>NC_090935.1:350186392-352686392 GCF_040938575.1 Ambystoma mexicanum | reverse complement strand
TCACACATTGTTGTGCCCGATTCCCCGGATCAACCCATGATTCTATGGTCCTGAGGAACTCCACAATACCACGCTACATGGAGCGACATGCAGGGCCAAGATCCTGGCTACTCGGTGAGTCCAATGTCACGGAAGTGGGCAGGTGAATGACGTACCGATGCATACTCCACCTGGCTGAAAGGGGGGGATGCATACTCCACCTGGCTGAAAGGGGGGGTATGCATACCCCACCTGGCTGAAAGGGGGGGATGCATACCCCACCTGGCTGAAAGGGGGGGATGCATACTCCACCTGGCTGAAAGGGGGGGGATGCATACTCCACCTGGCTGAAAGGGGGGGATGCATACTCCACCTGGCTGAAAGGGGGGGATGCATACGTCACCTGGCTGTGAGTAACACAGAGAACGGAGACAGAGGATGGGCACTCACAATGCACACAACCCATCTGCATGCAAAACAGGCCATTGGAGCCATGAGCATATACTGGTTGCATTGTGTGAATCAATTAGTGCATGTAGAAGTGAGCCAAAGTAACAGTTGGATGCAAGCCATGGTGGAACATCATGTTCTTGATCAGACAACATGACTGACACATACATTCTCGCCTACATACAGGTGATGCAGGCTATCCCCTGAAGAGGTGGCTCCTTACACCAGTCCGGAACCCACAGAACCAGCACGAGGAGGACTTCAACTGTGCACATACACGTACTCGTGTGGTCATAGAGCAGACATTCGGCCTATTGAAGGCACGGTTCCGAAGCCTCAGCAGGTCTGGTGGTGCACTCCTGTATGGCCATGAGAAGGTGGCAAAGATCGTCATGGCATGTGTCATGCTACACAATATGTGCGTCAGACGGAATGTGCCCCTGCCCCCTGACGCAGAACTGCAACCACCTGACGATGAGGATGAGGAGGGTGCAGATGGGGCGGCACCCCATGGAGGAGGCGATGCACAGGATGGGCGTGCAATGCGCCAAAGTATCATCGACCACTGCTTCTAGCACACACGGCTGGTGTGTATCACATGGTGACTGCACTTGGGGCACTGTATGGCTCTGGGACATGCACACTGTGGACTGTACAACAATAAAGCACACATACACAATGAAAATGTCCACACAATTCTTTTTCGGAAAGGAAAAAGTGTATTCAAACTATGAAACGTCGTGACACACCCCCTCCCACCTCCCCCCTGCACACCCCAACACACCCCCTCCCACCTCCCCCCTGCACACCCCAACACACCCCCCACCTCCCCCCTGCACACCCCAACACACCCCCCCCACCTCCCCCCTGCACACCCCAACACACCCCCCCACCTCCCCCCTGCACACCCCAACACACCCCATGTAGGTGTCAACAGATGCCTGTGACAGTGGCCACAGGCTGTTACAAGCCCCCTCTCCCGGTCCCCGGGGCACCCCTGGCTGTGGAGCGCAGGTTACGTCCAGAACGTCGCACGGGGCTGCTCTGTGCAGAACTGGCAGTGGAGGATGTCCCTGCCTGCCCCCATGCATGCACGTCCTGTAGGGTGTGGGTGTGCTCAGTGAGCGCACGACGCAAGCCGGCAAGTTCAGCACAGATGTCCCTGGACATGGCCTGCATGGCATCCCTCAGGGTGGCAGTGCTCTGCGCTACTTCGGCCCTTAGGGTCTCCGTGGCCTGTTCAATGGTAGCCCTAGCCCCCACACATTCCGCGGCATGCTCAGTCAGCATCGTGGACAGTTGTTGCTGCCGTTCTGTGATGTCCTTGAGGGACTGCTGCCCCTGCTGGCCCATGGCCAGTGCTGGTGGCGTGATGGAGGGGCTGCTCCCCTCCTGTGGAGTGAGGACTGGGCATGGGGTGGAAGGCCACTCCTCTTCCTCTGTGTGCCCCTGTGTGTGATCCTCATGGGGGCTGGCGTCTGAGAAACAGGGGGAATGTAGTAGGTCAGTGGGGCTTCTGACCTCGTGCTCCATGTCTGAGTCTGAACATGCAGCTATTGCAGCTGTCTCACCGATGTTGCTGCTGGCCGCTGACCCGGTGCCTTCTGTGGCAGGCAATGTTGGTAGAGGTGGAGCAGCTGCTGCTGGCCTTCTGCCTACAGGGGTGCTTGCCGGTGGGACGTCCGGTATGCTCGCAGTGGGTCCTGCTTGTTGTGGGGTCTGCCTCACTGCAGCTGAGGTTGAGGGTGCGGGGACGGTATTGATGGCCTTCTTGGCTCTCTTCGTCGCAGGGGTGTCCTGGTCCTCGGGGTGTGAATCTGTGCCTGTGGTGGAGCAAAGGAGGGAGGGCGTTATTGATGGGTCTGCGGACTTTCGAATGACTATGATTGACATTATTCTGGTCAGTAGAAGAGGCAGATTTCAGGCAGGGCCATGCAGGTTGTCTCCTTTTAGTGTGGAATGTGGATGCAGGTATGCGGGTGCCAGCAGTGTATACAGGGTGGTGCTCGCATGTGGCTATGGGCAGTGTTGAAATGTGTTGCATTTACACTGTAGGGCAACCTTGTGCTACACATGAATGGACTGCAGTGACTATGGCATGTCTTGTTTGAGGCACCTACCTTCATCGCCTGATGTCGGAGCTCCCCTTTCCATCCCTCCGACGCCTTCAATGGATTCCATGCCAATCGTGGTTGCACAGATCTCCTCCCACGGTTGGAGTTTTAGTGGGGATTCCGACCCTCCACCGGTACCCAGGGCAAGGTTGCGGTTTGCAGAGATGACGGCTCTGACCCGTATGCGTAGGTCATCCCAGCGCTTTCTGCACTGCTGTGGGGTGCGGGGTACGGTCCCCACCGCGCTGACGCGCTCGGCCACCAGGGCCCAGATGGCCTTCTTCTTCGCTATCGCTGTCCTGGTCATTTCCGGGGAGAATACGACACCTGCGTTGTCTTGCAGGGTCTCCGCAAGCATGCAGAGTTCCTCCCGGCTGAATATCTCCTGGCGCTGGCGGTCACATGCCTTCTTTACAACTTTAGGCATTTTCGGGTACTTGGATGGGTGGGTGATTGGTTGGGACAGGTGTCAGGGTTGGATCTGGTGTTCTTCGGTAGGATGGCAATGGATTGTGTTTTTAAAGATGGCCGACGTGCTGTTTCCCGTTCCGGCGCGATGACGCTATTTCCGGTTCAGCTTTTTACGGCCACCGCAAATTACGGCCACCGCAAATTACAGTGACCGCTAATTACGGTGGCCACTAATTATGGTGTCGGAAGTGCACCTTGCTCGCTTTACGATGCCGGTAGGGGCCTTTTCCGCCATGGCGTTAATTGCATTACCGCCATGGCGTAATGCTCGTGCGCGATGGGTCGTAATGTGGTGCTCTTTACGCCATCGGCCCACGGCGTAAACGCTCATTACGCCATGGCGGTAATGACGGGAGATTACCGCCTGGGTCGTAATGAGGCCCTGTATGTGTTGTCAGGATTGCTTGTTGCATTTCTATGCAGTACTTACATTTGCAAACACAATTGGTCTGTGCTGTGCAGGTAAATATTGTTACCAATTGGTGGAAATTGAAATAGAATATTCATTGCTACATTTGCATAGCAACTTACCCCACTTTCATTTGTAAATTTGAATGGACCAGCAAGTTCTGTACCTGAGTGCAATTTTCGTTTTTTCTGTTGCTTTTTGTCAACGTGCCTGGTTTACATTCCCTAATAGGTTCTGCTATGTTTGCGGCAGTTGATGAAACTTTAGCTTCTTTTCTTTTTTGTGCAGAATTTCCTGTTGCATTCTGTTGCATTTCTGTTTCATTTACTTTTCTTTTACCACGTTTCACTTTATCTAGAACATTGTATTGTTTCAGATGAGGGGTGTACAGTGAACGCAATCTATTGTATTCTAGAATTCAAGGAATATCTGCTTTGACTTTACTTGAATGAAATTTTATTGAGAAAAGACCGTCAAGTGTACGTAAGCGTGATAATGCTACGTAGCTCATGCCTTCCTTAAACACTGTCTTTCCTATATCTGTCAATGCTTTATCTAGAGTAAGACCTTGGGATTTATGAATGGTAACTGCAAATGCAAGAGTTAGAGAAAATTGCTCTCTACGTACATACATGTCTTTGAAGAGAAGGAATCGAGCCATTGAGCGCCCTATCCTTTTTACTTCTGAAACTTTATCAAAGTGAATATTTACAAACTGAATGCTGTTATCACGTGGGTATGATTGAAAGCCAACAACTGTGCCCAGTGCTGCATTAACTAGCCCTTGCTCTACGTCAAGGTTACGTTTAAGCATTGCTCTACAATTTAATGATAATTTCAATACTTTTTCCAACCCAGCTGTGTTGGAGATTGAATGTTCTAAACTATTTAGTCTTGTTGTGGCTTGCTCACACATGGGTACTGTCAAACCATGTACGTCTAGTTTGTCTGTGGCCATCATTTCTATTATTGCTTGCATTTCTTTCTTTAGCATTGTTTCATTGAATTTGAAACAGCTTGCAAAAGTTGGCATTAAGGGCATACAATTGACATTTTTGTGCGCTATTTGTTCCATAACATCAGTTGCGCATGCGTTATCGCCATAAAGTGCATTTATATGCCGCTTTTTCAATACAGCTTGTGCTTCTTGCGATAATACACCAATTCTAATACTTTTTAAGATTTTGGCGGAAGTGAGATCTGCAGATTGCCGCATGTTCTCAGTTAATTGGAAATGTAGCCAAAGGTTAACATTACCTATGCTACCAACAGTTTTCGGGCAGAGTTTGTGTCCTAAGGTTTTAAAAATTGGTTCACCTTTTACTGGTGTCAATTGTAGAAGATCTCCGAAAATTATAATGTGTTTCCCAGCAAAGAGTTCTTCCTTATTACTTTTAAGTACTTCTTGCAATCTGAGATAAATCAAAGCCAACATTAGATTGGAGACCATGCTCACTTCACCTATTAGTGGCATTTTCATTTGCTTCAATACTCTCTGTAATTCCATTGCAGCTTCTGCAGAAAGTTTGTAGTAGTCTAATTTATTTTTATGCTCTACTGGAAGCAGTAGTAATCGGTGTAAAGTCACACAGCCTATGTTGTAGGCAGCTAAACCTGTGGGGGCTGTTACAGCTGACAGTTTGTTGTTTGTGAATTGCTGCAGGAACTTGCTAATAATTTTGATTAAGAATGTTTTCCCTGATCCAGCTTCACCACTGACGTACAGCAGTATAGGTTTGTAATTTTGGCAGGTACAGTCTTTATTTTCGTGCTGTACCCCATGCACAATTTGTTTTGTTAACTCTTAAAAAATGGTGCGCTGATCGTTTTTAAGTTTTTCTTGTTGCACAGTTAAGTCCTCTGTATCTTCTTGATACTGATACATGGTGTTTTCTACTTCTGCCATAGCAACTTCAGCCTCATTTTCTATCAGTGGTTGTCCTAATGGCTCTTGACTTCCTGTTACAGAAGGTTGACTACTATCGGAAGAGTCTTTATCTAGTTGGGCCTGAATTTCTTCTTCTTGTTGCTGCTCATTGTGCAACATTGTTTTGTACTGCGTAAAGTTAACATCGGTGATAGCTCCCTTCACAATCGGTCACTCTATATCTACGTTTACTTTCATCGAGTTTTACATTATTTTTGTATGCAAAGTTTTGAGCTATGTGGTATAGACACATGCTTTCCAGAGTGCTGCTCCTGTTTGGATAGTATGTGTCCAGTAAATTGTTTTTCAGAAAGTCTTGGCTGTTGGGATCATTTTTGGCAATAGTTTCTATGTCCTCATATGATTTTAGCACTCTTTTTCTAGATTTTGCAGGACCAAGACTGAGCCATACTATGCGGTCTGATTTTCAGTGCAAAGCAATGCTGGTTAAACGATCTGCTGCTTCACATTCTCTATGAGAGAGCATTTTTATGCATAGGCTGTACAATTTCTGTGATAATGTTTTGTCTGATGCTAGGTCATCCCAGAGGTCTTGAAGCTCTGTTTTTTCTTCTTTTGTTAAGTAGGGTGTAACATATCGTGCAACAGCAGTTGAATTGTCTGCAATGTACTGCACATCTATGTTTGCATTCCATCATAGAGCAATGATTGCATTATAATCATTGATATATTTTGATTCTTCCCTTCTTTTTATGCAATACGTGTTTTAGGTGATTTACCTTTAACACTATGTCGAACTGAAGACATGAAGTTGTTTACTTCGCCTGTTTCTGTAACTGGTCTGGGGAAACCAAAGCGGCATTTGGTGTAGTATTCATCTTTGTTTTTGTATTTACGGCGACAATATTTGCCACATTTGTGTCTTTGAAATTGTAAAATCTGCCCATGCAGCTCTCTATGACTCTGTTGTGAAGGGATTTCACATGTGACATATTTTTGGATAAACTCCAAAACAGTGCTATCACTGTCGTGCCCAAATTTCGGTGCACCTTTGATCCATAACAGCATGTGAATATGTGGTGCTTGACTCGCTTGATATTCTTTACTCCAAAAGAAGTGTTGCACTTCTCCAAGGGGAGGAACACTTTTATTGCAAATAAAGTGTAGCATTGCAATGAAATGATGATGGAAATATCTTGAGACATTAACTGGATCTAGAGAGCACGTCTCTGTGCGTCTAAACCAGTATTCCTTTGTACCACGCATGTTTGCAAACAAATTTGTTATACTTGATTGTAAAACCTCATCTTTTTCTTGTACTTTTTGTGTTAACTGCGTATCTGACATATTTTGAAAGTGCGTTCCAGATTTAAGAATGTGTGCAACTCCATAACATGGTGTTGATAATTCACTTTTGTAGAGTAGGTGGAATATGTATTCCACATTTTTTCTAATTCTGGGATCTTGGGAATACATTCGTTATGGACGGTATTCTGATGCCCCAATCTGAGTGGGTCTATCATCGTACCACCCACCTTTGCCAGTAGGAAATAGCAGTGGAAAAGCATGTGCTTCTATACTTTTTTCCCAAATACTCATTGGTGACCCTTTGGTTTGTCGCATTTGGTAAGTTTCTAGTGCATCATCTATACTTTAATTGGTATACAATGGATGAAATGTGTAATGGTCTAAGAGATTGGATACTGTAACTGGATCCAGAACTTCGAATTGCCCAGTTTCTGATGGCTCTTGAATTATTTCAGTTGTTTGCCTTAAGCTTTCATCAATATTTATTTCCTTGTAGTACTCATTGTTGGCTTTTAGATATTGCAATGCTTGTGTAACTTTGTGTAAGTCTACTAATTGTTGACACATTTTTTTGTCCTTTGTTAGTACTCCATTTACCAAGATTATCAAAGAATGCTCTATTGAACGTTCCACTCCTAGAGTGTGCACATTTTCCGTTAGATCTAATGGCAAGTACACTACTTTGCCACAAATGCCTTTCACCAATTCAGAGTGAGGTAAATTTGCTGTTTTTGGATGAAGGCGTATAATTGCTTGAAATCGGTGAACTGTTTGAATTATTATGCTCTCATACAAATTGAGCTGTTGCAGGATTTTTGGTAATGGAAACAATTCCAAATTATTTGTAATTGCACGTGAAGGAGTGTGGTTGTTGTCTAATTTTGCAGTACAGTAACTGCAACATATTAATTCAAACCATTTAGAGTCTTCATTGTTTTATATTTTGTATGCTATGTCCACATTTGTTGTGTTCCTTTTGTAAAATGTTCTGCGGCAACATACACACACATGGTTTGGTACTTCAGCCGATGACCTTTTAAATTTTAGTATTTCTTTTCTGTATGTGTCTAATAGAAGGTTGCTATGTGCAGAATTGTCGCTACTATGCTCTAAAACTGTTGCATTTTCTACGTGGCTCTCACTTCCAAAATACCTTTTCTGAATACAGTCCATTTCTTCTTGTAAGTATTTGGGTGTACCATGCAGAAGAGTGGTATTTAAATTGCCTAATTCTGAAGCTGGACATTTTGCACAATATATTTTATATACTACATTTCTTACTTTAGAATGATGTACTGATATTCATTTGGTATCATGGAAGGTACTTTAGCAAATAGGCCCAAAAATGCAGACTAGTGAATGTCCTTTTAGTCCTGTGTATTTTCGCACAACACAAATATCCATATTTTGCAGCACTTTGATTTTACTTTTGTCTTTACCTTTTACATATTGATTGAGGAACACACGTAAAGATTTGAAAGCTTTATTTGGAACGGCACACATTGATGTGCACGGCCATTTGTATACTGGACGGTGTGGTTCTGCTGAATCGAGAGGTAATTCTGAGTTTTCAGAAGACAATTTTGTAAGCAGAGTTTCTTTTTCCATGATGGTAGTATTGATTTTCTCATACCCATGTCTACTGCTATGGATGGCAATTGTGTTTGTTTGATTTTGTTTGTGCTTCTTCATTGAAATATGGCTCTGTGGTTGTTGTGTGACTCCATTCACCACCACAAACATGCAAAAAATTATTTTTGTTCACATTCCTTTTATTGCTGAGTTTCATTTGTAGTTTAGTACTTACCTTTGTTAGTGCTTTCATCCTTTTTTACACTAATATGAACAACTTCCTTTTGAGAAGGATTGCACTCTCCACGAGTGCTTGCAGAATTAACTTTCTAAGGTACGTTTTAAGGGGTGAGGAGTACTGTGGTCCTCTTCTTAGTAGATTCTGAAGGACTCTGTGACTAAACATTTTTGCTAAAATACTTTTTTTACTATGGGTTCTTCTTACACTATCAGGATTATTAGGAACATTGTTAGCTGTACTGACAACCGTTTCTTTGACATCATCTCTGTGTTTTGTGATACTTTTTGATGGAGGACGTACAGTTTCGGTAGTTGAGACTTCTTTTATTATGTTGCCCAATTGCATTAGGTGGTTTGTACCAAGATTCACCCCTAACTCTACAACAGGTGGATGCTTACATTGGGTACCTTTATTATTATTTGCTCTAATTCTGCATTCCTTTCTAAGGAGCTGCTTTTTGGTAGGCATTCTTTGGTGTCTGTTGAGAAAAAAAAAATATTCTTTGGTCTGTTGTCCAATGTATGTGTGCTGTGTGCATATGTGCATAAGTGTGATGGGGTAACTCTTTGGCACGGTGTGTCAAAGCACAGTGACCTCTAACTATCATTTGGTAAGGCTACCTTACTGTTTGTATACTAGTAAAATGTGCTTTAGATGAGAGTACACAGTGCCCTACTTGTGCCGAGAACCATTATTAATAACCAAAATGGCAAAAACTTGCTACCGCCACTTATTTTCATAATCTAACCTTCTATGGATTTCCTATGTCATTTCAGTACCAAGCACACAGCCATTTGTCAGCCATTCCACCTGTTAATCTTTGTCCTAAAAATGATATTTGTAGGCAGAATGGTTTACAAATGAATGCTTCCTTTGGTGCCCAAAATAAACAAATAACCCACGCAGCCTCTTCAAAGAGATGTTACAATATGAAGGTTGTATTGTACCTACTTTTTGGTGCAAGATGACAAGGTTTCTTCGGATATGTCATCTGCAGTGTAGATGCTGATTCTCAGGAGAGTAGACTTCACTGTGAATTAAAAAAACAATATCAATTACTTTGTGTGTTTGCAGCCGTCATGATACTGCAGCCTTTACTTGTACTTCTTTCGTCATACGATTCAACTTTCATGTTTCAACCCAATCCACGTGCACATTTCACTTCTCTCTGCGCACTCTTTGTATACTACTTTCAATATGGTACTTCAAAGTCTTTCAAAATATCTATCTTTTTTAGGGGTTTGGAAATGCCTTGTTCTTTACAAAGTGTAGTATGCATAGGAGAGAGATTTGTAAGCGATAGGGCAACGTAGTAGATGGGCAAACATTTTGTACTTCTTAATGAAAAGCACAATGTCCAGAAATCGGGAGACCCTCCGAAGGACATGTCAGCACCACAATCGGGAGCGATTACTATTCTCATACGATCACATTGCAAGTAGCATTACTGTTGGCAGTACAGAGGACAGAACTGCGACATTTTCCCATACAAACTTAAGGTCTGCCCTAAAATATGCTTCTCAACTCACACGCTTTTGGTGGATGTCACCCACCTTGTAAAGGGCAGACTCACCCGCCAAGCCTCCTGCACAGCCATTCATTCCAATGGGTGTGCCACTGGCCAAAAACAAAATCAGCTCATTTCACCCACACTTCACACAAATATGGTTGAGAGCTATGCCTAAATAGCCATGCTTGCAAAGTATGTACAGGTTATGCAGAAGAAATTAAGCAGTCATGCAATTTGTTAATGGCGAATCGGCAATCTTGCACTTTACAAGGGGAGCGTTGTTATGTGCTTCCTATGGAAATTTCCCGGCATTATTTTGTCTATTTTAAATTACAAGGCTTCCACATGTACTCTGATTAGAATGAACATACCTGTACTCTATACTGATGCATGTGGTCATGCATGGAGCTGTATGTAGAAATTTGCAATCCTTGCACAGTAGCTTGTGAAGTAGGTGCTTTGCAATGGTATGCGATTTCCATTAAGAATCATCAACAGTAATTTTGAAGTGCGCAATGTTGATGACGGAGTTAAAAATATGTGATTGGTGGCTGATTGTGTGCCCGGTTAGTTGTGTCCAATGATGGACTAGTTTTGGCACCGCTGTAGAAAGGGTGGAAGGACTGGGTAAGAGTTACGTGCCGCATGTAGGCAACGCGTGTCCGCTGGTAGGGCGTGCCACACACGGGTTTCTACAGCTAATCCTGCATGGAAAGACGAATGTAGCCATCAGCCAATCAGATGTTAACCTTACTGTTTTGTGTCGAAAAACGGTGCACACACTGAAAATGGCAGAGGTGCAGAGGGTCGGGTTTTGCTGCTCTGAGACATTTTTGTGCAAGGCTTACAACACTATGCCGAGATCAGGCATGTGGCACACCATTTCCATGTGCGAGGAGTGGAGGTGGTCTGGAGCGCTGATGCCAATGCTGCGGCAATTCTGAAAGTTTGCAGAGACATGCGTAGAATGACCACTCCTCATGTGGTAATTTTGCACTACGGTGCTTGCCACTTGGGATACCTGACTTCATGTACTTTGTTGGCAGATTTGGCATAGTTGGTTGAAGCAATCATGACCATCTTCCCAACACCCAAAGTTATTTTTTCTGCTTTACTCCCCAGACTACAATGGACCAACACTTCTGTTTTCTGTCCAGATCAAAGCATCGGGAGGTGCATCATCAATCGCGGGATGCGTGCATTCATCTGTGAGTTGGTATGTTTTTTTGTAGCCACAATTACATTGCTCCCAGCAATGCGCATTACTTTGAAGGAGATGGCGTTGCGCTATCCTCTTTGGGAAATGCTATGTTCTTTTGGAACATAAGGCTTGCTTTAGAGAAGGTTCTGTAATGTTTGCAAGAGTAAAACAAGGACAAAAACTAAAAAAAAATGCATAAAATACCACATGTCTGTACGATATGTGGCCAAGGCCAAAAATAATTAAAAAAATTGCTCTTCTGCACTAGGAGCACTCGATGGGAGTCGTGGGTGTGGCATTTTTTTTTCCGTTTATGGGAACGTACCAAAGCACGTGCGGACCTGGTGAAGTGTAACCAGTGCGATGTGGTGTTGAGTCGCGGGAGATTTGGAGCATACAGTTTTGGTACGACAACCATGAAGCGCCACCTCACTTCGTTCCACACTGCGGACATTCGCAAGGTGGTGCCATGTGAAGAGCGCAGTCGTTTGAGTTCCTCCACAGCATCCTCGGAATCTGAGCCTCCCACCACAAGAGGCACTTCTGTGGGGGAGCGCCTCCCTCCAGCTGCTTCACAAGCCATTCGCAATGCTGTGGACCCTTACCTTTCAAAGGTGACAGTAGTGTGCACGCATTGTGACGCAGTACTCTGCAGGGGGGAGAGTCTTCGAAATGTTTTTGAGGCTGCAGTCAGCGAGCACCAGAGGATTTGCTCCTTACCTAAATAAAGATCACCCTTAATATTTCTCTGTTCAGTTGCCCTTTCTTATACCCGTAGCTGGTGTCCCTTCCTTACCCTCCTCTCGCCTCTTCTCCTAGTTTGTGGAGTGCTGTTAATCAATGAACGTAAAAACAACAAAATGACAGAAAAGGCTCTTTTCAGAGCCGCCTTTCTCAGTGTAACAATAAACTATGAAGTGAAGGCCGTAGAGCTCTGCGGAGTTGAGCAAAAGTTCACGGACAGTCGTAGAGGGCAAAAAGGGAGGGTGCAAGCGGAGCAAACGCAATAAAGTGTATGTTGGGAGTAAGTGGCGGCTCTGAAAAGAGCCTTTTGGTGGTGTGTTGTGTGGGTTAAAAAGCAGTGGATTCGGTAAAACGGATTGTCAGATAGGTTAATGTGATTGCAAAAGAGGGCGCAATGCATTTTGTATATTGTGAAGAAACATCTGATTGCCTGCATATGTGAGGTGGACTCCATCTCTGCGGAAACTGAAATTGCTACGAAACAAAATGTTTTCATTGTGGAAAGAGGACATACCAACATCTCTTAAAAAGGCACACACAGCCTTATTCACATTGCGTCTCGCTTTCTTCATTTGTGGACCAAATGCAGAAGAACGCAACCATATTTGTTTTTGGGCAATAGGGGAAAAAAGTATTTCACAATTTGGAAACATGTCCATGAGCTTCGTGAGTCCTTCCTTCATGGCAAATTGTAAAGAAATTCCAGATACATGGCCTAAACTGTTTCCGCCACAAGAATGATGAGTATATCTGGAGGACTCTTTCTCTGTAAAGTAACACAAAGAGGTACCAAGTCCAGCCATCTCATGCCGCGCACGCCATGACAGTGCACTTCCGCATGTAGAAATCCTAGATTTGTAGACAAACTGCAGCTTTCAGCATGCACCGTCAACTGATGTGTCCTTGAGTCTCACACAATCCAGACAATCTGTTTTCGACCATGGAAAGCCATGGCTGTGTGGTGTCCTGTGAGGGAGAAGACGGTCTTACTAAAGTAGGTCGGTCAGAATACACTTACTGAACTTTATGGACCAATCCCTCGCTCCACTTATTCTCATTTACATGCGGCTCCACCCTTCAATCCCCGGTGGTGATATGTGCTGGCAGTTAACTACCGCCATGTTCAAGGACATGTAGAGGAGCAGAGCATGACGACGGTACATTAAACTACTAATCGCCTTTTTCTCATTTAAGGTAGGCTCTGAGAAGATGTCATTAATGTTATTTGTGATGTTATCTTTGATGTCCTGGATGTTAGTCTTAGCAATGCACGTAGATGGTGGGAGTTATGGTTGCTTAGCTTACTATAATGGCGGAATGTGCAGTGGTGTTTGGTTGCACTGTGAAGTGTAACATTCCTTTAGTGAATTTTTTTTACTGAATGTACATATATATGTATGGCAGGGAAGGTAAAGAAAGGGGATAAACAAGTGATGTTGTCATTGATGTCATCATTGGGTTGGGGGCTTAGTTTACTATAATTGTCGAATTTCAGGAGTTTTTCGGTTTTAATTTGAAGCATAAAGGGGAGGGGAAGGTTTTTTTTTAGTGAAGTGTACAGGTTTTTGTTGGGGCAACTTAACTATAACGTCCCCTCAACAAAGTTTTTTGTATATATATATATTCAGTGAAAAAACTTTGTTAAAGGGACGTTATGGTTCAAAGTAAAACCGAAAAACCCCTGAAATTCGGCAGTTATGGTAAGATAAGCAACCATAACTCGCGCCACCACCGTGCACTGCTAAGACTAACACCCAGGACATCAAAGATGACATCACATACAAACAGATACAAATATGTGAACACCCATGCAAAAACATTCATACAAACAAAATCATTAAAATATTTGAAAACAAATAAAGAAATATCAACACACACACACACACACACACATTTTCCCTCCATGATTCTTCTAACTCTTGTTACCCTAAAATATTTTAAGTGTGTAAATATTTAATGTGTCATCTGCTTTTGGACTGCCACATCTAGTGAAGAAACTCTGAAGGATAAATGTGCATAGGGCCTACCACAGATCATGCCTATCACCACTTCAGGTGGCAGTCTATAGGTTAAACCGGGTACAAGATTTACTATTTTAAAACCAAATTTACTAAGGGACTACTATGCAGTAAATGTGTATCTTTAAACCACATTTTCCACAAGGCATTTTGGTCTGTACAAGATTGTGGTAAAAATAAAACACTGGAAACACATTTACTGCACTGTTATTCCATGTGGTGATATGTGTGCAGTGACACTAACATCTTTGTAGTCACAGCATTTAAACCACAGAGATCTCAGTAGTGCCTATTTGGTATTGTCCACCTGGAGGACATCTGCTGTTTGGTGGAAGGTGAAGATTTTAGAGGAGTCGGTTAGTCAAGGGTAGTCCTCAAATGGGGGTACAAGTAACAGGGCAGAAGATGTAACAATGGGCTTATTATTATTATTATTATTATTATTATTATTATTATTATTATTATTATTATTATTATTATTATTATTATTATTATCTCCCTCTGTGTGTACAGCTAATGATAGTAACAGCCACCTTGCACGTCTGGAAAAAATATATACTTATTAAATGGGCATTTGGGTATAAAGTACATTTGGTGGTAATGAAAGGCAATGAGAGGGCTACTTGTGCGCCAATCGCAAAACCTCATCTTTTCCATGTGGAAGAGGGTGCTTAGTACTAATCCACACCACGCGTTATAGAAGTGAGAAACTGCATGATAGCGATTTAAAGAACAGTTTTAACTTTCTACATGTCTCATATACAATACTCACACACTCCCATGGTCACTAGCAAGCACAGCCACATTAGCACACTGACAAAGAGAACTCTGTTTGAACCTGGACAGATTGTCCAGCTATAGAGGTGGCCCTGAGAAAACTAGAATATCCATATAAATTGAGAATCTCTTTCACACGAGACATAGTGCCAGATATCAGAAGGGATTTTATTATTATCGCTCACTTTCATTGTATAATAATAAGGAATGTAGAAGGGAACTTGAGCTTTGTGGGGGTTTTCAGTACAATACCTTTAAATTTGATTCTGTTAGCATAATGCAGACGTCTTTCAAAGACGCTCATTTATCCGACTGATTTTGACCCAATTTGACACCAGGCTTGCTATGTATAAAAGATGCAAGGCTTTGTGAACTGCCACATTTGGCAGGCCATGCACGTGGGGATTTGAGTATTTGTCAAAGACCACAGATTAATTTGATTAAGCTGTGTAGGTGGGATTCTTTCACACAGACTGATTGAAATGTTGAACGTTTTAAAAACTGCATTTACTGTGTTTACCGAAGCCCATGGAAAACATAGCACAGTATGCTTTAATGTTTCAAAATAGAACTCATTTTACAAATTGCAATTGAGGATTTCAACAAGGTGTTTGACGCTGTGTAAAAGATGTAAAAATCTGACTCTATATTCTTGTTTATTTTTTTGGAGGCACCATGTATTCTAACAGTGGGATTGCGCAATTGACAGACACTCTGGAAATGGATTGTGGAACCCAGCAACCATCAGACGCTGATACTATGGATATATGCTTGCCCTTGGATGCCAATCGTTGGATTGCACAGCCGTCAGACGCTGAGGATGTGTTGAAAGAGACACTGCATATGAATGTTTTTGTGATTCACCAAGGGTCATCGGAATGGTGTATTTTCCCAATACCAGCTGACACTGGGGGCCTATATCAGAGCTGAGTGGTTTTGTAATTTGCAAAGGACCACTGGAATCTGATGATACTCCAAGTGCTTGAAAACACTGTGCTATATGTCAGTACATGGAGGTATAACGGTGTAGCCCGAATTTCTAAGTGTTTCCATGTCCAACAATCTGCAACCTTCAAAATTCAATTCCCACGTGCTAAAAAAACAATGGGCTTCATTATTAGTATGGCAGTAAGGCAACAACGGCACTGGTATGACTACCGGCACCTTTGCTACCGTACCGCCATACTAGGAGTTCTGCTCGCGGTGCCCTTGCAGCCATCAGAACATGATGATAGCACCGGTACCGTTATTAATGGTACCAGTACTACCACCCTCCCCATTCCCATTGAGCCCTATTACGTTCAAATAGGACTGGGGATGTACCGGGCTTGGCACCCGCGAAAAGGGCAATTACCGGGTCCGGCTGGCCCGGAATAGCTCGGTAATTGCCCATTCGTGGGTGCCGGACCCGGATGCCAGTTTGGAGGTAGCCTTGCTGGTAAAACCAGCAAGGCTACCTCCAACCTTGTAATGAGGCCCAACGTCTTTTTCATATTTTTGTGTAGCCTACATATATTGGGAAGCAACATTGACGGTCTTTTTATCTTACGGTTTAGCTTTTTCCAATTCATGGAGAACACATGAATGTTGAGCAGTAAACTGCATCATGCTAAACCTGAAAAATGTACATTCTTAAAGTGAAATATTTGCAACTTGGCAATACTTTTGGCAGAAAAATGAAAAATAATTTGTGCAGCAAGTGCACATTTTGGTTGGGTGGTTAAAATTTAGAAAAGTATGAAAATGCTCCTGGAAATTCCACACAAAAGAATCTCAGGATTTCCCCCACCCCTGAATCTACCAACATACAGCTCATGGTGCTATAGTCTTGAAATGTTGTATCCACAACAACTGGTCTTCCAAAATGTTTCCTAAGAAATTAAGGTGGTTGAAGATGGGTAGGTGAAGAGTTTTTCAGGGACTAGTTGTCACACCCGAGCATTTTGTGTTAATAAAATCTTTATTATCAAAACTATTATTTCTCAAAGAAATAAAGAAAGATGTATTTGTAATAACATGTCATTGTAGAAATCGACCACTGCTATTAAATAGCCACCATCAGATATCAGTAACACAGGTTATTAATCTCCATCGGTAAAAATAAATAGCTACACTGTCTACTGCTGTTGTTAGTGGCCATGGTGGGTTAAGTCTATTATAATAAAGAGGCATTTTTTAGTGGCTGTTTTAATTGATCTGTAGAAATCAGAGATGGAACCCATCATTGGTCTGGTTGTGAGAAAAGGTGAGCATGACTCCACTGTGATTCACATTCCAAACGAGGGAGATGCTTGAGCTATGCTTCATGTTAATTCAGCACAAGACCAAACTTATGTTCTCCACAAAACCACACAATGAGAATATAATTGTAGACATCACTCTCCGGTGACAGGGTAGGATGTATTTCACAATGTATTATTAGAATGTGGACCAATTCTTCACTGCCCTGTCACAGCTGGATTTGTATGGTAAAAGCACTTGAATGAGTAGATAGATCCTGTGTTTGTATGTCGAGCCACATCAGGCTGAAAATGTGACCATACGGAAGGGCTGATACCAAAGGGTGTCAAAAAAAGTCATTGGTCATTGTTTGATAAAGTCATACCAAGACATACGCATATTTTCAGGCAGTGCCTGTCAAGAATATGGAATTATTTTTATAATCATAATATTAAACACAAACCATAAATAAACTCTTTGAAAACTTCTAAAACAGCTGCTCAAGGGTGTGATGCCACTTGCATCAGCGAGGTTACACCCATAAGCAAACACACAATGTAACTCTTTTTGTAGTGGGTGCTGTACAAACCATCAATACATTTAATTAATAAATCCTCGCCTCCCTTATACATCGAAAACTGCATTAAATCATATTGTTTCAGTAACACTCAATTATATGTTGCACATTTCAACCACCTCACAAGTGCCAGCACAAGCAATATTATTTCACAAAAGAAAAGGCCTCACAACACTGGCATCAATTTGCCTGCCATACGATACCTTTCTTACTTATACAATGGATACGTTCTTCAGTTCCTGCTGACCAGACCTCTAACTGTGAATTTCTGCTGCATATTAAGCATTTCAAAATCTACTTAATCTCTTTCATTTATGGCTGATAATAGACGTTTTGTATTGTCAACTGTTTCTCTCAGGTAGAATGGAAACAGACCAGCATTTAATTAAATAAATCTATAAGATAAAGCTGAAAGGCAGGAGTAGAATTTCCTGAGACCCAGTTAATTGCGGGCTCCAGCAAATGTAATAGGCATTCACCCACTTTAAGAGTTGAACACCATGCTCAAACCTTAGTCTGTATGCATTCAGAGTCGACCAGGAACTGCATTAGACCGATGACTACTGCTTCTACAGATGGCTTAGTACATTTCAAATCTTTGCTTGTTAATGGACTCGTATGTCACGCACGCATACCTCTGGCAAAACTATAAAGATACATGTGCTTGAAGTGCTGCATTTCTTCAAATCAAGTTCGCCACTTTTATCTGCCGTAGTCAGTTGAAAAACAGAGTCTGACTTGTCAGGATTTGGAACTGTGATCAGGCACCCCTGATTAGGTATTATCAGGGGCAAAGCCCCCTCTCTCTTTTTCATGTCCAAACCTTCACCTTTACATGCTGGAGAGGAGAGAGGTGGTTTGATGGTCAATGCTGCTGTGCTGTTCATAAGGTATTTTGAAACATTTCAGTCATAAAAGCAACTGTTTGCAAATAAGATAAAATCAACATCATTCACTAGGTTGTCTACTCCATTACAAAAAATATATCCTAATAATGTATTTCTGAGTTTTGCATGGTTGGAAAATGAAGCCTCACATATGAGTATAAAGACACATTTTATTGGGAAGTGAAGTAGTTCCCTTCAAACACTGCATACTTGTATTATTTAGACACGTATACAGTAGCAGCACACCCTATACTGGTCAATCACTAGGTGCACCAAAAGAGAAGTCCAAAATAATCCAGAAAAAAAGAAGGGTCATTAATCTATATATATATTTGGGAAAGCTTTTTTGTATGTTTGGTGTTGACTCGAGCCCCATAACAGTTGGTGGGCTGAAATGTTGGCCCACAGTCAGCATACCAGTCTCGAGTGTGCTGGCGATAGTGAAATTTGACCAACCCCACCCATTCATGCTGCACAAAGTGGGGTACGGCCCTGTGCTATTACTATTTTGGGAGATTGTGTGATTTTTCAAAAATAGGAAGTTGGGACACAATATAATGTACACAAGGCTATAGCAGACCCCCACGTGCATGTCAGCTACAGACCTGGGCAATGCCGGGTAGTACCACTGTAACACAATATGCTGAACTCCTAACCAAGTAGGCTGCAAAACCACAACCTTGGAAATGCTTTGAGATGCTGTTTAACATTGTTATTTGCGTATTTGTGCAGTTTATGCTCATTATGCATTGTACACAAGGACATTTCATGTGTTCGAAAAATGACTACAAGCACACAGCGAAAATCATGGCTCACTTGTGGCATTAACAGAAATCATACAGAGGGTGCGTGGCTAAGCGCTGACGCGGATGGCTGCCTGATTCTGTGCTCCCACTCCGGCGAGCAAATATAGACATATTTTACACCCTTTTCTGTTGTAAATAACTGTGAAAATTTACCGGCTAGCTTTGTGGCAAGTGTTAAGAAGGTGGTGTCGTTTGCAGCTCCTGGGACCCTCATCCCCTGCACCATATGCAACAATTCACTGGCACTTTCGCTCCTGTCCTCCCCTTAGCACTCACCTAGCCCCCTCTTCTCCCTCCTCCCCCTCTCCACCTTTCACGTGCACTTTCTCCACTTTACCCCTCACTTCCCTTCCCACCTTAGCAATTTGCATTTCATGCAAACTGGCACCCCCCTCGCACTTCTTGTTACTGCACTTTCACGTTCTGAATGTCACTAGGCCTAGCAGGACCTTTATTGGTATCTTTCTCCTTTGCCTCCCTTTTTTGTCTTGTGGTGCTTTGAAATACCATTTGTTATATAGGAACCTTACAAATATCCAATAAATAAAATCAATAAATAAAAATAAATTGAATGTTCTGGTCATGGCGTGATCAATTGGGATTTGAATGTAGTAAATCCATCTGGCGCTGGGGTTTTATTTTTCAGGGAAATGATAGGCTTCTCAACTTCTTCCTCTTAAATCGGTTTTCCCAGCTCTTCTATAACCACAGGAGTCAGCTCGGGTAAAGATGCGCAAGCAATATAATCCCTTTGGTTTCTAAGTCTACCTTTCTCTCGCCCATAAAGGTAGTGAAGTCATTTTGGACCCGTTTGGCTTTCTTGTCTATTCATCTCGTTGAATTAGGATGTTGTTTTTCGGGTCTCCAATTGAGACTGTTTGGATGCCAGGATTTTGTTAGCCTTGTACCCCTTGACATAATAGAATTGTTTAGTTTTGAGTATGGCTTGAGATGTTCTTTTTCAGGTAGATGGGCATTGAGCTTAAACCTATCAATCCTCAAATTGCAAATTGCTTTCAGATAACCTCTTTGTTCATGCTCCCATTCCCACACGTATATGCATGCTGTCACATGATTTATCATTTTCCCTGGATCACCCCCTGCATGGCATCCCAAACACTGGCGACTGAACAATCTCCAGGAGTATTCCTCCTGAAGTATTCAGCTATGGCTTGTCCAATATTGCAACACATAATTGGGTATCTTAAAATTGGGTAATAAAGCCTCCATGTAGGTCTATTTGGAGGGGATAGAGGCACAACCAAGAGGGCCATCCCCACTGGGGCATGGTTGGGCAACACCCAGGATCCAATATGGGCTTTGGAAACATTGGATCGGAGCTGAAACTCCAATTAGGAGGTCTATTCTCAAAAAAACATTATGTTCATGTGAGAAATGTGTATAATCTCTCGGTTATTCATTGGGAATCTTCAAGTGCCTGTCAGTCTAAGCTCCCTGAGTAGTCTTGCAAAAGATGTTGCATTTATATAATCCAACATTGTGGGTGGCAGTGTTTTGTCAAGGTCTCGATTAGTAGCTAAGTAAAAATCGCACCATATCATCATTTCTCCCTCTGCTGGTGTAGCAGCTATTGGAAGAGAGTTCAATAGGTCTTGTTTGTCATTTGGGCAGTATAGGGCAATCAAATTAAACATATGAAAAACAACTACCTTTTGACTGATAAATATCTTCCCTGTGAGTCTTGCATAATCTTTATACTCATAAAGGGGACATGTTTCCCTCCCCCATATGCAAAGAATTGGGGTGGATAGGGCTTGTTATTTATCCTATGTACATCAACAGGGTTTAGATGTGTTTCATGAATAAAGACTATAGATGTGCTCAGGTATAACAGATTGTGTAGGATTGATTTCCTCTTCATGGGTGAGTTCAACCCTTGTATAGTCCAGGAGAGAATGCAGATTTCTTCTGCTTGAGAAGTCTCAGGGGATTTGTCATGGTTGTTGAGAGGTGCTGTGCCATTGTGTGGTTTGTCACTGTAGAAACCCCTTGTGTCATGATGCTTCATAGGTAAAACTGGTTCAATTAATCAGCCATTTTTCTGGTACTAACATCCCCAAAATCTCACCACCCTCTTCCTTCCCTCAATTCACCTGACACAAAACTTTCAAACTGGAAAACATGCAAACCCATAATTCTGATGGCGATCCAGAATCCGTAGGGGATGAGGCCATGCTTAAGGCTAAATTTAAGTTCCCTGAGAGAATGAGATTGTTCTCAAATGCCCCATTTCCTTTTCTCGAAAAGATTTATAGTCACCTGAGAACTCAGTGTCTGTCTCCCTCAGTCTTGGGGAAGGGCGGAGCGGTAAGTTACCTTCACGGATGTCCCTGTGTTTTTTTAATAGTTAGTAAGTAATTTCAAGTCCTTTACTTTCATTATTGAGCTATTTGATGAAAGATTGAGATTCTAGAAGCCTGATGCGAAACCCTCTAAGCTAAACAAGACGATGCAGAGAACAGGGCCCGGCAGAGCAAGATCCCACTGAGAGTAATTTCATCCCATAAATCAGATGAAGTTCTTGGATGAAGCATCACCACGAGTGCCTTCTCACAATCATTACATTTTTCTTCTACAGAGGATAATGGTCTGCTTGCGTATGAGATTACCATGTTCACTGGCTCATGTGTTTCTCACATAACAGAGCTGTGAAACAGGTATCTGAGAATCATGTCTCTAAAAAGAATTCCTTGTTTCTGGTCGGTTAAGGGAAACAAAGAGCTTGAGACAGGCAGCACTTCATTTGCTTTACCTCTTTGGATTGTGCTTCACCACAATCCCACTTCACGCCGGTCTTCAACTAATGGACCAAGAGTTGTGTAATCTATATGTAATCCTGATTGAACCTTCGACTATAATTAGTTTGTCCAAGGATACTTGGCAATTCACATTTCAGATTTCTGTGATTCTTTAATTTAACCATTGCCTTGATTTTCTTATTCTGAGGACTGAGACCCTCTCCTGTTATTTCATGTCCCAGAATGTTCACCCTGGTTTTACACTACTGCGCATTCTGGAATGACAAAGGTGGCTTGTGCGTTCTGTAGCTGGGTAGGAATGCATCAGATCTCTGTCAGATGTTCTTCCACAGTTAGACTTGTTAACTAATAAACCACATTGCTGAAGTTTCCCCTTTTCAACTAGGTCAGGAATGGCCTTGCAAAGGAAAATGATAAATTAGTTCTCTGAGTTAATATATCCAATGGGTATATGGCTCCACATGTATTGTTGCCATTAAAGGTAAAGACAAGTTTATACTGGCTGTCCTGTCACACAAGTACCGTCCATTACACTTTTGTCAGTTCAAGGGCTGAATATACCCTTGTTCTTTTAATCTGAGCCAGACTTGGTCAATGTAGGGGAGAGGACGCCTGGAAATTTGGACACATTTCTTTAACTCAGGTGGGACAAAGTCTCTTTTTGTCCATTTGGTTTTAATATCCCAAGTACTGGACTTTTGAAGGTACTGAGGATTGGACCAAGTATCCCACAGTAATCCAAATGCTTGATAATCTCCGTGAGTAAGTTTGTGGATGTGAGATCGAACTGGTACGTCTTACAAACACAGAAGCCATGTTAGGGTCTGTCAGTATGGTTGTAGAGTAGATGGGTGTATGTCTGAAATCATAGAAGTTAACTAGAAAAATGCTCAGAAAATCCAGAGACACCTATCACAGTTGTTGTTGCTGTTCGTCAGTTTTACTGGCATTGTCCAGATTGATCTTTTCTTTGATCATCTGTCAGAAGCCTGGGAATACCTGGGGTGTTGACATTTAAAGAAGGTATACAATTAAGTAGAGAGTTCTCTCTTGATGGTATGTACCTGGACAGTAGGCTCTTTGGTTTAGATATAGTTCTTATTAACTCAAAATCGAATTGCGTCTTCCGGGACTTGAAGTTGCATCCTCCAGCACACAGAGGCATGGGGAATGCCCTGCAAAATTACCCTTGTGGAGAGTCGGTCTCCTCTGGTCAGATACTGTTGGTGTTGTACTGACAGTGTTCTGAATGTATGGACACACAAGATGCAGGTTGTCATACCTTTGATTGGACTAACAGAAAATACTATACAGAGATGGAACAAAACATTATACCCACAGCCTCAGATGTGAAATGATCTGTAAAAGAAAGCTGCATTACATATCATTCTGAAAACGAAGCAAAACAAAGGAACATTTTAAACTTCATTGGCAGCAGGAACAGCATGAGTGGAATGTGGTCTGGAATTGCTGTCTTATCTAAAAGACTGTAAAACTCCTGGAAGCAGGGAACAAATAATGGTTTGGAAACAATACACACTCTGATGGTTGCATGTAACAAAAAATGAAAAGACAAATCCTTTCCACATATAACCATTAAGTTAGGCCAGAGAGTGTTAAGGTTTTCCCTGCTAGTTTCCTAAAATGAATGATGTTATTTTAAAAGGCCTACTGAAGTCAAAGGTTAGAAACCGGAAGTCAAGCGAAGCGTAGCGGAGTGTGTCAGAGTGTCCGGTGTGCCGTGAATACTGTGAGGATTTCTTGGGACTGCTGCTAGAAATCACTGCTGGAAAACGAAATGTGTTTTTTTTTTTTTTTTTGCTGCCTTGGAACTTTACATTGGAGTCTGCTTTCACTTCGCAGACACAGGAGTCTGCTTTCACTTGCTGTTGCCCTGCCTGCACTGACGCTCCACCTCCCTACGCCTGCTTGCTTCATAAACCGGAAGTCAAGCGAAGTGTGTCAGAGTGTCCGGTGTCAGGTGGTAGGTGGAGTGTGGAGTGCTAGACCCCAGCGCTGTAAAAGATCTTCTAAACTTCAAAACACAAAGGAAGGTAAGCCTTCCTTTTCTTTTTTTTTTTTTTTTTTTTTTTTTTACACGGGTCATCAGGATTAAGTGAAGAAGAGAACGGATATAAAATGCTCTTAAGGAGAGACAATGAACAAACTGGAGGGGCTGAGGGCACAGCTGGGGACACAGATATCACCTGTTCCACCCCCTCCTGGGCTGCGGAGGCAGAACTACTGTTGGAGGTCCCTGATCCCCTATTAAACGAAAACCCTTGTCCCTTTAACATTCAAGTGAAAATTGGTGCAAGCACAGCTCTATACAGAGATAATGGGCTGGGGCACCCAATACTGGGGAAACACCCAAAGTCACGGGAGCCGCCATGGATGACATCGAAATTGTAGCAGGAAGCCTACAGACGGCCGCTGAGCATTCGGCAAATCAGGTCACACAAAAAACCATAGATAAACCAGTAGAAACCCAAACGCAAAATCTGGTCAGTTCGCCAAATCCAACAACATGGAACGTTTCTACTATTGAGCATTGGGCAAGCCCAAATGAGGCAAGCATAGGTGACAACGCCAGTCTAGGGCCTGCATCCAGTGGGATAGAAAAATTGAACTTACCAACATCGGGGGAGCATCACATCAGAAGATCCTGAAAAGAAAAAACTCAAACTCCGAGGCAGAAGAAGAAAGGCCGTGGATGGAGTCAGCAAAGTCGGAAGGCTGTGAGGGAGCAAACCCAAGGAACCAGCTTAGCCCCCCAGCCAGATATACAGTTAAGAGGACGAAATACCCGACCAACCAAAAGGAAGGTGCCCCCAGAAGCATTATATGGAAACCATTTACTGCAGGACCATTGCCAATAAACCTAACAAAAGGGGGGACCAAAACTCCAACCATCACAAATGGAGGAACCATAGTAACCCCAGTAAACGTAGGACAGACCCTTAGCCTCAGTTTTGGCAGCAGAAGCTCTGCCTGTACGAATCAATTAAAGAAAACGACAGGAGTGGAAATATCAGACGCAGTTTTGTTGGAAACGTCAATGGACATGGAGAACGCATTAAGAGATAAGTTTACAGGAATCAAAAATGTTGACAAAGCAAAAGGAACAAGTGCCAAAGTAGCTACTGAAGACAAATTGACGCAAACGTTGCCAAAAAACCAAGTGGGAAGCGTAGACAAGGTCATATCAGGCCGAACAATGGAAGACAATTTCCTAATGGTTGCAACTTTGTCAGGTGTCCTAGCACCCTTCATGAAATTGTACGAGGATATCGCGGACACACTAAGAGATCATTCTACAATACTTGCTATGGTTCACACTAAAACAATATTTGTGGAGGGCTTTATCTCAGCAATCCAAAACAACTTGGACAACAGTACCGCCAACGTCACCCAACTGCTACATGACATAATCGAACCTATACTAAAAGAGAGAAAACTAGGGAAGTCAAATCCAAAAAGCAAGGAACCAATAAGGAAAGACTCTGGAATAATGAACACACAAGAGGTCAGCCCAGTCATAGAAAAAGAAAACAAAGCTGGATCCAACGAGCAAGAAAACAAAGGAGAAAGGTCCACGGCAACACCGGTAAATGTAGAAGAGGTCGCAGAAATCCAAAGTGCGTCCGTTACGGGACCGCGAGCAGCCCAAAGTGAAGAGAAGGGGGAGGCAAAACAAAACGAACACGGACCCACCCTGGCCGAGGACTGCACCAGCAATAATCTTTTGAGAGAAAAATCAAAGAGCACCTCATCTGATCCAGATATAAGAAACGAGCCAACGAAATCACTAGAGACTGAAGTGGAAAAAAAAACCCTAAACAGAAGTGCCAGGGAAGGGCTAAACAATTCTACAGAAATAGTGGAGGCTATCTCTAGTAAAAAATCGACAACAAGGCCTGAAGACCCCAACACTACGGATAAGTGTCGGGAGAAAGGAAGAAAAAGGGGAACGTGCGTGAGATCTTCAAAACAAGAGACACAAACACAGGAGGGAAAAATCAGATAACCAAATAAAAACGAAGAACAACGGGCCCGCAGACAACAAATCAGGGGGTCATCACAAGATCACAGGACCCACTAAAAAACAGAAAAATCAACCACCAGTAAAAGCCACAAGCAGTAGCAAAAGCCGGGCATTTATGAAAAATTTGACAATACCAAAAGAACAACCGAGTATAATTGACCAGCTAAGAAACAACAAGAAAAAGGTCAGAACAGAACAAAAGACTGAAGAACAAAAGATCTTAGAAATCGAAGAAGACGATTGTCCTGAAAATGACCTGCTGGATCTCTCTATATACCCTGTCACAGATGATGAAGACAAACAGGGAATAAGAGGCTTTGAAGAGGTAAATACAGAGGCAGAAGACTCCTTGAGTGAGGAGCATACAGACTATAGTGAGAGTGATACCTCATCTATAATGTCAATACAGACCGAAAATGAGATACAGAGAGACAACAAAAAAGTTCCAGATACAGAAAAGGATGCATTGAGAAAAAACCGGGATCTAAGTGAAAAAACTCAGAAGTGTGAACGTAGAGGTCGAGAAAGGAACGTAGGGCGGTCTGAGACCCGGAACCACGGAACCAGTCGGGAAAGTGAAACAAGATACAGCAAAAAGCAGACCGAGATGGAGGAAAGAAGAGATCGGCATCAACAAAAAGAGGGGGAAAGAGACCTACAGCATCGACCGCGCAAAACAAGTGCTGGTGACAGTTATAAACAACCGGGGCTTGTCCTAGAACGTATCCTTCATTATGAAGACCGGCATTAAGACTAATTACAACAGACGACCTGGCGATCGTGGAATTCGTCGAGGAAGATCGCACTGATAAAGTAATTCTGCACACAAGATCAAATCTGGTGAGACAACTACTACTGGAAGAAGCCCCGCAATTAAGACCAATGGGTTTTGACTTACAAGAAAGTGACAAAGTCCTAAAAACCCAGGAGAGAGTAAAGAAACACTCGGTGAGACAGATCAACAGAAAAGACAGAGAGACCAGTAGTGTTAAAACAAATAGAACATCAGCAGTGAGAAGGCACAACCAGAACACACAAAGCGCAAACAATAGAAGTCAACATCAAGGAGAAGAAAACGAAGCGGCAAGGTGGAAATGGTTGAAAAACATGATTGATGACAAAACAAACACCCAATAACATAAAACAGTAAAAAGTGTGGGTTCATGGAGCCTGGGAAGTTGGAACACTAGAGGCTCTACCCACCTTTTTACTAAGGGAGCGCTTCAAAAAGAGAACTTCAGTGTGTTGTGCCTACAAGAAACATGGCTGTTGCAACCACCGACACTGGAAGGTTACGTGGTTCTGCTAAATCCAGCGGTCAAAGGTCAAAAAGGCAGACCCATGTCAGGCCTACTTATTGCCATCAAAAACGATCTGGATTGGCAAGTCCTGGAGGAGTCAAACCCAAATTTATTCATCCAGATGGTAGTGTTACTGCTGGACAAAAAAGCCAGTAAAATACTAATATTGATCAACATATACTGGAACCCAGCAAATTTATCAAACGAAAACCTACCAGATAAAATAGCAGAACTAATTGATGAACAAAGAGAAAAATGGACTGATCCAATATTCATATTGGCAGGAGATCTAAATTGTTCATGCCTGAACAAGGACAACCAAAAAAAGGTTAGAAAACACATAATTGGGAAACAGGATCAGCATTGCATTTTCCTCACATAGAGACTAAAATGTGTTTTGCAGAAGCATCAGTGTAGTGCCAGGATATTGTGTTATTCCAAAGCAGCTGTAACATATGTCATGCAGCAATACACAATATGTTATCACGGTTTAACTGGTGCAGTCTCCAATGCTATCTCATTATGACTCAAGGTTTACAATTGTTTCCTGGCTTGCATACAGTATAGCAAAGGCAAAATATGTTTTCCATTTTTGAACAGTGCAGTGCTCACAGTTATCTCATTGTGTCTCATGCACGGTAATGGATGCCACCTTAAGCCTTGAGCTTAGGCACCCAAAATGTTCATCACCAGTGTCCTGTGGCACTCACGCATTAGGAGTCCTGGACAGTAGTGAATGAGAGCTGTTGGTAAGAAATGGTACTAGAGGGGTGTCTTCTGACTTTGCTGATGTCATTGAATTGCTGGATCTGCGCTCAAAGTAGGCTACTTGGTTGGAACACGCCAATTTTTTCTGCTTTAATATGCGAGGCTCTAAACAGACGTTTTTGTCGTTTTCTATTCATCATGTTTTCAAATGTTTTCATTCATCCCTATTTCAAATGAAATGCAATTTTGATCATTGAAAACATGAAACCGTTTTATTTCACTAGTTACTGGCATTTGGTTTAGCAATTTAGATTATTACATTTTTGAGGGACCTACTTATAATGGGCTGTTCTGTATCTGGCATAACATGCCTTAACCTTTTGAGATCACTTTAAATAATGGACACTGGTTATGAAAAGGCACTTGATGAATGGTCAGATACCCATACAGAAAAGGATGCATTGAGAAAAAACCGGGATCTAAGTGAAAAAACTCAGAAGTGTGAACGTAGAGGTCGAGAAAGGAACGTGGGGCGGTCTGAGACCCGAAACCACGGAACCAGTCGGGAAAGTGAAACAAGATACAGCAAAAAGCAGACCGAGATGGAGGAAAGAAGAGATCGGCATCAACAAAAAGAGGGGGAAAGAGACCTACAGCATCGACCGCACAAAACAAGTGCTGGTGACAGTTATAAACAACCGGGGCTTGTCCTAGAACGTATCCTTCATTATGAAGACCGGCATTAAGACTAATTACAACAGACGACCTGGCGATCGTGGAATTCGTCGAGGAAGATCGCACTGATAAAGTAATTCTGCACACAGGATCAAATCTGGTGAGACAACTACTACTGGAAGAAGCCCCGCAATTAAGACCAATGGGTTTTGACTTAAAAGAAAGTGACGAAGTCCTAAAAACCCAGGAGAGAGTAAACAAACACTCGGTGAGACAGATCAACAGAAAAGACAGAGAGACCAGTAGTGTTAAAACAAATAGAACATCAGCAGTGAGAAGGGGCAACCAGAACACACAAAGCTCAAACAATAGAAGTCAACATCAAGGAGAAGAAAACGAAGCGGCAAGGTGGAAATGGTTGAAAAACATGATTGATGACAAAACAAACACCCAATAACATAAAACAGTAAAAAGTGTGGGTTCATGGAGCCTGGGAAGTTGGAACACTAGAGGCTCTACCCACCTTTTTACTAAGGGAGCGCTTCAAAAAGAGAACTTTAGTGTGTTGTGCCTACAAGAAACATGGCTGTTGCAACCACCGACACTGGAAGGTTACGTGGTTCTGCTAAATCCAGCGGTCAAAGGTCAAAAAGGCAGACCCATGTCAGGCCTACTTATAGCCATCAAAAACGATCTGGATTGGCAAGTCCTGGAGGAGTCAATCCCAAATTTATTCATCCAGATGGTAGTGTTACAGCTGGACAAAAAAGCCAGTAAAATACTAATATTGATCAACATATACTGGAACCCAGCAAATTTATCAAACGAAAACCTACCAGATAAAATAGCAGAACTAATTGATGAACAAAGAGAAAAATGGACTGATCCAATATTCATATTGGCAGGAGATCTAAATTGTTCATGCCTGAACAAGGACAACCAACCCGAATACGATAGAGCAACTGCCTCAGCAAAGGAAAAAAGAGGAACAATGTGGAATCGTATGGTACAATCAAGGGACTGTGTTGTTCTGAATGGAAAGGTGAAGGGGGACCAACCACAAAACCTACTTGGAAGGGAACACAATCAGTAGAGATCCTGGATTACATTTGCATTTCAAGCAACTTGTCAGATAACATCCAGACCTTGAAAGTAATCCGAACAGTAGAAAGTGACCACAATCTGTTAAAACTGACGTGCAAAAACATAAGCAATAACAAGATTGGAACCTACAACCAGAAGGTGGTCATAGACCAAAGGGGTATTAAATTAAGGATCAGACCAGAGAAAACAAGAGAACTAAACCATAACCTAAAACAAATGATCTCGACGCTTGAAAACGAACAAAGCCAAAAAAGGATTGACTACACCCCGCTTTTCAGAGCATTTGTTACAGAAAGGAAGCTTGGAAGTAACCATCAAACAACGACTCACCAACATCAGTATGACAGTCGCATACGAGAAAGGAAAAAAGCATTAAGGAGAGATATTAGACTACTAAAAAAGACCAAACACGACAACTGGAGTAAAGAGATTCATAAGTTAAAACAAAAGTACAGAAACTGGTTACACTTACACAAGAAGACATTGCTAAACCAGGACGCAGAAAGAATGTTGGGGAAAATAAGATCTAAAAACACAGCCGAAATTTGGGCAATTATCAACGAAGCGGAGAAGCCTCAAGCAATAAGTCAAATGAACCCAATAAGTGCTTCATCATGGGTTAAGTATTATACACAGCTGCAAGGGGAAATTTACATCGACCCAAAGCGGAAATCAATGACAAACAAAAATGAGGCAGTAATAGATATCAGTATTGAGGAAATAGAAAACATCCTGAAAAATTGAAAGACTCGAGAGCCCCAGGGCCCGACGGGCTCACGAATGTAATACTGAAAAGCAACATAGGTGAATGGGCCAAATTCCTTCAACTTCTATTCAACTACATATTAACAACAGAAAAAATCCCGGATTCCTGGCGGAAGGCAGTAGTGGTACCCATTTTCAAAAAGGGTCTCAGAACATCAGCAGACAACTACAGACCGATTGCATTACTGGACGTGGTGGGGAAGGTCTTTGCGTCCACACTATTGAAAGCATTAAACCACTGAGTACAGCAAAGTGGACGTCGTGATCCTTGGCAATCGGGTTTTGTGAAGGGGAGAGGCACAGCACTCAACATTTTCCTGATTAACTTATTGAAAGCCAGAACACAAAGGAACAAAAACCAAGGAATCTACATCGCGTTTGTAGACTTGTCGAAAGCTTTCGACACCATAAAAAGAGCCAAACTATGGAAGAAAATGGAAACCTGGAATGTCCTCAGTCACTGGTGGAGAACATCAAGGACTTGTACATGGACACAAGCATCAGAGTCAGACTGGATACAGCGGGTACACTAACAGACGAAATTCAGATAAAAATGGGCTTAAAGCAAGGATGCCTGCTGGCACCGGAACTGTACAACCTGTTCACGTCAGATCTGGAAGATTCATTTGAGTCCACCCGCTGCTTTCCACCAAAAATAGCAGGAACGCCGATTGGGAGACTGCTTTACGCAGACGATATCGTCCTGATGGACCAAACCCAAATCGGCTTGCAAAGACAGCTTACATCATTACAGTCGTATGTGGACTCAAATGACCTGGTTATAAACCCAGAAAAATCAAGAATTCTGAGGTTAGGCCCAGGAGGTAATAAAGCCAGAGGGAAAAAACTAGGATGGTCTCTGAGAAACAAAAAAATCCTGGAAGTCGAAGCATTCACGTACTTAGGAGTCTGTATAGACAACACGAAGAACAATACGCCAAGAATAGCTGGGCCAAAAAGAAAAGCAACCAATCTAGCTGCCAAAGGGAGAATTCTGCGTAAAAGATACTGCAGATTTACCTTATCACCTCTAATAGCCTTTTATAGGATGAAAGTGGTGCCAATACTAACATATGGGGTAGAATCACCAATCCCCTTACAAGCTCAAACATGGTCAATCCTGGAGGGTCTGTTTTGGAGGAAAGCTTTACAGCTGCCTAAATCAGCCCCAATACAGCAGATAAGAAGAGAGCTGGCTCTGACATCACTCAAAACAATAGTGGTATGGAAAACACTACGTTTCTATCGGAAATGTCTTGAGGAAAACACTACGGGTGGATTTGGGGTGTTGAAAAAAGCCTTAAAAGATCAATCCGATGTAATCCTAACAGACTGGCAAAAGTCATGTCGAGGGATCCTAGTGAACCTCAGTGAGTCAGAGGATGACTTATGGATTAACCCAGACAAAACTAAAAAGAAACTATACATGGCAGATTGGATCGAAACCCAAGAAGATAACTGTAAATATAAAGGTTACGAAGACTTCTGGGCCCAGCCACGAAAACTGAATCAGATCCCGAGCTATCTGACTTTATTCCCCAATTGGTACTTCCGAGACCTTTTCCTGAGATTCAGATTGAACATTTTACCAATAGGAGAAATATTACAAAGAAGAAAAGGGCTGGACATCAGGGAAAGCTGCAGAATGTGCAAAAAAAAAGGAGAGATAGAATCTCTGAAACACCTCATACTACAGTGTACCGGTTTAAGGAAAGAGCGAGAGCAGTGCTTGGGGGACATCCTTAGAAGCTACACGACAAGGAATGTCGATGAGTGGTGGAGGACTCTTGTAGAAGGAGAAAAAATGAAAACGACATTAGCACTCATAAAATTAGTGATTTTAATCCTTAAGAAACCAGAGGAGATCAACAACATAACCCAGGACTAATAAGATGCTACCAAGCACTGCTACTAAGATACTGTATACCAAACGAAGAATCATGATGAAAGAACGGACATGCTCAGGTTTAAAGTTTCAAATAAGGAAACCACACAATCTGTTTAAATAAAAAAATAAAAAGGTTAGAAAACACATAATTGGGAAACAGATTCAGCATTGCATTTTCCTCACATAGAGACTAAAATGTGCTTTGCAGAAGCATCAGTGTAGGGCCAGGATATTGTGTTATTCCAAAGCAGCTGCTAACATATGTCATGCAGCACTACACAATATGTTATCACGGTTTAACTGGTGCATTCTCCAATGCTATCTCATTATGACTCAAGGTTTACAATTGTTTCCTGGCTTGCATACAGTATAGCAAAGGCAAAATATGTTTTCCATTTTTGAACAGTGCAGTGCTCACAGTTATCTCATTGTGTCTCATGCACGGTAATGGATGCCACCTTAAGCCTTGAGCTTAGGCACCCAAAATGTTCATCACCAGTGTCCTGTGGCACTCACGCATTAGGAGTCCTGGACAGTAGTGAATGAGAGCTGTTGGTAAGAAATGGTACTAGAGGGGTGTCTTCTGACTTTGCTGATGTGATTGAATTGCTGGATCTGCGCTCAAAGTAGGCTACTTGGTTGCAACACGCCCATTTTTTCTGCTTTAATATGCGAGGCTCTAAACAGACGTTTTTGTCGTTTTCTATGCATCATGTTTTCAAATGTTTTCATTCATCCCTATTTCAAATGAAATGCAATTTTGCTCATTGAAAACATGAAACCGTTTTATTTCACTAGTTACTGGCATTTGGTTTAGCAATTTAGATTATTACATTTTTGAGGGACCTACTTATAATGGGCTGTTCTGCATCTGGCATAACATCCTTTAACCTTTTGAGATCACTTTAAATAATGGACACTGGTTATGAAAAGGCACTTGATGAATGGTCAGATACCTGCTATCAGATGTAATGAGCAGTTTATTGCCAACCTTTTTTTCCATATGCAAATTTAACTGGTAGGTGCATTTTTGTTTTGTGAATTACACATCAGCGATACAAAATATGTTGTTGTTCTAGTCATCACAGACTGATTGGTATGGCATTAAAGACGTATCCCAAGAATAAAGAATTCTTGAGCCTGCTTGGCACACATTGTTAAGTCATTTTTCTTCTCAAGTGTTGTAATAGGAACACAAACATTCCTTATGCAAAACAGCCCTTCTTCATTGTGGAATACAACAATTTAAACATAGGACATCCTAAACTTAAAGTGACCAAATTCAACATTAACTGGAGGCTGAGCACATTTTATTAATATATGTGTTTGCCTGATTCCAATGTAAAATGGATGTAGTTTATGTCTAATTTGATTAATCATTTTCCTTTTCATTTGACTTGTAAAGACTTACTTTCTGCCATTGCCATTGATGTGCACTTTGAGCTGTGAATGTAACATGTAACTGTCTCACTGGGGACCTATTTTCATGTTTTGTCCTTTACAACACAACATATCTTGAGACTTTTTACCCAGCATTTTCTTAAAGTTACATTTCAAATATCCAGACCATAGGCTGTATGAAAGGGCAGTTTTTGTCCCACTATCCTGTTAACATCCTGGCATGTGCCAGAACTGTTCATTTCACAGATAATAACGTGTACAATGTGTTGCCCTTGCGAGGAGAGGAGGAGCAGGCACTGTGCACCACAAACCTGACTGGGGTTGTGTATGACAGCCCTACATTGAAAGAATACATGCCCGACAATACAACTTTTCAACCTCACCGACCATGGCACACCTAGAAATACTTGTGTACAGGCACGTTATAAATGACTAGTCATGACATATCATATCATACTGACTGTGACATTTATAATCCGCATAACATGATTTTATTGCTTGCCTGATTTTAATTTCATTTATATTATCTGGTTGTGCCTGCCTTCCCGTTCCCCAAAATCTCCAGTTTGGTGTATGTTACGGACTCATTACAGCACTTTGGGGTCTGCAAAAATAGTATTTCCTCTATGCTTGATAGACTAGACTTGTAGTCTTTCTTTTGCAGCCACGCATCTCGCGGTCACCTGGCCCGCACTATATGGCATTTATGTGCCACTCTGTCCGGCAGTGCAGCGGACGGGCGCAGCGGGCATGACTGTTGCGTGACAAAGGCGTGCTTAAGGCACGCCCATCTGTGCCCAACCAGGAACCGGCAGGGTCGCTGGGGCAGGCTTCATTTTCTTCCGTTGTGAAAACGGCTGACGCACTTAAAGGATGGAAGCATCTTATCTCCCTGGCCTCTTCAGACACCTGGTCGCCTGCTGATTTTGTATGTGAACTTGTTACTACTGTTGCGGAGACAGGATCTAATTTATATCGTTTGAATTGCTTTTTATGCAATGCCAGGCCTTTGGTTGTGCTACCTCTGATTGTTATGACTTATTATCTGATTTACAACCTGATTGGCTATTTGTTACGGAAACTTGGCTCTCTGAATCCTCTGGACTAACAGTGGTAGCCATGGTCTTCACTGGTTCTAAAATCCTGAGATCAGATCGAGTCTCTAGTCATCCTGGGGGTGGCGTTGCATTTATTGGTAAATCTATATTTGCATCCACTGTAATTCCCCTGCCCATTCTCTCTAGGTTTGAGGCACTTTTGGTGCGTTTGACCCTTTCTGCTTCTAAGACTGTTTATGTCTTAATAGTCGATCGTCCCCCTGGCTTGATTCAACTTTCGTTGATCTATTCACTGATTTGGTGGCATCATTACAGTTACAATATTCTGATTTGATCGTGGTTAGCGATTTTAATTATAAGTGTAACGACCCTTCTGATAAAGTTGCTGTTAAACTGATTACTGCCATGGATGTTCTCCTTTTGCAGCAGTTTGTTACTGAGCCAACTCACATCCTGGGTAATCAGCTAGATTTGGTATTTGTCAAACGTGATCTTCTCGCGGTGTCCACCCCTTTTCGCATCACCTGGTCTGATAATTTTGTCATACGTTTGTATTTGACGATTTTGACTACCCTTTAGACTCTGATAAACAGAGGGCTAAGAAGCGGAATTGACGTGCGGTAGACACCCCCTTGCTTGCCGCACACATTAATACTGGCTGCAGTACTGCATCCCCCACTGACTTTGGTGCCTTATCACCATTTTTTACCACCACAGCTGATCTGTTTGCTCCTTTGGTGGAGATTCAGGTTCACAGGCGGCCGTCTGAGACATGGTTTAATGAGGACCTTATGTCCTTTTGTCTCAAGCGTAGGCAAGCAGAACGCAAATGGCATTCCTCCTATTCTGTTGGGGATCGGACCGCCTTTTGTGCTGCTACCTCTTAATATCATTTGGCTATTAAGCAAGCCAAACAAAAATACTATACTCTCCAAATTGAAAATGCCATTACCCAGCCTAAAGAGCATTTTAGGGTAGTTTGCTCCCTCTCGGCCAGAGATTCTTTAGATGATTCTATACCCCCATCTCAAGAGCGATGTGACTCTCTGGCTAAATTCTTTATTTGTAAAATTGATAACATACGGGATTTTATCTCGTCTAATCGTAACCCAGTGGGGGACTTGCCTGGCTCCTCCTCTGTTTCATTTTCAGGGATTACGCCATCCTGCTATGCCTGCTGGGACTCTTTTCCACTGTTTACAGCTGCAGATTTGATCTCAGCAGTTGCAAGTATGAAGTCAGCTTCTCCCACCGATGCCATTCCGGTGTCTGTTGTGAAAGATATTCTTCCTCTACTCTTACCTTAAATAACAGCTGCTGTCAATCTTTCCTGTTCTACTGGGATTATTCCTCCTACTCTTAAGTGTGCCATGGTAATTCCCCTTCTGAAAAAGCTGGCTCTTGACCTGCCAACTTTTGTCCCATTTCACCCTTGCTGTTTTTTATGAAGTTGCTTGAATCTCTGGTGTCCCCTCTATTGGTGTAGTTCTGTGAGTCTACGTCTTTGCTTGACGTCTTTCTGTCAGGTTTTGGACTTGGCCGGGGTACAGAGACTGTTTTGGTCTCAGTGCTTGATGAACTTACACTCATTGCGGATCAGGGTGGAGTTGTGGCAATGATCCTTTTAAATCTTTTGGGCGCATTTGAAACTATTGATCACGCCTTCCTGATCAGTCGTTTGTCAGCTGCTGGTATGTCAGGCTCTGATCTCTCTTGGTTTGGCTTGTTCCTTTCTCATCGCTCTCAGCGGCTGCAGCTTCAACCTTTTCTTTCTGTGGTTGCTGCCCTGCTGTGTGGGGTTCCGCAAGGCTCGGCCTTGTCTCCCACACTTTTTAACATCTATATTCAGCCTTTGATCACTCTGATACGCTCCCACGGCTGTAGATGCTACTCGTGTGCTGATGATACTCAGCTCCTGATTCGGCTGGACCTACTTCATCCTGCCCATGCCACTGAGCTGCAAGATTTCTTATTAGCGGTTGTATAGTGGATGAGTGACAATTGGCTTAAACTCAATAGAGACAAGACCGAGATTATGGTGTTGGGCTCTGTCGCTGTCCCTTCCCCTTGGACCCTGTCTTTTTTGCCTTCTTCCTTGAGCACTTTTCCAGCGGCGGTGCTGACGGTCAAAAATCTGGGTGTTAAACTATCGGCCTCTCTTTCCATGGCTTCTCAGATTAGCTTGGTCTGTCAAGCTGGTCACTTTCAGCTGAAAATACTTAGGAAGGTCCTGCAATGTATTCCTTTCTATCTGCAGGCTCCGTTGGTCTCTGCTTTGGTTCTCAGCAGGATTGACTATTGTAATTCATTATATCTGGCTCAACCAAATTATATATCACACCGTCTGCAGGTGCTTCAAAATTCTGTTGCCCACCTTGGCACGGGTATGCCGTATCGGGAGCATAATTCACCAGTTCTCAGAACTCTTCACTGGCTTCCAATGGTAAAACGTGTGCATTTCAAATCTCTTTGGTGCATAGGGACTTTTACGCTGTTGGCTCCGAGTAGCTGCAGTCGAAATGTGGACATTATGTTCCTGCCCGTGCAGGGCACTCTGCAGACCGCTCTCTTTTGGCTGTCCTTAGGGTCCGTCATGCGTGAATTGGAGGCCGTTCTTTTTCGCTCAAAGCTGCCATGCTATGGAATGCCCTTCTGGCTGCCCTCCACGCTAGTTCTGTTCATTTAAATTTTAGGAAGGCTCTGAAAACTCTACTATTCTAGCCTTCTTTTTCTCTTTGATGCTTTTATTTTCAGTCATAGCGCCAGATTGCCTTTTTGGTGTTGGTTGCGCTGTGCCTCGGTACGAAAAACTGTAACTTAACATAACATAACATGTGATATCATCAGTGATTTCATGTGTGATGTCATTGGTGTGCTTAGGAGACATGCAATGTGGGGCATGCAATGTAGTTATTGCGGCGTAGCTTCCAGCACCCGTCAAATTTCAGGGTTTTGTGGTGCTCAATCAGCACTTTAACTTCACTTCAACTAAAGTTTTTGCACCGAATTTCTGGGATTACATTGCATCAGATGGTTTCACCTTAACGTCAATGCAACTACAGTTTGTTCACTGAATTTCAAGGGTCTTGTTGCACTGAGCGTATTCACCTTAACTTACGTTTTTTTCTACAAACTTCAAGGGTTTTGTTATGCTAAACATCCCACCACCTGTAACCCAGTCTTTTTTTTCTGATAACATACCTGATGTCATATCATTTGTTATGACTATCTGTCTGCCCAATGGTGGCTGCGCTGCATCTGGGTGACCCTTCCGATGCAGTGTTTTTTGCAGTCCTTTTGTGAAACACTAAAGGAGGAAACCTTCCTTCACTTTGCAGCCTCTATTCCCCATGTAACCCGCGTGCTGGTTGTGTTGACAGCCCCAGCTGTGTTATGTCTCAGGAAGCTGCCTGCTCCATCATCTGTGCTTCCCAGAAATCTCACAGCACACCATGTGCCTTCGCAAAATCCTCACCTTAATTGGCAGCACATAAGTTTATTCGCATAGGGGAAATACATGCAGCTGCCACTTTCTGGAAGCAATGGTGTTGCCACTCCTTAAAATATATATTACATTTGGCGGGACAGGTTGGATGTCCCGGTACTTCTCAGAATATGCCTATTACATAACCAGGCAGGCAAGCAAGATTTCCGTGCCAGGATCATGGGCATACAGTTTTTGAGTTGTCTAAAAGGGCTAAAATAAGAATAGGCGATGCGTGTGTGGGAAAATGATGGATTTACGTGGCAGGAAGTCTATATTAGAAGTGCTCCTGGGCCCAACCATGCTAGAGAGGTGGCGAGGGAGGCATTACAGATCGGTGAAGAGTCACTTAGACAGATAAGGTAGCAGAAAATGCAATACATGGAATTGTTTTCCCACAGTCACAACTCGCCATGATGCAGACGGTGTGACAAGCGGCCTAAGTAATTCCAGATGTGGGCTGAGCAAATATGGCGGAAATGAAGTCATATTAAATACTTTTGGAATGCGTGACTGGGGTGTATGGGCCAGAATATGCCTTTCAAAATAAGGCCTAATATGTTGAAACCAAGTAGTCTATGGTTTATAATTGAGCACCACGGAGGCCTTAACGAATGTTCGAATAGTCACATCAAATTAGTTAACTGGTGAGACATGTGTTATTTTATTTGTACACGTAAGGAATATAATAAGGGGTGTATTTTGTATGAAATGTACCTGACTTCTTTCTGTAAACTGTATACATGCATATCATGCATCACATGTATTTATGCTTGTATCTGTGTAACCAAGAGACCTCTGGTCACATATCTGAAATCAAAAGCCCTACAACTACTTGTAACAGCGCCTCGATGCCCCTGGGCTGCAAGTGCGCCATACAAATGCAAATAAATAAAAAATAAAATTTTAAAGAATTATGGACGCGCTCAGACAGAAATGAGGGGGCTAGCCATCAACACTTTTCTGCAGAGCGTCAGTAAGGATTAGGGCAAGGGTGGGAGCGCGATAAGAGTTCTTTTGTGATGTAGGAAACTTGCCAGCTCAGAAGAAGATGTATGTCTGCAATAATGAAACAGTCGTACTTTTACACCCAACCAGCCGCCGGGCGCCTGTGCGTTCAGGAGAAATGCCTTGCAATAATGGACAAGTGCGGGCAGACATGTCCACTGATGTATGCACCCACTGTAACCTCCGCAGATCCAGACAGGAGCGAAGTAAGCCAACCCCGGGCAGCCCCCCCCAAAGACTGGCAGCACTTCTAGCCCATGTGATAGATGAAACGTTGCTGGTGTGGTGGCCGGCGGTGCGGCAGTTCGCACAGGACACCAGGGTCACCCGGTACAACAAATGGAGCTGGGCTCACGCAGCGAGCAGACCACAGGTGGCACCCTGCAGAGTCCGGATCATCGGACTCGGACACATGCTACAGGCACCCAGCGGACACTAGCCTGGGCTCTGGGGGCACCCAGGCTGGGGCTCCCACACAAGCCTTGAGCACACGGCAGACCAGGATACAATAAGACACTGAGTCAGAGTTGCCACTTCCTGGGGCTCTAATGCATAGTCGCTCACATGTCAGCAGAACCCCATTTATTGGGACGAGTCATGACAAGGTCTTGACTTGTGTTCTTAAAGGGGCAATGCCCCCACAGTTAAAAGGGCAATACACAACACTCCTCCTGTATTATAACAAAACCAAAACGAACATAAAACAACAACCCTATAACGGGGCCCACAAACTATGGTGCATTCTAGTTCGAACACCTGGCTTTCTCCATGACCACTCCCCTTTGCTTGATGGCCTACTTCCTTGTCATTTGCCAGTTTCCCACTCCCGATACCTCCTCCAACTTCACCCGTTGAATGGGGGCTTCTAATATGAGCTGCTGCCTGGAGAAGTCCATAGCCGAGGCACGCACCTCCGGCAGCTCCTGGGCGCGGTCCCGTTCTAGGATTCCGTTGAGGCCCAACCCTGGCTCAATGAGGACCTGCTTCCGCAGTTTGGCAGAGCTACAGCCATAGATTATCTGAGCCCTGATCTTGTCATCCTCAAGGTTGCCCAGAGCGCAGGACAACGCGATGCCCCGAAGATTGTCATGAAATGCACCGAGGCTCTCCCCTTCCTCTTGTCTCGCGCATCTCATCCTGAACCGTTCATAATCCTGGTTCAACATGGGCATGAAGTATTTGTTCAGTACGGCAATGGCTGCGTAATGCGATTGGTCCCTAGGCCGCAATGTTTTGAACAGTCCCTGGACCGCCGGACCGGCTGAATACAGGAGGGTTGGCCATTTCACCCTTTCCTTAATCTTGACGGCCTCGAAGTAGAGCTCAAGGTTTTCCACCAACGCCATCCACTAGGGTCCTAGGCTGGCAGGTGCTCCTATCACATTGAAGGGATACAGGGGCGCAAGCTGTCCATTCTTTCGATAAACCCCTTCCTTTTCCTCATCCCCATGATGGGTACTTAATGTCGCCCAGTTCCTTACCACCAGGGTGCACGAGCACTCACTTAGAGCAGCTACCCTGTGGCGTCTCCTCGGGTGGTTCCTGTTGCTTGATGCAGAATGTGGCTGCCCAGCTCCATGAACTAGGCCTGTAGGTGCTCTTCTGGCCACACCCCCACCCGGAAAGACCAAATGCCTGCTCTCCCTTTCAGATCAGGGCAGGAGCAGCAGGCTCATTTCCCCTTCAGGCGTTGCCCCACGTCAGGGCCCAACACACTCACCACCAGGCAGCAGCTGCTCAATGGCTGGATGTTGAGTCCTCTTTTGTTTTAATATATTTCTACCCCTCTCTCCAGGGGACAGCAGGGTGGCTCCTCTCTGGGGTAATTGATGGACTTTCAGGGGCTGTCCTTATGCTCTGGCGCCGCGCCCACCATCAGATGGGCACAGAAGGGAAATATGGGCCTTCAGTTTCAGGGACTGCTGGCAGTGTACGCGCCCATTCTGGTGCAGCCCGCGTCCCTATGGGGGATGGGTGCACACACCCATGGCCTGCTTGCTATCTTGATATAATAGGCGGTGCACACAGGCCCTCTTGTGAGAGGCACCAGGCGCTGCTGCCAGGCCACAGCGTGTCTTTGTTTCACCGCTGCAGGCCCGGTTATTCCCAGGACACGCCCCCTCATATTGCGGCTGCAGCAGGCATCAGCATTCCTTTGTTCCCGTGTTTCACGGCCGCCGCCACCTCCTCCTCCACATGCGGCCAACTTTGCCTCTCACCACGGGGCACCCTGCAGCCCACGCTCAGATGGGCACGGGGCTCAGACCTCCCCTGAGAACGGTGGATGCTGGGGTCACTGCATGATGTGGGGGCCCCACAGCCTTGTCGCCAATGTGGCAGCCCACTCCCGGGGCAGCAGAGCGGTACAACAAATGGAGCTGTGCTCACACAGTGGGCAGACCACAGGGGGAACCCTGCAGAGTCCGGATCATCAGACTCTGACACATGTGCTGGAGCACCCAGCTGACAATAGCCTCGGCTCTGGGGGCATTCTGGCCGCGGGCTACCACACAGGCCGCGAGCACAGGGCAGACCTGGGCACAATAAGACACAGAGTCAGAGTTGCCACTTCCTGGGGCAGTGTCCCTCACATGCCAGCAGAGCCCCTTTTATTGGGACGAGTCATGACAAGGTCATGACTCATCTTCTTAAAGGGCAATGCGCCCACAATTAAATGGGCAATACACAACAGCTGTGACACACAATATCAGCTGGGAGAGATTGTGCTCCACGGGAAGGAGCGCTGATGAACGGTAAAGTGTGCAGTTTTGATATAATCCTGGATGCTGCCCACGTCAGGGAATTCAGCCCATCACACGTTCAAATTCTGGGTACCCGGTTCTGATTGGACAGTACATTAGATATACAGACTATTTCCCGTCTAGGACTGAATAACTTAATTGCCAGCACCAAGAGGAGAAAGAAAGAGAAGTCTCTAACACTTGCACACCAAATGTAACTGAAGTATGGTTTATTTGTTATGGAATGAACTGAAACGTTTTTTCAAAAGGGTTTCAGGTGCGGGGGAGAAGAAGAACAACCCTGGCATATGGGCTGTGTAATGAATAGAAAGAGATAAGTTCCCAATTAGGGAACTCCCGTCCCCTGCACACTATCAAAGGCTAAGAAAGCTAAACATTTTTAGGTGATAATTTTTATATTACAAATGGTTCTTTTCAGGGTAATGTTCATAACTCACATTTGGAGAGAAAAAAATAAGTAGTATGAACAAATTATATGATTTAGTACACAAAAATGTATTGATCAATAAGGGTAGTTTGCACAATGCGTTTCGAGATGTGCTCTCATCTCCAGGGGCCAATTGAATTTCAGACTTTTCAGACTTTTCAATCTAATTAAAAAAACAGTCAGACATGTTTGTAATTAGAAGTCCATTAATTTCAAAAGTGTATATTTAGACATTCATCAATGGCATAATTCAAGGTACATAGCATAATTCCCCATCAACTTATAAAATTTGACATTCATTAATTCGAAGAAACGGTCATTCATTGAATCGTCATGATGTAGCAGATTGTCTGTTTCTAAGGAAGCGACTGAACAGTAGTTTACATAATTTGTTTGGTTCATGGGTATAAAGGAGATTCAGAACAGAGAACCTACACCTGATTTGAAAAAGTAGCATAATGACTTTCTTACCCATTTGGTATTCAAGGGGTGCACTTAATAAAAAGGTGGCATGTGTGTCCATGCACAAGAGTGGCAGCTTGGATCTACAGAGGAAAGTTAAGAGATCCAAATCAGGGATGCTAAAGTATTTTTTAGGTGAAGACCACATTGTAAGTATAGAAAATGGTTTTCACTGTGTGTTCATTTATTACAATAAATGTAATAAAAAGATTGGCCATCTCTCAGCTTAACCTTCATTCCAATTCTGTTGGCTGTCTCCATGACCATCAGTCTGGCTTCAGAGCTGCCAGAAGCACGGAAACTGCTCTCCTGAACATCTGTGAAGATCTGCTCTCCAACCTTGAGTCTAACATTCCCTCTGTCCTCATCTTCCTCGATCTCTCTTCTGCCTTCGACACGGTCAACCATACCATCCTGCTCAACCGTCTCCGTGAAAACCTGTGTATCACAGATCAGGCTCTGGCCTGGCTGACCTCTTTCCTCTCAGATCGACCCTCCCAGGTCCAACTTAGGTCCTTCCTTTCATCTATCATCCTCTCTATCTGTGGTGTTCCCCAGGGTCTAGCCTCTCGCCCTGGCTTTTCAATCAATACCTGGCAACTCATGCCCACTGCATTGCCACTTTCTGCTCAAATTTCCAGTGCTACGCTGACGACACTCAACTAATTTTCAGGCTGCCCTCTGCCACTTCCTCTCCCTCTCTCATCTATGATTGCCTAACTGCCATTCAAGATTGGTGTGCCGCCAATGTTCTTTGTCTGAATACCAGCAAGACGGAGATCCTCCTCATCGGCACATCTTCACCATCCTTTCCCCTCACTCTCTGGCCGGCCTCCCTTGGCCCTTCTCCTACCCCCACCTGCAAGGCTAAGAACCTTTCATCATCTTTGACTCCACCCTTTCCTTCTCCGCCCACATCTCTGAGGACTCTAAAACGTCAAATTTCCTACTTCACCTCCTCAGAGGTACTCTGCTTTGGCTCTCCTTCCCCCAGAAGCTCATGGTATCCCACGCTCTGGTTCTCTCTAGCTTGGACTATTGTAACAGCCTCTTTCTAAATCTACCTGCCTCTACTCTCTGCCCTCTGCAACTAATCCAGAACAGGACTGCGTGACTTGTCCTTGGGCTCAAGCCCTGGGATCGTATCTCTCCAGATCTGAAATCTCACCATTGGCTCCCAGTGGATGCAAGGATTAAATTCAAAACCCTCTGCATTGTCCACAAGGCTTTCTGTGGTCTGGGTCCAAAATACCTTCAGCTATCCCTCCACAAATACCTCCCCTCTCGGGCTCTTTGTTCTTCTACCTCTACCTCCCTCAGGGTCAGTCCTTTTTCAAAGAAACGAGCTGGGGGTAGATCTCTGTCTTCGGCTGGGGCCTCCCTCTGGAACAGCCTCCCTGCCAGTCTAAAACTTGAGGAGAACCATCTCCGGTTCCCGAAGCACCTCAAGACCTTCCTCTTTTCTTCTGCCTTCGCTCCCCCTCTCCCCTGCTGATCTGTTCTCTCTTGGCACCGTGCTGGTGCCAAAAGCCCATCCAATGGTAATTAACCTTACAGTCTGATGAAACACTTTCCAGACTATTACAGATATTTGTAAACTGAACTTTTTGAGTCATAAAACAGTGTGTGGGGGAGATGGGATTTGTGTGATCAGATTGCAGTAATCCAGGATTGGACTATTTTCCCATTTTACTGTCCAAAAGAGCCAAGGAGAAGCAAAGCAATCATTGGGCCATTACAATGCTTATTGTGCGTCATCGGCTGTTAAAATGATGAAGAATTTAACTAATTGACTGACAGTCACTGGTCTGACCCCGATCACAGCTGTGTACTCCACCCACCCGGTGTCCTCGCTTCAGGCATTGACTGGCATCACCTCTCATTGGGAACAAAAGCACACACCTGCCACCAAATCCAGCTCTCGCCGGGGGTGGGGGGGCTGTGTCATCGAGTCTGGACTGCAGAGCTAGCATCCATAGCCAGCTTTTGCCGCAGCTGACTTATGCCAACAACCGCATCCGCAGCCACGATCAACCAAAGAATGCACTGCGCTGCTGCCAGGATCCACCTGAGCAAACTGTGTCCAAATGACTTCTGCTCTGCAAGAGTAGAAGAGTGAACAATGGCTAAACAACCTACTCAGCCCCCACTTTTCTACAGCCCCACAGTGATTCCAGTCATTAAAAAAGAAAGCATTGGCAACGCCAATTGTTTTGGAGTTTACTGCTGTTCTTTGCATTTGTAGGCACCAGGGTGCAAGGAGGAGAGTGCACCGTTTTAAAGGAGGATGTAATGTAGGGTGCATGTGTGCAAGCAAATGAGAAGGAAGTAGGATAGAGCAAGGGAGGAAATGATTGAGAGAGGGTGCCATCAAATTTGTATTCATTTATTTATTCAATGTGTTACACGCCCAAATCCACGGGTACCACTGTGTAGTTGCTTGAGAGCTTCACTTTGTTGCAGACTTAGGATTCTGGTTACATACATAGATTTAGTTACAAGGGTTAGGATTCTGGTTGCATACAGCAATCACTTACAACATGTTAGGAACATTGACAATGGCAGTTAATGCCTTAATTAAATTTGTCAAAGAGCCAGGTTTTGTTCATGAACTTGAATCTCAGGTGTGATTGCTCATTTCTAATGTGTGCTGGTAGAGTGTTCCAGAGCGTTGGTGCTGATACTGGGAAGCTAGCTCCTCCTGCCCTTCTGCTCTTGTAGTGAGGAACATTCAGGTAAGTACTGGTTTCGGATCTTAGGGACCTAAATGAAATATTTTAGGTCACTCTGTTGTTCAAATAGGAGTGGGCATCATTAATGATACATTTGTGGGCAGTTATCAGGGTCTTAAAGAGGGTTCTTGCTTTGACAGGAAGCCAATGGACTTCTCTTCTAATGTGGCAGATGTGATCATTCCGTTTAGGCCAAAGGTGGCACGTAATGCTTTATGTTGGAGTAGTTGCAATTTGGCTAGGTTTGTTGTCGTGGTGCCCAATGAAGTAATCTAGTTTTGAGAGGATGAGGGCTCGTGCAAGTGTAAGGCAGTTCTGAGGTGTGAGCAATTGTCGGCTGAGTGGGATACGTTTTGTAGTGTAGGTGGTGGAGGATGACGGGGCGTTAATGTGCTAGGTCATGGAGAGATTAGTATCTAGGTAGACGGCTAAAGTTTTTACTTGTTGTAAGACTGGGATGGATGTACCATTGATATAATGGTGGAGTAGCTATCATCTAGGCGGGTAGGAGAGCCTACAATGAGGATCTCGGTTTTCTCAACATTTAGTTATGGGCTATGGGTGGTCTTCCAGTAATTGTTTGTTTGTTTGTTTGCGTATATCTTGTTAATGGTGGCAGTGTCTTGCTTGTGGTCCCCAGTGATAGGAACCAGTATCTGTATGTCATCTGCGAAGTTGGTGTAGATGACACCCATGGCGTCAAGTGCTGCAAATAGTAGTTTAGTGTAAGTGTTGTAAAATGTAGGTGAGAGGCAAGCAGTGCTAGACTGAGTAGGCGGGATACCGGGAGTTTTCCTGGTAGGCCTCTTAACTTGGTGGCCTCTTTTTTATGTGGAAGGATACCCGAGTTAACCCTGCTTCACCTGCAGTGCATGCAGTAATTATTACTTTAAAAACAAATATGTGATTGTGTGCATTCCTGCGTGATTACGATTAGCAAAATGTTTTGATTTGCCTTTTCCACCAGGCCCAGCCCAAAACAGTTTGAGCTGTGACTTTCAGTCACTTACTCCATTTCTCATGCTTAATAGCCTCATTCAGGCCGATATGAAAACAGGGCCAGGAGTAGGACAGGGTGAGGTTCTGCCTGCACCTGTGCATTGCATTGAAACACGGGCACTGCACGTGTGCTGGCTGTTGTAGCAATACACAGACGCTGTATCTGCCTTTGGCGCACGCTGTCGCCTTCTCTGCCAGGACCACAGGAATGGTGAAAAGCTGATGCAGAGAGGAGTAAGCTGAGTTGGAGGAGGGTCGAGTGGGGGAGCAGGCCCACGAGTAACCAGGGCCCGCACCAGGGCCACCACTAGAGAAAGGTTGAGGGTAGGTAAGGAGATCGGGTGTCTGTCTCGCCTGAACAATTTTAATATTTCCCCTTCATCAGGCTTTCCTCATACCCCCACCAACTCTCTCAATCCCACCTAAGCTGAAAGTTGCAACCATGCACCTGAACAGCTGCTCTAGATTCGAATAATAATTTTCTATTCCACTCTGTCCAGCTGACCCTGGTAGTTAAGCCATTCCCTTTGATGTGCACTCTTGGTGTATTTACATACTGCCTTTCTTGGACCCTCAGTGCAGGAGCACCTGCACGTGTGAAATGTAGCACCCTGGATTTCTTAAATCTCCTGGATCTTGACGGATGTAAATCGAGTGGGGAATTGGGAGGAGGGAGGGTCTGAAGAGCACTGCAGGGGACAAGTTGACATCTCGGGTTAAATAAGTACTGCATTGTGCCGAATACACATACATAACAAGGAGCATGACTGTCTTTTATATTGTTGTACGCACACTGTTGTATATACACACAAACACAGACATATACAGATGTATACACAGTGAGAAGAGAGTGCAGCTTGTAGAAGTAGAGATATGGTGATAGAGAGAAAGGAAGATGGATAGATAGGCAGATGGCTAGATAGGTGGATAGATAGGTTGCTTGAAAGGTAGTAAGATAGATTGATAGATAGCTAGGAGGGTAGTTGATAGGTAGACAGATAGGTAGACTTAAGTATGATAAGAGATGTGATGGACAGGTAGGCAGGTAGACAGAGTAACTAGATAGGAGGATAGGTAGAAAAATGGGTAGATGGGTAGGTAAACCTATACATATAAATAGCGATATGATGATAGATGGACAGGTAGATAGCTAGGAAGATGGACAGGTAGAGAGATATGCACATGTCTATCTACCTATCTTTCTATGTCGAGATATGTTGATAGACAGATAGGTAGATACGTAGTTATGTAGGTAAATAGGTAAGTAGTTAGAAAGGTAGATACATGGGCAGATAAGTTGATACATTGGATGATAGGAATATTGATAGGTAGATAAATAAGTAGGTGAATACAAAGGCAGATAGGTAGTCAGAAGGTAGTTAGGAAGATAGAGATGTAGACAGGTAGGTAGATAGAAGGAAAGATGGGTACACAGACAAACAATAGTATAAGTACAAATCCGGTGATATATATGTAGATAGGAAGATCAATAAACATATTTATAGACATAAAGGTATAAGTAGAGATATGGTGAGAAATAGACAGGTGGGTAGGTAGGTAATAGGATGTTACTATCTGTGCTAGAGAGTGCCTTTACAGTCAGGCAGAGACATGAAGTAAATCACTTTTAGACTAGTGATTGTCAAAACATCCATATTATGTAACAGTAATGTCTTTTAAATAATTTTCTGATGTTTCATTTTATGGGGGGGATGGTATATTTTCCCCTTTTGTTCAGCATTTTTTAGTAGGAGCAGGCTGCAGACAACACAGTAGTGCCCCCTTTTCCTTCCTCCGCCCAATCATCCTTCTCCCAGACCCTCTTTTTCTTTTCTTTTCTTTTATTTTTAGCACTAGTTCAGTTTTTTAACTTTTATTTTAGCACTCCCTTTTCAGCCCGCATGCCTCCACTCACCCTGTCTCTTATTTTGTGTTTTGGCAATTGAAACACACATTTCTATTTGTGCCACTGCTACTGCTGCTTAACTGCTGTGAATGAGTTGCAGTAATTGAAAAGTTATTCCTTAAGCCTATTTAAACGAAGGTTTTCATCTTGTCTAGCGTACAGAGGGTCAAGGTATCTTCAAAAAATTGGGAGCGAATGAGCAGATAGATCTGGCAGGTCTTACGGGTTTCACATTGGCTTCAAGATATGCCTGAGCTTGGTGGCGTAGTCATTTAATGCCATGATCACTCTTTAGTTTTCCAGCATTTAGATGCTGGAACTCATCTTTGCGTTCTGAAACACTTGTGTACGAGCGCAATAGAAATGAAATATCAATCAATCATATAAAACCTAGACGGTTAGATAGATGCTTTGCAGCATTAGACGGAGGGATCATGTCTGCTGGTGATACTTGTTGCCTGCGGTGAACTCTACCCCTGCATCCTGAAAATAAATTGTAAGTTAAACGCATGTCACTAGTTTGTAAGAATGCAGTGAGTATGCACTTTTAAACCTGTGTGTGCTCCTGTTTCCAGCAGTGCCCCCGGCACCGTGAGAATGAGTATGCATCATAATATCCAGAGAGGATCTGTGTTGCTTCCCAGCCTCCCCTTCATCATTATGTGCAGGGCAGCAGCATGTATCTCGCCTTCCACCACACAGCCCTTATTCATGCTGCGGTGCCCGCATAAGGACATGGGCAGGCATTATTTCCACACTCCAATCTTACTGTAAGAACAGGCTTCCAGCAAATATTTCCCAAGATCTTTGTCACCATTCTGTCAGTAGTAAACATCTGACTGCAGCCAGCAACAATTCCACAAAAGTATACATTTTTGGGCAAATCATTAATATTATTGGGGTTATCTGCTAAAGGTGGCACTCCCTGCTTGGAAGTGATTCAGTCACACAGTAGAGTGTATTCTATCAAAAAGGACTTTCACTCCTCATATTTTGCTAGTTGTTAATGTTGTTGCTTAATATATAACAATAATGGTGACCGTTCATACGTTCCACACCACAAGGTTATTTATCTCTTGAATTACTTACTGCAACGTCTTGTAATGCCAACATCCTTAAAGGCCTTCAGTATTAAATACTGTGAGTGAAGATACTAATGTCCATTGTAATGGCATTACTTTTGATGATGGCAATGCTAATTGGGGACCATATTTCTTTTGCTGCCTATATTAGTGTTATGGTTTTATATAGTGATTCTTGTAATTGGTATTTTACTTTCCAGGTTAATCCTACTCAATTTATCAACCATGATGGTCTTGGTCTGATGTGTCAATATTTAAACATGTGTCTTTCAGACTGACCACAGATGTTTGGTACTCTCAGTCTGAGATATTTCATGACACTGACATTATACAACACCTGGGATATGCAGCAGTCAGGTTTGCTAACTCATGATAGGCTGTTTTCCTCAAGTGCATATCCACCAGATACATAGGCCTGCAGTTCAAACGTTTCTTTTAACTAGTGCAGTTCAGCGGTGAACCCAGAAAAGACCAAATGCAAAACCCCATATAAAACTTGGAGACAGTAAGAGCGAAGCAGAAATTAAAAGATTGATCAGGCTAGCATAACAGCTTGAAATACATTCCTGAAATGCCTACCTGTCTTGTTTCCATTGTTGACAATCTGCCATTCCTTTCCTTCGTTACAGCTATCATCATTATAAACCTAGAGTAGCTACTCTAGCTCACATTTCACTGACTGATCCAGAGTGCCAAGAGATGGTTTGTGTATCTCTAGAAAAACTTGGATCATGTACAAGTCTCATCTTCTTCTTCGCCTGCCCCTTGCTCCAGCTCGGTTTGCAATTAGACACTTCAAAATTATTTACACTGATCCTTGATCATCAGCATTTTCCTGAATAATGCCTTCTCTTTCTTGCTACTAGAAGTGAACCGAATTAAATCAGACCAAGGTGTATATAGCCCCAAAAATACTCATTAGGCTTTTGCCAAACTTCAGCAGTTTCCAAGGGCCTGATTCATGGAATTGTGTGCGTGCTGAAATGTGACTTTGTGCACTTTTCAGCGCATAAAACTGCTTTTCCCAATTCATGGATCGGACTTTGCGTGTTTTTCCAGGATTGTGCGCGGGTCCGTCACATCTTTGTGTGCAGTCGAGCGCTTTGCGTGACACTCCACGCAAAGTGTGGGATGGGCTACGCAAAGAAATAAATAGGGCGCAGAGCATGCATATTCACAGTTCTCCCGGCAAAATGAGGAAGAGGGTGGGTGTGTTGAGGGATGGGCCATGCAAACTAATCTCAGGCCCAGTCAAGTGCAAACCCAACTGCATTAATGGATTTCAACACGCAACTTCACGCTGTCTAAAGTCACACGCAAACCTTATGAACTCACTGCCACATGAACGGAGCGAAAGCACTATGTGCATAGGCTCCAATGCGCAAAGGCGACATATACATGGGAATTTAGGGGTGACGGCACGTAGTTGAGGTAACAGTTGGATTTAGGGGTGATCGGATGCAGATTAATGGGGTGCTGACTTGAACTATGGGGGTTTGCACGCAGGTTTACCAGCCGCTGCCTTGAGTTACGTGAAATGGTACGCAGGTTATCGGGATGCAGTTTTATGTTATGGGGGTTCGTACACAGTGCTGCCGGGGTGCTGCCTTGGTTGCAGGGAGCTGGCCCACAGTATTGTCAGGGTTCTTGATGGTGGGAATAAGGTAGGCGCAAAAGTTGGTATATGTCGCTGGTTTTGGTTTGCGTGGGGGCGTGCCGTGGATGTTCCGGCGCTACTCTATTTTCTTTGAGCCTAGGGTTACTTCGCGAATATAATTCCATGAATACGTGTAGCGCAGAAAACCTACTTTTGCATGCGGGTGCATGCAACAAGTTGTTTTACTCAGAGTACTTTGCTGGGAATTTGGCCTTTTTCTATGAATCAGGCACTAAGGGCCTCATTACATGGTAGGCGGTAAGGGTTTACCGGTACCGGTAAGGGCACCGGTACCGGTAAACCCTTACCGCCTTACTACGAGGTCCCTTTGCGGGACCGACCTTAACGGCTGGTGTAGACCAGCTGTTAAAGTTGGGACCAGCAAAGGGACCTTGGCGCTAATTACGGTACCGCAATTTGCGGGACCGTAATTAGCTCCTTCCCCATTCCCATTGAGCCCTATGGGGCAAAAATGGGAATTGGGAAGGGCCATGGAGAAAGGGGGACTTACCGCCCCGGCGACCTTGGAATGGGGTGGTAATTCCCCTTTTCTCAATTGTGGTACCGGTATGGTACCGGCAGCAACCATGGTGCTAACAGCACCATGGTTTACCACATAACGTGTAATGAGGCCCTAAGTCTTCAAAATAATGGCCCTCATTTCGAGTTTGGCCGGTAGCCATGCCGCTATTGGCGGCATGGCTACCGCCGAAATCGCATCCGTGTCCGGGTCCTCAGAATGAGGACTTACTGGGCCATTCCGAGTTCGGATGGCCCGGTAATTCCTCCCTCAAGGACCCGGACACGGTCCTTCCACATTCCCATTTCAGCCCCCATAGGGCTGAATGGGAATGGGAGAGGGAGCAAACAACGGGCCATAACGAGATGGCCCGTTGTTTGCTCCCTCTTCCCCTCGCGGGACCCAGTAAGCACGCCTGGTTTTCCCAGGCGTGCTTAACGTGTCCCGCGAGGGGACCTCGTAATGTGGCAGAACGGGTTGAACGGCGCCGTCACCTTTTACGGCGCCGTTTAACCCATTCCGCCAGGGTCGTAATGAGGCCCAATGTCTCCACTTTCAGTGATTTATGCATAGTTTATTTGCAAACTAGCTCTGCTGTGCTTTCAATTGGCACATCTTTTACAAACATGCTTCTAAAGTAGGTTCAACAAACTTGATTGTAATATTGGTTTGTAATTGATAACCACAAGTTAAAGTTTTTTAATATTGCATATTTTTTTTTACATTCCTAGTTTTTACCATGGATAAAAAGGGTCATGATGATCGGAAGAGAAAACAATCTAAAGGAGATTTTGAATGTATTTAAAACTTGACCTTTTAATCCATATATGTTGAAAAATATTCTTTAATCAGGGGGCATAAATTATTTTCTTAAGAAAGTCACTCGCCACCTCCATTCTGTACGTGCACACAGCACACCATGTCTTACTCGCCATTAGTCAAATATCACTTGCCAGTGGCTAGTGGTGAGTGCATATTTAGTTCCTTTCTTTAAATGCACCATTTTGACACATTTTATTTAACAATTCAACATTTCCTTGGGGCAAACAACCAGTCCCCCATTAGAAGGGTTGGGCTCTTGCTCTTTCTGTAAAATATAGGGCCACTTTGAAAACAAATCTCCAGGGCCACTTTTGACTCCCCATCCAGCCCTGGAGGCAAGAGTACTGTAATGGGATCAGCAGCCTCATCATCAATAAAGACTCGGGAGGTGCGGTCCGCGAGAAATTATTTGATCCATAGTGTGGCTTCTGGGGAAACATTGAAGTTTTCAGCTAGTGCAAGGCACAGCTTATCATGGTCTACCAGGTCAAACCCCACTGAAAGGTCGAGTAAGAGTAACATTCCTATTTTGCCGGAGTCTCGGATGCTATCCATCTGGATTTTTAAATCTAGTAGCGCTGTTTTGGCATTATGTTTGGGACGAAAACAAGATTGTCTGGCTCCTAGCCGGTGGTTGCTTTCCAGGTAGTGTTGGATATGAGTGTAGACTACTCCGTCAATTATCTTCAGTAAGAATGGAACGGTAGTGATGGTGCGATAGTTGGTAGGGGTGGTAGGATCGAGGGAGGGTTTCTTGAGTAGTGGGATTATCCAAACCGATTTGATGCTGGATGGGACTGAGTTGGAGGTAAAAGAGGCATTGATAAAGTTGGTGATAATGTGCACTAAGACTGTTGGACAGGGTTTGCCCAACCGGGCGGGGAAGCAGTCGTCTTTGCAGTTGGAGGGTTTAAGGATAGAGATGGTGGCCTGGACCTGATCTTGGGATACTTTACTGAATTTGAATTGGGTTGTGGTGGTGTCAGCATTAGCGGTAGGTAAGTGTGAAGGCATGCTTTTGCCAGCTAGTAGTTTTCTCTTGTTCGTTATTTTCTCTTGTAAGATGAAGATTTTGTGAGCCAGTGCATTTTTAATGGCAGTACTCCAAGATTTGTCTGTGTGGGTCAGGGTTGCTGTGGGGATGGGTGTTTGTAATTCCCTAAGTATATAGAATAGTAATTTAGTATTTGAAGACACATTTGTAATGCAGGTGTTGCGGGGGTTTGCTTTGTGAGCTACCACTGTCGTTTTGTAGATTTTATTAGCTGCGACAAGCGCATTCATTGAATTGGTGGAAAGGTTCTTTTTGTGAAGGTTCTCCCATGCTCTTTTGTTGCGGCGTAAGAGTATGAGTTCTTCATCAAACCAGACGTTACCTCACTTCGGTTTGCAATGTATTTTGGAGGTGAGTGGGGCTACTGTGTCAAGAGTGGATTTCAGGCATGTGTGATAAAGAGTAGAAATACTGTCAGGGTTATTGTTTGCAGGTGAGTGAGCCTTAAGCGCGTTTGCAAGTAAATGGATGAGATTTTCTGTGGTGAGTTTATGGGTTTTTGTAATAGAGATGGGGCTATGGCTAGCTGGTGGGGGAGCCTGTGCCTTCGTGGTGAGAAGGTCAAAACGTATTAGGAACTGGTCAGACCAAGTAACTTCAGTGATGGATTATAGGTTTATAGTTACATTAGTCATAAAAATCCAGTCAAGGATTCTACCTTTAGTGTACATAGGGGTGTTGACAATTTGTTGTGCAAAATGTATGTCTTAAAGGGCAGAGGTAAGAGCGGTGGCTTAATGGGCTAATTTGTCATCAAATCCAAGGTTGTTATCTCCTAGGATAATGAATTTGGTGCTTGGTTTCAGGAGAGGGGTGATGAGCAAAGGGATGTTGAGATCAGGTTTGTTGGTGTTATTGGGTTGTCTGTAGATAAGGAGGAGGTTGCATGTGGTTTTGGGGTCAGTAGTGAGCTTCAAAAGCAGGAGTTCATATCCTGGAACAGGGTCTATAGGGCATGATCTCAACTGCATAGTAATTTTGGAGATTACTGCTACTCCACCCCTATGGTATCCTGGTGGTCTGCCCTGTGGATTGTGTAGTCAGGTGGGATGGCTAATGCAAGAGATGTTCCTGATGCTGGATGCAACCATGATTCAGTGATGGCTAGGAAGTCTAGTTGTTGTTCAAGTAGTAGATTGTGGATGTCAATGGCATGAGCTCCTAAGGAACAAGCATTAATCATGGCACCTTTAAGACTATGGTTATTGGCTACTAAGTGGGGCAGTGTGTCCGTATCAAGGGTGGTGGGAGCAGTGGGGAAAGGATCCATGTGTGTTGTCGACCCCTGCTTCTGCTGTGGAGTGGGGAAATCACTTTGCGCTATGGAAGCGGGTGTATGCACCAGTATGGTGTTAATAATGTGTGGGAAGGTGCTGGTGGAGAATGTATGGTGGTAGTTCTGGCATGTGGGTGATGAGAGTCTAGCTTGTCTGGCTAGCCCTAGTGCAAGTATGGTGAAATGCTGGGGGGTAGCTGGTGTTCTAGTGCTGAGGCGTGCAAGATGAGTTGTGCTTATTCATTGAACGGTGGGTCCTGACTGTACACTAGGAAGGGTTGTCTGTGAGTAATGGGGTCGGGTTAGTGTGGTGAGCAGCTGCTTGGGAGATGGGGGTGTTGTACAGGTGCTTTTTGGAATGCGCTGCTTAAAAGCTGTTATTTGATCATCAAATAGCAGAGTGAAGTGCAGTATGAATGGGGATACTTTTGGGAGGAAGGGTGTCGGGCATGGGCTAAGGAGGTGGCGCGGGCAATGAAGGTGAGCAAGGCTGTTTCCAACCTGCAAATCGGCACCAGCTGTACAGTTCAGTACATTTAGTTCACCTTGGTGTGCGTTATCCCTGTGGGTGGTGGTTTGCATTGGTACACCCTGGAGGCTAGTGATGGCAGCGGGAAACTTTGGTGAGGGGTCCTGCATAGTGTTTACAAGTGGAGGGCACACTTTTCTGGTTGGCTTGGATAGGTGCAGAATGCTAACATGAAAACATACAGTGGGGGCACCGAATTTGTGAGCGTTTGGCTACCTATAGGCACTTTGGAGAGCAGATTGCTAATACATCGAGAAGACATGGCAGGTTTATAAACCATTTAGGAATCATAAAGGTGCATCTAGGTACATTCTTGGTAATCACCATATGGAATAGTGGCTTGGCCTCAAGGAATACAGAGCTTAGGTGTATTCAGCATCATGTACAAGTACATCCGGTGGCTACTCAACAGGGCATAGCTAGAAGGTAAATAGGCAGTAGGTCACAGTGAAATGCAGCGGAACAAGAGAAACCATCAAAGCGTTTGCTCTCAGGTACTTCAACAAAATATAGATCAGCAGGGGTTGCAACTCAGGTGCCATAGCTCAGGGGTATTGCTGGGTGCTGGTAATTAATGCAGCACGTCAATATACAAAAAAACAGGGGATACCGCACAAATGCATTTCCTCTGTAGGCACTACTAGGGACATGCAAGCAGGGTACAGCAGGTACAAATCATCTGAGAGGAACACCATAATGCAATAGAGGGAGGGTGCCTAACGGATTCAGTAGTCTTAGATCGGCTAAGTATAGTTCACAGTGAGAGGTGTCTGGCTCCAAGGGAGAACTTGCGTAAGCTTAGGATAAGTCAAGTGTGTAACACTCTACGAGGAGGGGTGTAGGTGGGTTAGAGATGTCGGGTGGAGGCGGATAGGGCAGGTTCTTCTTACCGTTGTTAGCAGCAATTTGTACAACTGCCTATTGTTCGGGCTTCCAGCAGGACGTTCCCTTGAGCTCCTAACTCCTCCAGCACGGACAGGCACAGACATGGGCATTAAAAAACGGGGGCCTTAAAATGCAGGGGTCGCTTATGCCTGCAGGCGATTTGATGAGGAAATATGATCGAGAATGGTTCAGTGAGAGGTAAGGAAATAAAGTGACGGTCTGAGAGGAGGGATGAGATGGGGTAGAGAGTGGGTGTGGGGAGGGTGGGTGGATTGTAGACAGAGTCGGTGGGTGGGGGCAAAGAGAGTGTGAGTAGGGTGTGTGGGAGTAGAGAGAGTGGCAACGGGGTGGATGACTTAGAGAGAGTGAAGGTATGGTGGGTGGGGTAGAGAGAGTGCAAATAGATTGGGGGTGGGGGTACAGAGAATGGGGGTAGTATTTCTCAGTGGGGGTAGAGGGAGTGGTGGTAGGGTGTGGGGGTGGAGAGAGTGGTTGTAGGGGGAGAGGTTAGAGAGAATGGAGGTAGGATGGGTAGGGTGGAGTTAGAGAGAGTGGGGATAGAGAGAGCGGGGGTAGGGTAGGTGTAGAGAGATTGGGGATAGGGTGGGTGGGGATAGAGAGTGGGGTAGAGGGAGTTGAGGCAGAGTGGCTAGGGTCATAGAGTGGAAGTACATTGAAAGGGTGGGGACAGAGAGAGTGAGTAATGGTGGGAGTAGGGTAGGTTGGTGGGGGTAGAGCAAGCATAGGTAGGGTGGGTGAATGGGTAGAGATAAAGGGGGTAGGGTGGGTGTAGAGAGAGTAGCAGAAGGGTTGGTGGGGATAGAGAGAGTTTAGGTAGGGTTCCTTGGTGGAGGTTGAGAGAGTGGTGGTAGGGTGGGTGGTGGTAGAGGTTGTGGAGGTAAGGTAGGTGTAGAGAGTGGATGCAGGATGGGTAGGATGGGGTGAGAGAGTGGGGATACAGTGGGGGTAGAGAGAGTGGTGGTTGGGTGGGTGGGGTAGAGGGAGTGGGGTTAAGTGGGTGGGGGTAGGGTTGGTGGTTGGCAGTAGATAGAGTGGGTGTAGAAATGGGGTAGAGAGTGGGGGTTAGGTGGGTGGCAGTAGAGGAAGAGGAGGTAGGGTGTGTGGGTGGGGGGAGAGAGAGTGGAGGTAGGGTGAGTGGGGGTAGGGAGGGTAGGGTAAGGGTGGGGGTGTAGTGAAAGTGAGGGTAGGTGGGTGGGGTTAGGGAGAGCGGGGGTAGGATGGGGTAGAGAGAGTTGTAGAAGGGTGTGTGGATGTGGGAAGAGATAGTGGAAGTAGGGTGTGTGGGGGGTTTAGAGTGAGAGTGGAAGTATGGTGGGTGGGGCAGAGAGAGTAGGGTTGGTTGATGTGGTAGAGGGTCGGGGTAGGGTGGGTGATGGGGTAGAGATTAAAGGTGTCAGGTGGGTGGGTGAATGTAGAGAGTGGCAGAAGGGTGGGTGTTGGTAGAGAGAGTTGATGTAGGATTGCTGGGTGGGGGTAGAGAGGGTGGTGTTAGGGTGTGGGGGTGGAGAGAGTGGTGGTAGGGGGAGAGGTTAGAGAGAATGGGGATAAAGAGAGTGGGGGAAGGATAGGTGTAGAGAGAGTGGGGATAGGGTGGGTGGGGATAGAGAGTGGGGTAGAGAGAGTTGAGGCAGGGTGGCTGGGGGTCATTCAGTGGAAGTATGGTGAAAGGGTGGGGATTGTTGGGTGTCATGACCCACGTTTGGACTATTATGCTGCAACATTTGGTGCTGTGGGCTTAGGAAATCCAAGAGGGTGGAAAAGCCCACAGTTGCGCCAGAATCCTGAAGAACCGTGCAGTCTTTGCGCACAACAAAATGGTCACCTGACCTGCCACCCACTAGTGTGAGCATGAGGGGCCAGGAGTGCCATGAGTGAAATGTGTGCCAAAGGAAAAACAGCAGTGCCGGTTGGCTCAAAAAGCGCTTTGAAATCACCTTTGTTTCTCTGAAATGCAAGCTAAAAATGCCTATTTTAAACATTGCAAGATATTCAAAAATCTCACTGAACACCAGCAGACATTTGGCAGAATGTATTCTTGTGTGCATACAAAATCTGGAAAGAAGAAGAGCCCAAAACAATGTTTATAACAAAACTGGCTGAGCTGTGGATGTCAGCAGCTCAAGTGAAATTGGACTGAAAGACATTAAAATCTAAATGTTTAAAATAAATGAGTGACCTACTGTTGAGTGTCACATAGTTTGCAACTGTTAAATGTCATAGTTTTGAACTTAGAATCAGCGTTCTAGCTGCATGTGTAAAAATTGCAAGTTTGGTTTGAATGTAGAAAACTGGGAACCAAAGTGACATTTGGCTGAAGCCTGGCTTGAAGAGAGTGAATTCTGCCCGGCAACTACCCCCGACAGGAGTTGAAACTTGATCAGCAGATGTGTTCCCAGGCCTGGCTGCATTCTGCTGCCCCTGCCAAAAGGAGATGACACCTCTCTGATTGAATTAGGGGAGGGGCACCTGGGGACTGCAGGAAACTAAACAAAGCACTGTCCTTGGCCCAGGCAAATGTTAAATTAGGGGGTCGTAAATGGCTTCCTCTTGGAAGGAAACGGGGAGGGGCACTGCATCTGTGAGCAAGCTGAGCTTGGGGGAAGTGGATAAACCAGAAATTCCACCATGTGCTTTGGAAAACCACACCCCTCGGGGCCAGAGCATAATTTTAAAAAGATGGATAATTCATAGTGCGGACTTGTAAAAATTATATAAATAACATCATCATACTTGTGATTTTTCTGTGTACATTTTAAGAGGTGTTAGGACTCTGTGGTATGCTCTTGGGGATAGTAGCAGAAAAAAGGTTGGTACTCCAAATGTATGCATGTTAAAAATCTGACACTTTATCATCTGAAACCCATATCCCTGGTGCACATTTGTGTAAAATCTGGAAAGGTTTAGAGGTCGTTATCTGGATGAAAAGGGGAGAATTCTGTCATAAGTGGACACAACATCTTACAAAGATAGGGATCGGATGGTTTGGTGCTACAGAAAATATGTTAACTGGACATATAATATTAGAAAAATGGTCCTTAGATAAATATGTATTTGGATCAGAAATAGATTTGTGTGCAATGTGACAAGGGGAGGATCCTCTGACCATAAACCTACCTCATCACTCTGACTCACAACCCAGTTCCCCCAATCAAGAGAGAGAGAAGGAACTGGCCAATGATAAGTTGAGAGGGTTGGGCATGCAGAATGAGCCGACCCACCCACTTTCTAAACACATAAAAGGAGACTGTGCAGGACAGGTAGGGACATTCAATTTCCATTTCCTTGCGGAGCACGCTGACAGACGGCTTCACATCCAGAGTACAAGAACTGGACATAACAATATATAAATAAGGGCTTCCCTTGGGCATCCCAGACCAGGCACTGACTTAGTGGGATTGCTGGATTGGAGTCATTTAACAAAGTGGGGGCTTGTAGCCGGGGATTCTGGATTAGATCTATCACTTGTGCAGATTAATACAGTGTGCCAGCTGAAAGGATACATATCCGGTTAGATCACCACGCTGTGTTACGCTGTAAAGCACTCCTCAAAGGAACGCTCTAAGTAAACAGTCTGTTTTTCAAAATAAAATACAAACGTCTGTAAGTCAGGAAGGAAATCAATCTCCAGAATGATGACCTTGGTGGATATGAAGATAGCTAGGGAGCACCTCTTACATAAACTGTTTGTGAGAGGTGAATGGTCTGAACAGGACCAAAATGTATGGTTGCAGGCGATCGCACAACAGGTCACTACAACTGGGTCAGATATCTGGAGAGATCAGGGTCCCTTACATGTGGCCCTGAGTGAACTATATATGACTCCTAAGGCCAAAGATGAACACAATAAGATTGCCAGGATAGCGGCATATTTGTATCTATATATGGGAGCCATGCAGGACAAATGTGCTGAAGGCCAAGATCTGGCAAATAGGCAACTGATAGCATTAGAGAAGGCCCAATCTGACCTGGACTCTTCTGAGCAGAGGCTGCACAGGAGCCAGGAGTCAGAAAATGATAGTAGACAGTACATCATTAAAATAAAGGAGGATATGGATATCCTGCATCAGGAAAAGGCTGACCAGGATACCAGAATTCTGGCTTTGCAGAAGGAGCACCAAGACAGTTAGGACTCCTTACTGCAGTGCCAGAAAAAGCTGGAGCAACAGATCAATTTCAACAGGCCATGCACAGAGCAGGTAGCCACCCTGCAAATCCAACTAGACAGAGAGAAAGAGGAAAGCAATAAAATGATTTTGAAAGACCTGGATACCCAGGCAGAGTTTGATGAAGAGCGCCAGAAAGCTGGTGCCCTTCAACGGCAGAGGGACAACCTGGTGGCACAGATGCAGGCTCTTACTCAGGAAAGGAATACCTTAGGCCAGGAAGTCTGCCACTTAAAAAGGAAAATGGAAGAAAATCACCTCCAAAAAGAGCATCAGAACTTGTTAGAGCACACCAGGAGGGTGGAAGATGCTCTGCCAAGAAAGGAGCAGGCCAGTAGGGATGGGACTCAGGAGGTAACCCTCCTGCAGCAAAGACTGGCCCAGTATTCCAGGACCAATCAGGAGGCACAGAGAGAGAATGAGGCTCTCTCTCTCTCAGCACAATGATAGGCTCAAGCAACAGGTAGCCATGCAGGAGAGATTGATAGAGTCTAGTAAGGCCTTAACTGAGGAACTGAAAGCACAGGCTCTTGCATTGCAACAGGGAGCAGGGGCTGAGAGAGATGAAGTTCGCTGGGAAAGGGAAACACCTGAGCATAACCTCAGGAGCCCTAGTACCAGAGGCCTTCATCTCTCCCAGTCCTTGGACTCTGCCACCCCCATGTCCCCCGGCGCACATGAGCACAGGGCAACAGGGAGGGCAGATTACTATCCGGCCAAAAGTATGGGGTTCATAGGCCAGTACATCCAGGAATGGATGGGCGGGCATCCGGGTATGGGCACCTAAGCACAGTGCAATTTAGTGGGGAACCCCAGGAGAGTAGGCCCACTAAGGGCATTCTGAAAACCTCTGCCCAGTTAGGTCAGTGGGGGGAGTACCCATCAAATCCTGGCAGCAAGGAGGGATCTGAAGACTCCTCTGAGCGGTCCAGGACACAGGAGACCAGGTCCCCACATTCTGCCAGCCATTCCCAGGCTCGCAGAATCCGGGAGAGCCTGGAAGATCAGACGGGCACCTCTGGGAGCAGTGCTTCTGAGTCAGAGGATGAGTGGACCAGGGTTACCCAAACCAAAAAGGCCAGTAAGGCAAAAAGGGCCTTGCTTAAGGACCCCTTAAAGCAGATAAGGCAATAAGGAGTGTCATCACCCCTTATCACAAGAACGCCAAGTATTCTGTTTGGGAACACTTGGAGCTCTATGAGCAAATGATGGAGACTTTCCATTTGAAGGACAGCAGTAGCTGCATTCAGTATGTGAAATGGACATTCTCCCCAGAATACTCCAGTTTCTTTGCGGGGCAGGAGGACCAAAACCATTCAAGATGGTCCACATATAGGGCGGCCATCTTGAAACATTTTTCTGTTCACCAGAATCCCCAAGAGGCTTGCAAGGCAGCCTACAATTTGCAATGTGGGGAGGATCAGGCCCCACAAGAATTTGTGCAAGAATTGAAGCGCGCCTTTGCGCAGACCACCAGAAGGGTGCGCACGGACAGCAGAGAATTCATCAACACATTTTTCCATGCACTCCCCAAATACATAATGACCCAACTCGTGAGAGATTTTCACGAGAAAAGATCTTTAGACTGGGTCATTGAGCAAGCCACCCGCATCTACGAGGTGCAGAAACCGGTGGAAAATAAGAATCAGCCCAAAAACCTCAAAACCAACAGCATCCCTGCTGCTGCCAAGTTGGCAGAGGTAAAGGTTGCCCCTGTTTTAGATTTGGAGAGGGGCGACCTAAAAACCTGCCTGCACCAAATAATTCACAGCCCAGAAGGCCCTCGGGCCAGTCACAGACAGGGAGTCAAGGAGGTAGTCCCACAAATGGGGTCCCTCACTCCCCTGATTATGTAAGTCCCCGTTACAAGAGAACCTGACCCATCCTGGGTTATGTGTGGACTCCTCCAGCCCAAGGGGGGGGTCCAGCAAAGCACCTGACCCAGGGAACTTCCCTCTTAACTTCCCACAGGAGGGCAGAAATTCCCCAAACACTGGGCAGAACTTTTTTCCCAGGTATCCACCCAATTTCCAACCCCAAAACCATCCATCCCTCTTTCCCCAATTCCCTGAGCCCAGACAACCTAATCCGGGAGAGGGGAGGCCAAGGGTGGAGCGGTACCCAAATCTTCCCAACCCGGGGTATTACCAGAGAAGGGATAGCTACCCTTCCTGGGATCAGCCCAGGGGAGAAAATAGAACCCCGTATCAGCCTGAGCGGGTTTCACAGCTTGAGCGCAAGTTTCAGAATCTGGCACAGGAGCTGGGTCGCGTGCTGAGGGCTCAGCAGAACCCTCAGATGAGCATGCCGGTGCAGAATGCCCCAAACTCTGGGCCTGGTGCTCCAGAACAATGACAGGGGTAGCACCCCGATAACCCACCGGTTCCCAGGGAGGAGGCACAAGGGGAAGGGGTTTGTAAAGCCTTGGAGGAAGCTTCCCTCCCCACTTGTAAACAGCCCCTGGAAACCCAGGAACCAGAAACAAAATCTCCTGCCCCTGAAAGTCTGCCTCCCAAGGAGCAGAGGGGGGGTAGGAGAAACAAAGTACCCAAAAAGACCCACTTTGTGGAGGAGGTACAGGTCTTCCAATTTGAGGGAGAGGGATCCTCAGAGGATCCTGGGAAAAGGATCTTCTCCTTCAGAGATGGGGGAACTCCTCCCAAGGAAAAATGGGTCCCAAGGGATTCCAACCCAGACTGGTTAGATGTGGGGATTGAGCTGTCGCCGCCCATCATTCTATCTCAGAACCAACAATACCAAAATCCCATGGGTTAAACCCATCCTGATGACTGACTCCAAAAAGGGGGGGCGGCCGAGAACCGGAACCAGGGGAACCCAAAACCATTTCAAGTTGCCAACTTTTTCTTGCAGATTCCCATGACTCTCCACAGAGTTCTGCCCAAATCTCTTCTCTCGCAATGTCCAAAACCAGAAAATTAGCCCACCAGTTGTCCAAAAATGTGCATTATCTGTGCCCCCTTGAGGAGAAGGAGGGAAGATACTATGCCCCGGTACAAGTACAGGGGCAGGGTACAATTGTGGCACTGGTGGACACTGGATCCCAAGCTACCCTTCTGTCCAGAAGGGCCTTTGATGAACTAAATGTAGGAAGGGGTGAGAATTACCGTATTCCTCTCACCTCTCTTCCTGGACAACTGCAGAACTTTGACGGGAAGGAAATTCCGTCGAGGGGACTGCAGATTTAGACATCAAAATTGGGCGACACAAGGTGAAACACCCGGTCATAGTAGTGACTCCAGAGGGCACCCCTTGTTTACTAGGGAATGACCACCTGAGAAGGTTGTCACCTCTAATAGATTGCGTAAACAAGGTCCTCTTGACCCAGACTAGCCAACCAATAAAATTAAAACAGAGTGTCAACCATATTAGTTTAACCCTTTAAGTGCCAAGGACGAGGTATCTCGTCCTTGACAGTGCACACGCAGTGCCAAGGACGAGATAGCTCGTCCTTTTCGGCACCTTGTTTTGAGCGATCCCTGCAAAGGACCCCCAATAGATGGGGCAGTAGGGTTTGGGCACCCTGGGTGCAGATGGCCACACTAATGTGGCCATCTGCACCAAGCGAAGTTGGGTAAACAAAAAAAATAATACAAATTCATAGGCTGCTGATGGGCACCCTAAATTGGCAGCGAATGATGTACTGCAACGGGGGGTGGCACTCAGCCCTCCCCCACCCCAAATGGAGGGCCCCACCTCATGCAACCCTCCCTGGCGGAAGATAGGGGGCCCCACCTCTTGCATCCCTCCCTGGGGTCAGATGCCCCTTCCTAGGAGCAGATATCAGCCCCCAGGGAGGGTTGCATGAGGTGGGGCCCTCCATTTGGGGTGGGGGGGGATGAGGGCCAACCCCTGTTGCAGTACTTCATTCGCTGCCAATTTAGGGTGCCCCTCAGCCCCCCCTAAAAAGCAGCCTATGAATTTGTATTGTACCTCATGCAGCTGTTTGTAGGAGGCCCGGGGAGGCCTGCATGAGGTGCCCCCGCCAGCCATTTGGGGTGAGGGGGGAGGGGACCCCAAAAATGGTGGAACTGGCCCCCCCAGAAGGTGGGGCAGTAAGGTTTGGGCACCCCGGCGCCAGATTGGCACACCAATGTGACCCTCTGCACCAAGGGGAGTTGGGTTACCAAAGGAAAAAAATGAAAATGGTGGAACGCTTTTTAGGGGGGGGGCGGTGGGGCACCCCAAAGGGTCAGGGAATTTTCTAATGGGATGGGGCGTTGACCACCTCCCCCCCCACCCGCAATGGAGTGGGTGCCAAGTCATGCAGCCCTCCCTGGGACCAGATATCTGCTCCTAGGAACGGACGCCTGAGCCCAGGGAAGAGTGCAGGACAGCCCCCCTCCTTATCTGCCCACGGGGAGGGCTACATTTTGCTGGTGTGACTGTAGGTAACACATGTTCTTTGTTTTGTTTACAGCTTTTTCTACCCGAGCAGCTGCAACGTTATGTGAGTACTGTTTTTTATTATTCTATGGTTAGGGCCCACTGTCAGTGGGGTGGGTGAGACTGGGGCTGGATTGTTGGTGGTGTGGGTGGGAATGGCCCGTCTGGGCAGATCACCTCCAACTGTCCTGGAGTTGCGGCTGGGCTGCATTACAGCTTTTCCCTTCGGGGAGGTATTGGCACACTGCCAAGACTCCTTGGTGGGGAGAAGCTGTAACGCAGGGCAGCCAGGGCTCCAGCAAAGTCGGAGGTAATATCCCTGGCCTTGGGAACCCTTCTCCCATGTGGGTCTTTGCTGGTGGTTCTGGGTGTTACATTCTGGGCCGATTTGCGTAAGTCAGACCTCTGTGGATTCCCACGGGTGTCCTCTTTTGGGAAATGCATGGGGTTCCCTGTTTTCCTTGCTGGCTTCGACACCCTAGGCCCAAATCTGTAGGTTGCCCACATGAACAAAATGGGCAGCGCCGAATGGCTTGGGGTTCCCAGTCGGTTACCCTTTTCCTTTTGCACCCCCGTTAGGTGCACCCACACATGTGAGGTACCGTTTTCATCGGGACACCTGTGGGAAGGCGGGAAAGTAGGCCATGTGTTGTAGGGGGCGTGTTTTGATGGGTGCCTAAAAAAGCGTAAAAAGCGTTTTTTCCCGACATTTCGGACTTTGCAGGGCTGCCTGGGTAATATATTCTGGGGCGATGTGCGCAAATCATACCTCTGCGTATTCCCACGGGTGTCCTCTTTTCGGAAATGCATGGGGTTCCCTGTTTTCCTTGGTGGCTTGGACACCCGAGGCCCATATCTGTACGTTGTGCCGGTCGGCAGAATGGCTGAGATTCCCCTCTGCAAACAGGCTGGGGGTTGCTTGCGTTTTCGGCTTGCCCCTTGCCAGCCAGGTAGGTGCACCCACGCATGTGAGGTACCGTTTTCACCGGGACACCTGTGGGAACGCGGGACGGTAGGCCATGTGTTGTTGGGGGGCGTGTTTCGATGGGTGCGTCGAGCGAAATGTGCGTAAAAAGCGTTTTTTTCCCGACATTTCAGACTTTGCGGGGGTGTCTGGGTAATACATTCTGGGGCGATGTGCGCACATCATACCTCTGCGGATTCCCACGGGTGTCCTCTTTTCGGAAATGCATGGGGTTCCCTGTTTTCCTTGGTGGCTTGGACACCCGAGGCCCATATCTGTACGTTGTGCCGGTCGGCAGAATGTCTGAGATTTCGCTCTGAAAACAGACTTGGGGTTACTTGTGTTTTAGGCTTTCCCCTTGGCGGCCAGGTAGGTGCATCCACACATGTGAGGTACCGTTTTCATCGGGACACCTGTGGGCACGTGTGACGGTAAGCCATGTGTTGTTGGGGGCGTTTTTCGATGGGTGCGTTGAGCGAAATGTGCGGAAAAGGTGTTTTTTTCCCCACATTTCAGAATTTGCGGGGCTGTCTGGGTAATAAATTCTGGGGCGATGTGCGCAAATCATACCTCTGCGGATTCCCACGGGTGTCCTCTTTTCAGAAATGCATGGGGTTCCCTGTTTTCCTCGGTGGCTTGGACACCCGAGGCCCATATCTGTACGTTCTGCCGGTCGGCAGAATGTCTGAGATTTCGCCATGAAAACAGACTTGGGGTTACTTGTGTTTTAGGCTTTCCCCTTGGCGGCCAGGTAGGTGCACCCACACATGTGGGGTACCGTTTTCATCGGGACACCTGTGGAAACGCGTGACGGTAGGCCATGTGTTGTTGGGGGCGTGTCCGATGGGTGCGCCGAGCGAAATGTCTGGGAAATGCGTTTTTTTCCCCACATTTCGGACTTTGTGGGGGTGTTTGGGTAATAAATTCTGGGGCGATGTGCGCAAATCATACCTCTGCGGATTCCCACGGGTGTCCTCTTTTCGGAAATGCATGGGGTTCCCTGTTTTCCTTGGTGGCTTGGACACCCGAGGCCCATATCTGTATGTTGTGCCGGTCAGCAGAATGGCTGAGATTCCCCTTTGCAAACAGACTGGGGGTTGCTTGTGTTTTTGGCTTGCCCCTTGCCAGCCAGGTAGGTGCACCCACGCATGTGAGGTACTGTTTTCATCGGGACACCTGTGGGAACGCGGGACGGTAGGCCATGTGTTGTTGGGGGCGTGTTTCGATGGGTGCGCCGAGCGAAATGTCTGGAAAATGCGTTTTTTTCCCCACATTTCTGACTTTGCGGGGGTGTCTGGGTAATAAATTCTGAGGCAATGTGCGCAAATCATACCTCTGCGCATTCCCACGGGTGTCCCCTTTTCGGAAATGCATGGGGTTCCCTGTTTTCCTCGGTGGCTTGGACACCCGAGGCCCATATCTGTGTGTTGTGCCGGTCGGCAGAATGTCTGAGATTTCCCTCTGAAAACAGACTTGGAGTTACTTGTGTTTTAGGCTTTCCCCTTGGCGGCCAGGTAGGTGCACCCACACATGTGAGGTACCGTTTTCATCGGGACACCTGGGGGAACGCGTGACGGTAGGCCATGTGTTGTTGGGGCCGTGTTTAGATGGGTGCGTCGAGCGAAATGTGCGGAAAAAGCCTTTTTTTCCCCACATTTCAAACTTTGCGGGGCTGTCTGGGTAATAAATTCTGGGGCGATGTGCGCAAATCATACCTCTGCGGATTCCCACGGGTGTCCTCTTTTCTGAAATGCATGGGGTTCCCCGTTTTCCTTGGTGGCTTGGACACCCGAGGCCCATATCTGTACGTTGTGCCGGTGGGCATAATGTCTGAGATTTCGCTCTGAAAACAGACTTGGGGTTACTTGTGTTTTAGGCTGTCCCCTTGGCGGCCAGGTAGGTGCACCCACACATGTGGGGTACCGTTTTCATCGGGACACCTGTGGGAACGCGGGACGGTAGGCCATGTGTTGTTGGGGGCGTGTTTCAATGGGTGCGTCGAGCGAAATGTGCGGAAAAAGCATTTTTTTCCCCACATTTCGGACTTTGCAGAGCCACCTGGGTAATAAATTCTGGTGCGATGTGCACAAATCATACCTCTGCAGATTCCCACGGGTGTCCTCTTTTCGGAAATGCATGGGGTTCCCTGTTTTCATTGGGACACCTGTGGGAACGCGTGACGGTAGGCCATGTGTTGTTAGGGGCGTGTTTCGATGGGTGCGTCGAGCGAAATGTGCGGAAAAAGCATTTTTTCCCCACATTTCGGATTTTTGCAGGGCTGTTGGGGTAATAAATTGTGGGGCGATGTGCACAAATCATACCTCTGCGGACTCCCACGGGTGTCCTCTTTTCGGAAATGCATGGGGTTCCCTGTTTTCCTCGGTGGCTTGGACACCCCAGGCCCATATCTGTATGTTGTGCCGGTCGGCAGAATGTCTGAGATTTCGCTCTGAAAACAGACATGGGGTTACTTGTGTTTTAGGCTTTCCCCTTGGCGGCCAGGTAGGTGCACCCACACATGTGGGGTACCGTTTTCATCAGGACACCTGTGGGAACGCGGGACGGTAGGCCATGTGTTGTTGGGGGCGTGTTTCGATGGGTGCGTCGAGCGAAATGTGCGGAAAAAGCATTTTTTTTACCCACATTTCAGACTTTGCAGGGCTGTCTGGGTAATAAAGTCTGGGGCGATGTGCACAAATCATACCTCTGCGGATTCCCACGGGTGTCCTCTTTTTGGAAATGCATAGGGTTCCCTGTTTTCATTGGGACACCTGTGGGAACGCGTGACGGTAGGCCTTGTGTTGTTGGGGGCGTGTTTCGATGGGTGCGTCGAGCGAAATGTGCGGAAAAAGCATTTTTTCCCCACATTCGGACTTTGCAGGGCTGTCTGGGTAATAAATTCTGGGGCGATGTGCGCAAATCATACCTCTGCGGATTCCCACGGGTGTCCTCTTTTCTGAAATGCATGGAGTTCCCCGTTTTCCTTGGTGGCTTGGACACCCGAGGCCCATATCTGTACGTTGTGCCGGTGGGCATAATGTCTGAGATTTCGCTCTGAAAACAGACTTGGGGTTACTTGTGTTTTAGGCTGTCCCCTTGGCGGCCAGGTAGGTGCACCCACACATGTGGGGTACGGTTTTCATCGGGACACCTGTGGGAACGTGGGACGGTAGGCCATGTGTTGTTGGGGGCGTGTTTCAATGGGTGCGTCGAGCGAAATGTGCGGAAAAAGCATTTTTTTCCCCACATTTCGGACTTTGCAGGGCCATCTGGGTAATACATTCTGGTGCGATGTGCACAAATCATACCTCTGCGGATTCCCACGGGTGTCCTCTTTTCGGAAATGCATTGGGTTCCCTGTTTCATTGGGACACCTGTGGGAACGCGTGACGGTAGGCCATGTGTTGTTAGGGGCGTGTTTCGATGGGTGCGTCGAGCGAAATGTGCGGAAAAAGCATTTTTTCCCCACATTTCGGACTTTGCAGAGCCACCTGGGTAATAAATTCTGGTGCGATGTGCACAAATCATACCTCTGCGGATTCCCACGGGTGTCCTCTTTTCGGAAATGCATGGGGTTCCCTGTTTTCATTGGGACACCTGTGGGAACGCGTGACGGTAGGCCATGTGTTGTTAGGGGCGTGTTTCGTTGGGTGCGTCGAGCGAAATGTGCGGAAAAAGCATTTTTTCCCCACATTTCGGACTTTGCAGGGCTGTCTGGGTAATAAATTCTGGGGCGATGTGCACAAATCATACCTCTGCGGATTCCCACGGGTGTCCTCTTTTCGGAAATGCATGGGGTTCCCTGTTTTCCTCGGTGGCTTGGACACCCCAGGCCCATATCTGTATGTTGTGCCGGTCGGCAGAATGTCTGAGATTTCGCTCTGAAAACAGACTTGGGGTTACTTGTGTTTTAGGCTTTCCCCTTGGCGGCCAGGTAGGTGCACCCACACATGTGGGGTACCGTTTTCATCGGGACACCTGTGGGAACGCGGGACGGTAGGCCATGTGTTGTTGGGGGCATGTTTCGATGGGTGCGTCGAGCAAAATGTGCGGAAAAAGCATTTTTTTTACCCACATTTCAGACTTTGCAGGGCTGTCTGGGTAATAAATTCTGGGGCGATGTGCACAAATCATACCTCTGCGGATTCCCACGGGTGTCCTCTTTTCGGAAATGCATAGGGTTCCCTGTTTTCATTGGGACACCTGTGGGAACGCGTGACGGTAGGCCTTGTGTTGTTGGGGGCGTGTTTCGATGGGTGCGTCGAGCGAAATGTGCGGAAAAAGCATTTTTTCCCCACATTCGGACTTTGCAGGGCTGTCTGGGTAATAAATTCGGGGCGATGTGCGCAAATCATACCTCTGCGGATTCCCACGGGTGTCCTCTTTTCTGAAATGCATGGAGTTCCCCGTTTTCCTTGGTGGCTTGGACACCCGAGGCCCATATCTGTACGTTGTGCCGGTGGGCATAATGTCTGAGATTTCGCTCTGAAAACAGACTTGGGGTTACTTGTGTTTTAGGCTGTCCCCTTGGCGGCCAGGTAGGTGCACCCACACATGTGGGGTACCGTTTTCATCGGGACACCTGTGGGAACGTGGGACGGTAGGCCATGTGTTGTTGGGAGCGTGTTTCAATGGGTGCGTCGAGCGAAATGTGCGGAAAAAGCATTTTTTTCCCCACATTTCGGACTTTGCAGGGCCACCTGGGTAATAAATTCTGGTGCGATGTGCACAAATCATACCTCTGCGGATTCCCACGGGTGTCCTCTTTTCGGAAATGCATTGGGTTCCCTGTTTTCATTGGGACACCTGTGGGAACGCGTGACGGTAGGCCATGTGTTGTTAGGGGCGTGTTTCGATGGGTGCGTCGAGCGAAATGTGCGGAAAAAGCATTTTTTCCCCACATTTCGGACTTTGCAGGGCTGTCTGGGTAATAAATTCTGGGGCGATGTGCACAAATCATACCTCTGCGGATTCCCACGGGTGTCCTCTTTTCGGAAATGCATGGGGTTCCCTGTTTTCCTCTGTGGCTTGGACACCCCAGGCCCATATCTGTATGTTGTGCCGGTCGGCAGAATGTCTGAGATTTCGCTCTGAAAACAGACTTGGGGTTACTTGTGTTTTAGGCTTTCCCCTTGGTGGCCAGGTAGGTGCACCCACACATGTGGGGTAGCGTTTTCATCGGGACACCTGTGGGAACGCGGGACGGTAGGCCATGTGTTGTTGGGGGCGTGTTTCGATGGGTGCGTCGAGCGAAATGTGCGGAAAAAGCATTTTTTTTACCCACATTTCAGACTTTGCAGGGCTGTCTGGGTAATACATTCTGGGGCGATGTGCACAAATCATACCTCTGCGGATTCCCACGGGTGTCCTCTTTTCGGAAATGCATAGGGTTCCCTGTTTTCATTGGGACACCTGTGGGAACGCGTGACGGTAGGCCTTGTGTTGTTGGGGGCGTGTTTCGATGGGTGCGTCGAGCGAAATGTGCGGAAAAAGCATTTTTTCCCCACATTCGGACTTTGCAGGGCTGTCTGGGTAATAAATTCGGGGCGATGTGCGCAAATCATACCTCTGCGGATTCCCACGGGTGTCCTCTTTTCTGAAATGCATGGAGTTCCCCGTTTTCCTTGGTGGCTTGGACACCCGAGGCCCATATCTGTACGTTGTGCCGGTGGGCATAATGTCTGAGATTTCGCTCTGAAAACAGACTTGGGGTTACTTGTGTTTTAGGCTGTCCCCTTGGCGGCCAGGTAGGTGCACCCACACATGTGGGGTACCGTTTTCATCGGGACACCTGTGGGAACGTGGGACGGTAGGCCATGTGTTGTTGGGAGCGTGTTTCAATGGGTGCGTCGAGCGAAATGTGCGGAAAAAGCATTTTTTTCCCCACATTTCGGACTTTGCAGGGCCACCTGGGTAATAAATTCTGGTGCGATGTGCACAAATCATACCTCTGCGGATTCCCACGGGTGTCCTCTTTTCGGAAATGCATTGGGTTCCCTGTTTTCATTGGGACACCTGTGGGAACGCGTGACGGTAGGCCATGTGTTGTTAGGGGCGTGTTTCGATGGGTGCGTCGAGCGAAATGTGCGGAAAAAGCATTTTTTCCCCACATTTCGGACTTTGCAGGGCTGTCTGGGTAATAAATTCTGGGGCGATGTGCACAAATCATACCTCTGCGGATTCCCACGGGTGTCCTCTTTTCGGAAATGCATGGGGTTCCCTGTTTTCCTCTGTGGCTTGGACACCCCAGGCCCATATCTGTATGTTGTGCCGGTCGGCAGAATGTCTGAGATTTCGCTCTGAAAACAGACTTGGGGTTACTTGTGTTTTAGGCTTTCCCCTTGGTGGCCAGGTAGGTGCACCCACACATGTGGGGTAGCGTTTTCATCGGGACACCTGTGGGAACGCGGGACGGTAGGCCATGTGTTGTTGGGGGCGTGTTTCGATGGGTGCGTCGAGCGAAATGTGCGGAAAAAGCATTTTTTTTACCCACATTTCAGACTTTGCAGGGCTGTCTGGGTAATACATTCTGGGGCGATGTGCACAAATCATACCTCTGCGGATTCCCACGGGTGTCCTCTTTTCGGAAATGCATGGGGTTCCCTGTTTTCATCGGGACACCTGTGGGAACGCGGGACGGTAGGCCATGTGTTGTTGGGGGCATGTTTCGATGGGTGCGTCGAGCAAAATGTGCGGAAAAAGCATTTTTTTTACCCACATTTCAGACTTTGCAGGGCTGTCTAGGTAATAAATTCTGGGGCGATGTGCACAAATCATACCTCTGCGGATTCCCACGGGTGTCCTCTTTTCGGAAATGCATAGGGTTCCCTGTTTTCATTGGGACACCTGTGGGAACGCGTGACGGTAGGCCTTGTGTTGTTGGGGGCGTGTTTCGATGGGTGCGTCGAGCGAAATGTGCGGAAAAAGCATTTTTTCCCCACATTCGGACTTTGCAGGGCTGTCTGGGTAATAAATTCGGGGCGATGTGCGCAAATCATACCTCTGCGGATTCCCACGGGTGTCCTCTTTTCTGAAATGCATGGAGTTCCCCGTTTTCCTTGGTGGCTTGGACACCCGAGGCCCATATCTGTACGTTGTGCCGGTGGGCATAATGTCTGAGATTTTGCTCTGAAAACAGACTTGGGGTTACTTGTGTTTTAGGCTGTCCCCTTGGCGGCCAGGTAGGTGCACCCACACATGTGGGGTACCGTTTTCATCGGGACACCTGTGGGAACGTGGGACGGTAGGCCATGTGTTGTTGGGGGCGTGTTTCAATGGGTGCGTCGAGCGAAATGTGCGGAAAAAGCATTTTTTTCCCCACATTTCGGACTTTGCAGGGCCACCTGGGTAATAAATTCTGGTGCGATGTGCACAAATCATACCTCTGCGGATTCCCACGGGTGTCCTCTTTTCGGAAATGCATTGGGTTCCCTGTTTTCATTGGGACACCTGTGGGAACGCGTGACGGTAGGCCATGTGTTGTTAGGGGCGTGTTTCGATGGGTGCGTCGAGCGAAATGTGCGGAAAAAGCATTTTTTCCCCACATTTCGGACTTTGCAGGGCTGTCTGGGTAATAAATTCTGGGGCGATGTGCACAAATCATACCTCTGCGGATTCCCACGGGTGTCCTCTTTTCGGAAATGCATGGGGTTCCCTGTTTTCCCCGGTGGCTTGGACACCCCAGGCCCATATCTGTATGTTGTGCCGGTCGGCAGAATGTCTGAGATTTCGCTCTGAAAACAGACTTGGGGTTACTTGTGTTTTAGGCTTTCCCCTTGGCGGCCAGGTAGGTGCACCCACACATGTGGGGTAGCGTTTTCATCGGGACACCTGTGGGAACGCGGGACGGTAGGCCATGTGTTGTTGGGGGCGTGTTTCGATGGGTGCGTCGAGCGAAATGTGCGGAAAAAGCATTTTTTTTACCCACATTTCAGACTTTGCAGGGCTGTCTGGGTAATAAATTCTGGGGCGATGTGCACAAATCATACCTCTGCGGATTCCCACGGGTGTCCTCTTTTCGGAAATGCATGGGGTTCCCTGTTTTCATTGGGACACCTGTGGAAACGCGTGACGGTAGGCCATGTGTTGTTGGGGGCGTGTTTCGATGGGTGCGTCGAGCGAAATGTGCGGAAAAAGCATTTTTTCCCCACATTCGGACTTTGCAGGGCTGTCTGGGTAATAAATTCTGGGGCGATGTGCACAAATCATACCTCTGCGGATTTCCACGGGTGTCCTCTTTTCGGAAATGCATGGGGTTCCCTGTTTTCCTTGGTGGCTTGGACACCCCAGCCCCATATCGGTATGTTGTGCCAGTCGGCAGAATGTCTGAGATTTCGCTCTGAAAACAGACTTGGGGTTACTTGTGTTTTAGGCTTTCCCCTTGGAGGGCAGGTAGGTGCAACCACACATGTGGGGTACCGTTTTCATCGGGACACCTGTGGGAACGCGTGACGGTAGGCCATGTGTTGTTGGGGGCGTGTTTCGATGGGTGCGTCGAGCGAAATGTGCGGAAAAAGCATTTTTTTCCCCACATTTCGGACTTTGCAGGGCTGTCTGGGTAATACATTCTGGGGCGATGTGCACAAATCATACCTCTGCGGATTCCCACGGGTGTCCTCTTTTCGGAAATGCAAGGGGTTCCCTGTTTTCATTGGGACACCTGTGGGAACGCGTGACGGTAGGCCATGTGTTGTTAGGGGCGTGTTTCGATGGGTGCGATGAGCGAAATATGCGGAAAAAGCATTTTTTCCCCACATTTCGGACTTTGCAGGGCTGTCTGGGTAATAAATTCTTGGGCGATGTGCACAAATCATACCTCTGCGGATTCCCACGGGTGTCCTCTTTTCGGAAATGCATGGGGTTCCCTGTTTTCCTCGGTGGCTTGGACACCCTAGGCCCATATCTGTATGTTGTGCCGGTCGGCAGAATGTCTGAGATTTCGCTCTGAAAACAGACTTGGGGTTACTTGTGTTTTAGGCTTTCCCCTTGGCGGCCAGGTAGGTGCACCCACACATGTGGGGTACCGTTTTCATCGGGACACCTGTGGGAACGCGGGACGGTAGGCCATGTGTTGTTGGGGGCGTGTTTCGATGGGTGCGTCGAGCGAAATGTTCGGAAAAAGCATTTTTTTTCCCCACATTTCGGACTTTGCAGGGCTGTCTGGGTAATAAATTCTGGGGCGATGTGCACAAATCATACCTCTGCGGATTCCCACGGGTGTCCTCTTTTCGTAAATGCATGGGGTTCCCTGTTTTCATTGGGACACCTGTGGGAACGCGTGACGGTAGGCCATGTGTTGTTGGGGGCGTGTTTCGATGGGTGCATCGAGCGAAATGTGCGGAAAAAGCATTTTTTTCCCACATTTCGGACTTTGCAGTGCTGTCTGGGTAATAAATTCTTGGGCGATGTGCACAAATCATACCTCTGCGGATTCCCATGGGTGTCCTCTTTTCGGAAATGCATGGGGTTCCCTGTTTTCCTCGGTGGCTTGGACACCCTAGGCCCATATCTGTATGTTGTGCCGGTCGGCAGAATGTCTGAGATTTCGCTCTGAAAACAGACTTGGGGTTACTTGTGTTTTAGGCTTTCCCCTTGGCGGCCAGGTAGGTGCACCCACACATGTGGGGTACCGTTTTCATCGGGACACCTGTGGGAACGCGGGACGGTAGGCCATGTGTTGTTGGGGGCGTGTTTCGATGGGTGCGTCGAGCGAAATGTTCGGAAAAAGCATTTTTTTTCCCCACATTTCGGACTTTGCAGGGCTGTCTGGGTAATAAATTCTGGGGCGATGTGCACAAATCATACCTCTGCGGATTCCCACGGGTGTCCTCTTTTCGTAAATGCATGGGGTTCCCTGTTTTCATTGGGACACCTGTGGGAACGCGTGACGGTAGGCCATGTGTTGTTGGGGGCGTGTTTCGATGGGTGCATCGAGCGAAATGTGCGGAAAAAGCATTTTTTTCCCACATTTCGGACTTTGCAGTGCTGTCTGGGTAATAAATTCTGGGGCGATGTGCACAAATCATACCTCTGCGGATTCCCACGGGTGTCCTCTTTTCGGAAATGCATGGGGTTCCCTGTTTTCCTCGGTCGCTTGGACACCCAAGGCCCATATCTGTATGTTGTGCCGGTCGGCAGAATGTCTGAGATTTCGCTCTGAAAACAGACTTGGGGTTACTTGTGTTTTAGGCTTTCCCCTTGGCGGCCAGGTAGGTGCACCCACGCATGTGAGGTACCGTTTTCATCGGGACACCTGTGGGAACGCGTGACGGTAGGCCATGTGTTGTTGGGGGCGTGTTTCGATGGGTGCGTCGAGCGAAATGTGCGGAAAAAGCGTTTTTTTCCCACATTTCGGACTTTGCGGGGGTGTCTGGGTAATAAATTCTGGGGCGATGTGCGCAAATCATACCTCTGCGGATTCCCACGGGTGTCCTCTTTTCGGAAATGCATGGGGTTCCCTGTTTTCCTCGGTGGCTTGGACACCCGAGGCCCATATCTGTACGTTGTGCCGGTCGGCAGAATGTCTGAGATTTCCCTCTGAAAACAGACTTGGAGTTACTTGTGTTTTAGGCTTTCCCCTTGGTGGCCAGGTAGGTGCACCCACACATGTGAGGTACCGTTTTCATCGGGACACCTGTGGGAATGCGTGACGGTAGGCCATGTGTTGTTGGGGGCGTGTTTCGATGGGTGCGTCGAGCGAAATGTGCGGAAAAGGTGTTTTTCCCCACATTTCGGACTTTGCGGGGCTGTCTGGGTAATAAATTCTGGGGCGATGTGCACAAATCATACCTCTGCAGATTCCCACGGGTGTCCTCTTTTCGGAAATGCATGGGGTTCCCTGTTTTCCTCGGTGGCTTGGACACCCGAGGCCCATATCTGTACGTTGTGCCGGTGTGATGCTGGAAATGCATCTGAGGGACAGGGCCTCTGAATCCTTGTCCTTTTTCTGGTTTTACCGTGTGTTCTGTTATGTTTTCTGCCCCGGAGTCCATGTGGGACTCCTGGCAGCGCAGCTCTCTCTTTTGGTTTGGTGAACAGACCCATGGGATACCCTTATGGCACCCATGGGTAGGGGTGCAACCCTGTGCCCCTAGTGTATGTTTTTGGGCACCTGTGGGTGGCCCCAGAGCAGGGTATGGGCTGGTGGCAGCTCCGTGCTGAAATTGACAGGTGCTCCGGGTGTCCTCCTTTTTGGGATACCCAGGCCCTGCCATTGGGATCTGTTGATTCCTGATAGGAAACAAGATGGCCCCTGTGGCCTCTTGCTTTCTATTGCCTGTTATCTTGTTTTCCCAAAGTCCTGGGAAGCCCTGTCTCTGTCCCTTCCCCCTGACTGGCTGTTGGGTGGAAGCTCCATGTATGGTATTGTTGTGAAGGCCCAGCTAGACTGACTGGTGCCTTCCCAGTGTCTGTATGTTGTGGGTACCTCCTGTGGGTGGGACCTGGGTGAATGGAGTGTGTGACCAATATACACTTCTTGTTGTGGTTGTCTGGTTTCTGGCATGAGAGACAAAGACCGAGACAACCCTGCCCGAAACTGGCCTGAATGCAGTGTGTAGTGTTGAATGGCTGGGTACTTGTCCCAATCCACATTTCTTGTTGTGAGTGTCTGGAAGGGAGGAGTGTGGCCTGAATGCACTGTGTGCCTGATTGGCTGACTGACTGCATGAATGCCCTGCAGTATGATTGGCTGCTGAGTGTGTGCCAGCAGCGTGGATGAGAGAGAGGATAGTATATCTGGGGACCTCTCACCACTGGAAAAGGGTTCAGAAGGAACCATTGGTTGAGAAGCGACCATTGTGTTCAGCAGCGTTCTGGAGCTGAGTCTCCACTCTACGAGTAACTGGAACTGCTGATCCTCGAAGTCCAGCTGGAAGAAGAAGACTTGCTGTGGCATTTGCTTCGACCGATCCGAAGGCTGACGAATTCGTCGAGGGCTGACCCGAGAGAGGACCTGGTAAGGCGCCCTCTTCCCGTGCTCCGAGGGACCATCGAGCACCGCTCCATCTTCGCCGAAGCGCCCTGGAAGACAGACCCTCGAAAGGCTGTCGACCCGAGACGGGACCGCCGAGGAGATCGAAGTGAAGCACCCGGACATCGACGCCGTCGAAGTCCATTGCCGTCGACCAGGGTTCGCAGGTTTGTGTAACCGCTGGAGGCCCGTCGAAGTTGTGTTGCCCAGCCGTGGGAACCACTTGACGCCGTGCCGCCGACGACCGGAGCCGTCCGCTCCTTTGCCTAAGAACATTCAATAGAAGGACTCTCTCGACCGCTGCGTCGCCCGCTTATCCTGCCGGAGAAAGTCGAGGACGACCAACGCGCCGAGGAGAAACCTGCTGGTCGGTTTCCCGCCACCCTACGACCTCAAAGACTCGGACGACTCGACGCCCTTGCCGGGCTCCCGTCTCTACAATCTTTGCGGTCCAGAACTATTGTCATCGAGGTGCCCCGCACACCTCCGCCTTGCAGGACGCCGACGCCCCGACGCCGACGAGCACCGCTCGGACGAAGCTGCCGCCTCTTCGACATCGTTCTACCTCATTCGTCGACGGACGTTCGACGCCCCGTGCCTCCCGCTTGAAAGGGAAGGCATTCAAGAAGGGCCATCGATTCCCCGTCGCCGAACAGCGAGTCCCTCGACGTTTGTCGATGCCTCTTCGAGGAACTCGACTCCACCAGGTACATTGGGGGGGTAAAAACATTATAGGAGAGAATAAGACTTACAGAGCAATATATGGACTGGGCTTGTGCTATATCTTTCTTTACAGGTTGCCCAGGTGGGGGGATCTCCACACAGAACTGTGCCCAGTGGTAGGGGCCAGTATCCTGCCTATTGCTCAACCATCTTATTTTCTCTCCTCTCTCTATTGCTGGTTTCACTCTATTGGTCTGTGTGGCATCGTACAGTATTGTTCATGCACTTCAATGAGATCTAGGGTGGTACCACTTTAGGATTGTAAATATTTGTCATTGTAGATTTTGCCGGAGTACAAAGTGAGTTATCATGATGAATGTACATAACCTTAACTATTGATTATATAAAGACTGTGTTCTAACCAATACAGAGTGTGGATATTCCTTTGTGGGGGCTTGGGGATACACTGTACTTAAGAACCAGCCTGCATCACCTCCTGAGAAGCTAGGCCTTGATTGCTCGACCATTGCTACCGAATAGAGAATCTTGGCTGGGGTCTCCTGTGCCTCTCCTCCACCATATAGGGAGCGGAAGTACAGACACCCCCCACCGGTCGTAGAGGCCCGTCTCTCACACTGGTGGCAAGCGGTGGGATGCTTATGGTTTTAAGAATCAGTGTATAACCGTGCCACTTACAAAGGATATTTGCCCTTCATTGACTTAAGGTTTAGTTGTGTACAAGGTAACTGCATTACAAACAATGGAGTCTATTGAGAATGGCAAATTAACCCGGATGAGCTTGGAGGCTCTCCAGAGTGCTTGTGAAGCTAGGGAGTTAGACTTTGTGGATAAGTCTAGGGCTGAGCTGATAGCTGCCCTGGTGGACTACCAGACTGATAGTGAAACTCTTGATGAGGGGGGGAATGCAACCAATGAGGACTCTGCCCCTGGGGTTTCTGTTGAATCTGTTTCTGGGAATGCCGCCATTCCTGCTGCCTCTGTTCCAAACTCCAGCAATTCCTTTGAACTTGAGTTATTAAGGATGAAATTGGCCTTTGAATACCGCAAGTTGGAAATAGATGCTGAGCTTAAGAAAGAGGAGTTGGCTCAACAAGTGGAGCTCAAGAATAGGGATCTTGAACTCAAAAATAAGGACCTTGAACTCAAGAGCCAGGACACTGAATGTCAGAGGATCCAGCTAGAGAAAGCTAGAGTGGAGACTTCAGCTAGATCCAGTGAGAGTGTCAGGTCCCCAGCCACCAAGTTTATGAAAGATTTGGTGGGTGTATTTGTGGAGGGTTCGGATATCCTCCAATGGATTGAAGCGTTTGAAATGGCTTGTGAGATTCATGATGTGGATAAAAGAGATTGGGCGAAGTGTTTGTTAAGCAGAGCGCCTCAAACCGGGTATGACTGTATTCTGAAGCTGAGTGTGGAAGAAAGGGGTCAGTACGAGTGTATGAAGTCTGCTTTGATTGCCAAGTTCGGCAAGACACCTACCCAATACCTTAGAAGGTTCAGGGATTTTAAGAAAAAGGAGAATATGTCTTGGGTTGACTGGGTGAGTGCTGCGCACATGAACATGATGGGGTGGATCGATGGATACAAGGTTAAGACTTTTGTTGAATTGTCCCACCTCTTGTTTTTTGAGCATTTCTCTGAAGCCTGTTCACCAGAGCTGCGTCAGTATGTGGCTGACCAGAACATTTTGGACCCCTTTAAGCTGGCTAGGTTGGCTGACAAGTGGGTCTCCCACCGGGTGTCCCCTAAGGACTCCAGTGGGAAGGACAAGGACAAGGAGAAGGGGGCCTCTCAGAAAGCTGAGGAGTCCCCCAAGCAGTCACAGTCGGGTAAACCAAAACCTTCCTCTCCTAAGACCAAGAAATCTAGTGGGGATAAGTCATCTGGGGGTGGGAATAAGAGTAGCGGCCCACCTGCTGCAAAGCAGGCTCCCAGTGGTTCCAGTACCGTACCCCGCACTCCTGGCGCTTGTTGGGACTGTGGGGCTCTGGATCACAAAAGGGGTGACCCCAAGTGTAAATGTAAGGCACTTGGAGTACAGGCTGTCAGCCTGACCTACCCTTACCCCGTGTCTGAGGTGGAGGCCACTGTCCTCCCCTCCTCTGCCGGTATCACATTTGGTACTCCGGTGGAGATTTCCTTAGTGTCCCTTGGGGCCTGGGACCAGTACGCGGAAGTACTGGCGACTATACCACAGAACACCCGTAGGTTTTTGAGAAGTGTCCTCTTGAATGGCCAGCCTTCTACTGGTTTGAGAGACACTGGGGCAAGCATGACAGTGGTGGACAGGACCCTGCTCAGGCCAGAGGACTATGAAGGTGCTCCTCTGCAAACCACCAGGTTAGCTGGTGGGCCTCCCAAATTATCACCTGTAGCCTTAGTCACACTCATGATTGGCGACAAGACAGCGAAGCTTCCTGTCCTGGTTCAGGACAATGTCCCTGCTAACATTTTGTTAGGGAATGATCTAGTAGAGTTGGGGTTGATCTCGGATGGTCTTCCCATGACTGCTGCTGCCGTCACTAGATCACAGGTGACACCGGGTCTGGCTGTGGGTCAGATACCCGAGCCAAAGGCGAGGCCTAAGGCAAGAAGGAGGAAGACCAAGAAGGCCACCCCTGTGGAGGGAGCACCTTCTCTTCCTGCTGCACCCATTGGGATCCATGCTCCGGACGGGCTGGGTCCAGTGGAAAACCCAAACTCAACTCCTTTGGGAGAAGAGGCAGAAGACTCTCCTGTGGGAGAGGTTCTTAACCCGGAGGATCATCCCGACCTTCAATGCTTGTTAGCTGAAGGGGGACCCTCCCGGGCGGACTTCTGTAAGGGACAGAGAGAGTGCCACTCTCTCGAGGGACTGAGGAAACAGGCCCTGGCCCAGGCACAAGGAGAGGTGCCTAGGAATTTCCGGATTTATTGGGAGGGTGAGCTCCTTGTTAGTGAGCCCACTAAGCCTGAACCTGGTGCCCGCAAGAGGTTGGTGGTACCCCAGGTTTACAGGCCCTTCCTACTGCAGATGGCACATGAGGTGCCCTTGGCTGGTCATCTTGGGACCAAGAAGACTAAGCAGAGGCTCTCTGCCCATTTCTACTGGCCACGGATGAGAGTAGAGGTGGAGTCCCACTGCAGGACCTGCCCAACTTGTCAGTTGTCTGGCAAGACTGGAGGCAGTGTCATTGCCCCACTGCAGCCGTTGCCAGTGGTTGGCACCCCATTTGAGAGGGTGGGCATCGACATCGTCGGTCCCCTTGACCCTCCCACTTCAGGTGGACATCGGTTCATCCTGGTCTTGGTAGATCATGCCACCAGGTACCCTGAGGCGATACCCCTTCGGACGGTTACGGCCAAGGTGGTTGCCAGGGCTCTCCTGGGCATTTTCACCCGTGTTGGATTCCCCAAGGAGGTTGTCTCTGACAGAGGATCCAACTTCATGTCGAGTTACATGAAAACCAGGTGGAAAGAGTGCGGGGTAACCTACAAGTTCTCCACCTCTTACCACCCCCAGACCAATGGTCTGGTTGAGAGATTTAATAAAACTCTCAAGGGCATGCTAGGGGCTTTGGAAGAACCCCTAAGGAGGAAATGGGATCTCCTCCTGCCATGCCTGCTGTTTGCTTACAGGGAGGTACCTCAAGAGGGTGTTGGTTTCAGCCCCTTTGAGTTACTCTTTGGACATCCCGTAAGGGGGCCCCTCGCCTTGATCAGAGAAGGCCTGGAAGCAACCCCTCCGGGTCCCGCCAAGCAAGTGGGGGACTATGTGTTAGGCCTCAGACGGAGGATGACACAGATGATGGGTCAGGCAACAGCAAATCTCAAGGCCAGCCAGGAATTTAATAAGTACTGGCATGACCTTAAAGCCTCGCAAGTGGATTGGACTCCGGGACAGGAAATCCTTGTGATGGAGCCTACCAAGCCTAGGGCTTTGGCAGACAAGTGGACTGGACCCTTCAGGATCATCTCCAAGATGGGCAAAGTCAATTATCTGGTTGACATGGGAGCCCCTGGGGTAGCCCTTCAGCTATTCCATGTCAACAGGCTCAAGCCTTTCCACAGGCGAGCGGAAGTCTCATGTCTCTTGCTAGCTTCTGGGCAAGAAGAGGATGAGAGTGAGCCCCTTCCTGATTTGCTGCATAGCAACCCTCAGGATGGCTCAGTGGAGGGAGTACATCTCTCTCCAGATTTGACAACCGAGCAACAGAGGGCCTGTAGGGCTTTGCTCCAACAGTACGCCTCTCTGTTTTCACTGAAGCCAGGCCTTACACCGTGGTGTAAGCATGAAATTGACACTGGTGACAGTGTGCCTGTCAAAAGCAGGTGCTACCGTATGTCAGATACCGTCAAGAACCACATCCAGGCTGAGGTCGCCAAGATGTTGGATCTGGGTGTTATTGAACCCTCAACCAGTCCCTGGTCCAGTCCAGTGGTCCTTGTCCCCAAGGCAAGTTCACAGGCGGGTACCAAGGATTGGAGGTTCTGTGTGGACTACCGAGGAGTCAATGCCGTCACCAAAACTGACGCGCACCCATTGCCCAGGGCTGATGAGCTCGTGGACACCATCGGTGCTGCCAAGTTTGTGAGCACCTTTGACCTTACCTCAGGCTATTGGCAAATAGCGCTGACGGACCATGCCAAGGAAAGGACGGCCTTATCAACACCTGAGGGACTCTACCAGTTTAGGGTCATGCCTTTTGGGTTGAAGAATGCCCCTGCCACCTTCCAGAGATTGGTCAATCATGCGCTCAGTGGGCTGGAAGCCTTTTGTGTGGCTTACTTAGACGACATTGCCGTCTACAGTTCCACCTGGGAAGAGCATTTGACACATCTGGATAAGGTGTTGCAGGCCTTGAAAAGGACTAACCTCACTATCAAGGCTACCAAGTGCCAGATAGCTCAGGGGAAAGTTACCTATCTTGGTCATGAGGTAGGAGGGGGTCAAATCCAAACTCTCTCCAGTAAAGTACAGGATGTACAGAACTGGGAGACTCCCACTACTCAAACCCAGGTGAGGGCCTTTTTGGGTCTCACTGGGTACTATCGCAATTTCATGGCAGACTATGGGACCATAGCTGCACCTCTGACAGCTCTAACGTCACCCAAGCAGCCTAGGAAGGTTACTTGGACCGAAGACTGTCAGAGGGCCTTTGATGGCTTGAAAGAAAGTCTGTGTAGGGCACCTGTGTTGAGTGCGCCTGACTACAGCCGACCCTTTATCGTCCAGACGGATGCCTGCGACACCGGAATTGGAGCTGTCTTGTCCCAGTTAGATGACAAAGGGAGAGAACACCCTATCATATTCATCAGTAGACAACTCAAGGGTAGAGAACTTAGGTGGGCTACTGTTGAAAAGGAGTGTTTTAGTATAGTTTGGAGCCTTAGGCGTTTTAGGCCCTACCTTACGGGGTCTACCTTCAAGGTCCAAACAGATCATAAGCCCCTGAAGTGGCTTATGCAGATGAAGGGTGAGAACCCGAAATTGCTCAGGTGGTCCATTAGCCTGCAAGGGCTAGACTACACCATAGAGCACAGACCAGGGAAGAGTCACGATAATGCAGATGGCCTTTCCAGAAGGTATGTTGACCGTCTGGATGAGGGTGTCTATCCCGTGGGAGATTAAACACCCTCCACCTCAGTCTGGGGGGGGCGACTGTGATGCTGGAAATGCATCTGAGGGACAGGGCCTCTGAATCCTTGTCCTTTTTCTGTTTTTACCGTGTGTTCTGTTATGTTTTCTGCCCCGGAGTCCATGTGGGACTCCTGGCAGCGCAGCTCTCTCTTTTGGTTTGGTGAACAGACCCATGGGATACCCTTATGGCACCCATGGGTAGGGGTGCAACCCTGTGCCCCTAGTGTATGTTTTTGGGCACCTGTGGGTGGCCCCAGAGCAGGGTATGGGCTGGTGGCAGCTCCGTGCTGAAATTGACAGGTGCTCCAGGTGTCCTCCATTTTGGGATACCCAGGCCCTGCCATTGGGATCTGTTGATTCCTGATAGGAAACAAGATGGCCCCTGTGGTCTCTTGCCTGTTATCTTGTTTTCCCAAAGTCCTGGGAAGCCCTGTCTCTGTCCCTTCCCCCTGACTGGCTGTTGGGTGGAAGTTCCATGTATGGTATTGTTGTGAAGGCCCAGCTAGACTGACTGGAGCCTTCCCAGTGTCTGTATGTTGTGGGTACCTCCTGTGGGTGGGACCTGGGTGAATGGAGTGTGTGACCAATATACACTTCTTGTTGTGGTTGTCTGGTTTCTGGCATGAGAGACAAAGACCAAGACAACCCTGCCCGAAACTGGCCTGAATGCAGTGTGTAGTGTTGAATGGCTGGGTACTTGTCCCAATCCACATTTCTTGTTGTGAGTGTCTGGAAGGGAGGAGTGTGGCCTGAATGCACTGTGTGCCTGATTGGCTGACTGACTGCATGAATGCCCTGCAGTATGATTGGCTGCTGAGTGTGTGCCAGCAGCGTGGATGAGAGAGAGGATAGTATATCTGGGGACCTCTCACCACTGGAAAAGGGTTCAGAAGGAACCATTGGTTGAGAAGCGACCATTGTGTTCAGCAGCGTTCTGGAGCTGAGTCTCCACTCTACGAGTAACTGGAACTGCTGATCCTCGACGTCCAGCTGGAAGAAGAAGACTTGCTGTGGCATTTGCTTCGACCGATCCGAAGGCTGACGAATTCGTCGAGGGCTGACCCGAGAGAGGACCTGGTAAGGCGCCCTCTTCCCGTGCTCCGAGGGACCATCGAGCACCGCTCCATCTTCGCCGAAGCGCCCTGGAAGACAGACCCTCGAAAGGCTGTCGACCCGAGACGGGACCGCCGAGGAGATCGAAGTGAAGCACCCGGACATCGACGCCGTCGAAGTCCATTGCCGTCGACCAGGGTTCGCAGGTTTGTGTAACCGCTGGAGGCCCGTCGAAGTTGTGTAGCCCAGCCGTGGGAACCACTTGACGCCGTGCCGCAGACGACCGGAGCCGTCCGCTCCTTTGCCTAAGAACATTCAATCGAAGGACTCTCTCGACCGCTGCGTCGAGCGCTTATCCTGCCGGAGAAAGTCGAGGACGACCAACGCGCCGAGGAGAAACCTGCCGGTGGGTTCCCGGCCACCCGACGACCTCAAAGACTCGGACGACTCGACGCCCTTGCCGGGCTCCCGTCTCTACAATCTTTGCGGTCCAGAACTATTGTCATTGAGGTGCCCCGCACACCTCTGCCTTGCAGGACGCCGACGCCCCAACGCCGACGAGCACCGCTCGGACGAAGCTGCCGCCTCTTCGACATCGTTCTACCCCGTTCGTCGACGGACGTTCGACGCCCCGTGCCTCCCGCTTGAAAGGGAAGGCATTCAAGAAGGGCCGTCGATTCCCCGTCGCCGAACAGCGAGTCCCTCGACGTTTGTCGACGCCTCTTCGAGGAACTCGACTCCACCAGGTACATTGGGGGGGTAAAAACATTATAGGAGAGAATAAGACTTACAGAGCAATATATGGACTGGGCTTGTGCTATATCTTTCTTTACAGGTTGCCCAGGTGGGGGGATCTCCACACAGAACTGTGCCCAGTGGTAGGGGCCAGTATCCTGCCTATTGCTCAACCATCTTATTTTCTCTCCTCTCTCTATTGCTGGTTTCACTCTATTGGTCTGTGTGGCATCGTACAGTATTGTTCATGCACTTCAATGAGATCTAGGGTGGTACCACTTTAGGATTGTAAATATTTGTCATTGTAGATTTTGCCGGAGTACAAAGTGAGTTATCATGATGAATGTACATAACCTTAACTATTGATTATATAAAGACTGTGTTCTAACCAATACAGAGTGTGGATATTCCTTTGTGGGGGCTTGGGGATACACTGTACTTAAGAACCAGCCTGCATCACCTCCTGAGAAGCTAGGCCTTGATTGCTTGACCATTGCTACCGAATAGAGAATCTTGGCTGGGGTCTCCTGTGCCTCTCCTCCACCATATAGGGAGCGGAAGTACAGACACCCCCCACCGGTCGTAGAGGCCCGTCTCTCACAGCCGGTCGGCAGAATGTCTGAGATTTCCCTCTGAAAACAGACTTGGGGTTACTTGTGTTTTAGGCTTTCCCCTTGGCAGCCAGGTTGGTGCACCCACACATGTGAGGTACCGTTTTCATCGGGACACCTGTGGGAACGCGGGACGGTAGGCCATGTGTTGTTGGGGGCGTGTTTCGATGGGTGCGTTGAGCGAAATGTGCGGAAAAAGCATTTTTTTCCCCACATTTCAGACTTTGCAGGGCTGTCTGGGTAATAAATTCTGCGGCGATGTGCACAAATCATACCTCTGCGGATTCCCACGGGTGTCCTCTTTTCGGAAATGCATGGGGTTCCCTGTTTTCATTGGGACACCTGTGGGAACGCGTGACGGTAGGCCATGTGTTGTTGGGGGCGTGTTTCGATGGGTGTGTCGAGCGAAATGTGCGGAAAAAGTATTTTTTCCCCACATTTCGGACTTTGCAGGGCTGTCTGGGTCATAAATTCTGGGGCGATGTGCACAAATCATACCTCTGCGGATTCCCACGGGTGTCCTCTTTTCGGAAATGCATGGGGTTCCCTGTTTTCCTCGGTGGCTTGGACACCCCAGGCCCATATCTGTACGTTGTGCCGGTCGGCAGAATGTCTGAGATTTCCCTCTGAAAACAGACTTGGGGTTACTTGTGTTTTACGCTTTCCCCTTGGCGGCCAGGTAGGTGCACCCACACATGTGAGGTACCGTTTTCATCGGGACACCAGTGGGAACGCGTGACGGTAGGCCATGTGTTGTTGGGGCGTGTTTCGATGGGTGCGACGAGCGAAATGTGCGGAAAAAGCGTTTTTTTCCCCACATTTCGGACTTTGCGGGGCTGTCTGGGTAATAAAATCTGGGGCGATGTGCGTAAATCATACCTCTGTGGATTCCCACGGGCGTCCTCTTTTCGGAAATGCATGGGGTTCCCTGTTTTCCTCGGTGGCTTGGAAACCCGAGGCCCATATCTGTACGTTGTGCCGGTCGGCAGAATGGCTGAGATTACCCTCTGCAAACAGGCTGGGGGTTGCTTGCGTTTTCGGCTTGCCCCTTGCCAGCCAGGTAGGTGCACCCACACATGTGAGGTACCGTTTTCATCGGTACACCTGTGGGAACGCGTGACGGTAGGCCATGTGTTGTTGGGGCGTATTTCGATGGGTGCGTCGAGCGAAATGTGCGGAAAAAGCATTTTTTTCCCCACATTTCGGACTTTGCAGGGCTGTCTGGGTAATAAATTCTAGGGGCGATGTGCACAAATCATACCTCTGCGGATTCCTACGGGTGTCCTCTTTTCGGAAATGCATGGGGTGCCCTGTTTTCATTGGGACACCTGTGGGAACGCGTGACGGTAGGCCATGTGTTGTTGGGGGCGTGTTTCGATGGGTGCGTCGAGCGAAATGTGCGGAAAAAGCATTTTTTTCCCCACATTTCGGACTTTGCAGGGCTGTCTGGGTAATAAATTCTGGGGCGATGTGCACAAATCATACCTCTGCGGATTCCCACGGGTGTCCTCTTTTCGGAAATGCATGGGGTTCCCTGTTTTCCATGGTGGCTTGGACACCCCAGGCCCATATCTGTACGTTGTGTCGGTCGGCAGAATGTCTGAGATTTCGCTCTGAAAACAGACTTGGGGTTACTTGTGTTTTAGGCTTTCCCCTTGGCGGCCAGGTAGGTGCACCCACACATATGAGGTACCGTTTTCATCGGGACACCTGTGGGAACGCGTGACGGTAGGCCATGTGTTGTTGGGGGCATGTTTCAATGGGTGCGTCGAGCGAAATGTGCGGAAAAAGCATTTTTTTCCCCACATTTCGGACTTTGCAGGGCTGTCTGGGTAATAAATTCTGGGGCGATGTGCACAAATCATACCTCTGCGGATTCCCACGGGTGTCCTCTTTTCGGAAATGCATGGGGTTCACTGTTTTGCTCGGTGGCTTGGACAGCCAAGGCCCATATCTGTACGTTGTGCCGGTCGGCAGAATGTCTGAGATTTCGCTCTGAAAACAGACTTGGGGTTACTTGTGTTTTAGGCTTTCCCCTTGGTGGCCAGGTAGGTGCACCCACACATGTGAGGTACCGTTTTCATCGGGACACCTGTGGGAACGCGTGACGATAGGCCATGTGTTGTTGGGGGCGTGTTTCGATGGGTGCGTCGAGCGAAATGTGCGGAAAAAGTGTTTTTTTCCACACATTTCGGACTTTGCGGGGCTGTCTGGGTAATAAATTCTGCGGATTCCTACGGGTGTCCTCTTTTCGGAAATGCATGGGGTGCCCTGTTTTCATTGGGACACCTGTGGGAACGCGTGACGGTAGGCCATGTGTTGTTGGGGGCGTGTTTCGATGGGTGCGTCGAGCGAAATGTGCGGAAAAAGCATTTTTTTCCCCACATTTCGGACTTTGCAGGGCTGTCTGGGTAATAAATTCTGGGGCGATGTGCACAAATCATACCTCTGCGGATTCCCACGGGTGTCCTCTTTTCGGAAATGCATGGGGTTCCCTGTTTTCCATGGTGGCTTGGACACCCCAGGCCCATATCTGTACGTTGTGTCGGTCGGCAGAATGTCTGAGATTTCGCTCTGAAAACAGACTTGGGGTTACTTGTGTTTTAGGCTTTCCCCTTGGCGGCCAGGTAGGTGCACCCACACATATGAGGTACCGTTTTCATCGGGACACCTGTGGGAACGCGTGACGGTAGGCCATGTGTTGTTGGGGGCATGTTTCAATGGGTGCGTCGAGCGAAATGTGCGGAAAAAGCATTTTTTTCCCCACATTTCGGACTTTGCAGGGCTGTCTGGGTAATAAATTCTGGGGCGATGTGCACAAATCATACCTCTGCGGATTCCCACGGGTGTCCTCTTTTCGGAAATGCATGGGGTTCACTGTTTTGCTCGGTGGCTTGGACAGCCAAGGCCCATATCTGTACGTTGTGCCGGTCGGCAGAATGTCTGAGATTTCGCTCTGAAAACAGACTTGGGGTTACTTGTGTTTTAGGCTTTCCCCTTGGTGGCCAGGTAGGTGCACCCACACATGTGAGGTACCGTTTTCATCGGGACACCTGTGGGAACGCGTGACGATAGGCCATGTGTTGTTGGGGGTGTGTTTCGATGGGTGCGTCGAGCGAAATGTGCAGAAAAGGTGTTTTTTTCCCCACATTTCGGACTTTGCGGGGCTGTCTGGGTAATAAAATCTGGGGCGATGTGCGTAAATCATACCTCTGTGGATTCCCACGGGTGTCCTCTTTTCGGAAATGCATGGGGTTCCCTGTTTTCCTCGGTGGCTTGGAAACCCAAGGCCCATATCTGTACGTTGTGCCGGTCGGCAGAATGGCTGAGATTACCCTCTGCAAACAGGCTGGGGGTTGCTTGCGTTTTCGGCGTGCCCCTTGCCAGCCAGGTAGGTGCACCCACACATGTGAGGTACCGTTTTCATCGGTACACCTGTGGGAACGCGTGACGGTAGGCCATGTGTTGTTGGGGGCGTGTTTCGATGGGTGCGTCGAGCGAAATGTGCAGAAAAAGCATTTTTTTCCCCACATTTCGGACTTTGCAGGGCTGTCTTGGTAATAAATTCTAGGGGCGATGTGCACAAATCATACCTCTGCAGATTCCTACGGGTGTCCTCTTTTCGGAAATGCATGGGGTGCCCTGTTTTCATTGGGACACCTGTGGGAACGCGTGACGGTAGGCCATGTGTTGTTGGGGGCGTGTTTCGGTGGGTGCGTCGAGCGAAATGTGCGGAAAAAGCATTTTTTTCCCCACATTTCGGACTTTGCAGGGCTGTCTGGGTAATAAATTCTGGGGCGATGTGCACAAATCATACCTCTGCGGATTCCCACGGGTGTCCTCTTTTCGGAAATGCATGGGGTTCCCTGTTTTCCATGGTGGCTTGGACACCCCAGGCCCATATCTGTACGTTGTGTCGGTCGGCAGAATGTCTGAGATTTCGCTCTGAAAACAAACTTGGGGTTACTTGTGTTTTAGGCTTTCCCCTTGGCGGCCAGGTAGGTACACCCACACATGTGGGGTACCGTTTTCATCGGGACACCTGTGGGAACGCGGGACGGTAGGCCATGTGTTGTTGGGGGCGTGTTTCGATGTGTGCGTCGAGCAAAATGTGCGGAAAAAGCGTTTTTTTCCCCACATTTCGGACTTTGCGAGGCTGTCTGGGTAATAAATTCTGGGGCGATGTGCGAAAATCATACCTCTGCGTATTCCCACGGGTGTCCTCTTTTCGGAAATGCATGGGGTTCCCTGTTTTCCTCGGTGGCTTGGACACCCGAGGCCCATATCTGTATGTTGTGCCGGTCGGCAGAATGGCTGAGATTCCCCTCTGCAAACAGGCTGGGGGTTGCTTGCGTTTTTGGCTTGCCCCTTACCAGCCAGGTAGGTGCACCCACACATATGAGGTACCGTTTTCATCGGGACACCTGTGGGAACGCGTGACGGTAGGCCATGTGTTGTTGGGGGCGTGTTTCAATGGGTGCGTCGAGCGAAATGTGCAGAAAAAGCATTTTTTTCCCCACATTTCGGACTTTGCAGGGCTGTCTGGGTAATAAATTCTGGGGCGATGTGCACAAATCATACCTCTGCGGATTCCCACGGGTGTCCTCTTTTCGGAAATGCATGGGGTTCACTGTTTTCCTCGGTGGCTTGGAAACCCGAGGCTCATATCTGTACGTTGTTCCGGTCAGCAGAATGTCTGAGATTTCGCCATGAAAACAGACTTGGGGTTACTTGTGTTTTAGGCTTTCCCCCTGGCGGCCAGGTAGGTGCACCCACACATGTGAGGTACCGTTTTCATCGGGACACCTGTGGGAACGCGTGACGGTAGGCCATGTGTTGTTGGGGCTGTGTTTCGATGGGTGCGTCGACCGAAATGTGCGGAAAAAGTGTTTTTTTCCCCACATTTCGGACTTTGCGGGGCTGTCTGGGTAATATATTCTGGGGCGATGTGCGCAAATCATACCTCTGCGGATTCCCACGGGTGTCCTCTTTTCGGAAATGCATGGGGTTCCCTGTTTTCCTCGGTGGCTTGGAAACCCGAGGCTCATATCTGTACGTTGTTCCGGTCGGTAGAATGTCTGAGATTTCGCCATGAAAACAGACTTGGGGTTACTTGTGTTTTAGGCTTTCCCCCTGGCGGCCAGGTAGGTGCACCCACACATGTGAGGTACCGTTTTCATCGGGACACCTGTGGGAACGCGTGACGGTAGGCCATGTGTTGTTGGGGCTGTGTTTCGATGGGTGCGTCGACCGAAATGTGCGGAAAAAGTGTTTTTTTCCCCACATTTCGGACTTTGCGGGGCTGTCTGGGTAATAAATTCTGGGGCGATGTGCGCAAATCATATCTCTGCAGATTCCCACGGGTGTCCTCTTTTCAGAAATGTATGGGGTTCCCTGTTTTCCTTGGTGGCTTGGACACCCGAGGCCCATATCTGTACGTTGTGCCGGTCGGCAGAATGTCTGAGATTTCCCTCTGAAAACAGACTTGGGGTTACTTGTGTTTTACGCTTTCCCCTTGGCGGCCAGGTAGGTGCACCCACACATGTGGGCTACCGTTTTCATCGGGACACCTGTGGGAACGCGGGACGGTAGGCCATGTGTTGTTGGGGGCGTGTTTCAATGGGTGCATCGAGCGAAATGTGCGGAAAAAGTGTTTTTTCCACACATTTCGGACTTTGCGGGGCTGTCTGGGTAATAAATTCTGGGGCGATGTGCACAAATCATACCTCTGCGGATTCCCACGGGTGTCCTCTTTTCGGAAATGCATGGGGTTCCCTGTTTTCCTCGGTGGCTTGGACACCCCAGGCCCATATCTGTACGTTGTGCCGGTCGGCAGAATGTCTGAGATTTCCCTCTGAAAACAGACTTGGGGTTACTTGTGTTTTACGCTTTCCCCTTGGCGGCCAGGTAGGTGCACCCACACATGTGAGGTACCGTTTTCATCGGGACACCAGTGGGAACGCGTGACGGTAGGCCATGTGTTGTTGGGGCGTGTTTCGATGGGTGCGACGAGCGAAATGTGCGGAAAAAGCGTTTTTTTCCCCACATTTCGGACTTTGCGGGGCTGTCTGGGTAATAAAATCTGGGGCGATGTGCGTAAATCATACCTCTGTGGATTCCCACGGGTGTTCTCTTTTCGGAAATGCATGGGGTTCCCTGTTTTCCTCGGTGGCTTGGAAACCCGAGGCCCATATCTGTACGTTGTGCCGGTCGGCAGAATGGCTGAGATTACCCTCTGCAAACAGGCTGGGGGTTGCTTGCGTTTTCGGCTTGCCCCTTGCCAGCCAGGTAGGTGCACCCACACATGTGAGGTACCGTTTTCATCGGTACACCTGTGGGAACGCGTGACGGTAGGCCATGTGTTGTTGGGGGCGTGTTTCGATGGGTGCGTCGAGCGAAATGTGCGGAAAAAGCATTTTTTTCCCCACATTTCGGACTTTGCAGGGCTGTCTGGGTAATAAATTCTAGGGGCGATGTGCACAAATCATACCTCTGCAGATTCCTACGGGTGTCCTCTTTTCGGAAATGCATGGGGTGCCCTGTTTTCATTGGGACACCTGTGGGAACGCGTGACGGTAGGCCATGTGTTGTTGGGGGCGTGTTTCGATGGGTGCGTCGAGCGAAATGTGCGGAAAAAGCATTTTTTTCCCCACATTTCGGACTTTGCAGGGCTGTCTGGGTAATAAATTCTGGGGCGATGTGCACAAATCATACCTCTGCGGATTCCCACGGGTGTCCTCTTTTCGGAAATGCATGGGGTTCCCTGTTTTCCATGGTGGCTTGGACACCCCAGGCCCATATCTGTACGTTGTGTCGGTCGGCAGAATGTCTGAGATTTCGCTCTGAAAACAAACTTGGGGTTACTTGTGTTTTAGGCTTTCCCCTTGGCGGCCAGGTAGGTACACCCACACATGTGGGGTACCGTTTTCATCGGGACACCTGTGGGAACGCGGGACGGTAGGCCATGTGTTGTTGGGGGCGTGTTTCGATGTGTGCGTCGAGCAAAATGTGCGGAAAAAAGCGTTTTTTTCCCCACATTTCGGACTTTGCGAGGCTGTCTGGGTAATAAATTCTGGGGCGATGTGCGAAAATCATACCTCTGCGTATTCCCACGGGTGTCCTCTTTTCGGAAATGCATGGGGTTCCCTGTTTTCCTCGGTGGCTTGGACACCCGAGGCCCATATCTGTATGTTGTGCCGGTCGGCAGAATGGCTGAGATTCCCCTCTGCAAACAGGCTGGGGGTTGCTTGCGTTTTTGGCTTGCCCCTTACCAGCCAGGTAGGTGCACCCACACATATGAGGTACCGTTTTCATCGGGACACCTGTGGGAACGCGTGACGGTAGGCCATGTGTTGTTGGGGGCGTGTTTCAATGGGTGCGTCGAGCGAAATGTGCAGAAAAAGCATATTTTTCCCCACATTTCGGACTTTGCAGGGCTGTCTGGGTAATAAATTCTGGGGCGATGTGCACAAATCATACCTCTGCGGATTCCCACGGGTGTCCTCTTTTCGGAAATGCATGGGGTTCACTGTTTTTCTCGGTGGCTTGGACAGTCAAGGCCCATATCTGTACGTTGTGCCGGTCGGCAGAATGTCTGAGATTTCGCTCTGAAAACAGACTTGGGGTTACTTGTGTTTTAGGCTTTCCCCTTGGTGGCCAGGTAGGTGCACCCACACATGTGAGGTACCGTTTTCATCGGGACACCTGTGGGAACGCGTGACGATAGGCCATGTGTTGTTGGGGGCGTGTTTCGATGGGTGCGTCGAGCGAAATGTGCAGAAAAGGTGTTTTTTTCCCCACATTTCGGACTTTGCGGGGCTGTCTGGGTAATATATTCTGGGGCGATGTGCGCAAATCATACCTCTGCGGATTCCCACGGGTGTCCTCTTTTCGGAAATGCATGGGGTTCCCTGTTTTCCTCGGTGGCTTGGAAACCCGAGGCTCATATCTGTACGTTGTTCCGGTCGGCAGAATGTCTGAGATTTCGCCATGAAAACAGACTTGGGGTTACTTGTGTTTTAGGCTTTCCCCCTGGCGGCCAGGTAGGTGCACCCACACATGTGAGGTACCGTTTTCATCGGGACACCTGTGGGAACGCGTGACGGTAGGCCATGTGTTGTTGGGGCTGTGTTTCGATGGGTGCGTCGACCGAAATGTGCGGAAAAAGTGTTTTTTTCCCCACATTTCGGACTTTGCGGGGCTGTCTGGGTAATAAATTCTGGGGCGATGTGCGCAAATCATATCTCTGCAGATTCCCACGGGTGTCCTCTTTTCAGAAATGTATGGGGTTCCCTGTTTTCCTTGGTGGCTTGGACACCCGAGGCCCATATCTGTACGTTGTGCCGGTCGGCAGAATGTCTGAGATTTCCCTCTGAAAACAGACTTGGGGTTACTTGTGTTTTACGCTTTCCCCTTGGCGGCCAGGTAGGTGCACCCACACATGTGGGCTACCGTTTTCATCGGGACACCTGTGGGAACGCGGGACGGTAGGCCATGTGTTGTTGGGGGCGTGTTTCAATGGGTGCATCGAGCGAAATGTGCGGAAAAAGTGTTTTTTCCACACATTTCGGACTTTGCGGGGCTGTCTGGGTAATAAATTCTGGGGCGATGTGCACAAATCATACCTCTGCGGATTCCCACGGGTGTCCTCTTTTCGGAAATGCATGGGGTTCCCTGTTTTCCTCGGTGGCTTGGACACCCCAGGCCCATATCTGTACGTTGTGCCGGTCGGCAGAATGTCTGAGATTTCCCTCTGAAAACAGACTTGGGGTTACTTGTGTTTTACGCTTTCCCCTTGGCGGCCAGGTAGGTGCACCCACACATGTGAGGTACCGTTTTCATCGGGACACCAGTGGGAACGCGTGACGGTAGGCCATGTGTTGTTGGGGCGTGTTTCGATGGGTGCGACGAGCGAAATGTGCGGAAAAAGCGTTTTTTTCCCCACATTTCGGACTTTGCGGGGCTGTCTGGGTAATAAAATCTGGGGCGATGTGCGTAAATCATACCTCTGTGGATTCCCACGGGTGTCCTCTTTTCGGAAATGCATGGGGTTCCCTGTTTTCCTCGGTGGCTTGGAAACCCGAGGCCCATATCTGTACGTTGTGCTGGTCGGCAGAATGGCTGAGATTACCCTCTGCAAACAGGCTGGGGGTTGCTTGCGTTTTCGGCTTGCCCCTTGCCAGCCAGGTAGGTGCACCCACACATGTGAGGTACCGTTTTCATCGGTACACCTGTGGGAACGCGTGATGGTAGGCCATGTGTTGTTGGGGCGTATTTCGATGGGTGCGTCGAGCGAAATGTGCGGAAAAAGCATTTTTTTCCCCACATTTCGGACTTTGCAGGGCTGTCTGGGTAATAAATTCTAGGGGCGATGTGCACAAATCATACCTCTGCGGATTCCTACGGGTGTCCTCTTTTCGGAAATGCATGGGGTGCCCTGTTTTCATTGGGACACCTGTGGGAACGCGTGACGGTAGGCCATGTGTTGTTGGGGGCGTGTTTCGATGGGTGCGTCGAGCGAAATGTGCGGAAAAAGCATTTTTTTCCCCACATTTCGGACTTTGCAGGGCTGTCTGGGTAATAAATTCTGGGGCGATGTGCACAAATCATACCTCTGCGGATTCCCACGGGTGTCCTCTTTTCGGAAATGCATGGGGTTCCCTGTTTTCCATGGTGGCTTGGACACCCCAGGCCCATATCTGTACGTTGTGTCGGTCGGCAGAATGTCTGAGATTTCGCTCTGAAAACAGACTTGGGGTTACTTGTGTTTTAGGCTTTCCCCTTGGCGGCCAGGTAGGTGCACCCACACATATGAGGTACCGTTTTCATCGGGACACCTGTGGGAACGCGTGACGGTAGGCCATGTGTTGTTGGGGGCATGTTTCAATGGGTGCGTCGAGCGAAATGTGCGGAAAAAGCATTTTTTTCCCCACATTTCGGACTTTGCAGGGCTGTCTGGGTAATAAATTCTGGGGCGATGTGCACAAATCATACCTCTGCGGATTCCCACGGGTGTCCTCTTTTCGGAAATGCATGGGGTTCACTGTTTTGCTCGGTGGCTTGGACAGCCAAGGCCCATATCTGTACGTTGTGCCGGTCGGCAGAATGTCTGAGATTTCGCTCTGAAAACAGACTTGGGGTTACTTGTGTTTTAGGCTTTCCCCTTGGTGGCCAGGTAGGTGCACCCACACATGTGAGGTACCGTTTTCATCGGGACACCTGTGGGAACGCGTGACGATAGGCCATGTGTTGTTGGGGGCGTGTTTCGATGGGTGCGTCGAGCGAAATGTGCGGAAAAAGTGTTTTTTTCCACACATTTCGGACTTTGCGGGGCTGTCTGGGTAATAAATTCTGCGGATTCCTACGGGTGTCCTCTTTTCGGAAATGCATGGGGTGCCCTGTTTTCATTGGGACACCTGTGGGAACGCGTGACGGTAGGCCATGTGTTGTTGGGGGCGTGTTTCGATGGGTGCGTCGAGCGAAATGTGCGGAAAAAGCATTTTTTTCCCCACATTTCGGACTTTGCAGGGCTGTCTGGGTAATAAATTCTGGGGCGATGTGCACAAATCATACCTCTGCGGATTCCCACGGGTGTCCTCTTTTCGGAAATGCATGGGGTTCCCTGTTTTCCATGGTGGCTTGGACACCCCAGGCCCATATCTGTACGTTGTGTCGGTCGGCAGAATGTCTGAGATTTCGCTCTGAAAACAGACTTGGGGTTACTTGTGTTTTAGGCTTTCCCCTTGGCGGCCAGGTAGGTGCACCCACACATATGAGGTACCGTTTTCATCGGGACACCTGTGGGAACGCGTGACGGTAGGCCATGTGTTGTTGGGGGCATGTTTCAATGGGTGCGTCGAGCGAAATGTGCGGAAAAAGCATTTTTTTCCCCACATTTCGGACTTTGCAGGGCTGTCTGGGTAATAAATTCTGGGGCGATGTGCACAAATCATACCTCTGCGGATTCCCACGGGTGTCCTCTTTTCGGAAATGCATGGGGTTCACTGTTTTGCTCGGTGGCTTGGACAGCCAAGGCCCATATCTGTACGTTGTGCCGGTCGGCAGAATGTCTGAGATTTCGCTCTGAAAACAGACTTGGGGTTACTTGTGTTTTAGGCTTTCCCCTTGGTGGCCAGGTAGGTGCACCCACACATGTGAGGTACCGTTTTCATCGGGACACCTGTGGGAACGCGTGACGATAGGCCATGTGTTGTTGGGGGCGTGTTTCGATGGGTGCGTCGAGCGAAATGTGCAGAAAAGGTGTTTTTTTCCCCACATTTCGGACTTTGCGGGGCTGTCTGGGTAATAAAATCTGGGGCGATGTGCGTAAATCATACCTCTGTGGATTCCCACGGGTGTCCTCTTTTCGGAAATGCATGGGGTTCCCTGTTTTCCTCGGTGGCTTGGAAACCCAAGGCCCATATCTGTACGTTGTGCCGGTCGGCAGAATGGCTGAGATTACCCTCTGCAAACAGGCTGGGGGTTGCTTGCGTTTTCGGCGTGCCCCTTGCCAGCCAGGTAGGTGCACCCACACATGTGAGGTACCGTTTTCATCGGTACACCTGTGGGAACGCGTGACGGTAGGCCATGTGTTGTTGGGGGCGTGTTTCGATGGGTGCGTCGAGCGAAATGTGCGGAAAAAGCATTTTTTTCCCCACATTTCGGACTTTGCAGGGCTGTCTGGGTAATAAATTCTAGGGGCGATGTGCACAAATCATACCTCTGCAGATTCCTACGGGTGTCCTCTTTTCGGAAATGCATGGGGTGCCCTGTTTTCATTGGGACACCTGTGGGAACGCGTGACGGTAGGCCATGTGTTGTTGGGGGCGTGTTTCGATGGGTGCGTCGAGCGAAATGTGCGGAAAAAGCATTTTTTTCCCCACATTTCAGACTTTGCAGGGCTGTCTGGGTAATAAATTCTGGGGCGATGTGCACAAATCATACCTCTGCGGATTCCCACGGGTGTCCTCTTTTCGGAAATGCATGGGGTTCCCTGTTTTCCATGGTGGCTTGGACACCCCAGGCCCATATCTGTACGTTGTGTCGGTCGGCAGAATGTCTGAGATTTCGCTCTGAAAACAAACTTGGGGTTACTTGTGTTTTAGGCTTTCCCCTTGGCGGCCAGGTAGGTACACCCACACATGTGGGGTACCGTTTTCATCGGGACACCTGTGGGAACGCGGGACGGTAGGCCATGTGTTGTTGGGGGCGTGTTTCGATGTGTGCGTCGAGCGAAATGTGCGGAAAAAGCGTTTTTTTCCCCACATTTCGGACTTTGCGAGGCTGTCTGGGTAATAAATTCTGGGGCGATGTGCGAAAATCATACCTCTGCGTATTCCCACGGGTGTCCTCTTTTCGGAAATGCATGGGGTTCCCTGTTTTCCTCGGTGGCTTGGACACCCGAGGCCCATATCTGTATGTTGTGCCGGTCGGCAGAATGGCTGAGATTCCCCTCTGCAAACAGGCTGGGGGTTGCTTGCGTTTTTGGCTTGCCCCTTACCAGCCAGGTAGGTGCACCCACACATATGAGGTACCGTTTTCATCGGGACACCTGTGGGAACGCGTGACGGTAGGCCATGTGTTGTTGGGGGCGTGTTTCAATGGGTGCGTCGAGCGAAATGTGCAGAAAAAGCATTTTTTTCCCCACATTTCGGACTTTGCAGGGCTGTCTGGGTAATAAATTCTGGGGCGATGTGCACAAATCATACCTCTGCGGATTCCCACGGGTGTCCTCTTTTCGGAAATGCATGGGGTTCACTGTTTTTCTCGGTGGCTTGGACAGTCAAGGCCCATATCTGTACGTTGTGCCGGTCGGCAGAATGTCTGAGATTTCGCTCTGAAAACAGACTTGGGGTTACTTGTGTTTTAGGCTTTCCCCTTGGTGGCCAGGTAGGTGCACCCACACATGTGAGGTACCGTTTTCATCGGGACACCTGTGGGAACGCGTGACGATAGGCCATGTGTTGTTGGGGGCGTGTTTCGATGGGTGCGTCGAGCGAAATGTGCAGAAAAGGTGTTTTTTTCCCCACATTTCGGACTTTGCGGGGCTGTCTGGGTAATATATTCTGGGGCGATGTGCGCAAATCATACCTCTGCGGATTCCCACGGGTGTCCTCTTTTCGGAAATGCATGGGGTTCCCTGTTTTCCTCGGTGGCTTGGAAACCCGAGGCTCATATCTGTACGTTGTGCCGGTCGGCAGAATGTCTGAGATTTCGCCATGAAAACAGACTTGGGGTTACTTGTGTTTTAGGCTTTCCCCCTGGCGGCCAGGTAGGTGCACCCACACATGTGAGGTACCGTTTTCATCGGGACACCTGTGGGAACGCGTGACGGTAGGCCATGTGTTGTTGGGGCTGTGTTTCGATGGGTGCGTCGACCGAAATGTGCGGAAAAAGTGTTTTTTTCCCCACATTTCGGACTTTGCGGGGCTGTCTGGGTAATAAATTCTGGGGCGATGTGCGCAAATCATATCTCTGCAGATTCCCACGGGTGTCCTCTTTTCAGAAATGTATGGGGTTCCCTGTTTTCCTTGGTGGCTTGGACACCCGAGGCCCATATCTGTACGTTGTGCCGGTCGGCAGAATGTCTGAGATTTCCCTCTGAAAACAGACTTGGGGTTACTTGTGTTTTACGCTTTCCCCTTGGCGGCCAGGTAGGTGCACCCACACATGTGGGCTACCGTTTTCATCGGGACACCTGTGGGAACGCGGGACGGTAGGCCATGTGTTGTTGGGGGCGTGTTTCAATGGGTGCATCGAGCGAAATGTGCGGAAAAAGTGTTTTTTCCACACATTTCGGACTTTGCGGGGCTGTCTGGGTAATAAATTCTGGGGCGATGTGCGCATATCATACCTCTGCGTATTTCCACGGGTGTCCTCTTTTCGGAAATGCATGGGGTTCCCTGTTTTCCTCAGTGGCTTGGACACCCGAGGCCCATATCTGTATGTTGTGCCGGTCAGCAGAATGGCTGAGATTCCCGTCTGCAAACAGACTGGGGGTTGCTTGTGTTTCGGCTTGCCCCTTGACAGCCAGGTAGGTGCACCCACACATGTGGGGTACCGTTTTCATCGGGACACCTGTGGGAACGGGGGACGGTAGGCCATGTGTTGTTGGGGCGTGTTTCGAGGGGTGCGTCGAGCGAAATGTGCGGAAAAAGCATTTTTTTCCCCACATTTCGGACTTTGCAGGGCTGTCTGGTTAATAAATTCTGGGGCGATGTGCACAAATCATACCTCTGCGGATTCCCACGGGTGTCCTCTTTTCGGAAATGCATGGGGTTCCCTGTTTTCATTGGGACACCTGTGGGAACGCGTGACGGTAGGCCATGTGTTGTTGGGGGCGTGTTTCGATGGGTGCGTCGAGCAAAATGTGCGGAAAAAGCATTTTTTCCCCACATTTCGGACTTTGCAGGGCTGTCTGGGTAATAAATTCTGGGGCGATGTGCACAAATCATACCTCTGCAGATTCCCACGGGTGTCCTCTTTTCGGAAATGCATGGGGTTCCCTGTTTTCCTCGGTGGCTTGGACACCCCAGGCCCATATCTGTACGTTGTGCTTGTCGGCAGAATGTCTGAGATTTCGCTCTGAAAACAGACTTGGGGTTACTTGTGTTTTAGGCTTTCCCCTTGGCGGCCAGGTAGGTGCACCCACACATGTGGGGTACCGTTTTCATCGGGACACCTGTGGGAACGCGGGACGGTAGGCCATGTGTTGTTGGGGGAGTGTTTCGATGGGTGCGTCGAGCGAAATGTGCGGAAAAGGTGTTTTTTTCCCCACATTACGGACTTTGCAGGGCTGTCTGGGTAATAAATTCTGGGGCGATGTGCGCAAATCATACCTCTGCGGATTCCCACGGGTGTCCTCTTTTTGGAAATGCATGGGGTTCCCTGTTTTCCTCAGTGGCTTGGACACCCGAGGCCCATATCTGTACGTTGTGCCGGTCGGCAGAATGTCTGAGATTTCCCTCTGAAAACAGACTTGGAGTTACTTGTGTTTTAGGCTTTCCCCTTGGCGGCCAGGTTGGTGCACCCACACATGTGAGGTACCTTTTTCATCAGGACACCTGTGGGAACGCGGGACGGTAGGCCATGTGTTGTTGGGGGTGTGTTTCGATGGGTGCGTCTAGCGAAATGTGCGGAAAAAGCATTTTTTTCCCCACATTTCGGACTTTGCAGGGCTGTCTGGGTAATAAATTCTGGGGCGATGTGCACAAATCATACCTCTGCGGATTCCCACGGGTGTCCTCTTTTCGGAAATGCATGGGTTTCCCTGTTTTCATTGGGACACCTGTGGGAACGCGCGACTGTAGGCCATGTGTTGTTGGGGACGTGTTTCGATGGGTGCGTCGAGCGAAATGTGCGGAAAAAGCATTTTTTCCCCACATTTCAGACTTTGCAGGGCTGTCTGGGTAATAAATTCTGGGGCGATGTGCACAAATCATACCTCTGCGGATTCCCACGGGTGTCCTCTTTTCGGAAATGCATGGGGTTCCCTGTTTTCCTCAGTGGCTTGGACACCCCAGGCCCATATCTGTACGTTGTGCCGGTCTGCAGAATGTCTGAGATTTCGCTCTGAAAACAGACTTGGGGTTACTTGTGTTTTAGGCTTTCCCCTTGGCGGCCAGGTAGGTGCAACCACACATGTGGGGTACCATTTTCATCGGGACACCTGTGGGAACGCGGGACGGTAGGCCATGTGTTGTTGGGGGCGTGTTTCGATGGGTGCGTCGAGCGAAATGTGCGGAAAAAGTGTTTTTTTCCACACATTTCGGACTTTGCGGGGCTGTCTGGGTAATAAATTCTGGGGCGATGTGCGCAAATCATACCTCTGCGTATTCCCACGGGTGTCCTCTTTTCAGAAATGCATGGGGTTCCCCGTTTTCCTTGGTGGCTTGGACACCCGAGGCCCATATCTGTACATTGTGCCGGTCGGCAGAATGTCTGAGATTTTGCTCTGAAAACAGACTTGGGGTTACTTGTGTTTTAGGCTTTCCCCTTGGTGGCCAGGTAGGTGCACCCACACATGTGGGGTACCGTTTTCATTGGGACACCTGTGGGAACGCGGGACGGTAGGCCATGTGTTGTTGGGGGCGTGTTTCAATGGGTGCATCGAGCGAAATGTGCGGAAAAAGTGTTTTTTCCACACATTTCGGACTTTGCGGGGCTGTCTGGGTAATAAATTCTGGGGCGATGTGCGCAAATCATACCTCAGCGTATTTCCACGGGTGTCCTCTTTTCGGAAATGCATGGGGTTCCCTGTTTTCCTCGGTGGCTTGGACACCCGAGGCCCATATCTGTATGTTGTGCCGGTCAGCAGAATGACTGAGATTCCCGTCTGCAAACAGACTGGGGGTTGCTTGTGTTTTAGGCTTTCCCCTTGGTGGCCAGGTAGGTGCACCCACACATGTGGGGTACCGTTTTCATCGGGACACCTGTGGAAACGTGGGACAGTAGGCCATGTGTTGTTGGGGCGTGTTTCGAGGGGTTCGTCGAGCGAAATGTGCGGAAAAAGCATTTTTTTCCCCACATTTCGGACTATGCAGGGCTGTCTGGGTAATAAATTCTGGGGCGATGTGCACAAATCATCCCTCTGCGGATTCCCACGGGTGTCCTCTTTTCGGAAATGCATGGGGTTCCCTGTTTTCATTGGGACACCTGTGGGAACGTGTGACGGTAGGCCATGTGTTGTTGGGGGCGTGTTTCGATGGGTGCGTCGAGCGAAATGTGCGGAAAAAGCATTTTTTCCCCACATTTCGGACTTTGCAGGGCTGTCTGGGTAATAAATTCTGGGGCGATGTGCACAAATCATACCTCTGCGGATTCCCACGGGTGTCCTCTTTTCGGAAATGCATGGGGTTCCCTGTTTTCCTCGGTGGCTTGGACACCCCAGGCCCATATCTGTACGTTGTGCTTGTCGGCAGAATGTCTGAGATTTCGCTCTGAAAACAGACTTGGGGTTACTTGTGTTTTAGGCTTTCCCCTTGGCGGCCAGGTAGGTGCACCCACACATGTGGGGTACCGTTTTCATCGGGACACCTGTGGGAACGTGGGACGGTAGGCCATGTGTTGTTGGGGCGTGTTTCGAGGGGTGCGTCGAGCGAAATGTGCGGAAAAAGCATTTTTTTCCCCACATTTCGGACTATGCAGGGCTGTCTGGGTAATAAATTCTGGGGCGATGTGCACAAATCATACCTCTGCGGATTCCCACGGGTGTCCTCTTTTCGGAAATGCATGCGTTTCCCTGTTTTCATTGGGACACCTGTGGGAACGCGTGACGGTAGGCCATGTGTTGTTGGGGCGTGTTTCGATGGGTGCGTCGAGCGAAATGTGCGGAAAAAGCATTTTTTCCCCACATTTTGGACTTTGCAGGGCTGTCTGGGTAATAAATTCTGGGGCGATGTGCACAACTCATACCTCTGCGGATTCCCACGGGTGTCCTCTTTTCGGAAATGCATGGGGTTCCCTGTTTTCCTCGGTGGCTTGGACACCCCAGGCCCATATCTGTACGTTGTGCCGGTCGGCAGAATGTCTGAGATTTCGCTCTGAAAACAGACTTGGGGTTACTTGTGTTTCAGGCTTTCCCCTTGGCGGCCAGGTATGTGCAACCACACATGTGGGGTACCGTTTTCATCGGGACACCTGTGGGAACGCGGGACGGTAGGCCATGTGTTGTTGGGGGCGTGTTTCGATGGGTGCGTCGAGCGAAATGTGCGGAAAAAGCATTTTTTCCCCACATTTCGGACTTTGCAGGGCTGTCTGGGTAATACATTCTGGGGCGATGTGCACAAATCATACCTCTGCGGATTCCCACCGGTGTCCTCTTTTCGGAAATGCATGGGGTTCCCTGTTTTCCTCGGTGGCTTGGACACCCCAGGCCCATATCTGTACGTTGTGCCGGTCAGCAGAATGTCTGAGATTTCCCTCTGAAAACAGACTTGGAGTTACTTGTGTTTTAGGCTTTCCCCTTGGCGGCCAGGTTGGTGCACCCACACATGTGAGGTACCGTTTTCATCGGGACACCTGTGGGAACGTGGGACAGTAGGCCATGTGTTGTTGGGGGCGTGTTTCGATGGTGCGTCGAGCGAAATGTGCGGAAAAAGCATTTTTTTCCCCACATTTCGGACTTTGCAGGGCTGTCTGGGTAATAAATTCTGGGGCAATGTGCACAAATCATACCTCTGCGGATTCCCACGGGTGTCCTCTTTTCGGAAATGCATGGGTTTCCCTGTTTTCATTGGGACACCTGTGGGAACGCGTGACGGTAGGCCATGTGTTGTTGGGGGCGTGTTTCGATGGGTGCGTCGAGCGAAATGTGCGGAAAAAGCATTTTTTCCCCACATTTCGGACTTTGCAGGGCTGTCTGGGTAATAAATTCTAGGGCGATGTGCACAAATCATACCTCTGCGGATTCCCACGGGTGTCCTCTTTTCGGAAATGCATGGGGTTCACTGTTTTCCTCAGTGGCTTGGACACCCCAGGCCCATATCTGTACGTTGTGCCGGTCGGCAGAATGTCTGAGATTTCGCTCTGAAAACAGACTTGGGGTTACTTGTGTTTTAGGCTTTCCCCTTGGCGGCCAGGTAGGTGCACCCACACATGTGGGGTACCGTTTTCATCGGGACACCTGTGGGAACGCGGGACGGTAGGCCATGTGTTGTTGAGGGTGTGTTTCAAAGGGTGCGTCGAGCGAAATGTGCGGAAAAGGTGTTATTTTCCCCACATTTCGGACTTTGCGGGGCTGTCTGGGAAATAAATTCTGGGGCGATGTGCGCAAATCATACCTCTGCGGATTCCCACGGGTGTCCTCTTTTCGGAAATGCATGGGGTTCCCTGTTTTCCTCGGTGGCTTGGACACCCGAGGCCCATATCTGTACGTTGTGCCGGTCGGCAGAATGTCTGAGATTTCCCTCTGAAAACAGACTTGGAGTTACTTGTGTTTTAGGCTTTCCCCTTGGCGGCCAGGTTGGTGCACCCACACATGTGAGGTACCGTTTTCATCGGGACACCTGTGGGAAAGCGGGACGGTAGGCCATGTGTTGTTGGGGGCGTGTTTCGATGGGTGCGTCGAGCGAAATGTGCGGAAAAAGTATTTTTTTCCCCACATTTCGGACTTTGCAGGGCTGTCTGGGTAATAAATTCTGGGGCGATGTGCACAAATCATACCTCTGCGGATTCCCACGGGTGTCCTCTTTTCGGAAATGCATTGGTTTCCCTGTTTTCATTGGGACACCTGTGGGAACGTGTGACGGTAGGCCATGTGTTGTTGGGGGCGTGTTTCGATGGGTGCGTCAAGCGAAATGTGCGGAAAAAGCATTTTTTCCCCACATTTCGGACTTTGCAGGGCTGTCTGGGTAATAAATTCTGGGGCGATGTGCACAAATCATACCTCTGCGGATTCCCACGGGTGTCCTCTTTTCGGAAATGCATGGGGTTCCCTGTTTTCCTCAGTGGCTTGGACACCCCAGGCCCATATCTGTACGTTGTGCCGGTCGGCAGAATGTCTGAGATTTCGCTCTGAAAACAGACTTGGGGTTACTTGTGTTTTAGGCTTTCCCCTTGGCGGCCAGGTAGGTGCAACCACACATGTGGGGTACCGTTTTCATCGGGACACCTGTGGGAACGCGGGACGGTAGGCCATGTGTTCTTGGGGGCGTGTTTCGATGGATACGTCGAGCAAAATGTGCGGAAAAGGTGTTTTTTTCCCCACATTTTGGACTTTGCGGGGCTGTCTGGGTAATAAATTCTGGGGCGATGTGCGCAAATCATACCTCTGCGGATTCCCACGGGTGTCCTCTTTTCGGAAATTCATGGGGTTCCCTGTTTTCCTCGGTGGCTTGGACACCCGAGGCCCATATCTGTACGTTGTGCCGGTCAGCAGAATGTCTGAGATTTCCCTCTGAAAACAGACTTGGAGTTACTTGTGTTTTAGGCTTTCCCCTTGGCGGCCAGGTTGGTGCACCCACACATGTGAGGTACCGTTTTCATCGGGACACCTGTGGGAACGTGGGACAGTAGGCCATGTGTTGTTGGGGGCGTGTTTCGATGGTGCGTCGAGCGAAATGTGCGGAAAAAGCATTTTTTTCCCCACATTTCGGACTTTGCAGGGCTGTCTGGGTAATAAATTCTGGGGCGATGTGCACAAATCATACCTCTGCGGATTCCCACGGGTGTCCTCTTTTCGGAAATGCATGGGTTTCCCTGTTTTCATTGGGACACCTGTGGGAACGCGTGACGGTAGGCCATGTGTTGTTGGGGGCGTGTTTCGATGGGTGCGTCGAGCGAAATGTGCGGAAAAAGCATTTTTTCCCCACATTTCGGACTTTGCAGGGCTGTCTGGGTAATAAATTCTAGGGCGATGTGCACAAATCATACCTCTGCGGATTCCCACGGGTGTCCTCTTTTCGGAAATGCATGGGGTTCCCTGTTTTCCTCAGTGGCTTGGACACCCCAGGCCCATATCTGTACGTTGTGCCGGTCGGCAGAATGTCTGAGATTTCGCTCTGAAAACAGACTTGGGGTTACTTGTGTTTTAGGCTTTCCCCTTGGCGGCCAGGTAGGTGCACCCACACATGTGGGGTACCGTTTTCATCGGGACACCTGTGGGAACGCGGGACGGTAGGCCATGTGTTGTTGAGGGTGTGTTTGAAAGGGTGCGTCGAGCGAAATGTGCGGAAAAGGTGTTATTTTCCCCACATTTCGGACTTTGCGGGGCTGTCTGGGAAATAAATTCTGGGGCGATGTGCGTAAATCATACCTCTGCGGATTCCCACGGGTGTCCTCTTTTCGGAAATGCATGGGGTTCCCTGTTTTCCTCGGTGGCTTGGACACCCGAGGCCCATATCTGTACGTTGTGCCGGTCGGCAGAATGTCTGAGATTTCCCTCTGAAAACAGACTTGGAGTTACTTGTGTTTTAGGCTTTCCCCTTGGCGGCCAGGTTGGTGCACCCACACATGTGAGGTACCGTTTTCATCGGGACACCTGTGGGAAAGCGGGACGGTAGGCCATGTGTTGTTGGGGGCGTGTTTCGATGGGTGCGTCGAGCGAAATGTGCGGAAAAAGTATTTTTTTCCCCACATTTCTGACTTTGCAGGGCTGTCTGGGTAATAAATTCTGGGGCCATGTGCACAAATCATACCTCTGCGGATTCCCACGGGTGTCCTCTTTTCGGAAATGCATTGGTTTCCCTGTTTTCATTGGGACACCTGTGGGAACGTGTGACGGTAGGCCATGTGTTGTTGGGGGCGTGTTTCGATGGGTGCGTCAAGCGAAATGTGCGGAAAAAGCATTTTTTCCCCACATTTCGGACTTTGCAGGGCTGTCTGGGTAATAAATTGTGGGGCGATGTGCACAAATCATACCTCTGCGGATTCCCACGGGTGTCCTCTTTTCGGAAATGCATGGGGTTCCCTGTTTTCCTCAGTGGCTTGGACACCCCAGGCCCATATCTGTACGTTGTGCCGGTCGGCAGAATGTCTGAGATTTCGCTCTGAAAACAGACTTGGGGTTACTTGTGTTTTAGGCTTTCCCCTTGGCGGCCAGGTAGGTGCAACCACACATGTGGGGTACCGTTTTCATCGGGACACCTGTGGGAACGCGGGACGGTAGGCCATGTGTTCTTGGGGGCGTGTTTCGATGGGTGCGTCGAGCGAAATGTGCGGTAAAAGTGTTTTTTTCCACACATTTCGGACTTTGCGGGGCTGTCTGGGTAATAAATTCTGGGGCGATGTGCGCAAATCATACCTCTGCGTATTTCCACGGGTGTCCTCTTTTCGGAAATGCATGGGGTTCCCTGTTTTCCTCGGTGGCTTGGACACTCCAGGCCCATATCTGTACGTTGTGCCGGTCGGCAGAATGTTTGAGATTTCGCTCTGAAAACAGACTTGGAGTTACTTGTGTTTTAGGCTTTCCCCTTGGCGGCCAGGTTGGTGCACCCACACATGTGAGGTACCGTTTTCATTGGGACACCTGTGGGAACGCGGGACGATAGGCCATGTGTTGTTGGGGGCGTGTTTCGATGTGTGTGTCGAGCGAAATGTGCAGAAAAGGTGTTTTTTTCCCCACATTTCGGACTTTGCGGGGCTGTCTGGGTAATAAAATCTGGGGCGATGTGCGTAAATCATACCTCTGTGGATTCCCACGGGTGTCCTCTTTTCGGGAATGCATGGGGTTCCCTGTTTTCCTCGGTGGCTTGGAAACCCAAGGCCCATATCTGTACGTTGTGCCGGTCGGCAGAATGGCTGAGATTACCCTCTGCAAACAGGCTGGGGGTTGCTTGCGTTTTCGGCTTGCCCCTTGCCAGCCAGGTAGGTGCACCCACACATGTGAGGTACCGTTTTCATCGGTACACCTGTGGGAACGCGTGACGGTAGGCCATGTGTTGTTGGGGGCGTGTTTCGATGGGTGCGTCGAGCGAAATGTGCGGAAAAAGCATTTTTTTCCCCACATTTCGGACTTTGCAGGGCTGTCTGGGTAATAAATTCTAGGGGCGATGTGCACAAATCATACCTCTGCGGATTCCTACGGGTGTCCTCTTTTCGGAAATGCATGGGGGGCCCTGTTTTCATTGGGACACCTGTGGGAACGCGTGACGGTAGGCCATGTGTTGTTGGGGGCGTGTTTCGATGGGTGCGTCGAGCGAAATGTGCGGAAAAAGCATTTTTTTCCCCACATTTCGGACTTTGCAGGGCTGTCTGGGTAATAAATTCTGGGGCGATGTGCACAAATCATACCTCTGCGGATTCCCACGGGTGTCCTCTTTTCGGAAATGCATGGGGTTCCCTGTTTTCCATGGTGGCTTGGACACCCCAGGCCCATATCTGTACGTTGTGTCGGTCGGCAGAATGTCTGAGATTTCGCTCTGAAAACAAACTTGGGGTTACTTGTGTTTTAGGCTTTCCCCTTGGCGGCCAGGTAGGTGCACCCACACATGTGGGGTACCGTTTTCATCGGGACACCTGTGGGAACGCGGGACGGTAGGCCATGTGTTGTTGGGGGCGTGTTTCGATTTGTGCGTCGAGCGAAATGTGCGGAAAAAGCATTTTTTTCCCCACATTTCGGACTTTGCGAGGCTGTCTGGGTAATAAATTCTGGGGCGATGTGCGCAAATCATACCTCTGCGTATTCCCACGGGTGTCCTCTTTTCGGAAATGCATGGGGTTCCCTGTTTTCCTCGGTGGCTTGGACACCCGAGGCCCATATCTGTATGTTGTGCCGGTCGGCAGAATGGCTGAGATTCCCCTCTGCAAACAGGCTGGGGGTTGCTTGCCTTTTTGGCTTGCCCCTTACCAGCCAGGTAGGTGCACCCACACATATGAGGTAGCGTTTTCATCGGGACACCTGTGGGAACGCGTGACGGTAGGCCATGTGTTGTTGGGGGCGTGTTTCAAGGGGTGCGTCGAGCGAAATGTGCAGAAAAAGCATTTTTTTCCCCACATTTCGGACTTTGCAGGGCTGTCTGGGTAATAAATTCTGGGGCGATGTGCACAAATCATACCTCTGCGGATTCCCACGGGTGTCCTCTTTTCGGAAATGCATGGGGTTCACTGTTTTGCTCGGTGGCTTGGACAGCCAAGGCCCATATCTGTACGTTGTGCCGGTCGGCAGAATGTCTGAGATTTCGCTCTGAAAACAGACTTGGGGTTACTTGTGTTTTAGGCTTTCCCCTTGGTGGCCAGGTAGGTGCACCCACACATGTGAGGTACCGTTTTCATCGGGACACCTGTGGGAACGCGTGACGATAGGCCATGTGTTGTTGGGGGCGTGTTTCGATGGGTGCGTCGAGCGAAATGTGCAGAAAAGGTGTTTTTTTCCCCACATTTCGGACTTTGCGGGGCTGTCTGGGTAATATATTCTGGGGCGATGTGCGCAAATCATACCTCTGCGGATTCCCACGGGTGTCCTCTTTTTGGAAATGCATGGGGTTCCCTGTTTTCCTCGGTGGCTTGGAAACCCAAGGCTCATATCTGTACGTTGTGCCGGTCGGCAGAATGTCTGAGATTTCGCCATGAAAACAGACTTGGGGTTACTTGTGTTTTAGGCTTTCCCCTTGGCGGCCAGGTAGGTGCACCAACACATGTGGGGTACCGTTTTCATCGGGACACCTGTGGGAACGCGGGACGGTAGGCCATGTGTTGTTGGGGGCGTGTTTCGATTGGTGCGTCGAGCGAAATGTGCGGAAAAAGCGTTTTTTGCCCCACATTTCGGACTTTGCAAGGCTGTCTGGGTAATAAATTCTGGGGCGATGTGCGCAAATCATACCTCTGCGTATTCCCACGGGTGTCCACTTTTTGGAAATGCATGGGGTTCCCTGTTTTCCTCGGTGGCTTGGACACCCGAGGCCCATATCTGTATGTTGTGCCGGTCGGCAGAATGGCTGAGATTGCCCTCTGCAAACAGGCTGGGGGTTGCTTGCGTTTTTGGCTTGCCCCTTACCAGCCAGGTAGGTGCACCCACACATATGAGGTACCGTTTTCATCGGGACACCTGTGGGAACGCGTGACGGTAGGCCATGTGTTGTTGGGGGCGTGTTTCAATGGGTGCGTCGAGCGAAATGTGCGGAAAAAGCATTTTTTTCCCCACATTTCGGACTTTGCAGGGCTGTCTGGGTAATAAATTCTGGGGCGATGTGCACAAATCATACCTCTGCGGATTCCCACGGGTGTCCTCTTTTCGGAAATGCATGGGGTTCACTGTTTTGCTCGGTGGCTTGGACAGCCAAGGCCCATATCTGTACGTTGTGCCGGTCGGCAGAATGTCTGAGATTTCGCTCTGAAAACAGACTTGGGGTTACTTGTGTTTTAGGCTTTCCCCTTGGTGGCCAGGTAGGTGCACCCACACATGTGAGGTACCGTTTTCATCGGGACACCTGTGGGAACGCGTGACGATAGGCCATGTGTTGTTGGGGGCGTGTTTCGATGGGTGCGTCGAGCGAAATGTGCAGAAAAGGTGTTTTTTTCCCCACATTTCGGACTTTGCGGGGCTGTCTGGGTAATAAAATCTGGGGCGATGTGCGTAAATCATACCTCTGTGGATTCCCACGGGTGTCCTCTTTTCGGAAATGCATGGGGTTCCCTGTTTTCCTCGGTGGCTTGGAAACCCAAGGCCCATATCTGTACGTTGTGCCGGTCGGCAGAATGGCTGAGATTACCCTCTGCAAACAGGCTGGGGGTTGCTTGCGTTTTCGGCTTGCCCCTTGCCAGCCAGGTAGGTGCACCCACACATGTGAGGTACCATTTTCATCGGTACACCTGTGGGAACGCGTGACGGTAGGCCATGTGTTGTTGGGGGCGTGTTTCGATGGGTGCGTCGAGCGAAATGTGCGGAAAAAGCATTTTTTTCCCCACATTTCGGACTTTGCAGGGCTGTCTGGGTAATAAATTCTAGGGGCGATGTGCACAAATCATACCTCTGCGGATTCCTACGGGTGTCCTCTTTTCGGAAATGCATGGGGTGCCCTGTTTTCATTGGGACACCTGTGGGAACGCGTGACGGTAGGCCATGTGTTGTTGGGGGCGTGTTTCGATGGGTGCGTCGAGCGAAATGTGCGGAAAAAGCATTTTTTTCCCCACATTTCGGACTTTGCAGGGCTGTCTGGGTAATTAATTCTGGGGCGATGTGCACAAATCATACCTCTGCGGATTCCCACGGGTGTCCTCTTTTCGGAAATGCATGGGGTTCCCTGTTTTCCATGGTGGCTTGGACACCCCAGGCCCATATCTGTACGTTGTGTCGGTCGGCAGAATGTCTGAGATTTCGCTCTGAAAACAAACTTGGGGTTACTTGTGTTTTAGGCTTTCCCCTTGGCGGCCAGGTAGGTGCACCCACACATGTGGGGTACCGTTTTCATCGGGACACCTGTGGGAACGCGGGACGGTAGGCCATGTGTTGTTGGGGGCGTGTTTCGATTTGTGCGTCGAGCGAAATGTGCGGAAAAAGCATTTTTTTCCCCACATTTCGGACTTTGCGAGGCTGTCTGGGTAATAAATTCTGGGGCGATGTGCGCAAATCATACCTCTGCGTATTCCCACGGGTGTCCTCTTTTCGGAAATGCATGGGGTTCCCTGTTTTCCTCGGTGGCTTGGACACCCGAGGCCCATATCTGTATGTTGTGCCGGTCGGCAGAATGGCTGAGATTCCCCTCTGCAAACAGGCTGGGGGTTGCTTGCCTTTTTGGCTTGCCCCTTACCAGCCAGGTAGGTGCACCCACACATATGAGGTAGCGTTTTCATCGGGACACCTGTGGGAACGCGTGACGGTAGGCCATGTGTTGTTGGGGGCGTGTTTCAATGGGTGCGTCGAGCGAAATGTGCAGAAAAAGCATTTTTTTCCCCACATTTCGGACTTTGCAGGGCTGTCTGGGTAATAAATTCTGGGGCGATGTGCACAAATCATACCTCTGCGGATTCCCACGGGTGTCCTCTTTTCGGAAATGCATGGGGTTCACTGTTTTGCTCGGTGGCTTGGACAGCCAAGGCCCATATCTGTACGTTGTGCCGGTCGGCAGAATGTCTGAGATTTCGCTCTGAAAACAGACTTGGGGTTACTTGTGTTTTAGGCTTTCCCCTTGGTGGCCAGGTAGGTGCACCCACACATGTGAGGTACCGTTTTCATCGGGACACCTGTGGGAACGCGTGACGATAGGCCATGTGTTGTTGGGGGCGTGTTTCGATGGGTGCGTCGAGCGAAATGTGCAGAAAAGGTGTTTTTTTCCCCACATTTCGGACTTTGCGGGGCTGTCTGGGTAATATATTCTGGGGCGATGTGCGCAAATCATACCTCTGCGGATTCCCACGGGTGTCCTCTTTTTGGAAATGCATGGGGTTCCCTGTTTTCCTCGGTGGCTTGGAAACCCGAGGCTCATATCTGTACGTTGTGCCGGTCGGCAGAATGTCTGAGATTTCGCCATGAAAACAGACTTGGGGTTACTTGTGTTTTAGGCTTTCCCCTTGGCGGCCAGGTAGGTGCACCAACACATGTGGGGTACCGTTTTCATCGGGACACCTGTGGGAACGCGGGACGGTAGGCCATGTGTTGTTGGGGGCGTGTTTCGATTGGTGCGTCGAGCGAAATGTGCGGAAAAAGCGTTTTTTGCCCCACATTTCGGACTTTGCAAGGCTGTCTGGGTAATAAATTCTGGGGCGATGTGCGCAAATCATACCTCTGCGTATTCCCACGGGTGTCCACTTTTCGGAAATGCATGGGGTTCCCTGTTTTCCTCGGTGGCTTGGACACCCGAGGCCCATATCTGTATGTTGTGCCGGTCGGCAGAATGGCTGAGATTGCCCTCTGCAAACAGGCTGGGGGTTGCTTGCGTTTTTGGCTTGCCCCTTACCAGCCAGGTAGGTGCACCCACACATATGAGGTACCGTTTTCATCGGGACACCTGTGGGAACGCGTGACGGTAGGCCATGTGTTGTTGGGGGCGTGTTTCAATGGGTGCGTCGAGCGAAATGTGCGGAAAAAGCATTTTTTTCCCCACATTTCGGACTTTGCAGGGCTGTCTGGGTAATAAATTCTGGGGCGATGTGCACAAATCATACCTCTGCGGATTCCCACGGGTGTCCTCTTTTCGGAAATGCATGGGGTTCACTGTTTTGCTCGGTGGCTTGGACAGCCAAGGCCCATATCTGTACGTTGTGCCGGTCGGCAGAATGTCTGAGATTTCGCTCTGAAAACAGACTTGGGGTTACTTGTGTTTTAGGCTTTCCCCTTGGTGGCCAGGTAGGTGCACCCACACATGTGAGGTACCGTTTTCATCGGGACACCTGTGGGAACGTGTGACGATAGGCCATGTGTTGTTGGGGGCGTGTTTCGATGGGTGCGTCGAGCGAAATGTGCAGAAAAGGTGTTTTTTTCCCCACATTTCGGACTTTGCGGGGCTGTCTGGGTAATAAAATCTGGGGCGATGTGCGTAAATCATACCTCTGTGGATTCCCACGGGTGTCCTCTTTTCGGAAATGCATGGGGTTCCCTGTTTTCCTCGGTGGCTTGGAAACCCAAGGCCCATATCTGTACGTTGTGCCGGTCGGCAGAATGGCTGAGATTACCCTCTGCAAACAGGCTGGGGGTTGCTTGCGTTTTCGGCTTGCCCCTTGCCAGCCAGGTAGGTGCACCCACACATGTGAGGTACCGTTTTCATCGGTACACCTGTGGGAACGCGTGACGGTAGGCCATGTGTTGTTGGGGGCGTGTTTCGATGGGTGCGCCGAGCGAAATGTGCGGAAAAAGCATTTTTTTCCCCACATTTCGGACTTTGCAGGGCTGTCTGGGTAATAAATTCTAGGGGCGATGTGCACAAATCATACCTCTGCGGATTCCTACGGGTGTCCTCTTTTCGGAAATGCATGGGGTGCCCTGTTTTCATTGGGACACCTGTGGGAACGCGTGACGGTAGGCCATGTGTTGTTGGGGGTGTGTTTCGATGGGTGCGTCGAGCGAAATGTGCAGAAAAGGTGTTTTTTTCCCCACATTTCGGACTTTGCGGGGCTGTCTGGGTAATATATTCTGGGGCGATGTGCGCAAATCATACCTCTGCGGATTCCCACGGGTGTCCTCTTTTTGGAAATGCATGGGGTTCCCTGTTTTCCTCGGTGGCTTGGAAACCCGAGGCTCATATCTGTACGTTGTGCCGGTCGGCAGAATGTCTGAGATTTCGCCATGAAAACAGACTTGGGGTTACTTGTGTTTTAGGCTTTCCCCCTGGCGGCCAGGTAGGTGCACCCACACATGTGAGGTACCATTTTCATCGGGACACCTGTGGGAACGCGTGACGGTAGGCCATGTGTTGTTGGGGCTGTGTTTCGATGGGTGCGTCGACCGAAATGTGCGGAAAAAGTGTTTTTTTCCCCACATTTCGGACTTTGCGGGGCTGTCTGGGTAATAAATTCTGGGGCGATGTGCGCAAATCATATCTCTGCAGATTCCCACGGGTATCCTCTTTTCAGAAATGTATGGGGTTCCCTGTTTTCCTTGGTGGCTTGGACACCCGAGGCCCATATCTGGACGTTGTGCCGGTCGGCAGAATGTCTGAGATTTCGCTCTGAAAACAGACTTGGGGTTACTTGTGTTTTAGGCTTTCCCCTTGGTGGCCAGGTAGGTGCACCCACACATGTGGGGTACCGTTTTCATTGGGACACCTGTGGGAACGCGGGACGGTAGGCCATGTGTTGTTGGGGGCGTGTTTCAATGGGTGCATCGAGCGAAATGTGCGGAAAAAGTGTTTTTTCCACACATTTCGGACTTTGCGGGGCTGTCTGGGTAATAAATTCTGGGGCGATGTGCGCAAATCATACCTCTGCGTATTTCCACGGGTGTCCTCTTTTCGGAAATGCATGGGGTTCCCTGTTTTCCTCGGTGGCTTGGACACCCGAGGCCCATATCTGTATGTTGTGCCGGTCAGCAGAATGGCTGAGATTCCCGTCTGCAAACAGACTGGGGGTTGCTTGTGTTTCGGCTTGCCCCTTGACAGCCAGGTAGGTGCACCCACACATGTGGGGTACCGTTTTCATCGGGACACCTGTGGGAACGGGGGACGGTAGGCCATGTGTTGTTGGGGCGTGTTTCGAGGGGTGCGTCGAGCGAAATGTGCGGAAAAAGCATTTTTTTCCCCACATTTCGGACTTTGCAGGGCTGTCTGGGTAATAAATTCTGGGGCGATGTGCACAAATCATACCTCTGCAGATTCCCACGGGTGTCCTCTTTTCGGAAATGCATGGGGTTCACTGTTTTGCTCGGTGGCTTGGACAGCCAAGGCCCATATCTGTACGTTGTGCCGGTCGGCAGAATGTCTGAGATTTCGCTCTGAAAACAGACTTGGGGTTACTTGTGTTTTAGGCTTTCCCCTTGGTGGCCAGGTAGGTGCACCCACACATGTGAGGTACCGTTTTCATCGGGACACCTGTGGGAACGCGTGACGATAGGCCATGTGTTGTTGGGGGCGTGTTTCGATGGGTGCGTCGAGCGAAATGTGCAGAAAAGGTGTTTTTTTCCCCACATTTCGGACTTTGCGGGGCTGTCTGGGTAATAAAATCTGGGGCGATGTGCGTAAATCATACCTCTGTGGATTCCCACGGGTGTCCTCTTTTCGGAAATGCATGGGGTTCCCTGTTTTCCTCGGTGGCTTGGAAACCCAAGGCCCATATCTGTACGTTGTGCCGGTCGGCAGAATGGCTGAGATTACCCTCTGCAAACAGGCTGGGGGTTGCTTGCGTTTTCGGCTTGCCCCTTGCCAGCCAGGTAGGTGCACCCACACATGTGAGGTACCGTTTTCATCGGTACACCTGTGGGAACGCGTGACGGTAGGCCATGTGTTGTTGGGGGCGTGTTTCGATGGGTGCGTCGAGCGAAATGTGCGGAAAAAGCATTTTTTTCCCCACATTTCGGACTTTGCAGGGCTGTCTGGGTAATAAATTCTAGGGGCGATGTGCACAAATCATACCTCTGCGGATTCCTACGGGTGTCCTCTTTTCGGAAATGCATGGGGTGCCCTGTTTTCATTGGGACACCTGTGGGAACGCGTGACGGTAGGCCATGTGTTGTTGGGGGCGTGTTTCGATGGGTGCGTCGAGCGAAATGTGCGGAAAAAGCATTTTTTTCCCCACATTTCGGACTTTGCAGGGCTGTCTGGGTAATAAATTCTGGGGCGATGTGCACAAATCATACCTCTGCGGATTCCCACGGGTGTCCTCTTTTCGGAAATGCATGGGGTTCCCTGTTTTCCATGGTGGCTTGGACACCCCAGGCCCATATCTGTACGTTGTGTCGGTCGGCAGAATGTCTGAGATTTCGCTCTGAAAACAAACTTGGGGTTACTTGTGTTTTAGGCTTTCCCCTTGGCGGCCAGGTAGGTGCACCCACACATGTGGGGTACCGTTTTCATCGGGACACCTGTGGGAACGCGGGACGGTAGGCCATGTGTTGTTGGGGGCGTGTTTCGATTTGTGCGTCGAGCGAAATGTGCGGAAAAAGCATTTTTTTCCCCACATTTCGGACTTTGCGAGGCTGTCTGGGTAATAAATTCTGGGGCGATGTGCGCAAATCATACCTCTGCGTATTCCCACGGGTGTCCTCTTTTCGGAAATGCATGGGGTTCCCTGTTTTCCTCGGTGGCTTGGACACCCGAGGCCCATATCTGTATGTTGTGCCGGTCGGCAGAATGGCTGAGATTCCCCTCTGCAAACAGGCTGGGGGTTGCTTGCCTTTTTGGCTTGCCCCTTACCAGCCAGGTAGGTGCACCCACACATATGAGGTAGCGTTTTCATCGGGACACCTGTGGGAACGCGTGACGGTAGGCCATGTGTTGTTGGGGGCGTGTTTCAATGGGTGCGTCGAGCGAAATGTGCAGAAAAAGCATTTTTTTCCCCACATTTCGGACTTTGCAGGGCTGTCTGGGTAATAAATTCTGGGGCGATGTGCACAAATCATACCTCTGCGGATTCCCACGGGTGTCCTCTTTTCGGAAATGCATGGGGTTCACTGTTTTGCTCGGTGGCTTGGACAGCCAAGGCCCATATCTGTACGTTGTGCCGGTCGGCAGAATGTCTGAGATTTCGCTCTGAAAACAGACTTGGGGTTACTTGTGTTTTAGGCTTTCCCCTTGGTCGCCAGGTAGGTGCACCCACACATGTGAGGTACCGTTTTCATCGGGACACCTGTGGGAACGCGTGACGATAGGCCATGTGTTGTTGGGGGCGTGTTTCGATGGGTGCGTCGAGCGAAATGTGCAGAAAAGGTGTTTTTTTCCCCACATTTCGGACTTTGCGGGGCTGTCTGGGTAATATATTCTGGGGCGATGTGCGCAAATCATACCTCTGCGGATTCCCACGGGTGTCCTCTTTTTGGAAATGCATGGGGTTCCCTGTTTTCCTCGGTGGCTTGGAAACCCGAGGCTCATATCTGTACGTTGTGCCGGTCGGCAGAATGTCTGAGATTTCGCCATGAAAACAGACTTGGGGTTACTTGTGTTTTAGGCTTACCCCTTGGCGGCCAGGTAGGTGCACCAACACATGTGGGGTACCGTTTTCATCGGGACACCTGTGGGAACGCGGGACGGTAGGCCATGTGTTGTTGGGGGCGTGTTTCGATTGGTGCGTCGAGCGAAATGTGCGGAAAAAGCGTTTTTTGCCCCACATTTCGGACTTTGCAAGGCTGTCTGGGTAATAAATTCTGGGGCGATGTGCACAAATCATACCTCTGCGTATTCCCACGGGTGTCCACTTTTCGGAAATGCATGGGGTTCCCTGTTTTCCTCGGTGGCTTGGACACCCGAGGCCCATATCTGTATGTTGTGCCGGTCGGCAGAATGGCTGAGATTGCCCTCTGCAAACAGGCTGGGGGTTGCTTGCGTTTTTGGCTTGCCCCTTACCAGCCAGGTAGGTGCACCCACACATATGAGGTACCGTTTTCATCGGGACACCTGTGGGAACGCGTGACGGTAGGCCATGTGTTGTTGGGGGCGTGTTTCAATGGGTGCGTCGAGGGAAATGTGCGGAAAAAGCATTTTTTTCCCCACATTTCGGACTTTGCAGGGCTGTCTGGGTAATAAATTCTGGGGCGATGTGCACAAATCATACCTCTGCGGATTCCCACGGGTGTCCTCTTTTCGGAAATGCATGGGGTTCACTGTTTTGCTCGGTGGCTTGGACAGCCAAGGCCCATATCTGTACGTTGTGCCGGTCGGCAGAATGTCTGAGATTTCGCTCTGAAAACAGACTTGGGGTTACTTGTGTTTTAGGCTTTCCCCTTGGTGGCCAGGTAGGTGCACCCACACATGTGAGGTACCGTTTTCATCGGGACACCTGTGGGAACGCGTGACGATAGGCCATGTGTTGTTGGGGGCGTGTTTCGATGGGTGCGTCGAGCGAAATGTGCAGAAAAGGTGTTTTTTTCCCCACATTTCGGACTTTGCGGGGCTGTCTGGGTAATAAAATCTGGGGCGATGTGCGTAAATCATACCTCTGTGGATTCCCACGGGTGTCCTCTTTTCGGAAATGCATGGGGTTCCCTGTTTTCCTCGGTGGCTTGGAAACCCAAGGCCCATATCTGTACGTTGTGCCGGTCGGCAGAATGGCTGAGATTACCCTCTGCAAACAGGCTGGGGGTTGCTTGCGTTTTCGGCTTGCCCCTTGCCAGCCAGGTAGGTGCACCCACACATGTGAGGTACCGTTTTCATCGGTACACCTGTGGGAACGCGTGACGGTAGGCCATGTGTTGTTGGGGGCGTGTTTCGATGGGTGCGTCGAGCGAAATGTGCGGAAAAAGCATTTTTTTCCCCACATTTCGGACTTTGCAGGGCTGTCTGGGTAATAAATTCTAGGGGCGATGTGCACAAATCATACCTCTGCGGATTCCTACGGGTGTCCTCTTTTCGGAAATGCATGGGGTGCCCTGTTTTCATTGGGACACCTGTGGGAACGCGTGACGGTAGGCCATGTGTTGTTGGGGGCGTGTTTCGATGGGTGCGTCGAGCGAAATGTGCGGAAAAAGCATTTTTTTCCCCACATTTCGGACTTTGCAGGGCTGTCTGGGTAATAAATTCTGGGGCGATGTGCACAAATCATACCTCTGCGGATTCCCACGGGTGTCCTCTTTTCGGAAATGCATGGGGTTCCCTGTTTTCCATGGTGGCTTGGACACCCCAGGCCCATATCTGTACGTTGTGTCGGTCGGCAGAATGTCTGAGATTTCGCTCTGAAAACAAACTTGGGGTTACTTGTGTTTTAGGCTTTCCCCTTGGCGGCCAGGTAGGTGCACCCACACATGTGGGGTACCGTTTTCATCGGGACACCTGTGGGAACGCGGGACGGTAGGCCATGTGTTGTTGGGGGCGTGTTTCGATTTGTGCGTCGAGCGAAATGTGCGGAAAAAGCATTTTTTTCCCCACATTTCGGACTTTGCGAGGCTGTCTGGGTAATAAATTCTGGGGCGATGTGCGCAAATCATACCTCTGCGTATTCCCACGGGTGTCCTCTTTTCGGAAATGCATGGGGTTCCCTGTTTTCCTCGGTGGCTTGGACACCCGAGGCCCATATCTGTATGTTGTGCCGGTCGGCAGAATGGCTGAGATTCCCCTCTGCAAACAGGCTGGGGGTTGCTTGCCTTTTTGGCTTGCCCCTTACCAGCCAGGTAGGTGCACCCACACATATGAGGTAGCGTTTTCATCGGGACACCTGTGGGAACGCGTGACGGTAGGCCATGTGTTGTTGGGGGCGTGTTTCAATGGGTGCGTCGAGCGAAATGTGCAGAAAAAGCATTTTTTTCCCCACATTTCGGACTTTGCAGGGCTGTCTGGGTAATAAATTCTGGGGCGATGTGCACAAATCATACCTCTGCGGATTCCCACGGGTGTCCTCTTTTCGGAAATGCATGGGGTTCACTGTTTTGCTCGGTGGCTTGGACAGCCAAGGCCCATATCGGTACGTTGTGCCGGTCGGCAGAATGTCTGAGATTTCGCTCTGAAAACAGACTTGGGGTTACTTGTGTTTTAGGCTTTCCCCTTGGTGGCCAGGTAGGTGCACCCACACATGTGAGGTACCGTTTTCATCGGGACACCTGTGGGAACGCGTGACGATAGGCCATGTGTTGTTGGGGGCGTGTTTCGATGGGTGCGTCGAGCGAAATGTGCAGAAAAGGTGTTTTTTTCCCCACATTTCGGACTTTGCGGGGCTGTCTGGGTAATATATTCTGGGGCGATGTGCGCAAATCATACCTCTGCGGATTCCCACGGGTGTCCTCTTTTTGGAAATGCATGGGGTTCCCTGTTTTCCTCGGTGGCTTGGAAACCCGAGGCTCATATCTGTACGTTGTGCCGGTCGGCAGAATGTCTGAGATTTCGCCATGAAAACAGACTTGGGGTTACTTGTGTTTTAGGCTTTCCCCCTGGCGGCCAGGTAGGTGCACCCACACATGTGAGGTACCATTTTCATCGGGACACCTGTGGGAACGCGTGACGGTAGGCCATGTGTTGTTGGGGCTGTGTTTCGATGGGTGCGTCGACCGAAATGTGCGGAAAAAGTGTTTTTTTCCCCACATTTCGGACTTTGCGGGGCTGTCTGGGTAATAAATTCTGGGGCGATGTGCGCAAATCATATCTCTGCAGATTCCCACGGGTGTCCTCTTTTCAGAAATGTATGGGGTTCCCTGTTTTCCTTGGTGGCTTGGACACCCGAGGCCCATATCTGGACGTTGTGCCGGTCGGCAGAATGTCTGAGATTTCGCTCTGAAAACAGACTTGGGGTTACTTGTGTTTTAGGCTTTCCCCTTGGTGGCCAGGTAGGTGCACCCACACATGTGAGGTACCGTTTTCATCGGGACACCTGTGGGAACGCGGGACGGTAGGCCATGTGTTGTTGGGGGCGTGTTTCAATGGGTGCATCGAGCGAAATGTGCGGAAAAAGTGTTTTTTCCACACATTTCGGACTTTGCGGGGCTGTCTGGGTAATAAATTCTGGGGCGATGTGCGCAAATCATACCTCTGCGTATTTCCACGGGTGTCCTCTTTTCGGAAATGCATGGGGTTCCCTGTTTTCCTCGGTGGCTTGGACACCCGAGGCCCATATCTGTATGTTGTGCCGGTCAGCAGAATGGCTGAGATTCCCGTCTGCAAACAGACTGGGGGTTGCTTGTGTTTCGGCTTGCCCCTTGACAGCCAGGTAGGTGCACCCACACATGTGGGGTACCGTTTTCATCGGGACACCTGTGGGAACGGGGGACGGTAGGCCATGTGTTGTTGGGGCGTGTTTCGAGGGGTGCGTCGAGCGAAATGTGCGGAAAAAGCATTTTTTTCCCCACATTTCGGACTTTGCAGGGCTGTCTGGTTAATAAATTCTGGGGCGATGTGCACAAATCATACCTCTGAGGATTCCCACGGGTGTCCTCTTTTCGGAAATGCATGGGGTTCCCTGTTTTCATTGGGACACCTGTGGGAACGCGTGACGGTAGGCCATGTGTTGTTGGGGGCGTGTTTCGATGGGTGCGTCGAGCAAAATGTGCGGAAAAAGCATTTTTTCCCTACATTTCGGACTTTGCAGGGCTGTCTGGGTAATAAATTCTGGGGCGATGTGCACAAATCATACCTCTGCAGATTCCCACGGGTGTCCTCTTTTCGGAAATGCATGGGGTTCCCTGTTTTCCTCGGTGGCTTGGACACCCCAGGCCCATATCTGTACGTTGTGCTTGTCGGCAGAATGTCTGAGATTTCGCTCTGAAAACAGACTTGGGGTTACTTGTGTTTTAGGCTTTCCCCTTGGCGGCCAGGTTGGTGCACCCACACATGTGAGGAACCTTTTTCATCAGGACACCTGTGGGAACGCGGGACGGTAGGCCATGTGTTGTTGGGGGTGTGTTTCGATGGGTGCGTCGAGCGAAATGTGCGGAAAAAGCATTTTTTTCCCCACATTTCGGACTTTGCAGGGCTGTCTGGGTAATAAATTCTGGGGCGATGTGCACAAATCATACCTCTGCGTATTCCCACGGGTGTCCTCTTTTCGGAAATGCATGGGGTTCCCTGTTTTCCTCGGTGGCTTGGACACCCGAGGCCCATATCTGTATGTTGTGCCGGTCGGCAGAATGGCTGAGATTCCCCTCTGCAAACAGGCTGGGGGTTGCTTGCGTTTTTGGCTTGCCCCTTACCAGCCAGGTAGGTGCACCCACACATATGAGGTACCGTTTTCATCGGGACACCTGTGGGAACGCGTGACGGTAGGCCATGTGTTGTTGGGGGCGTGTTTCAATGGGTGCGTCGAGCGAAATGTGCAGAAAAAGCATTTTTTTCCCCACATTTCGGACTTTGCAGGGCTGTCTGGGTAATAAATTCTGGGGCGATGTGCACAAATCATACCTCTGCAGATTCCCACGGGTGTCCTCTTTTCAGAAATGTATGGGGTTCCCTGTTTTCCTTGGTGGCTTGGACACCCGAGGCCCATATCTGTACGTTGTGCCGGTCGGCAGAATGTCTGAGATTTCGCTCTGAAAACAGACTTGGGGTTACTTGTGTTTTAGGCTTTCCCCTTGGTGGCCAGGTAGGTGCACCCACACATGTGGGGTACCGTTTTCATTGGGACACCTGTGGGAACGCGGGACGGTAGGCCATGTGTTGTTGGGGGCGTGTTTCAATGGGTGCATCGAGCGAAATGTGCGGAAAAAGTGTTTTTTCCACACATTTCGGACTTTGCGGGGCTGTCTGGGTAATAAATTCTGGGGCGATGTGCGCAAATCATACCTCTGCGTATTTCCACGGGTGTCCTCTTTTCGGAAATGCATGGGGTTCCCTGTTTTCCTCGGTGGCTTGGACACCCGAGGCCCATATCTGTATGTTGTGCCGGTCAGCAGAATGGCTGAGATTCCCGTCTGCAAACAGACTGGGGGTTGCTTGTGTTTCGGCTTGCCCCTTGACAGCCAGGTAGGCGCACCCACACATGTGGGGTACCGTTTTCATCGGGACACCTGTGGGAACGGGGGACGGTAGGCCATGTGTTGTTGGGGGCGTGTTTCGATGGGTGCGTCGAGCAAAATGTGCGGAAAAAGCATTTTTTCCCCACATTTCGGACTTTGCAGGGTTGTCTGGGTAATAAATTCTGGGGCGATGTGCACAAATCATACCTCTGCAGATTCCCACGGGTGTCCTCTTTTCGGAAATGCATGGGGTTCCCTGTTTTCCTCGGTGGCTTGGACACCCCAGGCCCATATCTGTACGTTGTGCTTGTCGGCAGAATGTCTGAGATTTCGCTCTGAAAACAGACTTGGGGTTACTTGTGTTTTAGGCTTTCCCCTTGGCGGCCAGGTTGGTGCACCCACACATGTGAGGTACCTTTTTCATCAGGACACCTGTGGGAACGCGGGACGGTAGGCCATGTGTTGTTGGGGGTGTGTTTCGATGGGTGCGTCGAGCGAAATGTGCGGAAAAAGCATTTTTTTCCCCACATTTCGGACTTTGCAGGGCTGTCTGGGTAATAAATTCTGGGGCGATGTGCACAAATCATACCTCTGTGGATTCCCACGGGTGTCCTCTTTTCGGAAATGCATGGGTTTCCCTGTTTTCATTGGGACACCTGTGGGAACGCGCGACTGTAGGCCATGTGTTGTTGGGGACGTGTTTCGATGGGTGCGTCGAGCGAAATGTGCGGAAAAAGCATTTTTTCCCCACATTTCAGACTTTGCAGGGCTGTCTGGGTAATAAATTCTGGGGCGATGTGCACAAATCATACCTCTGCGGATTCCCACGGGTGTCCTCTTTTTGGAAATGCATGGGGTTCCCTGTTTTCCTCAGTGGCTTGGACACCCCAGGCCCATATCTGTACGTTGTGCCGGTCTGCAGAATGTCTGAGATTTCGCTCTGAAAACAGACTTGGGGTTACTTGTGTTTTAGGCTTTCCCCTTGGCGGCCAGGTAGGTGCAACCACACATGTGGGGTACCATTTTCATCGGGACACCTGTGGGAACGCGGGACGGTAGGCCATGTGTTGTTGGGGGCGTGTTTCGATGGGTGCGTCGAGCGAAATGTGCGGAAAAAGTGTTTTTTTCCACACATTTCGGACTTTGCGGGGCTGTCTGGGTAATAAATTCTGGGGCGATGTGCGCAAATCATACCTCTGCGTATTTCCACGGGTGTCCTCTTTTCGGAAATGCATGGGGTTCCCTGTTTTCCTCGGTGGCTTGGACACCCCAGGCCCATATCTGTACGTTGTGCTTGTCAGCAGAATGTCTGAGATTTCGCTCTGAAAACAGACTTGGGGTTACTTGTGTTTTAGGCTTTCCCCTTGGCGGCCAGGTAGGTGCACCCACACATGTGGGGTACCGTTTTCATCGGGACACCTGTGGGAACATGGGACGGTAGGCCATTTGTTGTTGGGGGCGTGTTTCAATGGGTGCATCGAGCGAAATGTGCGGAAAAAGTGTTTTTTTCCACACATTTTGGACTTTGCGGGGCTGTCTGGGTAATAAATTCTGGGGCGATGTGCGCAAATCATATCTCTGCAGATTCCCACGGGTGTCCTCTTTTCAGAAATGCATGGGGTTCCCCGTTTTCCTTGTTGGCTTGGACACCCGAGGCCCATATCTGTACATTGTGCCGGTCGGCAGAATGTCTGAGATTTTGCTCTGAAAACAGGCTAGGGGTTACTTGTGTTTTAGGCTTTCCCCTTGGTGGCCAGGTAGGTGCACCCACACATGTGGGGTACCGTTTTCATTGGGACACCTGTGGGAACGCGGGACGGTATGCCATGTGTTGTTGGGGGCGTGTTTCAATGGGTGCATCCAGCGAAATGTGCGGAAAAAGCATTTTTTCCCCACATTTCAGACTTTGCGGGGCTGTCTGGGTAATAAATTCTGGGGCGATGTGCGCAAATCATACCTCAGCGTATTTCCACGGGTGTCCTCTTTTCGGAAATGCATGGGGTTCCCTGTTTTCCTCGGTGGCTTGGACACCCGAGGCCCATATCTGTATGTTGTGCCGGTCAGCAGAATGACTGAGATTCCCGTCTGCAAACAGACTGGGGGTTGCTTGCGTTTTCGGCTTGCCCCTTGACAGCCAGGTAGGTGCACCCACACATGTGGGGTACCGTTTTCATCGGGACACCTGTGGGAACGTGGGACAGTAGGCCATGTGTTGTTGGGGCGTGTTTCGAGGGGTGCGTCGAGCGAAATGTGCGGAAAAAGCATTTTTTTCCCCACATTTCGGACTATGCAGGGCTGTCTGGGTAATAAATTCTGGGGCGATGTGCACAAATCATACCTCTGCGGATTCCCACGGGTGTCCTCTTTTCGGAAATGCATGGGGTTCCCTGTTTTCATTGGGACACCTGTGGGAACGCGTGACGGTAGGCCATGTGTTGTTGGGGGCGTGTTTCGATGGGTGCGTCGAGCGAAATGTGCGGAAAAAGCATTTTTTCCCCACATTTCGGACTTTGCAGGGCTGTCTGGGTAATAAATTCTGGGGCGATGTGCACAAATCATACCTCTGCGGATTCCCACGGGTGTCCTCTTTTCGGAAATACATGGGGTTCCCTGTTTTCCTCGGTGGCTTGGACACCCCAGGCCCATATCTGTACGTTGTGCTTGTCGGCAGAATGTCTGAGATTTCGCTCTGAAAACAGACTTGGGGTTACTTGTGTTTTAGGCTTTCCCCTTGGCGGCCAGGTAGGTGCACCCACACATGTGGGGTACCGTTTTCATCGGGACACCTGTGGGAACGTGGGACAGTAGGCCATGTGTTGTTGGGGCGTGTTTCGAGGGGTGCGTCGAGCGAAATGTGCGGAAAAAGCATTTTTTCCCCACATTTTGGACTTTGCAGGGCTGTCTGGGTAATAAATTCTGGGGCGATGTGCGCAAATCATACCTCTGCGGATTCCCACGGGTGTCCTCTTTTCGGAAATGCATGGGGTTCCCTGTTTTCCTCGGTGGCTTGGACACCCGAGGCCCATATCTGTACGTTGTGCCGGTCGGCAGAATGTCTGAGATTTCCCTCTGAAAACAGACTTGGAGTTACTTGTGTTTTAGGCTTTCCCCTTGGCGGCCAGGTTGGTGCACCCACACATGTGAGGTACCGTTTTCATCGGGACACCTGTGGGAACGTGGGACAGTAGGCCATGTGTTGTTGGGGGCGTGTTTCGATGGTGCGTCGAGCGAAATGTGCGGAAAAAGCATTTTTTTCCCCACATTTCGGACTTTGCAGGGCTGTCTGGGTAATAAATTCTGGGGCGATGTGCACAAATCATACCTCTGCAGATTCCCACGGGTGTCCTCTTTTTGGAAATGCATGGGTTTCCCTGTTTTCATTGGGACACCTGTGGGAACGCGTGACGGTAGGCCATGTGTTTCGATGGGTGCGTCGAGCGAAATGTGCGGAAAAAGCATTTTTTCCCCACATTTCGGACTTTGCAGGGCTGTCTGGGTAATAAATTCTAGGGCGATGTGCACAAATCATACCTCTGCGGATTCCCACGGGTGTCCTCTTTTCGGAAATGCATGGGGTTCCCTGTTTTCCTCAGTGGCTTGGACACCCCAGGCCCATATCTGTACGTTGTGCCGGTCGGCAGAATGTCTGAGATTTCGCTCTGAAAACAGACTTGGGGTTACTTGTGTTTTAGGCTTTCCCCTTGGCGGCCAGGTAGGTGCACCCACACATGTGGGGTACCGTTTTCATCGGGACACCTGTGGGAACGCGGGACGGTAGGCCATGTGTTGTTGAGGGTGTGTTTCAAAGGGTGCGTCGAGCGAAATGTGCGGAAAAGGTGTTTTTTTCCCCACATTTCGGACTTTGCGGGGCTGTCTGGGTAATAAATTCTGGGGCGATGTGCGCAAATCATACCTCTGCGGATTCCCACGGGTGTCCTCTTTTCGGAAATGCATGGGGTTCCCTGTTTTCCTCGGTGGCTTGGACACTCCAGGCCCATATCTGTACGTTGTGCCGGTCGGCAGAATGGCTGATATTCCCGTCTGCAAACATGTTTGAGATTTCGCTCTGAAAACAGACTTGGAGTTACTTGTGTTTTAGGCTTTCCCCTTGGCGGCCAGGTAGGTGCACCCACACATGTGGGGTACCGTTTTCATCAGGACACCTGTGGGAACGCGGGACCGTAGGCCATGTGTTGTTGGGGGCGTGTTTCGATTGGTGCGTCGAGCGAAATGTGCGGAAAAAGCGTTTTTTGCCCCACATTTCGGACTTTGCAAGGCTGTCTGGGTAATAAATTCTGGGGCGATGTGCGCAAATCATACCTCTGCGTATTCCCACGGGTGTCCTCTTTTCGGAAATGCATGGGGTTCCCTGTTTTCCTCGGTGGCTTGGACACCCGAGGCCCATATCTGTATGTTGTGCCGGTCGGCAGAATGGCTGAGATTGCCCTCCGCAAACAGGCTGGGGGTTGCTTGCGTTTTTGGCTTGCCCCTTACCAGCCAGGTAGGTGCACCCACACATATGAGGTACCGTTTTCATCGGGACACCTGTGGGAACGCGTGACGGTAGGCCATGTGTTGTTGGGGGCGTGTTTCAATGGGTGCGTCGAGCGAAATGTGCGGAAAAAGCATTTTTTTCCCCACATTTCGGACTTTGCAGGGCTGTCTGGGTAATAAATTCTGGGGCGATGTGCACAAATCATACCTCTGCGGATTCCCACGGGTGTCCTCTTTTCGGAAATGCATGGGGTTCACTGTTTTGCTCGGTGGCTTGGACAGCCAAGGCCCATATCTGTACGTTGTGCCGGTCGGCAGAATGTCTGAGATTTCGCTCTGAAAACAGACTTGGGGTTACTTGTGTTTTAGGCTTTCCCCTTGGTGGCCAGGTAGGTGCACCCACACATGTGAGGTACCGTTTTCATCGGGACACCTGTGGGAACGCGTGACGATAGGCCATGTGTTGTTGGGGGCGTGTTTCGATGGGTGCGTCGAGCGAAATGTGCAGAAAAGGTGTTTTTTTCCCCACATTTCGGACTTTGCGGGGCTGTCTGGGTAATAAAATCTGGGGCGATGTGCGTAAATCATACCTCTGTGGATTCCCACGGGTGTCCTCTTTTCGGAAATGCATGGGGTTCCCTGTTTTCCTCGGTGGCTTGGAAACCCAAGGCCCATATCTGTACGTTGTGCCGGTCAGCAGAATGGCTGAGATTACCCTCTGCAAACAGGCTGGGGGTTGCTTGCGTTTTCGGCTTGCCCCTTGCCAGCCAGGTAGGTGCACCCACACATGTGAGGTACCGTTTTCATCGGTACACCTGTGGGAACGCGTGACGGTAGGCCATGTGTTGTTGGGGGCGTGTTTCGATGGGTGCGTCGAGCGAAATGTGCGGAAAAAGCGTTTTTTTCCCCACATTTCGGACTTTGTGAGGCTGTCTGGGTAATAAATTCTGGGGCGATGTGCGCAAATCATACCTCTGCGTATTCCCACGGGTGTCCTCTTTTCGGAAATGCATGGGGTTCCCTGTTTTCCTCGGTGGCTTGGACACCCGAGGCCCTTATCTGTATGTTGTGCAGGTCGGCAGAATGGCTGAGATTGCCCTCTGCAAACAGGCTGGGGGTTGCTTGCGTTTTTGGCTTGCCCCTTACCAGCCAGGTAGGTGCACCCACACATATGAGGTACCGTTTTCATCGGGACACCTGTGGGAATGCGTGACGGTAGGCCATGTGTTGTTGGGGGCGTGTTTCAATGGGTGCGTCGAGCGAAATGTGCGGAAAAAGCATTTTTTCCCCCACATTTCGGACTTTGCAGGGCTGTCTGGGTAATAAATTCTGGGGCGATGTGCACAAATCATACCTCTGCGGATTCCCACGGGTGTCCTCTTTTCGGAAATGCATGGGGTTAACTGTTTTGCTCGGTGGCTTGGACAGCCAAGGCCCATATCTGTACGTTGTGCCGGTCGGCAGAATGTCTGAGATTTCGCTCTGAAAACAGACTTGGGGTTACTTGTGTTTTAGGCTTTCCCCTTGCTGGCCAGGTAGGTGCACCCACACATGTGAGATACCGTTTTCATCGGGACACCTGTGGGAACGCGTGACGATAGGCCATGTGTTGTTGGGGGCGTGTTTCGATGGGTGCGTCGAGCGAAATGTGCAGAAAAGGTGTTTTTTTCCCCACATTTCGGACTTTGCAGGGCTGTCTGGGTAATAAAATCTGGGGCGATGTGCGTAAATCATACCTCTGTGGATTCCCACGGGTGTCCTCTTTTCGGAAATGCATGGGGTTCCCTGTTTTCCTCGGTGGCTTGGAAACCCAAGGCCCATATCTGTACGTTGTGCCGGTCGGCAGAATGGCTGAGATTACCCTCTGCAAACAGGCTGGGGGTTGCTTGCGTTTTCGGCTTGCCCCTTGCCAGCCAGGTAGGTGCACCCACACATGTGAGGTACCGTTTTCATCGGTACACCTGTGGGAACGCGTGACGGTAGGCCATGTGTTGTTGGGGGCGTGTTTCGATGGGTGCGTCGAGCGAAATGTGCGGAAAAAGCATTTTTTTCCCCACATTTCGGACTTTGCAGGGCTGTCTGGGTAATAAATTCTAGGGGCGATGTGCACAAATCATACCTCTGCGGATTCCTACGGGTGTCCTCTTTTCGGAAATGCATGGGGTGCCCTGTTTTCATTGGGACACCTGTGGGAACGCGTGACGGTAGGCCATGTGTTGTTGGGGGCGTGTTTCGATGGGTGCGTCGAGCGAAATGTGCGGAAAAAGCATTTTTTTCCCCACATTTCGGACTTTGCAGGGCTGTCTGGGTAATAAATTCTGGGGCGATGTGCACAAATCATACCTCTGCGGATTCCCACGGGTGTCCTCTTTTCGGAAATGCATGGGGTTCCCTGTTTTCCATGGTGGCTTGGACACCCCAGGCTCATATCTGTACGTTGTGTCGGTCGGCAGAATGTCTGAGATTTCGCTCTGAAAACAAACTTGGGGTTACTTGTGTTTTAGGCTTTCCCCTTGGCGGCCAGGTAGGTGCACCCACACATGTGGGGTACCGTTTTCATCGGGACACCTGTGGGAACGCGGGACGGTAGGCCATGTGTTGTTGGGGGCGTGTTTCGATTTGTGCGTCGAGCGAAATGTGCGGAAAAAGCGTTTTTTTCCCCACATTTCGGACTTTGCGAGGCTGTCTGGGTAATAAATTCTGGGGCGATGTGCGCAAATCATACCTCTGTGTATTCCCACGGGTGTCCTCTTTTCGGAAATGCATGGGGTTCACTGTTTTGCTCGGTGGCTTGGACAGCCAAGGCCCATATCTGTACGTTGTGCCGGTCGGCAGAATGTCTGAGATTTCGCTCTGAAAACAGACTTGGGGTTACTTGTGTTTTAGGCTTTCCCCTTGGTGGCCAGGTAGGTGCACCCACACATGTGAGGTACCATTTTCATCGGGACACCTGTGGGAACGCGTGACAATAGGCCATGTGTTGTTGGGGGCGTGTTTCGATGGGTGCGTCGAGCGAAATGTGCAGAAAAGGTGTTTTTTTCCCCACATTTCGGACTTTGCGGGGCTGTCTGGGTAATAAATTCTGGGGCGATGTGCGCAAATCATACCTCTGCGGATTCCCACGGGTGTCCTCTTTTCGGAAATGCATGGGGTTCCCTGTTTTCCTCGGTGGCTTGGACACTCCAGGCCCATATCTGTACGTTGTGCCGGTCGGCAGAATGGCTGATATTCCCGTCTGCAAACATGTTTGAGATTTCGCTCTGAAAACAGACTTGGAGTTACTTGTGTTTTAGGCTTTCCCCTTGGCGGCCAGGTAGGTGCACCCACACATGTGGGGTACCGTTTTCATCAGGACACCTGTGGGAACGCGGGACCGTAGGCCATGTGTTGTTGGGGGCGTGTTTCGATTGGTGCGTCGAGCGAAATGTGCGGAAAAAGCGTTTTTTGCCCCACATTTCGGACTTTGCAAGGCTGTCTGGGTAATAAATTCTGGGGCGATGTGCGCAAATCATACCTCTGCGTATTCCCACGGGTGTCCTCTTTTCGGAAATGCATGGGGTTCCCTGTTTTCCTCGGTGGCTTGGACACCCGAGGCCCATATCTGTATGTTGTGCCGGTCGGCAGAATGGCTGAGATTGCCCTCCGCAAACAGGCTGGGGGTTGCTTGCGTTTTTGGCTTGCCCCTTACCAGCCAGGTAGGTGCACCCACACATATGAGGTACCGTTTTCATCGGGACACCTGTGGGAACGCGTGACGGTAGGCCATGTGTTGTTGGGGGCGTGTTTCAATGGGTGCGTCGAGCGAAATGTGCGGAAAAAGCATTTTTTTCCCCACATTTCGGACTTTGCAGGGCTGTCTGGGTAATAAATTCTGGGGCGATGTGCACAAATCATACCTCTGCGGATTCCCACGGGTGTCCTCTTTTCGGAAATGCATGGGGTTCACTGTTTTGCTCGGTGGCTTGGACAGCCAAGGCCCATATCTGTACGTTGTGCCGGTCGGCAGAATGTCTGAGATTTCGCTCTGAAAACAGACTTGGGGTTACTTGTGTTTTAGGCTTTCCCCTTGGTGGCCAGGTAGGTGCACCCACACATGTGAGGTACCGTTTTCATCGGGACACCTGTGGGAACGCGTGACGATAGGCCATGTGTTGTTGGGGGCGTGTTTCGATGGGTGCGTCGAGCGAAATGTGCAGAAAAGGTGTTTTTTTCCCCACATTTCGGACTTTGCGGGGCTGTCTGGGTAATAAAATCTGGGGCGATGTGCGTAAATCATACCTCTGTGGATTCCCACGGGTGTCCTCTTTTCGGAAATGCATGGGGTTCCCTGTTTTCCTCGGTGGCTTGGAAACCCAAGGCCCATATCTGTACGTTGTGCCGGTCAGCAGAATGGCTGAGATTACCCTCTGCAAACAGGCTGGGGGTTGCTTGCGTTTTCGGCTTGCCCCTTGCCAGCCAGGTAGGTGCACCCACACATGTGAGGTACCGTTTTCATCGGTACACCTGTGGGAACGCGTGACGGTAGGCCATGTGTTGTTGGGGGCGTGTTTCGATGGGTGCGTCGAGCGAAATGTGCGGAAAAAGCGTTTTTTTCCCCACATTTCGGACTTTGTGAGGCTGTCTGGGTAATAAATTCTGGGGCGATGTGCGCAAATCATACCTCTGCGTATTCCCACGGGTGTCCTCTTTTCGGAAATGCATGGGGTTCCCTGTTTTCCTCAGTGGCTTGGACACCCGAGGCCCTTATCTGTATGTTGTGCAGGTCGGCAGAATGGCTGAGATTGCCCTCTGCAAACAGGCTGGGGGTTGCTTGCGTTTTTGGCTTGCCCCTTACCAGCCAGGTAGGTGCACCCACACATATGAGGTACCGTTTTCATCGGGACACCTGTGGGAATGCGTGACGGTAGGCCATGTGTTGTTGGGGGCGTGTTTCAATGGGTGCGTCGAGCGAAATGTGCGGAAAAAGCATTTTTTCCCCCACATTTCGGACTTTGCAGGGCTGTCTGGGTAATAAATTCTGGGGCGATGTGCACAAATCATACCTCTGCGGATTCCCACGGGTGTCCTCTTTTCGGAAATGCATGGGGTTAACTGTTTTGCTCGGTGGCTTGGACAGCCAAGGCCCATATCTGTACGTTGTGCCGGTCGGCAGAATGTCTGAGATTTCGCTCTGAAAACAGACTTGGGGTTACTTGTGTTTTAGGCTTTCCCCTTGCTGGCCAGGTAGGTGCACCCACACATGTGAGATACCGTTTTCATCGGGACACCTGTGGGAACGCGTGACGATAGGCCATGTGTTGTTGGGGGCGTGTTTCGATGGGTGCGTCGAGCGAAATGTGCAGAAAAGGTGTTTTTTTCCCCACATTTCAGACTTTGCAGGGCTGTCTGGGTAATAAAATCTGGGGCGATGTGCGTAAATCATACCTCTGTGGATTCCCACGGGTGTCCTCTTTTCGGAAATGCATGGGGTTCCCTGTTTTCCTCGGTGGCTTGGAAACCCAAGGCCCATATCTGTACGTTGTGCCGGTCGGCAGAATGGCTGAGATTACCCTCTGCAAACAGGCTGGGGGTTGCTTGCGTTTTCGGCTTGCCCCTTGCCAGCCAGGTAGGTGCACCCACACATGTGAGGTACCGTTTTCATCGGTACACCTGTGGGAACGCGTGACGGTAGGCCATGTGTTGTTGGGGGCGTGTTTCGATGGGTGCGTCGAGCGAAATGTGCGGAAAAAGCATTTTTTTCCCCACATTTCGGACTTTGCAGGGCTGTCTGGGTAATAAATTCTAGGGGCGATGTGCACAAATCATACCTCTGCGGATTCCTACGGGTGTCCTCTTTTCGGAAATGCATGGGGTGCCCTGTTTTCATTGGGACACCTGTGGGAACGCGTGACGGTAGGCCATGTGTTGTTGGGGGCGTGTTTCGATGGGTGCGTCGAGCGAAATGTGCGGAAAAAGCATTTTTTTCCCCACATTTCGGACTTTGCAGGGCTGTCTGGGTAATAAATTCTGGGGCGATGTGCACAAATCATACCTCTGCGGATTCCCACGGGTGTCCTCTTTTCGGAAATGCATGGGGTTCCCTGTTTTCCATGGTGGCTTGGACACCCCAGGCTCATATCTGTACGTTGTGTCGGTCGGCAGAATGTCTGAGATTTCGCTCTGAAAACAAACTTGGGGTTACTTGTGTTTTAGGCTTTCCCCTTGGCGGCCAGGTAGGTGCACCCACACATGTGGGGTACCGTTTTCATCGGGACACCTGTGGGAACGCGGGACGGTAGGCCATGTGTTGTTGGGGGCGTGTTTCGATTTGTGCGTCGAGCGAAATGTGCGGAAAAAGCGTTTTTTTCCCCACATTTCGGACTTTGCGAGGCTGTCTGGGTAATAAATTCTGGGGCGATGTGCGCAAATCATACCTCTGTGTATTCCCACGGGTGTCCTCTTTTCGGAAATGCATGGGGTTCACTGTTTTGCTCGGTGGCTTGGACAGCCAAGGCCCATATCTGTACGTTGTGCCGGTCGGCAGAATGTCTGAGATTTCGCTCTGAAAACAGACTTGGGGTTACTTGTGTTTTAGGCTTTCCCCTTGGTGGCCAGGTAGGTGCACCCACACATGTGAGGTACCATTTTCATCGGGACACCTGTGGGAACGCGTGACAATAGGCCATGTGTTGTTGGGGGCGTGTTTCGATGGGTGCGTCGAGCGAAATGTGCAGAAAAGGTGTTTTTTTCCCCACATTTCGGACTTTGCGGGGCTGTCTGGGTAATAAATTCTGGGGCGATGTGCGCAAATCATATCTCTGCAGATTCCCACGGGTGTCCTCTTTTCAGAAATGTATGGGGTTCCCTGTTTTCCTTGGTGGCTTGGACACCCGAGGCCCATATCTATACGTTGTACCGGTCGGCAGAATGTCTGAGATTTCGCTCTGAAAACAGACTTGGGGTTACTTGTGTTTTAGGCTTTCCCCTTGGTGGCCAGGTAGGTGCACCCACACATGTGAGGTACCGTTTTCATCGGGACACCTGTGGGAACGCGTGACGGTAGGCCATGTGTTGTTGGGGCTGTGTTTCGATGGGTGCGTCGACCGAAATGTGCGGAAAAAGTGTTTTTTTCCACACATTTCGGACTTTGCGGGGCTGTCTGGGTAATAAATTCTGGGGCGATGTGCGCAAATCATATCTCTGCAGATTCCCACGGGTGTCCTCTTTTCAGAAATGCATGGGGTTCCCTGTTTTCCTCGGTGGCTTGGACACCCGAGGCCCATATCTGTATGTTGTGCCGGTCGGCAGAATGGCTGAGATTCCCCTCTGCAAACAGGCTGGGGGTTGCTTGCGTTTTTGGCTTGCCCCTTACCAGCCAGGTAGGTGCACCCACACATATGAGGTACCGTTTTCATCGGGACACCTGTGGGAACGCGTGACGGTAGGCCATGTGTTGTTGGGGGCGTGTTTCAATGGGTGCGTCGAGCGAAATGTGCAGAAAAAGCATTTTTTTCCCCACATTTCGGACTTTGCAGGCCTGTCTGGGTAATAAATTCTGGGGCGATGTGCACAAATCATACCTCTGCGGATTCCCACGGGTGTCCTCTTTTCGGAAATGCATGGGGTTCACTGTTTTGCTCGGTGGCTTGGACAGCCAAGGCCCATATCTGTACGTTGTGCCGGTCGGCAGAATGTCTGAGATTTCACTCTGAAAACAGACTTGGGGTTACTTGTGTTTTAGGCTTTCACCTTGGTGGCCAGGTAGGTGCACCCACACATGTGAGGTACCATTTTCATCGGGACACCTGTGCGAACGCGTGACGATAGGCCATGTGTTGTTGGGGGCGTGTTTCGATGGGTGCGTCGAGCGAAATGTGCAGAAAAGGTGTTTTTTTCCCCACATTTCGGACTTTGCGGGGCTGTCTGGGTAATATATTCTGGGGCGATGTGCGCAAATCATACCTCTGCGGATTCCCACGGGTGTCCTCTTTTTGGAAATGCATGGGGTTCCCTGTTTTCCTCGGTGGCTTGGAAACCCGAGGCTCATATCTGTACGTTGTGCCGGTCGGCAGAATGTCTGAGATTTCGCCATGAAAACAGACTTGGGGTTACTTGTGTTTTAGGCTTTCCCCCTGGCGGCCAGGTAGGTGCACCCACACATGTGAGGTACCGTTTTCATCGGGACACCTGTGGGAACGCGTGACGGTAGGCCATGTGTTGTTGGGGCTGTGTTTCGATGGGTGCGTCGACCGAAATGTGCGGAAAAAGTGTTTTTTTCCACACATTTCGGACTTTGCGGGGCTGTCTGGGTAATAAATTCTGGGGCGATGTGCGCAAATCATATCTCTGCAGATTCCCACGGGTGTCCTCTTTTCAGAAATGTATGGGGTTCCCTGTTTTCCTTGGTGGCTTGGACACCCGAGGCCCATATCTATACGTTGTACCGGTCGGCAGAATGTCTGAGATTTCGCTCTGAAAACAGACTTGGGGTTACTTGTGTTTTAGGCTTTCCCCTTGGTGGCCAGGTAGGTGCACCCACACATGTGGGGTACCGTTTTCATTGGGACACCTGTGGGAACGGGGGACGGTAGGCCATGTGTTGTTGGGGGCGTGTTTCAATGGGTGCATCGAGCGAAATGTGCGGAAAAAGTGTTTTTTCCACACATTTCGGACTTTGCGGGGCTGTCTGGGTAATAAATTCTGGGGAGATGTGCGCAAATCATACCTCTGCGTATTTCCACGGGTGTCCTCTTTTCGGAAATGCATGGGGTTCCCTGTTTTCCTCGGTGGCTTGGACACCCGAGGCCCATATCTGTATGTTGTGCCGGTCAGCAGAATGGCTGAGATTCCCGTCTGCAAACAGACTGGGGGTTGCTTGTGTTTCGGCTTGCCCCTTGACAGCCAGGTAGGTGCACCCACACATGTGGGGTACCGTTTTCATCGGGACACCTGTGGGAACGGGGGACGGTAGGCCATGTGTTGTTGGGGCGTGTTTCGAGCAGTGCGTCGAGCGAAATGTGCGGAAAAAGCATTTTTTTCCCCACATTTCGGACTTTGCAGGGCTGTCTGGTTAATAAATTCTGGGGCGATGTGCACAAATCATACCTCTGCGGATTCCCACGGGTGTCCTCTTTTCGGAAATGCATGGGGTTCCCTGTTTTCCTCAGTGGCTTGGACACCCCAGGCCCATATCTGTACGTTGTGCTTGTCGGCAGAATGTCTGAGATTTCGCTCTGAAAACAGACTTGGGGTTACTTGTGTTTTAGGCTTTCCCCATGGCGGCCAGGTAGGTGCACCCACACATGTGGGGTACCGTTTTCATCGGGACACCTGTGGGAACGCGGGACGGTAGGCCATGTGTTGTTGGGGGCGTGTTTCGATGGGTGCGTCGAGCGAAATGTGCGGAAAAGGTGTTTTTTTCCCCACATTACGGACTTTGCAGGGCTGTCTGGGTAATAAATTCTGGGGCGATGTGCGCAAATCATACCTCTGCGGATTCCCACGGGTGTCCTCTTTTTGGAAATGCATGGGGTTCCCTGTTTTCCTCAGTGGCTTGGACACCCGAGGCCCATATCTGTACGTTGTGCCGGTCGGCAGAATGTCTGAGATTTCCCTCTGAAAACAGACTTGGAGTTACTTGTGTTTTAGGCTTTCCCCTTGGCGGCCAGGTTGGTGCACCCACACATGTGAGGTACCTTTTTCATCAGGACACCTGTGGGAACGCGGGACGGTAGGCCATGTGTTGTTGGGGGTGTGTTTCGATGGGTTTGTCGAGCGAAATGTGCGGAAAAAGCATTTTTTTCCCCACATTTCGGACTTTGCAGGGCTGTCTGGGTAATAAATTCTGGGGCGATGTGCACAAATCATACCTCTGCGGATTCCCACGGGTGTCCTCTTTTCGGAAATGCATGGGTTTCCCTGTTTTCATTGGGACACCTGTGGGAACGCGCGACTGTAGGCCATGTGTTGTTGGGGACGTGTTTCGATGGGTGCGTCGAGCGAAATGTGCGGAAAAAGCATTTTTTCCCCACATTTCAGACTTTGCAGGGCTGTCTGGGTAATAAATTCTGGGGCGATGTGCACAAATCATACCTCTGCGGATTCCCACGGGTGTCCTCTTTTCGGAAATGCATGGGGTTCCCTGTTTTCCTCAGTGGCTTGGACACCCCAGGCCCATATCTGTACGTTGTGCCGATCTGCAGAATGTCTGAGATTTCGCTCTGAAAACAGACTTGGGGTTACTTGTGTTTTAGGCTTTCCCCTTGGCGGCCAGGTAGGTGCAACCACACATGTGGGGTACCATTTTCATCGGGACACCTGTGGGAACATGGGACGGTAGGCCATTTGTTGTTGGGGGCGTGTTTCAATGGGTGCATCGAGCGAAATGTGCGGAAAAAGTGTTTTTTTCCACACATTTCGGACTTTGCGGGGCTGTCTGGGTAATAAATTCTGGGGCGATGTGCGCAAATCATATCTCTGCAGATTCCCACGGGTGTCCTCTTTTCAGAAATGCATGGGGTTCCCCGTTTTCCTTGGTGGCTTGGACACCCGAGGCCCATATCTGTACATTGTGCCGGTCGGCAGAATGTCTGAGATTTTGCTCTGAAAACAGACTTGGGGTTACTTGTGTTTTAGGCTTTCCCCTTGGTGGCCAGGTAGGTGCACCCACACATGTGGGGTACCGTTTTCATCGAACACCTGTGGGAACGTGGGACAGTAGGCCATGTGTTGTTGGGGCGTGTTTCGAGGGGTGCGTCGAGCGAAATGTGCGGAAAAAGCATTTTTTTCCCCACATTTCGGACTATGCAGGGCTGTCTGGATAATAAATTCTGGGGCGATGTGCACAAATCATACCTCTGCGGATTCCCACGGGTGTCCTCTTTTCGGAAATGCATGGGGTTCCCTGTTTTCATTGGGACACCTGTGGGAACGCGTGACGGTAGGCCATGTGTTGTTGGGGGCGTGTTTCGATGGGTGCGTCGAGCGAAATGTGCGGAAAAAGCATTTTTTCCCCACATTTCGGACTTTGCAGGGCTGTCTGGGTAATAAATTCTGGGGCGATGTGCACAAATCATACCTCTGCGGATTCCCACGGGTGTCCTCTTTTCGGAAATGCATGGGGTTCCCTGTTTTCCTCGGTGGCTTGGACACCCCAGGCCCATATCTGTACGTTGTGCTTGTCGGCAGAATGTCTGAGATTTCGCTCTGAAAACAGACTTGGGGTTACTTGTGTTTTAGGCTTTCCCCTTGGTGGCCAGGTAGGTGCACCCACACATGTGGGGTACCGTTTTCATCGGGACACCTGTGGGAACGTGGGATGGTAGGCCATGTGTTGTTGGGGCGTGTTTCGAGGGGTGCGTCGAGCGAAATGTGCGGAAAAAGCATTTTTTTCCCCACATTTCGGACTATGCAGGGCTGTCTGGGTAATAAATTCTGGGGCGATGTGCACAAATCATATCTCTGCAGATTCCCACGGGTGTCCTCTTTTCAGAAATGTATGGGGTTCCCTGTTTTCCTTGGTGGCTTGGACACCCGAGGCCCATATCTATACGTTGTACCGGTCGGCAGAATGTCTGAGATTTCGCTCTGAAAACAGACTTGGGGTTACTTGTGTTTTAGGCTTTCCCCTTTGTGGCCAGGTAGGTGCACCCACACATGTGGGGTACCGTTTTCATTGGGACACCTGTGGGAACGGGGGACGGTAGGCCATGTGTTGTTGGGGGCGTGTTTCAATTGGTGCATCGAGCGAAATGTGCGGAAAAAGTGTTTTTTCCACACATTTTGGACTTTGCGGGGCTGTCTGGGTAATAAATTCTGGGGCGATGTGCGCAAATCATACCTCTGCGTATTTCCACGGGTGTCCTCTTTTCGGAAATGCATGGGGTTCCCTGTTTTCCTCGGTGGCTTGGACACCCGAGGCCCATATCTGTATGTTGTGCCGGTCAGCAGAATGGCTGAGATTCCCGTCTGCAAACAGACTGGGGGTTGCTTGTGTTTCGGCTTGCCCCTTGACAGCCAGGTAGGTGCACCCACACATGTGGGGTACCGTTTTCATCGGGACACCTGTGGGAACGGGGGACGGTAGGCCATGTGTTGTTGGGGCGTGTTTCGAGGGGTGCGTCGAGCGAAATGTGCGGAAAAAGCATTTTTTTCCCCACATTTCGGACTTTGCAGGGCTGTCTGGTTAATAAATTCTGGGGCGATGTGCACAAATCATACCTCTGCGGATTCCCACGGGTGTCCTCTTTTCGGAAATGCATGGGGTTCCCTGTTTTCCTCAGTGGCTTGGACACCCCAGGCCCATATCTGTACGTTGTGCTTGTCGGCAGAATGTCTGAGATTTCGCTCTGAAAACAGACTTGGGGTTACTTGTGTTTTAGGCTTTCCCCTTGGCGGCCAGGTAGGTGCACCCACACATGTGGGGTACCGTTTTCATCGGGACACCTGTGGGAATGCGGGACGGTAGGCCATGTGTTGTTGGGGGCGTGTTTCGATGGGTGCGTCGAGCGAAATGTGCGGAAAAGGTGTTTTTTTCCCCACATTACGGACTTTGCAGGGCTGTCTGGGTAATAAATTCTGGGGCGATGTGCGCAAATCATACCTCTGCGGATTCCCACGGGTGTCCTCTTTTTGGAAATGCATGGGGTTCCCTGTTTTCCTCAGTGGCTTGGACACCCGAGGCCCATATCTATACGTTGTGCCGGTCGGCAGAATGTCTGAGATTTCCCTCTGAAAACAGACTTGGAGTTACTTGTGTTTTAGGCTTTCCCCTTGGCGGCCAGGTTGGTGCACCCACACATGTGAGGTACCTTTTTCATCAGGACACCTGTGGGAACGCGGGACGGTAGGCCATGTGTTGTTGGGGGTGTGTTTCGATGGGTTCGTCGAGCGAAATGTGCGGAAAAAGCATTTTTTTCCCCACATTTCGGACTTTGCAGGGCTGTCTGGGTAATAAATTCTGGGGCGATGTGCACAAATCATACCTCTGCGGATTCCCACGGGTGTCCTCTTTTCGGAAATGCATGGGTTTCCCTGTTTTCATTGGGACACCTGTGGGAACGCGCGACTGTAGGCCATGTGTTGTTGGGGACGTGTTTCGATGGGTGCGTCGAGCGAAATGTGCGGAAAAAGCATTTTTTCCCCACATTTCAGACTTTGCAGGGCTGTCTGGGTAATAAATTCTGGGGCGATGTGCACAAATCATACCTCTGCGGATTCCCACGGGTGTCCTCTTTTCGGAAATGCATGGGGTTCCCTGTTTTCCTCAGTGGCTTGGACACCCCAGGCCCATATCTGTACGTTGTGCCGATCTGCAGAATGTCTGAGATTTCGCTCTGAAAACAGACTTGGGGTTACTTGTGTTTTAGGCTTTCCCCTTGGCGGCCAGGTAGGTGCAACCACACATGTGGGGTACCATTTTCATCGGGACACCTGTGGGAACATGGGACGGTAGGCCATTTGTTGTTGGGGGCGTGTTTCAATGGGTGCATCGAGCGAAATGTGCGGAAAAAGTGTTTTTTTCCACACATTTCGGACTTTGCGGGGCTGTCTGGGTAATAAATTCTGGGGCGATGTGCGCAAATCATATCTCTGCAGATTCCCACGGGTGTCCTCTTTTCAGAAATGCATGGGGTTCCCCGTTTTCCTTGGTGGCTTGGACACCCGAGGCCCATATCTGTACATTGTGCCGGTCGGCAGAATGTCTGAGATTTTGCTCTGAAAACAGACTTGGGGTTACTTGTGTTTTAGGCTTTCCCCTTGGTGGCCAGGTAGGTGCACCCACACATGTGGGGTACCGTTTTCATTGGGACACCTGTGGGAACGCGGGACGGTAGGCCATGTGTTGTTGGGGGCGTGTTTCAATGGGTGCATCGAGCGAAATGTGCGGAAAAAGTGTTTTTTCCACACATTTCGGACTTTGCAGGGCTGTCTGGGTAATAAATTCTGGGGCGATGTGCGCAAATCATACCTCAGCGTATTTCCACGGGTGTCCTCTTTTCGGAAATGCATGGGGTTCCCTGTTTTCCTCGGTGGCTTGGACACCCGAGGCCCATATCTGTATGTTGTGCCGGTCAGCAGAATGACTGAGATTCCCGTCTGCAAACAGACTGGGGGTTGCTTGCGTTTTCGGCTTGCCCCTTGACAGCCAGGTAGGTGCACCCACACATGTGGGGTACCGTTTTCATCGAACACCTGTGGGAACGTGGGACAGTAGGCCATGTGTTGTTGGGGCGTGTTTCGAGGGGTGCGTCGAGCGAAATGTGCGGAAAAAGCATTTTTTTCCCCACATTTCGGACTATGCAGGGCTGTCTGGGTAATAAATTCTGGGGCGATGTGCACAAATCAGACCTCTGCGGATTCCCACGGGTGTCCTCTTTTGGGAAATGCATGGGGTTCCCTGTTTTCATTGGGACACCTGTGGGAACGCGTGACGGTAGGCCATGTGTTGTTGGGGGCGTGTTTCGATGGGTGCGTCGAGCGAAATGTGCGGAAAAAGCATTTTTTCCCCACATTTCGGACTTTGCAGGGCTGTCTGGGTAATAAATTCTGGGGCGATGTGCACAAATCATACCTCTGCGGATTCCCACGGGTGTCCTCTTTTCGGAAATGCAAGGGGTTCCCTGTTTTCCTCGGTGGCTTGGACACCCCAGGCCCATATCTGTACGTTGTGCTTGTCGGCAGAATGTCTGAGATTTCGCTCTGAAAACAGACTTGGGGTTACTTGTGTTTTAGGCTTTCCCCTTGGTGGCCAGGTAGGTGCACCCACACATGTGGGGTACCGTTTTCATCGGGACACCTGTGGGAACGTGGGATGGTAGGCCATGTGTTGTTGGGGCGTGTTTCGAGGGGTGCGTCGAGCGAAATGTGCGGAAAAAGCATTTTTTTCCCCACATTTCGGACTATGCAGGGCTGTCTGGGTAATACATTCTGGGGCGATGTGCACAAATCATACCTCTGCGGATTCCCACGGGTGTCCTCTTTTCGGAAATGCATGCGTTTCCCTGTTTTCATTGGGACACCTGTGGGAACGCGTGACGGTAGGCCATGTGTTGTTGGGGGCGTGTTTCGATGGGTGCGTCGAGCGAAATGTGCGGAAATAGCATTTTTTCCCCACATTTCGGACTTTGCAGGGCTGTCTGGGTAATAAATTCTAGGGCGATGTGCACAAATCATACCTCTGCGGATTCCCACGGGTGTCCTCTTTTCGGAAATGCATGGGGTTCCCTGTTTTCCTCGGTGGCTTGGACACCCGAGGCCCATATCTGTATGTTGTGCCGGTCAGCAGAATGGCTGAGATTCCCGTCTGCAAACAGACTGGGGGTTGCTTGTGTTTCGGCTTGCCCCTTGACAGCCAGGTAGGTGCACCCACACATGTGGGGTACCGTTTTCATCGGGACACCTGTGGGAACGGGGGACGGTAGGCCATGTGTTGTTGGGGCGTGTTTCGAGGGGTGCGTCGAGCGAAATGTGCGGAAAAAGCATTTTTTTCCCCACATTTCGGACTTTGCAGGGCTGTCTGGTTAATAAATTCTGGGGCAATGTGCACAAATCATACCTCTGCGGATTCCCACGGGTGTCCTCTTTTCGGAAATGCATGGGGTTCCCTGTTTTCATTGGGACACCTGTGGGAACGCGTGACGGTAGGCCATGTGTTGTTGGGGGCGTGTTTCGATGGGTGCGTCGAGCAAAATGTGCGGAAAAAGCATTTTTTCCCCACATTTCGGACTTTGCAGGGCTGTCTGGGTAATAAATTCTGGGGCGATGTGCACAAATCATACCTCTGCAGATTCCCACGGGTGTCCTCTTTTCGGAAATGCATGGGGTTCCCTGTTTTCCTCGGTGGCTTGGACACCCCAGGCCCATATCTGTACGTTGTGCTTGTCGGCAGAATGTCTGAGATTTCGCTCTGAAAACAGACTTGGGGTTACTTGTGTTTTAGGCTTTCCCCTTGGCGGCCAGGTAGGTGCACCCACACATGTGGGGTACCTTTTTCATCAGGACACCTGTGGGAACGCGGGACGGTAGGCCATGTGTTCTTGGGGGCGTGTTTCAATGGGTGCGTCGAGCGAAATGTGCGGTAAAAGTGTTTTTTTCCACACATTTCGGACTTTGCGGGGCTGTCTGGGTAATAAATTCTGGGGCGATGTGCGCAAATCATACCTCTGCGTATTTCCACGGGTGTCCTCTTTTCGGAAATGCATGGGATTCCCTGTTTTCCTCGGTGGCTTGGACACTCCAGGCCCATATCTGTACGTTGTGCCGGTCGGCAGAATGTTTGAGATTTCGCTCTGAAAACAGACTTGGAGTTACTTGTGTTTTAGGCTTTCCCCTTGGCGGCCAGGTTGGTGCACCCACACATGTGAGGTACCGTTTTCATCGGGACACCTGTGGGAACGCGGGACGGTAGGCCATGTGTTGTTGGGGGCGTGTTTCGATGTGTGTGTCGAGCTAAATGTGCAGAAAAAACATTTTTTTCCCCACATTTCGGGCTTTGCAGGGCTGTCTGGGTAATAAATTCTGGGGCGATGTGCACAAATCATACCTTTGCGGATTCCCACGGGTGTCCTCTTTTCGGAAATGCATGGGTTTCCCTGTTTTCATTGGGACACCTGTGGGAACGCGTGACGGTAGGCCATGTGTTGTTGGGGGCGTGTTTCGATGGGTGCGTCGAGCAAAATGTGCGGAAAAAGCATTTTTTCCCACATTTCGGACTTTGCAGGGCTGTCTGGGTAATAAATTCTGGGGCGATGTGCACAAATCATACCTCTGCGTATTCCCACAGGTGTCCTCTTTTCGGAAATGCATGGGGTTCCCTGTTTTCCTCGGTGCTTGGACACCCGAGGCCCATATCTGTATGTTGTGCCGATCGGCAGAATGGCTGAGATTCCCCTCTGCAAACAGACTGGGAGTTGCTTGCGTTTTCGGCTTGCCCCTTGCCAGCCAGGTAGGTGCACCCACGCATGTGAGGTACCATTTTCATCGGGACACCAGTGGGAACGCGTGACGGTAGGCCATGTGTTGTTGGGGGTGTGTTTCGATGGGTGCGTCGAGCCAAATGTCCGGAAAAAGCGTTTTTTTCCCCACATTTCGGACTTTGCGGGGGCGTCTGGGTAATAAATTCTGGGGCGATGTGCGCAAATCATACCTCTGCGGATTCCCACGGGTGTCCTCTTTTCAGAAATGCATGGGGTTCCCTGTTTTCCTCAGTGGCTTGGACACCCGAGGCCCATATCTGTACGTTGTGCCGGTCGGCAGAATGTCTGAGATTTCCCTCTGAAAACAGACTTGGAGTTACTTGTGTTTTAAGCTTTTCCCTTGGCGGCCAGGTAGGTGCACCCACACATGTGGGGTACCGTTTTCATCGGGACACCTGTGGGAACGCGGGACGGTAGGCCATGTGTTGTTGGGGGCGTGTTTCGGTGGGTGCATCAAGCAAAATGTGCGGAAAAAGTGGTTTTTTCCACACATTTCGGACTTTGCGGGGCTGTCTGGGCAATAAATTCTGGGGCGATGTGCGCAAATCATACCTATGCGTATTCCCACGGGTGTCCTCTTTTCGGAAATGCATGGGGTTCCCTGTTTTCCTCGGTGGCTTGGACACCCGAGGCCCATATCTGTATGTTGTGCCGGTCGGCAGAATGGCTGAGATTCCCGTCTGCAAAAAGACTGGGGGTTGCTTGCGTTTTCAGCTTGCCCCTTGCCAGCCAGGTAGGTGCACCCACGCATGTGAGGTACCGTTTTCATCAGGACACCTGTGGGAACGCGGGACGGTAGGCCATGTGTTGTTGGGGGCGTGTTTCGATGGGTGCGCCGAGCGAAATATCTGGAAAATGCATTTTTTTCCCCACATTTCGGACTTTGCGGGGGTGTCTGGGTAATAAATTCTGGGGCGATGTGCACAAATCATACCTCTGCGGATTCCCACGGGTGTCCTCTTTTCGGAAATGCATGGGGTTCAATGTTTTGCTCGGTGGCTTGGACAGCCAAGGCCCATATCTGTACGTTGTGCCTGTCGGCAGAATGTCTGAGATTTCGCTCTGAAAACAGACTTGGGGTTACTTGTGTTTTAGGCTTTCCCCTTGGTAGCCAGGTAGGTGCACCCACACATGTGAGGTACCTTTTTCATCGGGACACCTGTGGGAACGCGTGACGATAGGCCATGTGTTGATGGGGGCGTGTTTCGATGGGTGCGTCGAGCAAAATGTGCAGAAAAGGTGTTTTTTTCCCCACATTTCGGACTTTGCGGGGCTGTCTGGGTAATATATTCTGGGGCGATGTGCGCAAATCATACCTCTGCGGATTCCCACGGGTGTCCTCTTTTTGGAAATGCATGGGGTTCCCTGTTTTCCTCGGTGGCTTGGACACCCGAGGCCCATATCTGTACGTTGTGCCGGTCGGCAGAATGTCTGAGATTTCACCATGAAAACAGACTTGGGGTTACTTGTGTTTTAGGCTTTCCCCCTGGCGGCCAGGTAGGTGCACCCACACATGTGAGGTACCGTTTTCATCGGGACACCTGTGGGAACGCGTGACGGTAGGCCATGTGTTGTTGGGGCTGTGTTTCGATGGGTGCGTCGACCGAAATGTGCAGAAAAAGTGTTTTTTTCCCCACATTTCGGACTTTGCGGGGCTGTCTGGGTAATAAATTCTGGGGCGATGTGCGCAAATCATATCTCTGCAGATTCCCACGGGTGTCCTCTTTTCAGAAATGTATGGGGTTCCCTGTTTTCCTTGGTGGCTTGGACACCCGAGGCCCATATCTGTACGTTGTGCCGGTCGGCAGAATGTCTGAGATTTCGCTCTGAAAACAGACTTGGGGTTACTTGTGTTTTAGGCTTTCCCCTTGGTGGCCAGGTAGGTGCACCCACACATGTGGGGTACCGTTTTCATTGGGACACCTGTGGGAACGCGGGACGGTAGGCCATGTGTTGTTGGGGGCGTGTGTCAATGGGTGCATCGAGCGAAATGTGCGGAAAAAGTGTTTTTTCCACACATTTCGGACTTTGCGGGGCTGTCTGGGTAATAAATTCTGGGGCGATGTGCGCAAATCATACCTCTGCGTATTTCCACGGGTGTCCTCTTTTCGGAAATGCATGGGGTTCCCTGTTTTCCTCGGTGGCTTGGACACCCGAGGCCCATATCTGTATGTTGTGCCGGTCAGCAGAGTGGCTGAGATTCCCGTCTGCAAACAGACTGGGGGTTGCTTGTGTTTCGGCTTGCCCCTTGACAGCCAGGTAGGTGCCCACACATGTGGGGTACCGTTTTCATCGGGACACCTGTGGGAACGCGTGACGATAGGCCATGTGTTGATGGGGGCGTGTTTCGATGGGTGCGTCGAGCAAAATGTGCAGAAAAGGTGTTTTTTTCCCCACATTTCGGACTTTGCGGGGCTGTCTGGGTAATATATTCTGGGGCGATGTGCGCAAATCATACCTCTGCGGATTCCCACGGGTGTCCTCTTTTTGGAAATGCATGGGGTTCCCTGTTTTCCTCGGTGGCTTGGACACCCGAGGCCCATATCTGTACGTTGTGCCGGTCGGCAGAATGTCTGAGATTTCACCATGAAAACAGACTTGGGGTTACTTGTGTTTTAGGCTTTCCCCCTGGCGGCCAGGTAGGTGCACCCACACATGTGAGGTACCGTTTTCATCGGGACACCTGTGGGAACGCGTGACGGTAGGCCATGTGTTGTTGGGGCTGTGTTTCGATGGGTGCGTCGACCGAAATGTGCAGAAAAAGTGTTTTTTTCCCCACATTTCGGACTTTGCGGGGCTGTCTGGGTAATAAATTCTGGGGCGATGTGCGCAAATCATATCTCTGCAGATTCCCACGGGTGTCCTCTTTTCAGAAATGTATGGGGTTCCCTGTTTTCCTTGGTGGCTTGGACACCCGAGGCCCATATCTGTACGTTGTGCCGGTCGGCAGAATGTCTGAGATTTCGCTCTGAAAACAGACTTGGGGTTACTTGTGTTTTAGGCTTTCCCCTTGGTGGCCAGGTAGGTGCACCCACACATGTGGGGTACCGTTTTCATTGGGACACCTGTGGGAACGCGGGACGGTAGGCCATGTGTTGTTGGGGGCGTGTTTCAATGGGTGCATCGAGCGAAATGTGCGGAAAAAGTGTTTTTTCCACACATTTCGGACTTTGCGGGGCTGTCTGGGTAATAAATTCTGGGGCGATGTGCGCAAATCATACCTCTGCGTATTTCCACGGGTGTCCTCTTTTCGGAAATGCATGGGGTTCCCTGTTTTCCTCGGTGGCTTGGACACCCGAGGCCCATATCTGTATGTTGTGCCGGTCAGCAGAGTGGCTGAGATTCCCGTCTGCAAACAGACTGGGGGTTGCTTGTGTTTCGGCTTGCCCCTTGACAGCCAGGTAGGTGCCCACACATGTGGGGTACCGTTTTCATCGGGACACCTGTGGGAACGGGGGACGATAGGCCATGTGTTGTTGGGGCGTGTTTTGAGGGGTGCGTCGAGCGAAATGTGCGGAAAAAGCATTTTTTCCCCACATTTCGGACTTTGCAGGGCTGTCTGGTTAATAAATTCTGGGGCGATGTGCACAAATCATACCTCTGCGGATTCCCACGGGTGTCCTCTTTTCGGAAATGCATGGGGTTCCCTGTTTTCATTGGGACACCTGTGGGAACGCGTGACGGTAGGCCATGTGTTGTTGGGGGCGTGTTTCGATGGGTGCGTCGAGCAAAATGTGCGGAAAAAGCATTTTTTCCCCACATTTCGGACTTTGCAGGGCTGTCTGGGTAATAAATTATGGGGCGATGTGCACAAATCATATCTCTGCGGATTCCCACGGGTGTCCTCTTTTCGGAAATGCATGGGGTTCCCTGTTTTCCTCGGTGGCTTGGACACCCCAGGCCCATATCTGTACGTTGTGCTTGTCGGCAGAATGTCTGAGATTTCGCTCTGAAAACAGACTTGGGGTTACTTGTGTTTTAGGCTTTCCCCTTGGCGGCCAGGTAGGTGCACCCACACATGTGGGGTACCGTTTTCATCGGGACACCTGTGGGAACGCGGGACGGTGGGCCATGTGTTGTTGGGGGCGTGTTTCGAGGGGTGCGTCGAGCGAAATGTGCGGAAAAGGTGTTTTTTTCCCCACATTTCGGACTTTGCGGGGCTGTCTGGGTAATAAATTCTGGGGCGATGTGCGCAAATCATACCTCTGCGGATTCCCACGGGTGTCCTCTTTTTGGAAATGCATGGGGTTCCCTGTTTTCCTCAGTGGATTGGACACCCGAGGCCCATATCTGTACGTTGTGCCGGTCGGCAGAATGTCTGAGATTTCCCTCTGAAAACAGACTTGGAGTTACTTGTGTTTTAGGCTTTCCCCTTGGCGGCCAGGTTGGTGCACCCACACATGTGAGGTACCGTTTTCATCAGGACACCTGTGGGAACAGGGGACGGTAGGCCATGTGTTGTTGGGGGTGTGTTTCGATGGGTGCGTCGAGCGAAATGTGCGGAAAAAGCATTTTTTTCCCCACATTTCGGACTTTGCAGGGCTGTCTGGGTAATAAATTCTGGGGCGATGTGCACAAATCATACCTCTGCGGATTCCCACGGGTGTCCTCTTTTCGGAAATGCATGGGTTTCCTTGTTTTCATTGGGACATCTGTGGGAACGCGCGACGGTAGGCCATGTGTTGTTGGGGACGTGTTTCGATGGGTGCGTCGAGCGAAATGTGCGGAAAAAGCATTTTTTCCCCACATTTTGGACTTTGCAGGGCTGTCTGGGTAATAAATTCTGGGGCGATGTGCACAAATCATACCTCTGCGGATTCCCACGGGTGTCCTCTTTTCGGAAATGCATGGGGTTCCCTGTTTTCATTGGGACACCTGTGGGAACGCGTGACGGTAGGCCATGTGTTGTTGGGGGCGTGTTTCGATGGGTGCGTCGAGCGAAATGTGGGGAAAAAGCATTTTTTCCCCACATTTCGGACTATGCAGGGCTGTCTGGGTAATAAATTCTGGGGCGATGTGCACAAATCATACCTCTGCAGATTCCCACGGGTGTCCTCTTTTCGGAAATGCATGGGGTTCCCTGTTTTCCTCGGTGGCTTGGACACCCCAAGCCCATATCTGTACGTTGTGCCGGTCGGCAGAATGTCTGAGATTTCGCTCTGAAAACAGACTTGGGGTTACTTGTGTTTTAGGCTTTCCCCTTGGCGGCCAGGTAGGTGCACCCACACATGTGGGGTACCGTTTTCATCGGGACACCTGTGGGAACGCGGGACGGTAGGCCATGTGTTGTTGGGGGCGTGTTTCGATGGGTGCGTCGAGCAAAATGTGCGGCAAAGGTGTTTTTTTCCCAGCATTTTGGATTTTGCGGGGCTGTCTGGGTAATAAATTCTGGGGCGATGTGCGCAAATCATACCTCTGCGTATTTCCACGGGTGTCCTCTTTTCGGAAATGCATGGGGTTCCCTGTTTTCCTCGGTGGCTTGGACACCCGAGGCCCATATCTGTATGTTGTGCCGGTCAGCAGAGTGGCTGAGATTCCCGTCTGCAAACAGACTGGGGGTTGCTTGTGTTTCGGCTTGCCCCTTGACAGCCAGGTAGGTGCCCACACATGTGGGGTACCGTTTTCATCGGGACACCTGTGGGAACGGGGGACGATAGGCCATGTGTTGTTGGGGCGTGTTTTGAGGGGTGCGTCGAGCGAAATGTGCGGAAAAAGCATTTTTTCCCCACATTTCGGACTTTGCAGGGCTGTCTGGTTAATAAATTCTGGGGCGATGTGCACAAATCATACCTCTGCGGATTCCCACGGGTGTCCTCTTTTCGGAAATGCATGGGGTTCCCTGTTTTCATTGGGACACCTGTGGGAACGCGTGACGGTAGGCCATGTGTTGTTGGGGGCGTGTTTCGATGGGTGCGTCGAGCAAAATGTGCGGAAAAAGCATTTTTTCCCCACATTTCGGACTTTGCAGGGCTGTCTGGGTAATAAATTATGGGGCGATGTGCACAAATCATATCTCTGCGGATTCCCACGGGTGTCCTCTTTTCGGAAATGCATGGGGTTCCCTGTTTTCCTCGGTGGCTTGGACACCCCAGGCCCATATCTGTACGTTGTGCTTGTCGGCAGAATGTCTGAGATTTCGCTCTGAAAACAGACTTGGGGTTACTTGTGTTTTAGGCTTTCCCCTTGGCGGCCAGGTAGGTGCACCCACACATGTGGGGTACCGTTTTCATCGGGACACCTGTGGGAACGCGGGACGGTGGGCCATGTGTTGTTGGGGGCGTGTTTCGAGGGGTGCGTCGAGCGAAATGTGCGGAAAAGGTGTTTTTTTCCCCACATTTCGGACTTTGCGGGGCTGTCTGGGTAATAAATTCTGGGGCGATGTGCGCAAATCATACCTCTGCGGATTCCCACGGGTGTCCTCTTTTTGGAAATGCATGGGGTTCCCTGTTTTCCTCAGTGGATTGGACACCCGAGGCCCATATCTGTACGTTGTGCCGGTCGGCAGAATGTCTGAGATTTCCCTCTGAAAACAGACTTGGAGTTACTTGTGTTTTAGGCTTTCCCCTTGGCGGCCAGGTTGGTGCACCCACACATGTGAGGTACCGTTTTCATCAGGACACCTGTGGGAACAGGGGACGGTAGGCCATGTGTTGTTGGGGGTGTGTTTCGATGGGTGCGTCGAGCGAAATGTGCGGAAAAAGCATTTTTTTCCCCACATTTCGGACTTTGCAGGGCTGTCTGGGTAATAAATTCTGGGGCGATGTGCACAAATCATACCTCTGCGGATTCCCACGGGTGTCCTCTTTTCGGAAATGCATGGGTTTCCTTGTTTTCATTGGGACATCTGTGGGAACGCGCGACGGTAGGCCATGTGTTGTTGGGGACGTGTTTCGATGGGTGCGTCGAGCGAAATGTGCGGAAAAAGCATTTTTTCCCCACATTTTGGACTTTGCAGGGCTGTCTGGGTAATAAATTCTGGGGCGATGTGCACAAATCATACCTCTGCGGATTCCCACGGGTGTCCTCTTTTCGGAAATGCATGGGGTTCCCTGTTTTCATTGGGACACCTGTGGGAACGCGTGACGGTAGGCCATGTGTTGTTGGGGGCGTGTTTCGATGGGTGCGTCGAGCGAAATGTGGGGAAAAAGCATTTTTTCCCCACATTTCGGACTATGCAGGGCTGTCTGGGTAATAAATTCTGGGGCGATGTGCACAAATCATACCTCTGCAGATTCCCACGGGTGTCCTCTTTTCGGAAATGCATGGGGTTCCCTGTTTTCCTCGGTGGCTTGGACACCCCAAGCCCATATCTGTACGTTGTGCCGGTCGGCAGAATGTCTGAGATTTCGCTCTGAAAACAGACTTGGGGTTACTTGTGTTTTAGGCTTTCCCCTTGGCGGCCAGGTAGGTGCACCCACACATGTGGGGTACCGTTTTCATCGGGACACCTGTGGGAACGCGGGACGGTAGGCCATGTGTTGTTGGGGGCGTGTTTCGATGGGTGCGTCGAGCAAAATGTGCGGCAAAGGTGTTTTTTTCCCAGCATTTTGGATTTTGCGGGGCTGTCTGGGTAATAAATTCTGGGGCGATGTGCGCAAATCATACCTCTGCGGATTCCCACGGGTGTCCTCTTTTCGGAAATGCATGGGTTTCCCTGTTTTCATTGGGACACCTGTGGGAACGCGTGACGGTAGGCCATGTGTTGTTGGGGGCGTGTTTCGATGGGTGCGTCGAGCGAAATGTGCGGAAAAAGCATTTTTTCCCCACATTTCGGACTTTGCAGGGCTGTCTGGGTAATAAATTCTGGGGCGATGTGCACAAATCATACCTCTGCGGATTCCCACGGGTGTCCTCTTTTCGGAAATGCATGGGGTTCCCTGTTTTCCTCAGTGGCTTGGACACCCCAGGCCCATATCTGTACGTTGTGCAGGTCGGCAGAATGTCTGAGATTTCGCTCTGAAAACAGACTTGGGGTTACTTGTGTTTTAGGCTTTCCCCTTGGCGGCCAGGTAGGTGCAACCACACATGTGGGGTACCGTTTTCATCGGGACACCTGTGGGAACTCGGGACGGTAGGCCATGTGTTGTTGGGGGCGTGTTTCGATGGGTGCGTCGAGCGAAATAAGCGGAACAAGTGTTTTTTTCCACACATTTCGGACTTTGCGGGGCTGTCTGGGTAATAAATTCTGGGGCGATGTGCGCAAATCATACCTCTGCGTATTTCCACGGGTGTCCTCTTTTCGGAAATGCATGGGGCTCCCTGTTTTCCTCGGTGGCTTGGACACCCCAGGCCCATATCTGTACGTTGTGCTTGTCAGCAGAATGTCTGAGATTTCGCTCTGAAAACAGACTTGGGGTTACTTGTGTTTTAGGCTTTCCCCTTGGCGGCCAGGTAGGTGCACCCACACATGTGGGGTACCGTTTTCATCGGGACACCTGTGGGAACGCGGGACGGTAGGCCATGTGTTGTTGGGGGTGTGTTTCGATTGGTGCGTCGAGCGAAATGTGCGGAAAAGGTGTTTTTTTCCCCACATTTCGGACTTTGCGGGGCTGTCTGGGTAATAAATTCTGGGGCGATGTGCACAAATCATACCTCTGCGGATTCCCACGGGTGTCCTCTTTTCGGAAATGCATTGGTTTCCCTGTTTTCATTGGGACACCTGTGGGAACGCGTGACGGTAGGCCATGTGTTGTTGGGGGCGTGTTTCGATGGGTGCGTCAAGCGAAATGTGCGGAAAAAGCATTTTTTCCCCACATTTCGGACTTTGCAGGGCTGTCTGGGTAATAAATTCTGGGGCGATGTGCACAAATCATACCTCTGCGGATTCCCACGGGTGTCCTCTTTTCAGAATTGCATGGGGTTCCCTGTTTTCCTCAGTGGCTTGGACACCCCAGGCCCATATCTGTACGTTGTGCCGGTCGGCAGAATGTCTGAGATTTCGCTCTGAAAACAGACTTGGAATTACTTGTGTTTTAAGCTTTTCCCTTGGCGGCCAGGTAGGTGCACCCACACATGTGGGGTACCGTTTTCATTGGGACACCTGTGGGAACGCGGGACGGTAGGCCATGTGTTGTTGGGGGCGTGTTTCGATGGGTGCATCGAGCGAAATGTGCGGAAAAGGTGTTTTTTTCCCCACATTTCGGACTTTGCGGGGCTGTCTGGGTAATAAATTCTGGGGCGATGTGCGCAAATCATACCTCTGCGGATTCCCACGGGTGTCCTCTTTTTGGAAATGCATGGGGTTCCCTGTTTTCCTCAGTGGCTTGGACACCCGAGGCCCATATCTGTACGTTGTGCCGGTCGGCAGAATGTCTGAGATTTCCCTCTGAAAACAGACTTGGAGCTACTTGTGTTTTAGGCTTTCCCCTTGGCGGCCAGGTTGGTGCACCCACACATGTGAGGTACCGTTTTCATCAGGACACCTGTGGGAACAGGGGACGGTAGGCCATGTGTTGTTGGGGGTGTGTTTCGATGGGTGCGTCGAGCGAAATGTGCGGAAAAAGCATTTTTTTCCCCACATTTCGGACTTTGCAGGGCTGTCTGGGTAATAAATTCTGGGGCGATGTGCACAAATCATACCTCTGCGGATTCCCACGGGTGTCCTCTTTTCGGAAATGCATGGGTTTCCTTGTTTTCATTGGGACATCTGTGGGAACGCGCGACGGTAGGCCATGTGTTGTTGGGGGCATGCTTCGATGGGTGCGTCGAGCGAAATGTGCGGAAAAAGCATTTTTTTTTTCCACATTTTGGACTTTGCAGGGCTGTCTGGGTAATAAATTCTGGGGCGATGTGCACAAATCATACCTCTGCGGATTCCCACGGGTGTCCTCTTTTCGGAAATGCATGGGGTTCCCTGTTTTCATTGGGACACTTGTGGGAATGCGTGACGGTAGGCCATGTGTTGTTGGGGGCGTGTTTCGATGGGTGCGTCGCGCGAAATGTGCGGAAAAAGCATTTTTTCCCCACATTTCGGACTTTGCAGGGCTGTCTGGGTAATAAATTCTGGGGCGATGTGCACAAATCATACCTCTGCGGATTCCCACGGGTGTCCTCTTTTCGGAAATGCATGGGGTTCCCTGTTTTCCTCGGTGGCTTGGACATCCAAGGCCCATATCTGTATGTTGTGCAGGTCGGCAGAATGTTGGAGATTTCGCTCTGAAAACAGACTTGGGGTTACTTGTGTTTTAGGCTTTCCCCTTGGCGGCCAGGTAGGTGCACCCACACATGTGTGGTACCGTTTTCATCGGGACACCTGTAGGAACGCGGGACGGTAGGCCATGTGTTGTTGGGGGCGTGTTTCGAGTGCGTCGAGCGAAATGTGCGGAAAAAGCGTTTTTTTCCCCACATTTCGGACTTTGCAGGGCTGTCTGGGTAATAAATTCTAGGGCGATGTGCGCAAATCATACCTCTGCGTATTCCCACGGGTGTCCTCTTTTCGGAAATGCATGGGGTTCCCTGTTTTCCTCGGTGGCTTGGACACCCGACTCCCATATCTGTATGTTGTGCCGGTCGGCAGAATGGCTGAGATTCCCCTCTGCAAACAGACTGGGGGTTGCTTGCGTTTTCGGCTTGCCCCTTACCAGCCAGGTAGGTGCACCCACGCATGTGAGGTACCGTTTTCATCGGGACACCTGTGGGAACGCGTGACGGTAGGCCATGTGTTGTTGGGGGCGTGTTTCGATGGGTGCGTCGAGCGAAATGTGCGGAAAAAGAGTTTTTTTCCCACATTTCGGACTTTGCGGGGGTGTCTGGGTAATAAATTCTGGGGCGATGTGCGCAAATCATACCTCTGCGGATTCCCACGGGTGTCCTCTTTTCGGAAATGCATGGGGTTCCCTGTTTTCCTCGGTGGCTTGGACACCCGAGGCCCATATCTGTACGTTGTGCCGGTCGGCAGAATGTCTGAGATTTCCCTCTGAAAACAGACTTGGAGTTACTTGTGTTTTAGGCTTTCCCCTTGGTGGCCAGGTAGGTGCACCCACACATGTGAGGTACCGTTTTCATCGGGACACCTGTGGGAATGCGTGACAGTAGGCCATGTGTTGTTGGGGGCGTGTTTCGATGGGTGCGTCGAGCGAAATGTGCAGAAAAGGTGTTTTTCCCCACATTTCGGACTTTGCGGGGCTGTCTGGGTAATAAATTCTGGGGCGATGTGCACAAATCATACCTCTGCGGATTCCCACGGGTGTCCTCTTTTCGGAAATGCATGGGGTTCCCTGTTTTCCTCGGTGGCTTGGACACCCGAGGCCCATATCTGTACGTTGTGCCGGTCGGCAGAATGTCTGAGATTTCCCTCTGAAAACAGACTTGGGGTTACTTGTATTTTAGGCTTTCCCCTTGGCAGCCAGGTTGGTGCACCCACACATGTGAGGTACCGTTTTCATCGGGACACCTGTGGGAACGAGGGACAGTAGGCCATGTGTTGTTGGGGGCGTGTTTCGATGGGTGCGTCGAGCGAAATGTGCGGAAAAAGCATTTTTTTCCCCACATTTCGGACTTTGCAGGGCTGTCTGGGTAATAAATTCTGCGGCGATGTGCACAAATCATACCTCTGCGGATTACCACGGGTGTCCTCTTTTCGGAAATGCATGGGGTTCCCTGTTTTCATTGGGACACCTGTGGGAACGCGTGACGGTAGGCCATGTGTTGTTGGGGGCGTGTTTCGATGGGTGCGTCGAGCGAAATGTGCAGAAAAAGTATTTTTTCCCCACATTTCGGACTTTGCAGGGCTGTCTGGGTAATAAATTCTGGGGCGATGTGCACAAATCATACCTCTGCGGATTCCCACGGGTGTCCTCTTTTCGGAAATGCATGGGGTTCCCTGTTTTCCTTGGTGGCTTGGACACCCCAGGCCCATATCTGTACGTTGTGCCGGTTGGCAGAATGTCTGAGATTTCGCTCTGATAACAGACTTGGGGTTACTTGTGTTTCAGGCTTTCCCCTTGGCGGCCAGGTAGGTGCAACCACACATGTGGGGTACCGTTTTCATCAGGACACCTGTGGGAACGCGGGACAGTAGGCCATGTGTTGTTGGGGCGTGTTTCGATGGGTGCGTTGAGCGAAATATGCGGAAAAAGCGTTTTTTTCCCCACATTTCGGACTTTGCGGGGCTGTCTGGGTAATAAATTCTGGGGCGATGTGCGCAAATCATACCTCTGCGTGTTCCCACGGGTGTCCTCTTTTCAGAAATGCATGGGGTTCCCTGTTTTCCTTGGTGGCTTGGACACCGAGGCCCATATCTGTATGTTGTGCCGGTCGGGAGAATGGTTGAGATTCCCCTCTGCAAACAGACTGGGGGTTGCTTGCGTTTTCGGCTTGCCCCTTGCCAGCCAGGTAGGTGGACCCACGCATGTGAGGTACCGTTTTCATCGGGACAGCTGTGGGAACACGTGACGGTTGGCCATGTGTTGTTGGGGGAGTGTTTCGATGGGTGCATCGAGCGAAATGTGCGGAAAAGGTGTTTTTTTCCCCACATTTCGGACTTTGCGGGGGTGTCTGGGTAATAAATTCTGGGGCGATGTGTGCAAATCATACCTCTGTGGATTCCCACGGGTGTCCTCTTTTCGGAAATGCATGGGGTTCCCTGTTTTCCTCGGTGGCTTGGACACCCGAGGCCCATACCTGTACGTTGTGCCGGTCGGCAGAATGTCTGAGATTTCCCTCTGAAAACAGATTTGGGGTTACTTGTGTTTTACGCTTTCCCCTTGGCGGCCAGGTAGGTGCACCCACACATGTGAGGTACTGTTTTCATCGGGACACCAGTGGGAACGCGCGACGGTAGGCCATGTGTTGTTGGGGACGTGTTTCGATGGGTGCGTCGAGCGAAATGTGCGGAAAAAGCATTTTTTCCCCACATTTTGGACTTTGCAGGGCTGTCTGGGTAATAAATTCTGGGGCGATGTGCACAAATCATACCTCTGCGGATTCCCACGGGTGTCCTCTTTTCGGAAATGCATGGGGTTCCCTGTTTTCATTGGGACACCTGTGGGAACGTGTGACGGTAGGCCATGTGTTGTTGGGGGCGTGTTTCGATGGGTGCGTCGAGCGAAATGTGGGGAAAAAGCATTTTTTCCCCACATTTCGGACTATGCAGGGCTGTCTGGGTAATAAATTCTGGGGCGATGTGCACAAATCATACCTCTGCAGATTCCCACGGGTGTCCTCTTTTCGGAAATGCATGGGGTTCCCTGTTTTCCTCGGTGGCTTGGACACACCAAGCCCATATCTGTACGTTGTGCCGGTCGGCAGAATGTCTGAGATTTCGCTCTGAAAACAGACTTGGGGTTACTTGTGTTTTAGGCTTTCCCCTTGGCGGCCAGGTAGGTGCACCCACACATGTGGGGTACCGTTTTCATCGGGACACCTGTGGGAACGCGGGACGGTAGGCCATGTGTTGTTTGGGGCGTGTTTCGATGGGTGCGTCGAGCAAAATGTGCGGCAAAGGTGTTTTTTTCCCAGCATTTTGGATTTTGCGGGGCTGTCTGGGTAATAAATTCTGGGGCGATGTGCGCAAATCATACCTCTGCGGATTCCCACGGGTGTCCTCTTTTCGGAAATGCATGGGTTTCCCTGTTTTCATTGGGACACCTGTGGGAACGCGTGACGGTAGGCCATGTGTTGTTGGGGGCGTGTTTCGATGGGTGCGTCGAGCGAAATGTGCGGAAAAAGCATTTTTTCCCCACATTTCGGACTTTGCAGGGCTGTCTGGGTAATAAATTCTGGGGCGATGTGCACAAATCATACCTCTGCGGATTCCCACGGGTGTCCTCTTTTCGGAAATGCATGGGGTTCCCTGTTTTCCTCAGTGGCTTGGACACCCCAGGCCCATATCTGTACGTTGTGCAGGTCGGCAGAATGTCTGAGATTTCGCTCTGAAAACAGACTTGGGGTTACTTGTGTTTTAGGCTTTCCCCTTGGCGGCCAGGTAGGTGCAACCACACATGTGGGGTACCGTTTTCATCGGGACACCTGTGGGAACTCGGGACGGTAGGCCATGTGTTGTTGGGGGCGTGTTTCGATGGGTGCGTCGAGCGAAATAAGCGGAAAAAGTGTTTTTTTCCACACATTACGGACTTTGCGGGGCTGTCTGGGTAATAAATTCTGGGGCGATGTGCGCAAATCATACCTCTGCGTATTTCCACGGGTGTCCTCTTTTCGGAAATGCATGGGGCTCCCTGTTTTCCTCGGTGGCTTGGACACCCCAGGCCCATATCTGTACGTTGTGCTTGTCAGCAGAATGTCTGAGATTTCGCTCTGAAAACAGACTTGGGGTTACTTGTGTTTTAGGCTTTCCCCTTGGCGGCCAGGTAGGTGCACCCACACATGTGGGGTACCGTTTTCATCGGGACACCTGTGGGAACGCGGGACGGTAGGCCATGTGTTGTTGGGGGTGTGTTTCGATTGGTGCGTCGAGCGAAATGTGCGGAAAAGGTGTTTTTTTCCCCACATTTCGGACTTTGCGGGGCTGTCTGGGTAATAAATTCTGGGGCGATGTGCACAAATCATACCTCTGCGGATTCCCACGGGTGTCCTCTTTTCGGAAATGCATTGGTTTCCCTGTTTTCATTGGGACACCTGTGGGAACGCGTGACGGTAGGCCATGTGTTGTTGGGGGCGTGTTTCGATGGGTGCGTCAAGCGAAATGTGCGGAAAAAGCATTTTTTCCCCACATTTCGGACTTTGCAGGGCTGTCTGGGTAATAAATTCTGGGGCGATGTGCACAAATCATACCTCTGCGGATTCCCACGGGTGTCCTCTTTTCAGAATTGCATGGGGTTCCCTGTTTTCCTCAGTGGCTTGGACACCCCAGGCCCATATCTGTACGTTGTGCCGGTCGGCAGAATGTCTGAGATTTCGCTCTGAAAACAGACTTGGAATTACTTGTGTTTTAAGCTTTTCCCTTGGCGGCCAGGTAGGTGCACCCACACATGTGGGGTACCGTTTTCATTGGGACACCTGTGGGAACGCGGGACGGTAGGCCATGTGTTGTTGGGGGCGTGTTTCGATGGGTGCATCGAGCGAAATGTGCGGAAAAGGTGTTTTTTTCCCCACATTTCGGACTTTGCGGGGCTGTCTGGGTAATAAATTCTGGGGCGATGTGCGCAAATCATACCTCTGCGGATTCCCACGGGTGTCCTCTTTTTGGAAATGCATGGGGTTCCCTGTTTTCCTCAGTGGCTTGGACACCCGAGGCCCATATCTGTACGTTGTGCCGGTCGGCAGAATGTCTGAGATTTCCCTCTGAAAACAGACTTGGAGCTACTTGTGTTTTAGGCTTTCCCCTTGGCGGCCAGGTTGGTGCACCCACACATGTGAGGTACCGTTTTCATCAGGACACCTGTGGGAACAGGGGACGGTAGGCCATGTGTTGTTGGGGGTGTGTTTCGATGGGTGCGTCGAGCGAAATGTGCGGAAAAAGCATTTTTTTCCCCACATTTCGGACTTTGCAGGGCTGTCTGGGTAATAAATTCTGGGGCGATGTGCACAAATCATACCTCTGCGGATTCCCACGGGTGTCCTCTTTTCGGAAATGCATGGGTTTCCTTGTTTTCATTGGGACATCTGTGGGAACGCGCGACGGTAGGCCATGTGTTGTTGGGGGCATGCTTCGATGGGTGCGTCGAGCGAAATGTGCGGAAAAAGCATTTTTTTTTTCCACATTTTGGACTTTGCAGGGCTGTCTGGGTAATAAATTCTGGGGCGATGTGCACAAATCATACCTCTGCGGATTCCCACGGGTGTCCTCTTTTCGGAAATGCATGGGGTTCCCTGTTTTCATTGGGACACTTGTGGGAATGCGTGACGGTAGGCCATGTGTTGTTGGGGGCGTGTTTCGATGGGTGCGTCGAGCGAAATGTGCGGAAAAAGCATTTTTTCCCCACATTTCGGACTTTGCAGGGCTGTCTGGGTAATAAATTCTGGGGCGATGTGCACAAATCATACCTCTGCGGATTCCCACGGGTGTCCTCTTTTCGGAAATGCATGGGGTTCCCTGTTTTCCTCGGTGGCTTGGACATCCAAGGCCCATATCTGTATGTTGTGCAGGTCGGCAGAATGTTGGAGATTTCGCTCTGAAAACAGACTTGGGGTTACTTGTGTTTTAGGCTTTCCCCTTGGCGGCCAGGTAGGTGCACCCACACATGTGTGGTACCGTTTTCATCGGGACACCTGTAGGAACGCGGGACGGTAGGCCATGTGTTGTTGGGGGCGTGTTTCGAGTGCGTCGAGCGAAATGTGCGGAAAAAGCGTTTTTTTCCCCACATTTCGGACTTTGCAGGGCTGTCTGGGTAATAAATTCTAGGGCGATGTGCGCAAATCATACCTTTGCGTATTCCCACGGGTGTCCTCTTTTCGGAAATGCATGGGGTTCCCTGTTTTCCTCGGTGGCTTGGACACCCGACTCCCATATCTGTATGTTGTGCCGGTCGGCAGAATGGCTGAGATTCCCCTCTGCAAACAGACTGGGGGTTGCTTGCGTTTTCGGCTTGCCCCTTACCAGCCAGGTAGGTGCACCCACGCATGTGAGGTACCGTTTTCATCGGGACACCTGTGGGAACGCGTGACGGTAGGCCATGTGTTGTTGGGGGCGTGTTTCGATGGGTGCGTCGAGCGAAATGTGCGGAAAAAGCGTTTTTTTCCCACATTTCGGACTTTGCGGGGGTGTCTGGGTAATAAATTCTGGGGCGATGTGCGCAAATCATACCTCTGCGGATTCCCACGGGTGTCCTCTTTTCGGAAATGCATGGGGTTCCCTGTTTTCCTCGGTGGCTTGGACACCCGAGGCCCATATCTGTACGTTGTGCCGGTCGGCAGAATGTCTGAGATTTCCCTCTGAAAACAGACTTGGAGTTACTTGTGTTTTAGGCTTTCCCCTTGGTGGCCAGGTAGGTGCACCCACACATGTGAGGTACCGTTTTCATCGGGACACCTGTGGGAATGCGTGACAGTAGGCCATGTGTTGTTGGGGGCGTGTTTCGATGGGTGCGTCGAGCGAAATGTGCAGAAAAGGTGTTTTTCCCCACATTTCGGACTTTGCGGGGCTGTCTGGGTAATAAATTCTGGGGCGATGTGCACAAATCATACCTCTGCGGATTCCCACGGGTGTCCTCTTTTCGGAAATGCATGGGGTTCCCTGTTTTCCTCGGTGGCTTGGACACCCGAGGCCCATATCTGTACGTTGTGCCGGTCGGCAGAATGTCTGAGATTTCCCTCTGAAAACAGACTTGGGGTTACTTGTGTTTTAGGCTTTCCCCTTGGCAGCCAGGTTGGTGCACCCACACATGTGAGGTACCGTTTTCATCGGGACACCTGTGGGAACGAGGGACAGTAGGCCATGTGTTGTTGGGGGCGTGTTTCGATGGGTGCGTCGAGCGAAATGTGCGGAAAAAGCATTTTTTTCCCCACATTTCGGACTTTGCAGGGCTGTCTGGGTAATAAATTCTGCGGCGATGTGCACAAATCATACCTCTGCGGATTACCACGGGTGTCCTCTTTTCGGAAATGCATGGGGTTCCCTGTTTTCATTGGGACACCTGTGGGAACGCGTGACGGTAGGCCATGTGTTGTTGGGGGCGTGTTTCGATGGGTGCGTCGAGCGAAATGTGCAGAAAAAGTATTTTTTCCCCACATTTCGGACTTTGCAGGGCTGTCTGGGTAATAAATTCTGGGGCGATGTGCACAAATCATACCTCTGCGGATTCCCACGGGTGTCCTCTTTTCGGAAATGCATGGGGTTCCCTGTTTTCCTTGGTGGCTTGGACACCCCAGGCCCATATCTGTACGTTGTGCCGGTTGGCAGAATGTCTGAGATTTCGCTCTGATAACAGACTTGGGGTTACTTGTGTTTCAGGCTTTCCCCTTGGCGGCCAGGTAGGTGCAACCACACATGTGGGGTACCGTTTTCATCAGGACACCTGTGGGAACGCGGGACAGTAGGCCATGTGTTGTTGGGGCGTGTTTCGATGGGTGCGTCAAGCGAAATATGCGGAAAAAGCGTTTTTTTCCCCACATTTCGGACTTTGCGGGGCTGTCTGGGTAATAAATTCTGGGGCGATGTGCGCAAATCATACCTCTGCGTGTTCCCACGGGTGTCCTCTTTTCAGAAATGCATGGGGTTCCCTGTTTTCCTCGGTGGCTTGGACACCGAGGCCCATATCTGTATGTTGTGCCGGTCGGGAGAATGGTTGAGATTCCCCTCTGCAAACAGACTGGGGGTTGCTTGCGTTTTCGGCTTGCCCCTTGCCAGCCAGGTAGGTGGACCCACGCATGTGAGGTACCGTTTTCATCGGGACAGCTGTGGGAACACGTGACGGTTGGCCATGTGTTGTTGGGGGAGTGTTTAGATGGGTGCGTCGAGCGAAATGTGCGGAAAAGGTGTTTTTTTCCCCACATTTCGGACTTTGCGGGGGTGTCTGGGTAATAAATTCTGGGGCGATGTGTGCAAATCATACCTCTGTGGATTCCCACGGGTGTCCTCTTTTCGGAAATGCATGGGGTTCCCTGTTTTCCTCGGTGGCTTGGACACCCGAGGCCCATACCTGTACGTTGTGCCGGTCGGCAGAATGTCTGAGATTTCCCTCTGAAAACAGATTTGGGGTTACTTGTGTTTTACGCTTTCCCCTTGGCGGCCAGGTAGGTGCACCCACACATGTGAGGTACTGTTTTCATCGGGACACCAGTGGGAACGCGTGACGGTAGGCCATGTGTTGTTGGGGCGTGTTTCGATGGGTGCGACGAGCGAAATGTGCGGAAAAAGCGTTTTTTTCCCCACATTTCGGACTTTGCGGGGCTGTCTGGGTAATAAAATCTGTGGCGATGTGCGTAAATCATACCTCTGTGGATTCCCACGGGTGTCCTCTTTTCGGAAATGCATGGGGTTCCCTGTTTTCCTCGGTGGCGTGGAAACCCGAGGCCCATATCTGTACTTTGTGCCGGTCGGCAGAATGGCTGAGATTCCGCTCTGCAAACAGGCTGGGGGTTGCTTGCGTTTTCGGCTTGCCCCTTGCCAGCCAGGTAGGTGCACCCACACATGTGAGGTACCGTTTTCATCGGGACACCTGTGGGAACGCGGGACCGTAGGCCATGTGTTGTTGGGGGCGTGTTTCGATGGGTGCGTCGAGCGAAATGTGCGGAAAAAGCATTTTTTTCCCCACATTTCGGACTTTGCAGGGCTGTCTGGGTAATAAATTCTGGGGCGATGTGCACAAATCATACCTCTGCGGATTCCCACGGGTGTCCTCTTTTCGGAAATGCATGGGTTTCCCTGTTTTCATTGGGACACCTGTGGGAACGCGTGACGGTAGGCCATGTGTTGTTGGGGGCGTGTTTCGATGGGTGCGTCGAGCGAAATGTGCGGAAAAAGCATTTTTTCCCCACATTTCGGACTTTGCAGGGCTGTCGGGGTAATAAATTCTGGGGCGATGTGCACAAATCATACCTCTGCAGATTCCCACGGGTGTCCTCTTTTCGGAAATGCATGGGGTTCCCTGTTTTCCACGGTGGCTTGGACACCCCAGGCCCATATCTGTACGTTGTGCCGGTCGGCAGAATGTCTGAGATTTCGCTCTGAAATCAGACTTGGGGTTACTTGTGTTTTAGGCTTTCCCCTTGGCGGCCAGGTAGGTGCAACCACACATATGAGGTACCGTTTTCATCGGGACACCTGTGGGATTGCGTGACGGTAGGCCATGTGTTGTTGGGGGCGTGTTTCAATGGGTGCGTCGAGCAAAATGTGCGGAAAAAGCATTTTTTTCCCCACATTTCGGACTTTGCAGGACTGTCTGGGTAATAAATTCTGGGGCGATGTGCACAAATCATACCTCTGCGGATTCCCACGGGTGTCCTCTTTTCGGAAATGCATGGGGTTCACTGTTTTGCTCGGTGGCTTGGACAGCCGAGGCCCATATCTGTACTTTGTGCCGGTCATCAGAATGTCTGAGATTTCCCTCTGAAAACAGACTTGGAGTTACTTGTGTTTTAGGCTTTCCCCTTGGCGGCCAGGTTGGTGCACCCACACATGTGAGGCACCGTTTTCATCGGGACACCTGTGGGAAAGCAGGACGGTAGGCCATGTGTTGTTGGGGGCGTGTTTCTATGGGTGCGTCGAGCAAAATGTGCGGAAAAAGCATTTTTTTCCCCACATTTCGGACTTTGCAGGGCTGTCTGGGTAATAAATTCTGGGGCGATGTGCACAAATCATACCTCTGCGGATTCCCACGGGTGTCCTATTTACGGAAATGCATGGGGTTCACTGTTTTGCTCGGTGGCTTCGACAGCCAAGGCCCATATCTGTACGTTGTGCCGGTCGGCAGAATGTCTGAGATTTCCCTCTGAAAACAGACTTGGAGTTACTTGTGTTTTAGGCTTTCCCCTTGGCGGCCAGGTTGGTGCACCCACACATGTGAGGTACCGTTTTCATCGGGACACCTGTGGAAAAGCGGGACGGTAGGCCATGTGTTGTTGGGGGCGTGTTTCTATGGGTGCGTCGAGCGAAATGTGCGGAAAAAGCATTTTTTTCCCCACATTTCGGACTTTGCAGGGCTGTCTGGGTAATAAATTCTGGGGCGATGTGCACAAATCATACCTTTGCGGATTCCCACGGGTGTCCTCTTTTCGGAAATGCATGGGTTTCCCTGTTTTCATTGGGACACCTGTGGGAACGCGTGACGGTAGGCCATGTGTTGTTGGGGGCGTGTTTCGATGGATGCGTCGAGCGAAATGTGCGAAAAAAGCATTTTTTCCCCACATTTCGGACTTTGCAGGGCTGTCTGGGTAATAAATTCTGGGGCGATGTGCACAAATCATACCTCTGCGGATTCCCACGGGTGTCCTCTTTTCGGAAATGCATGGGGTTCCCTGTTTTCCTCAGTGGCTTGGACACCCCAGGCCCATATCTGTACGTTGTGCCGGTCGGCAGAATGTCTGAGATTTCGCTCTGAAAACAGACTTGGGGTTACTTGTGTTTTAGGCTTTCCCCTTGGCGGCCAGGTAGGTGCAACCACACATGTGGGGTACCGTTTTCATCGGGACACCTGTGGGAACGCGGGACGGTAGGCCATGTGTTGTTGGGGGCGTGTTTCGATGGGTGCGTCGAGCGAAATGTGCGGTAAAAGTGTTTTTTTCCACACATTTCGGACTTTGCGGGGCTGTCTGGGTAATAAATTCTGGGGCGATGTGCGCAAATCATACCTCTGCGTATTTCCACGGGTGTCCTCTTTTCGGAAATGCATGGGGTTCCCTGTTTTCCTCGGTGGCTTGGACACTCCAGGCCCATATCTGTACGTTGTGCCGGTCGGCAGAATGTCTGAGATTTCGCTCTGAAAACAGACTTGGAGTTATTTGTGTTTTTGGCTTTCCCCTTGGCGGCCAGGTTGGTGCACCCACACATGTGAGGTACCGTTTTCATCGGGACACCTGTTGGAACGCGGGACGGTAGGCCATGTGTTGTTGGGGGCGTGTTTCGATGGGTGCGTCGAGCTAAATATGCGGAAAAGGCATTTTTTCCCCACATTTCGGGCTTTGCAGGGCTGTCTGGGTAAAAAATTCTGGGGCGATGTGCACAAATCATACCTTTGCGGATTCCCATGGGTGTCCTCTTTTCGGAAATGCATGGGTTTCCCTGTTTTCATTGGGACACCTGTGGGAACGCGTGACGGTAGGCCATGTGTTGTTGGGGGCGTGTTTCGATGGGTGCGTCGAGCAAAATGTGCGGAAAAAACATTTTTTCCCACATTTCGGACTTTGCAGGGCTGTCTGGGTAATAAATTCTGGGGCGATGTGCACAAATCATACCTCTGCGCATTCCCAAGTGGTGTCCTCTTTTCGGAAATGCATGGGGTTCCCTGTTTTCCTCGGTGGCTTGGACACCCGAGGCCCATATCTGTATGTTGTGCCGGTCGGCAGAATGGCTGAGATTCCCCTCTGCAAACAGACTGGGGGTTGCTTGCGTTTTCGGCTTGCCCCTTGCCAGCCAGGTAGGTGCACCCACGCATGTGAGGTACCATTTTCATCGGGACACCAGTGGGAACGCGTGACGGTAGGCCATATGTTGTTGGGGGTGTGTTTCGATGGGTGCGTCGAGCCAAATGTCCGGAAAAAGCGTTTTTTCCCCCACATTTCAGACTTTGCGGGGGTGTCTGGGTAATAGATTCTGGGGCGATGTGCGCAAATCATACCTCTGCGGATTCCCACGGGTGTCCTCTTTTCAGAAATGCATGGGGTTCCCTGTTTTCCTTGGTGGCTTGGACACCCGAGGCCCATATCTGTACGTTGTGCCGGTCGGCAGAATGTCTGAGATTTCCCTCTGAAAACAGACTTGGAGTTACTTGTGTTTTAAGCTTTTCCCTTGGCGGCCAGGTAGGTGCACCCACACATGTGAGGTACCGTTTTAATCGGGACACATGTGGGAACACGTGACGGTAGGCCATGTGTTGTTGGGGGCGTGTTTCGATGGGTGCGTCGAGCGAAATGTGCAGAAAAAGCATTTTTTTCCCCACATTTCGGACTTTGCAGGGCTGTCTGGGTAATAAATTCTGGGGCGATGTGCACAAATCATACCTCTGCGGATTCCCACGGGTGTCCTCTTTTCGGAAATGCATGGGGTTCCCTGTTTTGCTCGGTGGCTTGGACAGCCAAGGCCCATATCTGTACGCTGTTGCTGTCGGCAGAATGTCTGAGATTTCCCTCTGAAAACAGACTTGGAGTTACTTGTGTTTTAGGCTTTCCCCTTGGCGGCCAGGCAGGTGCACCCACACATGTGAGGTACCATTTTCATCGGGACACCTGTGGGAACACGTGACGATAGGCCATGTGTTGTTGGGGGCGTGTTTTGATGGGTTCGTCGAGCGAAATGTGCAGAAAAGGTGTTTTTTTCCCCACATTTCGGACTTTGCGGGGCTGTCTGGGTAATATATTCTGGGGCGATGTGCGCAAATCATACCTCTGCGGATTCCCACAGGTGTCTTCTTTTTGGAAATGCATGGGGTTCCCTGTTTTCCTCGGTGGCTTGGACACCCGAGGCCCATATCTGTACGTTGTGCCGGTCGGCAGAATGTCTGAGATTTCGCTCTGAAAACAGACTTGGGGTTACTTGTGTTTTAGGCTTTCCCCTTGGTGGCCAGGTAGGTGCACCCACACATGTGGGGTACCGTTTTCATCGGGACACCTGTGGGAACGCGGGACGGTAGGCCATGTGTTGTTGGGGGCGTGTTTCGATGGGTGCGTCGAGCGAAATGTGCGGAAAAGGTGTTTTTTTCCCCACATTTCGGACTTTGCGGGGCTGTCTGGGTAATAAATTCTGGGGCGATGTGCGCAAATCATACCTCTGCGGATTCCCACGGGTGTCCTCTTTTCGGAAATGCATGGGGTTCCCTGTTTTCCTCGGTGGCTTGGACACCCGAGGCCCATATCTGTACGTTGTGCCGGTCGGCAGAATGTCTGAGATTTCCCTCTGAAAACAGACTTGGAGTTACTTGTGTTTTAGGCTTTTCCCTTGGGGGCCAGGTTGGTGCACCCACACATGTGAGGTACCGTTTTCATCGGGACACCTGTGGGAACGCGGGACGGTAGGCCATGTGTTGTTGGGGGCGTGTTTCGATGGGTGCGTCGAGCAAAATGTGCGGAAAAAGCATTTTTTTCCCCACATTTCAGACTTTGCAGGGCTGTCTGGGTAATAAATTCTGGGGCGATGTGCACAAATCATACCTCTGCGGATTCCCACGGGTGTCCTCTTTTTGGAAATGCATGGGTTTCCCTGTTTTCATTGGGACACCTGTGGGAACGCGTGACGGTAGGCCATGTGTTGTTGGGGGCGTGTTTCGATGGGTGCGTCGAGCGAAATGTGCGGAAAAAGCATTTTTTCCCCACATTTCGGACTTTGCAGGGCTGTCTGGGTAATAAATTCTGGGGCAATGTGCACAAATCATACCTCTGCGGATTCCCACGGGTGTCCTCTTTTCGGAAATGCATGGGGTTCCCTGTTTTCCTCAGTGGCTTGGACACCCCAGGCCCATATCTGTACGTTGTGCCGGTCGGCAGAATGTCTGAGATTTCGCTCTGAAAACAGACTTGGGGTTACTTGTGTTTTAGGCTTTCCCCTTGGCGGCCAGGTAGGTGCAACCACACATGTGGGGTACCGTTTTCATCGGGACACCTGTGGGAACGCGGGACGGTAGGCCATGTGTTGTTGGGGGCGTGTTTTGATGGGTGCGTCGAGCGAAATGTGCGGAAAAGGTGTTTTTTTCCCCAGCATTTCGGACTTTGCGGGGGTGTCTGGGTAATAAATTCTGGGGCGATGTGCGCAAATCATACCTCTGCGTATTTCCACGGGTGTCCTCTTTTCGGATATGCATGGGGTTCCCTGTTTTCCTCGGTGGCTTGGACACTCCAGGCCCATATCTGTACGTTGTGCCGGTCGGCAGAATGTCTGAGATTCCCCTCTGCAAACAGACTTGGAGTTACTTGCGTTTTCGGCTTTCCCCTTGGCGGCCAGGTTGGTGCACCCACACATGTGAGGTACTGTTTTCATCGGGACACCTGTGGGAACGCGTGACGGTAGGCCATGTGTTGTTGGGGGCGTGTTTCGATGGGTGCGTCGAGCGAAATGGGCAGAAAAAGCATTTTTTTCCCCACATTTCGGACTTTGCAGGGCTGTCTGGGTAATAAATTCTGGGGCGATGTGCACAAATCATACCTCTGCGGATTCCCACGGGTGTCCTCTTTTCGGAAATGCATGGGGTTCCCTGTTTTGCTCGGTGGCTTGGACAGCCAAGGCCCATATCTGTACGTTGTTGCTGTCGGCAGAATGTCTGAGATTTCGCTCTGAAAACAGACTTGGGTTTACTTGTGTTTTAGGCTTTCCCCTTGGCGGCCAGGCAGGTGCACCCACACATGTGAGGTACCATTTTCATCGGGACACCTGTGGGAACACGTGACGATAGGCCATGTGTTGTTGGGGGCGTGTTTTGATGGGTTCGTCGAGCGAAATGTGCAGAAAAGGTGTTATTTTCCCCACATTTCGGACTTTGCGGGGCTGTCTGGGTAATATATTCTGGGGCGATGTGCGCAAATCATACCTCTGCGGATTCCCAAAGGTGTCTTCTTTTTGGAAATGCATGGGGTTCCCTGTTTTCCTCGGTGGCTTGGACACCCGAGGCCCATATCTGTACGTTGTGCCGGTCGGCAGAATGTCTGAGATTTCGCTCTGAAAACAGACTTGGGGTTACTTGTGTTTTAGGCTTTCCCCTTGGTGGCCAGGTAGGTGCACCCACACATGTGGGGTACCGTTTTCATCGGGACACCTGTGGGAACGCGGGACAGTAGGCCATGTGTTGTTGGGGGCGTGTTTCGATGGGTGCGTCGAGCGAAATGTGCGGAAAAGGTGTTTTTTTCCCCACATTTCGGACTTTGCGGGGCTGTCTCGGTAATAAATTCTGGGGCGATGTGCGCAAATCATACCTCTGCGGATTCCCACGGGTGTCCTCTTTTCGGAAATGCATGGGGTTCCCTGTTTTCCTCGGTGGCTTGGACACCCGAGGCCCATATCTGTACGTTGTGCCGGTCGGCAGAATGTCTGAGATTTCCCTCTGAAAACAGACTTGGAGTTACTTGTGTTTTAGGCTTTTCCCTTGGGGGCCAGGTTGGTGCACCCACACATGTGAGGTACCGTTTTCATCGGGACACCTGTGGGAACGCGGGACGGTAGGCCATGTGTTGTTGGGGGCGTGTTTCGATGGGTGCGTCGAGCAAAATGTGCGGAAAAAGCATTTTTTTCCCCACATTTCGGACTTTGCAGGGCTGTCTGGGTAATAAATTCTGGGGCGATGTGCACAAATCATACCTCTGCGGATTCCCACGGGTGTCCTCTTTTTGGAAATGCATGGGTTTCCCTGTTTTCATTGGGACACCTGTGGGAACGCGTGACGGTAGGCCATGTGTTGTTGGGGGCGTGTTTCGATGGGTGCGTCGAGCGAAATGTGCGGAAAAAGCATTTTTTCTCCACATTTCGGACTTTGCAGGGCTGTCTGGGTAATAAATTCTGGGGCAATGTGCACAAATCATACCTCTGCGGATTCCCACGGGTGTCCTCTTTTCGGAAATGCATGGGGTTCCCTGTTTTCCTCAGTGGCTTGGACACCCCAGGCTCATATCTGTATGTTGTGCCGGTCGGCAGAATGTCTGAGATTTCGCTCTGAAAACAGACTTGGGGTTACTTGTGTTTTAGGCTTTCCCCTTGGCGGCCAGGTAGGTGCAACCACACATGTGGGGTACCGTTTTCATCGGGACACCTGTGGGAACGCGGGACGGTAGGCCATGTGTTGTTGGGGGCGTGTTTTGATGGGTGCGTCGAGCGAAATGTGCAGAAAAGGTGTTTTTTTCCCCAGCATTTCGGACTTTGCGGGGGTGTCTGGGTAATAAATTCTGGGGCGATGTGCGCAAATCATACCTCTGCGTATTTCCACGGGTGTCCTCTTTTCGGAAATGCATGGGGTTCCCTGTTTTCCTCGGTGGCTTGGACATTCCAGGCCCATATCTGTACGTTGTGCCGGTCGGCAGAATGTCTGAGATTCCCCTCTGCAAACAGACTTGGAGTTACTTGCGTTTTCGGCTTTCCCCTTGGCGGCCAGGTTGGTGCACCCACACATGTGAGGTACTGTTTTCATCGGGACACCTGTGGGAACGCGTGACGGTAGGCCATGTGTTGTTGGGGGCGTGTTTCGATGGGTGCGTCGAGCGAAATGTGCGGAAAAAACATTTTTTTCCCCACATTTCGGACTTTGCAGGGCTGTCTGGGTAATAAATTCTGAGGCGATGTGCACAAATCATACCTCTGCGGATTCCCACGGGTGTCCTCTTTTCGGAAATGCATGGGGTTCCCTGTTTTGCTCGGTGGCTTGGACAGCCAAGGCCCATATCTGTACGTTGTTGCTGTCGGCAGAATGTCTGAGATTTCGCTCTGAAAACAGACTTGGGGTTACTTGTGTTTTAGGCTTTCCCCTTGGCGGCCAGGTAGGTGCACCCACACATGTGAGGTACCATTTTCATCGGGACACCTGTGGGAACGCGTGACGATAGGCCATGTGTTGTTGGGGGCGTGTTTCGATGGGTTCGTCGAGTGAAATGTGCAGAAAAGGTGTTTTTTTCCCCACATTTCGGACTTTGCGGGGCTGTCTGGGTAATATATTCTGGGGCGATGTGCGCAAATCATACCTCTGCGGATTCCCACAGGTGTCCTCTTTTTGGAAATGCATGGGGTTCCCTGTTTTCCTCGGTGGCTCGGACACCCGAGGCCCATATCTGTACGTTGTGCCGGTCGGCAGAATGTCTGAGATTTCGCTCTGAAAACAGACTTGGGGTTACTTGTGTTTTAGGCTTTCCCCTTGGTGGCCAGGTAGGTGCACCCACACATGTGGGGTACCGTTTTCATTGGGACACCTGTGGGAACGCGGGACGGTAGGCCATGTGTTGTTGGGGCGTGTTTCGATGGGTGCATCGAGCAAAATGTGCGGAAAAAGTGGTTTTTTCCACACATTTCGGACTTTGCGGGGCTGTGTGGGTAATAAATTCTGGGGTGATGTGCGCAAATCATACCTCTGCGTATTCCCACGGGTGTCCTCTTTTCAGAAATGCATGGGGTTCCCTGTTTTCCTCGGTGGCTTGGACACCCGAGGCCCATATCTGTATGTTGTGCCGGTCGGCAGAATGGCTGAGATTCCCGTCTGCAAACAGACTGGGGGTTGCTTGCGTTTTCAGCTTGCCCCTTGCCAGCCAGGTAGGTGCACCCACGCATAAGAGGTACCGTTTTCATCGGGACACCTGTGGGAACGCGGGACGGTAGGCCATGTGTTGTTGGGGGCGTGTTTCGATGGGTGCGCCGAGCGAAATATCTGGAAAATGCATTTTTTCCCCACATTTCGGACTTTGCGGGGGTGTCTGGGTAATAAATTCCTGGGCGATGTGCGCAAATCATACCTCTGCGGATTCCCACGGGTGTCCTCTTTTCGGAAATGCATGGGTTTCCCTGTTTTCCTCGGTGGCTTGGACACCCGAGGCCCATATCTGTATGTTGTGCCGGTCGGCAGAATGTCTGAGATTTCCCTCTGAAAACAGAATTGGGGTTACTTGTGTTTTAGGCTTTCCCCTTGGCGGCCAGGTAGGTGCACCCACACATGTGAGGTACCGTTTTAATCGGGATACCTGTGGGAACGCGTGACGGTAGGCCATGTTTTGTTGGGGGTGTGTTTTGATGGGTGCGTCGAGCAAAATGTGCGGAAAAAGCGTTTTTTTCCCCACATTTCGGACTTTGCGGGGCTGTCTGGGTAATACATTCTGGGGCGATGTGCACAAATCATATCTCTGCGGATTCCCACGGGAGTCCTCTTTTCAGAAATGCATGGGGTTCCCCGTTTTCCTTGGTGGCTTGGACACCCGAGGCCCATATCTGTACGTTGTGCCGGTCGGCAGAATGTCTGAGATTTCGCTCTGAAAACAGACTTGGGGTTACTTGTGTTTTAGGCTTTCCCCTTGGTGGCCAGGTAGGTGCACCCACACATGTGGGGTACCGTTTTCATTGGGACACCTGTGGGAACACGGGACGGTAGGCCATGTGTTGTTGGGGGCGTGTTTCGATGGTTGCATCGAGCGAAATGTGCGGAAAAAGTGTTTTTTTAAACACATTTCGGACTTTGCGGTGCTGTCTGGGTAATAAATTCTGGGGCGATGTGCGCAAATCATACCTCTGCGGATTCCCACGGGTGTCCTCTTTTCCGAAATGCATGGGGTTCCCTGTTTTCCTCGGTGGCTTGGACACCCGAGGCCCATATCTGTACGTTGTGCCGGTCAGCAGAATGGCTGAGATTCCCCTCTGCAAACAGGCTGGGGGTTGCTTGCGTTTTCGGCTTGCCCCTTGCCAGCCAGGTAGGTGTACCCACACATGTGAGGTACCGTTTTCATCGGGACACCTGTGGGAACGCGTGACGGTAGGCCATGTGTTGTTGGGGGCGTGTTTCGATGGGTGCGTCGAGCGAAATGTGCGGAAAAAGCATTTTTTTCCCCACATTTCGGACTTTGCAGGGCTGTCTGGGTAATACATTCTGGGGCGATGTGCACAAATCATACCTCTGCGGATTCCCACGGGTGTCCTCTTTTCGGAAATGCCTGGGGTTCCCTGTTTTGCTCGGTGGCTTGGACAGCCAAGGCCCATATCTGTACATTGTGCCAGTCGGCAGAATGTCTGAGATTTCGCTCTGAAAACAGACTTGGGGTTACTTGTGTTTTAGGCTTTCCCCTTGGCGGCCAGGTAGGTGCACCCACACATGTGAGGTACCGTTTTCATCGTGATACCTGTGGGAACGCGTGACGGTAGGCCATGTGTTGTTGGGGCCGTGTTTCGATGGGTGCGTCGAGCGAAATGTGCGGAAAAAGCGTTTTTTGCCCCACATTTCGGACATTGCGGGGGTGTCTGGGTAATAAATTCTGGGGCGATGTGCGCAAATCATACCTCTGCGGATTCCCACGGGTGTCCTCTTTTCGGAAATGCATGGGGTTCCCTGTTTTCCTCGGTGGCTTGGACACCCGAGGCCCATATCTGTACGTTGTGCCGGTCGGCAGAATGTCTGAGATTTCCCTCTGAAAACAGACTTGGGGTTACTTGTGTTTTAGGCTTTCCCCTTGGCGGCCAGGTAGGTGCACCCACACATGTGAGGTACCGTTTTAATCAGGACACCTGTGGGAACGCGTGACGGTAGGCCATGTGTTGTTGGGGGCGTGTTTCGATGGGTGCGTCGAGCGAAATGTGCGGAAAAAGCATTTTTATCCCCACATTTCGGACTTTGCTGGGCTGTCTGGGTAATAAATTCTGGGGCGATGTGCGCAAATCATATCTCTGCGGATTCCCACGGGTGTCCTCTTTTCAGAAATGCATGGTGTTCCCCGTTTTCCTTGGTGGCTTGGACACCCGAGGCCCATATCTGTACGTTGTGCCGGTCGGCAGAATGTCAGATTTCGCTCTGAAAACGGACTTGGGGTTACTTGTGTTTTAGGCTTTCCCCTTGGTGGCCAGGTAGGTGCACCCACACATGTGGGGTACCATTTTCATCGGGACACCTGTGGGAACGCGTGACGATAGGCCATGTGTTGTTGGGGGCGTGTTTCGATGGGTTCGTCGAGCGAAATGTGCAGAAAAGGTGTTTTTTTCCCCACATTTCGGACTTTGCGGGGCTGTCTGGGTAATATATTCTGGGGCGATGTGCGCAAATCATACCTCTGCGGATTCCCACAGGTGTCCTCTTTTTGGAAATGCATGGGGTTCCCTGTTTTCCTCGGTGGCTTGGACACCCGAGGCCCATATCTGTACGTTGTGCCGGTCGGCAGAATGTCTGAGATTTCGCTCTGAAAACAGACTTGGGGTTACTTGTGTTTTAGGCTTTCCCCTTGGTGGCCAGGTAGGTGCACCCACACATGTGGGGTACCGTTTTCATCGGGACACCTGTGGGAACGCGGGACGGTAGGCCATGTGTTGTTGGGGGCGTGTTTCGATGGGTGCATCGAGCAAAATGTGCGGAAAAAGTGGTTTTTTCCACACATTTCGGACTTTGCGGGGCTGTGTGGGTAATAAATTCTGGGGTGATGTGCGCAAATCATACCTCTGCGTATTCCCACGGGTGTCCTCTTTTCGGAAATGCATGGGGTTCCCTGTTTTCCTCGGTGGCTTGGACACCCGAGGCCCATATCTGTATGTTGTGCCGGTCGGCAGAATGGCTGAGATTCCCGTCTGCAAACAGACTGGGGGTTGCTTGCGTTTTCAGCTTGCCCCTTGCCAGCCAGGTAGGTGCACCCACGCATGAGAGGTACCGTTTTCATTGGGACACCTGTGGGAACGCGGGACGGTAGGCCATGTGTTGTTGGGGGCGTGTTTCGATGGGTGCGCCGAGCGAAATATCTGGAAAATGCATTTTTTCCCCACATTTCGGACTTTGCGGGGGTGTCTGGGTAATAAATTCTGGGGCGATGTGCGCAAATCATACCTCTGCGGATTCCCACGGGTGTCCTCTTTTCGGAAATGCATGGGTTTCCCTGTTTTCCTCGGTGGCTTGGACACCCGAGGCCCATATCTGTATGTTGTGCCGGTCGGCAGAATGTCTGAGATTTCCCTCTGAAAACAGACTTGGGGTTACTTGTGTTTTAGGCTTTCCCCTTGGCGGCCAGGTAGGTGCACCCACACATGTGAGGTACCGTTTTAATCGGGATACCTGTGGGAACGCGTGACGGTAGGCCATGTGTTGTTGGGGGTGTGTTTTGATGGGTGCGTCGAGCGAAATGTGCGGAAAAAGCGTTTTTTTCCCCACATTTCGGACTTTGCGGGGCTGTCTGGGTAATACATTCTGGGGCGATGTGCGCAAATCATATCTCTGCGGATTCCCACGGGAGTCCTCTTTTCAGAAATGCATGGGGTTCCCCGTTTTCCTTGGTGGCTTGGACACCCGAGGCCCATATCTGTACGTTGTGCCGGTCGGCAGAATGTCTGAGATTTCGCTCTGAAAACAGACTTGGGGTTACTTGTGTTTTAGGCTTTCCCCTTGGTGGCCAGGTAGGTGCACCCACACATGTGGGGTACCGTTTTCATTGGGACACCTGTGGGAACACGGGACGGTAGGCCATGTGTTGTTGGGGGCGTGTTTCGATGGTTGCATCGAGCGAAATGTGCGGAAAAAGTGTTTTTTTAAACACATTTCGGACTTTGCGGTGCTGTCTGGGTAATAAATTCTGGGGCGATGTGCGCAAATCATACCTCTGCGGATTCCCACGGGTGTCCTCTTTTCCGAAATGCATGGGGTTCCCTGTTTTCCTCGGTGGCTTGGACACCCGAGGCCCATATCTGTACGTTGTGCCGGTCAGCAGAATGGCTGAGATTTCGCTCTGAAAACAGACTTGGGGTTACTTGTGTTTTAGGCTTTCCCCTTGGCGGCCAGGTAGGTGCACCCACAAATGTGAGGTACCGTTTTCATCGTGATACCTGTGGGAACGCGTGACGGTAGGCCATGTGTTGTTGGGGCCGTGTTTCGATGGGTGCGTCGAGCGAAATGTGCGGAAAAATCGTTTTTTTCCCCACATTTCGGACTTTGCTGGGCTGTCTGGGTAATAAATTCTGGGGCGATGTGCGCAAATCATATCTCTGCGGATTCCCACGGGTGTCCTCTTTTCAGAAATGCATGGGGTTCCCCGTTTTCCTTGGTGGCTTGGACACCCGAGGCCCATATCTGTACGTTGTGCCGGTCGGCAGAATGTCTGAGATTTCGCTCTGAAAACGGACTTGGGGTTACTTGTGTTTTAGGCTTTCCCCTTGGTGGCCAGGTAGGTGCACCCACACATGTGGGGTACCGTTTTCATCGGGACACCTGTGGGAACGCAGGACGGTAGGCCATGTGTTGTTGGGGGCGTGTTTCGATGGGTGCATCAAGCGAAATGTGCGGAAAAAGTGTTTTTTTCCACAGATTTCGGACTTTGCGGGGCTGTCTGGGTAATAAATTCTGGGGCGATGTGCGCAAATCATACCTCTGCGGATTCCCACGGGTGTCCTCTTTTCAGAAATGCATGGGTTTCCCTGTTTTCCTCGGTGGCTTGGACACCCGAGGCCCATATCTGTATGTTGTGCCAGTCGGCAGAATGTCTGAGATTTCCCTCTGAAAACAGACTTGGGGTTACTTGTGTTTTAGGCTTTCCCCTTGGCGGCCAGGTAGGTGCACCCACACATGTGAGGTACCGTTTTAATCGGGATACCTGTGGGAACGTGTGACGGTAGGCCATGTGTTGTTGGGGGTGTGTTTTGATGGGTGCGTCGAGCGAAATGTGCGGAAAAAGCGTTTTTTTCCCCACATTTCGGACTTTGCGGGGCTGTCTGGGTAATACATTCTGGGGCGATGTGCGCAAATCATATCTCTGCGGATTCCCACGGGAGTCCTCTTTTCAGAAATGCATGGGGTTCCCCGTTTTCCTTGGTGGCTTGGACACCCGAGGCCCATATCTGTACGTTGTGCCGGTCGGCAGAATGTCTGAGATTTCGCTCTGAAAACAGACTTGGGGTTACTTGTGTTTTAGGCTTTCCCCTTGGTGGCCAGGTAGGTGCACCCACACATGTGGGGTACCGTTTTCATTGGGACACCTGTGGGAACACGGGACGGTAGGCCATGTGTTGTTGGGGGCGTGTTTCGATGGTTGCATCGAGCGAAATGTGCGGGAAAAGTGTTTTTTTAAACACATTTCGGACTTTGCGGTGCTGTCTGGGTAATAAATTCTGGGGCGATGTGCGCAAATCATACCTCTGCGGATTCCCACGGGTGTCCTCTTTTCCGAAATGCATGGGGTTCCCTGTTTTCCTCGGTGGCTTGGACACCCGAGGCCCATATCTGTACGTTGTGCCGTTCAGCAGAATGGCTGAGATTTCGCTCTGAAAACAGACTTGGGGTTACTTGTGTTTTAGGCTTTCCCCTTGGCGGCCAGGTAGGTGCACCCACACATGTGAGGTACCGTTTTCATCGTGATACCTGTGGGAACGCGTGACGGTAGGCCATGTGTTGTTGGGGCCGTGTTTCGATGGGTGCGTCGAGCGAAATGTGCGGAAAAATCGTTTTTTTCCCCACATTTCGGACTTTGCTGGGCTGTCTGGGTAATAAATTCTGGGGCGATGTGCGCAAATCATATCTCTGCGGATTCCCACGGGTGTCCTCTTTTCAGAAATGCATGGGGTTCCCCGTTTTCCTTGGTGGCTTGGACACCCGAGGCCCATATCTGTACGTTGTGCCGGTCGGCAGAATGTCTGAGATTTCGCTCTGAAAACGGACTTGGGGTTACTTGTGTTTTAGGCTTTCCCCTTGGTGGCCAGGTAGGTGCACCCACACATGTGGGGTACCGTTTTCATCGGGACACCTGTGGGAACGCAGGACGGTAGGCCATGTGTTGTTGGGGGCGTGTTTCGATGGGTGCATCAAGCGAAATGTGCGGAAAAAGTGTTTTTTTCCACAGATTTCGGACTTTGCGGGGCTGTCTGGGTAATAAATTCTGGGGCGATGTGCGCAAATCATACCTCTGCATATTCCACTGGGTGTCCTCTTTTCGGAAATGCATGGGGTTCCCTGTTTTCCTCGGTGGCTTCGACACCCGAGGCCCATATCTGTAGGTTGTGCCGGTCGGCAGAATGGCTGAGATTCCCGTCTGCAAACAGACTGGGGGTTGCTTGCGTTTTCGGCTTGCCCCTTGCCAGCCAGGTAGGTGCACCGACGCATGTGAGGTACCGTTTTCATCGGGACACCTGTGGGAACGCGGGACGGTAGGCCATGTGTTGTTGGGGGCGTGTTTCGATGGGTGTATCGAGCGAAATGTGCGGAAAAAGTGTTTTTTTCCACACATTTCGGACTTTGCGGGGCTGTCTGGGTAATAAATTCTGAGGCGATGTGCGCAAATCATACCTCTGCATATTCCACTGGGTGTCCTCTTTTCGGAAATGCATGGGGTTCCCTGTTTTCCTCGGTGGCTTGGACACCCGAGGCCCATATCTGTATGTTGTGCCGGTCGGCAGAATGGCTGATATTCCCGTCTGCAAACAGACTGGGGGTTGCTTGCGTTTTCGGCTTGCCCCTTGCCAGCCAGGTAGGTGCACCCACGCATGTGAGGTACCGTTTTCATCGGGACACCTGTGGGAATGCGTGACGGTAGGCCATGTGTTGTTGGGGGCGTGTTTAGATGGGTGCGTCGAGTGAAATGTGCGGAAAAAGCATTTTTTCCCCACATTTTGGACTTTGCGGGGCTGTCTGGGTAATAAAATCTGGGGCGATGTGCGCAAATCATACCTCTGCGGATTCCCACGGGTGTCCTCTTTTCGGAAATGCATGGGGTTCCCTGTTTTCCTGGTGGCTTGGACACCCGAGGCCCATATCTGTATTTTGTGCCGGTCGGCAGAATGGCTGAGATTCCCCTCTGCAAACAGACTGGGGGTTTCTTGTGTTTTCGGCTTGCCCCTTGCCAGCCAGGTAGGTGCACCCACACATTTGAGGTACCGTTTTCATCGGGACACCTGTGGGAACGCCTGACAGTAGGCCATGTGTTGTTGGGGGTGTGTTTCAATGGGTGCGCCGAGCGAAATGTCTGGAAAATGTGTTTTTTTCCCCACATTTTGGACTTTGCGGGGGTGTCTGGGTAATAAATTCTGGGGCGATGTGCGCAAATCATACCTCTGCGGATTCCCACGTGTGTCCTCTTTTCGGAAATGCATGGGGTTCCCTGTTTTCCTCAGTGGCTTGGACACCCGAGGCCCATATCTGTACGTTGTGCCGGTCGGCAGAATGTCTGAGATTTCCCTCTGAAAACAGACTTGGGGTTACTTGTGTTTTAGGCTTTCCCCTTGGCGGCCAGGTAGGTGCACCCACACATGTGAGGTACCGTTTTCATCGGGACACCTGTGGGAACACGTGACGGTAGGCCATGTGTTGTTGGGGGCGTGTTTCGATGGGTGCATCGAGTGAAATGTGCGGAAAATGTGTTTTTTTCCCCACATTTCGGACTTTGCGGGGGTGTCTGGGTAATAAATTCTGGGGCGATGTGCGCAAATCATACCTCTGCGGATTCCCACGGGTGTCCTCTTTTCGGAAATGCATGGGGTTCCCTGTTTTCCTCGGTGGCTTGGACACCCGAGGCCCATATCTGTACGTTGTGCCGGTCGGCAGAATGTCTGAGATTTCCCTCTGAAAACAGACTTGGGGTTACTTGTGTTTTAGGCTTTCCCCTTGGCGGCCAGGTAGGTGCACCCACACATGTGAGGTACCGTTTTCATTGTGATACCTGTGGGAACGCGTGACGGTAGGCCATGTGTTGTTGGGGCCGTGTTTCGATGGGTGCGTCGAGCGAAATGTGCGGAAAAAGCGTTTTTTTCCCCACATTTCGGACTTTGCGGGGGTGTCTGGGTAATAAATTCTGGGGCGATGTGCGCAAATCATACCTCTGCGGATTCCCACGGGTGTCCTCTTTTCAGAAATGCATGGGGTTCCCTGTTTTCCTCGGTGGCTTGGACACCCGAGGCCCATATCTGTACATTGTGCCGGTCGGCAGAATGTCTGAGATTTCCCTCTGAAAACAGACTTGGGGTTACTTGTGTTTTAGGCTTTCCCCTTGGCGGCCAGGTAGGTGCACCCACACATGTGGGGTACCGTTTTCATCGGGACACCTATGGGAACGCAGGACGGTAGGCCATGTGTTGTTGGGGGCGTGTTTCGATGGGTGCATCAAGCGAAATGTGCGGAAAAAGCATTTTTTTCCACAGATTTCGGACTTTGCGGGGCTGTCTGGGTAATAAATTCTGGGGCGATGTGCGCAAATCATACCTCTACGTATTCCACTGGGTGTCCTCTTTTCGGAAATGCATGGGGTTCCCCGTTTTCCTCGGTGGCTTGGACACCCGAGGCCCATATCTGTATGTTGTGCCGGTCGGCAGAATGGCTGAGATTCCCGTCTGCAAACAGACTGGGGGTTGCTTGCGTTTTCGGCTTGCCCCTTGCCAGCCAGGTAGGTGCACCCACGCATGTGAGGTACCGTTTTCATCGGGACACCTGTGGGAATGCGTGACGGTAGGCCATGTGTTGTTGGGGGCGTGTTTCGATGGGTGCGTCGAGTGAAATGTGCGGAAAAAGCATTTTTTCCCCACATTTTGGACTTTGCGGGGCTGTCTGGGTAATAAAATCTGGGGCGATGTGCGCAAATCATACCTCTGCGGATTCCCACGGGTGTCCTCTTTTCGGAAATGCATGGGGTTCCCTGTTTTCCTGGTGGCTTGGACACCCGAGGCCCATATCTGTATTTTGTGCCGGTCGGCAGAATGGCTGAGATTCCCCTCTGCAAACAGACTGGGGGTTGCTTGTTTTTTCGGCTTGCCCCTTGCCAGCCAGGTAGGTGCACCCACACATGTGAGGTACTGTTTTCATCGGGACACCTGTGGGAACGCCTGACGGTAGGCCATGTGTTGTTGGGGGCGTGTTTCAATGGGTGCGCCGAGCGAAATGTCTGGAAAATGTGTTTTTTTCCCCACATTTTGGACTTTGCGGGGGTGTCTGGGTAATAAATTCTGGGGCGATGTGCGCAAATCATACCTCTGCGGATTCCCACGTGTGTCCTCTTTTCGGAAATGCATGGGGTTCCCTGTTTTCCTCGGTGGCTTGGACACCCGAGGCCCATATCTGTACGTTGTGCCGGTCGGCAGAATGTCTGAGATTTCCCTCTGAAAACAGACTTGGTGTTACTTGTGTTTTAGGCTTTCCCCTTGGCGGCCAGGTAGGTGCACCCACACATGTGAGGTACCGTTTTCATCAGGACACCTGTGGGAACACGTGACGGTAGGCCATGTGTTGTTGGGGGCGTGTTTCGATGGGTGCATCGAGTGAAATGTGCGGAAAATGTGTTTTTTTCCCCACATTTCAGACTTTGCGGGGGTGTCTGGGTAATAAATTCTGGGGCGATGTGCGCAAATCATACCTCTGCGGATTCCCACGGGTGTCCTCTTTTCGGAAATGCATGGGTTCCCTGTTTTCCTCGGTGGCTTGGACACCCGAGGCCCACATCTGTACGTTGTGCCGGTCGGCAGAATGTCTGAGATTTCCCTCTGAAAACAGACTTGGTGTTACTTGTGTTTTAAGCTTTCCCCTTGGCGGCCAGGTAGGTGCACCCACACATGTGAGGTACCGTTTTCATCGGGACACCTGTGGGAATGCGTGACGGTAGGCCATGTGTTGTTGGGGGCGTGTTTCGATGGGTGCGTCGAGCGAAATGTGCGGAAAAGGTGTTTTTTTCCCCACATTTCGGACTTTGCGGGGGTGTCTGGGTAATAAATTCTGGGGCGATGTGCGCAAATCATACCTCTGCGGATTCCCACGGGTGTCCTCTTTTCGGAAATGCATGGGGTTTCCTGTTTTGCTCGGTGGCTTGGACAGCCAAGGCCCATATCTGTACGTTGTGCCGGTCGGCAGAATGGCTGATATTCCCGTCTGCAAACAGACTGGGGGTTGCTTGCGTTTTCGTCTTGCCCCTTGCCAGCCAGGTAGGTGCACCCACGCATGTGAGGTACCGTTTTCATCGGGACACCTGTGGGAACGCGGGACGGTAGGCCATGTGTTGTTGGGGGCGTGTTTCGATGGGTGTATCGAGCGAAATGTGCAGAAAAAGTGTTTTTTTCCACACATTTCGGACTTTGCGGGGCTGTCTGGGTAATAAATTCTGAGGCGATGTGCGCAAATCATACCTCTGCGGATTCCCACGGGTGTCCTCTTTTCGGAAATGCATGGGGTTCCCTGTTTTCCTGGTGGCTTGGACACCCGAGGCCCATATCTGTATTTTGTGCCGGTCGGCAGAATGGCTGAGATTCCCCTCTGCAAACAGACTGGGGGTTTCTTGTGTTTTCGGCTTGCCCCTTGCCAGCCAGGTAGGTGCACCCACACATGTGAGGTACCGTTTTCATCGGGACACCTGTGGGAACGCCTGACAGTAGGCCATGTGTTGTTGGGGGCGTGTTTCAATGGGTGCGCCGAGCGAAATGTCTGGAAAATGTGTTTTTTTCCCCACATTTTGGACTTTGCGGGGGTGTCTGGGTAATAAATTCTGGGGCGATGTGCGCAAATCATACCTCTGCGGATTCCCACGTGTGTCCTCTTTTCGGAAATTCATGGGGTTCCCTGTTTTCCTCGGTGGCTTGGACACCCGAGGCCCATATCTGTACGTTGTGCCGGTCGGCAGAATGTCTGAGATTTCCCTCTGAAAACAGACTTGGGGTTACTTGTGTTTTAGGCTTTCCCCTTGGCGGCCAGGTAGGTGCACCCACACATGTGAGGTACCGTTTTCATCGGGACACCTGTGGGAACACGTGACGGTAGGCCATGTGTTGTTGGGGGCGTGTTTCGATGGGTGCATCGAGTGAAATGTGCGGAAAATGTGTTTTTTTCCCCACATTTCGGACTTTGCGGGGGTGTCTGGGTAATAAATTCTGGGGCGATGTGCGCAAATCATACCTCTGCGGATTCCCACGGGTGTCCTCTTTTCAGAAATGCATGGGTTCCCTGTTTTCCTCGGTGGCTTGGACACCCGAGGCCCATATCTGTACGTTGTGCCGGTCGGCAGAATGTCTGAGATTTCCCTCTGAAAACAGACTTGGGGTTACTTGTGTTTTAGGCTTTCCCTTTGGCGGCCAGGTAGGTGCACCCACACATGTGGGGTACCGTTTTCATCGGGACACCTGTGGGAACGCAGGACGGTAGGCCATGTGTTGTTGGGGGCGTGTTTCGATGGGTGCATCAAGCGAAATGTGCGGAAAAAGTGTTTTTTTCCACAGATTTCGGACTTTGCGGGGCTGTCTGGGTAATAAATTCTGGGGCGATGTGCGCAAATCATACCTCTGCGTATTACCACTGGTGTCCTCTTTTCGGAAATGCATGGGGTTCCCTGTTTTCCTCGGTGGCTTCGACACCCGAGGCCCATATCTGTAGGTTGTGCCGGTCGGCAGAATGGCTGAGATTCCCGTCTGCAAACAGACTGGGGGTTGCTTGCGTTTTCGGCTTGCCCCTTGCCAGCCAGGTAGGTGCACCGACGCATGTGAGGTACCGTTTTCATCGGGACACCTGTGGGAACGCGGGACGGTAGGCCATGTGTTGTTGGGGGCGTGTTTCGAAGGGTCTATCGAGCAAAATGTGCGGAAAAAGTGTTTTTTTCCACACATTTCGGACTTTGCGGGGCTGTCTGGGTAATAAATTCTGGGGCGATGTGCGTAAATCATACCTCTGCGTATTCCACTGGGTGTCCTCTTTTCGGAAATGCATGGGGTTCCCTGTTTTCCTCGGTGGCTTGGACACCCGAGGCCCATATCTGTATGTTGTGCCGGTCGGCAGAATGGCTGATATTCCCGTCTGCAAACAGACTGGGGGTTGCTTGCGTTTTCGGCTTGCCCCTTGCCAGCCAGGTAGGTGCACCCACGCATGTGAGGTACCGTTTTCATCGGGACACCTGTGGGAATGCGTGACGGTAGGCCATGTGTTGTTGGGGGCGTGTTTAGATGGGTGCGTCGAGTGAAATGTGCGGAAAAAGCATTTTTTCCCCACATTTTGGACTTTGCGGGCCTGTCTGGGTAATAAAATCTGGGGCGATGTGCGCAAATCATACCTCTGCGGATTCCCACGTGTGTCCTCTTTACGGAAATGCATGGGGTTCCCTGTTTTCCTCGGTGGCTTGGACACCCGAGGCCCATATCTGTACGTTGTGCCGGTCGGCAGAATGTCTGAGATTTCCCTCTGAAAACAGACTTGGGGTTACTTGTGTTTTAGGCTTTCCCCTTGGCGGCCAGGTAGGTGCACCCACACATGTGAGGTACCGTTTTCATCGGGACACCTGTGGGAACACGTGACGGTAGGCCATGTGTTGTTGGGGGCGTGTTTCGATGGGTGCATCGAGTGAAATGTGCGGAAAATGTGTTTTTTCCCCCACATTTCGGACTTTGCGGGGGTGTCTGGGTAATAAATTCTGGGGCGATGTGCGCAAATCATACCTCTGCGGATTCCCACGGGTGTCCTCTTTTCGGAAATGCATGGGTTCCCTGTTTTCCTCGGTGGCTTGGACACCCGAGGCCCATATCTGTACGTTGTGCCGGTCGGCAGAATGTCTGAGATTTCCCTCTGAAAACAGACTTGGGGTTACTTGTGTTTTAGGCTTTCCCTTTGGCGGCCAGGTAGGTGCACCCACACATGTGAGGTACCGTTTTAATCAGGACACCTGTGGGAACGCGTGACGGTAGGCCATGTGTTGTTGGGGGTGTGTTTCGATGGGTGCGTCGAGCGAAATGTGCGGAAAAAGCGTTTTTTTCCCCACATTTCGGACTTTGCTGGGCTGTCTGGGTAATAAATTCTGGGGCGATGTGCGCAAATCATATCTCTGCGGATTCCCACGGGTGTCCTCTTTTCAGAAATGCATGGGGTTCCCCGTTTTCCTTGGTGGCTTGGACACCCGAGGCCCATATCTGTACATTGTGCCGGTCGGCAGAATGTCTGAGATTTCGCTCTGAAAACGGACTTGGGGTTACTTGTGTTTTAGGCTTTCCCCTTGGTGGCCAGGTAGGTGCACCCACACATGTGGGGTACCGTTTTCATCGGGACACCTGTGGGAACGCAGGACGGTAGGCCATGTGTTGTTGGGGGCGTGTTTCGATGGGTGCATCAAGCGAAATGTGCGGAAAAAGTGTTTTTTTCCACAGATTTCGGACTTTGCGGGGCTGTCTGGGTAATAAATTCTGGGGCGATGTGCGCAAATCATACCTCTGCGTATTACCACTGGTGTCCTCTTTTCGGAAATGCATGGGGTTCCCTGTTTTCCTCGGTGGCTTCGACACCCGAGGCCCATATCTGTAGGTTGTGCCGGTCGGCAGAATGGCTGAGATTCCCGTCTGCAAACAGACTGGGGGTTGCTTGCGTTTTCGGCTTGCCCCTTGCCAGCCAGGTAGGTGCACCGACGCATGTGAGGTACCGTTTTCATCGGGACACCTGTGGGAACGCGGGACGGTAGGCCATGTGTTGTTGGGGGCGTGTTTCGAAGGGTGTATCGAGCAAAATGTGCGGAAAAAGTGTTTTTTTCCACACATTTCGGACTTTGCGGGGCTGTCTGGGTAATAAATTCTGGGGCGATGTGCGCAAATCATACCTCTGCGTATTCCACTGGGTGTCCTCTTTTCGGAAATGCATGGGGTTCCCCGTTTTCCTCGGTGGCTTGGACACCCGAGGCCCATATCTGTATGTTGTGCCGGTCGGCAGAATGGCTGAGATTCCCGTCTGCAAACAGACTGGGGGTTGCTTGCGTTTTCGGCTTGCCCCTTGCCAGCCAGGTAGGTGCACCCACGCATGTGAGGTACCATTTTCATCGGGACACCTGTGGGAATGCGTGACGGTAGGCCATGTGTTGTTGGGGGCGTGTTTCGATGGGTGCGTCGAGTGAAATGTGCGGAAAAAGCATTTTTTCACCACATTTTGGACTTTGCGGGGCTGTCTGGGTAATAAAATCTGGGGCGATGTGCGCAAATCATACCTCTGCGGATTCCCACGGGTGTCCTCTTTTCGGAAATGCATGGGGTTCCCTGTTTTCCTGGTGGCTTGGACACCCGAGGCCCATATCTGTATTTTGTGCCGGTCGGCAGAATGGCTGAGATTCCCCTCTGCAAACAGACTGGGGGTTGCTTGTTTTTTCGGCTTGCCCCTTGCCAGCCAGGTAGGTGCACCCACACATGTGAGGTGCTGTTTTCATCGGGACACCTGTGGGAACGCCTGACGGTAGGCCATGTGTTGTTGGGGGCGTGTTTCAATGGGTGCGCCGAGCGAAATGTCTGGAAAATGTGTTTTTTTCCCCACATTTTGGACTTTGCGGGGGTGTCTGGGTAATAAATTCTGGGGCGATGTGCGCAAATCATACCTCTGCGGATTCCCACGTGTGTCCTCTTTACGGAAATGCATGGGGTTCCCTGTTTTCCTCGGTGGCTTGGACACCCGAGGCCCATATCTGTACGTTGTGCCGGTCGGCAGAATGTCTGAGATTTCCCTCTGAAAACAGACTTGGTGTTACTTGTGTTTTAGGCTTTCCCCTTGGCGGCCAGGTAGGTGCACCCACACATGTGAGGTACCGTTTTCATCAGGACACCTGTGGGAACACGTGACGGTAGGCCATGTGTTGTTGGGGGCGTGTTTCGATGGGTGCATCGAGTGAAATGTGCGGAAAATGTGTTTTTTTCCCCACATTTCAGACTTTGCGGGGGTGTCTGGGTAATAAATTCTGGGGCGATGTGCGCAAATCATACCTCTGCGGATTCCCACGGGTGTCCTCTTTTCGGAAATGCATGGGTTCCCTGTTTTCCTCGGTGGCTTGGACACCCGAGGCCCACATCTGTACGTTGTGCCGGTCGGCAGAATGTCTGAGATTTCCCTCTGAAAACAGACTTGGTGTTACTTGTGTTTTAAGCTTTCCCCTTGGCGGCCAGGTAGGTGCACCCACACATGTGAGGTACCGTTTTCATCGGGACACCTGTGGGAATGCGTGACGGTAGGCCATGTGTTGTTGGGGGCGTGTTTCGATGGGTGCGTCGAGCGAAATGTGCGGAAAAGGTTTTTTTTTCCCCACATTTCGGACTTTGCGGGGGTGTCTGGGTAATAAATTCTGGGGCGATGTGCGCAAATCATACCTCTGCGGATTCCCACGGGTGTCCTCTTTTCGGAAATGCATGGGGTTCCCTGTTTTGCTTGGTGGCTTGGACACCCGAGGCCCATATCTGTACGTTGTGCCGGTCGGCAGAACGTCTGAGATTTCGCTCTGAAAACAGACTTGGGGTTACTTGTGTTTTAGGCTTTCCCCTTGGCGGCCAGGTAGGTGCACCCACACATATGGGGTACCGTTTTCATTGGGACACCTGTGGGAACGCGGGACGGTAGGCCATGTGTTGTTGGGGGCGTGTTTCGATGGGTGCGTCGAGCGAAATGTGCGGAAAAAGCATTTTTTCCCCACATTTTGGACTTTGCGGGGCTGTCTGGGTAATAAAATCTGGGGCGATGTGCGCAAATCATACCTCTGCGGATTCCCACGGGTGTCCTCTTTTCGGAAATGCATGGGGTTCCCTGTTTTCCTGGTGGCTTGGACACCCGAGGCCCATATCTGTATTTTGTGCCGGTCGGCAGAATGGCTGAGATTCCCCTCTGCAAACAGACTGGGGGTTGCTTGTGTTTTCGCTTGCCCCTTGCCAGCCAGGTAGGTGCACCCACACATGTGAGGTACCGTTTTCATCGGGACACCTGTGGGAACGCCTGACGGTAGGCCATGTGTTGTTGGGGGCGTGTTTCAATGGGTGCGCCGAGCGAAATGTCTGGAAAATGTGTTTTTTTCCCCACATTTTGGACTTTGCGGGGGTGTCTGGGTAATAAATTCTGGGGCGATGTGCGCAAATCATACCTCTGCGGATTCCCACGTGTGTCCTCTTTTCGGAAATGCATGGGGTTCCCTGTTTTCCTCAGTGGCTTGGACACCCGAGGCCCATATCTGTACGTTGTGCCGGTCGGCAGAATGTCTGAGATTTCCCTCTGAAAACAGACTTGGGGTTACTTGTGTTTTAGGCTTTCCCCTTGGCGGCCAGGTAGGTGCACCCACACATGTGAGGTACCGTTTTCATCGGGACACCTGTGGGAACACGTGACGGTAGGCCATGTGTTGTTGGGGGCGTGTTTCGATGGGTGCATCGAGTGAAATGTGCGGAAAATGTGTTTTTTTCCCCACATTTCGGACTTTGCGGGGGTGTCTGGGTAATAAATTCTGGGGCGATGTGCGCAAATCATACCTCTGCGGATTCCCACGGGTGTCCTCTTTTCGGAAATGCATGGGGTTCCCTGTTTTCCTCGGTGGCTTGGACACCCGAGGCCCATATCTGTACGTTGTGCCGGTCGGCAGAATGTCTGAGATTTCCCTCTGAAAACAGACTTGGGGTTACTTGTGTTTTAGGCTTTCCCCTTGGCGGCCAGGTAGGTGCACCCACACATGTGAGGTACCGTTTTCATTGTGATACCTGTGGGAACGCGTGACGGTAGGCCATGTGTTGTTGGGGCCGTGTTTCGATGGGTGCGTCGAGCGAAATGTGCGGAAAAAGCGTTTTTTTCCCCACATTTCGGACTTTGCGGGGGTGTCTGGGTAATAAATTCTGGGGCGATGTGCGCAAATCATACCTCTGCGGATTCCCACGGGTGTCCTCTTTTCAGAAATGCATGGGGTTCCCTGTTTTCCTCGGTGGCTTGGACACCCGAGGCCCATATCTGTACATTGTGCCGGTCGGCAGAATGTCTGAGATTTCCCTCTGAAAACAGACTTGGGGTTACTTGTGTTTTAGGCTTTCCCCTTGGCGGCCAGGTAGGTGCACCCACACATGTGGGGTACCGTTTTCATCGGGACACCTGTGGGAACGCAGGACGGTAGGCCATGTGTTGTTGGGGGCGTGTTTCGATGGGTGCATCAAGCGAAATGTGCGGAAAAAGCATTTTTTTCCACAGATTTCGGACTTTGCGGGGCTGTCTGGGTAATAAATTCTGGGGCGATGTGCGCAAATCATACCTCTACGTATTCCACTGGGTGTCCTCTTTTCGGAAATGCATGGGGTTCCCCGTTTTCCTCGGTGGCTTGGACACCTGAGGCCCATATCTGTATGTTGTGCCGGTCGGCAGAATGGCTGAGATTCCCGTCTGCAAACAGACTGGGGGTTGCTTGCGTTTTCGGCTTGCCCCTTGCCAGCCAGGTAGGTGCACCCACGCATGTGAGGTACCGTTTTCATCGGGACACCTGTGGGAATGCGTGACGGTAGGCCATGTGTTGTTGGGGGCGTGTTTCGATGGGTGCGTCGAGTGAAATGTGCGGAAAAAGCATTTTTTCCCCACATTTTGGACTTTGCGGGGCTGTCTGGGTAATAAAATCTGGGGCGATGTGCGCAAATCATACCTCTGCGGATTCCCACGGGTGTCCTCTTTTCGGAAATGCATGGGGTTCCCTGTTTTCCTGGTGGCTTGGACACCCGAGGCCCATATCTGTATTTTGTGCCGGTCGGCAGAATGGCTGAGATTCCCCTCTGCAAACAGACTGGGGGTTGCTTGTTTTTTCGGCTTGCCCCTTGCCAGCCAGGTAGGTGCACCCACACATGTGAGGTACTGTTTTCATCGGGACACCTGTGGGAACGCCTGACGGTAGGCCATGTGTTGTTGGGGGCGTGTTTCAATGGGTGCGCCGAGCGAAATGTCTGGAAAATGTGTTTTTTTCCCCACATTTTGGACTTTGCGGGGGTGTCTGGGTAATAAATTCTGGGGCGATGTGCGCAAATCATACCTCTGCGGATTCCCACGTGTGTCCTCTTTTCGGAAATGCATGGGGTTCCCTGTTTTCCTCGGTGGCTTGGACACCCGAGGCCCATATCTGTACGTTGTGCCGGTCGGCAGAATGTCTGAGATTTCCCTCTGAAAACAGACTTGGTGTTACTTGTGTTTTAGGCTTTCCCCTTGGCGGCCAGGTAGGTGCACCCACACATGTGAGGTACCGTTTTCATCAGGACACGTGTGGGAACACGTGACGGTAGGCCATGTGTTGTTGGGGGCGTGTTTCGATGGGTGCATCGAGTGAAATGTGCGGAAAATGTGTTTTTTTCCCCACATTTCAGACTTTGCGGGGGTGTCTGGGTAATAAATTCTGGGGCGATGTGCGCAAATCATACCTCTGCGGATTCCCACGGGTGTCCTCTTTTCGGAAATGCATGGGTTCCCTGTTTTCCTCGGTGGCTTGGACACCCGAGGCCCACATCTGTACGTTGTGCCGGTCGGCAGAATGTCTGAGATTTCCCTCTGAAAACAGACTTGGTGTTACTTGTGTTTTAAGATTTCCCCTTGGCGGCCAGGTAGGTGCACCCACACATGTGAGGTACCGTTTTCATCGGGACACCTGTGGGAATGCGTGACGGTAGGCCATGTGTTGTTGGGGGCGTGTTTCGATGGGTGCGTCGAGCGAAATGTGCGGAAAAGGTGTTTTTTTCCCCACATTTCGGACTTTGCGCGGGTGTCTGGGTAATAAATTCTGGGGCGATGTGCGCAAATCATACCTCTGCGGATTCCCACGGGTGTCCTCTTTTCGGAAATGCATGGGGTTCCCCGTTTTCCTTGGTGGCTTGGACACCCGAGGCCCATATCTGTACGTTGTGCCGGTCGGCAGAATGTCTGAGATTTTGCTCTGAAAACGGACTTGGGGTTACTTGTGTTTTAGGCTTTCCCCTTGGTGGCCAGGTAGGTGCACCCACACATGTGGGGTACCGTTTTCATCGGGACACCTGTGGGAACGCAGGACGGTAGGCCATGTGTTGTTGGGGGTGTGTTTCGATGGGTGCATCAAGCGAAATGTGCGGAAAAAGTGTTTTTTTCCACAGATTTCGGACTTTGCGGGGCTGTCTGGTTAATAAATTCTGGGGCGATGTGCGCAAATCATACCTCTGCGTATTACCACTGGTGTCCTCTTTTCGGAAATGCATGGGGTTCCCTGTTTTCCTCAGTGGCTTGGACACCCGAGGCCCATATCTGTAGGTTGTGCCGGTCGGCAGAATGGCTGAGATTCCCGTCTGCAAACAGACTGGGGGTTGCTTGCGTTTTTGGCTTGCCCCTTGCCAGCCAGGTAGGTGCACCGACGCATGTGAGGTACCATTTTCATCGGGACACCTATGGGAACGCGGGACGGTAGGCCATGTGTTGTTGGGGGCGTGTTTCGATGGGTGTATCGAGCGAAATGTGCGGAAAAAGTGTTTTTTTCCACACATTTCGGACTTTGCGGGGCTGTCTGGGTAATAAATTCTGGGGCGATGTGCGCAAATCATACCTCTGTGTATTCCACTGGGTGTCCTCTTTTCGGAAATGCATGGGGTTCCCTGTTTTCCTCGGTGGCTTGGACACCCGAGGCCCATATATGTATATTGTGCCGGTCGGCAGAATGGCTGAGATTCCCATCTGCAAACAGACTGGGGGTTGCTTGCGTTTTCGGCTTGCCCCTTGCCAGCCAGGTAGGTGCACCCACGCATGTGAGGTACCGTTTTCATCGGGACACCTGTGGGAATGCGTGACGGTAGGCCATGTGTTGTTGGGGGCGTGTTTCGATGGGTGCGTCGAGTGAAATGTGCGGAAAAAGCATTTTTTCCCCACATTTTGGACTTTGCGGGGCTGTCTGGGTAATAAAATCTGGGGCGATGTGCGCAAATCATACCTCTGCGGATTCCCACGGGTGTCCTCTTTTCAGAAATGCATGGGGTTCCCCGTTTTCCTTGGTGGCTTGGACACCCGAGGCCCATATCTGTACGTTGTGCCGGTCGGCAGAATGTCTGAGATTTCGCTCTGAAAACGGACTTGGGGTTACTTGTGTTTTAGGCTTTCCCCTTGGTGGCCAGGTAGGTGCACCCACACATGTGGGGTACCGTTTTCATCCGGACACCTGTGGGAACGCAGGACGGTAGGCCATGTGTTGTTGGGGATGTGTTTCGATGGGTGCATCAAGCGAAATGTGCGGAAAAAGTGTTTTTTTCCACAGATTTCGGACTTTGCGGGGCTGTCTGGGTAATAAATTCTGGGGCGATGTGCGCAAATCATACCTCTGCGTATTACCACTGGTGTCCTCTTTTCGGAAATGCATGGGGTTCCCTGTTTTCCTCAGTGGCTTGGACACCCGAGGCCCATATCTGTAGGTTGTGCCGGTCGGCAGAATGGCTGAGATTCCCGTCTGCAAACAGACTGGGGGTTGCTTGCATTTTCGGCTTGCCCCTTGTCAGCCAGGTAGGTGCACCGACGCATGTGAGGTACCGTTTTCATCGGGACACCTGTGGGAACGCGGGACGGTAGGCCATGTGTTGTTGGGGGCGTGTTTCGATGGGTGTATCGAGCGAAATGTGCGGAAAAAGTGTTTTTTTCCACACATTTCGGACTTTGCGGGGCTGTCTGGGTAATAAATTCTGGGGCGATGTGCGCAAATCATACCTCTGCGTATTCTACTGGGTGTCCTCTTTTCGGAAATGCATGGGGTTCCCTGTTTTCCTCGGTGGCTTGGACACCCGAGGCCCATATATGTATGTTGTGCCGGTCGGCAGAATGGCTGAGATTCCCGTCTGCAAACAGACTGGGGGTTGCTTGCGTTTTCGGCTTGCCCCTTGCCAGCCAGGTAGGTGCACCCACGCATGTGAGGTACCGTTTTCATCGGGACACCTGTGGGAATGCGTGACGGTAGGCCATGTGTTGTTGGGGGCGTGTTTCGATGGGTGCGTCGAGTGAAATGTGCGGAAAAAGCATTTTTTCCCCACATTTTGGACTTTGCGGGGCTGTCTGGGTAATAAAATCTGGGGCGATGTGCGCAAATCATACCTCTGCGGATTCCCACGGGTGTCCTCTTTTCGGAAATGCATGGGGTTCCCTGTTTTCCTGGTGGCTTGGACACCCGAGGCCCATATCTGTATTTTGTGGTGGTCGGCAGAATGGCTGAGATTCCCCTCTGCAAACAGACTGGGGGTTGCTTGTGTTTTCGCTTGCCCCTTGCCAGCCAGGTAGGTGCACCCACACATGTGAGGTACCGTTTTCATCGGGACACCTGTGGGAACGCCTGACGGTAGGCCATGTGTTGTTGGGGGCGTGTTTCAATGGGTGCGCCGAGCGAAATGTCTGGAAAATGTGTTTTTTTCCCCACATTTTGGACTTTGCGGGGGTGTCTGGGTAATAAATTCTGGGGCGATGTGCGCAAATCATACCTCTGCGGATTCCCACTTGTGTCCTCTTTTCGGAAATGCATGGGGTTCCCTGTTTTCCTCGGTGGCTTGGACACCCGAGGCCCATATCTGTACGTTGTGCCGGTCGGCAGAATGTCTGAGATTTCCCTCTGAAAACAGACTTGGGGTTACTTGTGTTTTAGGCTTTCCCCTTGGCGGCCAGGTAGGTGCACCCACACATGTGAGGTACCATTTTCATCGGGACACCTGTGGGAACACGTGACTGTAGGCCATGTGTTGTTGGGGGCGTGTTTCGATGGGTGCATCGAGTGAAATGTGCGGAAAATGTGTTTTTTTCCCCACATTTCGGACTTTGCGGGGGTGTCTGGGTAATAAATTCTGGGGCGATGTGCGCAAATCATACCTCTGCGGATTCCCACGGGTGTCCTCTTTTCGGAAATGCATGGGGTTCCCTGTTTTCCTCGGTGGCTTGGACACCCGAGGCCCATATCTGTATTTTGTGCCGGTCGGCAGAATGGCTGAGATTCCCCTCTGCAAACAGACTGGGGGTTGCTTGTGTTTTCGGCTTGCCCCTTGCCAGCCAGGTAGGTGCACCCACACATGTGAGGTACCGTTTTCATCGGGACACCTGTGGGAACGCCTGACGGTAGGCCATGTGTTGTTGGGGGCGTGTTTCAATGGGTGCGCCGAGCGAAATGTCTGGAAAATGCGTTTTTTTCCCCACATTTTGGACTTTGCGGGGGTGTCTGGGTAATAAATTCTGGGGCGATGTGCGCAAATCATACCTCTGCGGATTCCCACGTGTGTCCTCTTTTCGGAAATGCATGGGGTTCCCTGTTTTCCTCGGTGGCTTGGACACCCGAGGCCCATATCTGTACGTTGTGCCGGTCGGCAGAATGTCTGAGATTTCCCTCTGAAAACAGACTTGGGGTTACTTGTGTTTTAGGCTTTCCCCTTGGCGGCCAGATAGGTGCACCCACACATGTGAGGTACCGTTTTCATCGGGACACCTGTGGGAACACGTGACGGTAGGCCATGTGTTGTTGGGGGCGTGTTTCGATGGGTGCATAGAGTAAAATGTGCGGAAAATGTGTTTTTTTCCCCACATTTCGGAATTTGCGGGGGTGTCTGGGTAATAAATTCTGGGGCGATGTGTGCAAATCATACCTCTGCGGATTCCCACGGGTGTCCTCTTTTCGGAAATGCATGGGTTCCCTGTTTTCCTCGGTGGCTTGGACACCCGAGGCCCATATCTGTACGTTGTGCCGGTCGGCAGAATGTCTGAGATTTCCCTCTGAAAACAGACTTGGGGTTACTTGTGTTTTAAGCTTTCCCCTTGGCGGCCAGGTAGGTGCACCCACACATGTGAGGTACCGTTTTCATCAGGACACCTGTGGGAACGCTGTGAGAGAACGGATCTCAACGACCGGTGGGGGGTGTCTGTACTTCCGCTCCCTATATGGTGGAGGGGAGGCACAGGAGACCCCAGCCAAGATTCTCTATTCGGTAGCAATGGTCGAGCAATCAAGGCCTAGCTTCTCAGGAGGTGATGCAGGCTGGTTCTTAAGTACAGTGTAACCCCAAGCCCCCACAAAGGAATATCCACACTCTGTATTGGTTAGAACACAGTCTTTATATAATCAATAGTTAAGGTTATGTACATTCATCATGATAACTCACTTTGTACTCTGGCAAAATCTACAATGACAAATATTTACAATCCTAAAGTGGTACCACCCTAGATCCCATTGAAGTGCATGAACAATACTGTACAATGTCACACAGACCAATAGAGTGAAACCAGCAATAGAGAGAGGAGAGAAAATAAGATGGTTGAGCAATAGGCAGAATACTGACCCCTACCACTAGGCACAGTTCTGTGTGGAGATCCCCCCACCTGGGCAACCTGTAAAGAAAGATATAGCACAAGCCCAGTCCATATATTTCTCTGCAAGTCTTATTTTCCCCTATAATGTTTTTACCCCCCCAATGTACCTGGTGGAGTCGAGTTCCTCGAAAAGGCGTCGACAAACGTCGAGGGACTCGCTGTTCGGCGACGGGGAATCGACGGCCCTTCTTGAATGCCTTCCCTTTCAAGCGGGAGGCACGGGGCGTCGAACGTCCGTTGACAAACGAGGTAGAACGATGTCGAAGAGGCGCAGCTTCGTCCGAGCGGTGCTCGTCGGCGTCGGGGCGTCGGCGTCCTGCAAGGCGGAGGTGTGCGGGGCACCTCGATGACAATAGTTCTGGACCGCAAAGATTGTAGAGACGGGAGCCCAGCAAGGGCGTCGAGTCGTCCGAGTCTTTGAGGTCGTCGGGTGGCGGGAAACCCACCGGCAGGTTTCTCCTCGGCGCGTTGGTCGTCCTCGACTTTCTCCGGCAGGATAAGAGGTCGACGAAGCGGTCGAGAGAGTCCTTCGATTGAATGTTCTTAGGCAAAGGAGCGGACGGCTCCGGTCGTCGGCGGCACGGCGTCAAGTGGTTCCCACGGCTGGGCAACACAACTTCGACGGGCCTCCAGCGGTTCCACAAACCTGCGAACCCTGGTCGACGGCAATGGACTTCGACGGCGTCGATGTCCGGGTGCTTCACTTCGATCTCCTCGGCGGTCCCGTCTCGGGTCGGCAGCCTTTCGAGGATCTGTCTTCCAGGGCGCTTCGGCGAAGATGGAGCGGTGCTCGATGGTCCCTCGGAGCACGGGAAGAGGGCGCCTTACCAGGTCCTCTCTCGGGTCAGCCCTCGACGATCTCGTCAGCCTTCGGATCGGTCGAAGCAAATGCCACAGCAAATCTTCTTCTTCCAGCTGGACGTCGAGGATCAGCAGTTCCAGTTACTCGTAGAGTGGAGACTCAGCTCCCTGGCTGCTTTAGGAGCACAATGGTCGCTTCTCAACCAAAGGTCCCTTCTGAACACTTTTCCAGTGGTGAGAGGTCCCCAGATATACTATCCTCTCTCTCATCCACGCTGCTGGCACACACTCAGCAGCCAATCATACTGCAGGCCATTCATGCAGTCAGTCAGCCAATCAGGCACACGGTGCATTCAGGCCACACTCCTCCCTTCCAGACACTCACAACAAGGAATGTGGATTGGGACAAGTACCCAGCCATTCAACACTACACACTGCATTCAGGCCAGTTTCGGGCAGGGCTGTCTCAGTCTTTGTCTCACATGCCAGAAACCAGACAACCACAACAAGGAGTGCATATTGGTCACCCACTCCATTCACCCAGGTCCCACCCACAACATACAGTCAATGGGAAGGCTCCAGTCAGTCTAGCTAGGCCTTCACAACAACACCATATATGGAACTTCCACCCAACAGCCAGTCAGGGGGAAGGGACAGAGTCAGGGCTTCCCAGGACTTTGGGAAAAACAAGACAACAGGCAATAGAAAGCAAGAGGCCACAGGGGCCATCTTGTTTCTATCAGGAATCAACTGATCCCAATGGCAGGGCCTGGGTGTCCCAAAATGGAGGACACTCAGAGCACCTGGCAGATTCAGCATGGAGCTGCCACCAGCCCATACCCTGCTCTGTGGGCCACCCACAGGTGCCCAAAAACATACACTAGGGGCACAGGGTTGTACCCCTACCCATGGGTGCCATAAGGGTATCCCATGGGTCTGTTCACCAAACCAAAAGAGGGAGCTGCACTGCCAGGAGTCCCACATGGACTCCTGGGCAGAAAACATGACAGAACACACGGTAGAAACAGAAAAAGGACAAGGATTCAGAGGCCCTGTCCCTCAGATGCATTTCCAGCATCACAGTCGCCCCCCCCAGACTGAGGTGGAGGGTGTCTAATCTCCCACGGGATAGACACCCTCATCCAGACGGTCAACATACCTTCTGGAAAGGCCATCTGCATTATCGTGACTCTTCCCTGGTCTGTGTTCTATGGTGAAGTCTAGCCCTTGCAGGCTAATGGACCACCTGAGCAATTTCGGGTTCTCACCCTTCATCTGCATAAGCCACTTCAGGGGCTTATGATCTGTTTGGACCTTGAAGGTAGACCCCGTAAGGTAGGGCCTAAAACGCCTAAGGCTCCAAACTATACTAAAACACTCCTTTTCAACAGTAGCCCACCTAAGTTCTCTACCCTTGAGTTGTCTACTGATGAATATGATAGGGTGTTCTCTCCCTTTGTCATCTAACTGGGACAAGACAGCTCCAATTCCGGTGTCGCAGGCATCCGCCTGGACGATAAAGGGTCGGCTGTAGTCAGGCGCACTCAACACAGGTGCCCTACACAGACTTTCTTTCAAGCCATCAAAGGCCCTCTGACAGTCTTCGGTCCAATTAACCTTCCTAGGCTGCTTGGGTGACGTTAGAGCGGTCAGAGGTGCAGCTATGGTTCCATAGTCTGCCATGAAATTGCGATAGTACCCAGTGAGGCCCAAAAAGGCTCTCACCTGGGTTTGAGTAGTGGGAGTCTCCCAGTTCTGTACATCCTGTACTTTACTGGCGAGAGGTTGGATTTGACCCCCTCCTACCTCATGACCAAGATAGGTAACTTTCCCCTGAGCTATCTGGCACTTGGTGGCCTTGATAGTGAGGTTAGCCCTTTTCAAGGCCTGCAACACCCTATCCAGATGTGTCAAATGCTCTTCCCAGGGGGAACTGTAGACGGCAATGTTGTCTAAGTAAGCCACACAAAAGGCTTCCAGCCCACTGAGCGCATGATTGACCAATCTCTGGAAGGTGGCAGGGGCATTCTTCAACCCAAAAGGCATGACCCTAAACTGGTAGAGTCCCTCAGGTGTTGAGAAGGCCGTCTTTTCCTTGGCATGGTCCGTCAGAGCTATTTGCCAATAGCCTGAAGTGAGGTCAAAGGTGCTCACAAACTTGGCAGCACCGATGGTGTCCACGAGCTCATCAGCCCTGAGTAATGGGTGCGCGTCAGTTTTGGTGACGGCATTGACTCCTCGGTAGTCCACACAGAACCTCCAATCCTTGGTACCCGCCTGGGAACTTGCCTTGTGGACAAGGACCACTGGGCTGGACCAGGGACTGGTTGAGGGTTCAATAACACCCAGATCCAACATCTTGGCGACCTCAGCCTGGATGTGGTTCTTGACGGTATCTGACATACGGTAGCACCTGCTTTTGACAGGCACACTGTCACCAGTGTCAATTTCGTGCTTACACCACGGTGTAAGGCCTGGCTTCAGTGAAAACAGAGAGGCATACTGTTGAAGCAAAGCCCTACAGGCCCTCTGTTGCTCTGTTGTCAAATCTGGAGAGAGATGTACTCCCTCCACTGAGCCATCCTGAGGGTTGCTATGCAGCAAGTCAGGAAGGGGCTCACTCTCATCCTCTTCTTGCCCAGAAGCTAGCAAGAGACATGAGACTTCCGCTCGCCTGTGGAAAGGCTTGAGCCTGTTGACATGGAATAGCTGAGGAGCTACCCCAGGGGCTCCCATGTCAACCAGATAGTTGACTTCGCCCATCTTGGAGATGATCCTGAAGGCTCCAGTCCACTTGTCTGCCAAAGCCCTAGGCTTGGTAGGCTCCATCACAAGGATTTCCTGTCCCGGAGTCCAATCCACTTGCGAGGCTTTAAGGTCATGCCAGTACTTATTCAATTCCTGGCTGGCCTTGAGATTTGCTGTTGCCTGACCCATCATCTGTGTCATCCTCCGCCTGAGGCCTAACACGTAGTCCCCCACTTGCTTGGCGGGACCTGGAGGGGTGGCTTCCCAGCCTTCTCGGATCAAGGCGAGGGGCCCCCTCAGGGGATGTCCAAAGAGTAACTCAAAGGGGCTGAAACCAACACCCTCTTGAGGTACCTCTCTGTAAGCAAACAGCAGGCATGGCAGGAGGAGATCCCATTTCCTCCTTAGGGGCTCTTCCAAAGGACCTAGCATGCCCTTGCGAGTTTTGTTAAATCTCTCAACCAGACCATTGGTCTGGGGGTGGTAAGAGGTGGAGAACTTGTAGGTTACCCCGCACTCTTTCCACATGGTTTTCATGTAACTCGACAGGAAGTTGGATCCTCTGTCAGAGACAACTTCCTTGGGGAATCCAACTCGGGTGAAAATGCCCAGGAGAGCCCTGGCAACCACCTTGGCCATAACCGTCCGAAGGGGTATCGCCTCAGGGTACCTGGTGGCATGATCTACCAAGACCAGGATGAACCGATGTCCACCTGAAGTGGGAGGGTCAAGGGGACCGACGATGTCGATGCCCACCCTCTCAAATGGGGTGCCAACCACTGGCAATGGCTGCAGTGGGGCAATGACACTGCCTCCAGTCTTGCCAGACAACTGACAAGTTGGGCAGGTCCTGCAGTGGGAGTCCACTTCTACTCCCATCCGTGGCCAGTAGAAATGGGCAGAGAGCCTCTGCTTAGTCTTCTTGGTCCCAAGATGACCAGCCAAGGGCACCTCATGCGCCAACTGCAGTAGGAAGGGCCTGTAAACCTGGGGTACCACCAACCTCTTGCGGGCACCAGGTTCAGGCTTAGTGGGCTCACTAACAAGGAGCTCACCCTCCCAATAAATCCGGAAATTCCTAGGCACCTCTCCTTGTGCCTGGGCCAGGGCCTGTTTCCTCAGTCCCTCGAGAGAGTGGCACTCTCTCTGCCCCTTACAGAAGTCCGCCCGGGAGTGTCCCCCTTCAGCTAACAAGCATTGAAGGTCGGGATGATCCTCCGGGTTAAGAACCTCTCCCACAGGAGAGTCTTCTGCCTCTTCTCCCAAAGGAGTTGAGTTGGGGTTTTCCACTGGACCCAGCCCGTCCTGAGCATGGATCCCAATGGGTGCAGCAGGAAGAGAAGGTGCTCCCTCCACAGAGGTGGCCTTCTTGGTCTTCCGCCTTCTTGCCTTAGGCCTCGTCTTTGGCTTGGGTATCTGACCCACAGCCGGACCCGATGTCACCTGTGATCTAGTGACGGCAGCAGCAGTCATGGGAAGACCATCCGAGATCAACCCCAACTCTACTAGATCATTCCCTAACAAAATGTTAGCAGGGACATTGTCCTGAACCAGGACAGGAAGCTTCGCTGTCTTGTCGCCAATCATGAGTGTGACTAAGGCTACAGGGGATAATTTGGGAGGCCCACCAGCTAACCTGGTGGTTTGCAGAGGAGCACCTTCATAGTCCTCTGGCCTGAGCAGGGTCCTGTCCACCACTGTCATGCTTGCCCCAGTGTCTCTCAAACCAGTAGAAGGCTGGCCATTCAAGAGGACACTTCTCAAAAATCTACGGGTGTTCTGTGGGATAGTCGCCAGTACTTCTGCGTACTGGTCCCAGGCCCCAAGGGACACTAAGGAAATCTCCACCGGAGCACCAAATGTGATACCGGCAGAGGAGGGGAGGACAGTGGCCTCCACCTCAGACACGGGGTAAGGGTAGGTCAGGCTGACAGCCTGTACTCCAAGTGCCTTACCTTTACACTTGGGGTCACCCCTTTTGTGATCCAGAGCCCCACAGTCCCAACAAGCGCCAGGAGTGCGGGGTACGGTACTGGAACCACTGGGAGCCTGCTTTGCAGCAGGTGGACCACTACTCTTATTCCCACCCCCAGATGACTTATCCCCACTAGATTTTTGGGTCTTAGGAGAGGAAGGTTTTGGTTTACCCGACTGTGATTGCTTGGGGGACTCCTCAGCTTTCCCAGAGGCCCCCTTCTCTTTATCCTTGTCCTTCCCACTGGAGTCCTTAGGGGACACCCGGTGGGAGACCCACTTGTCAGCCAACCTAGCCAGCTTAAAGGGGTCCAAAATGTTCTGGTCAGCCACATACTGACGCAGCTCTGGTGAACAGGCTTCAGAGAAATGCTCAAAAAACAAGAGGTGGGACAATTCAACAAAAGTCTTAACCTTGTATCCATCGATCCACCCCATCATGTTCATGTGCGCAGCACTCACCCAGTCAACCCAAGACATATTCTCCTTTTTCTTAAAATCCCTGAACCTTCTAAGGTATTGGGTAGGTGTCTTGCCGAACTTGGCAATCAAAGCAGACTTCATACACTCGTACTGACCCCTTTCTTCCACACTCAGCTTCAGAATACAGTCATACCCGGTTTGAGGCACTCTGCTTAACAAACACTTCGCCCAATCTCTTTTATCCACATCATGAATCTCACAAGCCATTTCAAACGCTTCAATCCATTGGAGGATATCCGAACCCTCCACAAATACACCAACCAAATCTTTCATAAACTTGGTGGCTGGGGACCTGACACTCTCACTGGATCTAGCTGAAGTCTCCACTCTAGCTTTCTCTAGCTGGATCCTCTGACATTCAGTGTCCTGGCTCTTGAGTTCAAGGTCCTTATTTTTGAGTTCAAGATCCCTATTCTTGAGCTCCACTTGTTGAGCCAATTCCTCTTTCTTAAGCTCAGCATCTATTTCCAACTTGCGGTATTCAAAGGCCAATTTCATCCTTAATAACTCAAGTTCTAAGGAATTGCTGGAGTTTGGAACAGAGGCAGCAGGAATGGTGGCATTCCCAGAAACAGATTCAGCTGAAACCCCAGGGGCAGAGTCCTCATTGGTTGCATTCCCCCCCTCATCAAGAGTTTCACTATCAGTCTGGTAGTCCACCAGGGCAGCTATCAGCTCAGCCCTAGACTTATCCACAAAGTCTAACTCCCTAGCTTCACAAGCACTCTGGAGAGCCTCCAAGCTCATCCGAGTTAATTTGCCATTCGCAATAGACTCCATTGTTTGTAATGCAGTTACCTTGTACACAACTAAACCTTAATTCAATAAAGGGCAAATATCCTTTGTAAGTGGCACGGTTATACACTGATTCTTAAAACCATAAGCATCCCACCGCTGCCACCAGTGTGAGAGAACGGATCTCAACGACCGGTGGGGGGTGTCTGTACTTCCGCTCCCTATATGGTGGAGGGGAGGCACAGGAGACCCCAGCCAAGATTCTCTATTCGGTAGCAATGGTCGAGCAATCAAGGCCTAGCTTCTCAGGAGGTGATGCAGGCTGGTTCTTAAGTACAGTGTAACCACAAGCCCCCACAAAGGAATATCCACACTCTGTATTGGTTAGAACACAGTCTTTATATAATCAATAGTTAAGGTTATGTACATTCATCATGATAACTCACTTTGTACTCTGGCAAAATCTACAATGACAAATATTTACAATCCTAAAGTGGTACCACCCTAGATCCCATTGAAGTGCATGAACAATACTGTACAATGTCACACAGACCAATAGAGTGAAACCAGCAATAGAGAGAGGAGAGAAAATAAGATGGTTGAGCAATAGGCAGAATACTGACCCCTACCACTAGGCACAGTTCTGTGTGGAGATCCCCCCACCTGGGCAACCTGTAAAGAAAGATATAGCACAAGCCCAGTCCATATATTGCTCTGCAAGTCTTATTTTCCCCTATAATGTTTTTACCCCCCCAATGTACCTGGTGGAGTCGAGTTCCTCGAAAAGGCGTCGACAAACGTCGAGGGACTCGCTGTTCGGCGACGGGGAATCGACGGCCCTTCTTGAATGCCTTCCCTTTCAAGCGGGAGGCACGGGGCGTCGAACGTCCGTCGACAAACGAGGTAGAACGATGTCGAAGAGGCGGCAGCTTCGTCCGAGCGGTGCTCGTCGGCGTCGGGGCGTCGGCGTCCTGCAAGGCGGAGGTGTGCGGGGCACCTCGATGACAATAGTTCTGGACCGCAAAGATTGTAGAGACGGGAGCCCAGCAAGGGCGTCGAGTCGTCCGAGTCTTTGAGGTCGTCGGGTGGCGGGAAACCCACCGGCAGGTTTCTCCTCGGCGCGTTGGTCGTCCTCGACTTTCTCCGGCAGGATAAGAGGTCGACGAAGCGGTCGAGAGAGTCCTTCGATTGAATGTTCTTAGGCAAAGGAGCGGACGGCTCCGGTCGTCGGCGGCACGGCGTCAAGTGGTTCCCACGGCTGGGCAACACAACTTCGACGGGCCTCCAGCGGTTCCACAAACCTGCGAACCCTGGTCGACGGCAATGGACTTCGACGGCGTCGATGTCCGGGTGCTTCACTTCGATCTCCTCGGCGGTCCCGTCTCGGGTCGGCAGCCTTTCGAGGATCTGTCTTCCAGGGCGCTTCGGCGAAGATGGAGCGGTGCTCGATGGTCCCTCAGAGCACGGGAAGAGGGCGCCTTACCAGGTCCTCTCTCGGGTCAGCCCTCGACGATCTCGTCAGCCTTCGGATCGGTCGAAGCAAATGCCACAGCAAATCTTCTTCTTCCAGCTGGACGTCGAGGATCAGCAGTTCCAGTTACTCGTAGAGTGGAGACTCAGCTCCCTGGCTGCTTTAGGAGCACAATGGTCGCTTCTCAACCAAAGGTCCCTTCTGAACACTTTTCCAGTGGTGAGAGGTCCCCAGATATACTATCCTCTCTCTCATCCACGCTGCTGGCACACACTCAGCAGCCAATCATACTGCAGGCCATTCATGCAGTCAGTCAGCCAATCAGGCACACGGTGCATTCAGGCCACACTCCTCCCTTCCAGACACTCACAACAAGGAATGTGGATTGGGACAAGTACCCAGCCATTCAACACTACACACTGCATTCAGGCCAGTTTCGGGCAGGGCTGTCTCAGTCTTTGTCTCACATGCCAGAAACCAGACAACCACAACAAGGAGTGCATATTGGTCACCCACTCCATTCACCCAGGTCCCACCCACAGGAGGTACCCACAACATACAGTCAATGGGAAGGCTCCAGTCAGTCTAGCTGGGCCTTCACAACAACACCATATATGGAACTTCCACCCAACAGCCAGTCAGGGGGAAGGGACAGAGTCAGGGCTTCCCAGGACTTTGGGAAAAACAAGACAACAGGCAATAGAAAGCAAGAGGCCACAGGGGCCATCTTGTTTCTATCAGGAATCAACTGATCCCAATGGCAGGGCCTGGGTGTCCCAAAATGGAGGACACTCAGAGCACCTGGCAGATTCAGCATGGAGCTGCCACCAGCCCATACCCTGCTCTGTGGGCCACCCACAGGTGCCCAAAAACATACACTAGGGGCACAGGGTTGTACCCCTACCCATGGGTGCCATAAGGGTATCCCATGGGTCTGTTCACCAAACCAAAAGAGGGAGCTGCACTGCCAGGAGTCCCACATGGACTCCTGGGCAGAAAACATGACAGAACACACGGTAGAAACAGAAAAAGGACAAGGATTCAGAGGCCCTGTCCCTCAGATGCATTTCCAGCATCACAAACGCGTGACGGTAGGCCATGTGTTGTTGGGGGCGTGTTTCGATGGGTGCGTCGAGCGAAATGTGCGGAAAAGGTGTTTTTTTCCCCACATTTCGGACTTTGTGGGGGTGTCTGGGTAATAAATTCTGGGGCGATGTGCGCAAATCATACCTCTGCGGATTCCCACGGGTGTCCTCTTTTCGGAAATGCATGGGGTTCCCTGTTTTGCTCGGTGGCTTGGACACCCGAGGCACATATCTGTACGTTGTGCCGGTCGGCAGAATGTCTGAGATTTCGCTCTGAAAACAGACTTGGGGTTACTTGTGTTTTAGGCTTTCCCCTTGGCGGCCAGGTAGGTGCACCCACACATATGGGGTACCGTTTTCATTGGGACACCTGTGGGAACGCGGGACGGTAGGCCATGTGTTGTTGGGGGCGTGTTTCGATGGGTGCGTCGAGCGAAATGTGTGGAAAAAGCGTTTTTTTCCCCACATTTCGGACTTTGCAGGGCTGTCTGGGTAATAAATTCTGGGGCGATGTGCGCAAATCATACCTCTGCGGATTCCCATGGGTGTCCTCTTTTCGGAAATGCATGGGCTTCCCTGTTTTCCTCGTTTGCTTGGACACCCGAGGCCCAGATCTGTACATTGTGCCGGTCGGCAGAATGTCTGAGATTTCCCTCTGAAAACAGACTTGGGGTTACTTGTGTTTTAGGCTTTCCCCTTGGCGGCCAGGTAGGTGCACCCACACATGTGAGGTACCTTTTTCATCGGGACACCTGTGGGAACGCGTGACGGTAGGCCATGTGTTGTTGGGGGCGTGTTTCGATGGGTGCGTCGAGCAAAATGTGCGGAGAAGGTGTTTTTTTCCCCACATTTCGGACTTTGCGGGGGTGTCTGGGTAATAAATTCTGGGGCGATGTGCGCAAATCATACCTCTGCGGATTCCCACGGGTGTCTTCTTTTCGGAAATGCATGGGGTTCCCTGTTTTCCTCGGTGGCTTGGACACCCGAGGCCCAGATCTGTACATTGTGCCGGTCGGCAGAATGTCTGAGATTTCCCTCTGAAAACAGACTTGGGGTTACTTGTGTTTTAGGCTTTCCCCTTGGCGGCCAGGTAGGTGCACCCACACATGTGAGGTACCTTTTTCATCGGGACACCTGTGGGAACGCGTGACGGTAGGCCATGTGTTGTTGGGGGCGTGTTTCGATCGGTGCGTCGAGCGAAATGTGCGGAAAAAGCGTTTTTTTCCCGACATTTCGGACTTTGCGGGGCTGCCTGGGTAATAAATTCTGGGGCGATGTGCACAAATCATACCTCTGCCTATTCCCACGGGTGTCCTCTTTTCATAAATGCATCTGGTTCCCCATTTTCCTCGGTGGCTTGGACACCCGAGGCCCATATCTGTACGTTGTGCCGGTCGGCAGAATGTCTGAGATTTCGCTCTGAAGCGGCCAGGCAGGTGCACCCACACATGTGGGGTACCATTTTCATCGGGACACCTGTGGGAACACGGGACGGTAGGCCATGTGTTGTGTTTGTGTGGTTTTCATAACGTTTTGACCCATTTGCTGGTGCCCTTTGTCTCACAACCCTTTCTTTTCCCAAATGTGACCTACATTTAGTCGCTGCTTTAGCCACCATACACTTTTGTAACCTACACAAGTCACCTACCCTTGAAAAGGTCTGCCTGTGCTCTTTCAAAAAATGTATGGCTGCCATTCCTCACCACATTGGTTTTCACAATTTACACATGCTAAGTGCGTCTGGTCAGGCCGTGAGCGTAAAACTCCTGTGTACCATGGCTCAGTGTTTGGCTTGTGGTATTGCTTGTTTTGCAAAAACACTACAAAAATGGTATGCTCTCCTAACTGCAAGAGTCGGGGGAATGTAGCGGAGCATTGATTTTCTCAAAATTCATAGAAGCCATTGCCGTACCAAGCCAACCATGTCCAACACATACCTTTTTTTTCAGTCATTTTCCCGCATTTCCACCATTCGATGGCAGTTTCCCCTACCTAGTTGTTGACTGACCTATGCAAATCACCCCTTCCTAAACTTGAAATTTTGTCTACTTTTCAGAAATATATGCCTTTCTGGCCTCCAATTTGGCTTTCCTGCCCTTTTCTTCCATTCCGTCCATGCATGTCCAATCGGCAAAAATGGCAAAAATCGCCTACCTCTCACAAAACGGTTGATAACCACATCAAAATATTTTTTTTCCATTTCCACTCAACCTGTTCCTGAAAGCCACGACATTGGGGAACTCAGCACAGCAAACCATTTGTTCCTAGCTCTTACAAGGAAAAAAACACAGGCTTCTTTGTACATCATTTTATTGGCATTTTTTGAAAAAACCCAAAATTTTCGCACTTTTTTCTTATTTTCTCTCACCCCCCTACAGCAACCTGGGATTCCTGGGTGGTGTTACAACCGCCTACATGTGGGAAAAAAAGGAGCCAAATTTGGCCGAGATATCTCATGTAACAAAAAAGTTACAAGCCATTGAATGGCCACATACCAAAATCACCAAAAAAGGCTATGGCACTTAAAGGGTTAAACGGCACCTGCCACATGGTTGAACAAAAATCTGACCAAGTAGAATTTCACTTCCAGAACAACCAAATTCCAGTCATGACAGTAATAGCAGTAGGACAACAGACTGGTGATGGGGGGTCCTCTCTATTTCTGAAAATCAACCTTCCTTCCAGTTTAAGGTGGCATTCCACACTGGAGGGAAACACCCTGAAATTATTTACTAATTCACAATCAGACATTCCCACTCCAATAGTCCAGAAAGATGTGAAATCAGCTCAGAGCCTGGCTGATGTTCAGCAAATTGGGAGAGCAGTTGTTCATCCCTGTTCAGTTAAATGATGGGAAGGACTCTGTTCTCGGCCGAGTGTGTGTGAACAACGGTAAGAGCTTCATCAGCGAAGCCATGTTCCGCCAACTCCCAAAAGATCCAGCCATTCCCACATTAAAACTGATAGACAAATGGGAAATGGATCTGGAAACACCCAATTCGAAACATCTCCTGCCAAGCAGGTGTATGCTCAAAATCTCCATTGGCAACAAGAGCATAGTCCATAATTGTTGGGTCGTGCGAGACGTCACTGCCGCCTTCACTTTGCCATTAGTTTGGACCTAATAAACTTCAAAGCTTGGTCCCGATTAGCGGATAATCCCATGGGCTTTGATGACCCAGAAAAAGCATTTAGGTCAGCTCAATTGCTACCTTATGCAGTTGAAATTCAGATTAAAGAGGAAATCACCATCCCAGAAAGGACCCGACAATTCTCCCTGGAAGTGAAAGTTAAAAGAGGACAATAATTGAAAAACCCTGATGCTTATATTCATCTAAATGCTTTGCTCCAACAGCAAGGGTTAGGGGTAAACCCAACACCATTAGTCAACATAGAACATGATGCCATTCCAATAGAGGTGGATAACAGCGACTTAAAGAGCATTACTGTAGCCGCAGGCACCATTATTGGAATGGCGGTTGATGACCGACATTTCTCCATTGATTTAGGAAATGAACTGTTAGGACCAATCCCCAAGGACTGTTTTGACAGTGACAGTGATGACAATACAACACCAGACAGGATCTTTACCCGGCATGGGGGGAACTTCCTGGTGTACACTTCTTGCCCTTATGGTAAGGAAGACGTGACTTGTGACTTCAGAAGGGATGAGGTGATTTTCCAGGTCCATGAGGGCTGCCTTTCCCACATGAAGCCTCAGGTCCAAATCAGCACTCTGACCAGGGATTTCTCCACCCAGCTGGAGGAGGCCGCTGAGATAGCAAAACCAGAAGTCTTTCCAGGCTTCAGGCAGATGGTGGAAGAGAGAGTCAACCTAGCTGATGCCTGTGTGACTCTGGAACAGAAGCAAAAGTCGAAACAAGTTTTCTTGGATTTCCAAGATCTCTTTGCGGTAGACTCATATGACTGTGGTCGCAACGACATCCACTCAACAACAATTCCCACGGACCCTGGCATGACTCCAGTGTTTGTGAAGCCATATCGCTTGCCTCTCGCATCAATGGAGTCCCTTACTGAAATAATTAAGAACCTTGAGTCCCGGGGAATAATCCGTCCAGTACACAGCACCTTCAATAATCCGGTGCTGGGAATATTGAAGCCAAACGGCCAGTGGAGACTCTGCGCCGACCTTAGGGAGCTCAACAAACGGGTCCAAACTTCCCGATGGCCTCTGCCCTACATTGACCAAGGGCTGGCCCAGATTCAGGGGTCACAGGTATTCACTGCAATAGACCTGACCAATGGATACTGGACCGCGCCTGTCAGTAGGGAGGACCAATACAAACTGGCTTTAACCTTTGGGGGCCAGCAGTACACAGGGACCCGGACTTCCTTCAGATACCTCAACTCCGTCAATGAATTCAACATTTTCCTACACAAGGTCATGCCCGACCTGGGTGCGAGGGGTAACCTGGCTTATGTAGATGATGTCCTCATTAAAAGCTCAACTGTTGAGGAACACATAGCGGAGATCTGTTATGTCCTGACCCAGTTGAGGGCCGCGGAGCAAAACTTTCCTTCCAAAAAGCACAGTGGTGTAGAACACGTGTTAATTTCTTGGGGCATGAGATTACTCCTCAGGATCTCTGTCCCCAGGAAAAGAAAGTGGAAGCACTCCAGAAACTAAAGGATCCCACAACTCTGCAGGAACTAAGGAGCCTCCTTGGACTGACCAATTACAGCAGAAAGTTCATTGAGGGCTACGCAGAGATCACCAGACCCCTGATTCATCTCTTGAAGGGGGGGTCAAGTGGGAAGGGGGTCCAGAACAATCCGAGGCAGTAAGACAACTCAAAAGAAGCTTCTCACAAGCGCCTTGCCTAGCTTACCCTGTCAGAAACAAGGAGTTCTTCCTGGAGACAGGGTTCTCTAATACGTGCTTGACGGCAGTATTATACCAAAAGCATGACAAGGTCAATAAAGTAATCTCCTATGCGAGCAAAACTTTATCCCCGTGGAGGAAAGATTCAACGATTGTGAGAAGGCACTCCTGGCAACGGTGTGGGCATTAAAGAATTACTGCTCGTTCATCCAGGGGGAACACATCATAGTGGAGACTCCACACCAGCTCTGCAATACCTCCAAAGTGACAGAATCCGGGCCGGAAATGTGAGTAATTCCCAAATTACTTCCTGGATTATGTCAATGCAAGGCTTTCCTGTGGAGGTCAGATATGGCCAAAACAAGAAGAGTCCCCTCGCGCAAGGTCTGGCTGACTTGCATGATAGTGCCAGAGAAAACTGTCTCGAGGACGAAAGTCTAAAAATCAAGGACAACATGGAGTCATACATTAATTCCCCACACAAAGTCTTTGAAGAAGACAAGTGTGAGGGAATGCCCACTGTCTATGTGGATGGATGCTCGTAGCATGTTGACAACAACGGGGAAAAAGAACTGGTGGCCGGCGTAGGGAATGCATGGGTGAATGAGTCCCCAGAACCCTCCGCTGGGTACAAAATTGGTACCCGAAGTAGTCAGGTAGCAGAGTTGATGGCTGTGCATCAAGCCATCCTCACTGCTGTCCAACATCAACTCCACGAACTGGTCATAATCACAGATTTGGATTATGTCCGGAACGGGTTCGTGGAGCACCTGGTTAATTGGAAAACCAGAGGCATGTTATGTGCTAATAACAAACCCCTGAAACATGGGAAGTTAATCCAAAATATTGATGATCTGGTCACATCGAATGGGATGACCATCTACTTGAAGAAGATCAAGGGTCATTCCAAAGTAGAGAGACCAGACAAAACTGGAAATGACTTAGCTGATCAGCTGGCCAAAACTGGGGCCATCCAAGGGGATCTAATAGAAATAGAGTCCCTGTTGGGGGAAATCCAGGTCACTGCTATCATTAGGTCCCAGACAAATGCTCACAACGATCTTTCAACTGCACAATGGAGTAAGGAGACCCCTGATGCTGATTTAATTACGGCTCAGAAGGGGGATCCAATAATTGGTAAGTTTTACCAACACATTGAGGACCCTGAGAACTTTCCCCTGACAGATACCGACTATGTTGGGAAAGAGGACCTAAGAGTGTTGATGAAATGTCCAAAGATGTTCCGAATCCAAGACGGTTTGTTGGTAAGGAAATCCCAAGCTGGCCATGATCAGTGGGTGGTTCCTACCTCATTCCGAAGCCTGATGTTAAGTCACGCCCATGATGCGGCCACCGACGGTCATAGGGGGTATCACACAACACTGGAAATCTTAAGAGAGGTTGCATACTGGCCACACATGGGGCAGGACCTCGACCAATACTTGAAGGGGTGTCTTGTGTGTGCACAATTTCAGCCAACATCCTTCACACACCGGGTGCCTCTCCAAAAGAGGGGGATGACACTGCCATGGTTAGATTTGCAAATCGACTTCGTAGGCCCTGTGATTCACTCGTCTAGAGGAAACAAGTACATGTTGACGGTCACATGCTTGTTTATCAAGTGGGTGGAATGTCTCCCGGCCCCAAACTGCAAGGCAGAAACAGCAGCTGCCCTGATGATTAACCACATCTTTTCCCGTTTGGTCTACCTTAAAGGATTGAGTCAGACAGAGGTAGCCATTTCGCCAGCGAGGTAATGACAAAGATGTGGGAGATACTGGGGGTGAAAAGGAAGCTACATATTGCTTACCGGCCAGCCTCTTCTGGTGCAGTGGAGAGATACAACAGAACCATTGTGAGCATATTAAAAAAGTTTGTGGCAGATTATGGGCCAAGTTGGGATATCCGATTACCTCTGGTCCTAATGGCCATCAGATCTACCCCTTCATCTGCAACCACAATGTCACCATTTGAGTTGATGACTGAACGCAAGATGGTGCTTCCCCAGCATTTGCTCTACAGGACCCAAGAGCAGACATTGATAAATGCCTCCACAACTCATGAGTATGTGGAGAATTTAAGGAAACACCTTCAACATGCTTTGCCTATGCTCAAGGAATCTAGAAAGATCAGCTGATAGCATGAAGACCCATTACGACCTGAAGACAACCAGGAAGGAATATAATGTGGGAAACCGGGTCTATCTATACAATTTCCAAAGGAACCAGGCCAAACAGCAAAATTTTTGCCTACATGGAAGGGACCGTTGGAAATTATAGACAAGATCTCCCCAGTAGCTTATAAGATCCGCATCCCCAAAGGTAGTCTGGCGGAAGGGGAAGACAAGTGGGTACATATAAATCAGCTAAAGTGTTGCCATCCCAGGCATACTCTGCAACAACTGGAGGAGTCCTCTGCAATACCAGAGGGGACCGCTCCAGATTAATTCAGTTCCACCCTAAAATATACCACATATAGCCTATAAAATTCTACGATTCTTGAATATGTTCTTGCCTCCTGATTTAAAAAAATGTATATGTTCATGTTTTTGACTATAAAATGTATATGCCGCCCCACTATATCAATAGTGGGGATGAAATGTCTAGGAATGTGTATTGCTGCTTTGCTTTATCATCCTAGGAGAGATGAAACCCGGAGACTGACTACGGAAGACGACCTGGAGACCGGGAGCAAAGATCCGAGGGGCCCGGGGTACCGCCCAATATTCCCATCAGGACAGGCGAGGAGAACCGATCGATCCAACCGGATGGAGGAAAAGATGCTGAACTGTGCCATCTGCGGAATTGGAAGAAGAGGATGCGGACATACCAACGCGTGGATCAAAACATCCTTTGCACCCGACTCCCCCTCAACTCGAAATCAAAGCGAAGTCGGGTGGGGGGGCTTGTTGGGTGTCATGACCCACGTTTGGACTATTATGCTGCAACATTTGGTGCTGTGGGCTTAGGAAATCCAAGAGGGCGGAAAAGCTCACATTTGTGCCAGAATCCTGGAGAACCGCGCAGTCTTTGCGCACAACAAAATGGTCGCCTGACCTGCCACCCACCAGTGTGAGCGTGAGGGGCCAGGAGTGCCATGAGTGAAATGTGTGCCAAAGGAAAAACAGCAGTGCCGGTTGGCTCAAAAAGCGCTTTGAAATCACCTTTGTTTCTTTGAAATGCAAGCTAAAAATGCCTATTTTTAACATTGCAAGATATTCAAAAATCTCACTGAACACCAGCAGACATTTGGCAGAATGTATTCTTGTGTGCATACAAAATCTGGAAAGATGAAGAGCCCAAAACAATGTTTATAACAAAACTGGCTGAGCTGTGGATGTCAGCAGCTCAAGTGAAATTGGACTGAAAGACATTAAAATCTAAATGTTTAAAATAAATGAGTGACCTACTGTTGAGTGTCACATAGTTTGCAAATGTTAAATGTCATAGTTTTGAACTTAGAATCAGCGTTCTAGCTACATGTTTAAAAATGCAAGTTTGGTTTGAATGTATAAAACTGGGAACCAAAGTGACATTTGGCTGAAGCCTGGCTTGAAGAGAGTGAATTCTGCCCGGCAACTACCCCCGACAGGAGTTGAAACTTGATCAGCAGCTGTGTTCCCAGGCCTGGCTGCATTCTGCTGCCCCTGCCAAAAGGAGATGATACCTCTCTGATTGAATTAGGGGAGGGGCACCTGGGGACTGCAGGAAACTAAACAAAGCAGTGTCCTTGGCCCAGGAAAATGTTAAATTAGGGGGGTCGTAAATGGCTTCCTCTTGGAAGGAAACGGGGAGGGGCACTGCATCTGTGAGCAAGCTGAGCTTGGGGGAAGTGGATAAACCAGAAATTCCACCATGTGCTTTGGAAAACCACACTCTCGGGGCCAGAGCATAATTTTACAAAGATGGATAATTCATAGTGCGGACTTGTAAAAATTATATAAATAACATCATCATTCTTTTGATTTTTCTGTGCACATTTTAAGAGGTGTTAGGACTCTGTGGTATGTTCTTGGGGATAGTAGCGGAAAAAAGGTTGGTACTCCAAATGTATGCATGTTAAAAATCTGACACTTTATCATATTAAACCCATATCCCTGGTGCACATTTGTGTAAAATCTGGAATGGTTTAGAGGTCGTTATTTGATGAAAAGGGGAGAATTCTGTCATAAGTGGACACAACATCTTACAAAGACAGGGATCGGATGGTTTGGTGCTACAGAAAATATGTTAACTGGACATATAATATTAGAAAAATGGTACATAGATAAATATGTATTTGGATCAGAAATAGATTTGTGTGCAATTTGACAAGGGGAGGAACCTCTGATCATAAACCTACCTCATCACTCTGACTCACAACCCAGTTCCCCCAATCAAGGGAGAGAGGAGGAACTGGCCAATGATAAGTTGAGAGGGTTGGGCATGCAGAATGAACCGACCCACCCACTTTCTAAACACATAAAAGGAGACTGTGCAGGACAGGTAGGGACATTCAATTTCCATTTCCTTGCGGAGCACGCTGACAGACGGCTTCACATCCAGAGTACACAAACTGGACATAAAAATATATAAATAAGGGCTTCCCTTGGGCATCCCAGACCAGGCACTAACTTAGTGGGATTGCTTGATTGGAGTCATTTAACAGGATAGAGAGAGTGAGGAATGGTGGGAGTAGGGTAGGTTGGTGGGGGTAGAGCAACTGGAGGTAGGATGGTGAATGGGTAGAGATAAAGGGGGTAGGGTGGGTGTAGAGAGAGAGGCAAAAGGGTGGGTGGGGATAGAGAGGGTTTAGGTAGGGTTCCTTGGTGGAGGTTGAGCGAGTGATGGTAAGGTGGATGGGGGTAGAGATTGTGGAGGTTAGGTAGGTGTAGAGAGTGGATGTAGGATGGGGTGAGAGAGCGGGGATACAGTGGGGGTAGAGAGAGTGGAGGTTGGGAGGGTGGGGGTAGCGGGAGTGGGGGTAGGTTGGGTGAAGGTAGGGTTGGTGGGTGGCAGTAGATAGAGTGGGTGTAGAGTGGGTGGGGTAGAGAGTGGGGGTTAGGTGGGTGACAGTAAAGAGAGAGGAGGTATGGTGTGTGGGTGGGGGTAGAAAGAGTGGAGGTAGGGTGAGTGGGGGTAGAGAGAGTAGGGTTAGGATGGGGGTTTAGTGAGAGTGGGGGTAGGTGGGTGGGGTTAGGAAGAGTGGGGGTAGGATGGAGTAGAGAGAGATATAGTAGGGTGTGTGGATGAGGGAAGAGATAGTGGAGGTAGGGTGTGTGGGGGGGTGTAGAGTGAGAGTGGAGGTATGGTGGGTGGGGGCAGAGAGAGTAGGGTTTGGGTGGTTGAGTGCAGTGAACATGGGGGGTAGGTGGGTGGATTTAGAGTGGGTGTAGGGGGGTTAGAGAGAGTGGGAGTAGGGTGGGGGTAGATAGAGTGGGGGAAGAGGGGGTAGGGTAAGAGAGGAGGTAGGGTAGGTGGGCAGAGTCGAGAGTGGGGGTATGATGGGTGGTCATGGGAGAGATAGTTTGGTAGATTAGGGGTGGGTGGAAGGTTATCGACCTGGTGGGGTTAGGGTGGCTGGGGGGTACGGTGGGCGGTATAGAGAGAGTGGATTGGCTGGGTAGGAGTAGAAAGAGTGGAGGTAGGGTGGGTGGGGTTAGAGAGAGTGGAGATAGGGTGGGTGGGGGTAGAGATTGTTGAGGTTGGTGGGTGTAGAGATAGTGGATGTAGGGTGGTGGGAGGTATGCTAGAGGGAGAGTGGAGGTAGGGTGGGTGTGGATAGAGAGTGCAAGTAGAGAGGGTGGGGTAGGGAGAGTGGAGGTAAGGTGGACAGTAGAGGGAGTGGACTTAGGGTGGCTGTGGCTAGAGAGAGTAGCAGAAGGATGGGGGTAGAGAAAGTTGAGGTAGGGTTGCCAGGTGGGGTAGAGAGACTGGTGGTTGGGTGTGTGGGTAGGGGTAGAGAGTGGAGGTAGGGTGAGTGAGTGGGGGTAGAGGGAGTGGAAGTAGGGTGGGTAGGGTGGGGATAGAGAGAGTGGGGATAGAGATAGTGGGGGTAGGGTGGGTATAGAGAGTGTGGGGGTAAGGTGGGTGGTGATAGAGAGAGTGGGGTAGAGAGAGTGGGGGTTGGGTGGGGATAGAAATTGGAGGTAGGGTGGGCAGGGGGCCAAAATGGCAAAAGAGAAGAACATGTTTACATATACACATATTATGCACACAGGTGCATGCATTATAATGGAGACAAAGATATGCAGCAAGGAGTTAATAGCCATAGACCAGTGACTGCCTGCAAGGTGGTAGTTGCTGGAGTCCGCCGTGAGGCTCTGGGCCCCTTCCAACTGAAAAAAGTGTACAGGTCCTGATGCTGACCCTGCAATATGCCATGAATTCTGAACCCCTTGCGCTGTCTGCCCACAGGATGGAGTCAATAATGAGTCTGAGACGCACACCGCCAACAATACCGGCCAAGAAGTGCTTAAAAAATACAATGTTCTGTTTTTGGCCGCCTTTTGAAGATGTCGCTGTGAAATGTGGTTGAGAAATACGCCATTTGCCTCTATTTTTAGATATCATTTGAGGGGCATCGCCCTAGTGCTGCCACATGCATTGCATCAGGAATGGGTATAGTTCATACTTCGAGGTTCAGGGGGAGTCAGTGCAGAGGGAGATGATGATTCTAAAATGTGTATTTGCAGGGATGTCATTTCGGGGTCACCAAGGGTTGCAGCTGAGGTCTCCCTTGCTATCCCTGTGCTCTCCCCTGCTACCTCTTTTTCTTATTATTTTTTAAATGTAAGCTACTGGGCTGTGGCCAGCTCCATGTGGCTCTTTGTTTCTAGAGTGGCTGGCTTTTTTTTTTCAGGCCTTTTAAAAAATAAACAGGGGGTTCCACAAGTGTAGCACTTTGAGCAGTGACCCTAAATAGGAAAGAGTAGAAATAACAAATAATTTGTCTTTCTGGAATTCTATACAATAATTGCTAGACTCATTAAATGTTTATTTCAGGCACACTTCAGGGGGTGAGTCACTGATTTGGTCTGTTCTTAAACACCTCAACTCGGCCTTTCATCCTTCTGAGGTCAATAAATGAGTACCAACAAAGGCTGGGTGTATATTTGTTCTATATAAAGCTCTTAGGCGTAAGTGCTATATAATAGCACATCCTTATCATTTGGCCTTGGATGTCTGCTTGCGTTCACAGTAATTTGGTAATATGGGCCTATACACACTGATATTAACGATGCATATGGTGATCCATTCTAGTGATATCGACCATATGTTCATAGAGTACTTAGGAAAAATGCTATGCCACTTGCTGTTTTGTTAAGGCAGTGAAAGGTTGTGTCCCATCACTTCCTGTGATGTCACTTCGGGGTGGGGTCAAATGCCATCACTTCCCGTGATGTCACACAGATACCCCCGGGTAGGGTGCGCCATGTAAATAATAAACAAACAAACAAACAAACCTCTGCGACCCCTGGCATTTTAGTGAAATTACGTCCCTGTCTATTCATCTTTGCAGAAGCCTGACTGGTCTATGAAAACCTGAAATGAAAATACGAGTTAGCCGGCGTGGATAACATGGAAAGTAGCCTCATAGGGTTCAGCAATAACAAACCTTTACACGTTTCCAAAGTGCGCCCAGATGTTTCTGTCCCGATTCCTTTCACTGACTAATTAAAGTGTAAATAAAAATGTTATTTTGTAATATTTGGGGAAAGGGGCTGCATACCGCTATAACAGCAGCCCAATGATGCGCGCACCCTGTTCCGAGGACACCCAAGGAGCGGAGTGCTGCAAACACACACAACTAAGCGAATGGTGGACTGGTTGTCTGGAGAGCTAAGCTCTGCAAGAACTGCTGACTAGGCCCAGGCTTGAGAGCTTGGCAGAGGCACGTAGACAGGGTAGGGCCTGAGTGGGTAAGGCCCACACAAAATCTGTAAGTGCCCACTCGGCAGCACTGTTTGGGCATTTACAGATGCTAAAGTCACTGGGTAGGCCCCACTTGTTAAACAATCCTGGCTACGCCTCTGTAGCTTGGTTCCTTTTATCCATAAGTGCGTCGATGGCGGGAATGTTTCAACAACGTGCCATAAGGTAATGCACCATGTGTTGTTTCCAGACCTGCCTCCCACCTACAAGCATTCCCCCAGTGGTGAAGTATTCAAAGGAGGAGACGTGGCTCCGAAGCACTTCCCGAATAAGGCCAAGGAGGGGAGCCCCTCGAGGCTCGGTGGAGAAGTATTCAAAGGAGACACTTTCCGAGGAAGGCCAGGGAGGGGAGCCGCCAGGGCCTGCCCCCCAGACCAGAACCAGATGGCGGCCCGGCTGCTCCTGTGTGGGATTCCCTCTTTAGGATCGTGTTGGTTGCTTGTCCACGATTTCTTTGTGAGGCAATGTAAAATTGCAAGCTGTGGGTGAAATAATAAAAAAGAAAACACAGGATGGCCCACGGTACAGATCCTTCTGTGCCCTCACAGATGCCTCCAGTCTCATGAGCCAAGACAGAATGGCATGCCCCGGGTGCTCTTCAGGCTCAGGAACCGTGTCCTCAGTATGTCATGATTCGGTGAAAGAAAATGGCTACCTTGCAGAAAAAAGCACACACTGCAGACATTTTAGATCAACACATAATTATAAAAGTAACCTGGTCATTCTGGTTACAAAATAAACTGTGTCATGCTGGACAAGTGTGAGGTGGGAGACTGGGCTTGCAACAGCTGCAGGAATCAACATTGTTATGATTGGATATGCAGCTCCAGCACAGTTGTCAGGCACTCCTGAACCCTATTGTTGGCCTCCATACAGTGGACCACGTTCTGGTACATGACCCACTAGAAAATGGCAACAGCCAATACAGCACGGGTGATTCCTCAGTTTGAGGAAGCAAGCAATGCATTCTGTCACTGCAACATCTTCATTCCTTTCAGGGACTGCTGCTGGGTGTTGGGCTAAGCGTTCTGGTCATCGAGTACATGTACATCATCAAATGGATTGTGACAGTCTCCCTCCTCTAAAGGCCCTTGAACCACAAGGTCTAATAATGGCTCCCTTTCCTCCTGATTCACGGCCCTTAGCTGTAGGGTGTGTTCTGCATCAGCAGTGGGGCTGTTGGTGTTGGACGGTTGGTGCCACTTCAAGATGCCAATCTCCTCTGCTGTGCGGGCGTCTGAGCATTTACTTGTTCTCCACTCGTGTCACTTGCTGTGCCACCGGTGTGGTATGTGACACTACTGGCATTGTGGTTTCTCATTTGAGCCTGCTGTTTCTTTGTCTTAAATCTCTGCTGTTTTTGATATTTATCTGCAGCATCAGGCCTCACGTATTGTTGCGAAGTGTTATGGAGGAAGGCAGATGCCCTTTTCACATGTGGGCTATTAATGTCTCTGTACGTGCCTACATTTTACACCACATGTACACATCTCAGGGTGTATCCAAAAGCTGTGCAATGTGGTTTATACAACGCAGTCATGATTCCTGCATGTTTTTAATGTATGACATGTCCTGTAAGTGGTTTCAACCCAGCACTCCACCTAAGTTAATGCCTAGCTGGAACCCTTATGTATATATTTTTATGTCAAAAGTTCTTTTATTTCTGGATGATGTACCCTTATATAACGCCCCTCTCTTTGAATCCCACTGCCCCCGGTCTCACTGAACCAAGAAGTAGGTTTGTTTTGCAAAGTTAAGAAATGTATTTGATGAATTAAACAATATACATATCACACTTTTATGAATATGAACAATATCTAGATATCACACTTATTAATATTTATACACTGATCAGCAATGGGGAATATCACAACAATCAACAATCTCTTTAATCAATAGGAGTATGGGTGAGAACAATAATGTAGCAGAGAATAAAACTTTGTGTGAGTTTAATGAAATGCAATGATATGAAATTAATGCAGCACAGAAATGAAACTTGATATGAATTCAATCAAAGACAATGTAATCACTCTTTCCCTCTGTTATTACTCAATCCCCTCTAATATGCAGTATGAAGAGATGGAATGAGGACACACAGGTTTCAGGAATATACAATCAACAATGCAGTTCAATCCCAATTCCCCCAGCAAGCTTAGAGAACAGGAATGATTTTACACAGGTCAAATGCATTTGAATGTGGTTTGAAATTAATGGGAAAATGTTAAAAATGGATTTTAATTCACTAAATGGGATTCAAAACTAGTGGGAGCCGCTTTGGATAGGTTCAGGTAGACACTAGCAATGATGTGGGAATGACTAATAGATAGGAAGCTGAATTCAGAGATTGCATGCAAGAAATATCAATTTTATATGGAGTGAAATTGAGGCAAATGCAGAATCGCGGCAAACTTTCCAGCGCGTGAGAAATGCGATTACAGAAAAACTATAAGGAGTTGGAGTTGGTAGCTTCAATTTGACATTCACATTTCGTTCCTAACATGTACGGTTAAAAAGTTACAGAGGTTTTAGTAAAGGTCGATTTTTCAGAAAAGAGTCAAGATTTGAAATGGGAGATGCGCTTTTTGAAGATTACAAACAAGGATTTCTTAACACTAAGGGAGGGTATGAAGATGCAAGATACCAACGGTACAGCCACCAGTCAGAGGTGCCTCTGTCTGATCTTTGTCCGCTGTGACACTTGCCTTCTTCAGCAAAAATATTAGCGCAAAGATGATTATCACTACAATTATCACAGGATTATATGGATGAGAGAAGGAGTCAGGATAGACAAAAGAGATTCTACAGTGCAGTCTGGATATGTTGGAATGGGTTGGATAGGATTCCTTAAGGTTAAGAGATTTGCTATGGAAAGTTCTATGCTCAATACTCACAACTATGGGTTGGGAATGGGCCCGTCAAAGATCTGGTCAAAGATTTGGCTGGAATTCGCTCGCCACCGGACAGGTCTCAGGCGCTTGGTTCTGCTCTCAGCAAGGCACTCTGGTCTGCGCGGCCTCCTGGACTGGATCTGATGGGTTGGTTCTGGATACAGCTCTGCTCTACTGGGTTGGATCTCTGGGTTCTGGCAAGGCTTCTTGGCAAGAAGCAGCCAAAACAGCACAGCCAGGCTGTTGAATTGGTTAGGCCTCGTGGAAGTTTGGGGTTAAAATCAGGTTGCAAGATTTTAAAGGCCAGCTAAGAAGGGTTCAGCTTTTTGGGTTGGGCCTTCTGCTTCAGGGTTCTGGAGTCTGGATAGTTCTGGAGTCTGGATAGTTCTGGAGTCTGGATTCTCCTTCACAGCGCTTCGCAAGTAGATCAGTGATGGGTGAATGTGTGTGTGTGTCTGTGCCTCCACAGTCCCTATTTATGTATTTCCCAAGGGGGTTGGGAGGCTGATTATACTAAGCCCACCCTCTAGGAAACTGATTGGTCTAAGTATTCCCTCTCTCCTGATTCGAGAAGGGAACAGTGTGTCATGATGTGTCATGATGACACTGTGTTTATGGTCCAGAGAAAAGCCTCCCCTTTGTTTCAGTACAGTATATCTTATTTTTCATAAAAAACATATTCACAATATCACAAACTTGCTAATATTACATATTTACATTACAGATTACTTAAGGCACATGTCTGTCAAAGTGTCATTTTTCTAAGAGTTTCGGTTCACAAATGACAGTTTTTCATGCTTTTGGTTGGTTACTCAGTGTCAGTTCTTTACCAGTTTTTTTTACATACATGCACATACCATCTGGGCATATTCGTGTGAAGTTTCATATTTTTAACATTATCACAACTGCTACAAAGTCCACATTTTGATAGTTCTGTCTCTAAATATCGCACTAATTCCAGAGTAGTTTCTACTTGTGAGCAACCTTTTCATTTTAATAACCTCTAAATTCCATATTTTTACGAATTTGGCACAATTAGCTATAAGTCTTTTTCTCAAACATATTTTCTGTGCTTTCTGAATAAACAAAACGGTTTGTCTCTGCCCCCAAGGTCTTTTCTGGCTAGAGAGCAGTCCCAAGCCTCTCTGCTTTTGGCATCTGGTTTCAGCCTACACCTGAATTAGCATTTCCTTTCAGTTCAAGGGAGTCCTTTGTCTCCACTCAGAGCAACAGGCCAAAGTGCTCCTCCCTTTTCCTTTCACACCTGTCTGCCAGATCCTCAGAAGAGCACAGGGGAAAAGATTCCTTTGTTTGGGAGAAGGTGTAGAATATCTTTAAAGCTTAGTGTGGCTAACTTTACTCACTTTGAAAACAGTGTTTAAAATCGCATGTTCCTAAAATACAAATTACATTTTTACAAATACATCCACCAATCTCTTAATTCCAGCCTTATTAAAATATAGTTCTACATTGTATCCACCTTTAATGCTTCTGATAGCAAGCCTTTCCTTTTCATACTTTGATTCAATGTACCAGTTTCAATTACAGGTTTAAGTAAAATCACCAGCATCTGACACAGGCGAGTAGTGGTACTGCGCCCATTTTGACATATTCTTCCAAGAAAGCATCTTTCAATTTGGATTTTCTTCTGATCAAATATGTTTCTGCTGGCATAGTGCTTAGGTGAATTCTTTATATCCAGTGATGTTTAACACCTAACAGGGATGTTGGGTCTTTTGTGATGTTTGAGAACCATGATTTTTGTACTTTCCACAGTCAAGGAAAAACGGATTTTTAAACAGCTCTGTGTTTCTCTTGTAATGCAGGACTGCTTTTTGAAATAGTTTTATTTTCCTCTGTGGGCAGCCACATGATGGGTTTTGGCAGTGGTCTCCTGTGTTACCACTGACATAGGCAAATGTGGATTGGCGGCCTATTTTTCAGGTTTTTCTTGCGCACTTCTGGTTGATTTTAGCGTGCATAATGCTTTCCAGCGGCCATTCTGAGGTTTCTGATGCAAGCAGTGCACAGTAATGTTGCAGGGCATAGACTAGTGGGTTAAAACATCCCACAGTCCAATGTTGCAATGTGATCATATGTGTACTCATGTGATGGATTTACACAGTGTGGGAGTCTGTTCATTGTGAACTTGCTTGTGGGTGACTCTGCGGTGAATGTGGGGGAGACATTGATTGACAAGTGCCTATGTTTTGGCTGCATAGGTTTGGCTGATGTGTATGTGTGCATTGTTTGTTGGTGTTGGTTCTATTGGGCATGTCAGGTTGATTGAAGGTCTCTCACCCATATGTGTCATGTTCCTCCTATAGGCTGATGACAGATTCCTGCTCTATAAGTGGGAGGACATTTTGCTCCCAGGTGGTCCGTGTTATGGTCTCTGGTCCAACTTGATTGTGCTGTCCTTTTCTCGTGGGCTTCAGAAATGTTCTTCCAGATGGCATGGTGGAAGTTGTTCCACCTCTTCTGAAGGCCCTCTTTTGTGCATGGCACAGTGGACATAGTATTCACAGCATTCGCTAGTATTGCCAATATATCCCTCTTCTCAGTGACAATGGATGTATGCCTCTCAGAACCCGCGAGGAGCACCTCCACTGACATTATGTTGTCAGCTAACATCTGCAGTTTAGTGCCAGTAAAATGTGGGGCCCTGGCACTCGACATGATTATTTGCCTTGGCATTTATTTTGTTATCTGGCCACTGGTACTTTTACTGGCTGTACTCCTGCTGTTTAGAGGGCGTCTGTCAGTGGCCTCAAGTGCAGATGAAAGTGTATATGTGGTGCTTGTGGTGGTTTCTCAAAATGTAATTTCCGCAGTCAGTCCCGGGGCGAAAGATGGCCACGTCACTTCTGACAGTGGTGACAAAGAAACCGTCAGACTGCTCTGTTCTCGTAACACGTGCCACTGTTATGCCGCTGTGGAGCATTGGCTTGATCCGGTCGTTGACTGGCATGCATGGTTAGCGGATGGTGGAACCAATCAATGGCAGTCCTCGGGCATTGGGAACTGGAAACACCAAAGAAGCTGCACAAAACTGAGACACAATCAAAACATTATAAATAACCCATCATATCATATCATGTAAAAAGTACATACATGTGCATCTAGGAAGTCATAAGGCCGTTGGCCTACACATTCTTCCATAACATGGTTAGGAGACTCTGGAAGCAAACATGTATATTTAAGTCTAATCTTGAAATTGGCAAAAGAAGAGCTTTCCTTAAAGTATTAAGGGAGAGCATTCACTCTAAGAGATCTTCCATCTAGTGTGTCATTTTCATATCTGCCCACTTTTAGTTTTGCTCCTGATCTTAAATGCAGTAACATAGCTTTATTTGCTTTAATGTATTTATTCATAACGTGCCATAGCCCACAGGCATCAGGGTGCACAAATACACAAGTACGTTACAGCTCAAGACAGGACAGAGAGAAATAAGGCAAGACAATTTATTCAAAGAGTAGCCTAATAAAGTTTTTTTGAAAGGTAGTGGATTTTTCTTCAGAGCGCATACACATGGGAAGATTATTCCATGCACTGGCCGCTCTAAGAGGGAAGAATCTACCCTTTCCTCTGACCCGTTTAGCACGTGGGATGGTAAGAAGGTGTGCTGAAGGACCTACAAGGGTTATGTCGTGTCAGAATGCGCTTAAGATAGTCAGGGGCATTACCATATACGCACTTATGAGTCAAAGTTAGATATTTACATTGTATTCTCTTTTCCACAGGGAACTAGTGGAGCTCTTTCTGGAATTTAGTAAAGTGTTCTTTCTTATAGATGTTGTATATTTTCTAGACAGCATTATTCTGAATAATCTGTAGAGTCTGAACATTTTCCTTGCTAGCTTCACTAAGTAGGGCGTTGCAGTAATCCAGTAGGGGCATTATTATAGCTCTGACCAAGGTTTTACAGTTCTTTCATTAAATAAGCAAGTAAATTTGATGCAGGATTCTCAGGTGATAGTGAGCATTTGTAGCAACATTATTGACCTGAGCGTCAGAGCTACAGGATGCCTCTAATACCGTGACATGTGTTTTTACTTTTTCAACCACATGGATGGAACAATCATCCAATTTGAAAGTAGCATATGTCTAATTTAACTTACTCCTTGCCCGTTTGGTACCAAAAATCATGAGCTCTGTTTTTGAGCAATTGAGGCGTTCCAGTTACTAACCATCCATTCCTGATGGATGCATGCATGTCATTAAGGTTTGCTGAGTCGGTCATATAGTCTCCACTTAGGTCCATTATAAGTTGGAAGTCATCTGGGTAGTTGGTAAAGTGGATACCCTTGACCTCCGATTTCTCGCATTAAAGATTTTATGTATATGTTAAAAAGGACTGGAGAAATACACGCCCTCCGAGGCACTCCACATTTAATGGGAGCTGAGTCAGAACAGGCAGTACCCCAGCAGATTCTGGGGCTTCTTTCACTTAAGAATGATTGTATCTATTCGATGGTGTGGTTTGAGCAGTTTCCTGTATTAGCTAGTGTTTTTAGCGGCGTGAAGGATCAAGTAGATCGAATGCCTGTGAGAGGTGTAGAAGGATCAGCAGCCCTATCCTGCCTTCATCCAATCTCTCCAACATTTGGGCCTCTCTGTCCCATAGTTACTTCTAAACCCAGATTATTTTGTGTAAAAAGGCTGATGATATCTCGAAGTGCAACTGTAGTTGCAAAGTGGCAGCCTTATCCAGGATTCTTAGCAGAAAAGGAGTATTAATGATGGGCCTTAGGTTTGCTGGGTCATTTGTGCTGAGACCAGGTTTCTTCAAGATTGGGGTAATTGCTGCTTCCTTAATAGCTGTTGTCAGTGCTTTAAGTGGGGTAAGAAATTGAGGGGGGGGCCCTCGTTTGGGGGCGTGGCATACGCTGTGGGCGTGGCCTAAAAGTGCACAAATCATAGTAGGGTGCGCAAACAAATATATAGATGTAGTAGAGCATTTATATATTTGTATGCGCACTACTATGGTTTGTGTATTTTTCAAGCCTTCTTTTATAAACATAGCAATGTTACATATTTCTATGTTTATAAAAGGTGGCTTGAAAGTGTACAAACCATAGTAAGTTACGCACACTTGTGTGCTTCCCTTACTATGGTTTGTGTACTTTTCAAGCCACCTTTTATAAACATAGACATTTGTAACATATTTCTATGTTCATAAAAGATGGCTTGAAACGTACAAGCCATCTTTTATAAAGCGTTGAGGACGGACAAAACCCAAGGTGGTTTTGTCCGTCGACAAAGCTTTATAAAAGATGCCTTGAATTGCGCACGTTTCAAGCCGTCTGTTATAAACGTAGAAATATTTCTACGTTTATAAAAGATGGCTTGAAACTTACACATTTCAAGGCATCTTTTATAAAGATTTGCCAAAGGAGACAGGCACCTCGGGCTCAGTGATCGCTGCTCTGAGCAGATAGATCACAGAGCCCAAGGCGTCTTTCACCCTCTGGGAACCCGCGGGCTCCGTGATGTAATCTACGTATTAGATCATGGAGCCTGCAGGTTCACAGAGGGTCAGTGACCTGGCGAGGGCAAACGAAGGAACTGTAACTTCCCTGATGACCCCTCAGATGGGGGGTCATCGGGGAAGTTACAGTGACTGACAGAAGTGCCAGCCAGCCTCAGCGACGCTGTGGCTGGCTGGCACTTCTGTACACATGCCTAACGTTACACTGGCGCGCGCATCTCCCGTCGCGGCTGCGGCCGTGGCGGGATAATGCGTCCTGCCATGGCGTGGTGGGACCGGGGGGCCCCGGCAGGGCCCCGGCTCAGCCCCACTTTTTGGAGACTGGCGGGGCCCGGCCCCGGCAGGCCCCGGCCCACTTAAAGCACTGGCTGTTATTATGTAAGCTAGAATATAATAGTCAATAAAGATAGAAAGGAAGACATGTGTGTCCCTATGCAGAATTTTTCTAAATGCAAGATAAAACTCACAAATTAATTTGGTCCACTAAAATCAGCCAGTTTAACAATATCTGAGATGGTGAAACATGATCCTGTTTTCCTAAAAGAAAGATAGTACGAATACATCTATTTTGGGCAATTGTAAGGTTATCCAGGGATTTCTTAAAACTGCCAGTCTTCCTCTGTCTTATTTCACATGGTCAGAGACCTGACCCTGTCAGAAAGGGATTGCCCCCACCCTCTCAGGTTATCACTGTTTTTCCACAGAGGTAATTCTGCCCCAGAAGCAAGGTGTAGGAATTGGGAGGGTTCCAGTCTCTGCCGCTTTTTCCTGTACCTCCATGACAGACCTAAGTACCACATTGTCATGCCACATACCTGTTGAGCACTTTGCTGGCTAGTCTTTTTTTTGTTTTCCCCACAGAACTATATCTCTCAAAAGACCTTGTGGTGGCAAAGGGAAGGAGCAGCCCACCGAAAGAGAGCTTGCAAAGTATTGCGAGACCACAGAGTGATCCGCACATTGAAGCGGCAGACCAAAAATCTATGTGGCATGAACTGTAAACATAGCTGTCCCTTCACCAGGACCATTGAGCAGCCCACATTTGAAACCTGCAATCCCAATGCTCTGGATAATCCTGAGACAAACCATGGAATGGACAATATTTGCACAAGCCACCCCTATATATCGCCGGCAGACAAATGAGATCTAAAATATTTTGAGTGGGCAGCCATTTTCAAATGCTTGTGTATCTGCAGCAAAAAAGGGGCAGGGCTTAAATCATGTTATATATGCTTGCATATCTGTAGCCCAACCACTGGGGCTAAAGAAGCCATCAGATCACCTAGGGAACCATTTGAGGGATGGAACCAATATAAGGGCAGGGGGAGGATACAAAAGTGAACAGGAAACATGATGGTGTCGGTTGTTCAGGTGAGGTGAAGGGAGATATGGAGGAACAGACGACCAAGTTGTGGAAGGGCAGTGCAGAAGATCATAGAGAAGGATTACTGAAAGAGTATGCAAGGTGAGGAATTGGTTTCTGGGAGAAAATGAAATGGAACTTGTGTGTGCTACAAGGTGGGTGAGTGAAACTATCTGAGGGAGAGTAGAAGGTGAGTGAATAGGATGGTGACTGGGAGAGAGAAAGAGGGTGACTGTAGGAGATTGTGTGAGTGGAGTGTAGGATAGTAGTAGTAGAGAGGAGAGGGAGAGAAGTAGTGTGGAGAGGGAGATTAGTAGAGTGGAGAGGGGAGAAAATTAGTGGAAGAAGGGAGAGTAGTATGGCAGACACAGGAGAGTAGTAGAGAGTGGTGAAGAGTAGAAGCAAGAGATAACCAACCAGGGACAGAGGGGCAGAGAGGGAAAGAGGAAGCAGTTGGGAGGAAGAGAAGGAAGGAGAGTAGTTTGTTCCAAGAGGAAGAGAGAGAGAGAAAGAGTCTTTGCCTCAGACCACCATGACCAGCCAGTCAGTTGTTAGATTGTAGGGATTACCAATGTCTAGTGACCCTCCTGGTGTTGAGGGATGCCAGGGTTATGGAGGGAACTACCCAGGGTAAACGAGAGGTAGAGGGATTGGTCCTAGTGGCCACCTTTTCCAGTATTTGTAGTATGTTCTTGAGGTGATATGTGACACTTAAATATGCTAAAAAAACAACATACACAGCAATTTAGATTCTCTGAGTCTGGCTACAGGCTATCTAAACATGGGATATGAGTGGCCCACAGCATAATACCTAACATGTTTTTAATTTGCATCCTGCTAACTGTGGTGTGTTCATATTTGCTCAAAGCTCATGCAAAATGTCAGTTGTCAGGGAGGAAGACATTTGGTTTTCTCCTCCCTTCTGGGAAAAGATGGAAGAAAACGTAGCAATTGGCTCTGTAAAAGTGGCAATCTAGATCTAGACACAGGAAGCCAAGGGGGCAGCACCACGGGAGTGATTGAAGAAGAATAGACATACTATAATGAAGTTTAAAGTTGCCACAGGTGGCAGTTTCTTTTTGACTATGGTACAATGTGCGTAAGTATTTACATTCCTGGTTCAAGTCTTTTGAAAGTTTGTCTCCCTGTTTCTGGACTTAGAGACATGCAAAAGGTCTCACCCAAAGCCTTGACTGTTCAGGTTCGATGTCCAGTAGAGCATATTGCGTTGTGAGTACAGGATCACAGGGGGCTTAACTCATATTCTGTGGATTTGTCTGAGAATGACACAGTTGTGGATGGACTTACGTGGAAGACCCGAGTTTATGTTGGGTTTCTACCTCTCCCTTCATTCTGTTCTACTATGCACTTTAAAGGTGAACCGTGCTTCCGGAATGCTGGCATGGGGAGAAGGTCTTTTTGGCTTTGGATGTTAGGTATTGTGAAAGCACTGCCTAAAGCTTGAAACTACTGTTGTGGGAAGTGAAGATAGGAGAGAGAGATGACATTTAAGGAGGAAAACACAGCCTGTCTGGTGGGTTTGTTTATAAGCCTACCCATTGGCGGCCATGGACATGTTAATCCCTTGGGGCCATTCCCTCCCACAACTTGCCCCTCCCTGCCTAAAACACGCCCCCCTAGGATCTTTTTGAGCTTAGTCTATCATGCAATGATATGATATGATGTGATCGTTTATTTATATAGCGCCTATACACAATGTGTTTCAAAGCGCTTCAAGGCAAGGGAGGGAACAAGGGAAAATACAACCACATTCTTACAGGCCATGAACAGTAAGGATGTGAAATTAACTATCGTACTCGGCCTGACGACATTTCAGATAGTGCAAGAGCTAAGACATAGATATGGAAGGGAGGGGGAGAGTGGAAAGGAAATGGAAACAGACAGGCGATTACCATACTAGGCCTGACGACATTTCTGGTAGAGCCAGAGAAAAACAAAAGGTGAGGGAGAGGGGTGCAGAAAGGGAGGAGAGGAACAAAACAAGCGACTATTATACTAGGCCTGTCGACATTTCAGATAGTGCTGGAGGCGTGGTGGGGAGGAAAAAAACAGTAATGGGAGGGTGGAGGAAACAGACAAGGTTGCTATCATATTAGGTTCAGGGACAATTCTGATAGAGTAAGTGCATAGAAGAAAGTAAGGGGAGGAGACAGGAAAAGGGAGAAGGGAAAGGAGGCGAGAAAAGAGAGTAAGCAGTCAAAAAGAGTGGAGAAGCAAGAGTGGAAAGCGAATACAGTTGCAGAAGTCAGTAGTAACACATAATGTTACAAGCCAGGATACAAGATGAAGATGGGAACAGCATGATTCAGGGCCACCATGAGTACAAGAGGCAAAGGAAGTCCAGCATGAGAGTTGAGAAAGAGTGACGCACCGTGAATGATTGAAGTCCATAAAAGTCAAATCCAGCATTGGCCTCAAGACAGTGATGGTGAAGGAAGGCACCAGGTGGGTGGGGCTTGCTAAGTGGTGAAAAAGAGCAGCAGGCAGGAAGGTACCAGGTGGGCGGGGCTTAGGCCAGGTGACCTAGATCCACTTGCACCTGCTCCCCATCTGCAAAGGAAAAGAAGCTGGAGGGCTCCTTGAGTAGGGAAACAGAGCGGCAAGCAGGAAGGCACCAGGTGGGCGTGGCTTCCTAAGTGGTGAAAAAGAGCGGGAAGCAGGAAGGCACCAGGTGGGCGGGGCTTGCTAAGTGGTGAAAAAGAGCGGCAAGCAGGAAGGCACCAATTAGGCAGGGCTTGCTAAGTGGTGAAAAAGAGCAGCAGGCAGGAAGGCACCAGGTGGGCGGGGCTTAGGCTAGGTGACCTAGATCCACTTGCACCTGCTCCCCAATGACATACACCTTTTTCTGTGAAGTGACTGCCAGTGTTATTTCACAGCAGGCTTGTGATCTTAATTGCAGCTTTGAATGTACTACCTGTGTAATAAAAATGCCTTCATCAAGTGTGTCTCTAGCCACTTGATTTTTAAGCATTGTGTGTACTCACATTTGAAGTCGTGTTAAAAACAAGCATTGACAAAGCTTTGACAACCGTTTTTGTTTGTGCTATGTTTAAATAGCTATTTGCCAGGAATTGCTATCATGTGCCCATGTAAATCCGCCATTTTCCAGCTGTTGCCATTTTGTGGCTAAGTAGTTCTTCCTGACACATGCCTATCCCATACCGAAACAAAAGCCACAGCGGTTGGCGTTGCCACTTCGTGTTAATGTTTGTTCTTTCTCCTCTTTCCCTGCGTCTTGTTAACCACTCTGTTTACATCTTTACCGCATTGCCTTGCATATCCCACATGCCACAATGGAGGTTCTCTGTAAACATGTACTCCCCTCCCTGCTCAATTGATGTACACTTCCACCCTATCTCTGTTATGGCATGCATGTTCTTGCAAGCATGGTTTCAAGGCATTAGGACAGACACCTCGACGAGCCCTGAGAAGGAAGCGCACTGCTGGTCTCTGGAGGCTGAGAAAGCAATCAAAATACAATGTGACAACATAAGGAATACTTTTTGACCCCACTTTCTTGCTTACTGCTTTGCAAGAATTGCTACTATAGCCATATTTCTGTGAAGTGACTACTAGTGTTGCTGGTAAGCACTGAGAGTAGAGCGCTCGCTTTGACGTCTGTGCAAATCGAATCCGAGGTCGATAAATGAGCACAACACACCGTGCGTAATAATAAGCAGCGCTCAGATGCCTGAGGGTTCGTAGCACTATATAAATGCCAAATCATTATTAAATCCCTGTGTGACGAGAGCAAATCAGTGATTGGAGATCAGAAAGAAATCAGATTAGCAGCGTGAACTCATACTTTCACCCCCTGAACGTGATGAAATGGGTGACACCTGTTATGTACAGGGCAATTTATGTGCACGTTGTTAGTAAATATGATAAACTAAGCCGCCCTCGTGTATTTGGTACATGCTCTCCCGAAGGAGTGGCTCATTCCTGCCCTTCTTCAAATGAAATCCTGAAATAACCGGTAGTAGCATGAGGTGGCTCAGCGGTTCAATGCGCGCGCTGCAGACCACTAATGAGACAGATGGCACCAGTTCATTTTTTCATCCTCAATATTGACAATGAAAGGCTGTGGTTTTCGCTGGATCATACAGTGCTGTCATGTGGAGCAGCTGTGATAGGGTGTCACTACCTGGTTACATAAGCTTCCACTTTCGTTTGAGGAGCTATAGAAGTAGTAGCTTGTTAGTGGAGCAACATCTCCCTTCTGGCGATCTTCCATCAGTGCTGATATGGGTAAGGTGAGGTATCTCAGTGGACTAATGCATCCACTACAGAGATTTGTCTAGCCAGAATTGTAAAGTTCTAATGTTTACTGCTACGCTTATATCTATTCATTATGAGGGCAATAGGGATCAGTGACTTTGGCAATAATAACAAGCAAGCATCTAGAAGCTAGTCAAATTTTAAAGTGTCCTAAGTGTTGTGATTATTATTATTACAGGGCCTGCAGTAGTGGCCATGTAGTTATGGTTAAGTTGCTGAACTCATAGAAAGAACACTATTAGGGTGGTTTACAACTTTGCACACCCCTGGACAAATCCTCACCAACATTTGCAAGAAAAGTACATGGCCCCATCAGAATGATATTGTGATGTTTGGTACAGTTTCGTCTGGGGGGCAAAGTGGTAAACCGCCCAAAGAATGTTCTTTCTGTGGTCCCCAAATTTGTGGAAATGTTCATAGACACAATGGGAAAAAAATATGCTTGCGCCTACATCCCAAACCGCTGGATGGAATTTTGCCAAATTTGAGCCAGAAGTGGTGGGTTGGTCCTGAAACAAGCTTTTGTAAATTTGGTGTAAATCCATTTAGTGTTTTTGGAAAAGAAAAATGTAATGGCCAAAAATTAGGTCAAAATATTTAGTGATATCTGGGTCTGGTCCGCTGTCTAATTTCCAGGACCAATCAGAAAGCAACATGATGTTCGCAGACATTGTATGCGCCCATCGATGGGTGAATTAAAAAGGTGAGGTGCATCAAAACATTTGAAATGGATGCCATGTTGGATTCACGAACAGCGACAGTTGTCCGCAGACATTGCAGTAAAATTATATTAAAAAACACAACATTGCACTTGTCAAACTAATGAAACTATCTCTGGGGAGGTGAGGAGTATTAAGGATGGTATGGGATATGGCCATAAAGAGCCATAAATATGGTGTTTTTCTTCTACGCTGGGACATCCGTGCATATTTCTGCATTACAGGGTCAGTGAAAAGCAGTTTTTAGATGGCTTATAACTTTGTCGGCACTCAATGAAACTGCACAACATTTTGCAGTATCATTTTAGACCTGACCCTGATTGGTCCTGCAAGGTTTGGTGCTGTTGTGGCAAGAGGGGGCAAAATTAGAGGGAGGTCCCAAAATATTTGAAACGCTTATACATTTGGTGCTGTTTGATGAATCTCCACAAATGTTTGCAAAAAGATTATAGACTCACATTTGAGTGGTTTTGCAAAGTTTGGTGGGACTTTGTCACCAGAAGCTCCAAGAGGCCACAGATAAAGCAGGCAACTACTCCCAGGAAACCATCAAGTGGATCTCCATTTCTTAGAAATAGGAGTCCCAAGATTCAATGGGCCAATCACTTAGCCTCCCAGTCGGTAGACTGTGAAGTGCCACAAGGAGCCAGTTGTTCACCACTTTTATTTAACATCTAAATGTGCTGTCTATGCACCCTCCTTACCAACCTGGAAATATTATTTACTAACTTTGCAGATAACACACAGTTGGTCATAGAATTAACTGGCTGTCATACAAGTGACAACAACAAGCTCAACTCCATCTACAATTCCATTGAGGCATGGATGACGACTAACTGGATGTGCCTCAATTGAGGGAAAACCGAGCTCATGATCTTTCGTTCCCCTCAAACCAGAGCCAAACTTGATCCAGCCTATTCAGCGTTTAAAATCAAAAACACAACGGTGAAGGTCTCAGACAAAGTAAGGACTCTAGGCGTATACTTACAAGCCTCTCTAGGAGCAGATGCGCACGTTGCATACCTCAAACAAACCTGCCAGTACCACCAAAAACTGCTGAAACAAATCAGACCCCACTTAATTCTGCAAAGCAGCTCTACCATTGCTAGAGCCATCATTCTATCTAGGCTAGATTATGGGAACTCTCTTATGATAGGAGCCAGCAACAAAGGCATCAATCAATGTCAAATTGTCCAAAACAATGCTGTAAGGACAATCATGGGCAAATCAAACAGGGATAACATTACCAACGAGAGAAAAGCCCTTCATTGGCTATCGATTGATGATCGAATCACCTTCAAGTCTATGTCCCTGGTTCACCAATGTATACATGGAGCGGCGCCTGAATATCTGAACAAGCAAATCAGCCCATACGTGCCTGGTCATACCTTAAGGTCCGAAAAGTAAGGGCTTGTCAAAGCAGGACGCACAAAAAAAGCAAACAGACTGGGGCGAGCGTTCCCTACTAGAGCTACCGCAAGATGGAATGAACTTCCTCCCCATCTCAGACTTGAACCAAACTACCTCAAGTTTATAAAGAACCTGAAAACGGTTATCTTTAGGTGAGCCAGCAACTACCCTACCTTTACCCACTCCGGACTATTGTACCCGTGCGTCACGTCTTCTATCGCTTGTCCAGATCTCCCTGTTAAGTGCCCTGATGCCTGCGGGCTGCAGTGCTCAATAAACATATAAATAAATAAAAATAAAATAAATAAATAAGAGGGTGCACATTTAGAGAGGGGGTCTCAGCATTGTTAGACGGCCTATATCTTTGTTGCTGTTTAACAAACCTGTACATTTTTCAGAAAAATTATAGACCCAACTTTCAATGTTTGTGCAAAGTCTGAATGGCTTTTGTCAAGTGGGGGCTAAGTTATATGACTATTTTTTCTACACACATTTTGACACTTTTCAAAAAATAAAACATGGATGGACTTGCAGCAATCGCATGCAAGGAGGAGTGCGGAGCAGCAGCAAAGACCTGAAAGCATGGTTTTGCAAATGCGTCAGTGTTTTTATTTTTTGAAAATGTAGGTACATAAATAGTGATATACCTTTGGAGACTGAGGTATAGCCTATGGCCATCTGGCTACTGGCCATGACCATGAGCGACCGACAATGGGCTTAAAGTGGGCATGGCCACCTGGGACCGGCTATCTGGTAAAGTATTTCCAAATCTAGATAGGTTTGAATGGGAAAAAAAAAATCTGCTTGTGGCTACAGCCCTAAGTGCTGGACGGGATTGCAGCAAACATTTGCGAGGAGCATCAGCAAAGACCTCAAAACATGGTTTTGCCAATCTGTCCTTTGTTTTATTTTTTGTAAAGTGTCAAAAATTGTATATAACGTTGGTGTTTGGGCAATGGGCCTCACCCTGAGCAAGGACAAATGTGTATTCTGATTTGCTTATTGGGGCATATGGCATGGCCGAAGCCCTATGGTTGAATGGGAACAAATATTCTGCTTCCGGCTACGGCTTAAAGTGCTGGACTGGATTACAACAAACCTGCGTGAGGAGCATCAGCAAAGACCTGAAAGCATGGTTCTGCAAATCTATCTTGTGTTTTATTTTTCCAAAGTGTCAAAATTTAAGTACAAAAAATAGTGATATAACTTTGGTACATGGACAGTGGACCTGGCCCTCGGCAATGATAAATGCCTACTCTGATTTACTTATTGAGGCATGCAGCATGCAGCATGGCCGTGGCCCTAGGTTTAAATGGGGAAAAAAATTCTGCTTGCGGGTGCAGCCCAAAGCGCTGGACGGGATTGCAACAAACTTGTGTGAGGAGCAGCAGCAAAGACCTGAAAGTATGCTTTTGCAACTCTGTCCTGTGTTTTACTTTTTTCAGTGTCAAAAAGTAAGAACAAAAAATAGTGATATAACTTTGCTGCCTGGTCCACGGCACAGAAAAATATTTACTCCGATTTGCCTATTGGGAATTGCAGCATGCCCAAGCCCATTCCCCATGGATTGTGGAAACCTGCCATGGTTGCAAGCCATGAGCACTGTCCATTGGTCACATTATGAGGGCATAGTGGACACTACAATAGGATGCAGGTTAAGTCCAGTCGGCAACGGGGGTAGTTAAGTGGTGCCGGGACATGGTCGAGCCTCATGCCCTGGACAATTCAACCATGACTTGCATCCCCACCATGTGCTGCTGATAACGACACACAGCAGTATGCGTTGCAAAAAATATGTTTGTTAAAGGAGGTTTACAGTTCTTTCATGAGAGGAATTATTAATAACTTGTATACAGTGAAACATTTTCACTCATAAAAACATATAGAATTCACTGAAAAAACATTGTTAAAGGGATGTTATGGTTACAAGTAAAACTGAAAAACCCTCAGAAATTCACCAGTCATGGTAAGCTAAGCAACCATTGGCTATGTGTATGTATGATTAGGTTCCTGTATTAATAACACTCCTATATAATGTTTTGCTTAGATGAGTACATTCATTAATACATGAAGTAGTTCATAATAGGTCTTCTGATCTCCCCTGACATCTCGTTACGAACATTATAAACACAACCCCTTGTAGGGACTTTTCATGAAAATGTATTTCAAATGTGTCATCATCAATGACATTTGTGATGTCATCTGTGATTTCCTTGGTTTTAGTCTTAGCAGTGCACGGTGGTTGCACGAGCTTTGGTTGCTTAGCTTACCATAACTGGCAAATTTCAGTGTTTTACTTGTTACCATAACCTCCCTTTAACAACGTTTTTTCACTGAATCTCATAGGTTTTTATTAGTGCCACTTAACCATAACGTCCCTTTAACAAAGTTTTTCCTGTGAATGATACATATATGTCTGTGTTGGTACTATTTCCAGAGAAGCCCTGGTCAGTTTGCTCTACTTGACTGAGACACCAAGAGGGCTGCCCTTAACATTAACAGTCATTGGGGTGAGGTGCTTAAAGCCACATTTATCACCAGAAGTTCACTAATTCTACAACTCCCAGAATGCATTAATTTGACAAATGAAAGCCTGGGAGTAAGAACATTGTGAACATTGCGTCTGTTGTCCTGGCATCATCTTGCCGTCCTATACATTAGGGGAAGTTGTTTTGCGAGGTGCTAGTGCTCATCAGGGGTCGACTGGAAACCAAAAGAGTCTCTGGCAACCATTTTAAAAGTAACCCATATTAAAAATGTTCAGCAATCCTATCCCTTTTCCTATGAGAACATTTGGAAATGAAATAGGTAACCACACAAAATAGGCCCAGGGTGCAGAGGCCTACTCGCACATCGCCAGAGTTCTCTATAGGCTGGTTCACCCTGGTGCTCATTATTAAATGTTGAACTGCATGTGGCCTGTAAATGAAAGCCATCCAATGATGTCCTGTCATCATGTAATTTAACAAAACAAAGGAGGTGATGGCTGGATGGTTTAGCGTTAATCTTAACCTCTGGCATTGCTCTGGGCAACCCTCCAGACCATTGTTCTCCAGATGCCAAGCCATTACAAAAGGGGAAAGATCATATGCAAATCAGACTTGGTCCCACCCCAAAAGGGACAGTCCAGCTTGAACTGCTTGGTCACATTCCTTCTGCATGAGACCACAAGGCATGTTTTGGGCTCATTTAACTTCAGAAAGTTGTTAATTGCCTGCATGTCTCAGAGAACTCACGGTATCATTTCCCACACTACCCATCTTTTAAATGGAAGCAATTAATAGAACAACCCGCTCCTCCCCAGCAAGAAAAAGTACAATTTTTAATGACACATGAGTAAATATTTCACACAATAATTATATGCAGATGGGGCACTCTTAGTTATTCAAATGTAGTTTTCCCCCAAGCACTTTCCTTAGCATCTGCGTTCCAAATATTATCAAACCTTACCTGTACACTCACTGCTTTTCAGACAAAGGAGCGAGCGTGGGTACAGGGTACTAAGGTGAGTTGCTCCAGCTTAGTCACTTTCAAATGGCAGCTGGGATTCAGACCTAGACCTGCTGGTTCCGCAGTTGACAACCCCATTTCCTTAACGACTGATCAAAAACAAAGGAAACTGAAAAGATCACTACAAGCTTTAAAAACAATCATATTTACTTATGTAGTTTTTTGACACTTATTTCATGTGGAGATTATAGATATTGTGGTAACATTAAAATCAGACTACCCCAATAATGCATAAATGTAAATTGGGTGATTCTATTAGTTAATGAAATACCGTTTTAGAAATGAGCCTCTCAAGACATTATAACAATATCTTGATGCGTTATAAATGTTCTTCACTAAGTGCCAATCCCCGAAAAAGCACCACCTGGTATACAATCCCACCCCACAATTCTGAGAAACAGGCTGCATTAGAAATCAATATTTCATTTTATGTAAATAAAATCAATTCAATGTTGGTCCCTTAACTTTATGCTGGGGGCGTCATGACTATATATGATATATACATACATTATGGCAGCTAGTCTACAGGATAAAATCAACCTGCAGATGAAATTCTCACTAACGTCCAATACACACACAGCAATTCCAGGAATCAACCAATTGCATTTCTAAACATCTAATTCTAATGAGACAATACCATTTTTAAGCAATAGTGTCTAATTCAATCCTAACAACACCACTTATCAGACAGTGTTCCTAGATACCTTTTACAGCATATACATAAAACACACATTCTTTCATGAATTACAGATTTTAAGACATTATTGCATCCATTATCAATAACAAGTATTTAAACCAGTGAAAGATTGCATGAACATCAACATTACCATGCCTCATTTGCAATGAATTGCCCTACCATGTAGATGGGGTGCTCTGGGTTCAAATCATATGCACCTAAAGGAAATATAAGCAAGTGAGAGTTGCATCACAATCTGCAGGTTTGTGTTTAGGGAAGCTGTGCTATCAATTTATAATGCACAGCATATTGATTTAGCTTCACTTTGTATCTATCTCAGATTTAGATTTTCTGAAAAGGACACCAATGATTCCCCCAATTCCTCCACGACAAAATTACCCATTACCACTCCCCAAGGACACTCAGATCTGGCACAGCATCTCTCCTCGTTGTCCCACATTACAACTTGTAAGAGGATTCAATTCAACACTACAGCTAAGTCAACGCCTAGTCTATAATACTGAATGAAAACCCTTATTGATATAACTTTATGTCCAGTTCATGCGTTCTGGATGACTACCCCTATATAACACCCCTCCCTTGGAATCCCCCTGACCCCACTGAGCCAAGAAGTAGTTCTGTTTTGCAAGTTAAAAGGTATATTTGAGAATTTAAACAATATAGATATATATCACACTTTATAATAAATTAATAATTGAATAGCACACTTAATCTGATATGATAAAGATTAACAACGGAGAATCTGGCACTAGCACACTTCTTGATAATCACTAAGGAGTTGACATGAAATGGATAAGATAGCAACAATACTTTTATGGTTTCAAATGGATGCAATGTGGAATGAAATGCAGTAAAGAAAATAACTTGATAGGATTTCAGCAAAGACAATGTAATCACTTTCTTGGACAATTCACCCCCCCTTTTATGCAATGCAAGGAAATGGAAGGAAGCACACAGTTCTCAGAAATGCAATTCAAATGTAATTCAGTTCACCCAGCAACTTAGACTACAGAAGTTTAAAACACAGGCAAAATGCTTTTATATGTGCTGGCAATAAAGGGAAAAATATGCTAAAATGCTTTTAATTCCCTCTAGAGGTTCAGGGTGAGTGAAATCAAGTTAATATTAGTCCAGGCTCACTTTAGCAAGGATCTAGGGTGTAACTAGCAGGTTAAACAAATTTTTGGCAAGTGAAAGGCAAGCAGCAGCAGATTTTTACACGTGAAGAAATTTGCAAATCGCGGTAAAATATCAAATCTCGGCTAAATTTGCGAATGCGCCGAGCGCGATTACAGAGGAACTACAAGGACTATCTAGCACAAACGGTCGCAGAGATATGAGCGATTGAATAAAGGTCGTTTTTCAGATTGAAATTTTAAAGTTCACAAAGACAAGTGCAGCTTGCAACTAGCAAATCACAGGTGACAGTTAGGAGGCAGTTCTACTTAGATTAAAATAGGATTGAATTATATTATTTTAACTAAGAGATTGGTTCTGCACAGTTTTCTAGGTACTCACACTATATTCTTGAGTGAAATGGATCTCGCCACGGATCTGGTCAGGTTTTAAACTGGACTCTGGTCTCTGCACTTCACAGTGATCTGGGTCTGCTCTCTCTCTGGATTCTGAAGATTGAGGGATTTAAAGTCTGGATCTTTCTGCACAGCTTTCTCTGGAGATTGATGGAGGTAAAGTATGGATTTTCCCGGCAGAGCTTCCAGCTGCAAATGGATTTGAAAGTCCCTATCTGTCCTGTCTCTCTGCTTTTATGTGTTTTGAAAATGGGTGTGTGTGAGCAGCATCACTAGCCAGCCCCTCTCCACTTATCATTGGCCAAGCTTTCATTTCTCCCCTGATTGGGGGAGCTAAGTTGGTCAGAGTGATGTCATTTTACAGCCTGCAGAAAGTCCACTCCTCCTGTCAACTTACACACAAATCTAGATTTGAACCAAATACATATTTGCAGAGGTACATATTGTTTTAAAATTACACGCACCCCTCACATATCACAGGAGGTATCCGCTGTTCAAACTCTGCTCTTCCTGGGAGCTTGCATTCAGAAATGGCAATATTTTGCACTTTTTAACTGGTTTGCGATACCGTACATTACCCCAAATTTACACACATGTGCGCAAGGAGTATGGACATTAGTTGATGAAGTGTCAGATTTTTCACATGCACACATTTTGAGTAATACCCTCTTTTCCGCTAAAACCCCCCTGAACATGCCACCGGTTCGAAAAACCTCTTAAAATGTGGGCAGAAAAATCACAAGAATTATGGTATCATTTAAATAATTTTCACAAGTCCGTACTATGAGTTATTCATCTTTTTCTAAAACCATATTCTGGCTATAGAGGTGTGTCTTTTCAGGTCACATGGTACAGAAACCAGTCTTTCCAGTTTCTGCCAAGCTCAGAGACCCTGCCACTCCCAGCTTCTGCCAAGAGGAAGCTGTTTTACGACATCTGCAATAAAACATTTGCCTGAGTCAGGACAGGGCTTTGTTCAGAGCTCCTGTATTCTGTGGGGCTCCCCTTAATTCAATTATCAGAGAGATGGCATATCCTTAGTGTGGCCAGCAAAAGGCAGATAGGCCTGGGAACACAGCTGTGACTCAAGTTTCACTCCTGATGGGGGTAGTTGCCAGGCAGAATTGGAATCTCTTTAAGCCAGTTTTTAGCTACATGTCATTTCTGTTCCCCAGTTTAAGTCAAGACATTTTTTTTACATATGCAGCTAGGTTGCTGATTCTAAGTTTAAAACTATGACATTTAAACAATTGCAACCTATGTGACACTCAAAGTAGGTCACTCATTTCTTTTAAACATTTAGATTGGTAGTGTCTTTCAGTCCAAATTTACTTAAACTGCTGAAATCCACAGCTCAGCCAGTCTTGTTATAAACCTTCAAGTCACTTCAGAATATAACTTTACATTGGATCCACCTCTCAGTAAGTCTTTCTTTGGCATGTTTTGGGTTCATTTATTCAGTTTTCTACAAAAAAAGTAAAATCTGGTGGTTTTAAAACGCCGGCTTTTGGATAGTGGTGAGTACTGGTACTGCACCCCTTTTTGGGATTTAAGAAAATGAATTCCCAACAGTTATGGGTTTGCTTTTGGCAATCAGCATTGCCATTCCCAATGGTTTCAGACTACTGTATGGGTAGTCCAATGGTGGTTTTAGGCAGTGTCCTTCTGTGCCCATAACATCGGCAAAAATGGGTGGCAGCCTATTCTTCATGCACTTCCCTGGGCATTTTCTGGGAAGCTCTGGCCATCATGATGTTTTCATGTCAGTACTGCACAGTTTTGAGGTAGGGCTCGGATGCATGGGTAAATACATCCCACAAGCCCCCCTCTTGCGATGGCCATTCGGTTTCACTGATGGGACTCGCAAGATCTGGGATGTTTCCTCATCTTCTTCCAATAGATGGCACAGTTCAGCATCTTTTCCTCCATCCGGTACTGGTCGATCGGTTCTCCTCGCCGGTCCTGATAGGAATATTGGGCGGTACCCCGGGCCCGTTGCGTCTCTGCTCCCGGTCTCCGGATCGTCCTCCTTGGCCCGTCTCCCGGTTTTCTTTCTCCTAGGACGACAAAGGAAGAGCGGCAATACCTATTCATGGACATTTCTTCCACCACTGTTGAGATAGTGGGGCAGCATATGCATTTCATCATAACGAAACATTACATTCTTATTTTGAAAAAAAAAACAGTATAACGAAGAGACAGTTTCGTGCAAATCACAATATTTAGAGACTAGATGTGGTATGTTTTATGATTGGAACTGAATTAATCTGAGACAGTACCCGCTAGGATTCCAGAGGATTCCTCCAGTTGTTGCAGAGTGTGCCTGGGATGGCAACATTTCAACTGGTTTATCTGGACCCACTTGTCTTCCCCCGCTGCCAAAGGACCTTTGGGGATGTGGATTTTGTAGGCCACAGGGGAGATCTTGTCGATGATCTCATAGGGTCCCTTCCATGTAGGCAAAAATTTGAGCTGCGTGGCCTGGTTCCTTTGGAAGTTGTATAGATAGACCCGGTCGCCCACCTGATATTCCTTCCTGGAAGTCTTCAGGTCATAGTGGGTCTTCATGCTATCAGCTGATCTTTCTAGATTCCGCTGAGCGTAAGCAAAAGCATGTTGGAGGTGTTTCCTTAAATTCTCCACATACTCATGAGTAGTGGAGGCATTTATCAGTGTCTGCTCTTGGGTCCTGTAGAGCAAATGCTGAGGAAGCACCATCTTGCGCCCAGTCATCAACTCAAATGGTGACATTTTGGTTGCAGATGAAGGGGTAGATCTGATGGCCATTAGGACCAGAGGTAATCGGATATCCCAACTTGGCCCAGAATCTGCCACAAACTTCTTTAACATGCTCACAATGGTTCGGTTATATCTCTCTACTGCCCCAGAAGAAGCTGGCCTGTAAGCAATATGCAACTTCCTTTTGACCCCCAGTATCTCCCACATCTTTGTCATTACTTCACTGGTGAAGTGGCTACCCCTGTCTGACTCAATCCTTTGAGGTAGACCAAAACGAGAAAAGATGTGGTTAATCATCAAGTCAGCTGCCGTTTCTGCCTTGCAATTTGGGGCTGGGAGACATTCCACCCACTTGGTAAACAAGCATGTCACAGTCAACATGTACTTATTCCCCCTAGCAGAGTGAATCACAGGGCCTACAAAGTCGATTTGTAAATCTGACCATGGCAGTGTCATCCCCCTCTTTTGGAGAGGCGCACGGTGCGTGAGGGAGGATGGCTGAAATTGTGCACACACAAGACACCCCTTCAAGTATTGGTCGAGGTCCTGCCCCATGTGTGGCCAGTATGCAACCTCTCTTAAGATTTCCAATGTTGTGTGAAACCCCCTATGACCGGCGGTGGCCGCATCATGGGCGTGACTTAACATCAGGCTTCGGAATGAGGTAGGAACCACCCACTGATCGTGGCCAGCTTTGGATTTCCTTACCAACAAACCGTCTTGGATCGGAACATTGTTGGACACTTCATCAACACTCTTAGGTCCTCTTTCCCAATGTAATCGGTATCCGTCAGGGGAAAGTTCTCAGGGTCCTCAAGGTGCTGGTAAAATTGACCAATTATTGGATCCCCCTTCTGAGCGGTAATCAAATCAGCATCAGGGGTCTCCTTACTCCATTGTGCAATTGAAAGGTCGTTGTGAGCATTTGTCTGGGACCTAGTGATAGCAGTGACCTGGATTTCCCCCAGCAGGGACTCAATCTCAATTAGATCCCCTTGGATGGCCCCGGTTTTGGCCAGCTGATCAGCTAAGTCATTTCCAGTTTTGTCTGGTCCCTCTACTTTGGAATGACCCTTGATCTTTTTCCAATAGATGGTCATCTCATTCGAGGTGACCAGATCATCAATGTTTTGGATCAACTTCCCATGTTTCAAGGGTTTGTTGTTAGCACATAACATGCCTCTGGTTTTCCAATTAACCAGGTGCTCCACGAACCCGTTCCGTACATAATCCGAATCTGTGATTATGACCAGTTCGCGGAGTTGATGCTGGACAGCAGTGAGGATGGCTTGATGCACAGCCATCAATTCTGCCACCTGACTACTTCGGGGACCAATTTTGTATCCAGCAGAGGATTGCGGGGACTCATTCACCCATGCATTCCCTACGCCAGCCACCAGTTCTTTTTCGCCGTTGTTGTCAACATGGTAAGAGCATCCATCCACATAGACAGTGGGCATTCCCTCACACTTGTCCTCTTCAAAGACTTTGTGTGGGGAATTAAGGTATGCCTCCATGTTGTCCTTTATTTTTAGACTTTCGTCCTCGAGACAGTTTTCTCTGGCACAATCATGCAAGTCAGCCAGACCTTGCGTGAGGTGACTCTTCTTGTTTTGGCCATATCTGACCTCCACAGGAAAGCCTTGCATTGACAGAATCCAGGAAGTAATTCGGGAATTACTCACATTTCCGGCCCGGATTCTGTCACTTTGGAGATATTGCAGAGGCTGGTGTGGAGTCTCCACTATGATGTGTTCCCCCTGGATAAACGGGCGGTAATTCTTCAATGCCCACACCGTTGCCAGGAGTGCCTTCTCACAATCGTTGAATTTTTCCTCCACAGAGGATAAAGTTTTGCTCGCATAGGAGATTACTTTATTGACCTTGTCATGCTTTTGGTATAATACTGCCGTCAAGCACGTATTAGAGAACCCCGTCTCCAGGAAAAACTCCTTGTTTCTGACAGGGTAAGCTAGGCAGGGCGCTGTGAGAGGCTTCTTTTGAGTTGTCTTACTGCCTCGGCTTGTTCTGGACCCCATTCCCACTTGACCCCCCCCTTCAGGAGATGAATCAGGGGTCTGGTAATCTCTGCGTAGCCCTCAATGAACTTTCTGCTGTAATTAGTCAGTCCAAGGAGGCTCCTTAGTTCTCGCAGAGTTGTGGGGTCTTTCAGTTTCTGAAGTGCTTCCACTTTCTTTTCCTGGGGACAGAGACCCTGAGGAGTAATCTCATGCCCCAAGAAATTAACACGGGTTCTACACCACTGTGCTTTCTGAAAGGAAAGTTTTGCTCCGGCGGCCCTCAACTGCGTCAGAACATAACGTATCTCCGCTATGTGTTCCTCCACAGATGAACTTTTGATGAGGACATCATCTACATAAGCCAGGTTACCCCTCGCACCCAGGTCGGGCATGGCCTTATGTAGGAAAATGTTGAATTCATTGCCGGAGTTGAGGTATCCGAAGGGAGTCCGGGTCCATGTATACTGCTGGCCCCCAAAGGTAAAAGCCAGCTTGTATTGGTCCTCCCTACTGACAGGCACGGTCCAGTATCCATTGGTCAGGTCTATTGCTGTGAATACCTGTGACCCCTGGATCTGGGCCAGCCCTTGGTCAATGTAGGGCAGAGGCCATCGGGAAGTATGGACCCGTTTGTTGAGCTCCCTGAGGTCAGCACAGAGTCTCCACTGGCCGTTTGGCTTCAATATTCCCAGCACCGGATTATTGAAGGTGCTGTGGACTGGACGGATTATTCCCCTGGACTCAAGGTTCTTAATTATTTCAGTAAGGGACTCCATGGATGCGAGAGGCAAACGATATTGCTTCACAAACACTGGAGTCATGCCAGGGTCCGTGGGGATTGTTGTTGTGTGGATGTCGGTGCGACCACAGTCATATGAGTCTACCGCAAAGAGATCTTGGAAATCCAAGGAAACTTGTTTCAACTTTTGCTTCTGTTCCAGAGTCACACAGGCATCAGCTAGGTTGACTCTCTCTTCCACCATCTGCCTGAAGCCTGGAAAGACTTCTCGTTTGGCTATCTCCGCGGCCTCCTCCAGCTGGGTGGAGAAGTCCCTGGTCAGAGTGCTGATTTGGACTGGAGGCTTCAGGTGGGAAAGGCAGCCCTCATGGACCTGGAAAATCACCTCATCCCTCCTGAAGTCACAGGTCACATCTTCCTTACCATAGGGGCAGGAAGTGTACACCAGGAAGTTCCCCCCATGCCGGGTAAAAATCCTGTCTGGTGTTGTATTGTCATCACTGTCACTGTCAAATCAGTCCTTGGGGAGTGGTCCTAACAGTTCATTTACTAAGTCGATGGAAAAATGTCGGTCATCAACCGCCATTCCAATAATGGTGCCTGCGGCTAGAGTAATACTCTTTAAGTCGCTGTTATCCACCTCTATTAGAATGGTGTCATGTTCTATGTTGACTAATGGAGTTGGGTTTACCCCCAACCCTTGCTGTTGGAGAGAAGCATTTAGATGTATGTAAGCATCAGGGTTTTTCAACTCTTGTCCCCTTTTAACTTTCACTTCCAGGGAGAATTGTCGGGTCCTTTCTGGGATGGTGACTTCCTCTTTGATCTGAATCTCAACTGCATAAGGTAGCAATTGAGCTGACCTAAATGCTTTTTCTGGATCATCAAAGCCCATGGGATTATCCGCTAATCGGGACCAAGCTTTGAAGTTTATTAGGTCCAAACTAATGACAAAGTGATTGAGAATGTCACTGCCTAAGTAAAAGGCGGCAGGGACGTCTCGCACGACCCAACAATTGTGGACTATGCTCTTGTTGCCAATGGAGATTTTGAGCATACACCTGCTTGGCAGGAGATGTTTGGAATTAGGCGCTTCCAGGTCCATTTCCCATTTGTCTATCAGTTTGAATGTGGGAATGGCTGGATCTTTTGGGAGTTGGCGGAACATGGCTTCGCTGATGAAGCTCTTACCGTTGTTCACACACACTCTAGCGAGAACAGAGTCCTTCCCATCATTTAACTGAACAGGGATGAACAACTGCTCTCCAATTTGCTGAAGATCAGCCAGGCTCTGAGCTGATTTCACATCTTTCTGGAATATAGGAGTGGGAGTTTCTGATTGTGGATTAGTATAGAATTTCAGAGTGTTTCCTTCCAGCGTGGAATACCACTTTAGACTGGAAGGAAGGTTGATTTTCAGAAATAGAGAGGACCCCCCATCACCAGTCTGTTGTCCTACTGCAATTACTGTCACGTCTGGAATTTGGTTGTTCTGGAAGTGAAATTCTACTTGGTCAGACTTTTGTTCAACCATGTGGCAGGTGCCATTTAAACTAACATGGTTGACACTCTGTTTTAATTTTATTGGTCGGCTAGTCTGGGTCCAGAGGACCTTGTTTACGCAATCTATTAGGGTGACAACCTTCTCAGGAGGTCATTCCCTAGTAAACAAGGGGTGCCCTCTGGGGTCACAACTATGACCGGGTGTTTCAACTTGTGTCGCCCAATTTTAATGTCCAAATCTGCCGTCCCCTCGACGGGAATTTCCTTCCCGTCAAAGTTCTGCAGTTGTCCAGGAAGAGAGGTGAGAGGAATTTGGTAATTCTCTCCCCTTCCTGCATTCAGTTCATCAAAGGCCCTTCTGGACAGAAGGGTAGCTTGAGATCCCGTGTCCACCAGTGCCAAAATTGTACCCTGCCCCTGTACTTGTACCGGGGCATAGTATCTTCCCTCCTTCTCCTCAAGGGGGCACAGATAATGCACATTTTTGGACAACTGGTGGGCTAACTTTCTAGTTTTGGACATCGCTAGCGAAGAGATTTGGGCAGAATTCTGTGGAGAGCCTTGGGAATCTGAAAGAAAAAGTTGGCAACTGGAGATCAGAGCCATTGTGGGTTCCCCTGGCTCCGGTTCCGGGCCGCCCCCCCTTTTTGGAGGCAGTCACCAGGATGGGTTTGAACCAGGGGATTTTCTTGCTGTTGGTTCTGGGATGAGATGGTGGGCGGCGGTAGCTCAGTCTCCACATCTCCCCAGTCTGGATTTGCATCCCTAGGGACCCATTTTTCTTTGGGAGGAGTTCCCCCCTCTCTGAAGGAGAAGATCCTTTTCCCAGGATCCTCTGAGGATCCCTCTCCCTCAAATTGGAAGACCTGTACCTCCTCCTCAAACTGAGTCTGTTTGGGTCTTTTGTTTCTCCTACCCCCCCCTCTGCTCCTTAGGAGGCAGACTTTCAGGGGCAAGAGATTTTGTTTCCGGTTCCTGGGTTTCCAGGGGCTGTTTACAAGTGAGGAAGGAAGCTTCCTCCAAGGCTTTACACCCCCCTTCCCTTTGTGCCTCCTCCCTGGGAACCGGTGAGTTATCGGGGTGCTGCCCCCGTCATTGTTCTGGGGCACCAGGTCCAGAATTGGGTGCATTCTGCGCCGGCATGCCGATCTGAGGGTTCTGCTGAGCCCTCAGTATGTGACCCAGATCCCGTGCCATGTTTTGAACCTGGTGCTCTAACTGGGAAACCCACTCAGGCTGATACGGGGCCCTGTTTTCTCCCCTGGGCTGATCCCGGGAAGGGTAGCTGTCCCTCCTCTGGTAATACCCCGGGTTGGGAAGATTTGGGTACCCCTCCACCATTGGCCTCCCCTCTCCCGGATTAGGTTGTCTGGGCTCAGGGAATTGGGGAAAGAAGGGTGGAGGATTTTGGGGTTGGAAATTGGATGGATACCTGGGGAAAAAGTTCTGCCCAGGATTCGGAGAATTTCTGCCCTCCGGTGGGAAGTTAGGAGGAAAGTTCCCTGGGTTAGGTTCTTGGCTGGATCTCCCCCCTTGGGCTGGAGGAGTCCACACATAACCCAGGATGGGTCTGTTTCCCTTGTAACGGGGGCTTACATAATCAGGAGAGCGAGGGACCCCATTTGTGGGGCTGCCTCCCTGGCTCCCTGTCTGTGACTGGCCCGAGGACCTTCTGGGCCTAGCATTATTAGGTGCAGGTAGGTTTTTAGGCCCCCCCATCTCCAAATCCAAAACGGGGGTGACCTTTACCTCTGCCACCTTGGCAGCAGCAGGGGTGCTGTTGGCTTTGGGGTTTTTCTGGGCATTACTTTTGCTATCTACCGGTTTCTGCACCTCATAGATCCGGGTAGCCTGTTCAATGACCCAGTCTAAAGATCTTTTCTCGTGAAAATCCCTCACGAGCTGGGTCATTATGTATTTGGGCAAGGCATGAAAAATGTATTGATGAATTCTCTACTGTCTGTGCGCACCCTTCTGGTGGTCTGCGCAAAAGCACGTTTCAGTTCTTGCACAAATTCTTGTGGGGCCTGATCCTCCCCACATTGCAAATTGTAGGCTGCCTTGCGAGCCTCTTGAGGATTTCTGTGAACAGAAAAGTGTTTCAAGATGGCCGCCTTATAGGTGGACCATCTTAAATGATTTTGGTCCTCCAGCCCCGCAAAGAAACTGGAGTATTCCTGGGAGAAGGTCCACTTTACATATTGAATACAGCTTTGGCTGTCCTTCAAATGGAAAGTCTCCATCATTTGCTCAAACAACTCTAAGTGCTCCCAAACAGAATACTTAGCGTTCTCGTGGTAAGGCGTGATGACGCTCCTGATCGCCTTAATCTGCTTTAAGGGGTCCTTAAGCAAGGCCCTTTTTGCCTTATTGGCCTTTTTGGTTCGGGTAACCCTTGTCCATTCATCCTCTGACTCAGAGGCACTGCTCCCAGAGGTTCCTGTCTGTTCTTCCAGGTTTTCCCGGATTCTGCGAGCCTGGGAATGGCTGGCAGAATGTGGGGACCTGGTCTCCTGTGTCCTGCGCAGTTCAGAGGAGTCTTCAGATTCCTCCTTGCTGCCAGGATTTGATGGGTACCCCCTCCACTGACCTAACTGGGCAGAGGTTTTCAGGATGCCCTTAATGGGCCTACTCTCCTGGGGTTCCCCAGTAAATTGCACTGCGCTTGGGTGCCCATACCCGGATGCCCGCCCCTCTATACCTGGGTGGTACTGGCCTATGAGCCCCATACTTCTGGCTGGATAGTAATCTGCCATCCCTGTGGCCCTGTGCTCATGTGCGCCAGGGGACATGGGGGTGGCAGAGTCCAGGGACCGAGAGAGATAAAGGCCTCTGGTACTAGGGCTCCTGGGGTTATGCTCAGGAGTTTCTCTTTCCCAGCGAACCTCATCTCTATCCGCCCCTGCTCCCTGTTGCAATGCAAGAGCCTGCGCCTTCAGTTCCTCAGTTAAGGCCTTACTAGACTCTATCAGTCTCTCCTGCATCGCTACCTGTTGTTGGAGCCTATCATTGTGCTGGCAGAGAGCCTCATTCTTTCTCTGTGTTTCCTGATTGGTCCTGGAGCACTGGGCCAGTCTTTGCTGCAGGAGGGTTACCTCCTGAGCTGTGTCCCTATTGGCCTGCTCCTTTTTTGCTAGAGCATCCTCCGCCCTCCTGGTGTGCTCTAACAAGTTCTGGTGTTCTTTTTGGAGGTCACCCAGTCCCTGGTGGGCCAGGTGATTTTCTTCCATTTTTCTTTTTAAATGGCAGACTTCCTGGCCTAAGGCGTCTCTTTCCTGACTAAGAGCCTGCATTTGTGCCGCCAGGTCGTCCCTCTGCCTTTGAAAGGCACCAGCTTTCTGGCGTTCTTCATCAAACTCTGCCTGGGTATCCAGGTCTTTCAGAATCAGCTTGTTGCTCTCTGCCTTCACTCTATCTAGATGACTTTGCAGGGTGGCTACCTGCTCCATGCATGCCCTGTTAAAGTCTAATTGTTGCTCCAGCTTTTTCTGGCTCTGCAGTAAGGAGTCCAAACTGTCTTGGTGCTCCTTCTGCAGGGCCAGAAATCTAGTATCCTGGTCTGTCTTTTCCTGTTGTAGGATGCCCATATCCTCTTTTATTTTAATGATATATTGCCTACTATCATTTTCTGACTCCTGGCTCCTCTGCAGCCTCTGCTCAGAAGAGGCCAGATCAGATCGGGCCTTCTCTAATGCCAGCAGTTGCCTACTCGCCAGATCTTGGCCTTCAGCACATTTGTCCTGCATGGCTCCCATATGTAAATATAAATATGCCGCTACCCTGGCAATCTTATTGTGTTCATCTTTGGCTTTAGGAGCCATATATAGTTCACTCAGGGCCACATGTAATGGACCCTGATCTCTCCATAGGTCTGACCCTGTTTCAGTGACCTGTCGCGTGATGGCCTGCAACCAGGCATCCTGGCCCTGTTCAGTCCATTCACCTCTCACAAATAGTTTATGTAAGAGGTGCTCTCTGGCTATTTTCATGTCTACTAAGGTCGTCATTCTAGAGATTGGTCTCTGTCCTGACTTACAGAAATTTGTATTTTATTTTTGCAAAACAGACCTTTTTCTTAGAGCGTTCCTATGAGGAGTGCTTTACAGCGTAACACAGCGTGGTGACCCGACCGGATATGTGTATCTGGTCAGCTGGCACGCTGTATTAATCTGCACAAATGGTAGATCTAACCCAAACGTCCGGCACGAGCCCCCAATTTGTAAGAGGATTCAATTCAACACTACAGCTAAGTCAACGCCTAGTCTATAATACTGAATGAAAACCCTTATTGATATAACTTTATGTCCAGTTCATGCGTTCTGGATGACTACCCCTATATAACACCCCTCCCTTGGAATCCCCCTGACCCCACTGAGCCAAGAAGTAGTTCTGTTTTGCAAGTTAAAAGGTATATTTGAGAATTTAAACAATATAGATATATATCACACTTTATAATAAATTAATAATTGAATAGCACACTTAATCTGATATGATAAAGATTAACAACGGAGAATCTGGCACTAGCACACTTCTTGATAATCACTAAGGAGTTGACATGAAATGGATAAGATAGCAACAATACTTTTATGGTTTCAAATGGATGCAATGTGGAATGAAATGCAGTAAAGAAAATAACTTGATAGGATTTCAGCAAAGACAATGTAATCACTTTCTTGGACAATTCACCCCCCCTTTTATGCAATGCAAGGAAATGGAAGGAAGCACACAGTTCTCAGAAATGCAATTCAAATGTAATTCAGTTCACCCAGCAACTTAGACTACAGAAGTTTAAAACACAGGCAAAATGCTTTTATATGTGCTGGCAATAAAGGGAAAAATATGCTAAAATGCTTTTAATTCCCTCTAGAGGTTCAGGGTGAGTGAAATCAAGTTAATATTAGTCCAGGCTCACTTTAGCAAGGATCTAGGGTGTAACTAGCAGGTTAAACGAATTTTTGGCAAGTGAAAGGCAAGCAGCAGCAGATTTTTACACGTGAAGAAATTTGCAAATCGCGGTAAAATATCAAATCGCGGCTAAATTTGCGAATGCGCCGAGCGCGATTACAGAGGAACTACAAGGACTATCACTATTTTGGGGTCCTATGAAAGCCTAGGATCTCAGGTTCCAGATGAAAGTAACTGCAAGTCTCTAGCACAAACGGTCGCGGAGATATGAGCGATTGAATAAAGGTCGTTTTTCAGATTGAAATTTTAAAGTTCACAAAGACAAGTGCAGCTTGCAACTAGCAAATCACAGGTGACAGTTAGGAGGCAGTTCTACTTAGATTAAAATAGGATTGCATTATATTATTTTAACTAAGAGATTGGTTCTGCACAGTTTTCTAGGTACTCACACTATATTCTTGAGTGAAATGGATCTCGCCACGGATCTGGTCAGGTTTTAAACTGGACTCTGGTCTCTGCACTTCACAGTGATCTGGGTCTGCTCTCTCTCTGGATTCTGAAGATTGAGGGATTTAAAGTCTGGATCTTTCTGCACAGCTTTCTCTGGAGATTGATGGAGGTAAAGTATGGATTTTCCCGGCAGAGCTTCCAGCTGCAAATGGATTTGAAAGTCCCTATCTGTCCTGTCTCTCTGCTTTTATGTGTTTTGAAAATGGGTGTGTGTGAGCAGCATCACTAGCCAGCCCCTCTCCACTTATCATTGGCCAAGCTTTCATTTCTCTCCTGATTGGGGGAGCTAAGTTGTGTCAGAGTGATGTCATTTTACAGCCTGCAGAAAGTCCACTCCTCCTGTCAACTTACACACAAATCTAGATTTGAACCAAATACATATTTGCAGGGGTACATATTGTTTTAAAATTACACGCACCCCTCACATATCACAGGAGGTATCCGCTGTTCAAACTCTGCTCTTCCTGGGAGCTTGCATTCAGAAATGGCAATATTTTGCACTTTTTAACTGGTTTGCGATACCGTACATTACCCCAAATTTACACACATGTGCGCAAGGAGTATGGACATTAGTTGATGAAGTGTCAGATTTTTCACATGCACACATTTTGAGTAATATCCTCTTTTCCGCTAAAACCCCCCTGAACATGCCACCGGTTCGAAAAACCTCTTAAAATGTGGGCAGTAAAATCACAAGAATTATGGTATCATTTAAATAATTTTCACAAGTCCGTACTATGAGTTATTCATCTTTTTCTAAAACCATATTCTGGCTATAGAGGTGTGTCTTTTCAGGTCACATGGTACAGAAACCAGTCTTTCCAGTTTCTGCCAAGCTCAGAGACCCTGCCACTCCCAGCTTCTGCCAAGAGGAAGCTGTTTTACGACATCTGCAATAAAACATTTGCCTGAGTCAGGACAGGGCTTTGTTCAGAGCTCCTGTATTCTGTGGGGCTCCCCTTAATTCAATTATCAGAGAGATGGCATATCCTTAGTGTGGCCAGCAAAAGGCAGATAGGCCTGGGAACACAGCTGTGACTCAAGTTTCACTCCTGATGGGGGTAGTTGCCAGGCAGAATTGGAATCTCTTTAAGCCAGTTTTTAGCTACATGTCATTTCTGTTCCCCAGTTTAAGTCAAGACATTTTTTTTAGATATGCAGCTAGGTTGCTGATTCTAAGTTTAAAACTATGACATTTAAACAATTGCAACCTATGTGACACTCAAAGTAGGTCACTCATTTCTTTTAAACATTTAGATTGGTAGTGTCTTTCAGTCCAAATTTACTTAAACTGCTGAAATCCACAGCTCAGCCAGTCTTGTTATAAACCTTCAAGTCACTTCAGAATATAACTTTACATTGGATCCCCCTCTCAGTAAGTCTTTCTTTGGCATGTTTTGGGTTCATTTATTCAGTTTTCTACAAAAAAAGTAAAATCTGGTGGTTTTAAAACGCCGGCTTTTGGATAGTGGTGAGTACTGGTACTGCACCCCTTTTTGGGATTTAAGAAAATGAATTCCCAACAGTTATGGGTTTGCTTTTGGCAATCAGCATTGCCATTCCCAATGGTTTCAGACTACTGTATGGGTAGTCCAATGGTGGTTTTAGGCAGTGTCCTTCTGTGCCCATAACATCGGCAAAAATGGGTGGCAGCCTATTCTTCATGCACTTCCCTGGGCATTTTCTGGGAAGCTCCCTGCCATCATGATGTTTTCATGTCAGTACTGCACAGTTTTGAGGTAGGGCTCGGATGCATGGGTAAATACATCCCACAAACTCCACCAGACTGAGTGGATCCTCCTTCTCCGTCCAAACGCAGATCATCTGGAACTCATACAGATGGGGAAAGGGCGATATAGAAATGATGAATACAATACAATACAATACAATACAATACAATTCCCTATGGTAAATTGGGTTCCTCTCACTTTAACTGAAGGTCACTGATGAAATTGTACTATTCATTTGAAATTGCATATTTTGTAAGGTAATCGAATTGGCCCAGCTATGCCCCCTTCCATCCAATTGGTTTTTTTGAAAATCTATGGCTATCACAGGTCACAAATGATCAATCAAACATGAAAAAGTGGAATGTTGTTCACAATTCTACAAATCCATCGTCAGACTACACCTGTGAAAACATGCCAGTTCCAATTTTTTGGCAGAGATTTTTGCACTCTGCCCTGGGAAATGCTATCTGTTCTACACTGCACACAGCATGGAGAAACATAGAAACATGTTATTTGCTCTTATTTAAATTTAATCTCACTTGTCTTTCATATATAGTGAGAAGGCAAATTGTATTTCCTACTAATATGCTACACAATTCGGTTGACATTCTATTGGTGATAGATTATCAATCACGCTGTGTGCAGTAAAATGCTATTTGTTGTACAATAAATCATGATGGCTTTAAATAAAAAGTGAAAAACAATGTTTCAATGTAAAATGTTAAATCATTCCGTGTTCGATCAGTTTTCTCAAGTGACACACGTGTTGGGATTGTTTCCTGGTTTGCCAGATGTCGTCTGGGGGTCCGTTCAACTCACTAGGGCCCAACTCCCTTCCCCAGAATAAACAGAGGACTCAGCCAATGGCAAGTTGGAACTGTGGTCCCCTGTTTTGTTGTGATATTGCGTCATCACCTGGGCCCTTCCCCAAAAACCTATCCCCATTGCTGATTGGGTACCGAGTGTGGTAGCCCATATAGTAAACCCGTATAGAGGTTATTCTACTGGTCCTCGCATGCCAGGTGGCAGACCTGCCCTGTCCCCAAGAAACTATCTATTACATTGTTGCAAAGTAGTGGGTTTACCATTGGCTCTTGCCCCTTGCCATCCATCCCTGGGTTTCTGTCTCATGATTGGCTGGAGTTGGTCTGCCCAGGCCTGGGACCCGACTCAGTTCTCAGCTCTCTGTGCACCTCTTCAAGGTGATGTGAAACAACTATGTGTCTGAATTGTATCTGGTAGTATTCCACCTTTGCCAATGAGAGTGCATCTCCACGTTGCAACACTTGTTTCACCTTCCGTCTGGGCTGCTGGGATCAGCATGCTTTTCGCACCACATGTGAATGCCCATTGTCTAGTTCGGCAGCATCACATGCTTGTGGACCACAAAATGGATCTCTTGGGTTGGCATTTATGAGGATTTATTCAATTTCTCTGCAGCTGGCCCCTTGTCGTCGAGATTTTGGGTATGTGGCTCGGCTATCTGTGAACCTTTCTGTAAGCTTAGTCTGCGCCCCATACAGCCTGAGCCTGCTCCTTCAGTCATCGTTCTGTGGCTTGTAATTTTCCGCAGGCTTGTAATGTGATTTTTACCTGTTTGTGGTATGCTAGGTTTCCTATAGATAAGTCACAAGCGGTCCGATCAGGCTACATAAATCCACTTGTAGTCCCATAGGGTTAATTTCCATAAGCATCTGCAAGCTTGCTCAGGATCTCTTGTTGCCTTGCGTTTCTGCGCTACTACATTTGGCTAATGAGAAAAATAATAAAATCTTTGACAGTATGTATATGTATAGGTCCAATATATATAGAACTGTGTAAGCATGTTCTTCATGTATGCAAATTTGTGTTTGTGTAATGCGGTGCAGGACTGCGAGTGTGATTCATGACTAATGTTGCTATGTGTTGGTGTCACTAGTGATGTCAGCATAATGGCTTCTTGGTGCTTAATAAAGGCTGTCCATTATGGTATTCCTACCCCCAATCTCCATTGTGTCCCCTGTTCCTAAAAGGATGTGCACTGGATTGGGTCTGTATGGTTAACTGAGGGGATACCTTTCTGTGTACGTGTCAGCCAGTGGTGCATTTGGTGCTCGTCCAAAATAAGATGGGGGACTTGGAGCGTTCCTGGCTCTTTGTCCTGTCATGCTCATGGGGGTGAGGAGGGGCCCTCTCTTCCGTCCCCCCTCTGGCTGACCTGTTGACTATTCCACTATATGTTATTACCTTTATCCTTGGTACCCATATTTTAGTCAGTCCTCAGAGAAGCCTGTGGAAATTGGAGATCGTAAAATTCCTGGTCATTTAACTGCACACTCCTTCTGGTTTTCACCATACTCATCTTCCTCCATAATTCTTAGTGTCAAATGGATTATCTAACTTCATTGTCTCCTCTAGGAATAGTGGACATTCCTTTAGTCTTGCTCTCAGTTTATCCCTTTTTTCCACTATCTTCTCCTCCCTTTCGTCTCATATGTTCACATCCATCATCACCTCCATTCCTATCGATTTCTGTCTTGCAGCATTGGGTGATGCAGATCTTGATCACACACAGTCCCAATAGTACCAATATTAGAACCCCCAGTAATACCCTCAATCCGTCTGTCAGCAATGACGGCGTCCATGACCAGAGGTAGGCTTTCCAGCTCTGATCCTTTCCAGTCCCTTTGGTTTCTTCCTCCATTAAGGCATGCATCTACAACAATTGGGTTACTGCTTCCGTCAATGCACCATTCTCTCTGTCATTGGCAGGTACGAATGTGCAACAGGAACTCACAATTTCTGTGCACACTCCTCCTTCCATTGCTGTGAGAACATCCAGAACATATCTATTCTGGAGCACCATCAACCTTACTGCTTGGAACTCTTCTTTTATTGCATTGAAGCCATTCACCATAGAGTTTATTATCAACATCAGCTCCCACCTGGTAATCTGCAGCCATTTTGCATTTGCATATGTCTGTACTGCTGGAACTGCTGACGCAAAGAACATTTATATCATGCTGAATAAACTATGATCTGGTGGCACATCTTCTTTCTTTTTTTTTTATTCTTATGAAGGAGGCAGACCGCCCAGCGGCCTCAAAGCACACACAAAAAAAGAAAGAAAAACAAACACATACCATCAACAAAGGAAAGAACAGGAATTAAGAACTAAGATATACCAGGAAACATGAACTAAGGAGCTGTGAAAAGGAGGGTTTGCATGATAGCCAGACTGATGAGGCCCAAGAATGGAGTTATCCTCAATGAATTTCTGAAGTTGAAGATTTAGCAACCAGATCCATTACCTTCAATAAAAAGGGAACGTTTGTGATGGGACAATAGTGCTTTGACTGACCAGGATCAAGGTTATCCCTTTTAAGCAATGGAGTAATCCATGCCTCTTTTAGATCGATTGGCACCTGCCCCTCAGAGAAGGATTTGTTGATGAGCTTATTGACCCAAGGGCAGACGGTATCAAGTGACTCAAGAAGGGCCGATGGTATCAAGTGACTCAACCAGCAATCGAGAGGGACAGGCCTCACCCTTGCAGGCAGTAGGTTTCATCCCAAAGATGATCTTGTTGACTTCTGCTACTGTGCAGGGTGTTAAGGAGCTTGGTTTGGACATAGATTGCTGCTTAACAGGATTTATTCCAGATGTAGGTGCCGAGACTGAGGAATCATGAAGAACAGACTCCGGAGGGAATCTTAACTTCAGATGGGAGTCAATGTTTGCTGTGAAGGCATCATGAAAAGTTTTACATCATGCAGAGTCGTGGACTATATTGGTCCTCGTATGAGTCTCACTGTTAAAATTTCGACGAATCGCAAACAGCTCCTTGGAGCTCGATTTGGCTTGAGATTTTCTGTTATTATAATAAGAAGACTCAGACAAGATGAGGGCGGCCTTGAATTTTTTAACAGCAAGTTTATATATGGCCAAGAGAGCTGGTGTGGGATTATTCCACCAGGAACGCTCGGCTGCTCTCAGAAGATGCCTGGGGATAAGAATGTCCTTAATAATGTCCTTATTACACCAGTGGTGTGAAAGGGTTTCTGGCTTGACACACTTAACAGTGAACGGGATAAGATCCTCTATAATGGAATCTAAGGTGGCTTTAGAGAGGACAGTAGAACTGTCATAGTCCTGCAAGTCCCTGAGCCTACTTCTTAGTTCCTGGGAACATTTTTGAATAGTCAGATTTTTAAATGATCGGGACCTGATGGATTGTCTTGGAACTGTATCAACTCTTAGAGATGAGACTGGCAGGTCTGCAGTAAAAGTTAGTGTACAATGAACCGACCAGAGACACAGTGTAATGACATGGGTAGTACTGGAGAGATAATGAAATAATACCCAGTCAAGAATATGGCCTCCTATATAAGTGGGCTCAGTGACCTGCTGAGAATAGCCGATAGTAGAAAGTGCTGCTAGCAGCGATTGAGCGATTCCATCTGAGGGTACATTGGCCCACAGAGTAATAGCACCAAGTAACACCACAGGTGCCTTCCTTCTGGATGCTTTGCTGAGTAGGTGGAGTAGTTGTTTCTCAAACAGGGGCAATGTTTTAGGTGGGCGATAAAGAACAATAATAGTGAGAGTGATATTTTATTTTAAAAACAAGAGATTTGCATTTGTCCAAAGATTCATAGGGCCAAATTTGAAACCGAAAGGTGCCCTTAATGAGTTGAGCAACACCCCCCGCCCCTTGCCTCTTTCCGATCTGCATCTTACAGCACATAGCCATGTGCAACGGCTAGGGTAACTTCATTAGAGATAGAATCACTGAGCCGCGACTCATAATTGGATTGGATTGAATGTGGTGGTCACCTACTTCGACACCATGAGCTGAAAGGGAGCGTGTTTTGAGGAGAGCTGCAGTCAGTAACTGATTGGGCCGTAAACTGATTGATTGCAATGTGCTGGCCGCATCAGAGATAGCAAGATTGCAGCAATCAGAGGAAGGCTCTTTGGGCCTGGGGCACATGATTAAATAAACAGGATGAAGAAAAGAATGAAGGGTGAAAGTAAAACGTAAAAAAGAGCTCCGAGCCTACCCACAATTGGAGTGGACGTCAAGGCAAACCCGCAGAGGTCATTAAATAGCGCTTGCCATCTGGGAAATGTAGTTCAGCTAAAGTACGAAAGTTCCAGCTAAATATAAAGCAAACAAAACTTTCCCTGAACTGGCTAAACAGTAAAGACTGAAGCTAGCAGAAGTTGCGGTGCAGATAAATGCAGGCAATTAAATGGTAAATCACAGTAGTACTTAAGGTGATTGTCAAAAGCGTACAAATACACAAGCACTCATAAGCAAGACAGTCACACTGCACCATTGGAACCAACAACAATCAGACAGTAATCTTGTGTTGGTGTCCATCGTTGGGAAGTCATCAAGCTTTATTTCCTTCCGGGGCACTACCACTGATGGCATATTGATGTGTACAAATGAGAAAATCCTCCCCAGTTGGGTGGCAGCTTCTCGTATGCCTTGGATCCTCATGCCCAATAATGATCCATCATTACTGCAGTGCTGGATGCTTTTCTATGTATTGACATTCTGTGTTGTCTCCAACTCTTACTTCTCCCTCATTCTTGTAGCACAATGGTGGTTTCTTCAGGGGTATTATAGGCATCTGTCCAGCCTCATGCTCTACCTAGGTGAGCAGTTTAGCACATGCATCCCATTCCTTCAGGCACTTGTCATTTTCTCCTTGTACTGCACTCACTGGTGATTGTACTAGGGTGTGTGCTTTGCTTCCTACTACTCCGTCCTTCCATTCTTCTTCTGTGTATACGTGGCCATACACGAGCATCAGTAGTCATTCCCAGAATATTGGTTCTCCTCCTACTTCTCTCACCCCACTCTTTGGGCAGGGCAGCTCTTTCAGTGTTATTGTTTTTGTGTGGCCTTTCTGTGGCCCATCAGTTGTGTATTGTATAGCTTGATCTAACAGCCAGTAGTTCTTCATCATGCCAATAGTCTTTATGTGACTGTCTTTATAGGGGACTGTTGTTTGAGACATCCATCTCAGTGTCGCTGTCTTCCCTTGGAGCCGTCCTCGAGTTGTAACTATGGATAGGTACACGAGGCATTGTGCACTTACTGCAGGTATTTCAGTTGCTATGAACATTCTCGAGTCACTCATGGCATAGGGAATTAGTGATCAGGCATGACATCTCTCCCCGGTGGTTTCCTTGCCTACTTTAGTCATTTGTTTATACCACATGCTATTATACACTTGAGCAGTGTCAGTGAGATAGAGGTCCACCCCCCTCATGCCAGCACTGTGCTTACCTCTCCTTACCATGCTTTCAGTGCTCCCTTGTCTTCCTGACATGGTTGTTCCACCTGATGGGGTTGGGGTAATGTTAGTAGAGGATACAGTGGTTTCACTAGACACAAGCGATATTTGCCAGAATATGAATGCAAAAAGCCCACTTGGGATTAAAAGACACGACAAAAGAAGCATATCTTTAATCATTTCCCCACATTTTCCTGTGCTGCTGGATCTATAGAGAAGGAGCCAAGTACCCCCACCTCAACCACTTTGCCCATATTGCCTATATGTTGGGAACCAGAGTGTCAGACACGTGCAGTACCAGTCAAGGCAAGGTTCCCATTAAGGAAACCATACCTTCATACGAGACAGTATGATGGCCATTTGAATGAAATCCCAGAAGAAGCAGGACCAATAAGTGGAAGAGAAGAGTGGTGACATCACCATCATTGTCACACAGGGCCGCGCTGACGTACATGGAAGAGATAAAGAGACAAGAGAATGCAGATATGCTATAAGGAACCAAGAAAGTATCAAGGATAAGTGACATCAAGTTATTTTACATGTGTACTTATGCAAAGCAACGCATTCAGATGAAGTATTCTTGAGGCTAGCTTTATAATGAATAAATTGCGGCATGCGCCAACATATACATATACATATAGAAGTGAGTAAAGGATGGATGTTTCCACTACGTATTATAGCAGAGCTGGACCAGAGAAGGAAAGCCTCGTTTCCAGTGTGTCACAGTTAAAAAAGCAATTAAAGTACAGAAGCAGTACTCAGAAAGGCGACACTGGATGAGGCAAGAAGCCAAGGTCTTATCAGGCTGGGGTGAGCAGACGTTGGATACAAATCGTGTGAAAGAATGAAACTCTTGTTCAGAAGATATGGACAAAAACAAGGAATACGTCAGAGCTCTATTAGAAAATAGTTTAAATAAACTAGGGCTTGATTCTGTGGTCTTCAGTCATGTGGAAGTATGAAGTTTGACGAACACGATGGTCACACCTACGCATGAGGGCAGAGCGTGCCTTCACTCCACTGAATTCTCCAGAGCAAAAGAACACTCCCAAGGACAAGTTCAAAGCCTTAATTGACAGCAGACCACTGAGGTGATGATAGATGGATATGCTAATTGGTGGGAATCTATGGTTGAAGACTAGCTCACCAGCATCTGGAAGTCCAGTGTGTGTGCTGCTAACGTAGGTGGAAAAGTACTGACGGAGGTTATAGTGCCGACCAATGATAGAGGACCGCCTGATTAAGGTCCTATAGTTGTGTAGCCAATGGGACGTTGTGTATTTAGTGACGTTCATGGTGACCTGTTTAAGGGGAGGGCTTAGCTGCCCGAGCTGATGTTAAGAATCCTATCACTTTCGTTACCTCTTATAGATGAGTATGGATAGTATACTTAGAGGTTCCTTAAGAGCCTATCACAATTGCCACTAGGTTTTTGTAGTTTGCCACGTAGGATGACGTTAATAATATGTAGGTTAATGTCATCGTTGACGATTCTTTGCTGTAAAAGAATGCTTTTTTTAAGATGCATTGAGAGATCCTATGCTGAGACGTCTGTTGATGTCCGTTGTACTCCATGTTTTAGATAATTGAAATTAAAACAGTTATCCTTTTGCCAACTACCTGATTGATTTCGATTATTAATGTTTGAGTAACTTCTGCATCCCCATCCATCTCAAGGGTATTGCTACTTCTTCTTAAAGGGATGGAAGCCTCCAGTTTATGTGGTAGCTGAGAGGATGGTTTAAAAACCATCGACCTAGTAAGCTTTGGGATCCCAGAAATATCGGACGACCTCTGCCATTCGGCTGAAAGGACGTGAAGCTCACTGTAGCGGATATTAGTGTAAAGAAAGTCTTGCAAGCCAGGTTAGACGGGTACCTTGTTTTCAGGCAGAAACCCCTCCCGGCGTCTACAGGAAGCTGAACTAAGGGAAAGTTGAAACGGCTGTTAAAGAGGCGGACGATGCTGAGAGTCAGAAGTTGAAAACCCGGATGGTGAGTAAAAACTGAGTGAGGTGGTAAAAGTGTGAATGGGCAGTGGGTGAAAAAAAGGGATAAGGAAAAAACGAGTAACGGAGGGAGGTTGGGGTAAAGTAACTTGAGAACGATGAGCATTGAATATTGAGTAATTGACTTGAGGAGAGGCCAAGCAATTAAGAGCTCTCGTGAGGGAAGGTGCCACGATAAAGGATACGCCCAGGTTTCCTACGCTTTGAAGAACATAACAGAAGAAGTCGCACCTAGAGCCCTATAGACGGGTGACATAGACTACGAACTTGGTTAAAGACGAGTTGAAAGAGGGCAACTTACATCTCAATTGGGGTATTTTTTAAGGGTAGGATAAGTTTTAAGAGAAGACTGACAGGTCGAGTATGTCCGTTGGTCTGTTTGTTTTATGTGTTTGTATATGGTGAAAAAACAATAGAGGAATTGATATATGTGAAAAGAAAACACAAGATTTGAGAATTAATTATTTATTTAGTGGAAATTGAATTGATGGTGTTTAGTGAAAAAATAGATAAAAGTAAAAAACATGATATTGAGGGTTTGTAGCCTGCGACGAGTAGTGCACGCTCATATTGTGTTGTTTTTCTGAAACTTATTTTTTGAAAACTGCAATATGTAAAGGTGAGTATTGACAGTCAAGTGTGACGAGTCAGAATGGAGGATATTACTCCACTTATGCACCTTTGCAAACAGTTGCCGAAACATGCACCCAAGCTTGAACAGCATAGTGCGGAATGGGTTTAAGGGACGGCAGATAAGATGTTCATACCATGGCCGCAAGAGCTATCTCTATCGAAGGCAGTTTTGCAACATATGATGACATATCTGCATGCTGCATATACAGGAAAAAATATAGACAAGCGACTACCAAGTTTAGAGCTCTAGAAAATGTACCAGGAGGAAAGAGAAGATCCGCCAACTGAGGATTGGATATTGAATATATGCAAAGCGGGGGGTGAGGAGCCTTTGCTCCACCCACTGCAGCGATAGTAAGAAAGATGATGGGTTATACCCATTAAGAGAGTTTAAGGCAGTAACGGGGTATAGTAATCCTGTGAAAGCAGTGATGAGGGCCCAGACAAAATACTGATAGAGCTATAATCTCTAAGGTCCCGAGGGACAAGGAGAGCCGTGACAAGGAGAGACGTGATCGACCAAGTACATCCGTAGATATAGGACAAGCAATTAAGAGATGAAAAGGAGAAAAAGATAAGACTGATGAGTTAGCACTTATACAGAACGAATGGATGGGTGGTCAGATCTTGCTCAAACTCAATGGTAAGAGCATCGAGGACGTAAGGCAAAGGAACGATCAAGACGAACAAGATAAAAAGGATAAAGAAGGAGAGAAGAGATCAAAAGGATATGGAGCTAAAAGGAAGAATAGACAAAGACGGGAACAGTTGCATCAAGAGGAGCAAATGAGAAAGCAGGAAAGAGCAGAGGAACAGAGAAAGTATGACCATAGACAGAGGGCAATCAAAGAACGAGAAAGAAAGAAAGAAAGAAAGAAAGAAAGAAAGAAAGAAAGAAAGAAAGAAAGAAAGAAAGAGGAGGAACAGAAATTAAGGGATAAAAGAATACAAAGACGAAAAGATGAGGAGATACGAAGGGCAGATTAAATAAGAGATATGCAAAGAAAAGAGAAAACAAGAGTAAGAGAAGAAGCAAGGAAACAAAGAGAGTTTGATGATGAACTAGAAAGAAAGAGGAGTCAGAGAACACGTGATCTTGAATGTGTGGAAGAGGAATAGATCCCAATCCAGTAGTGGCATGGAAAGACATGGAAGAGTTCTTCTCAGCACATGAGCCAATAGTAGGTCTGTCTAGAGCAAATCTAGAGGATGAGTTTGACTTTAGAAGCATTGGAGACGCTATCAATAAAGTCCATCATGATATGAGGACTAAGAAAGTGCTGCAGGGAAAGGGTAAAAATGATCGACTCGAGAGTATGCAGTTGTATGATAAAGAGGGAGCCTCATGTAGTTTTGAGCCAAAGGAGCTGTCTTTAGATAGACTGACTCTGAATAGAGATGGAGAGGAGAGAAGTCACATGAGTTGGGGACAGGATATGTCAGATGAGGACAGGGAAACCTTTCAGGGGGAGGAGGAAGGTAATGTAAGCGGCCTTCGGGTGCTTTTCAATGGATAAAAAAGTAAGATGGTTGGATCTAGACCTACCCAAATCTCGGGCATTAGAATCATTGACATGGCCAGACCCACCTAAAGGGAGATCCCATGGTTAGAGGGGGGACTCCCCACATTATGTGAGCAGGTTTGGGTCGCTGCCAGTAAGAAAGCGGAGTGGACCCATTGCCCCTGCTATGAACAGACAGACAATGAGAGACTAATGTGAGTTTGGGGTTTGACAGTTTCCCTTATTAGTGAAAGGAGGAACCAGACCACAGTATATACCTTGGCCACAGATGGATAAGGATAATTTAAGGTGTAAACTCCTGAGGTTAACTTCTGGCGCTGGGAAATGGATACATGAGTTAGAGAAAATGACAGGAAGAAACACGTTAGCTATAGGGTCTCCTGATGGCCATTCTTGGGGAAAGGGCTGATGACGTATGGTCAAAAGCAGGGTATTCTAGTGTTACCACGGTAAACACTGCTCATGATGGAGCACCCTTCAATAACTGTAGGGCGGCCGTCTGGAAAGCGCTTAGAGTACTGTATCCGGACATGTCCGACATGGGATCTATAATGGCAAAAAAGATGCAGGAAGGGGAGGATCCCCTTGTTTACATTCAGAATTTCCAAGAGCAGAGGGCTTTGGAGACACACGAGGCTTGGGGGAAATCCATACCTATATTTTATCAAATACAAGGGTTGCCAGAAGCAGTACAAAAGCACCTCAAGAAATTGGTGGGCATGGAAGCAAAGCCATGGTAAGAAATTCAACTGACCATTGCTCATTATTGCAGTCTTTTGCAAGAGAAGAATCTAAAGAAAGATGATGCTAGGAAAAGTGAAGTGGCAAAGTTAGTGCAGAGGAAACTGTCAAAGTATGCCATTGAAGGGGCGATGCTGACTAGTGGAGACGGTTTGGGTTCTCAGCAAATAGCGAACATGCCACAGGTAAATAACCAAAGGCAGTTCGATCAAAGCAGTAGTGGATTTGCTCCACGGGGAACAGCATTTCGAGGACGAGGTTGTCAAGGTAATCAAGAGAATTGGCAGAATAATCAGGGAAGCTTTCAGAATAACCAAGGTGGGTTTCAGAATATGCATGATGGTAATCAAAAAATGCAAAATGGGCAGGCTGGGAGACCTCCGCCTATATGTTGGACTTGTGGAATAACAAAGCACTTTGCTCGCATGTGTCAAAGGTTAGTGCCAAATGGCCAATTTTCAAGAGGGGGGATGTCAAATCCGCCTGCATATTCACAGCAAAATGGAGATGGATTTGCTCATTATCAGACAATGCAGCAGCAAGTGCCGAGAGTGCAGCAAGGCTTGCAGACGCAGCAGGTAGCAGTTAATCCACCACAAGGGCAGTCACAGCAGTCACCTATGCAGCTTCAGCAAAACACAAGCACAGGACAGTTAATAACTCCTAGAGTAGGGGGTGTCACTGTCGATGGAGGGAATCATTTTACGAGTAATGCAATGAGACAGTACCCGCAATAGGACAGCTCACTGGGAGACCTGATGTGTTCAATACTATCCATGACGGCAAATCCTCATGAGGGTAGATGTCGGTATAGGAGGCAAAGGTTTTGTGTTTTTTTGTTTTTAGTAGACAAGGGCGCAACACGCTCAAGGCATACGAGAGGGAACATTTTCAATGTCTGGCAATGCAATGAATACTCACGGGTTCACAGGAGTTACAAGTAGAGTTCCTTTCACTGAAGAATTACCAGTCTCTATAGGAGAATGTGACATGAAGGTGCTACCGCTATATTCAACACATGTTAATATATTGGTATGAGATTTAATGACAAGTTGAATATGACAATTTCATTTACTGATGAAGGCAAAGTGTGTTCAACACCAGGAATGCATTACTTAAATGTATGTGAAATTATTATGGCTTTTGTAGGACAAATAGCTGCGAGAGCAATACCGTTAGAACCAGAGGTTTTTCATTATGGAGCACGTATTCTGTTTTCATGGCTACCAGGCCTAGTAGGCAAAGCAATGAGAACACCCAATGTATTTTGGTTCAGACCAAGAATACCTATACTTGAAGAGGAGGGACAAGTCTTTCCGTTAAAGCTACAAGCAGCCGTAGTGTGATAAAAAATGACTTTGCTTGATGGAAATAATGATGAAGGCAGACAATGGTGCACAGTAATCGCCATCGGCGAGGGTTACAGATTGACTGACGTTACTGATGAAGATCTGTTTGGAGATCATCCAACTGATGACGAAGTAATATATAACATAGACATCACTTATTGGGTGAGAGCAATTAAAAGAGAAGTTCCTAAGAAGATGATGATAGCACAATAGCGTCCTGCGTATTTTGATGAAGACATGGCAAAAGTGCCAGCTTCATTTCGGACCACCAGCCCCTATGACATAGACCTACTGAAAGGGGTTGGAGATGTCAAGATTAAATTGAAACCAGGAGCAATTTTACCTCGAGCACAACAGTATCCCATGTCTCAAGAGGCAGACAAAGGTATTTTTAAGATGACTTCTGTCATGATGGATCAGGGCATCTTAGTGACATCACAGTCACCATGTAATACTGCAGTGCACCCTATCAAAAAATCTAAGGGGAGGTCTTGGAGACTAATTCAAGATATTAGGCCGAGAAACCAGATTGTAGAGGCTGAGTTCCCTCCATTTCCTAACCCGGCTACAATCCTATGTAATATACCTATTGGAGCACAATATTTCATGGTGATTAACTTAAAAAAAAGTGTTTTTCTCAATCCGATTGCACAAAGACTCACAGGATCTGATGTCATTCACGTTCAAACAGAATAAGTTAAAAAGCACGAGATTACCACTAGGGTATTATGAGCCCCCATTGAATTCAATAGGGTCCTTCAGATGGATTTAAGCAATATTGATTTAGAAAGTGTCGTGTTGCAATACGTAGATGACATTTTAATATACAGCACCTCAGAGGAAGAGTGCAGACACGATTATGTTCATCTTATGATTATACTCGCTGACAAAGGATATAAAGTTGACAAAGAAAAGTTACAATATTGTCAACAAGAAGTGCTGTACATATGCCAATTGATTTCACACGAAGGAAAGAAGGTTACCCCTGAAAGTGCTGAGGCTATTTTGAAGACTGCAAAGCCACACACGATATAACATATGCAGAAGTTTTTGGGATTATGTAATTTATCAGGGCATCAGTCTTTGACTACAGCTCGTATATAAGGCCTTTACTGCAGGCTCTAAAGAAAGCACAGGCAACGCAGGAAAGAATTGTGTGGACTGAGGAAATGGAAGAAGGGTTTGACGAATTGAAAAAAGCAATTTGCACAGCTCCAGTTTTAGGGATTCCCAATTATTCTGAGGAATTCTTTTTGTTCTCGCATACAGATGGCACTGTTATGACAGCAGTCCTTACACAGAGAACCACATTAGGGTACAAGCCCCCTGCATATTACAGTGGAAACTTAGACCCAGTAATGAGAGGTCATTTTCCCTGCAAACAGTCTTTAGCTGCTGCGGCATTCGCCATAGAGAAGACTGCAAGCATAGTGATGGGATGTTCCATGACATTATTCCTTGAGCATGCACTATTTGCCATTTTAGAGTAACCAAAAGGCACGTTGACTTCTCAAAGGGCTTCTGCCTATGAGGTAGTTATAACAAATCCAGCGATTAAAATAGTCCAATGTAAAATAGTGATTCCTGCCACGTTTGTAGCTGAGCCAATGACAGAAGGAGAGTCTGTATACGATTGCGCAAACTATGAAGAGTTCTATGATGAAATCCCTAGAATGAAAGAGAATGCATTAGCAGGAGGAGAGATTGTTTTCATTGACGGTTCTTCAAGGACCAATCAAAATGATGGACAGACATATACAGGTGCCGCTGTGATAAAACACATGGCTAGTGGGGAATTTGGGATGCTTAAAAGTATTTGATTGCCGTCTCATTATTCAGCACAGGCTGTAGAATTATTGGTGTTGATACTCACGCTCAAGGATCACGTAGACCAGGAAGTAGCATTGTACAGTGACACCGCCTATGTGACATCAACAGTGCACACAGGGTTAGCACGTTGGAAAAGGAGGGGCTAGCACCGAGCAGATGGCCCACCAGTGAAGCACGCTACCTTATTGGACAATCTTATTAAGGCACTACAACTCCCAGTAAGCATTGCAGTCGTCAAGTGCGCAGCTCACATGAAAAGGGCAGATTTTATCTCACGTGGAAATCAAGCAGCAGATGTCAAGGCCAAGCGCATAACAAATACAGATAAAGAGATGATGAATGTTGAGACTTCTAATGTGAATGAAAAAATGTTTGTTATGATGACTGTCTCTGAAAGTTATAATAACCTGTCAAAAATGCAGTTGGTAGAGGTGCAGGGGGAAGCACCTCAAGAGGAAAAGAATTTGTAGATGTGAAGAGGGTGTTCTTTAAACCCCTCTGAAGCATTGTGGCGACAAGACAGCACTGGTAAACCGGTGATGCCTGTAGCCTTAGTAAGGGTGGTGCTGGAACAGCTACACCACCCTGCGGAGGGAGACTCTCGCTGCAACTATTGCTGAGGATTGGTTTGTACCAAATCTATTAAAGCATGTTGCATTTTATGTAGTGAATTGTCTTATATGTCAAAAATGTAAGGCTGGGCATACATTGCGCACTGTTAGGGGAGTTATTCCAAGACCTAATGGCCCTTTTCAGCATTTATATATTCACTATGTCAACATGATACAAATATGTAATGGGTATAGATGCCTGATTGTAGTGCTGTGTCCCTTTTCAAGGTGGATTGAAGCATGTCCCTGTACACACCCAGATTCCACCTGTGCGTCAAAATTCTTAGTGCAGGAAGTATTTCCTAGATGGGGAGTATGTGACGTAATGAGGTCAGACAATGGGCCACATTTTGTGAATCAAACATTTAAATAGATCAGCTTGTTGCTTGGTATAAACCACACGATTTCTTCGGCTTATCTTCCACAAGGAAATGGGATATGTTAGAGGATGAACGGTTTGCTTAATGAAAGAATAGCCAAATTGAAGCTTACCTTGAAGAAAGGGTGGTTGCATTGACTACCACTGGCATTATATGCTTTAAGGAACCAACCGGGTTCTGACCACCATCCCACCCCCCACGAGTTAGTGACAGGGAGACAAATGAAAACCCCCTTAATGCCTCCCTCCAGAGTTAGAAGTGATGCCCAGCCAACTGCATATTTGCAAGCAATGGAATCGCGCGTCTATTTGAATTGTATGACTTCAGGTATCTTTGTCATTTCAGGGAAGCAGCAGTGACAAGGGTGAAGGGCAGTACAGAACAAAGAAGGATATGCTTCAACAAGTAAATCTAAAGAACTTTGTCTTCCCCAACTTTTCCCCGGAGATGCGGCCCTAATCTGCAATCACACAAGGAAGATGTGGGACGAACCCTGTTTAACGGTCCGTTCATTGTGGAATATGTCATGCTGTCTGCTGTCAAAGTGCAGGGCAGGCATGCTTGGACTTTCTTAGGCAACGTCAAGATCTTTGCTGGAGCAACCCCTCTGCCCGCACTCCTACTGGAAGCAAGTAAAAGCATCGGGGAAAAACCACAACACGCACAGACGAGATCTATGACGTGGAAGAAGGATGCAGAAGCTGCCAATTAAAGTGAAAGAGTTAATTGGACTGTGGCTTGTTTCAAATACTCTGTGCAGTCACTACAGGGTTGAGGAAAAACTCTCTGTTCTTAAGCCACAGAGATGCTTGTTAAAAACTTTGGACTGAGGCATGCTTAAGCCTTAATAAGAAGATAAAAATGGCAGATTACAAAAATTGGAAGAGGTTGCAGTACCCTGATTGATTTCACACTGAGTTCATGTTTGTATTTGCCTATGGTGTAACCCAATGATGACCTTTCTCGGCTCGTTCTTGCTTATTTTGAGTTTGTATTGCACATATTTCCTTTGATTGTGGGGAGAACTACTCTCATTACAGCTTTCTTGCGAGATCCAAAGAATGGCCCAGTTATAAGAAGTTTGCTTATCGTTATCACTGAACAAATTTTGCAGTTACCCGAGTACAGTGAAGAGAGCACAAATGCCCCTATCAACGGATGCTGCTCATAGACTAGTCAGTGTGGTGTTCTTTCATCTAATTGAAGAGTACCCACATCTTGTTGGAAGACATACGGTGCTCACCATTCTGAGGGATTCGAGAAACACTGCACACTTGAATGTGCTCTTGGACGGTATTATAATCCAAGTGAGCATATATTCCGAGCGAACTCTGAGGTCGGTGTGAAACTTTCCTTTGTGGGACAGATCGAGAGGTTGCTGATAAAGAAAGACTCTTGTTTCATGCTGAAAGAAATTCAGCATGTCGTCTGTGCAGAAGCAGATTCGAGGCATAGACTGGGAGCTGATATATGTCATTGAACTTATCTACACAGTTGAAGTAGATAAGAACATTTTAAAAGGATACTTTCCAGAGAAGAACATCTGGTGAAGTCGTTTTTTTCTTGCTGAGAAGGCATTTGTATTTTATCCGATAAAAGACTGATGCAAGGAGATCTTTGAAAGCCTTATCCTCGATCAGCTAGGATGAAGTGCTGAAGCCAAGACTGCAGATTCCAGAAGCAGTATAGTATTGGTATTGAAAAGCGGAGAAGGATTGGGAATACAGCAAGCAGTGAGTATATCACAGGCGAATAATCAACGCCAAGTGGATCAAGGAGGGAATGGGTTTGTACGACAAGGCAGACAAATGGACTTCAGAATAATGAAGGTGTTTTCCAGAACATGCAGAATGATAATCAGAATGTGAAATGAGGATTTAACCATTAGGGACTAATCAGAAGAGCTCCTCCTGTATTTTGGACATGTGGGATGATAGGGCACATTGCACAGATCTGTGGAAGCCAAGGGTATGTACAGAGAGGTCAATTATCAAGCGGGGGGACGGCTTATCCTCCAGCACTTAGCTCACAAGCTAGGGGCAGATTTGCCCAAGATCAGACAGTGTATCAAGCACAATCGCTGCAAATGCACAAGCGTTGTAACCACAGAAAGCACCATTGAATCCCCCACAAGGGTAGTAACAGCACGCACCCATGCAGATACAGCAGAATGCAAACACAGGACTATTATTGACACATAGAGTAGGGGGTGTCCTTTCATAGGTACAGGGATATGCATGTATCCACAATAGGACTGCTCACAGGGCGACTTGATCTGTTCAGTACTAGCAGTGACACCAGACCCCCAAAAGGAACCAAGGGTTGATGTGACAATAGGAAGCAAATCACTGGGGCTACTCATTCATGTATATGAGAGGGAAAATACCCAATGTTGGGAAATGTTGGGACTGACGAATTACCACTCTCTATATGAGAGTGTGACATGTCTGTTCCATTATTGTATTCAAGGCAGACACCAGTTAACATTCTAGGATGATATTTAATGACAAAGCTTAACATGATGATTTCTTTTACTGATGAAGGCATAGTGTGCTCTACTCCAGGGATACATTATATGAATGTGGGTGAATTTATATTGACGTTTGCAGGACTAATGGCTCTGTGAGGAATGCCACTGGAACCAGAAGTCTTTCTTTATGGGGTATGCATTTTGTTGTCATGGCTACTCGGCTTAGTGGGAAAGATTATGAGAATACCTGATGAATTTGTGTTCAGGCCACAGATACCAATGGACGAAGAGGGGGGACAGGCTATTCTCTTAGAGTTAAATGCAGCCACAGTGCGAGGGGAAATGGGCATGCTCAAAGGAACAGATGACGAGGGAGGCCATGGAGAACAGTAATTGCCATTGGGGATCGGTATAGACTGACTGACGTCACTGATGAAGATATTTTATGTTATGTTATTTTACTTGGCATTTATATAGCGCTCTATACATCATTGGTATGACCTCAAAGCGCTGGTAGGTTGAGCGCCATTGGGGAACGCTATAGACTGACTGACGTCACTGATGAAGATATTTTATGTTATGTTATTTTACTTGGCATTTATATAGCGCTCTATACATCATTGGTATGACCTCAAAGCGCTGGTAGGTTGAGCGCCCTGGGGAACCGCAGTTCAGGTCAGTAGAGATAGATGGTCTCTTAAGGTGCGTGGGTGCACCAGTTATGTGTGCAGCTTGTGTAGTTGTCGCATGGTAGCTGCATCCTAGCGGTATGTGTAATGTTGAAGATAATTGTCAGATCTTGGTTCTTCCTGGCGCAGAGGCAGCACAAACACCTGCCTCCCCATTGGGTCATGTCACCTGGGATAGTTCAACCACAGCCCACCGAAACCTTCGGGGAAAAACGGTTAGGGTCCGTGGAGTGGATAGGCAGGGGAGTTTAGGGTTAGGGTCTGTCGAGTGGATAGGCAAGGGAGTTTTAGGAACACCGGAAAGAGGGTTGGGGAAGTGCTATGGATAGGTTGGGGGAGATTAAGGAAACATGCTCCTCGGCTCCTGCTCCTGAACGTGGAGATCTCCACACTTACACTCCTGGACTCTTCACATTCACACAGTATGCCCAAAGATAAAACAAGGACCTTTTGTGCTGGAGTCCCTTAACCAGAATACTGAACACCTTGTGTTGCACAATTTGTGTACCCTTCTGCACACTACTCTCTTTGTGTCCCTTAATTCTTAACCCACATTAGGTCATGTAAGGTTTAGACATGTGCCCCACATTACATCATGCAAAGGCGTAGGCTCTGCATTAACATCATACAGTTAAAACAACATCAATACATTACCTCATTCGAAAACGTGTACCCTCTAACAAGAGAACCCCATAAAAACACTTAATTTCTGCTTGTGTTCCATGCCATTTCTGGCCTTTTTGTGTTGGCTGGCCACTGCACCGTCTCCCAGCTTAGTTTGCCACTGAAAGGAGCAAGGGAAATGTCAGTACTGGCGCGCGTACAAAAGCGCATACTCCTGAGGGTTATTTTCCAAGCGTTCGGTTAATCCGTGCAAAGCGATCACTGCACTGAACTGCATGCAACATATATGCCCCTGCAGGGTTAATGGGAGAGCACCATGCGTTCCCCTTTCATCTTGTTCTCAGTTACGGAATACGGATGGTTAGTAGTCATGTTTTCCCGAAGGGGGAGGATCCCTTCCATGCAGAGAAACAGTCTGCGCGCGTGTAACTAGAAGCTGTACTTATCTGAGAATGTACGCGGGGCCTGGGGTGTGTCTGCAGGCGGGCTGATGCCCTGCGAAGGCTTGCCAACATGAGCTCAGCAAAAGCATGTCTTTCCTCTATGCCGGTCAGGATTGCGAGCAGCGCTCTTTAGGCACGGCTCGCGCATGCACGTTTGTGTGGCCGTGGCCGGGGGCATGGCAGTCTTCTCCCCAGCAGGCTCATGCTGCACACGGCCTGCTGGAAAATGTAGTTTCCGGGCTGTTCTCCAATCTTGGACCACGGTCCTGTAAAAGGGATGGGAACATGCCTGGAGTATCTTGGAGGATGCCTCATAGCCTCCCTCCTCCCACCAGTACCCACTCCTGGGGCCAGTACCACCTCCATTGCCCCTACACCTGACCTAGCCCTGACAATAATAGTTGTATGTGTTTGCAGTCTGGTGGTTGGACATCCAGACTGGGTTTGGCTGCGTTAGGCCTGAAAGATGCTTATGTGATCAGCTAGGCCGGAGTGTTATGGGATAGCTTTGTTTTATTAGGGTGATGGGGTGGTCATGGGGTAGTGTTCGTATTTGAACAGCTAGGTCGAATTAATCAGGGGTATAGCTGTGTTCTAGTTGTGTGATGGTGAGTAGAATAGAGTAGGTGTAGTGGTGTGATAAAAGTGGTGGTTCATCTGTAAAGCGTCCAACACAATCCATGTCGTGAATAGTACTGTATGATATGATCAACTGTACAAAAATGAAAATAATGGATGTGTCACTTGTATATTTGATTACACATGAAATATTTGTTTGATTTTCTTCGATTGATCCTTTTTTGAAGACCACTATTTGGTGGCTTTTTACATTGCTTCTTAATAAATTGTATTTTCCTATATTTCCGGTTTCTACCGTCTTTGATATATGTTTAGAAAGATGTTTTTTTCCACATTACTGGTTTGACTACAAGTCCCCAACTATTGCTACATCCAAGGGTAGCCAACTGGATCTCTGCCTTGTACTTATCTATTTCTACCATTCTATGTATTTCTTCCATTCTAACCATTTCCTCCATTCTATCTATTTCTTCCATTCTGTCCATTTCTTCCATTCCATCCATTCCATCCTCATTTCATCATCTCCACCTGTTCCATCCATTTCATCTATTCATTCTATCCATTCTATGCACTCCCTCCATTTCATCCACTTGATCCATTCCATCCTTCCATCCATCGATTCCAACCACCCATTAATTCCATCCATGTCCATCCATTTCATCCACTAAATCGTTTTTTTTTCCATCTCATTAATTCCACCCAGTTCATCCATTCCATCCACCCATTCAATTTATCCATTCGGTCAATGCATGCATCCATTTCTACAATTTCTTCATCCACTTATTCCATCCATTCATTCCATCTATCTCTCCACTCTGTTCAGCCCCTCTATTCCATCTGTCAGCTCCATACATTCATACATTCCATCATTTTATCAATCAATTCCATTTAGATACATTGCATTAATACTGCATGCATCCATGCCTTCCAGTCCACCCATTTATTACACATGCGTCCATCCATTCCATCCCTTCCATTGCTTCCATTCATTTCATCCATCCACCCTGTCCATCCATTCCATCCAGCAATCTTATCCATCCCCTCCATCCACTCCATATCATCCACCTCACCCGATTCTTCGATTATATCTATTTCTACCATTCTATCTATTTCTTCCATTCTGTCCATTTATTCCATTCCATCCATTTACTCCTTTCCACTCATTTCATCCACTCCACCTGTTCCACCCATTCCATCCACTCCATCCATTTCATCCACTTGATCCATTTCATCCTTCCATTCATCGATTCCATCCACCCATTCCATCCATCCATCCATTGCTCCATCCATCCATCCATCCATCCATCCATCCATCCATCCATCCATCCATCCATCCATCCATCCATCCACTCCATCATCTACTCCTTTAATTCCATCCATGTCCATCCATTTCATCCACTCCATTGTTTTCTTCAATCCCATTAATTCCACCCAGTTCATCCATTCCACCCACTCCACCCATTCCATCCATTCCATCCATTTCATCCATTCCATCCACTCGATCCATTCCATCCCTCCACACATCCATTGACTATATCGATCCATTCCATGCACCCACTCCATCCATTTCATTCATTCCATCCATTCAATCCATTTAATCCACTCCATCCATTCGATCCACTCCATCCATTCTGTCCATTTCATTTACTCCATCCATTTCATCCAGTCCATCCATTCCAACCGTTCCATCCACTTCACTCACTCCATCAACTCCATCCACTCCATTCATTCCATCCACTCCATCCACTCCACCAACTCCATCCGTTTCATCCATTCTATTACTCCATCCACTCCATCCATTCCATCCCTCCATGCCATTCATCCATCGACTCCATCCATCCACTCCATCCATCTATTTCATCCATCCACTCCATCCACTCCATCCATTCAATCCACTCCATCCATTTCAATCACTCCACCCATTCCATCCATTCCATCCATTTCATCCACTCCGTCCATTCCATCCATTCTGTCCACTCCATCCACTCCATTTACTCCATCCATTTCATCCCATCCACCCAGTTCATGCACTCCATCCATTCCATCTACTCCATCCACTCCATCTACTCCATCCATTCAATCCACTCCATCCATTTCATCCACTCCACCCATTCCATCCATTCCATCCACTCCGTCCATTCCATCCATTCGGTCCACTCCATCCACTCCATTTACTCCATCCATTTCATCCCCTCCAACCATTTCACCCACCCCATCCATTCCATCCACTCCACCCATTCCACCTATTCCATCTATTCCATCCACTCCATCCACTCCACCTATTCCATCCACTCCACCCACTCCATCCGCCTCATCCACTCCACATATTCCATCCATTCCATTCCATTCTTTTCATTAATTCCATCTATTTTATCTATTCCATCCAACCACCCATCCATCCATTCCATCCACTCAATCCACTCTGTCTACTCCATCTGTTCAATCCATTGATCAATCCCATATCCATATACTCCCTCCATTCCATCCACCCTATCCGTTTCATTAATCTGTTCAATCCATTCCGTCTACTCCATCTGTTTCATTCATTCATTCTATCCACTCCGTCCCCTCTATATTCATAGCCACTATTCACTATTCATTATCAGTGCTATACATTCAATTGTTTCATTTCACATGCGTCTATGTGTTCCATGCTTTCCATCCACTCCGTCCATTCACTCCATCCGTCACTCCATACATGCATCCACACCATCCATTCCATCCACCCATTTCATCATTCCATTCCTTCCATCATTCCATCCATCCATTCCCTCAATCCATTCCCTACATCAGCTCCATCCATCCATACTATCCTGTGGGTAGGATCTGAGGTCATAGAACACATGATAGAGAGTCCCATTGTGTATATAGTCATTGGGTTGTTGGGAGTTCAGACATATCTTTAGGGTTGTCATTTGTGTTATGGAAAGAGACATGTTTTCAGTAATTTGCCGTATGTCATATAGTCTTGGGTGTGTCGGATGTGAGGTGAAAGCGAGTTCCACAGAGTCAGGGCCAATGTTGAGAAAGAGGATCCTCCAATTCTGACGGAGTTGGTGGTTGGGATCACTAAAGGAGGGCAGAGCTTGATCTCATGGTGCAGGGTGGGAGGTAAGGTTTTAGCTTATCTTGCAGGTTTAGAGGGCCAGTCGTGTACACTGCACGATGAGTGATTCACACGGTCTTGAAAGTGGCCCTTCGTCTGACTGGGAGCCAGTGGAGGGTTCTGAGAGATGGAGGGGTGTGGTCTCTTGGACCCTGGGCTTGTAGCATTTTAGCAGCAGCATTTTACTCTCTTTGGAGTTTATTAAGGTGTTATGCCGGGACTCCTAGGTAAAGGGTGTTGGCATAGTCCATTCTCAACATTACAATGGATATAACATCGTCAAGTCTGTTCGGGAAGGAGAGGTAGGGAAAAAAGTGGCTGAGAATTTTGAGATGGCAGTGACAAGATTTAGATACGTTGTTGATCTGTCGGGAGAGGGTTAAGCCAGAGTCCATAGAGCATCCAAGGTTTTAAATGTGACAGAGGGGATGGGCGGTTGGCCCATGGAAGGGGGCCAAGGGAGTGGACAAGGGAGAAGCTCAGTGTTGCAGCACATCATGATTTCAGTTTTAGTGGGGTTTAGGAGGAGGTGGTTTGTAGTCATCCAACGGTCATTATCTAGGAGGCAGGCTGCAAGGTCGGGCTGAGAGTTTGTGTCTGAGTTGTGGTATTTAAGGATGATCTGGGTATTGTCGGCATAATTGTAGCACAAGATATTGTGCAGGTGGATGATTCCAGGGAGGGTGGACGTATAGAGGTTGAATAGGAGAGCTGATAGACATGTGCCTTGTGGTACTCAAGTATTAACTGGGCGAGCAGCCGAGACAAAAGGGGAGAGGAGGGTTATTTGTTTTCTGTTGTTGAGGAAGGAGGCGATCCATTTGAGAGCAGTTGTAAGAGGTTTTGTCTTTTGGGGCAAATTCTGGATTTGGCAGTATTTTCTTACAGTGGTAATTTTTCAGTAATCTGGCAGTAAACTGGTTTTACCATTAGGAGTAGTTTAGTATTACCTTATTTTGGTGATAATATAGAGTTAGCTTATATTGGTGGTAACATTTAGTGGTATCTTATTTTTGTGGTATTTTTTGAATTACCTTATTTTTGTAGTATAGTGGTGAGCATATCTTTTTTATACTACCGCCCCATGATAAAAGAAACCTTTCCTCTCTATTGAGATACCTCTTGGTCGCCTGTAGAGAACTCCCTAGACCTATCACACTTTCAGGGAACACAGTGAATTTATTCAGAATGCCACCTATTGTTTGTGGCTTGTGTTACTGACTTATTTACATCCAACCTATGTGTCTTATATGACACTGCCTTCTTTTCTGCATTCAAATAAGGACTCATTCACGCACACAACCTTCTGTCTTGCTTATTTGTGTATATTCACTCTTGTCCCATGTGGTAAATCAGGTAGCAACATTCCTTACCACATTGGTATAACACTAGAATTACCCATTTACTTTTTCCCCTAATACAGTAAACATGGGAGACATAAAATAAAACCAATAAAGTTGCACCAGCTTTGCTTTTTTTATAACATATTTATGTTATACACAATCCAGCTTACTAACAGCGAGCCTAACCTCGTCTTCTGGAAAATAAAAAGAGTGAAGAGATGGCAACATGGAATAAATAAAAACATTGTATTCAATTATTTTTTAAATAAATGCATTAAAAAATATCAAAATAAAACACATTGCAAATTGAACTCAGTGTGCATCATTTTCTTAGACAGTGCAAACATGCTTAGAGAAACATGATATTTTTCTTTTTAAAGTTATCTTACTACACTGTCTTTCAATAAGTGTAATGCATCTCATACATTCTCACGTACCTCATCTTTGACCTGACTCACTAAAATGTGCGAATTCTGAAGCACTTGCCACCGGAGCTTTATCCATGCGAACCTCTCTCACGCAACTCCAGGGAACACAGCTTTGCACTTCAAAGCCAGACAGCTCTCCTCCTCTTTTGTCTTCAAGACTGCAGCCACGGATCTCCCATTCCTGGAAGTCACCCTTCGCATTCAAAACCCAGGCAGCTCTCAGCTATTCCCCTCACTTTGCCGATTAAAACAACTCTCCCTGTCTATCAACTGCAAGTCATCTGCTGTACCACCTCTCCATTCCTACCAATCATTGTGCAAAAATGTTTTGTAAAAAACTCTCTCTACTCCAGAACAATGAAAGCTTCAGGCAAATGTTTCATTTACCTTCTTGTCGCACATATTTCTGCTCTTCATGAAAAAATGCAATGAATCTCACTGTGCTCACGAACTGCATTACAATGTTAGAGGGGCAGTTAATATGTTAGTAAGACAAATTAGTATAGGATTAGTTAATTATGTCTGTTTTAATGCAGTCCCACACAGATGAAAACATCCCAATTGTAAAATATGCACATTTTTAAAATGACAGCGCACTGTACTAAATGCTTCCAAAATGAAACACATTTTGCTGGTTTGGCTAAATGCTTTTATTGCTAAAAAGCTGTGCCTTGCACCTTCTCTGAAATGGCTGCATTTACATACTACCCAATGAAACCCCCACTTTTGCTTTTTTTTGCATGAATATCTCTGCACACTACCCTCTTTTTTCTGACAATTCTGACTAATAAACCCTTAATTGGAGGAAACTCGCATTTTTAAAATGTATGCGTCCCGAGACATCTCTTTTTTCCATTGTTGCCAGTAGCATAATCAACACCCTCACCTTTATGGACAATGCAATCAGCCCTCCGCCCATCACTATTATCAAAACTACCAAACACACCATACTGCGCTCCACCCAGGTCCCCCACCTAAATGTATCTACCTCTAACACACTCATATAATTCTTCAAGGAAGTGCTGATCAACCACCTATTTTTAACCAGCTTAGCTTGTGATAATTCCTCCCTACCCAAATTGCTAATTACCACCTCACATCCTCCCGATACACCTGGGTCGGGTTTCAATCCACATATTGAATATGCAGCATCGGGAACAAATGGTTTACCTGGACACATGTATTTTTGTTCTTTAAACCTTATGCATGTGTCCACATTTGGGATCAAGTAAACCTCAGGTTCCCATGAATTTTGATTTTTATGTATTTCCCATTTTGCCAAAATCCCACATTATGCACCAATTTAGTTTGGTAGATAAGTTCAGGAGCTATATATGGAACACATAACAAGATTCCAATCTTCATTCTTTCTAAATTCACATATAGGGGCATTGCGCTGCCCATTTCAAATGCAATTTTAACTTGTATTGCTTCTATTTCCCTTTGGGTAATTCTCGCCATCATATGATGAACGATTTCATGCGAAACAAAGTATAACGGTATAAGTCCTCGAATCAATTGTGAAATAGCAGTTTGAACCTTGTCAACAACCTATCAAGAGGATTTACTATATTCACTTAACACCCGGTCATGTTTAATCACATTTGTACTGTGCTGCAGAATTTCAGCATGCTCATTTAACAGAACAGCAGTCTCATTGACAAATTTTACTTGCTCATCCAATCCCCCTCTAATTCCATCCAAAGCCTTTTGGATCATGTCCAGATCATGAGTCAACTGCTGTACTTTGGCACTCAGGGTCCCTACTGAGATTGAATTAGCTGTAGACATTGTAGTGCCTACTACAGACCCAATAATAGTCATCACCAGAGAGACCACAAGCAATACTGCCCCCTCTTTCCCCTCTTTTTCTTTATATCAGCTGAATTCACAAAGGTTTTCTCTAATTGCATTACAATGTCTCTTATTGCCTGCTTAGCATCCTCTTTTCTCAATTCTAGCCAATCCTTGGTCTGGTCAGCTGTAATCACAGTTTTATTAATAAATCTCTCAATCAAATTGTCGGGATTTATGGGGACGTATACGTTTTGATATATTAATCTCCTGTTACCAATTATAAATTATAAACCCAGGCACTTCCTCCACGGCAATACCAGATGCTGGTCCAGGCTCAATAATGACTTGTGCTGCTGTGGCTTTGAGACCCACCACAATGAGCGTAATCATCATCCATGTCGCCGGCGTGATTATCATTGTCTTCCTTCCTGCAGACTTTGCCTTCGCCCCCATCCGGGGCCCTTGGTCCCGCGGTCTCCGGTGGTCCAGTGGTCTCCGGCCCATCATATCCAGTTCCTATCAGGACAATAGGTTAGTAGACTCTAAATCAAATAGAAAATGAACAGTTTAAGTATATAACACAAAACAATTTTCTATCCCTTTCACCACTCAGCCAAAAATAAAAATCTTCTCTTAAGCAATCATGACTTATCACTTTTGGATCTGCAAATAAATACATATTAGAGAAACAATCAATATTTACACCTCAGATTATTATACATCAAAACAATCTGCATGCCAACTAACTTTACAGCACTGTACTATAATAGGTGAATCTTTTTTTTAAGGCTAAATGCGACAATCTCATTTGCTTCTTCATTCGCTAATGTAGCACTATATTTTTGGTTTCTCATGGAGTAAAACACACCACCTTGATATTAGGTTAACAAAATGCATTATGAAATAGTCAACGGTTCTTCCATGCATCTGTCAATACCTGTTCACTATGTTTTTGTCATTTACATTCAGCTTCCTTTTCCCCGCCATTAGTACACTTAACCTGTCTCCACCTGCTCCAATCTCTGGATTTCATGCTTTGGATGACGGGGCTTAATTTGGTTAATATGGACAAATTGCTCTGTTACGAGTTCACCCTCTGTCTTCAAGATTTTATATACCACCGGGGACATTTTATCTACGATTTCGAATGGGCCTTGCCATGCTGCAAGAAAGTTTGAGTTTTTATGTTTACCTCTTCCAAAATGAAACGTATATACCCGATCACCTATTTTATACTCTTTCACATCTTTTTATCATAATAGGACCTTGCACTATTGCAGCTCTTTCCAAATTTCGCTGTACAAACGCAAATGCATGTTGTAAATGCTTCCTCAATTCTTCCACATACTCGTGAACTGTAAATGCCATCACAAGTGTTTGCTCATGTGTCCTGTACAATAAATGTTGTGGCAGTACCATTTTTCTCCCTGTCAACACCTCATGAGGACTGATACCTGTTGCTTTAGCAGGAGTCGACATTATGGCCATCAACACTAAAGGTAATCGTAAATCCCAACTAGAACCTGCCTCTGCTACAAACTTCTTTAGTATTCCCACGACAGACCTATTGCTTCTCTCTACGTTCCCCAAAGAAGTGGGCCAATATGCAATATGCAATTTCCTTTTTACCCCCAATATCTGCCACACCTTGCTCATTAAGGAGCGCGTGAAATGACTTCCTCTGTCTGACTCTATTCTTCGTGGTAACCCAAATCTTCAAAATATTTGCAATGTAGCTGCTGTTTGTGCACTATAATCTGGTGCAGGAATACATTCTACCCATTTCGACATTAAACATACCAACGTCAAAAAATACCAGTTTCCCCTACTTGATCTCTTTACAGGCCCTACATAGTCAATTTGTAAATCAGACCATGGAAGGGTTAAACCTCTTTTCATTAATGGAGCTCTGTGCATTGGTGAAGCAGGTTTAAATTGTGCACATACCAGACACTGCCTGGTATACAATTCCACATTTTGGAACATATATGGCCAGTAAGCATAATCTTTCAGTATCTCTAAAGTTTTTGGTGAACCTCTGTGTCCTGCAGTTATCGCTTCATATGCATGGTGTAACATTAGCCCGCTGAATGAAAGAGGTACTACCCACTGTATCTGCCCTGTTATGGATTCCCTGATTATCAGATCATCCTGTAGTTTAATTTGTTTTTTGTTCTTTAATAACACTCTCAACTCTTCTTTTCCTGTACAATCATTTTCAGTTAAAGGATTTGTTCGGGGTCCATCAAATGATTATAATAGACCCCCAATACTGGATTTTCTTTTGTGCCTTCATCAGATCCTGATCTGGTGTATCATAACTCCATTGCACTCCAGGTTGTTCAACTTCTTTTGGAGATTTAGAGCGTGTAACTGCATCTATTTTTATTTCACCAATCAGGTGTTCAATGGGCAACAATTCTCCCATAACAGCCCCAATCTTGGCCAATAGATCTGCTCTATCATTTCCCTCCTTATCCTCTCCTGGTGTTTTCAATGTCCACAAATGTTTCTCCAATATATTGTTAAACCATTCTCTGACACTAATTTGTCTATAGCTTGAATCATTTCCCCATGTTTGAGGGGCTTTTTGTTATATGTGAGCATGCCCCTTGCTTTCCAGCCAGGCAAATATTCTACAAAGCTATTTCATGCATAATCGGAATCAGTCACCAGGACAATTTCACTGAATTTGTTATCAACTGCAGTAGTAATTGATTTATAAATGGCTGCTAACTCTGCTATCTGGCTACTCCTAGCCCCAATTCTCATTCCTATACTAGAAATGTCCTTACATCTCAACCAGACCTTTCCTATCTTTGACACCAACTGTTTATTGCTGTAATTTTCAATGTGAAAAGAACATCCTTCGACATACACAATTGGCAATTCTTGCATGTATTTTCATCTAACGCTATATGTGGTGATTGTTCAAACTCCTGCAAAGTAGACTCCACCACTACCTCATCTAAGACACAATCAGCTGCACAGTCATGTAGATCTGCTAACCCTTGCACAATTGGGCTCTTTTTATTCTGGCCATATCTCACTTCTACAGGAAAACCCTGCAATGCCAATGTCCATGATGTAATTCTGGACTGAGTTAGATTGCCTGATCTAATCCTTTTACTCTCTAAAAACTGAAACTGCAAAGGTTGATGATTTGTCTCAATGATCACCTTTTCCCCTTGAACAATGGGATGAAAATGTTGTAATGCCCATACAGTGGTCCGAGGGCCTTTTCACATTCACTGAATTTAGTTTCAACCTGAGAAAATGCCTTACTTGCCTAAGCAATAGTGTTATGGTTCGAATCATGTTTTTGAGATAACACTGCTGACATACACTACTCAGTGAATCCTATTTCTACAAAATAAATCATTATTATTTATGGGATAGGCCAAGCATGGTGCCTTTATGAGACATTCCTTCAATTTAGCAACTGCCTCAGACTGCTCCTTTTCCCATTTCCAGGGTGTATTCAGCTTCAACAGTTTGGTCAATGGTTGAGTGATTTCAGCATAATTTTCAATACATTTCCTGTTATATCCTGTCATTCCTAATAGACTTTTTAAACCTTTCATGTTTTTAGGATATTTCAAATTCTGTATGGCCTCCACCTTTTTCTTTTGTGGATTTAACCCGTGTTCAGTTACTTCATGGCCTAAGAAATTCACCTTTTTCTTGCACCACTGGGCTGTCTATAAAGATACTTTGGCACCCGCCTTCTGCAATTGGTCAAGTACATGTCTAATTTCATCAAAATTACTTTTTAGACTTTCATTTTTAATCAAGACATCATTCACATAAACTATGGTCCCTCTTTCTGTCGCATATGGCATAGCTTTTCTCAAAGATATGCCCAATTCACTCCCAATATTGACATACCCCTATGGTGTTCTGGACCAAATGTATTGCGTTTGATCGAATGAAAATGCAAATAAATTCTGAATGTCTTCTGCCAATGGCACACACCAGTACCCAGATGTAAGATCTAATGTGGTAAATATCTTTGACCCATGCACCTGAGCAAGGCCTTGATCAATGAATGGCAGAGGACACTGGCACTCTTTTATTTAATTCCCTGTGGTCTGCACACAGACGCCATTGACCATTTAGCTTTAATACACCCAAAATGGGAGTGTTGGAGGTACTAAGAATGGGTCTGATAATTCCCCTAGACTCCAAGTTGTTTTAATGATCTCTGCCAAAGACTCCAAGCATGCCAGTGGCAATTGAAATTGTCACACAAATACTGGATTTCTACCACACCCCTCTGGTAATGTGGCAACATGTAAATCAGTTAGGCCGCAATCATATGCATCTTTGGCAAAAACGTCCTTAAATTCCATAAATATTTTTCTCAATTCATTCTTATCCTCTTCGCTATCACAGGCATCTGCTAATAGAATATGCTCCTCTACCATTTTTGAAAATTCCAGGAAATCCTCCAATGGAGGAACCTTTGTGTTTTCTTCCAACTGTGTGGCTGTATCTCTCTGCAGAGTTCCCACTTTTAAATATCTTGGCATATCAGCCTCCATTTCAATGTGCTGATTTCCTGTTTCATTTTGATTTAAATCAAATAATATATAATTCTCTTGGTGACAGCACACTGTCTCATTGGAATCATAAGGGTACACAGACTGGATGTTGAACATCCCTTTGGGTTGAGAATCCAGGTACTCTGGCAGCACACCCTGTGCATCTACATATCTCTCAGGGATATTTCCAATCGCCATATTGTTGAAATCTGCAGCATAATGTGATTTTTATATTGCCATTCCTAGTACGGAATTCTCTTCTAAATGAACATCTTGACACCCTTTATTATCCACCATGATTTTGATGGACCCCTCCCCAATATCTACCAATGGGGTATATTCATAGTCCAGCCCTTGTTGTTTCATGGACTCATTGAAGCACACAAATGCTTCAGAATCCTTAATTTGCTGTACATGTTGGCGCTTTAGTGTTATAGCAACCTGCCTGGTGAATGCAGGAATAGTAATATCCTTCTTCACTTGTACTTCAATTGCATATGGCACTAATTGTGCACAATGATAAGCCTTTTTTTGTCTTCAAATTTGGGCGCAGGCCCGCCTTGCCCAGACCATACTTTTTGGTTAAGTAAATCTAACACCATACACATCCTGTGCATGATATCATTACCCAGGTAAAAATCATTTGGTGTTCCACTCACTATCCACACATTGTGGTTGACTGTTTTTTGTTCAACAGTAATCTTTAGGATGCATCTTCCTGCAATTCGATTTTCAAAATCTGGATTGTCCAATCCAGAGATGTATTGGTTTTTAATTCCCTTTCCATTATTCTCTGAAGTAATTTCTCATTAACAAAACTCCTTTCCTGTTCAAGTGCCAAAGTGTTCTACCACTTCAGAATGGCCATTTATACCAATATGAATCAATGGCTGCTCATCTTCCATATGTATTTCAGCAAGAGTGGTGATGTGTTTTTCTGTGTCTCCTTTAGGGATGGTGTTCTGTTTGCACTTCTTTTCTTTTAAATAGATGCGAAATGTGTGTTCATCTATCTCAGTTTGCCATTTCTTCCTAGGATCCAAATAAATCTGCACAGATTGTTTTTTTTTTACTTTGCATTTTGTCCTGACACATTAAAATAACAGTGACACTAGGCACAAAGCTATTCTGGAGATACACTTCCACTGCATCATTTGATTTGGCAACAGTATGGCATTTATTTACAATGCTGTTTTGTGACTTTATTTTCTTAGGCCTTAATGTTTTTTTGGATAAAGACCACAGAACCCCATTTACCCCATCAATGAGAGGAGACAATCTTTTCAGGCAATCTGTTCCCATCAAGAATGGAATTTCACAAATAGATGTGATCAATACTTCCTGTCGGAGTCCCGGCTGAGTCCCAGTTTGCCCAGAGACTCTCTGTGTGTGTGCTACTGTGAGGAGCTGCAGCGACCCGTGGAGTCCTCTTTCTACTCCTTTTATATAAATACTGTGTTGCTGTGCGGAGCGCGGCGCGGAGTCCCGGCTGAGTCCCAGTTTGCCCAGTGACTCTCTGTGTGTGTGCTACTGTGAGGAGCTGCAGTGACCCGTGGAGTCCTCTTTCTACTCCTTTCATATAGATACTGTGTTGCCGCGCAGAGCGCGGCGCAGAGTCCCGGCTGAGTCCCAGTTTGCCCAGAGTCTCTCTGTGTGTGTGCTACTGTGAGGAGCTGCAGCGACCCGTGGAGTCCTCTTTCTACTCCTTTCATATAAATACTGTGTTGCCGCGCGGAGCGCGGCGCGGAGTCCCGGCTGAGTCCCAGTTTGCCCAGAGACTCTCTGTGTGTCTGCTACTGTGAGGAGCTGCAGCTACCCGTGGAGTCCTCTTTCTACTCCTTTCATATAAATACTGTGTTGCCGCGCGGAGCGTAGCGCGGAGTCCCGGCTGAGTCCCAGTTTGCCCAGTTAGCCCGAGTGCGTCAGAGGGCCGCTCAAGGAGATGGTTGCGAACCAGAAGACCCCTTCCTCGAGTGGACCGCAAACACGCAACAAGACGCTGTTGCAGCGTCGCATGCTTAATCCTTGGACTGCTTTGCCGAATTGTGCTGCCGTAAGCCTAAAGTCTCAAGGTATGCCTATAGCATGTTCGAAGCCGGTGCCCTCTGTGGCCCCATCGTCTTCGCCTATTGTACAAACAACTGTCCAAGTCCATCAAGACGAAGCTCCCTCGGTCCATAGCGGTACTGACACTGTTGACATTGTTGGGCCAGTAGATATTAGCCTGGTTCAAAGCCCAACTTGCACAGCGACCTCTCAAAACCCGCTCAAACCGCTTACCTTGCTCTCCCTTACTGACCTTGCCCCGATGCCGTCGATGCCAGTGGAGTACATGGAAGCGAATGCCGTTTCATCAAAGCATTTTCCTTTTCCTGAAATGTACTCGCCATTTGATCTAACGGATGCAGAAATCATGAGTGCTACTTTTGCCACACAGGAAAAATTAATATTTAAAGAAATCCTGGTGGCTCCACCCAACATTTCATCTACGCAAGTCAATGTTGGTGGCCGATCACAACCTGCTAAGCCTGTTTCAGTTGAATCAGATCAAATTTCCTCTGCTCCAGTAATCAATGATGCAAGTGTTGCTTCTGCTGTCCAACATGACGGTGGAAATGTCACCGCGGTACAGGATCACCTTATTTCAGGCAGCTGTTCGCTCGCTTCAAAAAATAAACCTTACCTAATACCAAGACTCACGCCAATGGAAGATATGCTCTCAGCCTCAATATCGCTACAGAAGCCATTAGCGATGACTCGGACTCCAATTGCTTCCAAAAAAGCCCCTGCAGTTCAAAATGCAGTAGATCCGGCTCCGGCTCTGGCTACGGCGATTTCTGGTGGCATTTGTGACAAGGCACTCTCTGCCCTCCCGCCGTTTATTATCGACAGGCCAGCTCAAACTTTATCCCAAAAAGGGCAATCCCACGATTTCCTGCATAATCAGCTACTGAGTGGCGACCGTGCGAACTCAAACCCGAATACCCTGCAGCCACGCACTTCCCAGAAAAAATTGGAGCTTTTGCCCACAACCTCGATGGGCCCTTCTACACTGAAAACTCAATTATTGTCACGCTTTGGGCCTCATGATAAAGGGCCTCATGATAAAGGAAACATCTTGCATTTGCAGGGCGAAGCGAGTTCATCAGCAGCCAGCAGCAGTATAAAAAGGCAAAATATCTCAGACACACCAGCAAAAAGGAACAATACTCCTGACTTACCAGCCACGCCTGCAAAATGCTCCACTTCTTCCATTGACCCTTCAACTGTTCTAACTCCAGGTAAAGAAAACTTAAAAACTCCAAATTCTAAAATCAATCTGTCAATGGGTGCGGCAATCCAGCTGCATAACAATGTGCTTGCGGCATCGTCCCAAGCGATGATTCCGTTTGTTAAGCTATACGAGTCTTTAAATGAGACCATTAGGGATCAAGTGGTCCTTCTATCGAACTTATCGTCGAAATTGGATCAAATTGACTTCTTTACTAAGTTCGTTCAGCATGATATGCAAGCTGGAAAAGACTCTAGCTCATTATGGCAATCCCGTCTCAACTACCTCGTGACTTTACAACAGGAGAGACATGACCTTCAGCTAAAATGTCTTTTGGAGGTGTTGAGTGAGATTGCTCCTCTGTTAAATCCAGGTCACAGATCGGAACAGCCCAAAATCGACATGCAATGCTTTGCTCCACAGCCTGTCTCCTGTTCAAGGCCATTACCTGTGATGCAACGTGGAACACACTCCGACCAAACGGCTTCTCAAACGGAGTGCATCACATTACAATCTATGGAAAGTCCAAGTCCTCACCCTCCAACAGTGGCCAGTGTTTCTTACCCCTCAGACTGTGTTCTTCTACAAGTCCCGTCAGCGACCCAGCAGCCTATGGAGGCGGAGGACGTGCTTACACATGATGTAACTCTTCTGAGCAAAGCCACATCTCAACTAGACCACCATGAAAGCGCCTCTTCCACTTTCGGTATTTTTGCAGGCCCGGCAAAATCTTTTACCATCAAGGCCTCTGCTAAGTCTACGGCTCAAGCAAAACCTGCCAAACCGACTACAAGAGCCAAGAAAGCAAAAGTGGCATCTCATTCAGCAACGAAAAGTTTTGTAAGAAACCTGACAACTCCACCGCGGCTAGGCCTCTTTAAGCGCCCCAATAAGGGTGCGAAAGATCCCTCATCATCACAAAATAATACAACGATGCCGCCTCTAAACCATGGTGTAAAGCGTCGACGCTTAATCTCTGAGGATTGTGCCTCAGTTATTTCAGTGTCTTCGAACTCCCAAGATCTGTGTAATCTTTCTACTTACTCGAATCCAAGTGATACTGATCAGTCGCAGCATCTTAATGAAGATCAGTCATTGGAAACGCAGCTGCCCTGGAGTGCTGCCCATACTAGGAAAAGCCTCTCTACATCGAAGTGGCAAGTAGTGCAAGGACGTCGAACTACTATTTCTAAAAAGGAAGATGTGATTCGCTTGGCAGCTAATTAAAGGTTGAATCCAAAACTCACCTCAAATCAACGCAAAAATCAAAACTGTTCCCCATTGAGGTCACATGTTTTACCTCAACACTGTGCAAAGGACTGTAGGTGTAAATTGAGACTTCAAAACATACATAACGATGATAATGAGCTGAACCTTAATCGCACACATGTTTTGTGATTATTTAAACATATTCCACATCTGCGGCTGATTAATTCGGATGATATCAAAATTGTCGAATATGTGACAGAAAGCTGCTCCGATGCTGTCCTCCTACATATCGACACTGCTGGCGTGCAGAACACACTTCTCAAAGCAGCCGAAGACTTATTGTTATTTGGCTTTGACATTTCTGTCGAACCTGACACGCCTCGGAGAAGCCTTAATTCCGTGCTGCCGGCTCACCATCCAACTGAAAAAAAAACAGCAGTCGCGAAAACTTTATGCAATAGAGTGCCTGCTGAGGTGCGACCAAACGATTCTCGCTTTCGATTTGATAAAAATTCGAGCCACCAGAGACTGCAGAATCAGGATTAGCCATGATTGGGTTCGCAGGATGCCATTCTCTCCATCCTATCGTGGAACACCCGAGGGTTCCAACACTTGTTTCAGGACTTTGATGTTCCACTAGATGATGTGTTTGCTGTCTGTCTGCAAGAGACTTGGTTAGTTGATGCTCCGATGCGAGACGGCTATGCCACACTGGTCAATCCTGCAATCAAAAACACACAAGGCAGACCATGTGCAGGCTTATTGACAATGGTCCATCTATCTCAAGATTGGTCCACACCAATATGTTCCAATCCTAACCCTTATGTTCAAGGATCAATTATGCACTCACATTCTGCCACCTCAAAAGCAGTTTCGTCCTTGTTGCTTATTAACTGCTATTGGAATCCAGCAAAATAAACAAATCTGTCTTTACCTCAGCGATAAGTACATTAATGGATGAAGCAATCGTGAATTATAATAATCTTATTATAATCTGCTGCAGTGATCTAAATGGCTCGTGGTTTAAGCATGACCCACACACCTACTCCTACTGCCAGCTCGCTTATGAGGAGCTGGGCGAGAAAGAACAATGCTGGACTGACGTAATGGAGTTGCATGATTGTGTATTGTTGAATGGCAATGCGCGGGGTGACATACCGGCCCAGCCTACCTGGCATCGCCAAGCAACGCATAGCATCATTGACTACTTCTGGGTTTCCAGCAATTTGGAGGCGAAGGTCATTTCGCTACATTCCTTGAAAACGTCTAAGAGCGATCATTCACTGCTAAAACTCGATTGCCTATTGACGGAGTCGACCTCTTTGCCCTTATATTCCGAATCGGTGGAAACAAATTCAAGTGGTAACCGATTAAAGGATAGTTCCGGGACTTTTTTTTATTGTTCCTATGGTTCGGCCATGTGTTTTTAAGCATAAATCGGTAGATCGTAGAAAACTTTCCTATGGACCTTACCCGACTTTTCGTCCATTAACGCACTCGAAAACATCTGCCATTTTATGATAATCCTATCATTTCCCCCCATCGCCCTGGCTCACCTGCTTTTGCGGCACTAAATCAAATCCCCCGCCCCTGAGCCTGACATCAGCAGACGCGTACCACCCATTTCCCGTTTCGTGTCAACAATCGCTGCGCCTCAGCTAATGAAGTGTCGCCATGGAAATGGCAGGACGCCTCTTTCCTCAATAAGTATAAACACACGGTTTCACAACACACAGCAGCAGATTTTCGAATCCATTCCTCTCTCTGTGTTACTTTGAGTATTCTGTGACTCGTTTCTGTGCTCTGGACAGCTACCTTCGTTGATTGTAGCCCGTGTGAACAGATACCAGTACCACCGCTATAAATTATTTTACTTTCTTTACCACACAATGGCTACAATAATGCCGTATATGTACGAGCCCGAGTACACCGAGGAAGAACTACTGGAAAGGCAAGCACGCGAAAACGATGGGGATTCGGACGGCAGTTGGGAGGACCAGTCAACGGATGAAGAGCCTGGACCATGTCGCATGGACGGCGTCTCCACCTGGTGCACGTGCAATCGGTGCGAGCTAATGCCAACTGAGGAGGAGAACTGCTGCTGCCGTGAAAATTCCGGGTGCTTGGCCTACATTTCGGAAGGCGAGCCAAGTCCGCAATGCATCACCGAGCTGCCAGAGTTCAGAGAAGCCTGCCTCTCACGGACCGTGTTGAGGATGATGATGGTGCTTATGCATGAACTTCGCGGCACTGTTCGTCCGCGTAATCCTAGTAACGAGTAAGTATACTCTGGTTGTGATGTCAGTGATGCCACTACTATGTCATGGTCGTCTCCCACATATAAAATTACATCTACATATCATTCGAATGCATGTAAATTGGTTCCATATTGTGCATTTTCTAGATAGAATTTTTTTCAAAGCAGAATGACATTTTTTACCTGAATCGACAGTGATAAGAAAGTTTTGTCATTTTAATACAGTTTGCATCTTTCATTTTCACAGGTGGTACAGGCTGGTGGCCTATCGTTGCTTCACTTGGTGGCTTCACGGGAGGCTCGGACACCGCGTTCGGAGAGTAATACCTGCCTGTGCGGTACTTGCCATTAGACAACATTTCCCCAGCGACAGTGGACAATACCGCGGATTTTCCCTGGGTGTGCTGCAACCGGAACTTTACAATGTGTAATGTTTATTATTTATGTTCAATTGAAATTAAGATCTAAAATAAAACCCAACATATATTTTAACAATGGTTGTTTTGATTTTTTAAATGAATCTAGTGTGTCTCCATTGAATAGTCTTCCTGTGCCTTGTCTTGTCACACCACATGTCTCCGGCCAGCATCCTCCCTCACGCAGGCCACCCAATATATCATCCTTTTGGGCACCGGGTACAGAGATGACCCCCTCTGGCCCGTGCCACCCCGTGTCTCCTGCCAAGCATCCCCCCTCACGCTGGACGCCCCCCTGCAATCCACATAAGTGTGTCTCCATTCACGAGTCTTCCTGTGTCTTGTCTGCACGACCACCGCCCCAATCCACCCCCCGCCCTATCAAAGGCAGTTCGCACCGGGGTACTTGCGCTGGCAAGTGGAGCTGTCAGGGAGCGATAAAGGCCAAGAGGTGCCAAAGACCATGTACACTTCAAAGTGGTCTATAGAGCATGGGTTGTTGTTCCCATGTCTACCTCCAGACCCCGTGTCTCCTGCCAAGCATCCCCCCTCTTGCTGGACGCCCCCCTGCAATCCACATAAGTGTGTCTCCATTCACGAGTCTTCCTGTGTCTTGTCTGCACGACCACCGCCCCAATCCACCCCCCGCCCTATCAAAGGCAGTTCGCACCGGGGTACTTGCGCTGGCAAGTGGAGCTGTCAGGGAGCGATAAAGGCCAAGAGGTGCCAAAGACCATGTACACTTCAAAGTGGTCTATAGAGCATGGGTTGTTGTTCCCATGTCTACCTCCAGACCCCGTGTCTCCTGCCAAGCATCCCCCCTCACGCTGGACGTCCCCCTGCAATCCACATAAGTGTGTCTCCATTCACGAGTCTTCCTGTGTCTTGTCTGCACGACCACCGCCCCAATCCACCCCCCGCCCTATCAAAGGCAGTTCGCACCGGGGTACTTGCGCTGGCAAGTGGAGCTGTCAGGGAGCGATAAAGGCCAAGAGGTGCCAAAGACCATGTACACTTCAAAGTGGTCTATAGAGCATGGGTTGTTGTTCCCATGTCTACCTCCAGACCCCGTGTCTCCTGCCAAGCATCCCCCCTCACGCTGGACGGCCCCCTGCAAACCGCATAATGCCACGACATATAAACGTCATTCATTCACAAACACTCCCCAGTTTCGAATCCTTTATAACCCACTTCATATTTCTAATGAGCACTTCTTTGCGCTTTGCTAGTCAACCCGTGAAGGTGCTGGTTATCTGCTCTTCGTCTCTGAACTTCCGTGACCACTTCGAGGAAACTCCTCAGTTTGCAACCTGTGAACTGCTCCCTGTTCTACGACAAGAAACTACTCTGATCCCTGCATCTAACTGTTTGTTCGTCAAGGTAAGGCCATGTACCATAATCATTTTGCGTCCAATTTCTTTTCGTTCAAGACAGTACATGCAAGGAACTAGTCACATGTTCTGAGTTTACATTGGTATTCATAGAGAATTGTTGATCTTTACTTTTCAGAACTTTCCACAATGCCTGCCTGTTCCATTGGCGGTTGCCCTTCGAAGACCCATAATAAATCTGAAGGTACTATAATGCATGTTTTCCCTAAGACAATAGATCAGATAAGAGAATGGGTCCGATATTGCGGATATCCACCGTCTGAGCTTGAAAGTAGAGTCCTAGAAGTCTTTGCGGACAAGAGGGGTGATCGATACCGCATCTGCAGCAGGCACTTTACCTCTGACATGTACTCCACATCATTGCTAATAAAGAAGAACACACCGCGAGCAAGGCGAAAATTGCTCTCAACCGCTATTCCCACTCTATTCGTCCACATCCCTCCACTGGTGAGTCAAGTTTACGTATTTATCTCTCGGCCTTGCGGTAGTGTGTAGCATTAGCTAACAATAATTTCCCCATTTATGTATCCACTCAATATGAAGGCGGAAGATTCTCCATCCGTGTCGTTATTGCAGTCATCAGCCACTTCAAGCGCCTATCGGGTAATCTTACTTGGCTATTCTGCCACTGACTTGTTTTAGGCATGTAAATCAATAGTTTTAATTTATCGTGTAATTATTTTACCTAATGGTACACCCTTGTACTCGTCCTCTAGTCTTTGTTTTCAGTTATAATTATTGTTATCCAAAATAATGCAAGTACTGTCTTTCAGGGAGATGCTGAGGAGTCCAACGTATTGACGACTACCGTTGATGTCACTCAGATGCTCGAGGTACGTTTCAGGACAGTTCCATCGATGGAGATCATCAGATCTTGCATTCTTGTAGCGTGATTGTTACACACAATGTTTCTTTCGTTTTTAGCCATTGATATGTCCTTCTGTCGTCGCCCTCCTATGTGTCTTCTTTTTCAATATTGTGTTCATTACTAATGAAAGTCCTATGTTTCAGAGAGTCGATGGAGCATTAGTCCAAGAAGAAGGGGGAGCATGCAGTTACGGGTCGGCGCAAAAGCTTGCAGAAGTATGCACCGCAGTTACATCGTCCCTTGATGTTCTTATGCATTTCGAGGTATGGATACTGACAGTTCGATCAAGCGAAATCATATGACGTGATTACATCCGCTATACTTCCTTCTTTATTAACGCAAGTACTATGTTTCAGGGAGATGACGGAGCTTCTTCTACAAGAACATCACCCCTAGTAGTTGATGCAGATCTCTGGGTGGTGATACTTCCAACGATCGAGCAAATCGAATCATATTTACATATCCATTATTTATTTTAGACAACTGATCATTTGTGCAGGTCTATTTAGATGAGCCGTTCACGCCTGCACAAAGTTTCTGTTCTTTTTATCAAAATAGAAAACCATACTAATGCAATTACTGTGTTTCAGGGAGTCACTGAAGCATCATCTTCAATAATATCATCAATGGAAGTCTATGAGGAGCCCGAGGTATGGATCTTGACAGTTCCATCTAACTAGATCAACAATGCGTGAATAATTGTCGTTTGAATGTTCTACACAAAGCGTTCATTCGTGTTTTGCTATTGAGATGTACGTGGGTATTGGTCCCCAAGTACATTTTGTGTTTTCGATATTATTATACATACTAATGAAAGTTCTATGTTTCAGGGAGTCGATGGAGCGTCAGTGCGTGATGGATGTGCTTATCATGAAAATATAGTTGTTGCAGTGCAAGAGGAAGTGGAGACATGCACACACGAGTCGGAGCAACAGCGTCCTGATGTTGAAGTTCGAGGCAAGAAAGTTTCAAAGAAAAGAAAGCAAAAGAAGGTTAGTGTCCTGATCACTATATTATGTTGTTTTTCACTGTTAATAGTTCAATACTGTAAGTTGTGTTTAAACTGAACATCCCTTTTCCAATCTGTCCTCTAGTTGCGAGTGGGTGTACGAACTAGATCTACACAGACAGTGAAGCGAACGAGAGATGTTGCTTGTCAAACCTTTTGGCAGGGACTTGAGACTGGAGATGCATCGTGCCAATGGGAAGAATATGAAGTGATTGACAACGGAGCTATACCACATCCAGCCATTGATAGTGAATGTCCTCCTGGTAGTTTGGATGCAGTCGGAGATAAATTCACAGAATCCACACCCGCAAAAACTATGACCGCGAGAAAGTTGAAGAAATTGTCCTATTCACCCATTGCCGGAGAAGGAACAGATGTTGCAATGGAAGAGAATGAAGTGGACTACAATGAAACACCTTCAATATCACTGAACATAGCGGAAGACGATATCAGAGATTCTACCTTTCATGTGAGTGACATGTCCTCAACGTTACAGGCCGAACCAGCTGGGATGCAGAGTGACAGTATAAGGAAAGAGGCCAAATTCATTGTATTCGATAGTTGTTTGATTGATATTATTATTCGGTTGAAATGTGGGCATTCGGTAGGTGGGGAAGTATGTGGGGAGCCATTGATTAATGTGACTCGTGCAATTCGAGGCACTAACCTTAAAATACATGCCACCTGTACAAAATATCATCCTTTCTCATGGTCTGCACAACCCATGCTGGGACAACTGCCAGCAGGCAATCTACTTTGTGCAGCGGCTGCACTTTTTAGTGGTTCAAGTTTTAAAAAATTAGAGTCTTTCTTTCAGTTTGTGGGAATCCATTTCATTGCGAAAACTCAGTTCTACAAATACCAAGCCGATTATCTATTTCCAGCCATTAGCGAAGCTTGGAGAATGGAAAAAATGTCTATTGATAGTACATTCGCGGGCAAACGGTTCAGGCTAGCCGGTGATGGACAGTGCGACAGCCCAGGATTTTCAGCCAAGTACTGCACCTACCACTTTCAGGACATGGAAAGTAAGAAAATTGTGAGTTCGGTGGTCGTGCAGGTGTCACAAAGTACATCCTCAGTGGCCATGGAGAAAGTTGGCTTTGTAGCATCATTGCAAGAACTACAATCGCGGGGAATGGTGATCGACCTGATAGCCACGGACAGACACGTTTCAATTGCCAAGACAATGAGAGAAGAGTACAAAAATATAAATCACCAATTTGACGTTTGGCATCTTGCAAAAACAATCAATAAAAAATTGTCGGCTGCAGGTAAAAAAAAAGATATGCAAGGTATTTCACAGTGGTCCAAGTCAATCAGCAACCATCTTTGGTGGAGCTCAAAAACATGTGGAGGGTCGTTAGAAATTCTACTGGAAAAACGGCGGTAAGTAATGCTACACTGTACAAACGTTCACCGCTGGAACACGAACCAACATTTCCACAATTGTGAACATGGCCATTTGTCCACAGAGGAGGCACGGAAGAAGAAGTGGTTGATTCCTTCATCACCCACTCACAAAGCCATTGAAAAGATTGTATTTGATAAAACTATAACAAAAGCTTTGAGGGGACTCACGGAATTCTGCCACACAGGAGATTTGGAGGTGTTCCACAATATGTGCCTAAAGTACAGGCCAAAACGATTGCATTTTGGCATGGAGGGCATGATAAATCGGACTCTTTTAGCGGTCTTGGCACATAACCATAATGTTGGCCGTCAACAAAGTAGGACGACCGGAACTTTAGGGACGCTTCGCTACAATAAGGCCTTCACTAAAAGAAGTAAACAATGGGTGATCAAACCAGTGTTTGAGGATATGCAATATGAGTTTATTGAGAGACTTATTGTTGACGTCCTAGATAGGCACATAAATGGAGTTGTGAACAAACCTGTGCAGGGGACAACTGCATTGCCATCCAATATTGCCTCTGTTCCATGTCCACCTAAAGAAGAGCTCATTGAGAAATACACATCACGGTTTAAATGATTGTAATTTGATTGTCTGTTCTCTCAAGTCTCCTCATGTCGCAGGCCCATTGAATATGTGTATCTATCCAACCTTGTTCATTTGCGCATTAAATTAAACCAAACAGTAATATAAATCATTTTTCAAAAAATATAGAATGTCTCCGTATTTATGGTTCTGTGGGGCTGCAAAGCACGCAGACAAAATGCAAAGATGGAGTGTAAATTTCAAGTCCTGTGAGATGGCCTTACACTGAATGTAGCTAACTAGGAATGTGTGTTCGTTCAAAGTGAAGGTCAGCTGCTTTGATTTTTTCTCGGGTGCCAGAATGGCCCACGACTCAGTATAAGGTTCTATTGTTATTTGACCTTGACAGGCCGGGACCACGTAAGAAACGATAATGAATATAATTTCAGAAACGAAAGCCATTTCATGTTCGTTCATTAGAAGAAATAACGTCGGCATAGAAGGAGTGGTATTTCGGGGCTGCCCTACGCACAGACACAATGGAAAATGCAAATATAATGTAAGTAACTCTTTAGATGAGTTTATACCGCAATTTAATTACTATACAGTAGCTTTAAAGACGGGTTAAATTGTACTTGTTCGTTCTATGTGGCATATTGTTTTGTACCGCGCACTATCTTGGGGAGAACCGTCTCCTTTTACGGAAGCACCTCAAAACCTTCCTCTTTGCTTCTGCTTTCTCTCTCCCTCTCCCCTGCTACAACTGGTCCACTGTCTGCGACCTCGGTCCTGGGCCCTTCCACTCTCCACCTGCACTCCCTGTCAACCCCTGCACTGGGGGACTGTCTCAGTATCCTACAGCCCCCCCTTGACGTATAAAACCCAGTTGCACTGTCCTAGCTATGAAATAATTTCCCGACCTAATATATAAAATGAATAATTTTAATAAAGATCTGATGGTGAGACTAATTTCATTTTTTATGTTTTTCAAACAGGTACATCATCCATTATTGTCTGTGTCACGAGTACCAGACACCGGCGGATGGCTTCTATAATCGCCAATTGCTTCTCCGCGTGAACAACGTTAGCACCCTGACCATTTTGTGGGACGATCGCCAAGTACAAGTATGCCCTTACGCGGTACTAACGGCTAGATGCAACATACAGACCGTTGTGGTGGCCTAGTGCCTCGTTGTTGGAACAGCCATGCGATTATCAGTGCCTCCGAAGAGCTTATTTTATCGTAAACCAACACCCTGTGTACTGCACACGAACATCGCTTGCCTCAAGACGAAATATTTTTGATCGAGAGCAAATAAAAATTCATTGATCTAAGACCCTGTGTGCAGCAAAGGAACATCGTGTGCCTCGAAACGAACTTTTTGGAACGTGAGCAAATAAAAATGCAAATCGCTGAATATTCTCAAAACATTTGATGTCCAATAAATGTACTTTGCCAAATGTACAATCTTGCCGTTTGCTTTTAAACCACAGTTTCATATTCCGAATTGTGGCGCTGTATTGTGAGATGATCTAAGACCCTGTGTACAGCAAAGGAACATTGTGTGCCTCGAAACAAACTTTTTGGAACGTGAGCAAATAAAAATGCAAATCGCTGAATATTCTCAAAACATTTGATGTCAAATAAATGTACTTTACCAAATTTACAATCTTGCGGTTTAATTTAAAAGTACAGTTTCATATTCCCAATTGTGGCGCGCTGTGTTGTGTGAGCTCATCTGTGTTGATTTCCTGGTTCTGTGTGGAGTCGCGTAGAAGACGCCTGGGCGCGTTTGCCTACGCAGCACAGTCACGTCACGGATAGAGGCGGGGAATATGAATGTTTTGATCAAGTCTGTTTCAGGGGCGGGGGATTTGATTTAGTGCCGCAAAAGCAGGTGAGCCAGGGCGATGGGGGGAAATGATAGGATTATCATAAAATGGCGGATGTTTTCGAGTGCGTTAATGGACGAAAAGTCGGGTAAGGTCCATAGGAAAGTTTTCTACGATCTACCGATTTATGCTTAAAAACACATGGCCGAACCATAGGAACAATAAAAAAAAAGTCCCCGAACTATCCTTTAAGACTCAACGTCAAAGCGATCTGCTCTTTAACGGAAAACCTGCTTGACTCGCCAAATTGTTTAGACTACACTCCGCTTCTCATGAATCATATCATAACCATCAAAGATAGCTCCCAGCAACACAAGCTCCACAATCATCTGTTTAGCAAAATGCTTGATGACAAAAAGAAAGAGCTAAGAAAAGATGTCTGCAGAATAAAAAACCAAAAAAATGTACCCATTTTGATTCTGCTGGAGGAAGTAAAAGCTAGACACACGATTTATAGAAATTGGATGAAATCCCACAGAGCTATTGTTGACCAAGATCGTGCTGAACTGATGATGAAGCTACTGATCACAAAGAATACACGCAACATTTGAAAAATACTAAATATGGGCCCGTACAGCGGATCAAATTCGATGCAGAACACCATCTCCGGCGACACCTGGTGCAAACATTTTGGGTTAGTGTTCAACAGCTACTCTAAGATTCCCAAAATCGATTCTGTTGCCAAATCAGCACCCTGGGATGTGCAAATGCTGCACACTGACATTGTGGATGCCATTAAGTCACTCAAAAATTCACACGCTGCGGGCCCACATATGATCAGCAATGTGACGCTAAAGAAAAATCCACAAATCTGGGCCCTCTTCATTGAGTGTCTTTTCCAAAAGATTGCTGAATCCAATCGTTTGCCTGAGTCCTGGTTAACTGCTATTGTGATCCCTATTCACAAGAAGGGCAGTTGGGACAGACCTGAAAACTATCGTCCCATTGCCCTCTTGGACTCTATTGGAAAACTTTTTGGATCGAATCTTAGACTGAAACTTGTGAATTGGGCGAAAAACTCAGGAATCCTCGATATTCGTCAAACAGGGTTTTCTAAGGGCACAGGGGTAGATGTAAACCTTTCAATTTTAACTGCCCTGAAACTGAACGCCCTTAAATGTAAAACCAAACGTCATCTAGCCTTCCTTGATATGATGCAAGCTTTTGATGGAATCAATTGCGATTTGTTATGGGCGAAATTAATTAAATGGAAATGCCCTATGGCCATCCTCAATCCAATAATGCCGCTGCATACGAATACTTCTTTTTGAGTTCGCATCAATAAGAATGGCGTTCTATCTAACAGTATTCCAACTACAAGAGGAGTCAAGCAAGGCTGCCCGCTCGCGGCAGACCTATTTAAATTATTTTTAGCAGATCTCCCGACTCACCTCGAACAAGCCCACTGCTTTCCTCCATGTCTAAATAAGACTTCTGTTCGTTACATCGCTTATGCTGATGATCTCGTTCTGATTGATAGCACACAGATCGGCCTCCAACGCCTTCTAAGCTGTTTGAATATCTACTTAGTCAGTAACGAACTTGTCATCAATACAGACAAAACTAAAATCTTGTCTATTGGACCTACATCAGGCAGAAGAGACCGTGCATTCAAATGGGTTGTCGCTGGTCAGCCGTTAACTTCAGTCAATTCGATCCGCTATTTGGGTATTGAATTTAACAACTCAATCTGTGAAGCACAATGGCTAAAAGGTCTAAAACAGAAAGCAGTAGGTTTAGCGCTACAAGCGGCCAAGATCAATAAAATCTTGGGAAAATTTTCCCTGACTCCAGTCCTAACGATCTACCTCCAAAAGGTAGTACCCATTTTAACATTTGGTGCAGAAGCGGGATGGAATATTAGCGAGCAAAATTGGAATGTATTAGAGGGTCTCTTTTGGAGACGTGTCCTCAACCTTCCGAACTGTATTCCAATCATATTGATACGTCATGCCCTATCGCTGAATTCACTCTTTACCCATGTGATCTGGAAGTCCATCTCGTTGTGGCGTAAGATGAGAGAAGCGGGCGGTGCGCCAGCCTACAGAATATTCACCGCCTCTGACGACACTAAAATCAGCTGCCTGTTGGATCAATGGAGTATAAGAGTTCAAGAGTGGATTGCTGCAGCTGATATTAACAATTCTGATCTATGATCGTGAATGTGGAAAAACATACAAACCTCGCTGCTTCCCAATGGCTAGGCAACGCCCAAAAAAAACTAAACTGCCAGCCCTATTACCTGACTCAATGTTATACTCGTTACTACCGGGAACAATTCCTTTGCTTCCGCTTAAATATGCTGAATACGAAGGAAATTCTATTTCAAAGGAATCAGCCCAATGTAAATAATAACCTTTGTCGCTTTTGTGCAGTTTCGGTTGAAACTTTGAAACACTTAATTCTGATATGTCCAGCTACTGATGACCTTCGTTCTATTCATCTAGGCAAATATGCCCCTAAGGATGGAGATATGTCTACTTGGTGGCTTCTGATTTCTTCTGGACAAAACACCAAATATGTTTGCGCGATCGTAAAATACTTGAACGCTATCCTGAGGTTTCCCCCCAACTACAAGGAACGTCCAACCTGAGGTCTGAGATGGTTGCGTGTACGACTGACTCTTTCTGCAGCTATAGTCGAGGCTCGTTATGCTTCGACGTGTGGAAGTTGAAACAAAAGTTTGAAACAAAAGTTTTTGTTTTTTTTTCTTGATAAAAAACTAGTTTTTCAATAAAAATAAAAAAAAAATACTTCCTGTTTCATTCTGAGTTTTCCTATCTTTATGTCAACTTCAGTGACACCTTCAATAGGCACATCCTTACCGTTAAAATTATGTACTGGGCCTCCATTTTGTCTCACTTCGATCTGATTCTGTGGGGCTCTCCCTTCATTGATACTTTTTACCAATTGTTTGGAAATAATTGTGGCACCTGTGTCAATCATTGCAAATTATCTTCCACAGTAATGGGAGCATAATATCTGTCCTCAACTTCCTCCAATACACACAACCCTTCTCACTCTTGGCTAAGCACATCAGTAAATGAAAGGACATTTTTCCCTTATTTGTTTCCTTTTGATAAACCTTGCCCATCTCCCCATGTTCAGAGGTCATTTGGAGTGTTGCCACTGTTCGCCCTTCTGTCCGGGGATCATCAGAGTTCACACTGCAATTCTCCAACTGAACATGCTTATAAACATCACATGATAGGTTGTCATTTTCTAATTCTGGACATTTATTGGTAATTTCTTCAAAAATATGTGGCTCAAAGAACTCTTCAGGTGACAGATCTGTACCCTCCTTTTTAGTACTTACTTTTCTTGTCTGCAGTTTATTATCACCTTGATTGTCTAGGGAGGGTGTTCTAACATTCACATCTACTCCCTCATCAGTTATTTTATCAATGCATAGGTGTTTTTTAAATCTGTTTCTTTGTTCCTTTGGAACTTTATGTTTTTCTCCTATTCTGTACAGACTTCCAACATTTGATTCAACGCTAGGTTAAAACAAACCTCTTTTTTAGATGTGGTTGCAATTCCTGCCTCATGTTCATTTGCAGTTTTTTCATGTTTATATCATCAAGCAGCTCAGGGTCATTATGCAAAACCGGCTCCTGGGAATCTGTCCTTTTATCATTGCAGGTGTCATGAATATTTAGTCACTTATTACCAGAAGCCACCAGGTCACTTCTATAATGTTCTGCCCCCTAATGTGATGACTATTTTTTTAACTGTACAGAGTTTCCCTATTTGTTCAGCCATCATTTTTACCTGGGCCTCAAGACATTGAAACCTGTCAATTTCTCTAGAATTTTCTCTGTGCAGCCTAGGTCGGTATAGATTGTTCTCCCCCTGGTTAAATATGTTCTGATATCTATCAGGAGATTGATTCCTATTTCAATTGTTTCTGAACTCTTGATTAGTGCGAGGTGGGGAGCGGGGTGTGCCCATTCTTTCGTTGCGATCCCCTGGTGGCGGTGATTGATTGTATCGACGTGGAGCATAGTTCATATTCTACCTCATGTTCTGTCTCTCATTTTGTGAGTACTGTCCCCTATGCTGATTTCCATTTTCAATAAATCGATCCACATACCGTGGTCTGTTCTGATTGCCTTAATATCATGGTGTTGGGTTCAAATCTGCTCTGTGCCCCCAATGCCTGTTAGAGACTATTACTTCTTTGATCTTAATTTTGTCTCTGATTGTTGTTCATGTCTGACATATCGGGCCGGTATCCTACCCGGGGTCTGTCTCCTAGGTACCTATGACTAATGTAACTCTGTCTATAAGTAGGATCATGTGACTGAAACATCTGTACCGTACCCCTCTGTTCGGGTGTCATATTATATTTGCTTAAACTTTGAGCGGATTCAAGAGACATTTTAGTCAACCTGATCTCCACTACTGTTGCTGAGGATTCTTTAGATTTTGATCTTGTTTCATTCATTTTATCACCCTCTCCACCCTGACAGTAGAGCACCTCATACAGTTTGATACTTTGTTGCACAATCCATTCAAGGGACTTTTCACAATCAAACTTGCGGACTAACTGTGATATAATGTCTTTCTGCAAACCATAAAAATAGGCAGTTTTAAAGTCATTGGAATTGGGATTAAAAGATACATTAAAACAAGAAAAGGCTCTTTTTAAGTCTTGAAGAAATTGGCAAGGTGATGTATTTGGCCCAGCTATTATTGTATATGCAGCTTTCTTTGCCTCCTGTAATGACTGAAATGGAGAAAAAGGATGCCTAACCTCTTTTTCAAATTCTGCCCATGACATGTTCTCCTGTTCATTCAATACTCTGATGATGCGCGCTGTGAGAGCATCCAGCGTTAAGTGAAAGTATTGTCTGTATTGTTCCTTGGGTATGTTTAGGGATTTAAATATATCGTGCACCGCTTCTAAGTGGTCCTCTATACAGCACTCCCCTCCTTTTTTGAACAGTTTGATCAGGGCCTTGATTGACTTCATTATCTTTATAGGGCTACTTGGCGCTATATTTGGAATTGCATTACTTTGTGGTCCAATCCTTGTCTCAGGTGTATGGGATTGGTGGCAACCACCAATGGGTGAGTCAAACACCCCAATGGTGCTGCAGCCAATTCTAGACACCGGCACAGCCACCGGGATGCTATTTCCCCATGTAGAAATGGAGTTCACCTCAATCCCATTGAATGTGGTGCCCTGTCGCTTGTCCTGAGACCTGAAACCGCACATCTGCTGTTCCAAATCTTTGCACTTTTTAAGGAGTCGGTCTGCCTCCTTACGCAGGTAAGTGTTTTCATCGCCCATTTTATTAATCACATTTTGCATATCGCTCATCTTGACATTCATTAAACTCTTTGTCCCGCTTGTCCCTTTCTTGAAACATTTTAGCTATCTCTTGTTCAACAGTCTGGAGCTCACCTTCTTTCTCTAGATTCTCTCTTTGTACAACTTGCATCTCTAAAATAGCCTCCTCCTTATCTTGTCTAATGTGACTTACCAACCCTTTTAGCTATTTTAATTCTTTTTCAGTGTCCTCAAGCTGTTTTCTCGTTTGAGACAATTGAGTGTTGAATTCATTACACTTTGATTGCATGTCTTTTTGACATACCTCCAGTTCTGCTCTTAACTTTTTCTCCTGTTCACTAGCATCATCTAATTCAACTTTTATTCTGCTAATGAGCTTAGCATCATATTCTTGCATTCGCAGAGACCTATATAAAATGAACCACGTTTTGGCACAATCAAACAGTCTTTCTCTGAATGTTTGTCAGCAGCATTAAATAATCTCAGAAGACATACCTGAATTATGAAATCCTCTTAAAAAATGCTGTCCAGTGGTTCTTTGTGAAATTCCCCATAGATACAGTCATGCCATTCTGTGGCATCATTTGATGACCATGTTCCATGTGTATATAATTTTGCCTCCAAATATTTCACCAACTCTGGGAATGTGGCATCAATTTGAGACATCCTGAGATTCACTTTCAGTGTCACACTGCCCTCACAAAATGAGTTCCCTTTAATGCACATATGGCGGTGTGGAACACACTTGCCGCACCCAGTAGTTGCTCTACAGTCTGTTCCCACAGGGCCAACACACCATTTATGTAAGAGGTTTTGTTTTGTGGGGAAAATTCTGGATGTGCCAGTATTTTCTTACAGTGCTAATTTTTCAGTAATCTAGCGATAAACTGGCCTTACCATTAGGAGTAGTTCCGTATTATCTAATTTTGATGATAATATGGTGTTAGCTTATATTGGGGGTAACTTTTAGTGGTATCTTATTTTTGTGGTATTTTTAGAATTACCTTATTTTTGTGGTAGAGTGGAGAGCATATCTTCTTTATACTACTGTCCCATGATAAAACAAACCTTTCCTCTCCATTGGGATACCTCTTGGTCCTCTGTAGAGAACTCCCTAGACCTATCACACTTTCAGGGAACATAGTGAGTTTATTCAGAATACCACCTATTGTATGCGGCTTGTGTTACTGAATTATTAAATCCAGTAACCTATGTTTCTTATATGACACTGCCTACTTTTCTGCATGCAACAAAGGACTCATTCATGCACACAACCTTCTGTCTTGCTTATTTGTGTATATTAACTCTTGTCCTAAACTTGTCCCATGTGGTAAATGAGGTAGCAAAATTCTTTACCACATTGGTATAATACTAGAATTACCCATTGACTTTTTCCCCTAATACAGTAAACATGGGAGACATAAAATAAAACCAATAAAGTTGCAACAGCTTTGCTTTTTGTTATAATATATTTATGTTATACATACTCCAGTTTACCAACAGCGAGCATAACCTCGTCTTCTAGAAAATAAACACAGTGAAGAGATGGCAACATGGAATAATAAAAACATTGTATTCAATTCGTTTTGAAATAAATGCATAAAAAAATATCAAAATAAAACACATAGCAAATTGCACTCAGTGTGCATCATTTTCTTAGCCAGTGCAAACATGCTTAGAGAAACATGATATTTTTCATTTTAAAGTTATCTTACTACACTGTCTTTCAATAAGTGTAATACATCTGTGAAATTGGTGAAAATGAGGAGCCTGGATTGTTATCATTAGAAGAATCATACAACCCATTATTAGAATTAATACTCTCTGTAGAGAACCATTACCCATTATTAGACTCACTGTTAGGGAATCTTTAGAATCATCATTACCTTGCTATGGAATCATTCCATTATTGCATCCAGTTCTGAGTAGTACATTGCTGAAGTAGACACTATCCACATTATTAGACTGCCACCTTGGTATGCAGTTGCAATTTGCTTATAGATTGACGCATTTGAAGAGAGTTGCCCTGTTATATGAAGGGTTTGCTTAGTAATGTTATGACAGAAAGAAATGCTTTTAGAATGACATGTTATTAGGAGAGAAAAATGCTAGACACTTTGCCATTTGCAATAGAATGACACTTGCACATATTTGAAGTGCCATGATTGTGCTTTAGAGACACAGTATATTTGTAGCATGACAGAGAATGACTTGCTATGCAATTATGTTTGCATTAGAAATAGTGCTTAGGCTGAGAGAAACCTATTGTTTGCAGGAGAGCAGAACAAATTAGGCCTGGAATGACACACACAGGCACATGCACGTAGAGCCATTTAGAATGACACACATGTACGCTTTGTAGAGACACATTTAGAGATATGTTTGGTATGTATGTATGTATGTTGAGTCACTTAGAATGAGTTTGTATTATAGTGCTTGGATTTGCATAAATGCTAGGAAGCATTTAACACGAGGCCTGAGCCATTTGCTGATGGATAGACAGAAGTTGTTCACACTGGGCTCAGCGCGAAGAAATGGTATGGTACACTGTGATAGAAAGTATTCGTAAACATTGGCAGAGAGACATAGATAACATGAACCTTGTCCAAGTAGAGACGGCCTAGGTTAATCAGCTCGAGCTCTGAGCTTCGCGGAGACAACACGAGGGTGGGGGCTGCACCAGAGGGAGCGACATGGACACATGGAGGGAGTGCTTTCGCATGAGAGTGAGACTGGACAGAGAGAGCATTTTGTGAAGCCGACAGTGCAGGAGAGGAGAAATAGGAAATAGATGGTGTTTTTCGCACCAGACTCAGATGGCCATGAAAGAAGATTCAAATGTCACGCTGACAGCACACGCAGTGACAGGACACGAGAACAGGAACACGCAAGCAGACTGGCAGGCATTGTTAAATGCTGACACGAAGGGAGAGACATTCTTAGGCTTATAGAATGTATGTAACCATAGAGATATGTGCGTCATGGGAGACTATAACCGAAGGGGGAGAGGAGAGCCCATGAGAGTTGGAGAGAGCCACAGAGAGGGTTGCTGAGGAGTTGCAAAGTTGTTGGTTGCTGAAGGGGAGTTCGGGAGAGTTGCAGAGAGTTGGCTGGAGATGCAAGACGAGATGCGATGAGAGAGAGAGGTGTCTTGGTGCAGCAGACTAATAAGGCCTTGATGAGATCGATCTGGCAGAGAGAGAGAGCTTGGCAGTTGGCAGTTACCAGAATTGATGCCTGGCACTGACTGGCTGATTGCAGAGTCGTGCAGTGCTGGAAAAGAAAGAGCTGGAAACACATGCAAATGGGAAGTATGGGTTTGACCTAGACTGACTGATTGATCAGAACAGACACTCACATAAGAGGAGAAGGGGAAACCAGACAGGGATTGTTTAGATAGTGAGTGTGAAGCATGGTGTAGATTGAAGAGAGGTTTGATTCTGTCTGAAGGAGAGGATTGTTGGATGTTTGACGCGTGCACGATAGGCTTGTATTAGACTGCATTAGAACCACACACTTGAAGCACAGGCTTGCATTACAAACCTGAAAGGCTTATAGTCATTGCATGGAGGCTTTGCACCAGAAGTATAAAAGGTGCAAATTAGAAATAGCATTAGGATTGCCTGCATTGTTATACTTTGCTGTGTGTATATAAATAAATGTATCCCATTGTTATAAATTGAATCGATTCTTTGTGTTTTCTTTGTGTTGTGTTTTATGTTATTGGTTATTCTGTTACCAGTAGTAATCTAGGAGTAACACAGTGCACATAGGGCCTGAGATACGAATGCAGCAAGGGGGTATAGTGATCCACACCCCCCTAGGAGGTTGTCAAAGATTATATGAGACCGGAGCGAGCTTGCCCGGGGGGGCAAGATGACGGTTAGGGATTTTGTTTTTTCAGACTAACACATCTCATACATTCTCACGCTCCTCATCTTTGACCTGACTCACTAAAATGTGCGAATTCTGAAGCACTTGCGACCGGAGCTTTATCTATGCAAACCTCTCTCATGCAACTCCTGGGAACACAGCCTTGCACTGCGTCTGAATCCCCCTCTTTTGTCTTCAAGACTGCAGCCACGGATCTCCCATTCCTGGAAGTCACTGTTCACATTCAAAACCCAGGCAGCTCTCAGCTCTTCCCCTCAATTTGCCCATTAAAAAAACTATCCCTGTCTATCAACTGCAAGTCATCCTCCCATGACATCAGCTGCACCACCTCTCCATTCCTACCAATCATTGTGCAATATGTTTTGTAAAAAACACTCTCTGCTCCAGAATAATGCTTCATTTATCTTCCTGTCGCACATATTTCTGCTCTTCAGGAAAAAATTGAATGAATCTCACTGTGCTCATGAACTGCATTGCAATGGTAGAGGGGCAGTTAATATGTTAGTGAGACAAATTAGTATAGGATTAGTTAATTATATATTTTTTTTAATGCAGTCCCACACATATGAAAACATCCCAATTGTAAAATACGCACATTTTTAAAATGACAGCACACTGTACTAAATGCTTCCAAAACGAAACTCATTTTGCTGGTTTGGCTAAATGCTTTTATTGCGAAAAAGCTGTGTCTTGCACCTACTCTGAAATGGCTGCATTTACATACTACCCAATGAAACCCCCACTTTTGTTATTCTTGCATGAATATCCCTACAGAGTTCCATAGATTCCTAGGGAGTGGAGGCGGTCAAGCAGGATTGAGTGGTTAATTGTGTTGAAGTCTGCAGACAGGTCGAGGAGAATTAGTGCAGCACATCCTGCAGAGTGTGCAGTGATCTTAAGATCGTCCCAGATTGAGGCCACAGTAGTTTCGGTTGTCGCGGTCTGAAGCCTTATTGGGGGGGGGGGGTCAAGGAGGTTGTTGGATTCGACAAAGACGTTTCGTTGGAAGTATGCTGTTCGGTCGATACATTTTGCAAGGAATCTGGTGTTCGAGAGGAACGGTAACTTTTGGGGCAAAGTGATGGTTTCTTTAAGAAGAGGCTTGACATGTGCAATTTTGAAGGCATCAGGAAAGATTCCAGAGCTGAGGGAGTCATTTAGGATGGTTCTTGAATGCTTTCCAGCACAGGTGGATGAGAATATTTCTTTGAGGACTGATGTGGGACAGGGGTCTAGGGAGGAACCAGAGGGTTTGCCAGCAGATAGAAGTTCAAGAAATTCTTCTCTGGAGATGGGTTTGAAGGAGTCAAAGGTGGGTAAGGGGTTGTTGGACTGGACGGTATTTGGGGTGGGGAGAGAAGGGACAGTTTGTTGTTAAGCGATGTTGTTCTGTCGAGAGCAGTGGTGTAGAAGTGGAGGGAGAGAGAGTCGCAGAGCGAATGTAATGGGGTAGATTGGGCAGAGGTGCAAGTGGATTTGACAAATGCATATATGAATTTGTGGAGTTCTTTGCTGCGGTTTTCATGGTTGAGAATCTGATCGTTGTAGTGGGCTTATTTGGCTTTTTGTATTTTTGTAGTTGTGATGGTGCAAGGTAAAGGTAGATCCACTGAGACTGTTTTTTTTCTGCTCACCATTTACGTTCCAAGGAATTATTTCGTTTTTTGGCATTCCTCAATTCAGGAGTAAACCATTTGGGAAATGGTCCGAGGCATGAGAAATAGGGGCGTGAGGGGGTGAGGGGAATTAGTGTGTCATTGATCCATCCGACGATGAAGTAATATTCAAGATGAGTATTACATATTGGATTAGAATAGAGAAACGAGAGATCCCACAGTGAATGGCAATAATACTGCACCGTCTAGCATTTTTTGATGAAGATTTGGAAAAGTGCCAAACTCTGTTGGAAATTTTGTCTTTGGGGCTAATTCCTGATTTGGTGGTAATTTAGTATTGTGGTATTTTGGCAGAAAATTGGCCTTACCATTGGTGGTAGTTCAGTATTACCCTATTTTGGTAATATTTCAGAACTATCTTATTCTGGTGGACATTTTTTGTGGTATCTTATTTTTTGTGGTATAATGGTAATTATACCTTCCATCATACAGCCCTATGATAAGACAAACCTTCCCTCTTTATAATTATGACCCACCTTTGGCTGACGATAAAGAACCTTTGGACCTGGCACACTTTCAGGGAACCCAGTAAGATTATATAGAATATCACTTATTGTAGGTAGCTCATGTTACTGATTTATTTACATCAGCAACCTATGTGCCTTGGAGGGCACCGCTTTCTCTTCAGCATGCAGAGAAAAGCCCACCCACACACACGCACAACTTTCTATCTTTCTATCTTTCATCTATTTATATATATATATATATTCTTCCTTGTTTCCTAACTTAACCTTGGGCGGTAGCAAAAGCAGTAAAGATTTTATTACCGTGGTGTAAACATTAGTACCTCCCAGGTATTTTTTCCCCTTGAAACAGTGACCAACAGAAGCATGAAATGAGGCACACAAATCAAACCCCAGTCTAATTTTGGCAATTTTAGATGCTGTTGGTATTTGCCTTATATCCTGTATTCCACAACCAAAAATAATAATGTTACAACGCATGATATTACCATTACATGCTCTTACCAACAGTGGCTACAGCTTCGTGCCTCTAAAAGATAAGAGAAAACAAACACATTGCAACATGGGAAATATTTTGAACGTGGTGTCCAGCTCTTTTTACTCAGTGCAGAAATGCAGAAAGAAACACATGACACTTTTATTTACAAACCTGGCTCACTACACTATCTGCCAATAAATACAGTGCCTTTCATTTATTTTTTACACACTCTGCAGTTATGACCTAACTCACCAGAATATGCAAAGTCTGAATCTGGTGCTGCCGGATCTTATCTGTGCGAACCTCCCACAGGCCACAGACACAGACTTTGGAATTCCAGTCATTCTGAGGCCAGGACGACACTCTCTCTCTCTCTCTGCCTGTCGTCAAGCTTTCTTCAAGCTTCAGGCCCCGGGGCACACCATCCCACAGTGTGCTGATAGGAACCGAATCTCAGACTGACCCCCCTTTTCAGCTGCTTAAATTTCCTCTGTCTGTCTGTCACAAATTAACCCAGCCTTCCCTGATGTGGTTCTAACACCCCCGGACTTCTACCAATCACATTACAAGAGCCTTCATGTAACAACTTATTTCCTGCCAGAACAATGGAAGCTTTCGTTTTCAGTTGCACAAAGACAGCCCTTCTGTTTTTTTAATATTATTACTGTGCATGTTTCCTTCTTTCATGGAAAAACACTAATGGAATGAATTTCAATCTGTGTTAAACAAACTGCATTAAAATGTTAATTGGGACATTTAATTAGTTGGTAGAAGAGTTAGTTGGTTATGTATTTCCCAATGCAGTTCCACACAGATAGAAATGCACTCAATTTGTAGATATGCACATTGAAGTCAATGGGCCTCATTATGACCCTGACAGTAGAGTGATAATGGCGCTGGTAGTGCTGCCGGCGTCGTTGCCAGACACACCACACTCCATTCCACCCAGGTTCCCCTCTTGAAGGTATTTATCTCCATTATGCCCAAGCTACTCACAGTGATGTCATTTTTTCACAAGTTCATCTTAATTGTGTGCCTTTCCCTATGGCTCAACAAAAAGTCCACATCTGTGTCAATCGGGTATGAGTCCCTTTAGAAAAATTCAATATTCTCCACCTGGCTTTCCCATATTTCATTAGCAACATGGTACAGAGTTAAACCCCAAATTGTGTCCTTTGGAACATATATGTAAAATACATTGCATTTCAACTGCTTATCAACAAATGTTCCATGATTTAAATGTGTGACTGTGTAGTTTTTCAAAGAAGTACTGACCAACCACTTGTTTTTAATCAGATTAGCCTGTGATAATTCCACACTTCGCGAATTGCAAATGACAACTTCACATCTTCCCGACACCTCTGGATCAGATTTTATACATGTGTCCAAATTTGGGATCAAGTAAACATCTGGTTCCCAAGAATGAAATGCCACCACCTCTGGAGTTTTTATCTTAACATATTTATCTTTTTGCCAAAATCCCACATTGTGTACCACTTTTATCTGGTATATGAGTTCAGGGGCTATATGTGGAAAACATAACAAAAACCCAATCTCCATTCTCTCCAAATTCACATAAAGGGGCATTGCGCTCCCCATTTCAAATGCAATTTTAACCCGCATCATCTCTACCTCTCTTTGAGTAATCCTTGTCTTTGTTTGGTTAATAATATCAGATGATACAAAATACAATGGTATATGCCCCAAAATTAGTTGTGATATTGCAGTTGGAACCTCTCCCATATATTTTGTCAATAACCTATCAAGAGGATTACCTATGTTTATAATGTCACTTAACACACGGTCATGTTTAACCACAACATTTGTGCTGTGCTGCACAATTTCAGTCTGCTCATTTAATAAAACAGCAGTCTCATTCATGAAATTTATTTGCTCATCCAGTCCGCCTCTAATTCCATCTAAGGTCCTTTGGATTATGTCTAGATTGTGGGTCAACTGCTGTGCTTTAGAACTTAGCGTCCCCACCGAGATCGCGTTGGCTGTAGACATTGCAGTGCCCACTACAGCCTCAATATTAGTCATCACAACAGATGCCACAAGTATACCTCCCCCCCTTTTCCCCTTCTTTTCTTGATATCAGATGCATTTACAAAATATTCCTCCAGCTGTATGGCAATATCTCTGATCGATTGCCTAGCATCCTTCTTCCGCAGCTCCAACCATTCCTTGGTTTGGTCAGATGCAAACACAGTCTTATTAACATATTTTTCAACTAAACTATCAGTGTTTATGGTGATATACATATTCTAGTAAATCAATCGCCTATTTGCCCGAATAAATCCAGGTGCCTCCTCCACTGCAATTCCAGATACCGGTCCGGGTTCAATAATCACTTGTGCACCTGCGCCTCCAATTCTCACCACACCCACCATAAGTAGCGCAGCAATTATCCATGTCTCAGACTTGATCATCATTGCCTTTTCTTCTTTATACTTTGTTTTCACCTCCATATTTCGGCCCGGAGGCTTTCTTGGGTTTCCTCCTGTGGACTCCAATCCTGCAGCCTCCGATCCAGTGCCCTCTGATCCTGTGGACTCCATCACCTCCAGGAACCCCAGGAACTGGCACTGCCAGGATAACGTGTTAATTTGATCTAAATTCAATAGAAAAGAAACAGATTAAGTACATAGCATAGAACCATTGACTATCCCTTTTTCCCTACTTTGTTAAAAAAAAAAATGTTTGCAGCCCAAATATTGTACCTTCCAAGACTTTCCACTTTTGGACACCTGCAATTAAACATATATCATAGAGAAACAAACAACATATTGTAGCTTGCCTAATTATACATTACAATAATTCCTATGCAGAGAAATCTGGCCACACTGTACCAGAATAGCCTAATCCGATTCAGTGTCTTTTATGAACACATAACACCACATTTTTGTCACAGGCTATATCTGGCCTTCTCTGATTGCTATCACTTACTTGCCAACCCATGTTTCTGATTATTCATAGAGTGAAATATACCCCATCTTGTACTTGCTCTTATACATTATGAAACAGTCAACAGTTCTTCAATGCATCCGCCAACAATACATTTATTTATCATTATTCTCTACTGTCAGCTTTATTTTCATTGCAATCAGTACATTTAGCTGGTCTCCACCAGCTCAAGTCTCTTGACCTCATGTTTTGGGTTGCAGGGCTTAATTTGGTTAACATGGACCAATTCCTCTGTCACCATCTCACCCTCTGTCCTCAATATTTTAAACACCAAAGGAGATATTTTATCTACAACCTCAAATGGCCGTTGCCATGCTGCGAGAAATTTTGAATTTTTATGTCTACGCTTTCCAAAATTATATTTATACATCTGATCACCTATTTTATACTTTTTCCCAAATGTCTTTTTATCATAATAGGTCTTTCAGCAGCTCTTTCCAGATTCTGCTGTGCAAACGCAAATGCATGTTGTAAGTGCTTCCTCGAATCTTCCACGTATTCATGAACTGTGGATGCACTCACAAATGTTTGCTCATGTGTCCTGTACAATAAATGTTGTGGTAGCACCATTTTCTTCCTGTCAATACCAGAAACAATAAATAAGTACCTTAGTTTGGTTAATTCCTCCGCAGTGGTCAATTGCCCACTGTGGGTGGATCAACCCTAAAGTGCAAAGTGCAAAGTGCAAAGTGCAAATCGAACAGAAATGTCAAAAAATGTAGTGAAAATTCTGCGTTGGATCTTTACAGTTTTTCAGGACCTTTTTACATCTAGGTACCCTAAAATCTTTTTATTAGAATGCAATACCTCACTCCTTTCCTATGAAAGGTATCTCACAATTACTAACTTTGGTCATACAACACTGTTATTAAATCACAGTGCTCCATACCCAACATGTTTCGTTCTTCTGGAGCTATTTTGCTCTAAATGCGAAAACATTTTCAGGACGACCACCGTAATCCCACTACACACACAACGCACAAGATTTAGACTACTTAAATCCTGATTAGAAATGTATTCTTCAGGATACTTTGACACAGAAATGTGGTTCCTTAGGTCCCGTTCAGGAAGTTATCTCTCGGGACAATTTTCTTTACACTTTGAAGTCAAAGAGAGTGTAGCTAAGCTATACCAGGAGAGAAAGAGAAAAAAAGAAAGAAAGAGAGGAAAAAGTCGCAATTACCACATTGTGTCTACTGTAAGCTACTCAAAAAGTTTCAAAAGCATTTGATTGTGCTTTCTACACACTTACCATGCACTGGTTGAATTTTTGTCCTGCACATGGGAATATACAGGTGTCCTTTAACTGGACTGCTCCCTGTGAAAACACCATAGATACTTGGCTATAGACATGCCATAGACAATCTTCTTACATCTTTCCACATCTCCCTCCTTATCAAAAGGCAGTTCATAAATCTTATTAGAAAAATAAATAAATACGTACACACATATATATATATTCTGTAATATTAGTCACAATCTCTCTTCTATGTTCTGTCGCAGTAGTTGTCTTAGACTGCTCTTTCAGGCTAATATCTGTATATATAACTCAACAAGGTCACATAATTAGTTTGGAGCAATTTATCTTGCTCCCACAAGGTGTTCCTACTGAGGTCACCGGAAGCCTCTGCTGCCGTGCATTTACGTGGTTGTTCATGTCAATGCATCCGAGATCCTCTTAGCCTCGATCAGGCGCCTGTGCTCGCTAATGATGCTAGTCGGCACTAGGAAGCAACAGGAAATGGTCTAAATGAGGGTTTCAATGAGGGTTTCATAACTCCTAACTCACACAATTTCTGTCTGTTATGCCCATCTATCGGCTGAATTTGTATCTCCCTTCTACTCACCATTAAGCTCTCTATGAAATCTGCCTGTTCTGATACCTCTGTCTTCCTCTCTCCGTCACAGTGCAGTGCGTACTTCTCGTACCTTTTAAAAGAACCTCATTTTGTTGTAGGCGGCATACTACAATCACGTGACGGCACGTATCGAAAATGGGACCTAACGCCGCACGTCGTTCTTCCTTCCAATCCAGTCTTAACATCCGTATATGGAAATGCTGACGTCCACTATGTTTATCCACTATAACTCCGCCCTCACTGGGTGCAATCACAGTGTCAGAGAAAGCCCATCTGCAACGCATCACTGCGTACAATCCTCAGCATTAGAAGACACGGTCGATCGCTGTCAACAGGTATTCTTCCGTTGGGAATTCTGAGCAACTACGTGACTAGTCGGCATGGCGCCAGGGTGGTACTGTTCAGGTGCCGCGTCGATCACACTAAGAGACGCCCCTTACTGGATGAGACTTCTGCACAATCTCTACTCTCAACCCATATCTAACTGTTTGTGGTAGTGTGTGTACTCACTCATAGTCTATCTCCCTGTCAATACTTCATGAGGACTGATACCTGTTGCTTTAGCAGGAGTCAATCTAATGGCCATTAATACTAAAGATAACCATAGATCCCAACTAGAACCTGCCTCTGCTACAAACTTCTTTAGTATCTCTAAGATGGACCTATTACTTCTCACTGCATGTAATTTCCTTTTTACCCCCAATACCTGCCACACCTTGCTCATCAAATCGCTCATAAAATGACTTCCTCCATCTGATTCTATCCTTTGGGTAACCCAAACCTGGAAAATATATGATTTACCACAATGTGGCTGCTGTTTGTGCACTACAGTCTGGTGTAGGAATGCACTCCACCTATTTCGACATTAAACATACTACTGTCAATAAATATCTATTTCCCCTGGCTGATCTCTTTCCAGGCCCAACATAGTCAATTTCCAAATCTGACCATGGAAGAGTTAAACCTCTTTTCATTAATGGAGCCCTATGCATTGGTGAAGCAGGTTTAAAATGTGTACATACCAGACATCCCCTAATGTATAATTCCACATCCTGGGACATGTGTGGCCAGTAAGCATAGTCCTTCAGTATTTCCAATGTTTTTTGGGAACACCAGTATCCTGTAGTTATTGCATCATGCGCATGGTGTAACATTAGTCCTCTGAATGAAAGAGGCACTAGGCACTGTATCTGCCTTGTTACAGATTCCCTAATCATCAGACCATCCTGTAGTCTAATTCTCTTCTTGTTTCAATAATTACCTTTTCTGCTTGAATAATGGGACAGAAACATTGTAACGTCCACACAGTGGTCAAAAAGGGCCTTTCCATATTCACTGAATTTAGTTTCAACCTGAGATTATGCCTTGCTTTCATAGGCGCTAATTGTATGATTCAAATCATGTCTTTGAGATAGCACTGCTGACATACACTGCTCAGTGAATCCTATTTCTACAAAAAAATCGTTATTCATTATGGTATAGGCCGAGCATGGCGCCTTCATGAGACATTCCTTCAATTTAGCAACTGTTTCAGACTGCTCTTTTTCCCATTTCCAGGGTACATTCTGCTTCAATATTTTAGTCAAAGGTTGAGTGATTTCAGCATAATTTTCAATACATTTCCTGTTATACCCTGTCATCCCAAATAGACTTTTCAAACCTTTCATATTTGTAGGATCTCTTAATTTTTGGATAGCCTCCACCTTCTTCTTTTGTGGATTTATCCAATGTTCAGTTACTTCATGGCCTAAGAAATTCACTCTCTTTTTTCACCATTGGGCCTTCTGTAAGGATACTTTGGCACCTGCCTTTTGCAGTTTACCAAGCACATGTCTAATCTCATCAAAATGACTTTTTAGGCTTTCATTTTTAATTAGCACATCATCTACATAAACTATGGTCCCTCTTTCTACCGCATCTGGAAGTGCTTTTCTCGAAAATATGCCAAACTCGCTCCCACTATTGACATACCAAAATGGTCTTCTGGACCAAGCGTATTGCGTTATATCAAATGAAAATGCGAACAATTCTGAATGTCTTCTGCCACTGGCTCACACCAGCACCCAGATGTAAGATCTAACGTGGTAAACACCTTTGTTTGTTTGTTTTATGTTTGTTTGTTTTATTATTTATAATGCGCAAGTGTACCCGAGGGTATCAGGGCACAGCTTTTACAAGAATTTGCAAAGCTTAGTTACAGTAGTCATAGAATATACAAAGAGACAGTGAGGTACATCGATATTATATACATTTTAACAAAGAGGTACATAGATATTATATACATGTGAGCAAATGAGCACACGTGGTTACAGTGTGTGCGGGTAGCACAAAATGGGACAGCCTAGCGCTTGAGTATCATAGACGGCCTTCGTTTTTAGCCATGAAACTACCTTGGAACAGAAGTTCTGGTAGGGCAGGTCCGCTCTGAGGTTTGGCGGTAAGGAGTTCCATAGTTTGGCTGCTTTCACTGGGAAGCTATTGCCACCTATGGTGGCACGTTTAAAGTTGGGGACAGAGAGGCAGTCTTTGTAAGCAGTTCTGGTAGGTCTCAGGGAGGACTGTCTGTGGAATCTGTTGATCAGGTCAGTAGGGGCAGCATTATTAAGGGATTTGTGAGTGAGCGATGCAGTTTTTAAGAGAATTTTGTCGTTAGTGGAGAGCCAGTTTTCAGTTGACTAATTCCTGAGATGTGCTCTCTTCTGGAGATGCCTAAGGCTGCTCTAAGAGCGTTATTCTGGAAGGTTTGTAGTTTGCTAGTGGTAGCCTTGGAGGATCCCAGATATAGGGTGTTACAGTAGTCCAGGCGGGATAGTATAAGGGATCTAGCGAGGGTAAGGCAGCTAGTGTCAGACAGAAATGGTTTAGCTCTGCAGATTAATTTACACGTATATGCCGTGGAGGAAGCCCGGGAGCTCACCTGTCTTCTGAAGGAGAAGTTGGAGTTCAGGTAAAAACCCAAGGTTTTGACCTCTTGTCCAACCCTGATGTTGTTACCATCGATCAGGAAAGAGTTGTAGGCAGGGCCCAGTTTCTTTAAGCTGGACGAGTTTTTTTAAGATGGACGTAGTGCCTAGGATGATAAGTTCAGTTTTACCATCATTCAGGCATAGTCCATGTAAGGTGTAAGGCCATCCATGCCTGGATGATGATGTACACCCTATTTAGCAAGACCAAATCCTTTCCATAATCTCCAGAAAGCGGAAGGAGGATCTGGGTATCATCTGCATAGTTGGTGTAAGTGATACAGAGATGATCCAAATCATCGAAAAGGGGCTTGGTAAATAGGTTGTACAATATGGGGGAGACACAGGAGCCTTGTGGGATGCCACATGTGATGGGTATGGGGTCTGCCGCTGCAGTGGGTGAGAAGACCCTCATTGGTTCTACCGTTGAGAAAAGAGGTAATCCAAGTGATGGCTTCAGCGGAGAAGTGAGCTGATGTATGGAGGTGTGTACATAGGACAGAGTGATCGACCAGGTCGAAAGCTGCAGACAGATCGAGGAGGAGTAGGGCAACTTGGCCGTTGTCTCTGAGCATATCGATCTGAGCTTTCAAGTCAATGAGAGCGGTTTCAGTCCCATGTTGAGGGCAGAACCCTGATTGTCTGGAACCTAATAGATGGTGTTCTTCCAAGTACTTCTGTATTTGTACATAGGCGGCCTTGTCCAAGATTTTTAGAAGGAAGGGAACAGTCGTTATGGGTCTGTAATTTGTGGGCGTGGCTGGGTCAAGTGTGGTTCTTTTTAATAGTGGAAGTACCCAGGATTGTTTCAGGTTGGTGGGGATGGAACCAGTGGCGAAGGAGGCATTAATCAGTTTTGTGATTAAGAGGGAGAGGTCACGGGCGGCATCTTTGATGAGCTGTGCCGGGCACAAGTCTCCTTGACAGTTGGAAGGTTTTAAAGACAGGATGATTTTTTCTACTTCAAGGATTGTGACTTTAGAGAAGTTGAAGCGAGTGAGATCTGTAGGCGTGGGCTGATGTAGTGCTTTTGAGGGGAGTGTGTCATTGAGGGACATCTTTTTACGGGAGATTTTACTTTGGAGGGTCGCAATTTTGTTCGCTAGGGCACTTTGGATTTCTGAGCACCAGTTTTTATCTTTGGTACAGGTGTCGAGCGGTACTATAGGGGTTTCTACTTCTTTAAGGATGGAGAATAGTTCCTTCATGTTTGATTTCGCTTGGGATATGCAAGAGTCAAAGGAGGTTTGTTTGGCCAGGTAGATTTCTTTCTTGTAGAGTGTGGCTAGTTTGGAAAGTTTGAGTCTATTCCCCTTTGACCCATGCACCTGAGTGAGGCCTTGATCAATGAATGGAAGTGGCCATCTAGACACTGGCACCCTTTTATTTAGTTCTCTCAAGTCTGCACACAGACACCACTGACCATTTGGCTTCAACACACCCAAAATGGGAGTGTTAGAGGTACTGTGAATGGGCCTGATAATTCCTCTGGATTCTAAATTCTTAATTATCTCTGCTAATGATTCAAAGCATGCCAGTGGCAACCGATATTGGCGCACAAATACCGGATTTCTACCACATCCCTCCGGTAATGTGGCAACATGTGGACCAGTTAGGCCGCATCCTTGACAAACACCTCCTTGAATTCCATAAATATTTTCCTCAATTCATTCCTATCCTTTTCACTATCACAGGCATCTGCAAACAGAATCTGTTCCTCTACCATTTTTGAAAAGTCTGGGAAATCCTCCAATGAAGGAACCTCTGTGCTTTCCTCTAATTGTGTGGCTGTATCTCTTTGCTGAGTTGCCACTTTTAAATATTTTTGGGATATCAGCCTCCACTTCAATAGGCTAATTTTCTGTTTCATTTTCACTTGAATCAAATTATATGCAAGTCTCTTGGTGGCAGCATACTGTCTCATTGGAATCATAAGGATACACCAACTGAATCCTGAACATCCCTCTGGGCTGAGAATCCAGAGACTCTATTAACATGATCTGGGGATCTACATACATCTGAGGAATATTCCCAATCACTGTATTATTGAAATCTGCAGTTTAATGTGATTTTTGTATTACCATTCCTTATGTAGAATTCTCGTCTAAATAAATGTCTTCACACACTTTGTTATCCATCATGATCTTGATGGGCCCATCCCCAATCTCCACCAATGGTGTAAATTCACATTCCAGCTCTCGCTGCTTCATGGATTCATTTAAACACACACAGGTATCAGAATCCTTTGTTTGCTGCCCATTTCTATGCTTCAGTATTATGGTGACTTGTCTGGTGAATACAGGAATGGTAACTTCCTTTTTTTACTTGTAATTCGATTGCATATGGCACTAATTGTGCACATTGATAAGCCTATCTTTTATCTTCAAATTCTAGGTGCAGGTCATCCGAGCCGGGACCATACTTTTTGGTTAAGAAAATCTAACACCATACACATTCTGTGTATAATGTCATTTCCCAAATCAATTTGTGTTCCACTCACTATCCACACATTATGGTATATGGTTTTCTGACCAACGGTAATTTTCAGCATCCACCTTCCTGCAATTCTATTTTCAAAATCTGGATTGTCCAACCCAGCAATGCATTGCTTTTTAATTCTGAATTTTGCGATCTCCTCCCTTTCCATTATTTTCTGAACTAACGTCTCACTAATAAAACTCCTTTCCTGTTCAAGTGCTAATATGGCTTTTATCTTTTCATAATGGTCATTTATACCAATATGAATCCAAGGTTGCACATCTTCCATGTGTATTTCAGCAAGGGTTGTGATATGTTTTTCTGTGGTTGCCTCAGGAATGGTATTCTGCTTGCATTTCTTCTTTAGATGAAATCGCAATTTATTTTCATCTATTTCAGTTTGCCATTCTTTCCTAGGATCCAAATAAATCTGCATGGATTGTTTCTCCTTTTCACTTTGCTTTTCAATCTGACACATCAAGATGATGGTGACACTAGGTTTTGAAGATATACCTCCACTGCATCATTTGATTTGGCAACAGTATGGCATTTGTTTACACTGCTGTTTTGTGACTTTATTTTCTTAGGCCTTAATGGTTTCTTTGTCAGAGATCACAGGACACCATTCACTCCATCAATGAGTGGTGAAAACCTTTTCAGGCAATCCGTTCCCATCAGGAATGGAATTTCACTGATAGAATGTAATCAATACTTCCGGTCTCATTCTGTGTTTTCCTATCTTTACGTCAACCTCAGTGACACCTTTGATAGGTACCTCCTCGCCGTTAAAATTATGCACTGGAACTTCATTTTGTCTCACTCTAATCTGATTTTGCGGGTTTCTCCTTTCATTGATACTTTTTACCAATCCTTTGGACATAATTGTGGCCTGCGCACCTGTGTCAATCATTGCAAATGTATTGCACTTCTCATCCACAGTAATGGGTGCATAATACCTATCCTCAACTTCTTCTAATACACACAAAAAGTGTGAATTACTGCTGATTTCAGGACTTACTTTTCTCAGGCCCTTCTCACTTTTTGCCATGCACACGGGTAAATGAAAAGATATCTTTCCCTCCTTTTGTCCCATCTCATCTCGGGAATCTTGGTTTGTCTTGTGACGTTCAGAAGTCATCTGGAGTGTAGCCACTGTTCACTACTCTGCCCAGGGACCATCAGTGTTTACACTACAGTTCTTCAACTGAACATGCTCATAAACATCACATGGTAAATTGTCACTTTCTAATTCTGAGCACCTGAGAAAATCTGTGGCTCAAAGAACTCTTCAGGTGATTGAACTGTACTCTCCCTTTTAGTACTTATGTTTTCCTGTTTGCATTTTATCGGTATTTTGATCATCTAGGGAGGATGTTTTAGCAGTCACACCTACTCCTCCATCAGTTATTTCATAATTGCATATGATGTTTTTTCTGAATCTGTCTCTTTGCTCTTTTGGAAATGTATGTTTATTTTCTCCTTTCTCTTTTCTATTTGCACAGACTTCCATAGTCTGATTCGATGCAAGGTTAAACCAAACCTATTTTTTAGGTGTGGTTGCAATCTCTGCCTCATTCTCATTTGCGGGTATCTTCATGTTAAAATCAGTAAGTAATTCAGGACCGTTACACAAAACTGGTTCATGGGATTCTGTATTTTTATCCTTGCAGGTGCCATTAGCATTTAGTCACTTGTTATCAGAGGCCCCCAAATCGCTTCTGCGACCTTCCGCCCCTTCATTTGATGACTGTTTTTGAACTGCACAGAGTTTCCCTATCTGTACAGACAACATTTTTACTTGGGCCTCAAGACATTGGGCCTCATTACACGTTGTGCGGTAAAAACCTCAAATTACCGGCATGGCGCTCTTAACGTGTCTGCCCTCGCAAGAGTATGCGGACACGAGCATAGCGCCATGCCGGTAAAGACCCTACCGCCATGCCGTTAAAGACCCAAAAAAGTCACTTACCGCCCTCGACGAAAGTGCAGATAGCACCTCCGCCCACATGCTGCATGCAAAGAGCGGTCACCGCAATTAGCGGTGACCGTTAAATTGCAGAGCCGGAAATAGCGTCATCGCACAGGAACGGGAAAGAGCACGGCGGCCATCTTTAAAAACACAATCCATTGCCATCCACTGCCCCCTGGACCTGTTTGGAGTAGGCTGCAGCTGAAAATCATCCAGGACACCTTCAACATGCCCAAGGCATTTAAAAAAAAGCACTGACAGGCAGCGCAAAGAAAAATTTACCTCGGAGGAGATGAACATGTTGACCCAGACCCTGGCTGACAATTCTGAGGTTGTCTTTGCCAACGACATGCGGTGGCCGACACTACTGAAAAAAAAGGTCATCTGGGAAGAAGTTGCTGTTAAAGTCAGTGCAGTGAGCACCAGCACCCGCACGGTGCGTGAGTGCAGGAAAAGGTGGGACGACCTCAGACTGCGGGTGTAGGGCATCCTTGCTGAAAACTATGAATAGCCACTGCAGGTGGAGCCGGTTCACCCATCAGACTAAAGGAATGGGACGAGACCTGTGCAAACCTAATCGCTGTGGAATCCATTGAGGGAGTAGGCACTATGGAGCAAGGCGTGGGAACCACTTCGGATGGAGGATAGTGTACACATGACAGGATGCTATGTGAATGTACTGTTCCCCGAAATGTGAGCCCGGAATCCTCTCATGCATGGACACACATCCACACATGCATCCATCCCTGCCCATGTCAGTGCCAGAACTAAACCCACACACATGCACACATCACCATAGACATGTGCCAAACACAACCATGCATGGATGAGGCATTGAACTGACACATCACCTGCATCCACAACTATTAAGTCCCAATGGCCACAACTGCATTATTGATGTATCCTGCATGAAGTACATAGAAATGTAACCAATGCCATCCCCCTTCTTGTCCCTGACAGGCTCACATACAGATGGTGAGGATGCCGCAAATGCATCCCAGGCACCGCCTACAAGTAAGAGACCAAGGGCACAGGACTCTGAGGACACCCCCACGATATCTAGGGGCAAGGGGGGAAGGTTCCACAGGATGAGTGCGAAGCTTCGGAGGAGTGCCACTGCCAGGATTGAAGTAGCCACACCACCAACTAGAGCCCCACCACCGCAGGTGAACCCACAACCACCAATACCAGCCACCGAGGGCCCACCATCAGCTGCGCCAAGCTCTGCAGGAGAGGCAGCCGCCACTGCCCCCCTATCTGACCTTGAGGACACAACAGTTGGCACAATGCAGATGCACACCCCAAGCCCCCCTACAACCTCTGAGCCAGCACCATTCCAGACACCTGGGTCTGATGTCACTGATGAGGACAACATTCCAGCCATAATGTCCCCCATGGTGGCTTCACCTGCTGCCATGGATGCATCTGAGGGCACAGCAGCCACTACACCATCACCCAGCACTGCCCTCGAGCTGGCCACCATCTGGCAGCGTCAACAGGAACTTACTGTGCTGGTTGGCCAGCATGATGAGGAGGCTGCCCATCTCAGGGAGGATATTGTGGAGACGGCAAGGCACTCCAGTGAGAGGATGGAGGCCTGTATAGACAGGCTTTGTGAGGAGATAGCTAGGCTAAGGGAGGTCCTCACTCGAATAGCTGACACAATGGACCGCCACTTCACACCACCAGGACAGTCTGCCACGTCGTCATCCGCGGGTTCAAAGCAGACAAGCCCCCTCCGCCGCTCGACACGCACCACCAGGCGCATGTCTGCCCATCCTCCAAATGCTGCTGCAGATAATGGCCAATAGGGGGTTTATGGCGATTCTTCTGCGTGCATGGGCCAACGCAAACATGGCAGACACATGAGGAACTGTTGTGGGGGGTGGGTGGAAGGGTGTTATGGGGGTGGGTGGAAGGGTGTTATGGGTCTGTTGTGGGGGGTGGGTGGAAGGGTGTTATGGGTCTGTTGTGGGGGGTGGGTTGAAGGGTGTTATGGGTCTGTTGTGGGGGGTGGGTGAAAGGATGTTATGGGTCTGTTGTGGGGGGTGGGTGGAAGGGTGGTGGGATGTTTGGGGAAATGCACTTTTTCATCTTTCCGTTACTTAATACATTGGTGTCTGATCAAAACACAGGCTTGGACATCTTCATTGTGTATGTGTACTTTATCCATTGTGTGCTTCTAAACATACACCAGTGCATTACTACCCATATCCATGTGACAGTACCAAAACATGTTCCTCAGAATATTTGGTTGATCAGATGCTGTCTCACTGCACGTCCCTCCTGCCCATCCCCTCTTGCAAGACCTGCATCCCCTTCACCTCTGTCTTCAACACCATCATCATCCTCATCAGGTGCTTCTATTTCAACGTCAGGGGGCAGTGGCACATTCCGTCTGATACACATATTGTGCAGCATGACACATGCCATGGTGATCTTGGCCACCTTCTCATGGCCATACAGGAGAGCGCCACCAGACCTGCTAATGCACCTAAACCGTGACTTCAAAAGGCCAAAAGTCTGCTCGATCTCGATGCGGGTACGGGTATGTGCTTGATTGTATTCCTCTTCGTGCCTGTTGTGTGGGTTCCGTACAGGCGTGAGGATCCAGCTCTTCAGGGGATAGCCTGCATCACCTGTATGGGGGAACGAATGGGGTCCTGTTACTGTTCACCTCAAGAGCGCCCTGTTCATATCACACAAATTGACATTGCATGGTGATTCAAGTACACAGTCAACAGCATACATGCAGGTGGTCTGTGTGTCAGCAATGTGCAAGGGTGAGCTTGACCCTGCAAGTAGACATGCCCCATTTATGCCTCCAACAGTAATTGACATGTCCTGGGTGAGGCGAGGTCGTAGGTGTCCCTGGGCCCAGGCAGATTCAGTTCCTCACTGCTGTTGTACTGCCATTCTAACATAGATGTTGCCATGCAGTGAGGCATCACTTCAGTGGTGGTAAAGATGTGTGGTGAAATGCTATGTCTATGGCTAGGGCTGATCCCTTTGCATGCATCATAGGGCACATTGCATTATAGATGTTGTGCTGGACTGATTCCGGATGACTATCCTGATGGCACGTATGAAATCTGTGTGTTTTGTGGTGTGGAATGTTGTGCAATTTGTATGTGGATGGGTGTTTGATGTTACTAGACCAGAAATGTCATCTGTGTTGTGTGGCTCATACTTGCATGTCAGTTCGACTCAAGTACGTTGCGGTGCCGCTAATAGCGGTGAGCCGGGTCGTAATTCGCATGGGGATTTAACGTTACCGGTATTCCATTACCGGTAACGTTAAATCCATACCTCCTATCGTGTAATGAGGCCCACTGAAATCTGTCCATTTCTCTAGAATCTTCTCTTTGTGGCCTAGACCCGTATTGGTTATTTTTGCCCTGGTTAAATCTGTTCTGGTACCTCTCAGGAGATTGATTTCTGTTTGGATTGTTTCTGAACTCTTGATTCATGGAGGGTGGGGAACGTGGCAAATTGGTGTTTGGTTGTAATCCATTGGTGGTGGTGATTGATTATAGTGACATGGGGCATAGTTCATATTTTGTCTTTCATTTTGTGGGTACTGTCTCCTATGCTGGTTTTCATTTTCAATGAATAGATCCACATATCGTGGTCTGTCCTGGTTGCTATACACCATAGTATTAGGGTCAAATCTGCTCTGTGCCCCCAATGTATGGTAGGGACTATTATTTCTTTGATCCTGATTTTGTCTCAGATTGTTATGTAGGCCTGACATATAGGGCCGGTATCCCACTCTGGATCTATCTCCCATGTACCTAGGGCTAATGTAACTCTCTCTATGGCTCGGATCATGTGACTGAAACATCAGCGCCTTGGGTGGTGGCCTATGTGATGCACCCTTCTGATCGGATGTCATATTATTTCTGACTGGAGTTTGAGCCGACTGGAGGGACATTTTGGCAGAACTTATCTCCATTACTGTTGCTGAGGATTCTTTAGATTTTTACATTGTTTCTTTTATTTCATCTCCCTCTCTACTGTGGCAATAGAGTACCTCATATAGTTTAGTGCCTTGTTCTACAATCCATTCAAGGGACTTCTCACGATCAAACTCGCAAATTAACTGTGATATAATATCTTTGTGTAAGCCATAGAAGTAAGCAGTCCTAAACTCAGTAGAGTTGGGACTAAAGGATACATCAAAACGAGAGCATGCTCTCTTCCACTCTTGGAGTTATTGTTGAGGTGACACATTTGGCCCAGCTGTCATTGTGTATGCAGGTTTCTTTGCATTCTGCAATGATTGATAGGGAAACAAATGGTGCCTAACTTCCTTTTCAAATTCTGCCCAGGACATGTTTTCCTGTTCATTCAAACCTCTGATAACACTTGCTGTGGCAGCGTCAAGAGTTAAATGAAAGTATTGTCTGTATTGTTCCTTGGGTATATTTAAGGCTTTAAATATATTATGCACTGTTTCTAGATGATCTTCTATACAGCAGTCCCATCCTTTCTTGAACGGTTTAATTTATGATTTCATTATCTTGATAGGGCTACTTGATGTTATGTTTGGATTTGTATTATTCTGTGATTCAACCCTTTTTTCAGGTGTGTGGGATTGGTGGCAACCCCCAATGGGTGAGTCGAATCCCTCAAAGGCTTTGCAACCAGGTACAGCCACTGGGACATTATTCCCCCATGTAGAAATGGAGCTAACCTTAATTCCACTGAATGGTGTCCCTTGTCCTGAGATTTAAAATGACGTATTTGCTTGTCCAAATCTTTGCACTTTTTAAGGAGCCAGTCTGCCTCCTGACATAGGTGTGTTTTCATCACCCATTTTATTAATCACATTCTACATCTCACTCATATGTATGTGGCATTGATTAAACTCTTTGTCCCGCTTGTACTTTTCTTGAAACATGTTAGCCATTTCTTGTTCAATACCTTGGAGTTCGCCTTCTTTGCCTATCTTATTTCTCTGGAGAGTTTGTCTCTCTAAGATAACCTCTTCTTTGCCTTGTCTAATGTGGCTTACCAACCCTTTAAGGTGTTTCAATTCTTGCTCACTGTCTTCAAATTGTTTTCTTCTCTGAGACAATTGGGTGTCGTATTCATTACATTTTGACTACATTTCTTTTTGACATAATGCTAGTTCTGCTTTCATCTTTTTCTCCTGTTCATCCAGGAGATGCTTCATCCAGTTCAATTTTTAATCTGCTAATCAATTCAGCATCATTTTTTCTGAATTCATAAAGATCTATTCAATATGAACCACGTTTTGGCACAGAGCCGTATCAAACAGTCTCAGAATGTTTGTCAGCAGAATTAAATAATCTCAGAAGAAAGACCTGAATTATGCTGCCCTCTTCAAAAATGCTGCCCAGTGGTTCTTTCTGAACTTCCCCACACAGGTGGCCGTGCCACTGTATGGCATTATCTGACAACCATATTCCATGTGCATATAATTTTGCCTCTAAGTACTTCACCAATTCTGGGAATGTGGCTTCAATTTGAGACATCATGGAATTCAAAATGAGTTCCCTTTAATGCAGTATGGGGGTGTGGGACGCACTTGCCACACCCAGTAATTGCTCTACTGTCTGTTCCCACAGGGCCAATGCAACAATTATGTTGGATATTTTGTCTTTGGGACTAATTCCTGATTTGGTGGTAATTTAGTATTGTGGGATTTTGGTGGTATTTTGGTGTCAAATTGGCCTTACCGTTGGCGGTAGTTCAGTATTACCCTATTTTGGTAATAGTTCAGAACTATCTTATTCTGCTGGTAATTTTTAGTGGTATCTTATTTTTTGTGGTATAGTGGTAATTTTACCTTCCATCATACAGCCTTATGATAAGACAAACCTTCCCTCTTTATAATTATAACCTACTTTTGGCTGACGATAAAGAACCTTTGGACCTGGCACACTTTCAGGGAACCCAGTAAGATTATACAGCATGCCACTTATTGCACGTAGCTTATGTTACTAATTTATTTACATCAGTAACCTATGTGCCTTGGAGGGCACCGCTTTCTCTCCAGCATGCAGAGAAAAGCGCATCCACACATGCACAACTTTCGGTCATACATGTATATATTCTTCCTTGTTTCCTAACTTCACCTTGGGCGGTAGCAAAAGTGGTAAAGATTGTATTACCGTGGTATAAACATCAGTACCTCCCAGTTATTCTTACCCCTTCAAACAGTGACCAACAGAAGCATGAAATGAGGCACACAAATTAAACCCCAGTCTTATCTCAGTAATTTTGAATGCTGTTATTATTTGCCTTACATCCTGTATTACACAACCAAAAATAATAATGTTACATCACATGATATTACCATTACATGCTCTTACCAACAGTGGATACAGATTTATGCCTCTAAAAGATAAGAGAAAACAAACACATCGCAACTTGGGAAATATGTTGAACGTGGTGTGCAGCCCTTTTTACCCAGTGCAGAAATGCAGAAAGAAAAACATGACACTTATTTACAATCCTGGCTCATTACACTATCTGCCAATAAATACAGTGCCTTTCATTCCTTTTTTACACACTCCTCAGTAATGACCAAACTCACCAGAGTATGCAAAGTCTGAATCTCGTGCTGCTGGATCTTATCTGTACGAACCTCACACAGCCCACGGACACAGCATTTGGAATTCCAGTCCCTCTGAGGCCAGGACGACACTCTCTCTCTCTTTTCCCTGTCTTCAAGCTTTCGTTAAGCTGCAGCCCCTGGAGCACACAATCCCACAGTGTGCTGATAGGAACCGAATCTCAGACTGACTACACCCACTTTTTCAGCTGCTTTAATTTCCTCTGTCTGTCACAAATTAACCCAGCCATCACTGATGTGGTTCTAACCACTTATACTAAAGACTTCTACCAATCACATTTCAAGAGCCTTCATGTAACAACTTATTTCCTGCCAGAACAATGGAAGCTTTCGTTTTCAGTTGCCGAAGACAGCCCTTCTGTTTTTTTTTATTATTATTGTGCATGTTTCCTTCTTCCATGGCAAAACACTGACAGAACGAATTTCAATCTGTGTTAAACAAGCTGGATTACAATGTTAATTGGGACAGTTAATTGGTTACTAGAAGAGTTAGATGGTTATATATTTCCCAATGCAGTTTCACACAGATAGAAAAGCACTCAATTTGTAGATATGCACGTTGAAGTCACTGGGGGTCATTACGAGGTTGGAGGTAAGGGAAAAACGATGCCGGTAAATGATTAACGGCATCGCATACCGCTCAGGGCTATTTCGACCTAAGACCCCGGTATTAGAGGCACCGTTAATAACGGTGCCTCTAATAGAGGCAAAGGCGTGGGCACGCGGGCCATCATGCCGGCAATACTGGCATGCCGCTAATGGGAGGACATCACAAGTCAGGCAGACATGCAAATACCGACATCATGAAGGTGCTAATAAGGGATACCGGCATGCCAGCAATACCAGCATTGTGAACCAACCGTAAAATGCTATGTGCAGTGTTCCCAACTGCCACAGGTGCACACAATCAGCACAGGTGGAGGCAATGGAGTCTGGGCCAGCACAAAAGGAGCACACCCACACACCACACCCCTTCCCACACCAAAATGATTCCACTAGTAGTAGCAATACCGGGGATGGAGGACATGCTTGCATTGATACACCAGCAACAACAACAACAGCAACAGCAGGCACCACAGAGGAGACGCAGGAGGAGAAAGAGGGTGAGACAGGCCCAGCATGCCCCACCAGTGCAGCCAGTGGTATCACGCAGGCAGCCCCCAATCCCTCGCATCAGAGCCAGTCCATTCAACCTAACCCCTGAGCAGATCCACACCCTGTACCATCTGGACCAGGACACCATCACCACCATCGTGGACATGATACACGACGACATTGTCAGCCTCATTGAAATACGCACAGGCCATCCCCCCTCTACTGAAGGTAGTGTCGGTGCTCCACTTCCTTGCCACAGGCACCTACCAGCACACAGTGGGGCACATGCATGGCATATCACAACCCTTATTTTCTCGCATTCTGAACCAAGTGCTAGATGCCCTCCTCAAGCACTGAAGGGACTACATAACCTTACCACGGACTCCCCAGGAGATCTCTGATACAAAAGTTGCCTTCCATACACTGGCAGGCATGCCAAATTGTATAGGTGCCCTCGACTACACCCACGTAGAGTTGGTGGGCCCGCATGCCATGGAGGTGGTGTACCACAACCGCAAGCAATACCACTCTATCAATGTGCAGATGGTATGTGACGCCAGCAAGATCATCACACATTGTTGTGCCCGATATCCCGGATCAACTCATAACTCAATGGTCCTGTGGAACTCCACGCTACCACGCTACACGGAGCGACATGCAGGACGACGTGCCTGGCTGCTTGGTAAGTTGCATGACAGGCAGATGGCAGTGAAATGGGTGGAGAGATGCACACACCACCATGGTGTCAATGTTGATGTGAAAGCACGATGTGCACATCACTAAACACTGTGCCCCAAAGCATCCCAAACAGAACATGACAACCAAATCCCATAGGACTGAAGTAAGGTCGACACCTATCACAACATGCCAAACAGGAAACCACCCACATTCCACAACACGGTCACCACTCATCAGCGGGCATCACCCTCCATAACACCATCCAGCAAGATGCAGTGAATATGCACTATGTTGCTGTCTCCAGCAAATCACCACACAGGACAAACATCCATGGGAGTGCATTGAACAAAACCGCCAAGGGAGTCCACTGTCTGTCACAGGGCCGCCACAACCACAGGAGTGCAGCATGTCACCATGGGAAAAATCAGCGCTGAATGCCTAATATTGCAGAGCCTACTGCCAGCGCTCCCAGTCAAAAAATCTTATAGAACACAACACATCACAAATTTGACACAAACACAGCTGTATGCATCCACAATGCATGAGCAACATCAAGGCAGTGCACACTGTGTATCACCTTGAAGATGCAACCCACACCATTAGTCCATGGCACAGCACACATTGAGGGACTAAAAATGGCGCGCATACAACCAGGGAACTGTGCATGTGACCAACGATGATCTGCAGGCATGTGTGACTAGTACAGCTGTCCATCATGAATCAACTGACATATGCCTTTTTTTGCCTCCCATGCAGGTGAGAGTGGCTATCCCTTGAAGCCGTGGCTCCTCACCCCTCTCTGAAACCTACAGAACAGGCACGAGGAGGACTACAATCGTTCCCACACCCGTACTCGTGTAGTCATTGAGCAGACCTTTGGGCTGTTGAAGGCACGGTTTCGCGGCCTTAGCCGGTCGGGTGGGGCACTCTGTACATGCATGAGAAGGTGGCCAAGATCATCATGGCATGTGTCATGCAGCACAACATGTGTATCTGACGGAACGTCCTCCTGCCCCCTGACTTTGAACTGCTACCACCTGGTGATGATGAAGGGGATGAAGAAGGTGTGGCTGCACATCATTGCGGTGCCGATGCACAGTATTTCTGACACACATGGCTGCAGAGGCTGACATGACAGTTGGACAGAGGGCACTGGGTGTGGGAGTAAATGTACACTATGCACTGTATATGAATAAATGACACATGCTCAATGAGGAATGTCCACTCAAAGATATTTTTTTCACACAACGGGTGTATTTAACTGTCCAATAAAGATAAAAGTGCACTAACCCTCCGTCACACACACCCCCTCCAGCTCCCCCCACAACTCTCCCATATAACCTCATCCCCTCCCACTGCCCCCACAACTCCCCCACACACTCTCACACCCCTCCCCCCACAACTCCCCCACACATGGTGTCCAAACAATTGTCTATTGCCTTCATCAGGCTGGCCAGTCTACATCCTGCCACTCCCTGCACCTGGTGGTGGCATGTCTGGGCAGCGCAGGGTGTGCGCAGACCTGCGTAGTGGCCTGGTCTGCGTGGAGCTCTAGGAAGATGTAGTGGCCGCCTGCTCCATTTGGGGGACTGGGCGTTCAGCCTCCATTGCATCTGAAATGCGGCTGAGAACCTGCCGCAGGGCGGACACCTCCTTGCACCGTCTACTGGTGCTATCCACAATGATCTTCCCCAGGGAGGTGGTGTTCTCGCACCACTCCTGCCTTGCTTGGGCATTGTCAGTGACAAACTGTCTCACCAGGGCAGTTAGCTCCTCCTGCCGCTGCAAATCGTGCTCTGGCTGCTGCACCCCCGCCGGTACACCAGTGGAGGAGGAGGGTGCTTGTGTGTCATGCTCAAATTCAATTGTATCCTCTATGGGACTCATGCTCCCTTGGATGTACTCCCCCCCAGATTGCTCCGGGGTGGTGCTCTGGTCGGCCTTGACCGATGTAAGCTGGGGGATGGTGCCAGACTTGGTGTGGCAGGCAGGTCAGGGTAGTCGTCCTCCACGGGCACACACACTTGTCCCCACACGTCGTCATCAGTCAGGGGTACGGTAGCTGCCGCCTCCCCAACAGTATTGTTCTCTGCAGAGAGTGCACCTTCAACTGTCTTATGTGCCATTGTCACTGGAGTTGTGGGTACAGTGGTGACGGGCCTTGGCAGCACCAGGGCCGTGGCATCCTGAGGTAGTTTGCTCTTCGGTGCCTGCCGTGGCTTGTGTGGGGCTTTGTAGGTGGAAGGGCTGTTGCCTTCATCCCGGGCCCTCTTCCGGAGTGTGGTCGGCTGTGGGGGTGAGTTCTGGGCCTCGTTGTCAGGATCTAAGCCTTTGGGGGTCGAAGAGAGGGATGGCATGAGTGATGGTTTGAGAAGCATCATGCATACATTTGTATAATTGCTCATCTACACAATAGAGGGGAACATGCAGTGGAGTTTGGATGATCAAGTTGCTTGCTATATGGGTGGGTAATGCAGGCATCCGTCATGGTCACTCATGTTGGGGCAGACGTATGCTATGTGACATGCATATCTGTTGTGGCCTGCATGCAGTGTGACTTATGCCATTAACATCTTAATGTGGTTTGTGTAAGGTATGGCATTGCCTTGCTGTAGGCATCTGCATGTGTCTGTGCTGCGGATGACAACTAGGCTGGGAATGTATGTGTATTGGGGCATGGCTTGCCTCTTTAGACAGGCTGTTGCCCGCAAAGTCGTAATAGCCCTCTATTAGCGGGCTCTTTACTACACGGACACAGTATTTGGTCCATGCCGGTAAGGACAGTTACTTACCTCCAACTTCGTAATGAGGCCCACTGTCTTTTCTGCATTCTGTTTTCTTTTTATATAAAGCATAAAGTGGCATTTTACCTGCTTCATGTGACTTCCCATCTCTTTCCTAACTTCAGGTTAACCCCATTGCCCTGCTAATCTGTACCCCTACATTGTCCTCACATGTACCCCTGTGCATTTTAAAATGACTGCACATTTTGCTGAGTGTTTTTGAAAATAAGCACCCATTTGCTGGCTGCAAAATGAGAGAAAAACTGCAATCATTTTGCTGAGTGTTTTTAAAATTTAACATCAATTTTACTGGCTGCAAACTGAGAAAAGCTGCCATTTGCACCCATTTTGAAATGGCTGCTTTTAAACACTGCCAATAAACACTAATTGTGCTTACCTTGGAATCTGTATACACATGCTGTTATTTGCATGAATTAGCCCCCAAATATCCCTACATTCTTCATGGACTACAGGCCCCTATGGCATAGGCCTATTGAAGGGGGAATGGAAAGTCAAGGTAAAGCTGAAGCCAGGAGCAATTTTACCTCGAGCAAGACTATCTAAGCCCTGATGGAACAAAGTAGTTTAGTGACATCAGAGTCACTGTGTAATACTGCAGAGTATTCGATAAAAACATTGAATGGAGGGTCTTGGAGATTAATGGAAGATATGAGACTGATTAACCAGATTGTAGAGACAGCATTTCCTTTACTTCCCAATCCAGCGACAATATTATGTAGTATCCCAGCAGAAGCACGATATTTTAAGGTGATTGACTTAAAAAATGCGTTTTTCTCAATCCCGTTGCATAAGGACTCTTAAGACCGTACCGTCATTTACTTTTTGCCAAACTAGACTGAAAATAAAAATAAAAAAAATAGTCCATAAGTGCCCCTCTGCGAGAACGAACATGGCCCATTGACCTGTTCTATGTGAAGGTACCCACTCGAGAGTCTGCAGCCGCACTTTAGCTCACTGTACCTTTCACAGATGGGAAATAACCATTTGCATATCAGTCTTTGTCCCACCCACATTGGCAGTCCAGCACCAAAATGCTATGGCAATTCCCTTCTGAACAAGAGTACCAACAGCAACTCCACAACACATGTTTCAGCTTTGTTGAGCCTCATCAGAGAGGCGGAGCTGTGCCTCTCTGAGCACAGTGAGTAATGGGTCCACGTCTGGATGAGCCTAGAAAACTTAGGGTGAATAAACCCAAGTACCATAAAAAATCAAAAAATAGTCCATAGTCTGTGGACGTCACACGTAAGCTCACTGTACCTTTCACAGATGGGAAATATCCATTTTCATATCAGTCGTTGTCTGCATAAAAACACTAATTTGCCTCAAGGGTACTGCAAGTCTCCATCGATCTTTAATAGGGTTCTCCAGATGGACCTAAGCAATATTGATTTGCAAAGCGTTGTGATAGAGTACATAGATTATATTTTGGTTTGCAGCATGACAGAAGATGAGTGGAGACAAGACTCAATTCAGTTAATGACTATCCTGGCAGACAAGGTATAGAAGGTAGACAAAGAGAAATTGCAATATTGTCAAGAAGAAGTGTTCTATATAGGCCAGTTACTCTCACCTGAGGGAAAGAGGGTCACACCTGAGAGAGCTGAGGCGATCATGAAGACAGCAAAACCACATGCAACAGTTTTTGGGATTATGCAACTACGATAGAGCATGTGTGTTTGAGTATAGTTCATACACAAGACCCCTTTTGCAGGATCTAAAGAAAGCACAAGTGAATAAGGAAAAAATAGAATGGACTAGGAAATGGAGGAAGGGTTTGAAGAGTTGAAGAAAGCAATTTGTACAGCTCCAGTTTTAGGAATTCCCAACTATGACGAGGAGTTATTTTTATTTTCGCTCACAAATGCGACAGTCATGACAGCAGTGCTTACACAGAGAACTACACTGGGGTACAACCCTCTGGCATGTTATAGTGGGATTCTGGATCCAGTTATGAGGGGCCATTTCCTATGCGAACAGTCTCTGGCAGCAGCCGTGTTCGCAATTGAGAAATCTACCAGTATTTTGATGGGGTGTTCTATGACACTCTTTGTGGAGCATGCTTTGTTTGCCATTTTGGAAAAACCTAAGAGTACATGTCCATCTCATAGAGCTTTTGCATATGAGGTGGTTATATCAAATCCAGCAATCAAAATAGTCAGATGTAAAATGGTGAACCCTGCCACGGTTGCTGAGCCGGTGGCAGAGGGTGAGCATGTGCATGACTGTGCAAACTATGAAGAATTATACGATGACATCCCGCGAGAAAAATTGATCAAACTAGTGGGGAAAGGCATTCTGGCTCAGCTGTGGTAGGAGACAAAGCAAATGGTGAATTTCAGATTGTAGAAAGTGCAAGACTATGTCAGACTTTTCAGCGTAAGCAGCAGAATTGGTGGCTCTTATTGTCGCGCTCGAAAATCATGTGGGGCAAAGAAGTGACGTGTACAGTGACTCCTCCGCATATGCAACATCAACCATGCAGGCAGGGCTAGCATGTCAGAAAAGGAGGGGCTACCTCAGAGCGGATGGCACTCCAGTGCAACACGCAGCGTTATTGGATATGCTTATTAAGGCACTACAACTCCTAGTAGCCATTGCATTAGTTAAATGTGTATCACATACTAAGCAAACTGACTTTATCTTTCACAGGAATGAAGCCTTAGATGAAGAGCCCAAGAGGTTTGCATATTTACCAGATATTTCAAGTTTGATACTCCAGATGTAAAGGAGAAGGTAGACACAATCATGTTAGTAAATTAAGGGTTTAATCATCTATTAAGAACACAGTTGATGGACGTTCATGGCAGTGCACCGCAGGAAGAGCAAGAGCTATAGAAACAAAGCGGGTGTTTTTGATCTCCCTCTGAAGCATTATGGCGGCAAAACAGCACTGGAAAGCCAGTGATGCCAGTAGCATTGTTGAAGGTAGCGCTTGAACAGCTGCACTACCCTGTGCATGTAACTAGGGAAAGCCTTGCAGCAACTATTGCAGAGTGCTGGTTCTTACCGAACCTGTTAGAACACTTTGCATTTTATGTAGTAAATTGCATTGTATGTCAAATGTTTACCGCTGGGCATAGTCTGTGAATGATCAGAGGAGTGAGTGCTTGACCAAATGGTCCTTTTCAGCATTTACATATTGATTATGTTGACATGCTGCAAGTATGTAGTGGATACAGGTATACGATAGTGGTGGTGTGTCCCTTTTCCAGGTGGATCGAATCAGGTCCTTTTATGCACTCTGATGCCACTTGTGCAGCAAAGTTTTTAGTCTGAGAACTCTTTCCCAGATTGGGGGCATGTGAGGTGCTGAGATCCAGCAATAGGTCGCATTGTGTTAATGAAGTAATTGAACAGATAAGCCTATTGTTAAGTATAAAACACACGTTTTCTTATGCTTATCACCTGCAAGCAAATGGAATATGTGAGAGACTCAAGGGTCTCCTTAAAGAGAGAATAGCGAAACTCAAATTGACACTGAAGAAGGACTGACTGTATAGCCTGCCCCTTGCATTATATGCATTAAGGAATCAGCCTGGGTTGGACCACCACCTCACACCCCACAAGCTAGTGACAGGGAGGAGAATGAGAATGCTTTTGTCTCCACCATCGAGGAGCAGAAGTGGTGCCGTGAAGCCTGCAGTAATTTTAGGAAATGTGTTACCTGCTTATTTAACATGACCGCTAGTATCTCTGTCATTTCAGATCAACTCAAACGCCAGAGGGGTCGGTCTCAGGACACAGATGAAGACCATCCAGCAACCAGAGCTTCGGCATTACTTCCTGTACCTAGACTTTTCATTGGAGATCCAATCCTAATAAGGAATTTCACAAGGAAGTGGCACGAGCCACGCTTTAGTGGTCCCTATATCGTGGAAAATATTACTCCCTCAGCAGTAAAAGTCCAAGAGAGACATGCTTGGACCCATTTAAGCAACGTGAAGCCATACGTTGGTGAGACCGATGCATGCCTGTCTATCGATTTGGGACCAAGACAAGGAGAAGACATTCAGCATGTGCAGTCCCTATCGATGACGATGAAGAAGGGCGCTAAGGTTGCTGAGTAAATAAATGCAAGTGTGCATTTGGACTGTGGTTCACCCCGGACACTCTTTATAGATATTGTAGCAGGAATGCAAACTTAGTTCTTGAGTCAAAGAAATCTTTTGAATTGGACTTTAGAAAGTGTTGACGTACGATTAATATGCCAAACCTAGAGCGCGAATTTGATGACTGGAAACATGAGCAGTTTCCATACTCATTCCTCACTGAGTTTCTGTTTGGTTAATTCAATGGTCCTGACAGATGTCGATGCCGATAGTCTCCTTCTTGCTGTTTTCATTTTCATTCTTCAAGCTTATCCTGCTCCTGTTTGGTGCAGTGTTAATATACGCACTTTTCAGCATGATCCTAAAAATGACCCTGCAATCAGGAGGCTGCATGTGGCAATAGTTGAAAAGATCCTGCAGTTACCCGACAGAGTTTCCTGATTAAAAAGGTTTTTTCCTTCCTTCAAGTAGTACACAGGCACAATGGGGAACATCGGACAGTTTTGGAAAGTGAGGAAACTCAATAACCTGTGGAGAATCATATTTGGTGGGGATTCATGTATTGGTACATAATATATTCATACTCAGCATTGATTGTGTTTCCGGATTCTTTTGGTCAATACTGGTTATTTTATTGCTCCAAGCAAGGTAGAAATCCGTTTGATTCTTCCCACTCCAGTGACTCTCACAGAAGTGTCCATTACTGAAAGACCAAGACCATTTGTGATTTTCCTCACACCATTAGCTCATATAAGGTTGGCTATTGCTAAAACAAATTAACCAATGATCTCTCCTGTAGGGAGGACCAGTATTGATATGCTTGTGGAATATTATGCTAGCACTCATTTTGCAAGAAGGAGACACAGGAGAAGCACAGAGGAAGATGATAATGGGATAAACACATACTTAGATAGTACAGCACACCTGGGTTACAACATGAGGTATCAGCACATGAAAAAGGTGGGAGAGAGAACATCTAAAGAGAGTTGCTATGTTTGTGATCTCATACCTTATGTCATGACTGCACCCTGAACTTTAATTGCTAGATAAATCCCAGAGTACGATGCCAGATGTCTTGTTCACCTTGCAGCATGCGTGAAAAGAGGCCAGTTTCAAGGGAATTGGGCCACATTGCGATGGAGATCGAGATGATCATTCCAATTCCAGGGTGATTATATTAAGACTACGCACATGGAAAAAGAGCATTCATGGAAAAACAAGATGCTACGTATTCAGGGTCAGGATAGGATGAAGTGGCCAGAGAGGAAATGAAGAGAATGGACTGTCCTGTCTAAGAAGAAAGACCTTGGGCACCTGGATGCTGGGAACAAACTCAGACGTTAGTCTATGGACAAGTGAGAACCAAGAAAGGATGGGAAGAGGGACTGATGTCCTGTCCGTCTCATCTTTTGAAGTCAGAATACATGCGAGAAGTACAAAAGGTACATGATAAGTGTTTAAAGTCATGGGCAGAGTGTGCTAAATTGCTGACATGGGTAGAAGATGAATCAGGTCCAATGATGGTGACCCCATTGATAAATGCGACATTGTTCTTCCAGAGAAAAGGTAAAATGTACATGGGAGCTAATGTAAGGTGCAAGACTATTGTTGATGTCGCTAACATAGGAGAAAGGTCAGCCATCCTAATGGATTGATATTGGGCCAGTGGATCCAGAGCCTATATGAAATTACCCGAGGATTGGGGAGCAACATGTGCCATAGTACTTGTTCATGTTCCAGTGTTAGTTATTCAGAAAAGTGACCTGAACATTGGAGCGTTTCCAAAAGCTGATGCTCACATGAGGAAGAGGAGTTCTGTTAGATTTCTCAACCAAACTAAAAGGGAGAATTACTTTTCAGCGAAGTCCATAAAAACCTTTGATTCTATTCCGTATGAACACAGGTTGTTCAGTCAAACTGCTGCAGTATTTACAACTATGTTCATTCCAAGGATCCACACACTGGCGAATGCGAAGTGGTTGCAAATCACTTGCTGGGAGCTCGTGGAAATAATCAACACTACCATAAAAGGAGTCAAAGCTATCAAGGAAGAATTGAGAGCAATACGATTGATGACCCTCCAGAACAGATATGTCTTGGACATGATTTCAGCCATGGATGGAGGTGTTTGTGCCAAAATCGGAGAATCATGTTGCACAATCATACCTTCTCATGATGACAAGAATGGGACTTAAACAGAGGCCATAATGTGTATAACAAACTTGCACACTAAGATGGGGGATGGAGTGGAAGATCTTGCAGATGACAGCTAGTTTCCATCTATCGTCTCATGAGTTCTGCAATGAATAGCAAATATCTTCAAGTTTCTCGGAGCACTATTGATGATGATCATGTTTGGATTCTGTGTGATCAGAATAATAATCACACAATGCAAGAAGACAGCACAGAATGCAGTAGGAATGAAGATCATGATCAATGTCAAGTCTTGGTTTGAAACCAAGAGGTTGACAGATGAAGGAATCAGAAAATATATAGAAGCAAGCATCCTAGCACCTGAGGCAATGAATGAAGTTACTGTATCCAAGGAACCACAAGAAGTATGTGGGATGATGGATCTGTTGCAGCCCGAATGGGCAATGTAGCCACATGACCTGGAGCATTGATGATTATGTTAAAATCAGCAGGATCTCTGAAAGGAGTAATGAAGGTATGGACTCCAAACAAGCACTTTTTCAGACGAGGATTGCCAGATGTGAAGATTGATGAGAGAGTGGCCAATGAATCAACCAGAGGGGGGAGTGTACAGGAGAAGCAAAATGCACTCTACAGGAAATCCCGCCCCTATCTTGCCTATATGTTGGGAACCAGAAAATGTGACAAGCAAAAAAGCAGTAATGATGCCTATAATACCAAAAGCCTTTGAGCCAAGGTATCCATTGAGAAAACCATTCTTCATGTATTCTCTTAGAGCTGATGGTCTCTTTGGAGAAGTTCTGGAAGAAGTGCAAAGATGAATGAAAGAAGAGATTGGTGATGTCACATGAAGCAAAGATGACTCACCACAACGAGATGCCAATAGAGATGGCGAATGTACCTTAGAGAATCTGATGACAAAATAAAAGAGTCGAGAAACATTTCATGTGCAGAATGAAGATTGTACGTGCGAAGAACACTGAAGAAAATATAAGTCACTTTATAACTGTACAGATGCTGCAACGCAAGTAGACTAAGTAACAATGAAGGCTGGCTACACATAGTGAATAGACTGCAGGCGAGGCTGCCAATATATATTTATGTGTACCAAATCTGGATGTTCCACATCACATTTTAGCAAACCAGGACCTCAGTAGCAAAAGGGCTGAAGGTGTGGGGCAGCAAAGAAAAGCAGATGAAGACGGAGGAAGAATCGAGAAGGCTTGTCTGGCCCAGTGTTGAGGCAGCAAAGAAACTGGTTATCTATTCAAGAAGATACAATGAACATGAGACGCGAGGTGAGCTCCTGTTGAGATGCAATGGTAAAACACTATGAATGCCAGGTTTTAATCATTTAGTTTAGTGACATCAGAGTCACTGTGTAATACTGCAGAGTATTCGATAAAAACATTGAATGGAGGGTCTTGGAGATTAATGGAAGATATGAGACTGATTAACCAGATTGTAGAGGCAGCATTTCCTTTACTTCCCAATCCAGCGACAATATTATGTAGTATCCCAGCAGAAGCACGATATTTTAAGGTGATTGACTTAAAAAATGTGTTTTTCTCAATCCCGTTGCATAAGGACTCTTAAGACCTTACCGTCATTTACTTTTTGCCAAACTAGACTGAAAATAAAAATAAAAAAATAGTCCATAAGTGCCCCTCTGCGAGAACGAACATGGCCCATTGACCTGTTCTATGTGAAGGTACCCACTCGAGAGTCTGCAGCCGCACTTTAGCTCACTGTACCTTTCACAGATGGGAAATAACCATTTGCATATCAGTCTTTGTCCCACCCACATTGGCAGTCCAGCACCAAAATGCTATGGCAATTCCCTTCTGAACAAGAATACCAACAGCAACCCCACAACACATGTTTCAGCTTTGTTGGGCCTCATCAGTGAGGTGGAGCTGTGCCTCTCTGAGCACAGTGAGTAATGGGTCCACGTCTGGATGAGCCTAGGAAACTTAGGGTGACTAAACCCAAGTACCATAAAAAATCAAAAAATAGTCTATAGTCTGTGGACATCACACTTAAGCTCACTGTACCTTTCACAGATGGGAAATATCCATTTTCATATCAGTCGTTGTCTGCATAAAAACACTAATTTGCCTCAAGGGCACTGCAAGTCTCCATCGATCTTTGATAGGGTTCTCCAGATGGACCTAAGCAATATTGATTTGCAAAGCGTTGTGATACAGTACGTAGATTATATTTTGGTTTGCAGCATGACAGAAGATGAGTGGAGACAAGACTCAATTCAGTTAATGACTATCTTGGCAGATAAGGTATAGAAGGTAGACAAAGAGAAATTGCAATATTGTCAAGAAGAAGTGTTCTATATAGGCCAGTTGATCTCACCTGAGGGAAAGAGGGTCACACCTGTGAGAGCTTAGGCAATCATGAAGACAGCAAAACCACATGCAACAGTTTTTGGGATTATGCAACTACGATAGAGCATGTGTGTTTGAGTATAGTTCATACACAAGACCCCTTTTGCAGGATCTAAAGAAAGCACAAGTGAATAAGGAAAAAATAGAATGGACTGAGGAAATGGAGGAAGGGTTTGAAGAGTTGAAGAAAGCAATTTGTACAGCTCCAGTTTTAGGAATTCCCAACTATGACGAGGAGTTATTTTTATTTTCGCTCACAAATGCGACAGTCATGACAGCAGTGCTTACACAGAGAACTACACTGGGGTACAACCCTCTGGCATGTTATAGTGGGATTCTGGATCCAGTTATGAGGGGCCATTTCCTATGCGAACAGTCTCTGGCAGCAGCCGTGTTCGCAATTGAGAAATCTACCAGTATTTTGATGGGGTGTTCTATGACACTCTTTGTGGAGCATGCTTTGTTTGCCATTTTGGAAAAACCTAAGAGTACATGTCCATCTCATAGAGCTTTTGCATATGAGGTGGTTATATCAAATCCAGCAATCAAAATAGTCAGATGTAAAATGGTGAACCCTGCCACGGTTGCTGAGCCGGTGGCAGAGGGTGAGCATGTGCATGACTGTGCAAACTATGAAGAATTCTACAATGACATCCCGCGAGTAAAATTGATCAAACTAGTGGGGAAAGGCATTCTGGCTCAGCTGTGGTAGGAGACAAAGCAAATGGTGAATTTCAGATTGTAGAAAGTGCAAGACTATGTCAGACTTTTCAGCGTAAGCAGCAGAATTGGTGGCTCTTATTGTCGCGCTCGAAAATCATGTGGGGCAAAGAAGTGACGTGTACAGTGACTCCGCATATGCAACATCAACCATGCAGGCAGGGCTAGCATGTCAGAAAAGGAGGGGCTACCTCAGAGCGGATGGCACTCCAGTGCAACATGCAGCATTATTGGATATGCTTATTAAGGCACTACAACTCCTAGTAGCCATTGCATTAGTTAAATGTGTATCACATACTAAGCAAACTGACTTTATCTTTCACAGGAATGAAGCCTTAGATGAAGAGCCCAAGAGGTTTGCATATTTACCAGATATTTCAAGTTTGATACTCCAGATGTAAAGGAGAAGGTAGACACAATTATGTTAGTAAATTAAGGGTTTAATCATCTATTAAGAACACAGTTGATGGACGTTCATGGCAGTGCACCGCAGGAAGAGCAAGAGCTATAGAAACAAAGTGGGTGTTTTTGATCTCCCTCTGAAGCATTATGGCGGCAAAACAGCACTGGAAAGCCAGTGATGCCAGTAGCATTGTTGAAGGTAGCGCTTGAACAGCTGCACTACCCTGTGCATGTAACTAGGGAAAGCCTTGCAGCAACTATTGCAGAGTGCTGGTTCTTACCGAACCTGTTAGAACACTTTGCATTTTTTGTAGTAAATTGCATCGTATGTCAAAAGTTTACCGCTGGGCATAGTCTGTGAATGATCAGAGGAGTGAGTGCTTGACCAAATGGTCCTTTTCAGCATTTACATATTGATTATGTTGACATGCTGCAAGTATGTAGTGGATACAGGTATACGATAGTGGTGGTGTGTCCCTTTTCCAGGTGGATCGAATCAGGTCCTTTTATGCACTCTGATGCCACTTGTGCAGCAAAGTTTTTAGTCTGAGAACTCTTTCCCAGATTGGGGGCATGTGAGGTGCTGAGATCCAGCAATAGGCTGCATTGTGTTAATGAAGTAATTGAACAGATAAGCCTATTGTTAAGTATAAAACACACGTTTTCTTATGCTTATCACCTGCAAGCGAATGGAATATGTGAGAGACTCAAGGGTCTCCTTAAAGAGAGAATAGCGAAACTTCAATTGACACTGAAGAAGGGCTGACTGTATAGCCTGCCCCTTGCATTATATGCATTAAGGAATCAGCCTGGGTTGGACCACCACCTCACACCCCACAAGCTAGTGACAGGGAGGCGAATGAGAATGCTTTTGTCTCCACCATCGAGGAGCAGAAGTGGTGCCCAGAAGACTGCAGTAATTTTAGGAAATGTGTTACTTGCTTATATAAAACGACCGCTAGTATCTCTGTCATTTCAGATCAACTCAAAAGCCAGAGGGGTCGGTCTCAGGACACAGATGAAGACCATCCAGCAACCAGAGCTTCGGCATTACTTCCTGTACCTAGACTTTTCATTGGAGATCCAGTCCTAATAAGGAATTTCACAAGGAAGTGGCACGAGCCACGCTTTAGTGGTCCCTATATCGTGGAAAATATTACTCCCTCAGCAGTAAAAGTCCAAGAGAGACATGCTTGGATCCATTTAAGCAACGTGAAGCCATACGTTGGTGAGACCGATGCATGCCTGACTATCGATTCGGGACCAAGACAAGGAGAAGACATTCAGCATGTGCAGTCCCTATCGATGACGATGAAGAAGGGCGCTAAGGTTGCTGAGTAAATAAATGCAAGTGTGAATTTGGACTGTGGTTCACCCCGGACACTCTTTATAGATATTGTAGCAGGAATGCAAACTTAGTTCTTGAGTCACAGAAATCTTTTGAATTGGACTTTAGAAAGTATTGACGTACGATTAATATGCCAAACCTAGAGCGCGAATTTGATGACTGGAAACATGAGCAGTTTCCATACTCATTCCTCACTGAGTTTCTGTTTGGTTAATTCAATGGTCCTGACAGATGTCGATGCCCATAGTCTCCTTCTTGCTGTTTTCATTTTCATTCTTCAAGCTTATCCTGCTCCTGTTTGGTGCAGTGTTAATATACGCACTTTTCAGCATGATCCTAAAAATGACCCTGCAATCAGGAGGCTGGATGTGGCAATAGTTGAAAAGATCCTGCAGTTACCTGACAGAGTTTCCTGATTAAAAAGGTTTTTTCCTTCCTTCAAGTAGTACGCAGGCACAATGGGGAACGTCGGACAGTTTTGGAAAGTGAGCAAACTCAATGACCTGTGGAGAATCATAATTGGTGGGGATTCATGTATTGGTACATAATATATTCATGCTCAGCATTGATTCTGTTTCCGGATTCTTTTGGTCAATACTGGTTATTGTATTGCTCCAAGCAAGGTAGAAATCCGTTTGATTCTTCCCACTCCAGTGACTCTCACAGAAGTGTCCATTACTGAAAGACCAAGACCATTTGTGATTTTCCTCACACCATTAGCTCATATAAGGTTGGCTATTGCTAAAACAAATTTACCAATGATCTCTCCTGTAGGGAGGACCAGTATTGATATGCTTGTGGAATATTATGCTAGCACTCATTTTGCAAGAAGGGGACACAGGAGAAGCACAGAGGAAGATGATAATGGGATAAACACATACTTAGATAGTGCAGCACACCTGGGTTACAACATGTGGTATTAGCACATGAAAAAGGTGGGAGAGAGAACATCTAAAGAGAGTTGCTATGTTTGTGATCTCATACCTTATGCCATGACTGCACCCTGAACTTTAATTGCTAGATAAATCCCAGAGTACGATGCCAGATGTCTTGTTCACCTTGCAGCATGCGTGAAAAGAGGCCAGTTTCAAGGGAATTGGGCCACATTGCGATGGAGATCGAGATGATCATTCCAATTCCAGGATGATTATATTAAGACTACGCACATGGAAAAAGAGCCTTCATGGAAAAACAAGATGCTACGTATTCAGGGTCAGGATAGGATGAAGTGGCCATAGAGGAAATGAAGAGAATGGACTGTCCTGTCTAAGAAGAAAGACCTTGGGCACCTGGATGCTGGGAACAAACTCAGACGTTAGTCTATGGACAAGTGAGAACCAAGAAAGGATGGGAAGAGGGACTGATGCCCTGTCCGTCTCATCTTTTGAAGTCAGAATACATGCGAGAAGTACAAAAGGTATATGATAAGTGTTTAAAGTCATGGGCAGAGTGTGCTAAATTGCTGACATGGGTAGAAGATGAATCAGGTCCAATGATGGTGACCCCATTGATAAATGCGACATTGTTCTTCCAGAGAAAAGGTAAAATGTACATGGGAGCTAATGTAGGGTGCAAGACTATTGTTGATGTCGCTAACATAGGAGAAAGGTCAGCCATCCTAATGGATTGATATTGGGCCAGTGGATCCAGAGCCTATATGAAATTACCCGAGGATTGGGGAGCAACATGTGCCATAGTACTTGTTCATGTTCCAGTGTGATTCAGAAAAGTGACCTGAACATTGGAGAGTTTCCAAAAGCTGATGCTCACATGAGGAAGAGGAGTTCTGTTAGATTTCTCAACCAAACTAAAAGGGAGAATTACTTTTCAGCGAAGTCCATAAAAACCTTTGATTCTATTCCGTATGAACACAGGTTGTTCAGTCAAACTGCTGCAGTATTTACAACTATGTTCATTCCAAGGATCCACACACCGGCGAATGCGAAGTGGTTGCAAATCACTTGCTGGGAGCTCCTGGAAATGATCAACACTACCATAAAAGGAGTCAAAGCTATCAAGGAAGAATTGAGAGCAATACGATTGATGACCCTCCAGAACAGATATGTCTTGGACATGATTTCAGCCATGGATGGAGGTGTTTGTGCCAAAATCGGAGAATCATGTTGCGCAATCATACCTTCTCATGATGACAAGAATGGGACTTAAACAGAGGCCATAATGTGTTTAACAAACTTGCACACCAAGATGGGAGATGGAGTGGAAGATCTTGCAGATGACAGCTAGTTTCCATCTATCGTCTCATGGGTTCTGCAATGAATAGCAAATATCTTCAAGTTTCTCGGAGCACTATTGATGATGATCATGTTTGTATTCTGTGTGATCAGAATAATAATCACACAATGCAAGAAGACAACACAGAATGCAGTAGGAATGAAGATCATGATCAATGTCAAGTCTTGGTTTGAAACCAAGAGGTTGACAGATGAAGGAATCAGAAAATATATAGAAGCAAGCATCCTAGCACCTGAGGCAATGAAGTTACTGTATCCAAGGAACCACAAGAAGTATGTGGGATGATGGATCTGTTGCAGCCCGAATGGGCAATGTAGCCACATGACCTGGAGCATTGATGATTATGTTAAAATCAGCAGGATCTCTGAAAGGAGTATTGAAGGTATGGACTCCAAACAAGCACTTTTTCAGACGAGGATGCCCAGATGTGAAGATTGATGAGAGAGTGGCCGATGAATCAACCAGAGGGGGGAGTGTAGAGGAGAAGCAAAATGCACTCTACAGGAAATCCCGCCCCTATCTTGCCTATATGTTGGGAACCGGAAAATGTGACGAGCAAAAAAGCAGTAATGATGCCTATAATACGAAAAGCCTTTGAGCCAAGGTATCCATTGAGAAAACCATTCTTCATGTATTCTCTTAGAGCTGATGGTCTCTTTGGAGAAGTTCTGGAAGAAGTGCAAAGATGAATGAAAGAAGAGATTGGTGATGTCACATGAAGCAAAGATGACTCACCACAACGAGATGCCAATAGAGATGGCGAATGTACCTTAGAGAATCTGATGACAAAATAAAAGAGTCGAGAAACATTTCATGTGCAGAATGAAGATTGTACGTGCGAAGAACACTGAAGAAAATATAAGTCACTTTATAACTGTACAGATGCTGCAACGCAAGTAGACTAAGTAACAATGAAGGCTGGCTGCACATAGTGAATAGACTGCAGGCGAGGCTGCCAATATATATTTATGTGTACCAAATCTGGATGTTCCACGTCACATTTTAGCAAACCAGGACCTCAGTAGCAAAAGGGCTGAAGGTGTGGGGCAGCAAAGAAAAGCAGATGAAGATGGAGGAAGAATCGAGAAGGCTTGTCTGGCCCAGTGTCAAGGGTTGAGGCAGCAAAGAAACTGGTTATCTATTCAAGAAGATACAATGAACATGAGACGTGAGGTGAGCTCCTGTTGAGATGCAATGGAAAAACACTATGAATGCCAGGTTTTAATCATTTAATAGTATTAAATGTGTAGAAAGAGCTAAAATGTGGTCTCCTGTCACATAGGGTAGATGGAAATAGACTTTGGGCAAGATACATTGAGACTGAAGATCAGAACGTGCTTCCACTCCCTTCTACTCTCAGTTGCAGTGATACTTTGCAATGCCGAGTTCAAAGACAATTTCGAATGACAGACAGCAGAAGTGATGATGGATGATGGACTAATTGGGTGGGGAGGCATGGTCAAGTCCACCCACAAGCACCTGGGATACCAGCTTGCGTGCTGCTAGTGAGTGGAATATTCCAGAAGGATACAAGGGTGCCAACCAATTATAGAGGGCCTCGTAGCAAAGAGCCCTATAGTTTGAGAGCCAATAAAACAAACGTTGTGTATTTGATGACTTGCACTAGGGTTCATAGTCATTTTTTCGAAAACAAAAATGTCGAAAGTCATTTTTTTCGAAAAATAAATGTCGAAAAAAAAAAGTCGAATTTCTTTTTCAATACGTTTTTTTTTCGAAATGGGTTTTTTCCCCCCAACCCTTTTTTCTATTTTTTTTTATTTTACCCCTTTTTTTTATTCCCGGACCCCAAAATAAATATATAATTAAAAATAAAAGAATTTGACTTTTTTTTCAATATTTATTTTTCGACATTATTGTCTTTCGATATTATGTTTTCGAAAAAATGACTGAACACCTTGCACTAGGGATGGGCATAGTTGTCCACCTGACTATAGAGACCCAGTCATAATCCTATCCCCCAAAGAAATTATACCTAGATGTACCCTGTAGGCCAACCACAGCCCCAGATAGTTTTTTTTAGTTTGCTACGTAGTATGACATCAATGATGACAAGGTTTTGCTATACAAGTATTTTTTCATGTAAAACATTGAGAGATATGCTCTGGGACGTACACTGATGTCCGTTGTACTCTCTGTTTTAGACAATTGATATTAAACAGCTAACATTTTGCCAACTTCCTGAAACAGTCTTATTATTGGTGTAAGAGTAAGTCTGCATCCCCATCCATCCATCCATCCATCCATCCATCCATCCATCCATCCATCCATCCATCCATCCATCCATCCATCCATCCATCCATCCATCCATCCATCCATCCATCCATCCATCCATCCAATAAAGAGTTACCTCACTTAAAGGGCCTACAGGTTCACTCTCTATTTCTTTGGTTATCCCTGCTGCCTCTCCTGTTGTCTTGCCTTCTAGTTTTAGGAAAATCTGTCCCCCTACCTGCTCATTTGTGGCTATGCCCTCTAGCCCCCCTCATGCTCCTCTGTGCCTCTCTGCTCGCTTCCTTTTCACCGATCAGCTGCCCATTTCTTTCTGTCCCTCCTCCGATTGGTATATGGTGGTTGCTTCAATAGTGGGTTTGAATACCCCTCTGCTGCTTTCATCTCCTGTAGTGGTTAAATCCCTTACTTATTGTCTGTGTCCTCAGAAGTTTCGATTGCAGGAGTGAGTGGAGAAGAGGAGAGAGGGGGCACGGATCCCTGAACCTCCTGCTGGCTCTGCATCCATTGATGCCTCACTGCATCCCCCTCGCCTTCCTGAAACATCATCCACAACTCAAATATTGCCATGCAGTTTGCTAACTTCTTCCCCTTTAAAGTACCCTGTAAGTGTATCAGTAGTGATTGCTGCATATCCTTGGAGAAACTCCCACATTGTGGCCATGGTTTAGTCAACTTACCCTCTGTGTTTTTTCTTCATTCCACGCTATATTTACAAATGTTGTCCTTATAAAGAGGAAGAGTGTTACATATGTGCTGTAGGGGCGTGTCACCCCCGCACTTCCCTTCATACATTGTGGTTTATTCTTACTTGACCTCAAGTCGAGGGTTTCGAAACTACACTTTTAGGTGAAAAACACAATATAATTACAATTATTTTAATTTACTTTGAACCTCTCTGGCACACCAACAACCTGTCAGGTGTGCTCCATGCACCACCCTACCACAGCTCTCTGCCTCCTCAGGCACATACCCAAACCCTACGCATGCGCCTTTTGCACACTGCCCCTAGACAACCTCCTCTAGCGATCTCAGGTTTCTCACTACCGTGTCCACAAGACTTCATGCTTTCCAAGTCCTATACACAGGCCTACGGGTGATGTCACTGATTCCATAAACAAGGTAGTGCTACAAATCACTTACAGCATGCACAATGCTAGAATCCCATTGCCCCACAAATATACACAACCCCAACACAAACCCAACAGCTGACTTCCTGCCTCCTAGTAGAGTATACCACTATTTTCTTGTGTTCGGTCTATACCTGCAGTGTCACCTTGCAAATAACTGCCTCATCGAGACTTAACCAGTCAAATCACCTTCCACAATCTAGGCCAGCTCCCTTTGCTAAACTGTACAGGGATACAGTAATCTATGACCCGGGCTCAAATGCCCAACCCACAGGATATCCACTATTTTCATCCGTGCCCTCAAGTCAATAGGCTAGGTTGTTCACCAGAACCTTTCACTCCAAACTGAATGTGCCCTAACCACAAGAAAGGATTTCTACCTCCGCTCCTGTCCCTACCAACCTCGACAATGGGAGACAATACTGGACAATACTCTACAATACTTAACCATGTTTGATACCACCCTCACACCCCCGTTACTTGCCCTTTCCCCTTAATTGCTGTGTGGCTGGGTCAATACTTACACTCTGTGGTCTGCTTACGCTGCTCAGCTGCTGTGTCCCCCAAAGCTGCCACTTCGCCCTTCTGGTCTGCTGGACCTCTCATGGACAGCGGGTAGGATATTCCCCAGGCTGGCTCCTGATGGCCTTTAGAGGCGGAACGATTTTCCTGTTGTCTCGAAACCCATGAGGTGTCCCGCAACCTCCAGGCTCTTTGGCGGGAGAGTCAGCTTCGTCTCGGGCTAAAGTAGCCCAACCATCGACTCTGCTACCAACTTGTTGGGATGGCTTCCTGGTATGCCAGATGTCATACGGGGGTACGTCCGACTCCCAAGGGCCCAACACCCTTCCCCGGAATAAACGGAGGACTCAGCCACCGGCAAGTTGGAACTGTGGTTTATTACAAGACAATCAGGATTCTCCAGTAAATCTCAACTTTACAATGCATGCTCCCAGTTTTGTTGTGATATTGCGTCATCACTTGGGCCCTTCCCCAAAAACCTATCCCCTTTGGCGATTGGCTACCTGGTAGCCCATATAGTAAACCCCTATAGAGATAATTCTACTAGACCTCGCATGTCAGCTGGCAGACCTGCCCATCCCCAAGAAACCATCTATTACATTGCTGCAGAGTAATGGGCTTACCACTGGCTCTTGCCCCTTTGCCATCCATCCCTGGGTATCCATCTCGTGATTGGCTGGAGTTTTTCACCCCAGGCCTGGGACCCAACTCGGTTCTCAGCTATCTGTGCACCTCTCCAAGTTGATGTGAAATGACTATGTGTCTGAATTGTATCTGGTAGTATACCACCTTTGCCAATGAGAGTGCGTCTCCACGTTGCAACACTTGTTTCACCTTCCATCTGGGCTGCTGGGATCAGCTTGCTTTCTCACCATGGGTGAACGCCCATTGTCTAGTTTGGCTACATCATGTGCTTGTGGACCACAAAATCTAGCTCTTGAGTCTGCATTTATGAGAATTTATTCAATTTCTCTGCAGCTGATCCCTTGTTGTCTAGAGTTTAGAATGCGACTCAGCTATCTCTGACTTTGGAGGTGAGCTCGCTCTGTGCCCCATACAGCCTGAGCCTGCTCCTTCTGTCATCATTCTGTGGCTCGAGGCCTTCTGTAATTTTCCTCAGAATTGTAATGCGATTTCTACCTGTATGTGTTATGCTATGTTTCCTATAGATTGGTCCTATCATGTCCATATATACTGCTGTAGCCCCAAGAGTTAATTGACGTAAGCATCTGCAAGCTTGCTCAGGATCTCTTGTTGCCTTGTGTTTCTGGGTTACTGCATTTGGCTAATGAGAAAAATAATAAAAGCTTTAACAGTATTTATATGTATTCGTCCTCTATCTATAGAACTGTGTAAGCATGTTCTTCGTCTATGCAAATGTGTGTTCGTGTAATGTGGTACAGGGCTGCGAGTGTGCTTCATGACTAACGTTGCTATGTCGTGGTGTCACTAGTGACGTCAGCAATTTCTGTTGTGTCCCCTGCTCCTGAAAGGATATGCCTTAAATTGGGTCTGTATGGTAGAATGAGTGGATACCTTTCTGTGTACGTGTCAGCCAGTGGTCCACTTGGCGCTCATCTGAAAAAAGATGGGTGACTTTGAGCATTCCTGGCTCTTCGTCCTGTCATGGGAGTGAGGAGGGGCATTCCTGGGACCCGCTCTTCACCCCCCTAGTTCTTCCCACTCCAGGTATTTAGCAGGGAAATGATTCTAAGGGACTTGTATCTAATTGCCACTGAGGACATTTTATACTCACTTTGGATAATTATTTTAAATCACAGAGCAAGCAGCATCTGCTTGAGGCTTCCTCCTGGAGAAGGCCCATTCAACTCTAGATATTATTCAATCTGGGCACTCACCCAGTTGGATAGCGGTTTGCCTTTTAGCAGCCCTCACAATCTCAGAGCTATCCCTCTCTTACCGTGTGTTTCTCTTTATATAATGTCTAATTTTTCAACAGAATGATATACAAGTAAACTCTTTTTTGTAGGTGGAATCTTCCCATTCGTTTGCTTAACAGGAGTACACTGCAATGGAATAAACCTCTTCTTTGTAGTAGGTCAGAATATTTTAACTTATGACCGGGGTGTGTTCTGAACAATGCTGGACTCAGAATTATATTTCTTCCATATTCCCTCTTCGCAGCATTAAACATCAATGAAATATGGATTTCTATATTCCCACGATACTCACAAATTCAGGCACATGTGCCATTAATGTATACAATTATTTTTGACAAAGTTATTAATTTTTATGATGTTAATAATACAGTATAAATATACAAATATATAGTTCAGACTGCTTGCATGGGGGAGAGTCTCACAATTTCAAAATACTTTTCCGATTTGCTCTAGGTCATGTCATTATTGAGTTATGCCAAATAACTTGTTTTGCATCCTAGATGTCCTATTTCAAATTGGGCATGTGAAAACTCATGTCTGGTCTTGCCTTCGGTTAATGATTGATAAGGGTAAATGACAGAGGCTTTTTTGTTTGTTCTTCCATTAGCTGGATATCTGGTGGATTTTATTGGGTACATCTGTATCAAATGTGACACTTTAAGTGCAATTTGCAGCTTTGGTCTGAAAGCAAAGCATCAAGTAATGTGGTCCTTTACAAATGTACCTCTTCAGAGGACCTTGTCTGAGCACCTTGCTGGAATGTATTTAAATATATTCTTTAAGAATATTTCTCTTGAGCTGAGCTCATGTGGGTGGGAGTAGCCCATTAGTCAGAAGTCTTGGGTATGGTATTCCTTTGTAATGCCGGTCTTAATGTGTTTCTTTGATGAAAGATACATAGGTCTCCAGATGCCGAAGCTAATCCCCTAGGCAATTAACCTTCCGCCATCAACAATAAATGCAGAGTTGAACACAGGCTATACTTGAATCAAACTCACTGGAGACCCAGAAAAAATAAGCATTTGCCAAACCAAAATAAGATTTGCTATCTGGCCATGCAGATTAAACAGTAATGAAATATTTGCATACGTTCTAACATGTAACTATAAAACGTGACACATTTTCAATACGTGTCTATTTGCATTAATAAGTGCATCACAGTATTTCCTTGACATATATTATTGAAGCAAAAGTCCAGTTGGTTTTGACTGCTGTTGGAAAAAGAAACAAATGCCATTTTAGTTTATGAAACTACAGGTTAATACATTGGCTGTTGTTTTTAAACTAGAAATATCAGTGCATAAACTAAGCTGTCTTTATTTAGTTCTTTGGCTTTCTTGCATTTTGCTCCCCACTATTCGTAGGGAATGATTATATATATTGTTTAGACGACACAGGCACTGATTTTTCACAGACTCAGTTCTGTAAAGTACAATTGTTCAGTTGAATGTAGAAAGTTTCATTAAGAAACACACTAACAAATCATAGCCAACCCGACTGTATATATGTACATCCCTTAGATGACCTGCCGAAATGTAATTAACTGTATGTATATATGTAAATATGTCCTTTCACCAGATTATACACAATGTAATGCTATGTTTTATACTCATATGTGCCTTATCATGCAACTAAGGTGTCGATTCATGGAAATAATGTGCGCCGAAAATTCCCGCGCAGAGGTGCCAAAACGTGCGAATCGCAGTGCAAGTGCGAAAATCGAAGTGCAAGTGTGAAAATCGCAGGGAAACCAGCGCACATCGATTCATGGAAGTCCGTGCGCGAGAAAAACATTGGATGTGCGCTAAAAATGTGCGCCGCGCACGCCGCGCACAGGTCATCCAAAAGCCTGCGCCACGGCCACTGCGAAATCGCACATAGCGCGGCGCACATCACAAAAGTAGGCGGAACATGGGGCGGAACACTCGGAATGGGGAACAACATGTGAAAATATGGGCGTCACGGGGGAAGTGCCGGAGGCAAGTGCGCGGAACGCCTACACGCTCGCCTACAACCCGTATTCATGGAATCGAATAGGGCAAACCAGCGCACGGTCAAAGACGCGCACAGGGCCAAACAAGTACGCCACAAGAAAGCAGGCGGTAGCGCCCCTGCGCCTGAAAAAAATGTGCGCCAAAATGTGCGCTAACAAAAAGCACCCATATACAGCCATGATGAATGGGCCATACAGTGGCCCTCTAGGACAAATGAGGTGCAAAGGGGTACCAACAAACACGGACACCCGCTGTGTGAAAAATAGCGTGTGCGTGTGTTCCTGGGTGCGTGGGAAGTTCCACACGCGATTGGCCTGGGTACATGTGTTTCGGGGTGCGCGGGAAGTTCCACACGCGATTGGCCTGGGTACGTGTGTTTCGGGGTGCGCGGGAAGTTCCACACGCGATTGGCCTGGGTACGTGTGTTTCGGGGTGCGCAGGAAGTTCCACACGCGATTGACCTGGGTACGTGTACTCCGGGGTGCGCGGGAAGTTCCACACGCCATTGGCCTGGGTACGTGTACTTCGGGGTGCGCGGGAAGTTCCACACGCGATTGTCCTGGGTACGTGTACTTCGGGATGCGCGTGAAGTTCCACACGCGATTGTCCTGGGTACGTGTACTTCGGGTGCGCGGGAAGTACCACACGCGATTGGCCTGGGTACGTGTATTCCGAGGTGCGCGGGAAGATTCACACGCGATTTCAGCAGGGTACGTGTATTTCGGTGGTGCTGGGGAATGCTACACGTGATTTGGCCATGTGGGTCCTCCCAGGTGCTCCCTCTACACACTCCACGGCCCCTGCAGGCAGCCCACACCACAGGGGACTACCCTGCACCCCTGCTCATGTCCCACAGGCAACCCATCCACCATGGCCATGCCCACCAGCCAACCCACATGTCACCTTGCACTACTGATCACCAACACATGTCTCCCAGCACCCCCACCCCCCAGCAGTGCAGGGGCACCCTCCACCAGGCCCCCAAACATGTCTACCACCACCCCCACCCCCCAGCAGTGCAGGGGCAGCCTCCACCAGGCCCCCACTCATGTCTCCCACCACCCCCACCCCCCAGCAGTGCAGGGGCAGCCTCCACCAGGCCCCCACTCATGTCTCCCATCACCCCCACCCCCCAGCCACCAGGGGCAGCCTCCACCAGGCCCCCACTCATGTCTCCCATCACTCCCACCCCACAGCTACCAGGGGCACCCTCTACCAGGCCCACACTCATGTCTCCCACCACCCCCACCCCCCAGCAGTGCAGGGGCACCCTCCACCAGGTCCCCACTCATGTCTCCCATCACCCCCACCCCCCAGCAGTACAGGGGCAGAATCCACCAGGCCCCCACTCATGTCCCCCTGCACCCCCACCCCCCAGCCACCAGGGGCAGCCTCCACCAGGCCCGCACTCATATCCCCCTGCACCCCCACCCCCAGCAGTGCAGGGGCAGCCTCCACCAGGCCCCACACATGTCCCCCTGCACCCCCACCACCCAGCAGTGCAGGGGCAGCCTCCACCAGGCCCCCACTCATGTCCCACTCATGTCTCCCATCACCCCCACCCCACAGCCACCAGGGGCACCCTCCACCAGGCCCCCACTCATGTCTCCCACCACCCCCACCCCCCAGCAGTGCAGGGGAAGCCTCCACCAGGTCCCCACTCATGTCTACCACCACCCCCACCCCCCAGCAGTGCAGGGGCAGCCTCCACCAGGTCCCCACTCATGTCTACCACCACCCCCACCCCCCAGCAGTGCAGGGGCAGCCTCCACCAGGCCCCCACTCATGTGCCACTGCACCCCCACCCCACAGCAGTGCAGGGGCAGCCTTCAACAGGCCCCCACTCATGTCCAACTCATGTCTCCCTGCACCCCCACCCCCCAGCTACCAGGGGCAGCCTCCACCAGGCCCCCATCCATGTCTCCCATCACCCCCACTCCCCAGCAGTGCAGGGCCAGCCTCCACCAGGCCCCCACTCATGTCTCCCACCACCACCACCCCCCAGCCACCAGGGGCAGCCTCCACCAGGCCCCCACCCATGTCTCCCATCACCCCCACCCCCCAGCAGTGCAGGGGCAGCCTCCACCAGGCCCCCACTCATGTCTACCACCACCCCCACCCCCCAGCCACCAGGGGTACCCTCCACCAGGCCCCCACACATGTCCCTCTGCCCCCCCACCCCCCAGCCACCAGGGGCACCCTCCACCAGGCCCACACTCATGTCTCCCACCACCCCCACCCCCAGCAGTGCAGGGTCACCCTCCACCAGGCCCCCACTCATGTCCCCCTGCACCCCCAGCCACCAGCGGCAGCCTCCACCAGGCCCCCACTCATGTCCCCCTGCACCCCCACACCCCTGCAGTGCAGGGGCAGCCTCCACCAGGCTCCCACTCATGTCCAACTCATGTCTCCCATCACCCCCACCCCCACCCCCCAGCAGTGCAGGGGCAGCCTCCACCAGGCCCCCACTCATGTCTCCCACCACCCCCACCCCCCAGCCACCAGGGGCAGCCTCCACCAGGCCCCCACACATGTCCCCCTGCACCCCCACCCCCCAGCCACCAGGGGCACCCTCCACCAGGCCCACACTCATGTCTCCCACCACCCCCACCCCCCAGCAGTGCAGGGGTCCCCTCCACCAGGCCCCCACTCATGTCTCCCATCACCCCCACCCCCCAGCAGTGCAGGGGCAGCCTCCACCAGGCCCCCACTCATGTCCCACTCATGTCTCCTATCACCCCCACCCCACAGCCACCAGGGGCACCCTCCACCAGGCCCCCACTCATGTCTCCCAGCACCCCCACCCCCCAGCAGTGCAGGGGCAGCCTCCACCAGGCCCCCACTCATGTCTACCACCACCCCCACCCCCCAGCAGTGCAGGGGCAGCCTCCACCAAGCCCCCACACATGTCCCCCTGCACCCCCACCCCCCAGCCACCAGGGGCACCCTCCACCAGGCACACACTCATGTCTCCCACCACCCCCACCCCCCAGCAGTGCAGGGTCACCCTCCACCAGGCCCCCACTCATGTCCCCCTGCACCCCCACCCCCCAGCCACCAGAGGCAGCCTCCACCAGGCCCCCACTCATGTCCCCCTGCACCCCCACACCCCTGCAGTGCAGGGGCAGCCTCCACCAGGCTCCCACTCATGTCCAACTCATGTCTCCCTGCACCCCCACCCCCCAGCCACCAGGGGCAGCCTCCACCAGGCCCCCACCCATGTCTCCCATCACCCCCACCCCTCAGCAGTGCAGGGGCACCCTCCACCAGGCCCACACTCATGTCTCCCACCACCCCCACCCCCCAGCAGTGCAGGGGCACCCTCCACCAGGCCCCCACTCATGTCTCCCATCACCCCCACCCCCAAGCAGTGCAGGGGCAGCCTCCACCAGGCCCCCACTCATGTCCCACTCATGTCTCCTATCACCCCCACCCCACAGCCACCAGGGGCACCCTCCACCAGGCCCCCACTCATGTCTCCCAGCGCCCCCACCCCCCAGCAGTGCAGGGGCAGCCTCCACCAGGCCCCCACTAATGTCTACCACCACCCCCACCCCCCAGCAGTGCAGGGGCAGCCTCCACCAGGCCCCCACTCATGTCCCCCTGCACCCCCACCCCCCAGCAGTGCAGGGGCAGCCTCCACCAGGCCCCCACTCATGTCCCCTTGCACCCCCACCCCCCAGCAGTGCAGGGGTAGCCTCCACCAGGTCCCCACACATGTCCCCCTGCACCCACACCCCCCAGCAGTGCAGGGGTAGCCTCCACCCGGCCCCCACTCATGTCTCCCACCACCCCCACCCCCAGCCACCAGGGGCAGCCTCCACCAGGCCCCCACCCATGTCTCCCATCACCTCCACCCCCCAGCAGTGCAGGTGCAGCCTCCACCAGGCCCCCACTCATGCCTACCACCACCCCGAGCCACCAGGGGCAGCCTCCACCAGGCCCCCACACATGTCCCCCTGTACCCCCACCCCCCAGCCACCAGGGGCACCCTCCACCAGGCCCACACTCATGTCTCCCACCATCCCCACCCCCGAGCAGTGCAGGGGCACCCTCCACCAGGCCCCCACTCATGTCTCCCATCACCCTCACCCCCCAGCAGTGCAGGGGCAGCCTCCACCAGGCCCCCACTGATGTCCCCCTGCACCCCCACCCCCCAGCAGTGCAGGGGCAGCCTCCACCAGGCCCCCACTCATGTCCCCCTGCACCAGCACCCCCCAGCCACCAGGGGCAGCCTCCACCAGGCCCCCACTCATGTCCCCCTGCACCCCCACCCCCAAGCAGTGCAGGGGCAGCCTCCACCAGGCCCCCACTCATGTCCAACTCATGTCTCCCTACACCCCCACACCCCAGCTACCAGGGGCAGCCTCCACCAGGCCCCCAACCATGTCTCCCATCACCCCCACACCCCAGCAGTGCAGGGCCAGCCTCCACCAGGCCCCCACTCATGTCTCCCACCACCCCCACCCCCCAGCCACCAGGGGCAGCCTCCACCAGGCCCCCACCCATGTCTCCCATCACCCCACCCCCCAGTAGTGCAGGGGAAGCCTCCACCAGGCCCCCACTCATGTCTCCCACCCCCCACACCCCCCAGCCACCAGGGGCAGCCTCCACCAGGCCCCCACACATGTCCCCCTGCACCCCCACCCCCCAGCCACCAGGGGCACCCTCCACCAGGCCCACACTCATGTCTCCCACCATCCCCACCCCCCAGCAGTGCAGGGGCACCCTCCACCAGGCCCCCACTCATGTCTCCCATCACCCCCACCCCCCAGCAGTGCAGGGGCAGCCTCCACCAGGCCCCCACTGATGTCCCCCTGCACCCCCACCCCCCAGCAGTGCAGGGGCAGCCTCCACCAGGCCCCCACTCATGTCCCCCTGCACCCCCACCCCCCAGCCACCAGGGGCAGCCTCCACCAGGCCCCCACTCATGTCCCCCTGCACCCCCACCCCCCAACAGTGCAGGGGCAGCCTCCACCAGGCCCCCACTCATGTCCAACTCATGTCTCCCTGCACCCCCACCCCCAGCTACCAGGGGCAGCCTCCACCAGGCCCCCAACCATGTCTCCCATCACCCCCACACCCCAGCAGTGCAGGGCCAGCCCCCCCCAGGCCCCCACTCATGTCTACCACCACCCCCACCCCCCAGCCACCAGGGCCAGCGTCCACCAGGCCCCAACCCATGTCTCCCATCACCCACCCCCCAGCAGTGCAGGGGCAGCCTCCACCAGGCCCCCACTCATGTCTCCCACCACCCACACCCCCCAGCCATCAGGGGCAGCCTCCACCAGGCCCCCACTCATGTCTCCCACCACCCACACCCCCCAGCCACCAGGGGCAGCCTCCACCAGGCCCCCACACATGTCCCCCTGCACCCCCACCCCCCCGGCCACCAGGGGCACCCTCCACCAGGCCCACACTCATGTCTCCCACCATCCCCACCCCCAGCAGTGCAGGGGCACCCTCCACCAGGCCCCCACTCATGTCTCCCATCACCCCCACCCCCCAGCAGTTCAGGGGCAGCCTCCACCAGGCCCCCACTGATGTCCCCCTGCACCCCCACCCCCCAGCAGTGCAGGGGCAGCCTCCACCAGGCCCCCACTCATGTCCCCCTGCACCCCCACCCCCCCAGCCACCAGGGGCAGCCTCCACCAGGCCCCCACTCATGTCCCCCTGCACCCCCACCCCCCAACAGTGCAGGGGCAGCCTCCACCAGGCCCCCACTCATGTCCAACTCATGTCTCCATGCACCCCCACCCCCCAGCTACCAGGGGCAGCCTCCACCAGGCTCCCAACCATGTCTCCCATCACCCCCACACCCCAGCAGTGCAGGGCCAGCCCCCCCCAGGCCCCCACTCATGTCTACCACCACCCCCACCCCCCAGCCACCAGGGCCAGCGTCCACCAGGCCCCAACCCATGTCTCCCATCACCCACCCCCCAGCAGTGCAGGGGCAGCCTCCACCAGGCCCCCACTCATGTCTCCCACCACCCACACCCCCCAGCAGTGCAGGGGCAGCCTCCACCAGGCCCCCACTCATGTCTCCCACCACCCCCACCCCCCAGCAGTGCAGGGGCACCTTCCACCAGGCCCCCACTCATGTCTCCCATCACCCACACCCCCCAGCAGTGCAGGGGCACCCTCCACCAGGCCCCCACTCATGTCTCCCATCACCCCCACCCCCCAGCAGTGCAGGGGCAGCCTCCACCTGGCCCCCACTGATGTCCCCCTGCACCCCCACCCCCCAGCAGTGCAGGGGCAGCCTCCACCAGGCCCCCACTCATGTCCCCCTGCACCCCCACCCCCCAGCCACCAGGGGCAGCCTCCACCAGGCCCCCACTCATGTCCCCCTGCACCCCACCCCCCAACAGTGCAGGGGCAGCCTCCACCAGGCCCCCACTCATGTCCAACTCATGTCTCCCTGCACCCCCACCCCCAGCTACCAGGGGCAGCCTCCACCAGGCCCCCAACCATGTCTCCCATCACCCCCACACCCCAGCAGTGCAGGGCCAGCCCCCCCCAGGCCCCCACTCATGTCTACCACCACCCCCACCCCCCAGCCACCAGGGCCAGCGTCCACCAGGCCCCAACCCATGTCTCCCATCACCCACCCCCCAGCAGTGCAGGGGCAGCCTCCACCAGGCCCCCACTCATGTCTCCCACCACCCACACCCCCCAGCCATCAGGGGCAGCCTCCACCAGGCCCCCACTCATGTCTCCCACCACCCACACCCCCCAGCCACCAGGGGCAGCCTCCACCAGGCCCCCACACATGTCCCCCTGCACCCCCACCCCCCCGGCCACCAGGGGCACCCTCCACCAGGCCCACACTCATGTCTCCCACCATCCCCACCCCCAGCAGTGCAGGGGCACCCTCCACCAGGCCCCCACTCATGTCTCCCATCACCCCCACCCCCCAGCAGTGCAGGGGCAGCCTCCACCAGGCCCCCACTGATGTCCCCCTGCACCCCCACCCCGCAGCAGTGCAGGGGCAGCCTCCACCAGGCCCCCACTCATGTCCCCCTGCACCCCCACCCCCCAGCCACCAGGGGCAGCCTCCACCAGGCCCCCACTCATGTCCCCCTGCACCCCCACCCCCCAACAGTGCAGGGGCAGCCTCCACCAGGCCCCCACTCATGTCCAACTCATGTCTCCCTGCACCCCCACCCCCCAGCTACCAGGGGCAGCCTCCACCAGGCTCCCAACCATGTCTCCCATCACCCCCACACCCCAGCAGTGCAGGGCCAGCCCCCCCCAGGCCCCCACTCATGTCTACCACCACCCCCACCCCCCAGCCACCAGGGCCAGCGTCCACCAGGCCCCAACCCATGTCTCCCATCACCCACCCCCCAGCAGTGCAGGGGCAGCCTCCACCAGGCCCCCACTCATGTCTCCCACCACCCACACCCCCCAGCCATCAGGGGCAGCCTCCACCAGGCCCCCACTCATGTCTCCCACCACCCCCACCCCCCAGCAGTGCAGGGGCACCTTCCACCAGGCCCCCACTCATGTCTCCCATCACCCACACCCGCCAGCCGTGCAGGGGCAGCCTCCAGCAGGCCCCCACTCATGTCCCCCTGCACCCCCACCCCCCAGCAGTGCAGGGGCAGCCACCACCAGGCCCCCACTCATGTCCCACTCATGTCCCCCTGCACCCCCACCCCCCAGCCACCAGGGGCACCCTCCATCAGGCCCACACTCATGTCTCCCACCACCCCCACCCCCCAGCAGTGCAGGGGAACCCTCCACCAGGCCCCCACTCATGTCTCCCATCACCCTCACCCCCCAGCAGTGCAGGGGCAGCCTCCACCAGGCCCCCACTCATGTCCCCCTGCACCCCCACCCCCCAGCAGTGCAGGGGCAGCCTCCATCAGGCCCCCACTCATGTCTCCCACCACCCCCACCCCCCAGCAGTGCCGGGGCAGCCTCCACCAGGCCCCCACTCATGTCTCCCATCACCCCTACCCCCAGCCACCAGAGGCAGCCTCCACCAGGCCCCCACTCATGTGCCCTATCACCCCCACAGCCCAGCAGTGCAGGGGCAGCCTCCACCAGGCCCCCACTCATGTCCAACTCATGTCTCCCTGCACCCCCACCCCGCAGCCACCAGGGGCAGCCTCCACCACGCCCCCACTCATGTCTCCCATCACCCCCACCCCCCAGCAGTGCAGGGGCAGCCTCCACCAGGCCCCCACACATGTCCCCCTGCACCCCCACCCCCCAGCAGTGCAGGGGCAGCCTCCACCAGGCCCACACTCATGTCTCCCACCACCCCCACCCCCCAGCAGTGCAGGGGCACCCTCCACCAGGCCCCCACTCATGTCTCCCATCACCCCCACCCCCAGCAGTGCAGGGGCAGCCTCCACCAGGCCCCCACTCATGTCCCCCTGCACCCCCACCCCCAGCAGTGCAGGGGCAGCCTCCACCAGGCCCCCAATCATGTCCCCCTGCAACCCCACCCCCAGCAGTGCAGGGGCAGCCTCCACCAGGCCCCCACTCATGCCCCCCTGCACCCCCACCCCCCAGCAGTGCAGGAGCAGCCTCCACCAGGCCCCCACACATGTCCCCCTACGCCCCCCCAGCAGTGCAGGGGCAGCCTCCACCAGGCCCCCACTCATGTCTACCATTACCCCCACCCCCCAGCAGTGTTATTTGCCTGGGTACGTGTATTCCTGGGGTGCGCGGCTAGTCTCCCATGCGATACCATCAGGGTACGTGTATTATGGGTCCGCGTGAACTTCCACACGCGATACCAGCAGGCTACGTGTTTTACGGGGTTCGTGGGAAGTTCCACATGCGATTGGCCTGGGTACATGTGTTTCGGGGTGCGCGGGAAGTTCCACACGCGATTGGCCTGGGTACGTGTACTCGGGGGTGCGCGGGAAGTTCCACACGTGATTGGCCTGGGTACGTGTACTTCGGGGTTCGCGGGAAGTTCCACACGCGATTGCCCTGGGTATGTGTATTTCGGGGTGCGCGTGAGCTTCCACACGTGACTGGGCCTGTGAGAGTGGGGTACGTGTATTACAGGGGTGGGCGGGAATATTTACTCGCGACTGGGCCTGGGAGAGCGTGTTACGTGTATTCCTGGGGTGGGCGGGAAGATTCACACGTTCGCCTACGACGCGCCGAAAAATAAATGGTCCAACCCTGAAACACGTACGCCAGCATGAAGCAGGCGTACGTCGACCCGCGCAGCATAACAGTGCGCGCAAACAACAAACAAGCTCAGACGCCAAGATGAATATACTGTTCCTAGCAGCAGTGGCCGTGGGTTACCAAAGGAGGAGGAGGAGGATAGTGAGGGCCCTAATTTTCAGTCCCAGAACCAGCCTTTTTGGGATGCCTGATGACCAGGTGTATGGGAGGTACAGGTTTCCACCACACATAATACTGGACCTGGTCAGTGAGTGGGAGGATGACCTCACATCACCCACCCTGTGCTCCCAAGCACTCAGCCCCCTGGAGAAGGTCCTCAATGTACTGCACTTCTTGGCCACAGGATCATTTCAGCGGACAAGTGCCATAGTGGGTGCGGTGTCATAGGCCACGCAGTCACGCTGCCTACACCAGGTCTTGAACATCATTACTGCACGCCCATCAATCCGGTAGGCACATATACCTGCCCAGGACACCTGCAGAAAGGCAGGCTGCCGCCCTCGATTTCTACGGTGTGGCACAATTCCCCAAAGTGCTAGGTGCCATTGACTGCACCCATGTGGCACTACGTCCCCCCAGGGCATCTGAGCACATCTATAGGAACCGCAAGCACTGGCATTCCATCAACGTGCAGGTAGTATGTAATGCCAAGGGAATCATCACCTCAGTATATGCCAACTATCCAGGGTCCACCCACGACAGCTTCATTTACCGAATGTCTACCCTAAGACGGGACCTAGAAGCTGGGCGGCATGGCGATACATGGCTGCTTGGTGAGTATGAATGCCACTGCACATGCATGCATGTCAGATGCAGAGTTATGTCACTACCCCACTAATGATACCCATCACCTCCTCACCAGGGGACAGTGCCTACCCTCTGAGCACCCACATGATGACGCCAATTCGGAACCCCATCACGCCTCCAGAGGTAAGATACAACACAGCCCATATTGCAACCCGGGGCATAGTGGAGCGCACATTCAGAGTGCTCAAGTCACACTTTCGCTCCCTTGACCGTTCTGGCGGGCAGCTGTTATATGCGTCCCCAGTAGTGTGCAGGATCATAGCGGCAGCATGTGTCCTGCACAATGTTGCAACACGCCGGGGCCTGGCTGTGGACATGGTGGTGCCCCCACATCCCCAACCACATGCACGCCCGCTGCGCATGGGAGGGGAGAGGGCACGGGATGAGGCAGCCCCTATGCAGCTGGTGGCTAATTACTTCACATAGAAATCACACCCCTGTGGAGTGCACACAGCCCTGGCACATACCATCTGATAAGCAATGATGACTCGACCTGACAATTATGACGAACAAAGGGACAGTCGATTGTCAGAACCATAGCAGACTGAGATTGTTCATGTGCAAGTGACACAATGTGTGCATCCCTACCTACACAAACACCACCAATGCAGTGTCATCAAAAGACACACTTCCATGCTGCAGAAATGAATACCCACTTGCAAAATACTACATGAAAACAGTGCCGTGTCACCCAACCCCTCCCCGGCACGGCCACACAACACACCATGGCATGTCATGCAATGTGAGAGCAAACAAATTAATCCCCACAACATGCCCTAAGTGTCACCAGCTACAGTGTCCCTAATGGAAACATGGCCACACATGAAATGCTCACAGTAATGCAGGACCTACAACACACATTACCAAATACTTACACAACCTCCAACCTACCTTAAACATTACATTACAGACTTAAAAATGTGCTAGCCTCACTACCTGATGATGCCAGCACTTCAAACACTTCCAAGTATACAGTGTTAGCGCCACGCAAGAGTGTAGGTGCACTGCTTACAACAGGGACTCCAGTTCCAAGGTGGACCGCCTTGTGAAGACATGAGAAATGGACCTGCAAATTAGGAGGATGAGATGGATGCAGAGGCACATATCAATACACCATGCAGTGTACAATACAACAACAATATGCACTATGAATGTATACACAGTACTGACTACAGACTGCCCACACATCGAATGGGAGTCCAATGTCACCATGTACGTCAATGTCACTTGGGCATACCCTTTGCAAGCCCATGGAAACGGGAAGCAGGAGGGGTGTGTGTGTCACAAAAACCCAAGCATCTGAACCAAATTCATGACAAGCCTGCATGTGCCCAGCCACAATGCAGCGTATGCCCATGTGCCTGGGGTGTGGGGGAGGCCACCCAGGAGGTCCGAGGACAGGGTGCACACCAAAACCCACCCGTGTGGATCTTGCGGAAAAAAACACCTCCATGGGCTCATGGCCTACACGGCTACCCTATTGTGGGAGAATCACTGCTGTCGCTCTCCTCACCCTCTGCAGCTGCATCAGGAGGTGGTGGCACTATGGGAGGCAGCCCACGCAAAGCCCTAGTCTGTTCCTCCATAGCTGCAAGCATGCGGGTGTGGTAGGTCTCGTTCTGGAGGATAATTGTGCGGAGGTCCCCATGCAACAACTCACGGGATGCCCGGACCGCCGCCCTAGTTGCCTGCATCTCAGCTGAGAGCGTACGTGTGAGATGCTCCAGCTGCCTCAAGCTCAACAAGAGTCGTCCTGAGGTGAAGGAGTTCCACCCTCAGGCTTCCCTGTGGCCCTGGGACTCTATGGAAATGGCTTCCTGCAGAGTCGCCAGTGCCGCCCGCCTGTCCCTGTAGGATGCCAACATGTCCTCCCTGCGTGACTGGCAGATGGAGTCTGTTGCCTGCTGTAGTTGCTCCATCAGCCTTTCGGGGGGACAATGGAAGTGGCCACCCTATCCATGGCCTGAGCCATCATCTCTGATGATGCTGCCTGTTGGGTTGCCATACTGTATATGGATTGCTCCCATGCAGTATTGCCAGGTGGCTGACGGCCACCACGTCGGCGGGCACCACACCTGTCTGGGGCAAGGCGAACTGCACCTTGCTGTGCCGGCACTGCCTGAGGCTGCAGGACTGCATTCCCCCTCTGATCTGCTGGCCCAGGAACAGGATCAGATGTCGCGGAGTGTGATCCTGCATCCGTAACCACCAAAGGCGTACCTGCCAACACTGACATCCCCATTGAGGGTTCTAACCCTGGTGCAGGTGGGTCGGACAGAACAGAATCCCTCCCAGGAACACTCACCTGCGACGGCACATAGGTCTCATCATCCGAATCGACACCTGAATACAGCTCGGGGGAGGTGCAGCCAGAGACACCCCTTGAGAGCACGACCTGCAGCAGTTGTGGGTTCTCACCCACCACCACACCACGTCCCTCACTGGTGGTCGGTCGGCCCTCAGACCCCTTCTGGGTCTGCACCATCTCCACAACCCCAGCAGTATCAAGTGCGTCATCCCCTGCAAAGACATAAAAGAAAACAAATGGAAACAGGCATTAGCACTATGGCACACAATTAGGGCTGAGAGGCTACAGAAACAGTACTTGATTGACACATCTCCCACATGACTAAAACCCTACCATGCATGCACCGTTACTGCGTGTGAAGGGTAGGCAGATGGCACACATTGATCACACCAAGATGGAAGATGAACACATTTGCTGCATGCTGCCTAGCAGTGGCATCACACATTGGCCAGTGATTGGCAGATCAAAGACACATGCCATCACACAGATGGCATGTACCCTAGCCATGAAGTGAAGAGGGAGAGGAAGTCACCAATTGTTCATTCAGTCCAGTTTGCTAATGAAATTGATTTTTTCATTGAAATGATTCAAATGTTTAACCTGCAGCTGCCAGTCCAAAATGGTCCTATAGCACAGGGACATGTCTAAACAAATCATGTCCAGGAAACAAAGCCAGTCCACTGTACCATAGCCATATCAGACATGTGAAAATAGGACTGAGAAATCCCGAGTAAAAGTGGTGGTATGCAAACAATCTGCCTGAATAAACAGAGGTAAATAAGCAACAATGTTGTGGCAAGATGACACTCCAAGGGCAACTGGCATGGTGTTGGGCTGGATGTCTAATGTTGGCAGAAGGGATGCTGCTATACCCAAATGCTAGTGCACAGAATGTATAGGAAGAGGCACATGGGTGACCCAAACAACTCAGGCACACACACCCTCACCTGGCACCCAAACAGAAGCCCTCCCACACACACCATGCACATGGATGACACACACATGCATGTGCACTCACCGGACAATGCCTCGTAATCTGCCAGTTCTCCCACGCCTTGGATCTGTTCCTCCGTGACGTAGGTCCCAGCATCCTGCTCATGTGGAGTGAGTTCTATGTCGTCTGCTGGAGACCTACCTCCAGTCACTAGAGTTGCGGCATGACTTGAGGCCAGCTTATTCTTTGCCCTGCGCTTCAGGTCATTCCAGCGCTTGTAGCATTCAGTAGCTGTGCGCCTCACGATTCCAAGGGCACTTATAATGTCCGCAATGGTCTGCCAGTGTGCCTGACGTTGTGCAGGTGTGGTCTTGGATCCTGCAACAATCACCATTTTGCGGTCATGTGCGGACACATACTCTACAAGTGCATTCAGTTCGGCCTCATTGAAGCTGGGCTTCCTTGACGGGCCGGACTGTGTAGCCATGTCTGGGGCATCAGCCTCTACTGGACGAGCACTCTTCCTCTTCTGCTTGGAAGGTGGTGGGGATCCTGAGTGTCCTATGCCGCTCTGGACACTAGGGGCAGGAGCCCCGGTGGACTCTGTACTAGGAGTGTGGGATTGCACACTCAGCATGGGAGTTGGTGCAGGCAATAGCTCAAGTGTGATGGTGTCAGGGGGAATGTCAGCATGATGGACTTGGACCGACACTGTCCTGGCTGGGTGTGTGAGAGGTGGTGTGGATGGAGCCGCAGCTGCCCCTGCAGCCTCCCCAGCCTGCCTACGTGGGGCGGCAGATGACCTAGCTGCCCCTGATCCACGTGGCCTGATGACACCAACGTTCACTGGGGGCACGTGGCCTAGACCTGCTGACCTGGAAGTCAGCCATGGAGTCACCCTGTGCCAGGTCTGGTTCCTCAGTGGGCTGGTCCAACAAGGGCTGAGCATGGATGGTGTCAGCCACCTTAACCTCAACGAGGGGGGGGGGCATGGGTGTCCCTGACTGCTCCTCCACACATGGGGGGCTAGGGGCACCCTGCAAGTCACGGCCACGTCCCCTACTGGATCCACCACGGCCACCACTTGGGGCTCGGCCACCTTTGCCACCCTTACGGCTTGTTCGCCTCCCAGCCATGGCACTGATGTTATTGTGCATATTGGAGTCGATGAGAACTATTGGCCTGGGCAATTGGGGGTCAAAGGGGTTGGGTACCAGATGGTAATCGTACCCTAGTGCTCTAGCAAGGCTGTATGTCACCCCTGGGGAAAGATGACGGGTCACGCAACGCACAGGCACTCCAAAAAAGGGAAGTAAGGTGCACGCAACCCCTCCTAGACCACGTGCGTGGAAAAATAAACCTGCACTACGCTGTGGCGCCCAGAAACACAAGAATGAACGTATGCGTGTCACACGCAGCCTAGAATGACCTCTGAAGGGGTACGCGACACACGGGGCAAGCACAGATGTTAAATACGTGCGCGAATCACCGTCTGCCAGGAACAAAAGCGTGAAAAATATGCGCGTGTGCGCGTTGGCAACACCCCTGCCAAAAGAAGAATTGTACGCTGTCTGAGGAGACAGGACAACAGTAGAAGGGAACGCTGTTTAAGGAAACAGGCCCAGGAAAAAGAGGAAAAGAGAAAAAGCTGTCAGAGGTAACAGGGAGTACGAACTGGAAACGCTGTGAAGTAAATCGCGTGTGAACCGACAAGAAGTACAGATTTCACCCACTCGCTCTCCACGAAAAGCACGTACAAGGAAATGGCGTTCTACACGTACCTTTTATACACACGTCACAGACGCGCATACACGATGAGGCCATTTCCACCAATTACACGCTTTGACGTGACGTCACAGCTGCGCATGGGGGCCTTTGGGCCAATGAAATCACGTATGCGTGCAAACGCGCTTACGCGCTAAGGGCCTTTCCCCGAATTACACGCAGACGTGCAGGACTTTTCACGTGCCAAATCACTCCATATCAAGCTGGCCATGCGTAAGCACACGGAAGACCACGCTCCTGCCCAGAAAGCCGATTTACTGCCCCCCAGAGCCCCGAGCACACTCCCACCTGCCATCTGCTGCTGCCTGACTGCCTGCTGCCCACATGAACTCCCGACTGGGATTCCATCGCTCCACAGCCCAGCCCCAGCCCCAGGACCCAGTTGCCCACCCTCCTCTGGGGTTGTCATGTCGGGCACTGCAACATCTGGCACCACTGACAACCCCCCGGCCAGAGAGGCAGAGGGGCACCAGCTTCAGTGCCAGGGAAGTTGGTGTCCTGGTGGAGCAAGTCCTGGGGCAGTATGATGCCCTCTACGGATGTGTGCGCGCCGACAAGGAAGGACGGACTCGGATCTTCATGGACATCGTGACTGCCATCAACGCGGAGGGGGTGGCAGTCCGCGACTTCCAACATGTCAAAAAGCGCTGGGAGGACTTCAGGTCCAGGACCCTGAACAAGGCCCCGCGCCTCTTGAAGGCAGCGGAGTCTAAGGAGCGCCGGGGCCACTTGTCGTAAGATCAGATGAGGGTCCTGGAACGCATATCCCCAGTGCTCCACGTCCAGGTCCTTGAGAGGCAGACCCGTCTGGAGTCGAGCGGTAAGTGTACATGCATCACGATTGTAAGCTGCGCGTGTGGTGATGTGCCAGTAGTGTGCCGGTTGCACATCTGTTTGTATGGGGCCGAGTATGGATGGGGGTGTACAGGACCGTGAGGCTAAGACATGCGAGCGCTGTCATGTGTGAGACATGGATGGTGCTTGTGTGTGGAGGCTTGCATGCCAAATGCAGTTGTGTGGGCACACATGTTTGTATGAATGTGTATGTAAGTAGGCATGTTCGTGATGTCACGCATGTATGTTGTTTTCAGCTGCATGTGTGTGTATTTGACAAGGGTGCAACAGTGATGCAACATGGATGCATGTGACAGCGGGATGTGGAAGCCTGATTGGCAGATGTGACATGGATGCCCATCGGAACACTGCGACAGTTGGCTGAGGTGTACACATGCATGCAAGTGTGGTGGTGTGCGTGCATGTGTAGTGCACTCCCTGTGTTGCATGTGATGTCTGGCTCACCTTTGCCTGATCATGCTGTTGTATGTGTATGGATGGTGCTGGCAGTTGCGATGTGGCTGTGGTATGGCTCATGTGTGCATGTAGAAATGACATGTGTGTTGCCAATTGTGATGCCATGCCTGAGGTTTGCCAATGCCACTCATGTGCAACTGTCATGTGTGTATGTGTCCATTGTACAGTGCCCGGATGCCTGTGTTTTATTTCTCCCTGTCTGCAGCGTCAACTGATGAAGAGGGCGGAGAAGGTGCTGTGGAACACAGCGGCGGGAATCGCACCGCCAGCCGGAGACGCAAGGCCCGGATCCCCTCCCAGGTTGTGATCTCGTCGGGGAGTGAGGAGTCCAGTGCCGCGTCCCAGGCCGCAGCTGCCGGGGGGAGGTCCAAGAGGCAGAGGTCGGAGTTGGACTCCTCGGCAGCAGAAGGGGCAGCTGGGACCCCACAGGGCCCAACAGGGGAAGATGGCACGGAGTCATCCAGGTTGGTGGGGGGTTTGGTGGAGGAGGAGGCCGTGCAAGCAACAGAGACGGGGTCTGGAGGTGGGGATTCCACTGGTGCTAGTGGTGCAGTGCAGGACCAGGGACAGGAGGCAGCACAGGTCACCGCGGGGGTGCCTGTGTGCAATCCTGTCCCTGACCCTGTCACTGCATCATCTTGCACCAGCAGGGATGCCTACGTCCAGACCCGTTTTCAGGCAGGGGATGAGCTCACAACAACTGGCCTTCCTCTGCCTGCGGAAGTGGCTATCCGGGTCCGGGTTGAGCCTGTCCTGACAGGTGTGGCATTGCGTCAACGGGCCATGCGAGGTGACCTGCAGTCTTTTCATGAGGAGACTGCACGTCATCTCGAATGGCTCGTTGACCACGTCGGCCTACTGGGACAGGTCACCCAGGCCGGATTCCTCCGTTTGATGGGGCTTGCTCAGACCCCCTCCTCAACTGAACCCCCTATGCGCCAGTCATCCTCCGTGCCATCTTCCCACCCATCAGTCACCTGGGTGCCCTGTGGAGCTGCCTCTGACGGTGCGGCCAGGCTGGTGGAGGAGGCATCCCTGCCACAGTCGGGAGTCGGACGTCCAGCAGGGGTGGCCACATCAACGACTGCACCCCAGCCAGCAGAGGATGTGCAGGCAGCAGGAGGCAGTGCACGGGCAGAGGCGCAGCGGCAGCAGCAACGTGGTGGGAGCCATGATGGCTCGGGGCCTTCGACATCGGAGGGGCAGGCATCGGCCGGAGGGCAGGAGGACCCAGGACGGGAAGTGTCTTCCATGTGGCAGCATTTGGGCCACGCCATAGATGCGGAGCGGCAGCGGGCGGAAGAGGCACGGCTCACGATGGTCAGGGCGGAGAACTCCATGCGGAGGGCCCTGAGGCGGGCCGAGTGCCTCGAGGCAATCCGCAGGGAGTTTGGGGGGAACATGTGGACGGCCCTGCGGACCCTCGGGGCCATGGAGGAGGAGCGCCTCCGGGACATTGAGCAGGAGTTCGATGATGCCCTGGCCCGGAACATCCCGAAGTGAGCCGTTGGACTAGCCCGCTGCCCTTGTAAATAGTTCTGTAGTTAGTGTTAGGTTTCCTTTGGTTTAGCATTTTTTTTGGACCTTTTGGACAATGGGCCACATTTTTGTATATATTATTTTTTTTTTAGGTAGTGTTATTAGATAGGTTTCATTTCTTCTGTTGGGATCATGGACCCTGGATTGTTTATCTGTATATAGTTGACTTTTGGATTTTCATTTTTTTTATGATTTCCCCATGGAGCAATGGTTTTCGATTTTAATTTTCCATTGGATTTACTTTTGTAGACTGTGACTTTGGACACCTTTCATTTGCATTATGATTTGTGGTTTTGCATTATTTCACGTACCTGCTTGTTTTTTTTAAAATAATTTCCATTATTGTTTGTTTATTTTTTGTTCAATTTATGTTGTGTTTAATACATATTTTTCTTCAAACTTCAATGTGTAGTATCATCTCATTGGTTTCATGCATATCATGATATGTGTTTTGACATTCACTGACACCCATTGGGTGTATGTGAGGGACATGTGTTCATTTCCAAACTTGCAATTGTGGTTATATCATGTTTTTGCCATTTCTAAGTGGGTGGATGCAATACTCAGGTGGGTGTTTGGCATTTGGAGGCTGACCATAAGGGCCAGGGATCTAGACTGTGTTGGCATGTTGGCTGGGGGACATGAGTGGGGGCCTGGTGGAGGCTGCCCCTGCACTGCTGGGGTGTGGGGGTGATGGGAGACACGAGTGAGGGCCTGGTGGAGGCTGCCCCTGCACAGCTGGGGGGTGGGGGTGATGGGAGACATGAGTGGGGGCCTGGTGGAGGCTGCCCCTGCACTGGACATGAGTGGGGGCCTGGTGGAGGCTGCCCCTGCACTGCTGGGGTGTGGGGGTGATGGGAGACACGAGTGAGGGCCCGGTGGAGGCTGCCCCTGCACTGCTGGGGGGTGGGGGTGATGGGAGACATGAGTGGGGGCCTGGTGGAGGCTGCCCCTGCACTGCTGGGGGGTGGGGGTGATAGGGGACATGAGTAGGGGCCTGGTGGAGGCTGCCCCTGCACTGCTGGGGGGTGATGGGAGACATGAGTGGGGGCCTGGTGGAGGCTGCCCCTGGTGGCTGGGGGGTGGGGGTGCTGGGAGACATGAGTTGGACATGAGTGGGGGCCTGGTGGAGGCTGCCCCTGCACTGCTGGGGGGTGGGGGTGATAGGGGACATGAGTGGGGGCCTGGTGGTGGCTGCCCCTGGTGGCTGGGGGGTGGGGGTGGTGGGAGACATGAGTGGGGGCCTGGTGGAGGCTGCCCCTGCACTGCTGGGGGGTGGGGGTGGTGGGAGACATGAGTGGGGGCCTGGTGGAGGCTGCCCCTGCACTGCTGGGGGGGTGCAGAGGGACATGTGTGGGGTCCTGGTGGAGGGTGCCCCTGCACTGCTAGGGGTAGGGGTGGTGGGAGACATGAGTGGGGGCCTGGTGGAGGCTGCCCCTGGTGGCTGGGGGGTGGGGGTGGTGGGAGACATGAGTGGTGGCCTGGTGGAGGCTGCCCCTGCACTGCTGGGGGGGTGGGGGTGATAGGGGACATGAGCAGAGGCCTGGTGGAGGCTGCCCCTGCACTGCTGGGGAGTGGGGGTGATGGGAGACATGGGTGGGGGCCTGGTGGAGGCTGCCCCTGCACTGCTGGGGGGTGGGGGTGATGGGAGACATGGGTGGGGTCCTGGTGGAGGCTGCCCCTGCACTGCTGGGGTGTGGGGGTGATAGGGGACATGAGTGGGGGCCTGGTGGAGGCTGCCCCTGCACTGCTGGGGGGTGATGGGAGACATGAGTGGGGGCCTGGTGGAGGCTGCCCCTGGTGGCTGGGGGGTGGGGGTGCTGGGAGACATGAGTTGGACATGAGTGGGGGCCTGGTGGAGGCTGCCCCTGCACTGCTGGGGGTGGGGGTGATAGGGGACATGAGTGGGGGCCTGGTGGTGGCTGCCCCTGGTGGCTGGGGGGTGGGGGTGGTGGGAGACATGAGTGGGGGCCTGGTGGAGGCTGCCCCTGCACTGCTGGGGGGTGGGGGTGGTGGGAGACATGAGTGGGGGCCTGGTGGAGGCTGCCCCTGCACTGCTGGGGGGGTGCAGAGGGACATGTGTGGGGTCCTGGTGGAGGGTGCCCCTGCACTGCTAGGGGTAGGGGTGGTGGGAGACATGAGTGGGGGCCTGGTGGAGGCTGCCCCTGGTGGCTGGTGGGTGGGGGTGGTGGAAGACATGAGTGGTGGCCTGGTGGAGGCTGCCCCTGCACTGCTGGGGGGGTGGGGGTGATAGGGGACATGAGCGGAGGCCTGGTGGAGGCTGCCCCTGCACTGCTGGGGAGTGGGGGTGATGGGAGACATGGGTGGGGGCCTGGTGGAGGCTGCCCCTGCACTGCTGGGGGTGGGGGTGATGGGAGACATGGGTGGGGTCCTGGTGGAGGCTGCCCCTGAACTGCTGGGGGGTGGGGGTGATAGGGGACATGAGTGGGGGCCTGGTGGAGGCTGCCCCTGCACTGCTGGGGGGTGGGGGTGATGGGAGACATGAGTGGGGGCCTGGTGGAGGCTGCCCCTGCACTGCTGGGGGGTGGGGAGCAGGGGGACATGTGTGGGGCCCTGGTGGAGGGTGCCCCTGCACTGCTGGGGGGTGGGGGTGGTGGGAGACATGAGTGGGGGCCTGGTGGAGGCTGCCCCTGGTGGCTGGGGGGTGGGGGTGGTGGGAGACATGAGTGGGGGCCTGGTGGAGGCTGCCCCTGCACTGCTGGGGGGTGGGGGTGGTGGGAGACATGTGTGGGGGCCTGGCGGAGGCTGCCCCTGCACTGCTGGGGGGTGGGGGTGATGGGAGACATGAGTGGGGGCCTGGTGGAGGCTGCCCCTGGTGGCCGGGGGGTGGGGGTGCAGGGAGACATGAGTTGGACATGAGTGGGGGCCTGGTGGAGGCTGCCCCTGCACTGCTGGGGGGTGGGGGTGATAGGGGACATGAGTGGGGGCCTGGTGGAGGCTGCCCCTGGTGGCTGGGGGGTGGGGGTGGTGGGAGACATGAGTGGGGGCCTGGTAGAGGCTGCCCCTGCACTGCTGGGGGGTGGGGGTGATAGGGGACATGAGTGGGGGCCTGGTGGAGGCTGCCCCTGCACTGCTGGGGGGTGGGGGTGATGGGAGACATGGGTGGGTGCCTGGTGGAGGCTGCCCTTGGTGGCTGGGGGTGCAGGGGGACATGAGTTGGTGGGCAGTAGTGCAAGGTGACATGTGGGTTGGCTGGGGGGCATGGCCATGGTGGATGGGGTGCCTGCAGGACATGTGCAGGGTAGGCCCCTGTGGTGTGGGCCACCTGCAGGGGCTGTGGAGGGTGTAGACCCTCACCCCCCAAGCAAACACTATGCACCCTGTCTCTCACCGCCAACCAAACACTATGCCCCATGGCCCCCTCACCCCCAACCAAACACTATGCCCCATGGCCCCCACCCCCAACCAAACACTATGCCCCCTGTCCCTCACCGCCAACAAACACTATGCCCCATGGCTCCCAACCCCAAACAAACACTATGCCCCATGGCCCCCTCACCCCCCTAACCCCCAACCAAACACTATGCCCCATGGCTCCCACCTCCAACCAAACACTATGCCCCCTGTCCCTCACCCCCCAAGCAAACACTATGCCCCCTGTCTCTCACCCCCCAAGCAAACACTATGCCCCCTGTCCCTCACCCCCCAAGCAAACACTATGCCCCCTGTCCCTCACCCCCAACCAAACACTATGCCCCATGGAACCCTCACCCCCAACCAAACACTATGCCCCCTGACCCTCACCGCCAACCAAACACTGTGCCCCATGTCCCCCTGACCCCCAACCAAACACTATGCCCCATGGCCCCCTCACCCCCCTAACCCCCAACCAAACACTATGCCCCATGGCCCCCTCACCCCCAACCAAACACTATGCCCCAAACACACTCAAGCATGCACCCATACAGACCTGAACCCCCCACCCCCCAAATCAACACACACACAAACGTGCACCCATACAGACCCGAACCCCCACCCCCCAAATCAACACACACACAAACAAGCACCCATACAGACCTGAACCCCCTCCCCCAACTCAGCACACACACACACTCAAGCATGCACCTATACAGACCTGAACCCCCCACCCCCCAAATCAACACACACACAAACATGCACCCATACAGCCCCGAACCCCCCACCCCCAACTCAGCACGCACACAAACTCAAGCATGCACCCATACAGACCTGAACCCCCACCCCCCAAATCAACACACACACAAACATGCACCCATACAGACCCGAACCCCCCACCCCCCAAATCAACACACACACAAACATGCACCCATACAGACCCGAACCACCCACCCCCAACTCAGCACACACACACACTCAAGCATGCACCCATACATACCTGAACCCCCCACCCCCCAAATCAACACACACACAAACATGCACCCATACAGACCCGAACCCCCCACCCCCCAAATCAACACACACACAAACATGCACCCATACAGACCCGAACCCCCCACCCCCCAAATCAACACACACACAAACATGCACCCATACAGACCCAAACCCCCCACCCCCAACTCAGCACACACACACACTCAAGCATGCACCCATACAGACCTGAACCCCCCACCCCCCAAATCAACACACACACAAACATGCACCCATACAGACCCGAACCCCCCACCCCCCAAATCAACACACACACAAACATGCACCCATACAGACCCGAACCCCCCTCCACCAACTCAGCACACACACACACTCAAGCATGCACCCATACAGACCCGAACCCCCCACCCTCCCAACTCAGCAAACTCTCAAACAAGCACCCATACAGACCCGAACCCCCACCCCCCAACTCAGCACACACACAAACATGCACCCATACAGACCCCAACCCCCCACCCCCAACTCAGCACACACACACACTCAAGCATGCACCCATACAGACCCGAGCCCCCCACCCCCCCAACTCAGCACACACACACAAACATGCACCCATACAGACCCGAACCCCCCACCCCCCCAAATCAGCAAACTCTCAAACAAGCACCCATACAGACCCGAACCCCCACCCCCCAACTCAGCACACAAAAAACATTCAAATCAAAACATTCATACACATCCGACACCCCCCGACCCCCGCATCTCAACATACACACAAAATACATTCAAATACAAACATTCACACCCCCCCACATCTCAACATACACACAAAATACATTCAAATACAAACATTCATACACATCCGACACAACCCCCACCCCAGCATCTCAACATACTCAAAATACATTCAAATACAAACATTCATACACATCCGACACACCCCCCACCCCCGCATCTCAACATACTCAAAATACATTCAAACACAAACATTCATACACATCCGACACCCCCCCCACCCCCGCATCTCAACATACACTCAAAATACATTCAAACACAAACATTCATACACATCCGACACACCCGCCCACCCCGCATCTCAACATACTCAAAATACATTCAAATACAAACATTCATACACATCCGACACACCCCCCACCCCCGCATCTCAACATACTCGAAATACATTCAAACACAAACATTCATACACATCCGACACATCCCCCCGCCCCCGCATCTCAACATACACTCAAAATACATTCAAACACAAACATTCATACACATCCGACACACCCGCCCACCCCCGCATCTCAACATACACTCAAAATACATTCAAACACAAACATTCATACACATCCGACACACCCCCCACCCCCGCATCTCAACATACTCGAAATACATTCAAACACAAACATTCATACACATCCGACACCCCCCCCGCCCCCGCATCTCAACATACACTCAAAATACATTCAAACACAAACATTCATACACATCCGACACACCCGCCCAGCCCCGCATCTCAACATACACTCAAAATACATTCAAACACAAACATTCATACACATCCGACACACCCCCTCACCCCCGCATCTCAACATACACTCAAATACATTCAAACACAAACATTCATACACATCCGACACACTCCCCACCCCCGCATCTCAACATACACTCAAAATACATTCAAACACAAACATTCATACACATCCGACACACCCCCTCACCTCAACATATACACAAAATACATTCAAACACAAACATTCATACACATCCGACACACCCCCCCACCCCCGCATCTCAACATACACTCAAAATACATTCAAACACAAACATTCATACACATCCGACACACCCCCTCACCCCCGCATCTCAACATACACTCAAATACATTCAAACACAAACATTCATACACATCCGACACACCCCCCACCCCCGCATCTCAACATACACTCAAAATACATTCAAACACAAACATTCATACACATCCGACACACCCCCCCACCCCCGCATCTCAACATATACACAAAATACATTCAAACACAAACATTCATACACACAAACATAAAGCAAAACAAACCCGACACACAAACACAAACAGACCACTTACCGGAGACGTGCTGGAAGGCAGGCAGGTAAGCTGGAAGTCGCTGGAATCATACTACGGCTGGCGTGGTCCAGGGCTGAAATGCCTTCCGGCATCAAGCCTTATGGGCCACGCCAGCCGTAGTGCTGGCCCTCCATTGGTGCAGCACACATGCATTACGTGGCTCGTAGGAGCGACGTGATGCGTTTGTGTGCTGAGCCAATGAGGGCCAGTGTTTTCACCGGCCCGGAAGACAACAAAGACTTTCCTAATGGAGGGCCGCCCTCCATTAGGAAAGTCTTTGTGCCTCGCGGGCTGGTCAAAAGGGCATGGTGGGCCGCAACTGGCCCGCGGGCCGTATGTTGTGCACCCATGGTGTAGAGGGAACACCTGGGAGGAGCCACACGTGCAATTCACGTGTGGTGCTCCCCGCGCACCCCTGTAATACACGTACCCTGATGGAATCGCGTGTGATACTTCCTGTGCACCCCTGAAATACATGTACCTTGCTGCTTTTGCGTGTGATACTTCCCGCGCACCCCTGGAATACACGTACCCTGATGGAATTGCGTGTGATACTTCCCGCGCACCCCTGAAATACACGTACCCTGCTGATTTTGCGTGTGATACTTCCCGCGCACCTCTGAAATACACGTACCCTGCTGCTTTTGCGTGTGATACTTCCCGTGCACCCCTGGAATACACGTACCCTGCTCTTTTTGCATGTGATACTTCCCGCGCACCCCTGGAATACACGTACCCTGATGGAATCGCGTGTGATACTTCCCACGCACCCCTGAGATACATGTACCCTGCTGCTTTTGCGTGTGATAATTCCCGCGCACCCCTGAAATACACGTACCCTGCTGCTTTTGCGTGTGATACTTCCCGCGCAACCCTGGAATACATGTACCCTGCTGTTTTTGCGTGTGTTACTTCCCACGCACCCCTGATGTACACGTACACAGGACAATCGCGTGTGGAACTTCCCACGAACCACTGAAATACACGTTCCCCGCTTGGCGTTTGCTGTTTGCCAGCCCTGTGAACTGGTCCAGGGTTAGCGCTGCCCTTTGCAATGATTTGGGGATTTTGAAGGCTTTTCCTTGCACGAGGGCGTTCTTGGGGGCGTAACTGGCGCTGCTGCAGGGTCGCTGTGCCACTCTGCGCCACGGCTGGTTTCGGAGGCTAAAATCCATGAATACGCTGTGCGATGAAAAGGATTTTTTCGCACGTGGCTGGCGCAGTTGTTAGGTGGAAACCTGTGCAGTTACCTCTGGGACCACTGCAAAAGATTTAGGACTACAGGTGTTTGGCAGTAAACCCACTTGGTAGCAGTCTGTACCACACAGATTCACTTGGTAGCTGTGGCTGAGCAGTCAGACTTCCCTCAAGAAGAGTTAAGCAGTATGTGGAGTATACAAGATAGGGCAATTCTTCACAGTAAGACAAGCAAACACGTAACGAGGCTTCCGTGTAAAGATATTAAGGTATTTATTTATAACGAAACATCTATCAAAAACACTATGGCACTATCACGGCAAACAAGTCAATCACAATTACTCTACGAAGAAGAAACGATCAATCCCCCTAACAATATTTCGACAAGTCTAGGTTCTACCGGCACCCCTTATTTACAGACAGAGGTGTATGCCTCAACCTAGATGGCACTCTAATATTAGTTAGGACGGGAGAGAAAAATAGGCAGGTTACGAAATCAACACAGTTCAATACTTCACGGGAAAAATGAAAGGCAAGAAGGCAAGAACCACAGTAGATCATAAAGTTCAGAGGCCAGGCCCACTCGGAGAGAGGCAAGGCGATATGTCCCAAAAGTCTCTAGTGGAAATGCGTTCGAGTCTTTGTAGCAAATTGTTATCGGCAGATTGAACCAGTTCAGAACAATACGTGAGAAAGCTTGGAGGCGACCCAACGGAAAGGAGAGGATTAAGACACCTCACTCGAACCGATCAAAAGGGAAGCCAGGCGGACACGGTACCTTGTTGTGGAGGGCAGCTCTGGCGGGGGCAGTTGTTCCTGGTGGTGGATGCACGATGGGTCTTTGCCAAGAGTAGAGATGTTCTTGTCGTCGAAGAAAAGTGAAGTCCAGTGCACCACCAGGGAAGAGACCAGCCGCGGAGTGCTCCGTCACAAGGCACCACCTTTTGGTCGCGGTAAAGGGTTAGTGCCTATCCGGTTGCCGAGGTGCTCTACACGGGCAATTCGACCACTGCGTCCTGAGACGAATAAAAAGCAAAGGGGACTGGTTGTTCCCACCAGTCAGGGGAAGAGACTCTCCGGCAGGGAGATCTCCTCTGTCGTCGGGAAGTGGTGAGACTTTTCCGCAGGGCTCCACCGGAGGTGTCATCGTGCAGGTCGGCTCAGCGTTACCCTCGTCGGATTCTTAGGTCCTGTGGCAACTTCTGAAGATCCAGTCCCAAAAGCCCTGCTTTTATGCAGAAAACCCCCATTCATTCAGCCTAGCTGTCAATCAACACATGCTAAGTGGTGAGCGGGGAGGCTCACCACTTGGGCCAATCACTTCAGAGTGCGACCGGAGTTGGCAAGGCAACTCGGTCCAGGGTGCCTGAACCCCCTCCTCACCCCTGTGGTAACCCAGACAGAATGGCACCACTTTGGAGAGTCTCTGTACAGAGCCTGCCAAAAGTGGAACAAAGGGCTCAACCTTTGGTTTAGGAGTCACAGAGACGAACACAGACGCCATTTTACAAACCGAGTTCTGGCAGAAAATACCATCCGATAAACTTATTTAAGATAAGTAGACCGGTGGTACGTTAGAGATTAACGAGAAAAAGTATCAATCTCCAACAATGGGACGAGTCCCATAGGGTTATGTTCGGGGTCGAACATAACAAGTAGTTTCCACTGCCACCAGCCAAAACTCGACGAGGGGGGACGGGACAGTGCCCCCTCGAATAACAGATCCAGGAGTAATCGAATTACCCCTACTAGTACGTCCACAATAGGATGTTTTGTACTAGTTCTGTTAGTAATTTTAGGTCTATTAAAGCCAATGGCGACTTTACATTCCCGGGGAGACAGTAGTCAGCCCCCGGGTATGGAGTCTATGGTGGGGGTCCGCTAGGACGCCTCAGTGCTACGGCACGTAGGGTGCGGTGTAACACACATAGAAAAACATATGAGACCCTATGGAGTAAAAGACCCCATAGCCCATAGAACACATTGACATTCAAAGGAATTACACACATACATGTCCAAGAGTGGGAGAAAAAGAGTCTCACTCTTGGCAGGATGGAAAAAACAAACTCCCGAAATCCAGCAAAGCTGCTGGGGGACTCACTAGGTTAGGAAATTCAGCCTAAACAGAGAATTCTCCGTAACAGCAGTGTATCGCACGGGGACACTGTGCGCCAGTCGCATGCGCCATTTTTGTGCGAATTTCTATGAATTACCCTGTAAGTTTTTATGTAATCTTATCTTCCTGTTCTCTGTTGCCCCCTGTTACCTCTGGGTTTTGCTCGCCATACTAAATAAATAAATAAACAAACAAACAAAGTGTCTTTCAACATACTTTGGGCCTGATCACGACTTTGGCGGTAACGCTGGCGGTATTACCGCTGGCAGAATTAGCCCTATCGCCGAACTCCCCAGCGCTAACAGCGCCGGATTATGATTTCGGTGGTAATGTAATTCCCCATTCACAATTGAGCCCATTCGGGACTGCCCCATTCCCCATTGGGCTCAATGGGGAAAATTCACGCTCTTACCGCCGGCGAATTTCCCGCCGACGGTAATAGCGCACATTTTCAGTGGATTTCCGCCCAGCCAAGAGCTGGGGCGAAATCCGCAAAAGTCCAGATTTGGCGGACCCTTATATCCGGCGGTAATAGCGCGACCGCCAGATTTAAGGGTTACCGCCAAAGTCCTGATGAGGCCCTTTGCTGTGAGTTTATACTTCAGCAGAATCCAGTTCATGGACTTTTTTGCATGTTCGCCTATGCAGTTCTATGAATTTTCTGTTTGTGGAGAAATCCACACCATATGCCGTGTGTTGTCCGTTATGTGATAAGGTAACTAATGGTATTTTGCAAGTGTACCTTATCCTAGAAGTTTAACTCCGTGCCTCCTGCTTTAGATTCAGTCAGTCTCCATGTCTCAAATGTAGTTCAAAACATCTGCAGAGTCAAAGGTTGCATCTTTCAATATTGAAGCTTGTGGCGGCCTTTCAAGTCAGAGGTGAGTTGCCAATCCACTCTCTTTCTGGTACTTTAAGCTATACTTTGCGCATTATAAATTCAAGGTTGCGACTCCCAGCAAAGGCAGGCCTCAGTGAGCTATTCAAGCATGTGGTATCTTGAGAGGTCTGGCTGAGTACTCTGGTCCACCAGAGCATTAATCACTTGGTACATGCATGTATAGTTCCTCTGCAGAGCATAGGCTGCTTCAAAGAGTTAAGAAGCACCGAAAGGGTTAAAAAGAACCGCAGGGAGAATTAAAAAGGGAACAGGGAGTAAGGTACAAGCATTGGCAACGCCAAAGGTTTTGGCTTTAGTATGTTTATGGCATAGGCGTTTTCCAGGTCAGTACATTATGTTACTACCTGGCCATAAGATAACAGCCCCTGGAAAAAGGTGTAGGCACCAGGGGCTATGATGTCAGTGCCTATGATACCTACACACAAGCCAAAACTGTTGGCTATGCCAATGCGTATTTGCTTGGGGCATTACTTTTAACTAAGCAGCTTATTCTGGAATGAAAATGGAAAATTGGTAGTAAACATGTTCTTGAAGTGTCGTCTGACTGCCCATCAGATGGTGCAATTCAAATCTCTGGCTGTTAATGCAAATGTATCCGGGTTATCGTGCTTCATACCGAAAGGTGAGAGTCATTCTTTGACCTCACCGCTTTGCCGATCTATCCCATTTATCTTGACCTGGCACTTGTCTTCTCAAACCCCTTAGCCCCCTCTCCTTGGCCCTGAACGTGACGCGCAAAATAGAATGTGTATGACGCGTTAAAGAAGAACTCGCTTGTCAGAATCATGAACTAGACTGATGATCTCTTGAACTGCTTCCGGGCTCACTCAGTTTAGTTGCACTCTTTGCATTTCAAATCCTAAAGTATTAGGTTTGGAAAAGAAACATGTGGTCAACTCTCCACTTGGGACTGCCTTTACATGCATCGATTTCAGAAATAACATTGCTGATGTCCTACAATACATCGACAGCGGGGGCCATGGCATGCGGACCCACGCATCAGCGCTCACTTATGAACATTTACCTCTTGGGGTATCGCATTCGGGTCATCCGAGTAAACATTACATGAAAAACACGTTGCTCAAGAGCTAAATCCACCAACACGGGTCACAAACATAATTTATGATGTGCCTTTGTGGCTCTTTGTACGTCAATGAAATACAAAAACAACATTGTGCCGGTCACAGTGACATATTTGAAAGTCAAATGGGAAATCATAGCACATTAGGCATGAATGCACACAGCTGTGAACCGCTGGCAGTGTGCAGGCCTTTCCATCCCAGTCCTTTGGTGACGTAGGCTGGGTGGGGCCTCGGGTTACTATGCGTCGAGTAGACCACGGATGGAACTATGGAGCAAAGAGGATCTGTGACTTCTGGTGCTCCAGGGTACGCTTCTGATTCAGAGTCCGCCTTAAATAAATGGATTAGTAGCAGTCTATGACACAACATGAACGTGGGCGCCGTAGCCAACATGGCCACCACCCATAGACATACACGGGAACCCCTTCTGCTGCATGGGCTGCAGGGGTATCTGTTACTCGTCTGATTAGCATCCGAACTGGAGCAGTGCATTATTCGCCCCTTTTGTTGATAAGTTCAACTACGTTTATGTTAGACATATGGAGAACATGAGGGTCGTAGATGTTGATAGACTCATCAGCCGATTGAGTTTCCCTGTTATCCAGGACTGTATTTTTTAAGATGCTTTATGCTTTTAAATACAGATTTGGATGTTCTTTTAAAGGTAAACTGGGTCTTTCTCTGAAGTCAACTCAAGCATAAGGTCAACAGGCCCATAGGGGTCACCCACACATGCATACATATGTATTTAACTGTAGAACCATCAAATTTTACTCTGTTCCAAAAAGTTCTTGCACCTTGTGATAATGTATTCCTTTACTCAAAAGGGGCAGTTTTCGAGATATTGGTAGAAGATATACACACTTTTATTAATATATAGCATACGACTATGTACTCTTGTTGCTTTCTCAGTACTGGGATGGCGAGTTTCTTACTGGTTATTAGTCGTAAATCATACATGTTCCGTCTACTAGATTTCACATACGTGAATTGTTGTAATAGTATTAGTATTGCATTCTGAAGGATGTAACACAAAACAATTGGCTCACTTACTTTAGACTTAAGCTGGATTTTCAAACCCTGCCTACCAGCATGCAACATGCATTGCGGATTTCGCTTTATATAGGCTTGAGCCTACAAGAACTACCCAAGCTTCCAGCATGCAGCATGGATCACTTGTTTCAATGTCTTTAGAATTGAATAGACCTGCAACGAGAAGTACTTGCTTTTCATTTCTTACACTTGAGAGGGTGACTTGAAACAACACCTCTTCCAGCTTACAAAGTGAATGACTTGTTTCAGTCATCTTAGCCTAAGGCTAGCAACTTGAGTTAGCTATTGGAGCATGCAACATGACTGACCTGCTTCACTTCTCTTAAACTTAGGCTAGCAGCTTGAATTCTTTCCAACCATCATGCAACACGAATGAGTTAATTGACTTCTCTTAAACCTCGGCTGGATACTTAGAACATCTCTACCAGCATGCACCACGAACAGTCCATTTCCCTTATCTCAGTCCTGGGCTAGCAACTTGAATTATTTCTATCGGCATGTATCATGACACGAATCGTTTAATTCAGACTTCGGCCGGCAATTCAATTATTTTCAATCATATAAAGCGCTCTGTTTTCCGAAGCTAGGTCTGCGCTCAATAAATACCCTAATATTAATAATAATCATCATCATGCAACATGGATGAGTTAATTCGCTTCTCTTAAACCTGTGTTTTCTACTCAGAACACTTCTACCAGCATGCAACGTGAAGCCTCCCTTGCCTGATCAGGGCATTAGTCCAGGTTGGAGAGGACCTGCTTCCATTCTCGGCTAGAAATTGCATGATGCATAATACTGAAACACTCATCCTCCTCTGAGGGCTTCTTAATCTCCTAATCTTCAGAGCTACCGAATCTGTCACCAAACAGATGTATTCTTCAGTGTTGCATCCTTCCTCCACCGACTGGGTGTCACCTGGTGATTGGTGTCTAGACAAGTAATCTGCCTCATTATCACTCCCTGGGCGATAAGTCAGTGTTATGTCATATTCTTGTAGCGCTAACAACCACTTTTCAATCCTGGCCAGGGGTCTTGCCGATGGCGCTGACATTATTGATACAAGCGACTTGTGGTCGGTGACCATGGACACTTTCTTCCCATATATGAAAAAGTGGTAGTTATGTTATGTTGTGTTGTGTTATGTTACTTGGCATGTATATAGCGCCTTATGTGTCATTGGTATGACCTCAAAGCGCTGGTAGGTTGAACGCCCTCGGGAACCGAAGTTCAGGTCAGTGGAGAGAGAGAGTGTTGTATGGTGCATGGGCGCACCAGATATGTGTGCAGTTGTAGTGGTTGTTGCATGATAGCTGCTTCTTAGCGGTAGGTGTGGTGCTGAGGAAATCAGTTGGATGTGCTCAGCCTGGAGGGTGCTCAGCTAGCTGTGTTTTATTAGGATGATGAGGTGTTCGTGGGGTCATGTTAGTGTGAGAACAGCTAAGCCGAATGTGTCATAGTATAGCTGTGTTCTAGTTGAATGATGATGTATAGGAGAGAGTAAGCGTAGTAGTGTGATATGGTGGTTATCAGCAAAGTGCCTGCAACCAAGCACGAGAGTAGGACAGGGGGCGTACATAGCGGCATACATATATAAAGTGACAGGAGGGCTAGGGTAAACATGTGATACAGATAACATGGTGATACAGGTACATAGCAGTGGTGACAACCCCACAACACTGCCAATGCCTCTCTTTCAATCTCGGAGTATCACTGCTCCATTGCCGAGAGATTTTACGTCACTTCCATAGTCTGTTAGCACTCCCACTAGACGAAAAAGACTAGCACCGACCTCCTGCCAGGATCAAAAAATGCCATGGTACTGCCTGTCGTGAGATCACCCTTAATTATTTCAAAGGCTTCTTGTTCATGAGGGGCCCACCGGTACATGGCTTCTTTCTTGATGAGGTTTCTTAGGGCTCTGACAGTGTGGCCACATTTTGGATGAAGCACCTGCAGTAGATGACCTTACCTACGAAGCTCATGACCTCTGACACATTCATCGGAGAGTGAGCATTTTCAAAGTCTTTCACCTTTGTTTAGCCGATATACCTTCTAACTAGAAGATATACCCAAAGAATTTCAATCTTTTTTTCAAGAAGACACATTTTTCTTCATGGAGCATCAGGCCCAGGCACTGACTGTATTTCAGGACCTTTTCCAGACACTCAGGGTGCTCCGCTTTTGTTCTTGCAAATTCTAAAATGTCATCACTTATGCTAATTGCTCCTTGTATCCCCACAAGGCCTCCCCTTACAATATTTTGGAAAACCTCCACAATGGAAGAGATGCCAAAACTTAATCTCTCCACCTGTAAAGGCACACGTGGGTAGAGCACAGGGTGATATATCTGGATGCAGAGTGAAGGACCAGTTGGTGGTATCGGCCCTCAGATCAAGTTTTGAAAAGAAGGCAGCCCCATGCAAATCCGCCACTATTCATCCATCGTGGGTGTGATGTGCCTTCCTGCTTGATGGCCTTTTTTTGGAAGGCAGATGTCGACACACAAATAGTCACTGAGTTTGGTTGTTTTGGTTTATATGCAACCGATATCAAGGATACCCTTTTTTAATGTCCTGGTAGTTTTTTTTTGCTCACTGTAAACACGTCTTCCAGTTTGATGACTTTCATTGTAGCATCCATTTTGGACGCCCGTACATCTGCCAGTTCATGCGATATTCACAGCTCCAAAATTCAGGGCAATTTCACAGAAAAACAACCTTGAATGAGTTGCGCCCGAACCTCATCTTCTTTGTCGACCAGCACAGAAGTGAAGGCCAATTGCCGAAGTCATGCATGGAAGGCATCTAGCGATTCATCCTCCCTTTGCCTGGCATCCCTGATCACAAACCTGTCATAGTCCATGTTAACCATGGGATTGAAATACTTAGTCAGTGCTGCCGTCGAATCCCTAGATGAGGCGTTAGCTGGACGGAGAGTCATGAATATTCTGTGAATCGCAGGGCCCGCAGAATACAACAGCGTAGACCTTTTTGCATTATCCTGCAGTTCCCTTTTTGTGACGAATCAACTTCCGGGGCACCTGTGGTCCAGGGATAAATATCGATTTTTAAAACCATCAATCAACCCCACGCCTCTAGTATACCAGAAGGGATCTGAACAGATTGGAATACAAATGAATTATAAGACCTCCTTGTCCAATTTTGTAACGTGGACGGAACGGCAGGATTATCTCTGCAAGGTCGAGGATTGTTGGTTAGTTGCAAAATAGCGAACATACAATTATTACCCAATGATAAAGGGACTGTCCAGTCAAGGTTGTATGATAATATCTACTTTATTATTACTACAACAGACAGTTCTAGCACACTACAAATACAACCACCTTGTAGAGTAACACAGAAGACAGACAGTTTTACGAAGGAAAAGGAAGCATTCTGGATACTGACAGGAGGGTAGTTGGTAAAGTAATCAGTCTTACAGTCCAAGGTTATTCGGTTTCAGTGCCAAGGCGGAAAAGGCTTGTAACTGTCTCTAGGGGCCTTCGGAGTAGGACCAGGGGGGTAGAACCATAATGTACCTGGTGCTGAAGAAGTTCTTGGCGCTTAACAGTGTCAAGGTGGTTCCAGTGTCGGTAGACTGCTGCGGGTACCAGGCGGCAGGCAGTTTGGCGAGCGAGGCTGGATGAATGGCTGTAGGCTGTCCGGTGCAGCAGCTCTGGGCCAAAAATCATTGTCTCTGTGGTAGTTGGCGGATCTGGAATGCTGGTCAAGGCATCTCGGATGGCTCTGGTGACTGCGGTGTGACAACAGTCAGCGGTGCAGCCGGATGCTGTTTGAGGACTTTACTGTCTTGAAAATGTCCTTAAAAGATGGACGCTGGACGATGCTTGTGTGGCACTCCTCCTAGCTTCTTCGCAGGGCTTGTGTCCTTTCAAGGCGGACAGTCCAAAGCTCACAAAAATGATTGCAGGAAACGGCCTTGTCCTTCGTCCAGAGACTCTCCGCCACTTCCCATCCAGGGAGCTTGCTGGCAGAACCGAGCAGAGCACTCTGTGTGCTGGCTGGGTACTGGTTCTGGAGTTGCTGGACGGGTCCTCTGAGACCGGTATCTCCCTCTGTTCCCTAGGAGATGCTTAGGGGAGGGATCTTGCTTCCCTCTTGGAACTCTTGGAACTCCTGGCCTTCCTTTACTGGTGGAAGATGGGAGGTAGACTGTACCTTCAGCCCGGATCCAAATTAGTCCTTCTTCTTACTCCTTTCAAAGTCTTCAGGTGATCTGATAAGTGAGCCAAATTGTAATTGGTGCAAGCCAAGTCCACCTTAATGAACCAATCCTGGGTCCCAACCAGCAATCATTGGTTATGCATGAGGCCAGGACCAGTGTGCTCTGCAACGGGAAAGACAAGGGGTGACAAAATATACTTAAGTCCCACCCATCTTGCTGTCTGTTGTAGATCAACATGTCTCTCTGATTAACTGAGCCCTCTGTGACTCATGATTGAAGTGCAGGATTACCTTGAGGTTTGAGCTGTGAGCAGACTTCCTGTCTCCCAAAACCACATACTCCTCCCCCTCTGAATGGGGTCAGCTCATCAGGGGATTGCCTATGGTAAATAGTGGTCCCAGACATGGATTTCATACAGAGGGGTGGGAACTAGCTTCCAGTTGACACATTGAGTACTAAAGAGGTGTTATTCCCAACTTCTTGTTGTCTATTCCAGCAACCAAGCCCCTTCAGGCTTGCTTCAATTATCTCTCATTAGTATGCACTGCCACCAGTCGGAGGACAAGAGGAATGCAGATCCATGGAGCCTTTGATATTTAAATTAGGATGCTGATGGCTGGAGGAATGTGTGACTTCTCCCTTCTGGAGATTCTTTGATGTACTTGGGGCTGACACATTCCAGCTGAATATGACAGGGGAAGATGGCGCCTATAGGTTGTGTCATTCCGTTGTACATGTGACTAAGCATTTTGTGCAGAAAGCAGATTGCTGTGTGTGGAATGGCTTCATACAGTCCTCAGAGGTTGGTCTCCCATTATTCCTTTTCATTATTACAAAAATCAAAAAAAGCCCAGGCGAGCGCCCTATGCCCTCGGAGATGGTCGAATTCCTCACACTTGTTGCATCAAAATACAAGTCAGTCTTTCCAGCCACAGCGCTCATCTCGGATCAGGACTTGACGGGGCCCCCAAGACATCAAATTCTACCAAGGGTTCTAATGAGCCCTGCTGTTAAGGGAGTCTTCCAACACCTTGGGCCTCATTCTCAACATCGTCCATCCTTATCCCTGTGTGACTCTACTCCAATTTCTGACAGGGCATATGGATCATTTACTACAGCCGCAGTAGTTTCCAGCCGGTCACACTGGAGTGTGTTCGACCTGATGTTGATGACAGAGGCACACAAGCACTTCCCTGGGGAGACACACTGCACACATTTCACTTCCTCTCAGCCATCAGGCACCATCTACGCAATGTAAAGCCTTGTGCAGTTCATCTGGACCATGAAGGTGATCTGCAACACCATCCACTCTTGTCTGCAACTTTCTTTATTTTCATTTTGTTTTCTTTTGATGTGTGCGCCGCAACGGGGTGGTTCACACGCTAGTGCGCTCTCTTTCAGACTCGAGGAAAAAAACAGCGCCCTTCCTTATTGCCGCCCCACCATCACAGAGGCCACTGAGATCCAAACCTTCCATCTGGCTGTTATTAGCAATGCCGTGGGCTAGTGTCACCGGACCTCACCGCTCAAGGGCGCTGAGCAGCCACTGTTAGAGTATGGCGGGCCCACAATAAGGATCTATGCCCCCCGACACTAACACAGACACAGTACACCAGTGTTTCATTTGTCGGGTCAGCTTGTGCACTGCCAGTGTGCCTTGTGGGGCGACCCTTTATTTATTGGACGTGCTGATGTATCAGCACGTCCTCTTAAAGGCATCATAACAGGAAAGAAAGAAAGAAAGAAAGAAAGAAAGAAAGAAAGAAAGAAAGAAAGAAAGAAAGAAAGAAAGAAAGAAAGAAAGAAAGAAAGAAAGAAAGAAAGAAAGAAAGAAAGAAAGAAAGAAAGAAAGAAAGAAAGAAAGAAAGAAAGAAAGAAAGGAGCAAGGAATTATAGAAATAAAGGATCAAGCAAAGATAGAAAGGGGCAAAGAAAGAAAGAAAGATAGAAAGAAAGAAATCAAAAATGGTAAAGAATCACACAATAGGAGCTGGGCCATGTTACAGTGGTAGACAGCTTGCAGAGACTCCTTCAGCTGACTCTGCTGTGTCGAAAGGAAATGGTGCGCTAGGGAGTTTGTGAAGGCCAGGCATCTGAATGTGCGCCAGAATGCACAAAGGCTATGGGTGGGGGCAAAGGGTATCACGTGTGTTTCTCCATTGTTAGGGAGCAGATTGCAACATGCCAGGATGGCGGTTCTGTGGACACGTCAGCAGAAGCAGGAAGTACAGGCAGACACATATAGAGCCATAATGCAGCACCATCGTGACTATCGTAAGATGACCCTAAACCATCCAATATTTGTTTTCTTGTGTACTAGTGCTTTCGCATGTTCCTTCCAATTCTATAGTCACGTTCAAATTAACTTACAGACTTTTTGGCAAGAATATATTATTAATTTATTTATTTGTTTGGCAACTTTGTGAAGTGTTTTCACTGATCTGCTTTTAACAGGTTAACAATGTAAACAAAGAAAATAAGATGACGAAAGCAAAAGAGGTTATCAAGATCCTAAACTATTTTTAAGAAGTAGGTGACACATTACTCATGGTGGGAGCTGAATGAAAAGCAAGTGGAATTAATTTTCAGGAAAAAACCCACAAGTAGGCCATGGAAAGATGAGAGGAGAATATGAGTAAGGTGTCAAGTGAGAGGAGAATATAAATAAGGTGTGAAGTGAGAGGAGAATATGAGTAAGGTGTGAAGTGAGAAGAGAATTTCAGTAAGGTGTGAAGCGAGAGGAGAATTTGCGTAAGGTGTGAAGTGAGAGGAGAATATAAGTAAGATGTGAAGTGAGAGGAGCATAGAGGCAAGGTGTGATGTGAGAGGAGAATACAAGTAAGGTGTGAAGTGAGAGGAGAATATGAGTAATGTGTCAAGTGAGGAGAATATAAGTAAGGTGTGAAGTGAGAGGAGAATATGAGTAAGGTGTGAAGTGAGAAGAGAATTTGAGTAAGGTGTGAAGTGAGAGGAGAATTTGCGTAAGGTGTGAAGTGAGAGGAGAATATAAGTAAGATGTGAAGTGAGAGGAGCATAGAGGCAAGGTGTGAAATTAGAGGTGAATATGAGTAAGGTGTGAATTGAGAGGAGAATTTGAGTAATGTGTGAAGTGAGAGGAGACTATGAGTAAGGTATTGGACATAACACCTAGGTTGCAGGTGGGGAGGATTCAGGAATGAAAGAGGTGGCAGGAAGTGACAAGCAGGGAAGGTGAGCTTTGCATACTGAAATGGGAAAGAAAATAATATCTGTGTTTTTGAAGTAGAAATGAAGGAAAGACATAAAGATATAGGAGTTGTTGAAAGGAAATTTCATACAAAATCGCCACAAAAAAACCCCCCACTCGAAATCAAAACTCAAGAGGGAAAGACTTGATAAAATCGTGGTGAAACAAAGACAAAAACTTAGCAAAATCAAACGAATGGCATCAAACCTTTTACGTGGATATCAACCTTTACATACACCATGACATGATTTACACTATATTATACACCAAACCAACAGCAGTGAGTAGCACGTTGCACAAAACAAGTAATCATCCTACCCATGTTATAAACAACATTCCATTTGATGAAATATTAAGGATAAAACGGAATTGTACTACACAAGAAAATTTAAAAACACATGCACATCAAATGATGAAAAACTTTCATTCAAGACAATACAGTCAGTCTTTGATCACCAAGAGCTATCACAAAACATGTGGGAGAATAAGAGAACAATTACTACAAGACAAAAAAACAATACCTGTCACTGCCAACCAACAAAACACAAGATTTATTAACACTTACAGTACAGATAACTGTATCTTTAAAAAAATCTTATTGAAAAACTGGGACATACTCAAAGTAGACCAAGATTTTCACAAAATATTGGATTAAAAACCCACCATTTCAAAATTTCAAGAGTATTAAAGACAAACTCAGTTCATCTCACTTCCAATACAAACACCTTGTATCAACTAAACCATAATCAATGTGGCTACAAGCACCTTTAAAGGGAAACTACACATATGGCCAATACCAGATATGCAAATACTCTGAGCATGCCAAGAAAACCATCTTAATGTCCAACAGCAAAAAAATAGACATAAAACAACTGATAAAATTCAACAGTACTCATGTCATCTATGGCATCAAATGTGTTTGTGAGCTCACATATATTCGAAGCACGATTAGACAACTCAAAAAAAGAATTGGGGAGCACATAAGAGCTATAATAAATGAAGATACAATATCACCATTATCAGTACATTTCCAATCAAACCATACTCAGGATCACCTCAGTGCATTACGATTCTTCGGAATAGAAAAAAATAACACCCCACCAAGAGGAGGCAAATTAGCTCCACTTAGGGCTTGTAAAACTTCTTTTAGTTATTGCTAGTCCTGAACAGTCACAGGACATAGCCCCAGTTAGCACCTTATCTGGAAACGTAACACCAGCAATAAGATTGCACCATAGCTGTTGAAGACTGGATATCCTACAAGTTGCTTGGACATTATGGAAAATAATGTTTTAGAGTGTATAATGGTTGTAAATAGGTCTTGTGCCAGTGCCATTTTATATAGTGTGGGATAAATTAACCCACTCAGCTGTGCATTACTACATCAATTTGCTGCAATGGTGCAAGAAACAGCAAAATGGCTGCGCTGACTCTTGTGCACGCCAGGATCTCAAAACTGCATTTTTGCAACAACCAGAAAATGGCTGAACCACCCTGCCACACACATTTCAGGTGGGGTGGAACAGAGTACTCACTGCAGGAATGTGCCAGTGTGCTCTGCAACATTCAACATGGAGTGAAGTGAAAGAGATAGCATTACTTTGCTGAAAACCCAAAATGCCTCTTTAAAATGACACCTCTTTCAACCTTTAAAAGTGCTGCTTGGCGCTAAACTCATCCAGTCCTTATGAACCACTGTGATTAAAAAGTCTGTGCAATGCTCAGGATCATCCATTGTGTCTCAGAAGAACCGGGCCTCATTTGAATGATGGCTCCTGTCAAAAGTATCTTTGAAAAATCAACGAGGGGCTTTGTTTTCATTTTACACGGGAAATGCATCTATTTTCTTTGCAAAAGTATCAAAATCAGCAGTTCATAGAAAGACTCTAACTGCCTGATTCATGGAATTATTTGCGCCAAAATCGCAGATTTGTTCTCCTTTCTTTCCAAAAATACCTACACTTCAAACAGGGATTTTCGGGCAGAAAGGAGCGCAAATATGCATATTCGGCACACATAATTCCATGAATCAGCCTTTAAATAGATGCCTGTCTAAATGTATCCATGTTGCAAAACAACTCCAGTACTCAAGAAAAGAACTATAGCTCCATAAAGTGTGTATTTGCTGGAGATAAAAACCGAATTTAAAGAAATGGTAAAATGTTCTTTTTCTGACTGAAGAGAGAAAATCACCTATGTAAAAGTAAATTGTTGTGTGAAGGCCTGTTTACTTAGCAATTTAAAATGCTTTGTTGCTTGTAAAAGTACACCTATAAACTGTTTTGATTCCACAGGTTTAAGTGAAGATGTAAAATGTATAGGCTAAGTTGGCAAGTTAAAAAAAAACTTGCTCTGCCAGTTGCTAGCATTGAGAAAGGGTGACACCTCATAAACTTCTGGCACAAGAAAGCACTAATTGCTAGCTTGAAAGACTTTGAATGCACCAGGACAAAGAAACTTCACAAGCTCATCAGACATTCGTGTTTGCTCCAGGCTGGGACAATAGCAGGCTGAGACTCTCACTTGTCAAGTGTGAGGGGCAATAAAACCTCCAATCAGGAGAGAGGCCCACATCCTGCTTCAAAGAAACTGACAATTGACAGCAGTTGGGGGAAAGAAAAAAAAACTGATCAAGTGACAATGGACTTCCTTTTGGCTTTAAAGGCTATTTTTTAACTGAACTTTAAAGGCATTTAACTTTGCAGAAAGAATTAGGAAAAATATGAAAAGTTTGTAGTTCTAAATCTAATTGTATGCTCTTTCTTTGAAAACTTGGTAGAACTCATTACTGCATAAGGAACAGACGTTATAAAATATGACAGATTACGGGGAAAGTATTGATGTTGCGAGCATAACATTTTGTACATACATCCTTGGGGATAATGCACATCTGTGTACAACATTGGGGAATTTTAGGCCAAATCTTTCAGGTTTAAAAGCGCGAAACCAGTCCCACAGACTTGGGGCTTGGATTGAAATATGACGCACAAAATATGTAACCTGTGCATCTGATTTTCTCAGAGGTGGCAACTGCATAAATATGTGCTTGTGGCAAAATTAGACTTTGGTTCCAGTAGCTAGGGGAGGTTTCAAAACACTGTAAAAATCACCCCTTAAATATGGCATCCTTTTACTGTGATCCAATCAGCGAAGAGCTAGGAGGAGACTTCTACCTTGCCCAATCCTGTTATTAGAGGCAGGATTAGTAAATCTGCCCTGGTCATATACTTTAGTAATGTCATCTGGCATGATAGATAAAGGCCTTTGACAGCACACGGGGTACACACTGACTCCTGACTTTCTTCCTGAATTCCTGCGTGGCGTCTGGTTCCTGATTTCTTCATCCTGTTTGATCCTGATTCCAGCTTCCCATTGCAAAGCCAAGGCCTATGCATTGCTGACCCCATTTTCAGCTAGGCCTCAAATTCTTAAAAAATCCTAAACACCCAAGGGAAGCATCCTGATCCAGCCTGGCTTTCTGCTACTAGATGCATGCATGCTGCAAACTTAGTATCCAGTAACCAGAAGTGTCAGTCCAGTGCAGTCTGGTGACCAGAATGGCCCAGCTGATCCTGTCCCACCAGATTTGACCAGCTGTCCTGTGTTAAACCAGATCCGTGTGGTGACAACAAATCTTGACGGTCCAAAATCCTAAATTAAAATGGACTGTAAGTATTAATAGCAATCATAGAAAACCATAGTATACCTTGCCTTGCCCTATCCCAATCTCTAAACCATCCCATCCTTACCTTAATACCTTGTAACATTGTCAGAATCCTTATTGCAATCCTGTCCTTGATTTATCTTGCTAAGCGCCATTTCTTTAGTCATTTTTATCTTGCGTAAACCCTACACTATCAATCCTATTTCGAGTGACCGAACTGATTCCGCCAGGGTGGGCGCTGGGGATCTGGGGTTGAAATCATGAATCAACTCTAGACCTTACTGTGTCCCTCTTTGGTATTCTAGCTGGAACGCTCTAGTATAGAGTAAAACTTAGAGTAAAACTGTTCTTGTCCCAATTGAATTTCTTTTCTGTTTTCACTACCCGATTTTCTAAAAACGCCTCTCATTCCACATTGCATATCTCCCTCAGTTTAACAGCTAGAGACCTCATTTCAATTTGTGATTATACTTAAGACCTATAGGTACACCCCAACCAAAAAGACGCACTCAAAATCATTGAATTTTTATTGAAAACCATTTGGTTAATTCTAGGCGGGAATCAACATTTTTGCAAAGTTTTACACATGTTATTTTTATTCTAAATTATTTTCAACCTTCCATTCAAATTCAAATTGTTTAGTTTTTGCTCAAACTATTGCTTATAACTGCTAGTACCGTTCCAATGTTGCTCCCATAGAAATTTGTAGTGATTTAGGGATTTTTGCACACTTTCAGTGTTTTATTCAGCCATTTTCGAGTGTCAGTTTATCATTGTAAGGTTTCAAATCTGTTTTCACTCTTGTTTGAGGAGGGAAGGTTGGATTTGAATTGTGTTTATTGTTCCTCATTCCTGATTACCTGCTGCTTCCTTATATCTATTTAGGATTGATTATTTGGGGGTCGAGGAATATTGCAGGGGGGAATTCTAACTTGAGTGCTATCTTTCCAAAAATTCAAAGTGTTCCTATTTCTCTGGTGTTTTCTATTTTGTCTTGTTAAAGAATGAATTTAAGTGCATTACATACCTTCTTATTTGTTATTGTCACCACATTGATGATTGCTGCCCCATATATTAACTCCCCCACGACTGGAAGTCCAGAAGAAGTCGGGGTGAATCTGTGGGATAAATTAACCCACTCAGCTTTGCTTTACTATATCACTTTACTGCAGCAGTGCAAGAAACAGCAAAATGGCCGCACTGACAACAACTAGAAAATGGTTGCACCACCCTGCCACACATTTTTCAGGTGGGGTAGAACAAATTACTCACTGCAGAAATGTGCCAGTGTGCTCTGCAACATGTAACATGGAGTGAAGGGTAAGAGGCAGCATTACTTTGCTGAAAACCCAGAATGCCTCTTTAAAATGACACCTCTTTCAACCTTTAAAAGTGCTGCTTGGTGCTAATCTCATCCAGTCCTTATGAACCACTGTGATTAAAACGGACCTGCAATGCCCAGGATCATCCATTGTATCTCAGAAGAACCAGGCCTCATTTGAATGACAGCTCCTGTCAAAAGTATCTTTGAAAAATCAACCAGGACCTTTGCTTTCATTTTACACAGGAAACACGTCTATTTTCTTTGCAAAAGTATATAAATTAGCTGTTCAGAGAAAGACTCTAAATAGATGCCTGTCTAAATGTATCCATGCTGCAAAACAACTCCAGCACTCAAGAAAAGAACTATAGCTGCATAAAGTGTTTGTCATGGCCATTGGGCAAGAGCCCAGGCCTTCCTCACCCTCAGGGTCCAAATGGACCCATTCCTGGTGCCTCTGGCGCCAGGCTCATAGAAAAGTGTGCTTTTCACACTCTTTACCTAAGGCACGTGCATCAGGGACCAGCGTGGCCATAGAACATCATTGGGAGACACGTGCAAGAATCCCTGGGAGGGGTAAGGTAGAGCCACAAGGCGGGCCAAAGGGAGGGGCCAGAGCCAGCCTATTTAAGGGAAGCCCAAGCACATTCCCTTGCTTCACGTTATTCTGCTTTGCAGTGTGACACTTACCGCTGTTCCTCAGCTCGGTTCTTGTTAATCCACCTCTGAAGATCATCTTACCTGAAGCCTGCGACTCCATCTCGGAAGGCACAACTTACCTGAGATCAGCCGCTCCATCGCTGCAGGCGCACATTACCTTATTCCAGCCTCTCCATCGCTGAAGGCGCACCTTACCTGAGTTCAGCCGCTCCATCGTTGAAGGCGCATCTTACCTTATCCCAGCCTCTCCATCGCTGAAGGGGCACCTTACCTGATTCCAGCCACTCCATCGCTGTGCGCGCTCCCTACCTGATTTCCATCACCATCAGAGTCGGGCCTTTCCTCACCCGATCTGGACGCCCAGCGACACGGGAGCTCCTCTTCTTTTCTTCCTCTTCACGGTATCTTCATCCTGGGCCGCAGATCGGCCTTCGAGCCTCCAGACTCTGCTCCACGCCACCAGACCGCACCTGCAAGGGAAAAAGAACACAAGAGGTTAGCAATCTTATAAATAACAAACACTTGGCCGTGCCATACCTGAGTTTAGAACTCTATTATAACGGCCAATTTACCTGCTGATTTGAGAGTTCCATCATCCTAGGGCATCCCCAGAACTACTCCACGATTCCGATCTACTATCTTCACACCTATTGGGAAGAGAAGAGACATTGCAAGAATTATTTTATTATTTTACAATCAAGGCAAAAGACTCACTGCCAAAGACATTATAATAAATGAACAATAATCACAGCAAAAGACTTACCTTCCAAGTGGATTGGTCGCAGCCGGTCTGGATCACCACTTCCTCGGGCCAGTGAAGCAACTAGGTCCATTTTACGTGCCCCTGCTGAAGGAAGCAGGACGGAGAGCTCAGCATTACAAAACCACAGGTGAGCTTGCATGGGAAAACTCTTGCGCACTACATTTTGCCATGAAAGGGTCGAGGGAAATCGCGACACGCCCACACCATTCTCATTGCCTCTCATCTTCGCCCAGGGGCAAGACCAGCATCCAGAACAGCCTACACCGCAGCAGCTGGGGAAGATAGCCGACACAGGGGAGCCGGGTCGAGGGAGGGCTACAACCATGCCCCAATGCCCCTGCAGAGCCCGGCTGAGCGTAACAGTGTGTATTTGCTGGAGATGAAAACCGAATTTAAAGAAATAGTAAAATGTTCTTTTTCTGACTGAAGAGAGAAAATCGCCTATGTAAAAGTGCATTGTTGTGTGAAGGCCTGTTTACTTGGCAATGTAAAAGGATTTGTTGCTGGTAAAAGTACACCTATAAACTGTTTTGATTCCACAGGTTTAAGTCAAGATGTAAAACTCATAGGCTAAGTAGGCAAGCTAAAAAAAAACTTGCTGTGCCAGTTGTTAGCCTTCAGAAAGGGTGACACCTCATAAACTTCTTGCACAAGAAAGCGCTAATTGATAGCTTGAAAGACTTTGAATACCCAAGGACAAAGAAACATCACAAGCTCATCAGACATTCATCTTGCTCCAGGCTGGGACAATAGCAGGCTGAGACTCTCACCTGTCAAGTGTGAGGGGCAATGAAACCTTCAATCAAGAGATAGGCCCTTCATCCTGCTTCAAAGAAACTGACAATTGACAGCAGTTGGGGGAAAGAAAAAAAAACTGATCAAGTGACAATGGACTTCCTTTTGGCTTTAAAGGCTATTTTGTAACTGAACTTTAAAGGCATTTAACTTTGCAGAAAGAATTAGGAAAAATATGAAAAGTTCATAGTTCTAATCTAATTTTATGCTTTTCTTTGAAAACTTGGTAGAGCTTATTACTGCATAAGGAACAATAGTTATAAAAGATGACAGATTCCGGGGAAAGTATTGATGTTACGAACATAACATTTTGTACATGCATCATTGGGGATAATGCCCATCTGTGTACAACATTGGGGAATTTTAGGCCAAATATTTCATTTTTAAAATTAACAAAATGTGTCAGCAAGGCGAAACCAGGTCCCACAGACTTGGGGTTTGGATTGAAATATGACGCACAAAATATGTAACCTGTGTATCTGATTTCCTCAGAGGTGACAAGTGCATAAATATGTGTTTGTGGCAAAATTAGATTTTGGTTCCAGAAGCTAGGGGAGGTTTCTAAATACTGTAAAAATCACCACATAAACATGACATCCTTTTGCAGTGATCCAATCAGTGAAGAGCTAGGAGGAGACTTCTACCTTGCCCAATCCTGTTATTAGAGCCAATAGTAGTAAGCCTGCCCTGGTCATATACTTTAAGTGATGTCATCTGGCATGATAAATAAGGGCCCTTCACAGCACACGGGGTACACACTGATTCCTGACTTTCTTACTGAATTCCTGTATGGCGTCCGGTTCCTGATTTCTTCATCCTATTTGATCCTGATTCCAGATTTCCATTGCAAAGCCAAGGCCTATACATTGCTGACCCCATTTTCAGCTAGTCCTCAAATTCTAAAATAATCCCAAAAACTCAAGAGAAGCATCCTGATCCAGCCTGGCTTGCTGCTACTAGATGCATGCCTGCTGCAAACTTATTATACAGTAACCAAAAGTGTCATTCCAGTGCAAGCCGGTGACCAGAACAGCCCAGCTGATCCTGTCCCACCGCTTTGCCCAGCTGTCCTGTGTTAGACCAGATCAGTGTGGTGACCACAACCCTTGACGGTCCAAAATCCTAAATTAAAGTGCACTGTAAGTATTAATATGAATCATAGAAAACCATAGCATACCTTGCCTTGCCTAGTCCTATCCCAATATCTAAACCATCCCATTCTTACCTTAATAACTTGTAACATTGTCAGAATCCTTACTGCAATCCTGTCCTTGATTTATCTTGCTAAGCGCGATTTCTTTAGTCATTTTTATCCTGTGTAAACCCTAAACTGTCAATCCTATTTCGAGTGAACGGGCTGGTTCCGCCAAGGCGGGCGCTGGCGATCTGGGGTTGAAGTCATGAATCAACTCTAGACTTTACTGTGTGCCTCTTTGGTATTGTAGCCGGAATGCTCTAGTATAGAGTAAAACTTAGAGTAAAACTGTTCTTATCCCAATTGAATGTCTTTTCTGTTTTCACTACCCGATTTTGTAAAAACGCCTCTCATTCTACATTGCATATCTCCCTCAGTTTAATAGGTAGAGACCTCATTTCAATTCTTGATTATACCTAAGACCTATAGCTACACCCCAACCCAAAAACTCAAATCAGTGAATTTCACCCGTTTTTATTGAAAACCATTTGGTTAATTCTAGGCGGAAATCAACATTTTTGCAAAGTTTTACTCATCTTATTTTTATTCTAAATTATTTTAAACCTTCCATTCAAATTCAAATTGTTTACTTTTGCTCAAACTATTGCATATGACTGGGACTATTACATCAGAGGAGTCCACAGTCTGTATTTTAGCAAGCACACCGGAAGGACTCTATGTACTCTGCCGCGATGCCTCAGTCCAAATCTTTCCCTATTTCCTTGGAGTCTGCTATGAAATGTTGCACCTCAGAGAGACCTCCTAATCCCATGACTAAACCCCTTGATGATATGTAATCCTCATTCTTTCTATCGAGTAGGAGTTTGGAAAAGGAGGCTGTGCCTCTGGTAGATCACTCTTTAACTAAATCTGTTTATGTTTGTTTATGTTTATTTTATTTATATAGCGCAAACCAGGCCCTGAGGCAACCGGGCGCATATCTTGGCAGAAGGTTACAGGTAAAACATATCATCACATTGGTATCAACAGATTGCGAACAACATATACAATATATACAATATAAAGATATTGATGACCACCTATGTGAGAGGAATTAACAGAACAGCAAAAGAGCAAGTCAATTAATGGTGGCTAAGCAGCATTATGCATTTGTTTTGCACCCGCCTCATCAGACCCTGATTCATACACTGTTAAATGAATGAACAAATGTGGGCTCTCATGCTGCCCTTATTCTTTTGCTGCGATCTCTTGTTTTGTTACATGATGTGCTAATTCGGGAATGGTAAGAACATCCCCGGTTTTTAGCATAAATATTGAGATGTGTGTGTAAACCTTGATTTATAGGAACAATTGCTTCGGATATTCCTCCTTAAATGAGGTAATTTTCTGAAAAGTCAGTGATGGCCCAAACCATAACCGATCCCAAGTCACGGGATCAATACTTACTGATTGCTGTGGATGAACTTGGCTCTCTGCTAAATGAAATAATCCATGGACTACCAAAAGTGTGACCAGGGATACATTGAACTCCAAGGATGTGCCCGAGATCTTAACTGATAAGCCCATCGTAAAAGAGCCAAGGACGAGGCTTCACACCCAAAATATTACCAATAAGTTGGCTAAGATACAATTGCAAGAAAACAGAGCTCACATACATTTCTCAGATCCTGGATTCTGGATAATAATTCATTATCTAGTATCCTGGGTGAAACACATGTTTATTCTCCCACAAAGTTGAGAAATGTCAGGGTTAAAGGGAATAAACTCACTAATCAAATCAAACAAAATAAAAATAAAAAGGCGCTGCATTTCACTACAGCTATGAAACCTAAAACAAACACAAAAACAGTAGCAAGTCTACCCTGTAATGATCAGGGAATATTACACTATTTATTTAAAGGTGAAGTCCCTAAAGAACAAAAAAGTATCCGCGTTTGCATTGGAAAAAAAACAACGCAGAGCAACACAGAGTTGAATCTCGATCCCATGCTTAGAAATTGGTTTCTGGTATTAAGTGCTTTATACATGATTAATTTATTAATTTAACTAACATGCCTGATTTCAAAATGCTGGATGAATCTGTACATAGGATAATCACAGAAGAGGCCATTCAAGATCCTTGGCCTCAAGAAGACAGTCCCAGTCCAGTTTCCATGGCAATAAAGCAAGAAACTGTGATAAGACAACACTTTATTGCAGAGGATTAAAGTGACTTCCGACATACTTCCTTAAATATTAATCTGAAGGATTCTCTTTGAACCTGCAGACCAACTCTACACGGCAAGACGGATCCATATAATAATGTCTATGTGAAAAGGTCATCAGGTTCTGGTGACATTTTCCTGACTACCAAAACTCTTTCCCCAAATATTATAGGAGGGGTATAATTATATATTATTAACTCCAATCGTACAATATTTGGGGAAAGTGTTTGATAGCCTGGAGGGTGTATCATTAATGCATTTTTTTTAAAAGCCGCCAACCTGATGCCTTTTTTCATGGCAACATTATTACCTGATACCGGCAAGACTAAGCTGCCCCTGCTTTGGATAAGATAGGCTTTGACCAATTGTTCAGAGAGCGAAATTGTTCTAACCTCTTAAATTTGTGTGCTATAATCCGGACCCTATGTCTACTCGAATCTCCATACATAGGCTTGGCGTAATTTGTAGAGGATATGCTTGTAGACCTTATGGTGATTCACGTTACAGCAAAATGTATTCATAACCTGATTCTATGGCAATCTGAAGCGCTATTAACATTAGATGTTGATGTATTTACATATTACCAGGGCCTTCTTGCAAAAAAAGAAAAGGGACGGGGGTACTGGTAAATTTAGTAAGATTGAAATTGCATTTTCTGATTCAACATATTTGTCAAAAGACATTTATGCTATATTTTGATGGGTAGGGGACAAAGGAAGCTCTGTCTACTTAATAATGACCTCACTTCTGTAAACAAGGCTGGTGACTAGTTACCAGCCCTCCTAGAGGCTAACAAGGATAGCCCTCCCAAGCTGTGCTACATTTAATAACTTTCCAATACAACACCTGTTCTACAACTCCAGAGGATACTCTAGTCTTCTGAATCCCAAGGCGGAGTTCCCTGATCTTAAACAATTCAAAATGTGCATGTTACAAGAGGTTTGGTTAATTGATTCACTTCATTTGGATGGTTTTTCTATCTTTTTGTATAAGCCATTAAGAACCTCAACGATCGACCGTATTGATAATGCTCTTAGTTGTTCATTCGAAGAATGGTCCACCAGTCCCACAATGTCCTGGTGGTGAACTTAAACTGGTATGAGAGCAAACAGGGGACAAATTACCAATTACTTGTGATAAATATTTATTGGAACCACAATAGGGTAACTAAAGAGTTGCTTCATACCGGCGTGAGTAGTCTTTTGTCAAGGTGGTATAATAAAATAGGCTCTGGTTTAGTAATCATTGCTGGTGACTTAAATTGTTTCTGCCATATTATTGATATATTTGATGATAATTAAACTTTGATTAATGAGGGGGAGGACCTAAACTTCAGAGGAGCCAGATGGATTGATTTAATAAGCAGCTGCAAATGCATAAGTTCAGTGGCAATACACCTGGGGGTATACCTAGCCATGCCACTTGGCGGTGGGGAATGATTACTTCAATAATAGATTATATATTTTGCTCAGTGTCCATATTGTTCAAATGTTGATCTTTACATGACAAACAACCGTGTCGCAGTGACAATGATTGTTTAACATTTTCTTTTCTAAATCTAGTGCAAAGGGACCCACTTCACTTGATGTTAATAACTCAGGAAACAGAATGACCCAGTCATCCAAAAATATAATTCTACACAAAGATCTACTTTTTTGAGACTATTAACGATACAGGGTTCTGTCGCAAGGATGTAATAACTTTCATATCGGAATATAATCCAAAGATAAATCCAGTTGGATTGTGGATATCTATGCCAACACCAAAAAGGTAGTGAAATATTACCCAGGAAAAGAGAATATCAGAGGGCAGTCACAAACCCATTGAGGAATAGGACAATTCCATTGCCAGATATCCTAGACAAGAAGCGATAATAATTCAATAAAACTGCATAAAATCAATTTTAAATTACGTGACAGTGAGCATATGCTGTTTAATATCTGTGGAAGGAACTCAAACAATTTGTGTAACTAGGTTCGTAATGTAGATCACCACGAAAGCAGCGCTCCTCAGACAAATCCGATATAAAAACATTCTTGGATAAGATTTTATTTTACAACATCGGACATGGTCTTAAGTATTGTTTCCTCTTTCATTAAGGAGTCATGGGACCTTGGATGAGTACTTTTTCTTGCTCAGACATTGCCCTGAAAAATGTGAAGGGCCCAAGAGCTGTGGGTCCTGATGGATTTACTAATCTTGTGCTGAAAGGAGATCCAATAATGTGGGCGAAACTTCTATCTCCATTTTTCCGAGATATATCAAGGAGTTATATGTTGCCAACTACATGGTCCAAGAGCTATATTGTACCTATTTATAGGAAGGGAGGCAGGGGAGCAGCACAATAACTCCAAAAACTACTGCCCAGTTGCGTTACTAGATTCCACTAGCAAAATATTTGTGTCCCACTTGCGAGAGTAGTTTGAGCAATAGGCCATAGATTCAGGCAGATTATTTAAGCTTCAAACGGGCCTTAGGAAAAGAATGGACACTATCCTTAATGGCTTCATTGTCAGGATGCTAAAGGCACAAGCCTGGGCTTCCCTCTATGGTGCATGTTTGGACCGCTGCTCTGCCTTTTTTGTGGTCAACAGGCAGTAATTGTTGCCAAATTGTGATCCTGAAGGTATTGCCGAGGGTCATTTGAGTTTGCTAATACAAGTTCGTTTTAATTCATCTAGTCTGTTATCCAGATAAATACATACTTATATTTTACTTCGACAGGGATGCATACTGGCTGCCTATATTTTCAATATTTAGCAGATTTTAAGGAAGCAATTGAAAATACACATGTATTTTTCCCCAAAATTAGACTATCTGCACATATCTTTATTAACATTTGCAGATATCATCCTGCCTTTTGATAGGACACATTTTGGGCTGCAGCACCTTGTGACAGATAAGAGAGTTGAAGAGAAACTATCTTACAATGAATATGAACACATTGGCTATTATCTCTTTTAAGAGGGGTAGGAGAAAGATAATTTGTCATGGTATATTGATGGCAAATGTTTGAATATAGTACACCATATAATATATCTGGGCCTTCCCCTACATCCCAAACCATGAGCCGTTGACATTAGTAGTGCACTATCCATAAAGCTGACTCCTTTAAAGGCCTAAATGATAAAAACGTAAACAATATTGTAATTTTACCATCGTACCATTGATACAACTATATAAAGGTTAAGTAATTCATTCCTTATGTCACGAAGTAATACATTTGCCTCACTGGGGGAAGATACATTGTTTGGAAGGCCTGATTTGGCAACAAAATTTAAACTTACCTTTTTCTGCACCCATGGTGCTCATTATACATGAGTTGGGGCTCCAATCTTGGCAATCCATCCTCTCTTTCAAAAGACTCACACTTTTTCACAAAATGTTGAATCACCCAAATCATCTTTGTATGAAGATTTTAGCAAAATCTTAAGAAATCATTTGTTGAAGATCCTGGGTGTTTATATCATTGAGTGTGATGTCTTTCTGGAAGAAATAGGTTGTAACTAAATTACTTTTAGAAATTCTGAGTATGATGAAAAAAAGCATGAAGTTGTATGATTAGATTGGCCAAATGAATGAAATCTCGAAATACTCCTTGTTTAAGGAATATTGTCAAATAATAAACTATAAATCCATACCTTCCTTGGCTATTTTATCCAGATAGGAAATTTTGATATGTTTTTATGTGCTACAGATTCAACATCCTTGGAATCCTTGAGAGAGTAGGGCAATGTAGGTAGGGATCGGCAGAGAGGATATAGGCTATCACCTATTTGATCCATACACTCAATTTGAGCATTGCAAACATTCATTAATTGAATATATGACAACATAAACTGCGAGGAATTACCTATTTGCAAAATTTGTGCACAATTTATGATTTATTGATACAGATATATTTTGGTTACGTCTTTTTACTAGCAAGCAAAACAGTTTAATATCCACGCTCATGAGGTGCATCAATAATACATAAATTACTAGTTGAAGATGTATTTGCTGGCTTCTAATGAATTTTAAGGTATTGTTATAAGAATATATGTTTTAATGCATCTATATAATTTAATAGTTCTACAAATTTGATTGGAATTGTGCATTTATTTTTGCTTGTTATAATATATTGTGTACAGTTTCATGAAACTGAAAGGAAAATAAATTGCAAGGCCCTGGTTTGGGGTCAGGCTGCCTTGTAGGGGAGTGATTTTAAGGGGCAAGAACTTGGCAAGCTGGCATACATTGACTGTGCCATGATTTATTGAAAGAGGTAGTATGCCATTCCCAGGAAGGACAAATAAAATGGATAGATAACAGAAAGGAGATTTTGACAATGATCTCAAAGCAATCCTAGCATCATAAACAAGATCTGATTTCATCAAATGGCAAAAAATAATTGAAATCTGTTGGGGTGCCAGACCAGAGCTGGATTAATTCCTTATCCAAACTATGAGTGCCAATGTGCTCGAAGGTAATGGATTTGGTAGACTTATGTGGACCCAAGAGGAGAGGCTTACCATTACAAAACTGAGGCTGGATCAGCTGCCTTTTCTACAAAGTTACCTGGGCAAAAAGATTTATAAACAAATAAGATGCAAAACGATCAGTACAAAGCCATAGCCTATGGGTGCCATATGTAATTACATCCTTAACGCATATGGATGCTTATGCGCAATCTCTAGGAATCAATTCAATAAATGTTCTATTATTTTAATAGAATTTTAATCGTATGCCATCATCTCAACATAACATTTCTTGCCTCTTCAAACTTCAATTTATTAGCAATAGTTATTGACTGACAATTCTTGTATTCAATTTGAGGTCCTATGATCATTGATCAAATACTCAGTTTATAATTAACAAATATCTCAACTTTCAATCCACTTAACACCCTATTAATTCCCAGTTTTCAAATATTAGTTCTCAGTCAATGTTTTTACTTAAACCACTTCTTGATCATCATTTCTCAGTTCTCAATTGTCAATCATCTATAACATGGGTCGTCTCTTTATCATGAATACTCACTACTTGATTTACAATCATATGCAACCCAGATCTTTGACACGCATTTCACAAGGTGATAGCTCATAAGGAGGATGAATGCACTTTGCTTATAGTCAGCTCATCTAGAAAATATGTGCACCTATTAATTTTGATCGTTTTATTCCTATTGGTCTTTGCTTATACTCCTTGCAGAATATTACTGGTTTATGAATTTTAAGTTATATGAGGTTGAAAAGAACAGAGTGACTCTCTGTCTTTCAACAAGCACTTGTATCGATCTCACAAGGATGCCAACAATTCACAAACCATGCAGGAGTTCCTCAAATAAGTCCATGTCATCAGCAGCATCATCTCCTGAGTAGGAAGAGTCCCCAGGCCTGCTCACAATTTCCTGACAGAATTCTGATTTATACCTGACATAGCTTGGCAGCCAGTCCTTGTAGGTGTTGTTGCCGCTTCCTCCTTTGGTCAGTTCTCACCTGTGAAATATTGCACAACTCTTAACACCAAACCCTCCATTGAGGTACATAGGTAACAATGCATCATCAAATTAGTTCAGGAACCCAGCACTCTATGCATCCTAACACATGAACGCACTGTGTTATGATGGTGCCAGAAGACAGCAAAATGGCGACAAAACCCTTGTGCGTGGCAAAACCTCTGAAAATCGCACGCTTTGCAAGGCACAAAAAGATGGCTGTCAATCTTTCACGCATGATGTCAGTGGTGGAACAGAGCTCTCACTCCTGAAATATGTCACTGGGCTCCACAACCAGTAAAAATGGAGTACAGAAGGAAAAAGCATTGCTTTGCTAAATGAAACCCAGAATCTTGCTTTAAATCCATTTTGTTTGTTGCTGAAACTGCAGAACACCCTCAAACATCCAAAATTCTTGCTGGGTGCTACAATTCACTTAGTTTAAGAAATCATTGTGAAATTACAAGGTCCTGAAAAGCTGAAAGCATAAAGGGATTTCCACAGCAAAAGTGGCCTGTCTGTGGATCTGTCAAAAATATCTGGGTGCAGTACCCTGGGCTGCCTGAATGACAGCTGTCAGGAGCCTGCCTGATTAAACTTTAACATGTATAAACTGAAATCAAATGTTTGCAATCTAAGAGGCCAGTGACTGATAGTAACCCATGTCGTAATTGTTTTGATCCCATGGCTTAAAATCTTGAATGGGAATTTAGCTGTGATTTGATACAACAAGTTTGTTTTAAGCTAAGGAAAAATTCAACAGAGTAACAATTAAAATAAGCCTGGCTGAAGCTACCAAACTGGAATAACAGGTTTTCTCACAGAAGGGAGGTCTTTCCCCTCAGCAGGAAATCACACAGAAGAATTAATTATGGGGTTGGGAAAGAACCTGGACTACAGAGGCATGAGGAACAATGGCCATCTGCTACTAAAGAAATGCGAGGTGTGAGGACAGTCGTAAACGGCCTCTGCCAAGAGCAAGCAGGGAGGAGACTTCTCCTGAACTGCAGGGAGAGAAAAAGAGGCAGACCCAAACAACCATCTGTGGCTGAACATTAACAAAGAACACGTTTTTAAAAGACGGATAACTTACTGTTTAAAATTGTGAAAAATATAAAAGTAACAGATTTGTGAATATAGATTTTGGCTGCACATTTCAAGAGGCGGCAAAATCGTGTAGCATGTTCTGGAAAGAAATGGCAAGAAATGTGATTTTACACAAAATGTATTTCTGCTAGAAGTATGAAACTTTATACATTTATGCCCATGTTAAACGCGCACACTTGTAGAAATTTGCTTAAAAATTGGACATTGTGTTCCTGATGAAATGGGCAAATGTCTGTGAAAAGCAGAGACACAACCCCACAGCTACAGGATTTTGAGGAGTAGCTGCTATGGAAAATATGTTATCTGTATATGTTATTGTTATAGAGGTTGCACATGTGGAAATATGTATTGTGCCAAAAGTAGATTTTGTGTTCCAGGGGCTAGAGGTGGATTCTCAGCCTCATAAAATCACACCATAAAGGTGACACTCTGTTTCTCTCCTCCTTTCAAGGCAGAGAGTAGACTCTGACCCAATCACCTGTCAAAAGGGGCAAGCTTAGGATAAACTAGCCCACACACACACCCGTTATGATCTGTTCCTAGCATAAATAGACACAGCTCACCACTGAAAAAGACAGACAAATTCACTCACTATCCCGATGCTGGCGGAGCACCCTGCTGCTGAACTCTACATCTTCATTGCTCCAGACTCCAGAAACCTGGCAAAGTAGAAGCCCATTGCATAGCTGAACCATTTTCAGCTAGGCCTCAAATTCCAGAACCAGAACCCCACAAACCAAAGGGGAAACACCATAATACAGCTGGGCTGCGCTGTACTGCTTGCCTGCTGAAAATAATATCATCATAACCAAGAAGGGCAGATCCAATCGAGTCCTGTGCCGTGCTGTGACCAGAGTGCATTGCAGATCCAGTCCAGTCCTGTGCCGTGCCGTGACCAGAGCACCTTGCTGATGCTGCCCAGTCCGATGTACCCAGCCGTCTGTCATAATCTGTACTAGTATTGCTAAAACTATCTCACGCTGATCTTTTCTCCCCTTAAGAAGGCAAGTTTCCTCCACAGGCAGTCATTCTGATCAAGTGGCTGTGTTCCTGTGTGGTATTTGTTTTGTTCATAGTCATCCTCTAGCGTAAGGAACCCTTTTGTTATTTTAAAAGTGCATTCCTGCTTTCCATTATTGCGCCTATCTCGAAAAAACAACCTCTACTAAAACGTCCATAACTCCCTCAGTTTTTGTACTAGAAACAAAATGTCAACTTCTACTTCTAGCTAACACCCACAGCTTTAGATCCAAATGGTTCTCCATATCGCGATAATCGTGCAGTCAAAGGTCTGCCACACATTTTTTGGGGGAAAATTCTTACACGTGTAAAACAGCTTTTAATTGCTTCCGACTTGAATTTTAAGATTTCAAATTGTTTCTTGGTATTAAAACATTGCTTGTGTTTGTGTGCAACTATCCAAAGCGGCTCCCATAAGAATTTTTAACAATTTCAGCAGTTTTGACCATATTTGGTGTTTTTGCCCAGTCCATTCTAAAGATAACTTTAAAGGCCAATTTGACTGCTTGACAGTCAATTATGTTTCTCTCTTGTGTTTGCTGGGGGAAAGTGGGATTGATATTCTGTTGAATTCTGCCTTTTCTGAATACCTGCTCTCTCCTCCTATCTCTTTACATTGCCTATTGGGGGGTTGAGGGGTGTGCATGGGGGAACCTTTTACCACAGTGCTATCCGATCTGAAACCACCCACAAGTATTATTTTCTGTGCTGAATTGTTTTGCTCACTGTTACTCCTGGTGTATTAAAGAGATTATTTGTGTTACCTCACCCCATTGGTGATTGCTGTGTACCTATTAAAACATATTGTGATAACATTTTAAATACGTAAATAAATCTTTACTTTTGCAAACCAGCCTGATTCCTGGTTCAGTGTGACATGGGGGGGGCGTTCCAGGAGGAGGGCGTCATATGAGTGGTATATCATTCAGAATAAAGAACTTTTAGACAGAAATAAATAAGGATTTCAGTTGTGCACTACATGCTAGGCGTTGACTTGGCTGTATGCCGAATTGAGATCACTTACAGGACCACTTTACCCATTCCACATGACCTCCACACAGATTCCATCACTTGCCAGAAAATCAAACACATATGCTACATGCAATACTTCCTTCAAGCACATTAAAAACACACAGAATCACATATGTGTGTCGAGCTTGGAATGGCAGCTATAAACATACCACAATTACCACAGACAAATTATGCAATCAGGACAAACCCTCTAAAAGAAACCTTTGACTGTGCATGTCATGGAGCCATACATTGTAAATTCAGTGCACACTTGGTGATTGGGCCAAGTTTCTGCCATTATGCATCTCACATTGCAAGGACACAGCATATAAACCCTTGGCAACATCATGATTTACTGCTCTTCCATCACTCTTCCTTGTCCCAGTACTATTCCCATTCAATGCCCATGGCTCACAGGAGATGCAGTTCATTATTCAAAGCACAGGTTACCACCCCCTTGCAATTGTCAAACTGTGCTGTTCACCCAGAAGCAGAGAGTAGCAGGGTCACTGCACACAATCTACAGCCTTTTCCCTAACACCCCCGAGTGGCCCTTTTGATGCAAATAGTTGATAATGCTGTGTTTGATGATTTGTCTGTAAGGCCCCAACCCTCCAATCAGCCTAGGCTTGGCCAGGTGACAGGCTGCATGATCTCCGCAAGCCAATGTCAGAGGCCTTCTTTGTCGGGACCCATTCTGAACCACTGCCCCCCTGATCTTTTCCAATTTGTGCACGCTCAGCAGGAAGAATGAATACGAGACTAAGGCTGTGGGAAGAGGATGCAATGGTCCACCTTCCCCCAGTGTCATAGTTATTACATATATATTGACGGGTAAGATGTTGGGCACATGGATACATGCAATGGACTCCATGTGTGATACTTCCAACTGACAGAAGTTTGAGTGGTACACACCCATAGATAGATAGTCATGCTCATGATCACACTCTAACTTTAAGAAAGTTGGCCCAGACTTAGTTTATGTCATGACATATTCACTTCAAAGTTTGACAATCAAAAATGTTTGTGGAACACAATTGGAAGATCTTACAGCTAGATGCTACACTGCATGAATTGTTTCCTGGACCACCTACACTCACATATCGCAGAGGTGATTCCCTGAGGAATCATCTAGTTAAGATGGACTGCATAGTTCAGAAAGTTGAATCAAGAATGGAAGCTGGTACAAGACCATGCAATAATTGCCAGCATTGTGGGAATGCAACGAAGGGGAATGATGCTACTCACCCTTATAGAGGAAAGAAGCTTGCGTCAACCATGCAGCTACCTGCGAATCAACAGATGTGATGTATGGGCTGAAATGTCCTTGATGAATATTTTATGTTTACAGGACTACTCGAATAGCTAAAATTAGGTGGAATGAGTCCAAGTCCAATGTAAGAATTAAAGTGAAACATATCTGTGGCTTTGCATGCACAAGTGAGATTTTCTATCTTGAAGCAGATTGGAACTCCTGGGAGAGGGGGGTGATATCAATACAATATTGCTTCAGAAAGAAATCCATTGGATACATTAATTGGATACGATTATTCCTAAAAGGATGAACACTAAATGACACCGTACCTGTTTCCTTTAGAGGCACTTGTTATGAATATGTACCTTTGATGCAGATATTGTCTTACTGAGAGTCAGATGACTTTTTGGTGAATTATTGATTAACGATATTTTGAACCATTTCACATCCATCACTAAGTACTAAGTAAAGTACAGGACTGACATTGTCAGCAAGGCTGGATATAACATCATGAATCAATCGGTTTGGGTCCTGAATGGACAGACGTTAGTAATGATCAAGCATAGATTGTGCTTTACGCTGCCAGCAAGGCTTGACTGAGTTGTGGTACACAAGGTATTTTGAATGGTCACTTTGAGAACTATTATTTGTCTATTATGGAGCTTTTTAAAACATGTTCGCGCATTCATACCTATGCACTAACACGAGTGACCCACACGAAGAGATACATTTTTCTGAAATATGAGACAATTTTCTCCAGTTATATCATACATTGTTAATATTACTTATTACTTGTCCACATCATTAAAAGACATTATAAACACAATTTAACTTGGCCGTCATCTTGGGGACATCAAATGAAGTGTAGTGTCATCACGTGTCATGATGTGACGTCATACATCACATATCACGTGACCGGAAGTTTGTTTAAATGCGACCAGGGCACAAGTCCAGCTTTCATTCCCCTGCGGGTCACAAAGATGAACAGACAAGATACAACTTGGGTGGAGGTTAGCTTTACAACATTAAGAGGTGGCTAAACCAAGTTAAGTGTAGTAACTCATCCTAATGACGTCCTTTATTTTGATTACAGCATTCTTCCTGCTAATATTTGATTGGAAGCACTGGACACTCTCAAACATCTGCAGTTCATGAGTCACTTGCCGTGGGCTCAACACTTCTATTTTAATTAGAGTCAGCTACAGGTGATTTTGATGAATTCTGATTTAACGAATAAGGATAATAATTGGGACATTTTTTTTATTTGTATTTAGGTGTTGGTCATTATAGGTTCTAGGTAATGTTTCATGCTAATGTTAGTGGTTTTATTTTTTTATCTTTCAATTCATGATGTTTTAATTACATAATTGACCAATTAGTTATAATCGTAGGAAGGCAATCCTTGTTTCCCTGAAGAAGGATATTATTTGTATCAAAAACGCGACAGACATAAAAAGGACAGAAAATCCATGAAGATTCTGAGCTTTGTCACAAATAAGCACTGCTGTGTGCCGAATACACATTCTGGGCCTGATTCATGGAATTTTGTGCACCGAAAAACGGGGATTTGTGTGCCATTCTGCCCGCAAATCCCCGTTTAACAAATGGGGATTTGCAGGCAGAATGGCGCACAAATCCCCGTTTTTACACCGCACAAATTTCATGAATCAGCCCCTTTGTGTGTACATTTAAATGTATAGATACTTACGTGAATGATAACTGATAAAAGTGTGCTATTGAATATATCTGTAACTCACAGAGCTTTTGTTTAATCATGAGTCATGAATTAATGAGATATATAGAAAGTGATGTTATGAACTATTTCAAATTCATGAGTAATTAAAATACATTGGGCCTCATTTAGAGTTTGGAGGTAGCCATGCCATTTTTAGCGGCATGGCTACCCCCAAACCGGGTACCGGGTCCCAAAAATAGGGAATTACCGGGCCATGTCGACTTTTGCGGGCCCGGTAATTCCCATTCTCGGGACCCGGACCCGGTACATCCCCATTCCCATTGAGCCCCTATAGGGCTCAATGGGAATTCTCATTGAGCCCCTACAGGGCTCAATGAGAATGGAGAGGATGCTGAAAATGGACCAGTTAATGATGGGTCCGTTGTTAGCATCCTGGTCTACTCGCGGGTGGCAGTAAACACTTCTGGTCTGGGCCAGACATCCTTACCTCCACCCGCGAGCAGACCCGTAATGTGGCGGCCCGTAATGAACGGTGCCGGTCACTTACCGACGCCGTTCATTACACGGCTTCCTACATTGTAATGAGGTCCATTGTGTTAGAAATAACTTTAGAATTTGATTGGCAAGGTTTTTCCTCATTGGAGTGCCAATGGGCTCCCCATTTTGGTTAAACAGGCATTTTTGTATAGCACACTCTATGGGGTCTCAGGCAAGGCAGTTGATTGACATTCTATCAGTGTATTCTCTGTCTAATGGGTGAGCCCATAACTCCCGATGGCATATAAAACATCGGTTCTACCCCCCTCCTCGGACAGTGGCTGCCATACACGCCCAAGAGAAGTCTCCTGGACAGCATTAAGGTTTGTCCCAGATGCACATTCTGAATATCCACAAGTCCTAGTAGGTTTGACCTTATTTCCCAGTGTATATATCGTTTTCAATCGCATGTTCCCTCCCTGTTGCTATGTGGGCGCTTTGAAAAACAATTTACTTGTATACGTGCTCAATAAATACACGATAAATAAATAAATAGAGACATCTGTTGTGCCACCACTTGGCCATCCCCTGACACTTGTATTGGCCACTGTAACTTTGGTTTTGCTGTACAAGGGCAGGTATTTTTGGGATGTCATTTTGCCTTTATCCCTTGCGGTACACCCTATTTGAAAGGACAGGCTGTGTTCAGATGACACGAGGAATGTAGAGAGAAAGATAAGGACAACTTGATCACTCGAAATGAGCCCACTCACAACTTCTTCAATTTGGTCAGATCACCTGGGCAGAGCACACATTCCTCCCCAAATTATCATTGGTTGTTCTACTTGAATCTCCGATGCGCTTACGTAGCTCCTTGACAGTTTGATATTCTTCTCCACGTGCATTTATCTTATCATTGCCCTACTGCCAAAGCTGATCATGCTCTGATCATGTTCTGTGACAGAGAGTGTAGTACCAGCACAAGTATAGAGGTTCACATGTTGCTTCTCAACAAACTCTGTCAGGCATAGCAGCTCCTCATCTGTTAATCTCTTTCTTGGGGGTACTTTGCCTTTTGGTGACTGTCCCCTTTCACTCACAGTGTTTGGCTAGGGTATAACATGATGAAACGTAGCACACAGCTCCACAGCGATTGAGCCATGAAACCGTATTCTGTGCATGCACCTCCTCTTCATATCCCGCGAGTGCATGAAATGTGCATACATGATGCTATAACCAGTTGCGTTGCAGCAAAGGCTGTTTTGCACAACCCACGCACGGAGTGCCTTTTCATAGCTTTCTGCCTCGTAGCATTCAGACCTGTATTTTGCCTCCTCCGGCCTTAATTCTGCTGTGGATACAACCTACCCTCTCTGCAAGACAACACCTTATTCCTGATTGTCTGTCTAAGAGGGCTGACCACTAGCACCGTCCTGGAGTGACTGTTTTCCCACCACAGCTTGTTTTCACGTGCTAGAGCACTATGCACCTCTTTGTGTGCCTCATTTAGACAATAACACCTTTAACACCCCACAAAACTCAGGACCCACTTATGCCCCTAGCAGCGGTTTAGTGCAAAAGCATGTCTAAGGAGCTGAGACTGCATTATGGCTGGCATCTTTGCAGAGGGGGTGGCATTTAGTACGTTGAGAGTGTGAAGAAGCATTGGGGTGACATAAGGATCTGGAGCCAGAAGAAGGCTAGGGCAGCCATAGATATGGCACATGGTAATGGCTTGGCAGGCAAAGAACAATGGTCTGAAGGGTTGCCCTGAGCGATGCCAGAGGCTAAGATTAATTCTAAACCTTCCAGCCATCACCTGCTTTGTTTTGCCATTATCTCCTTGAGTGGGACTGGTAGACCAAGAAGTGGGTCCAGTGCCTCCTTGGCCTAGAGTCCCAAGCTACTCATCACCAATGAAGCTCAATGAGGCTGAAATATGTTTTGGGATGCTTGTGGTCTCATGCAGAAGGGATGTGACCAAGCAGTTGGGCTAGACTACCCCTTTTGGGGTGGGACCAAGCCTGGTTTGCATTTGGTCTTTCCTCTTTTGAAATGGCTTCACAGGTGAAAAGCGATGATCTTGATGGTTGTCCAAAGCAATGTCAGAGATTAAGATTAATTCTAAACCTTCCAGCCATCACCTTTTTTGTTTTGCTATAGTCATTGCGAGTGGGATGGTTATGCCCATCCGAGGTTCCCATGCCTCCTAGGCCTAGAAACTGAGCCACTCCTCACTGCTGAAGCCCAATGAGGCTGAAACATGTCTGGGGATGCTTGTGGTCTCGTGCATAAGAGATGTGACCATGCAGTTCGGGCATGTCTGCTCCTTTTGGGTAGGACCAAGCCTGATTTGCATATGGTCTTTCCCCTTTTGTAATGGCATGGCAGGCAAAGATCAGTGGTCTGGAGGGTTGCCCAGAGCAATGCCTGAGGTTAAGTCTAATTCTAAACCTTCTAGCCATCACCCCTTTTGTTTTGCTAGGACCGCCATTGAGACAGGACAGTTCCTTGTTAGGTACAATAAGGGAACTAAATAATACAATGTTACAATGGGACGGATGAGATGGCATGAATGTCTTGGGGTGGATGAATAGGTCTTTCATCCGTATCAATGCATCTAACAAGTGTGACGGGTGGTGCCTCATTGGCACAAAATACTTAGACTATGGGAAACATAGGCCTAGTTTCGCCACACAGGGTTTACATGCATCTAGGCATGTAGCGGATGCAACCTCCACAAGCTGTAAAATGAATGTCTACATGTCATTCATGACATCGTCTATGTTCATGTCCTCAATACATGAGATGTAAACTTGAGGCATTGGTGATGCATTCAGAAGTTGTTGGTGCTAGAGCATGTCATCTCTCATCTGCACACACTACATCTCTGCTGTACAGCATGAATGTTGCATTGAGGGATGCAGTGCATGGGGACCTGTGGGAGGGAAACATGTCTGGAGTTTTGATTGATCGACATACAATGCAGGGATTGCCATTTGGTGGTTGGGATTGCACATTTAAGGAATAACTTGCTGTTCTCATGGATGTGACTCTGAGGTTAAGGATGGAGACATGTTAGTTGTGTGTTAGGAAGCATAATGTCATACTGTGAATGGGTGATGGAGTGGCCACAAGTCAGGCCTCAGGAGGGTACCCAAGCAATATACATGTGCTTTACATTCGGTGCTCCCAGACAGTCCTACATGCGGAATTCAAGATGGATATTCAAGACTGTGTACATTAGAGGTGGGGTAGCCATGTTTCCATGTGTTCTTAACATTAGGAACTGCCGACAGACATGCGTGTGTGACCAGTGGATACATGCAGTACATACCAATGAACACATGTCAGTAGCACTATTGTCTGCATGGCCATGTGTCACAGTTGTGTACACGCATGTGAATAAAAGTTCTTACAGAGATTTTGATGTGTTGAATTTCTTTTGCAGTGTCACAAGTATCAGAAGAGGGAACTTCATCTCTCGAGGAGCTGCATGCCAGGGTCAAGGCCTCCAGATGACACTGCAGACCCCAGGAATTCGCCATTAAATCAAGATACAAGCATTGTTGACTTTGCCAAAGGCTCGGCTGCTGAGGGTGATGAAATATCAAATGTCATTGTTGTGGACACATCAGCAGCAGAGAGAGAGTGAAATAGTTCCCAGAAAACAAGGAGCCATGGAACCTGGAACCTCAGTTGGGGTAGGAGGGTAGGGTGTGAAAGTGGAGGAAGTAGCTGTTGCGGGCCTACCCAGTGTGTCTGGTGGAAGATCCAAAGAGAAGCCGCATGCTGCATACGGGAGCGTGCAAAAGGAGGTTGTACAGGATACACTAAAGGTGACAGCACAGGCTCCTGACCCAAGGCTAATCTACTGCGGTTCTACATTCCTTCTCTGATACTTCCACCCAGCTGAAGCCCATTGGATTGGCAGAAGAGATGATCCAGGCCACAGAGCTGCTACTAGTGGTCAATGGATTACAAAGGAACAGTGCTCTATGTGATGATGTGCTTACCAGTCAACAGCAGGCTGCGTGGCATGATAGAGAGGCTGTCAAGCTCTTCACCGACCTGTCAGTAGCACTCGGCAGTGGTGGTTTCTTTGGACAGGCTACATTGATGACCCTCTCCACCATCTCCACATTTTGCCCCAGACTACCTCAAGTTGGTCATTCATACCTTATTTCGGCTCTAACTTCTTTGGTGTGTCCCGCCATCTGCTACTTCAGAAGTGCCTTTATTCCCTGGTTGAGGCTGTGGCCCATACAGAGGCAGATGAGGCAGTGTCCATGGATGTAATATAGGAGTGGTGCAGGACTCTGCACATGCTATAGAGCTGACTGGAGGGCAGGCTCTGGTGGATCAGCAAACAAACAACAACACTGCCACAATGGGTTACTCTCTCTGCAGCAGATCATCTTTGGTGAGGGAGAACCAGCGCCCAAGAAGGATTGCCATGCAGCAGGAGTTTTCCTGTCAGAGAAGGAATGAAATATGATGGAAGGCAGATAAGGGGGCAAAACAGCTTTCTGCCATCAACAGGCAAAGGTTGGAGGTCAGGCAGAGGGTGCTGTAAGGACCTCATGGTGGCAACAGTAAAGACAGACACAAGTGATCACAGTTCAAGGGTGTTAGAAACACGACTAATCTAAACCTAAATCTAAGATGGGAGAAAGCGTCAACTATCAAATGAAAATAAGGCAGTCCTAGTGGCAGTGTGTCAAATGAAAAGCGCCTATACTAGGAAACCTATTGCCAAACCTTATAACTAATACAAAAAGGATGTGGGATAGTTTTCAAGAAAGGAAAGGAGTGTTCACAAATAATATGTCAGGATGCAGAAGCCTGGGTCTCCCTTCCCCACGTTTTGAGCATGGGGTAAGGTGGGATCTTGGAGCACATCACACACTCGAGCATTTCCAGCACAAGCCGGAAATTCTGTTTGTTTATCAGGAGCCTCAATGGCCAAGTTTTCTTTACTTTCAAAGTCTCATGCCTTCGAGGGTTGAAAAAACAACAAACAAAATCAGTTCAGTTCCTAATGTTCATCGGGTGATTCGCTCACCCCTGGCACCCCTCTTCTGGGTGCAGACCCTTAATGAATCATGTTTTGTTGGGTGATAGCTAGTTCACTGCCTGCATATTCCTCTTCTGGGTTTGGATTCCCAAAACAGTTCCTATCATTATCAGGGCCTTTGTGGTTGTGTCTCCTGGTTCCGAGGCCATGATAGGTTTTAAAATGACAAAACAAAAGTTTCATTCAATAAAATGAAAGTTTGTTTCCTGGTTTTACTTAGGGTGAGGATTTTTCATCCCTGGGCCCCCCTCTTCTGGGTGCTGACCCCTCTTTACTTTCAGCCTCCCTCCACCGGCTATTCACTATGGCTATTCCTTCATTCACTAAACTTAATGTCTTTTTAAACTGTTCCAGTGGACATCCCCCGGCCGGGTTCACTTTTGTTAATACACTGTTTCTTGGGACTTTAGACTCTGCCCTCTTTTCATCAGCATCCCTCTTCCTGGTTCACTCTTGCCAACTTCACATTTGTTTTCAATGATTACGGGATTCACTTCCCTTGCTTTCTCACAGAGTGGGTTTCACTTCCCTTGATTTCTCTACAGTTTTTAGGTCAAATGCTTTCAACTGTATGGGGATTTTGCGTGACCTCCTGTATGACCACTTGGACCTATCTTGATGGCTCTCCTATGGCATTTTGGTATCTGTAGTTTCACTCAGATGGGGACTGACCAGAGTTTCTCAGAGCAGCACCCACATGGTGCCGGTCCCCTTTTACAGCTGGTCTCCCCTTTACAATTGTACAGTTCTTTGAACTTCTGTCACTTTCATTCACCACAGCCCGATTCTTATCGGCTCTCCCTTCAACTCAACGGCTGTGATGACCTGCTTAGCTTTTCCATGTATCTTGAGTCAAGGTTGGTACCATGGCAGCGGGAGCCTCCCTCACTTCTGCTTATTAGCATAGACACACTGCGTGTACCATCGGCATCTGTTGCAGCACACGTGGGCTATTGTCCTTGGTCTTACGGTTCCATCTGCAGAGGATTTTCTGGGTTTTGTCAAAAAGGGCAAGGTCGTGTTTCTCCTCGTCAGCCTCTCAATATTTCGCACCTTTCTCCTCCTCTTTAACTGCCGGGTCTGGATAGCGGTCTCGTTGTGCAGTCTGCCTTGCTCATACTGCACTCTCTTGCTCCACCTTTTATCCCTGTGGGGAATGGAACGGGCCATCAGGTGTGTGTAATTTAGGTCAATTGTCTGACTCTGCCTGACCTTTGTGTCAGGACATGTCAGGTAAACAGGTTTCATATGTGTCTGTTGTTTGTCATAATGTAAAGAAGTTGTTCGGTTGGAAAAAGAGGGTGGTCGGGTTTCCAGGTATCCTACAGGGTTGGAAGGTAAAGAGGTGTTACATGACATTATAACCCTCCTATTAGGGCTTGTGGTGATCTCAGAAAGCTAGGTTTTGTAGTTTTTTTAAAAATAAGTAGGAGGGTTTACGGGAACTGTAGTTGTTGGTGACATTTGACTAGGAGTTCGAAAAGTGATAATCAGAGGGACGGGATTGGTAGGGTTTGTGAAGAAACCGGGAATAACCGGGATCGTGAAATGAACAGAGGGGATTATGGGAACTGTGAGGTTTTGTCTGGGTAGATTTGGTGTTCGGGAATGAATTATCCGATGGACACGGAGCCGAGGATGGGGAGTATTTGAGTGGAGACCGGGATACAAGGATTCTGGAATATGTACTTTTTGGGTGCAACCGGGTTTGGGACCTTAGAGGATTGGTTATTTACGGAGGGGTTGTGGGAGCGCGACTGCCAAGGCCAAATACTGCCTGAACACCATAGCCTAGGCCAACAACTAAGTCACACTCCTCTTCAAAGCTATCAGACATGGCATCATGCTATTCGCCCACTCACCCGTACAGTGCTCCAACTACAAATCAAGCACCATCAAATATATCAACTTTTACAAATCATCAGGATCCACCACCACAACTGACAGCACAACACATATCATTTTTTACACAATAACTACTGACTGGACAACTTTCAAGGCACTCAACATAGAAGACATGACAGCAAGCCTAAATAATTCCCTCAAGGCCACATTGTACATGTTGGACATCCTACCTGCCTCAGTGCTCTAGACCCTTCCAAATGATGAACTCCTCCCTTAACTGGAAATCACCCACATCTACCTCACTCAAGGTACCTTCTCCTGTGCACTGAAAACTGTTCAAATGTGTGTGCATCTTAAGTTACCAAGACTGGACCATAACTACCTCAGCAACTACTACCCCATCACCCATCTTCCCTTTCTAGTTAAGATCTTTGAGAGAGCCGTAACCACAAATCAACTTCAACACATCAGGTCCAACAATATCCATCAATCCAATCAATCTTGCTTCAGACCCAGATGTAACATGTGAATTTCTACCATGAGGATGATAGACAATGCCCTTTAGATCCTCAACAATAGACATCCTTGCCTCCTGGCTTAACCTCTCATCCGCATTGGACACAAAAGACCACTTGACACTTGTCAACATTATGCATTTTGGCATGGGAATCACTGAGAACATCTGCAGATGGCTAACGTTCTACCTTCATATGCTACCAGTTCTTCCAGATGTATTCCTCCTCTTCACCAACTGTACCTATCAATTGTGGAGTGCTGCCGGGGTCGCTTCCCTCCACCTTGATCTTTAACCTTTATATGGTACCACTCCAACTTTCCTGGCTGCACACAGCATCCACACCCCCCCCCATTAGCCAGATGACATGCAGTTGCACCTCTACATATCTTCTATTTGAGAATTGACACAGACTCAAATTGATCCAGACCAGGATGTCCTCCACTTTTCTAAAGCTCAAGCTCTACAAGAACAAACTCATACTGCGGACCAACTGAGCACCCTGATATCCTGACCAGGCTTTCCACTGTGAACCTCCAGAGCTTTACACACCTGCTGGCCACCAGCGCTACATCTCTTGTGTTCTACACCGACCAACACCTATCTTGAAGGTGCACACAGCAAGAAAGGCGCCAACAGATTGGTACAAACGTTCTCTCATCAAGAGAATCAAGCACTTCATCCCAGGAAACAACTTCTGATCTGCTATTCAATCCTTGGTTCTCTCCCACCTGAACGGTGGTTTGCCCTCCAGGCTGGCCTGACTCCTACCACCCTGGCACCCATGAGATGCGTCCTACATGCTGCAGCATAACTGATCGTACCTCCTTTCCTTGACCCGCATGTGAGTGAATTGGCTTCTCCTGGTTACTTCAAATCCATCTGCATCTTCTACAAGGCATTCTGCATCACAGCTCCAAGGTACCTAGATGATGAACTCTGCATCTCTGGAGTCCTACTATCCACCAGGCGCAAGACCATGGAAAATTGGTACCTCTTCCACATCAACATCAGGCTCAACCCTGCTCAATTCTATGGATTCCTTGCTCTCTGGTTCCCTCATTGCGTATTTTCCACTATGAATTGTTAAGCTCTCCGTTGCTTCCTGAATGTTCTAACCTATCAATGATGGGCATCAACTAGTTTGGCTTATGGTTGCATTGCTTCACAGAGCCATTGCAGTTAATGGTGTTATCTAGACTAGTGTTGAATTCTTGGAGAAGGGTGGTCCCATTCCTGATTCAGCTGAGGTAGATTGGCTCATGTGCAGTTGATGCTGGTGAGGTCTTGCATGAGAACCTCCTCCTGGGAGTTCTTGACAAATATGAAAGGTTGTTTGCTGGGTTTTCAATGTGTGTGCTTGACTGGGGTGATGTTAGTGATGTCAAAGTGGACTGGCAATGGTTCCTATCACTCCAGAAAGATTGTGGTGGTATGACACAGTATGTGTCGGGCTTTGATGATGGACACAAGGATATACGTTTTCCTGTGCCTTATGTCTTTTGTGTGCTGTATGAGGTTCAGTGTGTGGAAGAGGCAGCATAGATCTTCCTTTATAGTAGTTGTTGGATACATGTGGCTGTTGTGTTGGGTGGGTTAGTGCCTCCATGGTCACGTCCAATAGATGTTGTCAGGTGGTTATGTCAACTGGAAAATGTATGCTGTGTGTATTCCTGCTGAAAATATGGCCTCAGGGTTATGAATGTTGTTTAGGCTCTTTCAATTTTATTTGGCTTTCAGTTTGTGTGGTGTATGTCGGGGTCACTCACACCAGGGACGTCATTTCACCAAAATGCCAGGGGTAGCGGAAGTGACATCATATGACCCGTGAAATCTGATGACACCCCACCCCGTGGTGACATCATGAGAAGCAATGGAATATGAACTCTCACCTCTTGATAAAACAAGAAGTGGCATCACAGAGGATTGTTCCTAAGTATTCTACTAAATATATGGTTATGATATCACTGTAATGTGATATACATTTCATACAAGAATGGATCACCTTATGTATCATTAATATCCGTGTGTATAGGCCCATATTACCAAATTACTGTGAATGCAAGCAGATGTACAAGGCCAAATGATATAGCACTTACAAGTAAGCGCTTTATTTAGAACACATGTACATACAATATCACCCAAGCTGTGTTGGTACTCATTTATGAACCTCAGAAGGATGAAAGGCTAAGTTGGCCTTACCAGGCATCGAACCTGCAAACTGCAGATCACACACACACACACACATTGCAGCAGGGAGCGCTCCACCCCATGAGTATTTTACCAGCTATCGCTCTCTTACCAGCTATAGTCAATTGAGAAATTACATGTCTGAATGTTCTCAAAGTCAGAAAGCAAAATAAATTATGTAGTGGATACCATTAAATTGGGAACGGCGATTTAACAGCAGGCCAGTCCATCTGCAGGTCTGGTACAAAGTTGGCCACATGACAAGCCTGCGTGGATTTACATTTCAGGTTTCAGAGGTTGGCAAAATACAAACCATTTGGAGGCTTCATAACTGTGTATTAAGGAATTTAGAGTAGCACAGGGAAAGCAGCGCACTCACACGGCATCCCGTAGTCTGGGCACTAGTTACCTTATACATGAAAACAAACCCCCTGAACAGCATGCCATGTAGATATGAAATATAGACACATTACAAAAAAAGCATTAATTGTGGTTGGCACAATGAAATGAAGGGCCACTTTATGTGATAAGGTCAAACATTTCTACACTGTACACAAGCTTTTAGGCACATGGATTGTGCCAAGTGACGGAGGACAACGAGATGGAAGGTCTTGTGATGATCATAACAGATATGCTGGCAGAAAAAAAAAATATGCTATAACTGCAATTTGTGAAAAGAAAAAAAATAAATGGTCCGAAATGCTTATTCTACTGTAAATGCTTTTTGGATGTTTTTGTTTGCATTGTGAATTTGCTGTAGACAGAAGTGGCCAAACTTGTGGTTCATCATAGACCTGAATTGCAGGAGTCTAGATGAGGGTGTGAACTGATCACGTACAACTTCATCAAAGCCACCCCTGCTTAAAGAAGAGGCCTCCAGTGGAACATGTCTATAGCAGCTAGAAACTTGTCAATTCTCAACAGCTACACCTTGGAAGACTCACCGCCACAAATCACAAGGAAAATCTTAGTCAACGGTCAAATTCTGGATTACATATTCATTTCAGATGAAATGTTTTCAATGGACAATAAAATGAGAGGGGAACATATGGACAACAGTGATCACAATATGCTTTCTGCAACTTTGCTACCAGTTATATATAGAAACAGCTATACAAACTTAACATCCATAGAAGTAACAATGGGTAGAAACCGCATAAAAATCCCCTCATTGAAACTGCCCGATTTGACCACCAACTTAATCACCTCTGTGAATATCTTGCAATTAAAAGGGAAAGTTGAGACATTGGATTATCTGAATCTTTTCAAATCCTTTGAGATGAAAAAAAAAACAAATTGGCACCATGCATCCATCTCATAATCACATCTTTGACGCTCAGATTGTTTCTCAAAAGAAGCTTATTAGACAACAACTTAAAATCTTAAAGCATGACGATTCAACAACAGTGATGATACAAAAGCAAAATATTCTGCAGTATTATCGCAATCAGATACGTCAACACAAAAATGTGTTGAACAGAAACGATGCTGAAACAATGCTAAACTCATTAAAAAGTGCAAATACAGCAGGGATGTGGAACCTGATAAACGAGTCACACATTGATCAAGATTCATTAATCATGACTACGATCTCTTCTGAAACATGGATTGCCTATTTCAATTCTTCTTTTGACAAAACTGAACAAGCCTTGTCATCAATTAACCCTGCAGTGGAGTGGCACCTAATAGATACTTCCATAGAAGCCGTCACGGAAATCATCAAAAAGTTATCAGACTCACAAGCTTGTGGCCCAGATGGCTTCAACAATAGGACTCTAAAAGCAGATGTTGAACAGTGGGCGAAGTTCTTATCAATCCCACATTATCAGAGGCTCTGATAGCCTGCTCTTCAACATGTCACATATGCAAGGAAGAAAATTCGATTGAAAATTTACGACATCTAGTAATGGACTGTACAGCTTTGTCAACTCAGAGAGAGGCACTAATGTCTGACGTTATCCAAAAGTATGGTCATAGATCAAACGACTTATGGTGGAAAATGATGCTGGCTGGCGAAAAAACATCAATAACGTTGGCCCTTGTCAAATTACTAATCACCATCAAGGGATAGCTAGTAGTTGCCAACGAAATGGCATCATGATGTACCTTCTCTTGATCCCTTGTGCTTGATGAGTTTGCTGCGTTACTTGATGTTACACTTTTTCATTTTATTCGTAAGGATGAATCCATGATTAAAGGTTGTCAATTGTAAAACCATGTAAATCATGTTAAATAAAAACATAAAAATTGTCAATTTGAGGTGTTTAAAAACACACTAAATCAGTGACTCACCCCCCTGAATGTTCCTGAAATAAAACTTTAATGAGTCTAGCAACTACTGTATAGAATTCCAGAAAGACAAATTATTTGTTGTTCCTATTCATTCTTATATAGGGTAACTGCTCTAAGTGTTACACTTGTGGAACCCCTGTTTTTTAAGAGGACTGATTTATTTTACATTTTTTAGGGGTAGCAAGGGAGGACTCAAGGGTCACAGATGTGGCCTCTGGCCACCGCCTTATGATGTCCCTGACTCAGACCTGGCTGTCCGTCTTCCAGGAAAGCTTTCTGTTTCTATATTGAGAAAAAGCAGATATTATATGAAGAGGCCTGGTATGTTATCATTAGAAATCCATTACTCATTTAGTAATCCATTCATTCTGAATAGTGACATTAGTTATCCACTATCCATATTATTCAGCCATTTGGTTTGCTAGAGAAAGAGGCTTGTTATATTAAGTGCCTTGTAGAGACATGTTTAGATAGACATATGTATTATGTATGTATATAGAGACACGTATGAGTATGAATTGTGACATGGTATAGTGCTTGGTTTGCGAGTGAATGCATTCGGCACTATAGAGAGCATGTAGCTGGCATTCTGAAGCCATTGAGACACAGAAGAGCAGCACCACAGTCTGCAAAGATTGTTTTGAGTTACACTGTGAAAGATTTGAATGCGTAAACAGTTTCTTGGCATGAAGCGAGTAAGATAAGATGTGACTTTTGCCTTAGTAGAAACAAAGAAGGGCATGATATCAGAAGGCCCTACGTGGCTTGCTCGCAGGCAGAAAAGGTGGGGGCATAAAGGGAACAACGCGCTTTGCACAGAGAGACACTGAGAGAAAAAGGGATTCTAGCTTGCTAAGAGCTGACATAGAAATGAGGGAGATGGGAGGATGGTGTTTCATAACACAGGAACACAGATACGATGTACAAGATACAATGTGCAATGTCACAATGACAGAACACACTGAAATGGTAACAGAACAAGACATGCGTACACAGACTTTCAGGTGCTTGGCTAGAGAAATGCTTTTCTGACAAAAAGAGAGTGAATCTTAGCTAAGAGAGGATGTAACCATGGAGAAAGAGTACGTCATTTGACACTATAACTTGAATCCTGAAATTGAAAGAAGATAGAAGGTGTTTGGGTTGTATGAGAGAGAGAGAGGCATTTGGGAAGGTATTGAAGACATTTGGTGTGGTATTGGCGGTGGCACTGAGAGGCCAAGGAGAGAGGCCCTTACTGGATGGCTGCAAGGGAGCAGGAGAGGAGTGAGGTGGGACACATTCAAGATTGGGAAGCTTGCACATGCAGAGGGGAGTATTGCTGATTGATTGAGTATGAGGCCTAATTGATCTGAATAAGGCATGTGTCAATGGGGAATTGGGACAGACACTCACACAGAGCTTTTGGTTTGATAGAAGGAGACATCTGACAGGGATTGTCTTAGAGAGAGAGTGTGAAGTGTGGTGTGGCTTGGAGCGGAATGCTGAATGCTGACACTTGCCATATGTATTTTGCTATTAGCATTATAGATCCAGCGGGACTGGATAATTGATATTAGATTGCTTGCATAGAAGCCAGTATGTTCTGCTAGAAGTGCTTATCATGCCTTGCTGTGTATGAATAAATGCATTTGCTTGTTATAATTGAGACTGACTTGTGTATTTTCTTTGTGTCTTGTGTTTATTCTTAGGGTTATGATATTAGGGAATGTTTGTGTGTCCATAGCATAGAAATTTGGCAGTTACACAGTGCACAATCGCCCTGAGATATACATGCATGGGAGCCATAGTGGTCCGCACGCCCCTCATGTAGTTCTGGAAACTAACAAAGTGGTTGCCCACGTGGGGCTAGGCGAAAGGTAGAATTTTCAGTTTAACATAGTAACTAATGTATAGAACTCCAGAAAGACAAATTATTTGTTATTCCTACTCATTCTTATTTTGGGTCACTGCTCAAAGTGTTACACTTGTGGTTTCCCTGTTTTTTTTTAAGACGAGTGCTTTATTTTTATTTTTTCTAGGGGTAGCAAGGGAGGACTCAAGGGTCACAGATGTGGCCCCTGGACACCGCCGCCTTATGATGTGCCTGACTCAGACCTGGATGTCCGTCTTTCAGGTAAGCTTTCTGTTTCTATACTGAGCAAAACCAGATAATATATGAAGAGGCCCGGTATGTTATCATTAGAAATCCATTACTCATTTAGTAATTCATTCATTCTGAATAGTGACATTAGTTATCCACTATCCATATTATTCAGCCATTTGGTATGCTAGAGAAAGAGGTTTGTTATATTAAGTGCCTTATAGAGACATGTTTAGATAGACATAAGTATTATGTATGTATTTAGAGACACATATGAGTATGCATTGTGACATGGTATAGTGCTTGGTTTGTGAGTGAATGCATTAGGCACTATAGAGAGAATGTAGCTGGCATTCTGAAGCCATTAAGGCACATAAGAGCAGTGCCACGGTCTGCTAAGATTGTTTTGAGTTACACTTTGAAAGATTGGAATGCGTAAACAGTTTTTTGGCAGGAAGGGAGGAAAATAAGATGTGACTTTTGCCTTAGTAGAAACGAAGAAGGGCATGATATCAGCAGGCCCTGCCTGGCTTGTTCACAGACAGAAAAGATGGGGGCATGAAGGGAACGAGGGGCTTTGCACAGAGAGACACTGAGAGAAAAAGGGATTCTAGCTTGCTTAGCGCTGACATAGAAATGAGGGAGATGGGAGGATGGTGTTTCATAACACAGGAACACAAATAGGATGTAAAAGATACAATGTGCAATGTCACAATGACAGAACACACTGAACTGGGAACAGAACAAGACATGCGTACACAGACTTTCAGGTGCTTGGCTAGAGAAATGCTTTTCTGACAAAAAGAGAGTGAATCTTAGCTAAGAGAGGATGTAACCATGGAGAAAGAGTACATCATTTGACACTATAACTTGAAGCCTGAAATTGAAAGAAGATAGAAGGCGTTTGGGTTGTATGAGAGAGAGAGGCATTTGGGGAGGTATTCAAGACATTTGGTGTGGCATTGGCGGTGGCACTGAGAGGCCAAGGAGAGAGGCGCTTTCTGGATGGCTGCAAGGGAGCAGGAGAGGAGTGAGGTGGGACACATTCAAGATTGGGAAGCTTGCACATGCAGAGGGGAGTATTGCTGATTGATTGAGTATGAGGCCTAATTGATATGAATAAGGCATGTGTCAATGGGGAATTGGGACAGACACTCACACAGAGCTTTTGGTTTGATAGAAGGAGACATGAGACAGGGATTGTCTTGGAGAGAGAGTGCGAAGTGTGGTGTGGCTTGGAGAGGAATGCTGAATGCTGACACTTGCCATATGTATTTTGCTATTAACATTATACATCCAGCAGGACTGGATTATTGATATTAGATTGCTTGCATAGAAGCCAGTATGTTCTGCTAGAAGTGCTTATCATGCCTTGCTTTGTATGAATACATGTATTTCATTGTTATAATTGAGACTGACTTGTGTGTTATCTTTGTGTCTTGTGTCTATTCTTAGGGTTATGATATTAGGGAATGTTTGTGTGTCCATAGCATAGCAATTTGGCAGTAACACAGTGCACAATCGCCCTGAGATATACATGCAGGGGGCCATAGTGGTCCACAACCCCCTCAGGTAGTTCTGGAAACTAACAAAATGGTTGCCCATGTGGGGCTAGGCCAAAGGTAGAATTTCTGGTTTAACATAGCAACTTTTGTATAGAATTCCAGAAAAACAAATTATTTGTTATTCCTATTCATTCTTATTTACTGCTCAAAGTGTTACACTTGTGGAACCCCCTATCTTTTTAAGAGGGCTGATTTATTTAAAATATTTATTAGGAGTAGCAAGGGAGGACACAATGGTTGCAGATGTGGCCCCTGGCTTCCGCCTTATGATGTGCCTGACTTAGACCTGTCTGTCCGTCTTTCAGGCAAGCTTTCTGTTTCTGTATTGAGATGTTGCCTATAGCAGCATTCACTCGCTGCATTGGGCAGTTGGGACAGCCTGTTATTTAATGATAGTGGCACTCACTCGCAGCCTCGACTGTTAATCAAGGCTGACCTGTCGCAATCTGGATCTAAAGTGCAGTGTTGTGCTGCCATTGGGCAGTGGTGTGGGGGTTGCATGGCGCTATGCTATTTACTTTGCTTTGTTGGGTTTAGCGGCAAGTTTTTTTTGAGAATCTACTCGCTGAGCAATCACAGTGGTTCTGCTAAGACTTTGCGCTGTTCCAGTGCTTCTTTTGTGAATCAGGTGCATTCTCTTTTCGATGTTATAACGCCCATTTAGCACAACACAAATGGTAGTAAATATTGAAGCATAATTACACGCAATATGAAAGCTGCTGGATCCATGTGGGAAACACAGAGAAAATCTTATGAATAAAGGAAATTGTGTTTAAATAGTTAATACCCATAAGCCTTGGCATTGCTAAGTAATGGAAAGCAATGCAATGGTAAAATAATATATTCAGACTAATTAAATTAATCACTGAGGTGGACACATTCAATCAGGTTGGAAGATAATTGCGATGTAATGCAGTTAACTCAAAACAAACCATATGTGACAAATGAGGTACAGGTCGTTGTAATTCAATTACCGGTAAACGTCATCATAGGTGAACAGGGAAACATACAGCAACATTGATCCATGTTTCCAACACCTATAATAGCGCCCTAAATGCTATCTCCTTCCTGCTTTTCCCAGACAGACCTGCCCACAAACAGTGGAGAGGGATAACTTGTTGATTATGATGCCCTATAGAAGCTTAACTGGTAGAGTATGCATATCTTGGTGTACAGTGATATCAGTACACACATGGCTGGGACGCATCAGAGTATATAATTAATACATATTTCCAAAAGAGGTCATTTATAATGGCATAAAGACTGCCAGTTTAAAAAAAACAAAGGTCTTAAAAGCCCCTTTACTGCGTCTCTTCTCTTAGTGTGCCTCAAGGCGATCATTCACTTGAGATTTTCTCCAGAATGAAGGTCCAGCTCAGTGATTACCAGCAAACCGAGGGAGTGGTAAAGACATCTACATGGCGGGCCTATTTACTATTCAGCCTATTTAATTTGATATAATATTGGTCTGAGAAGAGTATTTAAGATTGTTCATTAAATGCTAAAGCCTTTCATTTGCCTAGTTACAGCTTCTCTAAACTGCAGATAGTGTTGTGCAATGAAGCGTGGCGATCAGGGGAGTATTCAGCATTGCAAGAGTGGGGGTGGGAGGGTAGCCATGAAAAAAGTCCTGCTACTTGTCCCCCAAATACAATGCGCACAGTTCATATGTTTTCTTTCGTGCCCCCAACCCACCCACCCCTGCCCAATCTACTTTTCTGGTAACATTAGTGGCAGATGCCATTTTAACACATAACAAAAAAAAATAAAACTGCAGGATCATTACAGATGCAGGACACTCAGCTATTAGAGCTCTGTTCAGGCACTCTGGGGCAAAATACATGCAAACATCCTAATTTGCATATGGATTGCACCAACAGAAGTGACGTCACAGAAAAGAACATTGCAAGGAGCATCTTCAGGCTTTGATACTTGGCCGCACCTTGGAAGTGACTTCAGAATAAGTTCCTATAAGTAAGCCAAGTTGCAAAGAACTTTGTGATGCAAAATACCTAAATTGCACTATTATTATATATGGAACAACTCTACAGTCATTAGGCTTTTTTTAATAATAGCACAATATACTAACAGAAACTATTAAGTGAATCAGAATCACTTAAAGAGCTGCAGATAAGACACAGTGCGATTAAATGATGTGCCAAGGACCACTTTGCTTAAATGGTGAAACCAGACTGTGGAAAATTTAAGCAACTAAGCAGATCTTCCCAGGTTTAGTTGATATGGAGATTTATTAATATTTTGCTTAATACTTTATTTATAGCAATGCCTTGGAAGCAAACCACCTTATATAAAAAATGAGCCTTTCATAGTAAACTAACCATAAAGTATAAACATTGTCATAGAAATGTGTTGAGCAATAAGAGCATGGCTTTAGTTGTATTCTCCCCATCCTGCATGCAAAGTCACATTAGCATCATGCCGATTAATGTGAGCCTAACAAAGCCATAGTCATCATTCCATAAAGCATGCAACATTATGCACCCTTCTCACCTCTGATCACTCCCCCATTCACATTTCCCTGATAATATCCCCCCCCTCTATCACCGGATTAGTACCTAATGGCTCACATTGTAATGCTCTGTTGGCACAGAGCTACATTAGAGCCCCTCTGATGCCCAGAGCTCCTTGGGACATTTTCCTGCCAGCAGGACACCTCTCCTGTTGGTCACCCTCATTGAGGAGCTGAACGGGAGAGGTGTTCCACCCGACAAATGTACCGGTCTGGCTCTTAAAAGAGACATGGGGGGGGCAGTTTGCCTCCTCAACCCCCCCCGCTCGGTACACCATTGTACCTAGGTCTGATAAGTCTCCATGTGCGAGGTAGAGCCCCATTTCTACGGATGCTACTGGCATATGCCAAGAGCAGCCGCAAATGCTGCAATAATTCCATCAGGTGTCTTCTATGGCAAACATATCCTCACATGTGCAGCTGTTAATATCATGCGCCAAGGCATTTTGTCCACATGTAGTATTTAAATGTAATGCTTACAATACTTGCATAAGTATTTTGAAAATCCATCAAGGGAAGGAAGGCCTTCCACTCTCCAATAGATAGTTTGTTTTCTTTAAAGATGTTTCCAGTCCCATTAAACACAATGGGCCTTATTACGACCTCGGCAGTAGCCATGCCGCTATTGGCTGCATGGCTGCTGCCGGAAATGTGTCCGGGATCCCAGAATGAGGAATTACCAGGCCATTCCAAGTTCGGAGGGCCCGGTAATTCCTCCCTCCAAGGACCGGACCCGGACCTTCCCCATTCCCATTTCAGCCCCCATAGGGCTGAATGGGAATGGGAGAGGGAGCAAACAACGGGCTGATTACGAATGGCCCGTTGTTTGCTCTCTCTTCCCCTCGTAATGTGGCGGAACGGGTTTAATGGGTCTGCGTCCTTGTGCGGCACCCGTTAACCCGTTCCGCCAGGGTCGTAATGAAGCCCAATATATTTTCATTGTCTAATGAGAAATCTGAAAATGTAATATAATGCTTATGGCCCTTCACGGACCTGCTAGTCCATGCACAAGTACTGAAGTGTTTATTTTACATGCTCATGAACGGTATCCATAGAAATGGTCAAATGAAAAAAAACAAATGGTAGATTTGATCAAATTTCGCTTGTACGAAAATGGCATACATCTGAAAATTTCAAACAAGTTTACCATTCAGTGCCATTATAGTCAACAAGTTGAGCTGGGATTGCTGGGGTGTCCCCTGCATGCTTGTGCACTGTAATGGCATCAGGGGTTTGCTGGGGAGTCCCCCACTCCCGATAGGATAAAGGTTAAAAAAAAAGGACCCTGTGCCACACAAGGAGGTGTGCCGCCAACAGTTAAGTAAGGGGGTGGGTGGATTGGACATCCCTCTTGAACATTTATCTTTAAAACCTGTACAATTATTTCAAGTATACCTAAACACAAAATAGATGAAGACCTTAAGTGATAGACAGAACTGATTATATTAAATTATAACCATGTGTTGTACAAAATCAATTGTTGTTTATTTTTACTCGGAATTCATTGATTACATTTGGCAATATCAAAACATTAAAAAACATCTTCATTTCATGGGATGCCTAATGGAAACCCTTATTTATATATATTTTTATGTCAAATGTTTGTTTAATTCTGGATGATGTACCCTTATATAACGCCCCTCTCTTTGAATTCCCCCGGTCTCACTGAACCAAGATTTAGGTTTGTTTTGCAAATTAAAAGATTTATTTGAAGAATTGAACAATATATAGATTACACTTTTATGAATATGAATAATATCTGAATATCACACTTACGAATATGAACAATGATCAGCAATGGGTAATATTACAAGATCAACAATCTCTTTAATCAATTAGGAGTAGGAATAGGAAGAATGATCTAGCAGAGAAGAACTTGTATGGGTTCAAGGAAATGCAATAATAGGAAAGAATGCAACACAGAAATAAAACTTGATATGAATTCAATCAAAAGACGATATGATCACTCTTTCCCCCTGTTATTACTCACTCCCCCCAGTATGCAATACGAAGAGGTGGATGAGGGCATACATGTTTCAGGAATAACTGATATGAAAGAATGCAGTTCAATCCCAATTCCCCCAGCAAGCTTAGAGAGAACAGGAATGCTTTAAAAACAGGTCAAAATGCTTTTAAATGTGGTTTGAATGGAATGGGAAAAATGCTAAAAATGACTTTAATTCACTAAATGGATTCAGAACTAGTGAGAGTTGCTTTGGATTGGTTCAGATCAATACTAGCAATGATTGTAGAATGATTAGCAGATGGAAAACGAAATTCAGAAGTTGAAAGCAAGAAATAGCTATTTTATATGGGGTGAAATTGAGCCAAATAAGCAATCGCAGCAACTTTTCCGCGTGCGGAAAAGGGGATTTTGGAAAAACTATTAGGAATTAGCTGAGGATGTTAGCTTCAAAATGACATTTAAATTTCGTTTCTAGCACGTACGGTTCAAAAGTTACAGAGGTTTTTGTGAAGGTAGGTTTTTCAGAAACAGAGTCAAGATTTCAAATATGAAAGATGCGCTTTAAAGATTATGAAACAAGATGGACTTATACTAAGGGGCTATGAAAGTACAAAATACCCAACGGGACAACCACCAGACCAGTCCGCCTTCTACTCTGATTGCTGTGCGCCAGGACACTTGACATTCTTCAGAAATATCAGCACACAGAAGATTATCGCTACAGTTATCACAGACTATGTAATGAGAAGAATTCAGGATGGACAGAAGATTCTATAATGCAGTTCTAGATAGGCTGAAATGGATTGAATAGAATTACTTTAAACTAAGAGATGACTATGGACAGTTCTATACTAAATACTCACTCCTATGGCTTTGGAATGGAATGGGCCCGTCAACGATCTGGTCAAGGGTTTGGCTGGGATTCTCTCGTCACCGGACAGGTCTCAGGCACTGGGTTCTGCTCTCAGCAAGGCCCTCTGGTCTGTGCGGCCTCTTGGACTGGATCTGATGGGTTCTGGGTTACAGCTCTGCTCTACGGGTTTGGACCTTGGTTCTAGCACAGGGCTCTTAGCTAGAACAGCAAAACAGCTCAGCCAGGCGGTTGGATTTTGTGGTGCCCCTTGGAAGTTTAGGGGTTAAAATCAGGTTTGCTAGATTTTGAAGGCCAGCTGAGAAGAGTTCAGCTTTTGGGATTGGGCCATTCTGCTTCAAAGTTCTAGAGTCTGGTTTCTGGATCTATGTCTGGCGCCTGGATCTTCCTGCAGGGTCAATCAGTTGAGGAGTGGAAAGTGTGTGTGTCTTGTCTGTCCTCAGCAGTCCCTATTTATCAATTTCCAAAGTGGGAGGGGAGGCTGATTATCTATGCCCATTTCTCTAATGATCTGATAGGTCAGAGGATTTCCCCTCTCTTGATTTGAGAAAGGAGCAGTGTGTCATATGTGTCAGAGTGACACTATGTCTATGTCCCAAAGGAAATCCCTCCCCTTTGCTTTTACTTAGGAAATCTATTTTCCCCAAAAACATATTTCCAAGATGCACAACTTGTGCAGTATCAAGTTCACGATGGAATGGCACACAGATCAGGTACGTTTTCTAGATCTACTTATTAAAAAGTCCAATCAGAAGTTGGTGACCACTCTCTATTGAAAGACGACCAACAAGAACACACTACTTCATTATTCGAGTTTTCACCCCATGGGTTTACGCCAAAATGTATCTTAAGGGCAGTTTTTAAGGATACGGAGGAACTGCACCGAGAAGGATGAATATAGAAAACATGCAGAAGATTTGAAAGGAAGGCTTTTGGAGAGAGGCTATCTGTATATATTGGTAAAGAACAATTTAAAAAGGGCATTGTATAGGAACAGAGATGAATGCCTTTTACCGAAAGAAAAAAAGAAACAAGATAGATTAGTGTGCGTAACGACTTTCAATCCGGTCAGCAAAGAAATTAAAAAGATTGTGAACCGTAACTGGGACCTAATCAAACAATCAGGAAGTCTCTCAAAAAAACCTATCTTTGCCTTTAAAAAGAATCAAAATCTTAGGCAACGTCTAGTTCATACTTACAGAGACTTGAACTCGGATCAAACTGTACTTAATCAATGGGGGTTACCCCCCATTATTGGCCACTATAAATGCGGCAACTGCGTGTCCTGTCCACTGACAGAGACCAGACATGAATTCAATTATGGGGCCGTTAAGTGGAAATTGGAGACACATATGCACTGAGAATGCCATTTATATTATCAGTTGCCCCTGCAATCTGATGTACATGGGGGGAAACGACCAGAGAGGTGCGACAGCGCATAGGAGAACATCGGAGCTGCATTCGGAACAAAATAGCGGATAAGCCACTGTTGGACCATTTTAGCTTGAAACAACATAAGGATATTGACCTAGATGGTTTGTGCTACTGACTATAAAATTACCTAAAAGAGGAGGGGATATATCGACTATGTTCCACAAACTGGAACAACGATGGATGTAACGCCTTGACACAGTAACTAATGGCCTTAATATTTCGGTGGAATGGGGAGCCCTTATAACACACTAAAGGAGAATGGAGGGGACATAGTATTTCCTACTCGCGACGTGCTAAATATAAAAACAGTGGTACATCCAATTTACATTAAATTAATTTGGGAATGTCTCATTTTTTTGTTGTTGTGATGTTCCGTAGGTTTATAAATAAACATACATTCATCGTTTATTAATAACAACAACAAAAATGAAGAAATATGAAGAACTAGAAAGGTGGGCGGTCTTCTCTATAGGGGTTAGAGATAAAATGTAGTTTATTTTTTCGCCCATCAGTGGTTGAGGAATGCGCAACCTTCTAGGAATACGCGAGATTAGAAGGAGGAAAGCAGGGAAGTAGTCCCTTCATGATGTTCATGAATGAAGTAAGTAGTCCCTTCATTGTGTTCACGAATGAAATATCTTCACCAGTCCCCTTTCTATCGCGATCGTTACACGAGCATAAATAAATACGCGCCGCGGATAAACAAACAGCGCCGGAAGACATAGTGCAAGACGGAAGACTGTGGGGCTCCAGAGACGAACAGCAAGGTAAGCGCAAGAGTTGGGATGGCTGATTGTTGCAGAAGTAATTAAATGGTGAATAAGTGCGGAAAGTGGCCCGGAAGAAAATGGGGGAAAGTGAAGTGATTGGGAGTTAAACAAGGTGTGCTTTTTAGATAATGTGGACATATGAAAGCGCACGGACTGGAAGGGGGGTTCTTTAAGAATAACCTCACAGGTATATGGGCTATAAGTAAATCAGTAGAATGTACAGGTAGCCTAACGAAAGTTACTGTTATTTTGAGTTTGATGCTTAATGATTTGAGCCTAGAGGATCTTTTCTATTTCGCATCTTTATTTACTTACAGAACTATCCTAAGTATTGACGTCATGGTCGCTACTGTTGGCGGCTCTCTGTGAACGAAAAACCTTCAGATTCAGAATTTGACTGGAGCTATTTGTAAGTCTAAGCCAATTTGTCCATCAAGAGACACATTCCAGTATTCACTCCTTTACAAAATTGTCCCATTTCCTTCCAGGATCCAATCTATGGTTGAGTTGCGAAGAACCCCTCTTGAAGAGAAAGGGCGAAAAGATTGTACATATAGAGAGAATCAACTGGATTCTATTCTAAGTAAGTACCATGTTCTAAGAACTATAATAGAACATGTTTGTTTGCATCTGGGTTGGTGGGCAGATGGAGGTGGCCACTAGTTCGAAATGTAAATAGGATTCATCCAGGTTACAATGTAAGTGAGTGTAAAAAACTCATCACTCATGGACATTGAATCAATGATTACTTTTTAGAATCATGTTCTCACATTAAATTTGTCAAAAATGAGAGGGAATAGCCAATAGGGAATGAATTTGTATGAAATTTGTTTTTTAGTGTGTTCTGATATTTTATATTGCATTTTAGATGGTGATACTTACCCTGCTTGATGCTTGTGGGAATAAAGAAACTCCCATTAATCTTGTCCTGAAGAAGATTGTATGAATTAAGGGTCGATGAATATTGACGTCCCGAAAATAGACAACTGAAACACGTGTAGACGAATGTCGGTGTGATAAAAACACACAGACGGAACTATCAGAACAGTGGATGGAGGACTTTTGTGGAAATGTTTAAATAGAGCTAGAGGCCTTTTATATATGAGGCCAGAAAAAAATATATACATGTTATTAGTTTGTTACAAAAAGCAAAAAGTAGTATGAATGGTAGGAGTGAATCAGTATGAGTGGAACTTACAATTATTTGTTTATTGAAATGTTTTAGCATTGTATATGAATTTATTATGCAAATAAAAGTTTTTAGAAATTGAAAATTGAACACTTATTGGTATTTATGAAGAAATAAGTACTAAGAGGCTATTCCCTGTCCTGTAGGTCCAACCTCTTTCTTCTCAGTATATGACGCCTGAAGGACCTGGGACTCTAATCAGTCACCCCTTTGTTTTATAACAACTTGTTAATAATACATAATTACATGACAGATTGCCTAAGGTACATTTCTGTCCAACTCTCAGTTTCGCGCTTTTGGTGGGTTTCTCAATGTTAGTTCTGCACCAATTTTTATACATGCATGCACATCCCATCCGGGCACATTCCTGTAATTTTTCATGTTCCTAACATAAACACCATGGCTACAATAGGAATAATTTCTGGGGTTCAGTCTCAGAACATCGCACAGATTCCAGCATAGTATTAAACTGTGAGTGAATATTCCATTTTAACAATCTCTAAGTTTCATATTTTTGTCAGTTCAGTACACTTTGCTATAAGCATTTTTATAAAACATACATTTACTTCCACTTCAATCTACATTTTCAGTCTGGCCCACCTCCAAAGCTGGGCTGAGTCAGAGGGTCACATGGCTTGCCTTCCTGCCACAGCAGTTGTGGTCATGCACACCCAAATTAGCATTTTCTATTCAGTTCAAGAAACCCATTGTTTCTTGCTCAGGGCAGCAGAGGAAATCTCCTCCCCTTCTGATTAACATGCCAATGCAAAATGCTCTCCTTTTGGTGGGAAGGAACCTGGTGTGAGTTTCTCAGGGGAAGAAGGCCTGTTGGAAATTTTAACTGAATCAGGTTACCTTCTGGTCAATTGTAACATAGTTCCTTGTAAAAAAAATACATTTATAAATGTAAAATAAGCAAACCCATCTTTACTTCCAGTCCTTTTTCAACATGAAAATCAATGTGTGGCACTTTTATATGGCATTTTGATGGAAATCTCTTCTTTGGCATAGTTTGAGTTCAATGTTCAACTTTAGACATGATAGGTTTTAAATCGCCGGCTTCTGACAGAGGTGAGTGACGGTACTACACCCATTTTTGACAGATTTCTTTCAGCAAGCAATCTTCAATGTGGATTTTCCTCTGATAAGTGTACTTCTGTGGACATTGTATTTATGTGAAGTAGAATGATGTTCAACACCCAACAAGGAGGTTGGATCTTTCTGGGTGGTTTGTGAGCCATGATTTTTGCAATTTTGACAACCTATAAAAACAGATTTCTAAAACAGCTCTGTATTTCTCTTGCAATGATGCTCTGTAGGTAGCCAAGTGATGGATTTTGGTAGTGGTCTCTTGTGTTACCACTGACATAGGCAAAAGTGGATGGCAGCCTATTTTTCCGATTTTTACTGCACACTTTCTGGTGATTTTTAGCGAGCAGCAGGCTTTCCGGCGGCCAATATGATGTTTCTGCTGCAAGCAATGCACAGTAATGTTGCAGGGCTTGGACTAGTGGGTTGAGATATCCTACACCGCGAGGGGAGCTTGTAATGAGGAGGAACGGGTTTAACAGGTCCGCCTCCTTTAGTGGAGCCCGTTAACCCGTTCCGCCTCAGTTGTAATGCGACCCCCTGTCTCTCTAATAGTGTGTCTATTGCAACACAACCCAATAGTCATCAACTGCTGGAAGTAGAGATGGAATCAGCCAAGACCGGGCCCATGTCTGTTAAGTATAGAATGAACATAAGGGGGGCAGAATACAACCCTGTCTGAGACCACGTGCCGTCGGGATCCAGTGGAAGTGATACTGGACTTGTCTAGTCGGACCTTTACCCTTGTTTCGGTACAGAGAGATATCATCATTGACAGGAGGCCCGGTGGAATGTACCATGAGGAGTGCTTCTGCCAAAGTGTGTTATGATTAACGGAGTCAAAAGCTGCAGTGGTGTCAAACACACAACTAGATTGCAGAACCGGCATGTGAATTGCGCTTAACACATGGCTGTAGTTGGGCAAGTCGATTCATTTGTTTATTGTTTTAGTCAAATCGCAGCTGAAATTCTTATACCCACTTTCCTGAGACCTTAAGATCTTTCACGAAAACAATATTGACACCATCTCTGTCCACTTTTTGGATCTTCAGATGAGCTCAGCTTTTTGGCCATGGTTACAACCCACACACCCCAGAGCAGCCATACATTAGATGCAATCTTTTCATATGTACCTCAAATAACTACATAGAGTCCCTTAGTACTTCCCTGGTCTGATCATTTTGGCATCCATCTTCTTACTCCCTTTGGAAAATGTGCCTCCAATACCATATTCGATGAGTACCCTACAAATTGTCACACCTGGAAATTACTTTTGAATGGACCAGTGGAAATATCCATCACTAGTGGTAAACGCTAGATTCCAACAGTATTGCTGCCACATTATGTAACCAGAATATAAGGATTGTAATGTAGAGGAGCAGTTACATGCCTCTGCAGGAAATCCCACCCCCCCTACCTCCTACATGTTGCAAGCCTGAGATTGGGCCATGCCTAACACCAGCAGTTATGAACATACCATGGCGAGTTTTCAAAAGAAAGTACCCACTGAGAAAACCCTATCCAATGTATCCCCGAAGAGACGACAATCTGAGGGAGGAACTCCCTGAAGGAATATGAAGGCATTGAACATGAAAAGCTTAATCATCCCTTGTTAAAGTGCAAAGAAAGAACACCAAGTGTGCCAAGTTTTATTCATTTAAGATATTAAAATGCTGAAAAAAGAACTAAATCGTGGTCTTCTGTCACGTAACCATGGATGAAAATAGAGTTGAGTGTGGAGTTCTAGAACAGCGATAGTGAGTGCTTGCACTCCCATATATTCCCAGAGATAAGGATACTTTGCAAGGCCAAGTTCAAAGACAATTTTCATGGCAGAAGGCATAGGTGATGAGAGGTGTTGGGCTAATTAGGTGGGGAGGTAGAGTCAAGTCCACCTCCTGACACCTCGGTATGAGCTTACTTGCTGCTAAGTGAACCCAATGTTCCAGAAATGGCACAAGCGTGCCAACCAATTGTAGAGGGCCATATAACGAAGGGCCTTATAGTTTGAGAGCCAATGATATACTGTGTACTTAATAGTGTTGAAGATGACACGTTTTAGAGGTAGGCATAGGTTGTCTACCTGACAGTAGATAGCCAATCACAACCCCAGCCCCTTATAGAAAGCATACTTAGATTTTCACCTTGAACTTATCACATCCCCTCATAGGTTTCTCTCATTTGCCACGTAGTATGACGTCATGTCTGATGTATTTTCTGCATAGGAGTATGTTTTTATGAGAAATAATTTGAGAGCTCGAGCGAATATCCGTTGATGTCCGTTGTAGCTCCCTGTTTTAGTTAATTGTTAATAAAACAGCACATTTGCCATCTTCCTGATTTGGTTTGATTATTTGGTGTCAGAGTTATTCTGCATCCCCATCCATTGCATGCATGATACCCAAAGGGCCATATGCTCACGTGGTAGCAGTGGAGATGGTTTAAAGATCCAAATTAGTTTGTCTTCAGATTTTCAGACAATTGGGCATCCTCTGCCATTAGCCAGAAGACTGCAGGATTTCCTGCAGAGAGTGGCCGATAGAAATAAACTTGCAAGAATAACCGAGACGGTGGACAGGTCCCCCTTTGATGAAATCCATGTCTAGTATCCAGTCAAAGTGGTCGGATTGGAGGAGGAGGCTTCGAGTTGATTAATGAACGAATGGTGATTAGTCTAAAGGCAATGGAAAATGAAGGGGATGGGATTGTGATAATGTTGAGTAACAGGAAATATTGAGTGAAGAAAAGATAGCGCCTAGAGTCCAGTCTCAAGGGAGTTCAGAAGGAGGCATCTCAAACTCCAATGGGAGAACAGCGAAATATATAATGCGTAAACAGGTTTACATATGGCCACGTCTCAAACCCTGTATAGGGTATACATAAAGGCAAGAGAGAAAAAAGTGATCACAGTGTTTATTAAAGTGTACAGTCGACTAGTCTGTATGTTGTTTGTTGATAAAAAATATCAAGAGCGATAGAAGTTGTGAATTGAAAATATTTGAGGAGTAATAGTGACTGAACCTAGCACAGTGGTTAGTACCAATAAAAGGTAGATATAGCTAATTAAGAAATAAGAGGCTTGAGCAGAGATTGAGGGTGCATGCTCATATTTGGTGTTTTAAAGGCATTGAAAAAGTGGTGATTTAAGCAAAAGTATAAAGGTTATTTATTTTATTATTTTTTTTTTTATTTGCATTTGGTTCAAAATACATAACAATTCATGTAGAACCTTTACAAAGTTTAAAATCTTACAGATAATTATTTAATCAATCATTGTAATTTAGAAAATAGCTCTAATTAATTCTCGATGTGCTTACAAAAACTTGCCAATTCATATATTAAGGGTTTATATAATTATATAATCCCTGCATCATTCTGGACCACAAAACTTCAAGGCAGTCCTCAAATTCAATTTCCACGAATTTCCACAATTTAAGTGTCCTTAAGTTCTTAAAAAGCGGACAATACAATATAAGATGTTTCAATGTTTCATAAGATTCATTACATTCAACAAATCGACATCCCACACAATTATTTGATTTGTTCATTTCCCAGTTCTTAGTTCTTTCCCTTGTATGGTATAGGTTTAGTCTAAAGCGAATATATACCTTTCGGATATTTTCACAGGGGAATAACAAGACATGATCATAACGTGGAATGCGCTGTTTAACATGTATACCGTATTCTTTATATAGCCCATAGGTCTTAATTGAATCAATTGTTATACACCAATCCATTTCAAAGAGTTTTTTCTTGGCAAAACCAGGACGATATTGTATATCCTCAACAGTTATATTTACATTGTCCAAGATTTGTTGCATTTTCAATTGATAATTAGAAAAGGATTTTGGAGTTTGAGAACCCAACATTTTGTTTAAATCGATATACAATGAATTTATTGGAGGATAATGAATCTTAACGTAGTTGGACAGCTGTCTCCATTTCCAACGAGATGATAGTGAAACCAGCCCCAATTCGTGCCGTATAATGGCATTTGGAATTGACATGGGGAGAAACATTGCAGCTTTCAAAAGAGAGCCCTGTAAGCTATCAAGCGTGCTTGTCATGTCACATAGACAAATATCTAATGTATACAATATGACACTTTCAATTTTTAATGTCATAAAATCTATTAGCGGGATTAAAGATAATTTGCAATATTGCCTATAGATCCTTTTCATTTGAGATAATAGTGGTCGAGTTTTGTTTCTAATTATAGTTGACCAAGCGTTAATGGAGTTGAGGGCTGATATATAATACCCTAGATAGATAGCATTATTCACACGACAAATTTGTGTATTCGATATTTGCCATCTAAAATTCCCTCTTTTTGATTTAACTCCAAAGGTCATAATGGCAGTTTTCGCTGGGTTAGGTGTCAAATTATTAGCTTTTGAAAAAGTCTCAAATAATGAGAGTTTAGTTTGAAGTCCTACCGGAGTAGGGTCAAACAAGATGATATTGTCAGCGAATGCAATCCATTTCAAATGAATACTCCCCACTTTAACAGAAAACAAATTCCCTTTTTCCCAGTTTTCACCCAGGTCAGATAGGTATAAATTAAATAAGGTAGCCGCCAGGTTACAACCCTGTTTCACACCAATTGTTGTACATATGGGGGCAGTGGTTCCACCTTCTGGCGAGATTCTTATTCTATACGAAGTATTCGTGTGCAACTTAATGATCCAATACATCAACACAGTTGGAATCCCTATCTTCATCATTTTCTTCCACAATAAATTGCGGACCACCGTGTCGAAAGCTGAACTCATATCAATCATTGCTATATAAACAGGATTAGAATTCTTTTCTTTTGCTCCAGCAATGACATGCGACATGATAAAAGCGTTTAAGGTTGTACTCATGCTCTTCCTAAATCCAGTTTGGTATTTCGAGTACATGTCATTCGCCCCAATTACTTTCTCCAATTCGTTTAAGAGAAGGATAGAAAAAATCTTAGCCTCAGTATCAATTAAAGATATTGGACGATCATTTTCTGGGAGAGATGGATCACCCTTTTTAAATATGGGTACTATATTAGTGGTTAGCCATGAGGGTGGAACCTCCCCAGACCTAATGATAGAGTCGAACTTATAGTTTATAATGCCAGCCCACAACACGGGATCCGCCTTATAAAGACATGGGTGAAGGCCATCAGGTCCTGCAGCTTTTGAATATGTCAACCTGGAAATTGCCCACATAATGTCAATGCAATCCCACTTCAGCCTTGGGATATTAGAATATTAAAGAGAAACATCTGGGACAAAACGAAATTTGCAAGGCAGTTGGTATTTAACCTTTATAAATGTTTGCCATGTCTGCTCAGGAATACAGTTTAACGAGAACAATGCCACACATTTATTATCAGCTTTCAAGGTGCGCCAGATTACTCGTGTGTCATGAGCCAAAATGGCACGAATTAATGTGCAATTCACGTCGTTATATCTTGAAATACGAGCAGATCTCAAATTGTGTTTATAGGCTGATAATATTCTATTCCTCCTTGCCTTGCTATCTTCGATGCCCAAGTTGCTTTTCTTTAAATATCTCAGCGCCCTATTCTTCTCCCTTTTTAATAGTTTACATGTATGATCATATAAATGTGTATGTTGCACGTTACTTTGTATTTTGCCAAACCGCTCGAATGCTGTGGCAACTATATCAGAATAATGCATACACAATGTATATTCATAATTTCCCCCTACTCGTCTGATCCTCTCAATCTCTGAGGAAATTTGTTTAACAACAAAGTTGCAGGTCCCTCGATTCGATCTGATGGAATGCAGAGGACGATCAATTTCAACCACTGTCAAGGTTATATTTTGCATAAGCGAATGACATTTTAGTTGAAAAAGGTAGAAAGTTGTGCATGATCTCCTATCTCAATCTGTCCTATTACTAGTGGTGCCATATGCATGATAAGATTATGAGATACAAATATATAATCTATCATTGAATGCATCATTCCTCTTGCCCATGTATTTCCTAGATTCATGTCATTTCTGACCATTAAATCCATATCCCACTCTGTGAGGAGTTCTCTAAATTTAACTCCTCTACTATGAGAAAGAGTGGACGATTTAAGTTTATGGGTTTCAGTCAAATCTCTACAGTCACAATTAAAGTCACCGCCTATAATGATTTCACAAGTCTGGTATCTGCCAGATATATATAATAAGCATGCATCTAATTCGTCCAACATCTCGTCGACTGACAAGGCAGCTGGATTCCAGTATAGGGAAATTATCATGAGTGAGGAATATCTAAATTAGGGTATTGTAAGATGAATCCCCAGTATACTGGCAGATTCCCAAGCTAATTCCGCTTGAGCCTGCAAGGATATCTTAACTCCAACCAACAGACCCCCAGATGGACGTCCTAGCAGAGATCTCCTTGCAGGTGAGGTAAAAGTTAAGTACCCAGGAATCACGAATGGCTCAGTTTTCATCGTTTCTTTTACCATTATTATTGTTGGTTGGTCTACATAGGTTAAAGCAGAGTGCCACTTCATTAAGTTTACATGTCCGCAAGAATTCCAAGATATAATTTGCATACTCATATCATTGCATGGCTATTTAGCAGGGATAGGTAATTTTGGACATAGGATTGCCGAAAGCATAGGTTCCAGCCATGGTAGTCCTTTTGTGTTGGCTACACATTTCAATATTTCCAACATTCCTCCATCCAGCCCTGCTTCAGATTGCGTACAAGGCCTACCTGCTTCTTCAATCTTTTCAATACCCTTGCCCGGTGTTTCTAGAAATATTGAAAGCCTCCGACTCACAGTCAAAGGTAAACAGCGTCAAACACTCCTTTTTTATTTCCTCGCGATTAAACCAGATAAATTTCATTATAGCCTCAGAGGTAAGATAACAAATAGCCCTGTGATTATTTACACTTGCCAAAGAAACCCTTGTAATATCTTCAGATTTGATTATTCTCAATTGAGGTATTTTTGAGAATACGGAGAATGTATAGGATCGATTAATGCGATTATCCGCCAATATCCTTTCATCCCCCTCAAATCCAATAATGTACTGTGTTTCCAATTCACTTTGTTGTGGCCTAGTGGGAGGTGTGTTTTTTCCTGGATTTATTAATGTTGCAGCCAATGGGGATGCCCTAGTAACCACACAGGGATTTGACTCAAGTGAAAATGTGCTCTTGCTATCGGATAGATCGTATTCCTTATTTGAGTTATTCATGTTAGTTTGATTCTCAGATAAGGACCTTCTTAATGGAGGACCATGAATAGATATATGGCTCGGTGCAAAAAGGGTACACACATTATTTACTTTATTAATTGATAAATTCCCAGGCTGGGTCCTCAGAAGTGCCTCAACCATTTCTGCTTTTTTGCCTTGGCCATTTACCATCACTACATTTTTCTTTTTGTCCAATAAACAAATTTCAAGCCTTATTGAATCATCACATATTACATTCATTTTATTACTATTTCTATTTCCTACTTCTAATTGTATTTCATTACTCAGTATGCATACATTATTTACATGTGTTTGATTATTAGGGACATTAGTACATATCTCGCTATAGGATTTCCTCATAGGTATTTTTAGGGGGCCGCTGATTCCTCCGTCCTGATGTTTTATTTGACTTTTCGACGTACAGCATCTGCCTACTATAGGGAAATATTCACATAAGGTGGCTTTTGCCGAGTTTTGTTTTGAGATCTGTGTTAGACTTTACATTTTCGTTTTCCTGGGTTGAGTGGTCTTTTGGAATAATCGTAGCTATTTTTTGATGTAACACAGTTTTGGAAGTTGAGGTTTTCTGAGAGTTTAATTTTGCCAATTGTGTGGTACTAGTTTTTATCATTCCCGTATTGGTGTGCACGTCTTCCTTCAATAGCGAAGAGGTGCCAAGGCCTCCACCTCCTTTTTCCACTCTTACTTCAGTTGCAGATGTGATGGCGTACTGACTCTCTTTGGACAACTGGTCCGAGTTAATGTGCTCCTCATCTGCAATTTCTAGGATGGAAGTTGATTTTATGACCTTCGCCTCCCTCCTTCTTTTCGCAAGTCTTTTCACAGCACGCATATGCATCCTTTTAGCCCGGCGAGACATAAAGGTTGGAGTTACTTCGGTGTGAATATTTTCAATCTCTGTCTTTTTTTGTTTGTCAATTTCATCCAACAAGACAGAAGGGCTATCTGGCAGATCTAAAATCGGAACTTTAGAAACAGGACTACGCAGCATATCAAAAGGCTGTGCTTTATTAAATAGTTGTGAAACTATTGTATCGTTTAATGCAATTATCAATGCTTTAATCTCACTCAGATAATTCTCACAATTGCACTTCAACGGCTCGGATGATACCCCATGTGATTGTCTAGAAATGTTACATTCTAGGTGAGCAGGTAGCGAACATTGCGTACTTTTCTCATGACACTCATTTGTAGCCTCTCTTGATCTTTGGCCACCTATTTCATATTGCAAAGATCTCAGGGTATCAATTGCCGTTATAAAGCCCTCCATTTTATCCATCTTGGAACAGAGATAATGCATAATTGCCTTTAATTCCTTTAATTCCAAGTGGGTAAGTCCGTGGCCCTTGTCGAGAAGATCTAATATTTTTGTAATCACTGGAAGGGGGCTAGGAGATTGATGTTCAACACTACACCTATCAGATATGTTACCCTCAGGATCATCATTTATGAACCTTCTTTGATCTTTGATTTGCTCAGGAGAGTACAATAAAGCATGCGAAATCCCTTCAGAGCCTCCTTCACCTATTATTTCATTGTGAGTTTTCATGATGTCCTTTCTGCAAGTTGGTTTAAAAATCTATGAACAAGTGGGGTCATCATATCAATGGATTGACTAACCTGTTCATCTAATTCAGCCATTTTCCTCATAGTTATCCTAAACGGGTCTTCATTAAAAGTGCAAGGTAGCAGTGGGGTTATGCAACTCCCCAAACTCACCCTGGCATCATTATTTACTTCCTCTTTTATGGAATTGTACAAAGTGGCAGTTGGGTCGGCATGAATCTGAGCCAAATAAGTAGTTTGTGTTGGAGTATCAGTATGATTCAGATTATCGTCATTAGCTACCTCAGCTCATTATCAAGAATACTCCTTTTGTGACCTAAGGAGTCATTATTAGTTTCAGTACAAGCTTTCAATATTGCCCCAGTGCACCGCCCGCTACGTAATCCATTAGCCATAGTTAAAATGCAAGATATAGCACTTGTGCAATGTATTAATGAAGAGACAGAGTTCTCAGCCTGCTAGATAAATGTCGGGATAAAACAATGGTGGATAGAGACTAATCTAGCTTTACACCCAAAATCTGATAAAATACGAATTAGCACGGTGTAAGGTGACAAGCACCTAGCACTTTATAATAAAATGTCAGCAATTTATTAGAATAGAGCCTCAGCCTCGCTCACCAGCGCATATAATAAAATCATAGGATCTTCATGTTCTAGCAATATATAATTGGGTTCACTACTTTCAGGACGGACCTGAGCGTTAACACTGTTGAAATAGAGCCTCAGGGATCAAAGTGACTAATCACTGCAGTCTCCCTTCTGGATGTGCCGCCAAACAGCCGCACAACAGCCAGTGGGCTTTTCACCGTCGGGCTTAACGCCGCAAGGGTGGGTTGAGCGTAGTTTTCAACACGCTGCCAGTCACGTGATCACACACGTGGTCCGACTGACTCCGCCTCCTCCAGGAAGCGGTATGGGACAGGCAAGAGCAGCGCTCGCAGTGCCTGGATGAATGCAGCTAAAAACAAGGTCAGACACAGTAGTTCACTGCTCACACGCTCTTTGATTCCGAGATAAAGCGCCGCTCAGGCGGCTCGAGCGCAGTTTTCAACACGCTGCCAGTCACGTGATCACACACGTAGTCCGACTGACTCCGCCTCCTCCAGGAAGCGGTATGGGACAGGCAAGAGCAGCGCTCGCAGTGCCTGGATGATGGCAGCTAAAAACAAGGTCAGACACAGTAGTTCACTGCTCACACGCTCTCTGATTCCAAGATAAAGGTTATTTTGTAAGTCTAGTAAGTATTGACAGTCAATTGAGACTTGTTATTATGGGAGATACTCCTCTGATGCACTTATGTAAAATGTTGCCCAAGCTCAAACAGTATAGTGCGGAATGGGTGAAAGGCACGGCAGATAAAATGTTCATGCCGTGGCCACAAGGGGGATCATTGTCAAAAGCTGTATTGCAACACATGACTACATACTTGCATGCTGTGTACACAGGGAAGAAATTGGAGAGAAGATTAGCCATTCTGGAGCTCTGGAAAATGTACCAAGACGAAAGGGAAGATTTGCCACCTGAGGAGTGGATGCGTAAGAAGGAAAGTGTTGAGCCCTGGGCTCCCCTTACCTCCCCGAAGTAAAACGTGCTAGTACGGAAGAAATAGGGATATATCCTTTAAAGGAGTTGAAAGCGGTGACGGGGTATAGTAATTCAATATGCGAACCTCCCACTCATGGTAGCGATGATAGTCCAGAGGAGAATAACAGAAAAGAAGAGATTTACAAGATTATACAAGACAAAAAAGAAAAGAGTGAGCTGTCAAATCTGTCGACAGAAATAGACAGGGAGATTAAGAGATGGAAAGGAAAGAAGGATGAAGAAGGATGGATGAATTTTACCCCTGCTCCTCCTCCCATAAAATACATGGCCCGGAAGAAGAACCGAAGACACCACGATCGCCCATATCATTTTGGGCCGATCGCTAGTGCTCCAATGATAGACAAGTTCATTGAGAGGTACCCACTCAGTCAACCCTACAGCCCAGGAGCAGTACAATCACTCCCTAGAGGGACGAGGAGCCTCATGGTGCTACTAAGGAGACTTCAATTGACAGCATTGATTAAAGTGCCAAGAAGCCACACTTGCTGTTGTTAGAGACACCACGACATAGCAGCATTAGACAGGAAGCACACTTGCTATCCACACATCGGGACACAACACACACCTGAATATATGAAGAACACATGCGGAACAGTTCTATAATTTCTATAAGTTAGAGGCCAGACACATATACATACTGCCTTTGCCTTTATTATTTTGTCATTTGCTTAACGGCCATAACACAGAAACCTGCAAGAAGCTAGAGATCCTGAGTAAAGCTTGCAGATGCTTCCATGCAATTAACCTTACGGAGCTGCAGGAGCACCTATGGGACCATATCAAAACAGAAAAGGTGATGGCTGGAAGGTTTTGAATACATCACCGCGGGCACAGCTCTGGGCAACCCTCCAGACCATTGTTTATTCAGCCTGCCAAGCAATTACAGAAGGGGAAAAACCATATGCAAATCAGGCTTGGTCCAACCTGACAGAACCATACATAACTAGCCTATGGAGACTATAGAATAACACAAACATGTAGAAGCCATGCCATGGCTTAGGAAATCACAGTAGGCCACAAGCGCCTCTGCCATAGATGAGCTAATCTGAATTTGGCTTGAACAGGAGAGCAAACATGTGAGACGAGGCCCACAGCCAAGGCCACCAGATACAAGTGACATTCCATTCCCTGAACTACAAAAACACCAGCTGCAGTGAATGAGAATAGTCCCTCATAAATCCGAGTAATTCAGAGGTCAAAGTAGCCCAAAACACGGTCTCTGAACATGTGATTCGGCAGGCTTGAATGATGAATCAAATCTGGCACTTCGAAAGGGGAGCAATCACACGCTGCCATACAGAATCTTGCAACAAAGTCTTTACAGCAAGAGAGAAGTGTTGCAGGATGTGAACGGGCACTCTCATAGACTGTGGTGCACTCACGTTACAATGCAGACACATAGTTACACTTATAACCTTGAAAAGGTACACCTCGAGCTGAGAATCACTTCGGATCCCGGGCCTAGGGATGTCCGCTCTAGCCAACAACAGTTCAGTATCCTAGGGGTGGGTAGCAACTGTAACATTGTTTATTGGAAGCAATATTGGGATGGGCCAGGCCTGACACCTGACATGGGAGAGCATGTAAACTAACATGTATACGGTCTGCTATAGGAGGACTACCTTTCAACACCCAATCCTAGATGGCGATAGGTTTTCTGGAGAGGGGTCCAGGTTGTAACCTTCTCATGACATAATGTGCCCATAAACCTGGCCTGCGAGCCAGAGCTCACTGCGATGTTCCAGGATTCCTGCCTATCCTTGTACTGATCCCTGTTTGTTTTGGCTGTAATAAATCACAGTTTGAACTTGCTGTCTGTCACGGTCTACGTTCCTTTTTGGGGAAGCTGTTGGGCCTTCTGTGGGTTCGTAAACACCTAGTAGCCCTCAGACCAACCTGGGAGTGCAATCCCAACAAGTTTGTAGCCAGAGGATGGCTGCCTGTGCCAGCCTGGCACTAAGCCAAACCCTTCGCCACTGACCCTGAGAGGCTGTGGGACCCTTGCGTGCTTTTCGAGGACGGTAAACGCGTACCCGTTTAAAGGTTGTCGGGAGCCGTTTTGGAAATCATCCTGTCCGAGATCAGTGAGTTTTCCAGGCAGACCAGGAGGGGGAAGCAAGCGCCTTGACGGGGAGCTGGCAGCCAAGCAGCGCCAGTGCAACACGGAACATGAGTATTGATCCAGACTGACAGCAGTTGTGGGTGTGATGGGGGTGTTGAGTAATGGGATGTACTGTCTAATATTGCTGGGTATTGTCCAATGTAGTGTCTAAGTAATTAAGGAGGGACTGGAGCAGAGGTAGAAGTACCCTTTTCTATGTTTAGGTCACATTCGGTCTTAGAGGGCTTTGATGACAAAAGTTTATAAATAAAGTATTCCTGTGGGTTGGGCGTTTTAGCATAGATGACGGTTCCTTGCGAGGGTTAGCTAGCTTAGATTAAGGAAGGTGAATTGACTGGTTGAGTCTCCTGGAGAGAGACGTTTCACACATTAGGCAATGCAATGGGTGCAGTTCAATCACAAGAGAATATTGGTATACTCTGCCTGGAAGCGGGAAGACAGCTGTGGGGTATGTGGGGGTTTGGAAGTTATGGGCTATTTTGTGCGTGCGCAATATCCAATTGATCTATAGTGTATTGATAGCTTGGTGATGTCCAACTAAGGTTTGCACATAAGACACAGAGAGTTTTGAGACAGTGAGGAGCTAGTGTTGAGAACTTGGGATTGGCAGACGAGGTGACCCAGTGGCAGAGCACGGAAGGCGCATGCACAGGATTGTGGTGGTATGCCTGAGGAGGCAGCGATTGTGAAGGTGGGGTGGTGCTGAGAGCATGCCTGGTAAGGTGCAGAGCCAGAGAGGCTGGTAGAAAATGGAATGCATAATCACTGTATTTTGACCTTTTATCCCCGACAGCGGATTATCAAAAGCCTCAATTTGAGGTCAGGTAAAGGAGGTATTGTAATGTATACTGGCAACAGTGAGGGGTTACTCCCCTTCAGCATTTGTGTAAGCCACTTCCACCATATAAAGAGAAAATCGGTAAGTAAAGTATAGAATGGTCTAAAAGTACTGAAGGTAAATTAACTAAACCATGTCCACCCTCTGGGAGTTTCTCCAAGGACATGCAGCAATCGCTATTAACACACATGTAAGGTACTTGCAAGCGGAAGAAACTGGCCAAATGCATGGTGGATGCTAAACTAGCATGAGGTGAAGGAGGAAGGGAGTAATCCCTCTGCAGCTCCCCCTGCCCCTCCAAGCGTAGTAGTTGATGACACAGGCAATGAACAAGGGATGTACCCAATAAGCGAACTGAGGGCAGCAGAGGGATATTCAAATCCGACATATAAATCACCATCATACACTAAAGAGGACAAGCTGAGGGGCATGGAGCAGCCAATTAGTGATGCAGGGGCGAGCAACGTAGCACAACAGCACGCGAAAGGGGAGCTCGAGGGTATAAGTACGAACAAATGGATAGCAGTGCAGGTACTTTTAAAACTTCCAGGGAAGACAACGGAGGAGGCAGAATGGGCAACCGAGACAATAGAAAGTCTGAAAAGGGACTGCAATACATCTGACTGGCAGTGCTGATGGAGGAGGAAGATGGAAGATAGAAGGGAGAAGGACAGGGAGGTGAGATTAGAACGTGAGGACAGTGAGAGGAAAAGAGAGGAGAAACTGGAACGGGAAGACAGGGTGCGAAGGAAGGAAGAGGAAAAGGAACATTTGGAAAGGGAACGTGAAGAAAGGATCTGAAGGAAAGGAAGAGAGTGGAATAAGAGATGAGGGAGAAAAAGGAGAGGGAGCTGGAGAAAGCAGAGAGGCGGAAGGGAGATAGCAGAGCAAGAAAAATCCAAGTTAGCAGAGAGGGAACCGAGGAAGTTGCAGTTGGATAGGCTGGCGAGAGAATGAGCACGTAAGGAGGAGAATGAGCGGGCAATTAGAACGGTAAAGACGCAAGCAGCAATAGACTGGGAAAGGAATAAACATGAGGAAGAGAGGAGAGCCAGATAGCACAAATTCAAGAGTCAGGAGCGTGGTAGGAGGCAACAGAGCCGGCCTAGTGGCTTGGGCAGGAGAAAGCAGATATGATTTAGTAGACATTGATCTTAGTATGAAACCCAAAACAGACGTGATATCAAAGAAATTGAGTTTTGCAGATGACTTTTGTAGCAACATGGGCACGGGATCTGACAATGACGACAGACACAGTGGGTATGAGAGGGGGGAGCACAGCAGAGCACAATCCACAGGGACAGACCAGTGGGATTCATGGGAAAGCCAGTCCCACAGACGAGGAGAAGGACAGGCTGATGCAGAGGAGCAAGGACAGCAAGTGAATGACAGGTGCACCACACATAACACCTATGTCAATAGACTAAGGGATCTCCCCGGACATAGGAGGGAGGAGACAGCGCTAGCATGTTCGAGAGGGTGACTGTCTAGAGCATATGACAAAAGCAAATGAGTAAACTAAAGTAAAAGAGACCTCTTTTGCTTTAGTTTAAAGAGACCTCTTTTGCTTTAGTTTACTTGCAGTGCCCTACACGGTGGCACTTAACAGTGGGCTGCACCCTCCTAATGAACTTCCAATAAGATAAACAGACACGTGAAACTATTAGACATTTTTTAAAGCAATAGCTGTGCACTCTCATCCTCTCTTTTTGCCAAAAGCAAATGAGTACCCACACTAGAACCAGCAGAGATATGCCCAGACATTGTGGACGAGAGCGGGCCTATAAAAACCCAGTGTAAGGGCTACCAGAGCCAGTACAAATGAGTGAATACATTGGTGGGGATGGAAGTGAAGAGGTGGCCAGAAATACAGCTCACAATAGAACACCATTGTAGATTATGGCAGGAAAAGGTTAAGCAAACATCAGAAGAGGGAAAGGCAGATGAGGCCAAGCTAGTGCAAAAGAAGCTATCAAAGTATGCAAAGGAAGGGGCAGTTATAACCAGCCCCCCCCACAAGCACCCACACAGCAGCAGCAACAGTATCAACAACCACAACCATTTGCACCACCCATGGGAGGAGGGTACATGGGGCGGGGCAGCCCACAGCAGGGATTCCGAGGAAGGGGATGGTTCCAGAGGGGGCGTGGCTTCGGGCCACAGGTACATCACAACCAGGGATTCCCAGGGGGATTTCTGCGGTAAGGGCAGCAAATGTAACAGAACTCAGGCGATTTTTAGGGGGTTTCCCAGGACAGGGGAGGGAGCCACCACAGTGGTGGACATGCGGGCAATTCGGCACATTTTGAGAGCGTGCCCATTTAGAAGAGTACAACAGAATTGGGGAGATCAGGGCAGCAACATTATCAAGGAGGGCAGGGAGATTATTACGCTCAGGGCCCACAGCAACACGGGCAGATGCAAGGCTCATATCAGCAAATGCCACAAGCACAAACACACTCACCAGCCCCATCACAGATATAGACAGAGGCACCACACATGGAAGCACCACTGCCACAGTATTTGAAAGCACCACAGATCAGGGAAAACACACAACAGCTAGCACAACTGCAGGATGACGACCCACCTGAACACATGGACACAGTGGCAACAGTATCAGTTAGACGACTGGGAGGAGATACCATGTTGGGGAACGGGTTATCAATATATTCTCAATAGAACAGCCCACAGACAAACTTGATGTGTCCCATCCAGTCGATCACACCCAACCCTGTGGAGGAACCTCGCATAGTGGTGGTGATAGGTGTCAAAACTGTTTCCTTTCTTGTTGACACTGGGGCGACTAGGTCATGCATCCGGGAAGGAACATTTACATTGTCAGGTGATGCTATGAACAGTCAAGGATTCTCTGGGACTCGGGAAGTGGTTCCTTTTACTGACAACATCTCACTATCTATAGGAGATCACGACTTATCACTACCTCTACTTTACTCTCAACAGACACCTGTAAACGTATTGGGATGTAACATCATGAGCAGACTAAACATGACAATCTCATTCACAGACAAAGGCATAATATGCTCAACACCAGGCATACGCATGATGAATGTAAAACAGATTGTCCAATATTGCAAGTGCAGAGTACAGAGGAGGATGCTAGTGGTCCCCAGAATGTTTCAATATGGGACAGACATCGTCACTGCATTGCAGGGAAGTATGGCGAGTACCGAACGAATACCTTGGGCTTGTATTGAAATGTAGAGTACATATGTAAACTTGCTCCCTATTATAATAAATAAAATACCCACACCAAAAATGTAAAGTACAAGTTTAACTCAGATTTCTATGACCTTATAAAGAAACTCAATCATTGATGTGACCTCACTGTTGGTCACAGAACACCTAAAAAATTGCTCTGTGTCTACACTTCCTGCTGGTGCATAGTCCACCATTACCATCATCTGCACAATCCCTGTCCACATCTAGATGTAACATTAAGTTGCCTAACGCTGAGGAGGAACAACCACTGTGCTCCCAGCCTGCTCCAGGCTGCCCTGGAGCTGATTGGTTGGTGCCTTGTGTTAGGAAGAATGTTCATTTTAGTGCTGAATTCCTCCCATTTTAGAGACCCCCAGCTCTTTTGCTGGACTTTAAGACTTTTTAATTTTAACCCAGGAGTGAGTGAGACCTTTTGCTCACTCTTTCATGTGTTTTGATCTGATTTGGATCATGTGTTACCTCTGTTTTTGGAGTTTGACAAACTTCATAGGCATCTACATGTTGTATGGTGACACAGAGCACCTGCAGTGCAGTGTCACAGAGAAATAATTTAGATTTCCCATAAGGGTTAAATACCTTTTCTTGTGTGAACTACTGTTTCCAAGAATAGTAAAATGAAAATTACTTCACTTACCTTTTCTCTTTGTAGGTCCAGCACACACCATTTTAAGTGGTGATGCCGGCATGTTATCAAGCGTGTTATCAAGACCTGTTTTAAGGCCTCTGCCATTTGTCTCTGCCGGTCTCCGCCGGCGATGCCAAAATGCCCTACACCCTAGCGCCTACCGTGCTGATACACACGCCATCAGCACTACAGCACTTCAGGTTAAAGGTAAGCCTCCAGATCGTAAATGCATTGTAGATCTAATGTTGAATCCTGTACAAAATAACCCCAATAATTCATGCAATTTTGTGCTAATTTCAAGTCCATCACCATCACGCTCCATGCATGCCTCGCCGGCATGCAATTACAGTCCTATATGCCCCCAAACACTTTTTGGACAACCTCCCCAGCAGTCTCCCTCAACATGCTGGATACCCGAGTGAAGTAGCAGGCTGCAAAGAAGCAGATCCTCCAGGCAGCGCCAAGTTGCTGGTAGCACCAACGCTGCACACTCATGAGCCCGCTTCAACTCGGAGAGTCTCACGCTTCCCACTACCTTGTAGTGAAACCAAGACAGATTGTCTGCACACTAACGGGTGAGTGCATCTATTTACTCAGCCTCGCTGACAACATCAAGTGACCACAAATGCAGGTACCCCACCCTGCTACATGCAGCATCCCTTTCTGCCCATATACCAAATTATCTAAGCACTGTTCTAGCTAACACTGGTAACTAGGAACTGCAGACTCAGATCGCTCTCCTGGATTAGGCCACGTCCATTGTACCCAAGACTCGGAACAGCACGTAATACCCGCCTACGAGTGCGCACACAGACCAACTATTATCCCCACTCACAATGTGTGGCAACGCCAGTGAACTCTGAAACTTCTTCATGCCGATCACAGCCGACTACCAAGATCATAGCTAGCCTGAAATGTGGCCACTGCAGTGGGACCTAACGACACCCGCCCATGGACATGACAAAGCAAGTCCTCCCTCGTTGCTTAAAACTCGCATGCTTTCAATCCTGGATATTACGTGCACTCCTCCTACCGCTCACTTCTGTTAGGTTGTTCCTACCATTTCCTCCAATGCCTCTATCAGTCCTCCTGCTGCTAGCCCCCTGACACTAACCAGCTCACTGCCACCAAATTATTGTCTAACTGCATGCCTTGCAATTCAAGTATAAATGCTATTGTTCATGTTGACCATCTGTGGCATGCTGCCAACATAATCACTGCAGCCAAATGTTTGCATGCTTGCATGTTTAATAAGCCCCCTGGGAATGTGGCCACTTATGCTGACCACCTTTATAAGGCTAGCGAGATGTTAACCAAACTGTCACATTCCTCTCTGCCCTCAGAGCGATTTGAGCCAAGCCCTTAGCTAGTGTGAAACCACTCCCCCCAACCCAACCTACCAACTTCACTGCACCTTTGTTCACTCAACCTAATAGTGACAAGCTAGTAAATCCTGACCCCTCAGCAGATAAATTAAATGCCTGCACTCACCCCATAACTCCCAGGAAAATAAGCTGCATCAATGTTGTATCTAACCCCAACACAGTCTCCTTTAGCACCAACATGGACACTAAGAACACCCGTTCCATGAAAAACAACCAAAGAAAAGGAAGCTCACTCCTAGCCTCAACACTTGACCACCAACCTACCCTTGGTCCTCCCAGCCGCAACTAAACCACCTAATCTCAGGGAACATTGTAACTTCCCCTTAGCTACCCAGCACCTTATGACTTGTGCCCTCATAAATGCACATTCCGTACCTGCACACGCCCTCAAAATCAACGTCCCCTAACCTAGACATTTCAGAAACCTGGCTGCACGGTGCATCAGGTCCAGCTCTTTCCCTAGCCATTCCCTCCGACTATACCATCTACAGAAATGATAGGCTTCACTCTAGAGGAGGTGGCATCGCCCTCATGGTGAGAGACTCCCTCTCTATTAGGCAGGGTAATAATACTACCTTCGATGAGTTAGCCCCCACACCCAGATGCACCATTTCTATCCACCTCATCTACGTCCCTCCAGGCCTCATTCTAAGTTTTGAGGCGAACCTCCTCCACATCCTTGACAACAAAATCAAAGCCTCCTCAAAAATCATCGTTTTAGGTGACCTAAACTTGGGCCTTTATGACCCCAAAGACCCACAAGCTACTTCACTAGCTAACACCCTCGAGACCCTAGGCTTCAATCTGTGCACCACTAACTAAAAGGCTGCATGCTGGACTGGAATGCAGAACATAATTGCCAGATCTCGACTAGTTCCAATACTCCCTGCCCTTGGTCTGACCACCATATTATTGTAATACAAAATAACGTCCAGCACTTAACATTCCAAAAAAAGAACATATCTCAGCAGCCAGGAGAGATGCTGACTGGCCGCCTATCCATCAATGTATCATTTTCAAAACCCTGTCCATCACCCCTAAGTGTATTTCCTACACAGCCCCCCTTCCTCTCCTAGAAAATAGCCAACTCAACTAGACCCACCAGGACGCCCTACGCTCACCGACTTCTACCGACTGTTGATCGGGTGTCTCTAGCTTCCCTTACACCACAGCCAAACAGTTGAACTCCCCGCTGAGAGCAGAAAAATCCTACTTGGTAGTCTGTAAAGCACTAAACACACAGTTGTTTGACTAGACTTACCCATACCTTGTGCAAGGCTCCAATCCTTTCCCTGCAACACTACCATAATCTAATCAAATATAGAATATGTGAGATCAGTACAATGACCTGTACCTGTAACAGCGCCTCGTTGTACGACATGTGAAATTAATGAAAATGTACCTGTACCTGTAAAAGCGCCTCAATGCCTTAGGGCTGTTTATGCACTTTATAAATGAAATAAATAAATACATTGCTATAACCTAAGGTATGGGTACCTTATACCATTGCTACTATTCATTTGGTGGGGGGGACATTGTTCTTTATAAAATAATATGTAAGCTTTAGAGTGCAAACATCTTCTGATTCAAACTGGCTACAATACTCGATGAAGCTCTTGAAAACCCATCTGCTAATCTCTGCAGGCTCCAGATGAATTTGCGTGAATCCGCAGAAGCCCCTGAACTTTACAGGTGAGATCAGGAAGGCAATACCCCCAGCTCGTGGGAGGATTCAGAGAAGGTTGTGATGTTGATGTGGGAATCAAGTACTCTTGGGAAGATTGGGCTGAGGTCTATGGCACCTCTATAAGAAATAGAAAGTTTCCTCTGTCGGTTGAGTTTGGATTCAGAAAGGTGAACCCAGGTTAATCCAGAGGAGGAGATTTTTTGGCAGAAATCTATTTGCTTACTATGGACCATGATTGTGTGTTGTGTGACTTTCTTTCAGTTTGCTTTGTGAAACCAGTTTGTTTTGGGAAGCCATTTTCTTTTTTTTATGGAAACCTTTTGTTAGGGAAATATTTCATTGGGTTTTATTTTTGTAAGCAAATTGCAGGGTGGGGGGATGAAGATTCAGTGCTGTCCATCACCGTTTACAGCAATCTTGATGTTGCGTGGTTATGACTATGGAACTGTTGTTCAACCTTAAATCATAAGAGCAGAGGCACCCTCATTTGTCATGTTTGGTTCGATCAGAAACGCTGGTACTCTGCATCCATCTGCTCCTACTAGGTCTGATGATGCTGAGGTTGCTGGTGGGACATTTGGGGTGGTAATGGTGATGACGGGTCTAGAACCTATCGTGGGAATGCTGGGGATGATAAGGAGCATAACTGGGGATAATGAGGATGTAAGGGACGAATAGGAGTATGTAGGTGAGAGGTTAGTGGCAGAGTGAATGGAGAAGGAGCACCATGTAGGTCAGTGTGTAGTGGAAGAGAGTATGCTGCAGGCAGTAGTGCAGGGGTACCACAGCACGAACCCCAATAAAGTGCTAGTAGGCACTGCAGTCCCCCCTTTGGTACATGGAGGGAAAGGGGAATGCACCTCCTCGCCATCATTCTCTAGGGCCTGTGATTATTGTGAGGTGCCTGAAGGTGGTTTTCCAGAGGAGGTTGCAACTGTTCATTGCACCCTCTGCCAGGCAGGATGAGCAAGATCTCAGCCACCCATTCACTAAACATTGCATCGCTAGGGCATGAAGTGTATGACACTTTCCACACATCCAACCCAAACAAAAAGAATAGGCTGACCGCTCACAGGACACTGTTAAGTGTGTTCCATTCAGCGAGTTCTGCTCCTATATCAATGATATCATGTCTATACAGAAAAGGCCTATACTCTTTCCAGTGTCCCACTTTTATGACCCTCAAATCACGACAATAAAAAAACAAATATTAAATTGGGCAACAGATTGAGGTCTGTTTGCATATAGTTGTTAACAATAAGTAGAGTAAATGAGACAATTGGTCTTAGACTAGTGCAAACATCACTTTTGATTTTCTTTCTCTTTCTGTTCTTTATTTCATTCTTGATTTTGTTATAGTGTATACCCATATGATTTTATGCAAAACAGCAGGGGGTCTGGGAAACTACCAGCACGAACACAGCCCATTGACTTGTTCTTGGGTGGATGGCCCCTGGGAGAGTCTCAACCAAGTCTTTAGCTCACTTTTCTTTTCACAGAGAAGACATTTCCCCACATATCAGGCTTTGTCCTGCCCAGGGGCAGTCCAGCACCGAAATGCTAGGCAATTCCCCTCTGAACAAGAGTTTCCCAGACCCCCCTCTGATTTCCATATGATTTTATGTTGATCTTTATGCTGCACTCATTATGATTTGATGTTCTTTTGCAAAAACCTTTGGCATACGTCACTATCATTTATAATTTTCTAACCACACCACACAGATTAATCGCACTGATGAAGGGCATTTAAACTCAAAACTCGTGTTGGCGCAAAGAAGCAGTACTTTGCTTACATCAACATAGAACCTCATATGAAATGATATAATAATGTACACATATGGATAGATACAGCGTGCAAAACATTGTTTATACACCCCCTTCCCCGAGGAAGTGGGTCCAAAATAGGGTGTGCGTGCCCTTCCCTGAGGGAGTTTGACAAAAGTTACGTGTCTGCCATCTTCCCTCAGGAATGTTGTAAAAAATATAGTATGCACACAAACTAAGAAAATGTGACGGTATCAATCAAGTATATAGAGATTTTTCATCTGAACCCATGAGTAACAAGCATTATTAAATACATTTCTTTTTGAAACATAGGTATACATTTGAAATAATTCAATAGTAGTAGGAGGGTAATGAGCGCAGCATTAAAGTTCAGTTATTTTATTAAAGTTTTAAGGAATTGGTCTGGGAAGAAAACACAGGTCCTTATGTCTCTCCCGAGACGACTTCTCTCGATTCCTCCACTATAGCCCATGTGTCCATAAAGTTCTCTCCTTATGTCTTCTCCCATCTGCTTCTTATCTCACCTCAATTGAATCCCTTTCAAACTACCTCCAATTCTCTCCTCTCCCCTCTCTCTTTCTTCTCCTTTGCTTTCTCTCTACCTGCACCACTCTTCTCTCACCTCTCTCTATCAATAACCCCTCTCTGTTCCTCCTGTCTCTCCCGATTACCTTCCGTGTTCTTCTTCTCTCTACGCTCTGTACTATCACTCAGAGTACCACCTTTCACTCACTAACCACGCTCCCGCCCCACACTCGCCATCACTTACGCCAACTGCAAATCCCCTACAATTCCCCCTCTCTTTCTCTATCTCTTTATTCTTTCACTCACTTTTTTAACCCATCTTCAGCACACTACAGTTAAATGGTACCACACCCTCCTACACCCAATTCTCTGAGAACACTTCCACAGACTCCACACCATTTGACTCCACTAGCAGCTCTCCACACGGTTTCTTTATTCACCACAGCTACACATGATCTCACCCAAACACATTGCTAGTTCCTCTGTGCTGGCCGTGATTTTGTAGCCCATTCACACCCGTTCCAACATCAGATGGTTCCAATCTCTGATAAGGTTATCCAGGAATGTTGCAAAAAGTCTTTTAGTCCCACCCTATTTTTAATCTGTATTTGCATGGTGCTCAGGCTGCTCATTATTCTTGTGTCTTTCTTCATGTGCTGATGAGTTTTTATTCGAAATCAGCTTCAGGAGGATTTCTGTGTCTTTCCTGCTCCCCTGCAGTCCATTCTCAATCACTGTTAATTTTCTCTTTCCCGGCCATAAACTCAGGTCTTCTGGGGTTGGTGGGTCGAATGTTGGATGTCTCATCTCTACTGGACACTCTCAGTGCATTCCATTTCAGTTCTCAATTCCATTTGCCCGGTTCTGGTCTGGGTTATTTTGGTTGCACCCAGGTGCATGTTGTGAGTTGCTGTCCTGAAAAAGACAAACAAGAACTCTGTCCAAGACAAAGGCTGACAAGCATTGTGGAAGGGACAGCAGTACCAGAAAACATAAAATGCACACTTAGGGTGCAAGGACTGCACCCAAACCCTCTCACCCAATCCTCTGGGTTATAATTGACTCTGGCATACATCCTGGTAAGCCACCCACCCTAGGTTGGGAGGGTTCCTTGTCCCCACCTGATAGGATCATGGCCATGGCCCTGTCACACAAAGTAGGAGCATGTAGGTGAAGAAGGGAAGACCAAGGAGCAGGCTCGAGCAATAATTAGGTTTGCAGAGAACAGGTTGAAGAGGACGATTTTGGACGAATGGTGAGTGAGGAGGCAGTAGATTTCCCTGATGTTGAAAGGGTTGATCCTCACATCTGTGGCAATAACCTTGATGAATTATTGAATGATTGCAATGTTATGAAAGAGGACCGCAAAGTTGTGTGCCTCAGTGTATGGAGTAAGTAGGTTAGGAGGGGAGGAGAGGTGGGAAGAGAGAGTGGGATTGTGATTGGCGGTTGAGAGATAAATATATCCGCAGTCTTGGAGGAGTTGAGCTTTAGGGAGCGTAAGACCATCCAGTGGTGGATGGCTTTATGGCAGCTTATTTTCTGATTTGAAATACCAGGGTCAAAAGATGGAAAGAAGAAGAAGATTTGGGAACCGTCTGTGATGAGTTGGAGGGAAAGACAAAGTATTAAATAAGTTTTCTAAGCGCAGTTGTGTAGAGAGTGAAGAGGAATGGTGGTGGGTAAGAGGTAGGTGTTATATTTCCAGGAGATGGAGAAAGAGTAATCATCCACTTAAGTCAAGAATCCTTGAACCCAAGGAAAGAGAGTGAATGATGAGGGATGCGTGGTTCACAGTATCAGATTCTACAGAGAGATAGAGTAGTAAAGGATGGAAGGGAGGTGAGAGTGATTAGCTGATTAAGAGTTGGGTGCCAGGGTGTTAGCAGGTTTGGCAGAGTGTTTTCCCCAGGGGTCTGATTGGAAGAGAAAGTATAGTGAGTGAGCCTCAGGGTAATTAACTATATGGTTGAATATGACGCACGCTAGGATTTTATAGTAGTGTGGAAGGAGGGAGATCATCTGCAGAAGAGGGAGTTGTGTTAGGATTGGCCATGGGTTTTATTTATTTATGGGATGAAAGTGGCTATTTAGTATCAGCCAGGACAGAATCTGCTGGAGAGGGAGTAGTTGAGGATGGAGGAGAAGATAGGTGAGTAAATGAGGGCACCACAGGAAGGGTTGTAAGAGAGGTGGATGGGTAGAGGTTTGGCTATGGACAGAGGAGAGACTTTGGGGAGTAAGAAAGGAGTGGGGTGATGGACAGTGGGGAGAGAGAGAAGAGGGTGGAGAGAGAGATAGGAGGGCAGACAAGGTAGCCCATAATTGTGTGATTTTGGAGAAGTCACAGCCAAATTCATCAGCAGACAGAGAAAGGAAATGAAGATTTCTTTCTGGAAAGGTTGCGGGTGTGGGAGCAAAGAGAGTACATGAAATCATGGTATAAGGCAGACTTGGCGTAGTCAAGAGCATTAGTGAGGATAAGAAGAGTCAACATAGGCAGCCAGAAGAATGTGGGAGATATCTTTGCGCCAGAGACATAGGCAGAGATGCATGACTGTTTTCTACTGTTGGATTGCCTGGGAGATCCGTGGATGATGGCAATGTCAGGAGCAGTTGGCTAATATGTTGTTCAACTATGCATAAGCAAGTTCTATAGAGTTAGGGAGTTGAGAGGGGGGAAATAACTTGCTCCAGTATGGATTGAACCTCCTTATAGTGATGGAGAAATATGGGTGTGGCAAGGAATGGCAGACTTTGATGGTGAAGTAAATGATAGATTGATCAGGGGCTCTCTAGAGAAAGTGGATAAGTGAAGATAGGAATATAGGAAGATGAGATCAAGAGAGCCAACATATGGGTGGGTAAAATAGTTATGATGGTTCACATGTGAGCAATTAGAGAGAGTGAAGCCCAGCTGTGGTTGATGATGTTAGAGATGTTGGGGATGTTGGCCGGGATGGATTGAAGTGGAAAGATAAGCTCAGAGATTAATAGAGGTAGGGTCCATGAGGGCAGTAGATGAGGAGATTAGAGAGTAAGGAGGGAGCAAGAAGTTGTATCAAGATATATTCAAAATATAAGGGATTCAAGTCTAAGGGGGCAAGAGGGGCTGATGGTGTGTCCTAGTTGACAAACAGACCTGTGCCACTGTCCTTTTTTGTGGCTCAACTGGGGTGGGAGAAGGTGTCAAAGTGTGGGTTTGTGTGTGTGTGTGCGTGAAACATCTAACACCTTAGTCATGGACAAGATCCAGGTTCCAGTGATGGTCATGACAGGAAGGTTGGGGTGGTCGGAGTAGAAGTGATCAATAATGATTTAGGTTTTATTGCAGAAAGATTTAGGGGCATTTCAGGGGCCCAGAGAAAGGTCAGTGAGGGGCCTAGGGCTAGGGGGTAGGTGACTTGGTTTCAGAGGCAAGGCAGACATTGTAAATAAGGTTTAAATGGTTGATGAACAGTGGAGTGGTACGGCGGGTGTAACTTTTGTAGGAAGAGCAGATGATAGTGATGGGGAAAGAGGCAGGGGGTACAAAGGGAGTCGTAGGACAAAAGAAGGGATAAGCATAGAATATGCGTAAGAGGGAATAAGAAGATGGTTAGGTGGTGGAGTGGGATGGGCAAGAGAATGGTAATGGGAGTACACCCGTGGAAGGGAGAGTGAAAGTGGAGAGGGATGAGGGGATAGGGTTAGGAAAGGGCAAGAGAGGGGGAACCCTAGCATACCATATAAGTGCAATAGGCTGGTAGTGACCAAAAAACATTGACATATAGGTGCAATATTAACATTTTTTTTTTGTTATACTTTATTTAACCCAGGAGGGTTTTTAAAAGTTTTTGTTTTTGCGTTTCATTCCTTTCCGTTTGAATATTGTTTACCTATGTTCGTTTTTCTATAGTTGACAGAATTGTGTCCAAAATGTTTGCTGTGGCAGTGACCCAAGTAGTTTGTCCGCCTCTAATTAACCTCGCCCACCAAGTCTCTACATCGAAGGTGTGAGCTGCAGATAATATCTCCTTCAAGTAAGGACCTCTTATAGCCTCTACTTCTGGGCACCTTAACAGTAGATGTTTGTCATTTCCACCATAGCCGGATCATTGAAAAATCTGCAAACGTTTGTGCTCGCCAGGCCTCGTATCATCAAAATTTCGTTCGTATGGAGTAAGTTGAGGCGGGCTCTTGTAAAGATATTCCTCAGCTTGCGGTTTGGATATCTTTTGACATACGCTTGTAATTCGTGTAGTTTATGGAACGTCTGTGGCAGGTGCGAGGATAACTTGTACGAAGCAGCCTGTTTCAAAGTAAGTATCCATTCAAGCTTGTTTAGTTTATTTTGGATTTTCATCGGGTTGTCCGTCAACTCCTTTTTGGAACATTGAATAGAGTCTAATTTTTCTTGTTGGTCTCTGTACCATTTGTTCAGGACAGCCAGGCGCCCTCCTGCTGCCTCTATGTTTATTGCTTCCAAAAGCTCAGGGCGATTTTCCAGCAGTAATTCTCTAAACAACACCAAACTGTTCCTTTCCACTATCGAGGCAAGTGAGAGTTGGCTCATTTCGCATCTGATCAAAACCAATGGAGTAGAATTTGGTAGATTCAGGACCTCTCTCCCGGCATTGCTTCAGCTCCGTAGACCAGTGTAGAAATGACCTTGGCCTTGTAGAATCCACAATTGGTAAAAGGGAGAAGCGACCATATTTTCTATCTATCGCTTTAGCCTGCGATATTAAGTTCTTTATTTTTAGCAGCAGATGTTTTTGCATTGCAATCTCCCTTGGCGAGTTATCCACCACAATGCCCAGATATTTGAATTCTGTGACTGTGTCGATGTGTTCACCTTCCAAAGACCATGCATATGAGTCGCTTTTACTTCTGCCTTTCCCAAAAAACATGATTTTGGTCTTGGGCTTGTTTATTTCAAGACCATTTGCCTTGATGTAATCAGCAAAGTTTTTAAGTTGTCTCTGCAGCCCTATTGCAGTTTGATCTGTGATGATGATGTCGTCCGCATACATAATTCTCGAGATTTTCATTTGGCCAATATGCGGAGGGAATGATCTGACCTTTGCTTCTGATTCTTTGTAGTCGCCGATGAAGTTCAGAAATAATGCCAGGGCCAACGGGCAGCCTTGCTTGACTCCCTGATTGGTTGGGATCTCCTCCGAAAGTATGCCTTGGTTATCAAGCCTCACTTGTATCCTTGTGGCCGTATGTAGTGCTACGATTGGATGTAGAATAGACGCCGGGCACTTCCAGGACCTTAATTTTGCCCAGAGCCTCGCTCTGTTAACTTGGTCAAAGGCTTGTTTTAGGTCGATAAAAGCCATGTAGGTACGGGTGACACCCGCAAGGCTTTTGTATTTTAAGATGTTAACCGTTTGAATGTTAATTGTTGTTCCCACATTCTTTTTGAAACCAAATTGAAGGGGATCTTCGCAGGGTGCGTCTTTAGCCCACCTTTGGAAGTGTTGTAAAAGTAAGGAACCGTACATCTTGCCAATCACATTCAACAGGGCAATAGGCCGGAAATTATTAGGATCGTCTCTCGCCCCTCTCCTGTAAATAGGTGCAACAACTGCGGTGGTCCAAGATTCAGGTAGAACCCTTGCCGCTGTCAATCTTTGGAAGACCGCACATATGAATTTAGCCTGTGCCTCAGGATGTTCTTTTAGGTGCCTATTTGTCAGGCCGTCGGGCCCAGGGGCCCTGGAGTTTTTCAATTTTTTCAAAATATACGTTATGTCTTCAAGGTCGTGAAGCTCCACCCAGGGTTCTGTACTTTAGACCTGTGTAGTTTCGGTGCCAACCTTTGGATCGAAGAAAAGGTTTGCGAAAAACTCTGTCCATTTAGCCTCTGCAATGCCGTTGATTAAGGCATCTGAATTGATCCGTTCCGTTGCGTTTATCAGGGCCCAGAATGCTCTCGGGTTTTTGGTTGACACACTTCGCAACATGTCTTCCGAATCTTTTTGATACATGGCGAGACGATGGTCTTGCAGCCATGACTTGTAAGCTTTTAGCTCACTGATCCAAAGTTGTTTGTTAGAGTCAGATCTGATTTTCACAAATCTTCTCTTGGCCTTCCTGAGTTGATGTCTTTTTTCAACCAAGATTTGGTCGTAAGTGTGGATTGATTTGTTCGTAGTTGTTCTATTCTTCAAACTCGGTTTCTTGAAGACGTTCAGGAGATCACTGTAGTCGGGAAGGATAGAGACATGCTCTTGAAGCTCTAACTTGGAGTAGTTATTTGTCAGAGAGATGACATTGTTTAGGCTCAATGCAAGTCGAGTTCCATTTGCATTTGTTACAAGCTTTGGGGCCGAGGCAATTTTTTCAGTTGAAATGGTTGGCCAGGACAGGCATAGAAGATTATGGTCGCTCGCCTTGGTTTTAACCACGTCGAAGGATGAAATGATAGACAGTAAGGCCTATGAGGCATAGATGTAATCTATTGTTGCCTCAGAACCACGACCTTCCCATGTTGGATATTGAACTGAGATCCCGAATGTGGCAGCCACATTGAACAGGTCTTTAGATTTCATCAGTAATGACCAAGCTGCACCCCTTGCTTCAGCTTTGGTTCTCATCGGTTTCTTTTCACATACAGCATTCAAGTCGCCGCAAACATATAAATGGACTTTGGAGTGTACAATGTATGCTTTATCGATTTCTTGTTCGACCATATCTAGAAAATCCTTGTTTGTGATGGCTTCTGGGTTCCAGTACAAGTTTATGATTATTGCTGTTGTCAAGACAGATCTGTTATATAATGCATCCCAGTACTTCCATTTTACTTGTACTGAAATCATCAGGAAAGAAAGTGTCAGGATTCTAATCATTTTCATTCCCTTGCCCATTCTAACTGCAGTTATCAAGCCCGAGGAGGGTTGGCCTTTCGGTCCCTTTTTGGCTGTTGCAAAGGCTATTTCAAAACCATCTAAGATGGGTTTTGTGTTAAGCCATGTCCCTTGAAAACACATGATGTCAAAAGAGGCAAAGTTCACGTCACCCCGTACTGTAAGGTGCATAAACCCCTGAGTATTCCATGAGCAGAGTTTAGCTAGATTTGTAGTTGGGCCTCTTTTCAAGTCGTCGTCGCCAGACAAATTATATACAATAAGCTGGTACTGGTGAAAAATACATTAACAACAAGATGCATTAGGCCAGTAGCAAACAAAAAACATCAATGAACTTGATGCAACAGGTAGTAACGAGACCTATCCCCCATTTGGGTTAGGTCTGTGGTTGGGACATGAGATAAGGGATCTGTAGCTACCCAGGACAGAACAGGGCCAAACAGCACCTCTCCTTGAACTCAGCACACTTTAGAGAGACGCCCGATTAGAGATGCCTTTGTGAAGTGGCAATGAGGTGATCACATGATTTAATAGCCCAGTTCCTGCCCTGATTGACTTGTTGATGCAGTCGAGTAACTTTGCTGAAAATGTTGGGGGGGACATGACATTTAAATTAAAGTGGCCCCTGCCAAATGAGTGGGACAAGATGGTGTGCCACAAAGGTTGGGGGAGGACAACCACCCTTGCCTCCGCCTACAATTACTCCCATTAGTGGTTGGAGGACATCGTGACTGGAACCACCTTCTATTTATGGGTAGCATGGTAAACTTGCCAAATCTCATGTGTCATCCCCTGGGCATCCAGACTCTTTGTCTTCGATTTTAGTTCTAATACCCACAGGTTCTCATTTAAACTTCTATTTATCCAGATCCCCAGGTAAATCATTATCTGGACGTGTTCCAGATCTTCAAGTACCACATACCATATAAAGCTCCTATACTGCTTTCCTCTCAGTGAAGCGAAGGTCAGTATTTTTAACTTCTTTACATTTATCCTTAAATCATTAGCTGACATATAATTATATAGTAGTGCCGAGCTGCCTTGTAGCCCTAGGGGTGTTTGGTCCATAAGGACTAATCATCTGCATAGAGCATTCAAGACACTATTTTTCCATTGATTTTAGGAGGAAAATCCTTAGCGTTATCTAGTGTGTTGTTCATATCCAATACATGTATGTTAAAGAAAGCAGGAGCCAGAGGACGACCTTGCTTCAGCCCTGTATATATTTTAGTTTAAGCAAACTTGCATCGTGGTGTCTGAATATAGAGCTTTAATTGCGTTCAGCAAGTCTCAAGGACAGCTCCATGCTATCAATTTCCTCCAAAGCTTCTCTCTGCTAAAGCTATCAAAAGCTTGTTCAAGCTCTATAAAGGCCAAACACAATTTTGTATCACCATTGATAGCTTGAAGCTTTAATACATTTAGTAAATATAAAAATTCAAGTTAGTCCAAACTCCTTAACAAAACCTGCTTGTCTGGGATCAAAGTGACCCGCCTCCATTACCCATTTAGTCAGATTCTTTAATAACACTGAGGAAACATGTTTGCCCATGATGTCTAAAAGGGCTATTGGGACGATAATCATTTGGATTCACCCTGTCTCTTTTCTGAAATATTGGGGTTACTATTGCTGTCCTCCAAGAGGTCGGAATCTCCTTTTCCCTTACCACCTACTGAAACAGGAGCACAACAAAGTTTGCCCACAACTCAGGGGGCGGCTTGAGCAGGGAGCCTGAGCGGAGTTAAAACCAATAATTAATCTTTCAATGTCATCTGGTTCAAACGAAAAGGACCATTCATCCATGAAACCCATATCCTCTCCCTTCTTGTTAGAAGAATTAGGAGCAAAAAGAGTTCTAAAGTGGTTAAACCAACCCTCTTCAGAAACTCCATTTACCAAAAGGGAGGATTGCGGGGATACATTATTATTCTGTAACTCTGAAGTAGAACATGCATTCTTTTTACAAAATGCGCTGAGCCTACGCTCAGCCTCTTGTTGACATCTCATTGCTTTGAATGAGATTAACCAATTTGTATATCTCTGTTTCCTTTGTCTAATTTGCAAGGTTATTGGCCTGCCCTAATTGTCGCCTTAAACTTCTAATATTGCTGTGCATTGATTTTCTCTGTTTAACCAGCTCTGCATTATACACATGATTAGGTCGGAAATCGGTTTCCTCTTTATCGTATTAACCTCTGCAAAAAGTGAAAGAATAGATTAATAATCTCGGCCCGATCTTCTGCCATCTAAATTCCACTTATAGCTAGTAAGAATTGCAGGTATGTCATATGTATTGATAAATATTCTATTTCTCCCCTGATTAGAGTAAAGATTGTTTGAGTAGACCAATTCTGGACTACTCTTCCAGTTCTTCCATGTAATCATCAAGAGGCTGTGGTCAATGTTCTTCATTGGCAGCACTGAGAGCAATTCAATTCTATTGAGCAAGTGCCTCAGAAACAAAAAGATAATCTAAGCAGGTCTTTGTCTTGCCATTCAGCATATATATTTCTCTGTTTTTCAATTCACAAATCCGTAAAGTTGTCCGTTCTTGGGTGGGAGAAATGGTGAATTCATCCAAGCATCTTATATTTAGATCCCTGCAGATGATTAAAGATGGACTACAGAAACGAGCATTAATTGGAAATTCCTTATGAAGTTTGTAGACGATCAGACAGTAACAGACCATAGGAGGAATTACTGATCGATTATCATTTGTGCAAGCGAGGAAGTTATAGATGTTATCCCAACTTTTGAACTATTTTGTATTATGTTGCCCGCCCTGATGAAGACCTTGTGGAGTTCAAAACATGTGTTGCCTATGTGTGTTGAACTGCCATTAAATTCTTAAGATATCTGGATCAAAGACTGTAATGAATGCATTTCATTTTGAGTCACTTTTCAGAGTTCAGTTAACGGGAGATAAGGAACACATGGATCATAGCAAACTAGTGGAATTTTGTCATGTATGGCCTTGGGCTTAGGCCACTTGCTGAAATCTGTCCACACACCCTCCAATTGTGCTAACATTCAAATTTAATTTAACCAAACTATATAGAATCAATAGATAGCTAGCTCAACCCGCTAGGATCCCCCTTTATACACATGTATACTATATTATATTCCACAACCTGCACTTTTTGGGCGCAAATTTAACACATAATGATACGTTTAATTCAAATCATAAAATCTCTTCATATACTAAAAAAGTGGATATATCATCAGAAACCAAATAAAATGCTGGGAGACAATCAATGAACAACTCATCACACACCAAATCACCCTCCCACTTATGCCACCAACACCCTCTAACATGTTTTCTCTTCACTTGAATTGGTAGTCATAATGAAATAAATTCACATTTCGCCATACTGCTCAACTAAGAGGTGTGTAGATATGTGTTCAATAAGCCCCCAATGCAAATTCCTCTTCCAACCAAGCCAGTAGTGTGTTGCATGCATAGGGCACTCAGTCACCCTGCCACTGATGCTAGTGTCCGATCGCTAACACCTTGCAAACAATTTTCCCAGCGTTCCCAGAAAGTGGTTGTAATGATGAAATTAACTATTGTGCGTTTGTCAACTATTACACTATACTAACCAGTGTGTGAGTGCATGTTCAAGGTGCACCACCACAAAATATTCACATAAGCTGGTGTTGGGCCTATCAGACAAAGCAAAATCTGTCTCAACCAAAATTCTGTAGCCTGCTTTTCTGTGCAATACAGATAATTCCTTTTGAAGATGTTTGTAAAAATGAAAAACATATGATATTCTGTTACGAGCTCCTAAAATCCATGCCTAAAGTAAAATCCTCCCGCTTTCATATAGCAAGAGACATCACCCTCCTCCCTCTGAAGGAAGTGACTGCTCAAGAGCTCTAGAATGACTTTACTCCTTTAGGCAGGCGGCAGGATTTGCTAGAACTCTATTACCCGAAACTTACAAAGGTTTGAGAAGTTTGGTAGATCCTGAATACAGTGAACATTCAGGTGGTTCAGCGTTCAGACAAACTTATTAGCTCAGTCATAGTGCTAAGATGTTAGCCCCTATTGCTCAAGGTATCCTGAAAATGAACATTGTATATAAGAAATGTATTTCTTTAACTGCTTTCTAAGTCAAACACCAACACTACCGAGTCAATTTGTCAAATCCTAGGACTTTTAAGGTGACATTCAAATGTATATTCTACAGATTTTACTTATCAGGCATGAATGTTGTTGTAGCCTGTCCTTCTGCTCTAGAGAAACAGCACCAGCGTTTTTTTTTTTTACTACTTGACTGACATGTTGTTTCGCCTTTTTTACACGTACTAATGTGATTCTCTGGAATGTTTTTTCACATCACATCAAATTCAACCAGCATGAGATAAACAAAGCATGCAATCTCTATTTTGAAGACACCTGTCCTGCCAATAAGGCACCAAGGCATGGTTATTAGATTAACATGTTGTTGTTACAGTGAAATGCCCAATTTCCATCGGTCGTTAAATGTGCTACATTTTTGCGCCATGATGACAGTGCCTGAAACAAAAAGCAGCTCCTTTTTTAACAGGAAACACATGCTTTTGACCTACTTTTTTTGGCAGCATTTGTAGCACTGCTTTATAAAGAGCAATGCATTTCCCACAGCAACCATACTTGGGAAGCCTTCAATGCTGGGGACCATAGAGTAACTGCACGTTTTAGTTTTGGCTGTAATGAGGCCCAGGACCTCTCCAAGCGAGAAGAGAGCACCGGTACTCAAAACGGTGCCAACCGGCCCATACTTTATCCTCCTCCAGACACATCAGCTGTTCAAAGCCTAAAACTTTTCCAGCTCAGCGTTCCCATTTTGTTCCATGAAACGTCAAACCACAGGGGGGCACTGATGCTCCCCGTGAAGCTTTGCTTTGTGCCACCAACGCATTTTAATGAGCTAGATTCGGAGTTGATAGCCCAGGCAAAGAGGGGACCGGGGAAGCACTACTGTCCGTTAAGACGTGTGCATGGGACTTGATATTAAATGGGAGTGGGGCATAACACTGCATGCTGTGTGAAGTAAAGGCTCATGGAGATGACTTTGCACTGCGTTGCATTTTCTTTCACTGTGAATACAGTTTCAACCCCAGGACTAGTATTCTCGTCCTTTTTGCATCCACTTGCATAATAGCCTGGCACCCATTTTCTTTCACAGTGAAAACAGATTTAAAAACTCACACACGTCTGTAGGCTTTTACTAGTCTTCTAGCCAGGGTGGTTATAATAAACCTAGAATCCTATTTTTGCCCGCCAAGTTTCTGAAATGTTTTATATGATGTCTGGTTAGTGCCTTTTGTAATTTGGATACTTTTAAATGAATTGCTATAAAATTTGTTTTAATGTTTTCAAACTCAAAGCTTAATACATAATTATATGAACTGCAGATGGGAAGATATGTGGCCAAGTGCTTAAGTTGCCGACTGGCCCCAAATCCTGATCTCACCACTTCAGCAAAGTTTGCAATCCTCGGCAAATCATGTATTCTCACTGTGCCATACCTGCCGCCAAAACTGGGAGCCCTGAGAACAGCATCCTCCCTAACAATGGGTCAGATTTAGGGGGTCATTTTCCAGTCTCCAAGAGTAGTAAATAAAGAATTCAAATCATGTGCAAAAGGTATTCGCATGGCTTTTGACCCCATGTGCCACTCCAGGGGATTTTCAGGATTTTGACTGCCTCAGGTGGTGTCCCAGGACAAAAATGACATGCCCACCACCACATCTGCTCCACCTTTGAAACATGAATGCCTATCTGCCAGCATCTGATTCTGATGATGGCAGATCTCCATTTGATTCATATAGAATCAGTCAGCATTTAGCAACTGGCAAAGCTGGTGGAATCTCCAAGCACATACATGACAGGAGGTATTTACAACTGGGTACGCCTGAATTTCCATGCATTTGCACTTTGTGGCTGAAGCAATTGAAATTGCATGGGAGGACTGATAACACACCAGTGTTGGGGAGAGTGGTCCTCCCTGCAGGTAGCGGAGGGAAGCACAAGTCCCCTTAACATGAAAGAGAAGTCATGGCATGTTACCATACGTCAACTCTGCAGAGCTACTTTTGGATTATCAGGTTTGAAGCCAAGTTACACATTTACAAGTCTGCAGAGTAACTCATTAGAATGAATAGGCTTAAAGCTAAGTTGTGCACTTATCTGCTCATTGTTGTATTCGTGCAGCTTCCCTGTGTCCCTCGGAAGGTTTCAACGGGGATTGTGAGAACTTATCAGTGACTTTTCTCATTTATCACAATAGTATATCCTATATCGTGTGTATTGGTATAGTTGTAGTAGTCGTTCGGACCCTCCTTTCCTTCCAAGCCTGTCAACCTTAATACATCACAATATTGTTTCTGGAACAGAGTTAAATCACTTTGTGATTGATGGACATCTCTGAGAGATAACTACATTAGGCTGAAAGAATCAAATCCCAAGTGAATTTCTTAAAGGTACACCATTATACTGAGCTTTTGGTTGGAATCACTCATTGTGAAAGAGGAAGAGAGACAGTGATAACATGATTGGCGGGAGGGGAGCGAATTGAGGGACAAATAGTGATAGAATAGAGCTTCACAAAGTGCAAGATACACATAGAAAGTGAGATGAATAGAGAATTTAACGCCTAGAATGGTGAGAACCTGCACTTCTTATTTCCTTTTAAAACACTGCCTGTGTCAGTGCCTGCATTTGTGTGTGTGCCCTGAGTTGGTGTGTGTATGTGTGTGGGGGTCAATGCTGGGGACTGATTGTCACCGTTTCCTATCCTTCTTGATGTTGACATACATTATGCTTGGGGAGAAGTCCTACAATTTGTCACATTATGGGGAGAAAAGGTTGGCTTTGGGTATGGATGGGGCAGTGCATGCCCGTGAAAAGGCACAGCACAGCAAGGTTACATGAAGGGGGTGGAAGTGTGTGATGAATCCATCTTTCGTGAAGGGATGCAAACATAGTTACAGCCCTGGGACTGCAATCCAACACCAACCGACCTGCAGGAAACTGGTGAGAGAAGCTTGTAGGGTTCATAGGTATAAACTGGAGGCTGGAAATCGAATGCTTCCCAGTAAAGAATGTGACAATAGTGAAGGGCGTTTTAGCATGTACGCATATCTCTCGTGGGCAAGTTTCTGTAAAGGTTGGAGTCATCATAGCTATTATAATCTGGTGTAGTTTCAAACATATTTTTATTTATATTATTGACTTTTTGCTGAGAGCATCTTGCGAAGCCTTAAACCTTAAAAATCTTCTTGTTTATTTGTTCTTTTTTGTATTGGCATTTACATTTTTGTATTGTTTGATCTCTATCTTGTGAAATTGTCACTATAGTTTGTATTTATCATTATTGATTGTATTACCATTAAATGTGGACAAACTCCAGACACTTTTTATGTTTCCTTACTTGTGACTTCCTTTGAGCACAGAACATGTTTTGATGATTTCTAATGAACAATGGCAACCTCTGCAATTAGTTGGCACACTCGTGCCATGTCTGGTATATTCAGCTCCTTAGCAGCATGTAAGGTCATACCCCTGGGCCAGGAGGCGGACATGACTTTGCTTCCTACCCAATTAGCCCCACATCTCTCATCGCCCATGCCTTCTGTCATGCAGACTGTCTTTGAACTTGGCCTTGCAGTAGATTCTCTTCTCTTGGGAATAAAAGGGAGTACATGGACACGCTCATCACGGTTCTGGTCTGCGTGCCCAACTCCTATTTCCATCCTTGGCTCACGTGACAGGAGACCATATTTTGGCCCATTTTTCAGCATTTAATTGTCTTGAATTAATAAAATTGACACTCATGGTGTTCTTTCTTTGCACCTTAACACAGGATGATTCAGCGTCTCACAGTTTCTGTTCTTCATGGATGGATAACCAGTTCTTGGCTGCTTCAGCTTTGATACCAGGCAAAACAGCTTCACCCTTCAAGTCTGCGATCTTCAGCTAATTCCTTGCTGCGACACACACAGCTCTCGATCCGTCTTTCTCTGTGGGTTTGAACTTACTAAAATTGTGACACCGATGTCCAGACAATATACAATGATGGCTTCACTTGCAGTCTATTCACTATGTATAGCCAGCTTCTATGAACACTTCTGATCACTTGGTCTACTTGCGTTGCTGCATCTATACATCCATTGAACGACTTGCATTTTTTGCAGTGCATCATACACACATGCAATCTTCTTTTCTGCCTAGAAGCGTTCATTCAATTTCTTATTTTGTCATCAGCTTCTATAAGGTCCATACATCTTCTTCTTCTTATCTTCTTAGTGTGTCACTCTCAACTCTTATGACGTCACCAGCTTCTCTTTCTCCTTTTTTTCATATTCCTTCGGGGACCTTTTACAAGAGACTGTCATCTCTAGGTGCATACATCTGGTATGGCTTTCTCAATAGATACCTTTCCTCAAACACTTGTCGTGGTATGGTCACAACTACTCGTGTCAAGCATGGTGCAGTTTCAGGCTTCCAACATACAGGCAGTAGCGGGGTGGGACTTCCTGCAGAGGCATTTGGCTACTCCTCTACATAACGTAGATGTGAGTGGATTAGGCTCAGTTCAGGCATGTTGGTTTGTCGGGTCCATGCAACAAGTAAGCATCGAGTAGGGGGGAATTTGGTTGCTCTGTGTGGTTGAAGAGACTCACAGCAATGCAGGTTGGGGCTCTGCCAGAATTTCTTTCCAGTGAGCCTGGCTTCTAGCTGCTGGAAGGGGTTGATGCATGACGCTCCAGCTGTTCCAGTTGGGGGGCAATGGTAGTCAAAGGTGGTGATCTTGGGTGCGTCCATGTGCAGGTTGGTGAGGGGGCCGTTTGAGGTCAGATGGGCCGAGCCGTGTTTGTAACCCATGGTCAGAGTCAGCGTGTGGCTCGCTAGTGATTAAGGCTGGGTCCTGTCATTGTCTAACAGTAGCTTCTGGCCTTGCAAGGGACAGGCGCAGCTAGGGTATGATGGAGCGTCGAGTTGGTTGAAGTACAAGAAATGAGTTTGGATTGGTGGAGGAGCGCAAGGGTGGGACCAAGCCTGATTTACATATGGTGTTTCCCCTTCTGTAATGGATTGGCAGGCTGAAAAACAATGTCTGGAGGGTTGCCAAGAGCTGTGCAGGTGGTTTTGATTTATTCAAAACCTTTTTCCAGCCATCAACATTTGGTTTTGCCTCATCTGCGGGTGGCTGCCAGTTTTAACAACCCTCTGATGCAATGTTACCTTTTATAGCTAGAACTAACTGGTGCAGTTATGTTGCTGTGTAGCTCACAGTTAGTGTTGCTGTCACAAAAGTATATATACATGCAAGTTTATCAACTTCAGAAATAGGAAAGGCTGAAGTGGCCTAACTGGAATTTATATTGTGATCTGGCATATGAACCAACATCTCTGTAACAAGTGCTATACAAACTGAGCTATCTTCTGAGAAATCATGGCACTCAAATGTATCAATGATGCATTTTAACCTTTGGCATGACACGTGGTCTATCTATGTATTCCACACCAAAGGGTGCAAATACTACAGGAGTTGTGCTATCCTGAATGTACAAACTGTGTGTACTACAGCAAACACAGCAAACAGGATGAATTGCTCCAAGCAGAATGTACTTGTCAGGAATAACATTGGAGCAGGTTTGGTACCTCAGAAGCTCACCATGAAACATCCTGGTGTTATTTTAGTTTTGTAAAAAAAGAAAAGGTGCACTGACAGCTTTCAATCAGACAGCCATGTGAGACTCCCTCGCCCAACCCTGGGGGGTCGAGGGGCAGGCCTGGCACACATGCCCCTTTTGCCCTCCTATAAAGACATCTCTGGTTTTGTTGTCATTTGTCGTATTTTCATATATCCATACATCCTCATCCCACCCATCACTACCTACATATCACCAGTAACTCTATGAAGGTGCCCATAAATGGAACTGCTTTTATTGGCTGTTTGTACTTTTTAGTTTACATGTGACTGAAACACCAACAGTATCCATCACATGACAAACGATTAATACATGGGAGCTGATTCACAGAGATATTACTGGTAGCAACTCTAACTTACTCCCGGAAACAGTAGAGTAAACCTGGATTAAATCAGAGTTACTAATTGTAATGCCTTGGTAAATAGAAGGAGGGGATAGTTTGTAGGGAAGGGGGGTAGAATTAAGTAGTAAATCAGAGTTACTCCGGGGAACAACTTTGTGAATAGGCCCTATAGATTCTAAGACACAACATCAGGACTGCTCTCTGACTGATGGCCAGAAAAGGTACATTTAGATATGGCGGAGACCACCCACCCTATCTAAACAATCTAGCTCCAAGTTATACTACAAGCCCAACCATCTCCTTCTATCTCTCAACAAGAAGTTATTAATTATCCCGCTGTCTCAATTCGGCTATAGAAGTGACAGACATTTCAAGACATATGGGCCCAGAATATGGAACTCACTGCCACTGGATATCCGAAGTCTCACAACTTCTATTATGTTTCCTAAGGAATTGAAACGCACTTGCTTATCTAATGGCTTTGCCTATTATTCATTCCTCCGGGTATGAGTATTAGTGGCATACAGGGGTGGACTGGCTGACATTTCCCAGCGGGCCTCTGCATTATGGGCCTTTATTTCCAAATGTCCTTATGGGAAAGAGGTTGGGCTTGCTTAAAATGTCTAATATGGGGCTTATTTGGAAGTTATTTCCAGGGCCTCTTTCGGTTCCCGGCCCACACCTGGTGGTGTTAGCATGGATGAGAACTGAAATATCTGCACTTTGATGTAGTCAAATCTCCCTTTTGCCAGTCCCTAAAAAAGCTTTTGCAGAAAATTGCTAAAGTTTCCCAGAATTTATTGTGTGGGATTGGTAAACGTCCAAAGATCCCCAGATGCATTTTATTGCGTAGTGTCAAGGATACACAGACCTTTTAAAATACTATAGAGGGTTCCTCCGTAAGAAAGCATCACATTATTTTAACCATGGAGATACAGCAAGCCCATTATGGTTCAAGCTGGAAAGAGATGTATGTAAACCCGATAGTCCGGACATTGTATACACAATGGAAAGGTTGCCAAAGAAAAATATAACATTTTGTACGACAGTTGCAACTAAGCCAGCCTTGGTAACCTGCTTTACAGAGAATGAACAATCATCATGTCTGCATTACAATGCTTCAGTGGGGCATAATTCGGCACTTCAAATTCAAAATAAGAGTATACATTGGTATAGTTGGATAGCCAGAGGAATTTTAAGGGTGAGTGACATTCTAAAGGAAGGCAGAATATTCGGTCAGTGCTGACCCTGAGAATTAAAATGCCTGATAAAGCATTGGAATCTAGGCCTGAAATGTATAAGCTATTTGATGGGTTGGATACAGTGTGTCTACCTATATGAATTATGTGCCTATGGAACCTGTTCGTGTAGAATCCTGGACAAAATTGAGAGAAGCATGGTTAAAGATATAAACTTAGAGATGTCTGAGGTGGGGTGGGAAAAATTCCTCAGAATTGGCCAAAGAACTAGTATGGATATATGTTTGAGATTAGTACAACACAAAATTGTAAGGAGACTTTACTGCATCTATTTTTGGAGTCATTCACGAGTATGTGTTTTTTGGAAGAAAGTTTTAGACACAATAGATATGATCTTTAATATTGATTTCCCTAGGTCAGCTGCACATGTGATCTTATTGATACGTAGTGGGAGATGCTCAATTGCAAAGGAATATAGTGAATGGATTGATACGGCTTTGGTGGATGCAGTGAAATTGATTCTCAGAGTTTGGAAAACTCAGAAACAGCCTACTACAGAAGACCGGATATTAGAGATGCAGATATTATCAAAATATGAGTCAGTACTAATGTGGCAATAAGACCCGAGGCTACGCTCGGGCGTGTAACTAGGGGCCCGGGGGCATTACCTGGGGCGGCATTGGCCCGCTGCCGAGGGTTTTATAGCCATTATTATCCCGGCCTGTTAGACCGGGGTACTAATGGCATTTTTTTTCCGTTCCAAAATGCTACCGCGTTTCGAAACAGAAAAAAATAAATAAATAACATGGCCACCGGAAAGGGAAAACGTAGTCCATTTTCCCTTTCCATAGCGCCCATCAGGAGCGGATGCGGTGGGAGCAGAAGTGTTCCCAGCGCGTTCGCTCCCGAGAAAAAGAAAAAAGAAGGTCTGTGGGTTTGGGAGGGCAAGGAGGGGATAGTTTGCAGGGGTGCGGGGTGGAGGAAAAAATAAAACTTACCTGAGTCCCCGCTGGGGGATGAAGGCAGCCTCCAGCCTTGGGGAGGGTTGGAGCAAGGATTGCCCTGTTTCAAGCCTCCTCATTGGCTAAGGGGCTGCCACGCCCCCCTGGGAAAAAATGCAGGCACGTACGTGCGTCCATGGGTTTGTTACGTGGTATGGCTCAGAAACGAGCCAATCCCCTTAGTGTATCCCATGGACGCACGGACCGCCGGGTACTAATGTTAAATAAGGATCGTGAAGACTTATATCTTACATTATGGGGCCCTTTTAATAATCTATATGAGTGATTTTTTTGTTCTTGTATTTTTTTATTTCATTTAGTGCTGTACTGTATCTGTCTTTTTTTGTACTGTGCCGACCCATAGATTGAATTCTCAATAGGTACTAGATGTAACTGTTATTTGATATAATATGACTGTGTTTACTAAATGTTGCTCTGAAGTTTTTATGATAAGTGCTATTACTCAATGCATTAGCAATGTATATTTCAGTATTCCAATATTTTGAAGTTAGTATAATGTTATTGATATTCATATCTATTGGACGTATCATTTTATATAAATAAAAACATTTTAAAAAATAAAATAAAAAGCATTAGAACCAATGTTGGTTTAAGTCCTACCTCGCCAACCACCTTCAGTTTGTTCAGATGGACCCCTCTAGATTGCCAATGCAACTCATCACCTGTGGAATACCGTAGGGCCCACCCTCTCCCGAGTGATCTTCAATCTATAAATGGAGCTGCTGGGAGCCCTCCTAGCCACACACAACATCCACATCTACCAATACGCCAAGGACACACCTTAATATCGACTCCATTAAGAACATCCACAGGCTTAAAACATGCCTCTCGCTGATCTAGTTTTAGATGTCCAGTGCATACTTGAAGCTGATCCCCTCCAAGACTGAATTCCTATTCCCCACTAACAACACTGAACACCCAGACGTACATATGGTTATCAACCATGAACCTTGAGGCCTTCACACCCGAGCTCACCTCCTGCGCCATGTCCCAAACACCAAACACATCGACAAACACCTCCCGTTCAAGACACACATAGCTAAGAAAACTCAGACAGCTTGGTATCAGCTCTCCCTCCTACAGAATGTCAAGCCTTTCCTCCCTCCTGACATCTTTAGATCCACTGTTCAAGCACTGGTCCTATCCCACCTGGATGGGGGCAATGCCCTCCACAAAGGCCTCCCATCGTCCTCATTTGTGCCCCTGGGAAGTGTTCTATACGCAGTCGCACACCTCATCAAGGGTCTACGCAGATACGAGCACATCACCTCAATTCGCATTGACCTTCACTGTCCCCCACTGCATGCACAATTCACCTTCAAGTCTTGCTGCATCTTCTATAAGGCAGTCGCCTTCAAGTCACCCAGCTATCTCGTTGAGAAATTCAGCATCTAAGGCGGACAGCGAACCACCAGAAGCCAGGACATGTGCACACTTGAAATCCGCTGCTGCAAAAAGGAAAAGACCAGAAAACAAGTCTTCTCTGCCTACGCCCCAAGACAATGGAACCACTCCATCAGCATCAGACTTTCCCCTGCTCTTACAATCCAGAAAATAACTCAAGACCCACCTCTTCAAGGAGTCTCTCCTCCTCAACACCTAGGTCATCATGTGACCCCCCATGCCACCTGTCTTGTTAGACACCGTCCGCTCCTCTTCTCCCCGCCACCCTGTGCAGCTGTACTCCTCCTCTGTGTGCCTCTGTATCCTACCTCCGCTGTATACCTGTGCTGTTATTTCTTCTGAAAAGCGCTCCATTATGCATCTGTACTGTTGTATACCTCTGTAAAGTGCTCTGTTGCGCATCTGTATTGTTATATACCTGTATAAAGTGCTCTGTTACTTCTCGAAGCTAGGTCTGCGCTAAATTAATACCACAATAATAATAATCTCAAAATCAAATCAAAATCAAGATGGTGCCTGCGGAAGGTAAAGGCACAGTGCATTAACTTAATTCAGTCGACGTTATTCTGACATTAAATGTGGCCAGGCGAAGGAAGCGTCTTACCCAGCATTCCAGGTTTCATGAACTGCAACCATCTAGGTATCAGACATGTAAACTATAAACATATTTGGAGTACTGTTTTCCGCGTTCACCATGTTTTCCAAGATGACTCTTTTTGTTCTTGTAGCTCACAGAGGAGGTTTATCTGTGAGATTTGCGGTATTCACCTCAAGTGTCTAATTGCTGGAATATTTTCTGCATGGTCTTTTATTCTGAGTCAAAGGGACTTGTTGGAACTTGACTGCAATTGGCTGAGCAGACTTTCCGCAATGGATTATCCCCCATAATCCTCTGCTTTGTATACTGTCTGACAGCGGCTCGGGGACTGCTTCGCTGTTATTGTATGTTTCATGCTGGATTCCTGGAAGATTAGGGAGAAAACAAAGCAAGCAGCCAGCTATGTTTCTGTGAGACGTAGAAATCTTTGGTTGCTCTTGAGATTATTTGAATGTATTGCCTCGCTTTAATTTGAATTCATTTTTACACATCGCAAATTATTTTAGTTTGTTTTATGTGGGTCAATTCTTACTCCCTCCCCGCCCCCTCCCTCCAGCTTTTCGCAATTGTATGTGTTTCTGTATCAGAGGTGCACAGTCACCTGCCTGCCAGGCGGGTTCAATGCTCGTTCCTCGATTAGTGTGAGTGCATCTGATTGAAGGATCTACATTTGCAGGCAACTCTTTACCAGTCTTTTTTTAAATAGCCTGTGGCTATAGGCCCAAATAGAGTGATGGGCTGGGGCCTGCAGCGCGTCCCACAGCATTGCGGTATGTCCGTGGCTATAGGCCTTGGCGTGCATACAAGAAAAGAGTGTCTATTGGCCGCATTGCACTCTTTCTATGGGCATGTGTGTGGCGGTGCACACCTGGATATATGTAGAATATGTGGGTGAGATACAGCTCTGTATTTGGCCACAGAGTCTCACTCCAAGCACAAGCTACCTGAACTCTAAATTCACTCACTTCGACTTGTTTTTATAATGCATGCTACTGCAGTTCTATTGCAAGATGGATTCCATTTTGTACCCATACACACTGCGACCCATTAAAAAAAAGTGTTTGGTGTAGGTTACTAGAGATGCAAGTTAGTTCTAAATGGTTAAAACATTTACTGCTAAGCGGCATGCCCAATGAAATCCGATACTGTCATAGCCTCTTGGTAAGTTACACTATATTCACACAACAAAGGCTCCTATACACTCAGACTCGAATTACGACAGAAAGGAAAGAAAATCACAAATATACGTTTTCTGCCACTACTCACTTTTTACGTTTAGGTACACATTCCCATAGTTTCAGGCCCCACATCCGAAAGGTATTACTGTAACATTCAGGAGTTACTTGCACAACTGTCTAAGAAGCCCTAGGGAAAAATCTCTTTTGCTGGAATTGGAGCGAGGCTATAGAAATATCCAAAGCGTTTCTGTGAATCACTACTGGGTTTTTAATTCATTGATTCAAATATTTGATTAGGATTTTATGTACTTAGAAAGGGGGACTGGGTAACGGTAACAAATCGGGTAGCACAACAGAAAAATTGGTTGCAATCACAATCATAAGAAATTGCGGCTGGTGACTTTGTGAACTGGAAGGGCGTAAATGTGCATACATCGGGGTGACGAGTATGCAGGAGCAAATGAGCGTAGCATGGGAGCCTGAAATAAGTAAGCCAGGATCAAGGGTGGGTTATTCCCCCAAGAATGTTTTTGGTAATGAGTTAAAATGGTGTCTTTTATAACACTTTCTGTGGAAAAAACGTCACCAACAGTGCGCAGGAGCATTGACCAACACATTTTCGAGATGTCTTTGCCCACAACGCACATTATAGGGCGGCGGTCGCCGCCCCATAGTTAAGGTGAGTCGAAGACACATAGCCCCTCAAAATTCTATTGTTAATAACTTTTGATTTGAGTAACACATTTGGATGACATTTCAAAAGTGATTAAGAGTCTGCGGGCCCCTCCAGACTGCAACTTCATAAATCTTCGGTAAAAAATAAAAAAGTTATTAAGCATCAAAAACATTTTTTTGCCTAAATAGCAGCCTACTTCGCATTCATTTTCCCTTACACAAAAAAGATCAATTTTTGCCAAAGCCCACAGCCTAAACCGCTGGACGGATATGGACTAGGTCCTAGCTGTAGTTATTTTAAAATTTGACATAGAAGGAGGTGCCCCTTCAGCAAAAATGATAGTTATATCTACCATGGTGCCTTGCAGGATCATGATTTTCAGAAATGAAATGACCGCAATCTTGTTTTTCTCTCAATGTGAGAGATATTCGCGGGTATAGCTGAGGTTATGGGAAAATGAAACACAGTAAAAAGCTATTTGCAGGTCAAACAACATGCAAATGCCATCAGGGTAGAGGTGGGGGGATGGCTAGAACGCATTAGAGGGGGTCCATGGACCAAGTTTGCAACACAAAGCTTTCTGTAGCCATGAATAGGTAACATCTGAAAGCAAACTCTGTGAAGCAGTGTGTGCTCTGGGGTGAAAAGGAGAGGTGCAGTAGTCCTCTGCAGGGTGGGGCAGTTGGCACAGATGAGGGGGTAACTTGGTGACAGCCTGGGAAGCATTTCTTTTTACTGCAGTTTTGCCATTATTCACAGCTATATATTACAAAGAACTACAGCTAATCACGAGTATGTGTAGTTCTGTACTCACAGTTAAATAAATCACTGCCTACAGCCAGTGACTCACTTGCCATCCAGTTCTCCACCTCATGCAGTAACCAGGACAGACTATGCTTAGCTTCAAAGAGAGGAAGGGGCCAGGCTACTCAGGCCAAGTTGCCTGATAAACAAGCTAAACTTACAAGACCACTTAAGGGAATGGGCCGGCCCTTTTCTTGCTTTGAAGCTAAGCAGGGTCAGTCCCGGGTTACTGTATGGATGGGCGTCCGAGTGGGCATCTGAATTATTTACTTTTTTTAAACTGTGCTACTGTCAGTCCTTGAAGGTTTTGCACTCAGAGACAATATTTTGCCTATTGCTGATTTGCATTCTGGTATTTGTAGTCTCCCAGTCAATAATAGAAAATAAAAAAATAGGAATGTTTACAGAAACAGTGGGTTTCCTATCCCATAGTAACTGGTACAAAGCCTGCCCAGCTTCATAGTGAGGAGGAGGTCAGCTTAATATATAGACCCTACTTAAACAAACACTTAGGGAAACATGGCCTAAGGGGGGAAGGGAGGGTTAGCGAGAATTCTCAGAATTGTGCTAATTCCCTTCACCTTAGAGACCCCCAGCAACTTTGCTGGATTTTGAGGACTTCATTTTTTTTTTTACCTGGAAAGAGTGTGAGCCTTTTTTCCAACTCTTTCATGTGTTTTGATGTGTGTTTTACATTTGTGTTCTCTGGTTATGGAGTTTTTTAGATAACTCCATAGACATTATCTTTTCATGTGTGTTACACAGCACCCTCAGTGCAGTGACACAAGGATGTCTTATAGACTTCCCAGAGGTTTAGAAACCTTCTCTGGGATGAACTACTGTTTCCCAGAGAATGTAAAGTGAAATTGACTTTACTAGACTTTTCAAAATTCATAGACTCAGGACACACCATCTTACAATGGGCTAGTGGCAGTGGTTTTACAATGAACTACCATGATTTTTTCCGACCGCGAACACCGGTAGCTAAAAATCATGGGAGCCATGTTTTTCAAGATGGCGCCTTAAGCACCTTTGTATAAACGGGTCCCGGTCTTCTTTTTTCACCATTTCTTTTTGAAAAGGTCCTTCTAGTGTTTGTCTCTGCGCGCCAAACAGGTTTGGTCCCTTTTGTTTGTGTGCCTTTGGCGGGCTTCAGGACTGAAATCTGCCCTTGACATCTGAGTGTCTGGGGTGGGCAGGAAGTGAGAGAGGTGCCCAAAACACTGTGCTTAGTGTCCTGGGAGACCCAAATGCACTCTGGCATGATTGGCTGGCTGACTGTCCGGCAAGTACAGCCACCCTGCTGGCTGAGTGACAGCCAGGCAGGAATGAAAGGGAGAAAACTGTTTAAAAGGCGAGTCTCCAGGACTGGAAGGCAGAGTCGACCACTGGAACGAAAGAACCGAAGAGGAGCTGGAAGAGGACGGCTGCTGCAACCACTGGACCGTTGGTTTGCCCGGTGAAGCACTGCTGCAGGTCCGAATTGCCAAACTCCATTCGACAGAGAAGCTCCTTCATTGATGGCTTCTTCTTCTTTGAACTGCCTAGAAAGTATATATAATCTATTCTGCTTACTTTTGTCCTTTTTGCTCACTGCTAAGTAACTGAACTGCCATTTGGCTCCTTTTTCAAGGGAGCTCAAACTGTCTCAAAAACTTAGAGTTTTGTATTGAAGTGTATTTGTCTACAATCTTAAGTTGCCTTCTTCTACTGAAATGTTTTATAAATGATTGTGTAAATAAATTAAAAAGTGTTTTACCAAGAAAACCTGAGTATAATTGTCTACTTGAACCACTGTGATTGAAAGTCCTGTGATTTGTAACTACTTGTACTGCTCACATTCACTCTTGAGATAAGCCTAGCTGCTCAGCTTGCTACCAACAAACTGTGTGGTACAGACTTTTACCAAAGGTCAGTCTTGCTTACACCTGTAGTCCTAATTGTGTGTTGCGGTCCCAGAGGGTACTGCATGAAATTCTGCCTAACACTGGTGGCAGCGGTGGGATTCGAAACCACGCCTCTGAAGAGACTGGAGTTAAATCATGAACTTGAAATGAAGAAATTGTCTCTTGAAAATGGTTCTCTTCCAGAGTCTTTTAAGTCTTCCAATCCTAAGAAGCCTTGCACGCCTAAAGAAGCTGTGAGTATGTATGAGGTGAGACTTGATATTTTAGATTGGTTGGCTGCTTTTGAATATAACTATGGGATTCAGGGTTTGACAGGGAATCAGTTGATTCCTTGGCATTTGTCTTGGCTCCCCCAGGTTGCAACTGATGCTGTAATGGAAGTCGGGGAACTTGAAAGATTGGAGTATCAAAATGTGAAGCTAGCTTTGATAGTTAGATTTGGGAAAATTCCTTCCCAGTACCTTACAAGGTTTAGGACACTCAAAAAGCATAATGGTACCCCTTAGGCTACCTGGGTGTGCGAATGTTTGAAAAACGTAGATGGTTGGGTAAAGGGTTACAGAGTTAACACTTTTGAAGGAATAAGAAATCTATTTTTGTTGGAATCTATTTGTGATGCCTGCTCTCCTGAGCTGAGACAGCACTTGGCTGACTCTGAGGAACTTGATCCAAAAAAGTTAGCAAATGCTGCTGATTTATGGGTTGCCAGCAGGGCTACTCAAAAGGTTTCTGGGACAGCTCAGACGAAGGATGATCGGAAACAGCACAAGAAAGAGAATTCCAATACCTCCAATCCAAAAGAGGGCCCCAAACATAAAAAGAGTAAGCCACATGGGAAACCGAATTAGGCTAGTGAAACCTCTAGTGCCAAACCAGAGGAAGGTCAGTAGAGGCCCCCATTTGTCAAAACGTTTGGAAAATGTTATTCTTGTGTGTCTACTGACCATGTCAAAGGGGATCCCAGGTGTAAAGGTAAACCTTAAGGGATCCACACTGTCTCCTTAGCCTTCTCCCCAGAGGAAGAAGTACATGTGACAAGTGGTAACTTTCAAGTACTGGCTGAAGACCCCATGGGAGTCTCCGTCAGTGTTTCTTTAGTGTCTCTGGGTCTGTGGGAACAACAGAATTTAGATGTCTATAATTCAATTCCAGATAACACAAAATAATATTACAAGGACAGTGTATTTGTGAATGGTCAGGAGACCCCTGCCATTAGAGACACTGGGGCCAGCATTACTGTAGTGGATGAATCTTTTTTCAAGGCTGAGGATGTTGCTAAGGCACCCAAAAGGCCTCACTAAGCTTGCTGGAGGCTTTGTCCAAATGCTTCGTAAACTACCAGCTCTCATCCAGTGCAATACCATGACTGTCAAGATATCTTAGGTGCCTGGGAAAATCCTGTTGGGGAATGACTTAAAAACTCTTGGAGTTGTATCAAGCACTCCAAGTCCTCCCAGCAAAAGCAAACATGAGCAGACAAGTAAGGCCAGGGAGAGTACCTTAGATGACTCTCCAGATGTTACAGAAGAATCTATAACACCTAGCCCACAGGAGCTATTGACTGCTATTTCAAAGAAAAATGAGACAAAGGTGAAACCCAAGATCTTCAAGAAAAAGCCAGAAAGCACTCATGTGCTAGCAGGAAGGACACCCCCGAGAGGACTGTCCAAACTCACACCTGTGACTACTCCACCATCTGAGGCTGAGGGTGAGGAACAACCAGGAAAGGTTGGATCAGCTGCTGAGGATTCAGAGCTGGAAGAAGACCTGACCTCTGTTCGAGATCTGGAGCCTAAAGACCATCCGGAGCTGCAGTCTTTACTGGCAGAAGGTGGCCCCCGTAGGGCAGATTTCAGCAGAGGCCAGAGAGAGTGTCCTACTCTTGAGGGTCTTCGCTAACAGGCAGCTTCCCAGCTGGATGGGCAAGAGCCAGGGAAACATAGATTGTACTGGGAAGCTGGCATCTTCTACAGTGAACCAACGGAGTCTATTCCAGGTGTAGAGGAGATCCCAAATAAAGCCTGCACTCCAACCGCCCATTTTGAAGTACCAGGAACTTTCACACCAAGATATGTGACGTATGATGAGCAAATAAACCAGCAGAGAACCGCAGTAGGGCTCTGCCCAGTACCTATTAGAAGAACAGCACCTATTGATGTACCAATACCAAGGAAACCATGGACAGTAAGGTATCAATTGAGAAAACCATATCAACAAATGAACCGAAATGAAGAACAGTCCCTGAAGAAACCAAACAAACCTTAATGGAAGACGAATGGTGACGTCACAAGAACCCAAACTGAATCACATATAGAAGAAATGACGACCAGAGAACAATGCAGAGACAAAAGGCCATGAACAAGGATATCGTGAACCTAAGGTGAAAGGACGATGTTAAAATGTAAGAAGCTTAAACTGTAAGCATGATAAAGATAGTTGACCAAGTTTACACCTGTACATATGCTTGGAACCGCAAGAAAGCTAAGAAAACAGTGCAGCTTGCTATGCTTAAGTAGAAAGATAGTGCGGCAAGTGCCAATATACATAATCTACCTCAAACGAAGCACATTACATGTCCACTTTGCACAAAGCAGAATCAACCAAGGGTTACTAAAGGCCACATGAAAAAAAGATTCACATTTAGCAAAATCAAGAAGAGACGGCTGAAACGAAAGTCAGCAGAGGCAACTCGTGCCAGGAGAGCCAAGGTCATATCAGTAGAAGAGATAAACAGTAGCTACATTTTAATTGAAACTAAGAACAGAATATCCTGCCTTTGAAAAGTCAAGATAAGAAGACGAAGCCAGGTGGTGGATGAAATGAGAATCAAACACACAAATTGATGGAAAAGAGGAAAATTCACGGTGTCTGAACCATGTGACCAGCCGAGCAAGAAGAAGCAGGAGTTCACACCTATGCATGGCACCAGGCCAGATGAAGATATCGGAACCCTTTCCAGATAGAAGATGCAGTTTCAAGGCCAACCATAGTGAACTAATTGACACATGGCCACTAAAGTTATGATTGATTGTAATAATAATTGGAGGAAGGCTGGGTAACTGGGGGGCACCATTCTGCGTGCTGCTAAGCAAAGTGGAAATGTATGCATGGGGTTGGTGCCAACCCAATCACAGTGGACCAAATAATCTAGGGTCCTATAGTTAGTAGAACCAATGGGACGTTGTACTTTTAATGATGTCTGCAGTAGCCATTTGTGAAGGAAGGGCTTAGATGCCCACCTGACAGTATCGACCCAATCCTATCACTCTGTTACCATATACAGATAAAGTACCTGTATTAAAGTTACCTTTTACTAGAATTAATAGAATAGAATTGCATGCTAACTTTTGAGTGCTACACGTCAATGATGACAAGTTTTTAGTATAAATGTCACGATTTTTATGAAGTTTGTTGGAGTCGAAGCAAGAAGGAAGATCGCACCATTGCTGATATTCATAACTCCCTGTTTTTTGTACTTGTCATTAAACGGACTCCCTTTGCAAACCGTTTCAGTTGTCCTTATTGATTGGTGTTGAAGTATAAAATCTGCACCTCCATCCATCTCACGGGTGCTGCTATCTTGTCTTAAAGTACTTCTGAGCAAACTCTGACTCTATTGGCCGGCTGGGTCCCAGAGTACTTGGCGGACTAAAGAAGACTTGTAGTGCCGCTAGAGACAAGACACCAGTTCCTACAGTTAGCCCATGAGATTCCTTTGGCTGGTCACTTGAGCTTCAAGAAGATCAAGGAAAGACGTTCTCTGTATTTCTACTGGCCTAAGTCAGGGTCTGAGGTAGATACATTCTGTACGAGCTGTCACACTTGTCAGACCTCTGGCAAGAGTGGAGCCAAGAATGTGGTACCTCTGGTGCCCCTCCCAGTGGTGGGAGTCCCTTTTGAGAGGGTAGGAATCAACAGTGTTGGTCCCTTAGACCCTCCAACCTCTTCAAGCAATCGATTTATATTGGTTGTAGTAGACCATGTTAGTAGGTATCCTGAATCCATACCTATGAGGACTGTTACAGCTCAGGCTGTTGCTAAGGCCATATTTGGTATTTTTACCAGGGTAGATTTTCCTAAGGAAGTCATCTCTGACAGGGGATCAAACTTTATGTAACACTACATGCAGGCCATGTGGAAGAACTGTGGAGTGACTTGCAAGTTCTCAATTGCCTACCATCCACAGAAAAATTGATTGGTAGAGAGGTTTAACCATACTATGAAGAGCATGATAGGTGCTTTAGAGGAACCCCTTAGAAGAAAGTGGGACCTTCTACTGCCATGCCTTCTATTTGCTTATAGCGAAGTCCCTCAGGAGGGAGTTGGATTTAGTCCCTTTGAGCTTCTCTATGGTCAACCAGTTAGAGGTCCATTGGCCCTAATTAAGGAGGGGTTGGAGAGTGCTCCTTCCCCCAAGCCAGTGAGAGTCACTGACTATGTGTTAGTCTTCGAAAGAGAATGACACACCATGACAGAATCATCTGATAACTTAAAAGCAGGTCAGGCTCTGGTAAACAATTGGCATGACTAGAACGCCAACATGGTTGAGTTTACTCAAGACTAGCAAGTTTTAGTTATGGTACCTACAAGGCAGAGGACCTTACAGGACAAATGGATAGGACCCTTCAGGTTGTGGGAAAACCTGGAGAGGTCAACTATCTGGTGGACTTAGGCAATCCTAAGGAGGCCCCCAGGGGTCTTTCACACAAACCGTCTAAAAGCTAATGTCACCAGACCAGAAGTGGGAGCTTTGCTTCTAGCTTCAGCTCAAGAGGAGGAACAAAGTGAACCTCTACCTGATCTCCTCAGGGGACAACCTTTAGATGAGAAAATAGAAGGAGTCAATCTCTCTTCTTTCTTTTTTTTATTACTTGAATTTTAATCAAAAAGATTTTTTTGATTTTTACAAAACTCTTTGAATCTGAGGATCTGCTAAACTAAGAGTGTCTCAGTGTATCTTATCTCATTAAAATCCTTTGTGTTCTCTCATCTCGCTCTTCAACTGGCGTGTGTTGGTCAGAGTTTATCGGATCTAGGATGGCCCTCTAAGTATGAGAGTCTTCCCCCTCTTAGACACCTGGTATTGCAACCACCTCTGTCGTTAGATGGTTAATCATTTTGAAGGCTTATTCTATTAGCTTCACCATTGTCATTGTCCATCTTGTTGTCTCTCCCGAAATTAACCTGTTCCACACTGCATCTTCATCTAGCGTTACTGCCCCTTGTAAGCGAGATTGAAGATATATGTCTCTAGTTTGGTGTGTCTTTGGGCACAGCAACACTAAATGTTTCAGTGTTTCCACTTGGTCTCTGTTTTTGCAAAGGTAGCAACAGTTGTCTGTCGAGGGGGATCGAATCGCCAGGATTTCATGCATCATCAGCAAGTTGAGTTTTGCTTTCAGGAATATACCTCACATTGGTTTGCTTGGAAATTTCATACAGTAATTCTGAGGCGTTTTGACTTTATTAAAGGTCGGCGGGAGATGAGTAAATAATTTGTTTGTGGTAGCTTTATCAATAGTCGTGATCCAATCAATGAGTTCCATTCTTAGTTTCACTCTATCTGGGTTGTTTTTCAGATCTTCTGAGCATGCTATTTCGCTCAGAATTTCTTGCTGTCTTGTCGCCCAGTTATTGAGTGCCTTGCAAGTGTCGCTTTTGAGTTCTTCTGCAATGATGTTGTAAACTGGGAGCGTATCCACCATCATGATTTTTCTGTATAGTCTCATCGTACTTTGCGGTACCGAAGATGCCAAAGAAACCAGTCCTAATTCTCTTCTGATAGCGGGCATGGATGTCAACTTCGGTTGACCCATTACCGATTTCCAGACATGGCCTTCAAGCTTCTGCGATATCAAACCTGGCATGTTTAGTGTTGCTTCCATGGCATGTATAATAGACGGGACGACCTTTTCTTTATAAAAGTTGATAGACGGCAAAAGCGAGAATTTCCCGAATTTATTGTCCACCGACCTTGTTTGTGCTGTTAATCGTTTCACCTTGTCCCATAGCTGCTCTTGCATCGCTTTATCTTTGGCAGACCCATCAATGGTCAATCCTAGGTATTTAAACTGGTTGACCACTTCAATTTTTGTTTTGTCGGGAAACCAATTGGGCGGTTTAACCGACTTCTTCGTTGTTTTGTCCAAGACCAGTACTTTAGTTTTCATTGGGCCTCATTACAATCTTGGTGCTAAGTGCACCAACTTTACCACCATGGTGTAAACTCCGTTTACACCATGGTGGATGGCGGATTTACCGCCCCATTCCAAGGTGAGTGGGGCAGTAAATCCCCATTTCCCATTTTCCCTTCCCCATTCCCATTTTTGCCCAATAGGGCATAATGGGAGTGGGGAAGGCGCTAATTACGCCGCCGTAAATTACGGCGGCGTAATTAGCACCATGGCAGGTTAGCGCCATGGATTTTAACGCCTGCTAAAAGCTAAAAGCAGGCGTTAAAATCAGAATCAGGCGTTAAGGGTTAACGGTGCCATTAACCCTTAATGCCTGAGTTGTAATGAGGCCCACTATGTTGATTTCTAGGTTGTTATTTATTTTTTTTGTGTTTTTTTTAAGCACTCACACAGCCGGCAGGCATCGAGGCGTCGAGGCGCTGTTACAGGAATAGTTTTTTGTTTATTTAGTTGCATAATAGTTTTTTTTGTCTTAGTTGCATATTTATAACGCACTTAAACACCCGGAGGTTTCTAAGCGCGGATCCGGGTATCGAATCTGTGTTGCTTCGTGTCATCTTGCTTCCAAGGCGTGCACGTTGCCACTGAGCTATCCTCCCGGGACATCCCGGTTATCTTTCATGTATCTTGCCAAGTTCGTTGTAGACCAATTTGCGTTTGGTCGATGATGATGGCATCATCTGCATAAAGGAGTCGCGATATGGTTGCTTTCCCAATTTTTGGTGGGAACGCTCTTATTTTTTCTTCATCGTTTTGATAGTCACTGAGAAAGGCAATAAAAAGCGCTAGGGCTAGGAGGCATCCTTGCTTGATGCCCCGCTTGACTGGAATCTCCTCTGACAGTGCCCCTTGTTTGTTTAGTTTCACCCGGATCTTAGTTTCGGCGTGGAAAGCTTTTATTGGGCCCAAAATCAATGTTGGACATTTCCAATCGTTTAATTTGGACCACAGTTTTGCCCGATCATTTTGTCGAAAGCTTTCGATAGATCTACAAATTCAAGATACACTCTCTGCGCTCCTTCTCTGACTTTGGCCTTCACGATGTTTATCAATAAGATGTTTATGGCGGTACTTCTGTTTTTCTGAAAACCTGTTTGAAAGGTGTCCCTGCAGGGAGCATTTTTGGCCCAACTTCTGAAGTGATCTAGCAACCGTGTTGCGAAGGTTTTACCCACAATGTCCAGGAGGGCTATAGGTCTGTAGCTTTTTATATACTGGGACGATTATGGCATTCAGCCAGGTTTCTGGGATAATTTTTGTTTTTCTGCAGTGGATGAAGATTTTGCTGATTACCCCTGCCCATGCTTTCAGTGTTTGTTTCAGATCAAGGTTGGTCAGGCCATCCGGGCCGGGGGCTCTCGATGTTTTGAGTTTGTTGATGGCGTTTTCAATGTCGTCCACATTCGATACGTCAACCCATGCTCTGGCGGTGTCTACTTCTTCCTCAAATGCACTTAACTGTGGGTGGTCAAATTGAGCCGACAAGTATGTTTCCCATTTTCCTTCTGAAACAGCATTCAAAATTTCAGTGGATAAGGGCTTAGACTACTCAGCATCTTTTCAGAGTCTTGTTGGTAAAGGAGAAATCTGTGATGTTTTAGCCAATGATTATACGCCTTTGTTTCCATTTGCCATTTTTCCCATGCTTCTTTGGTATTCATTTTTTTTGCTGTTCTCCTTCCTTTCCGCACCACTTTCCTTTTTTGCCCATCAATTTGTCATAGACGTGTTTAGGTGGAGCCGCCTTGTTCTTCTGGCCTAGAGTGGGTCTTCTGTATGGTAGGAGTAGAGGAAGATAGTTTGGTCGCTGTACCCCACAGTCGGGTGTATGTGTGTCACCGGGCAACTCATATTTGGCAGTTATCTTCAAGACATCGGCTTCTGACAGACGTAACCTGGATTGTTCATTGTTTGCCTCCACGTTGAACTTGTAGGTCTGTTTGGTTAGCTGGTTTCCTTGCCAAGTGCAGGTTAGAAGGTTGTGATCACTGTGGGTAGTTCTTTGCACTTTGCACACAAGAATATTGGACAGATGGCCTTGGGTTGCGTAGATGTAGTCCAAAGAGGTTTAAGCATTCATGCTTTCCCAGGTCGGAATGTTATAATGTTTAGGGAACAGAGCTGCGATATTGTGCAGGTTCCTTGGTTTGGCGACAGACCTCCAGGCCTTTCCTCGTACGACTGTGGCTCCTTGTGTCATATGAACCTTTCGTCGTCGTGGGGTATGTTGCAGTTGGCGTTCAAATCACTGCACACAATGATGTCAATCTTTTTGTGCTCCGCATAAATCCAGTCTATTGTTTCCCCCATTTTCATGCAGTAGGCTTTTGTGGTGGTACGTTGGGGGTTCCAATATGTGTTATTATTGCTAATTGGGTAGTGTATTCCCACTCCGGCACTGCAGTTTGGTGGGTCCATGTTGTCAGAATGACCAACATCTCATACGATTCCTTTATCTTTCTTGGTGCAGTTAAGCCTGTACCCATTTTTATGGCTGTCACGAGTCCCGAAGACGGGCGACCGAGGAGGCCCTTTGCTGCCAGAGATATTTCTACTACGAATCCATCTAGGGTCGGTTTTTCCAACAGCCATGTCTCTTGGAGACATATGATATCATATAGGCCCAGATCGACGTCTCCTAGAGTAGTCAGATGTGCATGACTTCTCGTGTTCCACGATCCCAAGGTATATCTTTCAATACATGCGTCTGTAGATGTGTTTACAATTCCTGTGGGAGTGGTTTCTGGGGTCAGTTCTCGTTGCTATCTCTCTGGTTTTGGGTTCAGGGTTCATTAGAGCCATAAGCACGGGCCTTGAGATGTTGTCGCGTCTTTTGTTTTTGTTATCTTTCCGTCTCGGCTTTTGTCGGTTATGTGCCTGCGTGTGGTTTTCTTGGGACTAAATGGGGGTTGCATGTAAAGATCCTCTGGTCTGGTCCACGTAGTACGTTCGCTCATGTCTTTCGTACTTTTCCTGTGACTTCTTACTTTCGTTCTCATAGCTGGACTGGCGATGTCGGTGGTGTTGGTAATCTCGAAGGGAGTGCCAGTTTGCGGGGTCCGTTGTCTTTTCCCCCTGCCCTTTACCTATTCGGTTTCCTCGGTAGAACCCTTCCGTTCTAGATGTGTAGCGATATTTGTGATCTTCCGTGCATTTTAAGTGGCACGCTAAGTCCTCTCTTGACATTGAAAGTTTTATTTCCATCAATATGAAGCCAAGTTGCTCCATTTCTCTGTTTGCATTCGAGTTGATTTGTTGGATTCCGACTGCCTTGACATGGAGGTATGCTTTTGCTGTGTTCCCTCTGTGATATGGTTCGACTAATTTGATGTCATCTGTTTTAATTCCTTTCAGTGTTTTTTTTTACTCGTTATTTTTAGGATCGTTTTCCTATTCAGAATCATATAGCCTTCCATTTTTTTCCATTGTTCTACTTTGAATATGCGTTCCTCATTTTCTGCCTTTATGTTTTTACTTTGTTGTCCGTTTACTCTTTTCAGCTCTCTTTTCCACTGTGGAGTTGCGTGCCTACTTGGTGTTCGTCTGTCTTCTTTGTTGTCGAACTCACTAGTGTGCCATTTCTTATTTTGGTGGTTAGAGGAGTTTGTATCTTGAGTCTCCTTGGCAGCAGCTTGTTCCTTTATTCCTTGTTCTTTACCACTTACGTTTCTACTGGTTTCAGAGTCTTGTAATGAGGTAGTTTTTTTTTTCTGGTTCCATGATGAACACCTCTTGATCTAACTTGTTGGGGGTGATTTCCCAATGTTGCGAGAGGTTCATCAGTTCTGTCTCTTTCATAAAGTCTTCTGCTGTTCTCGGTGAGCTGCTCGTGTCCCCCACCTTTTTTCTTTGCCTTGAAACTTCTGGGAGTTCTTTTTCTTGGCATGATTTTTTAGGGTTTGTCTTCTTTGGTTCTTGATTTATTCCGGTGTGCTTTTGCGTTGACGTGGTCGCTGGTTCATTACTTGTTAATTTAAATACCACTGGTTTTCTTATGCATGATTAGTTTGCCACTCCTGGTTTTTCTGATTGAATCGAACTCAGTCTTGATATGTCACTGATCTTTTCTTTTGCCTCTCGAGGTGCGCCTGGCTCTTTCACCGTTTGACTGTCCTGACTCCGGATTTGATTTGTTTTAGCCTTTGTGGTTTGTTTTTCCTTCTCTGCTTGGAGAGACTCTACCAGTTTTTTCAGATCTTCTACTTTGTTTTCCCAACCTTTTTGATGGTTACTGTTCTGTTTCTTTCCTCTAAGGCGGTGATATAGCCTTCGATATAGGTCATTTTTGTAGTCATTTGCAAGAATCGAGTGTTATCTTGGACTCTGTCTTTTATAGCCTCGTAGAGTTTGCAGAATAGGGCTAAGGCGATTGTGATAGCCGACATGATCGTTAACATTCAGATTTTTTGTTTGGTGAGTCTTTTTGGGTTGTTGTGAATATTTTGCTTAACCGTCTGTTCTTTGGTGACGGTAGCGTTGTCACCGGTCTCCCCGGTGTTCGTGGTACTTCAGAGGTCACATTATCAATTGATCAGTTTCCACATTGTTCATGCTCTGACATAATCAGTGTTTTTGATCCCTTGCTCACTTGACCCTGTTGCTTCATAGAGTACTGGTCCCTCATTTTAGCTGGGGTAAGCGGTTTTTGCCCTGTGCTGAGGTGGACTATGGTCCAATCGAGGCGGTGTTTGCTTACTTGTGAGTCCTTACTTCGATCCACCTGTTTAGATGGTGGGATTCCGTCTTTTGGTTTAATATGTCCTCCTGTGGCTTTGTAAATCCTCCTTCCTGCTGCTGCCAGTCCGTTTGTTGGTTACTTTATTCGGAGGTATGCTCCCGGAACCTTGTTGGACCATGTCCAGTTGTGTCCTAGAGGCAGTAAGTGGCAGGGTATTCCCTCTTTGAGCTTGATTCACGTTTGTGATTTTTGTTTTTGATGGTGAATGCAGGGGGGATCGGACTACTTTTTGGTGATGGATTTGGGTCTTGGCCCCATTCCAAATCAGTTTTGCGATGTTTGTTCGCTGGAATGATTTCCTGGACAGCATCAAGAATCTCTGCGTCTGATAATTCGGTGTCTGTGTCTAGTTTCCGTTTTTGGTGGTTGGTAAAGAATGCTTTTAAATTACCAGACATCAGTGGGGTCGGCAGCCATTTTGACTGCGCAGCACTACTTTTATGTGGTTTCTGTTGCTTATTTGCTATTGTTTTTCCCTTTGTTGTTTTTGTGTCTCTTCTAATCTGACACTGGAACAACAGGAGGAGTGCACATTTCTGTTAAATCAGTTTGCCTCCCTGTTTTCACTATCACCAGGCTTGACCCCTTGGGGCCAGCATGATATTCTCATTGGTGACTGTTTACCTGTCAAAAGCAGAGGTTACAGAATGTCAGATAATTTCAGAACTCACATAAAGTAGGAGGTCAACAAGATGCTTGATCTCAGGGTAATAGAACCCTCTATCAGCCCATGGTCTAGTCCAGTTGTGCTAGTGTCAAAGGCAGGATCCAAGGAGTTGGGATTCCGCATGGACTATAGAGCTCTAAGTGCAGTCACCAAGACTGATGCCCATCCTTTACCTAGGACAGATGATCTGGTGGACAAACCTGGTTCAGATAATTGCATCAGTACATTTGACCTAACGTCAGGCTATTGGTAAATAGCCCTGACAGACCATGCCAAGAAGAAAACTGCATTTTCAACCCCAGCAGGCCTCTATCAGTTTAAGGTAATGCCTTTTGGACTAAAGAATGCACCTGCTACATTCCAAAGGATGGTTAATCAAGTTCTGAATGGGATAGAGGACTTCTGCGTGGCATACTTGGATGACATAGCAGTGTTCAGCCCTACCTGGAAAGAACATGTTGACCACTTAGGATATGTTTTGCAGGCTCTTGAGCAGGCCCATCTGACCATAAAGGCAAGTAAATGTCAAATTGGTCAGAACAAAGTTGTCTACCTTGGACATGAGGTAGGATGAGGTGAAATAAGGCCATTGCCTAGCAAATTACAAGCTGTACAAGAATGAGCGACCCCCACTACTCAAACCCAAGTGAGAGCCTTTTAAGTATCACTGGTTATTATAGGAACTTCATTGAGAACTATGGGTCCATAGCATCTCCCTTGAATGTGGTCTCCTCACTCAAATTTCCTAAAAATGTCAGGTGGAATGAGGAGTGCACTAAGGTATTTGAAGGATTTAAGAAAGCCCTTTGTCAAGCTCCAGTCTTAAGAGCTCCTGACTGCAGCCAAACCTTCATTGTGATAATGGATGGTTCCAATACAGGTAGATGTGCAGTTCTGAGTCAGCTGGATGAGAAAGGTAGGGAGCACCCCATCTGCTTCACCAGCAAAAAGCTGAAGGAACCAGAAACAAGGTGAGTAACCATTGAAAGAGAATGTTTTGCTGTTGTGTGGTCACTGAAGAAGTTTAGACCATACTTGTAGGGATCTACTTTTGTGATTCAGACTGGCCACCATCCCTTGAGATGTTTAATGCAGATGAAAGGGGAAAATCCTACATTGTTATGATGGTCAATCAGCCTACAGGGGTTTGATTTTACCATTGAACACAGGTCAGGGTGTAATCACCAAAATGCTGATGGTCTCTCCAGAATGTTTGACTGACTGGTGTAAGGAGATTCATCCAGGGGTGGATTAAATCCTCTTGTCCCTTTGTCTGGGGGGGTGAGTGTTAGAGAGAATTCTCAGAAATGTGCTAATTCCCTTCACCTTAGAGACCCCCAGCAACGTTGCTGGATTTTAAGGACTTGATTTTTTTACCTGGAAAGAGTGTGAGCCTTTTCTCCCCCTCTTTCATGTGTTTTGATGTGTGTTTTACATTTGTGTTCACTGATTATGGAGTTTTAGATAACTCTGTAGGCATTATCTTTTCATGTGTGTTACACAGCACCCTCAGTGCAGGGACACAGGGATGTCTCTTAGACTTCCTAAAGGTTATGAAACCTTCTCTGGCATGAACTACTGTTTCCCAGAGAATGTAAAGTGAAATTGACCTCACTAGTCTTTTCCAAATTCATAGACCCAGCACACACCATCTTACAATGGAGTGCAAGAGGGGTTACATAGTATCCCCTGTGTCTAAACACTCATGTAGCAGTCAAATGCTACCCTTTCTTATTAAAAAGGCTGGTAGCAGTGGTTTTACAACAAACTACCATCATTTTTCCCGACCGCCAACACCGGTAGCTAAAAATAACGGGAGCCATGTTTTTCAATATGGCGCCTTAAGTCCCTTTGTTTAAACGGGTCCTGGTCTTCTTTTTTCACCATTTCTTTTTGGAAAGGTCCTTCTATTGCTTGTCTCTGCACGCCAAGCCAGGTTTGGTCCCTTTTGTTTGTGGGACTTTGGCGGGCTTCAGGACAGAAGTCCGCCCTTGGCGCCTGAGTGTCTGGGTTGGGCAGGAAGTGAGGGAGGTGCCCGAAACTCCCTGTGCTTAGTCTCCTAGGAGACCCAAATGCACTCTTCTGGCTCACTGTCCGGCAAGGACAGCCAATCTGCTGAGTGAGTGACAGCTAGGCTGCAATGAAAGGGAGAAAGCTCTTTAAAAGGTGAGTCTCCAGGACTGGAAGGCAGAGTCAACCACTGGAATGAAAGAACCAAAGACGAGCTGGAAGAGGACAGCTGCTGCTACCACTGGACTGTTGGTTTGCCCGGTGAAGCCCTGCTGCAGGTCTGAATTACCAAACTCCATTCGACAGAGAAGCTCCTTCAAGGAGGGCTTCTTCTTTGAGTTGGTGGGACCAATCAACTCATAAGACACCTGGATACCATTCTCAAGGCTGGTTAAGATTAACCAGGGAGAGGGACACTAGTTTGTGTGGTTGAAGCTACAGCTACTGGAAACTGAAGGGACTCCATTTTGTTTGCTTTCTTCAATGATCCTGTGCAGTGCAGGAGTCCCCCGACGTCCTCCCTCTTGTCCCAACGACTGAGGCTCAGGAACAGCAAGATCTGCAGGAACTGCCAGGAACCACGACTTCAGCAACACTTGTTTTCTTCATACAAAGGTACTGTGCCAACCCGATTGGGAGGATGCCACTCCCGCCGTGAAAGTTTGTGAAACTTTCCCAACTGCAGGCCTAATCAGCTTGTGACCCCACAAGTGATCCTTTTTCACCTAAACTACTTCTGAGAACTTTTACAAAGACTTTCCTATGTTTGATACCAGAACTGCTCTTTCCTATCCAGAACACTAGCCCATTGACTTTGGCCTGGCCTATCGACTTGAATTGAACTATTCTGGTGAACTGAAACCATTTGCACAGCCTAGAAGTATATATAATCTTTTCTTTTTACTTGTGTTCTTTTTTGCTCACTTCTAAGTAACTGAACTGACATTTAGCTACTTTTTCAAAGGAGCTCAAACTGTCTCAAAAACCTAGAGTTTTGTATTGAAGTGTATTTGTCTATAGTCTTAAATTGCCTTCTTCTAGTGAAATGTTTTATGAATGATTGTGTAAATAAATTAATCAGTGTTTTTCCAAGAAACCTTGAGTATAAGTGTCTACTTGAACCACTGTGATTGAAAGTCCTTTGTGTAACTACTTTTACTGCTCACATTCACTCTTGAGATAAGCCTGGCTGCTCAGCTCGCTACCAACAAACTGTGTGGTACAGACTTATTCCAAAGGTTGGTCTTGCTTACACCTGTAGTCCTGATTGTGTGCGGTGGTCCCAGAGGGTACTGCATGCAATTCTCCCTAACAGGGGGATGGATCCTTCCTCGATTTGAAACTAAGCAGGGTCGGGCCCGGTTACTGCATCTATGGCAGACACTCCATGGTCCTGAATGCCAGTTTTCAATATCTCATAACACACGGCAGCTGCATTTTTATAAAACAGAAAAAATAAACAAATACATCACATTTATGCTGAACACTTGTCAGAGAACCCTTGCCTTAAGGAGTTCAAGATGCAGCACGTAATCATTATGCTACAATGATGTTATTGTTTGGATTTTCACACGTTTCATACCTAGCCTTTTGTCATTGAACATATAAAATTATAGGGTAAGTATGAAATGTATGCCTCCTGAAGCAACAAAACATTGTGGCCTAGTGGTTAAATGCTGGACCTCCAGCTCTGGCAGACCAGGGTTCACGGCTGTTTTTTATTTTTTAAATGTAACTAATTTGATTTAATTAAATGAAAAGCAACACAAGTGGGAGGTGGAGAGGTTTGTTGCAGTGCAATCCTGTGATCTTAATTAGCATGAGGGCATTTAGACGTGGCTGCAATGTCAGTCACTTCCAAACATCCCTTGCGTCAAAATAACAACCCTGGAATGGGTTTCATGCCAAAACTGGAACACCGAAATAGGCATTGCGGCAGAATGGTTGTGCCAAATCAGCCCACACCAAAATGATGAAAGCTTTGCAATCAGAGACACTTTCTTTGCCTTTTGCTGAATTGCATTCTGGTATTTGTAGTCTCACGGTCAAGATGGGGTGAATAATGCCACAATTGTACACTTTTGTCTCACATAGTTCTATAAGGATTTATATATTTGAGTGACACTATGGTATGTGTACTTTGAAGTTAGCTTTATAAAGCAGAGTATTGTTGAAAGACAGACATGGGGGTGATGAGAGGGCAAGTAAGTCAAGAGTATTTGGCCATGATGTGGCAATAGAGTTTGCAATCCTGGACACTGGTGCAGTGTTTTTGCCCGCTTGTCGTTGCTTTTTAGTGCACCAGTAGAGGACACGTGGGTGGAGAGCGTAATTTTTTTCAGAGGGCGGATGCAACCCGTTTGTTTTTTTTGAGGTTTGTAAGCTTGCTCAAGTATTTGGATACCAGGATTTTACTCAGGTAGTCATGTTCAAAGTGCAGATACTTACCCACAAGACCACACGCATTTTATTCATATTGGGATTTTGTTTTCCATGGAATATTTCACTACAGATTGCTGGGTTTAAAAGGTGAGCCCCTTTCATACTTTGTCAGCATATATATTGAAAGATTTCCTCTCAGGTTATTTTTCTGGTGTTCATGACTTTTTTTTAAATGTCCAATGCTATTTTGTCTAATGAGAATGTCATTTGAGCTAAATTTGGCCACTTACTGTGTGTATATTCATAGGTGCCAGCTTTTGATTTTCGCTATGGGGCAAAATAACCTGGACATATGTTATTCTTGCAGGCGATCATTGTTTACCCATTTCTGTGCTGCTTAAATGTGGGTAGTTGGGGCTGTGCGATGTATCACAACAGTCACCACGAGATTGGCCATAAAACCAGGGGCTTGTAGCATGCTGCTTAACCAAAGTGTGTGATCCTCAGCAAATAAATTTATTGCACAGGGCATTAACTAAAAACATTAGGAGTCCTCAAAGCCTGCAATGTTTTATACATAATCAAAAAATAGATATGTTTACAGCTACAATAACATTGAGGGTGAAAAATCATTGGTGACTCAGGGCTCCCATCCATGCAGTAACCAGGACTAATTCCTGCTTAGTTTCAAACTGAGGAAAAGGCCAACCCCCTCAGGCCATAGTGCCTAATAAACAAGGCAATGCTACAAGACTGCTTAGAGCAATATGGCCAAGGGGGCTGGCCTCTTCCTCACTTTGACGCTAAGCAGTACTGTGCATATATTCATGGGTGCCAGCTTTTGATTTCCGCTATGGGGGCAGAAAGTACCTGGGCATATGTTTTTCTTGCATCCAGTAATTCTTTTCCTGTTTCTGTGCTGCTTAAATGTGGTTAGTTGGGGTTGTGTGATGTATCACAACAGTCACCAACAGACCGGGCATAAAACAAGGGGCTTGAGGCACGGGACAGGACATTTTAGCATGGCCAGTTAGGTGCATGCCGTTATGGCGTGACCATTTTGCCACAGGTTCTGTTTGGGCGCACCCAGTTAAACGCAACCAGTTGGGGCAGGAATCTCTCAGCGCAAGGAGGTTTTGGCGTGAGAGGTCACAATTGGCACGGCATGAACCTGCAGGTACTTTTCATTTTCTACTTCTTGGCGCAAGGATGTTTTGGTGCAAGAGGTCGCAATTGACATGAATCTGCACTTTAAATTTTGTAATTATGGATTAAACGTGAAAAATATTTATTTACTGTAACATCATAAAACAGTATGGGACATGTATTACAATAAAACACATTTTTACTGCGACATTATAAATTGCATGCAACTATCCCTCACAAACAACTTCACACCATGTACACACACAAGCTCAAATCAAATACACACACACATTGCATGCACACCCTCTGAGATGACACACACACCCTCACACCACACATTCCCTCTTACACTGCACATATATTCAAAAAGAGGACTACACCGTCTCTGGGCAACACTATAAAACAGAAAAAATGAAATAGAAAAATCGCAGTTGTGCTGAACGCTGCTATCAGAGAACCCCAGCCTTAAGGGGTTCATGACGCAGCACTTAACAGTTATGCTACAATGATGTTATTGTTTGGATTTTCACAAGTTTCATACCTACAATGATGTTATTGTTTAGATTGTCACAAGTTTCATACCTAGCCTTTTATCATTGAACATATTAAATGACAGGCTAAGTATGAAATGTATGCCCAATGAAGTGCCAAGCCATTGTGCCTAGTGGTTAAACGTGGTGCCTTGAAATCTGGCAAACCAGCGTTCAACACTGTACGCTGTATGTTGTTTATTTTTTTAACTAATTTAATTTAAATAAAAGAAAAGCCTGTGTCTTATCTGTCTGCCTGTTGCTTAAATAAAGTGTTTAAGAAAAAGAAATGCAATGCAGGTGAGAGGTGGCGAGATTTGTTGCAGTATATTCCTGTTATCTTATTTAGCATAAGGGCATTTAGACAAGGCTGCAATTTCATCCAAGTCCAAACATCCTTTTTGCCAAAATGGCCTTCGTGCTAAAAAGTGTGCCAAAAAGGGTGCTGTGGTGGAATGAGCCTGCCAAATCGTCCCGCACCAAAATGATGGCCCCGAAAATGGGTGTATCACTTTGAGAACGCTGCTTAAACAATGTGTGTGCTCCATGGCAAATAATTTCATCTCACTGAGCATTGCCTGATTTTGAGTTCTCGAAGCCTGCAATCCGAAGGTCATGGCTAATGGTCTGGTAGCATTTCAAAATGGACAGTGGGAACGGCCAAAGGCCATGCCCACTGACCATGGCCGAAGACTGTGCTAGTGATCTGGAAGCGTTCTAAAAATCTATGCAATAACAACACTCTTGAAAGTGAAGGAAAAACCTTTAGCTGGAGGGACTTTAAGAGGAGAAATACTTTGTAACAAAACCTTTGAAACTCATTGGAAAAAACTCTGGTTAAGCAACGGTTTCCAAGCGGTACGCCCCTTTTCGGGGCCATCATTTTGGCAGGGGCCGATTATAGAGTAGAAAGCCTGGGTTGACAATATTTTGTCTGTTGGTGAAGTGTAAACAAATCAGGGTCGCTCCTTTTAGTGAAACTACATATTGGGCCTCATTAGGACCCAGGCAGTAAGGGGTTTACGGCGGCATAAACAGCGCCGACCCTTACCGCCTGATTCCGAGGTCCCTTAGCGCCATGGAGGATTTAACACCTGCTTTTAGCAGGTGTTAAAATCCATGGCGCTAAGGGACCTTGTTGTTAATTACGCCACTGTAATTTACGGTGGCGTAATTAACGCCTTCCCCACTCCCATTATGACCTATGGGGCAAAAATGGGAATGGGGAAGGGTAAATGGGGATTGGGGACTTACCGCCCCGCCAACCTCGGAATGGGGCGGTAAGTCCGCCAACCACCATGGCGTAAACGTAGTTTATGCCATGGTGGTAAAGGTATGACCCAGGCGGTAACTTACCGCCTGGGTCGTAATGAGGCCCATTGTCTTGAAAAAAGATGTAGGGAGAATGAGTAACATAGATAAATTATTAAATCATTTAATTTTGCTTTAGCAGCTTGTATTCTCTGTTCGTGTGACCACTCCTCTAAAATGTCTATACCAGCATGAATGGAAATGGAAAGAGCCATTGACTCCCCTTTCCTGCTAACTGCTTCCCATCAACTTTGAAAAAGTATGACTCATTCCATAGAACAGCATTTGCTGAAAGGTTGATGATCCATTCTAAAGAGTTTCCAGTCAAAGAAAAACCAAAATGACTGCTGAGAATACTGGCTATGCCCATCCTGACTTACAGCATGTCCCGTATGGCTTGGATCTTAATAAACTAACTTTAATGCCTTGATTGCAATAGCCCAATATGAAGATCACATGTGCTCTCCTACACTTTTATTTTTCCAACATCAATCCTTTTGGGGAGAGTCTGGAGCATCATCTTTACAAATGTTTAAATTCTCATATATCATGCCATTTTGTCTGAATGCCTAACATAAAGAGACTACTTTCAAATTTATTGCGGCTTTGTACAGAACAGACTCGATCTCGCTTAGTGGGGAAAGGCATTTAATGTCGGGGAGCATTCGTGGCCGGACTACTTGGAACAGGCTAGGACCCTCATTAGGATCCTAAATGATCAATCTAGCTCCCGGCCATGGGCACAGTGCCAGGCCTTCAGATAACGCAATGCCCTGCTCTTCCCTTTCTCACACACTTGTTCAGACTTTATGCCTCAATGAAGCAAGCTCTCATTGAATACGCTAAATCTGTTGTTCACTGCCACAAAGTCCATTCAATGTTTCTGACTGCCTGCACCACCTCATCTCCACGTTTCGACCTTCGTGCATTTCCCTCATCTGGAAGCTAGAGAAGCCGGGTTCACGGGCACACATGTAAACAATATCTTTCTTTACCTACCTCTTATATCTGCATGCTTCCTGCTTTGCTAAAAGGCTGGAACTTGGGACAGGACACTGCTCCTGGGTGGCACAGTATCCACAGTTGAGGGATCTCGCTGCTTGCATGAACCGTTCTGACAATGATGAGCAATAATGTTGTATCCCCTGGTTAGTTATTGGATATGCACATCTGAAAAGCAGGGACCTTTAGAGGTGTAGGGGATGTAGCCTTAATCTCCCCAGAGTGGATTCCTGCCTCTATCATTCCTATGCAGGCCTACTCCTCCTTCGAATTCCTGGTCTGTAGGCTTTCTCTCTCTCCTGGCCACTTTCTCACAGTGCTACTATCTACCAGCCACCTGGTCAGATCACCTCCTTCCTCTATGAGTGAGCGGACCTCTCTTACTCCCTCCTGGCCTCGACCACTCAACTCCTCCTCCTTGGAGACTTAATCATCCTTCTGGATGCTTCCTGTCCCACCACAGGTCTCTTTCACGACCTTTGCGACTCCCTCTATTCTTCCCTCTGGCCCTACTCACTCAGCAGGGCACACTCTTGATGTTCTGATCTCCTCAAACCTTCCATTCTATAACTCTCTCCACTCCTCTTTCCTGGAGTGACCACTTTCTCCTCTTCTCTCATCTCTCTCTATCTACCCCTCAGGCCAAGCCAACCCCCACACTGCTACCCACCTTCTCGGTCATTCGACCCGTGAAGCGTGTGTCAGTTGAGGCTTACCCTGCCTCTTTCTCTCCCCCTCATGCACCTCTGGCTGACTCACTCCCTGACACAGCCCTTTCCATTCTCCACTCTGCTATGTCTTACACTCGTGTTGTACTTGCCCCTGTCGTGAGGATCCGCATGAAGCCTAAAGCCAATTGCAACTCCTGGTACAACTCAGACTTTGTCACCCTTAATCTCAAGAGTAGGGTGGCTGAGAGGAAATGGTTGCCATCTTGTACATCCTCTGAGAAACTGGCCTGCCACCCGCTTCAAAGACAATACTGACTCTCTGTCCTCACTAAGAAGAGAGCTCACATCCAAGCCCGCATCTCTGCGGCATCAAACAACTCGGCAGAACTCTTTGAAATCTGCAAGGATCTGGCCAATCCTGCTACCGTCTCTACTTCACCTGTTCCCTCCCAGACCCTTTGTATGGCCCAGGCTTCTCATTTCATCTCTAAAACCCAGGACGTCATGTCCACCATCTCGTCCTCTCCAGCTTCTCCCTCCCACACTGCCTTTCCACTCTTCAACCCTGACAAGGTTTCTAGACAAGTCTGATCTATGAAAGCCTCGTCAAATCAGGTTCTTCCCTGTTCTTGCAAAACCATCAAGGACCACATTGGCACCCTCTCGCCAGCCTTGGGTGACTTCTGCAACCACTTTTTCAGCACTGGAACCTTCCCTTCCCCCCTGACGCACTCCCTTGTGCACCCTCTTCACAATAAATCTTCAGCCGACACCTCCTGTCCGGCTAACTATTGCCCGATCTCCATAATTCCGTTCCTGCCCATCTCCCAGCTTCATCTTCACACTAATTCTGTTGGTTGTCTCCATGACCATCAGTCTGGGTCAGAGCATCTAGAAACACGGAAACTGCTCTCCTGAGCATCCGTGAAGACCTGCTCTAACCTCGATGCTAATCTCCCCTCTGTCCTCATCTTACTTGATCTCTCTTTTGCCTTTGACATGGCCAACCATGCCATCCTGCTCAACTGACTCTGTGTTAACCTGCGTACCACTAATCAGGCTCTGGCCTGGCTGAATTCTTTCCTCTCAGACCGACCCTCCCATGTCCAACTTGGGTCCTTTCTCTCCTCTATATCTCTCTCTACCTGTGGTGTTCCACAGAGGGCTAACCTTTCTCCCTGGTTGTTCAACCCGTACCTGAAACCTCTCGCCCACCGCATTGCTGCTCTCTGCTCCTACTTTCAGTGCAATGCGGACGACACTCAGCTCGCTTTCAGGCTCCCCTCTGCCGCTTCTTATTTTCTCTCATCCCGGATTGTCTGTTTGCAATCCAGGAGTGGTGTGCCACCAATGATCTCTGCATTAATGCCAGTAAGACAGAGACCCTCCTCATCAGCACACCTGCACCTTCTTCTCCTGCCACTCTCTGGCCGGCCTCCCTTGACCCTCTTCCTGCTCGCACCTGTGAGTCTAAGAATGTCTGGATCATCTTCGACTCCACACTCTCTTTCTCTCCTCACATCTCTGATGTCTCTAAGAAGTCAAACTACCAACTGCACCTCCTCAGAGGTATTCTTCCTTTCCTCTCCTTCCAGCAGAAGCTCTGTCTCCAGAGCTCTGGTTCTCTCTAGGCTTGACTACTGCAACAGCCTATTTTTAAATCTGCCTGCCTCTACTCTCCGTCCTCTACAACTCATCCAGAACAGAACTTGCAAGACTTGTCCTTGGCCTCACTCCCATGGATCGTATCTCTCCAGCCCTGAAATCTCTCCATTGGCTTCCAGTGGCTGCAAGGATCAAATTCAAGATGCTTTGCATTGTCCACAAGGCATTCTGGGGCCTGGGACCACAATACCTCCAACTCTCTCTTCTGACATACCTTTCTACTCAAGCTCTTCCCTCCTCCACCTCCAACTCCCTGGAGTTGGAGGTGGAGGTGGAGGTGGAGGAGGGACTCCGACTCATTGCTTCTCCAAGCAATGAGTCGGGGGCAAATCTCTCTCTTTGGCTGGTGCCTTCCTCTGGAACAGTCTCACTGCCTCTCTGAAACTTCAGCAGAACCATCTCTGGTTCCGGAAGCATCTCAAGACTTTCCTCTTTGCTTCTGCCTTCTCTCTTCCTCTTCCCTGCTGATCTCCTGTCTGATACTGCACTGGCTACCCTCTGAACTTCGGGCCCAGGTCCCTGCTTGCCCAGTTGCACCCCTGCACTGCCTATTGGCAACCATTGCACTTGGGTCTGTATCTGCAACCCTACAGTCCCCTTACCTGCACTTATCAGATACTTGTTGTCTGTAATTAACCCTTGCACGCCACCTGCTGGCCGCACTACTTGTTTTTGATTCTGTGTCCTGCACTTGCCCTTCCTTCCCTTTCCCTGCCACTTTTCCCCTCCCTATCCCCTGCACTTGCGCGCTCTTAATGTCACTAGGCCGAGTAAGATCGTTGTCTTTGTCCTCCCTTTGTAGCCCCTCCATTGCCTCGTCGTGCCTTGAAAAACTTGTGTATAGGTACGTTATAAATGTCATATCATGTATCATATATTATTCTGCCGCATCGCCATTTCACTTTGCCTTTTTGGCACGAAAGCCATTTTGACGCGAGGGATGTTTGGACGTGGCTGACATGGATTACATAGAATTACAGGAATGCACTGCAACAAACCTCGCACCCTCCCACTTGCATTGCTTTGCTTTTTTTAACACTTTATTTAAGCAAACCGACAGACAGATTGGATACAGGCTTTTGTTTTAATTAAATTAAATTAGTTAAATAAAATGTTTTTTAAAACATACAGCCTTCAACCCTGGTATGTCAGAGCAGTAGGCCCAGCATTTAACCACTAAGCCATAATGGCATGGTTTGTCGTGGGGCAATGGGGCATACATTTCATATTTAGCCTGTAGTTTAATATGTTCAATGATAAAAGGCTAGGTATGAAACTTGTGAAAGACCAAACAATAACATAATTGTAGGATAATGGTTAAGTGCTGCATCTCAAACTCTTTAAGTCCCGGGTTTGCTGACAACAGTGTTCAGACTAAATGTGATACTTTTAATGTCATTTGTTCTGTTTTATAAAAATGCAGATGCTGTGTGTTATGAGATATTTAAAACAAAAAAAACCACGGCATTCAGGACCATGGAGTGTCTGCCATCCATGCAGTAACCGGGACCGACTCTGCTTAGTTTTAAAGTGAGGAAAGATCAAGCCCCGCCTTTAGGCAATTTTTCTCTAAGTGTTATTCTGAGGGGGGCGGTGATATATTAGGTACCATGGCCTTAGTGGGCTGACCCCTTCCTCATTTTGAAGCTAAGCAGGGTTTGTACCAGCGACTGCAGGGATAGGAAACACACTGTTGCTGTAAACATTATTATTTTTTATTTTCTATTATTGACTGGGAGACTACAAATACCAGAATGCAATTCAGCAATAGGCAAAAAATTGTCTCTGAGTGCAAAACCTTCAAGGACTGACAGTAGCACGGTATAAAAAAGTCAATAATCGAGATGCCCATTCAGTCACCCATCCATGCAGTAACGGGGACGGACCCTGCTTAGCGTCAAAGCAAGAAAAGGGCCTGCCCATTCCTCTAAGTGGTCTTGTACGTTAAGTTCATTTATCATGCACCATGGCCTGAGAAGGCTGACCACTTTGAAGCTAAGCAGACTTTGTCCTGGTTATTGCATGAATGGGAGACCTGGATGGCAATAGAGTCACTGGTCATAGCCATGACCATAAGCAGCGATTTGTCACACCCGAAAAAAGAAATGCTTCTCTGATCCCCCAGGCCCTCACCCCCCACTTCACAGACGGCCTCCTCCCCTGCCCTCTCCCTTTTACTCCAGAGCACACGCTGCGTCCGTGACAGAGTTTGCTTTCAAATGTTGGCTATTCGCAGCTATAGCCGAGGCTACAGAAAGCTTTGTGGACCCCCTCAAACTCCCTAATTTCACTCAGTTCTTTCTAGCCATCCCTCACCTCTACCCTGATGGCATGTGTATGGTTTTGACCTGCAAACAGCTTTTTACTGCATTTCATTTTCCCATAAACTCGGCTGAGAAAACCTCTTGCATCGAGAGAAAAACAAGATGTCAGGCATTTCATTTCTGAAAACCATTATCCTGCAACGCACGATGGGAGATATAACTATCATTTTTGGGGAGGGGCACCCCGTACTCTGTCAAATTTTAAAATAACTATGGCACGGAATAACCACAAACCATGCATGGATCGCGAGTCAACGGTTCGTGCCCAAGTTGATTCGGACCTAGTCCAAATCCGTCCAGTGATTTAGGCTGTGCGCTTTGGCAAAAATTGACCTTTTTGTCTATGGGAAAATGAATGTGAAGTAGGCCGCACTTTTGGACAAAAGAAATATTTTTGACGCTTAATAACTTTTTAATTTTTTGCCGAATCTTTATGAAACTTTGCAGTCTGGAGAGGCCTTCAGACACTTAATCACTTCCGAAATGTTGACCAAATCCATTACTCAAATCAAAAGTTATTAACATTAGAATTTTGAGGGGTTTGCATGTGTTCCCGACTCACCTTAACTATAGGGCGGTGACCACCGCCCTATAATATATATATATATGGGATACATTACTCATCGTAATCATGTTTCTGATGCTTGTATCTGCTTAGATTCACGTGCTGTGCATAGGCCGACATCTAGTGGAAGTTGCAGAGTATTACAGTTGTTGTTTTTGAAACTCGAACAGGGACGTTGACAGGACGTGCCAGTAATACTATCCGTAGTGTGACATCCACTGTCCCCATGATGCCTCACGTGTCTAGGTCCCTCAGATTGTTATTTTTCTGATATGAGGTCGCATGAGTACAGTTGTATCCAAGCAGATGCGTATCAGACAAGCTCCTAAGCATCCATGCGTCTTCTCTCGGAGGGGAGGCGGGGTGGGCGCATGTGAATCTAAGCGGATGCAAGCATCGGAAATATGATTACAGTGAGTAATGTATCCCTTCTGAGGCTTGTGGAATCTGCTGAGATCACATGCTGTGCATAAATTAGTGAGCAGTGTTAGAAGAAGGAGGTGGGATGTGAGAAGGTTCCTGAGTGAATAAATGTCTAAGAACCGCTTGTCCCACTTGTGTATCTGTCTTGGAGTAAGTGTCAATGCAGTAGTGCTGAGTGAAAGTATGTATTGAGCTCCATGTAGCTGCTTTGCAAATATTGCCTAAAGGGACATTTGCAATGAAAGCCATGGTGGCTCCTATGCCTCTTGTGGAATGAGCCCTGGGCATAAAAGGCAGTGGCCCTCATTACGACCCTGGCGGAAATCGAAAAACGATGGCGGAAATGCAATACCGCCATCGAATACCGCTCGTTGCGATTATGACCCGTCACCGTAAAGTACGATGCCATTAGCGACACCGTAGTGAACGCCAACGCTAACTGCACCAAGTACGCGCACGCGCGCACTGCGAAACCGTAATCACCACCATGGCGCAACGGTACGGGAATTCTGACCCTAGCGGACATGTACCTAACGCCATCAAGCATGGCGGAAATTACCATTCCGCCATGGTGATAAGTACGGCATCGCAAACCAACCGTAAAAGGCCCTACTGAGTGCCTGTACACCACTCCCTGGCCACATTGCACAACTCCTCGTAGGTGCAATGAAGTCAACCAATGCAACCAGTCAAATTTACAAGTCACCCATGCATGCCAACGAACAAATGAATGTAGGGGCTCCAAGTGCCTTGTGAGTGGCCATCCATATTAGCCATGGCACCATTGCCGTACTGATGCAGCACAGGCATGTGAAGCTCCAAGTACAGCAACATGAACTGAAAACTGAGACAAACAAAAACAGGCCCCCCATCGCTTGACACCAGTGCAAGGCAACATACAAAGCAGTATCCTGAGTGAGACTGCACCAGCCCTGTACTCCTGCCAGTAAACAAACCAACCAGCAGCATAAGCATGTACCACACAAGTTGGCAGAGTGACTGAGCAGCCAGGCACATCTCAAGAGGGGCCAATGGGAGCAGCAGGGCACAGATGGCACGAATACAGAAGCCATTCCAATGGACATTACCTCAGTCACCCTCCAAGAAACGCACGCAAACACAGGCACCTGTGACCAGCCATATTCTGAAAATCACATCATTCCACCAATCCACCTGGCCGACCGGCATCTGTTACACAAAAGCCAATCCCCCTCCCATGAGCATGACATCATTAAAACAGTCATAATGGCAGCCCCTATCCCTGACCTTACTGGCCTTCGTAGGCAAACGCGCCCAGTACAGTACCACGCAACTATGCTCAGAAGGCCGAACCCAAAGCAGATCTCCTCACAATACATCGCTCCACAAATAGGAATATGCTACATTACTTGCAAAGAATAATGCTACAAGGTCAATATCATAATCAAAATTTAATGCACAACAAAATCACCCGGGCCATACAGCTATTAGGTCATGAACTCCAAATCATATCTCATAATTGTGGGCTGCATCCGCAATAAATGACCAGCTTCTTCTTGTGTGACGCCCTGTTCCTCTATGGTACACAGGGGCTACATCCACGTTCAAAAAGGCAACATGGAAGCGCCTAGAACCGCCGGGCCGTCCCATTAGGTAGGCACTAATCCAGCTGAAAGCTCGAAATGTTGCTCCTAGCCACTAGTACTGCGTAAGGGCATGTGGGCCATTGGCGATCGTCCCATAAGATCGTAATGGTGCTCCACTGATTAACACGAAGCAGCAGGTGTCGGGAGTAAAAGCCATCTGCAGGAGTGGCATACAGATGGCAGCGGCAAAAGGGGAGGAGATACCTGTCACCCAAATGAAACGAAAAAGAATAGTATGGGCATCTGAACTCCATTTGAATTACTCACTTCAAAGATCACACTAAATCCACAGCCATATGCATGCTAGCCCACTCAAAAGGATTATTCGCACCCAATAATCACTTGCGAATCATAACTATATAAATCGAGGTGAAAACACTATTACAAACGAGTGTTTGTGTGCATGCGTCTGTTAAAACAGAATCCATTAGATGGGATTAGTAACGTGCATAGACACAAGTGTTTGAAGGCGCGTCGAGACAGGGAGGGTTCAACAAGGGCAGATAGACGATGGTCCCACTATGGCAGCCCTGCATCACATAGCGCAGAGGAAGTTGATAGATTCCAAAAAGCCATGTACATGGCAGACTCTCTATTAAATCATCTGTCCATGCATCCATACATCATTCCCTCATCCCGGTATAAAAACGCCTGATTATTTACTCACATAACATTAGAAATTTCCATTGAATCTGTGCTTAATGCAGTCTGCAAAATCCACTGTGCTCCAGGCCGGAATTCTAGTGTTGTGAAGTAACATGTATTTGGGAACGTCCTGCCTCATCCTCCACTATGCTATTGCGCATCCCATACTATTCATATCAATCATTGCATTCTCGGCATGGCCCCTGTCCCAAGGACATTAAACAATAGAACTTTCTATCTGCAGTCAGACCTGTGGGCGTCTCCTCGCCGCTAGCTGGAAACCGAAAGCGCTGTCCTTCGAATTCCTCATTTGCAACATCACGTCGAAAAGGCATCTGTGACCGCTTGAAATCACAAATCCATCCATTTAGTGCGGAAGTGTGTGAAAATGGCAACTGGCTACACTCACAAATGGGACGCCCCGCCCATCGGTGAACCGCGGTACAGAGCTGCATGAGGGTCCACCGTTAATCGAGTACTACATTCCACTGACCCTTCACAAGTTTGTACCCGACTGCAAATATGGTATGTGAAACAATGGGAGCATAGCAGAATTAACATATGAAGCGATATCTCACTGCCATCGGGATGAAATACATGATTGTAATAGCAAGATGCCATGCGTCGATTTGCAGCGTTGTGTGCGGGACGTGCTCGCCCAAAGGGGATTGCAGCTTGCACAGGTGGAATGAATCACCACAGGTGGAGGCTATACAGCTTGGAAACACATAAATTGCACACCCAACCCCCTCCCACAACCACACCCACTCCAAAATGCTGCCGGCAGGACTTGCGATGTTGGCCCTGGGGGACCTGATAGCACTGCAAGTACTCCAACTTCAAGAAGAAGACGAACACCAACTACTACAACAACCGGCCGCACAGAGGAGACGCAGGAGGAGGAGGAGGGCAAGGCAGGGCCAGCAAGGCCCACCAGCACAGCCACTACCACCACGCAGGCAGCCCGCAATCCCACGCCTCCGGGCACATCCGTTCAACCTCACTGATGAGCAGATCCACACCCTCTACCGTTTGGACCGGGACACCATAACCGCCATTGTGGACATGACACACGCTGACCTTGTCAGCATGATAGATAGCCCAACCGCCATCCCACCCCTACTGAAGGTGGTGTCTGTACTCCACTTCCTGGCCACAGGCACCTACCAGCACACAGTCGGACAGTTGCATGGCATTTCACAGCCACTGTTGTCACGGACACTATTGCAAGTGCTCGATGCCCTCCTGAAGCACGCAGACGACTACATCTCTCTACCACGCTCGGAGCAGGAAATTACGAACACAAAAGTGGGATTCCATGCACTTGCCGGCATACCGGGTTGCATTGGTGTCATCGACTGCACCCATGTGGAATTGGTTGTCCCACATGCCATGGAGGCCCAGTACCGTAACCGAAAACAATATCATTCTCTAAATGTACAAATGGTGTGTGACTCAAACAGGATCATTACACATTGTTGTGCCCGATTTCCTGGATCAACCCATGATTCCATGGTCTTACGGAACTCTACAATACCACGCTACATGGAGCGACATGCAGGGAACAGGTCCTGGCTACTCGGTGAGTCTCATTTCATGCATGATAATGTGGGGTATGTGATGCGGCAATGACCTGCCAGGAAGGGGGTGGGGGTGCTTACGTAGCAATGTCATTCCTCAAACATCCTTTATTGTCCACATACAGGTGATGCCGGGTATCCACTGAAGAGATGGCTCCTTACACCACTCCGGAACCCACAGGACCAGCATGAGGAGGACTACAACCATGCCCACTCACGTACCCGTGTAGTCATAGAACAGGCATTCGGCCTACTGAAGGGTCGTTTCCGCTGCCTCAGCAGGTCTGGCGGGGCACTCCTGTACCGCCATGAGAAGGTTGCTAAGATGGTCATGGCATGTGTCATGCTACACAACATGTGCATACGTAGAAATGTGCCCATGCCCCCTGACGCAGAACTGCAAGCACCAGAATATGGTCATGATGTGGGTGGGGATGTGGCAGAACCTCAAGGAGTCCGCGAGGCACAGGAGGGCCGTGAAATTCATCAGATTATCATAGATTCATGCTTCTAGCACTCACGCCTGGTGGTTGATACATGGACACGGGAGTTGTGGCACTGTGTGTGTCTGGAACATGCACAATATGGACTGTACGCCTATGATGGCCTCGTACACAAAGATCAATGTCCACACATCTCATTGGATGATTGTGAAATGTTTATAGCATATGTGAAATTGTGTTACACACCCCATCGACCCGCCACCCAAGTAAGCCCAACACACCCCCTCCACCCTCCTACCTCCCCCCCGAACACCAGTGTCCAAAGATGCTCATTGTCAGTGGGCAGACGCTATTGCAAGCCCCCTCTCCGGGTATCAGGGGCACCCCTGCCTGTGGAGCGCAGGTTCCTCCCAGATCTACGTTGGGGGCTGCCCTGGACGGAACTTGCAACGGATGATGTCTCTGCCTGCTCACGTCCATGCATGTCCCTAAGGGTTTGTGAGAGCTCAGTGAGCACACGGCGCACAGCGGCAAGTTCAGCACATACGTCTTTGGACGTCGCATGCAGTTCCCCCCTCAGGCTCTCGGTGCTTCTCTCCATTTGTACTCTCAGGCTCTCGGTGCTTCTCTCCATTTGTAATCTCAAGCTCTCGGTGCTTCTCTCCATTTCTGCCCTTAGTGTCTCTGTACATGTTTCTATGGCTGCCTTGGTACCCCCACATTCATCAGCATGCTCCTTGAGGAGCGTGGCCAGTTGCTGCTGTTGCTCGATCACCTGGTCGAGGGACTGTTGCCTCTGCTGGGCCATGGCCATTTGCGGTGGTGTCACAGAGGGGCTGATCACCTCATGTTGCCTTGACACAGGGCTTGTGGGGGATGGCCAGTCGTCGTCTTGTGAGTGCCCCTGCGTGGTATCCTCATGGTGTACGGGATGGAACAGACAGGGGGATTGAGACAGGTCATGGATGGATCTAACTTCGACATCACCGTTTTCTGTGTCGGAGCATGCTGCCATTAATGCAGTGTCACCTATGGTGCTGCTGCCACCAGAAGCAGTGCTTTCTGTGGCATCCATTGGGGGGGCCTGTGGTGGTGGTGGTGTTGTGGCCATGCTGGCTGCTGGGGTGCCTGTTGAAGTCCCCTCCTGTGTGCTGCCACTTGATTTGTGCTGCAGCCGTGTCTTGATGCGTGCAGCTGAGGTGGAGGGTCTTTGGCCGTTGGTCTTGGCCCTCTTTGCAGGTGTGCTGGTAGGGGTGTCCTGGAGCTCGTCGTTTGAATCGGACCCTGTGGTGGAGTAAAGGAAGGCGAGCGTTATTAATGGGTCTGTGGAAATTCGAATGGCAATGTATCACATGCATTGGGGTGGTACCTGAGGGTGATTTGGGTCAGGGCCTTGGAGGTAGTTTCATTTTTGTGTGGATTGAGGGTGCAGTTGTATTGCAGCCTGCAGTTAGGGGGTGCCTGCTGCACGTGTAGAGGGTGTTTTTAGGAATTTTAATTATTTATTTATTTAATTAGACTTTTAATGTCCGCTATCAGGCCAATGTAAGTGGACGTTCTCCTGGACATGTGTTTCTGTTGCACTATGTGGACACATGGTACTTCACATGATTGGACATTGTGGTTTTAGCATAGTTTTATTTGGGCCACCTACCTGATTCTTCGGATGTCTGCACTCCTTTCTCCATCCCTCCGACTCCCTCTATGGTCTCCATTCCAATGGTGGAGGCACAGATTTCTTCCCAGGGGGTCAGCTTGATGGGTGATTCCGATCCTCCCCCGGTAGCTGTGGCAATGTTTCAGTTGGCAGAAAGTATGCTACGGACGCGGATCCGCAGGTCGTCCCATCGCTTTCTGCATTGCTGTGGGTTGCGGGGTGCGGTCCCCACCGCACTTACCCGCTGTGCCACCAGGGCCCATATGGCCTTCTTGTTCGCAAGTGCCGTCCTGGTCATTTGCGTCGAGAAGACGACGGCAGCATTCTCCTGGAGGGTCTCTGTGAGCACCGTAAGTTCCTCACGTGAGAAGTGGACCTGCCGCTTGCGGTCGCACGCTTTTTTCGCTACTTTTCCCATTGTTTTGGTTTCACTAGGGTGGATGTCGGGTTGGGATGTCTCTCAGGGTAGTATTTTTAATGGTTGTGTGAATGTTCTGATTTTATAGGTGTACAGCGTGCTGTTTCCCGTTCCGGGACCATGTTTTTGCTTCCGTTTCCGTATATTTACGGTCACCGTATTTTCCGATTGCCGCTCTTTACGGTGACCGCTATGTCCGGTGGCGGTATTGCACCTAGGTCGCCGTACGACGGCGGTGAGGGGCGTTTTGGGGACATTTCCGCCATCGCGGACTTTGCACTTCCGCCAAGGCGTACTGCTCGTGCCCGATGGGTCAGAATTAGCCGCACTTTACTCTGTCGTGCCATGGCGGAAACGCTATTTACGCTATGGCGGTCAGGTCAGTTGCTTTCCGCCAGGGTCGTAATGAGGGCCAGTGTCTTATTTGATAGGGAATAGCACAGTTGTATACATCTGACTATCCACCTAGAGATGGCATTTCTTGAAATGCGGTCACCTTCTCTGCCTGGTGCTATAGAGACAAACAGTTTATCTGTTTTTCTAAGCAGTCTGGTCTTGTCCACATAGTAGAGGACTGCCCTCCTCACATCCAGTGTGTGGAGTTTTACCTCAGTTGAGCTGTTGGGTTCCTAGTAGAAAGCTGGTAGCCCAATTGACTGGTTTATATGGAATTTGGAGATGAATTTAGAGGAGAATCTAGGGTGAGTACGTAAAACCAGCTTGTCTTTGTGTACCACAATGAAAGGATCCTGCACTGACAATGCTTGTATTTCACTAACTCTTCTTATGGAAGGCAGTCTTGTAAGTCAGGTGTTTGAGACTAGAGTTGTGCATTGGCTCGAAAGGGGGTCCCATGAGCTTAGCGAGTACAACGTTGAGATCCTATCCTGGCGGCGGGTTTGAAATTGGAGGGTGAAGTCTCTACTCCTTCCATGAATGCTTTGATGACACGTACTCTCCACCATGAGACCTTATTATGGGAAGTGGTGTAGGCTGACAAAGCCGCCAGGTGGACCTTTAGGGAGTTGAATACTAACCCTGCATCTAGCAAATGGAGCATATAAGTTAGAATGTGGGAAGGAGTACATTCTATGGGGTTAATTTGTTCAGACTGGCACAAAATCATGAATCTCCTCCATTCGTCATAGTAACAATGCCTAGTGTTTGGGTTTCTTGATTCTTTTAAGATATTCATGCATCTTTGTGGCAGGTTAAGATGTCCGAACTCTATGACCTCAGGAGCCATGCTCCCAAGTTCTTTGAGTGAGGCTGTGGGTGCACTGTTAGTCCCTCCTGCTGAGTGCGTAGATTGTACGGGCACAGGAGTTTGATGGGATTGCGTATCGCCAGTTTGTGCAGATGTGGATAACATGGTTGTCTTGCCCACATAGGAGCAACTAGGATGAGCGTCATCGGTTCTTTTTGGATCTTGTTCACTACTTTCCTCATGAGAAGAGTTGGGGGAAAAGCGTAAGCAAATTTCCCTGACCAGTTCATCCACAGGGCGTTCCCCTTGGAGCCTGGCTAGGGGAACCTGAACGCGAAGTCTGGGCATTGACTGTTTTCGCTTATAGCGAACAAATCTATTGTGGGGAAACCCCATTGAGAGAGGAGGTGTTCTACAACTTTTTCGTGTAGATGCCACTCGTGTTCCTCTGGTAGGGGATCTCTGCTCAATGAGTCTGCTAGAGAGTTAAGTTCCCCTGGAATATGCTGTGATGACAGGAACATCTTCTGTTTGAGTGCCCGTTTCCAAATTTGCTGCGCAAGTCTGGACAGATTTGGAGAAAGTGTGTCCCCCTGTTTGTTGATATAAAACATTGCTGCAGTGCTGTCTGTCAGGATTTGCACAGATTGGTCTGTTAAATGGGATTCGAATGGCCAAAGGGCTTTGAATACTGCCAGAAGCTCTAGATGATTGATGTGGTTCTGAGCTGCCTTGCAAGTCCACAGAACCTGAGCTGTGTGGTGATGGTAGTGAGCCCCCCACCCCGATAGAGAGGTGTCTGTCGTGACAAGCGCCTGTATCTCTGTATCGTAGAAGGGTTTCCCCTTCGGCAGGTTTTCTCTTGACCACTAGCGAAGATTTTGTACAAGCATTGGCGAAACGACGACTAGATCGTCCCACTGACCACTTGCCTGAGACCACTGTTTCGCCAACTACTCCTGCATGGGTGGCATGCACAGGCGTGTGTGAGGAACCAGGTAAATGGAAGAACCAATCATGCCTAGTAAACACATAGCTTTGCACACCCTTATCTGGCAACCAGCCTAATAATGCAGTAGTTGCAGTAATATATCTTGGACTCTTTCCTCTGACGGAAAGACCAACCCCTCTTGTGTGTTTAAGACAGCTCCTAGGAACTGTTTGGAAGTACTTGGCACTAGGCTTGACTTTTGCTTGTTGATGGAGAAGCCCAATTGAAAGGGAAGGTTGATTGTTCTTTGAATGTTTTGTTTGCAAATTAGGGGGGACTACCCTGTAATGAGCAAGTCATCCAGGTAAGGGCACACTGGGATTGCCTCCCTGTTTAGGTGCTCTGCCACCACCACCAGTACATTTGTGAATACCCTTGGAGCAGAAGCTATTCCGAAGGGCAGCACCTTGAATTGGTAGTGCTGGTTCGCTGTCTTGAAAAGCAAGAATCTTGTGTGCGCTGGGAACATTGAAATATAAAAATAGGCATCTTTCATATCCAGCGTTGGCATGCAATCCCTCTTTTTTAGTAGAGGGATTGCCTATTGTAGCGTAGTCATGCAGAACCTTTGTGGCTTGATATACTTGTTTGCAGGGTGCAAATCTAATACCGGGCACATTGTTAGATCTTTCTTTTGCACCAGGCAGTAAGTTGAATAAATACCCTTATTTACCTGGTTGGCTGGGACGACTTCGATGGCATCCTTTTGTAGAAGCGTGGCTATCTCCTCCAGGAGGATGCGCTGGTGTTCCTTTGAATGTATCTTTTGTCAAGGGGGGTGGTCGTGGGTCGTTGGAGGAGCTCTATACAGTATCCGCCTGCTACTGTGGACAGCACCCATCTGTCTGAGGTGATTCCCTCCCATGCGTGGGTGAAGCTGGAAATGCGCCCTACTACTGGTGATGCTTGGGAGAGCACCTGAAGAGGAATCTCACTGCTTCTGAGGTGGGGTGCCACCTCGAGAGGGGTTGCCCCTACCACGACCATGACCTCTGTGCTGTCCTCTAGGATAGCCCTGGGGGACTGACCCTAATTATTTCCCCAGGAAGAACCTTGGTTTTGACTGTAATTGGAACCCCTGTTGAGAACCTTTGCCTGCGAAAATGGCGAAAATTGCCATCTCCCCTTTTGCCAGGTAGCTTGTTGGTGAGCTGGCTCAAAGGTTTAAGTGTGTCATACTCATCTTTGGCTATCTTAAGGGCGTCTTCGATGGCCTTGCCGAAGAGCACATTGGGTTCAATAGGCATGTTAATTAGGGTGGCCTACGTTTCTGGTCTGAAACATGATTACCGCAGCCACGCGTGACGTTTAATAACAGTACCCTGAGCAATGATTCTTCCGGCATTGTCTGCAGCGTCAAGGTTGGTCTTAAGTAAGCAGCTTGACACTGCCCTACCTTCTGCTGCCCCCTGTGCTAGCTGGGACTTCAGTGGCTCTGGGGCAGACAATAGTAAAGACAACACTTCCTCCCATTTGTGACAGTTGTAACTGCCCAAAAGGGTTGCATTGTTTGCAATTCTGGTCTAGTAAGCCGCGGATGAGGTGACCTTTCTGCCCATGGTGTAAATCCTTTTGCTTTCCTTGTTGGGTGGGGCCTCAGAGGAAGCAATGGGGGTGCCCGCTCTCTTCCTAGTTGTAGTTATAACTAACGAGTCTGGTTTCAGCTGCCCTCTAATATACAGTGGGTCTGAAGGTGCAGGTTTAAATAGCTTCTCTACACCTGGGTTAGCCGCCTGTGTGAGGTTAGGGGCTTCTACTGACGGTTGTATTCTGCGCTGTATAGACTTCAGTAGAGGAATGAACTGCACCATTGTTTTCTTGTCCCCAAGGATCTGTTCTACAAACTGCTTTTCCTCCTGTACCTTCTGGCTGACAATTTGCAAGTGCTCTTCTGCCCTGGCTAGCACCTCATTAAGAAGGAGTTTGTTATAAATAGGAGAATCAACGATAAAAGGGTCCTGATCAATAGGTGAGTCTATAGGATACATATTGGCCTCTGGGTCTGCCACTTGATCTTCATTGTTTACCATAACAAGGGTCTGCTGTATCATCCTGGTACTGAGGGTCAGCCGCCTCTACAATAGAGAAGTTTTCATGTTCGGAGTCCGAGTCATAGACCTCTATGACTGTGCCCGGCACTGGAATTTCAGTACAAGATCTTTTAGAGGGTGGTTGAGAAGGTTTAGCAGCGACCTGAGACCCAGAGGCAGCTGTGGTGGGGGGAGTGGAGTGGAAACTCTGGAAGTATGCAGAATCCTTTTCATAGAAATTGGCATAAAGGACATTCTCCTCATGACCCTGTCTATGTCTTGTGAAGACCATTCTGCTAAACTTGGGATTACCAAGGGTTGGGAAGGAAGTCCTAAGTCTTCATCTGTGGGAGGAATTTCCCCCGATATTTTAGCCCTAGCCTCTACAGGTTTATCCTTATGAGGGATGGGCCTAGATTCTTAAGGTTTTTCTTTATGAGGGCTTTTATCCCTATGAGGGGTCTTAGAGTATTTCTTCTTGTGATCTCCCCCCCCTTGGCGCCCAGAGGCGTGTTTATCCAATTTCTTGGGGCCTATTACCTGATCTGACGCAGAGCGTCGACTTTCAGATGCGGGTAGGGCCGAGGCCTTGTCTGCGGCTGATTGGCCCTCAGAGGGAGTTTTACGTGTGACACCCCCGCCGTCTTTCAATGGTTGTGTCCTGTCATGCTGCGATCTCAAGCGAGAATGCCCAGAGGACAGGGACTCAACTGACCTTTCCCTGGGTGCCGTGCGTTGTCGATCGCTCGACCCATGTGTTCAGTCTCGACTTGGGTTTATGTGTTTAGTGTTGGATGGTTTTGTTGCGCTTCCGCCGCCGGATGTAGTCCCCACAACAGGACCGCCGGCCTGTCCTAGGGGGTTGGGGCTTGTGCTTGGGTAACCAAAGCTACCCCGTCGCTGTCTGAAATGGCGGCATCGCTGCCATCACTGAAAGCACCTTCTACCTCCATGGCCTTGAGTTGCCTGGCGTAGTGGGCCCAGCGTTTTGTGGATCAGTCCTTTAAAGTCTTCGGCTTAAAGAGCCTACACGCTCGACAAGAAGCCTCAACCTGGTCTCTTGGGAGACACAAGTTACAGACAAAATGCTTATCGACCCACAGGAATTTTCTATTGCACTCGGCACAGAATTTAAAGGGGGTCTTGTCCATAACTACAAACTGTGGCAGCTGGGCGAAAGTAGTGTAAAGAAAGGGGCATATACATCCTAAAATGACCTCCCCCTCTCTCCTTACTGTCTGGGCCGAGGCCTGGGACAGCCTTCCAAGGCTTCCAAGGCTGAACAGTCCGTCCCAGTAGTCTTTTGATGGGCAGTCTCTTTGTCTTGGTCAGTGAAGTAAAGGATAGAAAGAATTAACTATCAGTAATTGAAATAAGTAAATGGCTTTACGCCGAAAGAGGAACTCCGCTACACGCGTCCGTCTAGAATGGCGGAAAAAAACAATCTGAGGGACCTCGACGTGTGAGGAATCATGGGTGCAGTGGAAACGTCACACTAGGAATAGTATTACTGGCACGCCCTGTCAAAGTCCCTTTTCGAGTTTCGTAAACAACAACTGTAATACTGCGCAACTTCCACTACGTGATCTAAGCAGATTCCACAAGCCTCAGAAATATATATATATATATATATATATATATATATATATATATATATATATATATATATATATATATATATATATATATTACACTGCCACAGTAGTGGCCATGTAGTTATGGTTAAGTTGCTGTTTCCATAGGAAGAGCACTTTTTGGGCGGCTTATAACTTCACTTCCCCTGGACGAATCCTCACCAAACTTTGCAAAAAAAGTATGTAGGCCACTCTGAATTCCTTTGCAAAGTTTGGAGATGTTTGGTCCAGGGGGCAAAAGTTATAGAGGGGGTCCCAAAACGTCTTTTTTTCCCATAGACTGAATGCGTAAAAAACTTTGCGCACGGCTACAGTTCAAACCGCTGGACTGATTTTCACGAAATCTGCGGCAGGTACAGGGGCTTGGTCCAGAAAGCGTGCTTTTGTAAATTTGGTGACCTGCCGTGCAGTACTTTTCTTTAAAATTATAAAAAAGTAGGTCTGAAAAAATGTGTGATATCTATGTCCGCTTCGTGGTCACATTTCCCTGTTCGGTCCACGGACAAGATACCGATTTTCTAAGGGGCTGGCATCATGACCGTGGATACACAATGTCTCTGCCCATTGGCCGCTGCGAGACGTGTTTTGCTTTAGATTGCTTGGATGCGGCCGACATCTTGGATCCGCCGAAAGCGCAGCAAGAACCAGCGTACATATGCTCTATTTATAAAACTGTTTTGCTGTGTCACAGACAGTTGGGAAAGTTTCAGACAGTAAGACATGGGTGATCAATGCATTTGTTCTGGGGATCGGTCTTCATGATTTACTTTCCATGGACAGCTTGTACGCACAGAAAATGAGGGGTGTAATAATGATAGCATTTCAGTCCATGCAGTGGACAGGAAACTTCTAACTGTTGAAAGCACACACGTATAGTAGCCAACATTGAAATTGACAACATGCAGTGATTGCATTACTTTTCCCGATGCCTATTATTATATTCATTAGTGCGCCACCATGGGTGTCACATGCAACAGTGGTTGTGGCCAGGGCCTAGAGTCTTGGATGCATGGCCGTCGGCCGAAGGCCGAAGGCCTTACTTCCAAGACTGTAGGCTCTGGCCACAACCACCGCTGCATGTCACACCCATGGACACACTCGTAGTATTGCGTTTCGATTGGCAAGTTGTGGGAAGTGCGTGCAGTCTTCGGCCATGCACCCAAGAACAAAGTTATAAGTACATGCACCCAAGAACAAAGTTATAAGTACATGCACCCAAGAACAAAGTTATAAGTAGTAGACGTGGAAGCCACTGCACACCCATTGCATGTAAGATCTATGGACATAGAGCTAGGAGTGAAGCATCCAGCTAGAAGCACTGAAGGATACCACACCTATAGAAAGCCCCCCATTGCCACACATCACTGAGGTGGCTGTGGGGAGACTCTGTAGTGTTGGGTGCATGGCCGAAGGCCTTGCGCCCAATAACACACTTATACCTTCTTCATGATGTATTTTCTATGGCTTCCTTGTACGCAGAGAAAATGAGGGGTCCAATAAGGCCAGTATTTCAGTCCATGCAGTGCACGGGGAACTTGTAACAGTTCTAAGGACACGTGTGGTGTTAGGGAACATTGAAATTGGCACCATGCCGTAATTGCAATCATTTTTCCTATGGTTATTGTATTCATCCGTACGCCGCCATGGGTGGCACATGCTATGGTGGTTGAGGCCAGGGCCTAGAGTCTTGGATGCATGGCATCGGCCGAAGGCCAAAGGCCTTACTTCCAAAAATCTAGGCCCTGGCCACCAATACTTCAGCATGTCACGCCCATGGATACCCCCTTACTAATGCGTATCGATTACCTGGTTGTGGGGAGTGTTTGTACTCTTGGGTGCAAGGCTGAAGGCCATGCCCCCAAAAACAAAGCTATACCCTCTTCACTTACAAGTCCACATGGGTTTCATGTAGTGTGGTGGTTGTGGACAAGATGTGTACTTTTGGGTGCATGGTTGCAGGCTGTATGCCATACACCCAAGCATGCACCCAACAGGAAACTTGTAAGCACTGCAGTTATAAGACACTTCACAACCATATATTGAAATGTATGGCCATACACCTACAATTCTAGGCCCTGCGCACAATGGTTCCGATATGCTGTGGTGTTTCTAGCCAGGACTCAGACTCTTGATTGCTTGCCCAAAGGCCATGCACCCAAGACTGAAGTCATAAGCAGTGCAGTTACAAGTGAATATGTGTGTGGTGTAATGCGCTTGTTGTGTGGACGCTCTAGTGTCTTGCCTGCATGGCTACAGACGATGGTCCGAAAAGTATGTAAGTAGCTAATTTACAAGGACCATGGTTTTGATATGCAGCGATGGTTGTGGCTAGGTCCTATACTCCTTGTACCTTGGTCGTAAGGCGTACATGGTAGGTCACACACCGAAGATGCAAGGGCCAGCCTACATGCACTGCAGCATATTAGTACCATAGATTTGACGTGTAGATTCGCATGTTTAGAAAATGACTGCCGATATACTTACTCCTTACTTTGTTCAGAATCCACATACAATTTTAAAATGGTTATCGTACTTGGCGGAAGTATCCCTTTTTCCATTTCTGTGATAAAAGAAACAAGTATGTTAGTCTTTGCATTTTTTGAAAATTTACTACATTGCTTAATAGACAGTTTACCTTTTTTTTACCCTTATATTTAGTTTACAAACCAGTGTACTGTGCATTGCGCTCAGTTTCTGTGTTTGCTTTTCTAATCCTTAGGTCTGGAAAAAAAAATCCTTGTCAGATTAAAAAAAACCTTCATTTACTATCGTACTAACTACTTTCTTGTTTCCTTTGAGTGTTTCCTTCATCTTTCCGATTAATGTCATGTTTGTTGCCTTCCTTCTGATTTTTACCAACAGTTAGATACTTGTAGGCATATTCTAACTGTGCATTTGTTCCTACAGCTTTGTGATATTCATTCATTTGTGTCGTTGTGATATCCTGTTTCCTTCATCTTTTCCATTAATGTTATGTTTGTTGCCTTCCTGCCTATTTTTTACAACAGTTACATACCTGTAGGCGTATTCTAACTGTGCATTTGTTCCCAACGATCTGTAATATTCATTTCTTTGTGTCATTCTTACATCCTCTTGGGTAGCTAGATACCTGTTGGTGTATTCTAACTGTTTGTAGTCTTTCACATAATTATTTTTTTTTAAATCTTGAAGTACACACTATTTTGTAAATGTTGGCTTTAAGAACATTAAATATGCATCTGTAAGATTAGCTGGCAATCTCTGCTTTAGAGTAATGGTGCTATCATTACATTCAAACCATCCACAATTATTTTTAATGTATGCAGTGTAGTGACCTGCATTGGTTGTAGCTCCTGCATGGTAGATTATACCTACTGTTGTAAAGGTTTTCTTTCCAAGTGACACTTGACCGTGTGTGATTCCAGTCAGTTTGGAGTTGTTTTTGGTGCCATCTGCATTATAACGTAGAAGCATAAGTATTATGTAGGCACTATGTGATTGTATAAGTAAGGTGGAGCGATTGTCTGAATTGCAAATAGTACATAATCTGCCATGGTTTGAATTTTGTACAAGTTGCTGAAATGGAATGCTCTTACAATTTGGTATGGAAACATACACAAATCGCTCATTTGGGATTTCTTCCTGTATCACTTTGCTACAGAGAGTGCATGTATGTTTCCACATGTACGAAATCTGGACGATTTCATTTACAGGTATGCTTTTGTTTTTCAATACTAATAGTATGTACGTTAGAAATTCTTGTGGATCTTCTTGTGAGTTCATAGTGAATCTCACCATTCCAGCACAGTTGTCCAATTGTTGCCTTACTCCATGAACACTGTATGTGTTGTCAGGATTGTTTGTGGCGTTTCTATGCAGCACTAACATTTGCAAACACAATTGGTCTGTACTGTGGAGGTAAATATTGTTAACAATTGGTGGCAATTCAAATAGAATATTCATTGCTACATTTGCATAGCAACTTACCCCACTTTCATTTGCAAATTTGAATGGTCCAGCAAGTTCTGTATCTGAGTGCATTTTTTGGAATTTCTGTTGCTTCTTTGCCGACGTCCCTGGTTTACATTCTGTAGTAGGTTCTTCTATGTTTGCGGTAATTGATTAAACTTTAGCTTTTTTTTTTTCTTTCAGGAATTTGCTGTTGGATTCTGTTGCATTTCTGTTTGATTTAGTTTTCTTTTACCACGTTTTACTTTATCTGGAACAGGTTATTGTTTCAGATGAGGGGTGGACAGTGAACACAATCTATTGTATTCTAGAATGCAAGGAATATCAGCTTTCACTTTACTTGCATCAAAGTTCATTAGCAATAGACCGTCAAGTGTACGTAAGCGTGATAATGCTACGTAGCTCATGCCTCCCTTAAAGACTGTGGGCCTCATTACGACCCAGGCGGTAAGTTACCACCTGGGCCGTGACTTTACCACCATGGCGTAAACTACGTTTACGCCATGGTGGTTGGCGGACTTACCGCCCCATTCCGAGGTCGGCGGGGCGGTAAGTCCCCAATCCCCATTTACCCTTCCCCATTCCCATTTTTGCCCCATAGGGCATAATGGGAGTGGGGAAGGCGTTAATTACGCCACCGTAAATTACGGTGCCGTAATTAACTCCATGGTCCCTTAGCGCCATGGATTTTAACACCTGCTAAAAGCAGGTGTTAAAAGCGCCATGGCGCTAAGGGACCTCGTAATTGGCGGTAAGGGGTCGGCGCAGCTAACGCTGGCGTTAACCCCTTACCGCCAGGGTCGTAATGAGGCCCTGTGTTTCCTATATCTATAAATGCTTTGTCTAGGGTAAGACCTTGGGATTTATGAATGGTAACTGCATATGCAAGAGGTAGAGAAAATTGCTCTCTACGTACATACATGTCTTTGAAGAGAAGGAATCGAGCAATTGAGCGCCCTATCCTTTTCACTTCTGAAAGTTTATCAAAGCGAATATTGAAAAACTGAATGTTGCTATCATGTGGGTATGATTAAAAGCCAACAACTGTGCCCAGTGCTCCATTAACAAGCCCTTGCTCTACGTCAAGGTTACGTTTAAGCATTACTCTACAATTTAAGGATAATTTCAATATTTTTTCCAACCCAGCTGTGTTGGAGATTGAATTTTCTAAACTATTTAGTTTTGTTGTGGCTTGCTCACACATGGGTACTGTCATACCATGTACGTCTAGTTTCTCTGTGGCGCTAATTTCCAGTATTGGTTGCATTTCTTTACTTAACATTGTTTCATTGAATTTGAAACAGCTTGCAAGAGTTGGCATTAAGGCCATACAATTGCCATTTTTGTGCGCTATTTGTTCCATAACATCAGTTGCACATGCATTGTCACCATAAAGTGCATGTATGTGCCGGTTTTTCAATACAACTTGTGCTTCTTGCGATAAAACACCAACTCTAATACTCTTTAAGATGTTGGCATAAGTGAGATCTGCAGATTGCCGCATGTTCTCAGTTAATTCTCTATAATGGAAATGTTGCCAAAGGTTAACATTACCTATGCTACCAACAGTTTTCTGGCAGAGTTTGTGGCCTAAAGTTTTAAAAATTGGTTCACCTTTCACTGGTGTCAATTGTAGAAGAGCTCCGGAAACGATAATGTGTTTCCCTGCAAAGAGTTCTTTGTTGTTACTTTTAAGTACTTCTTGCAATCTGAGATGAATCAAAGCCAACATTAGGTTGGAGACCATGCTCACTTCATCTATTAGTAGCATTTTCATTTGTTTCAATACTCTGCGTAATTCCATTGCAGCTTCTGCAGAAAGTTTGTAGTAGTCTAATGTATTTTGATGCACTACTGGAAGCAGTAGTAATCGGTGTAAAGTGACACCGCCTATGTTGTGTGTTTCTTGTTCCATGATGGTAGTATTGATTTTTTCATACCCTCGTCCACTGCTATGGATGGCAATTGTGTTTGTTTGATTTTGTTTGTATGCTTCTTCATTAAAATATGGTTCTGTGGTTGTTGTGTGACTCCATTCACCACCACAAACATGTAAGACATTATTTTTGTTCACATTCCGTTTATTGCTCAGTTTCTTTTGTAGTTTAGTACTTAGTTTTGTTAGTGCTTTCATCCTATGTAACACTAATATAAACAACTTCCTTTTGAGAAGGATTGCACTTTCCACGATACCTTGTAGGATTAACTTTCTACGGTAGGTTTTAAGGGGTGAGGATGATTTTGGTCCTCTTCTTACTAGATTCTGAAGGACTCCGTGACAAAACATTTTTGATAAAATACTTTTTTTACTATGCGTTCTTGTTACAGTATCAGGATTATTAGGAGCATTGTTAGCTGTACTGGTAGTTTGTTTGACAACATTTTTGTGTTTTGTGACACATTTTGATGGAGGAGGTAAAGTTTCGGTAGTTGACACTTCCTTTGTTTTGCTTTGTTTTGCTAACCAACTGCATTAGCTGGTTTGTTCTAACATTCTTTACAAACTCTACAACAGGTGGATGCTTACATTGCGCACTTATATTTTTATTTGCTCTACTTTTGCGTTCCTTTCTACAGAGTTGCTTTTTGGTAGTTATTCTTTGGTATCTGTTGAAAAAAAAAGGTATACTTTGGTCTATGGTCCACTGTCTGTGTGAGGTGTGCATGTGTTCATGAGTCTGATGGGGAAGGTCTTTGTCATGGTGTGCATTGGACTTGTGCAATGAGTTGGTAAGGATACTTTATTGTTTCTATACTACTACAATGTGCTTCAGATGAGAGTACAAAGTGGCCTACTTGTGACGAAAAACCATTATTAATGAACGAAATGCCATAAACTTGCAACAACAACTTCTTTTCTAAATCTAACCTAAGGATTACATATGTCATTTGAGTTCCAAACACACAGGGATTTGTGAGCCATTCTGCCTGTTATTCTTTGTTCAATAAATGGATATTTGTAGGTAGAATGGTTCAGAAAACAATGTTTGCTTTGGCGCCCAAAATAAACAAATAACCCACACAGCTTCTTTGAGGAGTAGTTACAATATAAAGGTAGTACTGTACTTACTTTTTTTCGCAAAATAACCAGGTTTCATCGGGTATGTCGTCTGCAGTGTAGATACTGTTGATTCTCAGGAGAGTAGTCTTCACTGCGGTGCAAAAAAACAAAATCAATGACTTAGTGTGTTTACAGCAGTGATAATACTGCACACATTAATTGTGCTTCTTTCATCACAGCATTCTACTTTCATATTTCAACCCAGTGCATGTGTGCATTTCGCTTCACTCTGTGCAGTCTTTCCATGGCATTTGCAATATGGTACTTGAAAGTCCTTCAAAATTGCTAACAATTTTAAGTTTATGGAAAAGCCTTGTTTTTTACACAGTGCACTACGTATAGGCGAGAGGTTTGTAAGCGATAGGGCATAGTAGTAGATGTGGAAAAATGTTCTACTTGCAAATTAAAAGCACAATCCCGAAAAATCGGGAGACCCTCAGAGGGAGATGTCACCACAGCAATCGGGAGCGTTTACTTTTCTCATATGCTTACATTGCAAGTAACATTACTGTAGCCCGTACACAGTACACAACTCCGACATTTTCACATACAAAATTGAGTTCCTCCCTAAATAGGCATGTTATAGGTTATGCGCAAGACAGTAAGCAGTTGTGCGTTTTGTCAATCATAAATCGGACGTCTTGCACTTAAAAGGGGGAACGTTGGTATGTATTGCCTGTGCACATTTAGCGGCTTTAATTTGTCTAAATTAAATCATAAGGGTTGCACATGTTCTCTGATTACAATATACATACCTGTGTTATATACTCATGCAAGTGCTCATGCATGGAGCTGTATGTAGAAATTTGCAATACTTGCACAGTAGCTTATGAAGTAGGTGCTTTGCAATGATATGCAACTTCCATTCACAATCATGGACAGTAATTTTGAAGTGCGCAATGTTGATGACGGAGTTAGAATTAGCGATGATCAATGTGATTGGTGGATGGTTGTGTGACTGCTTAGTTGTGTCCAATGAGGGACTCGACTTGCTACCGCTGTGGAAAGGGTGGAAGGACTGGGTAAGAGTTATGTGCTGCACGTAAGCAACGCTTGTCCGCAGGTAGGGCGTGTCACATACGGGTTTCTACAGCAAATCCTGCATGGAAAGGGGACTGTAGGCATCAGCCAATCTGATGTTCACATTATTTTTTTGTGTGTAAAGACGATGCGTACAGTGAAGATGGCAGAGGGGCAGAGGGTCAGGGTTTTGGTGATTGGAGACATTTTTGTGCATGGATTACAACACTATGCCGAGAGTAGGCATGTGGCACACCATTTCGATGTCATAGGAGTAGAGGTGGTGTGGAGCGCTGACACTGATGGCAATGCTGCAGCAATTATTGCAAGTTTGCAGAGACATGCGTACAATGACCACTCCTCATGTGGTAATTTTGCACTACGGTGCTTCCCATTTGGGATACGTGAGTTCACAAACCTTATTGGCTGATTTGGCACAGTTGGTTGAAGAACTCACGACCATCTTCCCAACAACGAAACTAATTTTTTCTGCTCTGCTGCCTAGAATAAAATGGGACAACAATTCTGTTTTCTGTCCAGACCAGAGTATTGGGAGGTGTATCATCAATCGCGGCATGTGTGCATGAATGATACAGGCTGGTATGTTTTTCTGCAGCCACGAGAACATTGCGTCAAGCAATGCGGATTATTTCGAAGCAGATGGTGTTGCGCTATCTTCTTTGGGAAATGAGATGTTCTTTTGGAACGTAAGGCTTGCTCTAGAGAAGGTTCTGTAATGGTTGTAGGAGTAAAGCAAGGACAAAAAATGCAAAAAAAAATAAATAAAATAACAGATGTCTGTATGGTATCTGGCCAAAAATAAAAAAAACAGCTCTTTTCAGAGCCCATCTGAAAGGTAAAAAGGGGGAATGATCCTTTAATGTAGCGTTGTCACGCTCTGATCCTATACATGTCCGCGAACATGGTGGTACTTCGCAGCCAGCGCGTATCACCAATAGGGATTCAGGGGTGGAGACACATGCAAATGAGAATGAGCGGAGCTAGGGGTTGGTCCATAAAGTTCAGTAGGTGTGTTCTGAACTGCACACTTTAGTAAGACTGTCTTCTCCCTGACGGGACACCACACAGCCATGGCTTTCCATGCCCGAAAACTGATTATCTGGATTTTGGGAGACTCATGGATACATTGGTTGAAGGTGCATGCAGAAAGCTGCAGTTTATCTGTAGATCTCGGATTTCCTCATGCGGGGGTGGTGGGTAACACAAGGGAAACACGGGGCAGGAGCGGGGGGTGGGGGGAAACACGAAGGAGACACAGGGCATGTGCGTGGGTGGGCGGAACAGGGCAGATACTGGGCATGAGCGGGTGGTGTGGGGTACAGGAGGGAGACACAGATGAGCGAGGGGTGGGGGGTACACGAGGAAGACACGGGGCATGAGCGGGGGGTGGAGGGCTACAGGAAACACACGGGGCATGAGCGGAGGGTGGAAGGTGCACAAGGGAGACACGGGGCATGAGCGGGGGGTCGCGGGGTAACACGGGGCTTGAGTGGGGGATGCGGGAACACGAGGGAGACACGGGACATTAGCGGGTGTGGGGGGCAACAGGAGACACACGGGGCATGAGCGGGGGGTGGGGGGTAACACGAGGGAAACATGGGGCATGAGCAGGGGTTGGGGGAAACACGAGGGAGACACGGGCATGATCGGGGGTTGGGGGCCAACAGGAGACACACTGGCATGAGCGGGGGGTGGGTGGTGGAGGGAACAGGGCAGATACTGGGCATGAGCGGGGGGTGGGGGGTAACACAAGGGAAACACGGCGCATGAGGGGGTGGGGGGTACAGGAGGGAGACACGGGGCATGAGCGGGGGGTGGGGGATAACACAAGGAAAACACAGGGCATGAGCGGGAGGTGGAGGGAACACGAGGCAGACATGGGGCATGAGCGGGGGGTGGAGGGAACTCGAGGGAGACACGAGGCATGAGCGGGGGGAACACGAGGGAGACACGGGGCATGCGCAGGGGGTGGGGGCAACAGGAGACACAGGGCATGAGCGGGGGGTGTGGTGGTATAGGGGAGACACAGGTCATTAGCAGGGGGTGGGGGGAACAGAAGAAACACAGGGCATGAGCGTGGGGTGGGGGGGAACAGGGTAGATACTGGACATGAGCTGGGGGTGGGGGGTACAGGAGGAAGACACGGGGCATGAGCAGGGGGTGGCGGGTACAGGAGGGAGACACGGGGCATGAGCGGGGGTGGGGGGAACAGGAGGGAGACACGGGGCATGAGCGGGGTGGGGAGTAACACAAGGGAAACATGGGGCATGAGCGGGGGTTGGGGGGAAACACGAGGGAGACACAGGCATGAGCGGGGGGTGGGGGGCAACAGGAGACACACCAGCATGAGCGGGGTGTGGGGGGGTGGAGGGAACAGGGCAGATACTGGGCATGAGGAGGGGTGGGGGGTACAGGAGGGAGACACAGGGCATGAGCGGGGGCTAGGGGGAACAGGAGGGAGACACAGGGTATGAGCGGGGGTGGGGGGTAACACAAGGGAAACACGGGGCATGATCGGGGGTGGGGGGACACACGAAGGAGACATGGGGCATGAGCGGGGGTGGGGGGCAACAGGAGACACACGGGGCATGAGCGGGGGGTGGCCAGAACAGGGCAGATACTGCGCATGAGCGGGGGTTGGGGGGTACAGGAGGGAGACATGGGTCATGAGCGGGGGGTGGGGGGTACAGGAGGGAGAAACGGAGCATGAGCGGGGGTGGGGGGAACAAGAGAGAGACATGGGGCATGAGCAGGGGGTGGGGGGAACAGGAGGGAGACACGGGACATGAGCGGGGGTGGGGGTAACACAAGGGAAACACGGGGCAGGAGCGGGGGGTGGGGGAACCAAGAAGGAGACACGGGGCATGTGCGTTGGTGGGGCGCAACAGGAGACACACGGGGCATGAGCGGGGGTGGCCAGAACAGGGCAGATACTGGGCATGAGCGGGTGGTGTGGGGTACAGGAGAAAGACACGGGCATGAGCGAGGGGTGGGGGGTACACGAGGAAGACACGGGGCAGGAGCGGGGGGTGGAGGGCAACAGGAAACACACGGGGCATGAGCGGGGGGTGGAAGGTACACAAGGGAGACACGGGGCATGAGCGGGGGGTCGCGGGGTAACACGGGGCTTGAGTGGGGGATGGGGGAACACGAGGGAGACACGGGACATTAGCGGGGGTGGGGGGCAACAGGAGACACACGGGGCATGAGCGGGGGGTGGGGGGTGACACGAGGGAAACATGGGGCATGAGCAGGGGTTGGGGGGAAACACGAGGGAGACACGGGCATGATCGGGGGTTGGGGGCCAACAGGAGACACACTGGCATGAGCGGGGGGTGGGTGGTGGAGGGAACAGGGCAGATACTGGGTATGAGCAGGGGGTGGGGGGTAACACAAGGGAAACACGGCGCATGAGGGGGGTGGGATTTACAGGAGGGAGACACAGGGCATGAGCGGGGGGTAGGGGGAACAGGAGGGAGACACGGGGCATGAGCGGGGGGTGGGGGGTAACACAAGGGAAACACAGGGCATGAGCGGGGGTGGGGGGGCACACGAAGGAAACACGGGGCATGAGCAAGGGTGGGGGGCAACAGTAGACACACGTGGCATGAGCGGGGGGTGGGGGGCAACAGGAGACACATGGGGCATGAGCGGGGGGTGGGGAGAACACAAGGAAGACACGGGGCATGAGCGGGGGGTGGAGGGAACACGAGGCAGACACGGGGCATGAGCGGGGGTGGGGGGAACACGAGGGAGACACGAGGCATGAGCAGGGGAAACACGAGGGAGATACGGGGCATGAGCAGGGGGTGGGGGGCAACAGGAGACACAGTGCTTGAGCAGGGGGTGGGGTGGAATAGGGGAGACACAGGGCATTAGCGGGGGGTGGGGGGAACAGAAGAAACACAGTGCATGAGAGTGGGGTGGGGGGTAACACAATGGAGACACGGGGCATGAGCAGGGGACTGGGGGGGAACAGGGCAGATACTGGACATGAGCGGGGTGTGGGGGGTACAGGAGGGAGACACAGGGCATGAGCAGGGGGTGGCTGGTACAGGAGGGAGACATGGGGCATGAGCGGGGGTGGGGGGAACAGGAGGGAGACACGGGGCATGAGCGGGGTGGGGGGTAACACAAGGGAAACATGGGGCATGAGCGGGGGTTGGGGGGAAACACGAGGGAGACACGGGCATGAGCAGGGGGTGGGGGCAACAGGAGACACACTGGCATGAGCGGGGAGTGGGGGGCAGGAGGGAAGATGGCAGATACTGGGCATGAGCGGGGGTGGAGGGTAACACAAGGGAAACACGGGGCATGAGGGGGGTGGGGGGTACAGGAGGGAGACACAGGGCATGAACGGGGGCTAGGGGGAACAGGAGGGAGACACGGGGTATGAGCGGGGGTGGGGGGTAACACAAGGGAAACACGGGGCATGATCGTGGGTGGGGACACACACGAAGGAGACACGGGGCATGAGCGGGGGTGGGGGAAACAGGAGACACACAGGGCATGAGCGGGGGGTGGCCGGAACAGGGCAGATACTGCGCATGAGTGGGGTTTGGGGGGTACAGGAGGGAGACCAGGGGCATGAGCGAGGGGTGGGGGGTACAGGAGGGAGACACGGAGCATGAGCGGGGGTGGGGGGAACAAGAGAGAGACATGGGGCATGAGCGGGGGGTGGGGGGAACAGGAGGGAGTCATGGGACATGAGCGGGGGTGGGGGGTAACACAAGGGAAACACGGGACATGAGCGGGGGTTGGGGGAAACACGAAGGAGACACAGGGCATGAGCGGGGGTGAGGGGCAACAGGAGGGAGACACGGGACATGAGCGGGGGTGGGGGTAACACAAGGGAAACACGGGGCAGGAGCGGGGGTTGGGGGGAAACAAGAAGGAGACACGGGGCATGTGCGTGGGTGGGGCGCAACAGGAGACACACGGGGCATGAGCGGGGGTGGGCAGAACAGGGCAGATACTGGGCATGAGCGGGTGGTGGGGGGTACAGGAGGGAGACACGGGGCATGAGCGAGGGGTGGGGAGTACACGAGGAAGACACGGGGCATGAGCGGTGGGTGGGGGACAACAGGAGACAAACGGGGCATGAGCGGGGGGTGGAGGGTAACACGGGGCTTGAGTGGGGTATGGGGGGAACACGAGGGAGACACGGGGCATGAGCGGGGGGTGGGGGGCAATAGGAGACACACGGGGCATGAGCGGGAGGTTGGAGGGTAACATGAGGGAAACACGGGACATGAGCGGGGGGTGGGGGAACACGAGGGATGCACGGGGCATGAGCGGGGGGTGCGGGGCAACAGGAGACACGGGGCATGAGCAGGGGTTTGGGGGGGTAACACGAGGGAAACACGGGGCATGAGCGGGGGGTGGGGGAACACGAGGGAGACACGGGGCATGAGCGGGGGGTGGAGGGCAACAGGAGACACATGGGGCAGGAGCAGGGGGTAGGGGGTAACACGGGGCATGAGCAGGGGGTGGGGGAACACGAGGGAGACACGGGGCATGGCCGGGGGGTGGGGGCAACACTTGACACACGGGGCAAGAGCGGGGGGTGGGAGGGAACACTAGGGAGACACAGAGCATGAGCGGGGGTGGGGAGAACACGAGGGAGACACGGGGAATGAGCGGGGGGTGGGGACAACAGGAGACACACGGGGCATGAGCAGGGGGTGGGGGGGACACGAGGGAGACACGGGGCATGAGCAGGGGGTGGGGGCAACAGGAGACACACGGGGCATGAGCGGGGGTGGGGGTACACGAGGGAGACACGGGGCATGAGCGCGGGGTGGTGGGTACAGTTGGGAGACACGGGGCATGAGCGGGGGGTGGGGGTACAGGAGGGGGACACGGGGCATGAGCGGGCGGTGGGGGGAACACGAGGGAGACACGGGCATGAGCAGGTGGTGGGGGAACACGAGGAAGACATGGGGCATGAGCAGGGGGTGGGGGGGTAACATGAGGGAGACACGGGGCATGAGCAGGGGCTGGAGGGTACAGGAGGGAGACACGGGGCATTAGCGAGGCGTGGGGGGCACAAGAGAGACACATGGGGCATAAGCGGGGGGTGGGGGCAACAAGAGAGAGACATGGGGCATGAGCGGGGCTGGGGGGAACAGAAGGGAGACACGGGGCATGAGCGGAGGGTGGGGGGTAACACAAGGGTAACACGGGCCATGAGCGGGGTGTGGGGGGAACACGAGGGAGACACGGGGCATGAGCGGGGGTGGGGGGCAACAGGAGACACACGGGGCATGAGCGGGGGTATGGGAGGGTAACACAAGGGTAACACGGGCCATGAGCGGGGTGTGGGGGGAACACGAGGGAGACACGGGGCATGAGCAGGGGGTGGGGGGCAACAGGAGACACGGGGCATGAGCGGGGGATGGGGTGGAATAGGGGAGACACAGGGCATTAGCGGGGGTGGGGAGAACAGAAGAAACCCAGGGCATGAGCGTGGGGTGGGGGGTAACACAAAGGAGACACGGGGCATGAGCGGGGGGTGGGGGGGAACAGGGCAGATACTGGACATGAGCGGGGGGTGGGGGGTACAGAAGGGAGACACGGGGCATGAGCAGGGGGTGGCGGGTACAGGAGGGAGACACGGGGCATGAGCGGGGGTGGGGGGAACAGGAGGGAGACACAGTGCATGAGCGGGGTGGGGGTTACACAAGGGAAACATGGGGCATGAGCGGGGGTTGGGGGGTAACACAAGGGTAACACGGGCCATGAGCGGGGGGTGGGGGGGTGGAGGGAACAGGGCAGATACTGGGCATGAGCGGGGGGTGGGGGGTAACATAAGGGAAACACGGGGCATGAGAGGGGGTGGGGGGTACAGGAGGGAGACACAGGGCATGAGCGGGGGGTAGGGGGAACCGGAGGGAGACACGGGGCATGAGCGGGGGGTGGGGGACAACAGGAGACAAACGGGGCATGAGCGGGGGGTGGAGGGTAACACGGGGCTTGAGTGGGGGATGGGGGGAACACGAGGAAGACACGGGGCATTAGCGGGGGTGGGGGGCAATAGGAGACACACGGGGCATGAGCGGGAGGGTGGAGGGTAACATGAGGGAAACACGGGACATGAGCGGGGGGTGGGGGAACACGAGGGATGCACGGGGCATGAGCGGGGGGTGCGGGGCAACAGGAGACACGGGGCATGAGCAGTGGTTTGGGGGGGTAACACGAGGGAAACACGGGGCATGAGCGGGGGGTGGGGGAACACGAGGGAGACACGGGGCATGAGCGGGGGGTGGAGGGCAACAGGAGACACATGGGGCAGGAGCAGGGGGTAGGGGGTAACACGGGGCATGAGCAGGGGGTGGGGGAACACGAGGGAGACACAGGGCATGGCCGGGGGGTGGGGGCAACACTTGACACACGGGGCAAGAGCGGGGGGTGGGAGGGAACACTAGGGAGACACAGAGCATGAGCGGGGGTGGGGAGAACACGAGGGAGACACGGGGAATGAGCGGGGGGTGGGGGCAACAGGAGACACACGGGGCATGAGCAGGGGGTGGGGGGAACACGAGGGAGACACGGGGCATGAGCAGGGGGTGGGGGCAACAGGAGACACACGGGGCATGAGCGGGGGTGGGGGTACACGAGGGAGACACGGGGCATGAGCGCGGGGTGGTGGGTACAGTTGGGAGACACGGGGCATGAGCGGGGGGTGGGGGTACAGGAGGGGGACACGGGGCATGAGCGGGCGGTGGGGGGAACACGAGGGAGACACGGGCATGAGCAGGTGGTGGGGGAACACGAGGAAGACATGGGGCATGAGCAGGGGGTGGGGGGGTAACATGAGGGAGACACGGGGCATGAGCAGGGGCTGGAGGGTACAGGAGGGAGACACGGGGCATTAGCGAGGGGTGGGGGCACAAGAGAGACACATGGGGCATGAGCGGGGGGTGGGGGGAACAAGAGAGAGACATGGGGCATGAGCGGGGCTGGGGGGAACAGAAGGGAGACACGGGGCATGAGCGGAGGGTGGGGGGTAACACAAGGGTAACACGGGCCATGAGCGGGGTGTGGGGGGAACACGAGGGAGACACGGGGCCTGAGCGGGGGTGGGGGGCAACAGGAGACACACGGGGCATGAGCGGGGGTATGGGAGGGTAACACGAGGGAAACACAGGGCATGAGCAGGGGGTGGGGGAACACGAGGGAGACACGGGGCATGAGTGGGGGTTGGGGGGCAACAGGAGACACACGGGGCATGAGCGGGGGGTGGGGGGAACAGGAGGGAGACACGGGCATGAGCGGGGGTGGGAGGGAACACTAGGGAGACACAGAGCATGAGCGGGGGTGGGGGGAACACGAGGGAGACACAGGGCATGAGCGGGGGGCAGGGGGAACAGGAGGGAGACACCGGGCATGAGCGGGGGGATGGGGGGTTACACAAGGGAAACACGGGGCATGAGCGGGTGGTGGGGGAACACGAGGGAGACACGGGCATGAGCGGGGGGTGGGGGGCAACAGGAGACACACGGGGCATGATCGGGGGATGAGGGAACACGAGGGAGACACGGGGCATGAGCAGGGGGTGGGGGGCAACAGGAGACACGGGGCATGAGCGGGGGGTCGGGTGGAATAAGGGAGACACAGGGCATTAGCGGGGGTCAGGGGAACAGAAGAAACACATGGCATGAGTGTGGGGTGGTGGGTAACACATGGACATGAGCAGGGGGTGGGGGGTACAGGAGGGAGACACAGGGCATGAGCAGGGTGTGGCGGGTACAGGAGGGAGACAAGGGGCATGAGTGGGGGTGGGGGGAACAGGAGGGAGACACGGGGCATGAGCGGGGTGGGGGGTAACACAAGGGAAACATGGGGCATGAGCGGGGGTTGGGGGGTAACACAAGGGTAACACGGGCCATGAGCGGGGGGTGGGGGGGTGGAGGGAACAGGGCAGATACTGGGCATGAGCGGGGGGTGGGGGGTAACACAAGGGAAACACAGGGCATGAGGGGGTGGGGGGTACAGGAGGGAGAAACAGGGCATGAGCAGGGGGTAGGGGGAACAGGAGGGAGACACGGGGCATGAGCGGGGGGTGGGGGGTAACACAAGGGAAACACGGGGCATGAGCGGGGGGCAGGGGGACACACGAAGGAGACACGGGGCATGAGCAGGGGTGGGGGGCAACAGGAGACACACCGGCATGAGCGGGGGGTGGGGGGGTGGAGGGAACAGGGCAGATACTGGGCATGAGCGGGGGGTGGGGGGTAACACAAGGGAAACACGGGGCATGAGGTGGGGTGGGGGTACAGGAGGGAGACACAGGGCATGAGCGGGGGTAGGGGGAACAGGAGGGAGACACGGGGCATGAGCGGGGGGGTGGGGGGTAACACAAGGGAAACACGGGGCATGATCGGGTGGTGGGGGGAACACGAGGGAGACACAGGGCATGAGCGGGGGGTGGGGGGCAACAGGAGACACAGGGGGCATGCTCGGGGGATGGGGGGACCACAAGGGAGACACGGGGCATGAGCAGGGGGTGGGGGGCAACAGGAGACACGGGGCATGAGCGGGGGGTGGGGTGGAATAGGGGAGACACAGGGCATTAGCGGGGGTGGGGAGAACAGAAGAAACCCAGGGCATGAGCGTGGGGTGGGGGGTAACACACAGGAGACACGGGGCATGAGCGGGGGGTGGGGGGGAACAGGGCAGATACTGGACATGAGCGGGGGGTGGGGGGTACAGGAGGGAGACACGGGGCATGAGCAGGGGGTGGCGGGTACAGGAGGGAGACACGGGGCATGAGCGGGGGTGGGGGGAACAGGAGGGAGACACAGTGCATGAGCGGGGTGGGGGTTACACAAGGGAAACATGGGGCATGAGCGGGGGTTGGGGGGTAACACAAGGGTAACACGGGCCATGAGCGGGGGGTGGGGGGGTGGAGGGAACAGGGCAGATACTGGGCATGAGCGGGGGGTGAGGGGTAACATAAGGGAAACACGGGGCATGAGAGGGGGTGGGGGGTACAGGAGGGAGACACAGGGCATGAGCGGGGGGTAGGGGGAACCGGAGGGAGACACGGGGCATTAGCGGGGGGTGGGAGGTAACACAAGGGAAACACGGGGCATGAGCGGGGGGTGGGGGGGACACGAAGGAGACACGGGGCATGAGCAGGGGTGGGGGGCAACAGGAGACACACGGGGCATGAGCGGGGGGTTGCCGGAACAGGGCAGATACTGCACATGAGCAGGGGTTGGGGGGTACAGGAGGGAGACAGGGAGCATGAGCGGGGGTGGGGGGAAGAAGAGAGAGACATGGGGCATGAGCGGGGAGTGGGGGGATCAGGAGGGAGACACGGGACATGAGCGGGGTGGGGTTAACACAAGGGAGACACGAGGCATGAGCGGGGGGTGGGGGGACAGGGGAGACACAGCGCATGAGTGGGTGGTCGGGGGGAACACGAGGGAGACATGGGGCATGAGCGGGGGGTGGGGGGCACCAGGAGACACATGTGGCATGAGCGGGGGTCGGGAGAACACCAGGAAGACAGGGGGCATGAGCGGGGGGTGGAGGGAACACGAGGGAGACACGGGGCATGAGCGGGGGGTGGGGGGAACACGAGGGAGACACGAGGCATGAGCGGGGGGAACATGAGGGAGACACGGGGCATGAGCGGGGGGTGGGGGTGTAACACGAGGGAGACACGGGGCATGAGTGGGGGGTGGGGTGGAACAGCGGAGACACAGGCATGAGCGGGGGGTGGGGGGAACAGAGGAAAAACAGGGCATGAGCGGGGGGTGGCGGTAACACAAGGGAGACACGGGGCATGGGTGGGGGGAACAGGGCAGATACTGGACATGAGCGGGGGTGGGCGGTACAGGAGGGAGACACGGGGCATGAGCGGGGGGTGGGGGGTACTAGAGGGAGACACAAGGCATGAGCGGGGGGTGGGGGGTAACACAAGGGAAACATGGGGCATGAGCGGGGGTTTGTGGCAAACACGAGGGAGACACGGGCATGAGCGGGGGTGCGGGGCAACAGGAGACACACCGGCATGAGCAGGGGGTGGGGGGGTGGAGGGAACATGGCAGATACTGGGCATGAACGACGGTGGGGGGTAACACAAGGGAAACACGGGGCATGAGGGGGGAGGGGGGTACCGGAGGGAGACACAGGGCATGAGCGGGGGGTAGGAGGAACAGGATGGAGACACGGGGCATGAGCGGGGGGTGGGGGGTAACACAAGGGAAACACAGGGCATGAGCAGGGTGTGGGGGGACACACGAAGAGCGAAGGAGAAACGGGGCATGAGCGGGGTGGGGGGCAACAGGAGACACACGGGGCATGAGCGGGGGGTGGCCGGAACAGGGCAGATACTGCGCATGAGCAGGGGTTGGGGGGGTACAGGAGGGAGACACGGGGCATGAGCGGGGGGTGGGGGGTACAGGAGGGAGAAACGGAGCATGAGCGGGGTGGGGGGAACAAGAGAGAGACATGGGGCATGAGCGGGGGTGGGGGGAACAGGAGGGAGACAAGGGACATGAGCGGGGGTGGGGGGTAACACAAGGGAAACACGGGGCAGGAGCGGGGGGTGGGGGGAAACATGAAGGAGACATGGGGCATGTGCATGGGTGGGGTGCAACATGAGACACACAGGGCATGAGCGGGGGTGGGCGGAACAGGGCAGATACTGGGCATGAGCGGGTGGTGTGGGGTACAGGAGGGAGACACGGGGAATGAGCGAGGGGTGGGGGGTACACAAGGAAGACACGGGGCATGAGCGGGGGGTGGAGGGCAACAGGAAACACACGGGGCATGAACGGGGGGTGGAAGGTACACAAGGGAGACACGGGGCATGAGCGGGGGGACGCGGGGTAACACGGGGCTTGAGTGGGGGATGGGGGAACATGTTGGAGACACGGGACATTAGCGGGTGCGGGGGGCAACAGGAGACACACGGGGCATGAGCGGGGGGTGGGGTGTAACACAAGGGAAACATGGGGCATGAGCAGGGGTTGGGGGGAAACACGAGGGAGACACGGGTATGATCGGGGGTTGGGGGCCAACAGGAGACACACTGGCATGAGCGGGGGGTGGGTGGTGGAGGGAACAAGGCAGATACTGGGCATGAGCTGGGGGTGGGGGGTAACACAAGGGAAACACGGCGCGGGGTGGGGGTGGGGGTGGGGGGTACAGGAGGGAGACACAGGGCATGAGCGGGGGTAGGGGGAACAGGAGGGAGACACGGGGCATGAGCAGGGGGTGGGGAGAACACAAGGAAGACACGGGGCATGAGCGGGAGGTGGAGGGAACACGAGGCAGACACGGGGCATGAGCGGGGGTTGGAGGGAACACAAGGGAGACATAAGGCATGAGCGGGGGGAACACGAGGGAGACACGGGGCATGAGCAGGGGGTGGGGGGCAACAGGAGACACAGGGCATGAGCGGGGGGTGGAATAGGGGAGACACAGGGCATTAGCGGGGGGTGGGGGGAACAGAAGAAACACAGGGCATGAGCGTGGGGTGGGGGGTAACACAAGGGAGACACGGGGCATGAGCGGGGGTGGGCGGAACAGGGCAGATACTGGGCATGAGCGGGTGGTGGGGGGTACAGGAGGGAGACACGGGACATGAGCGGGTGTGGGGGGTACAGGAGGGAGACACAGGGCATGAGCAGGGGGTGGCGGGTACAGGGGGGAGACACAGGGATGAGCGGGGGTGGAGGGAACAGGAGGGAGACACGGGGCATGAGCAGGGTGGGGGTAACACAAGGGAAACATGGGGCATGAGCGGGGGTTGGGGGGAAACACGAGGGAGACACGGGCATGAGCGGGGGGTGGGGGAGTGGAGGGAACAGGGCAGATACTAGGCATGAGCAGGGGGTGGGGGGTAACACAAGGGAAACACGGGGCATGAGAGGGGGTGGGGGGTACAGGAGGGAGACACAGGGCATGAGCGGGGGCTAGGGGGAACAGGAGGGAGACACGGGGTATGAGCGGGGGTGGGGGGTAACACAAGGGAAACACGGGGCATGATCGGGGGGTGGGGGGACACACGAAGGAGACACGGGGCATGAGCGGGGGTGGGGGGGCAACAGGAGACACACGGGGCATGAGCGGGGGGTGGCCGGAAAAGGGCAGATACTGCATATGAGCAGGCGTTGGGGGGTACAGGAGGGAGACATGGGGCATGAGCAGAGGGTGGGGGTACAGGAGGGAGAAACGGAGCATGAGCTGGGGTGCGGGGAACAAGAGAGAGACATGGGGCATGAGCGGGGGGTGGGGGGAACAGGAGGGAGACACGGGACATGAGCGGGGGTGGGGTGTAACACAAGGGAAACACGGGGCAGGAGCGGGGGGTGGGGGGAAAAACGAAGGAGACACGGGGCATGTGCGTGGGTGGGGCGCAACAGGAGACAGACGGGGCATGAGCCGGGGTGGGCGGAACAGGGCAGATACTGGGCATGAGCGGGTGGTGTGGGGTACAGGAGGGAGACACGAGGCATGAGCGAGGGGTAGGGGGTACACAAGGAAGACACAGGGCAGGAGTGGGGGGCAACAGGAAACACACGGGGCATGAGCGAGGGGTGGAAGGTACACAAGGGAGACACGGGGCATGAGCGGGGGGTCGCGGGGTAACACGGGGCTTGAGTGGGGGATGGAGGGAACACGAGGGAGACACGGGATATTAGCAGGGGTGGGGGGCAACAGGAGACACACGGGGCATGAGCGGGGGGCAGGGGTGTAACACGAGGGAAACATGGGGCATAAGCAGGGGTTGGGGGAAACACGAGGGGGACACGGGCATGAAAGGGGGTTGTGGGCCAACAGGAGACACACTGGCATGAGCGGGGGGTGGGTGGTGGAGGGAACAGGGCAGATACTGGGCATGAGCGGGGGGTGGGGGGTATCACAAGGGAAACACGGCGCATGAGGGGGTGGGGGGTACAGGAGGGAGACACAGGGCATGAGCGGGGGGTAGGGGGAACAGGAGGGAGACACGGGGCATGAGCGGGGGGTGGGGGTTAACACAAGGGAAACACGGGGCATGAGCAGGGGTGGGGGGCACACGAAGGAGACACAGGGCAGGATTTGGGGGCACCAGGAGACACACGTGGCATGAGCAGGGGGTGGGGGGCAATAGGAGACACATGGGGCATGAGCGGGGGGTGGGGAGAACTCAAGGAAGACACGGGGCATGACCGGGGGGTGGAGGGAACACGAGGCAGACACGGGGCATGAGCCGGGGGTGGGGGAACATGAGGGAGACACGAGGCATGAGCGGGGGGAACACGAGGGAGACACGGGGCATGAGCAGGGGTTGGGGGGCAACAGGAGACACAGGGCATGAGCCGGGGGTGGGGTGGAATAGGGGAGACACAGGGCATTAGCAGGGGGTGGGGGGTAACACAAGGGAAACACGGGGCATGAGGGGGGATGGGAGGTACAGGAGGGAGTCACAGGGCATGAGCGTGGGCTAGGGGGAACAGGAGGGAGACACAGGGTATGAGCGGGGGTCGGGGGTAACACAAGAGAAACACGGGGCATGATCGGGGGGTGGGGGGACACACGAAGGAGACACGGGGCATGAGCGGGGGTGGGGGGCAACAGGAGACACACGGTGCATGAGCGGGGGGTGGCCGGAACAGGGCAGATACTGCGCATGAGCGGGGTTTGGGGGGTACAGGAGGGATACACGGGGCATGAGCGGGGGGTGGGGGTACAGGAGGCAGACACGGTGCATGAGTGGGGGTGGGGGAACAAGAGAGAGACATGGGGCATGAGCGGGGGGTGGGGGGAACACGAGGGAAACACAGGGCATGAGCGGAGGGTGGGGTGGAATAGGGGAGACACAGGGCATTAGCGGGGGGTGGGGGAACAGAAGAAACACAGGGCATGAGCATGGGGTGGGGGGTAACACAAGGGTGACACGGGGCATGAGCGGGGGGTGGGGGGGAACAGAGCAGATACTGGACATGAGCAGGGGTTGGGGGGTACAGGAGGGAGACACGGGGCATGAGCAGGGAGTGGCGGGTACAGGAGGGAGACACGGGGCATGAGCGGGGGTGGGGGGAACAGGAGGGAGACACAGGGCATGAGCGGGGTGTGGGGTAACACAAGGGAAACATGGGGCATGAGCGGGGGTTGGGGGAAACACAAGGGAGACACGGGCATGAGCGGGGGGTGGGGGGCAACAGGAGACACACCGGCATGAGCGGGGGTGGGGGGGTGGAGGGAACAGGGCAGATACTGGGCATGAGCGGGGGTGGGGGGTAACACAAGGGAAACACGGGGCATGAAGGGGGTGGGGGTACAGGAGGGAGACACAGGGCATGAGCGGGGGCTAGGCGGAACAGGAGGGAGACACGGGGTATGAGCGGGGGTGGGGGTAACACAAGGGAAACACGGGGCATGATCGGGGGGTGGGGGGACACACAAAGGAGACACGGGGCATGAGTGGGGTTGGGGGGCAACAGGAGACACACGGGGCATGAGCGGGGGTGGCCGGAACAGGGCAGATACTGCGCATGAGCGGGGTTTGTGGGGTACAGGAAGGAGACACTGGGCATGAGCGGGGGTGGGGGGTACAGGAGGGAGATACGGAGCATGAGCGGGGGTGGGGGGAACAAGAGAGAGACATGGTGCATGAGTGGGGGGTGGGAGGAACAGGAGGGAGTCACGGGACATGAGCGAGGGTGGGGGGCAACAGGAGACACACGGGGTATGAGCGGGGGGTGGGCAGAACAGGGCAGATACTGGGCATAAGCGGGTGGTGGGGGGTACAGGAGTGAGACACGGGGCATGAGCGAGGGGTGGGCAGTACACAAGGAAAACACGGGCATGAGCGGGGGGTGGGGGACAACGGGAGACAAACGGGGCATGAGCGGGGGTGGAGGGTACACAAGGGAGACACGGGGCATGAGCTGGGGGTCGCGGGGTAAAACGGGGCTTGAGTTGGGGATGGGGGAACACGAGGGAGACACGGGGCATTAGCGGGGGTGGGGGGGCAACAGGAGACACACGGGGCATGAGCGGGAGGGTGAAGGGTAACATGAGGGAAACACGGGGCATGAGCGGGGGGTGGGGGGAACACGAGGGAGGCACGGGGCATGAGCGGGGGTGGGGGGCAACAGGAGACACGGGGCATGAGCGGGGGTTTGGGGGGGTAACACGAGGGAAACACGGGGCATGAGCAGGGGTGGGGGAACACGGTGGAGACACGGGGCATGAGCGGGGGGTGGAGGGCAACAGGAGACACATGGGGCAGGAGCAGGGGGTAACACGGGGCATGAGCGGGGAGTGGGGGGAACACGAAGGAGACACGGGGCATGGCCGGGGGGTGGGGGCAACACTTGACACACTGGGCAAGAGCGGGGGGTGGGGGGAACACGAGGGAGACACAGGGCATGAGCGGGGGTGGGGGGAACACGAGGGAGACACAGGGAATGAGCGGGGGGTGGGGGCAACAGGAGACACACGGGGCATGAGCGGGGGGTGGGGGTACACAAGGGAGACACGGGGCATGAGTGTGGGGTGGGGGGTACAGTTGGGAGACACGGGGCATGAGCGGGGGTGGGGGGAACAGGAGGGGGACACGGGGCAGGAGCGGGCAGTGGGGGGAACACGAGGGAGACACGGGGCATGAGCAGGTGGTGGGGGTACAGGAGGGAGACACGGGGCATTAGCAGGGGGTGGGGGGCACAAGAGAGACACATGGGGCATGAGCAGGGGGTGGGGAGAACAAGAGAGAGACATGGGGCATGAGCGGGGGAACAGAAGGGAGACAGGGGGCATGAGCGGAGGGTGGGAGGTAACACAAGGGTAACACGGGCCATGAGCAGGGGGTGGGGGGAACACGAGGGAGACACGGGGCATGAGCGGGGGTGGGGGGCAACAGTAGACACACAGGGCATGAGCGGGGGGGATGGGAGGGTAACACGAGGGAAACACAGGGCATGAGCAGGGGGTGGGGGAACACGAGGGAGACACAGGGCATGAGCAGGGGTTGGGCGGAACAGGGCAGATACTGGGCATGAGCGGGTGGTGGGGGGTACAGGAGGGAGACACGGGGCATGAGCGAGGGGTGGGCAGTACACAAGGAAGACACGGGGCATGAGCGGGGGGTGGGGGACAACAGGAGACAAACGGGGCATGAGCGGGGGGTGGAGGGTACACAAGGGAGACACGGGGCATGAGCGGGGGGTCGCGGGGTAACACGGGGCTTGAGTTGGGGATGGGGGGAACACGAGGGAGACACGGGGCATTAGCAGGGGTGGGGGGGTGGAGGGAACAGGGCAGATACTGGGCATGAGCGGGGGTGGGGGGTAACACAAGGGAAACACAGGGCATGAGGGGGGTGGGGGTACAGGAGGGAGACACAGGGCATGAGCGGGGGCTAGGGGGAACAGGAGGGAGACAAGGGGTATGAGCGGGGGTGGGGGGTAACACAAGGGAAACACGGGGCATGATCGGGGGTGGGGGGACACACGAAGGAGACACGGGGCATGAGCGGGGTTGGGGGGCAACAGGAGACACACGGGGCATGAGCGGGGGTGGCCGGAACAGGGCAGATACTGCGCATGAGCGGGGTTTGTGGGGTACAGGAAGGAGACACTGGGCATGAGCGGGGGTGGGGGGTACAGGAGGGAGACACGGAGCATGAGCGGGGGTGGGGGGAACAAGAGAGAGACATGGTGCATGAGTGGGGGGTGGGAGGAACAGGAGGGAGTCACGGGACATGAGCGAGGGTGGGGGGTAACACAAGGGACACACGGGACATGAGCGGGGGTTGGGGGGAAACACGAAGGAGACACAGGGCATGAGCGGGGGTGGGGGGCAACAGGAGACACACGGGGTATGAGCGGGGGGTGGGGGGAACAGGGCAGATACTGGGCATGAGCGGGTAGTGGGGGGTACAGGAGGGAGACACGGGGCATGAGCGAGGGGTGGGCAGTACACAAGGAAGACACGGGGCATGAGCGTGGGGTGGGGGACAGCAGGAGACAAACGGGGCATGAGCGGGGGTGGAGGGTACACAAGGGAGACACGGGGCATGAGCGGGGGGTCGCGGGGTAACACGGGGCTTGAGTTGGGGATGGGGGAACACGAGGGAGACACGGGGCATTAGCGGGGGTGGGGGGGCAACAGGAGACACACGTGGCATGAGCGGGAGGGTGAAGGGTAACATGAGGGAAACACGGGGCATGAGCGGGGGTGGGGGGAACACGAGGGAGGCACGGGGCATGAGCAGGGGGTGGGGGGCAACAGGAGACACGGGGCATGAGCGGGGGTTTGGGGGGGTAACACGAGGGAAACACGGGGCATGAGTGGGGGTGGGGGAACACGGTGGAGACACGGGGCATGAGCGGGGGGTGGAGGGCAACAGGAGACACATGGGGCAGGAGCAGGGGGTAACACGGGGCATGAGCTGGGGGTGGGGGGAACACGAAGGAGACACGGGGCATGGCCGAGGGGTGGGGGCAACACTTGACACACTGGGCAAGAGCGGGGGGTGGGGGGAACACGAGGGAGACACAGGGCATGAGCGGGGGTGGGGGGAACACGAGGGAGACACAGGGAATGAGCGGGGGTGGGGGCAACAGCGACACACGGGGCATGAGCAGGGGGTGGGGGGAACACGAGGGAGACACGGGGCATGAGCAGGGGGTGGGGGCAAGAGGAGACACACGGGGCATGAGCGGGGGGTGGGGGTACACGAGGGAGACACGGGGCATGAGCGCGGGGTGGGGGGTACAGTTGGGAGACACGGGGCATGAGCGGGGTTGGGGTGAACAGGAGGGGGACACGGGGCAGGAGCGGGCGCTGGGGGGAACACGAGGGAGACACGGGGCATGAGCAGGTGGTGGGGGTACAGGAGGGAGACACGGGGCATTAGCAGGGGGTGAGCGGCACAAGAGAGACACATGGGGCATGAGCGGGGGGTGGGGGAACAAGAGAGAGACATGGGGCATGAGCGGGGGAACAGAAGGGAGACACGGGGCATGAGCGGAGGGTGGGAGGTAACACAAGGGTAACACGGGCCATGAGCAGGGGGTGGGGGGAACACGAGGGAGACGCGGGGCATGAGCGGGGGTGGGGGGCAACAGTAGACACACGGGGCATGAGCGGGGGGGATGGGAGGGTAACACGAGGGAAACACAGGGCATGAGCAGGGGGTGGGGGAACACGAGGGAGACACAGGGCATGAGCGGGGGTTGGGCTGAACAGGGCAGATACTGGGCATGAGCGGGTGGTGGGGGGTACAGGAGGGAGACACGGGGCATGAGCGAGGGGTGGGCAGTACACAAGGAAGACACGGGGCATGAGCGGGGGGTGGGGGACAACAGGAGACAAACGGGGCATGAGCGGGGGGTGGAGGGTACACAAGGGAGACACGGGGCATGAGCGGGGGGTCGCGGGGTAACACAGGGCTTGAGTTGGGGATGGGGGGAACACGAGGGAGACACGGGGCATTAGCAGGGGTGGGGGGCAACAGGAGACACACGGGGCATGAGCGGGAGGGTGAAGGGTAACATGAGGGAAACACGGGGCATGAGCGGGGGGTGGGGGTACACGAGGGAGGCACGGGGCATGAGCGGGGGGCGCGGGGCAATAGGAGACAATGGGCATGAGAGGGGTTTTGGGGGGTAACACGAGGGAAACACGGGGCATGAGCGGAGGGTGGGGGAACACAAGGGAGACACGGGGCCTGAGCGGTGGGTGGAGGGCAACAGTAGACACATGGGGCAGGAGCAGGGGGTAGGGGGTAACACGGGGCATGAGCGGGGGGTGATGGGAACACGAGGGAGACACGGGGCATGGCCGGGGGATGGGGGCAACACTTGACACATGGGGCAAGAGCGGGGGGAACACGAGGAAGACACAGGGCATGAGCGGGGGTGGGGGGAACACAAGGGAGACACGGGGAATGAGCGGGGGGTGGGGGCAACAGGCGACACACGGGGCATGAGCAGGGGGTGGGGGAACACGAGGGAGGCACGGGGCATGAGCAGGGGTGGGGGCAACAGGAGACACACAGGGCATGAGCGGGGGTCGGGGGTACACGAGGGAGACACGGGGCATGAGCGCGGGGTGGGGGGTACAGTTGGGAGACACGGGGCATGAGCGGGGGGTGGGGGGAACAGGAGGGGGACACGGGGCATGATCAGGCGGTGGGGGGAACACGAGGGGGACACGGGGCATGAGCAGGTGGTGGGGGGAACACGAGGAAGACATGGGGCATGAGCAGGGGGTGGGGGGTAACATGAGGGAGACACGAGGCATGAGCAGGGGCTCGAGGGTACAGGAGGGAGACACGGGGCATTAGCGGGGGGAGGGGGCACAAGAGAGACACATGGGGCATGAGCGGGGGGTGGGGGAACAAGAGAGAGACATGGGGCATGAGCGGGGGGAACAGAAGGGAGACACGGGGCCTGAGCGGAGGGTGGGAGGTAACACAAGGGTAACACGGGCCATGAGCGGGGGGTGGGGGGACACCAGGGAGACACGGGGCATGAGCGGGGTGGGGGGCAACAGGAGACACACGGGGCATGAGCGGGGGGGATGGGAGGGTAACACAAGGGAAACACAGGGCATGAGCAGGGGGTGGGGGAACACGAGGGAGACACGGGGCATGAGCGGGGGTTGGGGGGCAACAGGAGACACACGGGGCATGAGCGGGGGGTAGGGGGAACAGGAGGAAGACACGGGGCATGAGCGGGGGTGAGGGGTAACACAAGGGAAACATGGGGCATGAGCGGGGCTTGGGGGGCAACAGGAGACACACCGGCATGAGCGGGGGGTGGGGGGTGGAGGGAACAGGGCAGATACTGGGCATGAGCGGGGGGTGGGGGGTAACACAAGGGAAACACGGGGCATGAGGTGGGGGTACAGGAGGGAGACACAGGGCATGAGCGTGGGGTAGGGGGAACAGGAGGGAGACACGGGCATGAGCGGGGGGTTGGGGGTAACACAAGGGAAACACGGGGCATGAGCGGGTGGTGGGGGGAACACGAGGGAGACACGGGCATAAGCGGGGGGTGGGGGGCAACAGGAGGAACACGGAGCATGATCGGGGGATGGGGGGAACACGAGGGAGACCCGGGGCATGAGCGGGGGGTGGGGTGGAATAGGGGAGACACAGGGCATTAGCGGGGGTGGGGGGAACAGAACAAACACAGAGCATGAGCGTGGGGTGGGGGGTAACACAAGGGAGACACGGGGCATGAGCGGGGGTGGGGGGGAACAGGGCAGATACTGGCATGAGCGGGGGGTGGGGGTACAGGAGGGAGACACGGGGCATGAGCAGGGGGTGGCGTGTACAGGAGGGAGACAGGGGGCATGAGCAGGGGTGGGGGGAACAGGAGGGAGACACGGAGCAGGAGCGGGGTGGGGGTAACACAAGGGAAACATGGGGCATGAGCGGGGGTTGGCGGGGTAACACAAGGGTAACACGGGCCATGAGCGGGGGGTGGGGGGTGGAGGGAACAGGGCAGATATTGGGCATGAGCGAGGGGTGGGGGGTAACACAAGGGAAACACGGGGCATGAGAGGGGGTGGGGGGTACAGGAGGGAGACTTAGGGCATTAGCGGGGGCTAGGGGCAACAGGAGGGAGACACGGGGTATGAGCGGGGTGGGGGGTAACACAAGGGAAACACGGGGCATGATCGGGGGGTGGGGGGACACACGAAGGAGACACGGGGCATGAGTGGGGGTGGGGGGCAACAGGAGACACACGGGGCATGAGCGGGGGGTGGCCGAACAGGGCAGATACTGCGCATGAGCGGGGTTTGGGGGGTACACGAAGAGACACCGGGCATGAGCGGGGGGTAGGGGGTACAGGAGGGAGACACGGAGCATGAGCGGGGGTGGGGGGAACAAGAGAGAGACATGGGGCATGAGCGGGGGGTGGGGGGAACAGGAGGGAGTCACGGGACATGAGCGGGGGTGGGGGGTAACACAAGGGAAACACGGGACATGAGCGGGGGTTGGGGGAAACACGAAGGAGACACAGGGCATGAGTGGGGGGTGGGCGGAACAGGGCAGATACTGGGCATGAGCGGGTGGTGGGGGGTACAGGAGGGAGACACGGGGCATGAGCGAGGGGTGGGGAGTACACGAGGAAGACACGGGGCATGAGCGGGGGGTGGGGGACAACAGGAGACAAACGGGGCATGAGCGGGGGGTCGCGGGGTAACACGGGGCTGGAGTGGGGGATGGGGGGAACACGAGGGAGACACGGGGCATTAGCGGGGGTGGGTGGCAACAGGAGACACACGGGGCATGAGCGGGAGGGTGGAGGGTAACATGAGGGAAACTGTAACGCTCACCTGATTCCCGTAGAGGCGCCGGTCTTGACTGGGCGTATACCGTATCTTCAAAGGTGATGTGTAACACACGGCTGGCTCTTTGGGCTGGACCTCTGTGCACTGTATGTCTGACTCGAAGGGTAAGATGTCTGCAGATAGAAAATATGGGATTAAGGAACTGGGTTATTGAATGTCTCTCTCTTCTTCCCTTTCTCTTCTCCTGTAGAACCCCAAAGGTTAACGCTCTCACCTTAGGTAAGTGAACGCCATGCTCTCCATCTGCCTCGGGGCAGGGTGCTGTAACCAGTTTCTTCACTGGATAAGGGGAGCAGGCCTCTTGACTTCAGAGGACTGCTGTCCGTCGTTTACTGCACGAACGGTAAGTTTCGAGTAATTCTAATGTCTTTAAAGTCTTTAGTAATGATGTTTCTTGTTTTGCAGGGTTCCGGCGATGGCGGATGACGGGCTGAAGTGAGTTGAAGATGGAGCCCGTGTGATGAATAGAAGCGCCTGGAAGCACGTAAGTAAGCGCTTGTTGCCTGCTTCACGATGCGCTCTAACTGTCTTTTTATTTTGCAGGTACAAGTTCGGAGCGGCTGCAGGGTGCCGGAATACCCACTGGGTTAGATGTGGAAAGGAGTAATGGCACGTGAGTATTAAAGTTCCCCAATGTCTTTAAACGCACCTTGTTTTGTCTTTCAGATGCGGGATGCAGCGCCGAAGGCCTCCGGAGCGTGCAAAGAGTTGGTAAGCCTTTGTCTTTCAGATGCCGGAATGCAGCGCGAGGCGTTGGTGACAGCCGATGGACCAGGTAAGTGAAGAGCTGTCACTGAAGACCGTAATGCTGACCTGTTCTTTCTTGTCTTTATAGGTGTTGCTGAAGACTGGATTCAGGATGGTAAGCCTTTTTCCTTAGGCCCAGGATCAGATGCAGAAGACACGATGAACGTTCTGCTGCAGAGGATGCAGAATAACGCAAAGCAAGATTAATCCATCGGGTGTGGTTTAAATAGCCTCCTGTAGTGCTTAGGTGTCTCCTTCCACAGCCACGCCTAGGTAAGAAAAGAGTTCCTGCTTTCCAGAAGAGTTCCAGTGTTCTGAATCTAGGGAGTGGCTCCTGCCCCACCCAACAGGAAAAGTAGTTCCAAACAGAAGAGGATCAGAGGCTCAACTGGCAGGCAAGTAAGCAGCATGGTCTGCTGCAGGTAAGTCCACCCAAGCATTATGAGCCCGGCGCTTCCAGCGCTGGGACTGGGCATATTTATGAGCCTGGTGCCACTGGCGCCAGGACTGGGTCCAAAAGGTCCCAATTGGGACTGGTTGGCACTTGGAACCTGGGTTATGGATCTGCTTCCAAGGGAGTTGGGAAAACCCTGACCTTTTGGAAGCAGAGATCATGACAGAAACACGGGGCATGAGCGGGGGGTGGGGGAACACGAGGGAGGCACGGGGCATGAGCAGGGGGTGGGGGGCAACAGGAGACACGGGGCATGAGCAGGGGTTTGGGGGGTAACACGAGGGAAACACGGGGCATGAGCGGGGGGTGGGGGAACAAGAGGGAGACACGGGGCATGAGCGGGGGGTGGAGGGCAACAGTAGACACATGGGGCAGGAGCAGGGCGTAGAGGGTAACACGGGGCATGAGCGGGGGGTGGGGGGAACACGGGGGAGACACGGGGCATGGCTGGGGGATGGGGCAACACTTGACACACGGGGCAAGAGCAGGGGTGGGGGGGAACACGAGGGAGACACAGGGCATGAGCGGGGGTGGGGGGAACATGAGGGAGACACGGCGAATGAGCGGGGGGTGTGGGTAACAGGAGACACACGGGGCATGAGCAGTGGGTGGGGGGGAACACGAGGGAGACACACGGGGCATGAGCGGGGGGTGGGGGTACACGAGGGAGACACGGGGCATGAGCGCAGGGTGGGGGGTACAGTTGGGAGACACGGGGCATGAGCGGGGGCTGGGGGGGTACAGGAGGGGGACACGGGGCATGAGCGGGCGGTGGGGGGAACACGAGGGAGACACGGGGCATGAGCAGGTGGTGGGGGAACACGAAGAAGACATGGGGCATGAGCAGGGGGTGGGGGGGTAACATGAGGGAGACACGGGGCATGAGCAGGGGCTGGAGGGTACAGGAGGGAGACACGGGGCATTAGCGGGGGTGGGGGGCACAAGAAAGACACATGGGGCATGAGCGGGGGGTGGGGCGGACAAGAGAGAGACATGGGGCATGAGCGGAGGGTGGGGGGTAACACAAGGGTAACACGGGCAATGAGTGTGGGGTGGGGGTAACACGAGGGAGACACGGGGCATGAGCGGGGGTGGGGGACAACAGGAGACACACGGGGCATGAGCGGGGGATGGGAGGGTAACACGAGGGAAACACAGGGCATGAGCAGGGAGTGGGGGAACACCAGAGAGACACGGGGCATGAGCGGGGGTTGGGGGGCAACAGGAGACACACAGGGCATGAGCAGGGAGTGGGGGGAACAGGAGGGAGACACGGGGCATGAACGGGGGTGGGGGGTAACGCAAGGGAAGGAAACATGGGGCATGAGCGGGGGTTGGGGGAAACACGAGGGAGACACGGGCATGAGCGGGGGGTGGGGGGCAACAGGAGACACACCGGCATGAGCGGGGGGCGGGGTGGTGGAGGGAACAGGGCAGACTGGGCATGAGCGGGGGGTGGGGGTAACACAAGGGAAACACGGGGCATGAGGGGGGTGGGGGGTACAGGAGGGAGACACGGGGCATGAGCGGGGGATAGGGGGATCAGGAGGGAGACACGGGGCATGAGCGGGGGGGTGGAGGGTAACACAAGGGAAACACGGGGCATGAGCAGGTGGTGGGGGGAACACAAGGGAGACACGGGGCATGAGCGGGGGGTGGGGGGCAACAGGAGACACAGGGGGCATGATCGGGGGATGGGGGAACACGAGGGAGACACGGGGCATGAGCAGTGGGTGGGGGGCAACAAGAGACACGGGGCATGAGCGGGGGGTGAGGTGGAATAGGGAGACACAGGGCATTAGCGGGGGTGGGGGGAACAGAAGAAACACAGGGCATGAGCGTGGGGTGGGGGGTAACACAAGGGAGACACAGGGAATGAGCGGTGGGTGGGGGGGAACAGGGCAGATACTGGACATGAGCGGGGTGTAGGGGGTACAGGAGGGAGACACGGGGCATGAGCGGGGGGTGGGGGAACACAATGGAGACACAGGGCATGAGCAAAGGGTGGGGGGTAACACAAGGGAGACATGGGGCATGAGTGGGGGGTACAGGAGGGAGACACGGGGCATGAGCGGGGGGTGGGGGGACAAGAGAGAGACATGGGGCATGAGCGGGCGGTGGGGGGAACAGGAGGGAGACACGGGGCATGACGGGCAGGTGGGGGGTACACGAGGAAGACACGGGGCATGAGCGGGGGGTGGGGGGCAACAGGAGACACACGGGGCATGAGCGGGGGGTGGGGGGTACATGAGGGAGACACGGGGCATGAGCGGAGGTGTGGGGGGTAACATGAGGGATACACGGGGCATGAGTGGGGGGTCGAGGGAACACGAGGGAGACACAGGGCATGAGCGGGGGCAACAGGAGACACATGGGGCATGAGCAGGGGCATGGGGGTTAACACGAGGGAAACACGGGGCATGAGCGGGGGGTGGGGGGAACACGAGGGAGACACGGGGCATGAGGGGGGTGCAGGGCAACAGGAGACACACAGGGCATGAGCAGGCGGTAACACGAGGTAAACACGGGGCATGAGCGAGGGGTGGGGGGAACACGAGGGAGACACGGGGCATGAGCGGGGGTGGGGGGCAACAGGAGACACACGGGGCATGAGTGGGGGGTGGGAGGGAACACGAGGGAGACACGGGGCATGAGTGGCGGGTGGGGGGCAACAGGAGACACACGGGACAGGAGCAGGGGTGTGGGGGGTACACGAGGGAGACACGGGGCATGAGCGGTGGGTGGGGGGTACAGGAGGGAGACACAGGGCATGAGCGGGGGTGGGGTGGTACAGGAGGGAGACACGGGGCATGAGCAGGGGGTGGGGGGTAACACGAGGGAGACACGGGGCATGAGCGGGGGTGGGGTGGAACAGGGGAGACACAGGGCAAGAGCGGGGGGTGGGGGGAACAGAGGAAACACGGGGCATGAGTGGGGGGTGGGGGGGCACAAGGGGGGTGGGGGAATGGGATGGAGACACGGGGCATGAGCGGGGGTGGGAGGGAACACGAGGGAGACACGGGGCATGAGCGGGGGTGGGGGGCAACAGGAGACACACGGGGCATGAGTGGGGGTGGGGGGTACACGAAGGAGACACGGGGCATGAGTGGTGCGTGGGGGGTACAGGAGGGAGACACAGGGCATGAGCGGGGGGTGGGGGGTACAGGAGAGAGACACAGGGCATGAGCAGAGGGTGGGAGGGTAACACGAGGGAGACACGGGGCATGAGCGGGGGGTGGGGTGGAACAGGGGAGACACAGGGCAAGAGCGGGGGGTGGGGGAACAGAAGAAACACGGGGCATGAGTGGGGGGTGAGGGGGCACAAGGGGGTGGGGGAATGGGAGAGAGACACGGGGCATGAGCGGGGGTGGGGGGAAACATGAGGGAGACACAGGGCATGAGTGGGGGGCTGGGGGGGAACAGGGGAGACACAGGGCTTGAACGGGGGTTGGGGGGAACAGGAGGGAGACACGAGGCATGAGCGGGGGGTGGGGGGAACAGGGGAGACACGGGGCATGAGCGGGGGGTGGGGGGTATGGGTGAGAGACACAGGCCATTAGCGGGGGTTGGGGGGAACGGGAGAGAGACACAGGCCATGAGCGGGGGGTGGGGGAATGGGAGAGAGGCACCAGGCATGAGCGGGGGGTGGGGGGAACAGGGGAGACACAGGGCATGAGCGGGGGTGGGGGGAACAGGGGAGACACGGGGCATGAGCGGGTGGTGGGGGGAATGGGTGGAACACACGGAGCTTACTGTGAAACGCTCCATGAACCTATGAACAAAGATGGCGGGCATCTCTCACAATAGATGCACTGCACGCTTCATGGCAGCCAATCAGAGCGCATGTCAGATGTCCGCGTACGTCACGCAAGCGCTTGCCCAATCCCCGTCCTAACCGCGGAGCGAACAGGGAAGTGTGTCCGCAAAGCGGACACAGATATCACTAATTTTTTGCACTTACATTTTTGTCATTTTCTTAAAAACTACTTGACGGATTTACACCAAATAAAACAAAACACGGGGGAGACACAGGGCATGGCTGGGGGATGGGGGCAACACTTGACACACGGGGCAAGAGCAGGGGTGGGGGGGAACACGAGCGAGACACAGGGCATGAGCGGGGGTGGGGGGAACATGAGGGAGACACGGGGAATGAGCGGGGGGTGTGGGTAACAGGAGACACACGGGGCATGAGCAGTGGGTGGGGGGAACACGAGGGAGACACACGGGGCATGAGCGGGGGGTGGGGGTACACGAGGGAGACACGGGGCATGAGCGCAGGGTGGGGGGTACAGTTGGGAGACACGGGGCATGAGCGGGGGCTGGGGGGTACAGGAGGGGGACACGGGGCATGAGCGGGCGGTGGGGGGAACACGAGGGAGACACGAGGCATGAGCAGGTGGTGGGGGAACACGAAGAAGACATGGGGCATGAGCAGGGGGTGGGGGGGTAACATGAGGGAGACACGGGGCATGAGCAGGGGCTGGAGGGTACAGGAGGGAGACACGGGGCATTAGCGGGGGTGGGGGGCACAAGAAAGACACATGGGGCATGAGCGGGGGTGGGGCGAACAAGAGAGAGACATGGGGCATGAGCGGAGGGTGGGGGGTAACACAAGGGTAACACGGGCCATGAGTGTGGGGTGGGGGTAACACGAGGGAGACACGGGGCATGAGGGGGGTGGGGGGCAACAGGAGACACACGGGGCATGAGCGGGGGGGATGGGAGGGTAACACGAGGGAAACACAGGGCATGAGCAGGGGGTGGGGGAACACCAGAGAGACACGGGGCATGAGCGGGGGTTGGGGGGCAACAGGAGACACACAGGGCATGAGCGGGGGGTGGGGGGAACAGGAGGGAGACACGGGGTATGAGCGGGGGTGGGGGGTAACGCAAGGGAAGGAAACATGGGGCATGAGCGGGGGTTGGGGGAAACACGAGGGAGACACGGGCATGAGCGGGGGGTGGGGGGCAACAGGAGACACACCGGCATGAGCGGGGGGCGGGGGGGTGGAGGGAACAGGGCAGATACTGGGCATGAGCGGGGGGTGGGGGGTAACACAACGGAAACATGGGGCATGAGGGGGGTGGGGGGTACAGGAGGGAGACACGGGGCATGAGCGGGGGCTAGGGGGATCAGGAGGGAGACACGGGGCATGAGCGGGGGGGTGGAGGGTAACACAAGGGAAACACGGGGCATGAGCAGGTGGTGGGGGGAACACAAGGGAGACACGGGGCATGAGCGGGGGGTGGGGGGCAACAGGAGACACAGGGGGCATGATCGGGGGATGGGGGAACACGAGGGAGACACGGGGCATGAGCAGTGGGTGGGGGGCAACAAGAGACACGGGGCATGAGCGGGGGGTGAGGTGGAATAGGGAGACACAGGGCATTAGCGGGGGTGGGGGGAACAGAAGAAACACAGGGCATGAGCGTGGGGTGGGGGGTAACACAAGGGAGACACAGGGAATGAGCGGTGGGTGGGGGGGAACAGGGCAGATACTGGACTTGAGCGGGGTGTAGGGGGTACAGGAGGGAGACACGGGGCATGAGCGGGGGGTGGGGGAACACAATGGAGACACAGGGCATGAGCAGAGAGTGGGGGGTAACACAAGGGAGACACGGGGCATGAGTGGGGGGTACAGGAGGGAGACACGGGGCATGAGCGGGGGGTGGGGGGACAAGAGAGAGACATGGGGCATGAGCGGGGGGTGGGGGGAACAGGAGGGAGACACGGGGCATGACGGGCAGGTGGGGGGTACACGAGGAAGACACAGGGCATGAGCGGGGGGTGGGGGGCAACAGGAGACACACGGGGCATGAGCGGGGGGTGGGGGGTACATGAGGGAGACACGGGGCATGAGCGGAGGTGTGGGGGGTAACATGAGGGATACACGGGGCATGAGTGGGGGGTCGGGGGAACACGAGGGAGACACAGGGCATGAGCGGGGGGCAACAGGAGACACATGGGGCATGAGCGGGGGCATGGGGGGTTAACACGAGGGAAACACGGGGCATGAGCGGGGGGTGGGGGGAACACGAGGGAGACACGGGGCATGAGGGGGGTGCAGGGCAACAGGAGACACACAGGGCATGAGCAGGCGGTAACACGAGGTAAACACGGGGCATGAGCGAGGGGTGGGGGGAACACGAGGGAGACACGGGGCATGAGCGGGGGTGGGGGGCAACAGGAGACACACGGGGCATGAGTGGGGGGTGGGAGGGAACACGAGGGAGACACGGGGCATGAGCGGCGGGTGGGGGGCAACAGGAGACACACGGGGCAGGAGCAGGGGTGTGGGGGGTACACGAGAGAGACACGGGGCATGAGCGGTGGGTGGGGGGTACAGGAGGGAGACACAGGGCATGAGCGGGGGTGGGGTGGTACAGGAGGGAGACACGGGGCATGAGCAGGGGGTGGGGGGTAACACGAGGGAGACACGGGGCATGAGCTGGGGTGGGGTGGAACAGGGGAGACACAGGGCAAGAGCGGGGGGTGGGGGGAACAGAGGAAACATGGGGCATGAGTGGGGGGTGTGGGGCACAAGGGGGGTGGGGGAATGGGAGGGAGACACAGGGCATGAGCGGGGGTGGGAGGGAACACGAGGGAGACACGGGGCATGAGCGGGGGTGGGGGGCAACAGGAGACACACGGGGCATGAGTGGGGGTGGGGGGTACACGAGGGAGACACGGGGCATGAGTGGTGCGTGGGGGGTACAGGAGGGAGACACAGGGCATGAGCGGGGGGTGGGGGGTACAGGAGGGAGACACAGGGCATGAGCAGAGGGTGGGAGGGTAACACGAGGGAGACACGGGGCATGAGCGGGGGGTGGGGTGGAACAGGGGAGACACAGGGCAAGAGCGGGGGGTGGGGGAACAGAAGAAACACGGGGCATGAGTGGGGGTGGGGGGGCACAAGGGGGTGGGGGAATGGGAGGGAGACACGGGGCATGAGCGGGGGTGGGGGAAACACAAGGGAGACACAGGGCATGAGTGGGGGGCTGGGGGGGAACAGGGGAGACACAGGGCTTGAACGGGGGTTAGGGGGAACAGGAGGGAGACACGAGGCATGAGCGGGGGGTGGGGGGAACAGGGGAGACACGGGGCATGAGCGGGGGGTGGGGGGTATGGGTGAGAGACACAGGCCATTAGCGGGGGTTGGGGGGAACGGGAGAGAGACACAGGCCATGAGCGGGGGGTGGGGGAATGGGAGAGAGGCACCAGGCATGAGCGGGGGGTGGGGGGAACAGGGGAGACACAGGGCATGAGCGGGGGTGGGGGAACAGGGGAGACACGGGGCATGAGCGGGTGGTGGGGGGAATGGGTGGAACACACGGAGCTTACTGTGAAACGCTCCATGAACCTATGAACAAAGATGGCGGGCGTCTCTCACAATAGACGCACTGCACGCTTCATGGCAGCCAATCAGAGCGCATGTCAGATGTCCGCGGACGTCACGCAAGCGCTTGCCCAATCCCCGTCCTAACCGCGGAGTGAACAGGGAAGTGTGTCCGCAAAGCGGACACAGATATCACTAATTTTTTGCACTTACATTTTTGTCATTTTCTTAAAAACTACTGGATGGATTTACACCAAATAAAACAAAACACGCTTAGGGGACCAAGCTGCCAATCACGCCGCAAATTTAGTGTAAATCCGTCCAGCGGTTTGGGCTGTATGCATGAGCAAAGTTTTTTCCCATTATGTCTATGGGAAAAAAAGAAGGTTTGGGACCCCCCCTATAACTTTGCCCCCCCGGACCAGACCTCACCAAACTTTGCAGAAATATTCAGAGTGGGCCATATTCTTTTTTTTGCAAAGTTTGGTGAGGATTCGTCCAGGGGGAGCAAAGTTATAAGCCACCCAAAAAGTGCTCTTCCTATGGAAACAGCAACTTAACCATAACTACATGGCCACTACCGTGGCCATGTAATATATATATGTATATATTAGAAATACGAACGGCATCAACAGAAACTGTTCAGGTGAGCAGCACTCCACAAGCAAAAAGTGTTCCAATGGCATAATGATCACGGAAAACCAACAGCAAACACTGCATTTCCGGTTGTATTGTATGAAATGTTGGGTGTCCTGACCCACGTTTGAGCTATCATGCTGCAACATTTGGTGCTGTGGGCTTAGAAAATCCAAGATGGCCAAAAAGCCAACATGTGCGCCAGAATCCAGGAGAACCATGCAGTTTGTGCGCACACCAAAATGGTTGCCTAACTTGCCACCCACCAGTGCGGGCATGATGGGCCAGGGTGCCATGAGTGGAATGGGTGCCAAAGGTAAAACAGCAGCGCCTGTTAGCAAAAAAAAAACGCATTAAAATTACCTTTGGTTTCTCTGAATGCCAGCTCAAAATGCCTATTTCAAACATTGCCACATATCCAAAAATCTTACTGAACACCAGCAGACAGTTGGCAGAATGAAGTCTGATGTGCATACAAAATCTGGGAAGATGGAGAGCCCAAAACAATGTTTATAACAGGACTGGCTGAACTATGGATGTCAACAGCTGGAGTGAAATTGGACTTAAAGCCACTAAAATCGAAATGTTTAAATTAAATGAGTGACTACTTTTGAGTGTCACATAGTTTGTAACTGTTGAAATGTCATAGTTTTGAACTTAGAATCAGCATTCTAGCTGCATGTGTAAACATTGTAAGTTTGATTTAAACTGGGAACCCAAAATGACATGTAGCTAAAAACTGGCTTAAAGAGATTCCAATTCTGCCTGACATCTACCCCCACAGGAGTTGAAACTTGATCAAGCAGGTTCCCAGGTCTGGCTGCATTCTGTTGCCCCTGCCAAAAGGAGGTCACACACTCTCTGATTGAATTACCTGGGGACTGCAGGAAACTAAACAAAGGGCCCAGGCAGATGGTTTATTGGGGGGGTCATAAATGGCTTCCTTTTGAACAAAGCCCTTCCTTGACTCAGGCAGATGGTTTATTGGACGGCTCGTAAAGTGGCTTCCTCTTAGGGGAAACTGGGAGGGGCAGTGAATATGCTAGCAGCTGAGCTTGGGGGAAGTGGATAAACCAGTTATTTCACCCTGTGATGTGGGAAGCCACACCCCTTTTTGACCAGGGCATAATTTTAAAAAGATAGATAACTCAAAGTGCGGACTTGTCAGAATTATATAAGTAATATCATTATTTTTGTGATTTTTCTGTGAACATTTTGAGATGCGTTAGGACCCTGTGGTGTATTCTGGGGGGTTGCTAGCGGAAAATAGGGTCTCACTCCAAATGTCTGCATGTTAAAAATCTGACACTTCATCAATTAATGTCCATACTCCTTGCGCACATGTGTGTAAATTTGGGTAAATGTTGGATATTGCAAAACCAGATAAAAAGCGCAAAATGTTGTCATTTTTGAATGCAAGCCCCCAGGAAGATCAGAGGCGGACAAGCATGGACCATAAGGAATATATAATGTGCACATGTAATTTCAACAAATTGTATATCTGGGAAGGATGTATTTGAATCAAATATAGATTTGTGGGCAAACTGACCAGGGGAGGATCCTCTGACCCATAAAACCTACAGCATCACTCTGACTCACATTTCCTTCCCCCAATCATGGGAGAGGGGAGAATTGGGCCAATGACAAGTAGAGAGGGGCAGGCTTAGCTAGGCCCAGGCACACACCCATTTTCAAAAGACATAAAAAGAGCCACCAGAAGCTCGAGAGGACATTCAAATCCAGTTGCTGCAGAGCGTTTTGCCGGACCACACAACATCCAGAAGATACCAGTTCCAGACTGACTTCAGCTACATACTCCAGAACCTAGAACTTATACTTTAGAACCTAAATCAGAGGCCTAAAACCACAAGCTGAGTTCTCTGCAGCAGGCCTCAAATCATTGCAAGCTACTCACAGCCAGGCGAGCTGCTTGAATCCCTTGCCAAGAACTTTTGCCAGGACCAGTGCAGAGATCCAGGAGCCGTGCAGAGACTGCTGTATCCGGACAGACCAGACCAGAGATCCAGAGTGACCCAGACCGCTGTGAGCAGAACCAGAGAGCTGACCCAGATCACTGTGAAGTGCCGAGACCAGAACCGGAGTCCAGTCCAAAACCTGACCAGATCCGCGGTGAGGCCTATTTCAAATTTATATTGTGATTACCTAGCAGAACTGTGCAGAACCAATCTCTTAGTTAAAATAATCTAATCCAAACTATTTTAACCTAAGTAGAACAGCCTCCTAGAAAACGTGTCATCTGTCATTTGTAAAGCTGCACAACTGTCACCTGTCAATTCTGAAGCTACAAGCTGTCACCTGTCATTTTGAGTTTACTTTAAATCCGAAAAACTACCTTTATTTAATCATCCGTATCTCAGCTTTCCAACGAACCTAGACCCGAACCTTATACTTTTGCCGTAATCACGATTCACGCACTCGCGAATTTTGCCGCGATTTGCGATTTGAGCTGATTTCTTTACCTGTAAAAAGATAGCAGCTTTTTGCTTTCCTCTGCTAAAAATGTGTTTGCCTCTTAATAACCATCCCTGAATCATTGCTAAAGTGAGCCTGAGCTCATCCCAAGTATCTCTCACTCACCCTGAACCTCCTAAAGGGAACTAAAAGCATTTTCAGCATATTTCTCACTTTATTGCCACCACATTCAAAGCACTTGGGCCTGTGTTTTAAAACTCATACCTGTTTTCTCTAAGCTTGCTGGGGGGGAACTGAATTTCGTATTGTATTTGATTGCATTCCTGAGAACTGTGTGCTCCTCTTTCCATCTACTTCCATGCCTTACATTGTATAGGGGAGGGGGGTGAATTGCCAGAGAAAAAGTGATTATATTAACTTTTGCTAAAATCATATCAAGTATTTCTGTACTGCATTTTATTCCTCATTGCTTTTCCCTTGAAATCATAAAAATATTTTTGCTACTTGATCCATCCTATACTAACTCCTCATTGATTATAAAGAAGTGTGCTAGTGTCAGATTACCCATTGTTGATTAACATTATATTTATAAGGGCGATATCGATTATTAATTTATTATAAAAGCGTGGTATCTATATTTTGTCTTATTTCGCAAATAAACCTTTTAAACTTGCAAAACAGAACTACTTCTTGGCTCAGTTGGGTCAGGGGGATTCTAAGAGAGGGGTGTTATATAGGGGTAGTCATCCAGAACTCATGAACTGGACATAAAGATATATCAATAAGGGTTTCCATTCAGTATCCCAGACTAGGCATTGACTTAGCTGTAGTGTTGAATTGAATCTTCTTACAAATTGGGGGCTCGTAGCCGGGGATTCCGGATTAGACCTATCACTTGTGCAGATTAGTACAGTGTGCTAACTGACAAGATACATACATCCGGTCGGATCACCACGTTGTGTTACGCTGTAAAGCACTCCTCAAAAGGACGCTCTAAGGGAAAGGTCTGTTTTGCAAAAATAAAATACAAACTTCTGTAAGTCAGGAAGGAACTCAAATTCCAGAATGACGACCTTGGTAGATATGAAAATAGCCAGAGAGCACTTCTTACATAAGCTATTTGTGAGAGGTGAGTGGACTCATCAAGACCAGACGGTCTGGTTGCAGGCAATCGCACCCCAGATCACTGAAACAGGGTCAGATATATGGAGAGACCAGGGTCCCTTACATGTGGCCCTGAGTGAACTATATATGGCCCCTAAGGCCAAGGATGAGCACAACAAGATTGCCAGGGTAGCGGCATATTTATATTTACATATGGGAGCCATGCAGGACAAATGTGCTGAAGGCCAAGATCTGGCGAGTAGGCAACTGCTGGCATTACAGCAGGCCCATCTGATCTAGACTCTTCTGAGCAGAGGCTGCACAGAAGCCAGGAGTCCGAAAATGAGAGTAGACAGTACATCATTAAAATAAAGAAGGATATGGATATCCTGCAACAGGAAAAGACGGACATGGATACCAGAATTCTGGCTTTGCAGAAGGAGCACCAAGACAGTCTGGACTCCTTACTGCAGAGCCAGAAATAGCTGGAGCAACAGATCAATTTCAAAAGGGCATGCACAGAGCAGGTAGCCATCCAACTAGACAGAGAGAATGAGGAAAGCAATACATTGATTTTGAAAGACCTGGATACCCAGGCAGAGTTTGATGAAGAACACCAGAAGGCTGGTGCCTTCCAAAGGCAAAGGGACGACCTGGCGGCACAGATGCAGACGCTTAGTCATGAAAGGGATACCTTAGGCCAGGAAGTCTGCCACTTAAAAAGGAAAATGGAAGAAAATCACCTGGCCCTCCAGGGACTGGGTGACCTCCAAAAAGAACACCAGAACTTGTTAGAGCACACCAGGAGGGTGGAGGATGCTCTGGCAAGAAAGGAGCAGGCCAATAGGGACACAGCTCAGGAGGTAACCCTCCTGCAGCAGAGACTGGCCCAGTACTCCAGGACCAATCAGGAGGCACAGAGAGAAAATGAGGCTCTCTGTCAGCACAATGATAGGCTCCAGCAACAGGTAGTGATGCAGGAGAGACTGATAGAGTCTAGTAAGGCCTTAACTGAGGAACTGAAAGCGCAGGCTCTTGCATTGCAACAGGGAGCATGGGCGATAGAGACCAGGTTTGCTGGGAGAAGGAGACTCCTGAGCATAACCTCAGGAGCCCTACTACCAGAGGCCTTCATATCTCTCAGTCCCTGGACTCTGCCAACCCCATGTCCCCTGGCGCACATGAGCACCGGGCCACAGGGATGGCAGATTACTATCCAACCGGAAGTATGGGGCTCATAGGCAAGTACCTCCCAGGAAAGGAGGGGCGAGCATCCGGGTATGGGCACCCAAGCACAGTGCAATTTAGTGGGGAACCCCAGGAGAGTAGGCCCATTAAGGGCATCCTGAAAACCTCTGCCCAGTTAGGTCAGTGGGGGGGGTACCCATCAAATCCTGGCAGCAAGGAGGGATCTGAAGTCTCCTCTGAGCATTACAGGACACAGGAGAACAGGTCCCCACATTCTGCCAGCCATTCCCAGGCTTGCAGAATCCGGGAAAACCTGGAAGATCAGACGGGCACCTCTGGGAGCAGCGCTTCTGAGTCGGAGGATGAATGGACCAGGGTTACCCGAACCAAAAAGGCCAATAAGGCAAAAAGGGCCTTGCTTAAGGACCCCTTAAAGCAGATCAAGGCAATCAGGAGTGTCATCACTCCTTATCATAAGAACGCCAAGCATTCCGTTTGGGAACACTTGGAGCTCTATGAGCAAATGATGGAGACTTTCCATTTGAAGGACAGCAGTAGCTGCATCCAGTACGTCAAATGAACATTCTCCCCAGAATACTCCAGTTTCTTTGCGGGGCTGGAGGACCAAAATCATTTAAGATGGTCCACCTATAAGGCGGCCATCTTGAAACATTTTTCTGTTCACAGAAATCCTCAAGAGGCTCGCAAGGCAGCCTACAATTTGCAATGTGGGGAGGATCAGGCCCCACAAGAGTTTGTGCAAGAATTAAATCGTGCTTTTGCGCAGACCACCAGAAGGGTGCGCACGGACAGCAGAGAATTTATCAATACGTTTTTCCACGCCTTACCCAAATACATAATGACCCAGCTTGTGAGAGATTTTCATGAGAAAAGATCTTTAGACTGGGTCATTGAACAGGCTACCCAGATCTATGAGGTGCAGAAGCCCATCGAAAATAAAAATAATGCACCGAAAAACCCCAAAACCAACAGCACCCTTGCTGCTGCCTAGGTGGCAGAAGTAAAGGTTGCCCCCGTTTTAGATTTGGAGATGGGGGGGCCTAAAAACCTGCCTGCACCAAATAATTCACAGCCCAGAAGGCCCTCGGGCCAGTCACAGACAGGGAGCCGAGGAGGTAGTCCCACAAATGGGGTCCCCCGCTCCCCTGACTATGTAAATCCCCGCTATAAGGGAAACCGACCAATCCTGGGTTAAGTGTGGACTCCTCCAGCCCAAGGGGGGGATCCGGCCAAGCACCTAACCCAGGGAACTTCCCTCCCAAATTCCCATAGGAGGGCAGAAATTCTCCAAATCCAGGGCAGAACTTTTTCCCCAGGTATCCACCCAATTTCCAGCCCCAAAATCATCCATCCTTCTTTCCCCAATTCCCTGAGCCCAGACAACCTAATCCGGGAGAGGGGAGGCCAAGGGTGGAGGGGTACCAAAATCTTCCCAACCAGGGGTACTACCAGAGAAGGGATAGCTACCCTTCCCGGGATCAGCCCAGGGGAGAAAATAGAGCCCCGTATCAGCCTGAGCGGGTTTCACAACTTGAGCGCCAGGTCCAAAATATGGCACGAGATCTGGGTCACATACTGAGGGCTCAACAGAACCCTCAGATGAGCATGCCACCGCAGAATGCCCCAAACTCGGGACCTGGTGCTCCAGAACAATGACAGGGGCAGCACCCCGATAACCCACCTGTTCCCAGGGAGGAGGCACAAGGGGAAGGGGGGTGTAAAGCCTTGGAGGAAGCTTCCTTCCCAACTTGTAAACAGCCCCTGGAAAACCAGGAACCGGAAACAAAATCTCCTGCCCCTGAACGCCTGCCTCCCAAGGAGCAGTGGGGGGTAGGAGAAACAAAGGACCCAAACAGACCCACTTTGTGGATGAGGTACAGGTCTTCCAATTTGAGGGAGAGGGATCCTCAGAAGATCCTGGGAAAAGGATCTTCTCCTTCAGAGATGGGGAAACTCCTCCCAAAGAAAAATTGGTCCCAAGGGATTCCAATCCAGACTGGGGAGATATGGAGACTGAGCTACCGCCGCCCATCATCTCATCCCAGAACCCACAATACCAAAATCCCCTGGCTCAAATCCATCCTGGTGACTGCCTCCAAAAAGGGGGGGCGGCCCAGAACTGGAACCAGGGGAACCCACAATGGCTCTGATCTCCAGTTGCCAACTTTTTCTTTCAGATTCCCAAGACTCTCCACAGAATTCTGCCCAAATCTCTTCTCTAGCAATGTCCAAAACCAGAAAGTTAGCCCACTAGTTGTCCAAAAATGTGCATTATCTGTGCCCCCTTGAGGAGAAGGAGGGAAGATACTATGCCCCGGTACAAGTAGAGGGGCAGGGTACAATTTTGGCACTGGTAGACACTGGATCCGAAGCTACCCTTCTGTCCAAAAGGGCCTTTGAGGAACTAAATGCAGGAAGGGGGGAGAATTACCGAATTCCTCTCACCTCTCTTCCTGGACAACTGCAGAACTTTGACGGGAAGGAAATTCCCGTTGAGGGAACTGCAGACTTGGACATTAAAATTGGGCGACACAAGGTGGAACACCCGGTCATAGTAGTGACTCCAGAGGGCACCCCTTGTTTACTAGGGAATGACCTCCTGAGAAGGTTGTCACCCCTAATAGATTGCGTAAACAAGGTCCTCTGGACCCAGACTAGCCGACCAATAAAATTAAAACAGAGTGTCAACCATGTTAGTTTAAATGGCACCTGCCACATGGTTGAACAAAAATCTGACCAAGTAGAATTTCACTTCCAGAACAACCAAATTCCAGACGTGACAGTAATAGCAGCAGTACAACAGACTGGTGATGGGGGGTCCTCTCTATTTCTGAAAATCAACCTTCCTTACAGTTTAAGGTGGTATTCCACACTGGAAGGAAACACCCTGAAATTCTTTACTAATCCACAATCAGAAACTCCCACTCCTATAGTCCAGAAAGATGTGAAATCAGCTCAGAGCCTGGCTGATATTCAGCAAATTGGAGAGCAGTTGTTCATCTCTGTCCAGTTAAATGATGGGAAGGACTCTGTTCTCGCTCGAGTGTGTGTGAACAACGGTAAGAGCTTCATCAGCGAAGCCATGTTCTGCCAACTCCCAAAAGATCCAGCCATTCCCACATTCAAACTGATAGACAAATGGGAAATGGACCTGGAAGCACCTAATTCCAAACATCTCCTGCCAAGCAGGTGTATGCTCAAAATCTCCATTGGCAACAAGAGCATAGTCCATAATTGTTGGGTCGTGCGAGACATCACTGCCGCCTTTTACTTAGGCAGTGACATTCTCAATCGCTTTGCCATTAGTTTGGACCTAATAAACTTCAAAGCTTGGTCCCGATTAGCAGATAATCCCATGGGCTTTGATGATCCAGAAAAAGCATTTAGGTCAGCTCAATTGCTACCTTATGCAGTTGAAATTCAGATCAAAGAGGAAGTCACCATCCCAGAAAGGACCCGACAATTCTCCCTGGAAGTGAAAGTTAAAAGAGGACAAAAATTGCAAAACCCTGATGCTTACATACATCTAAATGCTTCTCTCCAACAGCAAGGGTTGGGGGTAAGCCCAACACCATTAGTCAACATAGAACATGACACTATTCCAATAGAGGTGGATAACAGCGACTTAAAGAGTATTACTCTAGCCGCAGGCACCATTATTGGAATGGCGGTTGATGACCGACATTTCTCCATTGATTTAGGAAATGAACTGTTAGTACCAATCCCCAAGGACTGTTTTGACAGTGACAGTGAGGACAATACAACACCAGATAGGATTTCACCCGGCATGGGGGGAACTTCCTGGTGTACACTTCTTGCCCTTATGGTAAGGAAGATGTGACTTGTGACTTCAGGAGGAATGGGGTGATTTTCCAGGTCCATGAGGGCTGCCTTTCCCACCTGAAGCCCCCAGTCCAAATCAGCACTCTGACCAGGGACTTCTCCACCCAGTTGGAGGAGGCTGCTGAGATAGCCAAACCAGAAGTCTTTCCAGGCTTCAGGCAGATGGTGGAAGAGAGAGTCAACCTAGCTGATGCCTGCGTGACTCTGGAACAGAAGCAAAAGTTGAAACAAGTTTTCTTGGATTTCCAAGATCTCTTTGCGGTAGACTCATATGACTGTGGTCGCACCGACATCCACACCACAACAATTCCCACGGACCCTAGAATGACTCCAGTGTTTGCGAAGCAACATCGTTTGCCTCTCGCATCCATTGAGTCCCTTACTGAAATAATTAAGAACCTTGAGTCCCGGGGGAATAATCCGTCCAGTCCACAGCACTTTCAATAATCCGGTGCTTGGAATATTGAAGCCAAACGGCCAGTGGAGACACTGCGCCGACCTTAGGGAGCTCAACAAACGGGTCCATATTTCCCGATGGCCTCTGCCCTACATTGACCAAGGGCTGGCCCAGATTCAAGGGTCACAAGTATTCATTGCAATAGACCTGACCAATGGATACTGGACCGTGCCTGTCAGTAGGGAGGACCAATACAAACTGGCTTTTACCTTTGGGGGCCAGCAGTACACCTGGACCCGGACTCCCTTCGGATACCTCAACTCCGGCAATGAATTCAACATTTTCCTACATAAGGCCATGCCCGGCCTGGGTGCGAGGGGTAACCTGGCTTATGTAGATGATGTCCTCATCAAACGTTCATCTGTGGAGGAACACATAGCGGAGATCCGTTATGTTCTGACACAGTTGAGGGCCGCCGGAGCAAAACTTTCCTTTCAGAAAGCACAGTGGTGTAGAACCCGTGTTAATTTCTTGGGGCATGAGATTACTCCTCAGGGTCTCTGTCCCCAGGAAAAGAAAGTGGAAGCACTTCAGAAACTGAAAGACCCCACAACTCTGCGGGAACTAAGGAGCCTCCTTGGACTGACTAATTACAGCAGAAAGTTCATTGAGCGCTACGCAGAGATCACCAGATCCCTGATTCATCTCCTGAAGGTGGGGGTCAAGTGGGAATGGGGTCCAGAACAAGCCGAGGCAGTAAGACAACTCAAAAGAAGCCTCTCACAAGCGCCCTGCCTAGCTTACCCTGTCAGAAACAAGGAGTTCTTCCTGGAGACAGGGTTCTCTAATACGTGCTTGACGGCAGTATTATACCAAAAGCATGACAAGGTCAATAAAGTAACCTCCTATGCGAGCAAAACTTTATCCTCTGTGGAGGAAAAATTCAACGATTGTGAGAAGGCACTCCTGGCAACGGTGTGGGCATTGAAGAATTACCGCCCGTTTATCCAGGGGGAACACATCATAGTGGAGACTCCACACCAGCCTCTGAAATATCTCCAAAGTGACAGAATCCGGGCCGGAAATGTGAGTAATTCCCGAATTACTTCCTGGATTCTGTCAATGCAAGGCTTTCCTGTGGAGGTCAGATATGGCCAAAACAAGAAGAGTCCCCTCGCGCAAGGTCTGGCTGACTTGCATGATTGTGCCAGAGAAAACTGTCTCGAGGATGAAAGTCTAAAAATCAAGGACAACACGGAGGCATACCTTAATTCCCCACACAAAGTCTTTGAAGAAGACAAGTGTGAGGGAATGCCCACTGTCTAGGTGGATGGATTCTCTTACCATGTTGACAACGACGGGGAGAAAGAAATGCTGGCTGGCGTAGGGAATGCATGGGTGAAGGAGTTCCCAGAACCCTCCGCTGGATACAAAATTGGTCCCCGAAGTAGTCAGGTGGCAGAATTGATGGCTGTGCATCAGGCCATCCTCACTGCTGTCCAGCATCAACTCCACGAACTGGTCATAATCACAGATTCGGATTATGTACGGAACGGGTTCGTGGAGCAGCTGGTCAACTGGAAAACCACAGGCATGTTATGCGCTAATAACAAACCCCTGAAACATGGGAAGTTAATCCAAAACATTGATGATCTGGTCTCCTCGAATGGGATGACCCATCTACTGGAAAAAGATCAAAGGTCATTCCAAAGTAGAGGGACCAGACAAAACTGGAAATGACTTAGCTGATCAGCTGGCCAAAACCGGGGCAATCCAAGGGAATCTAATCGAAATAGAGTCCCTGTTGGGGGAAATCCAGGTCACTGCTATCACTAGGTCCCAGACAAATGCTCACAATGATCTTTCAACTGGCCAATGGAGCAAGGAGACCCCTGATGCTGATTTGATTACAGCTCAGAAGGGGGATCCAATTATTGGTAAGTTTTACCAACACCTTCAGGACCCTGAGAACTTTCCCCTGACGGATACCGATTACATTGGGAAAGAGGACCTAAGAGTGTTGATGAAAGCTGGCCATGATCAGTGGGTGGTTCCTACCTCATTCCGAAGCCTGATGTTAAGTCACACCCATGATGCGGCCACCGCCGGTCATAGGGGGTTTCACACAACACTGGAAATCTTAAGAGAGGTTGCATACTGTCCACACATGGGCCAGGACCTCAACCAATATTTGAAGGGTTGTCTTGTGTGTGCACAATTTCAGCCAACATCCCTCACACACTGGGCACCTCTCCAAAAAAGGGGAATGACACTCCCATGGTCAGATTTGCAAATTGACTTTGTAGGCCCCGTGATTCGCTCTGCTAGGGGGAATAAGTACATGTTGACGGTGACATGCATGTTTACCAAGTGGGTGGAATGTCTCCCAGCCCCAAATTGCAAGGCAGAAACTGCAGCTGCCCTGATGATTAACCACATCTTTTCCCGTTTTGGTCTACCTCAAAGGATTGAGTCAGACAGAGGTAGCCACTTCACCAGTGAAGTAATGACAAAGATGTGGGAGATACTGGGGGTTAAAAGAAAGCTACACATTGCTTACAGGCCAGCATCTTCTGGAGCAGTGGAGAGATACAACCGAACCATTGTGAGCATATTAAAAAAGTTTGTGGCAGATTTTGGGCCTAGTTGGGATATCCGATTACCTCTGGTCCTAATGACCATCAGATCTACCCCTTCATCTGCAACCAAAATGTCACCATTTGAGTTGATGACGGGCGCAAGATGGTGCTTCCCCAGCATTTGCTCTACAGGACCCAAGAGCAGACACTGATAAATGCCTCCACAGCTCATGAGTATGTGGAGAATTTAAGGAAACACCTTCAACATGCTTTTGCCTATGCTCAGCGGAATCTAGAAAGATCAGCCGAGAGTATGAAGACCCACTATGACCTGAAAACTTCCAGGAAGGAATATCAGGTGGGGGACCGGGTCTATTTATACAACTTCCAAAGAAACCAGGCAAGACAGCGCACATTTTTGCCTACATGGAAGGGCCCCTTTGAGATTATAGACAAGATCTCTCCTGTGGCCTACAAGATCCACATCCCCAAAGGCGGTTTGGCAGAGGGGGAAGACAAGTGGGTCCACATAAACCAGTTGAAGTGTTGCCATCCCAGGCACACTTTGCAGCAACTGGAGGAGTCCTCTGCAATCCCAGAGGGTACCGCTCCAGAGTAATTCAATTCCTACCCTAAAATATCCTACATATAGCCTATCAAATTCTGTGTTTCTCAAGTTTATGTGTTCCTGTCTCTTAATTTAAAAAAATGTGCATGTTCATATCTGTTAAGTTCTAAAATATATATGCCACCCCTCTATATCAATGGTGGGGGAGAAATGTCCATGAATAGGTATTGCCGCTCTTCCTTTGTAAAGAAAACCTGGAGACTGGCCAAGGAGGACGATCCGGAGACCGGGAGCAGAGACCCAAGGGGCCCGGGGTACCGCCCAATCTTCCCATCAGGACCAGCAAGGAGAACTGATTGATCTACTGGAGGGAGGAAAAGATGCTGAACTGTGCCATTTGCAGAATTGGAAGAAGATTATGCGGACATACCAGTGCGTGGGTCAAAACCTTCTGTGCACCCGACTCCCCATCGACTCAAATTCAAAGTGCAGTCGCGTGGGGGGGCCTTGTTGGATGTCCTGACCCACGTTTGAGCTATCATGCTGCAACATTTGGTGCTGTGGGCTTAGAAAATCCAAGATGACCAAAAAGCCCACATGTGCGCCAGAATCCAGGAGAACCACGCAGTTTGTGCGCACACCAAAATGGTTGCCTAACTTGCCACCCACCAGTGCGAGCATGATGGGCCAGGGTGCCATGAGTGGAATGGGTGCCAAAGGTAAAACAGCAGCGCCTGTTAGCAACAAAAAAAATGCTTTAAAATTACCTTTGGTTTCTCTGAATGCCAGCTCAAAATGCCTATTTCAAACATTGCCACATATCCAAAAATCTTACTGAACACCAGCAGACAGTTGGCAGAATGAAGTCTGATGTGCATACAAAATCTGGGAAGATGAAGAGCCCAAAACAATGTTTATAACAAGACTGGCTGAACTGTGGATGTCAACAGCTGGAGTGAAATTGGACTTAAAGCCACTAAAATCGAAATGTTTAAATTAAATGAGTGACTACTTTTGAGTGTCACATAGTTTGTAACTATTGAAATGTCATAGTTTTGAACGTAGAATCAGCATTGTAGCTGCATGTGTAAAAATTGTAAGTTTGATTTAAACTGGGAACCCAAAATGACATGTAGCTAAAAACTGGCTTAAAGAGATTCCAATTCTGTCTGACATCTACCCCCACAGGAGTTGAAACTTGATCAAGCAGGTTCCCAGGCCTGGCTGCATTCTGTTGCCCCTGTCAAAAGGAGGTCACACACTCTCTGATTGAATTACCTGGGGACTGAAGGAAACTAAACAAAGGGCCCAGGCAGATGGTTTATTGGGGGGGTCGTAAATGGCTTCCTTTTGAACAAAGCCCTTCCTTGACTCAGGCAGATGGTTTATTGGGGGGGTCGTAAAGTTGCTTCCTCTTAGGGGAAACTGGGAGGGGCAGTGCCTCTGCTAGCAGCTGAGCTTGGGGGAAGTGGATAAACCAGTTATTTCACCCTGTGATGTGGGAAGCCACACCCCTTTTTGACCAGGGCATAATTTTAAAAAGATAGATAACTCAAAGTGCGGACTTGTCAGAATTATATAAGTAATATCATTATTTTTGTGATTTTTCTGTGAACATTTTGAGATGCGTTAGGACCCTGTGTGTATTCTGGGGGGTTGCTAGCGGAAAATAGGGTCTCACTCCAAATGTCTGCATGTTAAAAATCTGACACTTCATCAATTAATGTCCATACTCCTTGCGCACATGTGTGTAAATTTGGGTAAATGTCCGATATTGCGAAACCAGTTAAAAAGTGCAAAATGTTGTCATTTTTGAATGCAAGCCCCCAGGAAGATCAGAGGCGGACAAGCATGGACCATAAGGAATATATGATGTGCACATGTAATTTCAACAAATTGTATATCTGGGAAGGATGTATTTGAATCAAATATAGATTTGTGGGCAAACTGACCAGGGGAGGATCCTCTGACCCATAAAACCTACAGCATCACTCTGACTCACATTTCCTTCCCCCAATCATGGGAGAGGGGAGAATTGGGCCAATGACAAGTAGAGAGGGGCAGGCTTAGCTAGGCCCAGGCACACACCCATTTTCAAAAGACGTAAAAAGAGCCACTGGAAGCTAGAGAGGACATTCAAATCCAGTTGCTGCGGAGCGTTTTGCCGGACCACACAACATCCAGAAGATACCAGTTCCAGACTGACTCCAGCTACATACTCCAGAACCTAGAACTTATACTTTAGAACCTAAATCAGAGGCCTAAAACCACAAGCTGAGTTCTCTGCAGCAGGCCTCAAATCATTGCAAGCTACTCACAGCCGGGCGAGCTGCTTGAATCCCTTGCCAAGAACTTTTGCCTGGACCAGTGCAGAGATCCAGGAGCCATGCAGAGACCGCTGTATCCGGACAGACCAGACCAGAGATCCAGAGTGACCCAGACCGCTGTGAGCAGAACCAGAGAGCTGACCCAGATCACTGTGAAGTGCCGAGACCAGAACCGGAGTCCAGTCCAAAACCTGACCAGATCCGTGGCGAGGCCTATTTCAAATTTATATTGTGAGTACCTAGCAGAACTGTGCAGAACCAATCTCTTAGTTAAAATAATCTAATCCAAACTATTTTAACCTAAGTAGGACAGCCTCCTAGAAATCGTGTCATCTGTCATTTGTAAACCTGCACAACTGTCACCTGTCAATTCTGAAGCTACAAGCTGTCACCTGTCATTTTGAGTTTACTTTAAATCCGAAAAACTACCTTTATTTAATCGTCCGTATCTCTGGAACCGTTTGGGCTAGGAACGAAATTTAACTTTCCTCTGAAAGCTTAGAATCTCAGCTTTCCAACGAACCTAGAACCGAACCTTATACTTTTGCCGTAATCACGATTCACGCACTCGCGAATTTTGCCGCGATTTGCGATTTGAGCTGATTTCTTTAAAAATGTGTTTGCCTCTTAATAACCATCCCTGAATCATTGCTAAAGTGAGCCTGAGCTCATCCCAAGTATCTCTCACTCACCCTGAACCTCCTAAAGGGAATTAAAAGCATTTTCAGCATATTTCTCACTTTATTGCCACCACATTCAAAGCACTTGGGCCTGTGTTTTAAAACTCATACCTTTTTTCTCTAAGCTTGCTGGGGGGAACTGAATTTCGTATTGTATTTGATTGCATTCCTGAGAACTGTGTGCTCCTCTTTCCATCTACTTCCATGTCTTACATTGCATAGGGGAGGGGGGTGAATTGCCAGAGAAAAAGTGATTATATTATCTTTTGCTAAAATCATATCAAGTATTTCTGTACTGCATTTTATTCCTCATTGCTTTTCCCTTGAAATAATAAAAGTATTTTTGCTACTTGATCCATCCTATACTAACTCCTCATTGATTATAAAGAAGTGTGCTAGTGTCAGATTAGCCATTGTTGATTAACATTATATTTATAAGGGCGATATCGATTATTAAATTATTATAAAAGTGTGGTATCTATATTTTGTCTTATTTCTCAAATAAACCTTTTAAAGTTGCAAAACAGAGGTACTTCTTGGCTCAGTGGGGTCAGGGGGATTCTAAGAGAGGGGTGTTATATAGGGGTAGTCATCCAGAACTCATGAACTGGACATAAAGATATATCAATAAGGGTTTCCATTCAGTATCCCAGACTAGGCATTGACTTAGCTGTAGTGTTGAATTGAATCTTCTTACAGAAACAAACTTTATTTTTTTTCCCATTTGCAGCAATGTAAAAAGAATCTCCCAGTAAAAGTTTTCTAGCCAGACGGCAGCCTGACGCGTTTCACCACTACCCAGTGGCTTGTTCACAGTATATATATATATCATGTTCATGCAAGTGGTGCCCATACATGTCCATGCATGCACACACAACCAACAATGAATATATGCAGGCAGTACAATAGAAGGATATCCATACAGTAAAAATGCCATGCCAGAAATAAAGTATATTCACACTGGCTATACCAAGATAGACCAGTTTAACAAGTAATCACACTTGTATTTGCTTTCACGCTTGATTCAAAGTACAACAATACCATGACACCCAAAGAATGTATAGCTACACTGGAGCCACCAATATAAGCCAGTCTAACCCCATAATAACACTCATCATGTTAGCTTTACCATTGAAGCCCAGCAAAATAATGCCAGGCCAAAGCAAGAAAGTAAATGCAGACGATCACTACTAATGTCGGCCAGTCCAGCCATGTAAAACACTTATCTTCGCTTTACTCTTGATGCCATATAACAATGCCATGCCCATTATACAAATAAATGCAGACTGGCACTATTAATATAGTTCAGTCCAACCACATAATAACACGTATCATGTTTGCGTTAAAGTTGATGCCCAGCAAAACATTCCAAGCCACATTAAGAAAGTATATGCATACTGGTATATGCATACTGATGTAGGGCAGTCCTGCCACATAATAACACTTATCATGTTTGCTTTAGCTTTACTCCTGATGGCCAGTAATAAATGCCATGCCACATTAAGAAAGCATATACATACTGGCACTGGTGATGTAGGGAAGGCAAGCCACACTATAATACTTCTGATGTTTGCTGTACTCTTGATGGCAAGTGAAAAATGCCACTGTTCATTCGGAAAACCAGTCTCTTTGTAAACCATGTGACAGTAACTTGGTTTATTTCCTGTATGTATGTACCCATTTACCCTTGTAACTAAGCTTTAAGTATACTTGTAATGTTTGTGCCCAGCTACCTGAGGGTTTGGTTGCGCTTTATCAAATAAACAAACAAACACATGCAAGATCCACTACTGTCTACTTAGGCCAGTCTAGCCATGTAATAACACTTATCACATGTGCTTTACTCTTGATGTACAGTGAAGTATATTTACTGTGCATCAAGAGTAAAGCAAAAAATAATGCTATGCCCCCAAGAACCCCCACTCCTGTTCCCCCTTCACACATATACCCACATACTCTCATAAAACACTCTTTCACGCATGGATTCATACAACATTCAAACAACTTCTTGCATGCACACATAAATAAAACCAAAAACACCATTACATACATACATATTTAATTGACTGAACCACTTACCTTACATGCTCCCACAATGTTGCTCTGCCGCGGAGTACCAGATGGCCCACCTCTCCTCTCAGCAACAATGTGAACATGTTGACTGACAGGAGAGGTATTTACACTATTAGGGCAATAATGAGAGGTAGAGTGGCCATTCTTCAGATGTCTCAGACTGTCATTATTTAATGCTACATTTGATGTGGAGCCCAGAGCATAGCAGGTGGTCAAGCTAGTGGACTTTTATACCTTCAACACAGATGAGGTGGTGGGGCCGCCTCACACATAGCAGTGAGTCACCGCTGATCCAAAGCTAGCATATAATCATTAGACAACAATAGCCTTTCCTCCTATCACAGCACACAGTCATAGGACCAAGCCCCCATTCAGTGAGGGACACTAAGTCAATCACAGTAGAGCTCTACATATTTGCCTCATATTTCTTTTAAGATGTTTAACGTGTTTTGTTTCTTTTCAGTTTGATGGTCACTACATGCATAGCAGCCAGACTTCACAATTCTTCCTCCTGTCCTCTCATTTGTTTAATTTCCAATTTCCAGTGCCAGCTGCACTCTCAATATGTGGAATATGAGGATGTTTAAATCCAAAACTTGTCACAAAACCCCTGCCCCACCTGTGGGTGCAAGTAATTGACTATGATTAGGGTGCACATTCTCTCTTGAATATCTAATCTGAACTGCATCTCTTTAGGGAAGATACATATCATGTGGACATATCTTCCCTTTTCCCTCTTGCACCTCCACCTGCTCTCTGGATCTTTTAGGCTGAGCATAAACATTTTCACTAGGGTCCTGTGCATTTTTGTAAATCATTTGTAGGTCTTTTTTAATTTGGATGTCGAAATTCACAATGATGTTACCAGGTATGCCTTTTATGTACTACAACAAAAGAATCCTATGGGTGGCAGGTTTAGAAGTAACACCACTGTTTTTGAGTTCATCTCTGCTGTTGCCGAAGCAGATCAGTCATAGGCAAATCAGTCTGGTACTGCAAGTGATGGGAGCAATTCAGCCCACAATGCTACACCATCTATCCTCTGCATGTAAACACAAACAACCAGAGACAAGTTTCGTCCTTGTTGGGCTTCATCAATGATATGAAGCTTGGTTGGACATTGGACAGTGAGCAAGAGATGCTAACACAAAGGGAGACAAACTATAACCAAAACGTGCCAGGTGGAAGGTTTTGAATTAATCTTAACCACTGGCAGTCATCTGAGCAACCTTCCACACCACTGGGTTTTAGCTTTTTTGTGCTATTGCATAAGGGTGCCACCTATATGCAAATCAGTCTTTACAGCCAGCAAAACTTCTAGCCATCAAACATCAGTTTTGATAATGATATGATATGTCATGTATAACACGCCTGTACACAAGTGTTTCTAGGTGTGTTTCTATGATGCCACCTTTACTGGAATGGGTATGCCCACATGTGGGTCGCAAGGTGCTTTGGCCAAGGAGCTCCACGCAGCACCTCACTGACAATGTCCAATGGGGATGAATCGTGTTTGGGGTTTCTTGTGGTCTTAAGCAGAAAAAATGTAACCTTGCATTTGGGGTTGGGCTGGCCCTCTGGGACGGGAAAAGATTGATTTACATAAGGTATTTCAGTTCTGTAATGGCATTGGAGGCTGAAAGATAATAGTCTGGAGGTGTGTGCACAGCGATGCGAGTTGTAATGACTAATTGAAAACTTTCCAGCAATGATAGGTATGGACAGATGTGATCCATCAAAAAAGGTGATGGCTGGAAAGTTTAGAATTGATCTTAACCTCTGGCATCACTCTGGGCAAACCTCCAGACCATTGTTCTTCACCTGCCAAGCCATTACGGAAAAAGGAAAAACCATATGCTAATCAGGCATGATCCCACACCTTGAAACACAAAGTTGCGTTGACCAAGCAGTTATCAGTCTGAACTGCTTGGTCAACGCAACTTTGTGTTTCAAGGTTTTGGTGGTAAGAGCAGATATCTGGGATACAGTGGAGCAGGAGTTGGAGAGTGACCAACTCCCCAGAAAATAGCATTGGGCTTTGGGGCAGCATACAATGGCTCCAATGTCATTGCGCACTAGGGGCTTGGGAACACAATGCATTTGCCATGCTTCTACATATTCTCCAGCTTGTGGTGACATGTCTTGTCAACAAATGCTCCCCTGTCTGTGAAATGCTCTCTGTGGCACACAAGATCAGCTCTAATTTCAGATGGTCACACTGTGCCAGAAATGTTTAGGTGTGCTGTCAGAGTAGCACAAACACACACACCACCAAATAAAAAAGTCTGGTTCAACCCGCTTGAATCCAGCATTACATATGCAATGCAGTGAGGGACTACATCTGCAGTCACAGTCGAGAACTGGATGGGGCCATCTTCGCACTAATTCAGTGGCATCTCATGTATGATGTCTGCTCTTTGCTACAGCTATTTAAGAAAAGCCACTCAGCATGTGAGCCAAATCACTATGTGGCAGAGAGAGGTACGTGCATTGATATACTCGCTCGAAATTTACCTGCCTGGTCCACTCTTTCAGAATTACCTTTGTATTAATCGCAAGAAAGAAAACACTACATATGTTTTCGCATTATTCATTGTGTCCTCAATTTCAAGGTTAAAATGTCTGCTTCCATACCGTGGGCAGTTAGAAAACACATACAGGAGACACAGGGCTCATTACGAGGTCAGCGATAAACCGTCAGTGCTATCAGGGGGTTGCAGTCGACCTTGTTACGCCGTTCTGGCACCTGATATGCCAGGCGCCGGAAAGTGTAAGTCTCCATTCTCCACGGGAATGGGGACACAGAAGCACCAGTACTGTTACCAATGGTGCCGCTGCTTCTGTGAAAACCATGCTTTTAGGGGCCGGTGTTCCCGCCAGGTCATACCTGCTGGTGGCACCGGGCCCTGTAGGCATTCTCGTAATCTGGCGGTCCGGAAATGTGTGTTGCTACCGGCACCCTTATTTCCGGACTGCCAGACATGTAATGAGGCCCAAAGTTGGAATTTGCAAGACTGCACTTCAGAGGTGTTAGTATGTTTCATTGATTATAGAATAGAGGATTGAAGGAAAGGCACCAACAGCTGTGCATCCCTAACACAAGTAAGAAGTCTGTCTTATTCTGATCGAACCCTCTCCAATGCACTGTATCAGGTGCAGGAGCATCACACACATGCACCAATATATGCCACAATTCCTGATTCTGCATTCTTCTGTGTGTCTGTGCCTGGGAGAGCAACAGGCATCACTATTCGATGTAAGTTTGAGTGACGCATGCCAATCTGACAAAGCTATTGACCCACTGCAGTACTGGTCCTCCAAGCAGTATGTGTGGCAGGCAACACTTGGCTGTTTATCATTTGACATCCTAAGCTGACCGCAGCTTGTGTACACATATTTGTAAATGCTGCAGGCACTATTGTCTCTGACTACGGGATAAGTCTCACTGTACCTCATGTAGAACAACTGACATTCATTAAAACACATGAACTTCATACCCCGTCGGATTTGGCTAGATTCTATTGCTTTTGCAAGCACAGCGAAAGGATCTTCAAAGTCAGAATCAGATCATAGTTGAGTCAGAGGATGGCCTGCTTCCTACAATTGGAGAGGGCAGTCTGGGCAGTGGGATGGGGGTTGCAGCTACTGTGGTTTCCAATGATACTTCTTGCTCCGGCTTTGAAGAACAAATTGGGCCCCATTACGAGTAGCGCGGTAAAAACAGGTAATTACTGGCATAACGGAACGAGCGGTTCCGTGCTCGTATGACGCCGCTAATAGCGGGTGATTACGAGTGCGCGAGCACGCGCAAACCCCCATGCCGGTAATGGCCATACCGGCATGCCGCAAAAGGCCCTCCAACCCCCCAATAGCTCCATCACAGGACCTGCCGATACCGCCTCCACCTAGGACGAACCCCTAAATACCGACCCGGTAATACCAACATGCTTATACCGGGCTCGTAAAACTGGACCCGGAAATAACGTCATTGCGTCAGAACGGGAAATGGGCCGGTGGCCTTCTTTAAAAACACAATCCATTGCAATCCTCCCAAACCACCAGTCGATTCCTGTTGAGCACTGGGGTAATAGTTTGAGAATGTGCAAGGCTACCCGGAAGACCACCCCCCGGCTGTGGAAACAGCGTTTCTCCGATGTTGAATTGAATATGTTAGTGGACACTCTTGCTGCACATGCAGACCTCATGAAATCCCATGACATGAAGCGTGAGGTCCAGCAGAACAAAAAGGACATCTGGCAGGAGGTCGCCCGCAAGGTGTCGGCTGTGGGGACCACCCCACCTACTGTCAGGGACTGCCGGAAGAGGTGGGACGACCTCCTCTTGAGCGTCCACAACATCATGGCAAGCAACAGGAGGGCAGCCATGGCCACAGGCGGGGGTCCCCACTCTCCTGCAAAAATGATGCCCTGGGAGGAGACCGCAAGCAGATTCATCGATCCAGAGTCCATCGAGGGATTCGGGGAGATGGAGATGGGTGCAGCATCATCCCCAGAAGGAGGTGATTGACCCTGTAGATCCCTGTAGGGGAAACCATGATGTAGCACAAGTGATGTGGAAGAGAGTCTAGGCAAGGCAATGCATGTCCCAACACCCACATTTACATATCCGAGTCTAGATTGCGGGCCAAACCCTGCCAGACAAAAATGCATGCTGAGTGCCAATCCCATAACCAACACACGGCCAACACACTTGGACGGTGCCCATGTAACACATCATACAAACCCAAATCAACGGTATGCCACCTGCCATGCAGTGAATGCCAAAATGCCCCCTCAGAACACCCTGTGTGACATACCTGTAAGACATGATTGCATGATTGAATGAATATTGAACAGCACAATTGTATGCTTCTGGCATGTAACACCATCACTGATACCCTGCATCTCTTCTACCCCCCAGACACCGATGAGGAAGATGCCAGGGAAGACAACACCACAAGGGCATCCATGTCCCTCTCAAAGAAAAGGGCTACCGCCACCACCATGGCAGCCAAGCAGGCCACACCCACAGCCAGTATGCCTGAACGACCCGACACACAGCCAACAACACCTGCTGCCAGTGTGCCCATCAATCCCTGTGTGCATGTCCACATGGACCCAGTGTGTCACTGACAAATGTCTATCATAGTCCCTGTGGTTCAGAAGTATTTGTGAGTCAGTGCTTGGCATACTGCAGGGCCATCCCGTGCATCACGTACTGGCAGGGGGGCTACTTCACCTCCGACTCCATCCTCATAATCCTCACCCGGTGCATGCATGTCAATGTCAGGTGGCAGTGGTACATTTCTCCGCACGCACATGTTTTGCAGCATGACACAGGCCATGGCGATCTTTGCCACCTTCTCAGGCCTATAAAGGAGTGCCCCACCAGACCTGCTTAGGCAGCGGAAACGCGCCTTCAACAGGCCAAAGGTCTGCTCAATCACAACACGGGTACGGGTATGAACACGATTGTACTCCTCTTCATGGCTGTTCTGCGGGTTCCGCACAGGGGAAAATAGCCACGGCCTCAAGGGATATCCTCCATCACCTGCAAGCAAATACAAATAGGTGTGTGTCACTCTGAGCTGCCACCTTCAGGAGGCACAGTCATGGCCGCAGCTATTTGGTGTGGACATGCACATGTCTCTGTACGTATGCAAGAATGTTAACTAGATGCATACTATACTGCTATGAGGTGTGGTAGTCTGGATGGCATTCAATAGATGATGAAGGGTGAAATAATGCATGCTGAGGCGGATGTACTGTGGTTGTACAACAATTTTTAGCCTCCCATTTATGCAGTGTATTATACACTGTGCATGGTCACACCAGCCACATTGCCACAGCTGCAATCCTGTTCAGTCATGTATTGCTTGATATACCCATGGTGGCGTGTTTGTGCCTCTTACTTGTTGTCATCGAAATGCATAATTGGTAAAATGTATGCCAGTGATGTGTCATTTTGGGTTTGGGAGATTCAGGTCAGGAGTGTCTAGCTCTGCATGCATTCTCCAATCACTGTCAATTGCCACCCAGGTGGAGTATGCATCCCCCCCTTTCCCACCCAGGTGGAGTATGCATCCCCCCCACTTTCCCACCAAGGTGGAGTATGCATCCCCCCTTTCCCACCCAGGTGGAGTATGCATCCCTAAACATTAGTAGCCCATTGCACTGCCATGGCCCACTCAGGCAACTCACCAAGCAGCCAGGCACGTGGTCCAGCATGTCGCTCCATGTGAGGGGGTAGCGTGGAGTTACGCAGCACCATCGTATCATGTGCTGATCTGGGAAATTGGGCGCAGCATTGTGTGATGATCTCGCCGGAGTCACATGCCATTTGCACATTGATGGAATGGTATTGCTTGCGATTGTGGTACACCGCCTCTATGGCATGGGGGACTACCAATTCCACATGGGTGCAGTCCAGGGCACCAACACAATTGGGCATGCCTGCCAGTGCATGGAAACCTACTTTGGTGTCGGCCATCTCTTGGGCAGTCCATGGTAGGGATATGTGGGTGCGTGCATGCTTCAGGAGGGCATCCAGCACTTGGTTCAGCATTCGTGAAAATAGTGGTTGCGAAATACCATGCAGCTGCCCCACTGTGTGTTGATAGGTGCCTGTGGCCAGGAAGTGGAGCACAGACACCACCTTTTGTAGCGGGGGGATGGCAGTGCGTATTTCTATGAGGCTGCCAATGTCATTGTGTATCATGTGCACTATGGTGGTGATGGTGTCCCAGTCCAACCGGTATAGGGTGTGGATCTGCTCAGGGGTTTGGTTGAATGGACTGGGTCTGATGCGAGGGATTGGTGGCTGCCTACGAGGCACTGCTGGCTGTGCTGGTGGTAATTGCTGGCCCTGTCTCGCCCTCCTTCTCCTCCTGCATCTCCTCTGTGCAGCCTGTGGTAGCTGCTGTAGTTGTTGTTGTAGTTGGTGTTGTTGCTGTAGTTGTAGCAGAATAGGTATGTCCTCCAGCGCCATGATTGCAACAGCTAGTGGTAGCATTTTGGTGTAGGAAGGGGTGTGGTGTGTGGGTGTACTCATTTAATACTGGCCCAGCCTCCATTGATGCCACCTGTGGTGATTGTGTGCACCTGTGGCAGTTGGCCTGATTGCTGATTGCTGTTTGCGGGTGGTCCGCGATGCCTGTATGGCCGGCATTGTGCAGCCCCTGATTACCGCCTTCGGGATGCCGGTATTTGCATGTCCGCGTGGGTTTGTGATGTCCTCCTATTACCGGCATGCCAGTATTTGCTACCCGAAGGGGCGCGTGTACGTGCCCATGCTGCTATTAGAGGCACCGTTATTTAGGGTGCCGCTAATAGCGGGTTGGCGGGTCATAATAGACCGGAGCAGTAAGCGATGACGGTAATCCTTTACCGGCATCGTTTTTCCCTTACCTCTAACCTCATAATGAGGCCCATTGTCTTGTGGTGCTGATGGATGGTGGTAAACGATGTAATGACAAAGTATTTTCTGTAGTACCAAGGGTCTACTATTAGAGCATTACACAGGTGTGCATGATCAATTTATTGTAAATATTCCAGTGATTGAATACAGTTATTCACACATTCAATGTATACGTCTCTCCTGTCTTGTGTTGTGGGGGAACAGCTTCACATGTTTAATGTATCTCCTATTTTACAGGGGTGGAGGCACAGCCCAAATGTCTGCAGCTCTCATGTCTTGCATGGTTGAGGGCACACACTCAATTTTTAGGGTTCATCTGTCTCACAGAAGTGGGGGCACAGCCGGATGTTTTACGTATCTTTCACTGATAGCCTACATGGAGAGGAGTTGCTTGATGAACCACCCTGAGCATAGCACCTTTAAGTGGTTGGACTTGTTGAAAAACAACACTGTCAAATCTTAGCAAGACATGCTTCACTGTTGCCACTGGGTAGATTCTCAAGCATCATAACGTATTTATGTTTGTTGTATTAGGAAAGATAACTGTCCCTATTCACAGGCTTTCTCCCTAAGCAAGCAAATAGTGTGCCGCCTATCAAAAAGAATATAAAGAGTCTAAAGTCCCAGCTAGTGTCAGATGATTCCAATCCTTTCCAAAAGAATTCCACCCTGAATCCTGATGTAAGAAACCTGTTTTTCAAACTTATACTCTCATATGAATGTTCATTTCATAAAGTGGCTATGCATTTCACCAAACAAATTAGAAGAAAGTTTAAAATGTTGTTTTTTTTGTTTTAAGAATTTTTTTTAAATGTTCTTTTGTATATTTTTGTATTATATGAAAATAATTTTAACGAGAATACAACAACATTTACATAAATAGCCCCATCGAAACCAAAACAAATATGTACAAAGTGTAGCCCATTGTGGGAAGCGGCAGTCCTGGAAAATTTCAGATGACCATTGCGAGCCAGTGCTGCCCCTGATCCGAGATACATCGGGGGTATTGAGTATAAATGTGGAAGTGGATTGAATGACAGTGTGAGCCATGTGGTCGGTTCTGCTTTTTTTTATTTTCTGTTTTCTTTTTAGTAGACAATGAAGAGGGCCCCCATAGCGAGGTGCAGTGACCTCACATAGTACTAAATCTTGGTAAACGAGGTGTACACGTCCCTCAGTAAAGGAGGCAGGGCAGCACTGATTTAGAAATAAGAGTGAGAAGTCCTAGCGAGGATTATACCCTCAGCCCGCAGTAAGGGGTGAGAGGCTGGGAATATAAAACGTTGTGGTATTGAATGATCAGAGGCAACTGGTTGGTGCACATTTTTTAAAATGGGGAAATGATTGAGGTGTAGATCGTATGCCGGAGGAGGTGTGGTTTTTGGAAATGTTGTTTATTCGCCTGAGAGCACTGTGTTTTATATTCAGGTGTTGTTTCTTGTGTTGACTTTTATGTCTTAGTGTTTATGAGGTGTTTTAGGGGTGCGCCACCAGGGCGTGGCTCTTCAAGGTGATATTGAAGGTATTGTGGTGACTAGTTTTATTTGTGCAAAGAGTAAGACTGATCAGTTGTGATTGTGCTTTATTGTGTAGAAGGAAATGAGTGCTCCATTAGAGCATATGTATAAATAGTTACTAACTTATAGGGATAAAATATTGAAAAACAATCATGAATAGGTGTTGGGAACGGAAGGAAACATGTTTATAGGTCGGCCAGCATGACAAGAGTATTATTGAGCACATGTACACCAATGTGTTGTCCACATAAAAAGGTAAAAAACTGAAGAAGAGACAGAGTATATTAGAATTGTGGAAATTATACAAGGAAGATGCGAGGAGCCCTAGAGGAAAGGGGAATACTGAGGGTGTGTCCACCCCACCCCTGTTAGACAATGCAAATACAACACAGGCTTTTACGCATGTGCAGTTGGTACTCCAGATGAGTGTAGAGAAAAGCACAAAGTCGGCACAGGCTCCAGCTCCTGCTCAGGCGACAGCCCTGCTTGTAGCAGGTCACTATCCATTAAAACTAGCTGCAGGATATACAAACCCCTGATATAAACCCCCAGCGTATTCAGAAACAAACCCAGTAAAGAGAACAATTGTGCCAAGTGACAGGCGAGACCCGGCAATTGTAAAATTAGCAAATAAAGCGTGCAAGGATTTAGAAGCAGTGGTACGCAAAACAGAAGAGGAAATGCGCAAGGCACAAGGAAGAGGGAGGGACCTTGCCCTATGGTAGATGCAGAAACATGGGCATCAGGAGAAATATTATGGAAATTACATAAGGCAGTGAGAAAAGCGGTAAAAGTGAAAACTGAAGAACCAGAGCACCAGAATGTAGACTATGAGATGACTGAAAGTGAAGATGAGCAGGAAGTAAGTGAGGAGAGTTTGGAAACTGAAGAGGATCAGCAAGAGAAGACTCCATGGGAGAGGAGATTATGACCTCAGCCTAGAACTATGGCACTGGTCACTGGGAAGAATAAGGCTAGAAAACATTGTAGCCCAAAACAGGGGAGGGAATTCCCATTAATACAGAAGGCAGTGGGCAGATCATAATATGTAAAACAAAACCGAATGTTGCCATACGGCAGCCCTATTATGCACTCCTTGGGGGACCTATAGTCCCAAGTAGAATCAAGTGGTCTATGATCTCGTCCTCCTCAGATGGCCCTACGTAGACCACTGTGGTATACAGTTGTATTCAATGAAAAAATGTCATCTTTTGTGGATAGTATATTTAAGTAATCAAAGGTCATTAAACCTGTTCATAATCAATAAAGAATCTGACATAACAGAATAGTTCCAAAGTATTAACACAGCATCTGTTGTTGTAAACAAAAGGTAGAAACTTTATCTCATCAAAATGGAGAAACAACTACAAACCCAGTAAGGTTGAAAGAGAACAGGGTTCCATGGGTGGGATCCTAGTGTAAATAATACAATTTGTTCAACTGTTCATCAAGAGATTGCAAAACATATCAAAACATATTGTTAAGGATTTTAATCAGGCAACCCACACCTTAGTCTCGGCCTAGTATGCAGCGCGCGATTGAAATGTTTATTTTTTAATGTTAGATTCAATATTGAGATGGTACACCACTCATATCACACCCCCTTTTCAAATACCCCGGGTCACAATGGACAATGAACCAGGCTGGTTGGTAAAATATAGTATTTATTTATTTATTTGAACATTAAAATAAATCATACCATTTTTAATATGGAGCAGCAATCACCAATGGGGTGATAAGGACAATAGGAATGTAAGCAATGCACTTAGTTATCCTTCTATTGACACATCTACAAAACACCAGGGAATAGGAACACGTTTTGATTTTAGGTAAAATAGCACTTGAGTTAGAATTTCCCACTGCAATGTTTCCTCAACCCACAAATAATCAATTCTGAGTGGATAAACAGGTAATCAGGAATGACAAATGGAAAACAGAATCGCAATCTGACCTTCCCTCCCCAAACAAGAGAGAAAAATGGATTTTAAACCCTGCCAATGCTAAAAATGACACTCGGAATAGATGAATAAAATAATGAATGTGTGCAAAAACCTTGAAACAAATATTATTCCTCACAACAGCAGCAATGTACAGGTACTAACAATCCCAAGCAATGGATTAGCAAGAGCATACAGTTTGAAAATTGAGTGGCAGGTTTAACACAGAATGCAGCAAATGACATGTTGGAAATTTTGTAAACTTTGCAATTCCTGCCTGAAATTACCAAAACAGTTTGTAATAAAAATGGGTGAAATATTGATAATCATGTTGGGGTGTAGCTATAGATCATAGAGGTATACAGAAAGCTCCAGGGTTGATTAGCAAATTCAACCGTAGCTCCCCAGCAACCGCCCTGGTGGATCCAGTCCGTTCACTCAAAATAGGATAATAGTTTAGGATTTCACAAGACAAAATTACTAAAAAAAACTGGTGCTAGCACTAGAAATCAATGGCAGGGTGGCAAGAATGATTGTGACAGTTTGAACATGGTATCAGGATAGGGATAGGGTGACTTGGAGAGTGGGATGAGTACAAACACAAGATAGGCTAGGGGTTTAGGTGGGGTGGCAATTGATACTCACAGTCTACTTTATAGTTTTTGGATTCTGGATGGTCAGCGTTTTGGTCACCACATGGATCTGGTCTAACAAAGGACAGCCGGACAAAATCAGCGGGACTGGATCAGCTAGGCAGGGACTGCTTACCGGGTAGCACTTCTGGACTGGAAATTACGGTCACTGGATAATATAGGTCATCAGGGTAGCAGGATGGCAGCTGTGTTCAGTGATTTGCAGCACGTCAGTCTGGATCAGGATGCCAATGGTACCACAGTTTCCCCATGTTAATGGGAAATTTAGTGGGTATGTTATATTGGAGGCCTTGCTGGGAATGGGGTCAGCACTGCTCGTGTGCTGCAGTGTGCCCTTGAGTAGGATCTGCAATGCTTGGCCTTGTAGTTTCAGTCTTGATCAGTAAGATGACGGGTACAGGAACGCAGCACAGGAAATCAGGAAGAGTGTGTGTGTAGAGTCTTGTCAGGGACCCTTATTTATAGTGCAAAATGACATCATCAAAGTATAGACTGGGCAGAGTTAACTACGCATGCCCCTAAACTACTTAGATTGGGCAGGGGTGCTAGTCTCCACTTTGCTCTTAACTTGTTGGATTTCCAAGGGAATGATGTCAGGTTTATAAGGTGAGATTTACAATGTCCAAAAATCCCACATTTACTTTACTGAAAATCTGATGTTGCCAAAACATACATTTCTACAATTGCAATCTATTGGCAAATTATACACACAGGTTACATATTATGTGCAGCACTAATCAGTCCAATCCTCAGGGCTGTGGGACCTTGTTTCGCCTTTCTGATATATTTTGGTAATTTTACACATGAAAGATTTGGCTAAAATTCCATAAGTTTGTACGCAGATGTGAATTATCGCCAGGGCTGCATGTACTAAATTTGATATTTGCAGCATTAATACTTTCTGTGTAATCAGTCATGATTTGTAACTTCTGTTCCTCATGCGCCAATGAGTTTTACCAAGTTTTAAAAGAAAGCCTTTAAAGTTTCTTTATAAAATAGTCTTTGTGAATAAATGGCAGTTCCTATGTGGGGTCATTTGTTTTTCTTTAACTGCAACTTCAACCAACTGTCATTTCCTTCAAGGCAAAGTGGGGGTTTCCCATCTTAATTGAAGGTTTTATTGCCCCCTTACACTTGACAGGTTAGTGTCCCAGGATTTCTATTGTCCCAGCCTGTAGCACAGACGAATGTCTGACGAGAGTGTGAACTTTCTTTGTCCTGGCCCATTCAAAGTTTTTCAAGCTGGCAATTATCAGTTACATGTCCTGGATTTATGGTGTATCTCCCTTCCTTGGGGAAGTTTCATGGCTGGCAACTGGAATGACTGGTTTTTCTGAGAGCTTGCAAATCTAGCCCATGGGCCTCATTATGACCCTGGCGCTAAGTGTTTAACGGCGCCGTAAAAGGCTGCGGCGCAGTTAAACACTTAACGCCTTACTACGAGGTCCCTTTGCGGAACCCGACATTGACAGCTGGTCTACACCAGCCGTTAAAGTAGGGACCCTCAAAGGGACCATGGTGCTAAGTACGGTGCCGCAATTTGCGGTACCGTACTTAGCGCCTTCCCCATTCCCATAGAGCCCTATGGGGCGAAAATGGGAATGGGGAAGGGCCATGGTTCAATGGGGAATTACCGCCCCGCCAACCTTGGAATGGGGTGGTAATTCCCCATTGAACCATGGTGGACCCGTTACAACACCGGTGCTAATAGCGCCATGGTTTAGCGTCAGTGTTGTAATGAGGGCCCATGTGTTTTAAACTCTTTAATTTCTTATTTTGGGACCTGAATTAAAACAAACCTGTGAAAGAAGATAGCCTATGCGTGTATTATCACCACTAACACAATCCCTTTACATTGCTAAGTAAGCAGGCTTTCATTCACAATTTATTTTTAAACAGGCCAATTTTTTCTTCAGTCAGCAAAGCCCATTTTTCCACATGTGTTAAATCTGCTAGCATTTCTTTCTTTAAATTCGGTTTGACAGCTCCACCAGATGCCCACACTGTCTTTTCTTGAATGCAGGACTTTTATCTAAAGCATAGATACATTTACACTTGACCTGGCTCAGGGAGTTAAAGTCTCTTTGAACTGCTGAGCCTGGATACATTTGGAAAGAAATAAACGCGTGTTCCCGTGCCAGTGAAAGTGAAGTTGCTTATTGATTTCTCTCAGAGTTGGTTTGACTGGGCCTATCACTCAGGAATTATGCCAGGTTTTGGTGAAGCACAGTGAAATATCCTGGGCATGACAGGGCCTTTTAAATCACAGTGGTTTCAGAATGAACAGATGGAATTAGCATCAAAGCAGCACTTTTAAAAGATGAAAATGTTCCATTTCGAAGGGGATTTTTTGCTTTTGCAGCAGTGGCAGGCTTTCCTTTTCCCTTAATTCCATTTATAGGTTTCAGAACACACTCGCATACATTTTCAGTGTGTGCCCTTGTTCCATTTGGCCTGAAGTGTGCTAGGCAGGATGGTGCAGCCATCTTTTTTGTTGCTGCCAAAATGAGTTTTGAGGACCTGGTGCGCACAGGCGCCAGTGCAGCCAGGTTGCTGTTTCTTGTGCAAAAGCAGCTTAGTGATGTGGGGCAATGCTGTTGAGTGGGTCAATGTATCCCACAATATTGAGTTACAAACAGTGTAGACTTGTGTTTACAACATTCACACAAGTTGTGTGGTTGTTCACTACTGGTTTTTAGATAAATCCAAAATAGCTCCTTTCAGATTATCGTATTGCCAATGAGTTTCGGATTCCTAACAATCCATCTTCAGGGCAAGTGAGATATGTGTTCCTATGGGTTGAATTATTTTCCTTGTAGATACCCTAGGGGTTATAAATAAGGCAACTCTGTGCAAGGAATTGTATAAATGGTGCATCCTGACTATACATATGTTCCATAGAAAGTAGTGACCTTCTGGCACATATGTTAGCGGTCCAAGAAGTGTCAAGCCTGTTAGGGAAGAAATAGTTCTTTATAAGACTTATTGGAGAAGCATAAGGTATAGTTGTAATAATGTAATTATACATCTAGAGCCATTAGAGAGTGTATAATGAACAAGACTCACCCAGCCGTGGAGATGAAATCTACAGCAGAAGGGTGGAGACACTCAGGCGGTTATGAAGGCACTATATTGATAAATGCGGGTAGACAAAAAAAAGAAAAAATTGTCGAAATGATATAAACCCATGTAGCAAGAATGGGCTAAGAGCTTTTCAAAAGATAGAATAACTCATACATGTAAGTCCAAACAGGGTGTATCACCAAAAGTGGGACGCATCCCTGGATGGATCTATTGTCAGGGCATAAGAACAGTGTAGAGATAGCAGAGTGCAGCATGTAGTCTGTGTTAGGCTAGATCCTATTACCATTGTAAGTCTACACAGATCACAATATGTACCATGGCCCCATATGGATAACAATAATTTGATTAAGATGCTACCACTCCTTACAGCGTGGGCATGTAAGAGGGTCAGTGTAGTATAAAAACATACAGCAGGGGCTACCCTAGCATTTGGAAATATGAAAAGCATATTTGTCAGCATAAACAGAGATCAGACAAACACAATTTGGGAACGAGCTGGGTACTCAAGGGTTAGGTTAGAGAGTGATGCACATGATGGGGCTTCCTTTAATAACTGTCAAGCCCGTGTATGGGATGCATTAAAAAGGGCATACCCAACCAACCTGATGTAGGAGCCATAATGGCACGCACAATGAACATTATGATTAAGGTGCTGCAATATACATTCAGTCCATCCAAGAATTGTGGCGAGAAGAGTCAGGGTAAATTTGTGAAATCATATATTACCATATATTACGAAAAGGTCTTCCAACTGAAGTGCAACTAGAATTCGATAGAATAGTAGGGATGGAAGCAAAGGGATGGGGAAAAATACAGGGACACATTGTGCATTTTTGTAAATTCTAGTTTGAGAATTAGAGGGCAGCAGAAGAAAAGACCTAGCGAACAGAAGCAAAATTAGTGCAAAAGAAACTAGTGAAAGTTAGTATGAAGGGAGGAGTAGTAACTAAGCCTACACACCCACAACTGCAGTCAGGACCATCATATGAATGGACAAACACTCCAGATAGCAACCAACAGGAAAGGGTAGGAGTCCAAGGTTCATGGGGTAACTCAGAAGAGGGACAAGGGGGAGGATTTGGGGGTTAGAACTTTGATTTGGAGGGGCATGTTGGACAAGTAGGAAGATGGGACATATGTCTAAGAAGCGGACCTACATTCAGTATTATCCAGGAGCAGCCCCAGCTTTGTACTATGCACAGGGGCCAACACAGGGATTCTATGTCACACATCAAGTCACAGTTCCAGTACCAATTTATGCCCCAGGATCTGCATAACCCCAGAACGTAGGCTCGGTACAAACAATAACACCCACACAAGCAATGCCAGTACAATGAGAGTCGAGTGCCCCTCCATGAGGGATTTACACATTACACTGGAGCTAGCGTTTTAGGAAGCGAGGCTCTCCCGCTCCCAGGATCCAATACATACACACAATAGGACAGCCTACAGCAAGCCCTTCCATGCCCAGTTCTCTCAATCACTCCATACACTGACAAGAAACCTAAAGTAGGGGTGAAGCTAGGGAACAGAATGTTTATTTTCATGTTAGGCACTGGAGCCACCCAATCCTGTACAAGGGAAGGATGGTTCCCACTGACAAACAACAGTATGGACACTCAAGGATATTCTGGGGAAATTGTAATGTTTAGGGACATGGGGGAGGATTCCCTCTTTCTTCGGTAAGAATTACTCCTATAGTAAGGAGTAATTCTTACAGAAGAATTACTCCTTACTATAGGGACTCAAGAGATAGTTGCACCATTACTTTATAGCACAGAGACACCAGTGAACCGATTAGGGGGGGATCTCCTTTAGGGGCTTAATATGGTCATTTTATTCACTGACAAAGGAATCATGTATTCAACACCAGGCTTGCATTACAACAGAATAGCTACAGTAATACAGGCACTTTGCAGCTCCAGAACAATTAGAGCATTACCATTACATGAAGCTCTATTTACATTTACAGTGACCTTTCTGATTGATGGCTATGCGTACAAAATGCAATATTTCACCTGCCAGCAGAATATATTTTTAGACCAGCAGTGCCACAAGAGGAAGCCCCAGGAACAATGTTTACATTGCACATTGATGCAGTGCTCATGAAGAAAGATACAATCATCATAACAGGCACATATGAGGAGGGGATGGAGTGGAGAACAGTGCTATGCAAAGACCCCACACACCATTAAGAGGGATCACACATGAAAAGCTATTTGAGAACATGGAAACAGATGGAGAAGTCGTTTTTGAAATCAACATATCCTACCATATGGTAATACAGCAGAGGGAAGTGCCACATACAATATTGACAGACACAGCAACACCTGCATAACTACTTGAAGACTTAGCACATGTGCCTAGTCAGCATAGGGGCAGTTAAAATCAAACTCAAACTAGGTGCCATATTCTCTAGAGTGAAAAGATATCCACTGTCCAAGGAAGCAGATGATGGAATTTATGACATGATTAAAACACTACTTGACCAGGGCATCATAGTGCCTTCAGACTCACCATGCAACACAGCCATATATCCTCCAAACAAGGCAAAGGGATCATCATGGAGATTCATTCAGGATCTCTGCCCTCTGAACAATATAGTGGAAGCAGAATATCCGCTAGTGCCAAATCCAGCATAAATATTTTGTAACACACCTGCTGATGCAGTCTACTTTTCTGTGATAAACCATAGAACACATTGTTCACAATACCACTGCATCCAAACTCTGAATTCTTTATTGCAACATTTTCATATTGCAGAAAAAGATTCCAGCACACTATGTTTCCCCAGAGTACTAAGAATCCATTAGTATTTTCAATAGGATCTTCTGGATGGACTGAACATCAGTATGACATCAGTATAACCAGTGACGTTTTACAATACATAGATGACATGAGTCTGCAGCACCACAGAAGAGCAGTGCAGAAAAGACACAGTACAACTCCTGACAACACTTGCAGACAAGGGGTACAAGGTGGACAAAGACAAACTACAGTACTGCCAGAAGGAAGTGGTAAACTTAGGACAGATCATATCCTCAACGGGAAGAAGGATACATCCAGACAGAGCCACATTAGTGAGGAACTGTATTGTCTGGTGTCATATCGTAGCCAGGTAATTAGGAGACACACAGACACTGGTATATATAAATATGAAGACTCTTTATTGTTACAGAGTTATATAAATGGGAGTAGGGAGCTAGTATAAATGCATCCATCTCAGTTGCTCGCCCATCCTGTCTGTCCCCAACTGCCACTGCTGGAACCTTATCACACCACAAGATTCCAGCCCAGGGAAACATTCCCAGACTTGCATTGATACATCAATGAAAGCGCATACCACACATCCCCCTTCATTATTAAATGAACACATCTTAATCAAAGCATCCTCCTCACCAGCCTAAACTTGCCATCCACCATGCCAACAACATCTCACACCATTAGGCAACCACCATGCGACCAACATCTCACTACACTCACCATCCATCATGCTAACAACATCTCACTACACTCACCACACTCGAAATCAAACAAACATCACACAACGCACACTTACTCCCAAGGAACATATAAAAGTAAGAAAAGGAAAGAAAAGTGACAAACAACACAAAGAACACATGAAAACACACGCAAATGCCAAAGAGGCAGACCGTGATAAGTACACAGAGATAGGGTTGATCAATCCTTATCAAAGTGGTGAACAAAGAAAAAAAATGCATGTTTTCACTTTTGCGCAATTCTATAAATACACGTGTAATCTCAATCAATCCCATTTATCCCGACCATACTATTCACAGGGAAATAAATTATCCGGATCCTCATAAACATCTGGGCCAAAATACAGAATGGGTGCCCCCTGCCTTTTCACACATCAGGCATACTATAAAACATGCATACATTCCATCGGGCTTCATCCACTAAACACCAAATGCTCTCCCATAGATCCATTTGGATGCCCATACACCATAACATTTAACTTGGCCTCATATCATAACTCTATAAACACCCACTCATTCCATTGGCCTCAATTCATGTACAATGTGCGCATTCTCTAATTTCACTTTTCATATCATTATTCTATAAACACTCTCTCACTTCATACCATTGGGCCTCATATCATATACCCCTTGAAAATTCTCAAATTTCATTGATATGATATGATATGGCAGTTATAACGCGCCTATACGCAAGTGTTTCCAGGCATGACGAGGCAAGGGAGGGGGAACAGAGGGAGGACAGACAACAATCCTGCTAGGCCTGGTGTCATTCAGATCATGCAAGTGCATGGGAAGGGGAAGGAGGAGAAGTGCGAGGGAGAAAGGGGAGAGGACAATGCAGTACATGGGGTAAAGAAACCAAAATTAAATATTAAGTAAAAGTACAGCCAGCAGGTGGCAAGTGCAAGGATAAGTGCTGACACCAAGTGCCAACTGCTGGTAGTGGGACTGTAGGATACAGAAACAGTCCCCAAGTGTGGGGTTTGCCAGGAGGGCAGTGCAGGAGTGCGACTGGCAGGGGAGGGGACCTGGGCCCAAGATCAGGGGGTGACCAGGTAACCAGTGCAAATTCAGTGCCAGCCAGGAAGTTAGAAAGGGAGAGGAGGAGAAAAAGCAGAAGCAAAGAGAAAGGTTTTGAGGTGCTTCCAGAACCGAAGATGATTCTCCTCAAGTTTCAGGGAGGCAGGGAGGCTGTTCCAGAGGGAGACCCCAGCCGAAGAAAGAGATCTACCACCAACTTGTTGCTTGGAGAAGCGACTGACCCGGAGAGAGTTTGAGGTAGATGAGCAAAGAGCTCAAGAAGGAAGGTATTTGGGGAGAGAGAGTTGAAGGTATTGAGGACCCAGCCCCAGAAGGCCTTGTGGACGATGCAGAGGGTTTTGAACTTAATCCTCACAGCCACTGAGAGCCAGTGCAGAGATTTCAGTCCTGGAGAGATACAATCCCTTGGCTTGAGGCCAAGGACAAGTCTTGCTGTCCTGTTCTGGATACGTTGCAGGGGGCAGAGAGTAGAAGCTGGCAGATTTAGAAAGAGGCTATTGCAATAGTCCAGCCTAGAGAGAACCAGAGCTCTGGAGACCGTGAGCTTCTGGGGGAAGTAGAGGAAAGGAAGAATACCTCTGAGGAGGTGCAGGTGTTAGTGTGACTTCTTAGAGATGTCGGAGATGAAGGAGAGAAAGAGAGTGTAGAGTCTAAGAAGACCTCAAGGTTTTTAGCCTTACAGGTGAGAACAGAAAGAGGGCCAAGGGAGGCCGGCCAGAGAGCTACAGGAAAGGAGGGAACGGGTTTGCCGATGAGGAGAATCTCAGTCTTACTGGCATTAAGGCAGAGGTCATTGGCAGCACACCACTCCTGGATAGCAGACAGACAGACAGAGTAGAGGGAAGTGGAGGAGGAGGCCGAGGGTAGCCCAAAGATGAGCTGGGTGTCATCCGCATAACACTGAAAGTTGGGGCAGAGAGCGGCGATGCGGTGGGCAAGGAGTGCCAGGTATTGGTTGAACAGCTAGGGAGAGAGGTTAGACACCTGGGGGACACCACATGTAGAGAAAAAGATAGCGGAGAGGAAGGACCCAAGTTGGACCTGGGAGGGTTGGTCTGAGCGGAAAGAAGTCAGCCACGCCAGAGCCTGACCAGTGATACCAAGGTTATCACGGAGACGGTTGAGCAGGATGGCATGGTTGACAGTGTCAAAGGCAGAAGAGAGATCAAGCAGGATGAGGACGCAAGGGGTGCTACAGTCAAGGTTGGGGAGCAGGACTTCACAGATGTTCAGGAGAGCAGTTTCTGTGCTTCTGGCAGCTCTGAACTCAGACTGATGGTCATGAAGACAGCCAACATATTCAGTGTGGAGATTAAGCTGGGAGATGGCCAGTTTCTCCAGGATCTTGCCCGGGAAGGGAGTGATGGAGATTGGGAGGTAGTCGGCCGGGCAGGAGGGGTCAGTAGTGGGTTTCTTAAGAAGGGGGTGCACAAGGGAGTGCTTCAGGGGGGATGGGAAGACTCCAGTGACGAAGGAGTGATTGCAAAAATCAGCCAAGGCAGGAGCCAGGGAGTCTATGTGGTCCTTGATAGTTTTGGAGGAACAGGGGTGAACCTGTTTCGACGAGACTTTCATAGATCGGACTTGTCTAGCAACCTCGTCTGCGGAGAACAGGGGAAAGGCAGAGAAGGAGGGAGGAAAGGCGGCTGCAGAAAGGCTAGAGGAAGAGCAGGGAGTGGGGGAGGGAGGGGAAAGGAGGAGAGAGAGGACAGGATGTCCTGAGTTTTAGAGACCAAGTGAGAAGCCAGTGCTGTACAGAGCGCCTGAGAGGGGACAGGAGAGGTAGAGACTGTGGCAGGATTGAGCAATTCCTTGCAGATTTTAAAGAGTTTGGCCGAGTTGTTAGACACCCCAGAGACACAGGCTTGGATATGCGCTCTCTTCTTCATTAGGACAGAGAGCCGGTATTGCCTTTGTAGCAGGCGGCAGGCCAGTTTGTCAGAGGATGTACATGAAGCACGCAATTTCCTAGTTTTAGGGTGACGAGGTCGGAGTCGTAACCAGTAGCTGCACTTGGCTTTGGCGGATTCCCATGACAGGGGCAAGGATATCAAGATTATCAGATATTGCAGAGTGGAGTGTAGAAAGGGCTGTGTCAGGATGCGAGTCAGCCAAAGGGAGCGAGGGGGGTGAGAACGTCGCAGCGAAAGCCTCAGCTGCTACGCACTTCATGGGTCGGATGACCGAGAAGGTGGGTGGCAGTGATGGAAGTGGCTTGGCCTGAGGGGTATGGAGGGTGAGGTGGGAGGAGAGGAGAAAGTGATCACTCCAGGAGAGAGGAGTGGGGAGAGGGATAGAGAGGGGAAGGTCTGAGGAGATCAGAACATCAAGAGTGTGCCCTGCAGAATGAGGCGAGCCAGAGGGGAGAATAGTGATTGAGAGAGTCGCAGAGGTCGCAAAAGAGTCCAGAGGGAGGAAGGAGGCATCCAGGTGGACGTTGAAGTCTCCAAGAAGGTGCTGAGTGGTCGAGACCAGGAGGGAAGAGGTCTGCCCACTTAGAGAGGACGGAGGAAATCTGACCAGGTGGCCAATAGATAGTAGCCACATAAAGGGAATGGCTAAGGGAGAGAGAGAGCCTGCAGACGAGGCATTCAAAAGAGGAGTAGGCCTGTATAGGAGTGACAGTGTCAGAAATCCACTCAGGGAAGATTAGGGCTACACCACCCCCAGCGTTGTTGGCCCTGGGAGCGGAGAGGATCTTGTAGCCCTCAGGTAGGAGTGTTAAAAGCTTGTGACAGAGCTGGTCTTGAACCATATCTCAGTGAGACCGAGGACATCAAGGTCAAGTTCTTCCAGAAGGCGGCAGATATCATAGGAGTGTTTGACAGCATAGCAAGAGTTTAGAGTGGCAATGAGGAGAAGGTTGCCACCCTTGAAGGACTTCCGGGGAGGGGTACAGATCAGAGGTATGCCCTGTGGAGGGGGCAGAGAGGGAAGGGGGAGGCAAGGAAGCCAAGGAGGAGACAGAAGGGGGAGGCGAGGCAGTCAAGGAAAGTGGAGAGGGGACATCAGGAGAGGAAAGGAAGTTGATGAGGTGTGGGAAGCTTCTATCAAAGAGGTCAAGGTTGGCCTGGGGGCCTTGGACCAGGACGGTCTCATTGGAGTAGACATTAATAATGACTTTAGAGGAATGGAAGGATGCCAGGTGGGCGTCCCAGCGGGTGCCACCATTAATGGGAGAGGAGGAGAAAGGAGAGAGCACAGAGACCATATGAAGGGTCCATAGGTCTGGCAAATTCACAACAAAGAGGATGTCGGTGAGAGTGTCCTTGGAGGAGGCACTGGTGTAGGTGTCAGCGATAGGGAGGACTGGTTTGGAGACCAGGATGTCCTTTTTAAACTTCTTCCTACCAGATTTAGTGAGGAGAGCAGGATAGTCAATAGAGAAGCAGTTAGAAAAGAGAGGAGAGAGGGAGAGCACCATAGAATAGGTGGAAGGTAGAGGGGAAGCCACAAGTGAAGGACACTGGAGTGGGCAGACATGACAGCGAGAGGCAAGCAAGTTGCGCAATAGGACAGAACAACACACAGGATAAGACATTACAAAATGTGCTGGTTTGAGACATGTCGGAGGGCACACCTAGGTTTGAGAATCCTAGATAGGGAAGAAAAGGCCTAGGTTTCACAATGCAATTTTTTAAATACTGAAACAGTGCATATTAAACAAGATGGGGAGAAAAGACGTCCCAAGTTTGAGAATCCTAGATAGGGGAGAAAAGGCCTAGTTAAATAGTGAAACAGTGCAAATTTAACAAGATGGGGGAGGGATCGAACGGTAGGTTGGCGGGGGTAAGAAGGACATCAGAGGGGCGGTGGTTGGCAACTGGCGTCCACTGCGGACACCTGCAGACACAGCTGGGAGCTGCCAAGGGTGAGCCGCCCTTTGCCTAGGGGCCCTTAGCCGTGGGGGGCTGCCCTGGGGAGGGTAGGGATATGGGAGAAGGAAGCCAATGGGGGGGTTGGGCGTGATGGGAGGTGGGTGGGAGGAGGGGAAAGAGAGAGAGAGAGAGAGAGAGAGAGAGAGAGAGAGAGGGAGAGAGCAGAAGGGAAGGGGAGAAGTGAACAGGGCCCATGGCCCGAAATCACAAAGAAGGCAAAACAATTTCAAATGCCTCAGAGAGGCTCTCACCAGGCATCAGCTGCAGACCACACGCTCAGCCGAGGTGGAAAATCAAAAATGGAGAAGCGCGTTACACATCTCTAAATTCATAGAAACTGTTTGAAAGTGTACACATTCGTACCAATATGCACATCTACTTTGGGTGACAAACCCATTCACCAACTCTGTAAAAATTAATGCATCACAAAGACTGTGCAACGCTGCACGAAGAAGATATTAAACTGGAAACAGATCGTGACCCCATCCAACTGATCTGCCTTGTTCAAACTACGGCAAAAGAATAAAACAAAAGAACAGTACGTTGTTCCATCGTTGCCAATAATAAGAAACTTGAAACTCCATACAATCCTTCAAATCTTGCAGTCAGTGCAGCGCGCACAACATTATGCTCAAAATGCCCATTACACCATTGCAGGAGCACTTTCGGTGCACGGTGCGGCATTGAAATACTAAACTACAGCACCGCATGGAGTAGACCCAGGGACGAGGCCCTCCACGAGCTTGGTGCCCCTGCTGGGAAACGCCACCCTCAATGGTACCCAGCCATGTGATCATGGCTGACTGATGCAACCCCGGCCTGGGTGCCCCCAGAGCCGAGGCTGCCGAGAGCTAGGTGCCCCTGGCCACGTAGGTCGCTCCTGTGATCCCCACTCTATTGTTTGTGGCGTGACCGCTGCCCCGGAGGGCTGTGTCGGGTGCTCCCGACATGCAGATGGAGCCTGCCCGGTGGTCCAGGGCAGGCCCCCAGCACACACCTTCCACACGTTCCATGCTTTGCCATACTCCTTAGCATTCTGAGGTACGAGGTAGTCATTATTAAGAGAGATCCTCCGGGCTACACAGAGCTCTTGTTAGCCAACCGTATTAATGGCAACTGGCATTCTGATGCATCAAACAGTCAACATTGCAGCGCTCTCCTCTCATGCCCATACAGTATTGAAACACTACATTTTCCATTGTTTCTCCCGACATCTTCCTTCGCTTTATAGCATCTTGAGAGGCTGTACTTTGTCATAAAATTAGCACCACGTTCAGACAGCCACCAGCCATCCATGTACCCAGCATTTTACAGTAGCTTAATGTTGCCTCCACACGTACACCAGGCTCTGCACCTTCTGGCTGCCTGCAGGACTTATTCTCAGGGCACTTTCCTTTCCTGGCTGCGCTTTCTTCATTTCCACAGCCCTTCTTCCTGCTTTCTGCACTTAGACAGCCTCCTGGCACACATTGTCCTCCTTCTGGCTGTCCTATCATTACCGACGATGGGTATTTGATTACTCAACATAAATCACAGTGCTTACATAGAATGTGCTTGAGAGTTAATAAGTGAATGTGATGCAATATTAATTCATCAACATTTCATTGTAACTTCCAAAGAAGGGTGGCCCCTCTAAGTAATAGCAAGATTGAAAGGCTGCTTGTAAACAAAGTGCAATCACTTAACAGCACTTTTCTCTTCTCTGTCTTTAATAAAATCACATAGATATTTGCTCTACAATAGGGGTTCAAGTCTCTTCTTGATGATCTTATGTCATCAGTCTTATGCACGAATAGTTGACACTGTGTGATTTGGCCTCTTCATAGAGTACAAAAAAGTCCCTCTTTCATATTACAAAACCTTCATCAGAAGAGCACACTTAGTTATACACAAACATGTCTCCCCTCTGCAGTGATGTGTGTATGAGATACAATCTATTTGCATAATATACACACATTGGACACCATCCATTATGTGGAAGCTCTTCCAAATAGGTTCCTCCTGGTACGTGTGCAGATTCCTCGCACTCTTTTTAACTTTGTTTATTTTAAATCAAGGCAGAATGATAAATACAGACATTACATGCAAGGGTTATCTCAGCCAGTTGACCCCCAGTCTTTAGACCCCCCCTGTGTCTTCTCTCTCTGTCCTCCTCCCTGGATTATCAGTCCCACAAGCTCTGCGAGCGGGTTCGTCCCGCCCGGGCGGTCTGGCCGGAGTCTCAGCGGTCAGGAGTCTCCCTCTGGGCTCGCCTGGTTCGTCAAGATCCAGAGGGCTCTGGTGGGCCTATAGGTCAGGGCGGGGAAGCGCTGGTCGAATTCCAAGACTGGGGCCCAGATGTTCTGAAAGCGGTGTAGCATCCCCGCTCGTGCTGCCGTTACCTTCTCCGCTATCAGAATGTCCCATACTTTGGTCCACCATTGAGCAATGTGGGGGCCTTCCGGGGATTTCCAGGTTCGGGCCACCACCGTTTTCCCTGCCAGTAGGCAGTGAGTCAATAGTTTCGCTCTGGGTCCGGAGCGCGGGTAGATCCCGGGAATTGGAGCTCCTAACAGGATCGGCTCCGGTTTCAAGGGAATCATTGTTCCGGTAATCAGCGAAATAGACTCTAGACAAGCTTTCCAGAACGGTCGGATCTTCGGGCAGTCCCACCACATATGGAAGAAAGAGCCAGGGAGGCCGCATCCTCTCCAGCAAGCGTGGTCTATCTGGGAGTTCATATGGTGGAGTCTGAGGGGCGAATAGTACCATCGCAGCATGATTTTGTATGCGCATTCTCTGTTGGTGATGCAGGTGGATGCGGTATGTGTTCGGGTCCATATGTCCACCCAGGTTTGATCCTCTATCGGGTGTCCCAGGTCCGCTTCCCATTGGGCCATACATCGGGTTCTTGTGGTTAGGAAGTCGCTTAAGAAGCGTCTGTAGAGGGTGGATACGCAGCCGCGAGTCGGGAGGTCTCCTAGGGTGAGTTCCAGGGCAGTAGGAGGACGGGTCGCTGCTTGCAAGGTTTGGGGGTGTGAGCACCAGTGGCGTAGTTGGATATAAGTAAATCTGTCACATTCCCGAAGTTGGAACTTCTCCTTACATTGGGCGAATGTGAGCGGTTTCTCCCCTGTATACAGCGTGTCTATGGTTTCTAGCCCACCTTTGGTCCAATTTTGGAAATTGCGGGGATGCGTGCCCGGTGCGAACATTGGGTTGAGAAAGACCGGGGAGCGTGGGCTCAGTCCTCTTGGCACTCCCTTTCGTTTCAGCGCCCAGTCCCAAGTGCTAAGGGTGTGTTTGGTCGACAGCAGGAGCTCTCCCCCATGGGACCTGAGGGGGGGCGGGATATGTGGCAGAAACCGCAGAGGCAGGGGGGTCCGCGACTGTTCCAGCTCCACCCATCTCGGGCGGTCTGTCGTATTTTGCCAGGCCTGGACCCGGGCCAGTTGGGCTGCCACTCTGTAGGCCTGAAGGTCTGGAACCCTCAATCCCCCCAGTTTGGGGCTCCCCAACATAGTTCTAAGAGGGATTCTCGCTTTCTTACCTCTCCAGATAAAGTTCAGCATTTTCCTCTGGATCCCTCGGAGAATCGGAGTGGGGATTGCCACTGGCAGTGAGGCGCATATGTATAGAAATCTCGGGAGAAGGTTCATCTTGCATGCCGTGATGCGTCCAAGCAGCGAAATCTCCTGGGTCCCCCACCGTTTCAAATCGCCCTCCAGTTCCTTGAGAAATCGGGGAAAATTGGATTTGTACGTCTCTTTTGGATCAGCCGGAATGTAAACCCCCAAATAGGGGATGGCGCTCCTTTCCCATATTATCGGGCACATCCTAGTCAGCGGCTCTCGCTCTGCTGGGGTGAGGCCAATGCCCAAGGCGGAAGATTTATCGAAGTTTATGGTGAGGCCCGTGACTTCGCCATAGCTGGTGATTTCGCGAATCGCATGTTCAAGCGATGAGGGGGCCTCCGAGATCGTAAGTAAAATGTCATCCGCATACAGGGCAAGTTTATGATGTGAAGGGCCGCTTGTTATGCCTTTGATTTGGTCATTCCGCCTAATTTTTTGTGCGAAGGGCTCCATGGTGAGTGCAAAAAGCAAAGGCGACAGCGGACAGCCCTGCCGAGTCCCGCATGACAAGGGGATTGGAGCCGAGAAGTGGCCGTTGATCCTCAGGCTTGTTGTAGGTCGATCATAGTTGGCCAGCACCATCGTTCGGAACGCCGGTCCGAAGCCGAAGGCCCCTAAAGTGTGTCCCATAAACGTCCAATCCACCCTATCAAACGCCTTAGCTGCATCGAGGGCCACCAAGATTAGTTTTTGGGAGTTCCGGGAGGCGAGGTCCACCAGGTTCAGGGTTCTCCGGATATTATCGCCTGTGGTCCGGTGCCGGATGAACCCAGCCTGGTCTGGATGAATGATATTCGGCAGGATGCGATTCAAGCGGGTCGCCAAAATTTTCGAGTAAATGTTCGCATCTATGTTCAAGAGTGCGATGGGTCTATAAGAAGTTATGCTTCTTGGGTCTTTTCCAGGTTTAGGCAGAAGGATGGTGGTCGATTCCTGCATCGATGGGGTCACCGCCCCCGTTTCCCTGAAGGAGTTGAATAGGGTGTTGAGATGGGGAGTTTGTAAAACCTGGTTGAGAAGCCATCTGGGCCAGGGGCCCGTGATTTGAGAGATTTGATGGCGTCCTCAATTTCCTCCCCCGTGATGGGCTCCTCCAGTTCATCTCTCATTGCGTCGGAGAGCTGGGGCACCTCTGCCTGCCGAAGGTATTCCTTCTGTTGTGCCGGGTTTCGTGGGGTTGCCTTCGCGGTTTGGGCCAAGTGCTCAATTGCGAGGCGTTGCTTCTCGGGTTCTGAGTATAGTATGACCCCGTTGGTGTCTCGCAGGCCCATGATCGCGATGCTGCGTCTTTGCTTGGCTAATTTGGCCACCAGGAACCTGTTCGCTTTGTTGCCCTTCGCATAATACGACTGTTTGACCTCCGCCATTAGTTGGGCGGTTTGTTCCGCGTAATGGGCTTCCAGCCTTTTCCGTGCCGTGCGAATGGCCCGTTGTGTTCTGGGGGACCAGCCTTTCTCCTTGTGGAGTGCCTCGGCCTCTCTCAATTCGAACTCCAGGGCTGTCCGGGTTCGTCATCTATCTCGATGGTAGGCCGCACCCTGGGCTATCAGGGAGCCCCTGATTACTGCCTTCATGGCGTCCCAGTTGTTTGCTAATGAGGTGTCTGAGGCCAGGTTTTCCACAAAGAAGTTCTTTATTTCCGTTGCGATCTTGTCTCTGGTGGCCATGTCGTTGAGGATTGGGTCATATAGCATCCATTTGCGCGGGGTGGTGGGGTCAGGGTTCTGAACCCGAAGCTCCAGGAGCACTGGAGCGTGACCGGAGATCGCTCTTGTGCCGATAGTGACCTTCTTAACTGAAGGGAACGTGTGAGGTGAAATCAGGAATAGGTCAATCCTTGAGAAGGTGCGGTGGACATACGAGTAAAAGGAGAAGTCCTTATCATCAGGGTGAAACACCCGCCATGAGTCTATTATCTCCAGGGTCCTAAAAAGACGAAGGAGGCTGAGTGCTTGGGCGTAGTCGCCTGGGGTCGGGGGGTGTGATCGGTCTTTAGTGGGGTCAGGGACCCCGTTGAAGTCCCCACCGTCGATCGTTTGGCCCTCCACGAAGTTGGCGAGCGATGTGCCCAGGGCGTCATAAAAATGTGATTGTCCAGAGTTGGGGGCGTATACTGAAACGAGGGTGTACAGGTCTCCCAACAGGAGACATTTGATCGCTATAAATCGGCCTTCTGGGCATGTCTTTGTTTCCAGAATCTGTGGGTTCAAGTCTTTCCTGAAGAGAATCGCCGTGCCTCCTTTTTTGCTTGTGCCAGAGGCAAAGAATTGAAGCGGAAATAGCCGAGACCGAAGGCGGGATACATCAGCGGGCAACAGATGGGTCTCTTGAAGCATGGCAATCGCAGCCTCCTCGTCGCGGAGTTTTAATAGAATTGTCTTTCGCTTGTTAGGAGAATTCAAGCCATTAACATTCAGGGAGAGGATCCGAAGCGACTGAAAGTCCTCTGGGGGCTCACTCTCCGTTCCCTGCGTTAGGGGGGGGGTCCTGGGGTGGAGGTTCAACTGCCATGACTGACGGAAGCACTCACAAAATCATTCTGCGCTTGAGGTTTTAACACGAAATCCCAACGGGGGATCTCAACTTTAACAAGGCGGTAGACCGACTTTGTTAGTACGGTCATACCTAAGGCCAACAGGGCCAATTGTCCCATATTGTGGGTTCCCAAGGAACAAAAGATGGAAAGTATCCTTGGGGTGGGTATGAGCCATGGGAATGCCCCGCCGCCGTCGTGTACTTAAAAGAAGTTGGCATGTAGGTAGCGGGTTCTGATTCAGATGAGCATATCTGTGTCCCGGCTAGCTCATTGACGGAGCCTGGGACCGTGGAGGCGTCCACGTTCATCATTTCTTGTTGTTTCGTTGTATCGACGACCAAGGCGTGCGTTTAGCTTTGGGGCAGGGAGGCGGACCAGGGTTCTCAGTCCCCTCTGAGAGTGGCGTGGGAGGGTCCCGGGGAGCGGTCGAGTGCAATATTTTCTCCGCGTCTTCCAGGTGGCTGATTCGGCGTAGGGTGCCATTATATGTGAATTGAAGAGCTGTCGGGAACAGCCATCTGTAACGGATCTGTTGCTCCTGGAGGAATAATGTCAGAGGCCGAAGTGCTCTTCTTTTCTGGAGTGTGAGTGCCGAAAGGTCCTGGTAAATTTGAAGAGGGGTGCCCTGGAAAGTGATCTCTTCACCTTGGCGGCTGATCGCTGATATCGCTTCTTTCGTTGTAAAGAAGTGGACCCTAGTGATCACGTCTGGAAGAGGGTCCGAATCTGTCCCGCGGCGCTGGCGAAGCCTGTGGGTGCGGTCCAATATGAGCCGAGATTTGTCCAGATCTGGAAGTAGAGCCTCGAAGAAGTTTACCACGTAGTCCGCTAGCTTGTTATCGGGGACGGAGGATGGGATGCCCCGGATGCGGAGATTATTGCGTCGGGCCCTATTTTCGAGATCTTCCTGTTTAAATTCCATGATCTCGCATTTGTGATGCAGGGAATCGATCGATTTTTGCATTTCTCCCAGAGCGGTGGTGTGCTCCTGGGCATGATCTTCGATCTCTCCAAACCTCTGCTCGAGTTCTGTGACTCTCTGATCTGTTTGGTCAACTTTGGTGGCGAGTTCCGAGAGGCAAGCGCGGAACTCAGATTTGATGTCCGCCATGAAGGCTATTAGGTCTCCTTTAGTGGCAAGCTCGCCCGTGTCCTCTTGTTGCTTCTATGGGGTCAGTTTGGGAGGTTCCTGTTTCTTAGGTTTCTCTGTAGCCGTAAACATGGCGGAGATATCCGTACCTTTGCTCACTTTTGTTTGTCTCGACATGTTGCCCACGCCAAACAGTTCCAGTCGGGAGACTAGCGGCAAGGCCCAGGACGGTGGGAGATGGCAGCTGGAGAAGATGGGTGGGCAGGGGCGCCCCAGGAAGGGTGGAACGGGGGGAAGGACTTCGGTAGGGCTGATCCAAGATGGCCGCAGTGGTCCCGACTTGATCTGCAAAGTAGGGAGAGGAGTGGGGACCTGCTCTCGGTAGCAACCCAGAAGGGGTCCAGGCTGCCCAACCGGAATCAGGGGGTTCTATATCAGGTACCGCTCCCCCTCTCCGGCTCTTCTGCCTCCCAAGGTCCCGCTACCGACAGGTACGGAGCGTGCTGCCGAGCCCCGGTACGGCGGCCATCTTAGTTTCGTCCGTCGGGTACGGGAGAGAAGTTCAGCTTCAAATTTCTAGTAGAACGCCGCCACGGTCGAAGACGATGTTTAGCCAGGTTATGCCATGTCGGTTCCGGTCGCTGTAGATGGCATTAGCGACACAAAACCCCGCCTAGAACCGCCAGATTTCGACGGCGGCGCCGGACATCCCACGGGCGGCCTCAGAGGAGCGACCACATCGATGGCGCTCCAAGCCACGCCCCCGATCCCTCGCACTCTTACAAACATGTTGGTGGACTGATGCCAGCCTCATTGCACAATACAGAGCGGTCATGTGTACACAGTACTGACAGTTTACAGCAATGCGGTGTTGCTTTTAATTTGACAGTAGGGTTGTACCGCATATATTACTGAATAGCGCTTTCCTCCCTCTCTTCCTCACACCAGACAAAAAAGCATACATTTCTGATGTTACTCCCACCTGGTAATGTCTGTTATAGCCAAACAGATTTATCAGCCATTTGTAGAATGTTTCTACCAAGTAACATGGCCTGCTATGTGCATTTTTGTTTGGTGGGATTCCAACACAAGTTGGATTCATCAAGAGTCATCACTATACCATGTTGCGCTGAATTCTGCTATTCCACCCATCTCTATAGGCAGTACACCATTTCCCAGCAAGGCACAACACTTTTCAGTGTGTATGTTGTTCTCTAAGAGGGACAGAATCAGCACTTGGCAGGATGATGGTTATAGTTGCCATGGACAGTACATGCACTACTTAGCAGGGCAACCATATATTTAACACAGTATTCACTGTATTACTTATAGCGCAAATCTGGCTAGAGAGAAGCATAGTGCTTTACAACAGGAGTGTGCCGGGATTGGCAATGGCATTTCCTATTGTAGCACTAGACTGTTGGTGGAGGGAGTGCTGGATTTGTATTTGTTCAGCACATAGTGATGAAAGAGCCACGCTTGAAGTGTTTTGCAGAACTGTAGGAATGGTTGGGCATTTTGATCCTCTGTGTCAGGGTTGAATCAGAAGTCTTTCGCCACCATGCCTGACGATGGCTCAGAATGGCCTGTTACTGTGGCAGCTGGCCTTTCACAGAGCCATTCCGGCACAACCAAAAGGAGCTCTTAAGAGGCAATTCAGTGGTGAACTGGTCTAAAAGAAAGGACTAGCCCCTGAGCATGACATATTTTGTCTATACAGTTGGTAAAAATGTGCTTTGAATGCTTGCACTTAACAATTTCAAAAATACATTGAGGTCAATATCCCCCCACACACACGTTCTTCTGAAAGGTGTATGCTTATTTGCTAACACACTGGTTCAGTAGCACCAGGACCGTTTAGGGCCCAATAGGTTTTGTAATGTGAGGTCACTGGCCAGCACACCCACTCTGAAAATGGTTCCCGCGCCACTGGAAGAAACCGTTTTATGTGAGCAGTAACTCTGTGACAAAGGTGTTCTGTAACTCTCTCCTTTGGGGATTTATTTATCTGAGCATTGCCATTTTTGTTGTTGCATTGTTTGCGTGCCCCTTTCAGCAACCCTTGCATGTGTGCACTTGCCATCAGTAAGGGGTTCTTTCCTTGTTAGTGTGCTAGCTTAAGAAGCCACACACGCGATTCACCACAGTATAGACCAAGACGTAGAATGTGTTGTTGTCATTATGGCAGCATTAATTTGTTTAGATTGTGGCACAAGGCATACACATATTTCTCCCTAATAATCCGTCAACCTAAGCTGAGGATGGGCGCTCTGTCCCTCTGTTGTCTCCCCTGGTTTCTTGTAGATCGCTCATTGCCTACTGTCCCACCCTCCCCCTGCCACATTGGTAGCTCACCACTTCCTTGTGTTGATCATTTGCAATCTGCTTCCTTTGCTGTGCTCTTCCGCCTATCATTTTGAAAGCATGCTGTTGCTTCCCAAATCTAGGTCTATGCTCAATAAATAAAATAACAATAGTAATAACAACAATAATTATAATAATTGTCTTTAAACAGACTGTGAATTTGATGACTTTCCTAAATCAATTGGTTATAGGTTATCCTGCCTGCAACTTCTACAAAAAATCTGTAGCACGTTAATTGAAGTGTCCTTGCGTAAAAGGCTATCTTGAAAGTCCTCGGAGGCCAAAACCAAATGTTTGTCATGTTCCACGCGTTCCCTCTTAGCTTTTCAAATGGTAGATGACAACGAGAAGGGAAAAAGTCACATAAACACACAGTGCAAGCTGTCAGTTTGAAGCACCTGCAAATGTTCCAGTAGTATACTTTGTCCATCAACTGTTCGTTAATTTAGAAGGGCATAGCGTTGTCTATTGTCATTATACAGTATCCTTCTGTTATTATGAAAATGTTTCACTTTCTCGTGTGAATGGTCCACAATGCGCCTTGATTTGGAGTTTTGCACTGAGCATATTGAGAAAGGGGATAATACATTGTGATCCACAAGCAGACCTAAGAAGCAGCAGATATGCAAGGGCCTATTGTAGCCTATTGCCTCATGATGTGTGAAATTAAGAATGTCATCAGTGAGAGCTGTATGTAACATTGCTCAAAAGGTAAAAGGATTGAAATGTCATTTAATTTGCAAATGGAATTGAAGGCATGACACATAGCATGTACCCCCCAATCTCTATACCTGTAAAACTATGTTTGGTGTATCTCTATGCCCTGTAACTCTAAGGCCCTCATTACAAGTGTTCCAGAAAAATGGCGATGATACCGCCAATTCGGTAGCACCGTTACTGGCTACCTGAGTGGCAGAATCACCAGCATATTCCAGCTTCCTGGGCGCGTGCATCTAGCAATTACGGAAACGCTGTCAACCGGCATGACAGCAACAAGAGCAAAAGTAAGAAATGCTGGTGCTACCGTAGGAAAAAATGCTGTTAACAGTGGTTCCATTCCCATATTGACAGAAACACTAGCAGCAGGCACCAGAAACAGCATCATTGCGGGAACAAGAAGTTGGCCAGCGGGCAATTTGGAAAACTCAATCCAATTTAAATTGGCCATTCCCTGTTGCCATCCATACACAGTAACACGACTAGGATGTCTGGAAGCTCGAAAACTAGGCTGCCTGAAGTTTGGCTCCAGAAGGCTTGCTTCTCGGAGATAAAATTGAACGTGCTCACTGACCACATTGTGGAAAATGCTGAGACACATTTTGTGCGGGATAACTGCAGCACCAGCCAAAGCCACAAGTCGGTCATATGGCTGTAGGTGGCCAGTAAAGTGACAGTGGTGGGGCCCGTCCCCTGACACTCAAATGTCTGTGGCAAGAGGTGGGATGACCTGCGTCTGCTGGTGCAGAACCGGTTACAGCCCACCGCCGTAAGACTATGGCAATAGGCGGCAGGACCATCTCCCCCATTAAGCTCATGCCATGGGAAGTACGATGTAAGTCCATAATGCATCTGGAGGGGATCGAGGGCGTTGGAGGTGCCAAGGCCGGAGCAGGGAAACAAGAGGATGGCGGTGAGTACAAGTCACACCAGAATGCCCAGCACCACGCAAATAGTGCACAAACAACAGATCAGGGAAATGTGTCCAAGGAAAGGGGTAGTAAGTCACCATATTCACATAGATGAAAGGGGTCACAGTCAATGTAAGCCATGCAATAATGTAAGAGGATTCAATTCAACACTACAGCTAAGTCAATGCCTAGTCTGGGATACTGAATGGAAACCCTTATTGATATATCTTTACGTCCAGTTCATGCGTTCTGGATGACTACCCCTATATAACACCCCTCTCTTGGAATCCCCCTGACCCCACTGAGCCAAGAAGTAGTTCTGTTTTGCAAATTTAAAAGGTTTATTTGATAATTTAAACAATAGATATATATATCACACTTTATAATAAATTAATAATTGAATATCACACTTAAGTGGTTATAGGATGGATAAGATAGCAACAATACTTTTCTGGTTTCAAATGGATGCAAGGTGGAATGAAATTGCAGTACAGAAATACTCAATATGATTTCAACAAAACAATGGGCCTCATTACGACCCAGGCGGTAAGTTACCGCCTGGGCCGTGACTTTACCACCATGGCGTAAACTACGTTTACGCCATGGTGGTTGGCGGACTTACCGCCCCATTCCGAGGTTGACGGGGGCGGTAAGTCCCCAATCCCCATTTACCCTTCCCCATTCCCATTTTTGCCCCATAGGGCATAATGGGAGTGGGGAAGGCGTTAATTACGCCACCGGAAATTACGGTGGCGTAATTAACTCCATGGTCCCTTAGCGCCATGGATTTTAACACCTGCTAAAAGCAGGTGTTAAAAGCGCCATGGCGCTAAGGGACCTCGTAATTGGCGGTAAGGGGTCGGCGCAGCTAACGCTGGCGTAAACCCCTTACCGCCAGGGTCGTAATGAGGCCCAATGTAATCACTTTTCTCTGGCAATCCACTCCCCCCTTTATGCAATGCAAGGAAATGGAAGGAAAGCACACAGTTCTCAGAAATGCAATCAAATGTAATTCAGTTCACCCCAGCAAGCTTAGACTACAGAAGTTTGAAACACAGGTCCAAAATGCTTTTATATGTGCTGGCAATGAAGTGAAAAATATGCTAAAATGCTTTTAATTCCCTCTAGAGGTTCAGGGTGAGTAGTATCTAGTAAATATTAGTCCAGGCTCACTCTAGCAATGATTCAGGGATGGTTCTTAAGAGGCAAACACATTTTTAGCAAGGTAAGCAAGGAAGCTGCTGTTTTCACACGTGGCTGGATTTTTAACCAAATCGCAAATCGCGGTAAAATTCGCGAGTGCGAGAATCGTGATTACAGCAAAAGTATGAGGAGTAGGAAGTCGGTTCCAGGCTTGTTGAAAAGCTGAGATTCTAAGCTTCCAGAGGAAAGTTAAACCAAGTTCCTAGCCCAAACGGTTCCAGAGATACGGACGATTAAATAAAGGTAGTTTTTCGGATTTGAAATTTTAAAAGTTCAAAGCGACAGGTTACAGCTTGCAGCTAGAAAATGACAAGTGACAGCTTTGCAAATGACAGGTGACAGTTAGGAGGCAGTTCTGTTTAGATTAAATAGATTGAATTATATTATTTTAACTAAGAGATTGGTTCTGCACAGTTCTGCTAGGTACTCACAATATATTTAGAAATAGGCCTCGCCACGGATCTGGTCAGGTTTTCTTCACTCGTCACGGATGGTTTCTGCGCACAGCGTCTGGGTCAGCTCTACTCTGCTGGTCTGGTCTGGGTCTCTGGTTCTGATCAGGTCTGTGGGTCCGGATACAGCGGTCTCCGGTTCAGCTGGTCTCTCTCTGGATACAACACTGCTCTCGGGCAAATGGTAAGAGTTCTTGCAAAGAATTCAAACAGCTCGACTGGCTGTGAATAGTGGCAATGATTTGAGGCCTGCTAAAGAGGGATTTAGCTTGTAGTTGACCTCTCTGCTACAAATTCTGAAGTCAAGTCTTGGTCTCTGAAGGTGGATAGATTGAAGTCTCTATGTTGGCTCTCTGGAGGTTGATGGAGGTAAAGTATGGATTTTTCCGGCAGAGCGTCCCGCAGCAGGTGGAATAGAATGTCCCTATCTGTCCTGACTGTCTGCTTTTATGTGTTTTGAAAGTGGGTGGAGAGGCTAGCTTTCTAGGCCCTACCCCTCTCCACTTGTCATTGGCCACTTCCTCCTCTTCCCCTTGATTGGGGGAATGAAATGAAGTGTCATCATGATGAGGTCTGTTTATGATACAGAGAACCCACCCCTGTCAACTTTACACACAATCTATATTTGACCTAAAGACATATTTCATAGATACACAGTGGTTTGAAATTACATGCACCCATCACATATCACATGAGGTATCCCCTGTTCAAACTCTGCTCTTCCTGGGGGCTTGGGTTCAAAAATGGCAACATATTTCACGTTGTGGTCGGGTTACCAATATTGGATTTGTCCCCGCATTTACACAAATGTTCGCAAAGCATGTGGGCATTAGGTGGTGGAGTGTCAGATTTTTAACATACATACATTTAGAGTAATATCCTCTTTTCCGCTAAAAACCCCCCTGAACATACCACCGGGTCCTAACACGTCTTCAAATGTGCACAGAAAAATCACAAGAATAATGATATCACTTATAAAATTTTCACAAGTCCGCTCTATGAATGATCCATCTTTTTAGATTTATGTTCTGGCCCCAAAGGGGTGTGGTTTCCCAGGTCACATGGTGTAGAAACCAGTTTATCCAGTTTCTGCCAAGCTCAGAGACCCTGCCCCTCCCAGCTTCTGCCAAGAGGAAGCTATTTTACGGTCCCCCTAATAAACCATCTGCCTGGGCCCTGGAAGGCCCATTGTTCAAAAGGAAGCCATTTACGACTACCCTAATAAACCATCTGCCTGGGCCCAGGACAGGCCTTTGCTCAACTCCCTGTAGCTGCTCCACCCCTAATCTAATCAGAGAGGTGACAACTCCTTTTGGCAAGGGGAAGAGTGGCTGAGCAGGTTTTAACTCCTGTGGGGGTAGATGTCAGGCAGAATTCAGTTCCTTAAGCCAGGCCCCAGCTAATGTCACTTCTAGTTACCCAGTTTTCTGCATTCAAATAAACTAACAATTTTTACACATGCAGCTAGAATGCTGATTCTAAGTTTAAAACTATGACATTTAAACAATTGAAACCTATGTGACACTCAAAAGTAGGTCACTCATTCCTTTTAAACATTTAGATTTTTAGTGTCTTTCAGTCCAAATTTACTTAAACTGCTGAAATCCACAGCTCAGCCAGTTTTGCTATGAACATTATTTTAGGCTCATCCTCTTTCCAGATTTTGTATGCCCACAAGACTTTATTCTGTCAAATGTCTGCTGGTGTTCAGTGAGATTGTTGGATATTCTGCAATGTTTGAAATGGGCATTCTGAGCTTGCCTTCAGAGAAACAAAGGGTGATTTTTAAAGTGCTTTCTAGCGAACAGGCACTGCTGTTTTTCTCTTTGGCACCCCATTTCACTCATGGCTCTTCTGACCCAGCACACCTGCACCGGGGGGTGGCAAGTCAGGCGACCATTTTGGTGTGCGCACAAACTGCGCGGTTTTCATAGATTCTGGCGCACATGTGGCCTTTTTCGGCCATCTTGGATTTCCTAAGCCCACAGCACCAAATGTTGTAGCATAATAGTCCAAACGTGGGTCAGAACACCCAACAATAACATTATGCACAATGGCATGACTGGACAATTAGCACATCCCCAATGCACACACAACAAGCCACCGTGCCATGAGTTCAACCAAAATGGAGTAACACCAAACATACATGCATGCATGCACACATCAGTGCAAAATTCACCCCAGACATCTTGACCAGGCCAGGAAACATGTGGAACTAGTGTAATGCAAGTGCATCGATGTCATACACAGGCACCTAACCTCTTTGTCATCTCATCCTAACAGGTTCATCCATTGATAGCAACAGCACTGGTCCAACCTCAGGCCATGCAAGACCCAGTTGGGCTGCCCTATGGCCCACCGAATCCACATCCATGGCTATGCCTGCTCCACTGGCCCAGGCAGCGGCCCAGGGCCAGAAGTCTGCTTCACAGGCACAGCCAGCAGCCCAGGACCAGCAGCCTTTTCCAAAGGCCCTGCCAGCAGTCCAGGACCAGCAGCCTGCTCCACAGGCCCAGACAGTTGCACATCATAGGCACCATATAAAGCACCCATCATCCATCAGCCCCCCACATACCATGGCACCACCTCCAATGAGGCTGAGGCAGCAGATGGAGGGCAAGACACTGATGCCACACCAGAGCTCCCCACCGATTCCTACACCACCTTCAGTCCCTCAACCCTCTACAGCCCACCACAACCAACAATGCTGTCCATCCGTGAGATGGACAAATGCATCCATCAGATGGAGGCCTGCCTCAATGAGATGACTGAAATACAATACCAGCACCTGATAGGGGCCCGGCTACAGGATTCTATACTGGCAACTGGTCAGCTTTGTGCCTGTGCCCTGGGCCGCACTACATCTACCCTCATTCTCCTGACACAGAAGGTCTGTGAGGGCAGTGAGGGGATGTCAGCTCTTGCTGAGTTTGTGGCACTTTCGCTGCATGCTAACCAAGCATGCCAGGACTCAGACCCCCCCCCCCCCCTCCAGTACAACACCTCTGCGAACTCAGTAAAGAGCAGCCCTGGGGGCCAATCACAAAGACTAACAAGCACACCTGCCCATGGCAAGGGTCCTTCCATGAAAAGGCACAGGGAGTGAGTCTGTGCACTTGCCCATGTGACACTTTGTTGTTAGGGTGTTTTGGGAGTGGGTGGTGGGTGTGTGGGGGGGTGGTGGCCACAGGATTTAATCTGTAGACTCTAGTACAATTCAAAACATATATTTAGTCACTTGCAACAATAGGTGGACAGTCGTTATTCTTGTGTATGCATTTTATTGAGTGAGAACATCAAATACAGTGATGTAATATAGGTGATGCACAGTGAGGGGGCCTCAGAAGAAGTTTCCTATGAGTTCTTGTTGGACAGACCCGTCCCCGGCATTCATGTGCCTGTGCCTGGCTGCTGCTGTCTCGCCATCATCATCATCATCATCTCTGCCCTCTGGTGGCATGTCCAGGTCCGGGGCGGGGGTATGATTTGTCTAATGCAGATACTATGCAACTTTGCACAGGCCAGGACTATCCGCCTCACCTTCACTGGCCTGTACATAAGTGCATCCCCTGACTGGTGTAGACATCTGAAACGTGCCTTTAACAGTTCAAACAACTGCTCGATGGTTGCCCTTGTTCACATATGCGCACAATTGTATGTCATACCCTCTGGCGACTGTGGATCCCTCGGCGAGGGTCATTAGCTAGGCCAGTAGTGGATATCCAGAATCACCTGCAAGGGGGGGCACAAGGTGAGCCATGGCATGCATGTGGCAGCTCTACTTTCGCATATAAGGTTATTGTTTTCCTTATTACTTTGTGCATCTCGGACCATGGTAAGTATGTGCATCATGCACTGTGATGCACCATGTGACAGCCAATGTGTGTCATCCGTACCGTGCTGGGTTGTACTCCCTGGGGTGGATTAATGTGGTTGGGACTACATGCTAATGCCCATGGTGTGGTGTGGTGATCCCCATGCCACCGCCACAGCAGTGTCTGCACACAGTACATGACACCCGCACTGCGGTCAGACATAAACTGACATGCATTAACGTACCATGAGGGCTCACATGCACAGTAGGCACAATATACAAATTACTTCTTTGGCATCACTGTAGCTGTCAACAGCACTACCTGGATGTTTTGTCCATCTCCCATCCTATTCCACTGACTTACACCCCTCTGCTTGTCAGATAGAAGTCCCAATTGTGCACTGGACATTCACACAAGTGGCAATGGTGCACTGCATGGGGCACTTTCAAGTTGGTATTGAATGTGTAAATGTATGGCAGGTGGTGAACAGCCGTGGTGTTGCCTCTGACTGAAGTTTCTACACAGTCAGTGCATGCATGCATGCACCTTGAAAGAACATGCCCTCATTGGCATGGCTGGAACTGTGCACTGCAGGTGTTGATTTGTTGGAGTGGCAGTGTTGCACTCTGGTACCTGTAAGTATGTAATTGCCACTGACTGACACAACAACAGTCTGGTGATACACCTGTGCTTCACGGACTGACTATTGGGCATGCGCTGGTTGTTCCCTCTGATGCATGGCGGTTGTGTGACATGCATTTGTGTCATGCCCCCCCCCCTCTTTGGCCTGTGACCCATGCAGCAATTTGTGTGTACTTGTCCATGTACTCACCCAACATCCAGGTTATTTGTCTGCTGTGCCGCGCCATGTATGATGGCAGGGTGCTATTCCGCAGAACCATGGAGTTGTGGGTTGACTCTGGGAACCTGGCACAGCAGTGCATGATGGTGAGAATTGGCATCACAGGTCATCTGCACGTTGATGGAATTGTACTGCTTGCAGTTCCTGTACACCTACTCTGTGATGTGTGAGGGTACCAGCTCAACATTTGTGCAGTCCAATGCACCAAGCACGTTTGGCATGCCTGCAAGTGCGTAGAAGCGGGCCTTGGTGGCATTTACCGGTGCCAGGGTGGTTAGAAGGGCGATGTGCTAGCCCGCATGGTGCAGGAGGGCCTCCAGTACCTGTACCAGCACTCTGGAGAAGGAAGGCAGCGATATGCCATGTAGCTGGCCCATGAAGTGCTGGAAAGTGTCTGTGGTTGGAAGTGCAGGGCCGACACCAGCTCCAATAGTGGTGGTATGGTTGTCCAGATGCTGATCCTGCTCCCTATGTCGCCATGGATTAGGTTCAGTAGTTCATATATTGTTTCCCTGTTTAGCCCGTGCAAGGAATGTGTCTGCCCATCTGTCAGGGCCCAGGAAGTGGCCCTTGTGCAGGGTATGACTGCTTGCATCTGCCTCACAACTTGCATCCCAGCATCCACCTCCTCTCCCTGGCCTCCTGTGGCTATTGGTGCTGCTCCAGCTCATTGCTACCACTGAGAGGGCAGCATTGTTGTGTTGGTGGAGTGTTCTGGGTATGGGTGTGGGCCTTTTCTAGTGGTCCTGGTTGTGTTGGGTGCACCTGGGTGGATTTGGTGCACCTGTGGCCTCTTTAGCCCCACCTGGGACCATTTACTGCCTGGTCCGTGATGCCGGTGTTTGCAGGATGGTTTTTACGGTACTACTGGCATTTTTATGCCGGTAGTACTGGGAAAACCATGCTCAGAATGTGCAGGTGGCTCTGTGTTTCTGGCAGTTGTTTGGGATACTGCTGCTACTTTTAAGCACCTTTTTGAGGGCCGGTTTTGGTGGTAATGGCCTGCCAGCCTTGAGCATTTGTAGGCTTGAACAAAACGAAGGCCTCGCCCGAGGCCATTACCACCTATGCCAACTCGCTATTAGCACCATGAACAATCATCAATTGTTTCTTTTCTTCTGTGTTGTTCTTCTTTTTTAACCAGCAAAAGTGATTGCAGATCCTCCCTACATGCTGGTCAACTCACCCACTTTTGGTTCCCTCACCCGCCAAAAGAATGACAGGCATGCACTATTCTGGAATCTGGGAGTTAATATGAAATCACTTTTGCTGTTACCATCATTGCAGCTTTGCAGGCAATCAACTTTTGCCAGTGTTGCATTGACATCAGTACTGTAAAGCTGCCAGACCTGAGCACTGGACTATTGGAGCACCTGAGACATCCAGGCACTAGATAGATGTAGAGTTTTTTGTTTTGTTTTTTATATGTAGGATTCTCACTATTTCTAGTTTTTCTTCCCCTATTTTTTCTTCCACTATTTTTTGACCCTCACTTCCTGAACCCCAATCCTAGTGAATCCAGTGAAAAAAAAATATAATGGCTGTCCAGTTCAGCACCATGCCTGGGGTTCAAAAGATTCCCGTGTTTGTTTGAAGCCCATAACTTGTGGAACATTTCTCTCCCCCTGTGAGACCCTCTTACGTTATAATTAGTGTTAACCCTTTAAGACATGTCTCCATACATAGGGAAAAAGGAGGGGGAGAAACAGCAGACCTGTATTCCCCCTAGTAAGCCTCAGCAAAAGTGAGAGATTGCCATTCATATAAATGTTAGCGGTTAGATGTGAACAGTTTGCTAATACGAGGTTGATAAATGTGTTACCAAGATCAAATGAATGTACTACTTGGCAGAGGTAGAACAAGTCTACTTGATCAAAGTCCTTGTGTCCATCCAGGGTCAACAAGAGAAGGGTGTATGATGTTTTAGTCAATTCAACTAAGTCAATAGCCCGTTTTAATATTGTCATGTGTTTATCTCCACAGGGGAACCATGTTGATACATATCTAACGAGCTTGGAAAAATTCTGACCTCATAGTTAAGGACCGCGATTGGGTAGTAACAATTGCACTCCGTTGGGTCTTTCTCCTTCTTGAGGATGAGGTGAAGTAGTAATCCCCCATTAAAGTGCTGACAGACCCCCAAATCACATAAGCTATTGAAAAGTCTAGCCAATTGTGCAGTTAGAAGATTGTTGTGATGGGCTTTCTTCTTACTCTGACCTCATTCGGTGTTCGCTGTGCAGGAAAACACTGGCAGTAATTCCACTACTCCTGAATTTTTTGCCAGTAACGCAATTACCACCATATTAACAGCACTGCCAAACTATGAGTTTGGCCGTGGACTGGAGGATTTACCCCCAGCAAGATGTTGGAAGTAACTCCACTACTTTCACACCAAAACCCAGCAGATTTACTGTGATGTTATTACTGCTCTATGCAAATTCACCAAAATCCCCATGGAGTTCTAGGGCCTCTAAAATTGGGGACTACCACTGCCATACCACCACTTGGAATCATGGTAACAGTGACCAATTAAGGCAGTCATTTGGCAGATTTACTGCCGAAATTACGGCCACGTTCGGAGTGAGGCCCACTGTTTTTCTTGTTTGCATTCTGTAATGACACACATGTTCTGAGTATGGAATGCTGTGTATGTGTGACCTGCTGAATGTTCCAGAGTGACAGTTAGAGAGAGGCTGATGGATAGTGAGCTGGTGTGCCGGTGTATGGCTGTTACCTGTGTATGTCTTGTGATGTTGCTGGGGCTTGTAATTTATTTATTTTTTGTAATTTATTGTAATGTAATCCTGATCCTGTAGTTTAGGAATAAAGAAGTGATTCTGTTGTACCATCTTGTGAAAGGCATACTACATTAAAGATCCACAAACCTTTCATGAAAGAGGGCTGGGAAGTCATTAGGTACCAGAGGCTTCCCCAAGGGCAAAGAACGTATAGCATATATAATTTCTACATGGGTATCTTCAGGCCATCAGCCTCTGAGATATCTAGCCTACAAATACCCTGGCTTTCCAAGTATCCTTATTGCAATTTATCCTTTAGCAACTAGGGCAGAAAAAGCTGCAAGAGTTTCTAATGTATATGCTAGAGATGTACATTTTCCTTCATTGAGGTATCCCTGAACTGTCTAATAGATGTTTTTATGCCTTTAGCCCTCAATGTATACTTCACAATCCTATTGTCCTATTAGCATACTGATGGCAGTATACCTTACATTAAGAGTGGCCAGCGTCTTTCTATAGGGACAAGAACTCTCAATCCAGCTAAATCATCTGTCACTTGACCTTGCATGGATTAGTAGCAACACCAATAACATGATCCCATATCACCAATTAAGGAGTATCATTTTCCCAAAAAAGGACACTACCCTAACATGCCCAATCAAAATTGGGTCTAGGAACAAGGAGTTGTTAATTTTCCATTGATAATGTGTTCAGAGAAACATAAAAAGTAGAGGCAAGATCAAAGCAGTCAGGGCATGATTGGATAAAGGGATTGAGCCTATATTTAAGTGTTGGATATTGTGAACTAAGAGACTCAATGTTAAAAAGAGATCTAATCTAGCTTAATTCTTGTGTAAGTGAGTAGTACATCTAAACCAGACAAGACAGATTAAGATGACACCATATATCTGTGCAATGCAAACCCTCTATGGAATTAAGAGAAAGGGCTCTTTGGGAACATGTTCATAGTTAGTTGTATCTATCTTGGGGGGATAGAACGAGAGGTTGAAATTAACCACAAGTAGTTGTTCACCTAGTTGCAATGAAGATATTCTAGTTATACGTGTGGAGAAAAAACTATTTTGACCCTAATTAGGGGCATAGATGGAGAAAATGAGTGAAGAATCTGAAAAGGAAAGACAAAAGCATACAAGGTAACCCCTGCCATCCCCAAGAGTCTCATCAACACTCTAATTCTTCCATTCAGTTCAATTTCCATTTTTCCTCTCTTGGATGCAGCCGATAAAAAATATTGTTTAGGGAAGGACTGAAATCTTGCAAATCTTGGGGAATTGTTTGGGGAATCTTGCCTTGAGTGATATTGAGAAGAGCTTCTCCCTCTTCAAAGGAGATGCAATGATGGTGTGTTCCATTCACTGTGGATGGGAGGCTGAACGGGTAGCTCCATTTTCTATTTCAGACCCTTGGTGATTTGGCACATCAGTTGACGTTGTTGGTGGGTCATATGAGCGAGATCCTGGAGAAGCTGAACTGTAGAGCCTCAAATGTTCATAGTTTCTTTGGCCCGTGACACTGTCATAATCTGTTTCTTGATATGAAAATAATGGGTCCTGGTGAGGACATCGGGGATCAATTCTTCTTTTGCTGGCATTTCAAACAGTCCTGAAGATTTCTATCCAGTTTTATGTTCTTCCTTCTGTAACTAGCTCTATTTTGTGAACTTCTCTCTGATTTCATGACTCTTTTAATTTGTTATCAACTTTAACAACATCGTTCTGGGTATTTCTAATGTCCATTGGCATGATTATATTAACTATTTACAGCATGTTCTGCCATCTACACTAGTCATCTTCGATCTTCACCAGCTTGTATCTTCTGCAACCTCTGAGTTTAGTAACATTTTGGATTCGTTATTCACTTCCAGTACCTCTACATGTTTGTGCAAATCATAATCATTAGACTGACCATGATGCTGTACGATTTTCATTTCCTTCTTTGTATTCTAAGTCTATGGTATTAGATTCTAAATCAGACCCCTAATCGATATTGTTGTTTTAAGAAAATCTATCCTGAGTGCCTGTCTTCTTTTTGTTAATCTGCCTCCTTTGTTTATGATTATGTTGATTTCCAAGCATTGTAATATCACACTGCAGCTTTAACGGCTGCCGAATATTTTGCTCCACCACTGTTAGTGAAACCTAAATCCCCCTTAGTTCTGCTCTGCAGTGCTGCCCTTCTCTTAGATCTGAACACAAGATTTGTGTCTCATTACAAAATTCGGGATTAAATCTGTGTCCTAAAAACTTCATACCAAGTCTGTTTACCCTGTTCTACTTAGAAACATAATATCTTCAATGCCAACTCTAACTATTTTCATCATCATTAAATAAACTGTGTGAACTGTTCAGGATATTTAAGCTTTCTGTGAACCCCTACCCTGCTATCCCTCTTCTTTTGCCTCGAATCAGGTAAATATACCCCATACTTTATTGAGAAAATCATTAACAATCAAACATTTCTGCTAAACTTGATAAACTCTGTTAAATCAATTTCAACTGTTCTCCTGGTTTCCCTTGTACAATTGCAATCTGGAACACTTTTTTTCTCAATTGATAAACTGAATGTCTCAGAATTTTGGTTGCAATGAAGTCCATTTCCTTTTTAGATGAACCCCTTCCACTGTATTGTGTTAAATCCATTCCTTCAAAAATGTCCTCCTTCTTGAATTCCCCTGCTGAATCTGTCCCTTTCTAAAGGAGAGTTTCCATCCTCTCTTAAAAGCTGTCAGGTTTGACCATTATTGAAAAAGCCTGGTCTGGATCGCTATGACTATGTCAACTATCATCTGATAACCACCTTGCCTTTCTTGGGAAATTTCCTAGAGAAATGTGCATCTCTGTAACTATCTCAGCAAGTATCCAAGCACTGTATTCTTCAGGTCTATCAATCTGGTTTCCATCCTGGGCCCCAGAGTCAGCTACCCCTCAAGTGTTGAATGATGCCATGCCCGTGCTGAACTCTAGAGGGGTCAGTCGCCTACTATTGCTTAATCTCTCAGCAGCATTTTACACCGCCAGCCATGAGGTACTGATTGAAATCTTATACACATGTATAGGACTGGGTTGTTCTGTCCTGCCTTTTCCTGTGTGATCGGATACAGTGTGTGCAGGTGGGCCCTTCTAGGTCAAACGTCCTTCTATTCTACTGTGGTGCTCCTCAGAGCTAGATATTATTACCCATGATGTTTATCATACACACAGAACTACTGATAGATTTGGCTTCTTAGATGGGAGTATGTTTACACTAGTACGCAGGTGTCACTTGGGTCTATCGTAAAGTGTTCTCTCCACTGACGTTGACCTTCTGAGAAAATGTCTCGGTGCTATGGAGGACTGGATCTCTTTACTTACTCTTAAACTAAACCCCTCCAGAACAACATTTTTGTAGGTATCCCCTTCTTCAAAATCGCTGGCACCATTTCAGGAGTGGCTCATCCTACTCACTTCTTTTCTAGGACTCCCTCCCTCGGGTACTCCATCAAAGCACTTGCTTTCTTACTTGATCCAATATAAATATCAAATATTATTTTTCTCAATACTATTTTTTCAGATGTCTCTTCTTCAGAAGATTAAACCATCTATTCCTCCCTCGGACTTCTGTTGTGGTAATGCCATTTTGATTGGCCATCCTGCTTCCTCGCTGGCCTTTTTGGAAATGGTCTTACATTCAGTGGCCAATTAATCTTTGGCATTCAGAAGAAAATTACTCCTATTTTAAGTTCTCTTCACTGGCTTCCCTGTCACATTAAAGATTTACTGCAATACATATAAAACAGCAGTCCTCTAGGTTCCCTCCTATCTCGCTAAGAAATTGATCACCTCTGGAGGTTCTAGGCTGGCGTGAAGTGCCAATCTCTTACGCCTCGAAATACCCTGCTTTAAATAGTCACATTTCTCCTCAAAGGATGTCTTAAAGTTCCACCTACTGGATACCTCGGGTCACAAAAGAATTCTCAATGGATTGCCACATGTCAGAGCTGCTGCCTTCCCTTGTGGGTCGTGGACTCGAAGTATCACAGCACAATCCGCAAGCTTTGGCATACCACTTTGCTTAGAGCACCTCGGTAGTGGAGGTGGAAGAGCCCCAATCCGCCAAAAGCTTTGGGCCGCCACCCGTTCTTATTCTCCCGCAAGTCTTCCAGCTCACTCACACAAAGTACGCACATGAGGAACAGAGAATTCAGTCTTCAGTAGTGTGGCATGGGGGACCATGCACTCAGAGTAGTGGGTTCATTGTGCCAGCCCAAGAAGCACACTCCAATGCCATGCAAGACAAGAGTTCATATCATTGTGCTCAAATTTTCTGTCTATCACGCTCAACCCCATCGGGTGATAATCCCCTGTAAAACTGTATGCTAATTTCTGTGAGGGTCTCAAGAAGCTAAGGGGGGAGTCCAAGTCTGTAAGCTGGTCCCCAGTTTCCCTACGAGCATCATTTGCAGTCATAGGCATGGGACGCTCGGGAGAATCAGTGTGCCATGTTCCCCCGACAAACCATATCGTAGCTGATTTATTTTTTGTGTTGTTAATATTTTACCCAATATTAATGCAAGGAAGGGAGTGTGTGAGCCTAAAACGACTCACTGGTTGCAACCACAAGATTGTTTTTTTTTTATAAATGATAGGTCAATATAACAATAATACTAACTATTGTATGTTTTGTTTTATATATAGCGGCTATCAAAAGGAACATAGTTTCAGAGTGCTTGGTAACCGATTTTACTTATTATCATCATACTTTCCCCCAATGGGGTACTCAATTTATTGACCTAGTGGGGGGGAAGTCTCTTCCGTTTCCCAAATAAGGGCCCACCTGTGTGCAATCGCTAGAGCATCGTTGTCTGCTGAGCAACTGAATAGTCAAAACACCTAGGGTTGCAAGAAAAAATATAACTGTAAAACCAGCACTACGGTAAACAACCAACCCGTGAAGCACAGAAAGCATAACGCCATGCATGGACATCTTCCACTCATTAATATAATGCTCAATGCATGACGTCCTCTGCATTTGCTGCAACCTGTTCGAATAAAGTGCAAATGCCTGAATATCAAACTGTAAACCTTTGACTGTAAAGTGCACAATGCAATTACCGTGTGTAGCCGAAAAAACGGTAAGGCCCAAAAATGGCCTCTCTGTTAAGTACACAATGGGCCTCATTACGAGTCACCCGGTATGGAAATAACGGTGGCGGTAAACCCGCCGCCACCGTTGTTTCCATACCGGGTGATCTCGAGTCTTGCAGGCGGAGGTGTCATTCCCACCAGGTCTGGCCTGGCAGGTTTAAAACCACCCGCCTGCAGGCGGATGTGGAAACACCGGCACAATCACGAGATGTGCCGGTGTTTCCACTTCCCCATTCCCATTGAGTCCTATGGGACTCGGGAATGGGGATTTACCGAATTCCGCCTCCGGAATTCCCGGGTCACCAGGGTCGTAATACCCAGGTAATTCCAGGAATCACAGAGGTGGAATGGTAATACGAGTCCGGCGGTAACCTGCCAGAATTTCAGGCACGGTTACCGCCGGACTCGTAATGAGGCCCAATGTAAACTAAAATGATATAGACTTCTTAGATGCCCTGTTAAGGTGCCTAATGCATAGTAATCCAAATTACCCATACTGCACCAAAAGGATATAAAGTGACAATGCCATATTAAGGGGCCTAGTGCTAGATGTTCTCTATAGTACATTTTGTATTGAAAGGATGTCAAGTGCCAATGCTTTGATGTCTACCTGGAAGTTTACCTTTGATGTCTACTAGGATATAAAGTTCCTAATGCATAGTATTCCTTATTGCCCATATTGTATCAAAAGGAAATTATGGTTCCTGGTGCATAATGTTCTGCATTGCACATGTAATATCAAGAGAATATAAAGTGCCAATGCCTTGATGTCTATCTGTTAAATAGGAAATAAAGTGCCAGTGCCTCGATATTTCCCTGTTGACAAGGACTATAAAATGTTACACGCAAATGTTCAATAATGGCAAAAATGAAAAGCAATGGACCTAGAATGCAAGTGCCTCCATGTATAATTATAACCTTAACCAGTTGATTTATAAGAACCACTCATTTCACATATGGCACCCTAAAGAGACAAGGAATTCAAGTTTGTTTACCCTACCTACAACGGGGGCATGATCCAGAAGGGCTCCATGGCACATGATCACGACTTGATACCTACCATTGCATGGATTCATAACCACTATATAATTTTCTTATGGCGCATCTATGGGGAATTGCCAGTGTATAACTACTAGCTAGACCGTGACCAAATACACGCATGTACACAAAACAAAACGATCTACCCAGCAATAAAAACAATATACACAATTAAAATCAAATAACATGAAAAAAAAGAAAAGAGAATCAGCACCATGACCGCATACCGTGTGTAACTAAATTCACATTACACACCCAAAAAATGTATACAACTCCTCGTCGATACTATGCACCTTAGGACATTTCGTGTTGAAATCCAGTATCATTCTTGTCCCCAACTGTCTCAATTTAAGTTTCCTATCACCACCTCAGGGATTTGAGGGGGCATGCGAAACACCAAAAAATGATGGAAGATATGTTCTACTATTGTGATACTCCAAAACATGTTTGGCCATGGGGTATGTGGGGTTACATGTTTGATAGCTTTTAAATGCTGTAATATTCGAACTTTGAGCTTACATGTGGTACTCCCCACATACCATTTTCCAACACTGACTCAAAAAATATTTACATGGTTTCAAACCAACATTATGATCAATGGAGGTGTAAAGTGAGACCACATCAAATGTGGCCCTCATTAGGCCAGGCTCACAAGGTACTTCACTAATATGTTTAAAAAGTCCTTAGTGGCACACAAATATAATGGTAAACTGGACAAAAACATGATGAGGGTTTCGTCCACACATTTAGCAAGATTCTCAAGAAGGGATCCTGACAGAGTCACAACAGGTCTGCCCTGTGGTTTAATTAGGGATTTGTGAATTTTGGCCAGAAAGTATATCGTGGGGATAGTAATGAATTCAGGTGACAAAACCCCACAAACATCAAGATCGAGCATGTCCTTATCGATTCACTTATGGAGCAGTTAATTCAACCTCATTTGTACATCCAGAATAACACAATTTGTTCCTTATTTGCCTATTAGATTCTGCTACATAGTCAAATTATTTTAAAAGCACTATGTTGGCACCCTTATCTGAGGGTTAAAAATGACTTCCGCAACGCCTGTAAAGCAATCACGGTCTCTATCAACATCCTTTCCCCTCTCTCTCTGGCCGGCCTCTCTTCACCCTCTTCCTACCCCCACCTGCAAGGCTAAGAACCTTGGGGTCATCTTTGAGTCCACACTTTCCTTCTCTGCCCACATCTCTGAGTTCTCTAAAAAGTCAAACTTCCTACTTCACCTACTCAGAGGTACTGTGCCTTTCCTCTCCTTCCCCCAGAAGCTCAGTGTCTCACAAGTTCTGGTTCTCTCTAGCATCTTTCTAAATCTACCTGCCTCTACTCTCCTCCCTCTGCAACTAATCCAGAACAGGACTGCAAGACTTGTCCTTGGCCTCAAGCTCTGGGATTGTATCTCTCCAGCTCTGAAATCTCTCCATTTGCTCCCAGTGGATGCAAGGATTACATTCAAAACCCTCTGCATTGTCCACAAGGCTTTCTGGGGCCTGGGTCCAAAATACCTTCAGCTATCCCTCCGCAAAAACCTCCCCTCTCGAGCTCTTTGCACCTCTACCTCTAACTCCCTCATGGTCAGTCGTTTTTCAAAGAAACGAGCTGGGGGTAGATCTCTGTCTTCGGCTGGGGCCTCCCTCTGGGCCTAGTAAAATCGTTGTTGTGTTCTCCCCTGTTCCACTGCCTTGCCTTGTCGTGCTCTAAAACACTTGTGTACGAGTGCGATACAAATAAACTAGCATATCATATCATTCAAGGTCTCTTGTTGTTGGATAGTAAGATTATACCTCCTACTGGACCCATTGGTATGTCCTAATTTCCATAGATCATCTATTACCAGGTCTTCAAAGGCCTCCAGACACCCCCCACCCGGAAACGTTGGATTCAATCAAGACCTTTTCTTAAGGTGCGTTAAACTGAGCCAGTTGGGATTATTATCCAAATCTTAAAAATCTGTATCAGAAATTGCCTCTACTACATTTTCTTCCGACAATGTGATCAAGTCTGGTAAGGATGATGAATCGAAGCTAGTCAGATAAGTCTTGGAAGTGTGGGATACACTGGGTATGGATTTTTTAGGGTTCAAAGCAAAAAAAGTTTTAGTTTTATTTTCCTAACAAATTGGTCAAAATCAATTCGAGTCTGAACATAGTCATTAGTGATGGATGGGCAACACTTAAAACCCAAACGTAACACCTCTAGTTGTTTGTCAGTCAAAGTATGAGCAGAAGGATTGACCACTGTTGTATCCATAGAAGTCGTTATTTCTTTTCTTCCCTCTGCCCCCATAACGGGTTGTCTGGTCAGGGGGTCCTTCCATGGCGGGTCTTATATATATTTCAGCCACACTACCAATGAAGCAGCGTCTGAAACAGATGTCACTTAACACTGGGGAACAACATTCCATTTTGAAGAGATGTGTCACTGGACGCAGCTTTAATTTAATTTTGTGATTTAAGTTCATGTTTTGCCCTTTTCATGCATTATAACCTTTTTAGGTACTTTATTGGAAACACGGGTACACAAATATGCTGCACAGAGCCATGACACTATACTGAAGGAATGCGGGATGGGAGGTTTTGGAGGTGGCTTACTGGTATACGTGTTTCTCTGGCTCCAGTGATGTATTGCAAGGCACAGTTATGCATGTTGTTTAGCTCAGAATAATTGCATTTCTTATTCATAAATGAAGTAATAATATTTCTAGGAGACTGCAGAAAAAATACCATTCAGATTTTGCTTAAATAAAAACAGATGTTTAATGGGGATGGGAGCTTTTATTGTTATGTGTTTATTTTTTTGTTTGCATTTTTCTATTTACCTGGCTTGAGTTTACCATTCTTGCTTTTAGAGCAATTGTGCTTGGGGCAGGAGATGCTCTGATGAAAATCGGCCCCTGGTGTCTGTCCCTGCCTCGCACATGACGTGTGTAGCAATGTGCTGGACTGCTCATGCACCTTAGGTCTTTGGAAGCTGATGCTTGTAATGTGTTTGGAATGTTGGGTGCTGCTTGAGCGGGTGAGTGTTCTGTCAAGGGCAGCTGGTGGAAGCTGGCTTGATACATGGATGGGCCAGTGTCTGTGTTCCAGTATACCTATTCTACTGGTGTACAGCTGCACAGAATAAACACACGAGCTACTTACCTGTGGTCTCCAGCCTGTTGTATCAAGGTAGAACCCCCGGTCTCTGGTCTTTGCAAAGTGTCTGTGGCTGCGACACCTTGTCTTTGATCTTCTCTGTTAGAACACATTCCTCTGCAATATGTAGTGCTTGTGGCAAGCTGAAGGAAGCTGATCAGACCGGGGCCTTATGTTTGATATCCTTGGTATAAATGGTAGATACCCAATAGCACAGGGGCTGGTTTAGGCACGGCTTTGGCAGACAAGGGGCACTATTGCATGCTGCTAGTAAAGTCCCAATCCCTTTTCAAATTCACACGTGGATTTCACAAACTGTGTCTATCAATGCTATTTTTACAGTAGATACTGTTTCAAAATCCACTAGCACTGATTTTAACCAATGTTGTTTTTTCTGTCTGCCCTGAGTAGTTTAGCGAGATGCTGATCCCTTCTACCCCATGGACATCACCATCTGCCATCCAGCAAGTTTCAGGATTTGGATTCCATGCGCCCCACTAAAAGGGCACTCTTTAGCCTTTAGTACATCCAATCAGTACACTTTGTATTTACATTAGCATCCCAGGCAAGGACTTCTCTCCAAGATGTTAACTGTGCCTTCAAAGTGTACTCTCCTATTGTGCAACCTAGCAACATCCACAAAAAGCAGTCAGTCAGTTCAAAAAATACATCAATGTGTAACTATTGCTGCAGGTTGAAGACTGAACAAAGTATTTGCCAAGACCCGATCTGGTTATGATACTAAGCACTAAATGGTGGCAAACAAAGACCTACACCAAGAAAACCATTCCACACAAACAGCAAAAGTTTACAGAGATACTGTTTTTGTATTGTGAAGGATGATAGTATCAGGGGCCAAGCCTCTGTGTGCAGCAGACTTTCCTGGTCACACCTCTGCAGGGGCTCCACTATTCACACATATGTGAGGCAGAGAAGTGCCAAAATGGCCCTCTCACAGAGCTGTAAGGAAAAAGACCTTGGGCCTCATTCCGAGTATGGCGGTAATCATGGCGCTATTTGCGCCATGACTACCTCCCATACCGGTACCGAGTCCGCCCTGGTTCAATGGGGACTTACTGGTCTATTCCGACCTTTGCGGGACCGGTAAGTCCCCATTGAAAAAGCCATTCCCCATTCCCATTTGAGCCCCCATAGGGCTCAATGGGAAGGCGCTAATAACGATACCGCAAATTGCGGTACTTTTATTGGCTCTGAATTCCCTTAACGGGTCCCATCCATAACGCCTGGTAAAACCAGGCATTAAGGAAGGGACCCGCTAAGGGAACTCGCAATAGGGCGCAAAGGGATTACCGGCACCGGTGCACCCAACTCGTAATGAGGCCCCTTGTGGTTCAAAGTGAAACCACTTACCACACTGTCCCTTCTCCCCGATATGCCAGCACCTTACCTTAGGAAGAGAGGTAAACAGAAGAAAGTATCTTATGTGCAGAACTAATGGTTTCTTTTTGTGTCCATAGACCATGTAACCCATTCCCCCACAAAAAGGGGAAAAGAAAATAAACACATCCAGAGGGGCCTGATCTGAACGGCATGAGGACACAAGACCAGGAGGGAAACGGTCCACAAAATCCTGGTAATGCAGAGAATCTCTTCCAAACGCTGGGAGGAGTGGTGAAGATCCAAAACAAACTGAGACCAAGAGACAATACAAAGAAAAAATCCCAAGACACAGTTTGGGGGTCCAAGAGCGATGACGCAGACCTTGGGCCTCATTATAAGTTGAGCGGTGCAGTACAAATGCAACAGTAATACAGTTACCACTGCATTACCGCACCACCCAATAACAACTTTGGGGGTAAGGCAGAGGAAAAAACTCCATCAAGAAACTGAATTAAATTCCAACACATTATCACCCATAACCACCCATGTGGTGGTATTATCACCAGTAGAATTACCACTGGTGGTAACACCTCTGAAACCCCCTGTGGAGTCCTGTGGACGCCAAATAATGGGGACTAACACTGCTGTGACAAACCCAATGATCACGCCCCTATTTCCTGACCGCGAACACTACCCCAGTCTCTAAAACCCAACGTATTCAACGGTTTCTAAATTTCCTTTATTTTACAGTCAAATAACTAACACTGGGATGAAGAAACCAGAAGCAGAGGAAAGGGCCAGAAACTACACTCTAGTCCTGTTTCTATGTCCCACAACAGTGTCATCCATAAAAAGAAGGAAGGACTAAAGTAGGTGATTGTAGAGGAAGTAGTAGTAGCAAAAGTTGTGGGTGCAGCAGTAGCCGTGGAAGTAGTGGCAGTATTCATGGTGGTAAGAGTAGCAGGAGTGGCAGTAGCCATAGCAGGAGCAAGGAAAGGCAAAGAAAAAGTGGAGACTGAAGAGCGAAGCGAAGACAGAGCAGCAACTCGAGCCGGAGAAGACAAAGAATAGGAAAGACAAAGAGAACCGGAGTGCCGCATCAGAATTCACCAATCGGTCGTTCAGTTCAAAGACCGGCAGAAAACGAGAGTGATAAATAAACAAGGAAAGACCAGGGAAGAGGATTTTCCCCTTAGCATACCAGACAGGGAAGACCAGGGAAGAGGATTTTCCCCTGAGCATACCAGGCAGGGAAGACCAGGGAAGAGAATTTTCCCCTTAGCATACCAGACAGGAAAGACCAGGGAAGAGGATTTTCCCCTTAGCATACGAGACAGGGAAGACCAGGGAAGAGGATTTTCCCCTTAGCATACCAGACAGGAAAGACCAGGGAAGAGGATTTTCCCCTGAGCATACCAGACAGGAAAGACCAGGGAAGAGGATTTTACCCCTGTCATTATAAAGATCCGACAAGGAGACCAAGGAAGACGATTTTCCCCTTGGCATTGCTTTGGCTTCATTGCACCAATTAGATGGTGGTACATGCACAGTGAAGAAAGGCTGCAGGAAGACAACCAACAACATATTATTTGCCCTCATAGTAGTGTTTGCACTTTTTCAAGTGTGAGGGTCACAATAGGTTTTGGACACAGGACTGTGGACATTTATTTGGACCTCCTGACAACTGTCTCATTCGTTTTGTTGAGGCAGGGAAACCCCTCACAGAGTCAGGGAAAGTGAGGCATTTTTCCCAACCCTTTTATTATTTGAATACATGTGTTTGTGAATCCACTAACTGTGTGTCCGTCTCCTTACTTTTGGTACCTCACACTGCCTACCACCACTTGTAATCCGGCGCTAATACCGCCTGACCAAGTGGTGGTAAAGGTAATGCAGTTTGGTGATATCTCGGCAGATTTACTGCCGGGATAGCACCAAACTTAAAATGAGGCCCAAGGACTTGACGAGGAGCATGGAAGAAACCATCCTGGATTCGGAAAAAACAGAAGTTGAGTGCTCTGCTAAGGAAGACATCACAAACTAAAGGAGAATACAGGAGGCAGGTCCATAAACACATCATGGTCCAAGACAGGATAGGAAAACAAGGCAGTATTCAACTCGGTGTCAGAGGTCAGTTGAAAAGTACTTCAGTCCCTCTATGCACTGCTTTATTTCTATTTTTGTAGATTGTGCATGACACACTGATTACATGACCGGGTTTTGCAGGGATAGTGCCTACATGCTGACACCAGGTACCATGCCAGGAATTGTCGTTCCTCTTGGTCAGTGTCTCCGAAAACCACCATGGCAGATGCCAAGTTACCCATAGCGCTTTCTGACATGCCACCGATATGCAGCAAGCGTCACAGTTAGTTGAGAAAGTGAATATGCCCCCAAATGGCAAGAATGTTTCACTGAACCTTTGAAAAACAACATCATCTCACTGCCACTCACACCTTATGCCTATCTCACTATGTGTACTTTCAAAACAGTAGAACTGAAGATCAGTTTATGGTTTGGAAAAAAAAGTAGAGCACCTGCAGAGAGGTTCGAACCCAGGCCTTGGTCCAAATTCAAGTATCTGAACCAGCATATTGCCACTTCTTTCAATATGCACTCATATGTATGTCCCTCGTTTAAAATACGCGTATCAGTAAGCACCGGGTTCCATCTCTTGGATGGCAACCACTGACTATGTTGCAGGACATGAGAATGCAATCTGTTCTGATACCACATCTTATATGAATTCAAGTTAGGGATAATTATTGTGTAACATGTACCCCCGAGATGACATCTATTACAAATGTCTACGAAAGGCACAGTATTTTCCAAACATATGCTGAAAAGTTTCACTAAGAACCCCCTTTTAAATTGCCTGGTCCTACAACAAAAAGGGTCTCATGCATAGGTGTAGTCCTTTCCATGGGGTTTTAATTATTTACTGGTCGGGGTATAAAAACGGCAGGTGACTTGGGCTGTTGTCCGGTCCCCTCGGATTCTTTTGGACACTGGGCTGTAACCAAGTGGCATAGCCGGCCACACTGTACATGTGGGTGCATCCCCATCAATTCCACCCGGTCCATGGGTATTTAAGCCTCTCCGCCGACATCAAAATTAGCTACTGTCCATGCCTCTGGTCTGGCAGCTTTGCTACATGGAGTGGGGACACATGTGGAGCAGAGGTGTTGCTCGGAGCCCCCACCATGTCCCGGAAATCAACCCAAAATGACACAGAACCTAAAAAGAAGGTGTGGAGCGTGACTCTGCCGGCTTTTCTTGATCCGTGCCATTTTGCGTGAGGTCGTAAGTGTTGAATCCTTAAGTCGACACTGAAGATCAGACTCGGTGAAATGAAGTGACGTGTTTTTGGAAGCTTGCATAAAGAGCAACCCATTCTTTTATCCGAAATGAAACATTTCATTCTGGCTATCCTCCTATTACATGGTGTGAGCAAAGGACCTGCGAGGCGGCATGCCTGAGCAGCCCGAAGAATCAGAGCTGTTCAGACACTTTGGCAGATGTGCACTTCTAGGCCGCTATAAGCCAAGCCAAGTATGATTTCAGTTGCTATTTAGTTCACATTTTTGGACACAATGTTCCCATACGTGATGACCGTGTTACTTGCCCTGCTATAAAACAATATGGTATTCCGGAAGGAAGTGAACAGGCTCTATTGAAGTTTCCATTTTTTTACATGTTGAAATATTAGAATGCCAAATTTCCAATATGTGAATAAAACTGCTCCAGATCTTAATTACAGCAGCTTCTCACTATCACTGCGTTTAAAAAGAAATTTCCAGAACAAATGCAATCTGAAATGGAGACTTGACTCGACCAAGAGAACCATTACCTCTAATGAGAGCAAGGGGAAAGAGACAACATAGCATATTCCAGCCTGCTAAGCTTTACCACAGAGCTTGCTTTCTGTCTCAAAGTTTACCTGATCATTAAGCCTGGACCTATCACCCAAATGCAGTGCACGGCAGCATCACCAATCCCTGAAATGAATGTCGAAGAGGAATAGAATCCCTAGGTCAGGTTTGTGTATGTGCCGTAGCGGGCCTGGTGCGTGGGCACTTCAGTATGGCTGCATCACCTCTTCCTTTAGACTATGTATCTCTAAACCTGCCAGCTTGAGGTGTGCCTGATGAAAGCCTGGGTGATGCTATTATAGGAGTCACAAAGGTAGATGTTGGCAAGTGTGAAATTTGGAGGATGCTGTGGAATGACTGACGCTTAAGAATCTATGGGCCTCATTACGAGTAGGGCGGTAAGGGATACCGGGCACCGGTAAGGAGACCGGTGCCGGTAATCCCCTACTGCCCTATTCCGAGGTCCCTTGGCGGGGACCGTAAGGAATGTGTGGTCAGATCACATGTCCCTTACGGGTCCCGCTAAGGGACTAGGGTGCTAATAACGAGCTTGCACGCCGCATGCCCGTTATTAGCGCCCTCCCCATTCCCATTGAGCCCTTTAAGGGCTCAATGGGATTGGGGAATGGCATGTTCAATGGGGACTTACCGGTCCCGCCAGGGTCTGACTAGACTGGTAAATCCCCATTGAACTACACCGGTGCAAATAGCACCATGACTACCACCAGTCTCGTAATGAGGCCCTATGTATCACTCTGGGACCCAAAGTCACAGGAGCAACATTGCTGTGTTTAGGAAGGTGATGGTAGAACAAACAGCCACCCTTGCTTGGTAAGTCTTGGATTGCCACCCATATAAATCACTGAGCGCTATAAGGTTTTTGCAAAGGCTGATGTCTACTGGTGATAACTGGACTACTTCAAAGGATGACTGCAAAATTGAACTGTCTCCCTGTGGAGAACAGACATGTCCTGCTACCATGTCCCATGGTCCACTAGCAATGCTGACAGCTGACTCTTCAACCAGAAACACTATGGCTGAGCGTTGGTCACGGTCCTAGCCACCAAATTATGGAACTTATGGAAATGCTTGGGTTAATGACACTCCTGAAACCTCTGACCTTCACAAAATTGGTCTCTGGAATACTTAAGTGTCATAGGGCCTGATCATGAGTTGGGTCTTAAGCCATAAAAATGGCGGTAACGTTATTACCACCGCAGTTAAGGGTTGGCCCAATAATGAGTTGGGCAGTAAGTGTGAGTTTTACCTTCAGCTTTTTCCTGGAGGTAGAAATGTTCCCTTATCACCTGTTTTTCGGCCATTTTCAGTGCTATTTCCACCAGTGCAATTACGGTCAGAGTTAATAGCGCCCTCCAGCCGCATTGGGCCGAGTAAACCCAATCGGGGATTTGAACTTACAACTGTACCTCTATGCATGATCCGGTGCTAATAGTAACAAACCGAGTAGCGGTGATGCTATTTGCGCTAGCGGTATTACCGGCGGAATTTTGCCAGACTCCTGGTGAGGCCCATAAACAAGACGCCCTCTCGGCCATAAATAATCAACTCCAGGAACTTGTTTTCATTTTCTGTATCTCACTATGCCTGAAATTGATTTGTGGTTCATCCAATCAATTAGAAAATTTGTGCTATGCTTTGCACAAACAACAAACCATTAAAACATGTCCAACTAGTGGAAACGTAGAGTTTAGAGACAGCCATGCAAAAAGAAAGAGCAACTGAAGCTCTCTCTAAATCAGTGGACCTCAAACATTTTAGGCCAGGCCGGCCCCCTGAGCAAAATGTGGGCAGGACAGCCCCCCCAAAAATGCCAAATGGACAGTAAGTTCAAATGGCTATGAACTATCGTGTGCCGTCACTGCACCCTACTCCCAGTATAGTCCCTGGGCTCCCCCACCTGCATCCATCACAGTCTCTGGACTCCCTCATCCCTCTCCTAGCCCAGTCACTGTGCTCTCCCACCCCATAACAGACCCTTGGCTCTCCAAACCCTGCTCCCACCACTATCCCATGGCTTCCGCCTATCCTACTCTCAGCACAGTCCTAGGGCCAGTGGTGGCTGGTTCATTTATTAAGTGGAGGGGCATAAATAGTTCCACCAGATATGCCATAGTGACCAAGCAGAGGGAGGGAGCCCGAACCAATCAAGAGGAGTTCAAGGTGTTTTCCCCCGTGAAGTTCCTTAAAATAATGAGTTAAAATGTTGCATTTTAGATCACACTTTTTTAAAGAAAATGGGTAAAAAGCCCAAAAGTTTGCAATTGACTCTGGGGGCCCAGAGGGCAGGCATGATATGTTTTACTGAACATCTATTATAGATGTCCAGTAAAATGATACCATCTCTGTCCGCTGGGCCTCACAGAGTCTAATACAATCAACATCATTATGTCTGTATGCAAGGCGCTGGGGGGCCAAGGGGGAAAGCATGGTATTTTTGACTGAACATCCATGATAGATATCCAGTAAAAAAATACCATCCCTGTCCCCTGGGCTCCACAGCGCCTCAGGTGAGAGCTAATTTTGGCAGGTGGGTAGGGGGTTGTGTTGTACCAACCTCCTTCATCCCTCTAACCCCCACTCGCCAAAATCAGCACAATGGACCAAAACAAACACACACACATTCACACAGCAATCACTCTATCATTCACATGAGCACCAATCACCATACACTCACTCATAACACAAGAATACATGCATCCATACACATATTTAAATAAAAAATAAATTAACATAAACGTACCTTCTGCAGGGGCCTGCACATGGGTGCTTAAATGTCCCAATCCAGGCTGCTCTGTCCGTATGTGCGAGGAAGCACAGTGTTTCCCTTTGACAGTTCAGCCAGTCTTGGAACACACCCTCAGCTGGAAAGAGCAGCTGGGGGAGTGCTTAGTGTTTCGCTGGGCTGGCTCCTTGGCTCCTCCAGAATGAGTTAGGGGGACACTGGGTGGACATCCCCTTGCTCCTGATGGACGAGCCACCAGGCTCAGACTGGCCTATAGGTCAATAGGGCAATGCCTGTACCAAAAATATAAAATTGTAGTGTGGGCCAGTCAAAATCAGCCATTTTTCTGGCCAATGTGGGCCAGTTTGATGAGTTACTTCACTATGCAGCTAGTAGTTTTGACCATTGCTGCTTACGTTTTAACAAAAAACATCCTCTTGGGTACAATTCAAACAGTCTGTGACTAAAGGAATGAATATCCATTTGCAACTGCGGGCCACTTTTTCCATGGTGCCTGAGACATTTGTATGCTCCAGTCCAATCATGTGAGTCGCCCCTACCCATTTCCTCCAATCTAAAATAAAATAATACATTTTTTTTTTTGCACTTCATGCTGGGCTCTCTGCACATCCCCCCTCGCCCCTCGAGAGGTGGCTGTAGCCCCCTGGGGGGCATACACCACAGTTTGAAGACCTCTGCTCTAAGGCATCTTCTAGCTCCCATTAACTATTCACCATCCATTGGGAGCTGGAGACCCCATCGCCTCTCACCACCATCTTCAAAGATAACACATGCTGTAACACTATCCAAGAGAACCTCACCACCAAAATTGTGTTCTTGCAAAATAAGATCACTGCTAAACGGCACAGCACCTCAGCGCCCCCCCCCCCCCTATCATCACGCCACCTCCAGGGCCCAAAAATATTCTGTTCCAACCTACCAGCACCCACAGTCTGGGCAACATCATCAAAGGTTTTAAACCCTGTCGGTGTAAAGGAGACTCCTGCCCAGCCCCTATAATAAAAGACTGTGCTGAACCTCTTCTCTCCTTTCTGTTATAGCGGTTATTATCAATGATCAATTCCTCCTTCACCACCTGGACCGTTCCCATGGCTCTTAAAGAATCATGGATCTTCCCCCTCCTAAAGAATCCATCCCTCAACCCATCCATCCCGACCAACTACGGACCTATCACTAGAGTCCCTTCCTTGCTGGAAATTATTGATAGAGTGGCATAACTACAAATCCAGATATTCCTAGAAACGCACCACATCCTGGGAAATAGACAATCAGGGTTCCACCTAAAATATATAGCAGAGTCAGCTTTCCTGGATCTAAAACACTGGCTAGATGATGCCAATGACCAAGGAAACATCTCCCTCCTCTTCCTAGACTTGTCTGCAGCATACACCAAACACTCTGCCACCACCTCTCCTCATCAGCCCACTTCTCCTATAATGCAGTAAAATGGATTGCATTTTTGCTTGCAAACAGAACTTAATGGGTATTAGCCAGAGAAGCCTCCACACATGCCAACCCAAAGTCCTGTGGAGTACCACAAGGCTCCTGTGTCTCCCCTTCCCTTTACAACATATATACAAATCCACTCTTTGACCGTCAACTATGCCAATGATAAGCAGATTGTCATCCCATTCTCTGGCGATCACACGCAGGACTCCCTCAGAATAAATAGAATCAATGAGACCATCCAATTATGGATGGCTACACACAGACTCTGCCTCAATGACGATAAGACAGATATTCTTATCATTGCCCCCCCATCTTGCCTAACTAAGCTTCACCTGGCATACAAAGCATTCACCATTGATGGTCATATCATCCCTGTATCCTCGACAGTGAAAACACTTGGTATATACCTGGACTCATAGCTTAACATGTCACGCCAGGTCAATCATATCGCTTCAACATCACCATATGCCACAGAGCTCATCACTGCAAGCAGACCTTTTTTTGCCCATAAAAAACTGCTTGCCCTCATCTGCTCAAAACTTGACTATTCCAATTCAATGCTCTGTGGCACCTCCACCAGAAACATGAGCAACCTTTAAACAATACAGAATAATGCACTGCGAGCAGCACTAGACATCAAGAAGAGTGACCATATCACAGTAGCCAGCAAATCTGCTCATTTGCTCCTGGTAATGGACAGAATTACTTTCAAGACTCTCTCCATCACACATTGCGGTCATTCCAACGATGACTCCCCCACCCCCTACCTTACACAAAACACATAAGACACTCCCGGCAAGAGCCTTAAGAGCAGCCTAAAACCACTGCCTCACAAGCCCCAGATTTAACTGTAAAAGAGCTGATGGGTCCAGCTTCCTGTGCCGGCCCACAACTCTCTGGAATGAGCTCCCACCTCATCTGCGAGATGAACCATCTTATAGTACCATCAGGAGAAAGCTCAAAATCCACCTTTTCAGCTGAAACACAGCTCTCTACAACTGCTTGTTATTCCTCCAGTTTTTTCCTGATTGTAACCAGCACCTAGATGCCCACAGGTTTGGTGTGCCTTTATAAATGCCAAAATTCATACAATAAATAAATAAATAAATACATAGATGATTTGGTGAGGTCTTAAACTGATGACACTATACCAGAAGAAGACTAAGGGTCAACTTAAGATTGAAGATTCCTGATAAAATGAGAAAATATTTGGCAGACCAATTATCTGAACAAGAATTTTACTACAGACCCAACAACGTTTCACCACTCGGAACCAAAATATCAGGTGAACGAAGATTTGAGAGTACCACTGTGTTTTCAAAAGATGTTCCAAATTGAAAATGGATTATCGGTCAGGAAACCTGTTTTGAAGTGCTTTGTGAGGTGTGTATGATAAGGAAGTGAGGTGTGTTGTCAAGTGCTTTGCTGGATGGATACAAGCTGGTCTGGAATGCATGAGGTCAGAGAGAATGTTGGAAGATGAGAATGTTGACGGATGAGTCAGAGAATTCTAGGGTGATGGCGTTCCATCCAAGGATATGGAAGATGTAGCCTGTGTGGTGAGAGCCAGTGGGTTCCGCTCCTATAACGTAATGATACTTGATGTAAGCAATAAAGGACCTTTTAAGTAACCTACCTGAAATGGGCAAAGTATCCTTAAACACTGGAGATGAACTCATATTTGAATTGGACCTGCAGACGTATTTGCGTGTGCTGAAGTTGATGCTGGAAGAAAAGACACCAAGCAAGCTTCTTTAGAGGGTGCAGTAAGTGAGGACCCATTGGCCCAAGTATGGTCCCATTAGTCAGGGGCAAATACGAGAAGAAGGTAAGCTGTAAGATGTATGGAAGGACTGACGAAGGAGAGCAGTGAGTACTCATGTACTAAACGGTGCCTTTGAAGTAACGATTGGACTGGGACCACCCAGCGCAGCCTGCAGATGCAGAACAAGTACCCTTCTACAAGTTCATTGTGGATGGATGTACCAAGGGCGACCTGCACAAACATGGTCGGTTTTGTGAGGAAGGACAGGCCAGGAGAGGAATGGAGGGGCTCAGTAGAGAGATGTTATTTATTAGTATTTAGTCATTTAAGATTTTAACAAATTAAAAATTCTTAAGTATAATCATAATCATAAAACATCAGTATCTTGCATAGAAAAAAATGTAAACATACGCATACACATCTATGTACCAAGAACACATAGAAACATTAAAACATAAAATAATATTTTACAATCATGCTATAGGATCATCATCACTCCATTATTGCTATTTTTCGTTTTCGACCACGATTGACTTCGAGTGTACATGTGCATATAGTGCATGGCAAGGTTGACTTGTTTAGAGGCCTAAGTGCTTTTTGATTTGGAGCCATAAACGATAAAGTGCAATTTGTAGTGACGTTGAAGCGGAATTAAGACAGTAGCAGCAAAAGTCGATAGTTCTTATTTTGTCATGATTATGTACTAGGCCTTCGTATGTGCACATATAGAGCACCCAAATTCACACATTCGGTGAATGAGTATGAGGCAATTTATAGACTCTACAGAATCTCAAGGTCATTTCAACTGTGGACTGAGAACCATGAGCAGAGGCAGCTGACTAATTTGTAGGTGCAAAATCAGCATTCGTATCGCAGGGTTTGGACTCTAGAGCGTATAGGTCAGGGGTCGTAGATAATGATGAACAACATTAAATGTATATTTATGATTCTTAAGTTTTTATCTTTGCTCATAATTTGTGATTCAATCCCAGAGGTCGAATTTTCTTTTGAAGGATTCTTTAGTTACTTCATAATTGCTTCCAGAGTCAGCTCTCCATTCTCAATTCATCGGATTAAAGATGACCAAATTTAGAGCCTTGAAGTTGCGGCCTCTAGTCACTAGTTCTCTATCACTATTAGCTCCTAATACTTTAAAAAGCCGGCATGTAGGGGAAACTTTAGATTTAATATATAGCTTCCCATGCTTACTCACCTAAGGAGACCAGTCCCAGCTCCAATTTGAGATATTCCATTGGAATAGCGGGATCTAATGTTAGTATTGTTCTCCAGGACCTTCCTTCAAGGTGATTTAACCAGGCTACACTGCTCATAGTCAAGGGATCTGGCCCATAAAGAACTGCGGGACAGAAGCATTGTTTATATAGCTTCAACATTCCCTCCAAAGAGTAACCTGCGGTCTGGTTTTCAAATGTGTTAATAAGTTGGGTGAGCTGTCTAGATTTCCTGGTTTTTATTTCCCTTATGAGGCAATAGTCTGCAGATGTGCTCATTTCAAGACCTAGATGTGAGTAATGCATGACATATTCAATAAGACCTTGGGATGTGACCATAACAGTTCTATTTACTTGCTTTGTTCTGATCAACCCAGTCTTTGTCTTTTCCATGGAGATCAGTAGTTCATTCTGACTACCATAGTTTAAGAGTTTGTGAAGCATGGACTTCATCCCTGTGTATTAATGTTCAAATATTACCGGGTCATCTGCATATAGCATACTAGAGACTCTGGTAGTACCTATCTTATGGTAACAGATACAGTTTTACTAGGTTGCAAGTAATTATAACTAATGAAATAATAACAATACAAAATAACAAATTCCAAAATAACTAATTCATTTTTCGTTGTTTTTTAGGAGGTCCACCCCCACAGCCAACCCTTTTTAAAATAATAATACTTTCCCCCACCGCCAAAACCACTATTCCCTCTCACAACCCCATTTTTAGTTGTTTTCCAAATTAGTTATTTTGGAATTCGTTGTTTTTTCATTCGTTATTTTTTTCATTAGTTGTTTTGGACTCAATATAATCACAGCATACCGTTTGACTATGATAATAAGCCGTCCACGGCAGCTAGAGTTCTCCATATTATTCCACAGGATGGTACAATTTACTTGGTCAAAGGCTGCCCTGAAATCCACATATGTGATATACAAGCCGGGTCCTACTTTTAGTCTTGCCTCATAAATCTAGCGGTCTAAAAGTCTGATGTCATGGATCGTAGATGAGCCTGGCGAAAGCCCATTTGAAAGTGGTATAGAATGTTGTTTGACTCGACCGAGACCTGCAGCTCCTTCAGTACAAGGGTGCAAATATGTTTCCAGTTATAGCCAATATTGACAACAACATCCAACTATTCCCTTTTTTATATGTAGGTATCATTATATATTGCTGCCATGCTTCCGGAATTAAATGGTCAGTACAAACCCTGGCAAACAATATCTCCAAAAGATGAGACCAACCATCAGGGTCCTTCTTAAGGACTATGTTTACAAGCCTATTTGGTCTGAGCACCCTGGATTTTTTAAGCTTCATAATTAATGCCTTGGGATTTTCAGGTGTAATTCATGAAGAATATTGCATCTCCAAGCTTCAAATTGTAAGGCTGACACTGAAACTATTTAAACTACATTGTTTGCTTGTATTCCATTGCGCTGACCACTCTTCTAATTAACTAGTCCAATTAGACTCTACTGATTTATTTACATCCTGGCACTTCTTGGCTGCGGGGTAAAAAAGGAGAGCTTCAAGCCCAACGAAGCTTAACATATACAATGTTTACAGTATTTTGACCTCTGCGCCAGTACTCTGAAATCAATACTAGTAAACCCAAAAATAATTGCCCACTGTCTTAGATATTATTTAATTTCCATTTATCAAGTAGACATCGCTGACACGTGTTTTCGACCTTAAACACAAAGGTCTTCCTGAGGGCTTTAGTCACCACAAAACAACCATCAATTAGCATTAAATTAAATTCAAATTGTATACAGACCACTGGCAAGCCAGCGATGTGTCACAATGTAGGGGGGCGTAGAAACAATACATACATAGCGAATAAGAAAAGAGAAAAGAAAAGACAAATACATTTCAAATGTCAGTCTACAATGCGTCTAATCCTTATATTACATATACAGTCACGAGTAATTTATTCATATCCTTTTTAAGGATTTCTTTAAACTGTCTTCAACTAAAACTATTTCAATGTTCGCCACCAACACACTGTGTAGATTCAGTTGATATGGAACATTTTCTTGTTGCATTTCACCCGATATCATGATTCTAATATCATCCATTTATGTTCCAATTCGATAATTAATGTTTAGTCAATAATTACCATTGGGCATAATTAGCCATAATAGCTTTCCAATTTGTCATGAAGCTGTTTAATCCTTGGTCTTCATAATTCTTCTTATTTCCTCTTCCCAATTTATCACAAATTAAAAATGTTACACACACTGATTGGGTTCTCTTATCACTAGTTACTGGCTTTTTATGCGCCAACATTCTCAAAAGAATGTTTTATTGGTAGTTTCATAAGCAATGTTGTCCTTACCTAATATTTCCAAATTACACACAAAGTTGTGAAGTCAATATTCTTCACAGATAATTCCAAGTTTTGATATCTAATCAGAAAAACACACACATCTCCAAATCACATTTGATATTGCCTCTCTTGATCCTATTAAATTATCAACAGTTAAATCACTCCATGCCTTACCTAATTGCTCAGTGCCTTTGCTTCAAATAACTGAATTCTCAAACTTCCAAATAGTCACAACAAATACTTCTTTCTCACCAATCCTGAAAGGGAATTCCTAAGGTCAGTCCATTATTTAGTTAACCACATTCATTTTCACCACATAGCTTTCACAAACACAGCTACAATCTTGAATCTTCCCTTAACAAAATCCTAGTGCTAGTGGCACACCGTAGCATTCACAACACGCCTCCTACATTTCAACATACATTTATTGCTAGTGTCATTTAAGCCAAACAGTCTTATCCCAGCTAGGGTAGCTCTCCCAAAACTCTTACCTTTAAAGTCGCTACATTTTATTTTCCATGGCGTTCTGTGCAGCACGAGGGGTGCCATTTTGAAACCAGCATCTATTTAAAGGCTCCAAGGCGGCGTGTCATTACATAGACACTCCCCTAATAAGCATATGATAACACTCTCTTGAGAGAAACTCTTCAGTCTAACTAACCCGTTCATAGATTCAATCAAATCAGGATGACAAACTCCTAACTTGTATGATTAAAAACCAGTGCTCAACAATCCAAAGATTCATTACTATGCTTCATGTCATTAGATAGAAACTCATTCTTACTGATCATTGAGAACCTTTTGTTTTGCGGCGTGTCATCATGTGGATCCGCCCCCATTCACATATGGTAACACTCTCATGAACGAGGCTCTTCAGTCTGACGATACGTGCACTGAACTGAATAGATTCAAGAATTCGTTGATGCGTTTCATATCATTATTTCTAAACTGACAGCACTAATTGATTCACTTTTGTCTCCACATTGTTCTATGATTCTCAACACTTTTTGAGAAATAATTATATTAAAAACAATCCTGCCAAGTGGCAAACTCTCAAAACTGAACTACTGCTTGTCAATGAAAACACTACAGCGTTTCATTCAATTACCTGGGAAGTTAAGCTTCTACTGAAACACCCCAATGCCGGTGGTTCTAATCTCATTATAGCCCATACTGTTATTCATGAAAATATTTGATATATTATTTTATTTGAACATTGTTATTGTTTCTGTTCCTCTCACTCACTAGACTCCATCTCACCTGGATGAATTGTTGTTTTTAAAAAATGTTGTGTTATTGTATGTCAACTTGTTCATAAATTGACACATCAGTCCAGAGATTATCTCAATTAAAAACCTGTTAAAAACAACATCGGTAAAATGACCACAGAGTTTGAATCTTGTTGGTGGGCATCCAAAAATAATTGCTCTAAAATGTCTCTCATCTTGATTTTCCTAAAGCCTCACAAGTATTTAGCATTTCTCTCATCTTGGTTTATAACAACCAGAAGAAAGTGCTCTAAATTATATAAAAATAATTCATATTCATCAACCCTTCCGACATTGTTGTTGGTAGGCACATTATTCACATACCTAATTTGGAATCCTTGTTTTACAGAAAAAATAAAATACAATTTTATGATCGGAGTGCAATCCTTTCAACACTGTTCTATATTTGCAAATCAGTTTTGCTTCTAATCTCCTCAGCTCTTTCTTTCTTTCACCACCCCTCAGGTTACTGGGTAGGCATTTCAGGCCTACATACCTAATTCCTGCTTTGTCATCCATCTGGTGATGCACCTTCCAATGTTCAGCTAATGGCAATCTAATACCTTCCTTATGCAATTTATTGACATGCTCTCTGATTCTCACCCAGAGTTCATGTATTGTACTCCCTATATATAAGGCCACATAAACACACGATAACATATACAACAAATTTGCTTTTACAGCTTTCACTTCCTCTTCAATGTTGATTTTCAACTTTTGTATTCTAATGTTTATTGGCACATATTGCAGTTTCCACATTTAAAAAAAAAATAAAACAGACAAATTATGATGCAACCAGGTCTTTGCTGTAAGGGTTGCAAAAGACATTACCCCTTCAGATTCCATTCACAAGAGGCTAGAGACCGCTCTGAAATGCTCTGATGCTCAACACATTTCTCTATCTGTGCATCCCCACATGCTATGTATACCACCGAGATTTTGCCTCAGGATTTCTCTGCCCGATGGAGTAGATGAGAATGATGATTGCTCAGAATGTCTCCACATAATGGAAAGCAAGTACAGTCACCATCAGACATGTCCTGCAATAGTTTGTAGTCTTCAGCTATGGTAGGGGGTTTCAACGGTGGTGGCCACCATTTGGTGAGAAAGGTATTTGGGCCTATACTGGGGGAATTTCTCAAGAAACCAGGGGATGATTACAAATGTGTTATTCCAGTCAACTTGGAAACACATTTAAAAGTGTCTTTTTGTCAGTCCTCTAACACAGTCCTCCTTGACCGCTCTTCAAAGGGAGGAGGGGGGTAGAGCTCCCATCTTCAACCAGGCATCACTGACTTTAGTGCCTGCAAAAGCACCACAGCAGTCTTGATTGAGTAGCTCCCCAGTCAGACATACGAATGTGTGGGAGGTTATCAAGTTACTATGGTCACTAGGTTCAGATGGTATTTTATCAATTTCTTGAACCATCCACCACCCAATAAGGTGAGAATTACATCCATCCATGGGGATCCTCTGATTACAGAAGCCACAAGGAAGGGGGTGGGAGGGTTATGAAATGCTTTCAAAGAACTGGGGATGGATTAGGCTTCCAACATTTTCCTTGTGTTGGAGCGCTCCAGGAAGTACAGAACTATTCTCCACCTGAAAGATTTGTATTGCTATGTGGTGAGTGAATGTCATGTTCAATATGAAATTAGTCCAATCCCTCTCATCCCTCCTGCACATCAGGGAGTTTATGGTACCAGTGTACTTCAAGGATGCTTATATTCACACTCCAATTGTCAGGGACCCTCACTATCCACATGGCTTTTTCACCTTTCCAATATCGAACTAGCGCAACCCCACGCATCTGTGGTCTTCACTCACCTAGAATCACATGGCATGGTCATACATTGAAAGACATGTCAATTTAAGCCCTCTAAGAGCCTGGAGTTCATTGGCCTACTGTTCAACACAATTGGCAACAGATTGTAACTGCCACATGGTTGAGCAGTGAACTTGATCCCCCGCTAGCCCCTCAATGGCTCCCGGTACAAGGGAAAATGGCAGCCTGCTTCTCCATGGTGTCCATGATGCCCTTGGTCTGCCCACACCGAGAATCGGTGATGCAACATCTCTTTACTCATTGGAAACCGGATATGTTTGAATACGAAAAACATACCCCAATACCATCCAATGTCACGAGGCAAGTAACACTCCAGTGCTGTTGCAGGAACACAACATCTACAGAGGAATTAAAATTCAGTCTCCAGTGAGGGCAGGCTGTTCTTAGCCAAAGGAAGCCCCACGAGAATACCAGTAAGACCAGTCTTTGATACTTGCAAAGTGGTATGTGGGCTTCGAAGGGGGACATTGTGTGGGGCTCTGTCAGCCATGGCACAGGATCTCTGCATATGGGGAACACCATCTTCTGGACGTCAAAGCTTTGTACTTCTTAGGAAACTGATTATATGAGGGGGCATTAGTCATCAGTTCACTTCATCACTGGCTACTCCTTGATCCTGTAGGTATTTCAAAAGATGTGCACCCGGACTTGATTGTGAACACCGAAGATTCCAAACTCCCAGTCTGCTCCTGAACTAGGGAGCTGGGTACCTGGAGAATGAATGCCTAGTACCAGGCCAAAGAACATCTTACATATGTGTTTTCCTTTTCCCCTGATGCCACAAATGATTTAGAAAATCATTTGGTAGAAGGTTCTGAACATAATAATTATGCCAGATAGGGTGAGGAGACATTGGTTTCACAGTTTGCCAGGATCCTGCCCATGCTCATGTAGCCCCTCAAGTGACTGCTCCTGCCAACCACCACACTGCAATGCCTCAGGTTCCTTTGCAGACATTTGAACAGAGAAGCTTGACAAGGAAGGACATTTCTCTGGCACCACCATTTATCATTTATCGGTCCAGGAAACCTGTCACACAAAAAGTCTACACTAGACACTGGTAGTTCTTCTCTGACTGGTGTGGTAGGTCAGAGACGGATCTTCTCAATTGTGGTCCCCATCAGATCTTTCTTAAAGGATGAGTTTGCTTTAGGGTTAGCTTTTTCCTTTATGAGGGAGAAGCTGGTGGCCATCACGACTTTTAGGGAATCAGTGGGGACACATTCCTTAAGCGTTTTCTGACAGGCCTGCCTGTCCTCCATGTTTTACCCTGTGAAATCTTCCAACTGTCCTAACTGTCGTTCAGGATGCTCCTTTTTTCATCTTTGAGGGAAGATTCTATTTGGTTCATAGTGTCTGTGGGGAATCGCCATCTGGCAAGGGACCTGCAATTTCAGATTTCTATGAATTAATACAATGATGCATATAATTTACTCTCAGAAAAGATTGTCCCCCTTCCATAAACTCAATGCCAAAAGCATAACATTCACAAGTGCCCCGCTGCAACCATCTTATGATCTTCAGTTCCTGCTCTCCAGTGGCACTGGGCAGGTTCAGAGGTCACATGATCCCCGTTTAACAGCTGCATTACATTTTCCACTTCTATTCCAAATTTCAAATGGATATAATAAAGCCCTGCACCGGGTGGCAAACAATCAGAAAATATATATCATACCTCATGTGATATGGTGGGTCTGATACAGTGGTGGAGGGTTTATACAAGTATAAAGAGCCATAACGTATCTGTAGGATGCATGTGTCAATACTATGAGCCAAGGTCAGCTGTGGAAGGGTTATGAGTATTTTAGTCAGACAGTATGACCCTGCCAGCTAGCAGGACAAGCGACTGAAAGACTGCACTTCTGCTTAGATCCTTTGTGAGGATGGGGAACACCTCCCTGCAGCTGCCGAAGCTCTCAGCAGGAGCTGTCCTGGGAAACAGGAATCAGAGGTTACACCATACACAAAAGGACGAGCTTCATACTAGATTTTTGTCTACCAAGGGGCCTTTTATGCTGTGGGCAAGGGAAGGGGGCAGGGTTAGTGTAAAATGGAGGAAAACAGCTCTATTGAGGAAAGATTCCACTAACTTGTTTGTCTCTGCACCTCTCCTTTCTGCCTGTCCCCTCCATTTCTAAAGCATTTTGGGTATCATGCAAGAAGACAAAGACCACTTGCCACAAGGGGTGGGTTTCGACCTCTTAAAGGAGGTGTGCTTTTGTTCAATCACCTGTGGACTTTTCCCTATAAAGGTGGGGGCTGACAACTCCTCCTTTGATTCATCTTTGGACTGGACATCAAAAGGAATTTGTTTAGACCCTGTTGGGAGAGCAGTCCTTTCCAGAGTCCTCCAGTTGTGAGGTGAAGGCAGGTGTTCCAAGGCAAAGGCAGGCCATGCTCCCTAACCATTCCCACGGCACAATGGGGGTGACCTGCTGCTGGAGCAAAACCTGCCTCTCTACTAGCTATACTAAAAATGAGTGAAAGAGAAGACTGGTGACGTCATACAGAGTAGATGATGACACACCTGGAAAAGATGCACGAGGCAGAAAAACAGACATTCTATAAGCTCTGAAGATGAGGTGGTAAAGATGAGCAACATTTTGGGCTTGAGATGAAGATGCTCAAGCTACAGGAATGCTGAAGAACATGTAAATCAGTTTACACATGTACAGATGCAGTAACATAAGTAGACAAAGTAATCTTAAGGCTGGCTATGTAGTGAATAGTGTGCGGCGATGCACCAATGTACAAAACATAGGAATGTATAGAACCTGGATGTTCCACAGTGCATTTTAAGCAAGGCTTGAAGACGAGGCCACCATGAGCCTGGTTGTTCATCCAGTAGTTCCAATGAACCTGAGAAAGAAACAAACTTCTGTTTGAAATGCAATGGAAAAACACTGAAGGCATCAAAAGTTCATCATTTAAAATAATGAAATACTGCAAAGAGCTTGAAAACTCGGTCTCCAAGTCAGATGGTGAGATCAAAATAGACATTGGGTCGGGCTACACTGAAAACAAGAAGATACACCCGTTTATTCTCAGGCACAGAGAGCTTCTACAAGGCCAAGTTCAACGCATTAATTGACTGGCAGATTGCAAGAGTGATGATAGAAGTTGGGCTAATTGGGGGTGAGGCATGATCACGCTGACCCTCCCTGCACCTGGTATGGTAGTCTGTGTGCTGGTAGCGTGTGGAATATTCCAGAAGGGTACAACAGCGTCAAACCAATTGTAGAAGGCCGCACATCAAAGTGACCTATAGTTTGTGTAACCATTAGAGTGCTGAGTATTAGTGTGACACGAAAAATAACGTGCACTGGGTTGGGCTTAGTTGCCCACCTGACAGTAGAGACCCAATCACTTATCCCGTCAGTATGGAATGTATACTTACATGTTCCCTGTAACCATAGCACATCCCCAAGTAGGTTTTTGTAGTTAGCCACATAGTGTGATATCGTTTTTACTATAAAAGTTGTGTTTTTTATGATAGGCGCTGAGAGAAATCGAGAGAACGTCTGTTGATGTCCGTTGTAACTCCCTGTTTTAGACAATTACAAATAAAACAGGCAAAGTTTTGCCAACTTCCTGATTCGGTTGGATTATTGATGTTTGAGTAACTTCTGCATCCCATTCTATCTCTAAGTATTGCTACCTGTCTTAAAGGACTCTAGGTCTATGGGTTCAACACCAATGTTTCCGATATGGGTATGAGTTCAAGCATGAGGGCACGCATCCAGCGATAGGCCAAGAATGCTTCTCATGCAGTGGCGAAGATCACTTTAGGTCTATGTCCCACGCACCAAGATCATCCCAATCGAGCCACATCGAATATAAAACTCAAAGAAACAAGTTACCTTCCCAACAACCCAAGGGATGAAAGACATAAACTACTGGACAGAAGTACCACTCCAGAGAGAAGCACAGCCCCAAATGAAGGAGCTCACCATCAATGGAAGCAGGGCGAAAAGGGAGACGACGCACACACCACCTGTTTATGGCCTCCCCTCCACAAGCGAGTTGGAGTTGCTGTCGAGCTCAGAACAGAGGAAAAGAGGGTATCTATACACCCTGGGTAACTCCGTGGCAGTGGAACACAGCCCAACTCTACCACTCAGTACATGGCAAGACATAAGAAATCCTAATAGACTTGAGAGCAACCGTTAAAGTAATGGCAGAAGGCAAATTCCGCAAGCTGACACAACCTCCCTACCTCAAGAAAGCACAGGTTGACATCTAAGGGAACGGGGCCAAACTGCCACTTCCCTGCATAGGTCCATTCACAACAACTTGCAAACAGAAAGAGAAACAAGACTGCATCACCCTCCACGTCATTGATGCCAAAGTAACCTGTGGTTGTATCCTCAGCTTCCAGTCAGTGATCCAGATGGGGCATATACACATTCTCTATAGCCCCATGGCCAGCAAATATATCTTGCCAGTGGCCAAGATCGAAGCAGCCTTCCCAGCATTATTTAAAAGGATAGGGAAACTGAGGGGATGGCACATCCAGCTCCACATTGACACGTCCATGAAGTCAACAGCCCAGCACTACAGGGACATAATAACTTTTAATATCCAGCATCATGTTGAAAGAGAACTGCAGGCACTCATTGACACTGACAAAATCGGGCCAGCCATCGGCCCCACCCCATGGGTCTTGACAGTTGTGCCCATTCCAGAAAAAGTCCCCAAGGCCAGAAACGACTCTTTGTTGACATGCGTGGTCCCCAACCAGGCCATACGAAGGGAACGGCACTTGTCTCCGTGCGTCATGGATATGATGCACCTGCTGAACGAGGCCAGAGTATTCTCCAGGTGCAACCTTAACAAAGGTAGAATTAAGTGAGGAATCCCAGTACATCACCACATTTACTACTCACCCAGGGCTTTTTCGTTATAAAAGGTTAAACTTCTGCACATCTTCTGCAAACAAAATCTTACAAGAAGAAATCTGGAGGGTCATATGCCACATAACACACTGCATCAGCTACAGCGATTACACTGTTATATTTGAAAGGTTGCAGGCACTCTACTGAAGGTCTGCAACCAGGGTCAGATTGGGCTCTCTGCCTTTCGGCCCGTGGCTGGGCAGAAATTGTCCCTGGGGAGTGGGGGCCAGTTTCTGGCCATGCCTGGGCCGGTTTGGATGAAAAAAAATGTTTTTATTTCTTCACTTTTTTTTTTTTTTTTCAAAAAGCCTTTCATCCTTCTTAGGTCGATAAATTAGTACCATCACAGGTTGGGTGATATCGTATGCATATTTGTTCTATAAAAAAAGGGCTTAAGCGTAAGCGTTATACAATAAAAAAAAAAGTGAAAATGGTTTTGACCAAATATCCTGTCGACGAAATTTTTTCGACGAAATGTCTGGCAACTGCCACTTCCTGTTTTGTCAAGGGGTGGAAGGTTGTGTTTCATCGCTTCCTGGAATGTCACTTTGTGGTGGGGTCAAATGACATCACTTCCGGTGATATCATCAGAGGTCAAGGGTCGTGAGGCGAGGGGTGGGCCACTTTTTGGAGGTGAGGGGTGGGCCTCTTTTTTTTGGGTGACCGGGCCTATTTCTTGTCCCAGTCCGACCCTGTCTGCAACACACTTAATGAGAAAACCTCACCCTCAACAAAGAGAAATGTGCATTCAATTCATTGACGCTGAAGTTTTTCGCCAACTTATTTTCTGAAAAAAGAATAGAACCAGACCCGGAGAAGATCAAGGCTCTGACCAAAAGCCCATTCCCATTAAATGCTGCTCGTGCCTAGGGCTAGCAAGATATTGCACACGCTAATTCCCAGACTGTGCATCCTCCAGCGCCCTGCTATGGACCATCACAAATAAGGATCACACGTTGGAGTGGGGGCACACCCATCAAGAAGTCTTCGACAGGTTCAAGAGGAAAATAGCAGCATCAGTATGCATGTCGTACTTTGCACACAGAGGTAACTGTGGATGCAAGCCTGTTAAGCCTCAGTGCCATACTGACTCAACACTCTGGCAGCGACCACGCCCCAAGGGAAATTGTGTCATACACCAGCAAGAGCCTGACGGAAACTGTATTCATAGGTGGAGAAGGAAAGCCTTGCTGTCATGTGGGAGTGTGAGCACTTCCATCTTACATCAAAGGAAAGTCACCACACTGTGGACGCAGGAAAATTACACAGCCTAACATTTTATGGCAAACGTCAAGAGGGTGGTCAGAGTAGCCAACATCAAGCATGAACTGGTGGATCGTCACTCTACCAACTCTTGCAGGACTATCGCAATATGCAATATAGCTTCGGAGGAGCATGCCCTACCGAGCTGATGTTTGGCTGTCCAGTATGCACAAGGCAGCCCCAACGACGCAGGCCACAAGAGATGGGGTGAAAACAACAAAGAGGTCAGGCTGAAAGACAGAACGGGCAAGGAAAAGATGAGCGCATTTGCCGTTCACAACTGCAAAGCTCGCGCTCCCTACTTCCGGCTCGGCGATAGTGCCATCGTGAAACAAACAGTCACGCACAAAGACATGACACCATTTGACCCGCAACACTTGGTGAAAACAGACAAAAAGGGATCCATGATCACTGTGGCTCGCAGGAACAAATGAATGACATCAAACAGCTCTTTTCTCCGGCGAGTGAAGGTCGAGCTTGTGGAAGAACAGGAGGAGAGGACTGACTACGAAGAGGAAAGGCATGAGGAGTCAGGATACATGGGGGATGAAAAAGAATCAGCAACGGAGGGAGGCATTGAGCACAAGGAAGAGCATCCATGAGCAGATGGGCGACCCTGCCCAACTATAAAAAGACCAAGAAGATGGATTGAAGAAATGGGTTAAGCCATTGTTTATTTTGGGCGTAGATGTGATGTCACATCATGGGCATCCAGGGCCATGTGACCACAAAGGGTGAGGGAGGGGCAAGAGTAAGTAAACGATTGTGAATGCCAGACCTTATAACTGTGTGGTCCGTATTATTATCCTTGGGCATGTGTCAGCATGAATGAGGACCGCGTAGCGGGATAGAACACATCTGAATCCCCCAAAATATTGTATTTGTCTTAACTTCAAATGGGGCTTGCTCATCGAGTGAGGAGAGCAGATGGTCCAACTTGCAGTGCAGATCCTAGGCAACGCTTCCAGGAAGCCGCTGATTTAGAGAGTACCCCCCAGATTTGAGGGTTACCCAAGAACCTGTTATTTAATTTAACTTCAACATTCCTTCTGTCTCTACTGGCATCTGTAGAAGCACCTAGATAGCAATGGACTACCCAAGACCTGGCTTCATTCAAAACGCCACAGACGTTTCACTGTCCCACAGGCATTACTAGTATCACAGATAGAAGAATGCATGTCCTGCCCATGCTTTCTGATGCACCCCTAGAAAACCCTTTACTCGGAGTAACTTGTCCCCTTTTATTTAACCTACACACTCAAAATAAATACACAGGACTGCGAACGTGAAGTGTTTCCTTTCTTTTCGTTTCTCAGCCAGAGCGGATTCGTGGCTCTGGACAGTTCTCATGGCTCGCCCTTCAAGTCTAACCGCAAACATTTCACAGGAATTTGCAAGCAGGGGCCCTTCTGGAGCCAGACCCCATTACATTGTAGGCAGTAGTGCAGGAGTCTACAGGCATTTTTATTAGGCTCCAGATGGACAATAATGGGCAACTTAGACAGCCGGATGGACGCTCTATAACTGCCTGTCTGTGTCTCAGCAAGGCAATAAATGATGCGCAAGTGGGAGTGCTTGCAAATGAAAAGTTTAATAGATCGTCAGGAATTCATAGGAATGCAAGTGCTCTTAATGGAACTCTCCTTGTGAACTTTGGCGCACAGACAATCCGGCCTGAACGCAAAGCAAATCTGCAGGCTGTGTGCACACTGTGCTCAGTTTCTGAATATATAGCACACACACTTAGGGGAACACAAGCACGCATGCACGCCCATGCACTTGCGCAAACCTCCCCTCTCACTCACACGCTATGTGCATATTCAGAAGTAATGGGAACATTGCCCCCCCAGGCTGATTGGGATGTTGATGCGGGGCCAGACGTTCAATGGATCTCATTAGGACCCAGGCGTTAAGGGGTTAACGGCGCCGTAAAAGGTGTTGGCGCCATTAAACCCTTAACGCCTTACTATGAGGTCCCTTTGCGGGACCCGACCTTAACGGCTGGTCTAGACCAGCCGTTAAAGTAGGGGCCCGTAAAGGGACTCTCGAGGTAAGTACGGTACTGCAATTTGCGGTACCGTACTTACCGCCTTCCCCATTCCCATTATGCCCTATGCGGCCCCCAATGGACAACTACCATGAGAGATACCCTCTCACCAGACCCTACAACCCCAGAGCCGTGCAAACACTACCCAGAGTGGACGAAGACGCACAAGAAGGAGCTGAAGCCAACTACATGGACAGGATCGAGTAAGGCGCTGAGAAGCCATGTCTCAAGTCGTTAGAGACACCACAACGACATAGCTACGTCAGACATGAGCACACGTGCCATCCGCACCTTTGGGTCACTCACACACCCAACTATACAAAGAACACATGCGTACAGTTCTATGAGTTAGAGGACAGTGACATGTACATACTGTCTGCAAATTTTATTTTTTTTGCCATTAGCTTATCGCAGCAATGCAGGAACGCAAGAAGCAAGAACGGCATGTGTAAATGCTTGCAGATGCTTACATTCCAGTAACCCTATGGAATGGCAGGAGCACGCAAGGCACCTGACCGCCACAATGTACCAACCTATGGAGACTATGGAAGGTGCATACAATAGAGGCCGGACCATGGCCTTGGAAGTTCAAGTAGGCCCTGATCATCTTAGAAAACCTGTAGCCACAGAATGCTGTGCAAACAGAATTGCCGTGGCAAGAACGAGGCTACTGCTGCAAGTGACATTCCTTCGCCTGAACCGAAGTAACACCGGCTGTAAAATACAGAATAATTCCGAGCTCCTGAGCTCACAAACGTGGTCTCCAAGCACGTGATCTGGCCGAGCTGATGCAGAGCCAAGATTTGGTGGCTGGGAAGATCCAACCATCTCATGGACCAGACAATGGTCGCAACAAACCTTTGACACTCAAGCTACAGTTCTGCGTTGGGAACGGAGCACGCTCACGGTAATGATGGTCTACACACGGTTATGATGCTGGCACATAGTTGCACCTCACAGACACATAGTTGCACATGCAACGTGAACTTGTGTCTTGCGGGCTGGAAACAGAGTTTGTCCCAGGCTTGGGGGCCCGCGGCTCAACCAAACAAAATCCATGACCCTAGGGGTGGGTTGCTGGGATCACTGACCAATCATGGGGTCTGCACACTGTAACAATTAGTAGCAATTTTCAGGGATGTTCCAAGCCTGACACCTGATCTGGCCTGGTCCAATGAACTAATCTCTATATGGGCTCCTATAGGGGAACTACCACTCAATAACCTATCGAGAGTGGAGTTAGGTTTTTGGAGAAGGGCCCGGAATGTGACATAAGTTGTGATGGCACTTGGAACCAAAACTGGCCTGTGAGCCAGAATTCGCTGAGAGGTGCCCGGAATCGCTGCCATGCATGTGATCCCTGTACTTTGTTGGCTGTAATACACCTCAGTTATAGCTTGCTACTTGTCTTGACCCTACGTTCTTTTGGGCTGGGAAGGAGTTAGGCCTTCCACGAGTTCTACACCTGCGGACACCTAGCAAAAGGCACTGCTTTCCTGGGAGTACACCCTAACACTGGCCCTGCCTCATTATGGTCATTATACTTTAAAAACACATGTTTCAATTGAAACCTTTCTTATTTTTTGTCAGGTTGCGTGATCATATAATTTTGTGCTTTGAAAGCAATATTTTTTTAGCAGTGTGCTAGTTTAACTCTTGAGAAAGTGTTTTGTTGGTTCCAATATTGGAGATGGAATAGGAGAAGATAAAAGGGCCTCATTTCGATAAATCCTCTGAATTACCGCCAAACTCAATGGGCCTCATTACAACCCAGGCCGAGGACCATGGTGCTATTAGCACCATGGTCCATGCCGGTGTCCGCCATGGCGAAATGGGGTATTACCACCCCATTCGAGGTTGGTGGGGCGGTAATTCCCCATGCCGCCATGGCCCTTCCCCATTCCCATTTTTGCCCCATAGGGCTCAATGGGAATGGAAAGGGCGCTAATAAACGCAAAGGGACCTCGTAATCAGGCGTTAAGGGTTTAACGGCGCCGACACCTTTTACGGCGCCGTTAAACCCTTAACGCCAGGGTCGTAATGAGGCCCAACTACTGTTACCGCCACTACTGCAGGATTGCAAGTGGTGGTAGGGCAGTGTGAGTCCATAGAACTCATGGGGATATTGGCAGAAATCCTGCTGTGGTAATTCTACCAATTAACAGTGATTTATGGAAGTAAATTGGCAGATTCACCTCCAGCCTTTTGCTGGAGATAAATCGTCTACTTCACCGCCAACCTTGTATTAAGGTAGTGTGGTTAATGTGATGGTAATGCAGCAGTAACGGAATTACTGCCGTACTTGTAATGAGGCCCAAATCACTTGTGCTGTCTGAAATGCAAACTGTGGAACCAGGGATTTTAGGGCTCCAATCCCAGCTTTCCACACTACTCATTGAGATCCTGAGCAAATCACTTTTCATCACTGAGGATGGGTATGTATGGTCTAGGATGCGATGGGAGGAGATTAAGACTGTTGTCAAACTGCAAACTGGGACAACAGAAAACATGTGGCCTCATTCCGACCCTGCCGGTCCGGAAACAACGGTACCAGTAAGCTTACCAGCACTATTGTTTCCGGACTGTCATATTACAGGTCTGCCTGCCACTGCCGTCCTGCACCGACAAGCCGGTCCCTGCCAGGCACAGTGGCCACGGTAGGCAGACCCATCATGGAAGCACCAGCACCGTTAGCAACGGTGCTGGTGCTTCCGTGGTCCCCACTCCCATAGAGCCCTTTGGGACTCTATGGGAAGGGGGATTTACAAAATTGCCGGCGCCTGGCTTCCCGCCTGCCGGAATAACCAAGTGGCACCAGGAAGTCAGGCGCTGGTCTTTTTGTTAGTGGTCCAGCGGCAACCCGCTGGTAGCACCGGCAGGGTTACCGCTGGACCCGTAATGAGCATCATAGACTCCAATACCAGCTTTCCCATTTCGCTGAATTGTATTATCCGGGTGAACATTTTTTATTACATTTGGCATGTGGGCAGGTCCCCTGATGGCCGGTTGACTAAGAAAAAGCAAGCAACACTGAAAGATATGTGGCAGAAAAGGAAAGTAAAATCAAGATTATCTGCTATGTATAATATTGAGGCTGTGTGGGTGGAGGAGACACTGGTATTGCGTTGTATTGCTCTGGAAGTTGGGGCTGCTGCTTTATGGGTTTGGTCCACTGCACTATGAGCAGAACATTGTACTTACTCCCCAGGCCAATAGTTACCAGTCCTCGGCTGCAAATGCACACACAAATATCAGCACGTGTATAGATTGAGGACACACACACCCTTCCATCAATATATGCCTGTATTGAAGAACGGAAAACAGATCATATGATATGATATGATATGATATGATATGATATGATATGGCATTTGTAACGCGCCTATACACAAGTGTTTCAAGGCGCGACGAGGCAGGGAGGGGGGAACAAGGGGAAGACAGACAACGATCCTACTAGGCCAGGTGTCATTCAGACCGCGCAAGTGCAGGGGTAGGGGGAAGGGAAAAGTGCAAGGGGAAGGGGAGGGGGGAAGTGCAGTACAAGTAAGTAGAATAAGTAAATAAATAGGGCCAGCTGGTGGCAAGTGCAAGGCAAGTGCAGACAAGTGCTGGGAAAGGGGGGGCTGTAGGGATACAGAGACAGTCCCTCAGTGTAGGGGTTGCCAGGGAGGCAGTGCAAGAGGAGAGTGGCTGGGCCCAGGACCGAGGTCGGTGAGAGTGGCCCAGTTGCAGGTTCGGTGCAGATTCAGTCAAGAATTTAGCAGGGGAGAGGGAGAGAGAAAGCAGAAGCAAAGAGGAAGGTTTTGAGGTACTTCCGGAACCGGAGATGGTTCTCCTCAAGTTTCAGGGAGGCAGGAAGGCTGTTCCAGAGGGAGTCCCCTGCCACGGCGAGAGATCGACCCCCAACTCGTTGCTTCGAGAAGCGGCTGACCCTGAGGGAGTTGGAGATGGATGAGCGAAGGGCTCGGGAAGGAAGATATTTAGGAAGAGAGAGTTGAAGGTATTTAGGCCCCAGGCCACAGAAGGCCTTGTGGACAATGCAGAGGGTTTTGAACTTAATCCTCGCAGCCACTGGGAGCCAGTGTAGAGATTTCAGTTCTGGAGAGATACGGTCCCTGGGCTTGAGGCCAAGGACAAGTCTCGCAGTTCTGTTCTGGATGAGTTGCAGGGGGCGGAGAGTGGAGGCAGGCAGATTAAGATAGAGGCTGTTACAGTAGTCCAGCTTCGAGAGAACCAGGGCTCGGGAGACAGTGAGCTTCTGGGGGAAGGAGAGGAAGGGAAGAATACCTCTGAGGAGGTGCAGCTGGTAGTGTGACTTCTTAGAGACGTCAGATATATGAAGAGAGAAGGAGAGTGTGGAGTCGAAGATGACCCCGAGGTTTTTTGCCTTGCAGGTAGGAGCAGGAGGAGGGCCAAGCGAGGCTGGCCAGAGAGCTACAGGGAAGGAGGGAGTGGGTGTGCCGATGAGTAGAATCTCAGTCTTACTAGCATTAAGACTATAGAGATATATTCCAGTGAGATATAAACATGGTTCTGGACAGCTTCATGGGATATGCTGCTTCATGGGCACTGTACAGATGTCTCCAATGAAATGTAGTGGACATAAGTTATTGCATTTAACAGGCTCAGACTGGCCTGTAGGCCAATAGGGCAATGCCCGAACCAAACATGCAAGTTTGCGCCTGTTTTTCTGGTTACAGTGGGCCACGCTTTAGGCCAATGTGATGAGTAACTTCACTATGCGGCTAGTAGTTTTGACCTTTTTTGCTGAATAAATATTCTTTAAATTTCGTCACATTTTCTCAAAATACTCCCCCTTAATATTCAAACAATCTGTCACAAATGGAATTCATCGCCATTTTCAACTGTGGGCCACTTTTTCATCGGCGGCCGAGACAATTTTATGCCCCAGTCCGATCTTGGCAATTAAAACCCCCTTGAAAAGGGCATTTATTAAGGTAGAATGGTATGGCTGCAGAAAGAGTGATAATTATAGTATGCTTTAATGTGCGGCCTATGGCGCAGTTACATGGAAATGGACTCTTCCCAAGTAAAAATTCCATTCATCTATCAGTCAGGAAGAGTTAAAGACCTAAAACTTTCTTTACTTCCATGTGCTCATATTATCCAAAAATGCTATACATTGCTGAAGGTACTGCTTTCAAAATGCAAGCAAAAGAATGGGGGAAGCAGCACTAGGTATCTTTTTGAGTGTAGAAGATGTACTTATGGGTTGAATTGAGCAATGTGTTAGTCTAACTGCGTACTGATTACGAATATTGAAATGAGAAATTGGTGCAAGTGATAAGAACCTCCAAGAGAGGAGCAGGGGTGTTGCTAGGTCTGGAATTGATCTGGGGCTTCATTAATCTCGGGACTGGGGGCTAGCTAGCCTTTGGGTTGTAGCCCCTGAGGTTCTAACCGGAGCTACAACCAAAAGACCCAGGGCAATGGCCCCCTAAACCCCCCTAGCAATGCCCCTGGAAAGAAGTGACCATTTTGAAGTACTGTTGAAGAATTATCTTAAACCCCATGACTTGAAGCCATATTCTACTCTCACAATTGTCTTAGGGCCTGATTTCGAGTTTGACTGTAGCATTAAAACACCCGGTAGCTGCCATTGACGAATGATTTACCAATCTGCCAAATTCTGAGTTGAATTTCCGAAAATCGTATTACTGGCTTCTTAATTATAAATTGCAAAAATTATACATTCATTAGAGTAACTCCATATGGTGTGTGCTAGTTTTCAAGAGTACGGGGGTCTCTTTCTCATGCAGTGACAGCACAACAGTTGTTCATCTTCTTTGTATGTGTTTTGACATTTGTAATTATCAGTGTCTGTAATTTGAGTATAAAAAACTATGCTTTAATTAGTGAGGACATACACTGACTCCTGAACGTGTTCTCGTGTTAGTGTTAAACCCATTCATACGATCCAAAGGTTTACATATCTTCATATTTGTTAGCCTGGGAGAACATATTTGTCGGAACCCCGAATCAGCTGACGTTTCACAGAGTTTTGCTATTGCAGGGTTCAGTGAATTGTCAAGAGATTCAAGCACGGCAATGTCATGCTGATTAAATGTTGATGTAAACAGCACATTTGGAAACAGAGTATAAACCTATTGAAGACAAGTTAGAACCATTCTTGCCAGGAATGTCGAATGACTAATGACTTGCACCATGCTGTTTGTTTCATAGAGGAATCAAAATTAACTTTCTTCAGCTGGCAAGAAATACTCTTAATAAACAGTCAATCTAGAAATCTGTGTTTTTCCACTAGTACAGAGCTCATAACTTTGCAATTCTGCCCGACTACGCAGAATTCATTTGAGCAACATCAGAGGGATCGAAGTCTGGCCCATGAATGTTTGACCTGTGACTGACTCTGCATCTGCCCTACTGGCCTTTCCAAGGTTATTGACTTCCCGTCATCGACCCTCTGTATTATGAAATACCCTCATCAGTCCTCATTGACTCCATCTCAGCAGGATGGCATTTCATGCACACCTAACACATGGATGACTATTCCAAGTCCCTATAGGCTTTTCAGTGGTACATGTCTGTTAGGAATGTCCTATACAGCAATAGTATACACCTCAATGGGCCTCATTACGAGGTGGGCGGTAAGGGATTACCGGCACCGGTAAGGGCACCAGTGTCGGTAATCCCTTACCACCCTTCTACGAGTTCCCTTTGCGGGTCCTCCCTTAACGCCTTGTTTTTTCAGGCGTTAAGGACGGGACCAGCAAAGGGACTCTAGAGCTAATAATGGTACCGCAATTTGCGGTACCGTTATTAGCGCCTTCCCCATTCCCATTGAGCCCTATCGGGGCTCAAATGGGAATGGGGAATGGCCCTGGTGAATGGGGAATTACCGGTCCCGCCAACCTTGGAATGGACCGGTAATTGCTCCATTCACCCGGGCAGAGTCTGAACGAGTTTGGAGGCAGCCATGGCGCTAACAGCACCATGGATACCTCCAACCTTGTAATGAGGCCCAATGTATCAACTTGTGGGCTATGAAAAGTGCACACAGACATTCTTACATGTGACTGGCTCTTCTGGTCTAACATGAAATCTTACAATTGCCCTCTTCGACTTAACAAATTTTTCAACTTTAGAAGGGTGAAAGGGTCAGGTGTTCTTACCCAGATACCAACCTGGGATCTGAAGGTTACACATAGATCTCTGCAGCAGCTGTATTAACCTCATGAGATATCTTTCTGCAGAGTGTAATGCCATGTCATATCCGGGTAATAACACTCCACTTCCTCTCGCTAACCCCCTATCCAACCTCACCCGAAATCCCCCTTTCCCTTAAACCTTTCCTCCCTTTCTTCAGCGTTTGAAGTTAATTTGCATATGTTTTGTTCCCAAGAACCCACCTGAAAATGCCCAAACGTCTTCCGAAACTCTCTGACAATTCATCGCTCTTAAAGCATATTTGGGATGGAAGAAACACTCACTGGGAAAACACAAACCAGCCTGTATCTCTCTTGCAAATTGGCAGGACCCTGGCATCACTTTTGAGACAGTCTCCCCGGTACTATTCATTTATATATGTGTAATGATTGGTAATATAATGAATCCACTCTTACTGTTTACCTTTGTATTATTGTTACTGGCATATCCATAAACTGTGTGAAATCAGCATTTTCGGCATATGACTTTCAGTCATATCACAGTTCCATTCTTTTGATGTCAAACAAATGCAGCGCTCTTCCTAAGTTTATGATTATTTCAGAAAACTACCAACGGTAGGCATGTCTTTCTCACTGGCTATTCTTTTTCATGCCCAAATGTCCTGCTGCTAAGGGCGTCAAGAATGACGGTCTCTCCTTTTAGTGTCTCCAGCTGTTTAATATTTCTTTTGTTTTTTACTCATTATCACCAATGTTATGAGGCTTACATGTCTACCATGAACATATGTTGATTGATTGATTGATGTGCAACGTTGTCACCGTTAACTTGAGGGGTCACCCGTCACTGGGGATTGGATTGCCTAGGTGAAACTAGGTGAAACTATGCTTTTTAGGATAAGTTCTGCAGCCCATATGAGATTTTCTTTCTGAGGATTTCCTAAATTCTGGTGCTGTGGACAACAGAACACTTCCCACCCTTGGTGGTCATTTTGAAAGGGGCACAGGAGACCAGATGAAGAAAGATAATACAACACTGATTGGCAGGGGCAAGGACCTGTGAACCTTTGGAAATTGATCAAGCTATTGTAAAGATGATACCGCCAGTGAAGGGAGGCTGTGGCCTTAAGGACATGATCAGATCTGCACAGACTGCAGACCACCCCAGACAGCAGATTGATGTGATTCAGAAAACAAAGGTCTGTCTAGAGTTACCATGAACGTTTTGACATTATGCAACATACATCAATCTGTTACTGTGGCACTTTTCTGTAGCCCTTTTCGAGTTCTGTGCTGGCATTTTACACAACATGCCAATTCAAATGAGCATTCAAACGCTCAATACAACACTTTGCCATTCATACACCCAGCAGGCTACCCTTTGTTTAAGAATCTTTTAGCAGGGACCTCTATTCTTGATTGTGTTGATTTTGCAGGATATGGTGCCAATTCTACAGAATTGCAAGCCATAGTGTTGCTTGCTTTGTGTGTATATTTCTCTTCTGTTCAATCATTCGTGTTTTTATGTTTCCTATAGTCGCTCCCATCGACAGCAGGTCACAGGGACATTTAACGAGATATACTGTATATCCACTAATGGAATAAGCCTAACGATGTGTTTAATGGCTTCTACAGTAACTGGGTGAATCATGTCCTCTGCCTGGGATAATGTATTGCTTTCGGAGCATGATAAACTTGTAAATAGTTGTCCGATATTGGGACCCATCGATGATTTTATTTGAAAGTCCCAAAGGGCCCTCCCTCGTGCATATGTGCTCATTGTCGTATCTCCTTATAAAGTTGCTGCAAAAACCACTGCTTTTGCGCAACATTGTTCACTTCCTTGCTCTGTAGGGTATATATATAGTCACATACCTTTTTTCTGTGCCTGTTTTCTTGTCAACAGACCTTCTCTTTTTAGTTATATTACTCGTTCAACATTTTCTGTCAGATTATTTGTATTTTATTTTCTCATCATCAGCTAGTCATCTGTCATTCTTTTGTGGTATGTTACCCCCTCGCTGATAATGTATATGCTTTAATCTCAAATTCTGAATACATGGTAAATCTTTTATAGCATTTAAGGATGAACACTTCTTGCTTTCATAAAACTGTTCATATACACATATATCTCTATATTGGTGTACATGTACATGCACACATATATATGTGTGAGAAGTTTTGACCATCCTTACTCACTGAGCCCCCTGTAGTTCTCCATGATGACATTCGTTTTTTGATTGTTGGCTTCTGCTGTGCTGTACTGTTTGCACTCATTGGCTGAGCAAAGTGGGGCTCGGGTGCTCTGAGTTGAGATAGTGTTCACCTCCCACATGCACTGAATTTCAAGATTTGTTTTGCTTTATATTGGACCTTCTTTACTCTGACTTAACTAAATATTTGTCACTGAATTTCAAGGGTTTTGGTAAGCTACATCTTCTTCTGGGTCCATGGCCCATGTCCTTGTATCACCAATTATTCAGGAAGACCTTTCCATATTTCCATTGTGCCATGCAGGCGTTCAACCAATGGATTCATGTGAAAACTGCCTGTTTGTATCAACTGATAAAAGTATGCAGATTTCGTAGGAAGCCATTGCAAATGGGGTCTATAGTGCATCATTTGCAGACAGCCTTTACATTTTGTTTAAAACAGAGAGTAACAACGAAGAGTAAAATCAATTATGCCTGGTTTAGATTTTTTACTTTTTAACTGTATTTTTTGTAAATAGTTAAAATTACAAGCAAGCGATACAACTATGAGAACTAATATTAATGTTCCGCCCATGCAATTAACATTTTTCCCAAAATGATCCACTTACTGTTTTAACATGCATTTTGAAAAGGGTGTGGGAACACCATCGTACCTCCCTTTGCCCCTGGGTGAAGTTATCTAAAGGTTACAGGAGAAACGGCTTGCATCGAGAGAAACACAAGATTGTGTTTATTTATCCTGATAAGTCTCAGTTGCTGCAATTCTCCTTGGGATATAAATTAAATCTATGTTGCGAATTTGAGTGACCCGTGTGACTTGTGCTCATTGAAACCAGTGAGAGATGCTTTGTATGTTTAAAATGTTTGTTTATTTTAAAAACCCTGTTTTTCCTGAAACTATGATCTCTTTATGACACCCGTATAAACTTTCATCTGCTGAATTGATAATCAATTTGTGCTTTTGATGTGCACTCCCTATATTGTTTTGCACTTCGTATGTTTGGATGTCTTTGTTGCTCACATGTAATATTTCAACACATCGATGCAATTAATTATGATTCTACTCTGTTACTAAAATATTCTTAGTAAATTGATATTTACTTTTGTGCTCTATTCCAATATATAACGTACTGAAATGTATTCCTTTGACACTTAGGCTACCTGAACTCATCCACATTGCTTATGATCTATGCATTCTATAAAATATGTAGTAATTAGAGATCAACCCGGAACAAACTCTTTTGGATGCATATTGTCATTCCCCAGTTTCCGGTTGAGGAGGTGTACCATGTCTTCATGTAAAAATACAAAGTGGGAGATGAGGCAGCTGTGCTTTTGGCCCACGCCTCTGTGAACCGCTTTTGGCAGCAAGGTCGTTTGAAGTGCCTGCGTGAAGTGCGTGAGCAAAGGGCTCAAAGTTGTAGCAGTTGGAGCAGGGGAGTGGAGGCCCTGGCATGGATACACTGGAATCTCAAGCTGCTGATCATTACAACCTATGCAGCAACATTTCCAAATCTATCATCCCGATAGCACTGCGGTATAGGGAAGCAACCTTGGACAGGGGTAAGGATTCATCTGGTTTGCCACATTCTCCAATTCTAAGGTGGGGAAAATAGCAGAATTTTCAAATTAAAATCACTGGGGATGCTACCATTTCATCAAGGAACAATAAAGTGTAAGAAAGATCCTTTGCTTGTTTATCCGGTTTCAAATACCACCAGAAGGGAAAGCGGAGGCTGATTACTTCTATGTATATAGAAGCCTGGAATTCGACTCTGCACTTGCATCTTATAACCACCCAGTACTAGACATGGAGGTCTGCTAGAGCTACTCCCCTGAGCTGATGTAGCCAAGTAAGAGTATGCCAACTAATTCTAGCCACCTTTCCACCCAGAAACCAGCTATATTAACTTTCCTGGCTCAGAGGAAAAGGCTATGAATAGGGTCTGTAAGCATGACTGAAGCAAAGTAATCATTTTAGGCAGCACAGTCAATTGAATGATCAACATTCTTCCTGCAAGGGACATCTGGAATATCACTCTTTTCTGAAATCTAGCCAGAGATATTTACTAAATGGGTATCCACATCAGCACGTACTAGTATCCCAAATGTTAAATCTATTTCGGGGACCGCTTTAATCTGATACATATGATGTTATTTTCTGATGAATTGAAAATCTCAGCCTTCTCTTTATTGATTTGACTATGGCAGTTTCCATACCCTAAATGTCCTTCTGCGGCCAGATACGGATACAGGTTCTTCTTTTGCAATAACATTTCATCTACATAAAGTGAGACATTGGATTTATCTTGCTGGCGCTGCATTCTGCCTCAAATGTGCCTCCGCCTCAGTGAGAATGAATGGTGTTCAATAGCAAGAGCAAACACAATGGGCCTCATTACAAGTCCGGCGGTAGCAGTGCCGGAAAAAACACCTCTCTGATTGCCGGAATCACCAGGGAATTACAACCCCAGTGACCCAGTAATTCCAGAGGCGGAATTCTGTTAATCCCGATTCCCATGAGTCCCATGCAGATGGGGACCATGGAAACACCGGCACCGTAAATAACGGTGCCGGTGTTTCCATTTCCGTCTGCATGTGGGTGGCGTTAATCCCGCCAGGTCAGACCTGGCATGAGTGACACAACCTGCCTGCAGAACTCTTAATCTGCCAGTCTGGAGACAACAGTGGCAGCGGGTTTACCGCCACCGTTGTCTCTGGACCAGAAGGGTCATAATGAGGCCCAGTATCTGGTTCATGCTTCTCTTAAATGAAACCTGGGAGGCAAGATCACAATTTGCCAACTAAACGGGCCCTCGGTAACTACACCCAGTTTGCTTTATTACGGCCAGTCACTTAGGTCACCTGGGATCACAGGGGAAGCTAAGACCAAGATTTGACGGTTTGATTATTTTCAATTGATAACTATGCACTAGAAGGGGACAACTGAAATAAAAAATAAAAAGCAGGGATCTTCCCACAAGAAATAATCACAATAACCAGAATGCTCATCTTTGAAGAATTGCCTCTACTGTGGATGTAAGCAATAAATATATTGGGCATCCAGGATCATTGTCTAAATCCCTCGAGTTCACAGGAAGTTGCCTCTCCTTCCTTCCTCTGGCACTGGGGGTTACAGAGGTCTTGAATTCTCTTCTGTCATCCAGTCTAGATCAGGCTTTCTAGGATCTTCTGGGAAGAAGAGTGTTGGTCACAGGAGGCAGAAGAGCTAGAGTGGTGTCTCTGGGGTGGACTGAGCATGCCCTTTGCCTTTCTGCTTGATCTAACCACCATCTCATGTGTTATACCAACATCTGCCGTGCCTAGGGCTGACTTAGACCTCTAATAAATTCTAATTCTGGCTATCTAAGCAATGGTCTTCATCCCTCTCCACTTCTTAATGTTCACAGCTTTCCTCCCACTTCCCCTATGCTAGTCCCTTCCTTCTCTGTGACTGTCACTCATGGGTCCTGGTGTCCACACATACTCCTGGACTTAAGGATCCACCTCCTCCTAGGCCCTCTCTTCCACCACCTCCTATCCATGTCTGAGCTTCAATGGTGTCTCTTCCTTTTCTGAACCTGTATCCTTATGATCTCATGTCTTTCTCTGGTATTGTCTCCTCCTCTGTTGTTAACAGCTTCCCTTTCAACTTCCCTTTTCCTTTTACTTTATCCTCCAATGATAACCTCAGATGTTACCAGCTCTGTTTCTAACACCACTTCCTTCAGGCCACTTTTGAATCCTGATGTTACCACAGCCTTAACTTCCACAATTTCCTTCTGCCCACTCTCTCCTCCAGAGGTTACCACATCCTTTACTACACCACCTTCTTCTGTCCACCCTCTCCTTCTGTTGTTGCAACCTCCTCCTTCTCCCATTCAGCTCTCACCACTTCTTCTTGCTCTCCACTGCTACCACATCTCCAGTCTTCTCTGTATTTCCAGCCTCCTCCTCTTCTTCGGCCTACTCTAGTGGCTGGCTGCATTTATACTGTGGCATTCACCCCTGGATATGTCTTATTCTGAGTATCTGCACCTATGAGTGCTGATTGAGCGAGGGCTGCGAATGACTAGTTTTGCGAATGACACCTGATGTTAGGGGTGGAACAAGGTGATATCGGGCCTGTCTGCCATCTTGAATTGCATAATCGTGCCTCTGATGCTTCCAGAGGCTTCCTGCAGTAAACTGCCGGCTACTTTTTTCATCATGTGCATTTTTTATATTTTCAGCTTAAATTGTTAACTCCTTATAATGAACTGCATTTAGTGACCAGCAACAAAACCACGTTGATTTGGATGTCTAGAATCGTATTTTATCATCAATATTCATATTGGTCTGAGAAACCCGCAAATATACACTGTTGTATTGAGGCTTAGAAACACAATGACAATGGTTTAATTTAATGATGCATGTAACAAACCCTTTCTTAGAGCTAATACATAGCCAGTACTGTGGGGCTAAGAATGGCAGCATATGTGTTATAAATTCACAGTTGAGCTCATCATGTCAAGGGAAACATTCACCCTAACATTTCATAAAAACCCTTTTCAACTCTTCTAGATTCATCGATTTGTCCTGCGCCTCTTGTAGTTAACAGCAAAGGCATGTATTTGCCTTATGCCTTTTACTTTGTGTTAGTTGTTCTCTCCAATAGGCCCTTTCTCTTTTGAAGCTCTTTATAGAAATCTGCCAATACCTCATTAATTTGAGACAGGATGGTGATTCAATTGTCAATATGGTCCAACACTTCTATAATCAATGTATCATCCATCTCTCTATTCACCAGCCAGGCAAGATGGCTGCCATGGCATTCAATTTAGCTAGAATTCCTAACTGAAACTAGTCTGTGCAAGTGCAACCTCTCGTCCTTTAAAAGGGGAATTGAGAGGTGCATGTATTAAATGTACACCATAGTGCACATCCTGGCCACAGCTAAAAGCATTGTCGTCTCCTGGGCCACACAGTTGCTTCATTCAGCGCTCCTCATCAGGAAGGGTGCATTGTGTGAGTGCTGCTGGGTACCGCCCTTTCTTAGGCACCGCCATGCTGAATACCCAGGCTGCTCTGGGAACACAGCTCAGGTGAAAATATTTGGGGGTCCCCCTGCTGCTGTCAGTAGTGCCAGGCCACTCCTGGCATATGTGTGCAAGCTAGGACTCCACCTCTGGACCACCCTCTGGTGCTAATTGTGCTGGGCCAGCCCTGGAAGAAGTGACCAGTCTAAGGCGAAAAATAAATGCAGAGAGATACAGCCTCGGTAAGACTCTGTGGGCCCCCCTCCAGGCTGCTGCTCCCCTGGGACAAGTGCACATCAAGTACAAGAGCATATTTAACACTCTTTTTATTTTTTATAGCGGTTCCACTGGAGACATCTAAGTATGGGTTTCACACAAAGCCTAGAAGCCATACCACTCCTGCTACCTACCTTTAAATCTAGTGTTCGCTCAGCTTTTAGAAAAGCCTTGGATTGACTATGTTTGGTCCATATGTGTTGATATTAATGACCTTGTGATGTAACAAAACCCCTTGTATCTCCATGTAACGAAACTTGGCATAGCTTGCAACTACTACTATGTTCAAGTTAAGCTATATAAGAATGTGTACCACAAATCAACTTGCCTGACCAGAATAGCAGGCATGGTACCTGGATTTCCAACATGATTTCACAAATTAATATTGCCTCCCACTGCTTAAATGTGGCTCCTGGAGGTGTAAGATGAGGGCACCCAACTTATTGTCATACACTCTTACTTGTTGGGTTTCCCTATGATCATTGAGACTTTGAGATCTTTCCACAGCAGTAGAACTGATGTATGGACCAATGCATTCTCTCACATCCATTTACCGTATCACTATCGTAGCACATTTGTTTTTATAATAGCAATAATATTTAAGACACTATCAGGTAATGAATGACACGATTCATCGTATGAATAATTCTGATGAACAAGTAACTTTTAAAACACCCAAATTCCACCTGCCCCAAACCAGCCTAACTTGTTTGCGTGATACACCTATATCCAAAACCTAAATGAAGAAAACAACACATGTGGCCATGTGCTAAGGATACGCTGACTCACCTACCAGTTACCAAAAAGCTTACAAAACACATATGTGTATCAACAGCCGCATATGTGCATCTTACATCAATTGTACATCACCTTATGCTTACGTAGGTAGACAACCATTAAGAATGAGGTCAACATCACCCAAAAAATAAATTCCCCTCACCAAAAGCAGTATCATTTTATACTGATCTCATGTTGAGACAAGATGGTTATCTGGTGCTAGCAGAAAACTGTCATAGGCAGGAGAACCAACCCCATTGTAGGGCGTGTCTCTGCTACTTGCTGTACTGTGTGGCAATGTCAACCACATTCAACATGTATAGGTCATATAAGGCCTATACATTAATTTAGCTTCAATTTTTTACAGTGTGTTGCGTTAGTTCCACTTATTCTTAATAGATATGTTTATAGGAGACAGAGACACCCACCAGTCATCCTCAAACATTGCACGGCATCACATCTCATACCGAAGGCATCAACTCGCCCTCCAACTGGACAGTCATCAAACCATGCCTCCAACATTCCCTGAGGTGCACATGCGCTCTGCACACCAGCATTCTATCTTTGGCATGATAGGCAGCTGGACAGAGCAAGACACAACACAACCTTCCTACTTTCCTTTCACACTTAAAACTCACTCAGAGGCTCCTGTGCGATATGCAGCAATCCTCTGCATGCACATTACATGTGCATGACATGACCATCCAACAATACACATGCCAACAGGGAGAACATGGGCACTCCCAAGACAAACACATTTACCTGATTTCAAGGATGTTGCCAGTGCACAAACACTGGCACAGTTGGTAGTATCTATGCCCGGCCCAAAGCCTGCTGACCCCTAGTATCTTCATAGGGCACCCGAGATTTAACAAGAAAAGCATGTAGAATTACAGAAGGCCAGCCAACACACCCTAGTTAGATATGTGCATCGGCCCGGCAAGCACACACCTGAGGCAAGCTCCAGACCAATGAACTTCATCCATATACAAATAAAACACACTTGACTACTGATACCATGCATGCACTCTGCACACCACAACTTAGTCCACATTGGAAATACATGCAGCTCCATCTTCAGACTCTTGCATATTGTGTGAACTACATAGGATCGACCTTCAGTGTGAACTATATCAGAATGCCCTTTCAGGCCAAAAATGGGTTACTGTGTTTGGCTCACACATCTTGATACCCAAAACACAACACCTAAAAGAAACCGAATTCACCACCAAACCTAGCAATACCGGCTCCACCATATGCTCACCAATGCCAGCAAAATCACATACAAGATTAGCAAAAATATATTTTTCACCCACAACCACACACTCCTGTAAATGAGCAGGTGGATATGCCATCCCTAGCTCCCGCCCCTCACCTCCATCATATTGGAACAGCAGGAGGAGAGCCCTCTGTGGGACACCAGATATTGTCCCACTACTACATAGCAGGCATGGTACCTGGATTTCCAACATGATCTCACAAATTAATATTGCCTCCCACTGCTTAAATGTGGCTCCTGGAGGTGTAAGAAGAGGGCACCCACCTTATTGTCATACACTCTTACTAGTTGGGTTTCCCTATGATCATTGAGACTTTGAGATCATTCCACAGCAGTAGAACAGATGTATGGACCAATGCATTCTCTCACATCCATTTAACGTATCACTATCGTAGCACATTTGTTTTTATTATAGCAATTGTACATCACCTTAAGCTTACGCAGGTAGACAACAATTAGAGAAGGAGGTCAATATCACCCAAAAAATAAATTCCCCTCACCAAAAGCAGTATCATTTTATACAGATCTCATGTTGAGACAAGATGGTTATCTGGTACTAGCAGAAAAACTGTCATAGGCAGGAGGACAAACCCTCATTGAGTGTATGAGAGACAATATGCACTCAGACAACCATATTGAATGTGCCCGTGCACTGAAAGGATGGAAGGATGCCTGCACACACCATCGGACATTGAAGAGCTATAAGTGAAATTGGATGAGGGAAGAGTGATGTCATGAAGGAAAGTCTCAAAGACGCTGCGAACTGATATGCAAATACATTTAGAATGAAGGTGTAACTGGAGTAATAAGAGAAACATGTAATTAAATACAAAGAAATCATATGTGCTAAAGAAATTAGTGAGTAGAGATGAAGTGAATGTATATACGCAGACACGTAAGGTAGTTGAGACATACAGATGCTTGCTGCAGAAGAAAACATAATGTGGCTAAGGCAGCCATGAGAAAGATGGATGCCAGGCTTGTTTTGAAACCAATTAAGCTACCTCAGAGACAGACCAGGGCTGCAGAGTCAGGAGACGCTGGAAAAACAGATTTGTGTGAGGAGCAAAAATGAGTCTATTGGCAGGGGATCAAGGATGCCACCTCAAGGAATAATTGCAAGGCACAAAGGGAGTCAAGAGGATAAGCCATGTATGTAAGACATATTTCTATTAGATTAAGCAAAGAAGAAAACATCTGCAAATATTGGACAATCAAAGATGTGAAAAGCATATGCAAGGTGGAGTGATCAGGTCTCCGGAGACCAAGAAGAGTAATGACAACCAGCTTAATTAATCAAATAGCAGTACACAAAAGGAGGAAATGGACAAAATCATGGCCACAGCACATGTGATTCAGAAGTCGAAAACAAGGGCTATTCATTAAGCTATAGACAACGATAATGGTGTACCTACACTCCATTAAAAGTCCAAGAACAGAGGACAGGCTGCAAGGTCACCTATAAAGAAGAAGCCTTTTCTTGCCGCCTGACCAATGAGAGTTCATGGACTAATTGGGCAAGTGGGTAGTAGCCTGATGTTGCTCTCTGCACCTGAGTTTAATTTTGTTTACATTCTGCTAATGAGCTGAAAGTCCAAGGTTGGGAGAGGATGTCAACCAATCAGAGGGTCTATGCAGAAATATGCCATACACTGTTGCACAGGCCAATCCGCTGCTGCTATTCTGCTATAATATGTATTATACGTATTTAGAGGTGGTTCAAGGCGTGCCTACTAGATAATGGGCATCCAGTAATATTACTAATACTTCTATGATATATAGGTGCATATGTTCCCTTAACTAATCCCTCACTTCAATAGATTTTACACTTTGCCACGTTGGGTAATGTCATAGCTGAAGCATATCAAGGTATAAAGCCTTTGTGTAATCAAAATTGAAGCATTAGTGCGTGGACTACAGTTTGTGTTCACCAGCTGTTTGTTGTTCTAAGCTGATAATAAAGTAGTACTTTGCCATATTTTTTGAGTCTGTCCAGTAATTTGGGTCTGAGCTCATTATTGGTAATTCCATCTAGCATTTGAGATGCTTTAAGGTGCTAGAGCACATTTTGGTAGCCGTGCAAATGGTTCTGGTCCAGTCGACCTGAGCCCAGATCTAGACTCTCGGACTATCGACTACTTTCGCCATTAGCCGGAAGACCATGCAGCTTCCTCTTAAGAGCAGCACGCAGTAAAACACATGTGATAAGAACCAGTTGGCAGGTACCCCTTTGAAGAAATTCCTGTCCGGTCCCTGCTGGTGCCGCATGGACTGAAGGCAAACTGGTCGATTGGGAATCGATGCTGAGGGTCTCAAGCTGAGCCGCGGATGTAAGTAGAGCATCGAAAAGTGGCAAATATAGGGAGAGGGACTGTATTGTAAATATATGTATATAAGTAACTGGTTTTTGAGGGATTAGAAAGAAAAGAAATAGATACCTCCATTCCTGGTTCCAAGAGGGGCAGAAGGGTATGCACTAAAACTCCAAATACGGGTAATGTTTAAGGATTCCTGAGGCAAGGCCAATACGAAGAGTGCGCATGAAACTCCAAAATGGGGTAAAACGTGAGATGAGATACAGTTAATAGAGATTGTAAAGGAAAGCGTACACAGAAAAATAAAAGTGTATGGGCTTATGAATATATCAGTGTATAACTTTTATTGTGTCTAGATTAGGAGATATAAAACCATAGTAAAAAATGAAGGTGATTGTCAGATTTCGAAATCAAGAGATTAACGTCAATCAGAGGGCTACAAATCAAAGGAGAATATTACATAAATAAAGAGATTATTAAAATGTCAATAATAAAATGAGACAGCAAAAATTGATAGAAATTGCAAACAAAGGAATAAAAAGAACTACATTGCATAGATTTTTTAAAGTTGGCTAAAACCTTGGTTTACCGGTAATGGGCAGCGATTGATGGTGCTTGCTCAAACCAATCAGTGTGGTATATTTGATAAAGTAAATAAAAGAAAAAAGATCTGGTAAGTATTGGCAGTCGAAATCGACTTGTCTCCATGGTAGGTCACTGCCAAGATATACATCTAAAATAAGGCAGTATAACGCGGAGTGGGTGAAGGGCACTTTTTAAAAAACACTTATTAGTTGTGCATAAAACAGTATTGCGACATATGACACCATACTTGAATGCTACATATAAGGAGAAGAAGTTGCAGAAAAGGTTGGCCATTTTAGAGTTGTGGAAGATGTTCCAGAGTGAGAAAGAATATCTGCCTAAAAAGGAGTGGATGCTTAATCAGAAGAAAGGGGAGGATATAACTCCTTCGGCTCCTCTTTCTCCTTCTGAGAACAAGAGCCTAGATTCTGAGAAGCAGGGATTTTATCCTTTAAAGTGTAGTATGTTAATCCCGACATATGAGCCCCCCGCTTATAACAGTTAGAACAATGTGGAAGAGAGCAAAAGTAGAGAACATGAATATATGTCAACAGGTGATGAAAGTAAACAGCATGATGAGAGAAAGGACATATAGAGATAGAGGAAAAAGCAAAGAGACAAAGAGAACTCAAGGAAAAGGCTAAAGGAGTAATGATAGTACAGAACAAATGGATGGGAGGACAGATATTATTCGTACTAGATCACAAGGCCATTGATGGGGTTAGAGAAAGAGAAGAGCGGAAAAAGAAAGAAAGAGATAGCATACAAGGGAGAAAAGGAAAAAGAGAGGAAGGGAAAGGAAGAATGAAGAAGGTACGAGGCAAGGAATGAAAAGGAGAGACTAGAAGAGAAGAAACGAGAGGAGATAGAAATGCAGAGATTGAAAATACATAAGTTGCAAAGAAGGCAAGAGGAAAAAGAAATGAGTAGAAGGGAAGAAGAGATGAACAAAAGTGTCAGATTAAGGGATGACGAAATAGATCATCTATTCAATAAAAGCAAGGTGCTGATTGAAGCACGGGAATGATCAAAAGAAGTGAGAGGGTCACAACAGTCCCGTAGGGAGCTGCAAGAGATTCCAAGAATACAAATATGGGCTGACGAGCATGAAACAGAAAGCATAGGGAAAAGGATTGGGGATTTATTTAGGTAAATAAGAGATAAAGATGGGTATGAGACCAAACAGAATATCGAAGGATCTCTATCAAGGGAAACAGGAGGAAGGTCAGATGACGTAATAAGAGACAAACATCGAACGCATGGGGCATAATGATGTCAGACAAAGAAAGGGAAAAAAATGAAAATGAGAAAGTTTGAAGAGAGGGCACATGTGGTTTTTTTTGAAAACTCAAGTGTAGAAAAATGGGTAATATGGTCAGACGTAGAGGACCCTAGAGAAAAAACACTGACACCATATTCTGAGCGACCACAAGCATGTTCAGGGTACACATCCCCACCTAATGTAAGAATATTAAGGTCACTGCCAGGATGAAGACAATGGGCAAGACTAGCCCCCCTGGAAAACATGAAGTGTAGGTGAGTATTTTTTATTTATTTTTTCACTTCTAAAGCGCACTAGGCAAAGAGGCATCCAGGCACTGTTACAAAACCAGTTACACACACAAGGTAAGAAAAAAGAATTGTCTGACTGAGAAGGTTCAGGAGCCAGTTATGATGCCACCATGTGTGGTTATGCAACTAGCCACATTTCTAATGCTTTCCTGAAGACCCAGTAAGAGTTCTCTGCTCTCAGGTATGGGTGGAGCAGGTTCTACTGCTTAGCTGCGAAGGATGGGAAGCTGACGCCACCAGCTTTAGCTCGTTTATATTTTGGTTGCAATAGTTTGCTGTTCTGGGCTGCTCTGCATGGTATATTGGATAGATCTCTGATGAATTTCTGGGGCAAGTAGGGTGGCAGTGTTTGGTAGGCATTTGTGCATGATGTATAGAGTCTTGCAAACAATGTGCTCTTTGATGGGGAGCCAATTGACATTTTTCCTAGCGGCAGAGATGTTTTCACGTCTGGGGAGGTTTCATGCCGCTCGCACAGCATTGTTTTTGATTACCTGTAGCTTTGCAATGTTCCTGCCTGAAGTGACCGCAAATAAGACATTACAATAATCCAATCCCGAGCCAATGATTGCCTGAGCAATCTTGAGACAGCTATCCTGGGAGAGGAAGGAGCTGGCGTCATTAATCCGTTTCATAGTGTGTGCAGATGAAGAGGCAATCTCAGTCACCTGGTGAGTGAGTGAGAGTGTGGCGTCCAGGTGCACTCCAAGAGTTTTCACAGAGGATGATACCTGAATGTGGTTCCCATCAATGTAGAATGAGGATTATTGGAGCATCAGATTCTTGTGTACCGTAGGTGGCCCAACTAGAATTAGCTCTGTCTTATCATCATTCAGACAGAGGCGGTGAGTGACCATCCAGGCTTGTATAGTGGCATAGACATTATTTAATGATCGGGAGTCTTCAAGATAGTCGCCGGACAGGGGTAGGAGAATTTGCGTATCATCACCATAATTGGTGTAGGATATGCCAATACAGTCTAGTAGGTTGAAGAGGGGTCTTGCGATAATGTTGTAGAGGGCTGGGGATACACTGGATCCTTGAGGACCTCCACAGGGATGGGGCGGGTAGGGCATTGTAGTTCTCTACAAACACCCTCATAGTTCTGCCTTCGAGGAAGAAGGCCACCCATGCGGTAGATTCTGATAAGAAGCATGCTACAGCCGTCAGGTGATGGGAAAGGGTCTGGTGGTTGACAAGATCAAATGCAGCTGAGAGAGCCAAGAGAAGGAGAAGGTAGGTTTTCCCTGATCTCAGATCTCATCAAGCTGGTTTTTGAGATCAATCAAGACGGCCTCAGTACCGTGGCCAGGTCTGACGCCAGACTGTCATACACCTGGGAAGTGGTGGGCTTCAAGGAATTGTTGAATATGTATGTTTGCAGCTCTGTCCAATATTTTCAAGAGGAAAGGGACAGTGGTGATGGGACGATAATTGTTGCAGGATTTCCCAGGCTTCTTTCAAATTGGTTGGGACTTGGCAGGAGGAGAAGGATGCATTGACACATTTCTAAATGAAAGGGATCAATTCATCTGTGAGCATTCCTTAACAGATGCAGAGCAAATGTCCCCTGGATGGTTTAAGGCTCTTAAAGATGGAGGTTGCATCGAGTTCAGAGATGGTGCTGAAGTAAAACAGGGGCTGTGAGTTACTCTCTGGACTGTTCCCAGTGTGGTGGGAGAGTGGGAATTTAGCAGGGCTTTTGAGCAAGGATATCTTGTGACAAATTTCTTTGTGTAGGATCTGAATCTTTTCTAACATAGCTGTTTGGATTTTGAAACAGCAGACCTCATCTTTGACAATGATGGGTGGGGGGTGGCAGGGGTTTCTACTTCCCTCAAAATTGTGAAGATCTCTCTAGTATTGGATTTGGCATTGGCGATTCTCTGATTGTAGATGGTGTAATTAGCTGCTAGGGTAACTTGTCTATATATTTTGGCTGATGTAGCAAATTTCATTTTTTTCTCAGGTTGTCTGTGGGAGTTTTGCTCCAATTGGCTTCAGCCATGCATTCAGATTTACGAAGCTCATTGAGTGCAAGGGTGCACCAGGAGTTGGCATGTTTGGCCGTTTTAGATTTTCTCGGTGCTAGCAGTGAGGGTGCAGGTGTAAAGGTCAGCAAGTGCAAGTGCAAAGGGTTAATTCAAAAACAGGTGATGGGGTTGGAGAGCATGCAGAAGGGGTGCAATGCTGTCCCTTGTCACATTTCGGGAGTTCTGCATCCATGCTGGGGGCAGTGAGAGTCGAGCAGGAGTGGTATGCTCAAAGGGCGAGGTGGTGATGGTCACTATGTGGTGGTCAGACCAGGGGCATGGTGTGTTGGCAAGAATGGTAACCTGGCAGTTGATGTCAGCTACCCTATCTAGTGTGCGGCCCTTGGTGTGGGTGGGATTCTGGACACAGTGCAAGAAGCCAAGGGACTGAGCGCATTAGCTACTGAGGGTGCATGTAGGTCAGTTGGGCTGTTAAGGTCACGGTTCAGGTCCCTAGGAGTATTATTCTCGAGGTGGGCTTACTATTGCAACCCATAGCTAGCATAAGGTCCTCATCAAAGGTTCGAATAGGGCCAGGAAGTCGGTATACAACAAATATAGTCATGGTGTCAGTTTGAGAGAGGGAAATCTTTGCTGCAAGTAGGTTGCAGTTCCCCGCTATTGGGACTGTAGTGTGTCTGATAGGGATAACTTCTTTGGCAATTAGAGCCACCCCCATTCCCCCTCCTCTTCCACAAGGTCTATCGATTTTGAAGATGACATAGTCAGAGGGGATGGCAAGGAAAAGCGTTGGGCCTGAGGTAGGATGAAGCCAAGTTTCTGACACATCAAGGAAGTACAAATTGTTGCTACTGATGAGGTCATTTATATCAAGGGCATGCGCTGAGATGGATCTGGCGTTGACACAGTCTCCTATGAAGGGCGTGAGCGAGATGTTCAATTTGGTTGGGATGGGAGGTGAATTCTGGTTTAGGACCAATGGTGAGGGTATAATGGGCTGGGAGGGGGTATCGATTGTGAGGGTAAGAGAAGTTCAGGCTAGGTCTCAGGTGCATGTTAGTGGATGAGCGTTCTCTGAGTCAGCTATTTCTGGCCTGACTTGATTGGGGATGTGATATAGGCTGGGATAGGCTGGGTCTAGAGCAGAGCTTGCTGTTCTGATGCGCAATGCTGGTGTCTACAATGGTAAGAAGAGCATCTTGAGCAAACAACTGGGCCGAAAGGGTTGTGGTGCTCCTAAGAGAGCACAGAGAGCATTCCGGACTCGGTTGAAGGTGGGAGTTAGTGACGGAGGGTATGCTGCGCATAGGTAGTGCAGATTAGGTGGATTGGAGCTGACTGGCTAGGAAAGGATGTACCCTTTGTGAGTGTAGTGTTATGTTCAGTGTCAGACTCTTACTCATGTTAGTCGTGCTCTGAAGGTTGGGGCCCCCGGATGGTGTGGTCGGGAGAAAGTGCATAGATGAAGTGGGGTGGAGGGGGAGGAGCGGGCTGTGCTTCACAAGATACGTCAGGTGCAGGTGCAGAGCGGTGCATGGGGCTGATGGATCTGAGGGTTGTGTGGGGTTTTACATGCAGTAGTACTAGTGTTGAGGATATGCGAGCTACTGCTGTGGGTTCAAGTATCAGACGCTCTGGGTGCTGTGTAAGTGTTACGCTCACCTGGTATCCACAGGGACGCCACCCAGCTAGGTTACTCGCTGGTATGTTTCTCAGCTTTGCCCTGATGTGGTCTGCGGGGAAGGTTCTGCCTTGTGGTAGAATTAGGCGTGCTCTCCGTCCTGCCTTCTTTGCAGGGGCGTGTTGTCTTTCATGGGCGAGTGTGGTCCAGTTACTTCACTGACGCCGGCCAGTTTGATATTGTTCAGGTAGGTCTTATTGCTGTTCTTTAGTTTTGTTGCTATCCTGCATGCCTTTCTTTGTTTAAAATGTCTCTTTTTTCTCCCTTAGATATGCAGAGCTTCAGCGCGGCGAACTGGCTTGGTTGAGCCCCGCTGGTAAATGATGGTGCATAAAGAGTACTATGATGCAGTAAGTAAGCGCTATGCGCAGCGCTGCGAAGTCTTGCCTTTGCTAACCTGTGTTTTCCTTCCTTGTAGGTCGCAGTGTTCTTCAGCGCGAGTGAAATGTCCGGAGTGGTGCCAGCCGAGAGGCGACCAGCCAGGTAAGCCTTTTGAGCAGTTCATAATTTGTAAATGTCTCTACAGCTTTCTTTAATGTTGCCTCTATCTTCCTCTTTCAGGTCATTCTGTCCGGGAGGCGTGCAGATTCGAGGAAGCTGTTCTCAGTAGCTGAAAGTGTTTAAAGATGAAGACTGCAGGTACGATTCTGCTACTAATGATGTTCCTTTTGTCTCCTTGCAGGTTCTGCTTCTCCGAGGTTTGAGGGAATAGCTGGACACGGTGAGCGTCACATTGCAAGCTGCAAAGTAACACGAAGCATGTTCTGCAGTCAGGGTGTGGTTTATACAGCCCAGGTAAAGTAGTACCAGGGAAAGTAGTTCCAGGCCTGCCACACCCAAAACACTTAACCGCATAGCTTGGTTCTTAGGACCAAGCTATGTGGATGCCTCCATGTTGGCTGACAATACAATAAAGTAGTTCCCAAGCACATTGTTGTTCATGGTGTATGAGCCTGGCGCCAAAGGCACCAGGACTGGCCCCATGAGGACTTTTGAAGAGGATGCCAGGCTCTAGAGGCCCGAGTCCTGACTCCACCTGGCCAATGGGTTTGCCAGAGGGGGTTTTGGGCGAGGGTCATGACAGTAGGTCTTACTGTCAATCGCTGTAGGCGCTGTGGAGGTGGGTGCAGCAGGTGCTCTGGGGGTGTCCAGGTTCTTTGAGCACAGAGGTGGAGGGAGGGGGGCACTTTGGAGGACTTACTGTCCTGAGCTATGGGTGCTATGGCGGCTAGTGCAGTGGGTGCGCTTGGCAGCACCCACTGCACTAGCATAGGAAGGTAGTCATGGGCGACAGTTAGATTAAACAAGCATCTCAGTCTGGGTTGACAGGGCACAGTATGCGCGATATAGTCTGGCGAGGTAGTAACAAGGGGAGCCACCAATGTAGTTGGGATGCAGCGGGTAGTAGAAAATGGGAAGGAGGCGGTAGTGGAATTTTAATGTTACGGTACACTCGAATTGTACAGTGGGCGACAGGATCAAGGGGGCGAACTACAGTAGAGTGTAGTGTCGGCTTACCTTCATATCTGCACGGCAGATCCTTGGCTGGATAGGTAACCTGTAATAGTTGGACCTTGCTGCCTTCTGACTCAGTCTTTGGAATCAGACGGATTCACCAGCCAGCTTGGTGGGTCCATGATGATTTCTTCTTGGTTCCTCCGATCGGAGTGCAGCAGCTTAGTTGTAGCAACACAGGGAAAGTTGCTTGTCCGCGTGTTATAACTAGTGGCTTCTCCTTGCACAGGGCCTCATGCATGATTACGGATTAGAATTCACACAATTATTATTATTAGAGAAAGGGGGAGTACAACCACAATATATACCGTGGCCACAAATGGACTAGGGTAATTTAAAATGTAAATGACCTAGTTTTACTTCAGGTGTGGGAAAATGGATTTATTAGTTAGAGAATGACATCCAGTATGATGTTAGCAATAGGTGACATAAAAGGCCTGCTGGCAGCCATTCTACAGGACAGGGCTGACTTTTGGAAACGGCCAGGGTATGTGGTTATGACTGCACAAAATACGATACACAATGGAGCGCCATTTAACAATTGCAGAGAAGATGTATGGCGTGCACTCAGGGTACAATATCCAGATACATCAGACATGGGTGCGATTATGACTAGGAAAATCGGTGAGGATAAAGATCTTGGTGCCTTTCTTCAAGATATTCAAGAGTGATGGCGTCTCGAAACTGGAGAACCGTGAGATAAATGGTGGAATTATTCTACCACATTGTATGTCAGGGACTGCCCGAGCCAGTGCAATGGCAGATGAAGAAACAGGTAGGGATTGATTCAAAGATATGGGCAGAACTACAGTTGATTATTGTACATCATTGTCGTTTGTTACAGGAGAAGGATAAGAAGAAAGCTGAGAGTAGAAAGCAGGAGCAAGTGAAGTTAGAGCAGAACATTATTTCAAAATTAGCCAGAGGGGAAGCAGTATTGACAAGTGATGAAGGTGTGATGATACAAGAGCTGTAACCAGTGCATCAAAGCAATGTTGTGTACGCTATGGATCAGAGTGGGTAACATTTTTATCCAAGAGGGAGGATGAATGGACCTAGGGGAAGACGAGGTGGATTTCAAAACCCTCAGGGAGGAGAGGAGTGTTTCATGGCGGACAACTGCAACAATGTTGTAATTGTGGAAGGATGGGGCATATAGCCACAACATGTAGATGTAGAGGGGGCATGCAGCAAAACTGGCAAGCTCCAAGAGGTGGGATGGGCTACGTTCCAGAAGACTATACAGAACCACAAGAGTATTATGCCCAAGATCACATGCCAAATCAGACACGTGCGCCGCAAACACAGCACGCTCTTTTGCAAATGCAACCACCACATGGGCAACTGCAGCAAGTGCCTATGCAAACACAACATATACAAGCCCAGCAAGCACAAACGCAGCAGGCCTTGGTACCTCAATGATAAAGTCCCGGAGGCCTCCACATCTTTAATAGGAAGTGTGACCCTGGTAGGAGGAAATACTTTAGCAGGTGCAGTGATGAATTTATATCCACAATAGGACAGCCCACAGGGTGACCAGATGTGTTCAGTACTATCAGTGATACCAGATCCCTAAGAGGAACCAATGGTCAAGGCAACGATAGAAGCCAAAACATTTTTGTTCCTCGTAGACATTGGAGCAACTCATTCCTGTGTCTCTGAGGGAAAATACCCAATGTCAGGCATTGCCATGAATGCACAGGGATTAGCTGGGGCAATGATCCTAGTTTTTTTACAGATGAATTACCAATCTGTATAAAAGAACACAACGGCCCTCATTACAACCCAGGCGTAAGGGGTTAACGGCGCCGTAAAAGGTGGTGGCGCCGTTAAACCCTTAACGCCTGATTACGAGGTCCCTTTGCGGGTGGCACTTTTAGCAGGCGTTAAAAAACCAACCCGCAAAGAGACCTTGGTGCTAAGTACGGTGCCGCAATTTGCCGCACCGTACTTAGCGCCTTCCCCATTCCCATTGAGCCCTATGGGGCAAAAATGGGAATGGGGAAGGGCCATGGCGGCATGGGGAATTACCGCCCCCCCAACCTCGGAATGGGGCGGTAATTCCCCATTCCGCCATGGCGGAGTCGGTAAGTTACCGGCATGGACCATGGTGCTATTATCACCATGGTCCAACGCCTGGGTCGTAATGAGGGCCAACGTGTCTATGCCATTATTATAGTCTCGGCTGACACCAGTTAACATATTAGGGTATGGCTTGATGACCAAATGTAATATGACAATCTCTTTTACTGACAAAGGAATAGTGTGCTCCACTCCAGGGATACATCATATGAATGTGAAAGAGTTTATATTAGTCTTTACAGGCCAGCAGGAATTATGAGGAGTTCCTTTAGATCCAGCAGTATTCTTGTATGTAGTGACTGTTTTATTAATGTGGTTACCAAGGTTGGTAGGTAAAATATTGAGAATACCTGAAGAGCTTCTGTCTAGACCAGAGATACCTATGGATGATGAGGAAGGACAGGTTATCCCCTTAGACCTAGAAGCAGCAGTGGTCAGAGAAGAAAGGGTGGTTGTCCATGGAACAGATGAGAGAAGAGGATGGAGAGCAGTGATAGCCCTCAGTGAAGGATATAGATTGACAGACTTGACTTGACAGACAAGGATCTTTTATGGGATAATTACTCAGATGATGATTTAGTCTCACTTATTAGATGGTAATAGTAAAAAAGAAGCTCTCATTTTTCCAGGAAGATTTAGAGAAAGTGCCAATATTGTATGGACTACTAGTCCATATGACGTGGATCTAATGAAAGGATTATGAACCGTTAAAATTAAGCCTTAACCAGGAGAAATCTTGCCATGAGCAAAGCAATATCCTATGTCCAGAGAAGCAGATGAAGGTATATTTGAGACCATTTCTGCTTTAATGAAGCAGGGAAAATTGGTGCCATCTGAGTCCCCATGTAACACGGCTGTGCAACAAGTGCGAAATCAAGTGGATGGTCATGGGGATTTATTCAGGATCTCCACCCCCTAAACAATATTGTTGAAGCAGAGTTTCCTTTAGTTCCAAATCCTGCTACAATATTATCCAACAACCCATCTAAGGCCAATTATTTTACAGTTATAGATTTTAAAAAACGCATTCTTCTCAATTACCCTTCATGAGGACTCATACTTCATTTTCGTATATAAATACTCACCTGAAACCTACTCATTTGCCTCAGGGGTACTGTGAGTTCCCCTCAATATTTAACAGGGTCCTCCAGATGGTCCCAGGTAATGCACAGCTTGAGAGTGTCATTATTCCGTACGTAGATGGCATATTAGTATGCAGTGAGACAGAAGAAAGATGCAGAGAAGACTCTGCTCGAAACATTACCATACTAGCAGAGAAAGGACGGTATCAGGTATTTATATCGCCACACATATGGTCGCTGTAAATACTATTGCCGGGAAAATGTCGTAGCGATATTATTTGGGTGACCATATATGTGGCGATAAGGGCAAACAAAAAAATAATATTTAAAAAAAAAAAACATTTGGGGTTTGCGGGGGTGTCCCCCGCATGTTCCATGCAATAATGTGGACATTATTACCTGGTACCGAAAGGATACACAGTAGACAAAGACAAATTACAATATTGCCAGGAAGAGGTCCTATATATAGGACAGTTAATCTCTCAAGAAGGGAGAAAGGTGACACCTTAAAGAGCAGAAGCAATTATGAAGACTTCAGAACCTAAAAAAGTGAGGGAAATTCATCAATTTTCAGTGATGAAAGGGCATTAGCCTTGTAAACACGCGTTATCTGCTGCTGCATTTGCTTTTAAAAAAGCTTCAAGTATTACAATGGGGTGTTCAGTGACATTATTCCTTGAGCATGCATTATTTGTAATTCTAGAGAAGCCCAAAAGTACATTGACTACACAAAGAGCAACAGGATACAAGGTCATTATTTCAAACCCTGCGATCAAAATTGTTAGATTCAGAAAAGTTAACACAGCAACATTTATAGCAGAACCAGTAGGAATGAATTATTATATCCATGATTGCACAACGTATACTGAGTTTTATGATGGCATTCCCTGTGTTAGGAAAAAATGCTCTATGGGGGGCTGGGGAAATTCTCTTAATTGATGGTTCTTCAAAAATTGACCAAATGACATGTCAAAGGCTGTACTTGATCAGCAGTAGTGAAGCTGAACCGTGAGGGTGAATTTGAAGGAGTAACAAGTGCGAGATTGCCTTTGCATTGCTCAGCACAGGCTGCAGAATTAGTGGTGCTTATCACCGCACTTCAAAGATATGAGGATGAGGAAGTAACGGTGTACTCTGACCTGCCAATGTGACGTCAACTGTACACACATTTTTGTCACGGAAAAGGAGGGGCTTCTACCGTTCTGACGGCACACCAGTGCAGTATGCATCCCAATTGGATAAGCTTACTGAGGCACTAAGACTCCCATTGGCTATCGCAGTCGTGAAATGCAAAGCCCACACTAAAAGAACAGACATGATTTCTCGCGAAACAGCGAATTTAGAAACAAAAAAGGCAGCATATTTCCCAAACATTTCTGATTTTGAAATAAAAAGTTTTAAACAGATGTCAGGACAGTGTATGATGGCAAAGGAAAGTTTAAATATGCTGTTTACTGTTCAGTTAATTAAGTTACAAGGTCGAGCCCCACAAGAAGAGCAAGAATTATGGAGAAAGCAAGGGTGCTCTTTATCCCCCACTGAGGCAATATGGAGGCATGATAGCACTGGAATGCAGTTATGCCTCTAGCATTATTGAGTGTAGCGTTGGAGCAGCTTCACTACCCTGCGCATATGACTCAAGAGGGTCTTGCTGAAGATTGGTTCTCACCAAATTTATTGGAACATGTGGCACAGTTTATTGAAAATTGCATGGTGTGCCAGAAATGTACAGCATGGCACACTTTGCAAACAGTTAGAGGAGCTATCCCTAGAACCAATGGTCAGTTTCAGCATCTACATATAGATTATATGGATATGTTGCAGACATGCAATGGTTGTAGGAACATGCTGGTGGTGGCATATCTGTTTTCCAGCTTAAATGAGGCAGGTCCATGTACGCACCCCAATGCCACATGTAGTGCCAAGTTCCTTGTGTGTGAGATGTTCCCAAGATGGGGTGTGTGTGAAGTCCTGCGGTCTGACAATGGACCGCATTTTGGAAATGAACCAGTCACTCATTTATTAGGTATACAGCAGACGTTCTCTTCCGTCTATCACCCAAAGGGCAAATGGGATTTGTGAACTTTTAAACAAACTCGTTAAGGGTCAAAGAGGATTAAAGAAGACAGCCAACCAATTGAACCCAACAGTCTATTGAAACAACCTAGTTTATATCCAGGGGACCAGGTGTGGGTACGCAAGTTTGTTCACACTTGGAATAAACACCATTTTGAGAGACCATACAAAGTGAAAGAAGTTACTCCCACAGCTGTCAAGCTACAAGGAAGACGAGCCTGGGTGCACCTGCACAACATGAAATCGTACAAAGGAGAGACCTTGACAACTCCTATATCTGCATCTGCTGACATTAAAGTAAGCTAAGAAGTTTCTCACATGCTGACCAGATTGGTTACCAAAAACAAATATAAAGAATTTATGGAGTTTAAAAGACACTTTGCACTGTTCCATGAATCAGGGTGTTTGTACGCAGTGCAAAGTATGTTGCACCGTGCAAAATATTCTATGAATCAGGCCCATATTGTTTACTCCGGTATATAAAAGAGAGTTGCATGGCATGTGGGGTTTGTGAAGTGCAAGTGGGTGTGAGTGTAGTTTACAATTGAATATTGTGCAGGAACAAATGATTCTTGTGCCCATGCAAAAGCTAAAATGAGAATATCTCTTCAATTTCTACAAAACATTTCTGCTTTGAGGCATATTACAGGTTCAGGATAGCAAAACCATGACCCTCATTACAAGGTTGCATGTAGGACCCTGGTGCTACTGGCAGCCTACCAGCAACATCGGCTTACCATTTCCACCACCCGATATCCCGGTAATACCACCATTTTACAGGCGGCAGAGGAAGAGCGAGTTTCCATTCCCGTGGAGTGCCATAGGACTCCATGGGAATGGGAACACTGAATCACCGGCACCATTAGTAACAGTGTCAGTGCTTCAGTCAAAGATCTGCCTGTAGGTGCCTGAACTACGGGCAGGTCAGGCCAGTTGGTAATTCACTGCCTCTACTGGCAGACTAAGAGTATGCCAGTCTGGAAAAGAAGCTAGTAACTGTTGTTACTAGGACTTTTTTCCAGAGTGGCATGGCCATAATGAGGCTACATGTTCTAGTAGCCCACGCTTGAACTTCAAGCAAATTGCCCTATATTTCCTAAATCTTTTTTCCTGTCTGCCAGTTGTACATTTTTTGTCCTATTAAATAAAATAATGGGCTCTCTATTTAATTTAGTAGCTTTGTACCCAGCACTTGGGACATCATCTCACTAGGACTATGTAATGACAAACCGTTCAGCCAGATGAGTGCTAAAGGGCCACTCAAAAGGTAGCTATTGGCTATGTGAGACCAGGTAACATCACATTCCATTTGAACAGTCTGCCAAAATAATGGCTCTCCCAGACATGCATTGTTTTACTATGTTTTCTGCAATTAATTGTGGACCTGGGCAGTGAGTTTGTGGGTAGTGAGAGATTAACTGCTTCAGATGTCTGGTGTGAAAATTAAATAGAAATGGGTGTAGGTAAAGGCACTTAAGAAGTACGAACAGACAGTGTAGGTCACATGTCTACAATAGGGAAAGAAGGTTCAAATGGGAGACGAGATATGATAGGTAACTTAGAACACGCTTAATACCCAAAGGTTTCTAAGCGCGGATCGGGGATCGAACCAATGTTTCGTTGTGTCGTCTTGCTTCCAAGGCGAGCACGTTGCCGCCAAGTTATCCTCCCGAGAGGACGTGGGAACGAAGAGGAGATTGGAGTTACAGTGATTCGTTGCACACAGAAAGTATCATCACTAACAGGTTGGATTTACTGGACATACATTTGAAAAGAAGAAAAATAGAGAAGGCTGAGGGTGATGTTTGCTCTCTGGGTGAAGGACTTGTGTTGAGGTTTGACAATTGGTTTTCTTTCATCTCTGCAGTGCATTGATGTGTGTGTGTTTGGGCTAAGCAATCGGTAAAATAGGATACGAAGCACAAAAAGAGTTGACAATGCATTAACAGATATGCTATTTTTTTTTGTAAGATGCTTGCTGCAGGGGTGTTTGCTTTTTGCAATATCAGCACGTCCCATGACACCAAATAATACAAATAGGAAAGGAAGAAACATTATACAAGGAAAGCTGGATATGTTTTTTTGGGTAGGAGAGAAGTGGATCACTAACTACTCGCCTACAAAATAAAACAAATGAAAAATGGCAAAGCATTCCATTCATTCGGACTGTTTAATGCAATATATGTATAGAAATCGACGCATTCACGACACATTTAAAGAATTATGTGGGTGTCTTTATGCTGACTCTGCATTGTGCTCGAAAGCATCAGTCACCTTTTCTATAGACTTCAGATCCCATCAATGGACAAAGCCAAAAGTCAATGAATCAAGAGAGGCATGTCCTTGACAAAGGTATTGCCAGTCAATAGACTCCTGAAGGAAGGGCAAACCAATACAGCGTTCTATCAATGCTTCAAAGCGAAAGCTATCATCATTACTGTATGAAGAGTTGAATAAGGCAATCGATTCTCAAGCTACCCCATTCTCCAGGCAGTGTGCACAAGTCATTCTACTGCCTAAGCCCAATAGGAAGTTACTTGAATGGGCAATGGACCAGCCTATATATCCTTAATCACCCTGGATGGCTTGAGTCCCCATTGCAAGCAGTTCCATGCTACTAATGGGTCTGAATTCAACTGAGAAACACATGGTGCAGGTCCACAAATCAGCACTTCATCTCATTATGCAACAGTCCCTATTCGAAACACTGTGCTTATCACCCCAAGTGACAGTGAACCTATCAGTCCAAATATGTGCTTAGATCACTGTGTACATTTTAGGTTTACTTGCATTGAGTAGTTATCAGGTGCCAAGAGCGAATTATGTGTTCAAGGCTCGCACGCATCTGCAACGGTCAGTCCACGTTTAGGAGAAATATGGGATTATTTTCTTAATTAAAAGACCAGCGGACGCCTTCCAACTTCAGTTCACATGTGTTTAATAGGGCATGGATATCTTCAACTATCCGTTTGTTGTGGAATATCTGTGGAAAGCCTTCCTCTCCTATGAAGAGGTGAAAATGTAAAGCCACAGCCACTGGAACTGGGACCTGGGTCTCATTGGTCATCTCCTTACCAAAGAACTGATCCAATTAATTATACAGAAACGTGAGCCAGAGCCACTGGACTCAGACGTGAAAACGAGCACATGTTGGTTCACGGATAATACATGAGATTATTGTTGCGCTTGGCAAAATACAGCAAAATATGTATACTATACAATTGCACAAGGAATAGCTCCCCCCACAATGCCATCTGAGGACTGGAGCCAGCAAAGTAAGGAAGCACATTTACGTTCTTCGAATCCTTTCACAAAATGGAAATTGACACAATAGATATTGCAACTGTTTATATATGATTGTTTTAAATATACTACACAACATACAATCGTACTCCACACTCGTTCTTGACCTTTGCAAAAGATCTTGTTAATTGATCATGTTCAAACTCTCTCCCACTCCTCTCCAGATATTACCAATATCCATATCCAGCACCCCCAACCCGACTACGGAACGTGGCTTCAAGATCACTACCCTCACCACAAAAAAAGGTTGAACATAATTCCACAAATATACACTTAAGAAACCAAAACTCCTTGTTGCATGTTCCCACGATTGTGCTTTCTCTGGCTACAGGGTCATCAATCTGCTGTTCTCTGAGTAATCCCTATGCTAGATCTCAACTTTCCATGCTGCTTTCTCTAACAAGACATCTAGATGCAGCCAAGGTGGGCTCACAGTGGCCATCTGCCACTAACCACCAAGTAGAGGAAAACTAACCATAAACATACCAAACACTATCCTGACACATACCAGCAAGCCTATCCTATCCTACTTCACTCAATAGTTCTACTTCAGTTTAAACAGATTCTTAACTTCCACACCCCAAGAAAACCCAACATCATCCCAAAGGACAAATACAGACACACAAATGATACCCACCATAACCACCCCAAGCCAGATCACAATACCACTATCAACCCTCAACTGAGTCTGAACAGGTATCACACAACCACTTTGTCTACCTCAACAACCAGGACAACCTATATTAAGACCAACCACATAAATGTCCATGACTCAGACCTCCTATACCTATGCCTCAGCTACCCCAGCCTACAGACCAGTCTGGGCAATCGCCCCACCAGCCAACCTCTCTGCCAAATCCACATGCAAAGAAACATTTCCTAGCGTTTGGTACCATCAATGCTCAATCGTTCACAACCCGATGAATGATTTTGGTATCACAGGAACATGGGTCAATGACAGCTCAACTCCCAGTCCGATGTCCACCCACTCCCCTTCTACAAGATTGTCTAAAGGAACAGAGGCAAAAACCAGAGAGGCATGGTATCTCCACAGGCCCACACCTGCACCATCCTGTCCCCAAACACATATGGGCAATTCAGACAACTCCCAGTCAAATGACCCTTCAATTTCATCATGTCCACCACAATACGGACCTCCTACCAAGTACGAATCTACAAATACAACTTTATTGAAGACTGGCTGAACTTGATGGAAAACCTACTCACCATATCAGGAAGGAGAATGGCAGCTAGCGACCATCTCACAAACTCTACTTACAAGCCCATGCCTGCCTGAGGCAACATGTGGCCAACCTAGGATTCAGTCAACTAGTCAGTAGTCACACTCACAGCATATATGCCACACCCTAAACACCAACCTTCATACCGCAGAGATCACTTTAACAAAAACATTCAGGTCCGACCAATACTTCATCCTGGGTATTGCATAACAACCCATCATATCAGATTTCATATCACACGATTTCTGACTTGGTCTGTGCTAGCACCTTGTCCTCTCCTAAATCCCAGCCTAGTGACAAATTTAACCCAGATGTGTGGATCCAGACCCACCACCAGAACAATAAAATAGCCTTGAAAGATCTTACCCCATCAATGTCAAGAGAAAAAAAAATGAGCTGAAGCCTACCAAAATGTGGTACTGTAAAGAACTAGAAATCACTAAGAGATAACTGCAGAACATCGAAAGAACATCAAAAGAATAGGCATTAATCCAACAACACCAAAGACAAAATGGCCCGCAAAATCTTTGCAAAATGGTGCCAAAGAACTATCTGGAGGAATAAGAATCCCCACCTACAGGTCAGGATAACAGAAGCCACCAACAAGCCCATCCATCAGTTTTAAATACCTCAATTACAGGTTAAACTCCCTCAAAACACAACACTATTCAATTACCTTTGTTTGCTTCATCTCTCTCTATATACAAAAATGAAAATGTGTGTGTACGTCTGTTCAAAATGTTCACCATAGTCAACATGCTACAAACCTGGAATTTTGCAGGTGGATAGGTTCCATGGTGTATGCAATGTAAAAAAGCATAAGATATACATTTTTAGATTTTTGTTTTAAGAGTTCTGCAATGCATACCACTGCCACATGTGTATATGTGTGTGTGTCTGTTTGACATTTTAGGCATACTTCCCAACATGCGACAAACCTGAAATTTGGCATGTGGGTAGGTTCCATGGTGTAGACAAAGAAAAAAGTATAACATATACATGTTTATATTTTATTTATTTTTTAACGATTTGCAATGCTTACCCATACTTCCCAACATGCTACAAACCTAAAATTTGACATGTGGGTAGGTTCCATCGTGTAGACAATGTAGAAAGTATAAAATATACATGTTCCTATTTTTTTTAAAGCGGTCTTCAATGCTTACCCATGCCATATGTGGATATCTGTGTGTGTCTGTTCGAAATATTCGGCATACTTCCCAACATGCTACACACCTGAGATTTGATATGTGGGTTAGTCCCATGGTGTAGACAACGCTAAAAGTATAACATTTATATTCTCATATTTTCTTTGTTTTAAGTGGTCTGCAATGCTTTCCCTGCCATATGTGGATATTTGTGTCTGTTCGAAATGTTTAGCATACTTCCCAACATGCTAGAAACCTGAATAATGGCATGTGGGTAGCTCCCATGTTGTACACAATGTAAAAAGTAAAACATGTACATGTTGCTAATTTTTGCAGTCTGCAATGCTTGGATATGTGTATGTGTCTCTATTCAAAATATTCATCATACTTCCCAACATGCTACAAAACTGAAATGTGGCATGTGGGTAGGTTCCATGGTGTAGAAAATGGAAAAAGTATAAAGTATACATGTTTCTAATTGTTGCGGTCTGCAATGCTGGGATATGTGTGTGTGTCTGTTTGAAATGTTCAGCAAACTTTCAACATGCTACAAACCTGGAATTTGGCATGTGGGTAGGTTCCATGGTGTAGACAATGTAAAAAGAATGAAATATAATTTTTTTAGGATTTTTATTTTAAGTGGTCTGCAATGCTTACCCCTGCCAAATGGCTATTTGTTCCGTAGTTCTGCCATAGTTCTATGTTCATTATTCCTAAAGTTCATCAGTTCATGAAACTTTCAGCAGTTCATTGATCCTAAACTGTCCACACTATCAGCATTCTAGATGACATTAACAGCACTCACTTTTGAAGTCATGCGGGTTACACAAAACGGTGCTTTTTTAGTAATGTGGGTGACAGGAAATGTTGCATGTCTCTTCAATAGCATCTGTAATGATGTTGTCCGTCACCTTGTGGCAAATCTCTCGTGATAATTACAGGAACTTCATTTCCCACTGAAGTTGATGAATGTATGCCATCTCAACAGTACGAAACTGAAATGGTTCAGTGTACACGTACAGGTACGGCGCTTCAAGCTTACATGCTTCATCCCTAGGAATTACTGTTCGAATCACTGTTACACCTGTTAGTCAGAGATAAAGTGGACCACATTGGAAAGCTAACTCTGCCCAACTACTCGTCCACACCCAGTAACTTGTTAGAAAAATGAAATCATTCAGCAGGTTCCCACCAATCTCTGAAGCACTCATGACACACATTGAAGCTAAACGTGTCCTCCATGACAACCTACCCTTATCCTGGTATACAAATAATATAACAACACTAGCACCAGGGCTTGTGCACCCCTGTACCTCATCCCTGGGATCAGGATGCGGTCCCACCCCAGTCAAGAAAGCTGATCTCATCCCTCTTTTTAGGAAACCCATCGTGGACCCATATATTTTGACAAGCTTCCACCCCACTTCAAAATTTACTTCAGACTTACCCTATGGAGCCAAAACACTGGTTGGTTACAGACCAACTGCAAACGAAGAGGAAATCTAGAGCCCTCCAACTACTTACTCTTCACATCCAATATGGTGACATAAAATAATTCTCATCAGCACCAGACAACAACAGTCAAACAGCACTAATTCACCATGAAGAGTCAGCTACATATGACACAGTGGGCACTATAATGTAACAATGTAACAAACTATGAAATTTAAATCGAGACTGGATGACCGAGAGCTTCCTGTGGCTGAATGGAAGCATCTGAGATGACGTTGCACTGCAGCTCCAGGACTGCAGACTTTGGTCTTGGTGTATTGGTGTATTGGTGATCCACCATCCTTATCTAGCTCCAAGGTCTTTCCTCCCCTATCGATCCCTCCCTATCACTCTTTCTCCAACATAAACTCCTGCTATTTGTTTGCCAATCCCATCTCTCTCCCCACTAAGAACCCGCTGCTCCCTCTCACTCCCCTCCCCACCTCCCTGCTCTGAAGTGGTTCTCTATTCATGCAGGAGAACACCAATATAACAGAAAATAAAGTATTTCTTCTGTTTCCATGTATTTCATCAGCCATTAAGACTTTGCACCAGTTTACGTCTCCCACACACCTATCAAGTTATCCACCATAGTCCTTCTGTTTCTTTATGTTCTTTTTTCAAATCACACTCCTACTTATCTATTGCCTCTCTATTTAGTCGTGTTGCACATAGGATCCCAGGTTGTAACTGCACTCATACACATGGCACACTTGCATCTGAGCCGGCAACAGCTCCAAACCTTAAGATGAAGTGTTTACTCCTTAAGGTGCAGCCACCTCCTCACAACACATACCAGATTTAAAGGTATGTACTCCTTCTGACTGCCTGGTAATAGCTCAAATGTTGTTCAGTTATGTTCCTCCTCAGGGGTTGCACTTTGAGCTCTGTGCTTGGGGCATTGTTCCAACAGGGAAGCGTGTGCTTGGAGGTCGGCGTGAATTGGAAATGTCGCGCTCCAGACGTTGAGAAAGTGTTTTCGCATGTTATTGGGTTTTCCATAAATGGGGCATGATGGCACAATGTGCAAACTGCGCAATAAGTGGTGTACTGGTCTTTTGTGCGAGCAGGTCGTTGTACGATTTGAATTGGAAACCTGGCTTGAAAGGACACATAGGGAAATGGAAAGAGTGAGGATATTGGATGATAGACACATCATTGATTTCTCTGATAATCATGTATAGCTTTATATATTATCAGAAGCATTACTTCTGGAGAAGTGGGGCAATGCAGAGAGCATGACAACTATTAGTAGAGAGTAATGGGCTTGGTCATATGTACTGCATGTGGCAGCGGGCAGCAGTTCAGCAGATCTTCATCGAAGAAGGAAAATAAAAAAAAATAAGTCCTAACCTATATTTGCAATGCACCTGACATCTTGGATAGATTGGCACTTTTCAGAATCATATATCCTGAGAATATATTACAGACGGCCTGATATATTCAAATATGGGTGGTCAAGAAATGCTATTACATGCTATTTTTTTAAGAACCACAGAGTATTGTTGGGAGTATGTTTTTCAAAATGAAAGTTACACCGTGGACATGATTTCAGGGCAAGTGCAGCCATCTAGTCCCAGCACTCAGAATGCAAGAGGTCCAGGTCAATGCCTTCAATGTCAGAAAACCTCAGCACTTCCAGAGCTTGGCAGAGGGCAGCATAGGACCAGCCATCCCGTGCCAGGCCGCTTATAAGCAGCACATGTTGCACTCCTGCGGTGCGGGGAAAGCATGACTTGCGTTGGTCCTGATCTCAACAGTGAGGAAGAGACTGTACTACATTGCTGTGCAGCTAGATGTACTAGCCATACTCTAAGCAGCACTTTCTCTGAGCCAGCATTCGCATCTTCTCCCAGGACCTTACCAGATCCCTCAGGGTAACATGGGGAGTCCCCACTCATCCCCTCATCTGCCACTCTCCTACTGCTGTTGCACCCAGTGCACAGTGTATCTTTTTACATGAAAAAGAGAGAGGGGGGAGATGGAGAGAGAGTATCAGGGAGAGAGTGAGAGATCGAGGGAGGGAGAGGGAGATAGAGACAGAGACAAAGAGAGTCAGGGAGAGAGAGGAAGAGCCAAGGGGAGAGAGATAGGCAGAGAGAGAGAGAAGGAGCGAGTGGGCGAGGGAGAGAGAGACAGACAGAGACACGAGAGAGTCAGGGATAGAGAGGGAGAATCGTGGGTGGGGGATTTGAAGGGGGAGAGAGAGACAGAGAGAGAGTTTAACAGTAGGAAGGTCAGAAATTGGAAATTTGACCACTGCAGAGGCCAGTGTTAGGGTGAAGGGAGGAGGTTATGTTGGGCCGTGATATGATATGATAGTTTACTTATATAGCGCCTATACACAATGGGCCTCATTAGGAGTGTGGCGGTAAAACAGCCTGGTTACCGCTGGACTCGCATTACCATTCTGCCCCCGTGACTCCTGGAAATACCAGGGCATTACAGCCCTGGTTCCCCGGGAATTCCGGAGGCGGAATTCGATAAATCCCCACTCAATGGGAATGGGGAAGTGGAAACACCAGCACCATCTCGTGATATGCAGGTGTTTCCACGTCCGCCTGCAGGCGGGAGGTGTTCAAACCGCCAGGTCAGACCTGGCGGGAAGATCACCTCCCACCTCCCACCTGCAGGACTCGGGATCGGGCGGACTGGAATTAACAGTGGCGACGGGTTTACCGCCACTGTTAATTCCGGACCGCCCGACCTGTAATGAGGCCCAATGTGTTTCAAAGCGCTTCTGTGCTGCCGTTATATGTCTTTAAGTGCTCTGTTATTCCTTGTATTTTTATTTTTTATTTATTTATTGTTGATTTGTAAGGCACGATATGGGAAGTTAATTGTGTTGCAAAGCGTGTATCTCCCCATCCCATGTTATGTGTGTCTGTATGGGGCTTCTTGATCTCTGCTTAGGATGCCTTCCTGCTCATTGAACTGTTGCTCCAAGACGGCATTTCACCTTTTATTACACACCCCCATGAACATCTGATCCTTGATTATAACCTACAATATTATACTCCTGCTTGATGATTTATGTTTGGGACCTAATGTGCACCCTAATAAACTTCTCATAACCCCGCCATAACCAGCATCACATCTCTCCACAGCACTTAACACTCCTCGCCTTGCACAGCGACCAGGAACACCACTAAGCAGAGACCCAACATCAAATAAACGGACACAGGTCACCCTCACCCGAAACAGACCACAGACCGCGGGCCACCCCACATCAGTATAAGGCTCACACCTACTATAGCAGATATCAAACAGATAAGCAACATGAATGTCAACCTTAGGGTGCAACCTGCCAACAACCCTAAGAAGTTCATCTACACACAGAACCTGTGCTTGTATTATCTACACATGTCAACACAACAGCAAAGCATTCTGGAACTGTTCCTTCTAATGAAACTCAACCCATTCTCTTGCAGGTCCTAAAAGCTCCAGTGGACCAGGCAATGACAGTAGCCGCGCTAAGGAAAAACGAAAACAGGAATAACAGAACATAAAGAGCGCCCCACTGAACCCATGCAGTTTCTCAACTGACATTCCAGATTCTCTATTTCAAATGTATGGGGTCTCTTCTCAAGCTCTAGATGTTCCCCCTCCCTTCACACTTTTCGCCCCCCCCCCACATCCTTACATTACGCATTCCTTCCATGCCCGCAGGCATCACTATATCCTTGGTTCCCACTCGTTGTTCACGTACCTCACATTCATTGGAACGTGTCTCCATGTTTTCATATGTTATCTGTTTCCGTGCAGGCCACTAGAAATATTTCAAGGACCCCCGAAGTGCTTGTGAAATACATGGAAATGACAATCAACAGGTCAAAAATGGCCATACAAAGCTGGTTGGGGTGCGACTGTATTTAGAACATGGCATGTCAGAACAATTATAAAATGTAGAGGACATGTATGTCACAATTTACATATGAGACGAATGTTAACATTTAGAGGAAGCTGCATTGAAACAGTGCTGTGTGACGTTCACTGCTAAGGCTGTGTGGGCTTTCAAAATGAAACTGGGTAATATATTACCCATTGTATGCAGTGTTGGAAAATCATTACATTGGGGGGTTAAGGGATTTGCGCCCAGGTCGTGAGCAGGCATATTCCTCATTGACGTTAGTGGGTTTCACTGACACTGAAATGAGCTAGTCCTGCGAAAGAGTAATAATAATGCCATGGCAATTTGCTCCTGAGGTAATTGCTGGAACTAGGCCAGGCATCCACTTTGTGTAATCTCTGTGAAGAGATTTCCGCCAGACACTCTGACCCCCATTCATGCGTAACCTAGTTTCCGGGTACCTGATGCATACCCCCGTCTGCATATAACACTGTAATATTTATTACTCATGTTTACTCTAGGACTTGTGAAATCCCTGCTCCCACTGTTCTGCTCTATGACCTGTACAGCGCTCTGTTGCTCCCAAGATAGGGTTCCACTATACAAATATAAAATAATAACAATAGTCATAATAATAATAATGATAATAATAATAATAATAATAATAATAGTAATAGTCACAATAATAGCTTGTTACAGAGGACATTGATTTGGCTGAGTTAATTATCTGTCACCCAGAAGGGACACTTATTGTTTCTAGCAACTGAAAAGCATTGTATGTATTTATTTACATAGCACACCAAACCCAGAGGTATCTAGGTGCTTATGCTTAAGAAGTTGGTTACAATAGAGGTTGGCATACATTTGCCAAGGCACTTCCTGTAAACTAAACTATATGTTTTTGAAAGCACATGCTAATTATTTCAATTGACCCCGGGTGCTATCCAAGCCGAACATGAAAGCTTAAGTCACACACGCACCTGCATATGGATTTGGAAGCCCAGTGCCCCAGCTGACAGTAATTAATTAATTGTCTAGCCAGCAATTCATTGAGAGAAAGCTTGATTCTGAGAAGAGTTGGGGCACAGATAGACCCATTATACTACAGATCTATGGAACTCGTGTTGTCCTGAACCAATCATGTATTGTTCCATTAACTTAAATATATATTAAGTTAAAGTTCACTCCATAACTCTTGCAAAACCGACTAGTGTCAAGTTCCCTAAAGTTGCTAGTGTGATTAATGAAGGGCACTCAGGCTGAAGTAAAACATGAATGCTGATGTAGCATTTCTTTAGCCATTAAAAGTAAATAACCTTGACCTGCGTTTTTACATTTCTATTATCTGTCAAATAAGATACTGCTCTTGAAACTAAGGGAAGCACATTGTCTGAGGGGTTCCAGCGTAAAGGCAATGCGAGCGTTGGCACCCGCACTTGAGAAAATACCAGGGGCCAGATTACAAAAACCTTGCCCAGGTGCAAGTGCAAAGTTTGCACGGTATTGGCACTAGGGCAAAGTTTGCCCTATTTTTAAAAACAATGGGACACATAAAAAAAGAAAACATTGCACCTTGACAAGTGCAGTTATTTTAAAAGCACCACAGTTAAAATTGCTGTAGTGCTGAAAAGATACATTTTTATTGCATTTTTGCATCAGGGCAAAGTTTGCCCTAGTGCTAATACCATTCCGTATTAGCACTAGGGAAAACTTTGCCCTAATGCAAAAATATTGTGAACATGCATCTTTTTTGCACCAGGGCAATTTTGTTCCTGGTGCTTTTAATATGCCAAACTGCACTTGTCGAGGTGCAATGGTTTCTTAATGTGTCACAGTGTTTTTAAAAATAGGGAAAACTGTGCACTAGTGCTAATACCATGCAAACTTTGCACTTGCTCTGGTGCAAAGTTTCTGTAATCTTGCCCCAGGAGGCGAGAGTGAAGGAATATTCCTGAATTTCGCTCTTACGCAAACTGCTGCGCCTTGCGCATTCACACTTAATTTTTTCCCATTCCTGCGGCCACTCCATGTTATCCGTAGGATGCCTGGATTCAATTGACCTTTAAAACTGAAGATTATATAAAGCTAGAGCTGCTTACAATATGGCGTTCTTAATCCATTTCACAGGCCATACTGCGGGGAACGGCACGACAGCACGAGTGAATGGCCCAAGCAAAGAGAGAGTGGTTAATAAGGGCACTGGGACATTACCCCTGGTATGGCCCATTGAGTATGTTAAGAATGCCATTAGCACCCCAGGTTACCAAAGCGGTAACCTGGAGTGTTAACAAAAAATTCAATGAATGAAAATGCTTTGCTAAGATGGTCGCCATGGTAGTAGAAGGCGGGGCTCTTTACAGAGCCCCTCTTCCATTACCATCGCTCCTGGAAATAAAAATGGCAGGGGAGCTGTAGCAGCGCCACCACCACAATCAGGTAAGTGGGGTAGGGGAGGAGGTTTGGGATTAAAAATGTTTTGAAATAAGGAACAGAGGGTGGGTGGAAGATGGTGGGCTGCGGAGGCTTGGAACGCAGGCTAGTTTGAGAGTATCAGGCCTCGGTTGCAGCCTCCTGATTGGTTGGATCACACCTTCAGGGTGCTAATAGAACACAGGCAAGCTAAGCACTAATTTGAAAGAACTGACTTTTTCCAGTGGAGGACAGACTTCAGCTGCACTGGGCTTTCGCTCATTTGCTATGGGGAAACTGACACGTCGTTCAGGCTTGTTTCCCTTAGTCTTTAACTATTTAGCCATTTCTTGGTAACTTTTTATCAATGTGCCAAGTACCTTACAGTAACGTGCTTAGGGGTCCATTTGTTTTATGGCCAAAGCCACCCTGGTGTTGGTACAAGTGTGCCTAGCACGAACTGGTGGCAGCAGTTTAGTTTTAAAGTAGTTTTACTTCGTTTTTGTGGACCATACCGCGTTTACTGCGTTTGGCTCAAGACTGTGGCAAGTGCTGAAAATGGCCGTGCCACAAAGTCTTTCATTCAGTTCTTTGACCATTTCATCCCAGTGCCTTCACCCTGGTCGAGAGTATTCCCTATTTGGACATGCAGCCTCCCATGAAAACCAACTCTTTCGCGGGCTCCTGCATGTCACATGTGATAGTGCCTAGGAAAAGGGTTGGGACTGTCTGGTTCCAATACACACTACTGGTACAAGTATGTCTGGTAGGCCTGAATGACTGGAACCACCATGGGCCACGATTGGCCCACACCGGGCGTGCATGCAAGAGAGCAGATCTTCCATTGTCTATCTGGGATTTGAACGCAAAACAAATCTTGAATAAGGGAAGGGGCTATGCATACATTTCACGTCGATCAACTGAAGTTCGCTCCGAACTACAGAAGGAGCCAGGTATCCTTAATGAAAGAGCAGACTCGAACTGCCGGTGGTGTGGTAGAAAGGTTTCGCACCCTGACCTTGCTGTCGTCTCTTCAAACCCCTGCTTTTGCAACATACCAAGAAGGCATGCAAGGGCACTTTGCCCCTTTGGAATAGTGGGAACAACTACTCTCTGCATCAGCTACTTACCCTTGCAAAGAGCCCATTCGGAGGTGTTCCTGGGCCATCCAGTGAACTGTCCAGCTCTAACCCAGGGTACTGCACAGGAATGCTGCCATCCCAAGTTGAGACTTGAGACTTTGGCAATCGCTTACTTGTGGTCCTGGGCCCTCTTCCATTGCCCTAGCTCCACTGGGCACGATTTATGAGCGTGCGCCATTCTGTGATTATTTGCAGTCCCTGTTTCACGCCGCTGTCGTGACTGTCGCTGTAAGTGCCTGCAGACCTGCCCCACCATGTCCTGAGACGTGCTGCACCAGAACTATCCCATCCTTCTCCATTCTTCAAGAGCTGAGAAAAGGCTACTGTTTCTCCACGGATGATTGTACCATCCTGCAGCCGCTGGGAGTCAGCATGTCCTGTAACTGCAGGAGTTAAACCTACGAGGGTAGTGGACTAAACTGGCAAAGTTTAGTCTGGACTGTGTCGAGGGCCGTTGAATACTTTCATCCCTTAACAGTGCCCCCCTGGCACATCCATGTTTTTATGCACGCAAAATCCCTTAAAAGATACTCAACTTGGCTGGGCTAGCCTGCGCTCCCCAGCTATTCCTGAACTCCGAAGGTCACTCTATCCACAAGGGTAGACCCTCCTTGTGGAGTGGACTTTATTTTCATCGCCTCAACCCCCTTCCTGAACAGCTACAGCTCCCTGAAGAGAAACCGCTTTTTGATTTACGCACGACTGCACGTTGCTAACGCACTGTTGTACTTTGAGCACAAGGCTCCTCACTTCTTAGGGCTGGACTACATAAGTGAGGGACCGACTACGAAGAACTGCCTAGTGTGATATCTGTGTTGAACTTGCCCCTCTCTGTTGTAGGTTATTTTTTCCCCTTTTATCAGCCTTAGGCTAAACCCATTTTGTATATATGTTACATAGTGAATAAGCGTGGGTGGTAACTGTTTACTTAATACTGTGGTATAATCGTGTTTTGTCATAAAGGCCTATAATAAATGTATTTTTGATATACATCTGTCTAAGAGTAATCTCTGGAGTTTTACTGTGTGTGCTCATTGCAGGTTTCCGATCACTCTCACACCTCCTGAGACTTAGTCTTGACCGCCTGTCAAGCTACCTGTTCTGACCTGAGTGTCGTGTAGACCGTTGAAACCTCCGTCCTCAAGTGACGCACAGGGGAACTAAAAGAAACCCGCTGTGCGACCTTTGGGGCCACAGGTGGGAGATGTTACTTCCCGGATCCACGGAACCTCTGGAACACCAAGGCTGCTGTCAAAAAGAACGAGGTTAAGTACAAGGCAATTACAGTATATAATCACGATAACCAAAGAGTCTGAAAAGCCTTACCTATCCAGTGTTTGGAAAACCCAGGAAACCTAGGAGGGAGGTTCGAGACTCGGATGAGACGGTCCCTATAACATGAGGACCGCAGGCAAGTGTGGATGCAGGATGAACCACCTGTAAGACTGAAGGCGTGACTTGAATCCCAAAAGGGAAATGACGTAGAAGTTCAACAAGGTACCAAGGATGATCCGAAGGCAAGTCAGGTTCGTGTCCGAAATCCAGCAACAGGTAAACAGTTCCAAGCAAAGGTACATAGGGGTAATCCAAAGGAGTCCACGAGAGAGTTCCAAGATCAAGGTAAACCAGAAAAGCAAACCAAAAACGTAACGCCAAACAGGGTCTGAAGACAGCTGAGAAGCAATGAGTGTTCCGTGTCTCAAGCCTTATATACTGTGCGTTTCGGGGTCATGTGACGTCCACCAAGGTCACGTGAGGAACGCCACTCTGGATCACGTGATCGGCGTGGAGATGTAACGCCGCCCCTTCTGCTGTATGTTCTCCATGGCAACTGCCAGTGCAGGAAGGGTTGCAATCGAGCCCGTACACCATACCTGGTACGGAGCTTTCGGTCCTTTGGGTAAACCGAATCACATGAGCCTCGAACCCTGAAAGGAGGTGTTGGTGAAATGTGAGCAGTATTCTGGTGTGCAGTGGGTCGGTGTGCAGAGGATCGCCTAACACTACCGTAGATTGGCCTGGTTTGTCCAGAAGGTTCCCCTGTTCCACTAAACTAGGATGTCCTCCTAAACTTCTGCCCACCAGATCAGAGTTTAGAAATCCATCTTAACATAGTGTGGCACGAAGAGGATGAAAGGGACCAAAGAGGTGTGTGAAGGGGTATGTGAAGTATCTGATATGGAGTTTGTGGGGATGGGAGCTTGGAAAAATCAGTACATTTTGAAAGGTGAGACAGGCAAATATTCACAAGACAATCGGGAAGGGGAGGATCACCCATGACTACTTCCAGGTGCACGTCTCCTTATTCACTGAGTAGGGCTTTTGGGGGAAAATGGGCAACAGGGATCAAGGGAGGTGTCTCTCTCTCGCTCTCTGTCTCGTCCCCCTCTCTGTCGCTCTCTCTCTCTCTCTCTCTCTCTCTCTCTCTTTCTCTCTCTCTCTCTCTCCCTCTCTCATTCTCTCTTTCACTCTCTCTCTTTGACTCTCTCATTCTCTCCCTCTGGTAGCTAGATTTGTACTCTGTTTGAAGGAATTGTGTAACACTCGTCTGAGAAAAAGAAAAGTCCACAGCTAATTTTAGAGGAGGTAAAAAGGTAATAAAATTGCGGCAAAAATGTTGCTGGTAAAAATAATCGTGGAAAAAATGCTGTGGTTTGACCCAGTAAAGGTGTTCCCCATTATACCATTTAATGGGAGCGCAAGTTGCGGGGGTGTCCCCCGCTCCCCTTAAATGTTAGAATGGGTCTGCGGGTTGCGGGGGTGTCCCCCACATCCGTTACCTGATTTTGGTGGCAAACCCACGGCATTTTTGCTGCAATATATTTTCTTCACAGCCATTTTTGTCGTGATTTTAAGACATGGAACAGTAATTAAATACATTTACACATTTCATTGTTCATGGTAACTCACTTTGCAAAATTCAATCACCATCTGCTGCCACTGAACAGTAACAAATATAATTTTATAAAAATCCATTCTTACATGTAGTTTACGTAGTCTAATACTAAAATATTTGTCACATTGGGTAATCACTGTGTGTCAAGCAGGTGTAAAGATATATTGGGAGACCACACTTTATATGGGGAGTTCCCCTCCCACCCCCAATGAAGATGACCCACAGCCCATTGATTGGTTTTGTTCAGCTAGCCCTGTCTATGTCTCATTTAGATACACATAGATCCCTCCCCCTGTGCCAACAATGAGCCGAGAACCAGGCCAGGATACGGAAGAATATCTATTTATTTAAATTATCGGCTCAAGGAATATTTGCACTAAAGGATTACACACGCCACCTTCTCTGTGGCAGAAAACGAAGCTTCAATACAAAACACACTTTTTCCTTTTTCTTCTCAGGTACATCGAAACAGGCCAACCAAAAAGTTCAATCCCCTTGTCCCACAAACCCCTTTATATCAAAATGTAATAATGCCATGGCACATCACTAACATTTAGCATTAGCATTTCTTGATAAGGGTTTAGTTTTAAAACAAATGCACAGTTTTAGTTCTCAAGGCAAGTTCACATGCAGCACTTTGCATATTTTCATTCCTCTGCACACTCAAAAATGCTAGTAGTTTTGAAATCACACAGACTTTTAAGAATAGGTTGGATTGATAGAACCCTGCTTCACCCCACCGAAATACAGAGTATTTCTGCGATCAGGGTCACTTTCTCACTCTCAGGAAAGTGTTTTTTTCAATGGAGAATTACACTTGGTTTCACTTGGCAAAGCACTTCTACTCCCAGCACCAAAAACCGAGGTTTCAGTTACATCCATTAGCCCTCTGTTGAAAGGCATAGTTTGGGGAGTAGTGACAATTAGGAATTTCGTTTTTGCATAAGGACACATCGTTTCTTTAGAGAAGTCTGGGGTTTGACAGAATAGATGTACCCAATTACTTTAAAGAACTATAAATTAAATTCTCGCTAGGAAAAAGGGCAGATGTTTCCAACTCCGCCAAGCTCCCCAATGTGTTAATCTATATGGGAGTTAATTCAATTAATATTCAGTAAAATAGGCTAAGGCTCTAAATTCAGATTTGGATGAAAGTTATGGCAGCACAACCACCTTGAAATAAGCTTCAGAATAAATTACATATGCATGACCTCTGTGCGATTTATCATTGCTAAGAAAATCCCTAAAGTATGATTCTGCATCCACTCATATTGACATCTCTTAATTATATGCATATTTTTTCAGTTCATTGGTCCTCTCATTTTCATTTCTCTTGAAACATGTGTCTAGGACTCTCTGCTCTCTCAATGTTGACTATGCCTGCAATAAACAGATTAGCTTTTCTTCTTCCACGGCTAATGGTCAATGTATGGCTTCTCTCAGAGAACAGGCCCCATAAAGCTTCTTGATCATTGCCTGACTGTTCTGCCCAGCAACTGACTCTTTCCCAGGGATCGAAACTCACAGTCCTGCCTCTATCGATAGCCACTTATATTGGTGAAAATTGTATTTTCCTTGGGCCCATCAGGCCTGTGTGAATGTTGCATCTGGAAGAAAATAGTCCTTTCAATGTGCGGTATCTATTTTTCAGGTGAAGCCTTTTTATTTATTTTAATAAAGCACATCTCGCCATCATTGTTGAATGCCTTTCTCATAATAGGTTCATGTTGGCAAGAGAACATTTATCGCCATGTCTTTATTTCCATATGCGAAATGCACATGCAAGACCATTTTGAATCAGTGTATTTCTTCTTTCACACGTCATTTTCTCTTAATGGGACCCACTGAAAGGAAAATGCTGCTGTTCAATTTGTCATTCACAATGTGCATTTTCATTTCCTTTCTGCAATCTGATTTTACTTTACAGCATACTCCTTGTTTCAACTTCCTAAAACACACAATCTGCATTGACTTGGCACCTTGGGTGTGTTAAAGTTTGAGGCTGGCCTTTCATTCTGCCAGTGTGTCTTTCCATAAGAAGAATGCATTTCGCATTAGAGGCTCACCTGTAATTTCTGTTAATTTTCTGGGTTGAAAATATCCCACACAGGACACAGAATGATCACCCTCTAGGAATGTAAAAAGGGAAGATACATCTTTGTAAATCTAAATTTAGGCTCATCTCTAATCGTTTTCGGATCTGTGCTGAACCTTACTCTGCATAAAATTACCCTGACACCCTATGGGCTCTAAAAAATACTTTATAACAAAACAAATAAAAGATATTTACTTTACTTTACTTGCCTTTAACATATTATGCATGTGTTACTCTTCCCCAGGTACTAACCACATCATCAAAACCTGTCAAGATTATTGAAATAGAAGATACTGTAAAGGGCAGCAGGGCCTTGTAGTCCAACTCTCTGCTGAAATGTAAAAGATTGCTTGATGAGTGTTCAACAGAGCAGACTACTCTACTTCCACAATCTGCATTAATTCGATAAAATATACATTCCACTCATTGCTTTCATTGCCTCTACCTTCCAGCAGCATGCAGACATTCCTGTGAGAGACATTCCCAGGGGAAACTTTCTTTCATGCTGTCTACTGGATTTGGGTACAGTTAAATAGTTTAGGGTCAAGAAGATACGTGGCTTTTTGGCTTCAGAGATGTTCCTATTGTCAGAATCCAGGCAATTATACTCTAGCAAGTCACAGGAAGGCAAGACGATATTCACAAATGTCCCAAATGTCCCAAAAACCAATAGCACCTGCACAGGCTTCCACAGCATGCCTTTGGCCATCATGGTGAAGGCGCGGTTGGGAAATTCCACACCGCCCATACAACAGAGTGATACGCAGCCAGGTGCACCAAAAATTTGGTAGGATCGAGATCATAATATTAGTTTAAATTTAATTTAAAAATGGGGAACATGGATGGCATGGGAGTGCAATGTGGCTCATTTGAAAGCAAGACAATTTAATTTCAAATGTTACTAAAACGTTTGTTTACAAGTCAAAAACACTGCAAAGGCAATAGTGCAAATGTGTAGTTGGTAAATAGCAGGAGGGAAAGAAGTCGATGGTGCAGATTTTTCATGAGGCCAAAAGGCATGTGATAGTGCTGAACATTGATCAAGAGTGTGAAGAGGGAGTGTAGCGATTGGATTAACCATGAATGTCAGAAATTAAGGGTAGATGGACAATAGGATATTATGGGCGAGATGGGGTGTCATCTGGAGTGTTTGGTTGCTGATAGAAAGTGAGGATGAATCAGGAATGTGAGGGGTTTACTAGAGATAGGAGGGGACTCATGAGTTCATAATGTAGGGAGAGAGCTTGTGGATGAGGATTGTGAAGGGTTGAAGGGAGAATAAGGTATCTACCGTGCCAATTAACAGTAAGACATTTTAATTGTGATTTTACTCAATTATTGTGAGTGTGAATAGAATGGAAAGAAGAAGTGAACGGCAGGCTTAAGTGGTGCTGAGGAGAGAGAAGGTGTATTAGGAGTCTGAGGGTTAGGAGGGAGAAGGGAAAACCCAGGAGTGTGAAGGGACCACAGATAGAGGCAAGAATCATTGGTGGAAGTAGACTGGGGACAGAGCAAGGAATTCAAGAGTGTGAAGAGGCTGAAGAGAAAGATGGGGAGCTTGACATGTGGGAGTCTGGATGTGAGAAGGAGAATCAGGAGTATAAAGATGATGAGGTGAAATGAGGAAATCATGAGTCATGGAGGAATGGGAAACTAGAAAGAGAATCAGGAGTGTAAAGATGATGAGGTGAAATGAGGAAATCATGAGTGTTGGAGGAATGGGAAACTAGAAAGAGAATCAGGAGTGTAAAAGATTTTGGAAGGAAGGTGAATTAAGGGAGTGACAGGGTGGGGTATAAAGGATAGAATAATATATGGGAGGGTCTGGAAAGAGAAAGAGAACCAGGAGTGTGTAGATTTGTGCGCAGAGAATCGAATCAGGAATATTAGAGGATGCCACCAGTTTCTTCTAAGCAACTTGAATCATAGTACAAAGGAGCATCTGCCGTGTAATCTCTGCGGGATATCTTAATGGGAGTGGGTCACTTTACTGCCAAAATGTTCCCGCAGTGAAAGATTCCACCAAACATTTAAAAAAGAAAAGAAAATAGGGGTACCCGGGCTGTTCCCTGTGCAATGGGAACGGAGGGTTGCTAAGTGACCCATTCTGAATAGTAAACGGCAAGGAGAGAACAGAGTGGAAAAACGTGTCGCAGAATGATGGCTTGAAAAGCCCTGCCTGAGTAGGGACATTCTGCAACTTCAGGAGCTGTCGTAGCTTCTCCACCCAAACATTTGACTCAAGGAATGACTGGAAAACCCTAAGCAACCCATGACAGACACTCTCTATACTCTCTCTAGAGCTCATTTTCAATGAGAACGTAATGTAAATTATAGACATCAAGGCTTTTATGCCTATCATTCATCACCATACAACTACTACAGCATTTGTGCCAGCATGGATTTTCATGCTGGTGCAAATGTCGTGAATTCCCATGCAAAAAGCAGGCGGACTCCATAGGACTCAATTCTAAACACTGCTTGGCCTGCCTACATGGCAGGCGAAGTCTACTTCATTGTCAGAGCGGAGTGCAAAGGGGCCGGGTATGAGCCTGCATGCCGCCTTTTCACACTCTCCTTTTACACTCTGCCATGCAAATGAGGTACATTTGGAGCCAGGGACCTGTGCATGCACAAGTGCAAACGTAGCAGGTCCCCGCAGAAGACTGATGTGCAGAATCGAAAATGAGCTTTTCATACAGTAACCTACTAGACATACAAACGCATATTTAGTTTTAAAAAAACGATAAATAATTTAAATCGATTAAATATAGGCATTTAATGAATTTAACTAAACAATGCACCTAAAATGAAATGTCACCTAAATACTGGACTATTTGTTTCAAAATAACATTATATGAAATCGATTAGCGCCAGAACTGATCATGGTCCAGCTAGAAATGGTCACTGCACAGAGAACTGGATACATGTTTCGTGAAAATACAGAAATAGTCCTGTAGTTAATGCAATAACAATGCTTTATTCAGATCCTGAGATGGTGCACAGTGTGTTCCGATCCAAGAACAAGCAAGGATACTGAACATATTTTACCGTCCCAGGATGTACTGCACTTATTTCCAGTGTTTGCAATCCAAAAAGACCAAAGGAATAGTGCTTTCCAACAAGGGTGATGAGACAAGTGCAGACTTCAAAAGCTTGCTTGCGTCACCATGTCTATGCGTGCTGTAATGTGGGAATGGACATTCGGATACAGGAACTGTTTAGAGATAAAGCTTTCTCTTCTACTGAAGTATGGAATTCAGGAGTCGAGCAAAAGTAATTTTCTGCAGACGAAGATATCACTTTAAAAAAAAAAAATGTATTCCCCTACAAGAAAAAATGAATTCATGTACTTTGCTATACTATCTGTACTTATAGACTGCACGTCCACCAAAAAGGCCTCCTCACGCTATAAAAATAGAAGGAACAGATCAGACAACCACAAAGTTATTGAGAATTTTGCAAGTGTACTTACAGTTCCAATCAGCGCCCCCACTGCAATGTGTTGTCAATATTCTGTTGCGGCAATGCTCCGCTAGATTTGATTTGCACAAGACAATATGATACTTTTTCAGCTTTACTAGAATTCCTGAATATGTGAGATTATCTATCAATTGAACAACTATCACTGTTCAATCCTGTGGCAGGCTGTAGGATGAAGACAGTTACTACCAGCACACGCTTAACTTACTGAGCCAGCTCTGTCCCTTTATTTACGCTATATGCAAAGGATATTTCTCAAATTTAGAAAAATACATTGAGAAAAGTGTTTTGTGAAGTTCGCAATTAAGTTTGACAGATACCATCCGAAAAGTCACACTTAACCAACCTGCAAACACTGCAATGCGACACAAACATCAAAGTAAACAAACACAGGTTTCTATGTAGTTTCCTATACAGTAATAATTAGAGTAATAATTATAAAGATGCCATATTAGGTGATATTGAGTGAATATTTAATAATGCATATGCCAATAAATCAATAGATACAGGTGTCATTCTAAAACAAGCATACTTTTGAAAAGAAGGACTGCAATCACAAAGTATCAAAACCAAAGTGATTTGTTTCATGCCAACCTATGTTTCACAAAGCAAAACACGCTGAGATAAAATAAATCACTTTTTTACAATGAGGTGAATGAGCGAGTGAGCCCTGGCACTACCCCTGTGACCATCTATTGCCAGATGGGGTATCTATGATAAACAGACCCAGAGGAGGCACCATCATGTCAGGGAGAATGGTTGGATGATCTGAAGGATTTTGGTTGATTCCATTCATGCCTATGGCCAACACATGTTAATGAGGTTGGATGCATCCACACAGCAGAGCCTAGGTTGACCACTTTACGAAATTCCACTGAATTCCTCAGTACCCCCTGAATTCAGAAAAAGAGCAAGGAATTGCCATCCGCAATTCCCTTACTAAGAAGAAGCACTTCTTAGTCAGGAAATAATTGGTCCAACTAGAAAAATATACAACTACTAAATATAAAAAAAAGCTTAAAATATTGCCAAAAGACAACATTCTAATGCACACAAACAAATACATAGTCCTTGAGGTCCTGATGAAGGTGGGTTAACTTTTAACTCCGCCATAATGTCCACTATGCACCGAATATGTCTTGGACCTAGCATTTATGGAAAATATGAAATGTTATTCACAATAATTAAAACAATTAAAAAAATGTGTCAATGGGTGTATGATTCAAAGTGCTCCTTGAAATCAAAATGGGGGACTAGGTCAACTAATAAACATAATAGAGATGCTCCTGGCATAGGCATTTAGAGGGATTGAATGCAAATTGCAAAACATTGAGATCTATGTCTATGCTATATTTATTGAGACAACATGAACATATGTGTGCGTAAGGTGCTAGCATGGACGTAGAACTGGGAAGTATATATTAGCCATCAATTTGTTTGAGCATCAAATAACTATGTATTTGTGTGCATGCATTAGAGTGTTGTCCTTCGGGACTATTTTAAGCTTTTTTTTATATTTTATAGTTGTATATTATTCTAATGCAAAATTGATTCCAATAAATTCATATTTTGTCATTCGAAATTTGATGCATGAAGAAGTATTAATTAAATGTTAAAATAGTTAGCAGAGCTACTTTTTAGCCTGAGTAAAGCAATAGCTTACACACTATTCAAATACCTTAAAAGGCTTTTTCCTTGAATCAAGCTTGCTGGGAATATATCTTGTGTATATGCCAAGACTCCTGCTCCTACCTACAAGGCAAAAAACCTTGGGGTCATCTTCGACTCCACACTCTCTTTCTCGCCTCACATTTCTGACGTCTCTAAGAAGTCACACTACCAGATACACCTCCTCAGAGGTATCCTTCCTTTCCTCTCCTTCCCCCAGAAGCTCACTGTCTCTAGAGCCCTGGTTCTCTCGAAGCTGGACTACTGTAACAGCCTCTATCTAAATCTGCCTGCCTCTACTCTCCGCCCTTTGCAACTCATCCAGAACAGGAATGCGAGACTTGTCCTTGGCCTCAAGCCCAGGGACCGTATCTCTCCAGGACTGCAATCGGTACACTGGCTCCCAGTGGCTGCAAGGATTAAGTTCAAAACCCTCTGCATTGTCCACAAGGCCTTCTGGGACCTTTGGCCAAAATACCTTCAACTCTCTCTTCCTAAATATCTTCCTTCTTGAGCTCTTCGCTCATCTGCTTCCAACTCCCTCAGGGTCAGCCGCTTCTCCAAGCAACAAGTTGGGGGTAGATATCTCTCCGCAGCAGGGGCCTCCCTCTGGAACAGCCTTCCAGCCTTCCTGAACCTTGAGGAAAACCATCTCTTGTTCCGGAAGCACCTCAAAACCTTCCTCTTTGCCTCCGCTTTCTCTCCCCCTCTCCCCTGCTAAAATGACTGAAACTGCACTGAATCTGCAACTGGGCCACTCACCGATCTCGGTCCTTGGCCCAGCCACTCTCCCCTGCACTGCCTCCCTGGCAACCTCTGCACTGTGGGACTGTCTCTGTATCCCTACAGCCCCCCCTTCCCAGCACTTGTCTGCACTTACCTTGCACTTGCCACCAGCCGGCCCTTAGTATTTATCTTGTTGTTCTACTAACCCTGTACTGCACTTTCCCGTCTCCCTTCCCCTTTGCACTTTTCCCTTCCCCTCTACCCTTGCACTTGCACAATCTGAATGACACCTGGCCTAGTAGGATCGTTGTCTGTCTCCCCTTGTTCCCCCCATGCCTCATCGCGCCTTGAAACACTTGTGTATAGGCGCGTGATAAATGCCATATCATATCATATCATATTATATCATATCATATCATATCAGTATTGTAAGCATTCATCTGTTCTCTACATAAAGGTACACACACCTATGTATACTTCTTCAAAAACAAACCAAGATGCTTAATTCAATGAAACAATATCATGCGTCTAAATATTTGAAGCAACACAAAGCACAATGCCCACAGGACCAGAATTGCACACTATTCAGTCAAACAAAACTCAATGAATAAAAAAAAAACACATAATCTATGACATTTAGGTGAGGCTCAGAGCCCACATCCCCTACATCCTGGTATGGTATCAGCATCCCAGGTCTATGGGCTGAAACCTATTTCATCATCATGTCACCTATGTATAATGTTTCCCACTTGGGATTCACCTCTTACAAAAAAAGCTCCCATTGTCATACGAATACCTAAGCTTCAGGTTTCTGGATAGGAAGTACCTCCCATTCCCCTTAGGCTAATGATATGCAATATTGTCTGGTAACACCCTGCTTTTATATCAGTAGAATCCCCAGACAGCATTATCATTAACATCTCCAAGAGGATTTATCTCGATGTCATGACGTACTTCTTCTTAGCTCCCAAACGAGTTGCTGTTTATTTTGCGAAATAGAAAACATTTTTTTAATTTTTTTTTATTAACTTGTGTTTAATTGTATTACAATTTTTACAAGATTTTTCCCTTCACTCGATTCAACATGTTTCCTTTAACTGTTTGGTTTGTTTGTGCTTTCTGCTACCTTCTATGATATTCATTTTCTTCTTAAAAGAGGAGAACAATTTCCTATTTGTTCTCAGATGTCTTTTCTTCCAGCTTCAAGCTGTCCAGAAATTTTGCAGTCGCTATAGTCAAGGTAGTTGAATCCCCGCTCATCAACCTGTTCCACCAATCCTCTTCGCTGACAGTCTGATACTTTAATCCGTGTGGGTGGAGATAGGGTTGTCTAAGTTTGTTCGTTCCTGGGCAGTGAAGAAGTAGATGTCGTAGTGTTTCGGTATCCAACCTTTTACAATAACGGCAGTTGTTATTCTCCGATTGTTTCCTGAGAAAGAGAATCTCATTTGTCTTCAGAGTGTCCAGACGTGCTCTCAAGAAGATTGTTTGCAGTCTTTTATCTGGGAACTTTTTTAGGTAGTTTCTTACTTCGTTCAGCTTTTGAGTGTTGGTTGTATGATGGGTCGGGATTGTGTGTTCTTCCGCTTTTTCTAACGTATCGATCCAGTCTTGTAAATTTAATTTCTTCTTTATTTTCCCTGGAATACGTTCGATTTCCCATTCAGAACAACCAATTTGTGCTGCTTGTTCCAAAAGGCTGTTATACCAAGTTGTTAACATAAGGTTTTTGCCGCTCTTCATTTCTTTGAAAATGATGTCCAAAATTTTTGGTCTGGGGAGCCTTAAGATTTTTCCCAGAAACAGCAGACTGTTTCTGTCCACCACTGATTTCAATGATTGCAAACTTAGTTCACGCCGGATGTTTGAGGTGGAGTTTGGCAAACGGAGCACCCTCCGCCAAAATATGCCTTCCAGTTTTGCCCACAGCGTCTTCGGGAGATATGGCATTGCCTCTGCTCCATAGGTCAGAGCCGGGGTGGCTTTTGCTTTAAAGAATGTTATTATCGGTAGAGTTGAAAATTTACCGAATTTTCGTTCCAGGGATAGTGCTTGGGCTGCTAATGTTTTTACCTTAGAAAACAGATGTTCTTGCATTGTTATTTCAATTCTGCTGCAAGATACTTTCACCCCCAGGTATGTAAAACTCTTTACTGTATCCAGTTTTTCTGAGTTTGCAAACCATTGAAGGCATTTACTTGGTCTAGATGCTTTTCCCAAGATCATTATTTTGGTCTTTGAAGTGTTTAATTCCAGGTCGTTTTTCTTTAAGTAGCAGGTAAGACTATCCAGTTGTCTCTGGAGCCCGATGGGCGTTTGGTCCAGTAAAAGGATGTCGTCCGCGTAGAGCAGGCGAGTCACTTTCGACTCACCTATTTGGGGAGGAAAGGAATGGGTGTCATTTTCTGCATCCATTATGTCCGCAATGTATGCCTTGTACAGCGCCGGCGCCAGGGGACAACCTTGCTTGACTCCTCTGGCCATCTGTATGGTTGTTGACAACGAGCCGGCTGCATTGAGCCGGACTCTGATTGAAGTGTCGCTGTGCAAGGCCTTCATGGGTTCGAGGATAAATAGTGAGCAGTTTTGTTTTTCCAGTTTCTTCCATAATTTGCCTCTATTTACATGGTCGAAAGCTTGGACCAGATCAATCGTGGCGATGAAAGTTGTAGGTTGATCCTCAAAGACTTTGGATTTCAAGATGCTAATCAGCATAATATTGACAGAGGTGCCTAAGTTCTTTTCGAACCCTGATTGTAATGGGTCCGCTGTTTTTGTCTCCTTTTGCCATGTCTGAAGTTCGTCCAACACCAAGGAGCCGAAAAGTTTCCCGAGCACATCCAGAAGTGCAATCGGCCTATAGTTTTTCGGGTCGTTCCTCAAGCCCTTCTTGTAAATAGGAACGATATTGGCTGTTTTCCACGTGTCGGGAATGGATCTTGTAATCCTGCATCTTCGGAAAATTTCTGTTATTAACGGTGCCCAGGCTTTTGCATCCTGTTTGAGGTGATTGTTAGAAATTCCATCTGGGCCAGGTACACGAGAGTTGTTTAACTTCCTGATCTTTTTTAGAATAACCTGCTCGGAGCATGTTATCCATTGCGATGTATCCCATTTTGCCACTTTAGTTTCTATTGGCGTTGGTTCTTTGAATAGTTCGGTAAAGTATTCAACCCATTTCTCTTCTGAGACACTGTTGGTAATGGTCTTGTCTGCGACTGCCAATTTGTTTTTTATTAGCTTCCAAAAGTCTTGCGAGTTCTTTTTACACACTGCTCTCAACATGGACTCTGCGTCTTCTTGATACAGTTCCCATCGAACCGATTGGACCCATGCTTTGTAACCTTTTTTTTGTGTAGTTGCCAACTTAAGATTTGTTTGTGTTGGGTTTAGTTTAGCCTGTCGTGTTACTTTTCGTAAGTAGGATTTCTTTATCCTCAGTTCTTCATTATATTTATTCAGATGAGTTTTTTCCGGTCTTCTCTTATGCATTGGGCACAAGTAGGGAATGAGGAGTGGACAGTAGTCCAGTTTTTCAGTGAGAATTTTTGCACTGGATTGTCTGTTGTAAATTGCTGTAATGTCAATTAAGGCATCTGATGTCATTTTCAACCGATTCCCTTGTGAATTTGTTTCGAGCTTGTATGGCATTACCAGCGATGCGTGTGTTGTTACTGAGCATGCCGCAGTTAACTATATTGTGATCACTGCAGGTGGTTTTCACTACCGTAAAGCTCTGATTATTGAATATAGCTCTTTAGAGGCAAACATGTAATCGATAGTACTTTCCTTTCCTTCACTTTCCCATGTTGGAATCTTGGGACTAGTAGTTTCTAGGGAGTTCAAGTTATACAGGTCCCGGGATTTAATCAACTCAGACCATGCTAGTCCTCGTGCTGTTGATTGTAAATTGGCAGTGTTTCGCAGTGTCTTTGTAGCTTTAGAAACAGGACAAGTAGCGTTCAGGTCGCCGCATATCAAGATGTGATCCACATCGTAAGTTTCAGCGACATCTGTTAATATTTTTTCCACGGTGTTCAGAAAGTCATTTGTTTTGGGTTCCGTTGGGTTCCAATAGATGTTCAATAAGAGGATAAGGTTGTGACTTGGCTTTTCCTGGGATGTTTCGTCTTTTGCCCATTTCAACTGTATTGCCTGGATTGCCAAGGACAATCTCAGGTTGTGGGCTATTCGCAAGGTCCCCCCTGACCTGACAGCTGTTAGAAGGCCTGATATAGGTCGGCCTCTGTCCCCTTTTAGAGCAGGAGAGAGTAAGACTTCGTAGCCATCCAAGCTAGGCGGGTAGAGCAGCCAGGTCTCTTGCAAGGTTATAAGGTCAAATCGGCCAAGATTTATCTCCCCAGGTTGAGTCAGATGGGTGTGGCCTCTGGTGTTCCATGAGCCAATAATGATCTTTTGCTCCTGCTTCTGTGCACATGCATTTGCTTTGATGAGACCCTTCCACTACTCGCCGGGGGACGGTTTGATTGCTATTTCTTGACATAGCGTGTCAGTACCGATGGAATCCACGCCCATTTTTTGGGATCTTTTTCAACCTTATCTGCGTGATTCTGGGTCAGAGGCTTTTCTCGTACACTGCGTGTTTCTTTTTCCCTTGCGACCAGTCGGGGGTGTGGGCCCCTTGGTTTTCTATTTGATGTACTTCCTGGGGCCTCCTCGTTTGTTCTCCACCGCCCTTTGATGGTGGAACTTTCGCTGGTCTTTGCTCTTTTTTTATCTCTTCTGATGTATGCCGAGTTTGGACTTATGGTTTCTCGAAATATGCTTCTTTCATGTACGTTTTTTCGCTCATTCTTCTCTGGTGTGTGGTTACATTTTCTCTTCGTTCTAAGAGTGTCTTTCACATTTGGAGTTCTCTGTGCCGGTTTCCATCTTTCTTTTTCGTTGGTTTCATAATTATGTTCTGGTTTTGTTACGTGTGAATGGGCTCTCCTGTGACCTCTTTCTTCTGATGTAGTTTCTCTTAGGAAATACCCTCTTTTTGACAGTTCTCCTGCCGCCAAGAGCAAGAGTTTTTTTACTGTCTGAGACGTGATATGCAGAAAGATACTGTCTGTCCTAGCTTTATGTGCGAATTCCACTATGTTTATGTCCACACTTCTGATTTGGTCTCCTTTATACATTTTTTCCAAGAGCTTCATAGTTGCTCTTCTGTTTAGGACAATTTTTTCTCCCGTTCTGTCACGTCGTTTTAGTTTCAGCGTGCGTGACGAGTGACTCTTGTGAGAGAAGATAGCAGATGTTCGCGTAGGATTTTGCTGTGAAGGCGAGACAAAGAGTCTTCGATTTGATCTGGTTGTCCTGTCCAAGGATTTATCTCTTCGTCTGGTTTCTTCAGTCCTGTGACTAGTTCTTCTGTATGTTCGAGTATTCGAGTTTTTTTGTTTTTCACTTTGATAAGTCGAGTACTTGAGTCTACAGTGAGAGTCGCTATTTGGTGTCTCTTCGAGTCTTGCAGCATCGAGTTTTTCCTTTTTTCTATTTAAACGAGAATCGTCGTTTCCTCCAGGCTTCAGTCGGTTTTGTTGATCTTTGTATTAGCCAAGCGGAACAGCGTTTTCCTCTCTGGAGTAATCTGACTTCTTCTATCGCTTGTGTCTTCTGCTTTATCTTTCTTTTTTATTGATGTTGATATTTGAGAATGATATTGTGTATCCTTTGGATCTTGCTTCGGAGATTTGTCGTCCAAAAAAGACACCTTTCTTTTTTTTATGGACGGTCGAGGTATTTCTGACTCCGATGTTTCAATGGAGTAGACACTTAAATTGGATAGGTCAAGTGAGTTATCTTTAATGGCTTGACCCGACTCTCCTAATTTGATGTTCTGTTGGGAGTCGTTTTTCGTGGGCTTTGATTTTTGATCAATCACTGTTATCCATTTAGTCATGAGTTTGTTTGTGTTGCTTTCGGTTGAAGTTTTCTTCTGTATGTGGAGTGCTTTTATGTTTTGTTTTTCTTTCACTAATGATTGACTTTTTATAGTCTTTTCTCTCGGCAGTTGTTGGACACTTTCTTTGTTCTGCGAATTGAATTGAACTTCATCAGTTTGATCTTTAGGAATCTTTTCCGTGTTGCAAGGCTTTACGTGTGAGCTCATGTCTCTTTTAGTGATGCGTGGTTGTCGTGAATACTCCTCGAGTGTTTATTTGTTATAGGTATATGTCGGCCTCTCGCCAATTTTATCAATGGTTGTTGAGTATGCATCTTCAATTTTTTTTTCTTTATTCTCAATCCAGTCCGTTTGGGAACTGACATTCACTGATTTGTTTTTGAACTGAAATACCTCGGGATTATCAGTCATGGAGCCTTGGTCATTTGTGCTTGCCTTCCATGCTTCTGGGGCCATTATATAGCCTTCAAGATGGATTAGCTTTGAGTTGCATGCCGCTAGTAGTGAGGTATGGTCCCTCAATGTATCATTAATGGTTTCATATAATTTCCCAAATGGTGCGAGCGCAATGGTCACGGCTGACATGATAGGTAATATGTCAATGCTTTTGGTGGGTGAGTTTTTCTCCTTTTTTTTTTGCATTTCATTTTCCATCATTGCTTTATGTGGAGTAGAGAGTAGCAGTCGCAAGGCGTCCACTGAGACGTTGTCCTTTCTTTGCTGAGGGGCAGGTTTCCTACCTGAAATTGTGTCTCTGAGTTTTAACATGTTTTTGTAATTTAGTATTGCCTCCGCCAATTTGATTTCTTCCTGTTTTCTCTGGTGGTTTGGTTGAGTCATTGTTAAATTGTTTTCCCTTTCTTTCTCCTTCACCATATTAGTTTCATTGGATAGTTCAACTTTTTCCGTTTCATCTAACGATCCTGGTACGTTTTTGCTACTTCATGATTTCTTTCCTCAGTCAAATCTAACTGTGGTACAGATTCTTGTTTCTTTTCTTCCCCATCTGTGGGGACAGCTGGTTGTCCCGGGACATTTTTTTGTCCTTCATCGTTGTTTTCCGATTTTTGCTCCGTAATTCTTGAATCTGTGTTAATATTGATTGATTCAGTTTTTTGTTGAGATGTGGATGGGTTGTAGTGCCAGCGTATTTGGGGTAATGAGCTGGCATTTTCCATTCGCTGTACTAAAACTGGTTGTTTAAGTACGTTTCTTCGGGTAGATGAGGGGATCCCCTCCAAGATTTCCAGGTCGGACAGTTCAAACCGGTTCACCGGTGGGATCTTTCCCAATTTTTCAAAGAACCTTCCGATCGGGTTATTTGTCGGGGTTATTATTTTTCCTGTTCTTTTCATCTGTGTTTTTGATGGTAATCTATTGTTGGGTGTTGATGAGCCAGTTGGCTTGGATTTTTTTTCCCCTTGACTTTTTGTGTTTTGATTAAATGAGGTTTTGTTTGATTTGAAATCTGGAGTGTTTACCTTTTCATCACCATCTTTTCGGAAGTTGGATGAATGATCCAAAGCTGTTTTGGACTGAGATCCGTCTTGTGCTTCTGTCGTTGAGTAAGTGTATATCTTGCCCCAGTTGTGTTCTCTCAAGATGTTCAAGTCATCTGTTACGTCTGCATCAGGGTCCTCCAGGTATGATAGAGTTCTGTTGGAGCAATTATGGTTCCTGTTGTCCGTTAGATCCAAGTCAGGGCTCGGTAGAGCGGCTCTTATAATCACTGGGTGGGTCTCACTTTCAAGCCTTGGTTTTTTGCAGGGTGCGCTTTTTTCCCCACCAGTGTATTTGTCCCCCTCTCCTCCACACCCGGGTCCTCTGAAAAGGGACCCCCAATGACCCCAATGGCATCCCACTCGGGGGGCGGCGGTGTTCGTTCAGTCGCCGCCGGGATCCAGCTTCTGCCCCAACGGCCCCGACAAGAAGCCGGCGGCGAGGCTCCTCCCCCGGAGAGAGGACACCACCCGGCCGTCCGACTCGCTCCGGTGCCTGCGGGCCCGACGACGCGGCCTCCCTTCGAGGTAGGTCATGTTGATACCGGTGGGGAGATCTAAGGGGTGGAATTGGGGGTGAGCGTATAGGCATTCCTACTTGCTGCATATCCATCGTACTATTTTTGATTTCTTGTTTGGTACGTGCGTGTGGTTCAATTGACAATTTTAGTGTTAGAAGGCCACTTCTTAGCACTCGGCCGGTTTCTTCGTAATTAGTGGGCCCTAGCTCGGGCTCTTCTATCGAGGGGGGGTCCTCCATAAGCACGCAGTTTGCAATCGATGACAAGTGACCGTATAATATTCAAGAGAATTCTTAGTTTCTTGTATTTAGGCAAATTTTACAGGGAGCGGTCCGGAGAGCAATCAGCCAACACGCCAGCAGCCGGACTGCCAGACTGCACCTCCTCACAGCTCTCCGCGGCCGCTCCGCAGCCGGAATGGGTTTTTAAACCCTGTGCCTTAATGAAAGGCAAAAACAGACTTCAGGTAGCAGAAAAAAGGTTCAGGGTTCACTGCCAGACTGCACCTCCTCGCAGCTCTCCGAAAAAATGCAGCAGATCTTGTTCCACTGCCTTCTCAATATCACTATAGGTTTGCATAGGGATGAATGTACTGCACTGCTCAATCCATCTGCACGAAATATGTATGCATGCATGCATATATGATATGAAATGGTCAAGCTGCTATGCTGAATGGCTCCATAAATGAGCAAATGGATGAATCGATACATGCTAACTCAAAAACACAGGTTTATTTGTGTCTGAGAGAACACTACTAAAACTCCATTTCTATATTGCGGCTTTTCACATCAAAGCTAAAATAGATCTTCTATTATGAGGTGATATTCTGAAATGAGATGTTCTCTTACCTATTCCTCCTACCTCTGCACAGACAAATGGGCACGGCCCCATGACAAATTCCCTGTTGTGCTAACTGTCCTATCTTAGATGAATGCTCTGGGTAGGTGGAGGCTTACCCCTGCAGAATAGCAGATGCTCTGACAGTTGGAAAGATCTTTTCGTGGGACTATGTGCCAGGATTTGGAGTGCTGGTTAGTATCAACAGTAATCAGGGAACCCATTTCATAAAAAGTGTGGTGAAATCACTGTTGTTTACTCTGAACATGCAGCATAATTTGTAATGCACACACCACCCTAAATCAGCAGGAGCGGTGGAAAGATATAACTGAGTGATTAAGAATAAATTGGCTAAACTCTGACAAGAGACTGGGTTGAAATAGCCCAAAGCCCTTCCACTCCTACTATTCAGCATGCAAAGTACACTTAACAGGAACACTGGCATCAGCTGGAATGTGGTGCTGTATGGCCCACCTATGCACTTACTTTTGTTCCCATCTGTAAAAACTGTTGATGACAACCTAACCTGCAGCTGACAGATGACAGACTACTCAGGAGTGTGAAGTCCCTAATCTCTTCTGTGAATTCTGTTCACAACCAAGTAATGGAAGTGTTGCCCATAGAACTGACTGTACCAAGACATTAATTGCAACTAATTTGGTAATTTTGAAAATATATCAGAGAATGTTAGCTTTTGCTCCAAGATGGAAGAGGCCACTGCAAGTGGTATAGATATCATATATTGAAGGGACACTTCAAGGACACCTGAAATGGGTCCATGCAATCAAGTGAAAGCAGGCTGCACTACAATATCCTAAAGAAAGAAGACAAGGGCTGTTCTGGTGTTCTCTCAGATTTGCTCTCTCTCCTGGTTTCAAATGGTGCCTGTGTTACCTCCTCCAAATTGATGCAGTGTTATAATCTCTCTAATGTAATGACCATCTCAGAAATCAAATTGCGGCCCTTGTATCGGAGGAGGTATATGATCCACTGGCTGGTGGAGGCTTGTGGGTTTATGGGAAGTTGGCAGTGTGGGGTGGATTTGCTTTTAGTTTCTATCCCAAGCCTGCTTTGTGCCCCCAGGGTGACCAGAGTATGTCCCAACATCACCCATACTATATGCCAGTATAACAAAGATATGGCTAACAGGACCTGTACACTCATACAGTACCTTGCATCCCAGATGTTTGAAGTTATTGAGTTTATAAGTAACACTCAAATGCATAGCCGCCAGTCTCTTTGATATGACACGGTCAACAAGATATGTTGCACTTGACGATCCGAATGTCACAATGCCTAGTAGGACCGTTACTGCTACTTTTTCCACTTTCTCCCCTCCTTGTCTTGTGGTGCCTAGAAGCACTTTTTGATGTATAGGTGCCATTCAAATGTTCAATAAATAAATAAAATCTGACTTTTGGTATATTGTATTGAATGTCACTTTGGCCACAATTATATTCACAATTTTTTTGTCTGCGTTTTAAGTTACTACTCAGTTTGCCAACTGCAGTGAGGGAGCTGCCATCTGCCTTCACCAAAAGAAAGAGGAGTTACATAAAGGAAGACATAAAAGGGAAGTAGCTGATCCAATTTGGGATGGGGCACATTCAGCACCTTCAGATTGGTGAGTTTATAAAGGGACACATTTAGAAGGCTGCTTATGCCACCCAGAGTAAGCCACAGAGCGTATCTATGGGGCATAGATCTCCAATACAAGCACACATGATGGGTAACACCATGTAATTGGAAAGCTCAGCAAGTTTACGTAAGATGCCTATATACAACTGATTCGTGGAGTGATGACTGCAGGAGAAAAGCTGCGATGGTAGATTGCCTGTGAAGAAGTGCAAGATTACCAGAACTCTGAGCTCATAAGTATCCATGAAGATATACAGCACAACAGATGGCCTAGAATGCTGGGAAATGACTCTGATGTACCCAAATATATGTGGCCCTTGAGATGCTTTTGGCATTAGACCAGCTGGACCTATCAACATCGAAAATGCACCTTCACTGCCAGGGGCCAATCAATGGCATAAGGGCCCCAACCAACAAGATTGTACTAAGCTCATGGCCCGGATGCAATTGGGACTGGGCAGCACACAGAGAAGTGTGGTAAGTACAACTGCCCAGTAGCCCAGCTTGATATCTCACATCTGCCCCTGACTTGTGGCAAGAGATTGTCTCAACTTAGAGTTGTGGCCCCTTCAACCACCTCAACCACCTCAGCTCCAATGCTTTTTTAAGCTACCAAAAGGACAGGTGTTTTTAGTAGGAAAGAGCATTTATTGGTAAGGTAAGACAACCTGGTTATCACTGAGAGGCAGATTACTGTTCCACACTGTATATAAGTGCATGGAGCTAGTTTCAATGCAGATTACAGTTTTGAATTTCATTATACAGTGAGCGGAAAGACAGACAGTTTAATTCATATTGGCCTGCAGTAGAGAGAATATCTCTGCAAGTGCAGATGGAAATCTGGAAAGGTTGGTCTAAGATAGTGCCAAGAAGGCTTGATGAGCTAGACAAATGGATACCTGAGATAAAGAATATTACTGATATCCAGACGAGTGTGTAGGTAGTAGAAGTAGCATTGAATGAACAGAAAAAGGCATTCAAGGTAGCTCATCGTACAGTCACTCTGTGTACTCCTACTGACATAACAGGTTAAATTAACAGTTAGGTTTCTCTGGCAAACCTACATCACCCTCACTGTGTGTATAACTATATATTTGTTCTTATTGGCAGGTCTTGTGTCCTGCTGTCGAGGGTGCTCTAATAAGGAGAAAACTATTATTAGCATTGTGCCCTCAAGATCAGCTCTGCGATCCACCACTCCAGACCTGTATCCCTCATTTGTGCTGCATGAAGTAAACAAAAAAATGCACTCAAGCAGGAATTGAATGGGCTTTTAGAATGCAACATTAATAATGTTTTGCTCATGCTTAGATTGTACCTGGGTTGTCCAACTCCAGGCCTCTAGGGCCCGAAACCTGATGGGTTTTCATGATATCCATCATTAATATTCAGGAGGAAAAATGTGCGTACATTTAGAATCATTGTATGCAAATTTATCTCATGAATATTAATGAAGGGTATCATAAAATTCTGACATGGATCCAGACCTTGGGGCCTGGAGTTGTACAACAAGGAAAGATTAATGGCCAAATATGTATTGCTTTGCTCCTTCACAACTTTCTGCACCTGTAAAAGCAAAAGCAAAGACAAGCTATTGATCAATGGTTGTTATGATAGTTGTGCAGGAAGCGCATAAAGGGGTCTGTGAAAGGATGCAAATCCCCAACCAAAAAAGAATGGTAGAATAACTGAGAAAAAAAAAATAATAATGATAATATGCTAAACATGGGGAAGGGAGGGATCACAACTCCGGACTGGTGTTGGTTCAGGTAGAACTTCCTTGACAAAAGAAAACATGGAAGTTGAAACAAAAGCTTTGTTATACACTTTGCCATGATAACACCCATGTTCACATAGTGTTTATTGTTTTTATTTGACTCCTAGGACACCCTGTTTTATTGGCACCAGGTAATGTTGGGTTGTTGCTGTATTACATTGCGCAGACGTACTTTGGACGTTCAGCCACCATTAAGTCACTGGGTCAAGCCCTTCACTTGCTGCCAATGGATCTCTCTGGTCCAGGCTGGTTAGCACAAGGAACGTTCATCTACGAAAGAAGGTGTGATGTGGGCAGAGACCACACCCCTCGCCTGAGGATGATTCCACCAGAATGACATAAGTGACACCATATGTGAGCAAAACTGGTTATTCAGGTAATACCCCATGGACATAAATTAGGGACTAATTCCTAGAACCAATGTAACTTTTTTTTATACAGTTGGAAATGTAGACCAGAAGTCCTGCTAACCTGCTAAGTGCTTTTCGGTGTCATGGAGTCATTTTTCAGGAATGCGTTAAAAGAGCTCATCTGCGGAGTGGGGTGTGTTAGTGTGTCAGGAACGGGTTAATGCTAGGCTGCTGCCAGTTTGTTTTACAAGACTAACTGTAATAAACCCTTTTGCTCATCTATTAAATGGCAATTACAAATGATCCTTTTTTATGTTTACACAAGAAATGGGAGGTCTATGGAGCAAAAAGGGCAGAGTAGAAGTACAGGTAAAAGGGGAAGCAATCGCTCATATGCAAGGCCTTCCAGCTTTACAAGTATAGTGACGTCTCAGATGTTGGCACCAATATAAATAGGATTGTTGGGGATTTTATTAAGGCTAAGCCAACAATCCACCATACTTCTCTTTATTTTGTAATGTTCTAATTAAACTAAACAAGGAAGCCATGATGAATGTATCCCCATAATTAATTGTTAGATGTGAATGTTAAGACATACAGGAAAGTTCAGTTAAGTAGACTACAGACGTGGATACAACAATTTAATTCCTTAAGCCATCATCAGGCTGGCTTCACTAAAGGAGTTAGCATTATTGATCAAGTATTCAAGCTTTTTTCTTTTTTACAAATGATTAAATATATCTTACTTAAAAGAGGTTCATTGTATCTGATTTTCATTTGATGTGACAGCATTCAATGGGATCCTAAGGTAAGAGCTATGGAAAGCAATGATGAAGAACATACTGTATCACTGTTGAAGGCAATCATTGTACTTAATAATACTAGTATTTTCCTGGTGAGATCGGGACCTGGGGGTGAATGAACAACATGCTTTATGGTAGAAAAGGGAGTACAGCATGGTTGTATTTAGCTACCAACCCTTTTTAATGTATGTTTTCAATGGAGTAACTGAAGAGTTGCTGTTTATGCTCTCAGATGCTCCATCACTGGGGGGAGAAAAGATTTGCTTATCAATGTCTGCTGATGATGTAATTTCATATCACTAACCCCGAGTAGTTTGTCGAACCTTAAGGAGCATTTTGTCAATCACTTCAATGAAGCGGTTGGACGATTAATTGTGGTAAAACAAAATTCATTTGTTGTCTGAATAATGCTAGCTCTTGTACTAGATTATATTTACAAATTGAAGAAAATGAAATTGAGCAAGTCATGTTTTTTTTTTTATATTTAGGAATTAGGCTCAGTTGGAATGTTACCTGGTGAAACCACATTGATTTTGGGTAGGAAGAGGACATTGATCCTAGGTTTTTCAAAATCCCATGGTAATAATATTGTGCCCGTGGCATTGGAATGTTGTAGAGCATAGGCCTCTGCCACTGCTTTATATGGGGCGGCAGTATGGGTTTATTGTAAACACTCTAATCAGAACACCATTGAAAACATATTCCTGACAAGATTGCTTCACTGCAGTTGTAGATTGGTTTTACTTTGACTGAAGAACACATCTATCTGAAACCTTCTTTTATTGGGTGTGATTGTGGTCATGTAATGGTCTGATTAAACACAGAGAAGCTTTGATGGATGTGTTGGGTTGTCAAGTCCCTCTTCCCTGGTTTAGTTATATTAAGTTATATTATATTAAGGATTACTTAAAGATATGTATCTTTGTGATCAAACTCTACTAGAAATACTATGGCCTCATTACGACTCAGGCGGTATGGGTATTACGGCGGCGTAAACAGCGCCGACCCTTACCGCCTGAGTACGAGGTCCCTTAGCGCCATGGCGGACTTAACACCTGCTTTTAGCAGGTGTTAAAATCCATGGCGCTAAGGGACCATGGAGTTAATTACGCCACCGTAATTTACGGTGGCGTAATTAACGCCTTCCCCACTCCCATTATGCCCTATGGGGAAAAAATGGGAATGGGGAAGGGTAAATGGGGATTGGGGACTTACCGCCCCGCCAAGGTCGGAATGGGGCGGTAAGTCCGCCAACCACCATGGCGTAAACATAGTTTACGCCATGGTGGTAAAGTCACGGCCCAGGCGGTAACTTACCGCCTGGGTCGTAATGAGGCCCTATGAGTTGTAAACTACTTATGAATGCTGTATAAAAGCCTGGTGTTATTTCCAAGCCTGGTTTAACTGAACACCAAGCAAGATCATGTAATGGAAAGGCATTTGACCCTAATAGACAAGCCTTACATGAGGACACTTTACCTCAAATTAAGACTGGAAATTCTACCACTAGTCTCGTACCAAACATGTTGGAACAAACCTCATTCAAACTGTTGCCCATTTTGTTTTGAGACGGTTGAAATCCTGAAGCACCTTCTTTTAAGTGCCTGATGTATGAGCTTCTACTCTGTAGGAATGCGAAGCAATGCTTGATTAATTATGGAGTCTGGACTCTGAAAGCAACAGAAGATTTCTATGAACATTAAAATGTAGTAGATGTGATTTTGGCTGTTTCAAACTATATTGGTAATGCTTGGTCCAGGAGAAATACACTTTTAAAAGTGATATGATGTCTGCTCTAGATAGAATCTGATTAGGAGGGTAAATATGCCATTGAATATGCAGTCTAGCTTGAATTTTAAAGTTAATGAAGGCAAATGTTGATTTTATGATACATGGCATATTTGGTGTTATTGTATAAATCATTCAAATTTCAAGAGAGGTATGCCTGTGAAACATCTCATTTTGATTGATCTGCTTTGAGGGAGTTATGAATGATCTTGTCATGAACGTTGCATATCATTTTGCACATATATCTATTTATTTGGATTCATGTGCTCATTTTGTTGTTCATGGAGCCAAAATAAAGTACGAAACGAACTAACAAACAATAAATACCAATACTTACCTGAAAGCCAGATCAAATCCAAGCGAAAGAAACCTACTGTCCATTCCTCCCATAGTTATAAATATTCCACCCACATAAGGGTCTTCTACAGCGCAATGCATATGCATTCAAATCTACACTCATGGTTACAGCGCGTGTTCTTTCTGTAACATTGATCCTTAGTTTATCATTTTCTATCTGTTTGAATTTGACTCTCTTACTGCCACAGTGCCTCTATAAAAGGCACCCAGTTCTGTTGTTAGCTACCCGAAAGTTCTGCAATACAGGATTTATTTCACAGTTACACTAATATGCTTTGCACCCTGGAATAGAGACTGATCTGATGCTACACTGCATTGTATAGCACTGTACCACACCACACTGTTCTCATAAGAAGGAACAAACAGTCTCTCTGACATACCCAAAGTTGAATGGGGTGGGGAGAAGGTATCCTATGTTAATATGTATCAGTATATGTTTGACGTAATGAACAAGTCAGTTTCATGTGACCTTTCGAGTGAGCAACTTTTATTATGCCTAGAGGTCCCCTTATTCGTATGCTGGATTGCATCAATAACAAGGATACACTACCTAAGCAGCTGATTTGCAATTTGGATATTTGGCAATATCAGAAACATGGATTAAGGACTACTCAATCCCTGTCGTCACATTTGCTCTACCTACAGGCTTTATTTCATCTAAACTGCAAATCTGGATGAGGAGGTAGCACATATTTTTTGAAAAATCTATGCAAACTCAATCTGTGAGAATGTATACTATACCAGGATATGAAATCATATAGGATATCATAAATAAAACAAAATCATACAAATGTCTCATTGTTTGTAGATCACCCCACTACAGAGGGGCATGGCCTGAGCTCATGCGGTGAGGCTGAGACTGTGAAGAGCTCCCACTGAGATCCTTACTAGATCCACATTGCAGTGACTAATGTAGCGCATTTGTACTTTCGCTGATACCTACTTGATGGGGAAACTAGCATCCACCAGCTCAACCTTGCCCTGCCGACAATCGGAGCAGTGCCTTGAGAGAAACTCGACTCGAAAGCTGAGCCACGGGTGAGCCAAGATGGACTCTGCACAAGCCCAGTGAAATTTCTTGAGCGTCTTGTGGATGCGGCCGGACCGGGCCGCTCGCAACTGAGCTACCTTGCACCGGAATGCCTAACACTCGAAAGACTGCCTGGCGGGATCGATTGCTTCTGCTGTCAATACTTGCGGCATATTGCCAAGCTTCGCAGGACGTGTGAGCTGGAAGAGCGGTATGCCATTGCCCACGTGGAATTGTAGGGGGACCCTGCACTAGTGGCCCTCCATATGCAGTGCCATTGGCTTGGGGTGTGGGTCGCCACACTGGACCCGCAACATACATGGCAGAGAAGATTGGTCAGGAGCCTGCTGTCAACAATAACTCGCTCTGTACCATCCCCCATGTGGACCGTGCCCACCCTACTGTCCTGCCTACAACTGTGCTGATGCTCGGAGAAATGGAGGGACTGTGCCTGACCGCAACCTGATCCACCTAACTGCGTAGGGACACACAACATTCCAGGGCCTGCCCTTGAAATAACCTCCTGCTATGTTGCCTACCAAAAATAAAGGCAAGCCTACAATTATGGAATTGATTGCTGACAAAGGCAATCAAAGTTATTCCCCCCAGGCAGAGAGTATGGATCAGCAATTGGCACATGCACCATCACAGGACCCGCAAGAGGTCCAAGTATTTTGCCGATGATAGCCGCACTGCGATCCTCACTTTAGAACAGGATAGATGAAGTTAAAATTGACTTCCAGCTACTCTGGCAGGATGTCAGACACGTAATCGAGAGGGTCACAACTGCGCAAGGGCTAATAAAGGAGATTGGAACCACTACAAAAGACCTTGAAGTGCAGATCAAGGAACTGGAAAGGTGAAATGCGACATTGGAACTGCGATCTGAAGACGCAGAAGGCAGGTTGCGCGGAAATAATGTGAGGGTGCTTGGTCTGCCAGGGGGAATAGAGGGATCGGACCCAACGTCCCACATTGAAAATCTGCTGCTACTACAGGAGATTGGTCCTGGTAAACTATCGCAGGGGTTTTTGGTTGTGAGAGCGCACTGTTCCCTACAGAAGAGAACCTACCTGGGTCACATCCCAGACAAGTGAATGCTAATATCCTCAACTTTCGTGATAGAAAAGTGATACTGCAATATTCTAGAGAAGGAGGCGAGATACTAAGGAACAGTTCCAAGATTGCTATGTACGTGGACTACACAGTGGCAGTTCAAAGGGCCAGAAACACATTTGTTCCCACAAAGGTGCCGCTTAGACAACTGGGAATCAAGTACATGCTTATATACCCTGCTAGGCTAAAGATCCTACACAACGGTAGGGTGTAATTTATGGACAGCCCTGAGGCTGTGACCATGTGGATGGATCACAATAATCTGTTGTGCAAGAGCGACGCTGAGCTGTAACACAGGCTGAGTTTATTGAATCCTCACCACAATGCCTGGGATCAAACTGAATCCATTCGCATGTTGTTGTTTGGGAACCTTCTTCTTGTCTTTTTTCATCTAGTCCAAGTACTGCAGTTTATCCAGCTCCCTGGAAAGGCTGGGATCCCCTGGGCCTTATTTTGGCCTTCTTGGATACCGAGATGTTGGTGACCCAATGCTGCAAGCAATGTCCTTTCAATTTATAGCTGGGGCGAGACCCAGTCACCCACCGTTGGCCTTATTGAACCGTCCACATTTGGCAATGTGCACCAGCATGTTGCTGCTTCCTTCCCCTGGTACACATTAGGCAAGCTCAGCCTTGCAGGTACAGGACTGCCTGAACAAACAAGAGTTGTCGGGCAATATGTTACAGTTTTGTTGTTTCTGTTCTATCCATACAAAGTGGCTCAAGGGGGTCCCCGTCTGGCTGTTTCGATTGGTGCTGAAATTGCTGGCTCAGGTTTATTGCAATGTTGTTACTAGCACTGGGAACCAATATGCTGGCATGCCTGCTCCGGTGTGTACGCTGAGGTGGGGACTGGCCATGGGGGAGATCCTTGGACAAGGGGAGGATTGTCTAGCAAGGGATGCATCAATGGCTGCCATTAGAATATTGACTTGAATGTGCAAGGCATGGGCTCCTACCTCCACAGAAACAGGGTGAAGTCTTACTTGCAACACAATAGAATATCCACAGCATTACTCCAGGAGATGCACCTGCTACCGGAGGAGCAGGTGTCACTTCTGAATCACTGAAGGGGGATGGGTTATTGCGCAACATATTCCAAATTTGCCAGAAGGGTGCTGACCTGGATTGATCGGTCACTGCCATTTCAATTGCTGGAGGCTGAGAGGGATGGAAAGGTAGATACATAATTTTCCGAGGTTACCTTGATCACAGGGAAATTTGTATTGTCAACTCGTACTTTGCAAACCATGGGATCCCGTCACATGTACATGCACTGTGTAATCTTGTTGTCAAAGGCGCGATGGCATCACTTTTTGGGGTGGAGACTTTAACTGTGTTAGGGATGCAGAGCTTGATAGATCCTCTCCCCAAAGTGGCTACCCTTCCCCAGCTTCCATTGCTCTGAATGTGACACTGACTGATCTCAACCTGGTGGACGTCTGGAGGGTATTACACCCGGTAGCTTGAGGTTATTGCTTTTACTCGTCACCTCATAAGCTACATACCCCCATTGATTACTTCTTTGTTGGGTCGGGGCACCTTATAGAATTTAGTGGTGCAGAATACCTGGGTCGCACAATGTCGGGCCCACTCCCCACTGATGTTTGAGTGGGGCCTTGTGGCCCCTACGCAGCCTATTCCGATGTGCTACATGCCTGTGCGGCTCATAATGGACGCAGCTTTTAAGATGTCATTATTAGAATCCCTGACCAATTTCTTCGACAACAATGCTGGAAGCGTAGATAGCTGGGGCACCATCTGGGAATCCATGAAGGTTGTAATCAGGGGCGAGGTCATAGCAAGTGCAGGCGGCATTCACTGGGAGCTGCGACAGGTCTTAGAGTCCACAGAGGAGGATATTAGAGCTTTGGAAGTTCAACATCCAGGCCAGCGGTCAGTGGAGGGGAAACCGGTTGAAACTCACTCCAGGTGTCAGGAAGCATGGGGGAGACTGTCCAAATTCGATTATGCTGTTTGGGTGGCACGTGCCCACGCTAACGGGGATAAACCTGGGAGGCTATTAGCATGTCTCTGCAAGCATGAACACCATAGGCCCTTGACTACACTACTCCATGAAGTGTGTAGGGCTTCATGGAGAGTCCAACAGGCGATCAATGACTTTATCACCTCCTACTGCACTCAACTTTACAGACATGACCACCAAGTCCCACAGGAAGATTTGACTGAGTCCTTTTCCTTGATCCACCTCCGGAGGCTCACAGACAACCAAAGAACCTTCCTAAACCTACCCATTACTGTGGAATAATTGGGCGAGGCAGTTGCCCCCCCTTTCCACTTGTAAGACTGTAAGACTCTGGGCACAGACGGGCTCTCCCCAGAGTTAAAGCCTATAGCACCACCATAGTCCCAATACTCATAAAGGTATTTGGAGAAGCCTAAAACACTGGCATGCTCCCAGCTGGCATGAGATAGACCTTGGTTATACCCATCCCTAAACCGGGGAAGCTGATGGATAGGTGTGACTCCTACCAGCCCCTAGCTATGTTTAACTATGATGTGAAGATACTTACAACAGTGCTGGTAATACGTCTCCGTAAAGTCATCTCTACCCTTGTACATACGGACAAGACTGTGTTTGTGCTGGGTCGCAGCACAGCCCTGAACCTCCATAGACTCCAATATTTCATTGACCAAACAAACTCATGTGAAGAACCTCACATGGTGGCATCCTTGGATGCCATCAAGGACTTAGATTCAGTCTACTGGGAATGGTTACTCTCCTCGCTACAGAACTTTGGGTTGGGAAAGGATTCGTCTGATGGTTAAAACTCTTGTATACCTACCCAACAACTAGACTGAAGTCGAGTAGACAGATATCTGGAGTGTGGGATATACAGCGGCGGACCCGCCAGGGTTGCCCTCTTTCACCCATGCTAAATATTTTAGCCATGGAACACCTGTCTGCATTACTACATCAGGAAAAGATAGAAGCGGGCGTTACGAATAGTAGCCAAAAACATCTGATATCACTCTATGCGGATGATGTCCTGCTTTACCTGAGTGTACCACGATATAATCTCCCCACAGTTCTTAACGTGCTTGACAAATATGCTAAGCTATCCGGGATCTCCTTTAGTAAATTAAAGTTCTTCCTCTTCCCCTTGGCTGGTCTCTGTGGGGTGGATGTGGCCGCCTTACCTGATCTGTAACTCCCATAGGAGCCTTACTCCTTTAAATATCTGGGGATTCACATTACGGATACACCAAAGGACAAACACAACCAAACCACACTTCGGATGGTCGATGGCTTCAAGAAATCCATGGGCCTCATTATGACCCTGGCGGTAGGGGGTTAACGGGGCCAGTATAGCTGCTGTCCCCGTAAACCCCCTACTGCCTCATTACGAGGTCTCCTCGTAAAACCAGGCGTCCTTAGTGGGTCCCGCGAGCAGACCAGGATGCAAACAATGGTCCTGTCATTAACAGGCCCGTTGTTTGCATCCTCCCCATTCCCATTGAGCCCTATGGGGGCTCAAATGGGAATGGGGATGTACCGGGTCCGGGTTCCCTGAATGGGGAAATACCGGGCCTGCCAAGGTCAGAATGGGCCGGTATTTCCCTATTCAGGGAATCCGGACCCTGTACCCAGTATGGGGGTAGCCATGCCACAATTAGCGGCATGGCTACCTCCATGGTCATAATGAGGCCCTATATCTTTATGGTCCCGGCTACCACTGTCACTAATGGGAAGAATTGCCAAAGTAAAAATGATTGTCCTTCCCAGGTTCTTATACAGTTTCACAAATGTACACTATTATGTTTGGGTCACTTTCTTCCGCCTTCTTTTATTTGCTAATCAGGAACTTCCTCTGGGGCACAGGACATCACAAGTTGGCCCTCGATGTGTTATCCTTACCTTATAAGGATGGGGGAGGGCAGCTGCCAAAGCTTGAGCTTTATTATCTAGACGCCCAACTGAGTTTTGTCTCAAAATGGTTAGAGGATGTCATCACGCCTGAATCAATATTGCTCCAGCATCTGGTGGCTCCAGACAAGCTTAATGAAGCTTTATGGATCCCGGAGAGCTGCATGAACACCCTCCCAATGCTGGATAGACTGGGTAGGCAGATTTGGTCCAGAACAATGAAGGTACTCAAGGTGTGTCATCCCTACTCGTCTAATGTGCCAATGGTGGCTGATGTGTGTTCGAACAGGGAAGACCTGGGTGTTGCAAGGTACTGGGAGGAATGGGGTATACATACATGGGGGTACATGTATGAAAATGGGCAGTTTAGAGATACCCAAGGGACAGTTCTTGGGGTGGCGAGACATAGATGGAGTGAGCGGCCCGCAGAGTCTGAGGAGACAGCGCTTCTGGCATTGATGTACAGACTCGAGTACGGTTGGAGACCTGTGTCCAGGTTATATGGCTGCCTACTGGGTGGCACTAGCTTAAGGAACCCGTGCCTGAAACTGAGATGGGAGGCAGACTTGGGTTCAGTAATCACTGATATAGAGTGGGAAAGGGCATTTGGATTATGATATGATATGATATGGCATTTATAACGCGCCTAAACACAAGTGTTTCAAGGCGCGACGAGGCAAGGGAGGGGGGAACAAAGGGAGGACAGACAACGATCCTACTAGGCCAGGTGTCATTCAGATCATGCAAGTGCTTGGGATGGAGGAGTGGGAAAGAGCGGGGAGAGGGGTAAGGGACAGTGGAGTACATGGGAATAGATTAAAACGATAGTGACGGCCAGCAGGTGGCAAGTGCAAAGGTAAATGCAAACATCAGGTGTTAAGTGCTGGTAGTGGGACTGTAGGGATACAGAGACAGTCTCAAAGTGCTGGGTTTGCCAGGCAGGCAGTGCAAGTGTGTGTGACTGGCGGGGTGGGGACCTGGGCCCGAGATCAGAGGGTGGCCTGGTAACCCGTGCAGTTTCAGTTTCAGTCAGGAAGTCAGCAGGGGAGAGGAGGAGAAAAAACAAAAGCAAAGAGAAAGGTTTTGAGGTGCTTCCGGAACCGGAGATGGTTCTCCTCGAATTTCAGGGAGGCAGGGAGGCTGTTCCAGAGGGAGGCCCCAGCCGAAGAAAGCTACTGCCGACTCTTTGCTTGGAGAAGCGACTGACCCTGAGGGAGTTGGAGGCGGATGGGCGAAGAGCTCGAGAAGGAAGATATTTAGGAAGAGAGAGTTGAAGGTATTTAGGCCCCAGGCCGCATTTGTCCTTGTGGACAATGCAAAAGGTTTTGAACTTAATCCTGGCAGCCACTGGGAGCCAGTGCAGAGATTTCAGGCCTGGAGAGATATGATCCCTGGGCTTGAGGACAAGGACAAGTCTCGCAGTCCTGTTCTGGATGAAATGTGAAACCAGAATGCAAGGTTCATATTGTTGCAACACAACGGGCTTCACTGCACATACATGACCCCTAGTAGAGTAGCTAAATTCAGTAAAGATACACAGTCGACTTGTCCTGGTGCCATCAGGACAACACAGACCTAATGCACATGTTTTGGAATTGCATTAAAGTATGAGCTTTCTTGTCCCAAATTGAACCGGCCTGCAAGGCGGCTGGTATTAGTCGATACTCCTGGAGCCCGCTGGAGTGCTTACTTGGTGCATACTCCAGACAAGGTAAACACAAACATGTCATCAGTAGTTGTACAGATTCATGGATCTAGCATGCATAATTGTGAAACGACTAATTGATATGTCCTGGATGCTTCCAAATGGCCCCCAACAATTTAAACTATGGCTCCTGGATTTTGAAACTTGTTACCTAACGGTGAGGTGCTCGCTGAAACCTTTGTGGCCTGGAAGGCACTGATCGTCACCATGTTCCACCCTTCTGATAAGAAACCCCCTTGATAGACTTGCCTTAATCACCTTTTTGTAGTGAATGTAGCCCCCAATGGTCTATGGGACATTGTACTCACTAACAGTTCACCCCGGCGAGTGGTCCTGTGTCACACACAGTGCAGTACAATTCTCTACCTAGGAGAGTTGTCTAATTTTTTACGTGATGTGCAAGCCTGGTTAATTTTGGTTAATTTTGGAATGTTTGTTTGCAGTTTGGTCTATATGTATAATGTTTTTCTCTATGTCCTGCCACAGGGCTGGACCATACTGTAACTGTTGATGTACACTGTTTAATTGTTGCTTGTGCTCCTGCATTGTCACCCTTGGCTCTATAATTTAAGAAACACATTTAAAAAGAAATCACTAATATTCTCACAAAATAAATAGATTACCCCACTAGGACCAAACTTTCACTGAAGTCTTTTTAGAGTCCATTCATAGCACTATGCAGCTAAATCTTGGAGTTCCACGTAAATACGTGGAGGAACCAGCTTCATTTACACTATTGCATAGACAGGTACCCTTTGCACAATTTCATCATTTTCATGGCAGAGTGCATAAGTAAAGATAAAAAAGGTGGCATACATGCTTGTACGGGACCCTTTTGAACACTGCCATGCAAAATGAGTACATGCTGCCTTCCACGTGCGAATCGTACGCAGCCCTTATAAACTAAAAAGTCCTGTCCATCCATCTGAGAAATATTGCCATCATATTCAGTAGATTGTGGCCTGAAAACAATATATTACAACTCAGCATTATCTACTATCTCAATGCATTTCAAAGACTATAGAATCATTTTAGTTTAAAGCCTTAACAACTCCTTAAATTAGACGAACTGCACAGGTGACCTATTAAGTCCAAATATCAGGAAATATGCGAATGTGTTTTTCTAAAACTGCTCAGTTCTGAATTTGCTAAACATGGATCAAGTCACCTCTAAAAAATGTGTTTTTCAAAAACTGCTCAGTTCTGAATTTGCTTAACATGGATCAAGTCACCTCTAAAAAAAAAAAAAAACCCTCTCGATCACACAACATGCTCAAACTGCCATCATATTACTACCTGGATGTTTCTTCTTTACATTTTTCATACAGTTGCTTCCTCACAACTCTGATTTTTTGGGGAAAACCACCATCTGCTGGATGATCAGAAGACAGGCATCTGCCTTCAGGGAGGTACACCATCTTTCCTTGTGTGTGTAAAGGATACCCATCATGGAATTATCATCCGAGGTAAAATAACACTTCTTATATTGCTGCATGTATCAGCAACATTGAATCTATCGAATAACCCATTGGGATGTCTAAGACAGCAATGGCCTGGATTTCCCCTTTCTTGAAAATTGGATCTCTAGAGTTAAAATTGGCTACTTTCTGCAGCATCACAAGCAGATTATGGTGTCCCAGATGGATCATGTTTATCCCCTACATCGTTTAACATCTATAAAAACAACTAGATGATCAGATGACTGAATTGGGCACCATATTTCAATCCATGCCAACCACACCCAAATTATTTTTCTCTTAGATTGAGATGATCAGTTACATTTGTCTTGGATTCAATATCCTTTTATAAAGATAGAAACTTGGAATGCTAAGGCTCAGTCTAAACCAAGATAAGTGCAACAATTTCTCAGTAACTTCTCGTTACTGATTAAAGCCAGCCTTCGATACGTACTTGATGTTTTTAAGGCTAATCAAGCTTTTGTTTTCTGACGAACATTCTCTAAGTTAGGAATGTACCATATGTTGTGGCAACTGAACACACCACACACCAGGACACATCCTGAAACATACAGTTGCACGTACAGTAATGCATACCTCCAAGAACACACCTATCACTCCATTCCTCAGAAATGTATACTGGTCAACAGTTCAATCTAGAAAGGTTTTCAAGCCTTTCGTAGCATCACATAAAACTCTCTAGAGCGCTGCATCTGGATATTTAAAAAAATGTGTAAAATGGTATATGCCATCCCAGCGTCAGAGAGGTGTCACAAGATTTTCCATCATGTCTACATGATACAAATTATCCTAAGCTTTCTGGAGATTTTTTACTCTCCTTGTGACTAAATCATGGAATTGTCTTCCTGAAGATGTTAGATCTAAAAAGAACCACTACCCATTTTAGAAAGAAGGTGAAACATATTTATTGTGATGTGAAAGCTTTTTTCTGTTCCGTGTTGTAGCTCTTTGTGCTCCATGCTTTTGGAACTTTTCTCTCACCCAATATTATATATTGAAATAAGTTTTAGAAAACTCGTTTTTAAATTGCTCTTATCTTTCTTGAAGGGCACAACATTTACTCTTCCCTTTCCTCCGTCTTAATTTCTTTCTTGTCGAGCTTGGATAATGAGCATTGAGATACCCTTCAGGGTTGAATGCCGATACAAACCAAAGGCAAGCATACAGAATACCCAATCCTTGGCCTGTCAAGATAAATGTATCCATCAAAGGTTAGGGAAAGACTGTGTGGGTCGAGGGCAGGCGGGAGAAACCTACTTTTCTTGGACCTATCTGCCTGTATCAGTTTTCACTGGGTTCTATCTCCCTGTACATCTATGAACTCTAATTTCTCGTGCAACCTTACCACATCCTCCCACCACGTCTTCTCTCTCTCCTATCTGCTCCTCCCTTTCTCCTCTTCCTCTAACACATGTTCTATGAACCTCACAGAGTATTAATAACAAATCATGAAACCCTGTAAGTTTTATGATTACATTGTCGCACTATTTTGTACAGTAACAATACAAAAAAGACTATCACACATCTATCAGCCGTGTGAGCCCAGTTCAGCTGTGGAGAATGATGAGTATTCTCATCCTCCGACCCCGCAGTCAGGCTACATTTTCTTCTCCCAGCAAGTCTCTAGTCTAGGTGTTTGATTTTCTTTGTTCTTTTGTGACGCTAGATACCACCATCCCCAGGGAGACACCCATTATATAGGAAACTGTCAAATGGCACACCCATTCACAAAAGGAGTAGCCTCACATGAGGTTGCTGCATTCCTAAAGGGCATTTGATTTAATTAAGAAGGGAAGGGGCAAGGTTAGTGTAGACAGGCTGGAGGAAGGTTCCGCCATCTTGTTTCTCTCTGCCTCTATCTTTGCTTCCTTTTTCCGTTCCCTTCATGTAGCACAAAACACTTAAGGTGTGATGTCACCAAGGCCTCACTCCTATCTGGCCTGGCCGGCCATGGCTGATGTAACGTGCCCAACCCGTGCTTTTCTTCGTCTGCCTGCTTGATGCTCCTTCAAGACCAGCTGCCTTGGTTGCTCACGGCATCTTTTTCTGTTTCCACAAGGTAAGCACTTCCTCACTCCTTGCACTGGCCATGCACCCTGCATTCTCGCAAGCCCATCTAGCCTCTCCTCCACCCCTATGGCCATGCTCATTGCCCTGTCCTGTCCCTGATCCACTACCGTGATTGGATCTTCGCCTTGGGACCTGCCCACACAGGATTCTTTCTGCCCACCAGCCGGACACTTCTCCGGTGTGCTCCAACCATCCCCACCTTGACTCTTTCATCATCTCTGTCCTGATCCAGATCATTGTCATGTTCATGCACTGTTCTCTCCATGCTCTTTACCTCCCTTCCTGTTTGCCGCTCCTGGTTCCCTACAAGGGCTCCTTGCCATGACTATATCAGTCTTGCTTCTCGACTGCTCCATAAACTTTGACTCAGCTCTCCGTTGCTACCTGCAGCCACCAACTGTGCATTAACTTCACTCTGCTGCCATGGCTTCCGAAGCCTATTTCCCTGGTCCCTGATCTGATGTACCCCAGTATTTTGCTCATGGTTTTAATGTTCTCTGTAATTTTTCCAGTGTTGTTGCCATTCTTTCTCTGCAACCCTGTCACTTCGCTTCGCTGCTGCCTACTTACTGTGACAGTATACTGTTATTGCTTACATTGATGTGGCATTATTCCTCTGCAGCCCTATTACTCTCGCTGCTGCCTACATACTGTTGCATCATGTCTGTATCACCTTCCTCCTCTCGTGCACTTCCCTCCCCCTCTAACTCCTTATTTAGTTTTTCATGTTGCACATTCCAAATCGTCTCACGATTTAGTCAGCATGTTTTTGTTTGTTTTCTTCCCTCCCCGCTTCCTGCTCTTCCCCTCATCCCACTCTTCCACATCTCTCATACTATAGCACTTGCATGTTCCGAATGTTTGAATACATTTTAAGAACGTTTTTGTTTTTGTTTTCTACCTTCCTCATCCCTGTACACCCCCTTGTCTTGGTGTGCCTTGAAACACAATTTTTGCTGTATAGTGCGTGTTACAATTGACCAATAAATACATAAATAAATAAATAGCACTTATTCCAAGGACAGGGATTGGGCCCTTAAATCAGACCTGTTTTTGTCCAATCGCATGTAGACGTTTGCATTTAAAAGATGGCATCCCTCACGCCTTCTTTGATTCACTCTTGAACATAAACCTAAGAAATATTTAATTGAATCTCTGTTGGTTGGGGAAGAAGTCCTTCTCAAAGCTCTCCCTGGGGGTGGGGACTGAGTGCTCAAGGCAGAGCACATTCTGCTACCTAACCATCCACAAGGTATATTGTGGGTGGCCTGCTGCTGGAACAAGACCTGCTTCTCTGACAACCACAATTGTACCCAGAACCTCACTGTGCTGATGGACCATTGCAGTTTTGTGCCAGACTCCCTCATACTGGGGCACTTGAGAACATCCCTGAATCTTACCCCTGAATCCTTGGACTGGGATTCACAGCAACCTGAATGTGAAGACAACCAGGACCCTTATGTGTTTGCCATGAAACCGATTTGAACCGTGTTTCGACCTCCATTAACACAGTTGAACCAACAGGACCCACTGGTTCTGCCTTTGGCACTCACCTCATCCATAAACACTGGGTTGTACCTCTCCAACCAGTCTGCCACCGCACCTGTTGGGCATGTTGTTGCCTAAGCTCCAACAAGAAGCCATTGCTGCACCTACACCCTTGCTTTGAACGAACCACCAGCATCTTTGTTTCCAGTCTTCATCAACAGTCCACCAGACCCTTAGGGGTACCTTGAAACTCTGACCTTTGAGCACAGCATTGAATTGGCCGACTCAAACTATGTATCCATTCACTAGCATCTTCGCCTTAACCCCAACTGTCAAAAATATCCTGGTTGCTCTCATCAACTACACTTTGTTGAGCATCTCTTCAAACCACAGCGAGCCTCAACTGGGCTTGATGCCTTTGTGTCCCAAGCAGAACCTGTCACCCGTTGAGTCAAACCAACTGTTCATTGCCATATCTCACCTGGAATTGCTTGAAACATTAAGTCAAGCAATGATCTGACCCAGTGGTTACCGAATGACTCGAACTGGCTCAACATCGAGTTGCTGCATCATTGTACCACTCCTGAGATAATCAAGCTAAATTTTGATCCATCACCAGACCTCGACTCTAACTGATGGAGTGTGATACACCAATCCTAACCAGCAGTTACCACTCCTCGAACCAGACCTGATCTTCGAACTGACCCTAGTGAGCCATCTGAACTGCATTGCTTGAATGCCGTCCTCGAACTGCTTTGAGCTACCGTCTTGAACCAGCTTGACACCCAATCCCCACTTGGGATTACACAAACTGCTACACCCAAGCTTGTCTCGATCAGCTCGCACAACACTGAGAAGCCTGGTTCAATGCTGTTGAACCGCAGAGTGGTTTTACTGACGGTTAACTGCCCCCTTCGTCCAGTTTTGTACCATAAAGACTGGTTAGGCCACTTAAACCCCTTTACGCACCAGGACAGACCCTTTTTTGCAAACATTGTGGTTTTGAGAGCACCCAATATGCAATCACTATGAAACCCATTTCATCACATTTTCTTCAATTCATTTTAACTCATTCCAATGGAAATATAGGTGGGTTTGGGTTGGGGAATTTATTAAGGTAGGGACCTAGGAGGGCGCTTGGGGGAGTCTCCACCTGCATTTATTTTCAAAAAAATATGTTACAATTTGGAGAAAAAGAAATTCGATGAAATGAGCTACACAATGATTCTTTTGATGAATTAATTTAAATCTGTGGTTTTTACTTTCCTTTAACACCTGATTCATTATCCAGAGTGCTTCATCCTCCTGGCTTTGCATAGTCTGTGTTCTTTCCTCACGGATGGTTTTTGTTTAGTGTTTTTCTAGTTAGTTATTTTTGCAGGTGGTGTGTTTAATTAAAGTATATATATTTGTATGCAACCTTTATTGAGCATTTCCTTTGTTTTGGACTGTTGTACTATTTAAGTTTGGGTTGCTACTGGGTCACATTCACACCCCTCTTGAGAGTATAGCCATCCCTTGGCCCATGTTACCACTAAAGGCGAAGTAGGTTCCATCTTTTCCCCAGTAATCTTCACTCTATACATGGAGCCTTCCTCGCCACTCTACATCCACCAATACGCAATGACACACAGCTATACCTCAATATCTACTCCATCAAGGACATCCATAGGCTCAAATCCTGCCTCTCGATGATCCAGTCTTGGATGGCCAGTGCGTACTTGAAGCTCAACCCCTCCAACGCCGAATTCCTACTCCTCACCTACAACACCAAACACCCAGACATGCAGACATGTCTATCAACCATGAACTCTGAGGGCTTCATACTCAAGCTCACCTCCTGCACCAAGTCCCTCGGGTTCCACATCGACAAACACCTCTGCTTAAAGACACAGATAGCTAGGAAAACTCAGATAGCTTCATATCAGCTCTGCCTACTGGAACAGTTCAAGCCCTTCCTCCCTCTGGAAAACTTTAGATCCACTGTTCAAGCACTGGCCCTATCCCACCTGGATGGGGGAAATGCACTCCTCAAAGGCCTCCCATCATCCTTCCTTTTGCCCCTCAGAAGTATCTTACATGCGACTGCACGCCTCATCAAGGGTCTCTGCAGATACGATCTCATCACCCCAGCCCTCATCAACCTTTAATGACTCCAACTGCATGCACAAATCACCTTCAAGTCTTTCTGCATCATCTGTAAGGCAGTTGCCCTCAAGTCACCCAGATACCTTGTGGATACATTTAGAATCTGTGGCAGGCAGTGCACCACCACAAGCTAGGACACGTGCAGACTTGAAATCCACTGCTGCAAAAAAGGAAGGACTATGGAACCTCCTCCCCATCGGCATCAGAATTGCTCCCAGGTTCCGACAATTCAGAAAAGAACTCAAGACCAATATCTTCATTGAGTCTCTCAACCTCAACACCTAGGCCATCATGTTGCCCTTCGTTCCACCTGACTCGCTAGATACCACCTTCCCCTATCCTCCCTGCCACCCGGTACAGCTGTACCCCTCCTTTGTGCCTCTCTGTATCCTACCCGCCGCTGTATATCTGTTTTGTTGTTACCACTGAAAAGCGCTATGTTATGCATCTGTACTCTTGTATACGTCTGTAAAGTGCTCCATTGTGTATCTGCAATATGGTATACCTATGTAAAGTGCTTGGTTGCTTCTCGAAGCTAGGTCCGCACTCAATAAATACAATGATAACTATAATAATAATAATGAATATATCGCTCTACTGTGCTTGTTTTTTCTTTATGATTGGTATCACCCTTGTCTTGTAGCAGTTTGAGGGCTGAGTATTAGGCTCTTTAGCTACTGCTCACCCTTGCACCCTTGGACTCCTGCAGAGCAGAGGTCACTTCGTCACAGGACCTGCATATATTCTTAATGGACAGAGGTCAGGCCTTTCCTCAGTCGCGACATTGTGAGCACCAGCGGCAGCCAAACGAAGCTAAACTAATTGACGAAATGAGGTCTACTTTTCCAACTAAAGCATTGCTCTGGGAATACACTTAGCTGGGAACACACGCGCTGATCTGAAGATGAGTTACGATGCTCTGGGCTCATAAAATATGAATAATGGCCTCTCGGGGAAGCTTGCACATTCCTCCCACTGACATACTTTCGCAGACATAGAGAGGCTGCCATTCATAGAAGAAGTTGCGCATTCAGGAAAGTAAACGCTGGATCGTACAACAAGAACTATATGTGTAGACCTGTACACAGTGTGTAGACTGTCATCATTTCCTTGCCTTTATTAATAAACAGACCTCCACGTCGAGCCTTTCATCATCGCATTATATGAACATACTTTTAATACTAGAAGACCCGTGAGAACATATGACTTCATCCTCCTGCGTAGTGTGTGAAGGTTTGGGAAGGCTGTGTGGTCGTTCATAGTTTTCCGAGTGAGTTAGTCAGTGAATGTGATCATTTGAAGCTCGCACTGCCTTTATGCCAGTTCCAGGTTTTGTTTTTTTCATTTTCCAAAGTCCTTTTTTATTCAAAATTATTCACATATAAGTTATTAGTCTCAAATGGTTTGCTCACATCTTAATCAAAACGTGCCTTATGCAGAGGTTAACTCTCTGAGTAGAGCTAGTATGAAGATATTTCTAACATAGTATTCTGAGGTTAAAACCTGTGAGATTATGGCCCTCGTTATGAGTGTGCTGTTCCGGGAAAAATGCGGTAATTCCAGATCCGGCATTTTTCCCAGACCGGCATACTCCGACTTTGCTGGTAGGGGCAGTGTACTACCGGCAGGCCAGACCCCTGCCGGCAAAGAATTGCCCCTATCACCGACACTGTTACTACCGGTCCCGCTGATAGGGGAAAACGCATTCCATAGCGTCCTGTGGGACTTCATGCAATGGGAACTTACCGCCGTTACCGGCACCCACAATATCCCAGTAACAGCGGGATATCGGGCACTAGAAACGTTAAGGCGAGTATGTCAGTAACCCGCCGGTAGCACTGGCGGGTTACGTCAGACTCCTAATGAGGGCAGATCTGTCTTTAATACAATGGGCCTTATGACTGATGAATTACTATGTTTTGTATATGTGTCCTTTTTGTCTGCTGTATTTCACCACGATCAATATATGAAATCCTTTAAAAATGAAACATATCTTAATTTTCATCTTTGCACTATGGGGATCATTTTGGATGTGCACAAATTGTGCACGGAGAAGAGCACTTATGCTTGCACTTTCAAGTAATTACCATGGCATTTTGATTGTTTGCATGCTGAGGTGTAAATAATGCAAGGAATCCCTGGCAGTTAAGGGATTCATGCATGTTTACACCTCAACCTGCAAACTTTCGTAAATGCTGCCTCCGATATCCATGTCTGGACTTTTTTATTTTTAATGACAAAATGATGTGGGAAATTTTCTTTTTGAAAGTGATATCTGCTAATTAGACCCTGCTTTCATAATTTTCCATGCCAAAATAAAAACTGCACGTATTTACCTTGATGTGACCATTCCTACTGATTGATCCTACCACCCTGTATGTTGATTTGGTATTGCTAGTCATGTTTGGTTGTCACTGGAACATCACTGGTGGGGCCTGTGCCTGAAAGAAAAGTCCCATTTAAGGTATAGGGACTTTTACACAGATGGCCTTTCCTAGGCGGAGCCCAGGCCCCGGAGCACCCACGTACTCGGTGCCTCTGGCTGCGACAATCACCTGACATCTCAAGCATCGTCCTTGCAGTGGCAACATGGCAGGTTCAAGGGTCACATGTGCATTCCTGAACACAAAGTTCCAAATCCCAGAGCTGGATTTTAACTGAATGCACCTCTGATTCAAACTATCATAATTGTGAATCCAAGCAGCTTAGTGGCAGATAAATATCTAAAAATAAGACATTTCTGGTTTTGACAAGGTGACTACTGTGTTTACACAACTATACAGCCACAAACATTCGATGCAATTCATTGTCAGGTTGGTGAAGATTCATGGCAGGGCCTGGTGTGTATTACACCATCTCAGCTGTTTGTACCCACAGCAACTATATTGGGTCCAGCCCAGGAAACCCTCCTATGACCCCATTGGCAGAGCTGTCACTTTTCTTCAAGTCTTCAAGGACCGTCCTGCCATTCCAATGGCCCCCTCACACCATGGTGCTGATTGCTGGAGGTCTTTTGAGGTAGGAGGACAGAGGGATGGTTGGATTTAGTATAGCGCTGAGGAGAGTTGCAGTCCACAGGGGGTCTGAAGATTTGGAATTTGGATTTTGTGCTGGCTCTTAAACCTCCTCTCTCCGCCCCACTTCCTGCAGGTAAGGCACTCTGGGTATGACACCAGCAGGCAAAGCAAACTTGTTAAAACACCCAGTATTTGACCCTCAACAGTAGGCTTGATGTGGACCAATCCACTGTACATTTCCCCTATATAATTGGGGGAACAATCTGTGTAGTTGATTCATCTTTCGAAACTGATTGAAGAAAGATTCACCTGGAGCTCTGTTGAGTGTACAGTCTGCCCCAAAGTCATAGAGTAGAAGACACGGAGCTCCAAAGAAGAGGCAAGCTCTTCTCCCTAACCATCCCCATGGCATATTTGGTATGGTCAGCTAGCTGGACAAGGCCTACTGCAACTCAGACATGGGTACCCGGAAACTGCTCATTCGAGTTGACTGAACACTGCATGTGAACTCTCCATACCTTCCTGGTTGGAAGGGCAGAAGAAAGGGGTTACCTTGGACTGGATCTCCCAAAGACCAGAAAGTAGTCCAAAGTCTGGTAACTACCTTAAGATGCATTTCAAGCAAACTCAACTAAGCTTGACTCATTTTGATCCACCGCAGGACCTACTGTGCTGCTTTTGGCACATCAAGTGCATTGAACTACTTATCAGCTCTTCGAGCCATCTAGACAGCGTACTCACTCAACCTGATGGAAACATCGACTCACTTGTTTCGAGTGGCAAATCAACCTAGCAGTTACAACCACTGACCCAACTTGGTGGAAGATATTGTGGGGGAAAGTTTGAAATGAAAATTGTAATGTTATCCCATAGTATACTGCTGTATTAGAATATCGAGTAGCTACTGAAAGCTGCCATGTTCAAACAACTGATTCTTGCTTGTGCGAGGGGAGGCTTTAAGCTTTACAGCACATGTGCTTGCGATGAAGGCTCTTTGTCTATGATTGCCTCCACATCTCTCACTTCTGACATGTTTCCCTTTTGGCATATGGGAGCTTGTTTTGGGCTCCCTCTTTCTTAGGAAAAGTTGCTTTAGTAGACGGAAGTCATCATACTGTAAACATGCTCGTCAGCCTCAGATTGTGTGAGAACCTTTGGAGAGTAGATTCAGTTCCACTACATGTATCACTTTATGCTGCCCTTCCTGATAACACTGTCTTATGTGTAAGAACAAAGCTGGTATCAAAGACTTGGATAGAGGATCATTGTTCCCTGTTTGCAACATTGTTTCAGTGTGAGTCCTTTGCCATGTCTGGAACACCCCTTTCATTGAAATGCATGTGTTCCTTTGGGTATAAAAGAACAGCGCTTGTAGGTGCCTCAAGGTCTCGTACTGTCATTGGTTTGTTATTTTGTTCTGTTGCTTGCTTATTACTAACGAATGGTTCAGCAATCCATAGGATAGTCAGTGGTCAGTTTTCCATGACAAGTTTAGTGCCGTGACTCGGATTCCCACTGCTATGCAGCCATATCCAAGGGTCACCGGGCACACCTCCTGGTGATCCCTGTGCGCCCAAAGATTTGAGTAAGGTGAACAGAGCAGATGCACAAGAAGACCCAAACCGAAAACCGTTGGTTGGTGAACACAGATAATTGCATTTGTGTATTGTCTTGGCTTGTATGGTATTGTCTGAAACGGGTTGGGGTAAATGTTGGTCTTTGGTTAAAGAATTCTGAAATCCGAAACCTGAAATCTGTTGTGATAATCTAAGGATACAGGAGGTAAGGTACCCTGCCTACAGAACTGTTTATCTGAATACAAAAAATCAAAGCAGTTGGCCACCACAATTTAGAATAAAAAATAAAAACAGTGCATCCATAATCACTATTGAGTTAAGAAAACATGAGACCGCTGCACTGGTCAGAGTAGTGTAGTAATGAGACAGGGACTAGGATGAATGTCTTCTGTATAAGTGTGAAGAAAATATTTTGGATGAGAGCTCCCTGATTTCCCTGCAGTCATCTGAATCTGGTCAACACCTGTGGGTGTCAGTGAAATGTCTGTACAAGGGGAGGAACAGAGGTTAGGTGGGGATACCAGAGCCTGGGAGAGACGTGGCAGAGTGGTCAGCTATAAGCCGTACCAACTCTGCAGCCACAGGGCATGATAGCATCTTGAGGTAGACAAAGTTAGGAACGGACCTCGGTCTGTAATAAGTCATACCTTATCTTACCCAGAGAATGGATTAGGTCGCTCTAGACAAGAGCCACTTCATACTAAGGGAAGTACAGCATACTTCATGTTTACTCATTACTCACCCAAAACATGCAAGCACTGGCTAATGGAACAAATGTACACAGAGAGAGTCACCTAGACACTTCCCCAAAGAAGGCAACTTGTCTTAGATAAGATAAGGAACCTACGCAAGGAATTAGAGAAGAAAGTTACATGTGTGCAACAGTGGCATTGCGATAGCTATCTTGACTGGTATACCAAAGCTACTAATAGACAGATTGAGTTCAAGACCCGGGCACTGAAAGACACCAAGCACAAGCTCCAGGAACATGTTAAGTGCCCGATAAGTGAGTACTCCAATCTGCAGGTACCGGGTCACAAACCGGATACAAACAATTATATTCTGTAATCCAAGGGGAGCCCCGCCAAAGGAAAGTCCCAAAGATATTCTGGGCACTTACAACCCAGCCATTTTAAATGCTGCACCCGACCATCTACCAGCAAGCACAGACTCTACTCAACTGCCAACCTATCATCAGTCTACACCAATAAACTCTATTGTCAGCCCGTTTGCCACTGAAATACAAGCTCAGATCTCCAAACCATTTTCGTCTTCCTCAGCCACACTTGAAGGGTTCCCGAATTTGACAGCTAATACCAATACTGGTGCAGTCCCGCTCCGACAGTTACCTGGAAGAGGTGATACTTTAGTTACTGTACACGTTCCCTAGAGCGCTATCAATTTATTTATTTAATATCATTCCGAGACTCCCAAAGAAGAAACCTTCAAGAAGAGCTCCAGGTTATAATAGACTGTTCTCACTCTACGCATCTTGATTTGAATCAGTTGTAGTGCGCAATGCTGCCAACGGATACATTTACCATACTGAATGTGTGCACCAATCAGCCAGCTGAAGAAGCTGCCACTTCTAGTGACCTGAAAACCTTTTCTGATAGTCTGGTACAAACTATTACTGAAATGTGTCCTCAAAAAACTGATTGGTCTAAAATGAATGTATGCAAGCAAGCCAAGGGTGAACATCCTGCAGAATATCTTGAATGTTTGAAACAATGTTTAGAACAATACTTTGGGATTGATGATGTAGCCCTATAGTACCTCAACCTGTGGTGGCTCTCTTTGTTATGGGTTTGCAACCAAATTTATCAAATGGAATTAAGACACAGCTAATAGGATGGGAAGGAAAGGGTTTGGAAGAGGTTTCACTAGCTGCACAGCGCTTTCATGAAAAGGTCGAAAGGCAGAAAGAAACTACTGAAGCCAAACTTATGGGGTTGCAGCCACAGAGTTTACAATCTCCACAGGGAAGGGGAGGGTTCCGCCCCTAGGTAGGGGACAAGGTTGAAGACAGGGAAGATGGAGAGGAGCTCCCCAATCATATGAACCATGGCAAACTGCTGTGGGTTATTTCACAAACACATACAGTGATGAGTGCAACTAGTGCCAAGATTTAGGACACTGAAAAGATGAGTGTCCACATCGACCTCAGTGTGAAGAGCAAGGCGGACAGCCAACTGCGCCAAGTGGCATGATAAGGTACCAGCCTCCACTGCCACCACTTTGGACTAACGGCTTTGAATGCCAAGTGGTCTCTGAACTTGTTGCACCACTCCTACTGATTGACCCTACCACCCTATATGTTGATTGTGTTATTGCTAGACAAAATATTTCATGTTTGTTTGTCACAGGAACATCACGCTGCACACTAAAAGCTGTCTGAGTTTTCATGAATGAAATATGTAATGCTGTAGGTATAGGGGTAAGCCAATACCTCATCCTGTGACTACTCCGCTTATGGTCACTTTTGGTCCAATTTCTGACCAACATGCATTCTTGCTGTGTCCATGTTCTCCTGTGAATTTGTTTGGATTCGATTTATTTTGGTATTTACTGTTCCCCTGATGTTGTTTGACATCCCGGCTCACAGAGGGCAAAAGGTGTGTGTAGTATTACAGGAATCACCCATTTGAACCCTGGGGATCGGACCGACACTCCCTGCCAATGACAAGAACTGCTGGACCGAGTCCCAGTCAAATTATGGTAGACCGATGCAAATGATGCTGGTTATATGGTCAATGCTAAGTCAGTCAAAATTCTGCTAATCCCCTGCCATGTGTACCTCAGAATCTTATTTCTCAACAGGCTAAAGAAGGCATTCATCTTGAAAATAGAATCCTTTCTCCAACAAGGTATTATTGCATCAACCCAAGGCCCCTCTGATTTTGACCACAAAGATGCCAGGTAAAGAGATTTATCATTTTATTCATGACCTACGTGCAGTTAATATAGCTGTGTTACCTGCTTTCCCTGTTGCACCTAACCTGGCTACTATCCTGTTATGCATTCCATATTCAGCCAAGTACTTCACTGTTCTAGATTTGTGTTCAGTATTTTCTTTCCGTACCTACAAATCCCGACAGCCAAAATCTGTTCACATTTACCCATAAATCTATGCAATATATGTTCACTCTGCTTCCTTTGGGATACCTAGAAAGCCCTTTCTGTTCTCCCAAATCTTAAAGAAAGATCTTGACTCAGTTTAGTTCCCAGGAAGGTCGACGCTGGTGCATACCTGAATCATCTGCTCCAAGCCTCCCCCTCCCTGGGAGCATGTGAGGAAGACTCTCTCATTCTGTTGAAAGTGCTTGCTAAAAAGGATCACAAGGCGTCTAAAGATAATTTACACTTGTGGCTGCCCCATGTTCAATACCTGGGCCATGAGGGGTCCTCAGGATGGCCAGTGAATGTAAACAGTGGGTCTGGGGATGTGTATCCAAAGTTAAGCCCCTTCAGAACCTCATGCATGATTCAACTCTTGAGCCCCTGCCATGGCCTCAGAAACAGAAGATGCTTTTGTCAAGATTAAGCAAGCAGTCTCAATGGATTCAACTTTAGGTTTGTCAGATTATAGTAAGCTCTTTGCGCTCTATTGTGACGAGTGCAACATAATAAGAATCAACCTGCATCGTACCACAGCATTACTTTAGATCCAGGAGCCATGGGACTTCCAGCTTGTCTGCGAGCCGTCACCACTGTCGCACTTTTGATAGAAAAGACTGACTAAATGGTGCGAGGCCATCCTGTCACCATTGAAGTTTCGCATGCTGTGTTGTCATTACTGCTTAAGGGGAAGACACTGCATGTGTGTGTCGAATTCCTGCCTTACCCGAAATGAAAATGTGCTTATTTCTGCTGCCAATTTAACTTTGGACAGATGTTAAGTCCTGAACCCTGCTTCCTTGCTGCCAACCCCACAGAATGGGCAACCGCATGACTGTGAGGTTGTTGTGGAGAAGCTCATGTCTCCACAAGCTGATTTTTCAGATGTGCACCTGTTGAACGCACATCTGATCCTCTTCATGGATGGCTCTTGTATCCATATTCCAGAAAATAGGGAATTGTTGATTACCTATGGCAAAGCCAGCACTGACTCCAGGTATGCCCATGGGGTAGTCCACGATTTCAGAGTCCTTTGGAGTCAGTACAGGATTTAACATCCACAGGCACCCCAACATTGAATGGAAAATATGTCAGACTTATTGAATGCATTGTTGCTCCTGCAACTGTAGCTATTGTTAAATGTAAAGGACAGAATCCCTCTTAGTCATTCACATTGCAAGGAAATACACTAGCAGATGGTATTTGTATTTGTATTTGTATTTTATTTATTTATAAAGCGCACCAGGCCCAAAGGCATCCGGGTGCATCACTTAGGTCCCAACAGGGAATGAGCAGACAGGAGCATTACATGATTTACAAAGTTACAAAGATTATGATATACATACAAATAAAGTACAGGATAGTTAGTTACATATTTACAGAGGGGTGAGGCAATGAGCAGTCGCAAAAGTGGGAGCTAGTGAGTGGTCGGAGGCAAATCTTGGGCAGATAGCCAGGTTTTAGCCATGTTTTTGAAGGTCTGGAAATATGGATCAGCTCTTAGTAGGTTGGGAAGCGAGTTCCACAGTTTCGCCACCAAGAAAGGGAAGCTGGTCACACCAGATCTTTGAAGGTTGATGCGGGGTATGGATAGGCAATACGTCTGGGCGTTTCTGAGGGGTCTGTTGGAAGTGGGAATGGAGAATCTGTTGGCCAGGTAGCTTGGTGCTTGATTTGAGAGGCATTTATGTGTGAGAGCAAGTGTTTTTCCAGCTCATTCAGTGGCCTTAAATGGACCCCTGACTCCCAATGAAATTCTTGTTTACCAATCTGGCAATCCTCCAAGACCAAGCCCCTGAAGCCAAAAAGGTGACCAGGATCCTACTGTGTGGTAAATTGGGAGTAGATGTCCTGTGGTGTTCCTCAGAAGGCTACCTGGTGGCTACCAAGGTACTCCTACCCTACCTGGTCCATGAAGCTCATGGCTTAGCCCATTCAGGTATAAATGCTATGATCCCTCTATTGAATCGAGATTGGATGGTTCCTGGTTAAGCCTCCAAGGCTTAGGGTTATTGTGAGAATTGTGTTACATGTTTGACACATAATGTTGGGAGAGCGGTACCCACAAGGCTGTCTGCATGTCCCATTCCGGAAGGTCCCTTCAGGCACATAGAGACAGACTTCATGCATCACCCCACCTGCATCTACTTTACATATTGCTTAGTTATATTGGACGTATTCTCTGGGTGGTTAGAAAGGCAGATGCTGTTACAGTGGCTAGAAAGTTGTTGCCAGAGGTCCTAGCTTGATTTGGATTGCCTCTCAGTATCCACAGTGACTAAGGCACCCATTTTACTGGTCAGGTGATTAATGAGGTGTGCAAAGCTCTAGGTATAGCTCAATAGTTCCATTGTGCTTATCACCCGCAGTCCAGCGTGTATGTAGATCGTTGCAACCCGAGATCTTAAGTTCAGACTGTCTAAAGTGTGAAAAGAGTGTGATGAAGCAAGAGATTCAGTCACTTCTCCTCAAAGGGGAGCCTTTCCTTGTGAGGCTACAGTGGTGAGCCTGCTATGTAATACTCTCCCTACTGGTGGTGGTATCGGGGATCTTCACCTGGAGTGACTCCCCTTTGGGAGACAATGACTCCCGATCCGCAGAGGCATTCCCTAGAACCCTCTCTTCAAGAACAACAATAACATCAGAATTCCAGAGACATTAATCGAACCAAGCCACTGTTTGTTACTGTGAGATAAGACTCAAAATCCAAACTGAGGAGCAATGTAGTAAAATTACTGTAAAGAAGAAGAATGTTGGGCGAGAATTATCGATTACTCAATGGTTGGGAGCCAACACTACTGTGACGAAGAAGAATGAACAAATAATGAAGAGTGATCAACAGAAATGGAGAAAGGACTGTAATCCTCTGCTGGGGAGGACCCAACAGTCAATCATAAAAAGAGAAGATGGACTACTGTCCATGAAAAGTGAAACCCAGGCGTTTCAAATCAGCCAAGCTGGGAGTGCTGAGAGAGACTGGGAGATCCTCGGTCAGGAGAAAACCACAAGCTGTTGCGGGCCAGAAGCACCAAGGAAGCAAGGCGTCACCCAGGAGAGGTAGATTGTTCAGTCTGGCAATAACGCCGAGACCTGGGGAGCACAGGTGCTGCAGAGCCTTGGAGAAGAAACAGAAGGAGTCAGAGTGGAAACAAAAGCCATCGAGTAGATACTACAAGCTGCCATTGTTTAAATATCTGTTTCTTGCTTGTGTGAGGTGCGGCATTAGGCTTTACTGCACATGTCTTTTCGATGAAGGCTTTTTGCCTAGTGTGTTGCTATGCCGCCTACACATCTTTCGCTTCTGATTTATTTCCCTTTTGGCATATGTAAGCATGTTTTAGACTCTTGCTTTCTTAGGAAAAGCAGCTTTAGTAGATGGAAGTCACTATAGTGTAAGCATGCTCTCCTGACTCTGATTGTTAGTAAATCTTTGAGGAGTATATTCAGTTCCACTAAATGTATCATGCTGTGCTGTCCTTTCTGAGAACACTGTTTTACACGCAAGAACAACGCTGGTGTCAAAGATTTGGATAGAGTGGCTTTGTTCCTGTTTGAAACATTGTTTCAGTATGATTCTTTGTCCTGACTGGACGTCCCCTTCCATTGAAATGCTTGTGTAGCTTGGAATGGGGCTTGGAGAGAGAGGGTGTTCTCACTTGTGCCGAAGTCTCGTACTGTCATTGCTATGTTTTTTGTTTTTTTTGTTGTTTGTTTTGTTGCTTGGTAATACATTGTTCACCAATCTGCCAGAATAGTCCATGACAAAATCGACTCGACCCATCTCGAATGCCGACTTGATCTAAAGGAAGCACTTACCTCAAACTGTTTCAACGCAGACTCACTATTGGGAAAGCATAACTTGAGCGTCTCCACACCAGCTTGACTGCCGTAAAGCACCCACAAGCATGTTTTACCACTGTTGATCCCCAAAGACAAGAAACCTAAGGTATTTGAAAAGGCAGCATCTGCCTAGTCCACCTTGAAGGACCCATGTGACGTTTAAGCCCCCCTCTCTATCTTTTGAAAGAAATCTTCAATAGCTTTGACATTTGGCTGCTGCCATCCTTGTCTGAGTACCGCTGTCTAAAAACCCAGTGGGCCCATTTATCTTAAAGTATGCCTTCTCTGTGTTGTCTCTTAAATGGAATGTCCAGCAGTTTTTTTGAATATTTATGTGCATTTCTTTTGTCTGTTAATATCCTTTTTTCATATAGCATTGTTTGGACAATCATATATTTCCACAGTATTATTGTCGCTTGGATTGCTTCTGTACCAGCTTAAACCAGTCCTGTAGAGTATGGCCTGCCCACCAGCCAGGGCTACTCCAAATGGCAAAGGAGGTAAACCTGTGGGGTTTTTCATGCTCCATCTTTATCTGTGGCATCACTGCTAGTTTAGTAGCAGTGTGGTAGTAGAGTAGGCACTTTAGCAGCTACTCACCCCTGTACTCCTGCAGAGCAGCACTCATTTCGCCCCTCATGGATTCGTATAAAATCAGCTTTTTTTCAGAAGGTAAGAAACACATGCTGATTTCATAGCAATCCTAAGCATCTTCATTCGTATGAAAATCAGATGCAGGCAAAGATGATGTTGGTTCTGTGACACTGAGCAAACTAGTGTCGCAGAATGAGTAATTCCGAGCCATGGCACAGTGCATACACAGCGTGTGTAGAATGTTTTTTAGGCATGTGTGTTAGCCCAGCAGCCACCAAAATAATCCCCTATGTGTGCAAGGCTGTTGACCTTTTCACCATGTGGTCCCCATCAGAAACCAAAAACATTCTTATGCAGTAAAAAGCCTGGTCAACATCCAATGAAAAACGGTCATAGGCACAACCACCTATTGCAAATGATACACTCTGTGCCCTTCATGTTGCAAGAATGATGAATGCTGCCTGCTGGCGTGGAACGATGGTCAGTTGCTACACAGATGGGACCGTGATATGCAAAACCCAGCACAGACTATATGTAAGCACTCTCCTAAACTCCCCAGTCCCCACAGCAGGTTCTGCATAAAGAGAGTGTCATCTAAATCCTGTTGTTAGTGTTTTGGATCATACAAGTCTCCAGTTTGAGGCCAGGGGATGGGGATGACTTTAGTCTTAGTTTATGCTCCCAGCTCAGTTCCTAGTAGGGTTTGACCCATTCACAGAAAGTCATCATGACTATTGGCACCCATTGTAGCATTCTCCGAAAAGAAGCCAGACTAAATATGATGACAGAATCTGACTCATTCACTCACTCTCCTTGGCAGGTCTGAGTCCCATTGGTGGTCATCCAGGGGAAACGTGTACTGCTGCAATAAATTTAAGGTCCAAAACGTCCAATAACACACATTTTACTAGAATTACATCCCCACAAGCGCTGAAGGGTGATTCGGTTTAAAGTGATTGTTAAACAGAGAACTCCTGTGTCCAAGTGTCTGCGGTCATTTGATGCTATGAGTCATCTGTTTTTCCGTAACATGCAATGAGCCTGAAGCTATTTCCTCTGCTGGCACTCGCACGATGCTTTAGAAGAGCAAAATAGACTGATGGCAAACCTTGGTGTGGGCCTTGGATGGGAGGAACAAGGTGGCATGACAGAATCCATGCAGTATATTTCAGTAGTGTATGAACCCTGCTATTTGTAGCATCAAGAGTGCCAGATATTTATTTTGCCAGTTAATAGTTGTTAAATTAAATATTAACCTTTTATAACGAACCAGATACTAATCACTAAGCGCGGGCAGGGATTCAGACCTGTGTTGCTCGGCGTGCCTTGTTCCCAAAACAGATGCATTGCCCCGGAGGACCGCCCAATTACATCTATTTGCTGTAGAGTAGTTTGTTGTAAAAGGCAAAATTATTATTCAACCTGCTACAAAATCGAAATGCAAAATCGAAATTCAACCAGGGTGTTGTGAGGTCACAGATGAGCGTGGTCACACATATCACATGTGATGTCACACGAGACAGAGTAGAAGAGGTAGGCTAAGTGGGCATCTTGACCCAGAAAGCACATTGCCGCCCATCATGAGAGAACCTTTTTATTGAATGTATTAAAGTTTCATCTCCAACATTTGGTGACGAGAATGGGTTTTCTGTAGCAACATCAGACGGTACAGACAGTGAAGAGACAATATTAGAAAACAAGATGGCCGAAGAAAAATGGCACCTCCAACATATCTCCAGGACTCAGGCATGCCTGATATATTTTGGCAGCAATGGCTGCAGTTTCAGGGTATCTTTGTAGGCATGTTATGTTATGTTATTTTGCATTTATATAGCGCCTTATGCATCATTCGTATGATCTCAAAGTACTGGTAGGTTGACCGCCCTCGGGAACCGTAGTTCAAGTCAGTAGAGAGAGAGAGAGTCATAAGGTGCGTGGGTGCACCGTATATGTGTGCAGTTGGTGTGGCACTTGCATGATTGCTGCTTCTTAGCGGTAGGTGTGGTGGTTGGGAGGTCAGGAATATGTGTTCATTCTGGTGGGTTCATGCCAGACTGATTTTTGGCTGCGTTAGGCTTGAGGAGAAGCTTAGGCTAGTGGTGGGTGCTCATCTACCTGTGTTTACTTAGGATGATGAGGAGTATGAGGCGGGTGTTAGTATGAGAACAGCTATACCGAATGTGTCATAGTATCTCTGTGTTCTAGTTGAGTGGTGGTGTATAGGAGAGAGTAAGCGTGGTGGTGTGATATGATGGTTATCAGTAAGGTGCTTGAGATCGAGCGCACATCTGGACCATCTATTCTATCCATTTTATTCACTCTGTCTGTTCATTCAGCTTCGTCTGTTCGTACATTTCGTCTGGTTCATCATTTAGTTTACTGGTCTTTCCATTCATTCCATCTATTCGATCCTTCATCAAAATAAACTACTCCATCCAATCTGTTGGTCCGTTTCATCCTTCCCATCTGTTTAGTGTGTTGCGTTTGTTCCATCCTTTTTATTCATTCGATTTGTTCCATGTGTTTTTACTCCCTTCATCAGTTCCACCCGCCTCATCAATTCCACCCGCCTCATCCGTTCCATCCACTCCATCCGTTCCATCATCCGATTCTGTCCACTCCATCCGTTCCATGCACTCCATCCATTCTGTGAACTCCATCCGTTCCCTGCACTCCGCACGTTCCGTGCACTCCATCAGTTCTGTCCGTTCCAACCACTCCATCCGTAGTGTGCACTCCATCAGTAGCATGCACTCCATCCGTAGCATGCACCCTATCTGTTCCGTGCACTCCATCCGTTACGTGCACTCCATTCGTTCCACGCGCCTCCTCCGTTCCATCCACTCCATCTGTTCCATCCACTTCATCCATTCCATCCACTTGGTTTGTTCCATCCTCTCTATTCATCATTCCATCTGGTCTTTCTGTTCTATCCGCTCCATTTGTTCTATTCACTCCAGTCCGCCCTGTTCATCCACTCCTTCTGTTGCATCCACTCCTTCTGTTGCATCCACTCTTTCAGTTCCATCCACTCTTTCTCTTCCATCCACTCTTTCAGTTCCATCCACTCGATCTGTTTTATCCACTCTTTCAGTTCCATCCACTCCATCTGTTCCATCCACTCCATCTGTTCCATCCATTCCATCTGTTCCATCCACTTCATCAGTTCCATCCATTCTACCGGTCTCATCTACTCTACCTGTTCCATTCACTTCATCAATTCCATCTACTCCCTCAGACCGATCCACTCCATCTGTTCCTTCCGCTCCATTTGTTTCATCAACTGCGTCTGTATTGTGTACTGTATCCATTTATATCCATTGCACCTGTTCAGTCCAATTGATCAGTTCCATTTTTTAAAGCTAGTCATTTTTCCATTCGTTCAGTCTGCTCGGTAGTCTCACCCGTTCAGTCCACTCATCCGTTTTATCTGTTCGACTCGTATCATCCGTTCAGTCTGTTCCATCCATTTGTTCCACCCACTCCATCTATTCCACCCACTCCACCCACTCCACCTATTCCACCCACTCCATCCGTTCCAATCACTCTACGTGTTTCGTCTGTTCCATCTGCTCTGTTAGCTAGTACGTTTACTCCGTTCCATCTGATATGTCTGTACCATCTGTTTCATTTGTTTGTTTTCGACAGGGAGACTTATTCCTGCTAGTATTATGTTCCATTTTTCCATTCACTCTATCGGTTTGATTCATTCTGTGCGTTCGATCTGCTCTATCCCTTCTGTCAACTCCATCTGTTCCATCTGTTCTCTTGGTTCAATTAAGTCACCTTTTCATCCATTTCATTCCTTTGTCCATTTTATCTGTCACTCCATCCTTTCCACGCGTTTGATCAATGTTTCTGTTTCGTATACATGGTCTGTAGTTCATATTGCATCCGTTCATTACATTTCGTCTATTCACAATACTTCTATAAATCCATTCTTCCCTTCAATCCAATTCAATCTTCCATTCTGTCCACTTGTTCCATTCCAGCCACTTGTTCCGTTCCAGGCACTTGTTCCCTTCCAGCCACTTGTTCCGTTCCATCCGCTTCATCTGCTCCATCCGCTTCATCCACTCTATCACCTCATCCAATCCATCTACTTCATCCGATCCATCTACTTCATCCGATCCATCTACTTCGTCAGTTCCATCTACTTCATCCGTTCCATATACTTTGTCCGTTCCATCTACTTTGTCCGTTCAGTCCGTTCCATCCATTCCGTCTTCTCCATCCATTCCATCCACTTCATTCGCTCAGTTCACTTCATAATTTCATCCGTTCCATCCATTCCATCCACTTCATCCGTTCCGTCCACTTCAACCGTTCCATCCACTTCATCCTTTACAGCTACTGTATTGATTCATCTGCTTCACCTGTTTCATCCGCTGCATCCATTTCATCTGGTTTCAGCCACTGCATTCGTTTCACCCGCTGCATCTACTTCATTCCTTTCATCCACTTCATTCCTTTCATCCACTTTATTAATTCTATTCAGTTTATCCATTTTTAGTTTACATTAGTAGTTTTAGTTTTCATTTTTCTCGATTGGGTCTCGATGCTGGATTGTTATTTTTGAATACAGCAACCTTGGACTGCTGGCTGTTGTTGCATTTATACTGTTTGCGTTAAGAGTCTATTTTAGTGGAAGAGCCACGTTTTCAGTAATTTGCGGAAAGACATGAGGTCCTCGGTGTGTCAGATGTGGGGTGGACGTGAGTTCCACAGAGTGGGGCACAGGGCTGAGAATGATGAGCCACCTAACCTGATTGAGTTGGTGATTGGTATCACTAGAAGGCGGGCAGAGCTTGATCTTAGAGGGCGTAGTTTTTCTTGAAGATATTGAGGTCCGGTTTTATGCATTGCTCGGTGGGAGATGCATAAAGTTTTTGAAGGTCACCTTTCAGGCAACCGGAAGCCAGTGGAGAGTTTTGAGAGCTGGGGAGATGTGATCTCTAGGGCCAAGTGCAAATAGCAGTTTGGCCGCAGCATTTTGTGCTCTTTGTAGTTTAGTCATGTGGTACGCATGGACTCCGAGGTAGAGGGGGTTAGCATAGTCCAGTCTTGACATAACAATTGATTGGACCGCATAGAGTCTGTTGGGAAAGGAGAGGTATGGAAAAATGTGCCTAAGAATGTTGAGGTGGTAGTGGCAGGACTTAGATATGTTGTTGACTTGGAGTGAGAGGGTTAGGTCAGAGTAGAGAGTGCATCCAAGGTTTTGGAGTTTGAGGTTTTTGGAGAATTGCCCATGGCAGATGGCCAGGGAAGGGGTTACAGAAGAAGTTTGGTGTTGCCACACACCATGATTTCAGTTTTGGAGGGATTTAACAGGAGTTGATTATCCAGAATCCCCTCTGACTGGCTCTTGCAGACCCTGGTCCAGGGATCCAACCTCCCCACTCAAAGCACCACTCTCCTCACCTGGTGAATTGGAGTCCGTTTCTTCAATGCCTTGCCGGTTGGCCAGATAGTCCTTATCCTTTTTTGAAGCAAATGACCTGACATGGGTAGAAGCTGTGATGTACCTAATATGGACCACACCACGGCCCATCCCCGGGAACAGGCAATGCAGGGGGAAAAAGCCCTTGGCCAGAAAAAACCCATGGGTGTTTCGAGCGTTGCTGGCTGTAGAGTGGAAGCAGAGTTGTTCCTGTGTGCCAAAGAATAGTCCTCAATGGTAGCAACAGCCCAAGTAGCAAGACAGGGGCTACGAATGGAGGTAGGTACATGAGAAGACAGATGACACTCCAAAATACAAAGAGGAAGAGAGGGAGAGGGAGAGGAAGCAGGAATGAGTTCCCAAGGTGGAACTCGGAAGGGGCGAGGCACGGACAGAAATGGGGAAAGGAAGACGAGAGAGTGAGGAGAACAAAGGAGCAAGAATAAGAGGAGAGATAGGTGCTTCAGTGCGAAGCGGAAAACAAACAAGAAAACTAGCATCTGACTGCAAAGCGCGAATGGCTGGCAGGACGGTTGCAACGCGCCGACTGCTGGGAATCCTGAAAGGAAGTACTCCCAGCGGCGGTCGCTGGGCGGTCGCTGTGGGCAAGAATAGACAGCTGCAACAGTTAGCAGAAAAAACATGATGGAATATGTCAATGGCGGCGTAGCCGTATTCGACACAACCACCGCAACCAAGACTGAAACATGACAGCATTCCCCCCCTAAGTACCTACCCCACCGGGTTTCCCCGGATGGGTCCAGTGGAAACGGGCCAAGAGCCTAAGGGCTTTCATGTGATGTGCAGGTTCCCAGGAATCTTCAGACCTTGGATACCTCTTCCAAGAAATGAGGTATTGGAGATGACCTCTGTAATATCTAGAGTCCCGGATCTCAGAAACCTTGTATTAATCTTGGGAAGGGTCCTGCAGCATACCCTGGCTAGAAATCGGTTTGCGTCCGGTTGATATTCTTTGAGTAGGGAGGAGTGAAAAACTGGATGAATGCGACTGAGACCTGGAGGCAGCTTGATTTTGTATGCTACAGGGTTAACTCTTTCTAGAATAGGGAACAGACCCAGAAATCGAGGGGACAATTTAGAAGGGCGAACCCATCTTGGTAGAAATTTGGTGGAGAGCCATTCCTTTGTTCCCTCTTACCATTCTGGGGCCTTACGCCAGTGACGGTCTGCCTGTTGTTTGTACGTGTTGAGACTCCTCTCTAGACTGAGCTTAGCTGTTTTGTGTGCCTCAGTGATCTCAGCCCAGGTGGATTCTACAGTGGGAGAATTACTGGGATTAGTGCATACTGGTAGTATAGACCTGGAATGGACCCCATAAGTGCAATAGAAAGGTGTAAGACCTGTAGCAGAGTGTCTGAATTTGTTATATCCAAACTCAGCAGTAGGGAGAAGCTGAACCCAATTGTCTTGTAATTGGTTGCTATCACATCTAAGATACTGCTCAAGTGTGGCATTGTGTCTCTCTGTCTGGCCATTAGTTTGGGGATGGTCACCCGAGGATAAGGCTCGTTCAACGTTCAATACGGAGAACTTTCCAAAACTTTGAGATATATTAACTACCTCTGTCAGAAGTGATCATATCAGGAAGACCATGCAAGCGAAAGATGTCTCTGACGAAAACTTCAGCCATCTTGACGGCAGAGGGTAAGCCTGGGAGAGGGGAAAAATGAGCCATTTTAGAGAGAGAATTGACAGTCACCATTATACAAGTGCACGAATCAGACATAGGAAGTTCAACAATGAAATTGGTGGATATGTGGCCCTAAGGACGTGAAGGGATTTCCTGCTGTGTGAGAAGACCGGCTGGTCTGCCTGTAGAATTCTTGGACCTGGCACAAACAGGGCAGGACAAGACATATGCTCAAACTTCTTTCTTCAAATTTGCCTAAAAAAAGTTATTTCTATGAGCTCTGTAGTATTAGATTGTTCTCTATGGCCTGCCGACTTGTGATCATGACACCAGCCTATTATCCTCTTGCGTAGGTAACCAGGAGGTATATACAATTTATTCTGGTAGAACCAAAGGCCCCCTCTTTCTTGATAGGCAGGAGAGTGAGTAGGGACTGTACCTAAGGTTTTCGGAGTCCATGGCTTCCTTGACTTCTTGAAGGAAAGTATTGATCTGGGCCACGATTCGATTCCGAGGGAACATCAGTTCTGGGTGGTTGATCTTTGTAGTATCTGCTTCCTTACCAGAGAGAGCATCTGCTAAAATGTTCCGAGAACCCGGGAGATATGTAATCAAAAAATTGTATTGGGCAAAAAAATGAGCCCACCAAGACTGATGGGAGTTGGAACATTCCATTGATTGAAGGACCTTGAGATTTTTGTGATCCGTGCAGATCATGAATGGATGAGTGGCGCCTAGAAGGAGGTGACGCCATTCTTCACATGCCTGCTTCATCGCCAACAACTCTTTTTCGAGAACCGAATAGTTCATTTGCCTGGCTGTGAGGGTCTGAGAAAGATACACCACAGGGTGTTCCACTCCCTCCTTGACTTGGAGGAGAGCAGCTGCAATGGCTGCCGATGAAGCATCTGTCTCAATGATGAACTATTTGGACTGGTCTGGTTGCTGTAAAATAGGAGCGGAGCAAAAAAGGGATTTAAGCAGTTTAAAGCTTTTTTTGTAGCAACAGATCATGTAAAGGGACCAGAACTTCTTTTCAGTAGAGATGTGATGGGTAGATCAGTCTCGGAGAATCTTGGGATGAATCTTCTATATAAATTAGGCAACCCCAGGAACCGTTGAACCTCCTTGATGGAAGAGGGCGTGGGCCAATCCAGAATCGCAGAAACCTTACGTGGGTGTCACGACCCATGCCCTAGGCCAGGATTGCCAGGCCAGGTGGGCTGCTTCTAGTACCCCCATCAGGCCCTCAAGGGCCTTGACATTTGCTCCCAGACTCTCTTGGAGCCAGTCCTGGCGCCTTTGGCGCCAGGCTCATGTGCTAAAGCAGTAATTTGGGCCCATAAGGGCATTTCGCAACATCATGGATGCTTCCACATGGCTCAGTTCTTGAACTGAACCATGCGGTCTAGCATTTTGGGTGTGGCAGGCCCAAAGACACCTGGGATGCCTGCAGACTATATAAGCCACGCCCGGACTCCAGTACACGTTTTGCGTTACTTTGCATTCCTGCAACGTGACGCTCATCGTGTTCAGCAGCATCTGAGAACCTCGGAAGAACCGCACCTGAAAGACAAACGGGACACCGTTATTAGCAGCAGCTTACCTGTGATCCCATCGCTAGCTGCCATCTGCTCCTGCAATCAGCATCCAAGGAACAGCGAGCCTTCCAGATCGTCAGATCTGCAAAAGGAGAGAAACAAGACATTAAACATTTACCATTGTGCCGGCAGCTTACCTCGCAAGTTGCCCATCGACCAGCGCCGCCTTAGGACTTCTTGCTCCAGGTGAACACTGCAACCTACGGGAACAAAAGACAACAGGTTAGCAAAGACAAGGCATCATAGCGCTGCGCATAGCGCCTACTTACCGCATCAAGGTGCTCTCGAAACACCATCACCTGCCGGTGAGTTCTCATTCAGCCAACGTTCCTCAGTGAACATCTGCGCACCTAAGAGGAGAGAGAAAAGACATTATTGAATCCAAGAAAGGCTTACAGAATAACAGTAATAAGACCTACCTGAAAGACTTTAAAGGGCAGCATCAGTGAAGTAACTAGACCGCACTCGCCCACAAAGGACAACGCGCCCCTGTCAAGAAGGCAGGACAGAGAGCACGCCAAAACCCATAACAAGGTGAGGAAATGTCCGGGGAGGGGCTGCGGGCATACCGGCTGTTGGGAGGCTCTTACCCCAGTTGCCCAGTCTTGAACATTACCCACCTGTTTTTCAGGCAGAACTTCCCTGCTGATCATACCAGGGAGCGGCTGAGAAGGGCGCCACGGTCCCGGCAGCTGGGTGGCGTCCCTGTGGATTCCAGGTGAGCGTAACAGAACGTGAAGCCCGCCAAACCAATCCACCTGGGCACCATGGAAACATCAGAACTAGACCAATTGGCCCAATTGTTGGGAGAACTTTGTGCCAAGGTTCACTCTGCCAGACAGGAGACTAATGCTCTCCGAAGAGACTTATTGGTGACAAAGAGCGTACCGAAGATATTAGCAGGCAAGTCTTGCAATCACAAGCGTATCAGATGCCTCTACCTGGGAACAACTCACCGATGCAAAATCCTAGCATGTCGTCCACTGTTTCTACTCCGGTACAAGTTGTGTTACCAGGTACAGTTCCTTTGGCACCACCGGAGAGGTTTGCTGGTGATCCTCATAAATACCTAGCTTATATGAATCAATGTCGCCTTCATTTTCTTTGCAGGGTGGAAGCGTTCCCAAATGACCAAGCCCGGGTAGCCTTTGTTTTATCATACCTAAGTGGCAGTGCCGCAGATTGGTCGGTACCTTTGGTGTCCCATGATGACCCTTTATTACACAACTTTAGAGACTTTCAGAGGGAAATGGAAAAACTCTTTGCTCGCCGTACCCAAGAACAAGCTGTGGACAATGAACTCTTTTCCCTCCGACAGGGGAATCAGGATTTGTTAACGTACATCTCTACTTTCAACCGATTGGTTGCTGAAGCTAGGTGGCCTGAGGACAAAAGAACCACGTTGTTTCATCGGGGCTTACGAGGCGCATTGAAAGACGTTCTAGCTCAAGTGGTTAACCCTCCCAGAGATTGTTCTAAATTCATAGACTTGGTTGTGCAACTGGACCACCGGCTGCAAGACCGAAAAGCAGACCGTTCTAAGATGGTCCCTCGGCCAGTGTATGTTCGGCCTAGAGACAATGTAACTCGCGGGCAAGAAAATACTGTGGAGCCCATGCAAATCGGAAGGGTGCAACCTCCACTAACAAAACAAGAACGAGATAAAAGAAGACAACAACAACTATGTCTATACTGCAGAAAGTTAGGGCATTTCCTGAAGGACTGCCCGGTAAAACCTCAGAGGAAGATCGTTGGAGCCACGGAAATAGATGAAGAGAAGGAGTGTCAGTCGGGAAACTGCCCAGCTCAGCAAACGTAGAGGTCAGTTTGTCGAGTGAGAGAAAAGAGCCACCGACCTCGCACTTTGCAATTCCGGTGACCTTAATTAACAACCAACCGTCGTCAAGAATGCATGCCATTGAGGCATACATCGACAGCGGAGCAGTTTGGAATTATATAGATCAGGACCTAGCTGCAGAGATGGGGCTTCCCCTGTGTTCCAAGCCGACTACAGACAAGGTAACCACGGTGGATGGGACAGAAATCGCTTCCGGACCTGTAACCCAGCGCACAGCTGAGATAACCTTGCTGTGCCAGGACAGACATCGAGAACTTATTTTGTTCGATCTTATCAAGGCACCTCAATTCCGGCTCAAACTAGGGATGCCATGGTTGGTTGCTCACAACCCTTTGATTGACTGGCGGGCAAGAAAATTAACCTTTCCCAGCGACTGCTCTCCAGCCTGTTATTACCAAGAACAGAAACCTGCTTTTGGTATCTCTATAACTCCTGAGGTGGTAACTTTGGGAGTGACTAGTACCTTGCCTAAGGAATACCAAGATTTCCAGGATGTATTCCAGAAGGACCAAGCAAACACGCTACTGCTGCACAGGCCCTATGACTGCCAGATCGACCTTGTTACCGGTGCCCAGGATCCCTGTGGCAGAATTTACGCTCTCACTGAACCCGAAAACCTTCATCTGAAGACTTACTTAGACCAGTACCTCGCAAATGGATTCATCCGCCCATCGAAGTCCCCTGCAGCAAGTCCTTTGTTCTTCGTACCGAAAAAAGAAGGGGACCTAAGAACCTGTATTGACTACCGCGCTTTAAACCAGATCACGGTAAAGAACCGTTACCCCTTGCCACTCATCCCAGAAATGCTGGACCAGGTCAAAGATGCCCAAATTTACACCAAACTGGACCTTCGAGGAGCCTACCATCTGGCGCGGGTCAGAAGCGGAGACGAATGGAAAACTGCTTTCCGCACCAAATATGGTTTGTTCGAATATCAAGTCATGCCCTTTGGGTTATGCAACGCTCCTTCAGCGTTTCAGTATTTTATGAATGACGTTTTGAGAGAGTTGATTGATGTCTGCGCCCTAGTGTACATAGATGATATCTTAGTGTACTCAACTTCAAAACAGGATCACATCAAGCACGTCCGTTCAGTCCTCCCCAAACTCCGGGAACATCGTTTATATACAAAGTTTATATAAAAAGTGCTTTTTTCACATCACCGAAGTTGAGTTTCTGGGTTTTATTCTTACTCCAGGAAGCATCAGAATGGACCTGCATAAGGTGGATGCCGTTTTGAAATGGTCATCACCAACGTCAGTAAAACGGGTACAGAGCATGTTGGGCTTTGCGAACTTCTATCGCCGGTTCATACCAGACTTCTCACAGGTCGTGAAGCCGATCACCATATTGCTAAGAAAAAATAACAAGAAATTTGCCTGGACCGAACAAGCAGAGAAGGCTTTTCAGGAACTCAAGAAAAGGTTCACCTCCGCGCCAATCCTGCGACATCCTCGCCCCGATCTTCCTTATATCGTGGAAACAGACGCTTCCAGCATAGCGATGGGAGCTGTCCTCTCGCAAAAAGATCCAGTAAAAGGCCAGCTACATCCAGTGGCCTTTTCGTTGAAGAAATTCTCTCCCCCGGAGATGAATTATGCCATCACGGACAAAGAACTCTTGGCGATCAAATCCTCCTTTAAGGCCTGGCGGCACTATCTTCTGGGGGCCAGACACACCATTACAGTTATCACAGATCACCAAAACTTACAATACCTTAAGACAGCTAAAGCCCAGTCTTCATGCCAATTGCAGTGGGCCCTTTTCTTCACCGAATACGACTATGTCATCACCTTTCGACCAGGGGTCAAGAATGGAAAAGCTGATGCACTCTCTCGTACAGACACCGATGATTTGGTATATACGCCCCCAGATCCAGACCCCAACATACCGGAAGACAAGCTCTTGGGCCTCACTACGGCCTTCACCCAAGTTGAACTGAGAGATAATATTCAGCGAACCATGAACCCAGATGCCTTTCTCGCATGGCAAGCACAAGGAGAACAATATTCCATTAAAGATCACTTACCCTTTTTTAAGGATCAGTTGTATGTACCCACCAAAGACTTACAACAACAAATTGTTGCTAGCTATTATGATTCCCTAATCAAAGGGCACCCTGGAATCACCAAGACGCTAGCCAAGGTAAAACAGAACTTCTGGTGGCCTGCCTGGTGTAAAGATGTCATCCAATATGTTCAGTCCTGCGGAGTCTGTGCGCAAAACAAGTCGCAAAAACAAAAACCATCCGGTCTTTTGCAGCCTTTAGACATTCCTCCTTCTCCCTGGCACACTCTTTCCCTCGACTTCATAACTGATCTACCTCCCAGTCAAGGGTTTAACACCATCCTGGTAGTCATGGATTTGTTCTCAAAGATGGCGCACTTTTTTCCGCTCAAGGGCCTCCCTGACGCACCCACTCTAGCCTAAGTGTTCCCTGATGGTATTGTAAAATTACATGGCTTCCCATCAATCCTGATCTCCGATCGAGGAAGCCAGTTCATCTCCAACTTCTGGAAAAATGTTTGTGCAATGGCACAAATTGACATCAGGCTATCCACTAGTCATCACCCCCAAACGGACGGTCAACCCGAGAGGACCAACCAGACCCTCGAACAATACCTACGGTGCATGCTACACCATGATCTAAGAGACTGGAAAGATTTGTTATGTGGAACTCGGAAGGGGCGAGGCACGGACAGAAATGGGGAAAGGAAGACGAGAGAGTGAGGAGAACAAAGGAGCAAGAATAAGAGGAGAGATAGGTGCTTCAGTGCGAAGCGGAAAACAAACAAGAAAACTAGCATCTGACTGCAAAGCACGAATGGCTGGCAGGACGGTTGCAACGCGCCGACTGCTGGGAATCCTGAAAGGAAGTACTCCCAGCGGCGGTCGCTGGGCGGTCGCTGTGGGCAAGAATAGACAGCTGCAACAGTTAGCAGAAAAAACATGATGGAATATGTCAATGGCGGCGTAGCCGTATTCGACACAACCACCGCAACCAAGACTGAAACATGACAGCATTCCCCCCCTAAGTACCTACCCCACCGGGTTTCCCCGGATGGGTCCAGTGGAAACGGGCCAAGAGCCTAAGGGCTTTCATGTGATGTGCAGGTTCCCAGGAATCTTCAGACCTTGGATACCTCTTCCACGAAATGAGGTATTGGAGATGACCTCTGTAATATCTAGAGTCCCGGATCTCAGAAACCTTGTATTAATCTTGGGAAGGGTCCTGCAGCATACCCTGGCTAGAAATCGGTTTGCGTCCGGTTGATATTCTTTGAGTAGGGAGGAGTGAAAAACTGGATGAATGCGACTGAGACCTGGAGGCAGCTTGATTTTGTATGCTACAGGGTTAACTCTTTCTAGAATAGGGAACAGACCCAGAAATCGAGGGGACAATTTAGAAGGGCGAACCCATCTTGGTAGAAATTTGGTGGAGAGCCATTCCTTTGTTCCCTCTTACCATTCTGGGGCCTTACGCCAGTGACGGTCTGCCTGTTGTTTGTACGTGTTGAGACTCCTCTCTAGACTGAGCTTAGCTGTTTTGTGTGCCTCAGTGATCTCAGCCCAGGTGGATTCTACAGTGGGAGAATTACTGGGATTAGTGCATACTGGTAGTATAGACCTGGAATGGACCCCATAAGTGCAATAGAAAGGTGTAAGACCTGTAGCAGAGTGTCTGAATTTGTTATATCCAAACTCAGCAGTAGGGAGAAGCTGAACCCAATTGTCTTGTAATTGGTTGCTATCACATCTAAGATACTGCTCAAGTATGGCATTGTGTCTCTCTGTCTGGCCATTAGTTTGGGGATGGTCACCCGAGGATAAGGCTCGTTCAACGTTCAATAGGGAGAACTTTCCAAAACTTTGAGATATATTAACTACCTCTGTCAGAAGTGATCATATCAGGAAGACCATGCAAGCGAAAGATGTCTCTGACGAAAACTTCAGCCATCTTGACGGCAGAGGGTAAGCCTGGGAGAGGGGAAAAATGAGCCATTTTAGAGAGAGAATTGACAGTCACCATTATACAAGTGCACGAATCAGACATAGGAAGTTCAACAATGAAATTGGTGGATATGTGGCCCTAAGGACGTGAAGGGATTTCCTGCTGTGTGAGAAGACCGGCTGGTCTGCCTGTAGGATTCTTGGACCTGGCACAAACAGGGCAGGACAAGACATATGCTCAGACTTCCTTCTTCAAATTTGCCTAAAAAAAGTTATTTCTATGAGCTCTGTAGTATTAGATTGTTCTCTATGGCCTGCCGACTTGTGATCATGACACCAGCCTATTATCCTCTTGCGTAGGTAACCAGGAGGTATATACAATTTATTCTGGTAGAACCAAAGGCCCCCTCTTTCTTGATAAGCAGGAGAGTGAGTAGGGACTGTACCTAAGGTTTTCGGAGTCCATGGCTTCCTTGACTTCTTGAAGGAAAGTATTGATCTGGGCCACGATTCGATTCCGAGGGAACATCAGTTCTGGGTGGTTGATCTTTGTAGTATCTGCTTCCTTACCAGAGAGAGCATCTGCTAAAATGTTCCGAGAACCCGGGAGATATGTAATCAAAAAATTGTATTGGGCAAAAAAATGAGCCCACCGAGACTGATGGGAGTTGGAACATTCCATTGATTGAAGGACCTTGAGATTTTTGTGATCCGTGCAGATCATGAATGGATGAGTGGCGCCTAGAAGGAGGTGACGCCATTCTTCACATGCCTGCTTCATCGCCAACAACTCTTTTTCGAGAACCGAATAGTTCATTTGCCTGGCTGTGAGGGTCTGAGAAAGATACACCACAGGGTGTTCCACTCCCTCCTTGACTTGGAGGAGAGCAGCTGCAATGGCTGCCGATGAAGCATCTGTCTCAATGATGAACTATTTGGACTGGTCTGGTTGCTGTAAAATAGGAGCGGAGCAAAAAAGGGATTTAAGCAGTTTAAAGCTTTTTTTTGTAGCAACAGATCATGTAAAGGGACCAGAACTTCTTTTCAGTAGAGATGTGATGGGTAGATCAGTCTCGGAGAATCTTGGGATGAATCTTCTATATAAATTAGGCAACCCCAGGAACCGTTGAACCTCCTTGATGGAAGAGGGCGTGGGCCAATCCAGAATCGCAGAAACCTTACGTGGGTGTCACGACCCATGCCCTAGGCCAGGATTGCCAGGCCAGGTGGGCTGCTTCTAGTACCCCCATCAGGCCCTCAAGGGCCTTGACATTTGCTCCCAGACTCTCTTGGAGCCAGTCCTGGCGCCTTTGGCGCCAGGCTCATGTGCTAAAGCAGTAATTTGGGCCCATAAGGGCATTTCGCAACATCATGGATGCTTCCACATGGCTCAGTTCTTGAACTGAACCATGCGGTCTAGCATTTTGGGTGTGGCAGGCCCAAAGACACCTGGGATGCCTGCAGACTATATAAGCCACGCCCGGACTCCAGTACACGTTTTGCGTTACTTTGCATTCCTGCAACGTGACGCTCATCGTGTTCAGCAGCATCTGAGAACCTCGGAAGAACCGCACCTGAAAGACAAACGGGACACCGTTATTAGCAGCAGCTTACCTGTGATGCCATCGCTAGCTGCCATCTGCTCCTGCAATCAGCATCCAAGGAACAGCGAGCCTTCCAGATCGTCAGATCTGCAAAAGGAGAGAAACAAGACATTAAACATTTACCATTGTGCCGGCAGCTTACCTCGCAAGTTGCCCATCGACCAGCGCCGCCTTAGGACTTCTTGCTCCAGGTGAACACTGCAACCTACGGGAACAAAAGACAACAGGTTAGCAAAGACAAGGCATCATAGCGCTGCGCATAGCGCCTACTTACCGCATCAAGGTGCTCTCCAAACACCATCACCTGCTGGTGAGTTCTCATTCAGCCAACGTTCCTCAGTGAACATCTGCGCACCTAAGAGGAGAGAGAAAAGACATTATTGAATCCAAGAAAGGCTTACAGAATAACAGTAATAAGACCTACCTGAAAGACTTTAAAGGGCAGCATCAGTGAAGTAACTAGACCGCACTCGCCCACAAAGGACAACGCGCCCCTGTCAAGAAGGCAGGACAGAGAGCACGCCAAAACCCATAACAAGGTGAGGAAATGTCCGGGGAGGGGCTGCGGGCATACCGGCTGTTGGGAGGCTCTTACCCCAGTTGCCCAGTCTTGAACATTACCCACCTGTTTTTCAGGCAGAACTTCCCTGCTGATCATACCAGGGAGCGGCTGAGAAGGGCGCCACGGTCCCGGCAGCTGGGTGGCGTCCCTGTGGATTCCAGGTGAGCGTAACAGAACGTGAAGCCCGCCAAACCAATCCACCTGGGCACCATGGAAACATCAGAACTAGACCAATTGGCCCAATTGTTGGGAGAACTTTGTGCCAAGGTTCACTCTGCCAGACAGGAGACTAATGCTCTCCGAAGAGACTTATTGGTGACAAAGAGCGTACCGAAGATATTAGCAGGCAAGTCTTGCAATCACAAGCGTATCAGATGCCTCTACCTGGGAACAACCCACCGATGCAAAATCCTAGCATGTCTTCCACTGTTTCTACTCCGGTACAAGTTGTGTTACCAGGTACAGTTCCTTTGGCACCACCGGAGAGGTTTGCTGGTGATCCTCAAAAATACACAGCTTTTATGAATCAGTGTCGCCTTCATTTTCTTTGCAGGGCGGAAGCGTTCCCAAATGACCAAGCCCGGGTAGCCTTTGTTTTATCATACCTAAGTGGCAGTGCCGCAGATTGGTCGGTACCTTTGGTGTCCCATGATGACCCTTTATTACACAACTTTAGAGACTTTCAGAGGGAAATGGAAAAACTCTTTGCTCGCCGTACCCAAGAACAAGCTGTGGACAATGAACTCTTTTCCCTCCGACAGGGGAATCAGGATTTGTTAACGTACATCTCTACTTTCAACCGATTGGTTGCTGGAGCTAGGTGGCCTGAGGACAAAAGAACCACGTTGTTTCATCGGGGCTTACGAGGCGCATTGAAAGACGTTCTAGCTCAAGTGGTTAACCCTCCCAGAGATTGTTCTAAATTCATAGACTTGGTTGTGCAACTGGACCACCGGCTGCAAGACCGAAAAGCAGACCGTTCTAAGATGGTCCCTCGGCCAGTGTATGTTCGGCCTAGAGACAATGTAACTCGCGGGCAAGAAAATACTGTGGAGCCCATGCAAATCGGAAGGGTGCAACCTCCACTAACAAAACAAGAACGAGATAAAAGAAGACAACAACAACTATGTCTATACTGCAGAAAGTTAGGGCATTTCCTGAAGGACTGCCCGGTAAAACCTCAGAGGAAGATCGTTGGAGCCACGGAAATAGATGAAGAGAAGGAGTGTCAGTCGGGAAACTGCCCAGCTCAGCAAACGTAGAGGTCAGTTTGTCGAGTGAGAGAAAAGAGCCACCGACCTCGCACTTTGCAATTCCGGTGACCTTAATTAACAACCAACCGTCGTCAAGAATGCATGCCATTGAGGCATACATCGACAGCGGAGCAGTTTGGAATTATATAGATCAGGACCTAGCTGCAGAGATGGGGCTTCCCCTGTGTTCCAAGCCGACTACAGACAAGGTAACCACGGTGGATGGGACAGAAATCGCTTCCGGACCTGTAACCCAGCGCACAGCTGAGATAACCTTGCTGTGCCAGGACAGACATCGAGAACTTATTTTGTTCGATCTTATCAAGGCACCTCAATTCCGGCTCAAACTAGGGATGCCATGGTTGGTTGCTCACAACCCTTTGATTGACTGGCGGGCAAGAAAATTAACCTTTCCCAGCGACTGCTCTCCAGCCTGTTATTACCAAGAACAGAAACCTGCTTTTGGTATCTCTATAACTCCTGAGGTGGTAACTTTGGGAGTGACTAGTACCTTGCCTAAGGAATACCAAGATTTCCAGGATGTATTCCAGAAGGACCAAGCAAACACGCTACTGCTGCACAGGCCCTATGACTGCCAGATCGACCTTGTTACCGTTGCCCAGGATCCCTGTGGCAGAATTTACGCTCTCACTGAACCCGAAAACCTTCATCTGAAGACTTACTTAGACCAGTACCTCGCAAATGGATTCATCCGCCCATCGAAGTCCCCTGCAGCAAGTCCTTTGTTCTTCGTACCGAAAAAAGAAGGGGACCTAAGAACCTGTATTGACTACCGCGCTTTAAACCAGATCACGGTAAAGAACCGTTACCCCTTGCCACTCATCCCAGAAATGCTGGACCAGGTCAAAGATGCCCAAATTTACACCAAACTGGACCTTCGAGGAGCCTACCATCTGGCGCGGGTCAGAAGCGGAGACGAATGGAAAACTGCTTTCCGCACCAAATATGGTTTGTTCGAATATCAAGTCATGCCCTTTGGGTTATGCAACGCTCCTTCAGCGTTTCAGTATTTTATGAATGACGTTTTGAGAGAGTTGATTGATGTCTGCGCCCTAGTGTACATAGATGATATCTTAGTGTACTCAACTTCAAAACAGGATCACATCAAGCACGTCCGTTCAGTCCTCCCCAAACTCCGGGAACATCGTTTATATACAAAGTTTATATAAAAAGTGCTTTTTTCACATCACCGAAGTTGAGTTTCTGGGTTTTATTCTTACTCCAGGAAGCATCAGAATGGACCTGCATAAGGTGGATGCCGTTTTGAAATGGTCATCACCAACGTCAGTAAAACGGGTACAGAGCATGTTGGGCTTTGCGAACTTCTATCGCCGGTTCATACCAGACTTCTCACAGGTCGTGAAGCCGATCACCATATTGCTAAGAAAAAATAACAAGAAATTTGCCTGGACCGAACAAGCAGAGAAGGCTTTTCAGGAACTCAAGAAAAGGTTCACCTCCGCGCCAATCCTGCGACATCCTCGCCCCGATCTTCCTTATATCGTGGAAACAGACGCTTCCAGCATAGCGATGGGAGCTGTCCTCTCGCAAAAAGATCCAGTAAAAGGCCAGCTACATCCAGTGGCCTTTTCGTTGAAGAAATTCTCTCCCCCGGAGATGAATTATGCCATCACGGACAAAGAACTCTTGGCGATCAAATCCTCCTTTAAGGCCTGGCGGCACTATCTTCTGGGGGCCAGACACACCATTACAGTTATCACAGATCACCAAAACTTACAATACCTTAAGACAGCTAAAGCCCAGTCTTCATGCCAATTGCAGTGGGCCCTTTTCTTCACCGAATACGACTATGTCATCACCTTTCGACCAGGGGTCAAGAATGGAAAAGCTGATGCACTCTCTCGTACAGACACCGATGATTTGGTATATACGCCCCCAGATCCAGACCCCAACATACCGGAAGACAAGCTCTTGGGCCTCACTACGGCCTTCACCCAAGTTGAACTGAGAGATAATATTCAGCGAACCATGAACCCAGATGCCTTTCTCGCATGGCAAGCACAAGGAGAACAATATTCCATTAAAGATCACTTACCCTTTTTTAAGGATCAGTTGTATGTACCCACCAAAGACTTACAACAACAAATTGTTGCTAGCTATTATGATTCCCTAATCAAAGGGCACCCTGGAATCACCAAGACTCTAGCCAAGGTAAAACAGAACTTCTGGTGGCCTGCCTGGTGTAAAGATGTCATCCAATATGTTCAGTCCTGCGGAGTCTGTGCGCAAAACAAGTCGCAAAAACAAAAACCATCCGGTCTTTTGCAGCCTTTAGACATTCCTCCTTCTCCCTGGCACACTCTTTCCCTCGACTTCATAACTGATCTACCTCCCAGTCAAGGGTTTAACACCATCCTGGTAGTCATGGATTTGTTCTCAAAGATGGCGCACTTTTTTCCGCTCAAGGGCCTCCCTGACGCACCCACTCTAGCCTAAGTGTTCCTGGATGGTATTGTAAAATTACATGGCTTCCCATCAATCCTGATCTCCGATCGAGGATGCCAGTTCATCTCCAACTTCTGGAAAAATGTTTGTGCAATGGCACAAATTGACATCAGGCTATCCACTAGTCATCACCCCCAAACGGACGGTCAACCCGAGAGGACCAACCAGACCCTCGAACAATACCTACGGTGCATGCTACACCATGATCTAAGAGACTGGAAAGATTTGTTATGGATAGTCGAGTACGCATATAACAACTCCTTGCACTCCAGTACTGGACAAACACCCTTCTATACCCTTTATGGTAGACACCCTCGTATCTCAGAACTAGATGTCCCAACAAATTTGGCAATGCCGGACGTAAAAACTCTTCACACCAACATCACTCAGGCTTTCAAAAAGGCCAAAGAACATCTTTTTTCCGCCAAAGAAAAACAAAAGCATTTTGCCGACCAACACCGGAAGAAGGCTCCAGACTATCAGGTAGGAGACAAGGTTTGGCTGGCTGCCAAGTTTGTACCCATCAAGGGAACCCAGACTTTTCAACCCCGGTACTTAGGACCTTACACAATCAAGGCAATTACAATCCAGCGGCAGTCAAACTAGACTTACCACCCAACCTACAGATCCACCCAGTATTTCATGTGTCCCTTCTGAAACCAATGCAGCCTGGTACACGGATTGGGACACCACCAAAACCCATACTTATTGACGGAGAGCCAGAACTCGAAGTCAGAGGCATCTTGGATTCCAAGTACTCAAGGGGCAAACTGTACTATCTAGTTGATTGGAAAGGTTTGGGACCCCAAGATAGGTCCTGGGAACCCTATGAGAAGATTCATGCACCGCGTCTGATCAAAAAATACCATTGAAACTTCTCAACTAAGCCTGGGCCGGGCAGAAAGAACATCTTGAGAGGGCCCTTAGGGGGGAGTGCTGTCACTACCCCTGCCCTAGGCCAGGATTGCCAGGCCAGGTGGGCTGCTTCTAGTACCCCTATCAGGCCCTCAAGGGCCTTGACATTTGCCCCCAGACTCTCTTGGAGCCAGTCCTGGCGCCTTTGGCGCCAGGCTCATGTGCTAAAGCAGTAATTTGGGCCCATAAGGGCATTGCGCAACAACATGGATGCTTCCACATGGCTCAGTTCTTGAACTGAACCATGCGGTCTAGCATTTTGGGTGTGGCAGGCCCAAAGACACCTGGGATGCCTGCAGACTATATAAGCCACGCCCGGACTCCAGTACACGCTTTGCGTTACTTTGCATTCCTGCAACGTGACGCTCATCGTGTTCAGCAGCATCTGAGAACCTCGGAAGAACCGCACCTGAAAGACAAACGGGACACCGTTATTAGCAGCAGCTTACCTGTGATCCCATCGCTAGCTGCCATCTGCTCCTGCAATCAGCATCCAAGCATCATAGCGCTGCGCATAGCGCCTACTTACTGCATCAAGGCGCTCTCGAAACACCATTACCTGCCGGTGAGTTCTAATTCAGCCAACGTTCCTCAGCGAACATCCGCGCACCTAAGGGGAGAGAGAAAATACATTATTGAATCCAAGAAAGGCTTACAGAATAACAGTAATAAGACCTACCTGAAAGACTTTAAAGGGCAGCATCAGTGAAGTAACTAGATCGCACTCGCCCACAAAGGACAATGCGCCCCTGTCAAGAAGGCAGGACGGAGAGCCGGAGAGCACGTCAAAACCCATAACAAGGTGAGGAAAGGTCCGGGGAGGGGCTGCGGGCATATCAGCTGTTGGGAGGCTCTTACCGCAGTTGCCCAGTCTTGAACATTACCCACCTGTTTTCCAGGCAGAACTTCCCCGCTGATCATACCAGGGAGCAGCTGAGAAGGGCACCAGGGTCCCGGCAGCTGGGTGGCGTCCCCGTGGATACCAGGTGAGCGTAACAGTGTGTCCATGGAAATGCCGTTTTCAGAAAGAATAAACCCCAAATAGGGGATAGATGATACTCCAAATTGGCATTTCTCAGGTTTGGCTAACAGACTGTTCTTCTTTAGGCGGTCTAATACCGTAAGAACATGATGTTCGTGTTCCTTCTGGTTGACCGAAAACACTAAAATATCATCCAGATAAATAATGACTGACAAAAATAAAAGATTGGAGAACATGCGGTCCATAAAGCGCTGAAAGACTGCCGGGGCGTTGACCAGACTGAAGGGCATCACCCTATATTCATACAATCCAAAAGGTGTACGAAAGGCGGTCTTCCACTCATCCCCCTTGGAAATTCGCAGCAAATGATAGGCATTACGAAGATACAACTTGGTAAATACCTTTTCCCCCTGCATGGCCTCTGTGATGTTTGTGATGAGAGGCATGGGGTACCGATCTCTATTGGTGACCTTGTTGAGACCCCTGTAATCGATACAAGGCCTCAGGTCTTTGGAATCCCTCTTTGATATAAAAAATAAAGGGCCTCCTGCAGGGGATTTAGATGGTTGTATAAGACCATTATGCAGATTGGTGTCAAGATAGGTGCGTAAGGCGCTCTTCTCGGTTTGAGATAACGGGTAAATGCGACCAAACTGAACCAAAGCATTTGGTACCAGGTCAATTGAACAGTCCTCTGGTCGATGAGGCGGCAAGGCCGCAGGCTTAATTTCCATGAAGACACCTTGGAATTGGGCACAAAAAGGTGGTAAGGGATGAACACTCAAGGAGTCTTGGCTACAAGAAGAGGTAGGCACAACTCTTGTGTAGGACAGTTGTGGAAGACATTGCTGTTTACAATAGCTTGACTCGAAACTCAGTTGATTTGTGGCCCAATCAACATGGGGATTATGACTTCTGAGCCAGGTAATCCCCAGTATAACTGGGAAATGAGCCGCCCTTATAATGTCGAATCGTAAGGTTTTGACGTGTTGAAAGATCTTGACTTTGAGGTCCTCTGTGGTCTGCGTGATGGGTCCGGACGAGCGTGGGGTTCCATCAATACCTTCAACTGTCTGACCTTCCTTGCGTGCCAATCTCTTTAAGCCAACCTTGTCAGCCAACAAAGTGTCTACGAAATTACCTGCTGCACCGCAGTCGAGAAGGGCTAAGGTCTTAACCTGTTGATCGTTGATGTCCATACTGATGTTAATAGCCATAAGCCTGGAATCTTCTTGGATCACGCTGGTTGATACCGATAAGGAAACATAGGGACTGGAGGGATCGGACAACCCCCGGACTCTTGTCCCCTTTTACCCTGGGGTTGTTCGTTTCCCGAACGGTGTTGGGGCAATTCAGAGCAATCTTTGAGAAATGCTTATCAGAACCACAGTAGGCACACAGTTCCCTCTCTCTTCGGCGTCTTCTTTCTTCTGCGGAGAGTGGTGCACGATTGGTTCCGATCTGCATAGGTTCCTCTCTGGAAGGAGGCGGTAGAGTAGTTAAGTCAGGAGGTGGTTCACTACTGGAAAGGCTGCCTCTGTAGCGTCTCCTTTCATTGCGTCTTTCTTGAAGACGGTACACAATCTGTAACACTGCTGACAAAAGGTCGGTAAATGATGTAGGTCGTGGAGATCGGGCCAATTCGTTTTTTATGTCCTCCTTGAGTCCACTTTGGAATATGGTATACTGAGCCTGCTCAGGCCAACCTGCTCCAGCAGCCAAGGTCTTGAACGTAGTGATATAGGAAAGGACTTCTGAGGACCCTTGACGAACGTCTAAGAGATCTTTGCAAGTCGTGTAGGTCAGTTCAGGTCTCTCAAATGTTTGTTTAAGGAGAGCCTGAAAGCCCCCATAATCTTGCAAGATGGGATTTTCACCCGTGACTAGAGGAGTCGCCCAGGCCAGAGCATTGCCTGTCATGTTCGAGATCAGAGAAACGATTTTGGACTGGTCTGTAGAAAACATCCGAGGTCGAAAAGTAAAATACACTGTAGCAGCTTTTAAGAATTCCTTCACCTTCTTTGGTGAACCATAAAAATGTACCTGAAGACAAAGCCATTGGTGGCAGTTCGGGAGTTGGTTGTTCTTGGTTTGCGACTAGTTGTTTAAGAATTACATTTTCAGCCTTTACTGTCTGCAACTCTTGGGAAAGACCTTGAACAGCCTTCCAAAGCTCCTGAACTTGCTCCTGGACTTGCTCAGGCATGGCCATGCTGACCTTTGGCATTGCAATCTGTCCAGAATCCCTTCTGACTGGCTCGTGCAGACCCTGGTCCAGTTATCCAACATCCCCACTCAAAGCACCACTCTCCTCACCTGGGGAATCGGAGTCCGTTTCTTCAATGCCTTGCCGGTGGGCCAGATAGTCCTTCTCCTTTTTTGAAGCAAACGACCTGACACGGGTAGAAGCCGTGATGTACCTAATATGGACCACACCACGGCCCAGCCCCGGGAACAGGCAATGCAGGGGGAAAAAGCTCTTGGGCAGAAAAAAAACCCTGGGTGTTTTGAGCGTTGCTGGCCGTAGATTGGAAGCAGAGTTGTTCCTTTGTGCTGAAGAACAGTCCTCAATGGTAGCAACAGCCCAAGTAGCAAGACAGGGGCTATGAATGGAGGTAGGTACACGAGAAGACAGATGAGACTCCAGAGAAGCTGCCAAAATACAAAGAGGAAGAGAGGGAGAGGAAGCAGGAATGAGTTCCCAAGGTGGAAGTCAGAAGGGGCGAGGCACGGACAGAAACGGGGAAAGGAAGACGAGAGAGTGAGGAGAACAAAGGAGCGAGAATGAGAGGGGAGAGAGGTGCTTCGGTGTGAAGCAGAAAACAAACAAGAAAACTAGCATCTGACCGCAAAGCGCGAATGGCTGGCAGGATGGTTGCAATGCACCGACCGCTGGAAATCCTGAAAGGAAGTATTCCCAGCGGCTGTCGCTGGGCGGTCGCTGTGGGCAAGACTAGACCCCTGCAACAGTTAGCAGAAAAACGTGATGGACACGTCAATGGCGGCGTAGCCGTATCCGCGGCAACCACCGCCACCTAGACTGAAACATGACAGTGGTTTGTGGTCATCCAGTGATCTATGTCAAGGAGGCAGGCAGCGAGGTAGCGTTGGTAATTGGGTTTTGAATTTAGGAATTTTAGGATTAGTTGGGTGTCATCGGAGTAGTTGTAGCACAGGATATTGTGCGAGCGGATTATTCGTGGGAGGGTGGACATATAGAGGTTGAACTCGAGGCAAGCTCCTTGTGGAACTCTGGTATTGACTGGTCTGGTGGGGAAGCATAGGTGGAGAGTAGGGTTATTTGTTCCCTATTGTTGAGGAAGGATGCTATCTATTTGAGAGCGTTTCCATGGATTCCTAGGAAATGAACGCGGTCGAGGAGGATTGAGTGGTTGATTGTCCCAAAGGCGGTGGATAGGTCAAGAAGGATTAATGCGGCGCATCCCACAGAATCTGCAGTGTTTTTAAGGTCATCCCAGATTAAGGTTAGGGTGGTTTCGGTTCTGTGTCGGGGTCTGAAACCTGATTGAGCCGGGTCTAGGGGATTGTTGGCTTCAACAAAGGCATTTAGTTGGGAGTAGGTGGTTCGGTCAATGAGTTTAGCAAGGAACCTGGAGTTTGAGATGCAGCTGTAGTTTTTGGGGTCGAGAAGGTTGAGGGAAGGTTTTTTTAGAAGAGGTTTGACATGAGCAGTTTTGAACGCATTGGGAAAGATTCCTGAGGAGAGGGTTGTGGCTGGGCAGGGGTCTAGTGGAGAGGCGGATGGTTTGCGGGCGAAGAGAAGTTTGAGAAATTGGTCAGTTGATATTGGAGTGAAGGAATCGAAGGTCTGGTGGTTAGCGATTGCAGGCGTTGGGATGGCAGGTAGGGTGGGTGGATTGTGTGAGGGGTGCAAGAGGGCCAGTTTGTTGGTTAGAGAATTTGTTCTTTCAAGAGCAGTGGTGTAGAAGTAGAGAGAGAGTGAGTCGCAGAGTGATTGTGAGGGGGTTGATTGGGAGGTGGTACATGATGGTTTGGTGAATTCAGAGATGATTTTGTGGAGTTCTTTGCTGGGTTTTCACAGTTCAGGATTCGGGAGTTGTAATGGGCTTTCGGCTTTGTAGTGGCAATGGTGCTGGGCCAAGGTGGATCTGCTCAGGTGGTTTTGTATTTCCGCCATTTGTGTTCGAGGGATTTATATAGTTGTTTTGCTGTCTTCAGTTCTGGTGTAAACGATCTAGGAAAAGGGCCATGGCGAGCTGATGGTTTACAAGTCGGGGTGAGCGGGATTAAAGAGGTATTGAGCCATGAGTCAAAGGCGTTGGAGGTTAGGTGTTCATTGGGTGGGTGGGTAGGAGGAGGAGACTGAAGGAGCACGTCAGCTAGGTCAGGATGGATTTTTAGTTTCTTCCAGGATTTGCGCAGATTTGGATAACTTAGATATGGATAACTTCAAACAGGAAGCCCTGGTCACTCTAACAATAGATCAACTGAAAGATGTGTAAAGTCAGGCCTCGCTCTGTTAAAGGCAAGAAAAATTAATTGATTGAGAAATTGTTGAATCATCAAAGACTGGGAAGTAGAGCTATAACCTCTAGCCCCCAAGCAAATATGGATAATGTTGATGAGGATGACAATGATTCAGAGTCAGGCTCTAATGTTATTGATGAGTTAGAAGAGTCAGAGGAGTCTCGGTATGTGAGCCCCACTGCACCTCTACTTGCTTTAGGTCCTCTAGCTATAACCGCAGGGACCCTACCAGGTCCAGTACTGAGTCCAGAATTTGTCTCTCTTGAAAAGTTGAGACTGGAGTTAGAGTTCAAAAGAATTCAAATGCAAACTGAAAGTACACATCAAGAACTCAGGCACAGAGAAATGGAATTGAATCATGAACTTGAAATGGTCTCTTGAGTGCTCTAGGTCTTCTAGTCCTAAGAGGCCTTGCATGCCTAAAGAAGCTGTGAGTATGTACGAGGTGAGACTTGATACTTTAGATTGGTTGGCTGCTTTTGAATATAACTATGGCATTCAGGGTTCCACAGGCAGGGAATCAGTTGATTCTGTGGCTTTTGTCTAGGCTCCCCCAGGTTGCAACTGATGCTGTAACGGAGGTGGGGGAACTTGAAAGATTGGAGTATGCAAATATAAAGCTTGCTTTGATAGCTAGATTTGGGAAAACTCCTTCCCAGTACCTTAAGAGGTTTAGGACACTCAAAAAGCATGATTGTACCCCTTGGGCTACCCGGGTGTGAATGTTTGAAAAACCTAGATGGTTGGGTAAAGGGTTACAGAGTTAACACTTCTGAAGGAATGAGAAATCTATTTTGGTTGGAGTCTATTTTTGTATGCCTGCTCTCCTCAGCTGAGACAGCACTTGGCTGACTTTAAGGAAATTGATCCAAAGAAGTTAGCAAAGGCTGCTGACTTGTGGGTTGCCAACAGGGCCACACACAAGTATTCTGGGACACTCAGAAGAAGGATGATGGGAAGCAGCAAAAGAAAGATGGCAAAGAGCATTCTAATACCTCCAATCCAAAAGAGGGCCCCAAACATAAGAAGGGTAAGCCACCAGGGAAACCGAATCAGGCTAGTGAAACCTCTGGTGCCAAACCAGAGGGAGGTCAGTAGAGACTCCCATTTGTCAAAACATTTGGAAAATGTTGTTCTTGCGGGTCTACTGACTACGTGAAAGGGGATCCCAGATGCAAGGGTAAACCTTCAGGGGTCCACACTGTCTCCTTAGCCTTCTCCCCAGAGGAAGAAGTACATGTGACAAGTGGTAACTTTCAAGTACTGGCTGAAGACCCCATTGGAGTCTCTGCCAGTGTTTCTTTAGTGTCCCTGGGTTTGTGAGAACAGCAGAATTTAGATGTCTATAATTCAATTCCAAATAACACAAAAGATTACAAGGACAGTGCACTTGTAAATGGTCAGGAGACCCCTGCCATTAGAGACACAGGGTCAGCATTACTGTAGTGGATTAACCTTTCTTAAGGCTGAGGATGTTGCTAAGGCACCCAAAAGCCTCACTAAACTTGCTGTAAGCCCTCTCCAAATGCTTCCTCAACTACCTGCTCTCATCCAGTGCAACAACATGATTGTCAAGATATCTGTTTGTGTGCAGACTGAGGTGCCTGGAAGAGTCCTGTTGGGGAATGACTTAAAAACTCTTGGAGTTGTATCAAACGCCCACAGCAAAAGGAAACAGGAGCAGACAAGGAGGGCCAGGGAGAGTACTTTAGTTGGCTCTTCAGAGGATGTTACAGAAGAATCTATAACAACTAGCCCACAGGAGCTACTAACTGCTATTTCAAGTAAGAATGAGAGAAAGGGGAAACCCAAGCTCTCAAGGAAAAAGTCAGAGAGCACTCCTGTGCTACCAAGAAGGACATCCCTGAGAGGACCATCCACAGTCACACCTGTGACTGCTCCACCAGCTGAGGCCGAGTGTGAGTAACCACCAGGAAAGGTTGAATCAGTTGCTGAAGATTCAGAGCTGGAAGAAGACCTGGCCCCTGTTGGAGATCTGGATCCTAAAGACCATCCTGAGCTGCAGTCTTTACTGGCAGAAGGTGGCCCTTGTAGGGCAGACTTCAGCAGAGGCCAGAGAGAGTGTCCTACTCTTGAGGGTCTTCCCAGCTGGGCGTGTAAGAGCCAGGGAAGCATAGGTTGTACTGGGAAGATGGCCTCTCTACAGTGAACCAACTGAGTCTATCCCAGGGGACTACAGAAGACTTGTAGTGCCTCTAGAGACAAGACTCCAGTTACTATAGTTAGCCCATGAGATTCCTTTGGCTGGTCACTTGAGCTTCAAGAAGACCAAGGAAAGGCTCTTTATATTTCTACTGGCCTAAGTTGGGGTCTGATGTAGATACATTCTGTAGGAGCTGTCACACTTGTCAGACATCTGGCAAGAGTGGAGCCAAGAATGTGGCACCTTTGGTGCACCTCCCAGTGGTGGGAGTCCCTTTTGAGAGGGTAGGAATCGACATTGTTGGTCCCTTAGACCCTCCAACCTCTTCAGGAAATCGATTTATATTGGTTGTATTAGACCATGCTACTAGGTATCCTGAAGCCATACCTATGAGGGCTGTTACAGTTCAGGCTGTTGCTAAGGCCCTACTTGGTATTTTTACCAGGGTAGGTTTTCCCTAAGGAAGTCATCTCTGACAGGGGATAAACTGTATGTCCCACTACATGCAGGCCATGTGGAAAAACTGTGGAGTGACATACAAGTTCTCAATTGCCTATCATCCACAGAAAAATTGATTGGTAGAGAGGTTTAACCCCACTATGAAGAGCATGATAGGTTCTTTAAAGGAACCCCTTAGAAGGAAGTGGGAGCCATGCCTTCTATTTGCTTATAGAGAAGTCCCTCAGGAGGGAGTTGGATTTAGTCCCTTGAAGCTTCTCTATGGTCATTCAGTTAGAGGTCCATTGGCCGAAATTAAGGAGGGGTTGGAGAGTGCTCCTTCTCCTAAATTCTGCCGAACAGTATGTACTTATCTTAACTCTCTTAGGATTTCTGTGTAGCTACGGGGTGTTTTCTGTGATGGGGAGGCCTCTCATCCAGTGCACCCAGTCCAACTGCCAGAATCCTGCTAGTGTGTCTTCTGCAAAGCCCCCAAACCCCCTTATAACTCAGAAGTAAAGTACTCACATGTTTGCCAAGTCTTCCTGATGAACTCTTACTTTTGCTACTTAAGAACCTATCCTGACACTGCCTGTTGCACACTAGATCCTAGTAACTCCCCCTTCTGCCACTCATGCTCCAAGAATAAGGGAATGACTTAAGGGATGGGGCCTTTTGCCTAGACAAGAAAATAAGTGTTTAAAAGTTACTTACTTGTAAAAAGAGTTGGTTGGTAACTAACTCTAAGAGTGAACAGTTACAAAGGTTCTTACCTTGGATGTGTGACACACTATTCTTTAAAGTATTCTCAACATCTTTCTTTCCTCAGAAACTGTTCTGCCATTCTAACAGAAAGTAGATGTGAAGATATAATTAATCTCTGTGATTTGGTAGATGGAAAAAGGAGTGTTAGTAAATACGCTGGAAATAAAAGGGGAGAAACAATTCCAGAGCCTACTTGTAGAGAACCTTGATTGATAGTTCGGACAAAGAGCCCCACTGAAGAGGCTCTGAAGAGTAAATGACTTGACAGTTAAACCAGTGAACGGCAACACAAAAGGACCCAAGGAACCAGTAGATGACTACACTGGTGGTTCTCAACTATAAATAAAGTTGCAACACCAAGGGGGGTGGTGTCATGAAATTGGGGTGTGCGGCCTCCAACCATAGGGGTGGGGCTATAGACACCGATTTTAAACGCTTACATTTTATATCATTCCCAAAACAAATGTAGTCACTATATAGGAGAATTGACATACTAAGAGTTTTTAAATGTCTGTATTTACAGTGTGTTTACTTCTGGTTGTTAGAACATCCTGTATCCTTTAGTAGTCTCAATGCGTCTAGTGTGGAAGTGTCCTTATCAATATATCCCAGCACTGCCCCCTTTTAAGTTAGACGTACACAACATACTTTCAAAGTCCTGTCCAAATTATAAATGTATTGGAAACAAAGGGGTGGTGTCCTGCCACGTATATTTTCATTCAGTAATACTTTACTTTTCTGATTACTGTGAGACTTTTCTCATTTCACATATTGCGTATCCTAGAGACTGTGAAATTGTGCTTTGACTTGGTTTTCTCCTCTTTGAAAGACATCCAATATACCATTTGAAACCAGTATTAGGATGATGTTTGTAAAGAAGTAATGTTAACAAACCTACTACAAATGTGAAACTGTCTGTGCCCTACTGTACATGCGTACTGTTACCACTCTAACTTTATGTACAAGCCTTTTGGCACCTCCAAGTTCATGTCATGAGAGCTCTGTATTGTGGCTTTACGCTACTTTACATAGACTCCCATTTTTACATGTACACTAAACTGCTAGAAAAGTGTTGTTCTAAAAAACTACCGTAATATCACGGGTAATCCATCCCCATTTTTTCTTTATTTTGTGATATTAGCTGAATAAACAAGCTAAGAGTCACCTGTGTTTTTTGCATCATTCTTTTGTATCTCTGTACTGTAAATAGCACAATTTCACAGTCTCTAGGATACGCAATATGTGAAATGAGAAAAGTCTCACAGTAATCAGAAAAGTAAAGTATTACTGAATGAAAATATACGCGGCAGGACGCCACCCCTTTGTTTCCAATCTCTACAGCTCCCAAGTCCTACCACCCACTTTGAGCAGTCCCTCCAGTTACGCAAATTATAAATGTAGGCAATGCCACTGTAAAACATGTTCATGCAGTTTGTGCCCAAGGACATTATGAGTTTTGCCTCAACAATATATACCATTATAAAAGATTAAAAACAAGGGGGTTGTTCTTTGAACAAGAGTACAAACAGGAGAATTGCCTAGCATTTCGGTGTTGGACTGCCCCTGGACAGGACAAAGACTGATATGCAGGGATATTTATCCTCTGTGAAAGGGACAGTGAGCTAAAGACTTGGTTGAGACTCTGCTGGGGGCCATCCACCCAAGAACAGGTCAATGGGCTGCGCTAGTGCTGATAGAGAGTCTCCCAGAACCCTCTTTGTTTCGCATAGTAATGTCAGGTGTCTTGACCCACGTTCAAGTTATTATGCTGCAACATTTGGTGCTGTGGGCTTAGAAAATCCAAGAAGGCCGAAAAGCCCACATTTGCGGCAGAATCCAGGAGAACCGCGCAGTTTTGCGCACACCAAAATGGTCACCTGACCTGCCACCCACCAGTGCGAGCGTGATGGGCCAGAAGCGCCATGAGTGAAACGTGGTGCCAAAGGAAAAACAGGAGTGCCTGGTAGCTCAAAAAGCGCTTTGAAATCACCTTTGTTTCTCTGAAATGCAAGCTCAAAATGCCTATTCCAAACATTGCAAGATATTCAAAAATCTCACTGAACACCAGCAGACATTTGGCAGAAGGTAGTCTTGTGTGCATACAAAATCTGGAAAGATGAAGAGCCTAAAATAATGTTCATAACAAAACTGGCTGAGCTGTGGATGTCAGCAGCTTAAGTGAAATTGGACTTAAAGCCACTAAAATCTAAAAGTTTAAAATAAATGAGTGACCTACTGTTGAGTGTCACATAGTTTGCAACTGTTTAAATGTCATAGTTTTGAACTTAGAATCAGCGTTCTAGCTGCATGTGTAAAATTTTTTGATTTGAATGAAGAAAAACTGGGAACAAAAGTGACATTTAGCTGAAGCCTGGCTTAAAGAGATTGAATTCTGCCTGACAACAACCCCCGACAGGAGTTGAAACTTGCTCAACAAATGTTCCCAGGCCTGGCCTGCATTCTCCTGCCCTCACCAAAGGGAGATGACACCTCTCTGATTGAATTAGGCGTGGGGTACCTGGGGCTGCAGGAAACAGAACAATGAGCTTTCCTTGGCTCAGGCAAATGCTAATCAAGGGGGGTTGTAAATGGCTTCCTCTTGGAAGAAACTGGGAGGAGCAGTGCCTCTGTGAGCAAGCTGAGCTTGGAGGAAGTGGACAAACCAGAAATTCCACCATGTGCTTTGGGAAACCACACCCCTCTGGGCCAGAGCATAATTTTAAAAAGATGGATAATTCATAGTACATAACTGTCAAAATTATATAATAATATCATTTATTCTTGTGATTTTTCTGTGCACATTTTAAGAGGTGTTAGGATTCTGTGGTATGTTCTGGGGGTAGTAGCAGATAATAGGGTATTACTCCAAATGTCTGTATGTTAAAAATCTGACACTTTATCATCTGATGGACATATTCCTTGTGCATGTTTGCGTAAATTCTGGAAAAGTTTAGAGGTTGTGTTCTGGATGAAAAGGGCAGAATTCTGTCAGAAGTGGACACGACATCTTACAAAGACAGGGATCGGATGGTTTGGTGCTACAGAAAATATGTCAACTGGACATATAATATTAGAAAAATTGTACATGGATAAATATGTATTTGGATCAAAAATAGATTTGTGTGCAAATTGACCAGGGGAGGATCCTCTGACCCATAAACCTACCTCATCACGATGACACTTCATTTTCTTCCCCAATCAGAGAACAGTAGATTCTCTCACCTATCAGGATCCTCAGAGGGTGGGGCATAGAAAGTCAGCCTCCCTGCCCACTTTCTAAAGACATAAAAGGAGCCACTGGGACCCAGGTAGAGACATTCACGTTTCCATTTCAAACTGATTTCTTGCGAAGCATTTTGCCGGACCAGACAATATCCAGAAGACTCCAGAAACAGAACTTAGAATCCAGACCTCAGAACTTGCAGCAGAGAGGCCTGGTCCAAAAGCTAAATCCTTCTCAGCAGGCCTCAGAATCCAGCCACCTAACCAAACTATTCAACAGCCCGGCGAGCTGTATCCAGACCGCTGTGCAGTGCCGAGACCAGAACCAGAGATCCTGAACCACAGATCAGACCCAGACCAGGTTGCTGTGACCAGAACCAGTGCCAGAGACCGTCCCGTGGCAAGTGAACCGCAGCCAACCTGACCAGATCTTGACGGCCTATTTCAAATTTATAGTGTGAGTACCCAGCCAGAACTGTGCATAGTCATCTATTAGTTTAAAATAAGCTTATCCCATCCAATTCAACCTGCTTAGAACGGCATTAGAAATCGCGTGTTCATTCTGTGACTTTAAACCTGTGAAAGTGTCATTTGTCATTCTGAATCATAATTTTATTTCTGAGAATCTACCACCATTAAATCTTCCGTATCTTTTGAACCGCGTGTGCTAGGAATGAGATTTAACTTACATTTGAAAGCTAAGAATCTAAGCTTCCCAACAAGCTTTCCTAAACGGACTTTCTACTCCTTATAGTTTTTCTGTAATTGCGCTCGACGCATTCGGATAAAGTGCCGCGAATTGCAATTAGCTCATTTCACCACTTGTAAAAAAATCGCTGTCTTTTGCTTGCATTGCTGAAATCCGTTTTCAATCTGATAATCCCTCATGAATCACTGCTAGTGTTGACCTGAACTAATCTTAAGTAGCTATCACCTACCCTGAATCTCCTATAGGGAATTAAAATCATTTTAAGCATATTTTCACTTCAGTACAAATCACATTCAAAATATTTCTGCATGTTTTAAAAGCATACCGGTTGCTCCAAGATTACTAGAATTTGAACTGAATCTGTATCGCATGTTGATTGTATTCCTGAAAACTGTGTGCTTTCCTTCCATCTCTTTATATTGCATAGGGGGGAGTGAATTGCCACAAGGGGAAACATGATTATATTATCTCTTGTTGAAACCATATCAGTTTATTTTTGTGCTGCATTCTTTCCATCATTGTTTTTCCTTGAAACCATAAAAGCATTCTCAGCTACCTTATCCTTCCTATACCAACTCCTAAGTGATTACAAAAGTGTGCTAGTGTAATATTATCCATTGTTGATCTCTGTCATATTCATAAGTGTGCGATCAAATATTAATTTATTATAAAAGTGTGATATATATATACATATATATATTGTTTAATTTTCAAATAAATCTTTAAAGTTGCAAAACAAACCTAATTCTTGGCTCAGAGAGGTCAGGGGGATTCAAAAAGAGGGGCGTTATATAAGGGTTTATCATCCAGATTTATGAACTAGTCATAAAAATATATAAATAAGGGCTTCCCTTGGGCATCCCAGACTCGGCTTTGACTTAGTTGGCGTGATGAATTGAGGTAACTTAACAGAGTGGGGACTCGAGCCGGGACATCTGGATTAGATCTACCACTTGTGCAGCTTGATACAGTGCGCTAACTGATGGGATACATAAATCCTGTTGGATCACCACACTGTATTACACTGTAAAAACACTCCTCAAAGAAGGACGCTCTAAGGAGACGGTCTGTTTTGCAAAATAAAATACTAACTTCTGTAAGTCAGGAAGGAAATCAATTTCCAGAATGACGACCTTGGTAGATATCAAAATAGCCAGAGAGCACCTCCTACATAAACTATTTATGAGAGGTGAGTGGACTGAACAGGACCAGAATTTGTGGTTGCAGGCAATTGCGCAACAGGTCACTGTAACTGGGTCAGATATATGGAGAGATCAGGGTCCCTTACATGTGGCCTTGAGCGAACTATACATGGCCCCTAAGGCTAAAGAAGAGCACGACAAGATTGTCAGGATAACGGCATATTTATATTTATATAGGGAAGCCATACAGGACAAATGCGCTGAAGGCCAAGATCTGGCAAATAGGCAACAGATGGCATTAGAAAAGACCCAATCTGACCTGGTCTCTTCTGAGCAGAGGCTGCAGAGGAGCCAGGAGTCAGAAAATGATATTAGGCAGTATATCATTAAAATAAAAGAGGATATGGGTATCCTGCAACAGGAAAAGTCTGACCAGGATACCAGATTTCTGGCCTTGCAGAAGGAGTACAAAGAAGGTTTGGACGCCCTACTGCAGAGCCAGAAAAAGCTGGAACAACAACTGGACTTCAATAGGGCATGCGCAGAGCAGGTAGTCACCCTGCAAAGCCATCTAGATAGGGAGAAGGCAGAGAGCAACAAACTGATTCTGAAAGACCTAGATACCCAGACATAATTTGAAGAAGAGCGCCAGAAAGCTGGGGCCCTTAAAAGGCAGAGGGACGACCTGGCGGCACAGATGCAGGCTCTTAGTCAGGAAAGGAACACCTTAGGCCAGGAAGTCTGCCAATTAAATGAAAAAATTGAAGAAAATCACATGGCCCTCCAGGGACTGGGTGACCTCCAAAAAGAATATCAGAACTTGTTGGAGCACACCAGGAGGGTGGAAGATGATCTGGCAAAAAAAGAACAGGCCAGTAGGGATGGGACTCAGGAGGTAACCCACCTGCAGCAAAGACTGGCCCAGTACTCCAGGACCAACCAGGAAGCACAGAGGGAGAATGAGGCTCTCTGTCAGCACAATGATAGGCTCCAGCAACAGGTAGCCATGCAGGAGAGACTGATAGAGTCTAGTAAGGCCTTAAACTGAGGAACTGAAAGCACAGGCTCTTGCATGGCAACAGGGAGCAGGGGCTGATAGAGATGAGGTTCGCTGGGAAAGGGAAACACCTGAGCATAACCTCAGGAGCCCTAGTACCAGAGGCCTTCATCTCTCCCAGTCCCTGGACTCTGCCATCCCCATGTCCCCTGGCGCACATGAGCACAGGGCCACAGGGATGGCAGATTACTATCCAACCAAAAGTATGGGGCTCATAGGCCAGTACCACCCAGGAATGGATGGGCGGGCATCCGGGTATGGGCACCTAAGTACAGTACAATTTAGTGGGGAACCCCAGGAGAGCAAGCCCACTAAGGGTATCCTGAAAACTTCTGCCCAGTTAGGTCTGTGGGGGGGGTTCTCATCAAAGGATGCAGCAAGGAGGGATCTGAAGACTCCTCTGAGCGTCACAGGACACAGGAGACCAGGTTCCCACATTCTGCCAGCCATTCCCAGGCTCGCAGAATCCGGGAAAACCTGGAAGATCAGACGGGCACCTCTGGGAGCAGTGCTTCTGAGTCAGAGGATGAATGGACCAGGGTTACCCGAACCAAAAAGGCCAATAAGGAAAAAAGGGCCTTGCTTAAGGACCCCTTAAAACAGATTAAGACAATAAGGAGTGTCATCACCTCTTATCACAAGAACGCCAAGTATTCTGTTTGGGAACACTTGGAGCTTTACGAGCAGATGATGGAGACTTTCCACTTGAAAGACAGCAGTAGCTGGATTCAGTATGTAAAATGGACATTCTCCCCAGAATACTCCAGTTTCTTTGCGGGCTGGAGGACCAAAACCATTCAAGATGGTCCACATATAGGGCGGCCATCTTGAAACATTTTTCTGTTCACAGAAATCCCCAAGAGGCTCGCAAGGCAGCCTACAATTTGCAATGTGGGGAGGATCAGGCCCCACAAGAATTTGTGCAGGAATTGAAGCGTGCATTTGCGCAGACTACCAGAAGGGTGTGCACGGACAGAAAAGAGTTTGTAAATACGTTTTCCATGCCTTACCCAAATACATAATGACCCAGCTAGTGAGAGATTTTCACGAGAAAAGGTCACTAGACTGGGTCATTGAACAGGCTACCCGTATCTATGAGGTGCAGAAGCCCATAGAAAATAAAAATAACGCCCAGAAAAGCCCCAAATCGACCAGCACCCCTGCTGCTGCCAAGGTGGCAGAGGTAAAGGGTGCCCCCATTTTAGATTTGGAGATGGGGGGCAAAAAAACCTGCCTGCACCGAAAGATTCTCAACCCAGAAGGCCCTCGGGCCAGTCACAGACAGGGAGTCAAGGAGGTAGTCCCTCGCTCCCCTGACTATGTAAGTCCCCGCTACAAGGGAAACGGACCCATCCTGGGGTATGTGTGGACTCCTCCAACCCAAGGGAGGGGGATCCAACCAGGCACCCAACCCAGGGAACTTCCCTCCTAACTTCCCACAGGAGGGCAGAAATTCACCAAATCCTGGGCAGAAATGTTTCCCCAGGTATCCACCCAATTTCCAGCCCCAAAATCATCCATCCTTCTTTCCCCAATTCCCTGAGCCCAGACAACCTAATCCGGGAGAGGGGAGGCCAAGGGTGGAAGGGTACCCAAATCTTCCCAACCAGGGGTACTACCAGAGAAGGGATAGCTACCCTTCCCGGGATCAGCCCAGGGGAGAAAATAGAACCCTGTATCAGCCTGAGCGGGTTTCCCAGTTAGAGCGCCAGGTCCAAAATATGCCACGGGATCTGGGTCACATGCTGAGGGCTCAACAGAACGCTCAGACAAGCATGCCGGCGCAGAATGCCCCAAACTCTGGGCCTGGTGCTCCAGAACAATGACGGGGGCAGCACCCTGATAACCCACCGGTTCCCAGGGAGGAGGCACACGGGGAAGGGGGGTGTAAAGCCTTGGAGGAAGCTTCCTTCCCCACTTGTAAACAGCCCCTGGAAACCCAGGAACCGGAAACAAAATCTCCTACCCCTGAAAGTCTGCGATCCAAGGAGCAGAGAGGAGGTAGGAGAAACAAAGGACCCAAACAGACCCATTTTGTGGAGGAGGTACAGGTCTTCCAATTTGAGGGAGAGGGATCCTCAGAGGATCCTGGGAAAAGGATCTTCTCCTTCAGAGATGGGGGAACTCCTCCCAAGGAAAAATGGGTCCCAAGGGATTCCAATCCAGACTGGGTAGATGTGGGGATTGAGCTGTCGCCGTCCATCATTCTATCCCAGAACCAACAATACCGAAAACCCCTGGTTCAAACCCATCCTGGTGACTGCCTCCAAAAAGGGGGGGCGGCCCAGAACCGGAACCAGGGGAACCCAAAACTGCATCCATAGACTGGGTAGATGTGGGGATTGAGCTGTCACCGCCCATCATTCTATCCCAGAACCAACAATACCGAAAACCCCTGGTTCAAACCCGTCCTGGTGACTGCCTCCAAAAAGGGGGCGCGGGCGGCCCAGAACCGAAACCAGGGGAACCCAAAAGCACATCAATATCCAATTGCCAGCTTTTTCTTGCGGATTCCCATGACTCTCCACAGAATTCTGCCCAAATCTCTTCTCACTCAATGTCCAAAACCAGAAAACTAGCCCACCAGTTGTCCAAAAATGTGCATTATCTGTGCCCCCTTGAGGAGAAGGAGGGAAGATACTATGCCCCAGTACAAGTACAGGGGCAGGGTACAATTTTGGCACTGGTGGACACTGGATCCCAAGCTACTCTTCTGTCCAGAAGGGCCTTTGATGAACTAAATGCTGGAAGGGGGGAGAATTACTGAATTCCTCTCACCTCTCTTCCTGGACAACGCCAGAACTTTGACGGGAAGGAAATTCCCATCGAGGGGACTGCAGATTTGGACATCAAAATTGGGCGACACAAGGTGAAACACCCGGTCATAGTAGTGACTCTAGAGGGCACCCCTTGTTTACTAGGGAATGACCTCCTGAGAAAGTTGTCACCCCTAAGAGATTGCATAAACAAGGAGCTCTGGACCCAGACTAGCCGACCAATAAAATTAAAACAGAGCGTCGACCATGTTAGTTTAAACGGCACCTGCCACATGGTTGAACAAAAATCTGACCATGTAGAATTTCACTTCCAGAACAACCAAATTCCAGACGTGGCAGTAATAGCAGTAGGACAACAGACTGGTGATGGAGGGTAATCTCTATTTCTGAATATCAACCTTCCTTCCAGTTTAAGGTGGTATTCCACACTGGAAGGAAACACTCTGAAATTCTTTACTAATCCACAATCAGACATTCCCACTCCGATAGTCCAGAAAGATGTGAAATCAGCTCAGAGCCTAGCTGATATTCAGCAAATTGGAGAGCAGTTGTTCATCCCTGTTCAGTTAAATGATGGGATGGACTCTGTTCTCACCCAAGTGTGTGTGAACAACGGTAAGAGCTTCATCAGCGAAGCCATGTTCCGCCAACTCCCAAAAGATCCAGCAATTCCCACATTCAAACTGATAGAAAAAATGGGAAATGGATCTGGAAACACCCAATTCCAAACATCTCCTGACAAGCAGGTGTATGGTCAAAATCTCCATTGGCAACAAGAGCATAGTCTATAATTGTTGGGTCGTGCGAGACGTCCCTTCCGCCTTTTACTTAGGCAGTGACATTCTCAATCGCTTTGCCATTAGTTTGGACCTAATAAACTTCAAAGCTTGGTCCCAATTAGTGGATAATCCCATGGGCTTTGATGATCCAGAAAAAGCATTTAGGTCAGCTCAATTGCTACCTTATGCAGTTGAAATTCAGCTCAACGAGGAAGTCACCATCCCAGAAAGGCCCTGACAATTCTCCCTGGAAGTGAAAGTTAAAAGAGGACAAAAATTGCAAAACCCTGATGCTTATATTCATCTAAATGCTTCTCTCCAACAGCAAGGGTTAGGGGTAAACCCAACACCATTAGTCAACATAGAACATGACACCATTCCAATAGAGGTGGATAACAGCGACTTATAGAGTATTACTCTAGCCGCAGGCACCACTATTGGAATGGCGGTTGATGACCGACATTTCTCCATTGATTTAGGAAATGAACTGTTAGGACCAATCCCCAAGGACTGTTTTGACAGTGACAGTGAGGATAATACAACACCAGACAGGATTTTCACCCGGCATGGGGGGGACTTCCTGGTGTACACTTCTTGCCCTTATGGTAAGGAAGATGTGACTTGTGACTTCAGGAGGGATGAGGTGATTTTCCAGGTCCATGAGGGCTGCCTTTCCCACCTGAAGCCTTCAGTCCAAATCAGCTCTCTGACAGGGACTTCTCCACCCAGCTGGAGGAGGCTGCTGAGATAGCCAAACCAGCAGTCTTTCCAGGCTTCAGGCAGATGGTGGAAGAGAGAGTCAACCTAGCTGATGCCTGTGTGACTCTGGAACAGAAGCAAAATTTGAAACAAGTTTTCTTGGATTTCCAAGATCTCTTTGCGGTAGACTCATATGACTGTGGTCGCACCGACATCGACACAACAACAATTCCCACGGACCCTGGAATGACTCCAGTGTTTGTGAAGCAATATCGTTTGCCTCTCGCATCCATGGAGTCCCTTACTGAAATAATTAAGAACCTTGAGTCCCGGGGAATAATACGTCCAGTACACAGCACCTTCAATAATCCGGTGCTGGGAATATTGAAGCCAAACGGCCAGTGGAGACTCTGCGCCGACCTTAGGGAGCTCAATAAACGGGTCCATACTTCCCGATGGCCTCTACCCTACATTGACCAAGGGCTGGCCCAGATTCAGGGGTCACAGGTATTCACAGCAATAGACCAGACCAATGGATACTGGACCGTTCCTGTCAGTAGGGAGGACCAATACAAACTGGCTTTTACCTTTGGGGTCCAGCAGTACACATATCCCGGACTCCCTTCGGATACCTCAACTCCAGCAATGAATTCAACATTTTCCTACAAAAGGCCATGCCCGACCTGGGTGCGAGGGGTAACCTGGCTTATGTAGATGATGTCCTCGTCAAAAGTTCATCTGTGGAGGAACACATAGGGGAGATCTGCTATGTGCTGACACAGTTGAGGGCCGCCGGAGCAAAACTTTCCTTTCAGAAAGCACAGTGGTGTAGAACCCGTGTTCATTTCTTGGGGCATGAGATTACTCCTCAGGGTCTCTGTCCCCAGGAAAAGAAAGTGGAAGCACTCCAGAAACTGAAAGACCCCACAACTCTGCGGGAACTAAGGAGCCTCCTTGGACTGACTAATTACAGCAGAAAGTTCATTGAAGGCTACGCAGAGATCACTAGACCCCTGATTCATCTCTTGAAGGGGGGGTCAAGAGGGAATGGTGTCCAGAACAATCCGAGGCAGTAAGACAACTCAAAAGAAGCCTCTCACAAACACCTTGCCTAGCTTACCCTGTCAGAAACATGGAGTTCTTCCTGGAGACGGGGTTCTCTAATACGTGCTTGACGGCAGTATTATACCAAAAGCATGACAAGGTCAATAAAGTAATCTCCTATGCGAGCAAAACTTTATCCTCTGTGGAGGAAAAATTCAACGATTGTGAGAAGGCACTCCTGGCAACGGTGTGGGCATTGAAGAATTACCGCCCATTTATCCAGGGGGAACACATCATAGTGGAGACTCCACACCAGCCTCTGCAATATCTCCAAAGTGACAGAATCCGGGCCGGAAATGTGAGTAATTGCCGAATTACTTCCTGGATTCTGTCAATGCAAGGCTTTCCTGTGGAGGTCAGATATGGCCAAAACAAGAAGAGTCCCCTCGCGCAAGGTCTGGCTGACTTGCATGATTGTGCCAGAGAAAACTGTCTCGAGGACGAAAGTCTAAAAATCAAGGACAACATGGAGGCATACCTTAATTCCCCACATAAAGTCTTTGAAGAAGACAAGTGTGAGGGAATGCCCACTGTCTATGTGGATGGATGCTCTTACCATGTTGACAACAACGGGGAGAAAGAACTGGTGGCTGGCGTAGGGAATGCATGGGTGAAGGAATTCCCAGAACCCTCCGCTGGATACAAAATTGGTCCCCGAAGTAGTCAGGTGGCAGAATTGATGGCTGTGCATCAGGCCATCCTCACTGCTGTCCAGCATCAACTCCACAAACTGGTCATAATCACAGATTCGGATTATGTAGGGAACGGGTTCGCGGAGCACCTGGTCAACTAAAAAACCAGAGGAATGTTATGCGCTAATAACAAACCCATGAAACATTGGAAGCTAATCCAAAATATTGATGATCTGGTCACATCGAATGGGATGACCATCTACTGGAAAAAGATCAAGGGTCATTCCAAAGTAGAAGGGCCATCCAAGGGGATCTAATAGAAATAGAGTCCCTGTTGGGGGAAATCCAGGTCACCGCTATCACTAGGTCCCAGACAAATGCTCACAATGATCTTTCAATTGCACAATGGAGTAAGGAGACCCCTGATGCTGATTTAATTACAGCTCAGAAGGGGGATCCAATAATTGGTAAGTTTTACCAACATATTGAGGAGCCTGAGAACTTTCCCTTGACGGATATCAATTACATTGGGAAAGAAGACCTTAGAGTGTTGATGAAATGTCCAAAGATGTTCCGGATCCAAGATGTGTTGTTGGTAAGGAAATCCCAAGCTGGCCATGATCAGTGGGTGGTTCCTACCTCATTCCGAAGCCTGATGTTAAGTCACGCCCATGATGCGGCCACCGCCGGTCATAGGGGGTTTCATACAAAACTTGAAATCTTAAGAGAGGTTGCATACTGGCCACACATGGGCCAGGACCTCAACCAATACTTGAAGGGGTGTCTTGTGTGTGCACAATTTCAGCCATCATCCCTCACACACCGTGCGCCTCTCCAAAAGAGGGGGATGACACTGCCATGGTCAGATTTGCAAATTGACTTTGTAGGCCCTGTAATCTGCTCGTCTAGAGGCAACAAGTACATGTTGACCGTTACATGCTTGTTTACCAAGTGGGTGGAATGTCTCCCAGCCCCAAACTGCAAGGCAGAAACAGCAGCTGCTCTGATGATTAACCACATCTTTTCCCGTTTTGGTCTACCTCAAAGGATTGAGTCAGACAGAGGTAGCCACTTCACCAGTGAAGTAATGACAAAGATGTGGGAGATACTGGGGGTCAAAAGAAAGCTACATATTGCTTACAGGCCAGCTTCTTCTGGAGCAGTGGAGAGATATAACCGAACCATTGTGAGCATCTTAAAAAAGTTTGTGGCAGATTCTGGGCCAAGTTGGGATATCCGATTACCTCTGGTCCTAATGGCCATCAGATCTACCCCTTCATCTGCAACCAAAATGTCACCATTTGAGTTGATGACTGGACGCAAGATGGTGCTTCCCCAGCATTTGCTCTACAGAACCCAAGAGCAAACGTTGATAAATGCCTCCACAACTCATGAGTATGTGGAGAATTTAAGGAAACACCTTCAGCATGCTTTTGCCTATGCTCAGCGGAATCTAGAAAGATCAGCCGAGAGCATGAAGACCCACTATGATTTAAAAACTACCGAAAGGAATATAAGGTGGGTGATCGGGTCTATCTATACAATTTCCAAAGGAACCAGGCCAAACAGCGACATTTTTTGCCTACATGGAAGGGACCCTTTGAAATTATAGACAAAATCTCCCCTGTTGCATACAAGATCCGCATCCCCAAAGGCAGTTTGGCGGAAGGGGAAGACAAGTGGGTACCTATAAATCAGTTAAAGTGTTGCCATCCCAGGCACACCCTGCAGCAACTGGAGGAGTCCTCTGCAATACCAGAGGGGGCCGCTCCAGAGTAAGTCAGTTCAAACTCTAAAATATTCCACATATCAAAAATATAGTAACGTAATGCAAATGTTCCCTGTTATATATTGGTTTAAAATTAGACTGCAAAATGCATTTGGATGTATAAAATGTACATGTTCGCCACACCTTTAATAGTGGTGGAAAAATGTCTAGGAATGTGTATTGCCGCTTTGCTTTATCATCGTAGGAGAGATGAAACCATGGAGACTGACCAAGGAGGACGACCGGGGACCGGGAGCAGAGACCCGAGGGGCCCAGGGTACCGCCCAATCCTCCCATCAGGACCAGCAAGGTGAACTGATTGATCGACTGGAGGGAGGAAAAGATGCTGAACTGTGCCATCCATGGAATTGGAAGAAGAGGAGGAGAACTTCCCAGATCTTGCGAGTTCCTATCAGCGAAAGGACAGAATGGCCATCGCAAGAGGGGGGGCTTGTGGGATGTTTTTACCCATGCATACAAGCCCTACCATAAAACTGTGCAGTACTGGCATGGAAAACATCATGATGGCCAGAACTCCCCAGAGAGTGCACGGGGAAAACATGAAGAATAGGCTGCCACCCATTTTTGCCTATGTTGTGAGCACAGGAGGGCACTGCCTAAAACCACCATTGGGCTACACACACAGTAGCCTGAAACCATTGGGAATTGCAATGCTGATTGCCAAAAAAGCAACTCAGAACTGTGGGGAATTCATTTTCTTAATCCCAAAAATGGTTGCATTACCAGTACTCACCACTATCAGAAAGCCGGCGTTTTAAAACCACCAGACTTTTGTGTAAAACTGCACAAATGAAACAAAACCAGACCAAGGAAAGACTTGGAAGAATGTAAAACCATAATCTGAAATGACTTGAAGGAAGTAATTATTTAATGTATAGGTACAAATTGTCAGTTTGATTTGAAAGGAGAAAACTGGGAACAAAAAGTGACATTTAGCTGAAACCTGGCTTAGTGAAACTGGATTCTGCCTGACAACTACCCCCGACAGGAGAAACCTGTTCAGCCACTCTTCCCAGGCCTAGCTGCATCCTGCTGCTCCTTGCCAAAAGGAGTTGTCACCTCTCTGATAAGATTAGGGGTGGAGCACCTGGGAGCTGGAAGGAACAGAACAATGCAACTCCCTTGACTCAGGCAAATGTTATATTGGGGGCGTCGTAAAGTGGCTTCCTCTTAGGGGAAACTGGGAGGGGCAGTGCCTCTGCTAGCAGCTGAGCTTGGGGGAAGTGGATAAACCAGTTATTCCGCCCTGTGATGTGGGAAGCCACACCCCTTTTTGACCAGGGCATAATTTTAAAAAGATAGATAACTCATAGTGCGGACTTGCCAGAATTATATAAGTAATATCATTATTTTTGTGATTTTTCTGTGAACATTTTGAGAGGCGTTAGGACCCTGTGGTGTATTCTGGGGGGTTTCTAGCAGAAAATAGGGTCTCACTCCAAATGTCTGCATGTTAAACATCTGACACTTCATCAATTAATGTCCATACTCCTTGCGCACATGTGTGTAATTTTGGGTAAATGTCCGATATTGCAAAACCAGTTAAAAAGCGCAAAATGTTGTCACTTTTGAATGTAAGCCCCCAGGAAGATCAGAGGCAGACAAGCATGGACCATAAGGAATATATAATGTGCAAATGTAATTTCAACAAATTGTATATCTGGGAAAGATGTATTTGAATCAAATATAGATTTGTGGGCAAACTGACCAGGGGAGGATCCTCTGACCCATAAACAGACCTCATCATGATGACAATCCATTTCCTTCCCCCAATCATGGGAGAGGGGAGAATTGGGCCAATGACAAGTAGAGAGGGGCAGGCTTAGCTAGGCCCAGGCACACACCCATTTTCAAAACACATAAAAAGAGACTGCTGGGACAGGTAGAGACATTCAATTCCATTTGCTGCGGAGCATGCTGACCGACGACTTCACATCCAGAGATCCAACACTTAGACTTCCAAGCTAAACAGAGACTACAGAACTTTGAACCAAGAAGGCCCACTGCAAGCAAAAGTATTTGTCAGCAGGCCTCAAAATAATTTGCAAACTATTCCACAGCCGGGCGAGCTGTCTGAATTCTTTTGCCAAGAACTCTTGCCAGTACCCAGAAAGCAGGGTTACATCCAGAATCCACTTGATCCAGACCGGAAAGCAGAGCAGTATCCAGAACCAGAGGCCGCTGAATCCAGAGAGGCTAGACCAGCAGAGCAGAGCTGACCCAGATCGCTGTGAGCAGAACCGGTGCCTGATTGACCCGCCGAGCAGACAGAACCGCAGCCAGACGTGTTGACCAGATCCGTGACGAGGCCTAGTTCAAATTTATATTGTGAGTACCTAGCAGAACTGTGCAGAACCAATCTCTTAGTTAAAATAATCTAATCCAAACTATTTTAACCTAAGTAGAACAGCCTCCTAGAAATCGTGTCATCTGTCATTGGTAAAGCTGCACAACTGTCACCTGTCAATTCTGAAGCTGCAAGCTGTCACCTGTCATTTTGAGTTTTACTTTAAATCCGAAAAACTACCTTTATTTAATCGTCCGTATCTCTGGAACATTTTCCTACATAAGGCCATGCCTGACCTGGGTGCGAGGGGTAACCTGGCTTATGTAGATGATGTCCTCATCAAATGTTCATCTGTAGAGGAACACATAGGGGAGATCTGCTATGTTCTGACACAGTCGAGGGCCGCCGGAGCAAAACTTTCCTTTCAGAAAGCACAGTGGTGTAGAACCTGTGTTAATTTCTTGGGGCATGAGATTACTCCTCAGGGTCTCTGTCCCCAGGAAAAGAAAGTGGAAGCACTCCAGAAACTGAAAGACCCCACAACTCTGCGGGAACTAAGGAGCCTCCTTGGACTGACTAATTACAGCAGAAAGTTCATTGAAGGCTACGCAGAGATCACTAGACCCCTGATTCATCTCTTGAAGGGGGGGTCAAGTGGGAATGGGGTCCAGAACAATCGGAGGCAGTAAGACAACTCAAAAGAAGCCTCTCACAAACACCTTGCCTAGCTTACCCTGTCAGAAACAAGGAGTTCTTCCTGGAGACGGGGTTCTCTAATACGTGCTTGATGGCAGTATTATACCAAAAGCATGACAAGGTCAATAAAGTAATCTCCTATGCGAGCAAAACTTTATCCTCTGTGGAGGAAAAATTCAACGATTGTGAGAAGGCACTCCTGGCAACGGTGTGGGCATTGAAGAATTACCGCCCGTTTATCCAGGGGAACACATCATAGTGGAGACTCCACACCAGCCTCTGCAATATCTCCAAAGTGACAGAATCCGGGTCGGAAATGTGAGTAATTGCCGAATTACTTCCTGGATTCTGTCAATGCAAGGCTTTCCTGTGGAGGTCAGATATGGCCAAAACAAGAAGAGTCCCCTCGCGCAAGGTCTGGCTGACTTGCATGATTGTGCCAGAGAAAACTGTCTCGAGGACGAAAGTCTAAAAATCAAGGACAACATGGAGGCATACCTTAATTCCCCACATAAAGTCTTTGAAGAAGACAAGTGTGAGGGAATGCCCACTGTCTATGTGGATGGATGCTCTTACCATGTTGACAACAACGGGGAGAAAGAACTGGTGGCTGGCGTAGGGAATGCATGGGTGAAGGAATTCCCAGAACCCTCCGCTGGATACAAAATTGGTCCCCGAAGTAGTCAGGTGGCAGAATTGATGGCTGTGCATCAGGCCATCCTCACTGCTGTCCAGCATCAACTCCCCAAACTGGTCATAATCACAGATTCGGATTATGTAGGGAACGGGTTCGCGGAGCACCTGGTCAACTGGAAAACCAGAGGCATGTTATGCGCTAATAACAAACCCCTGAAACATGGGAAGCTAATCCAAAATATTGATGATCTGGTCACATCGAATGGGATGACCATCTACTGGAAAAAGATCAAGGGTCATTCCAAAGTAGAAGGGCCATCCAAGGGGATCTAATAGAAATAGAGTCCCTGTTGGGGGAAATCCAGGTCACCGCTATCACTAGGTCCCAGACAAATGCTCACAATGATCTTTCAATTGCACAATGGAGTAAGGAGACCCCTGATGCTGATTTAATTACAGCTCAGAAGGGGGATCCAATAATTGGTAAGTTTTACCAACACATTGAGGACCCTGAGAACTTTCCCTTGACGGATGCCGATTACATTGGGAAAGAAGACCTTAGATTGTTGATGAAATGTCCAAAGATGTTCCGGATCCAAGATGTGTTGTTGGTAATGAAATCCCAAGCTGGCCATGATCAGTGGGTGGTTCCTACCTCATTCCGAAGCCTGATGTTAAGTCACGCCCATGATGCGGCCACCGCCGGTCATAGGGGGTTTCATACAACACTTGAAATCTTAAGAGAGGTTGCATACTGGCCACACATGGGCCAGGACCTCAACCAATACTTGAAGGGGTGTCTTGTGTGTGCACAATTTCAGCCATCATCCCTCACACACCGTGCGCCTCTCCAAAAGAGGGGGATGACACTGCCATGGTCAGATTTGCAAATCGACTTTGTAGGCCCTGTAATCTGCTCGTCTAGAGGCAACAAGTACATGTTGACCGTTACATGCTTGTTTACCAAGTGGGTGGAATGTCTCCCAGCCCCAAACTACAAGGCAGAAACAGCAGCTGCTCTGATGATTAACCACATCTTTTCCCGTTTTGGTCTACCTCAAAGGATTGAGTCAGACAGAGGTAGCCACTTCACCAGTGAAGTAATGACAAAGATGTGGGAGATACTGGGGGTCAAAAGAAAGCTACATATTGCTTACAGGCCAGCTTCTTCTGGAGCAGTGGAGAGATATAACCGAACCATTGTGAGCATCTTAAAAAAGTTTGTGGCAGATTCTGGGCCAAGTTGGGATATCCGATTACCTCTGGTCCTAATGGCCATCAGATCTACCCCTTCATCTGCAACCAAAATGTCACCATTTGAGTTGATGACTGGACGCAAGATGGTGCTTCCCCAGCATTTGCTCTACAGAACCCAAGAGCAAACGTTGATAAATGCCTCCACAACTCATGAGTATGTGGAGAATTTAAGGAAACACCTTCAGCATGCTTTTGCCTATGCTCAGCGGAATCTAGAAAGATCAGCCGAGAGCATGAAGACCCACTATGATTTAAAAACTACCCGAAAGGAATATAAGGTGGGTGATCGGGTCTATCTATACAATTTCCAAAGGAACCAGGCCAAACAGCGAAAATTTTTGCCTACATGGAAGGGACCCTTTGAAATTATAGACAAAATCTCCCCTGTTGCATACAAGATCCGCATCCCCAAAGGCAGTTTGGCGGAAGGGGAAGACAAGTGGGTACATATAAATCAGTTAAAGTGTTGCCATCCCAGGCACACCCTGCAGCAACTGGAGGAGTCCTCTGCAATACCAGAGGGGGCCGCTCCAGAGTAAGTCAGTTCAAACTCTAAAATATTCCACATATCAAAAATATAGTAACGTAATACAAATGTTCCCTGTTATATATTGTTTTAAAATTAGACTGCAAAATGCATTTGGATGTATAAAATGTACATGTTCGCCACACCTTTAATAGTGGTGGAAAAATGTCTAGGAATGTGTATTTCCGCTTTGCTTTATCATCCTAGGAGAGATGAAACCATGGAGACTGACCAAGGAGGACGACCGGGGACCGGGAGCAGAGACCCGAGGGGCCCAGGGTACCGCCCAATCCTCCCATCAGGACCAGCAAGGAGAACTGATTGATCGACTGGAGGGAGGAAAAGATGCTGAAATGTGCCATCCATGGAATTGGAAGAAGAGGAGGAGAACATCCCAGATCTTGCGAGTTCCATCAGCGAAAGGACAGAATGGCCATCGCAAGAGAGGGGGCTTGTGGGATGTTTTTACCCATGCATACAAGCCCTACCATAAAACTGTGCAGTACTGGCATGGAAAACATCATGATGGCCAGAACTCCCCAGAGAGTGCACGGGGAAAACATGAAGAATAGGCTGCCACCCATTTTTGCCTATGTTGTGAGCACAGGAGGGCACTGCCTAAAACCACCATTGGGCTACACACACAGTAGCCTGAAACCATTGGGAATGGCAATGCTGATTGCCAAAAAAGCAACTCAGAACTGTGGGGAATTCATTTTCTTAATCCCAAAAATGGTTGCATTACCAGTACTCACCACTATCAGAAAGCCGGCGTTTTAAAACCACCAGACTTTTGTGTAAAACTGCACAAATGAAACAAAACCAGACCAAGGAAAGACTTGGAAGAATGTAAAACCATATTCTGAAATGACTTGAAGGAAGTAATTATTTAATGTATAGGTACAAATTGTCAGTTTGATTTGAATGGAGAAAACTGGGAACAAAAAGTGACATTTAGCTGAAACCTGGCTTAGTGAAACTGGATTCTGCCTGACAACTACCCCCGACAGGAGAAACCTGTTCAGCCACTCTTCCCAGGCCTAGCTGCATCCTGCTGCTCCTTGCCAAAAGGAGTTGTCACCTCTCTGATAAGATTAGGGGTGGAGCACCTGGGAACTGGAAGGAACAGAACAATGCAACTCCCTTGACTCAGGCAAATGTTATATTGGGGGCGTCGTAAAGTGGCTTCCTCTTAGGGGAAACTGGGAGGGGCAGTGCCTCTGCTAGCAGCTGAGCTTGGGGGAAGTGGATAAACCAGTTATTCCACCCTGTGATGTGGGAAGCCACACCCCTTTTTGACCAGGGCATAATTTTAAAAAGATAGATAACTCATAGTGTGGACTTGCCAGAATTATATAAGTAATATCATTATTTTTGTGATTTTTCTGTGAACATTTTGAGAGGCGTTAGGACCCTGTGGTGTATTCTGGGGGTTGCTAGCAGAAAATAGGGTCTCACTCCAAATGTCTGCATGTTAAAAATCTGACACTTCATCAATTAATGTCCATACTCCTTGCGCACATGTGTGTAATTTTGGGTAAATGTCCGATATTGCAAAACCAGTTAAAAAGCGCAAAATGTTGTCATTTTTGAATGTAAGCCCCCAGGAAGATCAGAGGCGGACAAGCATGGCCCATAAGGAATATATAATGTGCAAATGTAATTTCAACAAATTGTATATCTGGGAAAGATGTATTTGAATCAAATATAGATTTGTGGGCAAACTGACCAGGGGAGGATCCTCTGACCCATAAACAGACCTCATCATGATGACAATCCATTTCCTTCCCCCAATCATGGGAGAGGGGAGAATTGGGCCAATGACAAGTAGAGAGGGGCAGGCTTAGCTAGGCCCAGGCACACACCCATTTTCAAAACACATAAAAAGAGACTGCTGGGACAGGTAGAGACATTCAATTCCATTTGCTGCGGAGCATGCTGACCGACGACTTCACATCCAGAGATCCAACACTTAGACTTCCAAGCTAAACAGAGACTACAGAACTTTGAACCAAGAAGGCCCACTGCAAGCAAAAGTATTTGTCAGCAGGCCTCAAAATAATTTGCAAACTATTCCACAGCCGGGCGAGCTGTCTGAATTCTTTTGCCAAGAACTCTTGCCAGTACCCAGAAAGCAGGGTTACATCCAGAATCCACTTGATCCGGACCGGAAAGCAGAGCAGTATCCAGAACCAGAGGCCGCTGAATCCAGAGAGGCTAGACCAGCAGAGCAGAGCTGACCCAGATCGCTGTGAGCAGAACCGGTGCCTGATTGACCCGCCGAGCAGACAGAACCGCAGCCAGACGTGTTGACCAGATCCGTGACGAGGCCTAGTTCAAATTTATATTGTGAGTACCTAGCAGAACTGTGCAGAACCAATCTCTTAGTTAAAATAATCTAATCCAAACTATTTTAACCTAAGTAGAACAGCCTCCTAGAAATCGTGTCATCTGTCATTGGTAAAGCTGCACAACTGTCACCTGTCAATTCTGAAGCTGCAAGCTGTCACCTGTCATTTTGAGTTTTACTTTAAATCCGAAAAACTACCTTTATTTAATTGTCCGTATCTCTGGAACCCTTTGGGCTAGGAACGAGATTTAACTTTCCTCTGAAAGCTTAGAATCTAAGCTTTCCAGCAAGCCTACTCATTATACTTTTTCCACAATCACGATTCACGCACTCACGAAATTTACCGCGATTTGCGATTTTGGCTCAATTTCTCCACTTGTCAAAATAGCAGCTCCATTCTTTCTTTTGTTAAAATCCGTTTGCAACTTGGTAATAACTCATAGAGCATTGCTAAAGTGAGCCTGAACTAATACCAACATGCATCTCCCACTCACCCTGAATCTCTAGAGTGAATTAACATCAGTTGGCACATTTTCCCATCCATTGCCATCACCTTTAAAAGCATTTTGGGCCTGTGTTTCAAACTCCTACCTGTTTCCTCTAAGCTAGCTGGGGGAGGGGACTGAATTTCGTATTGTATTTGGTTGCATTCCAGAGAACTGTGTGCTCCTCTTTTCATCTCCTTCCATTTCTTACATTGCATAGGGGAGGGGGGTGAATTGCCAGAGAAAAAGTGATTATCTTATCTTTTGCTAAAATCATATCAAATATTTCTGTACTGCATTTTATTCCTCATTGCTTTTCCCTTGAAATCATAAAAGTATTTTTGCTACTTTATCCATCATATACTAACTCCTCATTGATTGTAAAGAAGTGTGCTAGTGCCAGATTACCCATTGTTGATCAACATCATATGTCTAAGTGAACTGTCAGATATTAATTTATTATAAAGTGCGATATATATATAGTGTTTAAATTCTCAAATAAACCTTTTAATTTGCAAAACAAACCTACTTCTTGGCTCAGTGGGGTCATGGGGATTCTAAGAGGGGGGTGTTATACAAGGGTGGTCATCCAGAGTACTGAACTAGACATAAAAATACATTAATAAGGATTTTCCTCAGCATCCCAGACTAGGCATTGACTTGGCTGCAGTGTTGATTGAATATCGCTTACAGTGGTCATGCCCATGGAGGGATATAGCTTTCTTCTATTGAGATGGAGTGCGATGCGCGGTTCTATTTCCATACATCGACATTCGTTTTTTCAAAATAATTTCTTTTGATGATATTATTTTGAAAAAAACAAATCAAATGTAATGTTTTTTATATTTGTGTTGGACCTCCACCAACCCCCTGTCCTTATATTATAAACTCTAACCGACCCCATACCCAACCCTTGCAAAACCATTACCCTGCCCCCATATTTTACAATGGGCCTTATTACAAGGTTGGAGGTAGCCTTGATGAAGGCTACCTCCAAACTTGCAAGAAAGTCTGGCACCCGTGAATGGGCAATTACCAGAGTATTCCCCCACCGGACCCCCTAATTGCCCATTCGCGGGTGCCAGAATCGGGTGATCCCCATTCCCATTTGAGACCCATATGCAAGCTTATCTGTACCATTTTATCCGGACTGGCAAGCTTGTAATGAGGCCCAACAAGTTTTTTGCAAAATAATTTCAGCGAAAAAAAAATATTTTGAAAAAGCTGTTGGGATGAATCAATGTGATACTGCAATACGCACCAGTGAGCCATGGCTGATATGAAGTTGCGACAAGGAACGTAGATCATATCATGTGGGTCGACTGGAATCCTTTCTGTGCGTCCTTGCTACTGTCTTGTTGTCTCCTCATGTGACTCATCGATGCACCCACCTATCTTTCTGGGGGTAATAGTTCAACCAAGAGGTGGACTAGGTCAGTCAAGATGCAGAAGGGACAAGCCAGGCTTTGATTGCCTTCCGGAAGGCAAGGTGATCCTCAATGCAGCAGATGCTAAAAGGGATTGAGTTCTCGATGGTGGGTGTTTGGACGGACCTATTCTGGTTGATTTGGTGAGTGGGATGACAAGGAAGAAAAGGACAACTCCCTGCTAGAGTAAGCAACATCAAGAAGTTCTGGACCTCAAACTGGATCCCAATATGAAGTAACAGGTCATGGCAGCAAAAGCGAGAGAACCAGGGAGTGTAACAGAAAAACATGCAAACGTATCCATACATTCCATAGGTACATTAAAGAGGTGCATGCACGAAATCAGCTTAAATGACAGAGCAATACTATTAAAACAAGAAGTCCAGTCGATTCTGGAGATAGCAAAAGAGGAACTAGAAACGCGGATAAAGAAATCTGCGGAAAGAAGGAATAATAGAAACAGTGGAAGCATCAGAACGGCTGAGCCCCATTTTGGTCACTAAGAGGATTGGGGCAAGCAATTTAAGAATGTGCCTGGACCTCAGAGCATTGACCCAAGATCTGTTAAACATTAACTTCCAGTTTCCAAAAAGCACTGACATGATGTTGTCACTGACAGAAGCCAAGATGTTTTTAAAGCTGAACTTCATAAGCACATATCACTAAGTGTTCACCCTCGTTCCAAACAACTGACAGCTTTCATCACGCCTTTTGGCAAATGTCAATATACCCGTATATGCCATATGGGCTCTGTTTAGCTGCGCTAGCGTGCGCAAGAACCATGATCCAAGAGCTAAAGCGAAACAGTTCCAAAGTGGTCTACTGACTTACAGAACCTCTAGGAAGAACCTAATGCATTCCTAAAAAAACAGGTGTCATCTGAAAAAGGATAAGTCTGAGTTCAACAAGGAAAGGCTGCCCTCTAGGGGTACTCCATCTCAGCCAAAGAAATGGAGCCCAAAGAAACGTTGTTGAACAGCATTGAAAAGACACCAGAAGTGACGAACTGAGAGCAGTTAAGGCCGTTCATGGGTATGCCAAAGGATTATGCAAGATTGTGGAAGGAATTCCAATGAAAACAGGGCCCAAGAAAGCTAATGAGAAAAGGAGAATTCTACAACTAGGCTGAACAGCAAAATGAAACATTCCATATTCTTGCACCAGACCTAAAGCCCTTGAATACGAGCAATGGAACCATGATAGCAGTGGATGCTAGTGTCTATGGGATAGGAGCGACACTAATGCAATATGGTAGGCGAGGATTGTACACAACCGCCTTTGCGTCAAAAGCATTGATGGAAACAGAGAACCACTACTCTGCGATAGACAATACATGTTGGCTTGCACATGGGCAGTCCGTCATCTCAGGATGTATGTCTGGGGGAGTACTCTGGACAGACCACAAGCCGTTAGTGAACATTTTGGATCAAGGAATACTTGACATCAAATACCTAGGTTAGAAAGGCTGCATCAAAGGTGCAGCAATGCGGCTTTACAATAGAACTCATACCGGGATAGCAAAACCATCGATCAGACTTCCAAGAGTACCAGTAAAGGCGGACAGCAATGATGTCTATTTCAATGAAGAGTGCGTTGCAGACATGACAGAGATGATCGAAGCGACAGAGACAGTAGGTGTCAGCAGAAATACATATTCACGATGGCCTGGTAATGAGAAAGCTACATCTTTATCCCGGTCTAAGCCATACTTGTTTATGGCACAGGAAACCTACACGCTAGTCCTGCAACATTCATCACAGAGGCTTTTGGATTGACACGCCTCTACACAAAATTGAGTGGCTGGATGGCTCCACAGACATGTTCTCTCCCATTCTGCATCCTTTTATCTGCTAAAATTGTGATGGGTCCTTTGGGTCCTTGATTGCTGCCTGGGCTCTCATGAGGGAAGGGGGTAATGTAGTTTACCCCAATGTATTGAAGGGCCATCTGGGCAGCATTGTGTTTTAATGTACTTGACATGAGTTAAGTGCACTGAACATGGTTATTTACAAGGAACAGAAGTGTGGCATATTGACAACTTGATGTCTATGGATACAGACATTAAAATGTTACCCCCTCTTCGGATTAGGGTCATTATCAAGGTTACTGTGATTCAGGACCTAGTTTTCTCAGGATGACCAGGTTTTGCACCTTTCTAAGACATTGGGCCTCATTACAAATCGCCCAGTATGGAAACAACGGTGGCGGTAAACCCGCCCCCACTGTTGTTTCCATGCTGGGCAATCACAACTCCTGCAGGTGGGAGGTGATGTTCCCGCCTGGTCTGACCTGGCGGGTTTAACACCACCCGCCTGCAGGCGGACGAGGAAACACCGTCAGCATTACGAGATGCTGCCGGTGTTTCCATGATACCCATTCCCATTGAGTCCCATAGGAGTCCCCAGCTAGCACAGTCAGTTAATGGTAATGGTTTATGGGAGTTAGAAACTAATGTATCTACATGATTTGGCTACTGAATAATAGGAAAGAAAACGGATGCAGGACAACACATTGACAGAGTTTCAATGTTGCTCATGAATACAGCCATTGGAAGCACTAACATGATTGAGAATGTAATTATCGTCATGAACGTATTGACAAACATAAATATATATATATATATATATATATATATATATATATATATATTCTAGGAAAGAAAATTGCTGGGACGTTAAAGTGAGAACTTAATGCAACAACCTGAAATTCAGCTAAAGCCACCTTAACTTCACGCTCCCTGTTGTACAGCCTATGACCACAATGATGGCTCACGTGTATATGCCAACTGGCTGCGTCTACCTGGGTACACCCAAACGGGACTTCTGGCGAAATGGTCGTGGCAATACGGTGAGTGCCTAACTGGCCCCGCCGAAATGTCCTGTCCCATGCTCCAAGATACTTGTTTTTCTGGCTGATCTCTTGGTCACTGTTATGATACATTGCACAACCTCAATTTACCACATTTAAGCAGCACGGAAATGTGAAAAAATGACCAGCTGCAAGAATAACATATGCCCAGGCACTTTCTGCACCCAAAGAGAAAATCAAAAGCTGATACCCATGAATTTACGCACAGTACTGCTTAGCATCAAAATGAGTAAGCGGCCGGCGCCATCAGGCCATGTTGCTCTAAGTGGTCCTGTAACTTTGCCTTACTTATTAGGCACCATTGTCTCACGGTGCTGGCCTTTTCCTCATTTTAAAGCTAACCATGTTTGGTCCTGGTTACTCCATGGGTGGGAAACCTGGGTCACCAGTGATTTGTCACCTTCTATTACACTGTAGCTGTAAAAATATCTATTTCTTTTTATTATGTATGTAAGATTGCAGGCATCGAGAACTCCCAATGTTTTTAGTTAATGACCTGTGCGCTTAAATTATTTGCTGAGCCCCCTGTTTTATGGCCAATCTCTTAGTGACTGTTGTCATACATCGCACAACCTCTAACTAACCACTTTTAAGCAGCACGTAAAAGGGAATAAAATGAGTAGCTGCAAAAATAACATATGCCCACGTACTTTTGCCCCCATAGTGAAAATCAAAAGCTAGGCTAGTTTTTATTTTTACTAGCAATGAGAATTTTAAAAATGGAAAAGGTACTATATATATATATATATATATATTCAGTAAAAAAACTTTGTTAAAGGGACGTTATAGTTCCAAGTAAAACAGAAAAACCCCTGAAATTCGCCAGTTATGGTGAACTATGCAACCATAACTCGCGCCACCACCGTGTATTGCTAAGACTAACACCCAGGACATCAACAATGACATCACAAATGTCATTGATGACATCACATGTCTAACTCGCTGTTTTTTCTTTTAGTGATTTATCTTAGACAATAATAGTTAGGAACAAATAAATCAAAAAGTACTATATTTGTAGACTTATATTTCAAATGTGTCCTTACAATAATTCACTTAGGGTGCACTCACAGCTTAGGAAATATATACATAAGAAAACTACACACTTAAAATGCTTTCTGTGTATGAAGATAATCAGTAAGATTATCAACACTTTCTTATTGTTCTGTTGTTTTTTAATTACTGTACTTTCTCTGGATGTGTTCTATTTGTATTCGTACTACTTTTTTAGGTTGCAGTCACATCATGAGATATTTGTACATACGGAAGTACTAGGTTTGAAGCAGAGCAATCTTTTCTGTGCATAAAGATAATCAGTTAGGTTGTGAACACTTTCCGCTTCTACTGATACTTTTTTTGCGTACTTTACTTTCTCTATACATATTTATATTTGTATGTGTTGTTGTTTGATTCTGTTTTGGATGTAGTAATGAAATTATGTAGTTAGGGGTTTTATTAGCTACTTATTACATGTTGCACAGTACAGAAAACTCTAATAAGAAAGCATTTATTACTTCACTATTCAACACGGGAAAATTATGAATATTGAACTTCCATCATGTATGCTGCACCCAATCCTTACATTTTTATATCTGTATATAATAAAACAAATAATATGTGTGTTTTAATTTAGTCCTTTGTGTCTTATTTTTTTTAAAAAAGGCAGTTGGGGTGTCCGCGGACACTATACCTGTCTGTACTGTCCGGAATCAAAATGGAACTGTTCTTAGAACACATTCGGTGTCCGGTATGTCTGTAATTAACCAAAATGGGTGTGTCCTCAGGACACTATACCTGTCCGTTCTGTCCGCAATCAAAATGGAACTGTTCTTAGAACACACTCAGTGTCTGGAATGTCCGCAATTAACCAAAATGAAGGTGTCCTAAGGACACTATACCTGTCTGTTCTGCCCGCAATCAAAATGGAACTGTTCTTAGAACACACTCAGTGTCCAGATTGTCCGTAATTAACCAAAATGCGGGTGTCCTCAGGACACTATACCTGTCCGTACTGTCCACAATCAAAATGGAACTGTTCTTAGAACACACTCGGTGTCCGGAATGTCCATAATTAACCAAAATGGGGGTGTTCTCAGGACACTATAACTGTCCGTTCTGTCCGCAATCAAAATGGATCTGTTCTTAGAACACACTCAGTGTCTGTAATGTCCGTAATTAACCGAAATGGGGGTGTCCTCAGGACACTATACCTGTCCGTTCTGTCCGCAATCAAAGTGGAATTGTTCATAGAACACACTCAATGTCTGAAATGTCTACAATTAACCAAAATGGTGGTGTCCTAAGGACACTATACCTGTCCGTACTATCCGCATGGAACTGTTCTTAGAACTCTTTCAGTGTCCGGAATGTCCATAATTAACCAAAATGGAGGTGTCCTAAGAACACTATACCTGTCCGTAATGTCCGCAATCAAAATGGAACTGTTCTTAGAACACACTCGGTGTCCGGAATGTCCATAATTAACCAAAATGGGGGTGTTCTCAGGACACTATAACTGTCCGTTCTGTCCGCAATCAAAATGGATCTGTTCTTAGAACACACTCGGTGTCCGGAATGTCTGTAATTAACCAAAATGGGGGTGTCCTCAGGACACTATACCTGTCCGTTCTGTCCGCAATCAAAGTGGAATTGTTCTTAGAACACACTCAATGTCCGAAATGTCTGCAATTAACCAAAATGGGGGTGTCCTAAGGACACTATACCTGTCCGTACTATCCGCATGGAACTGTTCTTAGAACTCTTTCGGTGTCCGGAATGTTCACAATTAACCCAAAATGGAGGTGTCCTAAGGGCACTATACCTGTCCGTACTGTCTTTAGAACATCTACACACATGCGCACCACACCCATAAGTCCTACGAACATCGCGCCTGTCTGTAACTGTCCATATTACTTGTGTTGCACTTTTAATTAGTTTTAGGACCCGAACACTGTCCGTAGAACATTTGCGCGCATGCGCACAACCGTTCATGTGCATTTGGTGTCCTGTGGACACCGGTTCCCTTCGCGGACGTGTTCGCGATGTCATCATGTGACCGCACCCACGCTGAGAGTCTGTCCTGAATTGTGGACACTGTTCTGAACCGCAAACATTTTAAAAGTACTTTTTTGTGCAATCCAAAGTATTTTACAGTAAATATTCACCATTGCACACGTCCCAGACGATGACCCTGACTTTCTACATACTTTTTGGAACTTTTTAAACCTTTTTGGGGTGTTTGATCTGTCCGCGGACAATGCGGCTGTCCGCGGAGCGCGCACCTGCACCCCTATAAAAGGCCACACCCCAGAGATGATCTTTATTCTGTCTTCCTACTATTGAAGATCACCTGCTTTTGCTATGCTGCCTTTGCTGAAACCTGATGTCATCCATGGCTGCTGTTGTTCCATCTGCCTCAGCACCACCCCCATCCCCTCCACCACCACCACCTCCCCAAGGGCCTGAAGAGGGGAACAGGTGTGAGGATGTAGAGGAGGATGAAGAGGATGAAGAGGATGAGGTAGTGGAAGTCCCTACTACCAGCACCCGCCGTGAGTCTTGGGTGTGGCGGTTGTTTATCATTCAGGGTGGAGTGCCAAAAGCGTGTGCGAACAAGGTCACCTGCAATCAGTGCCACATGGTGCTGAGTCATGGGGAGGCCTGGTTCATACAGCTTTGGTACGACATCTATGAAGCGACACCTAAGGTCGTTCCATGGTGGGGCCGTTTGCAAGGTTGTACCTTGTGATCAACGTAGTAGGTTGAGTTCCTCTACCACATCCTCCGTTTTCGCTCCTGTCACCACAAGAGACACTCCTGTGGGACAGCGCATCCCTCCAGCTGCCTCACAGGCCATTCACAATGTTGTTGACCCTTACCTTTCGAGGCTCACAATATTGTGTATGTACTGCAATGCAGTACTCTGCAGGGGGGAGAGTCTTCTGAGTGCTTTCGAGAACATGGTCATGGAGCATGAGATGGTCTGCCCACTACCTAAATAAGGCCCGCCCTACATCTTCCTCTCTCCACCTGCCCTTTCTTATCCCCGTGGTTGGTGTCCATTCCTAACCCTCCTTACCCCTCTTCTCCTAGTGTGTCTTGTGTAAAAAAACAAAAATAAATATAAAACAACAACAATCTAAAAAAAGATAAGGAGCTTTTCAGAGCCGCCTTTCACAGTCCAAAAATAGAAATGACAAATAAATAGTGCAGGGCCCTGTGCATTTTTTTTAGAAGTCCGCTGACAGTTTGCGGACATCTAAAATTTTGGGGTGCTGCCCTATCATAACCATTGCACCTTTCTCTGGGAGGAAGTGGTGGCTCTGAAAAGAGCCGTTTGGTGGTGTTTGTGTTTGAAAATTTTCAAATGGTCAACACCTACTGCAAAATGGAAGGCTGTAAATCCAAAAAAGGTTGTAATGCATTTTGCACATTGCTCAGAAAAATCTGATTGCCAGCATAAGTAAGATGAACTCCATCTCTGCAAAAAATGTATGTGCTACGAAACATAATATTTTCATTGTGAAAAGAGGACATGCCAACATCTCTTAGAAAGGCACAAACAGCCTTATTTACATTGCGCCTTGCTTTCTCCATTTGTGGACCAAATGAAGAAGAACGCAACCACATTTGTCTCTGCGCAATACGAGAAAGAATTACTTGGGAATTTGGAAACATGTCCATCACCTTCCCAAGTCCTCCTTTCATTACAAATTGCAAAGAAATTCCAGAGACATATCCTAAACTGTTCCCTCCACAATGAATTATAATTATGGCTGGATGATGATCTGTCTCCAAACTAGCACAGAGAGGTACCAAGTCCAACCACTTAATTCCACGCAATCCATGCCAGTGCACTTCCACATGAGGGAATCCAAGATCTGAAGTGACTCCACAGTGTTCTGCATGCACCTCCAACCAATGTATCCATGAGTCTCCCAAACTCCATATAATCTGTTTTCTGAAACACACAGCCATAGCTATCTGTTTTTCTCTCAGAAAAAAAAACTTTCTGACAAACTCTCTCCTTACACAACACACCCAGTAAACTTTACTGCCCAATCCCTTGCTTTTCTTATTCTCATTTGCATGCCTTTCCTCCCTAAAATCCCTTTATGTAATACGCGATGTCCGCGGACTACCGCCATGTCCGCGGACATATCGAAAAATATGAGCGTGGTGTATTTAAATTTAAATAGTGTGCCCCATTTCCCCTTTGAGGTTGGCTGTTGATCACTCTGAGCACAAGTCTTATATCATTGGAAAGCAGCTACTACAAAAATCTACTGTACAAGTCTCCAAGATTTCTACTTGCAGCTACAAGAATGTCCACATGCAAGAATACAAACTACAGGTATGCATATTTTCTGCACAGTACATGAACAACTCTTATGAATGATTATAAACAAAGTAACTGCCACTTAACCTGTACAACCTATAAAAAAAACTTACTGTCACTTTTCCCATCTCCTATAATCAACTCTCACTTCCAAACCTGTCTGCTATCTATTTTTCTTTTTACACACACAGCCATCTAAAAAATTATAATATTAAAACATGGGAGAAATAACAGTATAATTATAGAAAAACACTTAGTAGTGTATTATAAAATTACACACAGTCAGGATAAGATTATGTATCTTCATACACTCACACAGACAGAGAGTATCATTGAAAATCTCCTAGCTGAAATAACACCACTGCCTATAAATCAAATTCTTCTATTTTATTACCCATACATTCACAAATGCATACAGTCCATGCTTCTCTATATAATTTCTACCATTTATCTTATAAAAATTGCAAAATAAGTATATGATTATTTTTTCTATCTCCTACCATCCAATAACACAGCCTTAAACAACCAAGTGAGTTTCATACACTTAGTATTCTCATTTGCAAAGCATATTGAAGTAACATATTGTAAGTAAAATATAAAGCCTGCACATATTCAAAGGAAAGTGCATTCACACACTATGTTCTCTTATCAAACAAGAATACTACTACAAAAACATACAAATACACATCTAAATAAACGTCAATGCTATAAACCGACAAAATTACTAACTTATTTCTTTTACAATTGCAGCGAAGACCACTCTCCTGAAAAGCAGCAACATCTGAAGTACAAACAACAACTTAGAAGAAACCTGCTCATACCAAATAGAAAAGTAAGAACAATACTACCATAATATTCTTAATTCTACTCAAACTCACTGTGCACTTGATTCATTGAATTTGTGCGCCAAAAAACAAAGATTTGTACATCATTCTGCCCACAAATCTCCATTTGTTAAACAGGGATAAACAGGCAGAATAGCACACAAATCAATACACAAATAACATAACTCAGCCCCTAGAATGTTAATATTACAAAACAAAGAACTGTTTTAATTCTATACCATTAGATTTAGTATAAGTACTTCTGCTCACCACTAGCTTACTTTGTACTGTCATCTGAACCCAAGTATAGTAACACACAAGTACAAGAATAGACTCCCCAACTAGTTTTAGCTGTCCAATGCACAATCACATACCACCACATACATCTTTACCATCATACTCACACACTCATGCACACAGCACACATACATTGCACAACAGCCCAACCCATACCAGACCCCAAAGAATGCCTACCAAGAACCAAGTCCGTAGAAAGCGATGCAGAAGTAGAGCAAATGAAAATAAAAGTGTCCAAAAAAAGCATCCATCTCTGGCAGAATTTGTACAAAAAGTTAAAACAAAAGGTCTAATAGACTTATTAAGCGAAACAAAACAAGCTTCTAGTACAAAAACTTTCCCTCCTCTTTCAAAATGTAAAACAAAACAAAAAGTAATTTACAACAATTCAGCTACCACTACTGCTAACACTGCACCTAGAAATCTTGATGTAGTGGCAAGTAACCACACCAAAAAAGTAAAGAAATCTAGTCTATAAACTGTACTATGCTAAAAGTCCAGCTTTAGCACTAGCCAATTTAAATAACAATCTTCTACATGGTACAGCTAAAGATCTACTTGAAGAAATAGAGCATATCCAGAGAAAATATTTTGGAAATGAAAGCCACATACAAAATGCAATACCTTTACAACAAACTAGTAACAATTGTACAGATGGCAACCTTCTACTACACACATACAAAAAAGAATTACTAACATTTAAAAGTACATCCGCTGAAATACCAAACCGTGTGTGTGTGTGTGTTGCCACAGAACTTTTTATAAAAGTAACACAAAAACTGTAGATGTAACATACAAAATAGAAGACAATGAAGAGTCCAAATGGTGTGAATTAGCTCTGTACCTTATAACATAAAACAAATATGAGATAAATGACCCCTTAATACTTTGCACTTACTGCACTACAAAACTTGACAACAACCAAACTCCTTCACGTGCTATCACAAATAACTTGGAATTATTCCCACTACCAAAACCCCTGCAACAACTCAATTTATATGAGAGCATTATCATTCAAACAGTGCACCCATTTCAAGCAATAATATGCCTTCAACCAAAAACAGCAAAATTACCTCTCTCTGAATTAGTGAAAGGCGTTTGTGGCAAAGTTGTTTATTTACCATTAGATCTGAACGAAAATGTAAACACTCTGGGACTACAACGTCCAATAGAGCAATCTTTAATTGTCTTAGTAAATGGTGTACCTACAAAAGAAAAAAAATATGTGGCAACAACTCGTATACTTACATAAAGTTAGAGAAGCCTTGCAATATCTAAAAGACAATGATGAATACTACAAAGAAATTAATAGTGAATAAAACTTGAAGGAAACCACTAAAATAATTCAAGAGTCACCAGAAAGTGGTAAATTTAAACTTCTAGATCCTGCTACAGTATCCAATATTTTAGATCATTTTACAAATCATCCATTACACTCTAGTGACACCATAGATGATGCACTAGAAACGTACCAAATGCGACAAACCAAAGGATCACCAATCAGCATATGGGAAAAAAGTATAGAAGCACATGCTTTTCCTCTACTCTTTCCTACTGGAAAAGGAGGGAGGTACGATGATAGGTCCATTCAATTAACAGCATCAGAATGCTGCTCGTTACGAATGTATTCTGAAGATCCCAGATTTAGACAAAATATGGAATACATATTCCACCTACTCTTTGAAAGTGAACTAGCAACTCTATGCTACAGAGTTGCACACACATTAAAATCAGGTACCCAATTTCAAAATATGTCAGCTACGCAATTACGACAAAAAGTACAAGAGAAATATGAGGTTCTACAATCAAGCATAACAAATCTGTAAGCAAACATGCGAGTACTGGTTCAGACGTCACAGAGATGTACGTTGCATGATAAGAAACCTTGGCCCGCCAACTTGGTTTGTTACATTAAGTTGTGCAGAATATGCATGGGAAGATTTACATGATTTCCTACACATAGCAAACAAAAACAAAACAAACATAGATATACTAACACCTGGAGAAATTTGCTCTCTAGATCCTTTTAATGTTGCAAGATATTTCCATCATCGCTTCATTGCTATGTTACACTTTATTTGTAATAAAACTGTTTGTCCCCTTGGAGAAGTGCAACACTTCTTTTGGAGAGAAAAATACCAAGCCAGAGGAGCACCACACATCCACATGCATTTGTGGATTAAACATGCTCCTAAATTTGGTCAAGACAGTGATGCCACTGGTTTACAGTTTATCGAAAAATATGTCACTTTTGAAATTCCATCAGAAGCAACAAATAGTGATCTTCAAAGACACAAATGTTGGAAATATTGTTGTCGCAAATACAAAAACAAAGGGAATTACTACACCAACTGCCGCTTTGGTGTCCCTAGACCAGTTAAAGAAACAGGTGAAGTGAACAAATTCATGTCTTCAGTTAGACATAGTGTTAAAGGTAAATCACCTAAGAACACATATTACATAAAAAGAAAGGAAGAAGCAAAATATATCAATGATTACAATGTAATCATTGCCCTTTTATGGAATGCAAACAATGCAGTACATTGCAGACAATTCCACTGCAGTTGCACGATATGTTACAGCCTGCTTACGCCTACTTAACCAAAGCAGAAAAAAACAGAGCTGCAAAACTTCTAGAATGACCGACCTATCATCAGAAAAAACACTGTACAGCTTAGGCATAAAAATGCTCTCACATAGAGAATGTGGCTGCTATGAAGCTGCAGATCGTTTAACCAGTACTGCTTTGTATGGAAAATCTGAAAATATAGTATGGCTGAGTCTTGGTCCTGCTAAATCTAGAAAAAGAGTTCTCAAATCATACAACAACATAGAAAGAATAGCCAAAAATGATCCCAATAGCCAAGACATTTTGAAAAATAATTTACTAGACACGTACTACCCAAACAGAAGTACCACGTTGGACACCATGAGTCTATACCACATAGCCCAAAACTTCACATACAAAAATAATATAAAACCTGATGAAAACAAAGGTAGATACAGAGTGACAAATTGTAAAGGCAGCTTAGTGAAACTTACCAAAAGAAATGTAATTAATCATATAAAATTGTCTTTAAAAACTCCTCAACATAAATAACTATATTACATGTCCCTGCTACAACTTTTTAAACCATGGAGAAAAGAAGAAGAGATACTAGGTATCTATGACTCTTATGAAGACGCTTTCAAAGCCAATGAAAGCCCTATAACTGATGTAATCTTTACACAGTACAAAACAATGTTGCACAATGAACAGCAACACGAAGAATAACTCCAGGCTCAACTAGATAAAGACACTCCCGACAGTAGTCAACCTTCTGAAACAGGAAGCCAAGAACCACTCGGACAGCCACTAATAGCAAATGAGGCAGAACTAGCTATGACAGAAGTAGTCATGTGTCACTATCAGGAAGATACAGAAGACTTAACTGTACTACAATCAAAACTAAACAAAGAGCAGCATACCATTTTTCAAGAAGTAACAAAAGAAATTGCACATGGTGTACAGCATGAAAATAAAGAAGGTACCTGCCAAAATTACAAACCTATACTACTATATGTCAGTGCTCAAGCTGGTTCAGGAAAAACATTCTTAATCAAAATCATCAGCAGGTTCCTTCAACAGTTGACAAACAACAAACTGTCAGCTGTTGTAACTGCCCCCACAGGTTTAGCTGCGTACAACATAGGCAATGTCACTTTACACCGATTACTACTCCTTCCAGTAGAACACCAAAACAAATTAGAATATTACAAACTTTCTACAGAAGCTGCAATGGAATTACACAGAGTGTTAAAACAAATGAAAATGCTGCTAATAGATGAGGTGAGCAGGGTCTCCAATCTAATGTTGGCTTTTATTCACCTCAGATTACAAGAAGTACTCAAAACAAATTACAAAGACCTCTTTGGAGGAAAGCACATTATTGTTTTCGGAGATCTTCTTCAATTGACACCAGTGAAAGGTGAACCTATTTTTAAAACCTTAGGACATACATTCTGCTGTAAAATTGTTGGCAGCATGGGAAATGTTAACCTTTGGCAACATTTTCAATGCAGAGAATTAACAGAAAACATGTGCCAGTCTACAGACCTCACCTACGCCAGCATTTTAAAAAGTATTAGAGTTGGTGTACTATCTCAAGAAGCATGCGCAATATTAAAACCTCGGCACATCCATGTACTTTATGGCCATAACTCATGTGCTACTGATGACATGGAACAATTAGCACACAAAAATGTCACTTGTATGTCCTCGATGCCAACTCTTGCAAGCGTTCCAAGTTCAATGAAACAATGTTGAAAAAAGAAATGCAACCAATAATTGAGATTTGCTCCACAGACAAACTGGACGTACATGGTATGACATTACCCATGTGTCAACAAGCCACAACAAGATTACATTTCTTAGAAAACTCTATCTCCAACACAGCTGGTTTGGAGAAAATATTAAAATTATCTTTAAACTGTAGAGTAATGCTTAAACGTAACCTTGACGTGGAGCAAGGACTAATTAATGGAACACTTGGCACAGTTGTTGGCTTTCAAGCATATCCACGTGACAACAACATTAAGTTTGTCAATATTCTCTTTGACAAACTATCAGAAGTAAAAAGAATAGGACGCTCAACAGCTCGATTCCTTCTTTTCAAAGAAATGTATGTACGAAGAGAGAGCAATTTTCTCTAACTCTAGCATACACAGTCACCATTCACAAATCACAAGGTCTTACCCTAGATAAAGCATTGATAAAGCCTCATTCCGAGTATGGCGGTAAGGGATAGCGGCCACCGCTAACGAGAGCGGTGGCGGTAATCCCTTACCGCCATACTCCGAGTTCCCTTAGCGCCATGGTGCTTTTAACACCTGCTTTTAGCAGGCGTTAAATACCATGGCGCTAAGGGACCTTGATGTTAATTACGCCACCGTAATTTACGGTGGCGTAATTGACGCCTTCCCCACTCCCATTATGCCCTATGGGGCAAGAATGGGAATGGGGAAGGGTAAATGGGGATTGGGGAATTACCGCCCCGCCAACCTTGGAATGGGGCGGTAATTCCGCCAACCACCAAGGCGCTGCCGGTCCGGGTACGGCGTCAACCAAGGCGTTAATAGCGCCATTGGTTAGCGCCGTACTCGGAATGAGGCCCATAGTCTTTAAAGAAGGCATGAGCTACGTAGCACTATCACGCTTATGTACACTTGACGGTCTATGTCTAATCAACTTTGATGCAAGTAAAGTAAACGCTGATATTCCTTGCATTTTAGAATACAATAGACTACGTTCACTATACACCCCTATCTAAAAACCTATCCTGTTCCACAAAAAGCAAAACATTGTAAAAGAAAACTACTTCAAACAGAAATGCAACAGGAACTCACTGCAAATCCTCCAAAGAGATTAAAAGAACCTAATACTTCATAAATTACTACAACCAAAGTAGAATCTACTACTCAAAGTAACTCAGATACTTCTTCAAAGAAGCAACACACACTCCGAAAAAATGACTTGGACACAGAACTATCTGGTCCATTCAAATTTTCAAATGTAACTGGTGTAAATTGCTACGCAAATGTAGCAATAAATATTCTATTTCAATTGCCACCAATTATTAACACCATTTACTTACACAATACTGACCAATTGTGTTTGTAAATGTTAGTCCTTCATAGAAATGCAACCAACAATCCTGACAACACTTACGGTGTTCATGGAATAAGACAAGAATTGGACTACTGTACTGGAATGGTGAAATTCATTATAAACTCACAAGAAGATCCACGTACTTAATGTACTTACTACAAGTACTGGAAAACAGATTTCAGACATGTGGAAACATACTTGCACTCTCTGCAACAATGTGGCACAGTAACAAATCCCTAATGAACGCTTCGTGTATGTATCCATACCTAACTGTGAATCCGTTCCATTTCAGCAACTTGTACAAAATGCAAACCATGGCAGATTATGTACTACCTGCAATTCAGATAATCGTTCCACCTTACAAATACAAACGCATAGTAAATACTTAATACGAATGCTTCTACGTTACAATGCAGATCGTCCCAAAAACAACTGCAAGCTGACTGGATTCACACATGGTCAAGTATCACTTGGTAAGAAAATCTTTACAACAGTAGGTGTAATCTATCATGCAGGAACCACAACCAATGCAGGTCACTACACCGCATACATAAAAAAGAATTCTGGATACTTTGAATGTAATAATAATACCATTACTCTAAAGCAAAGATTACCAGCAAATCTTATAAATGCTTATTTAATATTCTTAAAACCCAAATTTAATAACTAATCTGTGCATAAACATTAATAAAACTTCAATTAGAAAACTATAAACAGTTACAATACGCCAACAGAAATTTAACTGCCTCAAAATTCTGCAACAACCAAACAGATAAATCAACACTACTAAATTATAAAAAGAAATACACAGTTAGAGTATGCCAACAGGTATCTAACTGCCCCATGATTTTGCAACAAACAAACAGATAAATCAATACCACTAAAATATAACAATAAATACACATTTAGTATACGCCAACAGGTATCTAACTGCCCCAAGATTTTACAACATCCAAACAAATAAATAAACACCACTAAAATATAACAAAGAAATAAAACAGTTAGAATACGCCAACAGGTATCTAATTGCCCCAAGAATCTGCAACAACCAAACAGGTATATTAGCAAAGTTAATAATATAAATAAAAAACTATAATCAGTTACAATTCAACATCACGTATCTAACAATCTGCAACAACCAATAGAACATTAGCCAGTAACAACAAGTAAACACTAAAAACAAACAAAAAAATGTACCATACCATAACAGGAAAAGTTTTTTTTTATCCAACATGGATTTATTTTCTCCCACAGACCCAATGATTAAAGCAACAAACACAGAAAATGAGCAAACTGCACAGTACACCAGTTTGTAAACTACTAAATATGAGGGTCAAAATAAAGCAGAAATGTCTATTATGCAATGTAATAAGTCTTTATAAACTACCTTCACTAACATGATCTTTTCTTTTATCACAGAAATTGAAAAAGAATATCTGCTCCAATTACCCACGTCATGATAAAAATATATCCAATCACAAAAAATCAAACAGTAAGTATATTATAATCAATACAACTCATAAATACTGCTCCATAACACAACCATTGAAGCAAACATCTAACCATACAGCACAATACAAAATGTTTACTTCCATGGATATATTATACTGCAGTGCTTGTTACCAAACTCTACAATCTTAATGACATGACATAGCTAAAGCATCACACACAAACTATACAAATCAAACACAACACAAACTGTATATTTGCAAATATTTGAAAGATGTTTCAATCTATGGGTGTGATCTATGGGTGTGAAATGCTGCGGTGGTTGTGGCCAATAGTCTTGGGTGAATGGCCTACGTATATATACGTGAAACTTCTTATATCTTCTTAAAGTACTTTCCATAGAATTTGATTTGACCTCACAGTGCAGATACATGGGGCAATCATCAGGCCGCAAACACATTATGCACATGATAACTAATATTATTATCATTTTTTGGTGCTGTTGTTTTTCTTCTTTACTTTAGTTTCCCCCTATGTGGCTCTAATTTGTATGCATTCTGGGGGGCCGATTCATGGTACAAATGTGCGGGGGGCGCACACAGACGCACACGTCACTTCAACATCCCGAACGCTGGGCGCGGCGTGCATAGCAAAAGCGCACAACATGTAGCACACACACCAAAAAGGGGGCGGAACACGCGGAATGGGGAACAATGCGTGAACATGAAGGTGTAACTGGGGAAGTACTGCTGGGAAATAGACAGAACGCCCACACGCGCGCGAACAACACGTATTTATGGATTCAAATACGGGAAACCCACGCACGCCAGAAGACACGCACAGGTGTAAACACGTCCACCACAAGAAGGCAGGCGGACGCGTCCCAGCGCAGTATAAAAATGCACGCAAACAACAAACAAGTACATACAGCTATGATAAATGTCCCATTTCTCGCAGCACTGATCGTGGGACACCGCAGGAGGAGGAGAATAGCCAGGTTCTGCATTTCTTTGCCCAGGAACGTCCTTTTTGGGATACCTGATGACCAGGTCTATGGCAGGTATAGGTTTCCAGCTCGTATCATCCTAGACCTGGTCACTGAGTGGGAGGATGACCTCACATCACCCACCTTGTGCTCCCAAGCACTGAGCCCCTTGGAAAAGGTGCTCAATGTCCTGCATTTTTTGGCCAGTGGGTCATTTTAGCAGACAACTTCCATAATTGGGGGTGTCTCACAGGCCACGCAGTCACGGTGCCTACACCAGGTGTTGGCAATCAACACTGCGCGCCCCTCAGTCCGCAGGTACATATACATGCCCAGAACACCCGCAGAAAGGCAGTCCATTGTCCAGGACTTTTACAATGTGGCACACTTCCCCAAAGTGCTCAGTGCCATAGATTGCACCCATGTGGCCCTACGTCCACCTAGGGCCACTGAGCACATCTATTGAAACCGCAAGCACTGGCATTCCATCAACATACAGGTTGTATGAGATGCCCATGGAATCATCACCTCTCTCTATGCAAATTATCCTGGGCCTACCCATGACAGTTTCATATACAGAATGTCTGCCCTGAGCCGGGACCTGGAAGCTGGGAAGCATGGTGACACATGGCTCATTGGTGAGTACAAATGTCTGTGCACATGCACGCATGTCACACACAGACAAATACACAAACCCAACTAATGACAACCATCCTCACTTCCCCAGGGGACAGTGCCTATGCTGTGAGCAACCACATGATGACGCCAATACGGAACCCCACCACCCACCCCAGGTAAGATACAAGCTGCCCATATTGCAACCAGGGGCATAGTGGAGCGCACATTTGTAGTGCTCAAGTCACGCTTCCGCTCCCTTGACCGCTCTGGCGGGCAGCTAGTATATGCACCCCCAGTAGTGTACAGGATCATTGTGGCAGCATGTGTCATTCACAATGTTGCACCACGGCGGGGCATACCGGTGGACGTGGTGGTGCCCCCACATCCCCAACCACAGGCACAGGCACTGCCCATTGGAGGGGAAAGGGCACGTGGCGAGGCAGCCCGGACCTAGCTTGGGCCACATTTTTCACCTAAACTCCCGCCCCTGTGGAGTGGACACAGGCCTGGCACATACCAGGTGACAATCGATGATGACAAAGAGACAGTAAACTGTCACAACCTTACCACCCTGAGAATGTTGCCACAGAAGTGCTACATTGTGTGCATTGTAAACATAACCAATCCTGTGTGACCAAAAGGAACACATGCGAGGTGTATATCACACCACTCCCCTGCAAAACAGGCCATGATAATCACTGGTATGTCACCCCAATCCTCCCAACCCACATCACCCTTGTCCACCACACCATGACATGGCATGCAACAGCAAAAGAGCAAACCAAAAGCACAACACATGACCAATTAGATACGAAGTGACACGTGATGATTGGAAAGAGGCGTCACACAATCACACCTGATATGGAATCAGATGAAATGACTGACCAACAACCCCCCACACATACAAAGTCATACACAAATGCATGCCACCAGCGGGACCATCAACAAAAAACAGAATGCCTGTTGGCATCCACATTGGCCAAGCCAAATCCCCAAATCCCTAACCCGTGTGCTGTGTGTGTCTCCTGCAACACACTGCTCAGCACACAGCACAGTGAGCAGCCATTGTGTTGGGGATACACCTTGAGCATCATATAAAAAGGACAAGCAACAAAATTAACCTATTGACGCATGTACACGATCCCCAAATGGTAAGTGATCATGCCCTGCAGGGACACAGCATGCCAGAGAAGGCAATCTGTGTGCACGTGTCGGCATGGAAGGGTGGTTGTATGTGTGGTGGAGCATTGTGTAAGTGTGTGTGTCAGTGGGGACATGCACTCAATACATACATGTGAAATCAAGTGACCCTCAGTGTCCTGTACACATCAAATGTGAACATTGGCCATGTGTACACCCCAGTATGTCAAACCACAACAATCCCTTTACACCTGAAAAGTAAGCACAACACAGGAACAGCCATTGACCAGCAGAACACATCATGTACATAGTACCCCACAATAACAATGTCAGAGATTGCCCAAACACTGTAGCCCAAGGGTACTGTCCGACAACAAAAGGCCCTCCCTCATTTACTCATCACCATGACCATCAGAAGAACTGTGTCTGGGGTCCGTTGGCTTCTTCCTTCTAGTCTACCTGGCACAGGATCCCCTTACCACTGGTTTCCTTGTTCCATCTTTCGTGTAAATAGGGTCCAGCCCCCTCAGAGGCCACCTTGACTGGTAAAAATACCAAATCGCAGAGAACTCCAAGGAGCCAAACCCCCAAACCTGGGAAAAAGCCTGTAGCCACAAAAAAAACCTGGAAGAGGCTCCAGTAGATGACTTAAAGTCGCTGAATATGGCTAAGCACATGTCCAAGCAGGATGATAGAATAACTACCAAGGTAGCACAGTTGAACAATGGTTAAACAGAATGGGGAGCCATTTCAGTACACAACAATCAATGAGGATGCAACAACTGATGGTTAGTGTCACAGCTCCGGTCTCCAGGTGCAGGAGTGGCATGAACCAACCCCCCCTTCCGCGGTTTGGGTGCCTGCAAGGTAAAACTTACACAGGCCTCCGAGACCCCAGGAGGGAAAGAGGGTTAGGGATCCATTGGATGGATAGGCATCGGTATTTAGGATAACCGGAAAGAGGGTCAGGAGAGGGGAGGTGGATGGGCAAGGGAAAGTAGTGAAAACAAACAAAATACAACTACTGACAATTACACATACTCAATCAGAGAACCCATGTACTTCATGCACATTGTACAAAATGGCTCAAAGGCGAGTCAAAGAGAGACATATCCCTGCTGTGAGTGCTGGCCTCCTGCCTGCGCACTCTCAAGTCTGTAACAGGAGCAGTGCAATGCTGCAAAGAGAGCATGAGTTACTATTCTGTGTGCGTTTTCCCCACACACCCATAACACCATTCATGCCTCAAACTTTGCGACTCCTCCCCAAACAAGCACTCTTGTCTGCTGCTTTATTCGTATACTGTTGCTTGTTCCCGTGATGGTTCATACACTGTTAATGTGGTAAGGCAGCCGCACTTGGCCCCGTGGTAAATGAAAGACCATGTTTTAAGAAACACACATGATAGAATGGGCCTTGAGTGAGCTGCTAGACGCGTGTGGCGAGGTGCGACTTCAGTACAAGTCACATTCTGTCAGCCGCGGATTCCTATAGGTAGCGCACGTGGCAATTTGCATATGCTAATGATATGCACTGCACTCAAGTTTGTGCATCGTTGGGGGCCCCCTTGCGCTGTATCAGTTTGTGGCTAGGAACGCTACTGTGCTAATTACTTAGCTTCTATGGAGCAGGGTGGACTCCAGGATCGGGTGACACCCCCTACGTGTGCCCTTGACAACTTGGAAAGCTTCTTGGCATTTGCTCCTCAGCGTGGCTTAGCTGTACTGTGCGCATTTTCCCCAATGCCTGAATAAGCTCACCAGCACTAGCGCTACTTAGCTTGCATGTGTGAGGGTCCTGGAGGAATGTCGGCTGGGGCGTGACCCCCTCATGCTGCTCACTTTGCTCGGAGCTCCTGGAAACACGCCTGCTTCTGTCCGAAGTCTGAGCTCAAGCCCCGTGCTTCAGCTGGCGCACGCATGCGCACGTGTGCCCCACCCAATGTGGAAAGGGTTTTGTAGTTCTTGGCCCGGTGTCTGCTGGGAAAGGTAGTCTGGAGGTTCTTTTTCCTGCAGACAGGGCATAAAAGCCTTTAATAATGCAGGAAAGTTTTCTGTGTGTGCGGCTTCATGCTGCTTTTTACTGGGCCATGTCTGAGACCTACATCTGACCTCCTCCCACGCAACCCCAGGTTCTGTACCATGACAGGTAGAGCTGGAACTTGAGTAGAAAATAACCAAGGAGGCTGGCACAACTGGATGGTTGAGCAGAAACACAATCAATCCTTGATAGCGTGAAGAAAGAAAGGCAGAGACAGCATAAGTCTGGAAAGGCACAGAGAATGCAAGATACCCGGAAACAGCTGACAGCTAGTTAAGAGCCACAACAGTTGAATAGCATTGGTATAAGCCAACAGTCAACATAAAAGCATTGTTGTACTAGATGAAAGACAGGACGAGCGACAGAGAGATGCAGTTGAACAGAAGTGTATTGAGGCAAATCAAGGCAGTGTAAGAGTATGTGGAAATAACTGCCCGAGAGATGGGTGGACGGATCTGGAACAAGGACAATAGCACGAAGAAGAACAGGGACTAAAGGCACCAGTGTGTGGCAAACAAGTAAAAGAGGTGTAGTCCAGTAGGAAAACTGTGCCGTCAGGCAGCTGAAAGTCTTAGAGGGAAGACAGACACAACGTGCCGTCCAAACAGAATGGAGTATAGTAGTAGTATAGGCGGACATCTCAGGTTAGGACTGGGCCGTGAGTTGTGCCTCTTGGGTCACATTCCTAATGCATCCTCCTTTGCCACAATCCCCAGGGGCTGTACTCAACACGTACCAACTTCACATTGTCACCACCCGGCCCCCTCCCACCATCAGTGTGCCTTTGACAGCTAAAGCGTGCAGCTACCGTCTACAGCATGAAGTGCATCAAGCATGTATACAGGCAAGAAAAGAACATACATCACAATCAACATCAATAAATGGAAAGTTCAATAATGTACTCACCAAAATTGATTGCAGACATGCCGTGGAGAAAACATCAATAATCCCCACTAGGGGTGTTAACACAAGTAGTACAGCAGCAGACAGGCCACAGATATGAAGAAAGTCCAATGCCCTTGTGTAAATGGTTGTCACACCGAACCATCCTTGTGAGCCCATGGATAGGGGAAGCAGGAGTGGTATATGTGAGTCAGGACCAAAGCTGCAAACACATACACGAGACAAGCTTGAATGGGCCCAGCTGGAACAGATAGTGGATGCTTTCAAAAGCCACAAAGCACCACACCATCACATGAATGCAAAATAGACAAACAATTTTAAACTATATTAACTAATTAAACTAACTACAAAAATAGAAAATGGCCACATATGACCTGGGAGGAGGAGGCACCCAGGAGGGAGGAGGAACAGGGTGCACCTCAACACCCACATGCGATGATGTTGAGATTAAAAAAACCTCCATAGGCTCAACGCCTGGACGGCCCGACCTGTGTGGGAGATAAGACATCGTCCGAGTCACCCTCTGAATGGAAAGCAGAGGTGGACATGGCATAGTACCCTGACCATGCCTATGCACAGCTTGCCCCTCGTTGGCAGCAAGTCTGCGGGACTGGTAAGCCTGGTCCTGTGCGGCGATGACACGTAGGTCAGCATGCAGCACCTCACGTGATACGCATGCTTCCTCTTGCAAGGTAGCACGTGTAACACAGAGTTCTTCCTGCATGGCCAGGCATGACATCTGGAGCACCTCCCGGCAAGAACGTAGCTCAGCCGAGATGGTATTCTCAAGCTGCTCCAACATCTCCTCTGTACACTGCCTCTGGGACATGTTGAGCACACCCAGAGTAGATCTGAGGGATTCATGGTCATCTCTCAGGGCCTCCCTGTGTGCCTCTGCATGAGCAGCAAGTGCTTGATGCAGAGACACCATTTTAGCCCAGCGTTCCCTGTCTGAGGCCGCCATGCCCAGCCTGAGCGAGCGGGCCGTGGACTGTGCTGCCCGCTGCTGGAGATCCACCTGCCTAGCAGGGGAGAGCACGGATTGGGCCATACGTTCCATGCTCTGAGTGATCTTATCAATTGCTGCCCCCTGTTGTTTGGAATTGGCAACCATGGCTTGCTCCCACTCAGTATACCCCGGTGGCACACGGCCACTGCGTTGCTGGGCTTGACACCCGTGGGACCCAAGGAACCGTGGTCCTTGTTGGTTGGCACCACCCGCGGCTGCAGGACTACATCCCTCCGTTGACGTGATACCCCAGGCACATCAGCAACTGGTGTGGAGTGTGACCGTGCGTCCCGATCCGCCACAGGCGGAGGTTCCAACACTGTTTGGCCCCTCAGTGCAGGTGTCGCGGACATAGGATCGTCCACATCAGAATCACTCACCGTCAACGAATGGACATGAAGTGCATCCAACTCAACATTGTTGTCAGAGTGATCATCCGAGCTAGACCCATTGCCAGCCCTGGACATGATGGTCTGCAGCACAAGTGGATTCTCATGGCCTACCACCCCACAACCCCCACTTGTGCCGGGTGCCGATGCAATAGCAACCCCGTGTCAGGATTGACATCACCACCCTCTGGCTCCATTGCATCATGATCTGTTATGTTGAAAAAACAAACATGAGTACACATGTCAGATGCACATAACGCACACACACATAGACATCACATCGACAGCCAACACATGAGGCTGGCATGTCACACACAAATGTAATTCCGGCATGCATCCAGTGGCATCGATATGCAAACACATCCCAAAAGCAGAAATGGATGCGTGTAAATAGCGAAGCCTACACATGTACTGAATGTAGTATATCACCTCCATCACACACCACCTCTGTCAGGCACATGTCACAGGCAGATATGACAGATGGCAACAAAGAGATGGCACATACAATCAGCATGTCTGAACTGCCAAATGGCCACAGCTGCAAGTGAATCCAAACACACCATGACTCACATAATATGCATGTACACATGCATCACTAAATCATCATCGCCAATATTGCTTCATCCATCTGCAGCTCGGCCCGTACTGGGTGTCATGGGCCATGTAGACATAGTGAATGTCCCGAGCAAAGCGAGGGCCTTCAAACAGGCATGAGGGACCATAACGCCCAGGTTGGTCTGAGCTGCCGGCCATGAAGCCTCCAGAACACCCCTCAGGGCCTGATTGAGCACATTGTGCTAAGAATGTGCCCTAAACCATTATTCAGTATGTCAAATGATCATGGCCAGGCCCCACCAGATTCGCTAAGTGGGCCCGGGCATACACACACTGCACAACAGTGCACCTTCAGGATTGTGCCAGTTGAACATAACGGGCGCAAAGCTGAAATCTCACCAGCATTAACGTCAATCAACTACATATTAGTCAGTGAACAAAAAAGCTGCAGAAGACACATGTGTAAATGAACACTTACACACCCACATAAGTGAGTTGCCGCAATGCTGCACTATACAACGTTGAAGCTGCTTGCATATGTACATGTGAAAGTGTTCAAAAACCCCTGTTTCCCTATATATCCGTATTGTGAACATGAACAGCAACCAATACAGCAAAGCAAGCAGCTACAACGCTGCTTGCTTTGATGTATGTGAAAGGGTACACATACACATGTGCAGGCAGCTCCACAGCCATTACAACCCGATTGTCAGGCTACAGTCAATCTGCGGCCTATACATGTTAGTATAGGCCGCAGATTGACCTATCAACTTTGCTAAACACCCACTAGGGTATTGCAATACTGAGTACATGTGTCACAGGATGCATCTGTGCCTGTGCCTTTCATGACAGTGAAGGGATGACAATCTGACCATACATGCCAGGTCACTTTGACATTGCATCAGTGAGTAGGCATGTAGAATGGTATAACATAGCTCAGAAGTGGGTTGGTGCAGTGACCGACTATCTACATCAACAAGTACATTATGATGTCTAACAATAAACAAGAAGGCAGTGTAAGTGCAAGGTCAGGCATCATGTGCAATGTCATTCTACGTATAAAGGGAAACCCCAAATGGACACTCTCACCGCTCAACGGTGGAGTGCACAAAACACCCTGTCAGCTTGGGTACAGAGAGATACATATACAAAGAACTAGGGTCAACTCAACAATAACTGACGACAGTCCTTCACATACAAAATTACTCACAAAAGAATATATACATTTTATTCAATAAATCATAAAACATGATAAAAATCAGCACTTAAAAAACACACCGACAGGGTAATGGTAGAAAAACAAACTGCTAGTGACACAAAAAGCCATATTAGACCAGTGATGATCACAGTTTTCTGAATACCAAGATGGATCAGTTTTGAATACCCCTATGCGTACTCAGTATAGCAAATAAGGGTAAACTCTATTTTTTATAGGTATTATTTCAGGAAAAAAAAACAAGTCTTCAAATAGTCTTGTAAGAATGCCTCTACATGTTTCAGTTCTTTTCCGTAAGTGTAGAACTTTCTTCAGGAGGATTTCATACTTAAGTCACTTGCAATTGCCACACAGAATCTTGCAATATGGCATCAGAACCCGTGTTTGTTATACAGAAGAACTGTTGAAAGATAAGCGATAAGCATATATACCCAAATTTAGGTACAGAATTACTTATGTGGAGACAGTATCAATCTGCATCAAACATAGGTAAATGCATTAGTCATTACCTCTGTTTGTAGTAGTCAATGTCTGAACACAGAATCAATGTAGAAAAAAGTTGCTACTTTCATCCAAGATTTATTCTTTCCACTTTGAGAATGATCTCATCTAGAAAAGATAAATATCAAAAAATCAGACAGATACCCAGTAGCCAGGGTTCTGTAAGTCCAATTCACAATACAATTTATTCCAAAAAACAGGCAAAACAATATAGCGACCGTAACTTCAAATGTTCTCATTGTCACCATGAAGTCAAAAGATATATTAAATTGAGAAAACCTAAATAGGTTGCAATAAAGTGTCATTATCTTAAAACAACCATCTTGTGCAGGTTATATTTATCCAGGCAGAATCTGAAGAACGCATTAATTTGCCAAATGAACAATAAAACTAACACCAAATACGCTGATCTCGACTCATTTCGTGTTATTATGAAGCCACACAATTAATATCAACATCAGCCATTAATGAAAAGTTATTAATACAAAGGACATCTTCAAATTCAAAAAATGAAAAACTACCTTCTCTGATAGGTACAGCTTCAGATGTCTTATCTGTACTGGCTCAAAGGTCTTAACTCAGAGAGGTCTAGATTCGTCCAAGTAGTATCCCACACCAGAGACAGTAGCGCTAAGGAAGGGAGCGGCGTGGATACAGGCACCCCGCCCCTCCTAGTGAAAATGCAAGGAGGCATTGCATGGCAGTGAAAGGTTGACCAGATAACTGTGTATTGGCAGACAGTGTTGAGTAGCGTCAATTGCATCCTCTGAGTCAACTAACAACACAGCCGATGAGAATGGGACAGTGAGCAGGACACCCTCTGTAGTACACCCATTTGTGCAGAAGGCACTATACCAGTTTGACAGAGTCAGGGGGCCTGAGACAGGGGGAGGCCTGTGCCCCACACAGACTATGACACCCTAACCATGTGCGTGATGCTGGACTGAGCCACAGTGAGCATGTAATGGATGATGAACTGCCATTAAATGTATGTCATCCTGGACACGTACTACAATGATCATCCTGCAAATGACACATAAGGGCATGCATGTAATGCTCATGGAGCATCAATGGGCACTCATGTCCCTGCGGAGCATCTGCCATCTGCACAGTCCGAGTGAGACACCCTGCATCAAGGACATAGGATGCATCCCACAGTATGTGTCTGGCAGGTTGGCAGGGGGAAGTGTGCATGTACACAGGTGCCTTGAACAGGCCATTGCAGTAGGCCAACATGTTACCCACCAGTGCAATGGTGTAATAGTGGTGCAGGTGGGTGGAGGGGCAAGGGAGCATGCCTACGTGGAGTACCAGCATGCAGGCAGAAGACTGCTGAGTGGAAAGACACCCCAGGCTACATGCAGAAGGGCCAGTGAGCTGGAACATGGACCGGAGGGGCAGCCGGTTGACTAGCCTGTGAGTAGGGTGCAAGTGTGGTGATGAGGACAGTCCCTGTCTGCACTACATGTCCAGCATGATGCACAGCAGGTACGCATTAGTGAAGCATTACACGACTCGCACGTATTGGCAGTCAAGCATAACACATCGCACAAGCAAACCACACATGTCCTGGACAAACACGCAAAAACACTCACTAGACGGGGCGTCAAAATCCAGCATCTCTCCCACTCCTTCGACCAATTCCTGCGGTATGAACTCCGCAGCGATCAACTCGTGCACAGTGAGTTCTTCCTCCTGAGGTGGTGTCCCATCGCCAGTCACCACAGTCATGGCATAATTGGAGGCATGCTTTAGTTTAGCACAGCATCAGAGGTCATCCCAACACTTTTTGCACTCCTGAGCTGTGCGCACCTCATGTCCGAATGCACTAACACTCTCCGTAACCCGCTTCCAGTGGATCCCAAAGCTGGGCAGCCATAGTGTGACAATGTGGGCCCACTAGCATATCACGTTCGTGTTCCAACACGTAGCCCACATGGAAGTCCAGTTCCTGCTTGCCTAAAGGCTTCTTCCCCGATGTGCCGGAGGCCTGAGCCATGTCTGGGGTCCCAGCCTCTTGTGCTGGTGCAACCTTCCTCCTCTTGGGCAGTGATCCGGACCCTGACTGGCAAATGCTGCCCTGATCAGTATGAGCAGTGGGGCTGGCGAATTGAACCGAGGGAGTGGCAGGTGGAACTAGGACGGAAGCCCTGACTTGCGTCAGTGGCTGCTGGGTGCCCTTGACTGGACCCTGCGCAACAACATCCGCTGTCCCAAGGTCATCGACCGGGACTATCCTGGATGGTAGACTAACAGCCGGGGTGGTGTCGACTGCATCTGCCCATGCACTTGCCAACACCCGGCTGCTCGGGGCAGCAGATGACAATACTGCCCCAGGGACATGTGCCTCGGTCAGGGCAGCCCTTTGCGCACTTACCACGTGCCTCCTGACCTCCTGGAAATCATCCTGGGACTCTTCAGGTGCCAACGCAACATGTGCTGGCTGACCCTGAGCCTGGGTGGTGGTGGACACAGCTGCACCTGCAGCTACCACTACCCTTGGGTCCATGGCAGTCGATGAAACGAACTGCTGGGTCACATGGGCGCCAGTGCCAGATGCAAGAGCTGCAACTCTGGAGCCACAGGGGGTGGTGGCATGACTGCACCAACATATAGCAGAACTTCCTGCCGAAGTGGCGCACCCCTGCCTCTTCCCCCTCTGCAGCCACCCTGGTCACCTTGACTCCTCCTACACCCTGGTCACCCTGGCCACGTCCCTGACCACGCCCGCCATGTGGAGGATGCCCAGTTGAGGCACCCCTCACCTTTCGTGGCCTCCCAACCATGGCACATATGTAGTAGTGTCGGCACAGATGTAGTCGTAGTGCCAATGGGAGGTGTACACGACAATTGTCCTGGGCAATTGGGGTGAAGGGGGTGGGGTACTAGGTGTTAACAGCACCCCTGTGCACCTGTAAGGCTGTATTTGACCCCGGTGATGAAGTGATGGGTCACGCAACTCTCAGACACCCCAAAACTGTAGTAAAACCGTGCTCGCAACCCCCGGTAGCCCACGTGTGTGGAATTAACCTCCCGTAGTACGCGGTGGCACCCAGGAACACGAGAACCACGTACGCGTGGGACATATAGGCTACTATGACCTCGAAAACGTGTACACGATACACATGGGGACCCACAGTGAGGAAAATAGCGTGCGCGACTCACCGTTTGACTAGCGAGGTAATGAAAAACACGCATAGCCAATACCCCTGCCAAAAGAAGAGATACATTCCGATCAGCTGTGAAGAAATGATAGCCCATGAAACAACCAGAAGTAGCAACACACGCGTCAGTCTCCACGAAAAGCACATACAGTGAACTGTCCGCGCGATTTTGTCACATGCGCGCTTAGGGCCTTTCCTCGAATTACACGCTGACATGCTGTTTTTTCACGTGCCACGCCACATCAGTCCGTATCAAGCTGGCCACGTGACAACACACAGAAGACCACGCTCCTGCCCAGAAGGCCATTTTCCTGCCCCCCAGAACCCCGAGCCGACTTCCACCAGCCATCTGCTGCTGCCTGCCTGCCTGCCTGCTGGCCACATGCCCTGCTATTAGTGCCTGCACATCAGCCATCTGTAGGGATCCAGTTGCTGTGACCACCCCTGCTGGAACAGAAGACTCCCGACTGCAGTTCCATCGCTCCACAGCCTAGCACCAGGACCCAGTTGCCCACCCAAACCTGCCTCGGGGGTTTCCATGTTGGGGGAAACACCATCAGAGACCACTGCCAACTCCCAGCCAGGGAGACAGAGGGCTGCCAGCTTCTCAGCAGGAGAGGTTGGCATCCTGGTGGAGCAAGTCCTGGTGCATCATGATGCCCTCTTCGGAAGAACACACGCTGACAAGGATGGACGGAGAAGGATCTGGACGGACATCATGGTTGCCATCAACGCAGAGGTGGTGGCAACCCATGACATAACACACGTCCGTAAGCGCTGGGAGGACTTCAGGTCCAGGACCCTTAGGAAGGCCCGGCACCTCTTGGACGCAGCTGATGCAGAGGGGTGCCGGGTCTGCCTTACTGACAACCAGATGAGGGTCCTGGAATGCATAGCCCAGTGCTTCACCTCCAGGTCCTTGAGAGACAGACCCGTCCCGGGTTGAGCAGTAAGTGTCCATGTGTACTGATTGGACGCAGTGCATATTGAGGTATGCCAAGAGTGTGCAGCATGGACATATGTCTGGAAAGGCCCATAGATGGATGTGTATGTGCAGGACAAAACTATATATTGGATCAGTAGAACGGGTTGACTCTGGCACAATTAGAACATATCACATTTTATTTCAAATACTTCATTACAAAAAAAATATATATATATTTAAATTCTTAAGTACTTTTTAAAAAAATTCACCAATTAATCTCCTCATTCATACCCCACAAACACTCACCAATCTATCTAAAAAAACACACCATGTTATACCCCACACTCAATTTTTTGCAGAGCATCCACTCTGTTATTGTATTTCATTAACATGTTCAACAATGACCCAGTCCATAATATCAGGTGTCATTATATGACTGATATGGTGTTTAACCAGATGTCTTGCTCGTAGAAAAACGTCGACACGTGTTTCGGTCAAAGACCTTCTTCAGGACGTCGGGCAAGAAAACAGTGCTCCGCCCTATTTTAAACTTGTATGGGCCAGAATTCAATCCCCAAGATGCAATTCTTAGGATCGTGAAAAGAACCGAAAGGATTAATCCTCCACTGGCCTCGGTATTAATATCGAGCATATATCCAATGGTAAAGAAAAAGAACACTTTATGCAGGACCTGCACGTTTGTAAAAGCAGGACGTACACTAATGTACTGGAGTCACTAGATCCTCGATGGACCCCCGACAACTTGGTCCACTCGATCCAAAACCACGACCAAACAATCCACTACTCCGGAGTACTCCGGAGTACTCCGGAGTAGTGGATTGTTTGGTCATGGTTTTGCACGGTGTACATGTGCGTGTGTTTGACATCTGTGCGACTGTGATACGCCATGGATGCATGTGACACACACATGGAGTGAGCCGATTGGCAGATGTGACATAGTTGCTGGTGATTGCACTGTGACAGGTGGTGGAGAAGTACAGATGCATGTCTGTCTGGTGGCGTGTGTGCATGTGTTTGGCACTCCCCATGTTGCTTGTGATGTCTTGCTGACCTTTGGATGTTCATGCTGATGTGTGTGTATGGATGCTGCTGCCTGATGCACCATTCCTGTTAATTTGTGCATGTGTGTGGGTTCAAATGATATGTGTGTTGGAGCGTGTGATGCCATCTGTGAAGTTTGACACTGCCACTCGTGCAACTGTCATGTGTGTACATGAACATTGTACAGTGCCCTGATGCCTGTGTTCTGTCTCTCCCTGTCTGCAGCGTCAACAGGGATCCCACCGCAAGCCGGAGACGCAGGGCCCAGCTCCCCTCCTGGATGTCATCTATTCGGGGAGTGAGGAGTCTGGTGCCACCTCCATGGCCGCAGCTGCCGAGGGTACGTCCAAGAGGTGGTGTTTGGAGGTGGACTCCTCGGCAGCAGTGGGGCAGCTGAGCCCCCATAGGGGCCTATGGAGGAAGATGTCACGGAGTCATCCAGGTTGGTGGTGGGTTTGGTTGAGGAAGAGGTTGTCGAAGGCCCACGCACAGGGCCTGGAGGGGGGATTCCACTGGTGCTAGTGGTGCAATCCAGGGGCAGGGACAGAAGGCAGCACAGGTCGCCGCAGAGGTGCCTGTGTGTAATCTTGTCCCCGATCCTGTGACTGCACATCACTGCCACAGTCGGGAGTCAGAGGTCCAGCAGGGGTGGCCACCCCACTAACTGGACCCCAGCAGATGGAGGACGTACAGGCATCATTGAACAGGGCAAGTGCACGGCGGCTCCCGAGGATTCCATCAGCCTGGAGGCTATCGTGGTGCCAGAGGAATTTGCATTGGAGGCAGCAGCAGGCTCAGGGTGGGAGCGATGATGGCTCGGGGCCATCAACATCACAGGGGCAGGCATCGGCCGGAGGGCAGGAGGACCCTGGATTGGGAGTGCATTCCATGTGGCAGCGGTTGGGCCAGCAGATAGATGCGGAGCGGCGGCAGACGGAGGAGGCATGGCTCACTGTGTTCAGGGAAGAGAACTCCATGCGCAGGGCATTTAGGTGTGCTTCGAGGCAACTCACAGGGAGTTGGAGGAGGCCATGGCTGAATCCCTGTGAGACCTCAAGGCCAGGGAAGAGGCCCGCCTCTGGAACATCGACCTGGAGTTCAATGATGCCCTGGCCCAGAACATCAAAAACTGAGCCGTAGGACTTGCCCGCCGCCTTTGTACATAGTTCTTTAGGCTTAGGTTTCCTTTGTTTTATATATTTTTTTGGAGTTCATGGACTTTGCTCCACCTTATGTATATAGTTTTTTATTCATAGGACTTTTTTGTAGGTTTCCTTTTGTTTTGGGATCATGGACCCTTTGGACTTCCATTGTATATAGTTCAAGACTTGTACATACTTTCATTTTTTATAATTCCCATGGATCAATGGTTTTATTTTTTTGATTATTTAATTCATATTGACATTTGCGATGGACCACTTTTCTTTTTTCATATCATAGATTTCTGTTTTTCACCATGACCATGCCCCGCAGGCAGCCCATCCACCCTGGGCATCCCCCGCAGGCAGCCCATTCACCCTGACCATGCCCCGCAGGCAGCCCATCCACCCTGGGCATGCCCCACAGGCAGCCTATCCACCCTGGGCATGCCCCGCAGGCAGCCCATCCATCCTGACCATGCCCTGCAGGCAGCCCATCCACCCTGGGCATGCCCCACAGGCAGCCCATCCACCCTGGGCATCCCCCACAGGCAGCCCATCTACCCTGACCATGCCCCGCGGGCAGCCCATCCACCCTGGGCATGCCCCACAGGCAGCCCATCCATCCTGGGTATCCCCCGTAGGCAGCCCATCCACCCTAACCATGCCCTGCAGGCAGCCCATCCACCCTGGGCATGACCCGCAGGCAGCCCATCCACCCTGACCATGGCCCGCAAGCAGCCCATCCACCCTGGGCATGCCCCACAGGCAGCCCTTCCACCGTGGGCATACACCGCAGGCAGCCCATCCAATCTGACCATGCCCCGCAGGCAGCCAATCCACCCTGGCCGTGCCCCGCAGGCAGCCCATCCACCCTGACCATGGCCTACATGCAGCCTATTCACCCTGGGCATGCCCCACAGACAGCCCAACCACCCTGGGCAACCCCCGCAGGCAGCCAATCCACCCGGGGCATGGCATGCAGGCAGCCCATCCACCCTGACCATGGCCCACAGGCAGCCCATCCACCCTGGGAATGCCCCACAGGCAGCCCATCCATCCTGGGCATCCCCCGCAGGCAGCCCATCCACCCTCACCATGCCTTGCAGGCAGCCCATCCACCCTGGGCATCCCCCACAGGCAGCCGATCCACCCTGACCATGCCCCACCGGCAGCTCATCCACCCTGGGAATGCCCCATAGGCAGCCCATCCACCCTGACCATGGCCCACAGGCAGCCTACCCACCCTGGGCATGCCCCGTAGGCAGCCCATCCACCCTGGGCATCCGCCGCAGGCAGCCCATCCACCCTGGGCATGGCCCGCAGGCAGCCCATGCACCCTGGGCATGCCCCGCAGGCAGCCCATCCACCCTGGGCATTCCCCACAGGCAGCCCATCCACCCTGACCATGCCCCGGAGGCAGCACATCCACCCTGGGCATGCCCCACAGGCAGCACATCAGCCCTGACCATGCCCCACAGTAACCAATCCACCCTGGGAATGCCCCACAGGCAGCCCATCCACCCTGGGCATTCCCCGCAGGCAGCCCATCCACCCTGGGCATGGCCCGCAGGCAACCTATCCACCCTGGGCATGCCCCGCAGGCAGCCCATCCACCCTGGTCATCCCCCGCAGGCAGCCCATCCACCCTGGACTTGCCCCGCAGGCAGCCCATCACACCTGACCATGCCCGCAGGCAGTCCATCCACCCTGCGCATGCTCCACAGGCAGCCCACACCACAGGGGTGACTTTTTCCATGCGTTTTCACTGGCGCGAGCGGGGTACGCGTATTCCGAGGGGTGCACGGGGAGTTTTCCATGCGTTTTTGCTGGCGCGAGCGTGGTACGTGGGGAGTTTCCAGTCATTTTCGCTGGCGTGAGCGGGGTACGCATATTCCCAGGGGTGCACGGGGAGTTTTACATGTGATTTTGCTGCCGCGAAGAGATACGTGTATTCCGAGGGGTGCGCGGGGAGTTTTCCACTCGTTTTCACTGGCGCGAGCGTGGTACGCGTATTCCGAGGGGTGCGCAGGGAGTTTTCCACATGATTTCGCTGGTGCAAGTGGGGTACGCTTATTCCGAGGGGTGCGCAGGGTGTTTTACAGACAATTTCATTGGCACGAGCGGGGTACGCGTATTCCGAGGGGTGCACAGGGAGTTTTTCACGTGATTTCGCTGGCTTGAGTGTGAGCGGTTATGCGTATTCTGAGGGGTGCGCGTGGAGTTTTCCACATGTTTTTTTATGGTTGGGGGCTGTATGCTGTTCCACTGGCCTTTGCGCCATGTACTGGATTTGTGCAATGTTTTTGGCGCACAGGGCGGGTTGGGGGCGTAACTGGCTCTGCGCCACGGCTGATTATGGATCTTAGTATCCATGAATACGCTGTGCATCAAAATGGGCTTTGGCGCACGTGGCTGGTGCAGACTAGCGCACGCTCCCTCTATGTGCCAGCCGCGTGCACCACTCGTGCGCTAAATTCTATGAATTACCCCCTGGATTTTTATATACATTTATTATTTTATTATCAGAAATGACCAGATTAAAAATATTGTACTTGAATATAATGTTTTCTTTAGATGCCAACATTCTTTAATACATTAAGTAGTTTATGATCACCCCTGACATCTTGTTACCAACATCATAAACCCTAACCCTTGTAGGGACTGTTCATGAACATTATTTTAATATGTGATGTTATCAGTGATGTCATCAATGACATTTTTTATGCCATCTTTCATGTACTGGGTGTTTGTCTTAGCATTGCATGGAGATGGTGCAAGTTATGGTTGCTTAGCTTAGTATATCTGTAACCACACAGCCTACTTCTGTGAGACACAAAATCCCATCAGCTACCTTGCAAGCGATAAAAGAGGCTGTTGATCCCTATCTTTCGAAAACAACAGTACTCTGTATATACTGAAACACACCACTCAGCAGTTAGAGCAATTTCCAAGTGCTTTTGAAGCAGTAATCAAGAAGCATGAGAAACGCTGCCCTACAGCTTAGATTTAACACACGCGCAACATCCTCCTATATCAACCTACCCCTACATATGTGTCATTGTTGTCCCTTCCCTCCTTTCTCTCTCCACCTTACTTTATGTCCTCTCCTGTAACAGAATAAATACCAATCAATAAAAGACATAAAAAAGGTTCCTTTAGGAACCACCTTTCACAATTAAAAATAGAGCTAATAGAATAAGATGATAGACTCAATTTTTCAGTAAATGAGTTAGATTCAATAAGATTCTCCAACATTCCCATTAGCTTTATGTACTATGCTAATGGAAATAATGGACAATTGTATACTACAGAAAAAGAAAAAGAAAAAGAAAAAAGAAAAAAGCACAGAAACAAAATTATGTCCGAAATTCTTCACTCTAGTGTCCAATAAAGACCATAATACATTGCCCTTTATGACTATCCACAGTCTCCTCATTCCCCTGTCCAGCCAATGCCTTATAAGAAAACAGATTGCACATGCACACCATCACACAAGACAGCCCTTCAACTCTTTTTACTGTTATGTTTGTAACACTCACTCATTACCTGCTTTAAACCATTTACACATACAGTCACCAATAACTTACAAAAACTCTACATTTAGCTTATCAACATATTAACCTTCCACCCACCAACTTCCACTTAACAATGTTCTACAAATCCTTTGCATATACATTTCCCATATGTATACAAATTGTATATAGTGCTCCTATAAATGCACTTATACATTGTGCAGTGACAGAAGTGCATAAATAAAAGGTGCGATATGGATGGACAATTACTCATGGGAGTCCATGGGTAGGTGCCAAAGGATCCCAAGATAGGAGGCCACTAGCTAACTGCTGGGGCAGAGGAGCCCCATGGGTGGGGTACATCTTAGCCTTAACGTCCCTTTAGCAGAGTATTTTCTGTCAATTGAATACATTTTTATAAGTGAAAATGTTTCATAATGTTACATCACTGTATATAAGTTATTAATAATTCCTCTTTTAACATATATGAAAGAACTATAAACCTCTTTTAACAAACGTATGTTTTGCAATGCATACTTATGTGAGTTGTTATGTGAGTTGTTATCAGCAGAGCATACCCCAATAGGCAAATCAGAGTAGACATTTGTCCTTGTCGAAGACCAGGCCCTCTGCCCACCGCAGAAAAGTTATATCACTATTTTTTGTATTTACGGTTCGACAATTTCAAAAAAGTAAAACACAGGAGAGATTTCCAAAAGCACCAGGTCCTTGCTGAGGCTCCTTGCACAACTTTGCTGCAATCCCGTCCAGCACTACAGGCTGCAGCCGCATACAGATTTTTTTTCCCATCTAAACCTGTAGCCATGCTGCATGCCAGTAACTTTGCTGCAATCCTGTCCAGCAGTATGGGCTGCAACTGGCTAATGTCAAGGGTTTTTCGGTTTTAATTGTAACCACAACCTATATTTAACAATATTTTTTCAGTGAATTTCCTGGGTTTTTGTTAGTGTAAATTAACCATAAAGTCCCTTGAACAACATTTTTTTGGTGAATTTCATAGGTTTTTACTAGTGCACCTTTAATATGTTGCAAGTTCCTTATATTATACTGCCCATCCCACCATGGCAGATATTGAGTCCCCCGACAGTGCGGTAGTGCGCGGACATCGGACAGCATTCACAAGGCTCAGAATCAAAAGGGTGACCAAAAAAAGTTGTACCCATCAACCAACAAACAGATGTACATAAAATGATAACTAATGTTTACGACACACGCATATACCTTTTTTCTACAAAAACTTACTTTAAAAAATACTGATTATATTTCTTATTTAGCACACATTACAATGGAATGCACCAATCACAAACCATAACTGTACACTTCATATAATCTCCTCACTACAACTCTGCATACAGATTGAGAAACACCAGTTGCTTATTGGACAACTAATTCTCACTAAATAGTAAGTGCATTGTATTTATTTCTCTGTTATTTTCTTTAATTATATAAACATGTGTTATAAGACAGAAACACTTTTTTTCTCATAGAAATGGCAAGCACACTTGATTGGTTAGAGGAGAACTTCCCAAAAGAAGCAATGAGCGATGATAACACCTCTAATAGTATACAGTACATATGTTAATGTGAACAAATAATGTATTGTGTACACACCGTACTAAAATAATAATTTCTGTTTTCTTACAGTACATAGTTTTCATAAAGAAACCTCGCCCAGTGTGATTATCCACACGCACCAGAATCACAAAGAGATGCCATATCCCTAACTGTAAATCATAAAATCATGAACTTGTCTAAAAAATTAGATGAACTAAGTGATGATTTTAGAGTATGTGAAAAATCATGTTATTAAAACTGTTCCCTATCACTGTCCTTCTTGGAACTCTCCCCCTTAACCCAAACAATCATCCCCATCAAATTCTGAACATTTTAATCAAAGACGCTTTGATAAAACCTCACTCCCTTCCTCCCCTCATAATTATTGTACAAAAGTTCAAAATTCTCCCATTTATGTTTCCCATTCCGATATCCCTTTCTTGAATAAATATATTTGCTATACCATAAATGTTTTGTATATTGTTGTGTGATATTATTATTATTATTTTTTAAAACCAATTATGAGTCCGCTGTCACTATGACTGTCCGGGGGGTCTGCACTCAAAATGAAGGTGCCCTCGGACAGGAGTGATTTCCAGACACGTCTGGTTTTGCATGACACATTTTTAATTAGTCTGCGGACACCGCGCCTGTTCTACAGATACCCAGTGCATGCACCCTACGATTCCCACCCGATGGGTGTCTGTGGACGGCCGACAGGGAAGCGGATGTCATGGCCGTGGACAGTTTAAAAGTGCAATTTCCAGCAATCTAGGCTGTTTCAAGCTCAGCCTTTGACAGCTCCCAGACCCATTCTTAGTTGATCGCAGCTTTTTACAACTTTTCAAGGCTTATTTGTGACTCGGTAGTCTGCGGACAGCACAACTGTCTGCGAATGGTTCCTCAGAAGGGACCCACCCATTATTTTTTCTCATTCTCAATCTTGCTATCCAGGAGAGAAAACCTGCTTTGTTGCTTTGCAAATCTGTTTTGCAGAAGTTGTTGGAGACCATCATGGCATCTGTTATGTTCATCGCTTCTTCCCAGCCACCCCCAACACCACCACTGCAACAACCTAAAGGTTCTGCACAGGGAAACTGTTTTGAAGGCGATGGCCATATTACATTGAAGCAGCAGCTTGTTCAGCCTAAGACTCAAACTTCCTCGGCTTACTCCGCATACTGCATTCTCTAATCTCAAATGAGATTAACAACACAACAAAGGAGGCAGCTACCACTTTTTCACAAATCCACTCTTATTACTGGTATTGTGGTGCACAATGCTAACAGCCAGTGCTTTGTTATAAGGTTTAAGGCAATCCTTTGCAATGTCCAAAAAAAGTTTGGCTTTTGCCACTGTAAACTTGATCAAAAACAGCTTTCCTAGCAAAACCAAAATTACAAAGCATTCAATACAACTATTTCAATGCAAATAGCTTTATTGTATTAAAAACAAATCATCATCAACATGTTGACCAGCATGGATTTACACAAATTGGTATTAAAACTCAAACACTCATATGTCTGCACCACGCGTTGCAGCCCTATGCAGGGACTTCTTCAGGCGAAGTGAATCAATTTGTTTAGCGCAAACCTTCTTCCATTTGTACTCTTTTATGGGAACTCATGTAATCAAAGTCATGTGACTTGTTCTTTAAGGTAATACTCTAACTAGCTGAAATGCTAGTGGCCATCATGGACCTGTAGCAAATCCATAGAAAATAGAGCAGATAAGAATAAAACTGCACAATGTAGTCATCCACCTCAAAAACAATTTATAGAAAACAGTAAAGCAAAAGAGCTAGTAACATCACTCAACAAAACTAAACCAGCCATGCCTAAAAAAGGTATGGCCCCTCTTGCAAAAACTAAAAGTAATAAAATATGTACAAAGAAAAGCATACCTACTAACGAACCTAAAACTGTTTCTACCAGTGTTAACATAGTCACGGTAAAGCAATCCAAAAATGTATGTTACAGAAAATGTTCCACCGTAGAGTTCTTTTCAATCTTTTAAAAACAGCTGAAAAGACACAATCTGCTCTTAAAAACTACTGCAGGAGACTAACCCTGCAAGCTCTAACGGACATCACATTTCCAAACATGCACAATGTCAATATACAGACCTTTTCAAACTTCTGTGATGGTGAATGGATTCCCACAAGCAGCACGGAACCATATTCCAATGAAGAAGCTTATAAAGAAGAACAACAAAAAACTATTGCCATAGACAATAATGGTCGAGAGTATGAAATTGTGGACGACACCATTATGGCAAAGCAATTGCACATGAGTGGCACTGTCAAAAGTCACTACCATCATCACCCTACAAAACACACGGGTGAGTGCAAGCAACACACATCCACAAACAAGCATGGCACGTGCAACAGACATTTGCATCCATGTCCAAGGCACTGTGTGTACATCAGAAGGGTGACTAAACCTTACATGCATCATGGGACATGCACATCAGATGCACACACACATCCTGTCTACATCCTGTCACAGAGCACACATTGGCAACTGTGCTGCATCAGTCATTCAGGCATCGAGATGGCCATGTGCCATGCATCCATGGCATTTCTCAGTCACACACCCGCCACTCACACACACACACATGTACACCATGAACATCCATGAAGGTGAAATAAGCATCCATGTCTCACACCCCAGACATGGTCCGGTACTGACACAGGCATGCAAACATGGGTGCGTCGTCACATGCTGGTGCACATCATGCATTCCAACACAGACACCGTTGATGTGGATCACACTTGACTGGACTCACATGCAGCACCATCATGTCCCGGCACACAGACATCCATACATGGGGCATACCAGACATACGGCCGAGGTGCACACTCCTGCCACACCTCGACATGCACTACGCTGGACATGAACACATGAACACTTACCACTCGACTCCAGACAGGTCTGCATCTCGAGGACCTGGAGGTGAAGCGCTTGGCGTGTGCGCTCCAGGACCCACATTTGTATGTTGGTCAACTGGTCCCAACACCCCACTTCTCCACCAGCCTCGACGAGGTGCTAGACTTTGCTGTGGGTCCTGGAGCTGAAGTCCTCCCAGTGCTTCCGGACACGTTGGTTGTCGCGGTATGTCACCCTCTCCACGTTGATGGCATCCACAAAGTCCGACCAGATCCTCCTCTGTCCTTCCTTGTCAAAGCGCAATGTCGAGAAGAGGGCATCATAATGCCCCAGGACTTGCTTCACCAGGATGCCAACTTCATTTTTAGTGAAGCTGACAGCCCTCTGCCTCTTTGCCGGGGGGTTACCACTGGCCCCAGATGGTGTTGAGTCAGACATGGCAACCCCCGAGGCAGGTGTTGGTGGGCAATTTGGTCCTGGGGCTGGGCTGTGGAACGATGGTGCACTAGTCGGGAGTCTTCTGGGTCAGCAGAGGTGGTCTCAGGAACAGGATCCCTGGCAATGGCTTCTGTGCAGGCACCAAATAGCAGGGCACTTTGGCAGCAGGCAGGCTGGCAGCAGCAGATGGCTCATAGGAGGCTGCTCAGTGCTCTTGGGGGCAGGTAAATGGCCATATGGGCAGGAGCGTGGTCTTCCGTGTGCTGTCATGTGGCCAGCTTGATGCAGAGTGATTTCGCATGTGAAAAAACAGCATGTGAGCGTGTAATTACCTTAAAGGCCCTTAGCACGTAAGCGCGTAAATGACGTGACGCACGTGGGCATAGCCTTCGACAGCGATTAAAGGTCCGCAAGGCACAGCAGTTCGCTGTATGTGCTTTTCATCGAGTCTGACACGTGTGTTTCTGCTACTCGTGGGTTCACACACATCTTCACAGCGCTTACAGTTCATGCTTCTTTTTTGGTGGAGGAGTTGCCTACGCGTGTGTGTTTTTCTTTTCCACACAAGGCACACAGTGAGTCGCGCATGCTTTTTTCCAACTGTGGTTCCCCTTGTGTGTCGCGTACCTCGTTTTCGAGGTCAAAATAGCCTGTGTGTTCCACGTGTATGCTTTTGTTGTGTCCTGGGGTGCCACAGTGTACTGCAGGAGGTTTATTCCACACACGTGGGCTACCGAGGGTTGCGTACATGTTTATTATCATTTTTTGGGGTGCCTGAGTGTTGCGTGACCCGTCTTCATTCCCCAGTGGTCACATACAGTCTTGCAGGAGCACAGGGGTGCGTCTAACATGACGTACCCTGCCCCCTTCACCCTAATTGCCCAGGCCAATTGTTGTATAGCCCTCCCATTGGCAATAGTCCATCTCTGCCATGGTTGGGAGGCTACCAAAAGGGAAGTGCGGCAAAGCTGGGTGACCGCCCAAGGCTGGGCCTGGTGGGGCACGTGGCCGGGGTGGCCAGGGAGTTCAGGGAGTCCAGGGAGGCCAGGGGGGACATGGAGGGGGACATTGCCAGGCTGTTCCGCAGGGGACAGCTATGCTACCCCCCTGCTACTGCAGTCATCCCCGGCACACATCTGACCCCACAGCCACTGTCATTTGCTGGCAGAGGCCACCAGGTAGTGGGAGCTGCAGGTGTAGCTGTGGCAACCACCACACATGCTCATGGCCAGACAGCGCAGGCTGGCTTGGCACAGGAGGACTCCCAGGCAGATTTTCAGACAGGGTGGAGGTTTCAGGTCACCAACCATGCACCAGTGGTGGTCGTGGGGTGGTAGACCACGAACATCCATTGGTGCTCCTGGCCATCCTGTCCAGGCATACCTCTGGGTACGGCTCTGAGGATCTCTCTGACTCTGATGTTGAATCGGATGCTCATGAATCCATGCCGTCGATGGTGGGTGATTCTGCAATGGATTCTTCTCTGTCCGCCACACCTGCAGTGAGGGTAGACCCCTCAAGGGGCCAGTCAGTGTTGGAATGTCAGGCTATGGTTGTTACGGGTGCAGAGTCACACTCCACATAAGTTGCTCCTGTTCCTGGGGCAGCCGATCGATAGAGGAATGCAGTCCTGCAGCCAGAGGCAGTGCCAGCACAGCAAGGACGACGTCTTCTTGGGCCCAACAGGTGTGGTGCTCAGCAACACGGAGGCTGTGTACCACCAGAGAACATTGGGTGGGAGATGCCATGTATGCCATTGCATAGCAACAAGGGGGAGCGATTGAGATGTTGACTGAAGACATGGAAGGTGTGGCTGATTCCATTCTCCCCCCTGATAGGCAGGTGGCGCTCCAGCAGCAGGCAGCGCAACCCACGTGCTGCTCACTTAAGCTGGGCACAGAGGCCTCCAACAGGGCCCACCGATCTGAACTGGTGGCTCTGTGCTCAGTTATTGCTGCTGAGGCACAGCCCCACAGGGAAGCACTGAGGGATGATAACAACTCCCTCAGAAGTACTCTGGCTGCACACATTATGGGCCATGGGACACGGGCAGAAGAGAGGATGGAACAGTTGGAACATACCCTCGCGGCTGAACTCTATGCAAGCGGGAGGAGGTCTGTCTGTCACGTGAGGACTCCCTGGCAGAACTCCATGTAACATGTGCATCCTTGAAGGAGGAACTCTGTGTTACATGTGAAGTGGTGCATGGGGACCTCTGTGCCTTATTCCGGCAGAACAAGGCTCACCAGGCCTGCATGCTTGCTGGCGATGAGAAGCTTGCTGGGCTCTGTATGGTCAGGCACCTGTGCCAGGCGCACCTCCTGATGTACAACCAGGGGGTGACGACGACCTATCTCTCACTCAGGTTGGGCCGTGAAGACCATGAGCCCATGGAGGATTCTTTTTTTGTCTAAACATCAACACATGTGGGTGTTGAGGTGCACCCTGCATCTCCCCCTTCATGGCTGACCTGATTTTTAGCTACCAGTGCTCGTGTTCGAGAAAAATCATGGTAGTTTTTTTTAAATCACTGCCACCAGCCATTTCAAGTGGGAAAGGGTAGCATTTGACTGTTACACGAATGTTTAGACTCAGGGGAAGCTAGGCAACCCCTCCAGCACTCTATCGGAAGATAGCGTGTGCTGGGTCTGTACATTTAAAAAGACTAGTAAAGTCAATTTAATTTTACATGCTCTGGGAGACAGTAGTCAGTCCCAGAGAAGGTTTTTCAACCTTGGGGAGTGTGAAAGACACCCCTGTGCCATTGCACTGAGGGTGCTGTGTGACACACAGAAAAAGATGATGCCAATGGAGTTGCTTTAAAACTCCATATCCAAAGAACACAAAAGTAAAACACACATCAAAATACATGGAAGATTGGGAAAAAAAGGCTCACACTCTTCCCAGGTAAACAATACAATTCTAGAAATCCAGAAAAGTTGCTGGGGGTCTCAAAAGTGAAGTGAAATTAGCACATTCTTGATCATTTTCCCTAACACTACCGTGTGACAGTAACTTACACAGTGGCATTGGACTTCCATCTTATCTGTGTCCATTCTGTAGTCCAACTTGTGTATACACCTTTAGCAGGGTTTCATGATGGTTTCTCCAGTGCATGGTTGGACTGCATTTTGGTGAGTATATTGTTGACTGTGAATGATTTCATTTTGCTTATTCATGTATTGCCTTGACTGTATACATTTTTGATGCCCTTCATGCTGTATGCGGTCCCATGCCCCCTTTAGCTTTCAAAGCCACTCTCATGATGGTAGGGGGAGGTATGGTGGCATTGTCACATTGAGGCACTTTTGCTATGGTGTTTTGTCACTGTCTGACATTGTCACTGTTGGGTCCTGTGTTCATAATTTGTTATGCTGGTAAATGTATAGTCCTGTGTTGGTTTTGCTTATGATGTGTCACAGGATCGTCAAAATGTTTATGTTGCAGATGTGTCCACAACGGAGTAGTTCATATGGAAAATGTATGCTACACTGTAGGTTCATGCATTTCCCATGCTCACATTCATTGAATTCCCCTGTAAACACACCCCCACAACACACTCAACACACTCCCACCCCCAACACCACCCCAACATCCATCCACGCGTCCACTACTTGCCTTCAGATACCTGCTGTGTCCCTGCTGCAAATGTTCACATTGACTTTCGTGATTGTGAACTGGCCCGCAGGCTCTTTTTTGTGCTTTGTTTTTGCATGCAGCTGCAGGGGTTTTCAGGCCGCAAACACTACTCACTGTACTGTGTTGTGTTGTGAGCAGGGTGTTGCGGGGGACAACTCTGCAGCTCCTGCATTTTCTTTTCTTTTTTGGGATTCCCTGAAATGCATGCCACCAAAGGTTCGAGGTTTTGGTGTTCAAACCTTTGGTGGCATGCATTTACAAACGTTTAGTATAAGTGGGATGTTATTGCTCACTCTTTTCTTCAGAGTCCGTGTCTCAGGGGATTGTCTGTGGCCTGTTTCCATTTGTGACGGTGCACTTTGTGACAGTTGTGCCATGTGTGTTGATATTTTTATTGTAGTTTTCACATTGCATGCTATGGCATGGTGTGTCGGGTGGGTGACATGGGGTTGGGGGAGGTTTAGGTGACATACCAGCTATTTTGCATGGAGGTGTGTAATCTGTAGTTTGCATGTGTGCCTTTTGGTGACACGGGATTGTGTTTGTTTAAGTGGCTAGGAATGCACACAATGGGTGTTAAGGTTGTGAAAGTTGACTGTCCCTTTGTCATCATCGATTGTCACATGGAATGTGCCAGGTCTGTGTGCACTCCGCAGGGGGGCGAGTTTAGGTGAAAAATGTAGCCACAAGCTGGGCACATGCTGCCTCGCCACGTGCCCTTTCCCCTCCCATGTGCAGCGGCTGTGCATGTGGTTGTGGATGTGGGGGCACCACCATGTCCACTGGTATGCCCCACCCAGGTTGCAACATTGTGCAGGACACATGCTGCCACAATGATCCTGCACACTACTGGGGGCGCATATAGTAGCTGCCCACCAGAGAGGTCAAGGGAGCGGAAACGTGACTTGAGCACCACTCCGAATGTGCACTCCAATATGCCCTGGGTTGCAATATGGGCTGCATTGTATCTTACCTGGGGTGGGTGGTGGGGTTCCGTATTGGCATCATCATGTAGGTGCTCAGAGGGTAAGCACTGTCCCCTGGGGTGGTGATAATGGTTGTAATTAGTTGGGTTTGTGTATTTGTCTGTGTGTGACATGCATGCATGTGCACAGGCATTTGTACTCAGCAATGAGCCATGTGTTGCCATGCCTCCCAGCTTCCAGGGCTCTGTGTAGGGCTGACATTCTGAATATGAAACTGTCATGGGTGCACCCGGGCTAGTTTGCATAGACAGAGGTGATGATTCCCTTGGCATCGCATACAACCTGCACGTTGATGGAATGCCAGTGCATGCGGTTGCGACAGATGTGCTCAGTGGCCCTAGGTGGACACAGGGCCACATGGGTGCAATCAATGGCACCAAGCACTTTGGGGAAGTGTGCTACCCCATAAAAGTCCTGGACCACGGCCTGCCTTTCTGCAGGTGTTCTGGGCATGTTTATTTGTGTCTGCGGACTGAGGGGAGTCCAGTCATGATTGCCAACACCTGGTGTAGGCAGCGTGACTGTGTGGCCTATAAGATGCCCCCAACTATGGTAGTTGTCTGCTAAAATGACCCAGTGGCCAGAAAATGCAGGACATTGGCACCTTTTCCAAGGGGCTCAGTGCTTGGGAGCACAAGGTGGGTGATGTGAGGTCATCCTCCCATTCAGTGACCAGGTCTAGGATGATCTGAGGTGGAAACCTATACCTGCCATAGACTTGGTCATCAGGCATCCCAAAAAGGCTGCTCCTGGGTATCCTCCTCCTGTGGTGTCCCACGATCACTGCTACAAGAAATGGGACATTCACGGTAGCTGTATATTCTTGCTTGTGGCTTGCGCGCACTTTAATGCTGTGCAGGGGTGCTTCCACTTGCTTTCACGTGGCGGTCCTGTTCCTGGCTTTGCGCGTCTTTTGGCATGCGCAGGTTTGCCATGTTCAATTCCATCAATACGTGTTGTTGGCGCAAGTGTGGGCGTTGCAGGGATTTCGCTGCTGTACCGCCCACGTTACGCCCACATTCATTCATTGTAGCTGTATATTCTTGTTTGTTGCTTGCACGCACTTTTATGCTGTGCGGGGGTGCTTCCGCCTGCTGTCACGTGGCAGTCGTGTTTCCGGCTTTGCGCGTCTTTTGGCATGCGCGGGTTTGCCATGTTCAATTCCATCAATACGTGTTGTTAACGCAAGTGTGGGCATTGCAGGGATTTCGCTGCTGTACCTCCCACGTTACTCCCACATTTTCACATGTTGTTCCCCATTCCGCGTGTTCTGCCCCCTTTTTAGATGTGGACATTGTTTGCCTTCACTGTGTGACTCGCGCACAGCTTTCGGGTTGTCGCAGAGACTTGTGTGCCACATGCAAATTCCACGCAGGTCCCAGGTAAGCCAGGCGCAGGGCCTTCCATGAATCGGTAACGGGCGCATGCATGCGTTTTGCACATGTGCGCTGCATTTTTCACACTTGCTCCACCTATTTTGGCGCACAATCATTCCATGAATCACCCTGTAAAAGTTGTAGCAGTAAAAACTATAAACATAAAAACTATAAACCTCTTTAAAACCCTTTATGTAAGTGGAGAGGCCGGTTCAGGTAAAAACATTCTTAATTAAAATAATCAGCACATTTCTACAAAACGTAATCAACAACAACTTTTCGGCTGCCCAATAACAGCCTCCACAGGTTTAGCTGCCTACAACATAGGAGTTGTAACTTTACACCGACTACTGCTCCTCCCCATAGAACACCACAACTAATTAAAATGCTACAAATTAACAGAGAAAGCCTGCTACTGAAGTACGCAGAACTCATGTTGACTTTAATTCATCTCAGAATGCAAGAAGTCCTAAAAAACAACTACAAAGAATGTTTGGAAAAAAACATGTTGTTTTCGGAGACCTCTCCTACAGTTAACACCAGTGGAAGGTCATCCCACTTTCAAAACATTAGGACGCAAACAATGCCGCAATGCCTTCGGCAGTATTGGAAATTTAAATTTATGGCAACATTTTCACTATGAAGATCTAACTCAAAACATGCGTCAGTCTAAATACATCACCTAGGCTAACATTTTGAAAAGAATGAGAACAGGTCTGCTTAATAAAAATGCAAAATCCATCTTAAATAGTAGACTTATCCATGAGCTATGTGGATAAAATACATCTGCTCCTGATGTCATGGAACAATGAACTCAACAAAATCTAAAATGCATGTCTGTAATGTCATGCCAACCCTTGCAAACTGTAGTCAATTCAACAAGACAATGTTGAAGAAAGAAACGAAAGCCATGCTGCATATCAGCTCCACAGATAAACTAGAAGTACATGGCATGACACTTCCTATGTGTCAACAAGCAACAGCACGACTAAATAGCTTAGAAAAATGTATCTCCAACACAGCTGGAATGGAGAAAATATTGATTTTGTGTCTAAACTGCAGAGTAATTCTAAAATGTAACCTTGACATAGAACAATTGGTACAGTTGTTGGCTTCAAAACATATCCACATGACAACAATATTCAGTTTGCCAACATCCACTTTGACAAACATGCGGAAGTTAAAAAAATATGCCAGACAAAAAAAGGTTTCCTTCTTTTCAAAGACATGCAGAGAGCAATTTTCTCTATCTCTTGCATATGCTGTCACTATTCACAAATCACAAGGTCTAACACTAGAAGAAGCATTGATTGACATTAGCAGCACAGTCTTTAAAGAAGATATGAGTTACCTATCCCTTTCACGTCTGCGTACACGCAATGGTCTCTTCCTAGTTTACTTTGATGCAAAAAATACAGTCAACGCTGACATTGCTTGCATCCTGGAATACAACAGGCTATGGGCACTATACACCCCCATCTATATATGTACCATGTACCTCAAAAAAAGAAACCTTCAAAAAGACAAGTAATAAAAACAGAATATATAACAGATCTCCCAACAATACCACTAAAGAAACAATAATCAACTCCTTCTGCATCAAACAATACAACCACAAAACTGTCTAGTACAAAGACAACGGCACGTCCATCAGAGAACAAAGACTCAAATGTATCTGCAGGTCTATCAAATCCACAAACAGAACTCTCTGTTCAATTTGAATTCAGCAACACAACTGGAGAAAATTGTCATGCTAATGTAACAATGAATTTTCCCTTTCAATCGCCATCAATTGTTCGCAACATTTACTTAAACGGCTTGGACCAGTTGCGATTGCAAATGCTCGTCCTTCATGGAAATGCCACAAATAGTACTGACAACACTTACAGTGTCTCTGGTACAAGGCAAGAATTGGACTACTGTGCAGGAATGGTAAAATGTACCATAAACACACAGGATGATCCACAATAATTCCTAATGTACTTACTACAAGTACTGGAAACCCAAAACATTCCTATAAATGAAATCTTACAAATGTCATACATGTGGAAACATACATGCACTCTCTGCAACCATGTTTCACAAGACCACATCCCCAATGAATGATTTGTATATATATCCATACCAAATCCATACCAAATTCTGAATCCATTGCATTTCACTTGTGCAGAATGCAAATCATGGCATATTATGCCCTTTTTACAATTCAGACAATCATTCCACCACACAAATAAACTCACATGTCCAATATGTCATACTAATGATTCAAGGGTACCATGCAGATGGTACCACAAATAAATATATGCTTACAGGCTTCACTCACGGCCAGGTATCTCCTGGAAAGAAAATCTTCACAAAAGTAGGTATAGGATACCACACTGGTGCCACAACCACTTTAGGTCACTACACTGCATATGGCAAAAAAAGAAGTGGTTGGTTTGAATGTAGCGATACCTCAGTTACTCCAAAACATAGGTTACCAGCAAATTTAACAAATGCCTACTTAATATTCCTTCAACCCAAATTTAGTCACTGAACTGTAGCACAATTAACAGTTAGAATACACCAACAGTTATCTAAGTACATCCACAATACTACAATAGTACTTTTCAAAGTCAATATAGTTAGAATACGCCAACAGGAATCTAACTACTTGAAAAATAACCTTCATTCCAAAACCACTCTAATACGCCATCTCAATTCTTATACAACAAAACATCTTCTAACCTCTAATGTAGTTAGAATACACCAACAGGTATCTAACTACCTCAAGCATTCCCTTAATCACAACATTCTTCAAACAAACATACTATCACACTCACACTCACATAATCATACATAATTTTTTTTTTAATCCAGTACGGATTTTCTTTCCCAATGACCCAATGATTCTTTAATGTCAATACAACAGCAGTGTGCCATACAGTAATGTTGTACCAAACATAGTACTTAGAATGTACTGTTTATGAGGGTCTAAGAAAAATATATATAAAATTGTATACAACTAAAGATTTTAAACTATCCTGCTTAACAAATAGTACTGTTTTTTTCAACATAAAATAAACCTGAGATTCCAGCTTCATAATGCTATGAAACTAAGTAACCATACCAAGTATAATTTGGAATCTTTAAATTAGCTACCTACCACTTGTTGCGGTAGTCTCAAGCTTAGGTATTTTCCCAATATTCAGGTATCTCAAATTTAGCTATTTACTACCTGCTGCTGTTGTCTCAAACTTATGCAATTTCCCCACTATTCAGGTATCTTAAATTTAGCTACTTACTACCTGCTGCTGTTGTCTAAAACATATGCATTTCCAGCACTATACAGGTATCTCAAATTTAGCTGCATACTACCTTCTGCTGTTGACTCAAACATAGGTGTTTTACCCACTATTCAGGAATCTCACAATTAGCTACCTACCCCCTGCTGCGGTTGTCTCAATCTTAGGCATGTCTCCCACTATTCAGGTATCTGATTTCTAGCTGCTTTCTACCTGCTGCTGTTGTCTCAAACTTGGGCATTTTTCTCAATGTTCAGGTTTATCAAATTTGGCTGCTTACTACCTCCGTCCGTCTGTTTTCTCAAACTTAGGCATTTTGTTCACTGTTCAGGTATCTGAGATCTGGCTGCTTTTTACATGCTCCTGTTGTGTGAAATTTGGGCACTCTCTCCTACTGGCCAGACATTGCAAATCTATTTTTCCCCTGCCTCTGTATCCTAGATTTGGGAGTTTTGTTCCGCTAGCCAGATGTCTCAGATCTAGCAGTTTCTTACCTACTGCTGTGTCTTAAAGTTTGTGTAACCCTCACCTGGTATCCACAGGGATGCCACTCAGCCTGTTTAGACCTCCTACAACCTCAAACCCTTCCCTGGAGTCTGCTTGACTGAAGACAGGGCCTGAAAGACAGGATTGTCAGAATTTAACTCTCTATTGTCTCTGCTTGCTTGACCCCCCTATTTCCTGGGGTCCAAACCTTCCCCTCGGTACACTCCTCACCTTGGTTTCGTGTGTAGTGCGCTCTCCGTCCTGCTTTCAGTGCAGGGGTGCATTGATTGATGCCAGCTCGTTGCTGCCTAGTTGCTTCACTGGCGTGGGCCCGACGGACTGGGTTTGCTGTAACCTCAGCCCGACCGGTAAGTAGAATGAGTCTTTATGAACAGTTCTGTTAACTCTCATTTTCTTCTAATGTGTCTTTCCTTCCTTAGGTGAATGATGGGGTTTGGAAATGGCGGCGTGCTGTTGCGTTGAGTAGCACTAATGGTGAGTGAGGCCGCGATGTGCGATGCAGCCCCTTCTTACTTGTATTAATCAGAGTTTGTTGCTATGTCCTTTTAGGTGCCGCAATGTCTCAGCGTGGTTGCCAGCTAAGAGGAAGAGACACAGTGAGTGAGCACGATGTGCGGCGCCTCCGAATGCTTTCCAGGCTAACTTGGTATGTCTTTTTCCTCTTACAGATTGATGAAATGCTCCGGAGTTGAAGTTACCCCGCGCGGCTTGAATTCAGGTAAGTGTTGACTCTCATACAGGTTTCGAGTGAGTGGAGATATGCAGAATGCTTACTAATGTCTTCTCCTCTGTTATTTTCCCTTTTCTTAGGAACCGGCGTGCCGAGATGAAGATGACACCGCCGTAGCTGCCCACAGGACTGGAGGAGCGATGGATGGGAGCTGGATGCTCAGCAAGGTAAGGCTATTATTAATGGTGTTCTTGTTCTTGCAGGGGCGCTGGGTGCGGAAGAAAGGAGCATGCCTTCTGGAGACCAATCCGAGCACAGTGAGTGTCACGCTGCAGGTGCAGAGAGACGCAAAGCGTGTTTCTCAGCCTGGGCATGGCTTAAATAGTCTCTAGGTATCCCAGATATCCCTGGGTTGAACCACACACAAACGGCTAGACTGCATATGCAGTTCCAGGAACTGGAATATGTGGGGGCATCCATCTTGCCCTCTATGCACTACAAGTCCAATGCCATCCTAGGGAAGTGTGTGAGCCTGGTGCCACAGGCGCCAAGTCTGACTCCAAGTGGGTCTTTGGAAGGATGGAGAGGCCCTTAGGGGCCATGTAGGTGATCGTGGCCTGGCTCCAGTCTGATATCTCAGAGGGCTGGGGGTAGGAATCATGACAGTTTGGGCGTCTTTTCCAACTGACTAGATGACTCTAGTCTAGCTGTCTTTACTTGATACTCTATCTTAAATTGAGAACTTTTCTTCCACTAGACGGGTACCTCATATCTAACTGATTTACCTACCACTGTTGTCTCAGACTTGAGCATTTCCCACCTGCTGCTGTGTTCCCTTACACAACCAATCTCAACTCGAGTTGGACACCACTACAACCAAGACCACAACCCTCACTCACAATTCTGGTCCATCAGCACCACACTCACCCAGGGTCACGCTCCCACACACAGCTATTCACCACACAAGTTCCAATCCACAAACAAGAGGAGCTCTCTGGCAATCCAAGCAGCACCTCATCCCCTCTACCTCCTTCACCCTCACACCTTCTTTCCTGAACCCTCCTTATACCCTGCACAACCTTTTCATCTCCAACTCTTCCACTCGAACCCTGCTCTCCAATGAACCCCGCCCCACCTCCTCCCACCTCCTCTTCAATGTAGCATTATGATCCATTTCAATTATCTTCTGCTGCTTACTATGTATTAGCTGTTCTCTAGATTTGTTCAGGCTAGCCGGGCTATTGTCAAATACTCTAGTTTTGAAAGGCATTTTTTGTGTGCTTTGTTGCCCCTTCTACAATGAATCTATCTGATAAATATGTACTTATTCTGCTGACATTAAGTTTATGGACTGCCAACTAGCTCAATCTGTGGCATTGCAACATCAAGATCTTTCATTATTGTTTCTGATTTCTCTCTCATTGTCACATTTGTGTCTATTCGTGGCATTAACTCTTGTGAAGCCACCTTACTTTAAACAACCTGTGCTTGAGCGTGTGCCAATTGGAAGGTGAAATGATGTATCTCCTGCATTGCAGCATCTTTTTCCTGTGCTGAGTTCTTTGTTTCTTAATGATTTATATATTATTGCACAACTGATCAAATTCAGCCTGTGCATCATCATTTTTCATTATAAGCTTTGTTAACGTCTCTTTTCTCTCTTTCAATTCTATTTTTATATTCACATTGTCATCTAATAAGCCAACAGTATAAGCAGTGTGATCATTTATTTTGGACTTACTTTGTGTCTGTAGGCACTGGCTATCATTATCATTATTCTCCAATTACTTGCTAATATTTCACTTTCTATGCTTTGTTTGGCTCCACTGTACACTTTCATGTTGTCTTGTACTGCCTTTATTACACTGTGTTGTTTATTATATTTGCGTGCCAGCCAGAGACGAATTCAGTTGTTTTATCTTCTGCTCACCCTGATAACTAGCTTATTGCCCAAGTATCAATTCTGATGGGATCTTCTGATGTTTTTCTGTAAATTGGTGCAAATAATGTAAGCTTCAGCGGACATTCGCTCCACCATCTTAATGTCAAAGAAGAGATGGCCAGAAAATGTCACATTTATTTGTTTCTTCTCTTTAGCTGTCGAAGTTAGGTATATGTTTTGTAATGCTTCATCTAGCAGACCTCCTTTTACGCAAATACCTGTTCCCACATTTTGAAAACAAGTCTTAATTTTCTCTTTTCATGACTGGGGATGTCCTGCATTGGTTATTGTCCATGCAGGAAATATCTGGTCAGTGTATGATCAAAAGTCGCTTCCAGATCAGCATTGAATCATGTTAGGTTATGCCCAGACTAGATATTTGACAGGTTTGGCTCAATATTTATGACAATCAACAATCACGAAACCAAATAAACAATCTACTAGAATCATATTGGTGTTCAAAATCAAATTCCTCTTTGAAAACCTAGTTTCACAGTCTATGATTAATTCTCTCTCTTAATTAAGTAGATTGTATTACAACAAGAACATCGAGTCTCCTCTAATAGGAATATAAAACAACCTGAATATATTTGCAAACACTGATGCATTTTCAAACACATTTGTGATCTTGTTTCATGTTACTCATTGCATGAATACATCAGCATAATGTACTTAATATATTTAAAAATAGTACAGTACAGCCCATTAAGGCTTTTTGTACAATCTCATAAAATTAACTCAACTTTCCACAATTAATTCCATACCAAGTTAATAATTGATTCATTCTTGATCCACATTTTAACCAAATCATAAATTAAAACCACAACATTTCCTTAAAAAAACCCAGACCAAACACACTTACAGGCCGATTCATGGAATAATTAGCGCGGCGCAAGTGGGCAAAAACGTGCGAATCGCAGTGGAATAGCGAAAATCGCAGTGCAAGTGCGAAAATCGCACGAAAAGCAGCGCACGTCGATTCATGGAAGGCCGTGCGCGAGAAAACCAGCGGATGTGCGATAAAAAAGTGCGTGGCACACGTTGGCGCACAGGCCATCTAACAGCGTGCGCCAGGTCACAGCGAAAATCGCACAGGCCACAGCGAAATTCGCACATAGCGCGGCGCACGCAACAAAAGTAGGCGGAACACGGGCGTAACACTCGGAATGGGGAACAACTTGCCAAAACGTGGGCGTCACGGGGGAAGTACAGGGCACAAGTGCGCGGAACGCCCACACGCTCGCCTACAACACGTATTCATGGAATAGAATAGGGGAAAAAAGCGCACGCTCAAACCAGCGCACAGGCACAAACACGACCGCCACAAGAAAGCAGGCGGTAGCGTCTCTGCGGCTGTAAGAAATGTGCGCCAAAAGGTGCGCCAACAAATAGCACCTATATACTGCCATGATGAATGTCCCATAGTGTGGCCCTCCAGGAAAAATGACGTTTAAAGGGGTACCCACAAACACGGACACCCGCTGACAAAAAATATGTGTGCGTGTATACTGGGGTGCGCGGGAAGTCTCACACGCGATTTCAGCAGGGTACGTGCATCACAGGGGTTCGCGTGAAGTAATTCACGCGATCGGGCCTGGGGGAGTGGGCTACGTGTATTTCAGGGGTTCGCGTGAAGTTTCTCACGCGATCGGGCCTGGGGGAGCGTGCTACGTGTATTTCATGGGTTCGCGTGAAGTTCCTCACGCGATCGGGCCTGGGGGAGCGGGCTACGTGTATTCCAGGGGTGCGCGGGAAGTTCCACACGCGAATAGCCTGGGCGCGTGTATTTCAGGGGTGCGCGGGAAGTTCCACACGCGAATAGCCTGGGCGCGTGTATTTCAGGGGTGCGCGGGAAGTTTTACATGCGATTTCTGCACGGTACGTATATTTCAGGGGTGCCGGGGAGTCCCACACGCGAATAGCCTGGGCGCGTGTATTTCAGGGGTGCGCGGGAAGTTCCACACGCGAATATCCTGGGCGTGTGTATTTCAGGGGTGCGCGGGAAGTTTTACACGCGAATAGCCTGGGCGCGTGTATTTCAGGGGTGCGCGGGAAGTTCCACACGCGAATAGCCTGGGCGCGTGTATTTCAGGGGTGCGCGGGAAGTTTTACACGCGATTTCTGCACGGTACGTGTATTTCAGGGGTGCCGGGGAGTCCCACATGTGATTTGACAGTGTGGGTCCTCCCAGGTGTACCCTGTACACCCTCCACGGCCCCTGCAGGCAGCCCACACCACAGGGGACTACCCTGCATCCCTGGTCATGTCCCGCAGGCAGCCCACCCAACATGGGCATGCCCCCCAGCAAAGGCACATGTCTCCTTGAACTAATGAACACAAACTCATGTCCTCTTGCACCCCCACCCCCCAGCACTGTGGGGCACCTGCCAGCAGGCCCCCACTCATGTCTCCCACCACCCCCACCCCCCCAGCCACCAGGGGCACCCTCCACCAGGCCCCCACTCATGTCACCCACCACCCCCACCCCCCAGCCACCAGGGGCACCCTCCACCAGGCCCCCACCCATGTCTCCCACCACCCCCACCCCCCAGCCACCAGGGTCACCCTCCACCAGGCCCCCACTCATGTCTCCCACCACCCCCACACCCCAGTAGTGCAGGGCCACCCTCCACCAGGCCCCCACTCATGTCTCCCACCACCCCCACACCCCAGCAGTGCAGGGGCAGCCTCCACCAGGCCCCCACTCATGTCTCCCACCACCCCCACACCCCAGCAGTGCAGGGGCAGCCTCCACCAGGCCCCCACTCATGTCACCCACCACCCCCACCCCCCAGCCACCAGGGGCACCCTCCACCAGGCCCCCACTCATGTCACCCACCACCCCCACCCCCCAGCCACCAGGGTCACCCTCCACCAGGCCCCCACTCATGTCTCCCACCACCCCCACACCCCAGCAGTGCAGGGGCACCCTCCACCAGGCCCCCACTCATGTCTCCCACCACCCCCACACCCCAGCAGTGCAGGGGCAGCCTCCACCAGGCCCCCACTCATGTCTCCCACCACCCCCATCCCCCAGCCACCAGGGGCACCCTCCACCAGGCCCCCACTCATGTCTCCCACCACCCCCACACCCCAGCAGTGCAGGGGCAGCCTCCACCAGGCCCCCACTCATGTCTCCTACCACCCCCACACCCCAGCAGTGCAGGGGCAGCCTCCACCAGGCCCCCACTCATGTCTCCCACCACCCCCACACCCCAGCAGTGCAGGGGCAGCCTCCACCAGGCCCCCACTCATGTCTCCCACCACCCCCACACCCCAGCAGTGCAGGGGCAGCCTCCACCAGGCCCCCACTCATGTCTCCCACCACCCCCACACCCCAGCAGTGCAGGGGCAGCCTCCACCAGGCCCCCACTCATGTCTCCCACCACCCCCACACCCCAGCAGTGCAGGGGCAGCCTCCACCAGGCCCCCACTCATGTCTCCCACCACCCCCACACCCCAGCAGTGCAGGGGCAGCCTCCACCAGGCCCCCACTCATGTCACCCACCACCCCCACCCCCCAGCCACCAGGGGCACCCTCCACCAGGCCCCCACTCATGTCACCCACCACCCCCACCCCCCAGCCACCAGGGTCACCCTCCACCAGGCCCCCACTCATGTCTCCCACCACCCCCACACCCCAGCAGTGCAGGGGCACCCTCCACCAGGCCCCCACTCATGTCTCCCACCACCCCCACACCCCAGCAGTGCAGGGGCAGCCTCCACCAGGCCCCCACTCATGTCTCCCACCACCCCCACCCCCCAGCCACCAGGGGCACCCTCCACCAGGCCCCCACTCATGTCCCCCACCACCCCCACCCCCCAGCCACCAGGGGCACCCTCCACCAGGCCCCCACTCATGTCTCCCACCACCCCCACCCCCCAGCCACCAGGGGCACCCTCCACCAGGCACCCACTCATGTCACCCACCACCCCCACCACCCAGCCACCAGGGTCACCCTCCACCAGGCCCCCACCCATGTCTCCCACCACCCCCACCCCCCAGCCACCAGGGGCACCCTCCACCAGGCCCCCACTCATGTCTCCCACCACCCCCACACCCCAGCAGTGCAGGGGCACCCTCCACCAGGCCCCCACCCATGTCTCCCACCACCCCCACCCCCCAGCCACCAGGGTCACCCTCCACCAGGCCCCCACTCATGTCTCCCACCACCCCCACACCCCAGCAGTGCAGGGCCACCCTCCACCAGGCCCCCACTCATGTCTCCCACCACCCCCACACCCCAGCAGTGCAGGGGCAGCCTCCACCAGGCCCCCACTCATGTCTCCCACCACCCCCACACCCCAGCAGTGCAGGGGCAGCCTCCACCAGGCCCCCACTCATGTCTCCCACCACCCCCACACCCCAGCAGTGCAGGGGCAGCCTCCACCAGGCCCCCACTCATGTCACCCACCACCCCCACCCCCCAGCCACCAGGGGCACCCTCCACCAGGCCCCCACTCATGTCACCCACCACCCCCACCCCCCAGCCACCAGGGTCACCCTCCACCAGGCCCCCACTCATGTCTCCCACCACCCCCACACCCCAGCAGTGCAGGGGCAGCCTCCACCAGGCCCCCACTCATGTCACCCACCACCCCCATCCCCCAGCCACCAGGGGCACCCTCCACCAGGCCCCCACTCATGTCACCCACCACCCCCACCCCCCAGCCACCAGGGTCACCCTCCACCAGGCCCCCACTCATGTCTCCCACCACCCCCACACCCCAGCAGTGCAGGGGCACCCTCCACCAGGCCCCCACTCATGTCTCCCACCACCCCCACACCCCAGCAGTGCAGGGGCAGCCTCCACCAGGCCCCCACTCATGTCACCCACCACCCCCACCCCCCAGCCACCAGGGGCACCCTCCACCAGGCCCCCACTCATGTCACCCACCACCCCCACCCCCCAGCCACCAGGGTCACCCTCCACCAGGCCCCCACTCATGTCTCCCACCATCCCCACACCCCAGCAGTGCAGGGGCACCCTCCACCAGGCCCCCACTCATGTCTCCCACCACCCCCACACCCCAGCAGTGCAGGGGCAGCCTCCACCAGGCCCCCACTCATGTCTCCCACCACCCCCACCCCCCAGCCACCAGGGGCACCCTCCACCAGGCCCCCACTCATGTCACCCACCACCCCCACCCCCCAGCCACCAGGGGCACCCTCTACCAGGCCCCCACTCATGTCTCCCACCACCCCCACCCCCCAGCCACCAGGGGCACCCTCCACCAGGCACCCACTCATGTCACCCACCACCCCCACCCCCCAGCCACCAGGGTCACCCTCCACCAGGCCCCCACCCATGTCTCCCACCACCCCCACCCCCCAGCCACCAGGGGCACCCTCCACCAGGCCCCCACTCATGTCTCCCACCACCCCCACACCCCAGCAGTGCAGGGGCACCCTCCACCAGGCCCCCACCCATGTCTCCCACCACCCCCACCCCCCAGCCACCAGGGTCACCCTCCACCAGGCCCCCACTCATGTCTCCCACCACCCCCACACCCCAGCAGTGCAGGGCCACCCTCCACCAGGCCCCCACTCATGTCTCCCACCACCCCCACACCCCAGCAGTGCAGGGGCAGCCTCCACCAGGCCCCCACTCATGTCTCCCACCACCCCCACACCCCAGCAGTGCAGGGGCAGCCTCCACCAGGCCCCCACTCATGTCTCCCACCACCCCCACACCCCAGCAGTGCAGGGGCAGCCTCCACCAGGCCCCCACTCATGTCACCCACCACCCCCACCCCCCAGCCACCAGGGGCACCCTCCACCAGGCCCCCACTCATGTCACCCACCACCCCCACCCCCCAGCCACCAGGGTCACCCTCCACCAGGCCCCCACTCATGTCTCCCACCACCCCCACACCCCAGCAGTGCAGGGGCAGCCTCCACCAGGCCCCCATTCATGTCACCCACCACCCCCACCCCCCAGCCACCAGGGGCACCCTCCACCAGGCCCCCACTCATGTCACCCACCACCCCCACCCCCCAGCCACCAGGGTCACCCTCCACCAGGCCCCCACTCATGTCTCCCACCACCCCCACACCCCAGCAGTGCAGGGGCACCCTCCACCAGGCCCCCACTCATGTCTCCCACCACCCCCACACCCCAGCAGTGCAGGGGCACCCTCCACCAGGCCCCCACTCATGTCTCCCACCACCCCCACACCCCAGCAATGCCGGACCAACAACATACTTGAGCACGTAGTACCATTAACATGACATCACAAATGTTACATATTAGTAGTCTCACCACCTGGAAATGCCTGCACTCCCACCACTACCAACTGTGCAGTGTTGGCGCCATGTAGAGTTGTAGGTGCACTGCTGCCAACATGGACCCCATCTCCAGACTAGAGGTCCTTGTGTAGACATGAGGAAGGGACCTGCAAATTGGGAGGTAGACACAGAAGAAGAGTTACACATCAATGCAACATGCCGTGTACAACACAACAGCAATATGCACTAGGAATGTATATACAGTATTGACTACAGACTGGCCACACAGCTCATGGGAGTCCAACGTCACTGTGTAATTCACTGTCACTTGGGCACACCGTTTGCAAGCCCATGGAAACGGGATGCAGGAGGGGTGTGTGTGACTCAAACCCAAGCATCTGAACCAAATACATTACAAGCCTGCATGTGCCCAGCCACAATGCAGCGTATGCCCACAGGAACCACGGAAGCCAACAAATCGTCCCAAGAAAATTGGGAATAAAAGAAATCAAAATAAAAATAAAAATAAGAAACAATCAAAAATGGCCATTGATGGGCCCGGGGGGGTTGGGGAGGCCACCCAGGAGGTCCGAGGACAGGATGCACACCAGAACCCACCTGCGTGGATCCTGGGAAGATAAAACACCTCAATGGGCTCATGGCCCACACGGCTACCCTATTGTGGGAGTATCACTGCTGTCGCTATTATCACCCTGTGCAGCTGCATCCGGAGGTGGTTGCACTATGGGAGGCAGCCCATGCAAGGCCCTAGTCTGCTCCTCCATGGCTGCAAGCATGCGGGTGTGGTAGGTCTGGTTCTGGAGGATGAGTGTGCGGAGGTCCCCATGCAACAACTCACGGGATGCCCGGACCTCCGCCCTCGTTGCCTGCATCTCAGCTGAGAGCGTACGGGTGAGAAGCTCCAGCTGCTGTTCTGTCCTTTGGTGTGTTGAAGCCTCAAGCTCAACAAGAGTCGTCCTGAGGTGAAGGAGCTCCTGCCTCAGGGCTTCCCTGTGGCCCTGGGACTCAATGGAGATGGCCTCCTGCAGAGTCGCCAGTGCCGCCCGCCTGTCCCTGTTGGACCCCAACATGTCCTCCCTGTGTGACTGGCAGATGGAGTCGGTTGCCTGCTCTAGTCGCTCCATCAGCCTTTCTGGGGGGACAATCGAAGTGGCCACCCTATCCATGGCCTGAGCCATCATCTCGGATGATGCAGCCTGTTGGGTTGCCATACCGTAAATGGATTGCTCCCATGCGGTATTGCCGGGTGGCGTACGGCCACCACGTCGGCGGGCACCACACCTGTCTGGGGCAAGGCGAACTGCGCCTTGCTGTGCCGGCACTGCCTGAGGCTGCAGGACTGCATTCCCCGTCTGATCTGCTGGCCCAGGAACAGGATCAGATGTCGCGGAGTGTGACCCTGCATCCGTAACCACCGAAGGCGTAGCTGCCAACACTGACATCCCCATGGAGGGTTCTGACCCTGGTGCAGGTGGGTGAGACAGAACAGAATCCCTCCCTGGAACACTCACCTGCGACGGCACGTAGGTCTCATCCGAATCAACACCTGAGTACAGCTCGGGGGAGGTGCAGCCAGAGACACCCCTTGAGAGCACGACCTGCAGCACTTGTGGGTTCTCCCCCACCACCACACCACGTCCCTCACTGGTGGTTGGTCGGCCCTCGGACCCCTCCTGGGTCTGCACCATCTCCACAACCCCAGCAGTATCAGGTGCGTCTTCCCCTGCAAAGACATGAAAACAAAGAAATGGAAACAGGCATTAGCACCATGGCACACAATGAGGGCTGAGAAGCAAGAGAACCAGTACTTGATTGACACATGTCCCACATGACTGAAACCCTCCCATGCATGCACCCTCACTGCGTATGAAGTGCAGGCAAATGGCACACACTGATGACACCAAGATGGAAGATGAACACATTTTCTGCATGCTGCCTGGCAGTGGCATCACACATTGGCCTGTGATTGCCAGGTGATACACACATGCCATCACACAGATGGCATGTACCATTGCTATTGAGTGAAGATGGAGAGGAGGGCAGCACCTATTCATTCAGTCCAGTTCCCGCATATAATCGCTTTTCTAATTCTAACAGGTCAGATTTTTCACCTGGAGCTGCCAGTCTGAAATGGTCCAATTGCACAGGGACATGTGTGTACAAATGATATCCAGGTAACAAAGTCACTCCACTTTACCATAGCCATGTCAGACATGTGACTAGTGGACAGCGACATGCCTGGTGAAAGTGGTGGAATGCAAACAAACTGACTGAATGAACAGTGAAAAATAAGCAACTATGTTGTGGCAAGGTGACACTTCAAGGGCAACTGGCGTGCAGTTGGGCTAGATGTCTACTGTTGGCAGAAGGGATACTGCTATGGCCAAATGCAGCTGCGCAGGAAGTATTGCATGAAGCACATGGCTGACCCATACGACTCAGGCGCACACACTCTCACCTGGCACACAAACAGAAGCCCTCACACACACCATGCACATGGATGACACACACATGCATGTGCACTCACTGGACAATGCCTCGTAATCAGCCAGATCTCCCACGCCTTGGATCTGTTCCTCCGTGACGTAGGTCCCAGCGACTGACTCATGTGGAGTGAGTTCCATGTCTACTACTGGAGACCCACCTCCAGTCACTAGAGTTGCGGCATGACTTGAGGCCAGCTTACTCTTTGCCCTGCGCTTTAGGTCATTCCAGCGCTTATAGCAATCATTGGCTGTGCGCCTCACGATTCCAAGGGCACTTACGATGTCCGCAACGGTCTGCCAGTGTGCCTGGCGTTGTGCAGGTGTGGTCTTGGATCCTGCAACAATGACCATCTCGTTGTCATGTCCGGACACATACTCGACAAGTGCATTCAGTTCGTCATCCGTGAAGCTGGGCTTCCTGGATGGGCCGGACTGTGTAGCCGTGTCTGGGGCATCAGCCTGTGCCGGACGAGCACTCTTCCTCTTCCGCTTGGAAGGTGGTGGTGATTCTGAGTGTCCTGCGCCGCTCTGGACACTAGGGGCAGGAGCCCTGGTGGACTCTGTATCAGGAGTGTGGGATTGCACACTCAGCATGGGAGTTGGTGCAGGCATTGGCTCTAGTGTGATGGTGTCAGGGGGAATGTCAGCAGCATGGACTAGGACCGACACTGTCCTGGCTGGGTGTGTGAGGGCTGGGGTGGATGGAGCCGCAGCTGCCCCTGCAGCCTCTCCGCCCTGCCTCCTTGGTGCAGCAGATGACCTTGCTGGCCCAGATGCACGTGGCATGGTGACATCAACGTGCACCAGCGCACGTGTCATAGGCCTGCTGACCTGGAAGTCAGCCATGGAGTCAGCCAGATCTGGTGCCACAATGGGCTGGTCCAACAAGGGATGAGCATGGATGGTGTCAGCCACATCAGCCTCAACGGGAGGGGGGGGGGATTATGGGTGCCCTTGACTGGTCCTCCACACATGGGGGGACAGGCTCACCCTGCAAGTAACGACCACGTCCCCTACCGGATCCACCACGGCCACCACTTGTGGCTCTTCCACCTTTGCCACCCTTACGGAATCCTCGCCTCCCAGCCATGGCACTGATGTAAATGTGCGTATGGGAGTGGCTGGAAACTATTGTCCTGGGCAATTGGGGGTCAAAGGGGTTGGGTACCAGATGGTAATTGTACCCTAGTGCTCTTGCAAGGCTGATTGTAACCCCTGGGGAAAGATGACGGGTCACGCTACGCACAGGAGCCCCAAAAAAGGGAGATGACGTGCACGCAACCCCTCCTAGACCACGTGTGCAGAAAGATAAACCTGCACTACGCTGTGGCACCCAGTAACACAAGAATGAACGTATGCGTGTCACACGCAGCCTAGAATGACCTCTGAAGGGGTAGGCTACACACGGGGCAAGCACAGATGTTAGATACGTGCGTGACTCACCGTCTGCCTGGTAAACGAGCGTGTAAAAGGAGCACGTTTGGTTGGCAACACCCCCGCCAAAAGAAGATTTGTACGCTGTCTGAGGAGACAGGACAACAGTAGAAGGGAACACTGTTTGAGGGAACAGGCCCAGGTAAACCAGTAAAAGCGAAAAAAGAGAAAAAGCTGTCAGAGGTAACAGGGAATACGAACTTGAAACGCCGTGAAGTAAATCGCGTGTGAAACGACAAGAAGTACAGAATTCACCCACTCGCTCTCCACGAAAAGCACGTACAAGGAAAACGTGTTCTACACATACCTTTTATACAGGGCCACACGTCCAGCGTCACTTACGCGGCGTGTACGCGCTAAGGCCATTTCCACCAATTACACGCTTTGTCACTTCTGCGTGTAGGGACATTTCCACCAATTACACGCTTTGTCACTTCTGCGTGTAGGGACATTTCCACCAATTACATGCTTTGTCACTTCTGCGTGTAGGGCCATTTCCACCAATTACACGCTTTGTCACTTCTGCGTGTAGGGCCATTTCCACCAATCACACGCGATGAGACTCTGACGTGCAGTCTTTCCACGTGTGCTCTGTCATCACGTGCTGTGTGGGAAACACCCGTGCGGGTCACGTCACAGACGCGCTTACGCGCTGAGGGCCTTTGGTCCAATAGAATCGCGTATGCGTGCTGACGCGCTTATGCGCTAAGGGCCTTTCCTCGATTTTCACGCTGACGTGCAGGATTTTCACGTGCCAAATCACTCCGTACCAAGCTGGCCACGCGTAAGCACACGGAAGACCATGCTCCTGCCCAGAAGGCCGAACTACTGCCCCCCAGAGCCCCGAGCACGCTCCCACTTACCATCTGCTGCTGCCTGACTTCCTGCTGCCCACGTGCACTGCCATTTGCTGCCTGCACATCAGCCAGGGGTGCTGTTGCTGTGACCACCCCTGCTGGAACCGAAGATTCCCGACTGGAATTCCATCGCTCCACAGCCCAGCCCCAGGACCCAGTTGCCCACCCACTCCTGCCTCTGGGGTTGTCATGTCGGGGCAAACACCATCTGTGACCACTGACAACCCCCGGCCAGAGAGGCAGAGGGGCACCAGCTTCAGTGCCACCGAAGTTGGTGTCCTGGTGGAGCAAGTCCTGGGGCAGTATGATGCCCTCTTCGGAAGTTCCCGCGCCGAAAAGGAAGGACGGACTCGGATCTGGACTGACATCGTGACTGCCATCAACGCGGAGGGGGTGGCAGTCCGGGACTTACAACATGTCAGGAAGCGCTGGGAGGACTTCAGGTCCAGGACCCTGAACAAGGCCCGGCGCCTCTTGAAGGCAGCGGATGCCAAGGGGCGCCAGGGCCACTTGTTGGAAGAACAGATGGGGGTCCTGGAACGCATATCCCCAGCACTCCACGTCCAGGTCCTGGAGAAGCAGACCCGTCTGGAGTCGAGCGGTGAGTGTACTTGCATCCTGATTGTGAGCAGTGCGTGTGGTGATTATTCGGTATTGTGCAGGTTGCACATCTGTTTGTATGGGGTCGAGTATGGGTGGGGGTGCACATGGCCGTGGGGCTGACACATGCGAGGGCTGTAATGTGTGAGACATGGATGGTGCTTGTGTGTGTAGGCTTGCATGGCAAATGCAGTTGTGCGTGCACACATGTTTGTATGTATGTGTATGTAAGTAGACATGTCCGTGATGTCACGCATGTATGTTGTTTTGGGCTGCATGTATGAGCACTGTGTACATGTGCATGTGTGTGTATTTGACAAGGGTGCAACAGTGATGCAACATGGATGCATGTGACTGCGGTATGTGTAAGCCTGATTGGCAGATGTGACATGGATGCCCGTCTGAACAGTGCGACACTTGGCAGAGGTGTACACATGCATGCAAGTATGGTGGTGTGTGTACATGTGTGGTGCACTTCCTGTATTGCATGTGATGTCTGGGTCACCTTTGGCTGCTCATGCTGTTGTATGTGTATGGATGGTGGTGGCAGTTGCGATATGGCTGTGGTATGGCTCATGTGTGGGAGTTGCAATGACATGTGTGTTGGGGATTGTGATGACATGTCTGAGGTTTGCCAATGCCACTCATGTGCAACTGTCATGTGTGTATGTGTCCATTGTACAGTGCCCTGATGCCTGTGTTTTGTTTCTCCCTGTCTGCAGCGTCAACTGATGAAGAGGGCGGAGAAGGTGCTGTGGAGCACAGCGGCGGGGATCCGACCGCCAGCTGGAGACGCAAGGCCCGGCTCCCCTCCCGTGTTGTCATCTCGTCGGGGAGTGAGGAGTCCGGTGCCGCGTTCCAGGCCGCAGCTGCCGGGGGGAGGTCCAAGAGGCGGAGGTTGGAGTTGGACTCCTCGGCAGCAGAAGGGGCAGCTGGGACCCCACAGGGCCCAACAGGGGAAGATGGCACGGAGTCATCCAGGTTGGTGGGGGGTCTGGTGGAGGAGGAGGCCGTGCAAGCTCCAGAGACGGGGTCTGGAGGTGGGGATCCCACTGGTGCTAGTGGTGCAGTCCAGGACCAGGGACAGGAGGCAGCACAGGCCGCCGCGGAGGTGCCTGTGTGCAATCCTGTCCCCGATCCTGTCCCTGCATCATCTTGCACCAGCAGGGATGCCTACGTCCAGACCCGTTTCCAGGCAGGGGATGAGCTGACGTCAACTGGCCTTCCTCTGCCTGCGGACGTGGCTATCCAGGTCCGGGTTGAGCCTGTCCTGGCTGGTGTGGCGTTGCGTCAACGGGCCATGCGAGGTGACCTGCAGTCTTTTCATGGAGAGACTGCACGTCATCTCGAATGGCTCGTTGACCACGTCAGCCTGCTGGGACAGGTCACCCAGACCGGATTCCTCCGTCTGATGGGGCTTGTTCCGACCCCCTCCTCAACTGGACCCCCTACGCGCCAGTCGTCCTCTGTGCCATCTTCCCACCCATCAGTCACCTGGGTGCCCTGTGGAGCTGCCTCTGACAGTGCGGCCAGGCTGGTGGAGGAGGCATCCCTGCCACAGTCGGGAGTCGGACGTCCAGCAGGGGTGGCCACATCAACAACTGCACCCCAGCCGGCGGAGTATGTGCAGGCAGCAGGAGGCAGTGCACGGGCAGAGGCAGAGCAGCAGCAGCAACATGGTGGGAGCCATGAAGGCTCGGGGCCTTCGACATCGGAGGGGCAGGCATCGGCCGGAGGGCAGGAGGACCCAGGACAGAGAGTGTCTTCCGTGTGGCAGCGGTTGGGCCACGCCATAGGTGCGGAGCGGCGGCGGGCGGAAGAGGCGCGGCTCACAATGGTCAGGGCGGAGAACTCCATGCGGAGGGCCCTGAGGCGGTCCGAGTGCCTCGAGGCAATCCGCAGGGGGTTGGAGGAGGACACAGCGTCGTCCCTGCGGACCCTCGGGGCCATGGAACTGGACCGCCTCCGGGACATCGAACAGGAGTTCGATGATGCCCTGGCCCGGAACACCACGGAGTGAGCCGCTGGACTTGCCAGCCGCCTTTGTATATAGTTCTTTTGTTTTAGGTTTCCTTTGGTTTTTCTTATGATTTGGAGTCGACGGACACTGCTCCACTTTTTGTATATAGTTGATATTTAGGTAGGTTTTTTAGGAGGTTTCCTTAGTTCAGTTGTGATGATGGACCCTTGTTATTTTTGTACATAGTTCTTTGTTGCATGGAGAGTTTTTACATTTCACTTTGGACAAAATTTTTTGGATTTGATTTTCTAGTTTTGTGTTTTTATGCGGACATGCAGCTTATTTTTTCACATTTACATTGTAGTTAGTTTTCTTTCTTTAGCATTTGTATTTTTTTCCAATACATTTTTTTTTCCATTGTTCACTGTGTGGTTTCATCTCATTGGTTTCATGCATGTCATGTTGTGTGTTTTCCCATTCAATTGGAAAATATGTGTGTGACGGACATGGGTTCATTTGCTTCATGAACATTGGGGGTGTAACATGTGATTTCCATTTCCATGTGGGTGAATGAGTTACTTGGTAGGGCTTTTTGGCTGTGGAGGCTGACCATTACGCACATGATTGGGGATTGTGAGGACCTGGTGGGGGCTGCACATGGTGGCAGGGGGGTGGGGGTGGTGGGAGACATGAGTGGGGGCCTGGTGGAGGGTGACCCTGGATGCTGGGGTGTGGGGGTGCAGGGGGACATGAGTGGGGGCCTGGTGGAGGTTGACCCTGCACTGCTGGGGGTTGGGGGTGGTGGGAGACATGGGTGGGGGCCTGGTGGAGGGTGCCCCTGCACTGCTGGGGGTTGGGGGTGCAGGGGGACATGAGTGGGGGCCTGGTGGAGGCTGCCCCTGCACTGCCGGGGGGGGGGGGTGGGAGACATGAGTGGGGGCCTGGTGGAGGGTGACCCTGGATGCTGGGGTGTGGGGGTGCAGGGGGACATGAGTGGGGGCCTGGTGGAGGCTGCCCCTGCACTGCTGGGGGTTGGGGGTGGTGGGAGACATGGGTGGGGGCCTGGTGGAGGGTGCCCCTGCACTGCTGGGGGTTGGGGGTGGTGGGAGACATGGGTGGGGGCCTGGTGGAGGGAGCCCCTGCACTGCTGGGGGGTGGGGGTGGTGGGAGACATGAGTGGGGGCCTGGTGGAGGGTGCCCCTGCACTGCTGGGGGGTGGGGGTGGTGGGAGACATGAGTGTGGGCCTGGTGGAGGTTGACCCTGCACTGCCGGGGGGTGGGGGTGGTGGGAGACATGAGTGGGGGCCTGGTGGAGGGTGCCCCTGCACTGCTGGGGGGTGGGGGTGGTGGGAGACATGAGTGGGGGCCTGGTGGAGGTTGACCCTGCACTGCCGGGGGGTGGGGGTGGTGGGAGACATGAGTGGGGGCCTGGTGGAGGGTGCCCCTGCACTGCTGGGGGGTGGGGGTGGTGGGAGACATGAGTGGGGGCCTGGTGGAGGGTGCCCCTGCACTGCTGGGGGGTGGGGGTGGTGGGAGACATGAGTGGGGGCCTGGTGGAGGTTGACCCTGCACTGCCGGGGGGTGGGGGTGGTGGGAGACATGAGTGGGGGCCTGGTGGAGGGTGCCCCTGCACTGCTGGGGGGTGGGGGTGGTGGGAGACATGAGTGGGGGCCTGGTGGTGGTTGACCCTGCACTGCCGGGGGGTGGGGGTGGTGGGAGACATGAGTGGGGGCCTGGTGGAGGGTGACCCTGCACTGCCGGGGGGTGGGGGTGCAGGGGGACATGAGTGGGGGCCTGGTGGAGGTTGACCCTGCACTGCTGGGGGGTGGGGGTGGTGGGAGACATGAGTGGGGGCCTGGTGGAGGCTGCCCCTGCACTGCCGGGGGGTGGGGGTGCAGGGGGACATGAGTGGGGGCCTGGTGGAGGCTGCCCCTGCACTGCCGGGGGGTGGGGGTGCAGGGGGACATGAGTGGGGGCCTGGTGGATGCTGCCCCTGCACTGCTGGGGGTTGGGGGTGGTGGGAGACATGGGTGGGGGCCTGGTGGAGGGTGCCCCTGCACTGCTGGGGGTTGGGGGTGGTGGGAGACATGGGTGGGGGCCTGGTGGAGGGTGCCCCTGCACTGCTGGGGGGTGGGGGTGGTGGGAGACATGAGTGGGGGCCTGGTGGAGGTTGACCCTGCACTGCCGGGGGGTGGGGGTGGTGGGAGACATGAGTGGGGGCCAGGTGGAGGGTGACCCTGGATGCTGGGGTGTGGGGGTGCAGGGGGACATGAGTGGGGGCCTGGTGGAGGTTGACCCTGCACTGCTGGGGGGTGGGGGTGGTGGGAGACATGAGTGGGGGCCTGGTGGAGGCTGCCCCTGCACTGCCGGGGGGTGGGGGTGCAGGGGGACATGAGTGGGGGCCTGGTGGAGGCTGCCCCTGCACTGCTGGGGTGTGGGGGTGCAGGGGGACATGAGTGGGGGCCTGGTGGAGGTTGACCCTGCACTGCTGGGGGGTGGGGGTGGTGCGAGACATGAGTGGGGGCCTGGTGGAGGGTGACCCTGGATGCTGGGGTGTGGGGGTGCAGGGGGACATGAGTGGGGGCCTGGTGGAGGTTGACCCTGCGCTGCTGGGGGGTGGGGGTGGTGGGAGACATGAGTGGGGGCCTGGTGGAGGCTGCCCCTGCACTGCCGGGGGGTGGAGGTGCAGGGGGACATGAGTGGGGGCCTGGTGGAGGCTGCCCCTGCACTGCTGGGGTGTGGGGGTGCAGGGGGACATGAGTGGAGGCCTGGTGGAGGTTGACCCTTCACTGCTGGGGGGTGGGGGTGGTGGGAGACATGAGTGGGGGCCTGGTGGAGGGTGCCCCTGGTGGCTGGGGGGTGGGGGTGGTGGGTGACATGAGTGGGGGCCTGGTGGAGGCTGCCCCTGCACTGCTGGGGTGTGGGGGTGCAGGGGGACATGAGTGGGGGCCTGGTGGAGGTTGACCCTGCACTGCTGGGGGGTGGGAGTGGTGGGAGACATGAGTGGGGGCCTGGTGGGGGCTGCCCATGGTGGCAGGGGGGTGGGGGTGGTGGGAGACATGAGTGGGGGCCTGGTGGAGGCTGCCCCTGCACTGCCGGGGGGTGGGGGTGCAGGGGGACATGAGTGGGGGCCTGGTGGAGGCTGCCCCTGCACTGCTGGGGTGTGGGGGTGCAGGGGGACATGAGTGGGGGCCTGGTGGAGGTTGACCCTGCACTGCTGGGGGGTGGGGGTGGTGGGAGACATGAGTGGGGACCTGGTGGGGGCTACCCATGGTGGCAGGGGGGTGGGGGTGGTGGGAGACATGAGTGGGGGCCTGGTGGAGGCTGCCCCTGCACTGCCGGGGGTGGGGGTGCAGGGGGACATGAGTGGGGGCCTGGTGGAGGCTGCCCCTGCACTGCTGGGGTGTGGGGGTGCAGGGGGACATGAGTGGGGGCCTGGTGGAGGTTGACCCTGCACTGCTGGGGGGTGGGGGTGGTGGGAGACATGAGTGGGGGCCTGGTGGGGGCTGCCCATGGTGGCAGGGGGGTGGGGGTGGTGGGAGACATGAGTGGGGGCCTGGTGGAGGCTGCCCCTGCACTGACGGGGGGTGGGGGTGCAGGGGGACATGAGTGGGGGCCTGGTGGAGGCTGCCCCTGCACTGCTGGGGTGTGGGGGTGCAGGGGGACATGAGTGGGGGCCTGGTGGAGGTTGACCCTGCACTGCTGGGGGGTGGGAGTGGTGGGAGACATGAGTGGGGGCCTGGTGGAGGGTGACCCTGGATGCTGGGGTGTGGGGGTGCAGGGGGACATGAGTGGGGGCCTGGTGGAGGCTGCCCCTGCACTGCTGGGGTGTGGGGGTGCAGGGGGACATGAGTGGGGGCCTGGTGGAGGTTGACCCTGCACTGCTGGGGGGTGGGGGTGGTGGGAGACATGAGTGGGGGCCTGGTGGAGGGTGCCCCTGGTGGCTGGGGGGTGGGGGTGGTGGGTGACATGAGTGGGGGCCTGGTGGAGGCTGTCCCTGCACTGCTGGGGTGTGGGGGTGCAGGGGGAAATGAGTGGGGGCCTGGTGGAGGTTGACCCTGCACTGCTGGGGGGTGGGGGTGGTGGGAGACATGAGTGGGGGCCTGGTGGGGGCTGCCCATGGTGGCAGGGGGGTGGGGGTGGTGGGAGACATGAGTGGGGGCCTGGTGGAGGCTGCCCCTGCACTGCCGGGGGGTGGGGGTGGTGGGAGACATGAGTGGGGGCCTGGTGGAGGGTGACCCTGGATGCTGGGGTGTGGGGGTGCAGGGGGACATGAGTGGGGGCCTGGTGGAGGTTGACCCTGCACTGCTGGGGGTTGGGGGTGGTGGGAAACATGGGTGGGGGCCTGGTGGAGGGTGCCCCTGCACTGCTGGGGGTTGGGGGTGCAGGGGGACATGAGTGGGGGCCTGGTGGAGGCTGCCCCTGCACTGCTGGGGGGTGGGGGTGGTGGGAGACATGAGTGGGGGCCTGGTGGAGGGTGACCCTGGATGCTGGGGTGTGGGGGTGCAGGGGGACATGAGTGGGGGCCTGGTGGAGGTTGACCCTGCACTGCCGGGGGGTGGGGGTGCAGGGGGACATGAGTGGGGGCCTGGTGGAGGCTGCCCCTGCACTGCTGGGGGTTGGGGGTGGTGGGAGACATGGGTGGGGGCCTGGTGGAGGGTGCCCCTGCACTGCTGGGGGTTGGGGGTGGTGGGAGACATGGGTGGGGGCCTGGTGGAGGGTGCCCCTGCACTGCTGGGGGGTGGGGGTGGTGGGAGACATGAGTGGGGGCCTGGTGGAGGTTGACCCTGCACTGCCGGGGGGTGGGGGTGGTGGGAGACATGAGTGGGGGCCTGGTGGAGGGTGACCCTGGATGCTGGGGTGTGGGGGTGCAGGGGGACATGAGTGGGGGCCTGGTGGAGGTTGACCCTGCACTGCTGGGGGTTGGGGGTGGTGGGAGACATGGGTGGGGGCCTGGTGGAGGGTGCCCCTGCACTGCTGGGGGTTGGGGGTGGTGGGAGACATGGGTGGGGGCCTGGTGGAGGGTGCCCCTGCACTGCTGGGGGGTGGGGGTGGTGGGAGACATGAGTGGGGGCCTGGTGGAGGTTGACCCTGCACTGCCGGGGGGTGGGGGTGGTGGGAGACATGAGTGGGGGCCTGGTGGAGGGTGACCCTGGATGCTGGGGTGTGGGGGTGCAGGGGGACATGAGTGGGGGCCTGGTGGAGGTTGACCCTGCACTGCTGGGGGGTGGGGGTGGTGGGAGACATGAGTGGGGGCCTGGTGGAGGCTGCCCCTGCACTGCCGGGGGGTGGGGGTGCAGGCGGACATGAGTGCGGGCCTGGTGGAGGCTGCCCCTGCACTGCCGGGGGGTGGGGGTGGTGGGAGACATGAGTGGGGGCCTGGTGGAGGCTGCCCCTGCACTGCTGGGGGGTGGGGGTGCAGGGGGACATGAGCAGGTGTGCAGGGTAGTCCCCTGTTTTGTGGGCTGCGTGCAGGGGCCGTGGAGGGTGTACAGGGAACACCTGTGAGGACCCACCCAGCCTAATTGCGTGTGATAATTCCCGCACACCCCTGTAATACACGTACCTGGCCAAATCGCATGTGAGAATTCCCGCGCACCCCTGTGATACACGTACCCAGCCGAATCGCGTGTAGAACTTCCTGTGTACCCCTGTAATACACGTACCCAGCCAAATCGCGTGTGATAATTCCCACGTACCCCTGTAATACACGTACCCTGGCCAATCGCGTGTAGAACTTCCCACGCACCCCTGTAATACACGTACCAAGCCAAATCGCGTCTGAGAATTCCCGCGCACCCCTGTAATACACGTACCTGGCCAAATCGCATGTGAGAATTCCCGCGCACCCCTGTAATACACGTACCCAGCCGAATCGCGTGTAGGACTTCCCGTGTACCCCTGTAATACACCTACCCAGCCAAATCGCGTGTGATGATTCCCGCGCACCCCTGGAATACACGTACCCAGCCAAATCGCGTGTGATAATTCCCGCGCACCCCTGTAATACACGTACCCAGCCAAATCGCGTGTGATAATTCCCGCGCACCCCTGTAATACACGTACCCAGCCAAATCGTGTGTGATAATTCCTGCGTACCCCTGTGATACACGTGCCCTGGCTAATCGCGTGTGAAACTTCACGCGTACCCCTGTAATACACGTACCCTGGCTAATCGCGTGTATAACTTCACGCGTACCCCTGATATGCACGTTACCCGCTTTGCGTTCCTTGTTTGGCAGCCCTGTGGACTGGTCCAGGGTTAGCGCTGCCCTTTGCGATGATTTAGCGATTTTGATGGCTTTTCCTTGCGCGAGGGCGTTCTTGGGGGCGTTACTGGCGCTGCTGCAGGGTCGCTGCGATACTCTGCGCCACGGCTGGTTTGGGAGCCTAAAATCCATGAATACGCTGTGCCCGGAAATCGGTTTTGGCGCACGTGCCTGGCGCAGACAATCGCACGCGGACACTCTGCGCCAGCCGCTTGCGACACTTTTCTGCGAAATTCTATGAATTACCCTGTATATGTCTATTTTGGAAACATCGCATCCATAAAGTAAACGTGTAGCTAATTTCAAGAAGGCATTAACATTCCGATAACAGGTGTTTATTAGTTTCAATAACCAACTCCCCACATAGTCTAACATAAATATGTTCTCTATTCAAGCCTATCCGTCCACCCAGCACCTTCAGGGACTCCACATTATTAAATGTCATTCTCATATACTTTAATTATGAAGAAATGTTTTCAAGTAATTGTGAGATTTCTAATAATGTAGCTACTTGGGACTCCTGATTAAGTGATTTGGAGATAATTCAATACAATTGTGTTCCTTATCTGTATCATTAACTGGCCTTTTAAATATAGATGTGTACCTGATGAGTAAGGTATCAGTCGGGTTAATCTTTAAGCGAGCGCTCCATGTGCCAGCCTCCTTGTTCAAGGCACTAAGGCTAGTTTGAGAGTGCCCCGGAAATCTGTCAACATTTTTGTTATAATTAGGCATTATTAATGTGTTCAGTGACGCAATAATCAGTTTCCCAAATAAATTCAACCTACTCAATGTAAGTGCACATTGTATGCTATTCAAGCCACGTTCCAGAAGTACATACTCAATGGGAGTTTGCCAATGGAGTTTCACGATGCTTTTAAGGCATTGATTTTCCATATGCTGTAATTTTGATAAATGGTTGAAACCCCAAATTTCAGCACCATTTAACATCAAAGGGTGAATGTTGGTTTTATATAAGGATAGAATGGAGATTAAAGAATATCCTGCACGACTTCTTGCAAAATTCATAATCCTACTCATGTATTGGCTACCCTTGGCCTCCAGCTTTTTGATAAGGAGTTCTCACGTGACCTTATGATCAATGGTTACTCCTAGATAGTCAAACATGGTGACTAACTCAAGGGGTTGCTCTCCAATCCTCAATTCTAATTTATCAACAGGCTTATTTTGTGTTAAGCCACAGATCATAGCCTTAGTTTTGAAGGCATTATTGCTGATACAATTGCATTCTGAATAAGCGCTACGTTTTTCCAAAATGCTTTGCAGGCCACTAGGAGTGCGACTGCGTAGGACCAAGCCATTAGCATACCCAAGCCACTGTATATGTGTGTTACCCAGTCTCAGAGAGAAAGCAAAATCGGTATGCATTGCATCTGATAAATCGCCGGAAACAAGTTCATAAGATTGGAGACAACATACAACCCTGTTTTAGTCCAAAGTGAGTGGAGATGTAATCTGTTGTGGTTCTATCTATAATTAGTCTCACTTTCACTTTGTTGTTAGTGTAAAGTGACATAATAATTATCAGCAGTCCTAAGGGGATAGCCCATTTAATTAATTTCTGCCAAAATAGATTGAGTCAAACTGTATCGAAGGCCGCGCTAAAGTCAATAAAGACTGCACAAATGTTCTGGCCCCTCATAAACCAGGAGTACTATGAGATCAAACTGATCGGAGTCAAGCTATTGGTCAGTGTGCCAGCTCCTTTTTGGAAACCAGTTTGATACATGGGAAATAACTGTAGGTCATTGGCCAACTTAATCCAATTCTACTATTTACACCCTTTCAAAGATTCTAGCTGGGGCATCCAGCATAGCAAGCAGCCTATCATTTCTGGCCTCTATTCTGTGTCCCTATTTATGGATAGGGATTATAATACTCTCTCAACAGGTGTTAGAAATGATCCCAGTAAGACTGAGAGCGTTGAATAATATATAATGCAAATAAGACCACCAGTCTGGGTGAAGTCTAATAAGAGAATTACACATTTCACCACAGCCAGGGTCCCAAGAGTTTTTCATTGACTTGATGATAATCACCAATTCACTAGGTAGCAAACTAAACCACCATTTAGCTTCAATCAATTCATAGGCCATTTGAGAATGCTTGGAATTTCCGATGGACTTAATATGGTTATATGTGATTTTATTGACCACAATTACAGAGTGGTACATTTAATCAGACAAAACACTGAAAAACACAGATTTTTGTATTTTTTATTTGGAGGGGTCCCCCTCAGGCCCCCCTTTGGTTTATCCTCTCAACACCACCCCAACCATATCCCAACCCATTTTAAGCCCTTTACTCCACTACCCTTTATTTATTTAATTCATGTTTGCAGTGTGTTTTTCTGTGTTACTGTCCGCTCTGTTATGTACCACTCTGTAATGTTTGCCATGAAATGACTGGATACCCTTAATATGTGTGTTCTCTGTCTTCTTTAGAAACACTGGCTTTGGTATTAATAAGTCCACTGGAGGTGTGACTAACTGCCAGTAGAGCTGTGTATTGTTATCTCAGTGTTTGCCATTGCTCTATCTTTACTCTTTTTTGGTATAGGTCATTTTTGTCACTTTGAGCCGTCTGGCAAGATGGGGCTCCACATTATTATTTATGATGATTCTACAGAGTTCAAGTCTCAAACATATTTTTGCCTTGTGTATTTCTCTGTTACATTTATCTTTGCGTGAATCACTGCAAAGGCCCTCATTATTTCGATTTGCCCGTGTTTGGTGAGGGACCGGTAAATTGTGAATTTTCTTGATAGCATCAAAATACATATGGATGATTTGCTTAGCAGAATGAATCCCTATTTTACTCAAACATTCATTAGGAGTATCAGTAGGGGAGTTATATTCATGTAGCCAATTCACAAACATGTTCTAGATGTCATTGTTGAGACGTATAGTTTCAATTTCAATTGTTATTGGCTAAGCTAAGATTAGTCACAGTCCATCTAATTCTATTTCCCCATCATGTATTCCCATCCCTCCAATGTTACCATAACCCAATGCTGGAAACAGAACATTAATCAGGGCCAATAATGGAAAGTGATCACTTTCCACTCTTAGACCGATAATCATATCAAGCTCAATTAATATAAGAATAACGATTTCAATGCAAACAGCTAATCAATGGTTTGGGCACTCTTTCCACAGACTCTGTTGTATTTCCTCATAGAGCCATTGGTAGGTCTGCCATTTAGCATACAAATACCAAAGGAGCTCACGTTTTTAGTCCAATCGAAGCCACGTTTATCACACGGAGATCCTGATTCAGAGCTCGTGCTAATTATAGTGTGTTAAGCCGACATTCTTCCCTCCAGTTTCCAGCACCATCATTCTGAGATGGGTGGAAATATTGGACGGGAAATCTTGTGCTTTCAAAATCTGCTGAAATCACATGTTGTTGGGGAAATATGTGCTCCCGTGGCATTATGAGCATTTCCCAAAAGACTGCCATTTTTCTAATTTGAGAAAGTGTTCATAAGCTTTCATTACACTGGAAACGTGGTGCTGTAGTCTGAGAAATGCCCTGTTTAAAATGGGAAAAAGTGTGCCACGTTGTTTAACACAACCTCCAAGAGTACTGTTAATGAACACCTCTTTTGGCTGGTGCAGGAAGGGTATTCTGGCCTCTGAATACAGTCTTTGTCAGCCCCGTACATGTGAGGTTTATTATCACCACTCCTGTATTACTTCCAAGTACAGCCAAGTACTGTTTGCTGGAGCTGCCTGCTTGAGGATCTCTGGCGGATTGTTGTGGCTTGGTCTCTCTCCGTATTCTCACGGATCGTTTGGCCCTGGAGGACGTCTTTCCTTGTGACACCTTGTTTGCCTGACCTGCTATCAAGATAGAAGGAGGTCTTTCCGGAAGGAGACTCCGCCCCCCCTGCATCTACGACTCCGCCCCCCCTGCATCTACGAAGCCCAGCTAACTTCCTTAAATACTCATATCCCGGCACACTTGCGCCGCGCACCAAGTACAGCCAAGTACTGTTTGCTGGCGCCGCCTGCTTGAGGATCTCTGGCGGATTGTTGTGTCTTGCTGTCTCTCCGTATTCTCACGGCGCGTTTGGCCCTGGATGACGTCTTTCCTCGTGACACCTTGTTTGCCTGACCTGCTATCAAGATAGAAGGAGGGGACTGTGTGCCCCTTTATTTCGGACCCCTTTAGACCCCTTTACATCGGTGTGCGCCCTGCTTATGTGAATATTAAGCAGTGTGCTTATAATACCTTTTTATTCTTCATTTCAAGGTCTTTCCGGGAGGGAGGCTTCGCCCCCCCTGCATCTATGACGCCCAGCTAACTTCCTTAAATACTCATTTCCCGGCGCACCCGCGCCGCGCACCAAGTACAGCCAAGTACTGTTTGCTGGAGCTACCTGCTTGAGGATCTCTGGCGGATTGTTGTGGCTTGCTGTCTCTCCATATTCTCATGGAGCGTTTGGCCCTGGAGGACGTCTTTCCTCGTGACACCTTGTTTGCCTGACCTGCTATCAAGATAGAAGGAGGTGACTGTGTGCCCCTTTATTTCGGTTTATTTCGGAACCCTTTGGACCCCTTTACATTAGTGTGCGCCCTGCCTATGTGAATATTAAGCGGTGTGCTTATAATACCTTTTTATTCTTCATTTCAAGGTCTTTCCGGGAGGGAGGCTTCGCCCCCCCTGCATCTACAACGCCCAGCTAACTGCCTTAGATACTCATATCCTGGCGCACCCGCACCGCACACCAAGTACAGCCAAGTACTGTCTGCTGTTCGCGGTGCGTGGGGCAGGCCGCCCGGTTCCCTGTTCATAGTTTGCTGGGTATAACAAGTCTCCTTTGGTAGAAAGTCCCGGGGCTGCCTGGGCTTTCATGACAGGCTCAACCTAGTATCGTCGTGTAACCAGCTACTGGCAGCTGTGGGTGTTTGTGACTATCGACCTTCTGATTTCCGGTGCTCCACATTGCAGTCAGTGTTGGGTGTTCCTGGACTGGGGTGTCTGCCGGCTTAGAATTCTAATGATGGAAGATAGAATGAATGCATGATCTTTTGCAAAGTTCGATATAGACATCACGTAAAACATGCTATTAGTGGGTGAGGTGCCGTTAAGCCTTGATGCTGGATGGAACGCTTGAGCACCCTTTTTACCCTTAGGAGACTGCAGGGTTCATGCCTTTGATCCTTGGGGTTTAGGTGTTACAGGTGTGCTAAGCGTCTAAACTTAATGGTGTAGTGAAATTGCCAGTTTTGAACTGTTAGCGTCCTGATGCGCTTAGAGTCTTGTATTTGGGACACCTATTAGTAGGAAAAAGAATTTGAATTTCAAATGCCTGTAGGATGTGTGGTATGGGCATTTGACAACACTGTATAGCTCAATCGACAGTCCTGCTTTTTGGGATGTGTATAACTACCTATTTACATTGCTGAGTTTGTTGTACCCTGCTTTGTTCTGCTCTTTCTTTTTTCCTTTTTGCCTTTATACATAGGACCCAATCCCAAGTGTGGGAGTGAGGAGAGGTGGTCTTTTTGATTAAGTGGTATTGCGTTTCAGCAGGGAAAGCCTGGTTTCTTCGGTGTCCAAAACAATAAGGGTACATTTTGCTTAGTTTTCACCTGTTGATCATGAGCCGCGCCTTGAGAAGCGGCACGAAGTCATGTATTCCACCCAAGGTCCCCGTGAAGCACGTGGGGAATAACCTGCACAATACTACCCTACCTTTGTTACCATCAAACAAAAAGTCCTTACTATCTATGTCAATATCGTCTGATGTGGTGTCTGCTCTGTCAGACCAAGGAGGGGTATCTGATGTTCCTAAAGTGGAAGAGTCAGCTCCAGGCATGGAGGTCCCAGCAATAGTCCCGCTACTGGACTTGAACCCTCCCACCTTTTCTGTCCAAGAAGCCAATGAAAACGATGGGGAGATGGTTTTTGAGGCTTCCCACGTTCATGACATTAACTGCACCCCTATGCAAGTATATGAAGGCTTCTCCCATGTCTCAGATACATCGATGCTGGCGCCAGCAATCATGAGTGAATTGGGCAAACGTGTGTGGCTCTCTTTGGGCCCCTCTTCACCTGCCTCTAGGTCGTTTCCTTTTCGTGAACAAGTTCACTTTCATCTTCCCGATGAAATAAGCTGTAAAAAGCTTAGTGAACTTGGAAGGGACCTATCAGCTACTCCAGTGAGGGGCCGGGGAGGTGGACTGTCCTCTGGTTATAACAACTCTCATGATGACTATGCACATTCATCTGGGACTCGTCTTCCTCATGGACTGGACGCCTTCTCCCTGGGGAATAATGATGTCGGTCATACCGCTCCTAAAGTAGATGTGCGGTCATCTTCAACTCCAGAGGACTCACCCTCTGGTACTTTTCCAAATGATCCCTTTAACCTCCCAGTGATTTTGTGTATACTTAACCTTCCGGATAAGGGCCACAAGCTAACCCACTGTTCCTTAAGGGAAATGCGGGCTCGCTTGCCTTTATGAAAGAAAAGATGGCCAGATTGGAAGGCTTTATTTTGGCGGAAGAACAATCAAAGGCTTTCTACTTTGCCCAATTTGAAAAAATGTTGGCAAGTGCCGCTACCGTTTTGATACCTGATCCTCCCAGTTGTTCCTCACGGTCGCAAGGGTCCCCAACGGAAAATGGGCACTCGAACGCCTATTTGCCACAAAGATTGTACTCGCAAGTGTTGCAAGGGGACAATAGGGCTGGTCTAGAGCTCTGTGACTCCGAGGCTAGCGATCTGTTGGAAGTTGCCAAACTCCACCATGATCGTCTCCTCCAGGTAGAACAACTACTTTTTAAGATGGCTGCAAAGTTTCAACCTTCGGGAGCCGCAGATTATCCATGTGGAGGAATTGAGCCTGCTAGTAGGATCGATCTTACACCAGACAGTCCCTCTGCATTGAAGGATATCATTGATGGCCAGACCATCTTAGAATCCGTGGCTCCTCCGTTGCCATGTGAGCTGAAGGAGGGTCATGCAGTGCAAGAGGGAAGGCACTTCATCTCTCGTAAGGCGAAGAAGTCCTTCCTGAGAGCCCAAAAACGCTTACAGCTTGCCAAGGCCACGCAGAAGAAAGTGGCAAAAAAAGCTATCTCGGACACTTGTCCCCAGGCTCAAACAGAAACCATACCAACACTGAGTACTAAAATAGGTGCAAGTCAGGATGATCTGGCATTGGATCTTCGTGATCTGAACGAGGAAAGCAAAAAACATCTCCAGATCAAAGCTTTGAAAAGTGGCAATGCACAGGTCTCTACCCACATTTCCCCTAGGACTCTATCTGCCAAGTCCCAACCCCAACTTCACTGCTTTTTTCCAAGCATTGAAACTAAAAAAGTGGTTACTCGGGCCACTGTAGAAACAAAAGGTGTAATCTCTCCAAAAATGGCGATTGAGCTTCTGCCCTCGGCATTGAACCCTGAGGGTCAGACTATCGATCCAGTAGTACAGGAAACTGACTCATTGGGGAGAGAAGAGCATATGGTGAATGATTCCAGTCCAGTGTTCGTGCAGGTACTACTGGCCCTGCCGCGAAATGTCCCCACCGAGGAAGATGCAGCACGAAAAAACCAATTTAGCGGAGTCTTCTGCTGATATGTTGTCTTTTTCAGAAACCCCTAAGGACATGAAATTAATACTCGGATGGGTTAGTAACCCAGACATAAATGGCCCTGCACGGATTAACAGGTCCGTTTTGATGAACTTATTTTTTCAAATTCCTTCGCCAAGAAATCTATCATCAAAGGACTTGGACTGGGTAAAACTAGCCACCCATAACAATCATAGAGTGTTGTGTAGAGTCCAATCTCAGATAATAACTAAACTTATTTTGGACTTTACAGATGACTTTGAATCTCTGGGTCTTGCTCCTTGCTTGTTTGCGAACATGGAGAGTGCTTGGGCATTTCTGGACTTCGTAATGCCAGCTCCCATAGAACGTGTTGAAGGTCCAGTATCGGCCCTCTCGAGTCTCATGCCAAATAATTAACCCTACAATTGGCTTCGCTCACGCAAGCCTTGAGTGGTCTATCATGGTTGGAGCCCTTGATTAAAGTGGTGGGATCCATGAAGACTGCAACCTTGGAATCCTAACTGTCTGGGATGGTGGTCAGTCAAAAGGCCGAAAAAAAAATCCCGAATAACAAAAATCTCGAAAAAAAAGGCTGAAAAAAGAAATATCGAATTTATTATTTTTTTATATATATGTATTTTTTGGGTCAGGTAAGTAAAAAAAAGGGTTAAAATAAAAAAAATAGAATAAAATGGGGGGTGGGGGGAACCCCCCCATTTCGAAAAAAAACCGTCATAAAAAAAAATTCGATATTTTTTTTTTCGGCCTTTTTTTTCGTGATTTTTTTTTCGAGATTTCTAATTTCGGTTTTATGACCATAAACCATCTGGGATTGCTGTCGCTTCCTGGAACTGCTGTGGTGTGAGCAATCTCAAGGCATGGCATGGATGGGTCGGGAGTCATCACAGACCCAATATCTTTTTGTTGCAGGAAACAATGGCGTTAGATGATCTCGTGTTAAATGGTTACACAGGCTTTAGTGTTCCAGAACAACGCTTTCAACCTGGACGTCCTTTTTTTTTTTTTGAAAAATGTTTATTAATTTATTCAAACCAACATTAATGCAAACCAAACACGCAGTGCATATATCAACAGTTCAATTGTTCATCGCTTAATTCCGGTCACTGCTCCCCTCCTCCCACCCCCCTTTACGGGCCTATTTATTCCACACACTCTGTATCTGCCCCACGTGGTGGGCTCTCACTTTCCGTGGATTCTGTCAGATCTTGTGCTGTTCCAAACAATTCCGCTATTAATGATTTCCATGCCATCAAGGTTCCCGCCTCCTCCTCTCCCCCTACATTGCTTTCCTCTTGCCAAACCGTGGTTTCTGCCTACGCCCATTTCTGCAACTCTTTCCACCACACTTCCACCCGTGACCTGTGACATGTCTTCCATCCCATGGCAATCCTTCTTTTTGCGAGCACATATGCTAGATCCTTCAGTTTACTAACATGCTTTAGTTTCTGTGCTCTGGGGGACCCCCCTAGCAAGCAGGCCCAGGCTGTATCTATGATGATCGTGGCCCCCTTTTCCGCTAGTTTCTGTGCTACTTTACCCCAGAAATGCTCAATCACTGGGCATGACCAAAGCATGTGTACCATGTCAGCATTTTCTTCATCACATTTGGGACATGCCTGTCATCCAGCGTTATAAAACCTAGATATTTTCTGAGGTATCATATATGCCCTATGTGTAATATACAGTTGTATCTGTTTTAGTCTTGCATTCCTTGACACCTTCTTGTGGTACCCCAGGGCACGCTCCCACATCCTATCCTCTATCGAGGCTCCTACTTTCGCTTCCCAGTCTAGTCTCAATTGTGTTAATTCTTTCCCGACCTTAGACATCATCATCATCTCGTACAATCTAGAAATCTCATGTCCCCCTTCCGTTATATCATATATGACATCTAGGATGGCATCTGGTTCTCTGCACCATTCTGTGGTATGTGATATACTGGCCCACCGATTCCCAATGGTTCCTAATTATCATCCTTAACTGCTTATCTCCCCCTGCCAGTGTAGCTAGCGGTACCTGCAGGAAGCATGGGAATGGGTTCTCCATCATCCGGCATGCCCGGCGCCACATCTTCCACCCAAGCATCATCATCTTAGGGCGCTCTTCCATTTCTGTCTTGGTCCGCCAGATCATTTCTGTTAAAAAAAAATGGGGCACAATCATGTCCAAACAACGTAGATTCGGGGGTCACTTCACCCGAGAGCCATTTGGCAATACATTGCAGCTGGCTCGCTACATAATAAACCTCGTAATTAGGCAGTTTTATCCCCCCTTTTTCATAAAAGTTCTGCAGCTTCCATAGCGCCACCCTATTCCGGGTACCATGCCACAGGAAATCCTTACACCTGCTGTTCAGTTTAGTGAAAATCTTCTTGGGTATCAGGTATGGAATATTCCCAAAATAATGCAGGAGCCTAGGTAGGACCACCAGCTTCAGCATTGCCCCTCGAGCCATCATTGCTAGAGGCAACTTCACCCAGAATTTCATACACTTGTCGATTTTCACAATGGCTACCTCGGTATTGTGGCTATGTTCTTCCTCAACCATATGGGACACGTCTATCCCAAGGTACCGAAAAGTACTAACCACCCATGGTATTTGTAACACCGGTAACTGCCCCACAGGGGTTCCCTTATAACTGCCTAATGGGAAAATACTGGATTTTTGAGAATTCACTGCTATCCCAGACAGCCCCGCATATCTCTCCATCACCTCCAGGATGTACTGGAGATTTTCCTCCGGGTGCCTCAAGAACAGCAACAAGTCATCCGCATATAAGGAGATCAAGTGTCGTTCCCCTCCCACCTCGATGCCTATATTGTCGTATTGCTGTCTAAGGTATATTGCTAGGGGCTCTAGGGCTAATATATAGAGCATTGGGGACCATGGGCACCCCTGTCTGGTGCCTCTACTGAGTTGCCATCTTCCGGATATCACTGATCCTGTTCTAACTCTAGCCAGCGGTTCATTATATAGCATCTTCGCCCACCTTATGTATCCAGGCCCCATTCCGTAGACCGCCAAGGCTGCCAGCAGCCATGGCCACTTGACCGAATCGAAAGCCTTTACCGCGTCCAAGTACACAATCGCCATTTCCCCATCGTTCTTACTTCCCCATTCGACAACCCGTTGGAGTTGTCTATGGTTATGAGTTATATTTCTGTTCGGGACATAGCCCGTCTGATCGGGGTGTATGAGTTTGCCAATAACTCTCCTAAGTCTGTTGGCCAAGACAGCCGTCAATATCTTGCTGTCTTGGTTCAACTTCGACAACGGTCTGTAAGAGCCACAGCTATGCCCAGGCTTATTTGGTTTGGGAAGCGGTATTATGATCGCTTCTCTAAGTGACTCCGGCAACCGTCCCACCTCAAACGCCTCATTTAACATTTCCAACATTGGGAGGAGCACTTCCACCCTATATACTTTGTAAAATTTGCTTGGGAACCCGTCCGTCCGCGGAGTCTTACTAGTAGGCAGCTGCCTCAACACTTCTTCTAACTCCTCCAAGGTAATCGGTGCATCCAGCTCTTCTCTTTCCTCAACACTTATCATAGGTAGTCCTATGTCTTCTAGTGTTTCCGTTATTTCCCCATGACTACTTCCCTCCTCACCCCCATATAGCAATTTATAATAATCTGCAAACTCCTGGTTAACTCCCTCTTGGGTGTCCACTACACTACCATCTTCTCTAATTATCGTTATGATCGTGGGTCTGAGAGTTTCACTCTTGTATAACTATGCCAAAAGCCTTCCTGTTTTATCCCCTCCCGCATGCTGTCTCTCTATATATTTTTTATAGTTGAGGTGGAACAGTCTTTCCCATTGTTCCGCACATTTCTGTTGCAGTTTGAGTATCAGCTCCATGTCTTCACCTCCTCTCTTTAATGCCTTTTCTAGTTCCCTTTCTGTTTCTTGTAGGTCAGCCACAATCCCACCTTGCAGGCCTTTTGATTTAGCTATGGCTACCCCTCGCAACCCTACCTTGAAGGCTTCCCATAATGAGCCTGCTGAGTCAACCCTACCCGTATTCATCTCAAAGTAGTTTGTAATCTCCTCCCTTATATCCTCCCTAAAAACAGGATCTTTAAGCTCAGCCCGGAGGTGCCATGTCAGAATCCTTTCTCTTGGGGAGCAATATTGCCACCCGAGAACCAGGGGCAAGTGGTCCGAGAGGACCCTTGCTTTATATTCTGCCTGAGTGATCTCTGTTATTACCTCCGACGTGGCAAAGACATAGTCCAGCCTCGTATGTAACTGCTGCGGGGCGGAGTAGTGTGAGTATTGTCTTTCTTGGGGGCGTTTCGTTCTCCACACATCTGCCAGACCAAAGTCGTCTAGCAGTGTCTGCAGTGCTTTAGCTGCTGGGGCGGGTCTATCAAACTTGCCATCCGATCTGCCCCCCCCTATGGTTTAATGCACAGTTAAAATCCCCACCCCAGATCACTGCACTACCCATGCACATGCTAAGGTTGATGCACAGAGTTCTGAAATACGCTGCCGTATTCTGATTGGGGGTATATGTATTTACAATACTTATCTCCTTATTCTCCAATAATCCCTGCAATATGACCATCCACTGATCTGTTTCCGCCACTTCCTGCAACAGTTGAAACAGGACATGCGGTGCCACCCAGATGAGTACCCCTCTAGCGTAAGCAGAGTATGTTGAGCCCCTCACAACCCCTTTCCATTTCTTCGCAATCATCTCCATCTTTTCCTGTGTCAGGTGAGTCTCCTGCAACAGTGCAATGTCTATCTTTTGCCTGCGCAGGTACAACATAACCTTATTCCTTTTTAGATAACTATTAAGTCCCCTGACATTCCACGTGATTATTTTAAGATCCCCCAAGGTCCATAAGAGTTCCCCTTCCCCTCCCACCGGTGCAGTCCAGATCCCACTTCCGTCTCAGTCTACCTAGGCTTGTTCCCCAATTCAAACTTCCTATAACTACAAACACTCCCAACACCCCTTCCCCTCTCCCTCCCGCCTCCCCCTTCTCAACTACAACAAACCACTGCACATAACCCCTTCCCTCCCCCCTCCTCACCTTACCCCAACAAATGCCCAGCTCCATCCCTGGATCTCCGGCTCCCCTGCGTTTGGACCTACCCTGCAACCCCAGGCCAAGACCCCAGCAGGGTGTCACCCCACTATTGGTGACCTAGATGGGGGTATAAAGATTAGCTCTGCAAGGCAGCTTAATGAAGCAATAGTCACAGTGCTCACGGATCATTTTCTTTTCCAATCTAGTCCTACTGGCCCACGAGCCGCATCAATTACTATAATCAAGTCCCATAGTCTTAAGCCGCACCACCTTCAAGTGCCCCCACTGCGCATTACTTATCTCCTCCTTTTCCTCCTCTTATCTGGATGTCCGACTCGTGGGGGCAGCCTTGCGTGTCGAGCCATCCCATGGCATCCTCCGGTGTCTCAAAAAAGTTCTGTTTTTGTGGAAAACTTTTAACTTCGTCGGGTAAAGCAACATGCATTTATGGCCCGCTTCCCGTAATCTCCTCTTGACGGCCCCAAAGTTCATTTGGCTCTGCTGCACCATCAGGGAATAGTAGGCCGTTATGTTTGCCGTCCCTCTTTGAATTGTTCCACCTTTACGGAAGTGTTCCAGGATCTTTTCTCGATCCCAGTAGTTAAGGATCTTGGCGATCACAGGTGTAGGTGGATTGCCCGGCGGCGGCTTCTTCGTTAGAGCCCTATGCGCCCTTTCCACCGCAAACCCCTGGGACAGAACTCCTCCGGGTATCTCTGCAGTTCCAGCGGGAGCAACCCGCTGTGGTCGCCCGTGCTCAAGGGGGCCGTCTTAAGAGTGTACCAAGCCTAACTCTTGTTGGCAGAAATGGACTGTGCCCTCTCACGTAACTGTATGGATCCCCTCTTCATCTCCGCTGTGCATCCCAGGGGATGCCCTATAATTCGTGTCTGGTTCACCAGCGGGTGACTGCTGCAATTGAAGGTACCTGGTTTCGGGTGTCAGGCCATACCCATGGTCCCTGCAGCATCCATTTGTATCCTGAGTCTACCATCCGCAAGGCATGCAAGCCATCCAGTGCGCTCTCCGCTGCACCTCGGAGTGGGGGGACGCATACTTAGTCCCAATGTCGCCAGTGCCACCCAGGCACAGGGGCACCAGCACCTCAAAGGCTCATCCAGCATCCCCCTCGACCTGTCCTGGGAGGCCTGCAGTGGCCTGCCGGTCTGCTCTCTCCCTTCTTCTCTGCTGTTAGAGAAGTGCCAGGATGCTAATGATGGTCATGCATCTAGCCAGAGCATTTGCGCCATTGGATGAACTGTGTTTGTGCCAGGAGGTATTGTGATGCGGTGCAGAATGCTGTTAAGTTTCCATGCAAAGCATTCTATTCACAATGTCCCATTGCTTTTATTGTATTGTGGCGCGACCCGGGCGCTACACTTCTCGCCTGGGTCCGACGCCGAACTTCCGCATCAGCTGACTGAGTAACCGATGCGCCTCCCCTCAGCTCCGGGGTTGCGGCCCTTCCTTCATATGGGTTGCCCGACGTATCTTGTGCGTCTTGTACGTTCGAGCGACCGGTGCTCTTTGTTATGCCTCTGCCTTTTTTTGCAGTATGCACTCCCTCGGGGCACGATTCTCCGGCTTACCGGCTCGCGCTCGCTCCCTGTGCTGCCGTTGCGTAGCTGTCCAAATCGCTCTTGTCACAGCTGCAGCTCGACTTCACTTACTCAGTTCGGGTCCCAGCTTCTGTCCCGTGTCCTCGCGGTTATGGACCCCGCTGTTTTAGTTTCGTTTCCTTGGGCTACGCGCCCATTGGAAACATTGTTACTCTCCCGGCTCTTCACAAGTTTGGATGCTGTGAACACGCTCTCAGGCAGCCCCCGCCACCATCTAGTTCGTGAGAGCGGGTGCTACCGCTGTGGTTCGCAGCTGTCCCAGCGGCCCGCAAGCCTCTGCTGCGATATGCCGGGGAATCTCCCTCATATGTGCCGGGCTCCCCACACATCACCATCCACAGCACTTCGTCGTTCGGGCTCATCGAAGCTCGTGTCTCGTAACAGGGAGTTTGTGTTCGTTTCGCCATGCGATTTTGCTTGCAGCCCGCTACCATCCCCTCGCCATCCCGTGGCCGGCTGATTCCTTTGTTCTGACCATGAGTCGGCCATTTTACATCCTCCTTCTTCCCCGGCTCTCACAATCTTATGATATTAAGAACTCCGTCACGGCTCCTCTCATGCGCTCCAAAAGTTCAGCGGGCACGTCCGCCCCGTTCATAAACCAGCATGTAGATTTCCAATGATCATGAGCATCTATTAATGCTCTATTTGTCAGGATCGTTGCAGGATCAGAGGAGCTCCTCCAGAACACGTCCTCCTACGTTGCCCTCGTAGCCACGCCCCTCAATCTGGACGTCGATCTGGTGGTATCGGTATCTTTATTAACAATGGCTTGAAGGTGGCGTCACGCATATTAGACAAATCTGAGTCATGTATACTGGTGGAATTAACTTTGAATCATTTTAAATTCCACGCATTGCTCTTGTTGTCTATATATTGGAATCTGAGTGCTGCCTCTTTGGACTCGGTTTTAGATGAATTAAACCGACTCTTAGGCCACGCATCCCTTCTTTGCCCTAATCATGACATTGTTATTGGAGGCGACTTGAACTCGTACTTGGAGCTGAATGGCACCACTCGGCCTTCACATCGCTCCTCCCCATATGCACAACAAGCTTTTTGGAGAGGAAACCGATGGGTTAGCTTTTTTGAAGCATGGGGCATCTACCCGATTCAACTTGCGATACATACTAGTAAATTCTCTTGGCAGCACAGGAATTCGTCTTCTCTCATAGATTACATGCTTGCATCAGTGGTATGTTCCAGATTGCTCGACCCCATTTCATTTTTGAATGTGGGAGTGAGCGACCATCGAATACTATTTACTTGTCTACACTTGGGGATTGAAGCATATGAAACTTCGGCTCCCGCCGCCATGGTGGAAAGCGACAGGCATGCCCTGTCTGTCAGATGGCACCCGAGCATTTGTCGGAAAATGGTGTACCTTGTGAATAGGGACCTGTTGGTGATGCACGATGACCAATTATCTGTGGGTAACGTGGAAAAAAACAATGAACTAAATCTGACGATGATCCGTATGCATTTGGTAAGTTTAGCTAAGGAATGCCTTGATAATAACTCACCAAAAGTCACCCACATATTTGGCAAAGGTTGCTAAATTAAAAATCCAAAAAAATAGTGAGCTTTGCAAGGTAAGACGCACCCTTACTAGCTTGCCAAATTATAAAAGAGAAAAAAAAACTTTATTGTCGCTCGATTCAAGCTAAAGTTGAAGATGCTCCGCCAGGCTGCTCACAATCTCGCCAATCAACAGATGATTGAATTGCTCTGCAAATAAAACACTGGGAATTTATGGTCTACCCTAAGAAATCCCACGGGCAAGGTAGATAAGCGTATGGTGGCAACCATATCTGGCCCTGAATGAAAGAATTTTTTCCTTCAAAAATATGATCTGCTGATACACCATAGAAGGCTGGAATTATCTAACTTGCAGTTGAAGTTTACCCCTGCCTGCCCTTGGGTAGTTAAAGATATCATATGGGCAATCTCTCAATTGAAATTTTCAAAAGCGGCAGGGCCTGACGGGTTGCCACCTTGTGCATTTAAGGATGACCCCCATTTTTAGGCCAGGTATCTGCTCCCTCGCTACCAGCTAATATACCAAACTGGCAAAATTCCTGCCTCATGGCTTATGGCAATTGTAATTCCAATTCACAAAAAGGGTGTTTTAAATGACCCTGTAAACTTCAGGCCAATTGCATTAATAGATACAGCAGCAAAAATGTTTGCACGGCTTGTCTTGTGTGAACTGGAATCCTATGTCAGCGCCAATAGTATTCTTTCCAAAGCCTAGGTTGGTTTTCGTAGGGCCATGGGCACACAGCTTAATGCGTCGATTCTTGCCCACTTATTGTCAGCATTGCACACTCAGTCAAATGGTACGATCTTTATGGTACCTTTAGATCTATCAGCTGCATTTGACAGTGTCCTGCGCAACCACCTTTGGCAGAAGATGTTGTCTTATGGCATCCCTGCTGAGCTGGTGGTGATAATAACAGCATTTCACCAAAATACTTCATATAGGGTCTGTATCAACTCAGAAGGCCTGTTATCTGATAGCATCTCGACGAGAATTGGTGTGAAGCAAGGTTGCAACTTGGCCGCGGTACTTTTTAATCTATACCTGGCCGATATCGAGAAAATATGGGAGGAAACAAACAGCTTTCCGGTAACCTCGGTCAAGCTCCGTCTTCACTGGTTGGCAATCGCTGATGATGTCATTCTATTTGATAAGGTACCCTTTGGGCTTCAAAACAAATTAAACATCTTTCATGAGTATTGTGTTCTGAACAATATGACAATTAATTCAGCTAAATCTCACATCATAGCTTTAACGACCAAGAAGAAATTGTTGAGATTCCACTATGTATAAATTCACAACCAATCATGATGAGGGAAGAGATCATTTATTTGGGCTACCATATATCAAATGGCATGTCTGTCGGCAAATGGCGTACAGTGCTGGATACCAAGCTTAAACATCTGTCTGCCCAGATGCGAATTATTTTCTCTAGGTATTGTAGATACTCTCTTATGCCCCTGCTCCACTACTATACCATGAAAGTAGCATCTATCCTACTCTACACCCTTGATGCCTGTTTGTTGAATATGGCGCCATTATTAAATCTCCTGCAAGGCAAAATTTGGAAAAAGGTCCTAGGCCTCCCTGGTTATTTACCCAATGCAATTCTTCTACATGAATTGGGATTATATCCCATAGCAGATAAATATGACTGGCGTATGGTAAATTCATTTGGTAAAATGATCTCGCCCCCAGGCAATTCTCTTTATGAGGATTTTAGGTCAATGCTTGAAGAAGACCATCCAGACTCTATTGTCGAATTTAAGCTACGCATGTTTGCGATTTTAAGAACTTTGAATATGTCGCAGCAGGACCTAATTGACTTTCCAGGGAAAGCCAAAACTAGATTCTTTAGGAATGCATGGGCCCGTAATTGATTTCAGGTTATTCCTCATTTTGTACCTTATTATTATTAATTATTATTACCTATGCAAAATTCAGCCATGCAATTTCTCCCAGCTTGCCCTATGTTCTGTGTTTTCCTGATAAAAATGCTAGAAGGACATACATGAGATTCCGTCTGGATCTCATCCACACGGGATCTCGTATCAGGAATTGGTCAGGATATAAAGAGCTGGGGCAGTGGGACCGTTGCCGGTTTTGTTCCACACCTGGGGTGTCTGAAACTCTGGAACATCTGTTTATGTATTGCACCCATTTTGAGCAACAAAGGCTCTGTTGTATGGGATCTCTTTTGGTTCCGAACTCTAGCTTTGAGCGCCACTTGATTTGGTTGCGCTGCATGTGGGGCCTGTCTAATTCTATCATGCTAGTAACTGTGAGACTTGTGAATATGATTGAGGAAGACCTTTCGCCATTAAATAAATCCATGTATGCCGTGAAGGCCATGAATGTCTCATTGGCACCTAAATAGCAGTTATATCACCAAATGTAACACACCTGGCATCATGGAGTTTAGTTTTACATAAGGAGAGCTAATCCTTTTTTCCCATTGATGAGCATTGATTGATATTTCTTGAATGTATATGAACATTCTTCTAAACTGACGAATTAGTAATTTTAACTGTAAAGGGTTTACTAAAGTGGTGCAGGCAATTGAAATGTTTTATGAAGATTTGAAATTGAAATTTATTTCACATTGTACTATATTCAAATGTGTGTTTAATGAATTTTAGATTTGTGCATTATATGCTCCAATGTATAAATGGGTTTTATATTATGTTCTACAATGTGTTGTATACATAAGTATATTTTGATTTTGTTATGAATAGTGCTATTTTTGTGGACAAAGTTTTTTGTAAAGGTGTAAATTAATTTTTGCTACCAAAAACAAAAATATTTTTTTTTAAAAAAAATTACTTCAGAATACGTGTCTTCATGGAAACGTGTCGGTCAAATCAGACACAGCACTTTTCCACTATAACACATACCTGTGAATGAGGCCCCTAGATTGCATTTGGACTGCATCTTGAAAATCTTCATATGTATATAAATTAGAGGAAATGTGTGAATTCAAATCCCCCAGGGGTGACAAATGTTTACTATCGATATATGTTACTAGTAAACCATGAACAATACTCAGCAACATAGTATTCATGATAAGAACTTGGAGGATCATAGATATTACTGATTAAACATGAAAAGACAGACCCATCTATCCATTTCCCAATAATGGGACTAGCTAACATAGATTCCAAAGAATGTTTTGGTTAATCAAATTGGATGAATTGCTACAGCTGATCAGCAAACCACCATTAGGACGTCCCATAGGCCCTTTGCAGGCTACCTTTTTTCTGGTGTTCTGGTCCTCGAGCTCAATTTAGACCAGTAACCAAGTTTCCGGTAGTGACTAAAAACCGCCATGATCCTCAAATAAGTGGCTAAAGCCTTGAGTGTTCCAAGAGATCAGTAATAATCCATGGTCAGGGTTGTTTTTGAAGTTGTTAGGCAAAAGGTTTGATGCCAGGACCAATCAGACTTACTACCATCCAATTGAGATGAAACATTATCCATTATTTGAATATTTCTCTGCCCAGAGGTATTGCTTGCAATTCTAATGTCTTCTCTCAGTTTTTAGTATTCCTTTAGTATTGCTCCGGGTGCTTGATGGCAAATAGTGGACTTGGATTGATGGCTGAATAATTGCAGAGATATTGATGGTTGTCTCATATTTCCATTACAATTCTTAAGAGACTCCGGGATAGATATAGTCTGTATGGTGCATTCATACCCAAGCCTAAAGAAGTCCAACTCATCATTATTTATGAAATCCAATGTGGATTAGTGATATATAAGAACTAATATAGTGGCACAAGGGCAAAGCTCAAGGATTTCCACCAACTCAATGTCTTTAGATGTAATTACTCGCAGCTGGGGAATAAGTGGACAGAGATTCAGAAAAGCTAATCGATTCAGTGAGTACTCATTATTGCAGGGAAATTGGCTCTGTAGTGGAAGCACTTCTTCGTGTATTTACTGAAGTCTACCTCTTTCATAGATGGACGAGCCTGGTTTACAACGGTTTCATGCAAATGACAAAGCGCATAAGGTATTCGATCCTCCCATTAAATTTCATACCACCTGTGTCATTTGGGCCTCAATAGTATCCTGCTTCCAGGTCCACGCTTAGAAACGTCTGGGTATTAAGCGCGTTATAAATAACCTATCATATCATAACCTATCATATTACAACCAGAGATGTGAGCATTATTCATAGAGGCCTAAGAGCCAGGTTCCGGCTGATCAGTCTGATAAAGCAGTTGGATGTCTTCTGGTGTATTTGAATCTTCATGTGTGTTAGTCCTGAAGGCATTAGGTCTAAATATTATTTTAATCCCAATCATATCACATCATCCTGAAAATGCACTTATGTCTTGAAGGCCTTTATTTTTTGAGGCTATCTGGTAGTCGCAGTTGACATCGACTTCTTTGTCCTCTGCTTTGTCTCCCCCATAGGGTTGAATCCCAGCACATCATCAACATTAGTATTAGTTAAATGCTCCTGCTGAATCATAGTTGTAACACTAACATCAGATGTTCTACTTTTATTAGTGGTATTCTTAGCAGGAACGGTACATTTGACTTTGTTGTCTTTCGTTTTTGTTCCACATGCACTAGTTTCCTGCATATTTAATTTCGCACTCAGTAACGTTGGTCAAGCAAATACCTTCTTTGGCCATGACTGGGTGGCAGTCTGTAACAGAAGCCTCCTGGCCTTTAGTGTGATTATCCTCAAAATAGATATTGGTGGTTTTACTATTGCCTGGCTCTAAATTTAGATTTGCAGAGGTGCGAGCCTCTGATGTAGGGGGATACGATTCAGGGACTTCAACAATGGAGATGTGTTTATTGCAGGCAGCATTAGAAATCGGCCTCGTAAACGCCACCTGGTCCAATATTTGATTAAGTTTGGACTAATGCTCAGTTGAGGTTTTTTGCAGGCACTGAGGTCGCTATATGTTCATTAAGCTCCTTGCGAGCTAAGGTAGAATGATGTACAAGTAAATAAGGAGTACACAATAAACGCTTGCTCAGAGCTTCAGCAGCATTGCAATGCATTATGAAGTCATGTTGTTCCAGTTCTCTATCATAATAATTTGTTTTTGTAATTTGACTAAATCCTCACCCAGTGCAATGACATCAATAGTGCTAAGTCAATCGTGACTCAAGAGTGTAATCACTTTTGCCACGCATTCGGCCATTTTGTTTAGCCCAAACAGCTTAGTGAGCTTGTTATGTGGTTGTCCAGAAAGGGACTAATGACATGGTTGGAAAAAAAACAAATTTTGATCTCTGTGTCAGTTAGTTCCGAATGGTAGATCCTTGTGGGCTTTTATAGTTTTTGAATGGTACGTTCTAGGGTGCCGCAAGTTGTAGGAGTGATAGGTAGCAGAAGGAGCGGTCATAATCTCACATGTTACGGATCATCCATACTCTCCTGTGTCGCTCTCTGTTACGGCTTCTGGGGGCCCTCATATCCCAGGGCGATCTGTAGAAGAAGCGATTTCCATCGCTGCACACCCTCAGTCCTGACAGCTGGAAGATGGAGTGAAGGCGACGTGCTTTGTGTGTTCTGCTTGCAACGTGTGGGTCGATGTCACACCGCTGCAACACGACTTCAGCACTCCTACAATCTTCTAATAGTGGTGGGGCTGGTTCAAAGGGCACCTTAGACCCAACAGTTACTGCCAGGGAAGTTGGTAAAATGGCTCCAAATAGCGCTGCTTCAGCGCTCCTCCCATCTTTTAACAGTGCCGGGTGATGGTCAAAGGGCACCTGATACCAGTAGAGGGTCGAAGAAGGATCCGGACTCATGTTAGACATTCTGAATTCTTTTTATTAAAATAATAAGAAAAATGTTTAACTTTCCCTTTTGCTATGGGAGTTTTCCCTACCTAACCAAACTAAGGGTGCTGTCTGTCATCCAACGTCCAAAGGAAAATGTCCTCAGTCAAAAACTTAGCTCTAACTGACCCTGCCACTAGACGTAATAACTACAAATGGCCAAAATATATATCTTCTGACATCTTATCAGGGTTTTCAATTGCCACAAGTCTGATATTTGCACATTCTGACAACAAGTTAGTAGAAACTAGTGATTCTGATTTCTTTCTTGAGTTTCTGTAGTTTGTGCTGAATGTTCAGGAGTCTACTATCCCAATGTGGGCGAAACCTTTCAATGTCCTGCTCGCAACCCTTTTGGATGTAGTCTTGTATATTTCTATCTTTTATTATTAGTCCTTTAGACAGTTGCACCTTGCTTCTTTCTCTGTTGGGGTCTTTTATACCCTTAATGATGGTGTGGCACCATCAGTCCTGGATCCCCTCTACTGGGCTCTTCTTTCTCCCCCGTTGATTTCGAAGATTATTACTTGCACTTAGTTCAAAGCAGTTTTTAAAGTCTCTTAATAATGGCTTCCATGTTTTCTCCCCAATTATACTTGTTAACCTTCTTGTGGTTTCCTCAAATAAACATGTGTGCATTCTCACTGCCTCACGTTCAATGTTGCAATTATTTTCACATATGACTTGTAGTCCTGGTGGCTTCCCCTTTTCTCACTATACCCCTTTACCTTCATTCCACAGAGTCTGGTTTGGGGGAACCTGGTGTTGGGATTGAGTGGCTTCCTCGTGGCTATGCCTTCGCTTTATCGGCTCCACTGTGGAGTTACTTCAAACATCTTGCTCGGTCTGCTTCTTTGGCATCACACTATTGAAGGGACGTTTCGTTCCCCCAATTTCTCTGGGTTTGAGTGTTGTTGGTTGGGCTCTTGGACCACCGCGGACCTCCTGTGATCACGTCACCAAAAAGGGCCAACTATGCAAGAGGGCTTCCCCAGCGTATGCCTCTTTCTTTCTCTTATCGACAGGTTCTAAGTTACATAAGCCTTCCCATTGAAAGGGCCGTTCCATTTGTCTTCATGTGTTGTTTTTGCTCCAGCATTATCTAAAGCCAAATAAAAGGGAGACATATTACTTGTGATTGAAGGCAATCCCACATAAGCAGATAGTGTTGCTTGCATAAGGTGTTCCTTGCTGGTATAAGAGTCCTTGTCCCCTAAAGGGGAGTCTCTCCCAGTGAGGTCTCACTTTCCCCAGACCTCTAGTGAGCGTCTTGCAGACCAGGCTCTCCTTCCTACCCTCAAAGGTTGTGGTTCCCACTGGAGAGAAGGGGCAAATGTTCTCAATTCATCACAGATCCAACAGTTGCCACTAGAGAAGTTGGTAAAATGAGTCCAAATAGTGTGTCCTCAATCCGTTGGAAAAACACTCTTCAGAGATTTCAAAGCATGCACTTTATGTCGCGGCAACAAACCCCCACGTTTTTCATAGATATCAATGGCTGTATATTGGTTTGCTTCACTAAGAAGGCACTCAATATAATTCCCTCTGATATACAATCGACCCACACGATTCGGTTCCATGTGATAATGTCCCCGCAAAAATGTTGCCTGGCAAAAAGGTAGCCAGAAAATGGCTGGTTTTTGCAAGGACATTATTACATGGAACATGCATGGGACACCCCTGAAACTCCCAATCCTTTTTTAAGGGGCTTGGGGGACACCCCCACAACCCGAGCTCCCCTTGACCTCACATATATGGTCACCATATATAATGTTGCCACAACCTTTTCTCAGCGACATTATGTATGGCAAACAAATATATAGGGACAAAGGTACAATATACTCGTTACTCTGGGGAGAAGAAACAGGCTATTTACAAATCAATATTTTGTTTACAATTAATGCAAATGTCCTCTCAAAGGTGCACATTTTCCCAGGTATTAAAAATATGGGGACTATCGAAGAGTGTCAGAATGAGTCAAAATTCTGAAAGAAAATTCTAAAATGGACACTTCAACAGTGACACTTGAAACCAATATGACTGAGTCCTCAGTTCTGTTCTGTTAAGCAGTATTTATTAAGTGCAATGTTCACCATTGCCAAGTATTCTTGGTGCCGATGCCAGAGCTTGTTTCACCAGAGGTGTGTTGTCCTCAGGGAAAATGACCCAATGGGGAGCATTTATGATACATCTAAGCAGCCTACTGTATAACTTAAGTATGTATTCAGCACCGGGAGGCCTTTGGCGAATCCTGCATGTCCGCATCCATGTGGATGTGGGTGTGTTGATGCAATGCACCAAAGAAAGAGGAGTAGACGCCCTACATCTAACTCCCTAAGCCATACATATTTGGTTTTAAAGGCAAGAACACTGAGTGCAACTAGATAGATTCTTAAATGAGGGTGGGCTTTGAACTGTGTCTTCTATTAGAGTAATGCCTTCGACCAGGCTGCCTGGAAATTCTTGGGGACTTCTATGAGGTTTAAGGAGATGGCTATAGTGGTGTGGGAGACTGGATCACTCTAGGGCTGAGGCTGGAACGTTTTCTAATGTAATGTCATGTATTGAAATAGTCATACATTAGCTGTACACCTGTAGACGGCCTATCATGCGCTGAGTTAACATGCTCTCGCTCTCTGGTCTCTTTCTCTGCAATAGTTTGATCTGCTAGCCTGAAGCACACAGTAAGGACCAAGTGTTCTGCTTGGGTTTAGTAAGGTTTTTTTTAATCCATCTGCCGCCTTACTTGAATTGTGCATATTAATCTACATTTTTCATCTGCCGCCTCGCGGTCGATTTCATTCTTTCCTTCTTTCTTGTCTTTCCATTCCCCATCCATTGTTCCTCCTCCTGCTATCTCCCTCCGCCCACCCTCGATCCTGATTGGGCACTGGGCCGTTGTTCCTGGTTGCCTGCATATAGACCATAGTGCTTAGCTCAGCGCACTCCATCTGCTGGCTGAAGCATACAGTGAGGACTAAGCGTTCTGCTAATGTATAGTCTTTTTTTTATCCATATGCCTTACTTGAATTGTGTATTTTCATCTGCATTTTTCATCTGCTGCCTCGTGGCAGCTCTCTTTCTTGTCTTTCCCTTCCCCATTCCTCGTTCCTCCACCTGCTCCCTCTGCCTGCTGCAGTACCCTTCCGGCGAAGGGCCACCGAGGCAGAGGGCAGCTTCCTCAGTTGCAGCTCCCGATGGTTTTTTCCAGTGTTCGTTGTGGGAGCATGCAGCGCAGCCATCAACCAGCAGCGACTGTCAAGATAACAAAAGTGGGCAGGGGGAAAGGCCATTAATACGCTCCATCTAACTGTTCATCCACTCTTATTACTTGTAGGTAATTCTTGCAGTCTGCTGCTCATCACATTTGCTGTTATCCATATCTGCATTAGGTTAACCCTGGACCCTTTTCCCTCTTCTATGAAAGCTGAATCTGTTTTTGCATTACTGTTGTGTTTAAAATATAGGCCTATTTAACTCTTCTAGGAAAGTGGAATCTGGGTGTTTTTGCATTGCTGTTGTGTTTAAAATCTAGGCCTTTTTTCATCTTCTAGGAAAGTCGAATCTGGGTGTTTGGCAGTGCGCTTACTTCAACTTAAATGCCTGTTTTTAACTTGCACTGTCTCTGCACACCCTACTGCTGACTACTGTTGGTTACTTTTGGGTCTATTGGTTACTACTGTAGCCACTGCCCCCCCTATAGCGGTTGATCTCTGTTGTCCCCCCTGTCTTCCATCCACACTGTGTCCTGCATTCCCCTTGTGGTGTGTTACCTGTTTCTGCTTTCTGTGTGCTTCCTAATGTGTGAGTGCCTCCCCTCTGGTGCTTCCTGCATTGCAGGGCTCTGGGGTGTGAGGCATGATATCAACAGCATAACACTGACAAAAAGGGTACAATGTGTAAAATATTTATTGAAATCATTGGGACTGGAGAAACTCCTATTTTCCACTATAACTAAGATGGGAGTAGTCTCGACCATCAAATAATAAATTACGCAGTCCTTGTGGAGTCTGTCAAATCAAAATGGCCTATGCTAAAAAACAAAAAACAAATGCCAGCCCTATCTTTTGTGCAAAAAGTGTATACGGAGAAATGCATGCAAAAGGAAAAATCAGTGTTCAAAATAAAAAAGTGTGGTTGAACCAGCTCTCCTCCCCACGTTAGACCTCACAGAGTAAGGTTGTCCGTGTGGACAGGATACCACACTCTGGCTCAGCTTCCAATACAATAAAAAATTCCAGAATGTAGGTCAAGGCCCGTTGCCCTTCCACTTTTAAGTCTCTTTTCTCTAGTTTCCAAAGATAATGTTTCAACTAAAAAGTTCACAAAGGTCCCCCTCTCTCAGGCTCAGATATTTTACTACACAGTTCTTGTAAGTCCCTTGCAAGGGGGGCTCCCTTCCCCAAGCTTATTTCACGTCGGGTCTCCCTCTGTCAGTCTCAAAACACTTTGGGTGTTGAAGACTTTCAAGTGTGCATGGTTTACTTTTCAGACTACTGCAGGACCAGTTTGACTAAAAGCTTATAGTTCAATTTTCACTTTCCCCTTCTCTAGGAGTTACATTTATTTATTTCACTTTTGCTGTTCATTCACTTTATCGCTTCTAACAATGTACCTTTCATGGAGACATTCGAGTGGGCTGCTTCCTTTCGCCGGACCACTCCATTACTTAGTATCGCTGAACTGTCTTTTACTTCAAAGTTCATTCACAGTTATGCCTTTCCTCACGTGTCAGCCGTCACTTTCGATATAATGTTACTACTTCCACTTCAAGACACACCGGTCTCTCGGTCGCTTGCCAACTCACCGGCTGTGTGCGTCTCTTTCTCGGTTTTGTGATGTCCACTTCATGAGTCAAGGTTAGCACCACAGGCTTGGCCTCACCTCCTCAACCCTTCTGTTCACCCGTGAAGGTTGGTGGCGTCCTTGAAACACAATTCAGTCTTTGCTTGTGGGACCTGGTCTTCCAACCCGTGTTTTCCATGGCCTGTCGGAGGCAACGACCTCCAGTAGGGAACTCTTGGCATTTTCTACCCGCTGCTCTCACCCCTTGGTCCGTCACTGTGCTCGAGTCAGTTTGCCTTTGTCTCAGTTCTGCTCGTACTCATGTTCCACCTTGCTCAGAGTGTGTCTTTGGGTTCTGCCTTTTATTTGTGTGAGGAGAGCTAATTGATATCAGGTGTATGCACATAGAGTTAAGTGCCTGACTTGATGTGTGAAAGTTGATGTTGTTACTCTCAGTCACCCCCTTCCTCGGCCCAGTGTTCACCCTCTTCCTTGGCCCAGTGTTTGTGAAAACAGCATGGTGGAAGTTGTGAATTCGGTGAATCCTAAAAAATAGGATGAGTTGGATACACAAAATAGGTGGGAATACCGCATCTCACCATCAGCTGCCTCGACCCACTCCATGAAGACCCCTCACCCAGGTGATCCTCCCACACTGGTCCACCCCCAGGGTCTGGATACAAAGGCGAGGGCCATGCCCTGGCCACCTGAGAAAGAGATCCCCGGGGACTAGCGGGTGAGACACCCTCTGGTTTCTCACATTCTTTTTTTTCTCTCTCTCGCCTCTTTCCTCCTTGCAACCTCTATGTTGCTCTCCATTTCTCCCATTGTCTCAAACTGCTGCTGCTACTCTATCTCCTATCCTATCCCTCTCACTAAGTCTGGTTGGAAAAAATTCAAGAAGGATATCCTGGTCTCCAACCCAGGCCTGCCCATTGCTGATACCTACATCATTGCTTTCTCCAGACAGACTCTCACCGACATCCTCTTTGTCGTTCCCTCCCCAGACCTATGGACCTATCTCTGTTCTCTCTCCTTTCTCCACTGGCACTTGGTGGGAGGCCCTCTTGGCCTCCTTCCACTCCTAAAGGATGATCATTAATGTCTATCTGAATGGCACTGTCTTGGTCCAGGGCCCTCAGCCAAATCTCCTACTTTTCGATAGGCATCTCCCATGTCTTATCAACTTCCTTCCACCTGCTACTCCTAATAGCACTTCTCTGACACCTCCACAACCTCCTTCTTCTGCCACCTCTGTGGCACCCCACTCCTTCTCTCTGGCCACCTCCTTCTACCACCTCCACCCACATTCAGGCTCCTCTAACACTTCCGCTGGGCGTACTTCAAGCTTGTACCCCACTACAGACGTCTTTCAAATGTGGCAACCTGCTCCATGACGCTACTCTCAACTCTCGCTCTGCTGTCAAACACTTCTCTGACACCTGCCACCTCCTTGAAGTACTTGACCTGGATGTCCTCACTCTCAACGAGACATGGTTCATTGTCAGCTCCATCAAGAGTTTTGAAACTCTCCTCCCTGAGGGCTACAAGATCCTCTCCGAACTCAGAACCAACCGTCCCGGAGGGGGAGTAGCTCTGATCTTTCTGGAGTGGGTCCCTGCTTCTGTCATTCCTATCTAGGCCTACTCCCCTTTGTATGTCTGGTCTGCAGCTCTCTATCTCTCCTGGCCCTTCTCTGACTGTGGCCACCATTTACAGGCCCCCTCTTGCCCTTTTACTCTCAGAGTGGGTTAACCTCTTCTATTCTCACCTTTCCTCTACCTTCTCACTTCTCCTCTGAGACGTCAACATCCACTGGGATGCTTCAATTCCCTCCTCGGGGCTCTTCTACAACACTCTCTCTCTTTCCATTCTACCCTCTGGTCTGACATACTACGCCAGGCATACCCTGGATGTTCTCATCTCCTCAGACACCCCCCTCTTGAACCCTCTCACCACACCTCTCTCTTGGACTAACCACTTTCTACTCTCCTCTCACCTGTCACTCTCTGTTCCCCAGGCTAATCCCACCCCAGCACTGCCGTCTGCCTTCTCGGTAATCCGACCCATTAAGCATGTGTCAGTGCAGGCCTTTGCAACTACTTTCTCTGCTCCTCCCACATCTGCGGCTGACTCACACTCTGACACAGTGCTCTCTAACCTGAGTCTGTCTATCTCCAACACTCTGGACTTCCTTGCCCCTGTCATGAGAATCCATCTGAAGCCTACCTCCAAGTGCAACTCTTGGTATGACTCTGACCACGCTACCCTGAAACACAAGTGTAGGGTGGCTGAGAGGAAGTGGAGGTCATCAGCAGCATCCTCTGACAAACTGGCCTGCCTCCTGTTGCAAAGGCAATACAGACTCCCTGTCCTGTCCAAGAAGAGAGCCCACATCCATACCCACATCTTTGCGGCCTCTAACAACATGGCCGAATTCTTTAAAATCTGCAAAGAGCTGCCCATTCCTTCTGTAGTCTCTACCTCTCCTGTCACCTCCCAGGGCCTCTGTACGGCTCGGGCTTCGCACTTCACCACTAAAACTCAGGACATCTTGTCCTTTCTTGTCTCTTCCTCTTCCTCTCCCCTACCTGGCGTGGCCCTCCTCTGACAGCTTCTCCCTCTTCTTCTCCCTTCACCTCTTTTTCTCTGACTACCCATGACAGGTTTCTAGACAAGTCCAAATTATGAAAGTGTCATCCAAACCGGTTCTCCCATCCTCATCCAGAACCATCAAGGACCACATTGCAATCACTCTTTTGCCACTGGAAGCTTCTCCTCTCTCCTCAAGCACTCCCTTTTGCACCCCCTCCTTAAAAAGCCTCCTGCCGATCCTACATGTCCGGCAAACTATTGCCAAACCTCTATCACTCCTTTCCTGGGAAAACCCCTGTAAAAGCTGCCCATCTCCCAGCTTACTCCCCACACTGAATCTGTTGGTTGTCTCCATGATTATCGGTCTGGCTTCAGAGCAGCCAGAGGCATGGAAACTGCTCTCCTGAACATCTGTGAAGATCTGTTCACTAATCTCAAGTCAAGCCTTCCTTCTGTCCTCATCCTTCTTGACCTTTCCTCTGCTCATTCACGCCATCCTGATCAATCGACTCCGTGAGAACCTGGGCATCACGGATCGGTCCCTGGAGTGGGTGTCCTCTTGTCTCCTCGACCGACCCACCCAGGTCCAACTTGGGTCCTTTCGCTCCACCACTTCTTTCCGCATGTGGTGTTGCCCAGGGCTCTAACCTCTCACCCTGGCTCTTCAATGTCTACTTGGCCTCTTCGGGCCACCTCATCTCTACCTTCTCCTTTAACTTTCAGTGTTATACAGATGACACACAGCTCTCTTTCAGGCTTCCTCTCATCTCTTGCTCAGTCATGACTGTCTATCCCCGATTCAGGATTGGTGTGCCTCCAACAATCTCTGCCTTAATGCCAGTAAGACTGAGATCCTTCTCATTGGGACCCCTGCTACTGCTTTCCCTCTCTCACACTGGCCACCCTCCTTGGGCCCTCTTCCTTCGCCTTCCTGTGAAGCAAAAAACCTTGGGGTCACCTTCGACTACATTCTCTCTTTCTCTCCTCACATCACAGACATTGACATGAAGGCCCATTACCAGCTGCTCCTCCTATCCTTCCTTTTCTTGCTTTCCCCCAGAATCTCACTGGGCCTCATTATAAGTTTGCCGGTCTGGAAACAAGCATGCCGGTAAACTCACCCACACCTTTGTTTCCGGTCTGACAGAATATGAGTCTGCCTGCCAGAGCCACTGTGCCCGACAGATCCGACCCTGCTGGGTGCAGCAGCCATGGAAGACAGACCGGTCACGGAAGCACCGCCACCATTAGCAATGGTGCTGGTGCTTCCATGTCCCCATTCCCATAGAGTCCTCTTGGACTCTATGGGAATGGGGACTTACATTTTACCGGCACCTGACTCCTCGCACCACTGGACTTGGAATCTCCCGGTGGCACCAGGAAGACAGGCACCCGAAACATTACGAGTCCGGCAGCAACCCGATGGTACCACCGGCAGGGTTACCGCCAGACCTGTAATGAGGCGCACTGACTACAGAGCCCCTGTTCTCTCTAGGCTGGACTACTGCAACAGCCTCTTTGTCAATCTGCCTTCCTCTACTCACTGCCCTCTGCAATTAATCCAGAACAGGCCTGCAACACTTGTCCTTGTCTTCAAGCTCAGGGAACGTATCTCCCCAGCCCAGAAATCTCTCCACTGGCTCCCGGTGAATGAAAGAATCAAATTCTATACCCTCTGCATCGTCCACAAAGCTTTCTGTCACCGGGGCATGCACTGCATCCAACCTTCCTTCTCGAGCCCTTCACTCAGCTACTTTACCTCAAACTCTTTGGGGGTCAGACGCTTCTCCAGGCAGAGAGTGGTGGGTAGATCTCTCTCCTCTGCAGGTGCCTCCCTCTGGAATGGCCTCCCTGCCCTTCTCAAACTTTATCTGGGCCACCTGAAGTTTTGGAAGCAGCTCAAGAACTTTTCTCCTCTGCTTTTTCTCTCTCTTTTTCATGCTGATATATCTGTCTACTGTGCTGACTGGCTGCGTGGCTACCCTCAGAGTCTTACTGGGTACCAGGCTCCTCCATGATCTGTCTCCCCTGAACTGCCTCCAGGCCTCCCGTGCACTTAGGGTCTGTAAATGTAACCCCACAGTCCTCTGTCTTCTTGCACTTACCCTGAGCCGCACTGCCCTGGCTGCACTTACGTGGAGTAATACCTTCCTGATTGCACTTCCCACTTCCCACTCCTTGGCACTTCCCCCTCCTCCCTTTCCCCCTGCACTTTGCGTCATCGCACTTGCACGATCTGAACGACACCTAGTAAGATCGTTTGTCTCCCTCTGTCTTCCCTCCCTTGTCTTGCCATGCCTAGAAACACTTGCATACATGCGCGTCATAAATGACATATATCATATCATATCATTGTTAACCAAGCTCGTAATCTTGGTTTTATTTTTGATTCTTCCTTTTCACTCTTACCCCAGCTTGGGTTTGATGCCCAACCCTTCCGGTTTCACCTCTTTAATCTCAAGAATATCCATCATCTATTAACCTTTGCAACAACTAAATTGCTCCTGCAAGCCATTGTTCTTTCCCATCTTAATTACTGCTGCTCCTTATTTATTGGTCTATTAAGTTATGTTATGTTATTTGGCATTTATATAGCGCTCTATATATCATTGGTATGACCTCAAAGCGCTGGTAGGTTGAATGCCCTCGGGGACTGTAGTCCAGGTCAATTGAGAGAGTATGGTAATATAGGGTGCTTGGGTGCACCAATTATGCGCGCAGGCGATGCAATTGCCTTATTGTAGCTGCAGCCTATTATTAGGTGTGGTGGTATTGATATCAGTTGAATGTGTGCCGTCTGGAGGACAGACACCAAGACTGGGTTCTGGATGCATTAGGCCTGTGTAGGATGGATATGTGTGCAGCTAGGCCGGTTGTCATGGGATGTAGCTGTGTTTTATTAGAATGATGAGGTGTTCATGGAGTAATGTTCGTATGTGAGCAGCTAGGCCGAAATTGATCGAGGGGTGTAACTGCCCTGTAATTGTGTGTTGATGTAGAGTAGAGTGAAAGCATAGTGATAAGGGAGGTGCGTGTTTGGGTGGAGTTATGATCTAAGGAGTTCGTTATTCCAGATTTCAATTGCGTATGTGCATAATAGAGACTTAATAAGTGTATTCAGTGGCGTCATTGCTCAGGATCTCATTGAGCATGTGTCATCGGTGGTTACCAGTCATTTGGTCGAAAAAAAAAGGTCGACAGGACAAATGGTCGACACCATTTGGTGGAAAGCCAAATGGTGGAATTTCTTTTTTGTTTGTATTTTCACTTTTTTTTAAATTTATTTTGGGTGGACCCCCCAACCCCCTTTTTTTTCTAAAAAACCCTTTTTTCCCTAAACGAAAACCTAAAATATATATATATAAATAAATAAAAAAATTCGACCATTTGGCTTTCGACCAAATGGTGTCGACCATTTGTCCTGTCGACCTTTTTCTTTCGACCAAATGACTGGACACCGTCATCGGATTGCAGGTCTTAGTTGCCTCATTTGGTCATAGTCGGCCTTACGGAAAGAGCCACATTTTTAGAACTGTGCAGAAGGTCTTATAGTCTTGGGTGTGTCGAATATGAGGGGGGCGTGAGTTCCACAGAGTTGGGGCCATAGTTGAGAAGGCAGATCCTCCGATCCTGATAGAGTTAGAGGTTGGAATAACTAGAAAGAGGGCAGTACTTGATCTTAGGGTGCGAGATGGGAGGTAGGGTTGTATCTTTTCTTGTAGGTACGTTGGGCCGGTCTTGTGTACTGCTTGGTGCGTGATTCATAGGGTCTTGCAGGTGGCCCTTCGTCCGAACGGGAGCCAGTGGAGGGAGGAGAGTGGGTGAGATGTGGTCTCTTTGACCCAGGGTGAGGAGCAGTTTTGCGGCAGTGTTTTGAGCTCTCAGGAGTTTGTTGAGTTGATATGCTGGTGCTCCCAGGTATAGGGAGTTGGCATAGTCCAGTCTCGACATCACAATAGACATAACTGTGACAAGTCTATTCTGGCAGGAGAGGTAGAGAAAATACATCTGAGAAGTTTGAGGTGGCAGTGACAGCATTTTGACACATTGTTGATCTGACGTGAGAGGGTTCGGCCTGAGTCCATAGTGCAGCCTAGGTTTCTGACTATATCACAGGGGGGGAGGAGGGCCCAGGGAGGCAGGCCCTGGGAGCGGATGTGGGAGGAGGGCAGTATTGCTGCACACCATGGTTTCAGTTTTATCAGGGTTCAAGAGGAGGAGGTTTGTTGTCATCCATCGGTCTATCTCGCGGAGACAAGCTTCAAGGTCGGGACGAGGTTGTTGCTTGTCTTGGGGATTCTTAGGATAATTTGGGTATCATCAGCATATTTGTAACAGGAGAGGTGGTGGGAGCGGATGATTCCTAGTAGAGTGGTCATATAGAGGTTGAACAGGAGAGCAGATAGGCATGCGCCTTGGGGTACTCCTGTGTTCACAGAGTGAGCATTTAAGACAAAAGGGATAAGAAGGTTATTTGTTTCCAATTGCTGAGGAAGGAGGCAATCCATTTGAGAGCAGTGCCACAGATTCCTAGGGAGTGAAGGCGGTCAAGAAGGACTGAGTGGTTAACCGTGTCAAAGGCTGCAGAGAGATTGAGGAGAATCAGTGCTGCGCAGCCTTCAGAGTCTGCAGTGACCTCGAGATCATCCCAGATCGAGATCAGAGTTGTTTCTGTTCCATGTCATGGTCTGAAGCCTAATTGTGTGGGGTCAAGGAGACTGTTGGATTCTACAAAGGTGTTCAGCTGGGAGTATGCTGTCGGTTCAATGAGTTTTGTGAGAAATCTGGTGTTGGAGATTGGCCTGCAATTCTTGGGGTTAAGGGGTCAAGGGATGCCTTTTTCAGAAGTGGCTTGACATGCACTATTTTGAAGGCTTCAGGGAAGATGCCAGAGGTGAGGGATTTGTTTAGTATGGCTCTCGAATGTTCTCCTGCGCAGGTAGAGGAGAATATTTCTTTCAGGACAGAGGCGGGGCAGGGGTCAAGGGGTGACCCGGAGGCTCTGCTGGCTGGTGGTAGGTCAAATAACTGGTCTCTGGAGATGGGTTTCAACGAGCCGAAAGTAGGTAAAGTGGGCGTCAGGGCAATGGGATTGTAGAAGTGTGGTGAGAGGGAGTCGCAGGGTGATTGTGTGGGGTTGGATTGGGTAGAGGTGTACGTAGGTTTCACGAATTCTACTCTGATCATGTGGAGTTCTTTGCTGCGGTTACCACCGTTGAGAACTCATTTATTATAATAGGCTTTTTTTGGCTTCTCGGTTTTCCCCAAATATGCTATCTTTCCCCTGTGTTCAATCCTAGATTCTGATGTTAGAATCTTGTTCAAACTTCCCTTGTCATCTAGTATTACTCCTTATCAGAACCCATCTTCACTGGTTTCCTATTAATCAACGGTTGGAGTTTCACTATCTTTGTTTTGTTTTTAAGTGCATTCATGCTTTTGCCCCACCCTATCTCTGTTCCTCGATTTTTCTGTACCATCCTGCTTGTGAGCTTCGATCTTCTCAGTTTTTTCTTTCTGTGTTTCGTTCTACCTGTGCTTCTTCCTGTTTTCGCTCTTTCCAAATCCTTGCATCTTTGGAATGACTTTCCCCTTCAGGTTCGTTCCTTTCATTATCTCAATCAATTTAAGAAGCATCTTAAATCCTACTTACTACAGTCTGTCTCTTCTTAATCATCTTTTACCTGAAGTCTTGCCCTGTGATATGTGTTGTTACCTGGCTTTTACTTTTGCTTTTTCTTTTTGCATCTTTTTGTACCGAATGTCATGTTTAGATTAAAGCGCTATGTATGCTTTTTAAATAAATAAATCGGTACATTTTGAATGGGGGCTGCTGTGCTATATTATGGTTAATACATTGGGATGCACAATAACAGACAAATCCCCCGATATGACGAGATTGCCCTGTTATTTGTAGAATACATGTTCATTGCATTTTGCCACAGGAATGTTGCCATCAGACTGAGTGTGCATTTTCTGTTTGGCGGGAGGTGGTGGGGATGTGCATAGGCTCTGCAGGGAGAGCTGAGGTTCTGACAGATCTAAAAATGACCAGAGAACCACAGAGGCTGCAGGGCCTACCACTGTGTTTATTATATATTGTTTGTTCATTATTAGCATCAGTGCAGTCAGGGGCCAGTACACAATATTAAAGTTTGTCTTGGTGCTCAAAGGCGAAACAGATAATTGTTTTTATTTTGGTTGTGACCCTGTCCAAGAAGGAATGGCATTTTAAGAGTCACAATGGTTTGTGGTCTCAGAAAAACTATAAAGTAGCTCTTTTACAATGTCGTAATGTTCATTTCTAATGCTCACCCTCAATATATTGCTTATAAGAGTGTTACATGTGTCGCCCTGATCAAAGAACATACCAGCCCACCACCTCTTTCAAGATATCTGTGTTTTCTTCTGGGAGTGCTGCTGTCAGCAAAGGCTGGGGTGAGTCTAGTACACAGATCTGATCACCCTGTTCTTGGACATAGAGAGTAGGAGATGTAGACATAGACTGATGCAGAGCTAGACAGAGAGTGAAAGAAAACAATGCTAGAGAGAATGAAAGAGAGAGGGAGTGCAAAATTGGCTTATGGTATGCCAACTATAGCTAGTATACATTACTTTCTCATAGAAGGTTATAACTCCATGGTCAACAGATTGGTTCACTCTTGTACAGAAAGTGCCCCTATGATACAGGGAAAGGAGAGAGATATTCATTGATTTATTTATTTGAATTTATAGAGCGCACTAGCAGCCCAAAGGCATCGAGGTGCTGATCCAGGAGAGAAATCATAGTTACAAGGTACAGGTACTGGTTACAGGAAGGCATAGCGTTGGGGGTCAAAACATCAACAATAACAGTATTAATAGTAATTACAAGAGTTGTGGAGTAGATGGTAGGTAGACAATGGGGGTTTGGAGGGAGTAGAGTAGCAGGCTCTTGTGAAGAGCAGGGTCTTAATTACTTTGCGGAAGGCTAAGTGTGGTGGTAGTGCGTTCCAAAGGGCAGCTGCAATAAATGGAAAGCTGGAACCTCCGGAGCGTGGCCTAAAGACCTTGGGTACAGTGATTCGGTTTGTGTAAGGGGTTCTTGTCGGTTTGCTAGAGTATGGTCTGGAGATTCTTTCGGATAGGTAAAGGGGGGGCTGTGCCATGCAGGTATTTGTGAGTGATGGCAAGGGTTTTGAAGATTACCCTTTCTTTGATAGGGAGCAAGTGAACTTGTTTTCTGACAAACGTTATATGGTCTCGTTTGGGAATGCCAATGGAAGCTCTGAGCGCACTGTTTTGGACAACATGGAGTCTTTCAATGTTTTTCATGGAAGTGCCGGCCAGGAGGGCATTGCAGTAATCCAGGTGGGATCCAATTATGGATAAACAGTTTTCTTTGGAGAGGAAGGGTCTAGCAGCAGTGAAAAGTTTGGCGTGGTAGGCTACCTAGGACATAATTGCGTTAACCTGTCTTGACATGGAAAGGTTGGACTCCAGGTACACCCCCAGTGCTTTGAAGGTTTGGGAAACTGGGATTTGAACATTGTCGATAGTGAATGCACTGTATTTGTCATCAAGTTTCTTTAGGATTTCTGGGGATCCGATTAGGGGAAGTTCTGTTTTGTCCCCATTTAGACAAAACCAGTTTTCTGCCATCCATGGTTAGATGGTGGCATAGATTGAATTAATGGTTTTGGTGTCAGTTTCGTAGTCACCTGAGAGTGGGATGACTACCTGCGTATCATCTGCGTAGTTCGTGTAGGTGATGCCTAGGGCATCGAGGATGAGAAAAAGTGGCCTTGTGAATATATTGTAGAGGGTGAGGGAGATGCAGGAGCCCTACAGTATGCCACATTTAAAAATGTTGGGGTGTGCGCAGGCTTGGTGGGAGAAGACCTTCATTGCTCTGACTTTGAGGAAGGAGGTGATCCAGGCTATAGCATTGAGGGAGAAGTTGGTGGCAGAAGATAAGTGGTGACAGAGAGTATCGTGATCAATAAGGTTGAAGGCAGCTGACAAGTCTAAAAGGAGGAGGAGAGCTGGTTTGCCTTCATCTCTAATGTCATCCATTTGATTCTTGAGGTCTAACAGTGCTGTTTCGTTCCCTTTACCACGGCGGAAGCCAGACTGGCATAGACCAAGATGTTTATTATCTTCTAGGAATATTTGTACTTGGAGATATGCTGCTTTTTCCAAGATCTTTAGTAGAAACCGAACTGTGATGATGGGTCTGTAGTTCCCAGGGTTAGTAGCGTCAAGCGTAGGTTTATTAGAAGAGGGCAAACCCATGCTTCCTTCAGGCAAGTTGGAACATGCCCAGTGGCGAACAAGGCAATAATGAAGGTGTTAAGAAAGGCGGCGAGGGTGGGAGCACATTCTTTGATAAACTGTGCTGGGCAGATGTCCCCTTTACAGTTGGATGGTTTGATCGAGTTCATAAGATCAATGACTTCCTTTTCAGTGATGTCCTGGAAGGAGAAGAGGGGAGAATTGCTCCCTTTGAGGTTAGTGTGGTTTAGAGGTCTAGAAGTTTGGTTGCTCAGATATTGTTGGTGAGCTCAGATTTAGTTTTGGAGGGTGTTGAGTTTATTCAGCATAGCCGATTGGATGCTATTGCACCATGTTTCATCTTTGGTGAAGGATTGAGGGGAGTTGGAGGGGGAGTCCAACCATCTAAATATGGCGAGATCTCTTTAGAGTCTGACTTCACATTAGCTATTCTAGAGTTGAAGGAAGTAGCTTTGGCCTTGATGACAGCCAGTTTTTATTCTTTGGATATTTTATTGAAATTCTTGTTTCGTGGAGTCTGTGGGTGTTGCTTTCCATCTGGAGAGCACTTCTCTTTTCCTGGTGCGTAGCGTAAGGAGTTCAGGGGTGTACCATGAGTTTGAGTACTTGGTATGCTTAGCTTTCCTAGAGGTGAGAGGGGCAATGGAGTTTACAGCTTGAGGGATAAAACCATTGAATATTTGTGCTAGCGACTCAGGGCTATTAGATAATGGGGGCTTGAGAGCAGGCACCAAAAGGTGGGGAATGAGTCTTTCTTTAGTGAGCATGAGGAAGGTTTTTGTGAAAGCTAGGGGGAGGGGAGATTCTGGCTGGGTGGCGGTCTTGGTGGTGATGAGGTCAAAATGAATGATGTGGTGGTCTGACCATGGTAGGGGGGGATTAGAATTGATGGTAAGGTGACAGTTTTTCGAGGGTGAATCCTTTTGAGTGGGTGGGACTAACAATGGCTTGTTTGAAGACTAAGATAGATAGAGCTTTGTCTAGGAATTTGACTGAGGCATCATTAGGGTCATTTAGGTCGAGGTTAAGGTCTCCTAGGAGAATGGCCTGGGTGGTTCTCTTTAAGTTGTCAGATAGTATGTACAGTAATGAGACTTGGACATCGGTGGTTGGTCCTGGGGATGGTAGACGATGTGGAGTGTGATGGTGCAATAGGGGATGTGCTAAGCTTGAGAAGCAGATGTTCACTTTGGTTGCTGATCTCGCTATCCACCTTTCTGATTGGGATGGATTCTCTGGCGATAAGTGCCACTCCTCCTCCTTTGAGGTGAGGGTGGTCTTGCCTAAATATCGTGTATACAGGTGGGATTGCAAGGGCTAGAGCTGGGCCAGAGGCTCCGTGAAGCTAGGTTTTGCTGATTATCCTGGGGTCTAGGTTGTGGCATGTGATGAGGTCATGAATGTCAAGGGCGTGGGCTTGGAGTGACCGGGCATTGTTAAGGGTGCAGCTGAGAAAGGATGTTTGTGTAGTGCATGTTTTAGAGGTGTACATGGCTGAGGCTGAAGAAGCCTTGAGTGAGAGGTTTCCCAAGATATTTGGTTGGGAGGGGATGATACTAGAGTGTCTAGTAGGTTTGGCTTTAGTACTTCAAGACTTAAGAGTGTCAGAGGTGGTTCAATTTTGTGAAGGAAGCCCAACATGGTCATTTATGTTGGGTACAGGGGGGAGGGATGTAGTCATTTTGTCGGTGGGAGAGGCAGGTAACGCTGGTGGGTCGGCATGTGTCGGGGTGGACTGGCGTTTATCGGGTGGTGATTGGCAGCCAATGGGGGTCATTCTGAGGTTGGAGGTAAGGTCCAAACCATGCCGGTAATGCTTTACCGGCATGGTTTTCCGCTCCACGCTATTCCGACCCCTCAGACCGTAAATTACGGCACCGTAAACTACTATGCCGTAATTTACGGTCTTGGGTCGCGCGCGCGACCCACCATGCCGTAATTAACGGCATGGCGTAAACCGGAGCTGATTCCAAGTAAGTAGCACACGTAAATTATGGCATCCCCAAGGCCGTAAAGTACCTTACCGGCATGGAGTACATACATGCATCTCAGAGAAGGAGTAAAGAACTCTGAGCAGTGGTTCCTAGAGCCACAGGTGCACACAATCAGCACAGGTGGACTCAATGCAGTCTGACACAGCATAAAAGGAGCCCACCCACCCACCACACCCCCTCCCACACCAAGATGACACCAATAGTAGCAGCATTGCCGGAGCCGGAGGCCCTGCATGCAAGGCAGCTACCACAACAACAGCAACAACAACAACCACCACAGCCACCACCACAGAGGATACACAGGAGGAGAAGGAGGGTGCGACAGGCCCGGCATGCCCTACCGGTGCAGCCACCACTACCACGCCGGCAGCCCCCAATCACTCGCATCAGAGCCTCCCCCTTCAACCTCACACCAGAGCAGATCCACACCCTGTACCGGCTTGACCGGGACACCATCACCACCATAGTGGACCTGACACATGACGACATAGTGAGCCACATAGAAATCCACCCCGCAATCCCCCCTCGACTGAAGGTAGTGTCTGTACTCAACTTCCTTGCCACAGGCACATAGCAGCATACAGTGGGGCACATGCATGGCATACCACAGGCCATATCTTCACAGATACTCAAACAAGTGCTGGATGCCCTCCTGAAACACACAAGGGACTACATATCCCTACCCCAGACACCCCAGGAGATATTGGATACATGAGTTGCCTACCATGCACTGGCAGGCATGCCAAATTGCATGGGTGCCCTCGACTGCACCCACGTGGAATTGAACTGTCCACATGCAATGGAGGTGGCGTATCGCAACTGCAAGCAATACCGCTCCATTGACGCCCAGATGGTATGAAATGCCAGTAAAGACATCACACATTGCGGTGCCCAATACCCCCGAACAAGACATGACCCCCTGGTCCTGCGAAACCCCACGCTACCACGCTAGGTGGAGCTACATGCTGGACAACGTGCCTGGCTGCTTAGTGAGTCACCTGATTGGGCCATGGCAGCGCATTGGTGCCATGATTGGGGTGGATGAATACCCCAACTTGGTGGGAAACGGTGGGGGTGCATACCACACCTGTGTGGGAATGTTGATGCCAGTGCACGATGTGCACCCCACATAACAATAACACAGTGCCCCAAGGCAATCGACATGGCACATGACTGCCTAACCTCACAGCGATGCCAGAATGTACAAAACACAACACTACTCGTCCGACAGGTAACCTGGCCCAATAACACAACACAAGCACCACTCATCGGCGGACCACACACACCGTAAGGGCATCCTGCACCATGCACTGCATATGCACTATCTCGCAGCCTCCTGCATCCCACCACACAAGACAGACGTCCTTGGGAGTGCATAGAAGTGAGCCCAACAGGGATACCGCAGCGTGTCCCTGGTTCCGCACACCCATAGTAGTGGTGCAAGTCACCATGGTACTGATCAGTGCAGCAAGACGAGTATGCTACTGACTACAGTCAACACCCCCTGCCACCAAATCACACAGTACCCAACACATCAATGAATTCAGGCCAACACTGCTGCACGCATATACGGTGCACGTGCAACAAGATGTGAGTGCACACCATAAGCCACCTTGAAGAAGCTACCCCCTCCATCATTCCAAGGCACAGGACACATAGCCGGGCCAGTAATGGGGTTGATGCAACCAGGGACATGTGTGTATGGCCAAGAATCACCAGCTGCCATGCAAGACTGCTACAGTTCCCCACCATCAATGTACAAACACTTACCTTCATTCCCCTTCCATGCAGGTGATGGCGGCTACCCTTGGAAGCCGTGGCTCATGACCCCTATCCTCAACCCACAGAACAGGCATGAGGAGGACTACAATCGAGCCCATATCCGTACACGGGTGGCCATAGAGCAGACATTTGGCCTGTTGAAGGCACTATTTTGTTGCCACATCCGTTCGGGTGGAGCACTCATCAACAGCCACGAGAAGGTGGCCCGGATCACCATGGCATGTGTAAAGCTGCACAATGTGTGCATCCGTTGGAACGTGCCACTGCCCCCTGACCTGGAACTGCTACCACCAGATGATGATGAGGGGGTGGAGGAAGAAATGGCAGGACAGCATCACGGTGCAGATGCACAGGAGGGATGTGCCATTTGGCAATCATTGATTGGACAATATTTCTGACACTCAAGTCAGCTGAGGGTGTCAGGATGACAGGGCATCGGGCACTGGTTGTGGGGATACATGTACACCATGCACTGTGAGTCATTAGAAGACGCATGCACATTGAACAATGTCCACTCTGATATTTTTATGCACAACCGGTGTATTGTATTTGTAGGTTCCAACGTGAACAACAAAACCTCCACCCTCACCCCCCTCCCCACAACTCCCATACACACCCTCACCCCCCTCACCCCAACTCCCATACACACCCTCACCCCCCTCCCCCCAACTCCCATACACACCCTCCCCCCCCACCCCCCAACTCCGCAACACTAGTCCCGTGTAGCACATTGAGTCCACATGTGCCAGCATTGCCTATTCATCCATGCTCCCAGGGCCCGGGGGGGCATGTTCCTGCGCCGCTGAGAACGCAGCGAGCGGCGCACCAGGCTTGCCGGGGTGTGGCGACTGGTAGAGGGGGTGTCCTCCTGCTGAGTCACATGGGTGGGATGTGCTGCCACAAGGGCGTCTGCAATGCGTCCAAGTGCCTCACACACACGGTTGGTGCCTTCCGTGAACACCTGACACATTTGCCTGAGCTCCTCCAGTAACTCCAACCTGCCCTGGCGGTTCTCCTCATTGAAGTCAGTAATGAGGGCAGTGAGCTGTCCTGCACGTAGTGCATCCTGGGATGGCGTATCATCCCTGCAGGGGATTGGGGCAACATGCCCTGACAGGGCCTCAAATGGGGTACTGGCCACGGGATCTGCGTCTCCCGGTGCATCGCCACGTGCACTTCGGACTGGTGTGTCACCCTCCCCTGAGTCACTGCATGACACCTGGGAGACATTGTAGGGCTCGGGTGTGTGTACAGTGGGGTAGTACTCCTCCTCAGAGGCACCACAAATTGACAAGGGGCTGTCCACAATTTGCAGAGGGGCCGTGGCTGCCACCTCCCCAGAGTTGCTGGAATCCTCTGACCTTGGTGTGGCGATATTAGCAGGCGCAGATGCAGTGAGGGATGGGGGTTGTGCAACCTCAATGGGCCTTGGAGGAGCTGTGGTGGTTCGGTCCTTCCTGGCCGGTAAGCGGTGGTCCCTGCCTTTGGCACTCAATGTGGTGGGACGGCTTTTCTCAGGCTCATCGCCCTCATGCTCACTGCCTGTGGGTGTAGAACAAAGGTACAACATGAGTGGTTGTGTGAGACGCTAATGTAATTAATGGCAGCATTCACATTTCAGTCATTTTGGGTTGGTGGCATTTTGGCCGTTACTACATCACTGGATTCTACGCATGTGTTGGATATGTACGCAGGTGTTGGAGTCACTAATCCTGGCCAGGTCATGTGCAGTCTGACTCGCACACTGCCAAGCCTGCTGCACAGTGTGCTTATTGGGATGTGCTACTTACTGCACTGTGGTTGGTGGGCATTCTGTGGTGGCACTTGTCCCTTGGTGGCAGTTGTCTTGCCATTATCAGGATGGGTGGAGGGCAGTATGACAAGGTGCATTGGACGTGGCATGGAGGTGTATTCTGCATGTATTTGCCATTGGCGGTGTTGACTTTGGACACTCACCTCCATCAGCAGACGACAGAGCCCCACACTCCATTTCGCCGACGCCCTCGATTGCTTCTGTGCCAATCAATGCAGGGCATGTCTCCTCCCATGGCTCTAGTTTCACTGGTGAACTTGGTCCACCTCCAGTTTGCAGTGCCTGGCTGCGATTGGCTGAGAGGATGCTCCGCACCCTCAACTGCAAGTCGTCCCACCTCTTGCGGCAGTCCCTGGGGGTGCGAGGGGTGGTGCCTACCGCGCTCACCCTTTGGGCAAGTTATACCTATATGTCTTTTTTGCGGGCCACTGCCTCTCTGCGCATGTCGCTGCTGAACACGACATCTGCGTGCTCCTCCAGGTGGCCCACCAGGGCCTGCAGCTCCTCAGGGCTGAAGCGCTGCTTGCGGAGGCGGTCCGCTGACTTCTTGGGTGCTTTGGGCATAGCTGGCGGTTGTGTAGGCCTTTTCTGAGGTTCAGGTTCGTCCCAAGGGTGCTACCTGGAGAGGATGGCAATGGATTGTGTTTTTAAAGATGGCCGCCGCGCTCCTTCCCGTTCCTGTGCGATGACGTAATTTCCGTATCCGTTATTTATCGGTGACCGTAATTTACGGATACCGTAAATTACGGTCACCGCTAATTACGGTCGGCAAAGCTTCGACGGCGGTGTTGTTAAGTACGTCTCGCTTCATGCCGGTAAGGGGTTTAACGGGCCCTTTAGTGGTATGCCGCTAGGGGATTTACCGGCATGGCAGAAAGCTCGTGCCCGCGAGGTCGGAATAGCCTGTAAATAGCGGCATGGTACCAGATTGGACTCGTTCTTTCCGCCATGCCGGTAAGAACTAATACTTACCTCCAACCTCGGAATGACCCCCAATGTCTTTGATTGTTCTATGTGAGCTGGAGTAAGGTTAAGCGACTTGCTAGTGGGTTCAGCGGATACAGTGTGCACAGCAGTATAGCCAGTTTCAGTTATAGTGGGGAGCAAAGGTGGGAATGGAGGTGACTGAGGTCAGAAGTGTGCGGGTGGGATGTTGAGAGGGTTCAGGAGTATAGTGACTTTTTGGGGTTTTTGAGGGGTTTGGTGGGCACAGGTCTGAGACAGTGCCATAGTGGTTGAGAGAAGTCTGTGATCTATGGGCTTTGTCCACTGGACATTGAGGTGCAGGTTCAGGGGCCTAAGTGAAAGCTATAGTGCAGTTGGCATCGAGGTGCACGTGGGGAGCAGAATGCTGAGTACAGGCTATGTTGCTAGTGAATATTGGCCCAGGATACTCTAGATACTCTGTGTGGTCTAAGTGTGAGTATCAACTTTGTGAGACAGTTGGGGTGCACACGCTAGATACACTTATTAGTTAGAATGTGAGTTTCATCTTTGTGAGACAGTTGGGGTGCACATGCTAAATAAAATTATTAGCTAGAATGCGAGTATCGACTTTGTGATACAGTTGGCATGCACACACTAAAACACAATTATTAGGTAGAATGAGAGTATCAACTTTGTGAGAGATTTGGGGTGCACAGACTAAATACAATTATTAGCTATAAGGCGAGTATCAACTTTGAGAGACAGTTGGGGTGCACACGCTAACTGCACTTATTAGCTAGAAGGCGAGTATCCACTTTGTGAGACAATTGGGGAGCACACGATTAATGCAATTATTAGCTAGAATGCGAGTATCAACTTTGTGAGACAGTTGGGGTGCACAGGTAAAGTATAATTATGTCAGCTGGGCACCCATTATAGGCACGGCTGACTGGAGTGGTCCCACTGTAAGTTAGCAGGGAGGCAGAAAGTGAACGTAGGTGGTTGTTAAGGTCGGGATGGAGGCAATTTGTGTGCAGTTCAAATCGGGAGAGCAAGTGACAATGGGAAGGAAGAGCAGCAGTTTCAAGGGAAGGTTAGTGGTGGCTCGTGGATTAGTGAATCTTATACAGGTCCTTTTGACGATGCGCAGTAGTGATATGGGAGACACTCTGTGTAAGGTAGTGCATGGTGCCGTATGGGATGGGGATAGTCAGATAGTCAGAGGGAGCGAGGGCCTACTTTCGGAGTGTGAGGTAGGGAGTTTAAGTCTCTGGACTCCACACCGACACTAGCAGGCATGAACAAGGCCTTGAGTGTGGGCCTTTGGTTGGGGCCGGCGTTCACCTGCCGGCTCCCAATTGGTTGCCTTTTAGGAGATACCACCATTGAAGGTTGCTGGCTGTTTTGCATAAACACAGAGAGTATTTTGGGGAACATAGGAATCGCCACAGACCTTTATATTTGACGAATATGTCTGTGGTAAAAGTGATGTATGCTTGAATCACTGAATAGATAATGCAAACCATGCTTGCTGCTCATTTGATTTTTCACAACATTCACAACAACATTAAAATGTTGGTAACCATGCACCATACATAGTAATTCAGACAGATTTAGAATCTGGATTTTGCAACAACATAGCTGTGACATCTGTTTCATCTTTGCACAGACAGAGGGCCCAATTCAGCCGGGATGTAAGAAGAAGTGAGGCTCAAAAAAGACCTGGACTGCGAACATGACCAATCCCCAGTACACAAGCATATTTACATAATATAGATTTTGGTTACCTATCACCATAATCGCCTGGACCTGGATATGTGTACATGAAAATAGAAATTGGGAGGTCTGAGAAGAATAGAGACAGAGACAATACAAGGACCAGATGGCCCTAATGACAGGCATTTTATTCAGAACAGTAAGATGGGAAAATGCTTCTGTGAGATCTCTGTGCCTGTAGGATCAGGTAAGAGTCATTGGTGATGAAATAGGTTGTTAGTTTTGTAATTCGTTTTTTAGGAATATTTATCTACTTCAATAAAGTTACAAGTGAGTAGTAAGTGGTTGGTGTGAAGTATGGAAACTGTTTTAAGATTTAGGATTGTATACATTACCTGCTCGTCAATCTTCCTCATTTCATTTCTTGGACTCTGAGGCTTCCACACATCTTGAGACTGTAATCTCCAGTATTCTTGTTACCCCCTGATCTGTCCCCTGCAGCAGGGATGGGATTAGAACCACCTCACCCAACCCTCGTTCTGATGTTCAGTACATTGTATTTAGTTGTCTTCCTCTCCCCTTTCCTGGAGGTATGGGAACTCTGCGGCATACCCTCTGCCTCTGACCCACAGTTTACCTGGCCAGGCTTTAGTGGGTAGGAAATGGATCCTTAGGGTGTTCCAGTTAAACTCCCTGCTTAGGCAGACAAAGCGTTTGGCTCTTCCACTCCCTCCCTCTTCTCCGGCACATGGCACTCACGCCTGGTTCCACACCAAGGCTGGAAGAGGGGGATGTGCATGGACGGTACCAGTGCAACTGTGAAGAAAAGTAAGGAGCCAAGGGCTACAATTCTAGGGTTTGCATCTTTGCGGGATACTTTCTACATTCGGCAGCACACCTTCCTGGGTAGTAGGTGTTAGGCAGAGTTTGTATGCAGTACCCTTTGGGACAACTACACACAACTATGACTACAGTTGTAAGCAAAACCAACCTTTGGTATAAGTCTGTACTACACAGTTTTTGGTAGCGTAGCTGAGCAGCCAGGCTTATCTCAAGAGGGAATGTGAGCTGTAATGATGTTACACAGAAATCTACAATCACAGGTGTTCAAATAAACTCATATCACACACAAATAAACTTCAGTACTATACTCGTTAAGTTTCCGAGGCATTCAAACTACTTGGAAGGAGGAGCAAAAAAGAATAGATTCAGAACATAAAAGGATCACAATTTCTTAGACAGCGCAGATACTTTGAGTTCACCAGAAGAGTCAATTCAATTCAATAGGCTAGACCAAGTCAATGGGCTTAAAGTCCTGGATAGGATAAAACGGTTCTGGTAAGTAAACAGTAAAGTCTCTATAGAAGTTCTCAGAAGTAGTTTGTAAAGCGAAGAATTATATGATGGGTCACAAGCTGATTAGGCCTGTTAGTTACAAAAGTTTCATGCACTTTCATCGCAAGAGGTAAGTACTCTCAGTCTAGTTTCACAGTACCTTACAAATGAAGAAAAAGATGCAGCTGAAGACTTCTGTTCCTGGTAGATCCTGCAGAAATCGCTGTTCCTGAACCTCAGTCATGGAGACAAGAGGGAGGACGTTGGGGGACTCCTGAAATGCACTGGGATTGGTCAAAGCTGGCACTTGGCAAATCTTCACTTCCGTTAGCTGTAGTGAAGCACACAAACTGGTGTCCCTCTCCCTGGTAATTCGGTTTCCTGCAGCACTCTGAAGAAAATACAACCAGCTCCGAGAATGGTATTCAGGTGGCTTTAGTGTTGAGTTGATTAGTCCCACCAACTCAAAGGGAGAAGTTGTCCTTGCAGGGCTTCTCTGTGGAGATGACCTTAGTGATTCGGACCTGTAGCAGGGCTTCACTGGGCAACCAACGGTCCAGGAGTTGCAGCAGCCGTCCTCTTCAAGCTCATTTTCGGTTCTTTCGTTCCAGTGGTCGACTCTGCCTTCCAAGCCAAGAGACTTGCCTTTTATTCAGTTCTCTCCCATTCATTCCAGCCTAGCTGTCACTTACCCAGCAGGGTGGCTGTCTTTGCCGGACAGTCAGCCAGCCAATATACCTGCATTTGGGTCTCCTATGAAACTAAGCACAGGGAGTTTCGGGCACCTCCCTCACTTCCTGCCCACCCCAGACACTCGGGCGCTAGAGGCGGTCTTCAGTCCTGAAGCCCACCAAAGGCGAATGAACAAAGGAACCAAACCTGGTTTGGTGCGCAGAGCAAAACTCTAGAAGGACCTTTTCACAAAGAAATGACGAAAAAAGAAGACCGGGACCTGTTTAAACAAAGGGGGCTCATACGCCATCTTGAAAATCATGGCTCTCACGATTTAACGCTGCCGGTGTTCGCGGTTAGGGAAAATCATGGTAGTTCGTTGTAAAACCACTGCTACCAGTCATTTCGAAAGGAAAGGGTAGCATTTGCTACATGAATATCTAGACATAGGGGATAATAGGTAACCCCTCCAGCATTCTATTGTAAGATAGGGTGTGCTGGGTCTAGGAATTTGAAAAGACTAGGAAAGTCAATTTCACTTAGCTTTCTCTGGGAAACAGCAGTTTATCCCAGAGAAGGTATTTAAACATTGGGAAACCTGAAATGGTTTCCCTGTGCCACTGCACTTAGGGTGCTGTGTGACACAAATGAAAAGATGATGCCTATGGAGTTGTCGAAAACTCCAAAACCAAAAGAAATAAACACAGAAAACAAACTGAATTAAAAAGTTCAAAGTCACAAAGTTTATCAAAAGAGCTGGAGGGCTCTAAGGTGGGTGGAATTGGCACATTTTGAGAATTCTCCCTAACAGTGGGATGGGCCAAATATGCTCTATGCCTTCCTACATAAGGCAGCATAGGTTAAAGAGGGAACTGGAGCAGGAATCCAGGATCTTCTCTCATAGAAGAAGGGCTGAGTGCCCTCCTTCAGATTCTGCCTTAACAATCAATATATTGTTAGCAGAGTTCCAGGGCATGATTACTGAGACTGTCAACATGACCATTGATACAAGGCTGCCTGTTGTTAAACTGCCACCTGCCCCACTGTCCTCACCTCTGGCTGCACCCCAGGATCTGCCTCAACCAATCTGACCAACAAAGGTTACCAGACGATGAGGGCGTGACGGCAGGAAAATTCCTGAGAAGGTAGGTTTTTGGGATGCTAAGGCCACATGAGTCCTGCTGGGTGTTCCTGACACCTGCAGTTGATATATACCAGTCAGTAACTACCCCACTACCTGCCATGTTCTAAGAAGAATCTGTGATGTTATCCTTAGAGACTGGAAGGAGACCAGGGACGTCATCTATCCTAAGGGGTTGCCCAAACTTCAGGGGTTCAACCAGTAGTTCCCGGATCTTCTCAAAGTGGACTCCGTTCTGTTGTTTTTTGCTGGACATACTTCTGTGACTGCTGAAGACACTGCTCCTCGGACAACTTTGATATGCTCATTAGAACTACTCTGAAAAGGGCAGATACAGCTGCAAACTTTGTTCTCAGGATAGTGCAATCTAACATAGTTTCTGTATAAGGATTTTCAGGCATTGATTGATTCCTGTGATGAAGAAGGTCAATAATGTAAAGATCTGTTTGACATTATTAGTAAAGAAGTTATGCTTGCCTCATATTTATTAGGACATCATGAGAGATGTTGACATGGGTGATGTTAATTCTGCCAGAAGACAATACTGCCATAGGCAATGGAATACAGAAGGTTCTTCAAAGGTCATCTTGATGTGTCTGCCTTTCGTTGATCAAGAGTTTGTTGGTTCCTAGATTAAGGAGCTGGTCAAGCATGCCAAGGAGGACAATGCCCTATCTGAACACAAATCTAAGCAGGTCCAAGATAAGGTGTCAGTCTAGAGCTACCTTTCAGGCCCAAAGAGGCCCTATGCACACAAGGTTTTGTGGAAAGCCATGAATCCCAAGGTCAACCCTCTAGATAATCCCTGGCCTTCCTGACTCAGAGAGCTCAGGAACCCACTTACCATATTCAGAGCAGAGCACATTGGAGACGCTTGAGTCCAGGACGCAGGGGTTACTCCAGAGAATTCACCTCCTATGCCCCAGATATGGCTCCTCGACTTGGGAACCCTTTGAAGAAGTCTTCCCTTTAGGAAGGGATTGAGTATGTGCTACAGAAGAGAGCCATCCAATCACTGTGCAGGTTTGCACATGAACATGGGGTATTCCATCCTGTTTCTGGTTTCGTAGCCCTCGGGGGATTGACAACCTATCATAAATCGCTAGAGGTTAAACTGCTACATCAAGAAGATCCCTTTCAAAATGTGTGCCCATGGGGCATTATCCCATTTGCGTCAAGGGGTGACTTTCTCTTCTCTGTCGACCTCAAGGATGACTATTTTCCATCCAAATCCAGTAGAGTCACAAGCACATTCTAAGGTATCCGGTGGGGAGGTTCCTTTTCAAGTACTTTCTTTTGTCCTCTTATCAGTCCCCAGCATCTTAGCAATGGTCCTGGCTCCTTTAGTATCATTCATTAACACACAGCGTATTTACCTTCATCCCTTCATGCCCAATCAGTGTATCTTTCCCTCAGGAACACAACTATTGTATGCACCCTTCTGGAGATGATTGGGTGGATATTGAACCTGGTGAAGTCCCTGCTGGGCCTCAGGAGGGAAGGATCTTCTTGTCTCCCCACGAGAAACAAACATTCCACACAGGCTGAGGGCTGATCCTGTTAAGCATGGAGGAGGCTTCAGCATCTCACTAGTTGGAGGCAGGAGGGGTCTAGGTGTGAGTATTTCTTGTGCATTGGGTCAGGTTCCACATGAAACTGTTGGTGCTTCACATCCTGCCCCACTGGGATGCTACTTCGCTGGACTCTTCCATCGTGATCAAGCTGTCTTCTGATATGGCATGGTGGTTCGGGGGAGTGACGTTCTACTGGGCTTTCCATTGGACCCCCCTCATGTACTGATTCTCACAACAGATACCATTCAGACTGGGTTTGGCGCCACACTTGGATCTTGGTACATCTAGGAGAAGTGGTCCAGGGGGGAGTGGTAGGGATCCTAGAATTGGATGGAACTGTCAGCCATCTGGAGATCTATCTATGCACTGGCTCCTCAGCTCAAATGGAAAGCTATACAGCTCTGCACAAAAAACCAGATGGCAAAGGCATGCATAAAACACGAGGATGGTACCAAGTCCCACTCTCTCCAACAGGTAGCTGTTGAAATTGTGATCTGGGTCAAAGCGAATCTGTTGATCTTCCAAGCCCCTTATATCCCCATGGAGGAACATGTTAGAACAGACACTTTGAGCAGAGGGTTCCCCTCATCAGTGGAGTATTTCCTGAGTATTTACATCTTCAGATCAATCTGCAAAAAGGTTTTCAGTCCTGGCTGTTTACTTTTTTGCCTCATCAGAATGTACTCATCCCAAGTTACATGTTGAGGGTTTCTGATTCTGTTGCAGTCAGTATTGATGATTTTTCATCACCTTGGCCTCCGTCCCTGCTGTCTGCATTTCCCGCTCTTTCAAAATGTAATGCTGCAGGGTCAGGAGATACAGTATACATCTGGTCTGGTAGTTCTGGCCTGGTCAAGGAAACCTTAGTTTCCCCTCCTGTTGTGCCTATCCAGGGGTTGCTCCCAACCCTGTCCCCACTGTGATTGCTGGCTTGGCTACTGAATGGGTAGGCCTTTACCCTTGCAGTCCAGGGTTGTAAGTGCCTATCCATGCTCCAGTCCTATGATAAACACTGGCATTCCTTAGGCACCTGGTGCCTCAAGACCAATCTTAACCCCTCCCCACAACCTGTGATCCAGTGTGGCTCTTGGATTTCCTTTGTGAGGGTTCTGAGTTGAGTTTGGCTCAAACTTCCATTGGGGCTCAGCTGGCTGTAGTTTAGGGCCCTGGGTTTCAAATACCCGCAAAGAGTACCTTGTATCCCAACTGCTTCAAGTGGTGGACATTTCCCCCATCAGGGTGCATTCACCATTTTCCACATGGGACCTTCCTCTAGTGATGAGGCTCTCTCTCTCTGTCCCCCTTTGAGCCCTGGACGAGTTATCTATTATCCTTCTGTCTTCCACCTGTAGATTGGAGGAATTGGGGGCGTTGCTCTCTTCTGATCCCTATCTGAGATTTTATCCTCTCCTCTTTAGACCCAAAGTCATCTATAACTTTATTCTTCATGAGGACTTTGTCCTTACTACAATTAGTGAGTTCTCAGGCACTTCTGGGACTCCTCAGTCTGACCCCATGAATGTGGACATGGCAGTGAAGTTGTAGTGTGCTACAAATATTGAGCCCCTGTCAATGTGAACAATTGTTTGTCACTTTCTGGCTGGGGCACGCTGATAGACATCTGCGTGCTACTAGGTGGGTAAGAACAATCATGTGCATGCCATATCTGCCCTGTGCTGAATCTGGGCAGGTTCACCAAGGCTATGCCATTCTCCTGGGTTGTGTTTAAGGGTGTCACACTGGTGGAAATCTGTAGGTCTGCCACATGCTTTCCCCTGAGACATATCTCCCACTATAAACTGTATGTTGGTCTTCCGAGACAGTCTTTTTGTTCATCTCTGGTGTCTTTTGTCAATGACTGAATCATTGTTTTTTCATTAAACTTTGATTTGTTGCACTGCCTCTGTGTATTTACTGTGTATTTATCTGTGTATTTATCTGTCTGTGGGGTGCAATTCTGCTGATGTTGCTACTAATGTCCTTGGAGTGTAAATGATGGGATGAGGAAGAGGGATAAGGAGCTAATGTTCTGAATAATTACCAGTATTCTCATTACTCATAATGGGTTTACCAGTAAGTAATCAAAACAGTATCTCAGAACCAACACCATGACTGTTCAAGATTGGGACTTCTATGACATGAATTAATTGTGTGTGCATTAACAGAAAATAAATGCTCAAAAATGGACAGTGGTCCTTTAAAACAAGGTAAAATCTTTTGGTGAAAATATTATTGGAGGAAAAAAGACAGAGGGGTAAATATATACATTGTGAGGTGGGGCATAGTGGAAGAACAGGGAGGATTTGGGATCCCATCCATAATAGCAAAGGATGTTGTACCTTGCCCGAGGTTCATTCAACATAAAGAATTAATAAAAAATAAAAGTCACATTTTAGATTGGAAAGAGAAATACCTTGTCTGTATCTGGTCTGTGACGTCTAATGGACCAACGTGATTTTTCCCCATAAAATATATCATGAATGAAAATATGTTGCTGCTCATTTTACTGTATTTATCGGTGGTCTTTGATTAAATTGAGTATAATATGCTACATAATAGATCACTATCCTCTACTCATTTATGTGTAAGAGCGGTGGATTGGGTCTTGTAATTTTTATTGGGCAGAAGGGCAAGAGTCTCCCACAAAACTAACATGGCCTCCCCTGCAGAGCTTACTTGTGGAGTGCCTCAGGGCTCTTGCCAATCGCCTACTCTTTTCAATCTTTTTGTGCATCCACTGTTTGATATTTTAGATGAGCAGGATATTTTAAATGCTAATTATGCAGATGACACACACATTTTGTTGCAGTTTACAGGTGATTATTCCAGAGATGTCAAGAGAGTAAATGATGTTTTATTCTCATTCAGCGCTGGATGGTGCACAACTCCTCGGTGCTGAATGATGCAAAACAGAGCTGTTAATAGTTGGCACAGAACAAAGACTATCAAATCTTTCAGAGTGTTATAAAAAAATGTGATTGCTGATTGCAACATACCCGTCCTAATAAAGGTTAACACATTAGGAGTAGTTTTATTTTAATGCATTCATTTATGGGGCGCAGAAAGTCTGCAGGCATCAGGTTGCGAAAAACAAAAACACAGAGAAGACAAAAAAACGACAGGACAAGCAAGATTTAGAGAAGCGAATGGAAGAGCGAAAATCTCAGTGGAAGAGCCAGGTTTTCAGTTGTCTGTGGAAAGACAGGTGTTCCTTCAATAGTCTCAGATCTAATGGAAGGCAGTTCCATATTTTTGCAACACGAACGGGGAAAGATCTTCGTAGGCTGTTGGGAAGCATGAAAAGTTGTTTTTTAACCAATGCTAATGCAGAAGACGGTAGCTTTCTTGGGGGCTCATAGGGATGGACCACAATTTTTATTTAGATTGGAGAGGTGTTGTATAAAGATTTATATACAAGTATTGCTGCCTTAAAATGTAGACAAGCAGTAATCAGAAGCCAGTGTACGTCCTGCCGACTACGGGTGATGTGCTCTCTCCTGGACTTCCCTTTAATGGTGCAAACACTGTTGTTCTGTATAACTTGCAGCTGCTGTATGTTTTTTTGTGAGCACCGATCAGGAGGGCGTTACCATAGTGCAATCTAGTTGCCAGTGCGATGGCTGAGTAGTTGGACTCCGATCAAAAAGGGCTGAGGAGGGAATCAGTGTGAAAGCCTAAGGTTTTAACTCTCTTGGAAACTGGGATACAACAGTCATCAAAGGAAAAAACTGGCATCTGGGGTCGAGTTTAAGTCTGGCACAAGCAGAGTCAAACATCATCAACTCAGTCTTGTTCCTGTTAAGGCACATCCAGTTGGAATTCATCTTGGTTTCAAGGTGGCTATATATGGATTGCACGCTGATGGTGTCAAGATCATTGTCCCCTGAAAGCTTGAGAACTAGCTGAGTATCATCAGCACAGTTACTGAAAAACACCTTCAGCTCTGTAGGAGGGGCCTGATGTACAGGTTGAAGAGTAAAGGAGATATACAAGCCCCCTGTGGAACACCACAGTTGATCGAGGCTGTACATTATCTTGATCTAGATCATATATTATCTATGAAGGATCAAGTCAATGTGATTATCTCATCTTCTACATACTATCTGCAACTGGTGTGCCACATAAAACCTTTTCTTTCTAATGGGAATTGTGCTACCATTGTGTTATGACTGGTTTCCCTGCATGCATCCTCTTCCCTGAATACATGATGCGTGAGGTCATGAATGGAATGTTTTGTATGTGTGGAGTATTTAGTTTGAATGAAGGTTACACCCAGGCAGTTAGTAGCCATGTAGCCTGGGTGGCAGGAGCCAGTGGGCTCCTCTCTCTCTGTATACTTACTTTCTCCTTGATGTACCTGATAACAGCGGAAGAACTTGTAACCTGATTAAAGCAACTTGATGACCACACCTGCTGATTATCTGAGCATCCTTTTACTTTTAATCCTAACAACTGGCCACAAGCTGGTATTTGTGAGGATATTAGTGATTCCAGAAGAAGACAGGTACCTTTGTGTGTGTCTAAACATGTCATGCACTAAAGGGCAAAGACCACATTGTCCCAGCAAACATTTGCTAATAGAACGCTTTAGTGAATGCAGACGAACTACAAACTCTAAACATGTCATGAATTTATGGGCTAAGACCACATTGTCCCAGCATTCATTTTCTAATACAACGCTACAGTGGAAGCAGAAGAACTACAAACCCTAATCATGTCATGCACTTATGGGCTAAAACCACATTGTCCCAGCTTACATTTTCTAATAGAACGCTATAGTGGAGGCAGAAAACATGCAGAGCATTTATCCTGTAAAAACTTCAGGACCACAGCGATTTCACTGGCTGCAACCTAACACCTGATATTCCTCACGATGTTATACTAACATATCTTGCACAATGCGACTGCCTGTAAGTAACATTCCAATTTCACGCTAGTGGTTCACACAAATGCTGCTATTCTTCAAAAATAATTAATTCTGGCACAGTCAAAAGATGTTGAAACATAAGTAAAAATACCAAGAAGGTAGGCAGATGCCATGTATGGCAACACACCCTTGCCCCACTTCTCCCTCTACAACCTGAAATGCGTTTTATTAGGATCAACCGGAATACATTAAGCATCATCACGTTTGCACATCTCCACTCAGATGTCATCATCACACGTCCAACTGAGTTCTGTTCGCAAATGAAACAAATCATGAATGCAGCATCACAGTATATATACAGAATAGAATTATGATGTGCCATCATGTAAACATGCCTACTGTACAATCAGAAAATGTTGACATTTCCTCAATTACACCATTATGCACTCCACTGTAAGAGCATAACGCATTGCAATATAAACAAGAGATACAGCTGAAAGTCATTTGTTCCTCTTCATGGCATCTCTTCAAATACTGCCATCAGTAATGTTTATTTAGTACGGCTCTGTAGTACAACAGCCATTGTGTGGAAACCCTGGCATCGATCGCAGTCAATATCAAAGTGAGTCACAAAGTGTTCACCCTGATGCCGCTAACCCATCGCATGAAGTACAGGATCTCAACAAATCTCTCAAAAGTACCTGCATCAAAGTGTGACCACAGCTCTACCAGGAAAACCTCTCTCTAGTTCCTCTCTCATTTGTCGTCCCACCATCAGGAAACCGATACACACCCATACTGTGATGGGGCCACTCACAGATGGGCCGCCACAGGTCCTTTACTGTAACCTGCTGGCAGCCTTTGAGAGGCCGGAGTTAACATTGCACTAAGGAATGCGAACACTGTGATCCGAATGGAAGTTTGATTGTCACCATGGCGACATACCCATTGATATAGTGGGTCAGTTCAGCAGAGAATTTGAGTTCAAAGGGAGGAAAGCGATAGGGATGGTATATGTGGCAAGGAGAGGAGGAAACTAGCTGTCTTGGAGTGATCAGACCGAAATGGCTATCAGGCTGTATGCATGCATGACCTCCAAAACAGGTTCTTGCAGTGCAAAAGTCTGAACCGGTATTCAACATGGTGGAAGAGTGTGCAGATGTATTTGAGAAAAGCCTAGGATGTCTCAAGGGATTTTTACACTGCATCAGACTTAAACAAGGAGCTGTATCATTTGTGTTCAAGTTGCAGATGGTGCCATTGGCATTGCTCAAGGATGTTGAGGAGGAGATCATAAGAATGGAGAGAGAAGGCATCATTGAGAAAATTGAAACCTCAGAGTGGATAAGACCCATGGTTGTAGTGAGAAAACCCAATGGAACTGTAAGGATCTGCATAGGCTTGAGCAACTGAAGGTGCGAAAATATTTTCCATTTTGGACCTCAGGGTTGCCTACCACCAAATTGAACTTTATCAAGACTCAATGGATTTGACTGCCTTTATAACACCCATTGGGTTGTTTAGATGTCAAAGAATGCCTTTTGGGTTGGTGTCGGCGGCTAGTGTATTCCAAAATGTTATTCATGCTTTTTGTGTAGTGAGCGAGGGGTCTTATTTTATCAGTATGATGTGTTGATTTGTGGTGCGGATGCAGAAGAGCATGACTTACTCCTTAGGAGAGTGTAAGAAGTTCTGAGTGAGATTGGGCTAAAAATTGCTGAAAAGAATTGCACGTTCAGGGCACAGAAAGTGAACTATTTGGGGTATGAGATCTCAGCGCAGGGTGTTAGACCAAAACATGACACTGTGGAAGCTATCAGGAAGATGGAATATCCCGAGAGTAAGAGTGATGTGGCTTCATTCCTCGGCGTGGTGGAATTCTACAGTAAATTAATTGAGAAACTGGCAGAGAAGATGAGGAATATGGGGAAACTGAAAAAGAAGGGAGTGCTGTTCCACTGGGATGGAATGTGTACCGGAGAACTTGAGGCTATTTAAAAGGACATTATAGGTGCACCTGTTTTATCACGTTTTGTGGAAGGTCGAAGGAATATAGTTTATGCGGATGCCAGAAACTATGGTTTGGGTCCAGTATTAATGCAAGAATGTGGCGAGGATATGTTGACTGTTGCTTTTTCCTCCAGGATCCTGAAAGAGGCAGAAGGGAGATACTCTCTGGTGGAGAAGAAGGGCTTAGCATGCACATGGGCTGTCAATACATTCATAATGTACGTGTGGGGTCGTGAGTTCATAACAAGGATGGACCACAAACCATTGATAAGTATTTTTACAAGAGGTGGCTTGGAAGGAGTGTCCAGGAGGATAATGTAGTGGGTCAGTAGCTTGCAAGGGTTACAGTATCAGATGGAACGTATCCAAGGGAAGAACAATGGTGTGGCAGACATCCTGTCTAGAACTGTGTGTGTTGACATAGTAGGAGAGGAGTGTGTTGAAAAGGATGAGGAGGAAATTGCTGAATAATTTGGAGTGCAGGAGTGCATCAAGAGAGTGGATTGGGATGTAGCTTGTGCTGAGGATAGTGTTTATCAGGCAGTGCTTCACTTGGTGAGCAAGAACTCCGGATATATAAGAGGAGAGACAATTAAGGAGTACAGGAAGGTGAGAGATGAACTTTGTGTGAGGGAGAATTATTTATGCAGGGGGCGCAAACTGGTGGTTCCTGAAAGGATGCAAAATGCTGTTATGGAACTAGGGCATAGTGGCCATTTAGTTTTGGCTAGATCCAAAGGCTTCATAAGGTCTGTCTTGTGGTGGCCCAGAGTGGACAAATAATTGGGGGAAATGGTTAGAGAATATCCTGATTCTGTGGATGGAGATAAAAGTCTCAGGATACACAAGCCCTCAATGGAGGTGAGAGATAGTCCCAGAATGCTGTGGGATGAGATCGATCTAGACTTGTTAGGACCTTTAACATTAACATTAGAGGAGCCAAAGATACCTATCTGCTGGTGGTGATGGATCACTTAACTAAGTGGCCAGAAATATGTGTGAAGGATGTATCTTTTGGCAGTTTAATATGATTTTTAGAGCCATTGTTTTGGAGGGAGGGGTTTTCCCCATCAATGTTTTTCTGACAGTGAAATGCAATTGGTCACAAGGGAGTTCAGGTTATTTCTGGAATAATATGGGATTGAACATGTTACAACAGCCCTCTATCAAACCTAAGCCAATGGGTGTGTGGAGAGATTCAACCACTCTTAAATGGAGGTCTTTAGGATTGCAGTGGCCAATGAAAGGGACTGGGTGAGAGCTGTCATGGAGAGGACATTTCAGTACACGCTTTGTTCGGGAGGGTCCAACCACCCCCACTCTCTGGGCCTTGGCATTTCTGGGGTTGAAGAAGAGACTCTGGAGCACAAGAGCAGGCTGTGACAGGTTTTTCAACAAGTTCTTTTTTTACTTCCAGGCAAGACTCATCATAAAGCAAGGATATAACAGGAACTCTGCTACAATTCTGAATAAAACCCTCTCTTTTATACACTCTAGGGCGGTGAGGTAATGGCCTGATAAAAGGAACAACCCCTTTTCTATCTTTGATTCGTTGATTTATATGGCATGATCAATGTGCTGTTCCTTTTTCTACTTGTGATTCGCCGGCCTATCTGCCTCTCAGATCTAGTCTAGACAGGTTCTACTCACTCATTGTCCCCTGCATGAACTCTTTATAAAAAAACACTGTCCAGTGAGGTCAAAATGAGTTAGCACAACCCAACCATTTTCTCTGCTTAAACATTTTGAAGTGCCTGACCTTGTCACAAAACCCAAAATGGGCAGATCACTTATGAAATGCCTGACCAACCCAAATTTTGCCTAAAATTTGGGACCTGTTCCGATTTGGATCTAGATTCATTGATAATATATCATAACATGTACTACCTGACACATTCTCTACTGTTCATGACATTCTGACTCCATAAACTAAATCATGCCTTAAAGCACTTTCCTGCGAAGTGGGTAATTACCCATTTTGGGCGCTGGTAAAAAAGAATACCAGCGGCAGCCGTGGCTACCGCCAGCCTCGTAATGAGGCCATTGTCTTTTATCTTACTGTATATGGTCAGCCTGCTGGAATCTGATTTCTTTTTAATAAACCTATAATTTTAGGTATTAAATACATCTGCCTGTTGCATTTTTCCCTGTCCTTATGTCATCTGGACATTCTCTTTATACACATTCTCTTTATAAACATTCTCTTCATATAGAGACACTTGAAGTGATACATAATCAGTACAAACAACATCTCAAGAAAGTCATGTCGTTGTCCTCTCCATCTTCTAGGTGCCTCGGTAGCAGACGAAGACATCTTTTGTCAGGGATCCCTGTTCTCTGTTAAGAATTGAAACAGAGACAAAAGGCATTCGGGTACTGGCAAGGAGGTCAAGTTACTTCTTAACCTAAATTCTGTTTCCTTGCTGCTAACAACAAAATACTTTCTAGAATCACTTCTATCTTTTTTCAGCCCATTTAACTCACAAGCTAGCCCTAATTCGTTGGTGCACAAAACAATAACACTTTCCACCAGCCCTATTCAATGTTAGGGCTAATACTCAGTCTGTTTCTCTGATTTGCTGTAAATACTTCCTGGTCAGCTGTATATGCTTGCCACTCAGCTGTAAATGCTTGCCGCTCAGCTGTAAATGCTTCCTGCTCAGCTGTAAATGCTTCCTGCTATGCTGTAAATACTTAATTTGCCTTTGCTTCTCCATCTTTCTCCCGATCGCGTTGGACCCTGGTCTTTTTCTTCTGTGCTTTGCTTTCATCCTGTTAAGACAAACAGAAGCGTTCCGCTGCACAATATCTCCTCCTTATCCCACTATACTTAATCTAGTCTACGCCTGTTTTTCTAGACTATGGCACCAATTCTTACTACGTGCCCACATATTATAAACTACATTGTTTGCCTATTCTAAATATTTTGTATACACTCGCCAAGTCGACCCCCTTTGGCATTCCATGAATACAAAAATGGTTACCCACCTTCAATTTGACTTCTGTTTTCTGCGTTTGTCTGAAGTGGCCATGCTTTCATCTATTTGCTACACTCTTCACACCTGATTGCACCTATCCTGGGAAAAATTGCTACACACTTGTCACTATCTACCTCTTTTTCTGTTTACTCACCTAGGTCCTCTTATTCTTAATAATGATCAATAGTGTGTCCACACCCTTGTAGTGTAAACCAGTACTTACCTCTTTTTTTTATTTTCTCCCTATTTAAGGCTGTGTAGACATTACTCCTACGTTCACGCAAGGTCCACGATTTTCATCTGTAACATAAACTAACATTGTTACAGGCACTCAAAAAATGTTAATTTGTATTTTCTTCTTGAATTGGCTCTGTTCAAAATATTCCTTGCCTGGTTAACCCAATTTTGGTCAACCATACCCCTTTTCTGGTTCTCCATCACTTCCTGGCGCTTTTTTATTGATTTGCACAATTTTTTTAAGTTTGCCCTGTAACCCTTATTGATGTTTTATTTTGTACAATTTTGGATTTTGCTTATTTTATGCTCCCTATTTAATTCCCTATTAATTCATTCATTCATTCATCCAATCATTTGTTCATTCATTTTTCCCTTTAATTCATTTTTTATTTATGCATATATTTATTTACATAATTTTCCTTTTTTCATCCAAATGCAGTAAATTTTTTTAAACTGAGCTCTTTTACTCCTATACGGTTAACGGTAAATCAATTATTTTCATCTTCTCCTAATTCATTTTAATGGACCTATGACAAAAAAGGGCCAAAGTCTACATAACTTTCTTGACACTCTTTCCGATCTTCTTTTAGTTATTTGGGGTGCTGCTACATTTTTGTCATGTATACTAGAAAATGTTTCCTTCCCTTTTAATGTGTAATGTTCCTAAAGAAAGCACCACTTCATACTCCATTAAGCACTATCTATGTATATCGTCTACTTAACCTAAACCTTTTTATGAGAACCATTACTGGCCTTTATGATCCATTTGTATTATTCACTCCTTAATAATTTGCTATGTTTGCTATGTTTCCTTACACTTTGCCTGTCTCTAATTTCATGGAGGTCATCTGCCCCCCCCCTTTGTCCATAAATATCCATGGTCTGAGACTAAATTAACCAAATACTCTCACCACTTTTCCACCAGATCACACAAGTATCTGTAATACTGCACTTTTACTACAACAATAAAAACCCTTTGGTTCCTATCAGGACCATCACATCGGCCTTCTGCCCTGTGCATGCCCCTATCGATATTCCCATATTTAAATGGTGCACTTCTCATAACAAAACAAAACACGGTTTTCTTTGATTACCTAAACAACATCACCATGCTTTAGGATTGCATTGTCCACCTATTTCCTCAAAATGTTAGCACATGCCTGTAACGCATATACAAAGAACTCGCCATAACACACTCTCCTCCAGAGACTGCTAATTTCTCACTAGACAAAAACTACACTTATAGTCTTCAAAAACCATCTTCAACCTTCTAATATTCATTCACCACCTCTTTTTCTTTGCTCCATGGACATATGGTCTCAATGTCTATCATTATACCAAATATGTTTCTCCCTTTGCCATATTCATTCTTGGCACATTTAAAACCTAGGGCCACTAACAATTTTGAACACATCACATCACCCTGTGAGGCTGTCCTACTGCGAATGCATGTATTCCTCTGTTTTTGTGAAGGCATTCCTTCTTTTTAGACCAACACCTTTTATTCCTTGTGTCTTTATGTATTCTGTGTTTACTCATTGCTGAGCCTGCATGTGGGCTCACTTACTTGCCCTCCGCAATAAATCCATTTTGTATCTTTCCTAAGCTGCTGTACCTGCTGCACTCCCAGAGTTTGTGTCTGATACAATGTCTGATCCTGGGCCAAACCGTTTCTTGACTTGTGAGTCATACACTAGGGGGTGTGCTGTCCCCCTTCTCGAGAATTGTTCATTCTTCACCAATACTTGGCTTCTACGTATGCATGCACAATGTTCTAACATACCTCATATCCAATTTGCATGAGGTCTCCTAATTTGGCCCTCCTGTATGCTTTGACTATTCTGTGTGCTTTGAAACCCACCTTGGTTACTCTGAAAAATGTCCTCAATTGTCCAGGATGCCTCTCTCTTGGAAGTTTTCCCTACCGTGTGGTAGAGATCCATCATTATCTTGATCAATCTGCCTTTGGTTCTCCACCTGCGGCATGCTTTCTGCTTACTGTCAATTCGATCTGACCCCTCTTAGCCAGTATTGTCCTTTCAATGGTGTATTTCAATAATTTTTCTGCACTCATTTCTCTTTTTCACTTTCCTAACATTATTTTTCTGTCACTTCTTCTCTGGCTTTGCTTCCAGGCCCACTAATTTCCTAAGCTGCATCGGCACATGCTCTAACAGCCTTTGGCATTTTGATAGCTCTCCCATCTGGTGTGTCTGGATACTGCACTCTTAAGTGCTTTCCAGCTGCTGCCTTACAATTGTTTAAACAGCATTCAGTTATGAGCAGTACTCAAATATCTTACCTTTGACCAACTGTCATCAGCTTTGTCCCCAAGAATAACGGCACAAAGACCTTTACTGTCTTTTGTAGATAATGTGCCTCTTTCCAACACTTTTTCTAGTACATGTATCCACTTTTCAGCACCAGAATTATACTCTAAAGTTTGTATCTTATTTTGCCCTTATCCATCTACAGTCAAATATATATACTATGGTCTAGCTCCTCTTTTCTCTAAAAACAAGTTGTGAAATCTCAACTCTCATTCATCTCATCTCCCACTGTCTGGCTGTGCATCACAGGGACAATGGCTATGCACCCTGTTTCTCTAAAAAGATTTTCCCCTTCTTGATCTGAAATATTTTTGTCCTCGACTAATGTCACTTATCATTCTAGTCTTTATTTTTAAAACCACACTGTCCACAGACAAGGCTCTCATGCTTGAGGCAGAACAAGCCTTTCACCTTTTCAATCTGCATTGGTGTAAGCTATTGACTCAAATGCCTGCCATTGATGCACTCACTTGTTTGCGATTTGTAACTTTTCCCATTACTCCTAAATATTTTCTCTGTTTAATCAGCTTTGCCCGCAATGCACTAGTGCCGCATTCCTGACTCTCTTTATCATGAGCCAATTTTAACTTTGGCAGAATTTTCCTCAAGGCTGCTCCATCGTGCTACTTTCTTGTGCTGCGACTTCACCACTACTGCCCATTTTCTCAACCTGCTGTCTTATCTATTTCAAAACAGCTTTTTTGGTTATCTCCGCAGTAAAGCATAATTAGTGTTCTTTATTCTTGTGTGCATGCTGCAAGAATCTAAATATTTTTCAAATATAAATACACAAATCTCTGCCCTTCCTATGTTTTCAAAAAGGGACCAATTATTGTCTATCTCAGCTATCAATTTAACTGTAAAATAAAAATATTCTGTGTACTCATTAATGTGTATGCCTACAAATGTGTGTGTATTTTTACTCATGTCAGTGCATCTACATAGATGCTTCCCATTACATGCATCAACATAAATGTCCTTTCATTTATATGCATCAGTATGCATACCTTCTCATGTGCACACTTTCTTTTCAATAGACACTGCTTCCCTTGTGTAAACATATGAAGATTGCATTTCCACCTACATTTATCATATTTCATCAACTAACAAAATGACCTATTCCTTCCCCTCTTCAATAGATATTTGCTGTGCCTACCCAATGACCTTCTTTCAAAAGTGCACTATTCCCAATCATGGCACACATTAAAAAAAAACATGTCATGTAAAAGAATAACATGCATCCTTCTCTAATCACCTATAATGCATAACACGAAATAGCCCATACATTATTGCTCATAATGCATTTATCAAAAAGCACCCATTGCCAGATCGCTTTTAGCATAATCAAAACACTCTTCTAAAAGTGCTCCAACAACATAAAGTAAACCAAACTCTTCAGTTCTTCAATTTTAAAACATCAGTTTCTTCAACATCTTAGTCACTTTAAAAAGTTAGTTTGCACTGTCTTTAAGCAAGAACCTTCCTGACATCTGTTTCTACATTATTTATCTACTTGTCATGTCGGCCGCACACAGTCCTGAATCACATTCCATTCCAAAGACTGTACACTGCAAACATAAATCATCACATCTAACTGCGTAGATCGCTTTAGTGCAGGCTTATCTTAGCCAAACTGTCAACTACGCAATTCCTACCTTTGCTCTATACAGAATCGTCTTGGCACAATTACAGCTCTTTGCTCTGTAGTGACTCGTTCAGAAGAGAAAATCCCATCCATTTTTTATCGTGTCAGTCTTATTTGGGGGCTCAATTTTACAAGAAACTTAATGCGGTTTCATACCGTACAACATTTTTCAAGTCCTTGAAGATGTTAACTTCATTAATATAAAGGTTTTAACCTTCTGTCAGTTTGCATTTCTCTACTGCAGCACTTTTTCAAAGTGTCTATGCATTTTTGTTTATTTATTTTTAAAGCACAATCATTCTTAAAAAGCATACATTCTCTACTCTTTGTTTCTGACAAGCCAGATGCGAAACCTTATTGTGTAAAGTTAGTTTTGGCAAATACAAGAATTAACCTCATACTTGCTGGCTTTGGGTTTCTATCAGAGTTTGAAGTGAAGCACTTTCTTCAACTGTTTCTCCATTTATTTCACCAACTGTTATTTTTATCTACATTAAAACATTGTGAATCTGTTTATTTTGATCCAAAGCATATATTTATGTCATTTTTCTTCTCCATTACTGATCACTTTTAATTTCTGTCTTGATGCCCAATTTTTCTAAATTAACTAAAAAATAAATGTTCCTACTTCTAAATCATAAACAAAATGTACAGTGCACACATATGACATGGAACACAACACATGAAACAAAACAGACAACAACAAACAACAACAAAAAAACACAGACTCAACCGGTCACATGTATCTTCTACGATCTTCTCTCTAAGACTCGTCTTACCCTCTAAAAATACTTCCTACGAAGTGTAAATTAACCCATTAAGATTTGTCTTTAACCAAATCTGTCTTCTACGTGTTCCACTACGGGACTCTGGGTTGAAATTTCTTCTGTTACGGTGTTTTAAAATGCAGGCCAGGGTGTATTCTCTTTATCGTGGCCCCTCTCACGATACTTATTGCTAATTCAATTGATTAGCTCAGTCAATTGCTCAATATATATAATACTCATATTATATTAATATTTCTCAAGGTAACCCATGGTCAAAATGATAGATTCAGTTACTGAATCTGCTTGGGTCGAATTCTTTACAGATCTTTTTGCTACCCCTTGAACTAACGTGACCCCCTGCTCTGAGACTAATCTGGCCCTCTGGGCTGATCTCTCCTCAAAAGCAGACATAAGCTCGGGCATCCAAAAGCTTAAAGCATCGAGAGCAATGAGACCCGATGGTCTCACCAATACTGACCTAAAAAAACACATAAATGATATATAATATATAAATGAATGGACAGACTTCATCAGCCTCTGGTTCAAACATTGCAGAGCTAGTAGACTGATTCCAGCGTCATGGACAAAAGCAACTGTCATCCCGATCTTTAAAAAAGGAAGCAGGGAAGACCCGGCAAACTACCGCCCCATAGCACTTCTCGACATTATTGGCAAATCATAATCAACCCTCCTCCTACAACACTTCCGACGATGGGCGAAAACTGCTCCCTGCACTGACCATTTCCAGCTGGGCTTCAAGAAAAACGGCAGCACCGCGGTGTACATTTTCATACTCACCATCCTAAAGGCAAAAATAAAACAGGGAGCTCCGACAGTCTACGCCGCATTCATAGACCCCTCGCAGGCGTTTGACAAAGTGGACAGAATGCTCTTATGGAAAAAGTTAAAACTGTGGAGCTGCCCTGAAGAAATCCTAAATCCTATAATAGTGCTGCACACCAAGACCTCCCTAACTGTCTGTCTGAATAGGCAAGGGACTCTCTCCAAAGAAATTCAAGTAGAAAGAGGAGTCAAACAAGGCTGCCCGCTGGCACCGGCTCTTTTCTTAGCTTTCCTTGGAGACTTTAAAGATTCAGAAGCATCTGTTTGTTCCTTTCCCCCGGCACACATTAAAAAATGGCAATACCGAGGTGTCTCATATTCTTTATGCAGATGACATGATACTTCTTGATCAGACGCCAGTAGGCCTCCAAAGACAACTGGACAATCTTGTAAAATATATGGCTACTAACAACCTCTGTATACACAACACCAAGACAAAAATCATGATTTTTGCTAAGAATCGACATCCCCAGAAAATTGCCAAGACTTGGACAGTGAACAGAAACAGAATTGAAGTTGTTCCTCACTTCAAATATCTTGGAGTCCTCATAGATGGTTCACCACAGGAGGCTAAAATGCAACAACATCTCTGGGATAAAGCGAAAAACTTGACCTCGCAAATGAGGCTGATCGATCGTAAGTTCGTCAAGTTCTCACTGATTCCAGCTATTGACTTTTACAAAGGCAAAATAGTACGTGCATTAACATACGGTATGGATGTCACTATCACCATGCCACACTTGTTCTGGCAGAAACTGGAGGGATACAAAACGGTCCTAGGTCTCCCTAACTCAATACCAATTTCGGCAGTGAGAAGAGAGTTGGGACTCCTGTCGCTGGGAGCGATCGTCAGTGTGTCCTCACTGTGCATCTACAGGAAGACTCTTAAACAAGATGGCCTTCCAATTTTTAACACCATTGGCAATGAGCTTGTGACAACTAAATGTAAGGTGCTGCAGAAGTGGACCACTCAGCAAAAAAGTAAACTGGAAGAATTAGCATGCACAACAGATGATTTGATTGCAAACCCACAGAGAGTGATCCAAAAGCTGAAAAACCAAGACTGGATAATCACAGGCAAGCAAACAGTGGCGATCAAGTTCCTGAAACACCTTCCACCAACATATAATAAGTTAAAAACACCCTTGGCTTATTGTATAAAATTTCCAAACAAAAAGCTCAGAATCATCTTTCTAAGAGCACGACTCAATCTGCTGCATACCAGAGAGATCCTGGGGATAAGAAGCCAAGCAAGTTTAACAACATGCAGACTGTGCAAAACACCGGATTCCAAAGAAACAGTTCGACATCTTTTGCTAAATTTCTCCACCCTAAATCTAGAACGCGCAGCAGTTTTGGCACCCCTGTGGGTAAACTCTGTGCTGGTAGAAGACACATGGTGGTGTCGCCTTATTTCGGGGGAAAAAGCACGATGGGCAGTAGCTACATGCAAACTAATGGAAGTAGCCTTCACAAAAATAAACGCCACCGACCGCAATCACCAACCATCGGCTAACCAAGCATAAGCCATAGTTGACAGGCAAAGAACATTTTGTGGCCTTACTTTCTACATATGGAGGGGACTACTGTAGATACTTACGGCGTCAAACTTTCTACACCTGGCGACAATCTGAACTATAAGCCATGGGGGATTTCCGCTTGTCTGGACTTCCATTTTTCTTGTCTAAGATCAACTCCCGGCTGTCTCTGGTGCATGGACTGTATATGCGCAGCAAGTTTAGGACTGAACAAACATGTTAAATAATGTGTGCATCTGTGACACTTGCTGGATGAAAGTATCTACAAAGTCTTTTTTCTTCTTCTTGTAAAAATCATTTTTCCTTTGATTACATACAAGTAAATAAAAAAATACTCATATTCTTAAGCTACGTTTACCCCACCTTCCTGTTACATCCTAAAAAACATTGATTTCCCCCAAAAAGATTCTAAGGGGGGGGGTCCCCCATAAGTGTTAACATTGTTTCTGAGAGCTGTGCAAACATAAACTCAAAAACAAATTCTTCTAAAAGTTGTTTCTCCAAGCGACTTTAGGTTTTTCCCCCAAACAAAAATTTAAAAATGTTTTTCTTAAAGTGCAGCTCCCAAAAATGGGAAAATAATGAATTCATACATTTTCCTTGAAAATGTTACTCAATTTTAAATTTTTGGGAAGATTTCCCAAAAAAGACTTTGAAATAATTTTTCTTGGGGAAAATTGCCAAAAATAAAATAGTCCCATTTACTGGCCTGGCGCCAAGGCCCTCTGCTATCCTATCAGGCCTGTAAAACCCTTCTCTTTTGCCAGTGGGCTGGCAACTGCAATTTGCCCCCCATCTGTCATCCTGCCTCATTCTCTCTTCCATCTTTGAGGCCTCATACCATAGCTTACCTATATGAATATGTCCAGATTCTTTGGACTTGAAGAATGTAAGCCTTCTGGCTGGCTTGCCAAATGTTCAGAAGGGTCCAACCAACCCCACTCTCTAAGCCTTGGCATTTGTGGGGTGTAGAAGAGACTCTGGAGCACAACACCAGGCTGAGGCAGGTTTTTTCAAAAATACAAGTTATTTATTTTCTTCCAGGCAAGACACATCATACATCAAGGATATCTCAGGAACTCTGCTACAATCCTGAATAAAACCCTGCCTTTTATACACTGTAGGGAGGTGAGGTAATGGCCTGATAAAAGGAACAACCACTTTCCTATCTGTGATTTGTTGATTTATATGGCATGATTGTAGTATTGGATGATGGTAAGAAATCATCAGGAAGAAGGTAAAGCACTGAATACTTGAGTATATAAAGATGAGTAAGTGTATTCTTAGTTACAGGGCAAGTTGGTTAGGAGAGGCAGGAGCTTAACAGATAACATCCTCTCAATTAGATTCTACCATCCTGTAATCCCAACCGTAACTATTGGAACACTGATGTCCCATATGATTCCAGATTACATCAATACATTCTATTATCTGCACAGTATGCACCCAGTGCAGATAGATACTACAGATACTACAATGATCAATGTACTGTTCCTTTTTCTACTTGTAATTCACTGGCCTATCTGCCTCTCAGATCTAGTCTAGACTGGTTCTACTCACTCATTCTCCCCACCATTGTCCCCTACATGAACTCTTTATAAAAACACTGTCCAGTGAGGTCATAATGAGTCATCACAACTGGACCATTTTGTCTGCTTAAACAAGTATCCATTTTAAAGTGCCTGACCTTATCACAAAACCCAAAATGGCAGATCACTTATGAAATGCCTGACCAACCCAGATTTTGCCTAAAACTTGGGACCTGTTCTGTATTGGATCTAGATTCATTGATAATATATCTTAACATTTACTACCTGACACATTAGCTATTGTTCATGACATTCTGACTAATTCATCCCTTAAAGCGCTTTCCTGCGAAGCACTATAATTCTAATTTCTACAACATTTAGAATCACTGATCACCCCAATAGTTTATCATCAATCGGTTTGAGGTTGAGGGGGTCTATCTCCACTACATTCTGTTTGAGGGGGAAGAGGGGCTCATCCCTTTACAGCGGTGATAAGTGTGGCCCCATTTGAGTTGTTACGTGGAAGGAAACCCAACACCCATTTGTGTCCCAGTTGGATGGGGAGGTCAAGGTGTCAGAGTGTGGATGTGGAAGATTTGGGAGAAAAACTGTTGGTTAGTGGGTACAAGTCTGGGAGGAGGTTTGATGAGAAACACTGCTGCAAGAGTTTTAGAGTAGCCCCGGGCGATGTCATTAAAGTAAAGATACCTCTGAAGGTGAGAAAGGGAAACTCAGTATTCTCGAAGCCCAAAGTGGTCATCAAGGATATGGGTTCATCCTTCTTAGTCAGAGCTGGGGAAATCTGGAAAAGGAGAGAGTTTCTGTCATACACAAGGGGAAAGAGGCAGTTAATGGTTAGAACTGCTCGGCACTTGGATCAGCAGTGTTTGGCAGAGAGCAGCGCTCTGCAAGACTGGCCTGCATGTTGACAATGTTTTTTTTTCAGCTGTGTGTTAGAACAGCATCTTTCTTGTGTGTCTAGAACAAGAAGAAGGAAGGGAGGTGTTGGGAATGCGCATCCCACTTTTTCTTATGTCACTGTTACCACATGGTCACTGTTATATTACAGTGAGTGTTATTCTGTTAGATTACAATAAGAGTTATTAGTTCATTAGGGTTGTGAAAACATAAAAATTGATATGAGGCTGGGAAGCCCAAAGGAAACACACCAACACAGGTTACAAAGGACATACAAGTGCTTTATTTAAAAGCTACAACAGTCACCAAAAGTCAATTGACAAACGGATAGCTATTCGGCTCTCAGAGTAACGTAACGAACTTCAACGAAGGTTCGATGCATTAGTAGAGAGACCTACATTGGAATACTTGGGCTTTTATATCCTTTATCCAGCCCTTGGCCAACCCCCTTGCGGGTTAACCATTCCTGGGACCAGGTCTAGGGTTCCTTGCCAGGTCAATCCTATAATGTATGCATTTTGGATCAGTTCCGCTGATACAGTTGTTCTTTTACACAACGGTCAGGGATAGGACAAGGTCTCAGTTCGCGACCCCGACAAGTGGCCTGCAGGCATATTAATTATTCATGTGTGCGGAGGTCACAACGGCCAGAATCTCACTCAGAATGTTATTCTGCCTCCATTTTGATGTTCAGGGTGACTTCCACATTACAAGAGAACCTAAAATGGCGGCTAAATCCAAGATGGCGACTTACATAACTTTTCGTTAAGGTCAAGACCTTGCCGCGGAGTCTATTTACATGATATTTTAGACAACTTGGCGTAGGCCAATACACATTCAAATACTGCGATAGGAGGTATAATATCATTTCAATTCCAACAGACCCTCCTTTTGGCCTATGCCAAGTGCTAATATCTTTTCTAATACTTTTGCAAATAACTCCATGTGTTGTCATCCATACATCCCGAATCATTGTCTGTTATATCTATAGCCATTAGGTCGTTCATCAGAACCTCTTGTAACACAAACTCTTTGGATGCTGTATCTGGGGCATACATTCTGTGCCCTATTGTGCTCACTGCTTGGGCACAACATCCCCCTAGCATTCCACATATACTCGGAAGACATTGAAAGCAGCAACATCTAATGCCATCCGATTTTGGAGTGCTACCAATCTTATTGCTTTTTGTTCTAGTGTCATATTGTAGAGTATGTCCGTGGTCCAGTTGATCGTTCTCTCCAGTACCCTTGCTAATCCCCTAATGTTCTCAGAGTTTGTTATTTGTCCCCAAAAGGGCACAACTGATTTCGCTATATCTCCCAATACTTGCCTAGGGGTATCTCCGTTCTTGTCCCGCCGTGGGCGAGCCTTCGAAACCTCCAATGTACTAGCTACAAATACCCCGGGTAACAGGATTCCTAAATAACAGGTTCCCTGCCAATCCTTGGGCAACCAGGGAAATGCTAGACTACCACAAACAAAATAAACAGGCCCCCCTACATACAGAGGCCTGTTTTCTCCAGTCAAATTTACAATGTTCATACAACCTTTAAAATCTCCCATTGGCCGAGTGCCATTTCTTTGTACACAAAAGGGGACCGAGTCAGGGCTATGATTTATAGAGTAAGAAGGAGGCACGGCGTTCTTATTGCCTATCGGAGCCATTTTAAAGGAAATTAAAGTTTGAAAAGGAAGAGACAGTTTATCAGACGGCCTAATAGAAGCGACATTAGGTTTACTTCTATTTGCAAAAAGCGAGCATCCCAGGGGAGTTAATTCACGTTTCTCGAAATCATTCAAATTAGTTCCATCAAAGTTTCCTGAGATGCTATCATTCCAACGGCCAAAGAATAGTGCTCTAAGAGAGGCATAGCAAGCAGTCGTTAAAGGTAAAGGGTGAATATACCATCCTAGCCCCTTGTTCCCATGTTGCGGTAAATGAGTGCAAATCCAACAATTACTCTTATTAAAAATGGCATGCGTTGCATTCATTACTATCATTAGAGTGTTATTATGATACTTTTGTCTATGTTGGGAGTCTCTAGGGGACAGAGTGTGAAGGTGTACAGAGGGAGTCAAAGCAGTCGGTACAATCTCGGTCGGTAGTAAAGGTTTTAAAGGATAGATTTCTTCAAAGTACCAAAGTCCTACAGCAGTAATTGCAAAAATAACAATTATCGTCATCAAAACACAGCAGTACGTTTTCGGGGCCCAGGCACATTGTTCATTGTCCAAGTTGGTCACCCCCTTATTCACAAGTCCAGTGCGGGGAGCAGCAGTGGAGGTGGCAGGCATTGTCGTTCCTCAATCGATGACCCCAATGTTCGTTGCTGGCGACGCTACGGTCGTGCGATTTCTTAGTCCTTCCCAACCCTAGCCAGCAGAATCCCTTTTGTTCAACAGAAACTTTCTTATACAAAGGAAAACTTCCAATCACTTCTTTTTTTCCCAAATGCACGGAAAAACCTGTGCGGTAGTTCTATTTTCTTCGTCGAAGGTTGTACCTGGTGTTACCCAAGATTGTTTGGTCCGAAAACAAGGCGTCGTCACTTCCTGAGGGAAGCGACGTATCGGAGGCGACAGAAGTCGCAGAGCCTGAAACAATGTTTTCCGGAAGTGATTTTTCAGGAGAGTGCGGAGACGAAATGGACTGTTCACCGAGATCCACGGCCTCAGAGAAATTCTCCGACGCACTCACAGCGCTGTTTGCTACTCCAAGATCAGAGACTGTAGCATCAGCGAGGGGTTCTGCTTCTTCTGTAACGTGTGGCGTCGGGTGAGGAAGTTTCTTGACATGCGTCACGTGGATCCAGTGTTTCTTTCCAGCCACCCACACTGCTGTCTGGGTGACCAACAGCACCTGGTAGGGTCCCTTCCAACGAGGAGCGAGACAGGAAGACCTTTCGTAGGCCTTCACTAGGACCCAACTTCCAGGCTGTATATCGTGTCCTGGGCCCGTGAACCGTACAGGTAAAGCTGAATGCACCTGGTGATAAATGAAATACAGGTTTTTAGTTAACTGGTTACAGTAGTCTACAAGCAATACATTTTCCACCTCTCTCAGGGCTTTAGGTTTTGGAAGACCCCAAATGTTAGCAGGTCTCCCCATCACTACCTCAAATGGAGAAAGCCCAGTCTTAGTTTGAGGTGTGGTACAAATAGCCAATAATACAATCGGTAAGGCATCTGGCCATTTTAGTTTGGTATCGGCACATGTTTTTGCAAGCTTATTCTTTAAGATACCATTGTGTGTTTCCACCAACCCAGCACTCTGAGGATGTCTAGCTTAGTGAAATCGTTTCTCAATATGTAAAGCTGTGCATATCTGCAGAATTACTGCTGCAACAAAATGAGGACCATTATCCGACCAAATTACCCTTGGGAGCCCAAATCGAGGAAAGAATTATTTTACCATAATCTTTGCAGTGGTCATGGCGGTAGCATCTTTAACGGGGAAAGCCTCGACCCATTTACTGAAGGCACAAATAATTACAAGAACATATTTCAGATTGTTACACCGTTCCATCTCAATAAAATCAAAGTGAATGACCTCGAAGGGAACAGAAGGGGGCCCAAATCTTCCTGTGGAGTTACTGTCCCATTACCCACATTGTGCTGTAAGCAGATCATACAATTTCAAACATGGAGTTTTGCAGTCTCCGGAATCTTATTATTCACCCAAACTTGTTCTAACATTTTCGTGATCTGCTGAGCACACACATGTGTAGGACCGTGTGCCATCGTAACCATTGCCAGTACATATGAATCAGGGAGCAACCATTTTCCTTCAGATGTATCCACCCAACACCCATCATCATCTAGTTTCCCCATTCCTTCGGCCCACCTTTTAGATTCTTCTACTGTGGCATCAGTTTGAATATCTCGCACAGACCCAATACCTTCATCCATTATATAAGCATCTTTCATTTCCCTCAAAGCATACATGTCCGTGCTAAGGTCTGTGGCCGTTTGCCTGGCTATCAGGTCCGCAAAAGCGTTCCCTTTTCCCACATCATCTATGACCTTACGATGTGCTGCACATTTCATGATCGCTAGCTGCCTAGGGAGTGAGAGTGCCGAGAGCAATGGCACTATCAAGGGGCCATGCTGAATTTTGGTCCCATGTGAGGTCAGGAACCCTCTTTCCGACCAGAGCCTCCCAAAGTTGTGAGCCACCCCAAAGTTGTACTGGCTATCAGTATATATATTTACTATACGCCCTTCGGAGAGTTCACAAGCTCGGGTCCATGCTATAATCTCTGCGGCCTGCGCGGAGTTATGCGAAATTCTCTTAGTTTCAACAACTTTACTCAATGTAGTAACTGCGTAAGCAGCTGTAGATGTACCATCTGAGAGTTTGAAGCAGGAGCCATCACAAAACAGCTCCCCTTCTGCATTGTCCAAAGGAGTGTCTAGAAGATCTATCCTGCCCTTCGTTTCTTGTTCAGTGGTATACAGGCAGTCGTGTAATTCTTCGTCACCGCAAACAGTGTTTCAGCCGGATTAAGAACACAACACCTCTTAATTTGAATGTGAGGGGCAAACAGAATTAATTCATACCTTCTTAACCGTGCCGAGGTGAGGTGTTGCGTTTGGGTTTTGTCCAATAGGATATCTACAGAGTGAGGTACCATCAAAATCAAATCATGGCCTAGGACCATTCCCTCACTCTGTTTTACAGACGCAGCAGCGACAGCTCGCAAACATCTTGGCAAAGCGCATGCGACAGGATCAAGGGCGGAGGAGTAGTAGCCACACGGCCTATTCTTCCCTCCGTTTTCCTGTGTTAACACAGCCAAAGCACATCCATCACATTCATGCACAAACAACACAAAGGCCTTGTCATAATTTGGAGTACCCAGAACCGGTGCAGAGCATAACGCGGTTTTGAGAAGCTCAAATGATCGTTGATGTTCTGATTTCCATGGCAGCGGCAGAGAAATGCCCTTCTTCGTCAAAGCAAACATCGGTTTTATCACTAGCGAAAAGTTCGGGATCCACAACCTACAGTAAGAAGCCATACTTAGTAAGGCTCTGACTTCCTTCTGTGTATTTGGAACAGACATGCCAGAAATGTGTTTTATTTTTTCAGGTGTCAATCTTCTCCCCTCCTTTGACAGGAGGTAGCCTAAATAGGCGACCTCCTGACAACAATATTGAAATTTTTTCAGCGAAGCTTTATGAGCATTTTTAGCTAGGTGAACAAGCAACAGTACAGTGCCTTCTTTACAAGCACTTTCAGAGTCTGCAGCCAAAAGCAAATCATCGACATATTGAAGCAGTGTACAAGTAGGTGGCAATTCAAGGGTGTCGAGCTGCTCTTTCAAAGCTCTACTATAAATGCTTGGACTTTCAGTATACCCTTGAGGCGCCCTAGTAAATGTAAATGAGCGTCCCCCCAAGGTGAACGCAAACAAATATCTACTTTCCTTATGTATAGGGATGCTAAAGAAAGCGTTTTTTAAATCCACAACGCTGAAGTGCGTAGCCGTAGCAGGGATCATTGTCAATATCGTCGTCACATCAGGCACGATTGGAAATTGTGGGGCGACAACTCTGTTAATAGCACGAAGATCAATTATGAACCGGTATGGGATTGCATTGTCGCCTTTCTTATATACAGGCAAGATCGGACTGTTACACAAACTACCTGTAATCTCCTCGATCACCCCACGATGCACAAAATCGGAGACAATGAATTTCAAAGCACGCTCGCCCTCAACTGATATTTTATACTGCGGAATAAGTGGTAGTTTCACTCCATGTTTCAAAACTATTATAACGGGCTCAATCTGTAGTACCCCGACATCATTGTCGTCAACCGCCCATAAACATTCCGGGACAATGCTAAACTCGGGAGATAAAGGTCGAATCAGAAACTGAGAATTAGGAAGTTGCTGTGGTGAAATGGTCAGCCGTACTCCATCAGAGGAACAATGAATTACTGCATTCAATTTCTTTAATAAATTCAACCCCAGCAAATTCTCTCCACAGTTCGAAGTCAGAAGAAAAGGGCAATGGTCCGTAAAGGGACCCAAAGAAACAGACACCGGTGAAGAAACCGGACAGACAATTGGTATACCAGAAAACCCTACGGAAACATTTGTTTGCCCTGACAGTGGAATGTTTGGAACCCGAGAATGATCAATGGAGCCCTTCTGTGCTCCAGTGTCTATCAAAAACTGGTGTTTCCTATTCCCTACTAATAATTCAACGTAGGGGCCTTTCTGATTAACGGGAATAGGTGAAGGTTCCAAACCCTGCTTCGGGCAGTCCTAATGAAATAGAGTATCGTCAGAAGGAAGCTCTTCAGAAAGGTAGGCAGCAGAAGGGTGATCAAATATGTTCCTCGAGTCCACACTCGAGGTCTGATTTTCCCGTGAAAAAGGTTGCTGAGGATCTTGCAAAAACTGACCTCTATCAGGGCCTCCCGCTCCAGGGCGGCCCCTAGGTCGTCTACCCATACTCCCAAACGCGCTGTTTGACCTTTGTCGAAGGACGGGGCATTGTGCTCGCCAATGACCTTCCTGGTGGCAATAAGCACATTGATTAATATTCACAGAACTCAAAGGAGCATTTCCTTTTGGGAGATACTGACCTCTAGTCTGTGTCGTGTCTCCTCTGGGGTTTCTAACAATGTGTTGTAATAATACTTTGGTTTTCAAATCTCCTTTCCTCTTTTCTATTTTCTCCTTCTCATTATTGACACGGTTCTCATAATACTGAGCCATGTGCAAAACCTCAGATTGAGATTTTGCCTGCCATGCGCTCTCAGAGGACAAAATCTGTGACTGGATGTCGGGCAACAATCCACGTACAAATTTGTCCACAAACAACCTTTTCCCAGACTCTGTACCCAAATCCTGCCCACTGAAGTCAGAAAATACCTGCTCGAATCTGTTAAAGAATTCGGTGGCGCCTTCAGTTTTCCCTTGAACACAAGCCGTAAGCTTGTCCCAAATAATTCTTTTCTCTGGAATTATAATTTTTAATTTTGCGACAATTCTATCAGGCAAAGTAAGTATTACCTGTGGTGGTTTCTCACCTGCTGGTCTTTCCCCATCAATCCTAATCATATTAGCCCACGTATCTCCCAACCCTGGCACATCGTCTATTGTCCGAACCTGCTTCCATACATCTACGGGTAGGAGTACAGGGAATAGCAAGTCAATATCACTTAAAGTGAACACAGAGGACTGCAAGACGGACTCTATCTCTTTGTAAAACCCGTTGGTTTTTTTCTGATATCGGGAACTGATTGTCTATTAGTGTTCACTTCCTGTCGTGAAAACGGGACGTGAACAAATTGCGATACATAATGTGCAGGGATATCCACAGCGGGTGCACCAGTCCCAGCGTTGGCGGGAATCTCAACTTTTGGGACAAAGGTCGGAGGAACCTCTCTCATAGGCAACTGAGATATAGGTACCTCCGGCCGCTTACTAAGCAACAGAGCCAGGTCGAGCGCTAAGGCAGCCGAAGAAGTGTCGGGCGAAAAAGCCCTTTTACAAATCCCCAACAATTCTATGGGGCAACTAACCTTCTCTCTTACGCATTCTTCTTGCAGGTACTGTACCATTACCTGAATTACCTTTCTTTGCATTTCTACTGTATATTGACTATACGTGTCATATACTTCATCTGGCGGAATCGATGAATCCGAGATCCATTGAATCGCATCTTTGGTACAAATTCGTACTTCCTCAGGTGCCGATCTATGACACGGAAGGAACCGTTTCTGTACATACATACTACCGTCTTCGTCATCCTCATCTCGTGCCTTTTCAAAGTCCTTCCTGTACTCAAACAATTTTTCAACATGACCATATACTTTCTGCTCTGTGTCCCTCGAAAGTGCCAAAGCATTTAGATCTCTCACCCCTTGTGGAAGATCCAAATTTTGTAATCTACCCCACATTACACATAAATGAGTCCCCAAACCTTCGATAAAAACATTTTTCTCGGGAAAACTGTTCAAATGAGATAATGTAGAAAAAACATTAACTTGATCACCTTTCTCCATACAGTGCTTAGCCCATGCAAACAATTCCTGTTTCTTATCTGCAGAAACAGTATTACGAGTGACGATCTTTGATCCTGCACCTTGATCAACTTTAGTCAATACGGTACCACTCGGAAGTGGAGGTGCAGATAAATTTAATAAAGGTGCAACTATCGGCGCAGAAGGAAGGGGCGGTGCGATAGGTGGAGGAACAACAACTAGAGGAATAGGAATAATAGGTTGTACAGGGGGAGCAGAAATAACAGCAGGAACAACAGCAGGAATGGGCAGAGCGCCCAAGAAAGGATCATACGGAGGTGGCGCAGAGGCACCAGGCCTGCGTTCGTTTAACAATTTTTCAATAAATTCTTCGGAAACATGGAAATCTTTAGAGGGGTAAATTTTCTGGATTCCAAGTGAAAAAGCCCTATCCATATTTTTAACTGATTCTGAATGTTTTTCTTTATCATATAACAACGCTTTTTCGGCATTTGTTTTATGACGGTGTGTATGTTTATCCCTACTTTTAAGCTGCTGTAACGCTTCTTTTTTCCAATTCTGTAAAACATCAAAGGCTGCAGGTCTAGCCTTCTTTTTCAGCAAGACCGATTCTAGGTATTCAATACGGGAGATCTCAAAACTGCCATTGATTGGCCACTGAAATTCGGAGGCATGTCTGGTCTGTCTGTGCCAAATCTCATTAAATACTATACTACCAATGCCATACTTACAGTACATAGTACATGCCGGCGACCCCTCCTGTGGTGCCGGGCGGCTAAATTCCAAAGATTGTTGATCGCTGCGGAACAGAGCCCTAAAGCAGCTAGACAATTTCCCAGGCATTTCACAAAAAATTGGTGTTACCTGGTCAATAATTGTTTCTGCAGATACAATACGCCAAATTCAAATTGTCAGGGTTAAATTAAGAGCCGGGTCACGACTGCACCTGACCAAACCTAAGGAGGACCGTACGGTTTATCAAAGAACTTACCTAACGAATTTTACCTTGTGTTTGGTGGTTTTGGCAAATCTGCCCGCCTCAAAAATGGACCCTCGTCAAGATGCCGTGTCAGACCACACGACTATCGTCCAAGGATCGGATCGTGCAGCGCTGCCGAGGTATCGCGTCTCGTTCGGTCGGGCCTGCAGAATCACACCGTCCAATCCCGGTTCGATAGTCTGCGTCAACCTTCAATGATCCGGCATCAATCTTGAGGGTCCCTATTCGGGCGCCAACTGTGAAAACATAAAAATTGATATGAGGCTGGGAAGCCCAAAGGAAACACACCAACACAGGTCACAAAGGACATACAAGTGCTTTATTTAAAAGCTACAACAGTTACCAAAAGTCAATTGACAAACGGATAGCTATTCGGCTCTCAGAGTAACGTAACAAACTTTAACGAAGGTTCGATGCATTAGTAGAGAGACGGTACATTGGAATACTTGGGCTTTTATATCCTTTATCCAGCCCTTGGCAAACCCCCTCGCGGGTTAACCATTCTTGGGACTAGGTCTAGGGTTCCTTGCCAGGTCAATCCTATAATGTATGCATTTTTGATCAGTTCCGCTGATACAGTTGTTCATTTACACATAGGTCAGGGATAGGACAAGGTCTCAGTTCGCGACCCCGACAAGTGGCCTGCAGGCATATTAATTATTCGTGTGTGCAGAGGTCACAACGGCCAGAATCTCACTCAGAATGTTATTCTGCCTCCATTTTGATGTTCAGGGTGACTTCCACATTACAAGAGAACCTAAAATGGCGGCTAAATCCAAGATGGCGACTTACATAACTTTTCGTTAAGGTCAAGACCTTGCCGCGGAGTCTATTTACATGATATTTTAGACAACTTGGCGTAGGCCAATACACATTCAAATACTGCGATAGGAGGTATAATATCATTTCAATTCCAACAGGGTAAGATCACAGATCTGTGTCTTTTGTGGCATATGCTACTGCATGGGATATGTAATCCATCTGTCCCTAAGCAGGTGGGGTTCCAGGTTAAATGGAGTACCAGTTGGTGTGGGGATGAGCTGGGGTGGGGGGGTCATTGCTCTACAGGACTTATCCTACAGTGTATGCAATAAAGCCTGTTGCTACAGCCAACGTGCAACGTGATTTCATTCCAGTTGACTGCCCTGCACTTATGGGCTGTGGACTTAACCTATAGGTACATGACATTTAGAGTTTGTAGTTCTTCAACAGGCTATTGCACACAAGTACAATGTTAGAGTTTGAAGTTCGCTGAGGTGCTATTATAGTATTTTGGTGGCAAGGGAACATTGACATGAACATTTGGACTGTGTGTAGCTCTCCCTGCCATGTCCCTGAATTAATGTTTTGGATTGAATGGGCATGTATCCTGATACTTTGAGTTATGGGTGAGAATGGGTGGCCCATTGATTTTTGAGTAGGGTGTGAGTTAACAGGTGTGGGGCAGAGCCCTACCTGCATTATGTTTGTTGTATTGGTGTGGTTTGGCAAGCCTCAACACGCAGTTATTTTGTTTGTTTTTGTTTTACAATGTCCAGTGGGAAAAAGACAGTTGCAGTGGTTTGCCAGATGGGAGTTTCTCCCTGGTGTTGATTTAAGGGTCCAGGTGCAAGGTTAGTTGCTCTGGATGGAGACATTTCGGAACATGGATGGCTAGACCCTGTTTCACAGGTGGTGGCTATTTTTGGGGTAAAGTTATCTGTGTTTTGGTGTGGGAGTGTAGCCTTGCCATCCCATGTAATTAGCTTATCCATTTTTTTCAAATTTTTCCACATTGAGAAGGCCACAGAAACCCTTGGCATTTTCATGAGAATGCAGCAACATTTTTGTATTTTTTCCATCTGGCCGGAAGAGGTTCTTTTATTGTGTTGAGGTGTTGGATCCTTTCTCTGGACTTGGACATCTGATGGCTGAGTTTGTTTGGCCAACAAACTAGGATTGGTGAGGGTTTTTTATGACTGGCATCCTACCATGCGTGGTTATTGCCATGGTGTGTTTGTAGTGTGTGCTGATTGAGTGTGTGTGGATGTTAGTCACTCTGTTGTTCAATGTCATAATTGCCTGGAATGGCCATATGCAAAGGTTAGGTATGACCTGGTTTTGGTGCAGTGGGGCCACGTGCCTGTCCATAGAGGGACAGCATGTGCTTGGGGGTGTCAGCCCCAAGACCCACGAGTGGCAGTTGTGGATAGAAGGTGCTTTCTTTTTGTTATAGTTGTCTGGTGTGTGTGTGGTTTTTTGGCCCAAAGTGTGGCAGGTAGTGCTGAAACATTGCACGTTTAAGGCTCTCCAGTGGCAGCAGTGGGCTGAAGGTGTTTGCTGTTGTCTTGATGGTTTAGTTGGTAGTATTGTTGGTGTGGTCCTGTTGCTAGTGTGTTAGATACACCTGTTTGGATAGCCACTCTTAGTCTGCGGAATGGGTTGCAGGTTTTCATTTTGTGTGCAGTGATGTTGAGTGTTGTGTTTTCCTTTTGTGGGAATGTGTCTGGTTTTGTGGAAGGAAAGGAGGCGTGATATGACTGGTTTCCCTGCTTGCATCTTCTTCCCTGAATGCATGGTGAGTGTGTGTGGAATGCTTTGTTTGAGTGAAGGTTCCACCCAGGCAGTTAGTAGCCATGTAGCATGGGTCGTGGGAGCAAGTGGGATCCCCTCTATCTATATGCTTCCTTTCTCCTTGATGTACCTGATGACATCTGAAGAACGTGTAACCTGATTAAAGCAACTTGATGACAATACCTGCTGACTACCTGAGTATCCTTTTACTTTTAATCCTAACACATTGCAAGTGCTATTATAGGCGCAAACATTGCTTATGATGGCAGTCTTTTGGTTGGCACTGCTCTGAACTCTTTCAGGAACTTGCAAGTGCTACATAACAGTGCAGTGTGAACTCTCCTCGTAGGACACTGCACTGTCTCCCAGCACAAAAGTGCCTGAATCCTGGCCATTACAAATAAATGTATTTATGGCTAATGTCCTATCTACCTGAAAAATAAGATTCAGTAGAGTCAATTCTCTAAATTGCTGAAATCTAGTCAAGGTATGCTGCTCCAGATACCACAAGCAAAATTTGAGAGAGCAGGAAGATGCACGTTCAGTTTTTGAGCTCGGACAATCAGGAATTGACCTGTTAACCTGAGATTGGATTCTTCTCAGTTACCTTTTAAAAATGCCTTGAAAACCTTTTTTTTCTTTTTTACTAATCTCTATTGGTCTGATCAGTTGCTCTTATCTGCTGGTATCCTGCCGTTTTATCCTTTTATCTTTTTAATGATTTTGTAATTTAATGTTCTCTGTTTTTATTCTGGTGGTTTTAATATGTTACTTTTAGACCATGTTTTCTTTGCTTTGTACCTTTGACTTTTTGTATTTGTATTGATTCTGTGAATTTGGTTGGTATTTTGTGTGCGCCCGCCTGCCTTTGAGTCTAAGGCGCATTATAAGTACTCAAACATAAATATAAACATAAACAGGTGGCTTCATAGGTGTAAACATTTAAATAATGTCATGTGCATGTTAAGTGTTCATCAGTAAATGCATACTAACAATTTTAATAATGTAGTTTTAAGTATAAGTATTTTAATATGCCCCGCTAGAAGCAAGTGTGTATTTACTTTGGCAAAGCAATGTTCTGTTAATGACCCACTTCTTAAAGAAATACCTCTTGTTCAAAACAATAATCTGTTAAAGAGCATCTGCTGTGCTTTGACTTGGAATGCACCGAGGTCAACATGTATTTGTCTACACAAGTCATAGAGAAGAACGTTGTGTCACAAATAAATAATATAGAATTTAAATTGATTTACAAAGACTTGTCCCGGATTGTCATCTATTTGCTTGACTTTGTAATGAATGACTTAGTGTGAGTGACAAAGTTGGTAGAAAAGAACATGTTATACTAAGGTAACCTCAAGATCAATAAGAGCATTGATCCAAGGATATTGGCATTACACAGTGCAAATGTTTATTAAAAGATAAACTCTAATGGAACATATCGTTGATGATCCTCACTCACATGAAATGCAGGAAATGGAGCTTGAGTAAAAAAATTATACTAAATGTACTCTCATTTTTAAATGGTTGTTTAAATATGCTTAAAATGTAGAAACACATCAAATTCTATATCTCAGTCTCAGTTCTACAACAAAAATAAAGACATGATTCCATGTGAACTTACGCAGACCCACACATACAACGATTACATGAATTAAATGAAGTTTTTGAACAAGGATATACTACTCATAGCTTTGATATCGCAGTCTAGCTAAATGGGATGAATTGGGGTGATTTTTTTACAATGAGAGATCCATCAAAATGTTATTATGTAAGCTGGAGAGACAGCAACACATTTTATGAAATGGTGCATTCGTTTTGCTTAAAGACTGATTTTGTGATGTCAGATGCTGGGGGCAGGGCTTAGCAGGAAGTGAAACCGAAATTTGAGACAGATATTCCTCTGTCCAGCCTTCTTATGTGTAACAACCTATAGGACATGAGTCGGTGTTAGATCTGTCATTTTCTCTTGGGTCTAGAGACAAATCAAATACACTGACCGGAAGGAATCTCCTGTATTACTGTTCTGCCTATGGGTAGAGTTTGCTGTGAATTTAAGCTCAAACACATAGGGTGAAGAGAGAGCTTTGGAAAAACAGTGAAGAGAGTCTGTCTGAAAGGATTCCGTAAGAATAGAAAATGATTGGATTCCAGCTGAATGTAGCTCATAATGAAATATCTTTCAAGGGATAGCTTACTTGATCTAGATTGGACTGAATTAACACACCTTTCTCAAAGCATGACCAGATTACCTGACAGGGATTTTGGAGCAGGTGAATGGACGGTAGTGAGAGCTTACATGATGAAGCTGCATGAGGCCAGTCAGTGTCCTTACCTGTCCAGCATCTTCGAAAGACAAGCATAAAGTCAGTACATATGCCCAAGATTATTTAAACACTTTCGTGAGAATTAATTAAATCCCAGATAGCATTTAAAATTATTTTGGAAGCTATGTTTAAAGGTTATACTACTGGAAAAGTGGTGCATAACACAAGGTGTATATGCTTTTTGAATTATATTTAAAACTGAAACTCTTGGAAACATCATTTTATTTTGACTTCTTCTGCAACTTGGGATTTCTGCAAGCTTTAGACATCTCAGATTGAATTTTGAATACCACATTCTATGACTAGTGACTTCCGTAGTCTATCAAGTAGTTGAAGTCTATTCCTCAGTAAATACATTTAACTGGGTGCTGTGAGGGTGAACCTGATTCCTTTCAATTAGTGTGCGATTTAGGCCAAACTATTCCAGCACTGCATAAACCACAGAAATCCTGAGATGCCCAAGCCTTTACAATTGTTAGAAACACATCCTGCATCATAGAAGAAGCGGTCACCTAGTGTTTATTCCAAACTAGGAACTAATAGCGTGTCAAACATAGTGTATGATAGTTAGATTTAAATCTGCCCAAGAGCCGGGGAAGAATATACACATTTCAGCATTAATGGGATTAATTGTTGTGTTTTAAGCTTAGTTCTGAGCACTGATTCACCTTGTGGTTTCTGCGTGGATGTGGGTTTAAAGTAAGCATAGTCTTTTGATGCAGATTCTTTAAAGGCTTCACACATTTTAAATAAATGTCAAGTTGTACATGTAAATTTACAGTTAAAGTGTACATTTTAATTGGTTAATACTGAGGTGCCGGTGTATTCCCATTGTAATTAAATAGGAGCATCAGACTGCACGTTACGCTGATACTATTTTATTTGATTAAACAACTGTTACTGAAAACCAACTTGTTTCTCATCTCATGGTGTGAAGGTATCATTGTTACATACTGAATTACTAAACTGAGGCGGTGAGAGGTTTATTATATTAATCTTGGTCGGGGATCAGTTTTTCAGCCTCCTTGAATAGTGTTTGATAGAACTGATAAATAATCAGAAATGTGTATATTACTTGCACGGTAATTGCCACAAATAGTGAATTAACTGCATGTACAGCACTTACATCAGAGTCACATTAGTCAGCAGTATCATTGTTTTACTTCTCAGTGCTCCTTAATAGGAGTAATGTTGATCCTCAGTAATGTTGATATTCTAGAACTGATGACATTTAGAATATTTGACTCTATTGAATCTGGACAGAACATGGATGTACCATATCTTCTCCTGTGCAAGCATTGGTATCTTAAAGGACATAAAGGGAACGTGAAGCAGACATAAAAGACACGAGAGACAGTGGCTAATCACCCTCAGATGAAATAAGCTAATGTCCTCTGACCCTTCATTGGAAAGTCCTGTGGATCACATTCCTCCAACAGATTCACTTGCCCTTATTTTGTTGACATTCATCATGTCACCATCTCCCTTTTGCATGTAATGGTATACGCACTCCCCCCGGGGGAATGCTGACATGACGTTTGTGTTTATATGACAGCATCCATTGTATCTAGTTCGGTGGTGTGATGTAATTTCTTATCTGGCTTGCCATGATGATGCCACACTGACCTTTGTACATGAGCCCTATCAAGATTCGGTAAGTTTGCAGGCTGAAATATGACTTTGGGGAAACCATTAGTGAACACCATTAGTGAACTTCATATTACTATAACAGCTGTCACCTGGTGTGACATTAGCATATCACAAGTCAGCTGTAAACCAATGAGTCCTTCCTATCTGTAGCAAATGCACTCCCATATACTCCATGGAAGTATTTCAGGAAACCCTCCTTCCAGTCAGACCAGTGAATTAGTGGCTCACATGCATTTGAATTGATTTTATTGGGCATTTGTTAGACACTTTATACAACTTAATAGCGCGTCAAAGAAGAATGCGGGCCCTCGAATGTCCATCCTGTTCCTGGTAGAGTTACATTATGTTCGCCGCAATCTTGCGTAAGCAGAATGTCACTCCTAACACTCAGTTTTATGCTATTGATAATGTACCTGACCTTAAAATGGCTGTCCACACATGTGAACGGCCCAATGTCTTGATGTTCCTGACCCCAACATGGTGGTTGCAACGTTAGACATTTGCACAACAACAAATGGTCACCATGGAAACCAAAGACTCAGTGTTGCACAAGCGTCAGTTCGTGCTTGGCGTCCAATTGCCCAGTTGCGATTACAACACTACGGAGCCACTTGGTCGATTGCCCGACAGTTTGCACTGGGGTCTCTTCTCCTGCCAAAATATATGTATGTGCACAATGGTTCCCTTGCTCGGGAAGCAACCGACGACCCTGGCAGAGCCCAGTATTCAATGTGGCTTGAGCTGGATGACTTCCCCAGGCCCTGCGCACTCACCAGCAACAACAACGAGTAACCGCTGACCCCAGGCATGGACAGGGTCTGGTATGCCGAGTCTGTAGGGCCTCCTTGTGCAGGCTTGAAGTAGGAGCGCCTGGGGAAGAGTATGGGCCGCTCACTGCAGCGAAGATGCAGGTAGCTGCTGGAGTACAGGCCTGGCTGGGGCTGCAGCTGGAACGGTTTAAACGCGCTCGTTACCAGTATTAAATAGTCGGAGGTTAGGTTTCAAGGTCATTGTAACTTTTTATTACCTTGTAGGATATCTTCAAGAATACATGCTGCAGCCCCAGCTACTCCTAATAAACTGACTTTACTTTTCAATGTAAACATTCTCCATTCCAGGATCTGGTTCCTCTTCATGTATGAATTACACAACTTGTTGCTATTTAAATTTAACATAACTATTTACAGATGAACGTACTTGCTGCACCAACACACCATGTACATAACATCTACCTTCCTGCACAGTTGTCAGATAGCAGAGTGTTCTGTGGGTGCCACAGGGTAATCTTTAGTCATGTTGAGTGAACTATATTGGACACGGTATGCATGGTCCAGACAAACCAGAGACTGCGTAGTACTGCATGCAAGGAAAGTATATAATGGACAGGTAAAGTGATGTCATGATTTTACAATGTACTGGGACAACTGCGCATGCACACAGCAATTTTGATTTGTTAAATTGTCTGCTATGAGGACACATTACATTACACCACTAGGAAGTACATGTGCTCTTGCGTGCAGCTGTCCGTTCGTCTAGTGCATGCAAATCCCTTGTTCCACAATTTGGAGGTTTCGGTGGCAGCACACAATCAGACGCCCTGTGTATGTACAGTTTACCAATCGTTCTATGTTACCGAGAACCACCTTTCTGAGGGCTGGGGATGTGTCCTTAGTTACTTTCACTGCAACTCTATATGGTGGCATTGTAATGCCCAACAGTACAACTACCGTGCACTAGTACAATGCATTAAGAAATGGTAGCGGGACCAGGTATCCTCATCAACATGTTTTCAAACATGGAATAATTACTTGGCCAGATGCCTGGGGCAAGATGTTGAATATATCTACAAGCAGGGTGCAGCGTGACAAAGGGAGTTGGTTTAGAGGTGTGGAGGGTGGTGATCTCACATGTTCATTCCTGTTAGTTGATGCTGGCACATGTGCTATTTGGAAATGCTTTTAGGACATGTATGCATTTGTAGCACATCGAAATGGTCTTGCCCTCTCTAAGACATGCCAACTAACATCATTGTTCATTTTCATGCATGTATTTGGTATAACCACATTCTGCCCTAGTCTTTACTCCTCTAACTCAGTCTAGGCCTAAGTCAATGGGCCTCATTCTAAGTGTACCGGTCCGGAAACAACGATGCCAGTACGCTTACCAGCACAGTCATTTCCAGACCGGCACACTACAATTCAGCGTGTGGGTGCCGTCCCACCCAGCAGGTCAGATTTGCCGGGCGGGGTGGCACCTGCCACGCAGAGTTTTCATGTAGGCACTGGCACCATTATTAACGGTGTCGGTGTTTCTGTGGTCCCCACTCCCATAGATTCCTCTGGGGATTTAAACGTTACTGGCACCTCTTAAGGTCCTGACAGTACTTTGGGTTTTGGCCACCTTGTGTGTGGTAGTCACCACAGCATTAACAGTGACAAGGATGACCTTCCAGGCCTTTAAGCACTAGCCTTTATGTGCATCGGTTTAGTCAACTTCCATGCAGAATGGCGCCTCCATCACAATGCCACCCACCAGGACTTTCATCTCATCTTCAGAGAATATGTCTTTCCATCCCACAAACATGTGCCCAGTGGCTGGTCAATGTGGTTCGGCAATGAGGGAAGCAAGCTGGTCAGGCTGGAAATGGCCTGGAGTTCCCAGGTCAGGAGAGAGGAGGCAGATTAAGGCACTTTATGGAAAGGATACAGGTAGCAGCAGTAGCAAGGAAAGGGAGGAGGTACACATCAGTCATGCCAAGGGTGGCATAGCAGGACGGTCGGGAATGCACAGGGGTCAGTGTTTTCTGTTCTGTGTGACTAGATCGAGAAATGTGACAACCTTATGGGTAGATATTATGCATGTTATGCCCGTGTGTTGCTTCTGTGTGACACGATTTTTTTTCCACAAAACCTCCAATACAGAAATGCATTAAAATGATGTGGATGTGTGAGCCGACCCCTACCATATGGTTTTGGTTGCCAAGAGAGTCAGCAGCACCTCAATGGGGACACCCAGCAAACAGGACCAGGTTTTCTTTGCTGGTGTTGCTGGTTGTACGGACTACGTGATCCGACCGTGGCTGATTTGCCCGTGGCCGGAAAGTTTGCATGAGAAAGGTGCGAACCACCAAAAGTTTGCACCTTTCTCATGTGAACACACTTACATACCGACACCCACCCACATCCACAACACACCCACGACACACCAACCACCCATACCCTCAACACACACCCACCTACACCCCCAACATAAACAAATCCCACTTACCTTTTTCTTCACGCTGGTTCCCTGCGACACCAGTTCCCTTTCACTTCTGTGATCGGGAACCGGCGCTGTAGGGTCCTTTTCTTTTTTTCTTTTTATTTTACAGGGACAGCAGAGGTTCCCCCACAACCCCCGCTCACAAAACTGTTAAGTATAGTGAGCGGGGTGTTCTGGGGGGACACCCCCGTAACCCCTGTTTTTTTTTTTTGTTTTTTTTTTTGCTGGTGTGCTGCGGGGATTTCCTCCGAAACACCCCGCTCACTATACCACACAGGATAGTGAGCGAGGTGTTGTGGGGGACACCCCACAGCCCCTGTTTATTTATTTATTTATTTTTTCGTGGGTGGGCAGCTGGGGTGTCCCCTGCAACACCCCGCTCACTATACCTTACCTGCAATGCTACCACCAAATGTTCAAATTTTTAGTCTTGGAACCTTTGGTGGTAGAATTTTTAGACCTTTTTGTACATGTGACCGCTTAGATACGGTCAAATCGTACAATACTGGTTGTACTCTTGTCAGGGAGATTTTTTATTAGTACCCGGTAAGGGACAATCAGATTGTTACAAACTATCTGATTAGCCCTCGCCGCATACTTACCAGCCTGACAAGGCTTTTCTCACCGCTGTGTCCTTCTCCAAGAGTCCGCCATGGAATGGGAAAAGGGACTACCTGTATTTTTTGTTTTGTTTTTTCAATCTTTTTAATGGCTGCCATATTCTTTGTTTTCTTTTTTCTTTTACTGTTTTAAATGGCCACCATGAAAACAGAGAAAGGACTGTGTTTCCTGTTCCATGGTGGCCATTTGTTTTGCTTTGTTTTTTTTTTTCAATCTTTTTAATGCTTACACTGGAAAGGGAGAATGGGCTATGTGTAGTGCCTTCTCATGTGATTAAACTAAGGGCTCCTTGTATTGACACTATTCTGCCGAGGAGGGCTCTACTACCGTAAGATACAATTGAAAGGGTCAGTTGAACAAGCGCGCCCCCTTATAACTCATTTTCGGAACACAGATTATGTAAATAACATCTGGTCTCACACCTTGGTTGTTGTGATGATTTCTTTTAGATTTAAAGCATATATACATATTTACTGGTGAGTGTAACACAGAACACCAATTTTTACACATAGAGCAATATAGATTGCAAAAGAAACATCAGCAAGGTAAATTCCTTATGGTAAAGTACAAAGAGTCAACATGATACATATTCTACTGTCGAGTTCAAGAACGACAGGAGTCAACTTACATAAAAAAAATGGGTACAAATAATGATCAACAATTATAAACAGTGAAACTTTTTCTAACACTGTCACTAAAGAGTTATTGTCTACACCACAGTGTTTCGGCCTTTCGTAGAGGCTAGAATGTAGCCATGTTCTTGTAGGGGCCTTCGTCAGGACAAGGGAGATTGTGACGTCTGGGTGTTCGGTGGATGCCTGTGGAAAAAGGACTGAGCTACAGGCAGGAGAGTGTCAGTCTGGAAAATCAGATGTCACTTAATATGAGGCTTTTATCACTAGGCGTAGGCAGTGTTCGTGAGCCAAGAACTCCAGAGGAAAATGGGTCCGGATGCAGTTGAGTGACTTTTTCAATAGAAACGTATTTATGCCACGCTGTCAGGTGGCGCAATCTGCATGTTGCATGATAGAGATGTGCCCCGCCTCATATGGGGTGGTTGTAAATCCGAGGACAGAATCCTCCTGGTGCCAGTGAAAAAACGTGTCCGATCTACCTGCCAGCGTGTGGTGTGCACCCTGACACGTAATGACAGATGTGCTCAGCTGATGCTTAGGCAGGAGGCATGAAGATAAGTGCAATCAATATCAAAAGCAGATCAAAACTGCAGCGAGGCGGACAGTGTTCTGGCGAGGTCGACATCTTCTGTGTTTACTTTTTTGATATTTTTAAATGGCCACCATGAAAAGTGAGAACAGACTTTGTTTCCCGTTCCATGGCAGGCATTTATTTATTTTTTGTTCTGTTGCAAAATGCCGAAGTGTCTTGCAAACCAATAAACACACTATTAGAACTCCGGTCTAATAGGCCGGGGTAATAATAACAATACGTTCTTTGCTGGGCGGGCCTTACTTGGGCCTGTAACTATTAGCCAAGTGGCATTACCTGACGTGGTATGCCCCCTCACTCCCTGTCTCGGGGCTTATTACTTTAGTATTTCAGCACTGGGCTGCCCTTGAGGGTGAGGCTGGGCTGATATACAAATGGACATTCCCTTCTGTGAAAGTTATTAAGAGTTAAGCATTGACTGTGACTCTCCCAAAAGGACCACAGCCCATAAAACAGTTTACTATAGCTTGTGTTCATTCTTGGTATAGATGTTGTGCAATGAAAGTCATATGATTGAAATGAGCCTCATTGTATTTGCCAAGGCTTTTTTTAACGTTTTGTCCAGTTGCAGCATGTCTGCATAATTCAATATGCAGCTGAAAATGCCTGCTCCGTGCAAAGCAGGAAGCAGTGTTGAGGCCCTTTATTTCCGTCCTAATTTAGATGGGAAATCATAGCAGTCCCACGTAGTTCCGCCCTTAAGAATTTATAATAAGCCTTGTAAATCTTGAGAATGCCTAGCACTTCAAATGCGCCTATTTGTTTGAGGGAAAGTATTATCCTTGTGTTTTGAAATATGTAAACATGGCGCACGCTACGATGATGGAATAGAGCCAATGAACAGTAAATCACTGCTACCCAATTACTCTGGTAAGAGTATCTATAAAAGCAAGCTTATGATAAATCATTATTTACGGCGCCACGTGTCTTACCCTATGCTTCTAAAAATGAATTCCAAAGCTGTATGTATGAAAGCAAGGACAACTATTAACAACTGAGCTCCCCTGTCAAGATAAGCCGCAGTCACTCTGCCAAATTTAGAAAACAGACAGATGAGCACACTCTAAAATGCATGACCACATGTTTCCCTGAATGTAGGGCATCCTTTCAGATGTACTGCACAGCATTCAAAACCCATTTCCAAACTATTTACCTGAAACATTCCCAGAGAAAAAGAAATTTGCGCTGCTTATTTTACCTATTTATCAAATGTAAAAGGAATTAACCTGCTCTGGCAGATGGAATTATGCAATAATATGCATTTTATTTTCTTGGATCAAATTCTGTTGACATATAGTGCTATAATTCCACAACACATGTGCATTTTGCGTATTGGCTGGATTTGCCGGCCAATCTACTCACAGAAAGAATACTTCCCTAGCAGCAACTGCGGGGCTAGAGTTTGCATTTATTAAAGGTCCCAGCAGCCAGATCTTGCACCAGCCACACACATTTAAAAGAGGCTAAAATAAGTGGAAAGATGTCCCCTACTTCTTCTTAAATGAAGGGCAAAGTGACCTAAACATCCATGACTGCTTGAAATGCTGCCGCATAGAATGGGCCAAACTGAGAAATCTGGCCGTAAAGGTTTGTTTTAACCATGCTGTCAGTGTCTACTCATCAAAGTGTGAGCCGTATGCCACACTGGAAACTGAAATAAAAACTGCATTACCTGCTTCCGCCTGTAGGGAACATGTTCATCACAGTATACTGCACACACACTGCAAAGTTCTTAAGTTGTTTCCAGCCATCGGGACTTTTGGACGTTCCCCCAGGTGGGTTCAGACCTTCCCCTGAACACTTCTGGGGAACATGTGAGGGGACCAGCTGCTTGGAAAGCCTGCCTGCTGCTGGGGCACTATGAGTACCTGGGACTCTGCCTACTGCCAGTCTGCAAGTGTCCCTGGCAAACATCCTGGCTGAGAAGGGCAGAAGAAAGACGTATAATTTCCTCAGAGATCTTGGACAGGAGCTCACAGCACCACCAGATCAAAAGAAGCTGCCTCAGGCTCCTCCTGCATCTTCAAACCACTATGAGCCACTTTGAGTGCCTCAAAGACCATTCCAGCATCTGTAAGTGGCCGGGGAGCATATTTTGGCATTCTACACCCTCAAAACTCTGTGAGCTGCAGACTCATTTTCACCTGCCTGTTCTCCTGCTTCGTTGAGCCTCAAGTGATTTCCGGTGCAGATCTGTGTTATGTGATTAAAGCTAGTTGAGATCGCTCCCGCTGGAGTTGAATTGTTCCATGCCACTATGGAGCCACTGTCGAGCCTTGGAAATACATGGATATACATTGCCATTTGTCCAAAGCTTCCTCAAGCCATTGCCGCTTGCATTCAATTGAACCAGATTGACCGACTCAAATCTGACTTGACTCACTGTAATGTGCACAGAGGCCTGTCTCAATGCTGTCAAGCACCATGGTTTGTTCTTTGAGCCACTTTATATTTAGAAACCACTACTCACCTCTGCAGTCCTGCATGGCAGTAGTCATTTCGTTTTTCATCACATTATACCCCCACATTTCCCTTTGCATGCTTTCCCGTTATAAATTCAAAGCTTCAAGAACTAGAATGCAGGCTATCGAGTTGTTGACAGACATCCTCAGCAACCATTAGCAATGCCAAATGTCTTATCACTATGACTTTTAGTAATGTTGTGTGTATGCAAACACTAACTTGCACACATTTTCAGTTACCAGGTAGGCTGCACCTATGCAAGTAACTATAGTGGAGTGAGGGTGTGCTTTGAGATGGTTTGCCATTTTTGTCCCACCTTTGTTTATGATGAAGGCTGCAGGAAAACGTGCCGGGGATTGTCCTTGATTTAGCTTCTGCAGGTTCTGGGGCCATGAAGTCTGCTTAGGAATTGTTGCAGTGAACATTTATAGACAGCTGATGTCTGTGCTCTCCATTATGCTCGTTTGTATACTTTGTGTGCCCGAAGTAAGTCAACAAACTAGCAGCCGATCGAGCCTGTTAACACCTTTAAAAGTGGCTATGGAGCAATTGCCTCTGATTCTGTTGCCAAGTTGGTACCGTCTGAAGTTTACGTGACGAAAACCGCTTAGGTGGATACTTTTTGCGTGATGGCTGTCTTTACACTGCATATGGAACCAAAATGTGTCTGCTGTTAGTCTGACTCATGTTTTTCCATTGTGGACCTGCTGACTACTTCAGATACCTCACAAGATTACAATTGGTCTTGGTTCTCAGTATGTTACTAAGAATTGGGGAGTGCGTGAGTCTCTGTTTGTGGAGCAGGTTGCTTTCACTGGCTACCATCCTCAGACTAATGGCTTGAAGAAGCTGGCTGCAGTATAGAGAGTTTGGGGCAGGATGTGGCGTTTACCCGTTCAACTCTAAGGTGTGTTTTCTGGAGATGAAGTCCTTGTCTAGTGGTATGGTAGGCAGCACTAGAAACCCATTTACAGTCTCAAGCCCATTTTCAAAACTTTTTCTTGCAGAGGATGAAAGATTTCATTTCAAAATCTGGATGATGCCCTCCCTTCCTTCTACACGCATAGAAGGAGTATATGTGATGCTGGTGATAAGGGGACAACGCAACACAACTGTCCTCATATCGACGATTGCCATCAGATTTGTCTACTGACTAGACAGGGCAGCTGTATTAGCATGTTGACCAAGGTGGAGAATCCTCATCTTAATACTTATATTGAAATAATTCTCACACACAGTTTTATCAGGCACTACCCTCTAAGGGGTATGTTGGTCCCTGGATTATATGCCTGAGAGATCCAGGATGCTGAGGATATGCTTTGGCATTTGGGCGCTGTGATCAGATCACTTTCAAACATCAATACCCTCCTGCACTCAGCAAAGTTCTTTTGGACCTGGTTTTCATGGCTAGTGTTGACATCAAGATGGATCTACGTAGAGCCTATCAGCTGGTATGGGTAGTGGAGATTAATGAGTCCGAGACGGTTTCCCAAATGAAGTATGGGTTTCATTAATACCAGCAAATGTCCTTTGGGCTTGGCTGGGAACCCATTGCTTTTTACCGCTTTCTTGATGAAATCCTAAGGAATTCTATGTGTAGCTTCTTTCTTGTATGTAAAGATACTATTGTAGTATATTGTGCAACCCAAGAAACATATGAGCATCATGTTAAAATGATCTTCCAAACCGTGCGGGAGTCTTCCCTATGCAAAGACAGGAACATTTGACTCCTTCATGCACTTATTACCTAGCTACGTTTTGGATTCTTAGATGCCTAAAAGGTGACATGGCCAACTCCTACTACTAAGTGATGCAACTATTTTAAGGGTCAGCAATATGCGTACATAGTATAATATAACATTTATTTGCTAAACAGAGGTTGAAGTATTCTTCCAAGAGCTGCAGAAGGGCATTGCCACAAAGCAAATGTTAGGCATTGTAACGCTATTATATAGAAACCAATGATTCACGGCATACAGTGATCTAACAGAAACAACTGCCAGAGACAATAAGGTGTACGGTGCACCCAGTTCCCTTCGTTATCCATTACCTATGGATGTCGAAAAGGATACTGTTACTGGCCATCATGTCGACCTTTATGTAAGGGACGCGTCATAGTTACAGGTCACGATAGTCTGGAATTATTGGAATTATATTATTCAGGCGTGTTTACTTTAGTAACCTACTGCCCTCTTAACGGCTGGCAACTGAAAGGCAGACACACTTTCTGACAATGTGAAGGTGGTAAGCCTAACTCCTGAACCAACATGTTTGCCATCTAAAAAATTATCAGAAGATAGGAAAAGCTGTTTTTGCTCAAAGACTTGGGATCTCATTACGAATAAGGCGGTAATGGGAACAAGCAGAGGTAACAGAATTAGCCACTTTTACTTCTCAATCAAGTTAGGATTTTGAAAAAAGTGGCACTAATTGCATCATTGCTAATTCTGCTAGAGCAATTACCAACTGAGGAATTTACTTCAAATAAGTGCTGCTAATTCCTCTGAAGGAATTACCTATGGTGAATTAAGGCATGGTAATTCCACCATTTTACAAGTAGGAATACCACCAAAATCCCACCAAAAACCTAGCCTATTTCCACACGTTTTCTGTATGTATTCACTGAAATTAAAATGAACATGAAGACATTATCACTGGAATCCATGTATTGCTGCCAAAGTTCTTTTAAAAACGATTTCTGAACACAGATGCCCTCCCAGCAATCTCATCCCCAACACACATGTGCTCCCACCATCCTCATCTCCAAAACAAATTGTCTACCACCACCCTAATCCTCAACCACATGCCATCCCACTACCTGCATCCCCAACACACCTGCTATCCCACTACACCAATGCCCTCCCAACACCTTCATCTCCATCCAAAAATACATGGATCCATGAGTTCCTAATATTGTGAGTGCTTGCACCTTTCAGGTGTGGCAAGTACTGAGAACTAGGCAGTGTTGTGGTGTTATCTCCACTATTAAACTACTTGACACAGTTGCCTCCATTGGTGTAGAAGAAAACAAAGCGTGCACTGTTAACACTGCAGAATTGCTAATGTGTCAAAGTCATGTCACACAACAACGTCTCCTGCCCGACCAACGTGCCCACAGTTTCCTCCAGCATCCTCTGAATTGCTACTTTGTTAGCCGCTCTGTACTCAGAGACCTGCCTGCACTGGCAGTCGATCATACATGCTGTTCTGTGAGCGGTCCTCTGCATTGCATCTCACATAGCTCACGAGTGGGCAAGTTGCTGCTCTGCTAGTCATTGCATGCTTTGCTGCCAGTGTTCAGTTTGTCTCAGCGTATTCCTTTTAGCGCCCAGAATCTGTTGGATCACAGGGGAATGGCAAACTAGGATATCCATCCTACCATCTCCTCTTGCAGGCCGTTGTCAGGTGTATCGATCCACGTTCAAGTTATTATGCTGCAACATTTTGTGCTGTGGGTTTAGAAAATCCAAGATGGCTGAAAAGCCCACATTTGCACCAGAATCCAGGAAAGCCGCGCAGTTTTTGCGCACACCAAAATGGTCGCCTGACCTGCCACCCACCAGAGCGAGCGTGATGGGCCAGAAGCGCCATGAGTGAAACGTGGTGCCAAAGGAAAAACAGCAGTGCCTGGTAGCTCAAAAAGCGCTTTGAAATCACATTTGTTTCTCTGAAATGCAAGCTCAAAATGCCTATTTCAAACATTGCAAGATATTCAAAAATCTTACTGAACACCAGCAGACGTCTGGTAGAATGGAGTCTTGTGTGCATACCAAATCTGGAAAGATGAAGAGCCTAAAATAATGTTCATAACAAAACTGGCTGAGCTGTGGATGTCAGCAGCTTAAGTGAAATTGGACTTAAAGCCACTAAAATCGAAATGTTTAAAATAAATGAGTGATTTACTTTGGAGTGTCACATAGGTTGCAACTGTTTAAATGTCATAGTTTTGAACTTAGAATCAGCGCTCTAGCTGCATGTGTCAAAATTGTAAGTTTGATTTGAATGAAGAAAAACTGGAACAAAAGTGACATTTGGCTGAAGCCTGGCTTAAAGAGATTGAATTCTGCCCGGCAACTACCCCCGACAGGAGTTGAAACTTGCCCAGCAACTGCATTCACAGGCCTGGCTGCCTTCTGCTGTTCCCACCAAAAGGAGATCACACCTCTTTGATTGAATTAGGGGAGGATTACCTGGGACTGCAGGAAACAGAACAATGAACTTTCCTTGGCTCAGGCAAATGCTAAATCAGGGGGTCGTAAATGGCTTCCTCTTGGAAGGAAATGGGAGGGGCGCTGCCTCTGGGAGCCACCTGAGCTGGTGGCGGGGACAGACAGAAATTCCCCCATGTGCTTTGGAACCTAAACCACACCCATCTGGGCCAGAGCATAATTTTAAAAAGACGGATAGTTCATAGAACGGAAGTGTCAACATTATTCCTGTGATTATTTCTGTTTACATTTTAAGAGGTGTTAGGACTCTGTGGTATGTTCTGGGGGGTATTAGTGGAAAATAGGGTATTACTCCAAATGTCTGTATGTTAAAAATCTGACACTTCAACATCTGATGCCCATATTCCTTGCGCACATTTGTGTAAATTCAGGAAAAGTTTAGAGGTTGTGTTCTGGATGAAAAGAGCAGAATTCTGTCAGAAGCAAACACAGCATCTTACAAAGACAGGGATCGGATGGTTTGGCGCTACGGAAAATATGTTAACTGGACATATAATATTAGAAAAATTGTACATAGATAAATACGCATTTGGATCAAAAATAGATTTGTGTGCAAAGTGACAAGGGGAGTGTTCTTTCTGTATGCCATAAAAATGACACCGGATGACTCACAACTCTGTTCTTCAGTGAGAGCACAGAAAATCCGCTAACCTATCAGGATCCTCAGAGGGTTGGGCATAGAAAGTCAGCCTTCCCACCCATTTTCAAAAGACATAAAAAGAGCCACTGAGACCCAGGTGGAGACACTAACTTCAAACTGATTTCCTGCGAAGCGCTTTGCCAGACGACTCCAGAACCAGAACTTAGAATCCAGACATCAGCACTTGTAGCAGAGAGGCCTAGTTCATAAGCTGAATCCTTCAGAGGCCTCAGAATCCAGCAACCTAACCAAACTATTCAACAGCAAGCTGTTTGATTCTGGCCTAGAACCCTGTGCCAGAACCCAAAAAGCAGAGCTGTATCCAGACCGCCGTGCAGTGCCGATAGAAGACCAGACCCAGACCAGACCGCTGTGCAGTGCTAGAACTTTTGCCAAAACCAGAGACCCAGACCAGATCGCTGTGAGCAGAACTGGTACCAGAGACCGTCTGTGGCGAGTGAAGCCCAAACATGACCAGCTCTTGACGGCCTATTTCAAATTTACATTGTGAGTACCCACAGAACTGTGCATAGTCATCTCTTAGTTTATAATAATTGAATTCAAACCATTTCCACCTATTTAAAACTGCATCATAGAAATCGTGTGTCCATTCTGTGATTTCAAACCTGGGAAGTGTCATTTGCCATTTGAATCTTACTTTATTTCTGAAAATCTACCTCCACAAAATCGTCCGTATCTTCTGATCTGAACCGTGTGTGCTAGGAACGAGAGTTAACTTTCATTTTAAAGCTAAGATCCCCAGCTTTCCAACAATCCTAAATACTTTCTTATAGTTTTTCTGTAATCGCACTTTACGCACTCAGAAAAAGTGCCGCAAATTGCAATTTGAATCAAATTTCTCCACCTGTCAAAATCGCTGTCTTTTGCTTGCAACTGCTGAAATCCGTTTTCAATCTGATAATCCCTCATGAATCACTGATAGTGTTGACCTGAACCAATCTTAAGTAGCTATCACCTACCCTGAATCTCCTATAGGGAATTTAAATCATTTTTAGCGTATTTTCACTTCTTTGCAAATCACATTTAAAGTATTTTTGCCTGTGTTTTAAAATCATCCCTGTTGCTCTAAGATTGCTAGGGGGGAACTGAATTGGTATTGCATTTGATTGTATTCCTGAAAATTGTGTGCTCCCCTTCCATCTCCTTATATTGCATAGGGGGAGAGTGAATTGTCAAAAGAAAAAGTGATCATATTATCTCTTGTTGAAACCATATCAGTTTATTTCTGTGCTGCATTCTTTTCCATCATTGCATTTCCTTGAAACCATAAAAGTATTCTCAGCTACCTTATCCTTTCTCTGCCAACTCCTAAGTAATTAAAAACGTGTGCTATTGTAATATTATCCATTGTTGATCACTGTCATATTCATAAGTGTGCTGTCAAATATTAATTTATTTATAAAAGTGTGATATATATCTTGTTTAATTGTTCAATAAATCTTTTAATTTGCAAAACAAACCTAATTCTTGGCTCATTGAGGTCAGGGGGACTCAAAGAGAGGGGTGTTATACAAGGGTTTATGAACTTGTCATAAAAATATTTAAATAAGGGCTTTCATTGGGCATCCCAGACTAAGCACTGACTTAGTTGGAGTGCTGAATTGAAGTCATTTAACAGCGTCTTCTGTGTACTCATCATTACAAGGGCTGTCGGACTCCTGATGTGGGTGCAACATCAGCCCTTGAGCTGTGATGAAATTTGTAGGTCTGCTATGGTGATGGGAGAGGGAAGAAAGGGGAGTGGAGTTGACCTGGTTCTAGCCAACCCTGGCCACGACAGGCATTCATGTCTCTATGCTGGGGATTGGAGGTGGCAGGCTGGGGAAATGGTGGTGGTTTCCATGGAGTCCCAGTTCCTTGCAGATCCTTACAGGCAGAAGTGGTTCAAGGAACTGCTGCAGGTGGTGCTGTGGGAACTGTGGTGGTATTTGGTGTCTTCATGGAGGCTACTTAGTGTTGGTTGTGGGCACTGCTGCAGATGGAAGTGTAGGTGCTGTGGTGGTGGATGGTGTCTATTAGGCATTCGCCCAACTCAGAAATGGCTTGGAAATTGTCCTCTTTTGCTTCCATGTGGAAGCGTTGGCATTTCCATGGTCCCATGCCAAGATGGTGCCGATACAGGAGATGCACGATACGCAGCAATAACATTGTATGTCCAAGATGGCCCCTCGCATCAGGAGCGAGTTGGAGAGGAGTGTTGGTAACATAAGAATCCCTGCAAACAGGTACTCGCTGCATCTCAATTCTGCTTGTTAGGTTGCCCACGCTGAGAAGTCCTGATTGCTCCATTTCTCTCTGTGCCTCCCTGGCTTTCCTCTCGTTTCCACTACTATTTGTATCCTTCAGCTGTTATGCCCTTCTGGTTTCTATGCTTCTATTTCCCTATTGCTTCACTCTCTTGCTAGACTCTTGACGTTCTCTGGATATTCTGCATTTGCTACTCAATATATTCTTGATCTTCATACTTCATCCCATACCATCTTGGACTTACTATTTTACCTATTGGAAATTCTGTGTCCAGACTTTGCATTGATTGGGAAGAACACTGACTATGGTCATTACATCATCTTCTCCAGAATCTTGCTCATCAAGACTACAATCAAGGAGGTTTTTTTTCTTTAATGGGATTTCCTCCTTATATTTGGGGCTGTGCTCCCAGGGTAGTCCCTCAGCCCCTTGTATCTATCCAAAGAGGCAAGGTGGCTTCTCGGGGAGACATGTCTTATCTCTTTGCTTCTTTTCCTATCCACATGGCATCTTGGACTGTCAATCTGGACCTCAATTGACTTAAGGTTTCTTTGTAAATGATGTGGACTGACATTGGGTTATGTTTGATACACTTAATTGTATGTGGCCATATAGAGATTCCAGCTTTTTGGCTCATAGATGTTCACCCATGTATGTGGCTGGACAGATTCACTTGCGTCATTTGTGCTGTTCTTCCCACCATAGAGGGTCCATGTGGTGTGGACACCAGTTCGGTATGATGGTGCCCATGTTTATTTGGGCCATGATGCATGGTTTTTATCACATACATGGGCCATTGGGCAAATGGTGTTTTTACATTTATGGACATTTGGTCAGTTCATATGGACATGACTTGCATGCAGCATAGGGATGCTGTCCACATGTCAGATGGGAGCCTAATAGTCCACATTGCATTGAGGGTGCAGGGATACAAAATGGTTAGGCTTGGGTGTAAAGGGATAGTCGGGGAAGGTACAGTAGCTACTACACATTGCATGGCAGGACACTGAAATGTCTCTTTGGCTATATTAACACCTTTCTGTTTCCCTTAGTGTCACTTCATGTCTGTCAGCTGCTTCCGACACACATGACAGGTCAATTGTATTGGTGATGTGAGATTACCATGGACACTGCAAGCACATGCCTCTGTGATTATGTGGAATCATGAATATTTGGCATTGCACATTGACTAGGAGATATAGACGTATAAACTGGGCTCAGCCTGGCTGCCTGTTCCCACCTCTGCTGCTAAGTTGCTTTCAATGCCAGCATAGTCGAGGATGCTGCTAACCTTTATACCCAACGCTGCAGGGTCAGCAGCAACAGTCTCCCTTCAATGTTGTTCCACAAGACAGCTCACCTTGGCCTTGATATCCTTCCATCTCTTTAAAACATCCTCTGTGTCCCGCGGTGCCATGCCCAATGCCACCTCCTTTGCCTACATGTCAGATAAGATGTTTTGCCTTGCGTTGATGGGTGTTTCTTTCTGGCTTTGTGCTCCAAACAGATCTGTAGAGTTCCCCAGTGCATTATCGGCAAACACCTGGAACTCCGCCATTGTGAACGTTGGCTTGTGCAGCCTAATTCCCAAATTTTTGCACTCGCTCTTGATTGGATGTTCTTTTTAAAGAAGGCTGCCGGTCAGCTTCCCCCTCTGGGATGCAGGGACGTCATTTGAGGGTCACTAGCGGTTGCAACAGTGACCTCAGAGATCTCCTGTGCTTGCCCTGTGGTCTCCCTTGCTACTTCTAGAAATGTTTTTTTAAACATTCTTGTTTTAATTAAAAAATGTAAGCTCCAGGGCTGTGGCCAGTACCATGTAGCTCTTTGTTTCTGGAGTGGCTGGCTTTCTTGCTCAGGCCTCTTAAAAAAACATGGGGTTCCAAAAGTGTAACACTTTGAGCAGTGACCCTAAATAAGAAAGAATAGGAATAAAAAATAATGTGTCTTTCTGGAATTCTATAAAATAATTGCAGACTCATTAAATGTTTGTTTCAGGCACACTCCAGGGGGTGAGCCACTGATTTAGTCTGTTCTTAAGCACCTCAAGTCAGCCTTTCAATCTTCTGAGGTCGCTAAATGAGTACCAACACAGGTTGGGTGATGTTGTATGTATATTTGTCCTATATAAAGCGTTTAAGCGTAAGTGCTATATGTTAATGTTAAATGTTAAAGGACATTTGTACCGCGCACTATCACCACCGAAGTGGTCCCCTGGCGCTCTGGCGGCTCTGAAAAGGGGAGGAGAGGGGGTGGGTTAGTGGGAATAAGCTGGAAAAGTGCAAGAGAGCAGTGATGTGCTGTTGGCAGCCTCAGCCCGGTGGGTCCGTTGGCTGGGCTTGGGGTGTTTTATGGTCCGCAGTCGTCGTGTGCTGTTGTGCAAGTCTATGTGTGGTTTGTTTTGTTGTTGCATAGTTTGTGCGGATTGCTGCGTTTTAGGCTTGTGGTTGTGTTTAGTTATAGTTTGAGAGCTGTATGCAGAAGGATGGAAAGTTAGTTGGTTGGTTAGTTGGCATTGCTGTTCTTGCAATTGTGGGATTCTGTCTAGGTGTGTCACATGCCAGCAGTTACACTTCTATCTAGATGAAACGCATGCTAGGTTCAGAATTCTAAGTGTGATGCATGCTAAGAATCACATTTCTATCGAGATGCGACGCAAGCTAAAGTTCAGATTTCCATACTAGTGTGGCACATGCTAACAGTCATATTTCTATTTAGATGCGACGCAGGCTAGGTTTGGAATTCTAAGTGTGGTGCATGCTAAGAATCACATATGCTAACGATCACATTTCTGAAATTCCATCTAAGTGTGGCATATGCTATCAATCATATTTCTATCTAGATGCGACGCGGGCTAAGCTTGATAATTCCATCTAAGTGTGGCATATGCTACCAATCACACCTCCATCTAGATTTGGCACAGGCTAACTTGAGAATTCGACTAGTTGTGGCATGTGCTACAGTCACGTTTCTGTCTAGATGCGATGCAAGCTAGGTTCAGAATTCTAAGTGTGCATGCTAAGAATCACATATGCTAACACATTTCCATCTAGATTTGGCGCAGATTAAACTTGAGAATTCCATCTAAGTGTGGCATATGCTAACAATCACATTTCTATCTAGATGCAACGCAAGCTAGGTTCGGAATTCTAAGTGTGGTGCATGCTAAGAATCACATATGCTAACAATCACATTTCCGTCTAGATTTGGCGCAGACTAGACTTGAGAATTCGACTAGGTGTGGCATATGTTACAGTCACATTTCTGTCTAGATGGGAAGCAAGCTAGGTTCAGAATTCTAAGTATGGTGCATGCTAAGAATCACATTTCTGTCTAGATTTGGAACAGGCTAATCATTGTGGTTCTCTCAGGTATGGTACTAGTTAAAATTATACTGCAGGCAGTGTTTGCTGTCCAGCCATGAATAGGTTTAGGCTGCTGGTCACCTATCTCTTTAATAATGCATGGTGTAGGTCTGTAGCAGTCTAGGCCATTGAAAGGTAAGTTAGAGTGGCACAAGCTTTCTGGAGTAGAGTAATTGCTCTACCCCCCACCCATGCCAGCACTTACAGTTTTGTCAGTGTCTCGTGGCTTCATTGGCTTCCCCTGCTGACACCGGCAGACACATCTTGGAGCCGCCTTTGTAGGAGCCGCCCTTTGCCTTGGGGCCCTTAGCCGAAGGGCTGCACGGGCAGAGGGTTGCCCTGGGAGGAGCAGTGATGAGGGCTGAGAGGACCAATGGGAGCAGGGGGCCGGGAATGAAGGAGAATCAGGGGGAGGGCGCGGGCCGGCAGCCAATCAGGGATGGTGGGAGGCGGGAAGCGGAAGAAGTTGGGACGCGAGGGAGGGCTGGGGGACGGGGGCTGAGGAGGGGCACCAAAGTGAATGGGGCGCACACAAATGCTGCTTCTCTGGTGCAGCAGAGACCCAGAGGGGCTTAAAAAGCATAATTCTACTTACCACGGCAGCAGGCTTGGAAATGGAAGAGGCGCGAGCAGCGTGGGTCGGTAGGCCCAGCTGATTCCATCCAGGCACCAATCAGGGCCGGTGTTGTGGGCAAGGATGGCCAATCAGGGACGGTGGGATTCGGCCAGTGGAAGAAGTTGGGAAGCGAGGGAGGGCTGGGGGACGGGGGCCGAGGAGGGTCACCAAAGGGAATGGGGCACAAACAAATGCTGCTTCTCTGGTGCAGCAGAGTCCCAGAGGGGCTTAAAAAGCATAATTCTACTCACCACAGCAGCAGGCTTGGAAATGGGAGAGGCGCGAGCAGCGTGGGTCGGTAGGCCCAGCTAATTCCATCCAGGCGCCAATCAGGGCCGGAGTTGTGGGCAAGGATGGCCAATCAGGGACGGTGCGAGGCGGGCAGCGGAAGAAGTTGGGAAGTGAGGGAAGCTGGGGGACGGGGGCCGAGGAGGGGCACCAAAGGGAATGGGGCGCACACGAATGCTGCTTCTCTGGTGCAGATATATATAACACATCATTATCATTTGGCCTTGGATGTCTGCTTGCATTCACAGTAATTTGGTAATATGGGCCTATACACACTGATATTAACAATATATATGCAAAACATTCTTGTATGAAATGTATATCACATAGTGATACCGTAACCATATTTTTAGTAGTGTACTTAGGAACAATGCTATGTGATGCCACTTCCAGTTTTGTTAAGGGGTGAAAGGTTGTGTTCCATCGCTTACCATGATGTCACTTCAGCTGGGGTCAAATGACATCACTTCCTGTGATGTCATCTGAGGTCATGGGTTCCACTACCCCAGGCATTTTGGTGAAAGGACGTCCCTGCCTGTATGATGCTATTTCTGGTAGATAATTCTGCAAAACATATGGTTAGTGTTACCCTTTGGTGTTTCCTCTTCTTTTCACTACTTCTGCTAAACGACATTGAAGCATTAATGTATGCTAATGGCATTTTCAGTCCAATCTGATGTATGGAAATACAGTTACTGCCAAGGCTTTCCCCACACTACTGTGGATTTTTAATATGGTTCGAATTCGTCTTGATCGGATGGTGATGTCAGTAATTATGTACCAAGAAAGGAGTGCCAACTTTACTGCCATACTCCCAAAGAGTATGCCCATAAGAGGCCACATAAGGTGCGGCAGTCTAAAGTGCAACGTAATTGTGGGGTTAACTTACCATGAGAAAGTCATTGTAACTGGCCAAATAGAACTTAAAGACACAGGGCCTAATTTTTGGAATTTATAGCGTGGTGCAACTTTGCACCGCGCTAAAGAATTCCATGAATCAGGCCCACCATCTTTAAGGTGGAGTCATGCATCACTCACTACACCGCATCCATGCCAGTCAAAAACAGTGTCCTTGCTGCAGTATCACTTCTCGCTTGCCATATGAAAGCCCGCTGCACAGCAATTTATCAATTCCTGCAAAACCTGCTCATGAGAAAAATATCAGAAGACACCCTCTGATTATTACAGCCACTCCCTAGGCCACCCATTCCCTGGCATTTCATCATGATTCACCTAATATCGATCTGCCCGAGTTGTACCGGTGAGCAGGGTTTACTGTAGTTGTGGATTGGCTCATGAATTGCAATGTTCATTCCTTGACTTTGCTTACTAACTGCCTCGCCTCTGGCAGACCTTTTTCAGTGATAATGGGATGCCTCCTATGGTGCCAGTTTTCTCACCAATTCTGCCGAGCCTTTTGCACAAGCATTGGGGGTGACATTGCTTGTCAGCCAGGCAGCACCCCACACAAACGGTGGACCAACCTAGAGGTTGAAGAGAATAACTGAGCAATTCCTATGACTGACCCTACAGTAAGTGTGGGATGATTGGGTGGAGTTGATCTGGATAACTAAATTCCCTAAATAACATTGATTGCCGCAATCCAACCCATGAGAGACCATCTTTTACCATTCATATCTGACATCCATGCATGTGTCACACCAGAGTAGGGCAGCACTGGCTGCACATTAGAGGTTTGGTCTGGAAGTCATTGAAAGTTCATGAAACATTTCGTGAAAGAAAGATATAAACACAGTCCCAGCCTCCTTAGAATGGGCAGTGGATCCCATTTGGTTATCCACCAATAATTTGACTATGAAAGGGCCCTGCAGAATGCATCCACGCTGCAAAGGCCTGTTACCCATAGAGGCAGTAATGAACCATGTTGTGATTAAACTATCTTAACTTGTCATATTCCTTATCCACCAGGACTCGACCACATTTAGATGACCTTGTCCACCACCAGAGTCAATAGAGGGGTAGGCGAAATACAGGCTCCAGTCATTACGAAGACAAACTCTCACTTTCTTATATAACAAAAGGAGGAACAAGTCCCCCAGACTCCTACTATTATGTTGCACAGTTGGTATTTTACAAAGAAACGCCCAGAGAACCCTTTCGAAAATACCAGCGTGTGCAGCCAATGCTGGGTCTCAGTATTAGCAATCAATGCAACCATTTGATGTGTGCTGCTGTTGCACATACACATGCTTGCATTCATGATATATAATGGTACCTGATGGGTAATATGATAATTCGGCCTCCTCATTCTCATCATCAGTTGTGACCCCTGCTGCTAGCCACAGAAGCAGCATGATATGATATATGATATGGCATTTATGAGGCGCCTATACACAAGTGACTTCAACTATGTGGCTATTGGAACCCAAACCTTTTCTGTGCTGGATACATAAGAACATGCACACACTTTAAAAAGACCAATCCAGGTGAACATATTGAAATTCAAAAGAAAATCAGCAATCAAAACACTGAGTATACACATAGTACCCAGTCTGACCTCCCTACTATCAGTATTGTATGACATACTTTTCATGTTGTTGTAATACATGCTCATGCCCTCACAATGACATTCAGAACATTGACAGCATATGTTTCTAATGGTCACATCTCTCAATTATCGCTAATTATTGCCCTGCCTAATTTCACCGAAAATGTATTTAAATCACATGTAGTTTTGCCAAATAGTGAATAGCAAAGCACATTTGTATATAGGGATTAAAAAACATTTAAACATAGATAAAAGGACATAAATATTTGTTTAGAGTGAGTAAAAAACAGACTGAGAGCTTTTCTAACAAATGTTTTGCTTCAATAGGATGTAGAGGATGAGGAGAGACTGAAGGAAGGGGTGGCGTGAACAGGGGAGAAAAAGTCTGACAAACATAAAAACAGGATACCTACACAAATAAAGACCCTTGGTGTAGAGGCACACCGCCAGAATCTCCTATAGCCCAGTTCATCACTGTACACAAGTATTAGTTAGGCCACGATTACATATTCACAATGATTTAATCAATTTTGAAAGGCATCAATGGCATTATCCAAAGCATAATCATTCCCTCTCATAATATGTTTGTATTTGTTTTTGCTTCAAGTACAGGGATGTCAATTTCGATCAGAAATGACATACAATAGCACATGCACATATGACAGAGGGATTATTCGTAAAGGTGCCTGTACAATGGCATAAAGCAGAGAACAAGTGATGAGCTAGTTTAGGAAGGTGTGAGCAATGTGGCACAGAAACCAGGGACAAAAGAAAAGAAAGCAAACAAAAACATTGATAAGTAACATTAACCTAGGTGGGCAAGTGTTTCCAACTAAAGAGGAGTGCTGTCCAAATATACAGCATTGCATTACTATGCAGCACTGGAGGGAATGGTGGGGTCAGGTAGTGAGAATAAGGGAGAGTGCAGGGGGTGATCCATATTTGGCAAGAAAGTGGGGTTTAATCCTGAAATGTGTACTTCTACAGGGTCATTTATATGTATGGGCACATATTTCTCATCTGTCCCTATGCAATTGCTCAGATATCCTGCTTGACCTTTGAGAATGTCAAGCACCCCTCTCTCCTACAGACTCTTTCTCACTTTGGCTTCCAGGACAATGCCGTTGCATGATTTGTCTCTGTAAAGGGGTGCTGGAAAACCACAGCGCAAGCGGAAGAGACAGGCCGGGAAATCCCACACCCAATAACGGAAACAGTCAAAGTGAATGGCAAAACCCGCTTTATTAACAAACCATACAAAGCAGGGACAGCGCACAGGTATCAAGAGCTCTCGAATGTTTCCATACAAAACAGTGAATTATAAATGAGGAAACACGTCATAGCTGATCTAATATCACAATGTTAGTTGCAAAAACCTCTGGGTTTGAAGGATTGGTTAAAGGAATTGTCTACATGTACAATGTGTAGGGGTTAGTCTTTTCATTATACATAACTGCTGGTCCACCTTGGACCACCCCCAAATTGACCCTAAATGGTCCCGGCATACACAGTCCTGATTTTAAAAAAGGTGACAGAACTAGCCCGTTAAATTACAGACCCATTGCTGTCCTGGATGTTGAGAGCAAGGTATGTGCAGCCATCTTGCGGCCGCGTCTATTTATTTATTTATTTGGTCATTTGTATAGCGCACCAAGCCCTTATGCATTTAGGCGCTTTTTCTTAATAAGATGGTTACAATAGTTGTTTACAGTGGTGATGGACTACACACGTTGCACATAACTCGCATCAGTATTCAATTTCTTACAGTAATTACCTTGGGAAACATTGCTAACACAAGTCACAGAACTTGTATGCATTATAAGAGTGTAAGTGGATGCGAGTCAGACATTTTTTTAGAGATGATGTGTAAAAAGCAAGGCTTTGAGGCTTTTACAGAAGGACCAGAGCGAGGGGTCCGCTCTTAATGCTGATGCCACAGAGTTCCAAAGTTTGGCTGTGACCACCGGGAAACTACAGCCACCGGCTTTTTGTCGTTTAAATCATGGGAAGGTGAATAGGTGTGAGTATTATGAGCTGGTAGACATCTAAACACATGGGTGAGTGAATTCTCTATTTTGGGAAAATGGCAGACTGGGTTTTGCAACAATCTGGCTACTTCACTTAATGGGTTCATGCTGAAATAGGTTCATGCTGAAATGTGTGCAGAGCCTCTCCTGGTGTGGGAAATATGTTTCTATAAACGTTGCTTCTGTCCTTTTGTCGGCTGTTTTTGATGCAGTGGACCGTAATTTACTATGGACCAAATTACATTCTTGGGGCATTATGTGGGCTGCATTTAACCACTCAGCAGAATTCCCCTCCATCACCAATCTGCACTTCAGCAGTTACCAGCAAAACAGCTGCACTGGCACTGTTGAGCACTATTGCCTTGCCTTAAAACGTTTTGCAGTCACCAAAATAATGGCTGCGCTGTCTTTGACAAGCACCTATGGGGCAAGATGAAACAGTAAACACACTGAGAAAGGTTTCTAGTGTGTTTCCTTATGCGCACCAAAGAAGAGAGTTGAAAAGCAGCACTGTTTTGCTGTTAGCTCAGAATTTCCCATTGAAAATGGAAATATTTTACATTTAAAATGATGCCACCCTGATGCCCTTTTTCATCTGTTCAACAATACACAGTCCTAATCCAGTGAGACCCAGCTATGCCCAGCCATATTCAGGTTGTGCCCCAGCTAAAGATAGCATTTTTCACCGAATAACAGGCTGTGTCAGGCAAAAATCTGTGAAATCACAAACAACTTTACTCCCACCCGTACAGAAAAACGCTTGACTTTTGCTACAAAGTTTCCCAGATAAACCTATCAAATGAAACCTTATATCTCTGTGCATATGTCAGTTTCAATGGATCTTTAATTTGACAGACGCTTGTGCATTGGAAACATTACTGGGGCATTGGAAAGATCCAGAAAATAAATGTAAGAAGGCCGCATCTGAAAGTGACATCCCAGCAGAATTCAGCACGTGTAAAAAGGGTTGCTTTTGCAAACAAGAAAAAGGTCTGTTTTAAAAGTGTTATGTTGAATAAGGTCCTGTCCTTGCCTAGAAATGTAAGGGGGGTTTTGGTTGAAATCTAATATAATGTTTTATTCCAACAGCCTTGCTTTTGCCTCAAGGGGAAAACATGCATGTGCTGCACTGGGGAACCAGTAAAACAGGTTTTAGGCCCTTGGGTTCAAATGACATTTGCTTTCTGAGAACAGAATTTACTGCCCCCCACAGGGCCAGCCCTTTGGAAACTCTGAATGGACTTAGGGGGAGAATGTAACACGCTCGTCAGACTTTCTGTCTGGGCTCTAGCCTGCTACAATAAATTCCAGGACACTTAGGTATGAAATTGCAAAAAAAACACCTCCCCTCAACTTCAACTGGGGGGCTTCAAAGCCAACTCCAGAGCAGCCTTGGAATTATGCCCCTATGTGGAAGACAATGCTGGCCATCTGGCTCAAAAGACCATTTTGATTAATAAACTTTAAGACTGTTATTTCTGTAACCAGGAAACGCTGGAATTCAAATGTTTAACAGTTTAAATGCAATTTTTGTAGCTTTCAATTAAGACGTGGTAGCCTTCACTAGCATATTGGGGATGGGAATGGCAGAAAATTGGATATTCTGAGGAAAGTGTATATGGTGCCACTTTGAAATTCAATACTAACATGCCTTATGATAATATGTACACATGTATAAAGTTATAGGGCCTCATTACGACCCTGGCGCTAATGGTTTAACGGCGCCATAAAGAGCGTTGGCACCGTTAAACCATTAGCGCCTGATTACAAGGTCCCTTAGCGGGTTGGAGGCTTTAACGCCTGCTTTTTGCAGGCGTTAAAATCCAACCCGCTAATGGACCTTGGAGCTAATTACGGCAACCGTAACTTATGGTGCCGTAATTAGCACCTTCCCCATCCACATTATGCCCTATGGGGCAAAATGGGAATGGGGAAGGGAAAATGGTGAATGGGGAATTACCGCCCCGCCAACCTTGTGATGGGGGTGGTAATTCCGCCATCCACCATGCCGGAGACCGGCATGGACCATGGTGCTAATAGCACCATGGTCCAGCGCCTGGGTCGTAATGAGGCCCCTAGTATTTTAAGTAAAATATTTCTCACTGAAAATGGAAGTTGGACTGCCATGCTCTGTGTGAAATATGTAATCTCCCTATGTAAGTTTCAAAACTGCCACAACTGTAAAAAGGAGCGATTTATGTCATAATTGATGTTTGGCAAAAATGGCTGGGGGATGGCTTTGTATCTTCTAAAACACAACCCCATTAACTGATTCCCCTCCTTCAGCCTCCTCTGCCCTTAAGGAGGAGGTGACATAACATAGGCTGACCTATCCGATTCTTAGGGGTAGGTCTAACTTAGTTCTGCCCAACAATAAATCCTGTGATGTCACCCGCATTATAAAATGGGGGGAAGCTCACAGAGACAGGCTCTCTTCTAAAATTTACAGCGCCTACGTATCTAGACATTCCAGATCCACCCTGCAGATTCCATACTCCACTCCCAGAAAAGGGATAGTTGGTTCAGGCCCTCCTATCCAGGCCAAACCACCCTTCAGAACTAACCCCGTAACAAAATCCCACTAACTCAAGGAAAAGGGGAAAACGCTGTGGCACCCTTTTGGAGAGTATCCTGTGACGAGACCGGCTTTTTGCCCCACTACTTGCATGGCACTGTGCCATGACCAGACAGGCCCAGCTGTTTTCTGCTAGGAGAGCCCTGCGGTGACCAGTGACCAGATATTCCCTTGAGTCCAGAAAACCGGTTGGCTGTCCCAAATTCCAAACTCCAGCGCTGATTGTGAGTATTACCCCATCCCATAGGAACCCATAGTATACCCCAACTTGATACCTTGTGTTTATTCCACCTTCTAAGTAATCCCATCCAGTCTCAATCCCCTGCGTATTCTGTTCCTTGATTTTCTAGTGTTAGCAAAATTCTTGCATTCATTTCCGTCTTGCATAAATCCTTAGTCATATTTTGAATAATTTAATTAATTTCCACATAAAGAGACACGCAGCGTGAAGGGGGTTAAGATGGCCGTTTAACCTGTTTCATGGGCAGCGCTATCTTCTTGATAATCTAGTTTAAGTAAAACTTGTCCTTTTTTTCCAAACCGATTTTCTCTGTTAACTGCTTTTATTTTCCCAAAACCGAATCTCCTTTCACTGTGAAAATCTCATCCAGTTATTCCGCTAGGGTCACTCTTTCACTTCTCTATTATCCCTGTGATGTGCATCTACCATCCAGCCTAAAAAACGCATTCTGATTTTGTCAATTTCATCCTGTTGTTTCCAAAATGTTTTGACATTTAAAACTGTAAAAAAAAGCAGAAAATGCAACTTTCCAATGTGTAATTTTGGCTGCACTGTGTTCTTACTTTCTTACTTTCAAGTTGATTTTTGAACTGTATGCCCTTTGTTCATACCTTGCCTTATAGTTGCTATTGTTCTTACATCGCTCATACTGTTAGAAAGCATATTTACCTCATTTATTCAACTGCACATGTAAATTAATTATGTACCAAACCTGAGTGTCCTTTATGCAATTGCAAAGGTTTTTGATTTTGTTTTTATTCTGTTTGCTGCCTAGCATTCCTGAATCCTTGCTGCTCCTTTCTATCCTCGCAAAATTCGATTAGTTGGGGTTTAAGTGAGCATTGCAGGGGGAAATCTTAACTCGGGTGCTATCTACCCGAACAGTAAAATTGCTCCTATTCATCTGTGCTTTGGATATGTTATAGCAGAGGGTCAACATGTATTTCATCCGTTTACATTGTAACGAACATCCCATTGGTGATTGCTGCCAAATATTAAAATTGTGTTTTTCTTTGAATTTAAAATAAATAAATATTGTATTACCCCCCACCGGCCTGGTTCATGGTCTGTTGTGACGCAGGGTATTTGTAAACGGGGGTGTGAGGCGGAATGGGTGCTAGCTCAATCTGAATTCTAGGAAATAAAGAAAAAGTATTCTATTGAACGCTACATCCTAGGGTAAGGGCAAGGGTCCTGGTCGGTTGTGTGACGTCCTATTGGAATCCTTAACAATTCCATCTGGCTTTTTAGGGCTAATTATTGGTCTATATGCAATACAGAAATACAAAGACACCCTGGCTCCATGATTGCTAGAGATGTATGAAGAGGCATACGAGAGAGGACAGCTACCCCAGAGCCTGTCAGAATCTGTTATAATACCTATATTAAAACCAGGGAACCTGCCTCTCGAGTGCGGCTCCTACAGACCGATCACCCTGATAAACCAGGACTCCAAGATCCTGACTGCAACCCTAGCCAATCGACTCAAACGAGTCATACCTACGCTCATGCACCCAGATCAAACGGGATATGTACCGTGGAGGAACACAACATGGAATCTGTGTAGACTCCACCATGTAGTAGACAGTACAAATCAGAGACAGGGAATCACTTGATGATATAAAGGCCTTTGATTCCATTAATTGCAACTGGCTCCTGAGCACGCTCGCCCATTTTGGGATAGGAGAGGGATTCCTGAGTTGGATAAGGCTCCTATATAGGGATCCCAGAGGAAGGGGGGAAAAAGGGTAGACACATCTCAGAGGGGTGGCAAATTTGTACGGGCACAAAGCCGGAATGCCCACTATCTCCGATGCTATAAATATTGGCAATGAAGCCATTCACGGTTTTCCTCAGGGCGGAATAAAAGGATGCTGGAATAGAAATAGACAGGGTAGTACACCACATTTTGATATACACCGACGACATGCTCCTTTATGTCAAGAACCCGCGGGTACACTTGCCGGACCTGCTAGAAGCATTGGGTGCATTCACTAGACTGTCGGGAATCACTATTAATAAGGAGAAATCTTTGCTGTCCCCCCTGGCGGACTTGAGATGGTCTACCCCTGACCAGTTGCCTAACTTAGGACTCACATGGACGTCAGACACCTTCCACTATTTAGGAGTGGACATACATCACAACACCACAGTGACGCATATGGCTTACACACAGGCGGCCCTAGACAAAATAGGGAAAGTAATGAAGTTCTGGAGGACGCTCCCACTGTGGATGATGGGGAGAGCAGCCCTACTGAAGATGACGGTACTGCCCGCCTACTATACTACTTCACTAACATCCCATACAACATTCCCGGGTCCTTTTTCAAACAACTTAACACAATGGCAAGGGAATTCCTCTGGGGTTGGGGGAGATACACAATAGCGCTGAACACTTTACAAAGGGATTATGAATGGGAGGGGGGATCAGGCTGCCGGACTTTGAACGTTATTACCTGGCGGGACAACTCCAATTTGTGGTAAGGTGGCTGGGCGATGACACATTCATTCACTGCTTTTTCAGATGGCAGTATGACAATATTAGATAAGGGAGCTCTTATGGGTAGACAAATCCTTAACCAAACCACTCCCCAATATGGTCAAATTGGGCCTGACCGGAGGGCATGGAAAACTCAAGGGACATGAGACCCCTGATCCAGGCCAATTCCCCTTGTGGGATTAGTCGACACCCGCATGGAGTCTCTAGCAACATATCGTGCACAGTGGAAAGATAAGGGAGTGGCTCAGATTGGGGACTCATGGAGAGATGGACATTGGGTGGACTTCCAGACCTTAATGGAAGAGCAGGATATACATAGAGGTCAGTTTTTATTGTATAACAGCATGGTTCGGAAGATCAGGAAGAGGTGGGAGGCCCTACACAAGGGGGAAGATAGCGAGGGGGAGCTGTATGCGTGGTATAATGTGTCGGAAGGGGGACACACAGTATCCAGAGTCTATGAACACCTCCTGGGCAGCAACAACGTGAGAGAACTGCAAGCGAGAGCCAGATGGGAGGAGGAACTCCAAAAAACCTTCACGGACGAGGAATGGCGCAGAACTCTCTGGTATGCAAAGAAAGTCTCCAGGACCATGGAATTTAGACAAATGCAGCTCTATCTCATACATAGGGCATACCTCATGTCCAAGAGAATGTCTACCATGGGAAGCAAGCAAACTCGTAGCTGCCTGCTCTGTGCGGCCGAGAAGGCAGATATGCTACACATGTTCTGGTCCTGCCTGGTGATAACTAACTTCTGGACACTTGAAAGATAGGGCGGCGGCAGGAGGGATTCAAATGCAGGCGTGGTGGCTGAAATCTTATCTACTGGGGTTGTTCCCAAGAGGCAGCAAACAAAGGACACATACGGCAAAAATGAAAGACTTAATGTGTACACTGGCAAAGTGTGCATTGAAATAGCATGGAACACAAGTACGGGCCGTCAATACAAATATGGTGGGCAGATCTGAAGAAATGGACGAAAACTGAAACATCAGTGTGGACCAGAGCGTTGCAAAGGGGTGAGGGCGAAAGTGGGGCCAAGGTACTTGCATGGAGCTCCTTCATACAAGAGCTGTTCGAAAGCAATAAAGGGCACAGCACAAAAGACCCCAGTGGGCCGGAAGAAGACTGACTAGCTGGCGGCAAAGTGGAAGAAGGACTCGCTGCAAGGAGGGAAACAAGCGGAAGTGGGTCAAGTTGGACAAGGCCAGACTCAGGGACATAAACCAAAGAGGTAGACAACATTGAGGACAGAGACGGAGGTGGCCATACCAGTGCGCCAAGAAGATGGATGACATAGTGCGGAATCCAACATGTAGTGCCAGTTGTAGTGTGATATGTGTAGGTGTTGTTGGTTGTTATGTGCTGTAAAAACCAATAAAGAGTTTAAAATAAAAAAAAATTGAGCGGCACCTGTATCTATATGATTGGAGTTGTATTGTTCAGAACATGCACTCATATCCTTCTCTACGGCACTTAGCAGGTGACCACCAAAAATCTGGGAGTTTTGGCTCCATTTCTCTCACTTTATTCTGACACGGGTACTCGATCAGCTTTCCTGCATTTTTTCTGGGGCATGATACTTACCAAGCAGATCTTGGTCAGGTAGAAAGTGTTATCCGAAGACCAAGCAACATGTCATTTTTGTATGAGGAGTGGTGAAATAGAAACGCTTGAACATCTGAATGTTTTTTGCCCATCCATCCAGGGTCTGCAGTGGAATTTCTTGGGAAGGGTTTTTGAAATGCATTCTTCTAGCCAGGATGACTTATTTTGGAATACACGCTTGCAGGTTCAATTAACTCTGTAGTAATTGCTGTCACTGGTTTTTATCAAATATTTAAATCTCTCTGTCAATTGAACTTAATATGTGTTTTTAGTGGAAATTGACCTGTTAAACGATTATGAATTGTGACAGTCATTTCTGTTACTGGTTTTATAAAATCTTTAAATCTCTCTGCAAATTGAATTGACTGTGTTTTTCTAGTGAAAATTGACCTGTTAAAGGATTGTGAATTGTGATACCTGTTTTTCATGAATTATGACTATAATGAATTTTATTGTGTGTAATTGCATGTTAAAGGTTAATGTGTTAACCAATAACAATTTGGGGGGTAATTCATAGAATTCTGCGCACAAGTGGTGAACGCGGCTGGCGCACAGTGTGTGTGTGCGACTTCCTGCGCCAGCCGCGTGCGCTAAAAATCCAAAACCATCCGTGACGCAGAGTGGTGCCGCAACCCTGCAGCAACACCAGTTACGCCCCCAACCGCTCCCCGTGCGCCATGTACAGCGCACAAATCCCGTACATGGTGAACAGGCTCACAACCTCGAAAATGCCTGTAAAACTCCCCGCGCACCCCTCCGAATACACGTACCCCGTTGCAAGGGTAGTCTCACACACGATTGGGCCTGTGTGAGCGGGGTATGTGGATTACGGGGGTTCGCGGGAAGTTTCACACGAGATTGGGCCTGTGCGAGCGGGGTATGTGGATAACTGGGGTGCGCGGGAACTTTCAGACGCGATTTGGCCTGTGCGAGCGGGGTACGTGGATAACTGGGGTGTGCGGGAAGTCTCACACGCAAATGGGCCTGTGCAAGCGGGGTACGTGGATAACTGGGGTGCGTGGGAAGTTTCACACGCGATTGGGCCTGTGCGAGTGGGGTATGTGGATAACTGGGGTGCGCGGGAAGTCTCACACGCGTTTGGGCCTGTGTGAGTGGGGTACGTGGATTACTGGGGTGCGCGGGAAGTTTCACACGCGATTGGCCCTGTGCGAGCGGGTGTCAGGTCCATATCTTGGGTCTTCTTGCAGGAGTGATGCTGGCCCACCAGACCCCCTTGATATGCCTGATCAATAGTTCATAAAATATAAAACTACCAAACTGGCAAACCCAAGGGGAAAGGGGAATGGAGAACAAAACAAAGGCAGATCTTCACTGGCTCCCAGATAAATAGACACTGCAAGATGATTACTTCACTGAAGCTTGATAGATTGATGATTCATCAGTGTGATATGGTGTCTGTGAAAATCTAAACATAAGAATACACAGATTAAAATTACTCTATTCCATTTGTATTACCTTCTCTAACTAATGATATAATTTTAACTTATAGACAAATACTTGCTGCCTATGCTAGATTGCTGATAGGCATGATAAGCTTCAACATACTCTTCTTATTTTCTTCTTGTATTTTTTATATGTAGTATTCAGTATTATTCTTTGAGTATTAAATACTTGAGTATTTTCTTGTCTTTATACTTTGTTGAATAAGAACTATAACCAAGGATATTCAAGTCTCGCATGTTCTTTTACTTTCTTGTTCCTTATAGCAAAATTGAAGTTTTAGTAAATGTCACATAAATGTTTGCTTCCGTAAGTGCATTAATAAAAGAACAAAAATTAACTAAAAGTATTAAGTTCTTTACTTGAGTTTATTGATGCTCAGCAGATAAATGACTGACTCTGCAAACTGGAAAATGCCTTACTGTAAAACTGAAGTACGTGACGCTCCGCGCATTCAGGATGGAGAAGAATTGAGGTATTCCGTGGACTCAGCGCACTGGAAACTTCGTTGCAGCAAATCAAATGTACGCGCCGCTACGCGCATATAGGACGAAGGAGTCTGAAGCCCACGAAGCCGTCGCAATATATAATATAAACAAACTATGAGTCACTAAGGACCGCAGCTCAATGAAACAACGCACTACGCAACCCGGAAACAAAGGATTCCAAAAATGAATGCACGCACGCAACTCACGCTAGTGGGTTCTTTTCTTTAACTAACATTCAATTGAATGAAAGCGCGAGCAAAATGAAAACAATTACTTCACAACGAGTTACATAACGCGTATTTCATACACAAATAAATAAACTGGGTAAATATTAAAACTCGCTCACAATATTATAAATAGCAACTGAAACAAAACAAACATTTTTCAATTGCGCATATACATGCAACCACGAAGAAAAAAAAAATGAAACGTTACGTTCATACAGATTCTAAAAAATGTCGTGGACAGTTGAATCAAAAATAACATTCCATCAAATGCGGATAAACAGTTTTCTTAAATAGTTCTTAAAGAAATAACTTCTTGAAATATTCAAAGATTAAGAACTTTTCACTTCAAACACTTAGCTTGCTTCATCTGTAATTGTTCTTGTAAATTGGTTACTTCTTTTTTTAATTCTTTTCTGTAATATCTTCACTCAAGATTTTCTTTTAAAAAGACTACTGAACTATGGATATTGAATTTTTATCAGAGCCATAAGAGACAACAACCTTCCTCTAAAGTAACTGGAATGAAAGGCAGTTTAGAATCTTGGTGAAAGTTCCAAACTACCTCACAGCACTTTTCCTCCAATCACTGTTGTGAATTGGACCCTCCATCTTTGCTTGGGAAATTAGTTACTTCCTGAATAGTTTAACATTAAGGAAACTTATGTAAATAATAAGATATTAAATTCAGAACCAACACCCAAACATCACTCAAACATCACTTAACATTATATATGTGATGATGAAATCTTCTAAATGAAAGTCTTCTAGTGTAATGTTTCTTTGATAATGTGGAAATGTGCTATGGAATCCTGACAGTGGGGTACGTGGATTTCTGGGGTGTGCGGGAAGTTTAACACGCAATTGGCCCTGTGAGGGGTATGCGGATTACTGGGGTGCGCGGGAAGTTTCACACGCGATTGGCCCTGTGCGAGCAGGGTACGTGGATCACTGGGGTGCGCGGGAAGTTTAACACGCGATTGGCCCTGTGCGAGAGGGGTACGTAGATTACTAGGGTGCGCGGGAAGTTTCACATGCGATTGGCCCTGTGCGAGCGGGGTACGTGGATAACGCGGTATGGGGGAAGTTCCACACATGCTTTCGCTGTCAGAGCGGGGTACGTGTATCCAGGGGGATGCGCGGGGAGTCCCACACGTCAATTGGCAGTGTGGGTTCTCAGAGGTGTGCCCTCTACACCCTCCACAGACCCTGCAGGCAAACCACACCACAGGGGACTACCCAGCACCCCTGGTCATGTCCCGCAGGCAGTCCATCCACCATGGGCATGCCCCCAGCCAGGCCCCATGTCACCTTGTACTAGTGACCACCAACTCATGTCCCCCAACACCCCCACCCCCCAGCAGTGATGGGCATCTGCTAGCAGGCCCCCACTCATGACCCCCTGCACCCCCACTCCCCAGCAGTGAGGGCCACCTGTCATCAGGCCCCCACTCATGTCCCACTCATGTCCCCCAGCACCCCCACCCCCAGCAGTGATCGGCACCGGCCAGCAGGCCCCCACTCATGTCCCCCTGCACCCCCACCCCCCAGCAGTGAGGGTCACCTGCCAGCAGGGCCCCACTCATGACCCCCTGCACCCCCATTCTCCAGCAATGAGGGCCACCTGTCAGCAGGCCCCCACTCATGTCCCACTCATGTCCCCCAGCACCCTCACCCCCAGCAGTGAGGGGCACCTGCCAGCAGTCCCCCACTCATGTCCCCCTTCACCCCCACCCCCCAGCAGTGAGGGTCACCTGCCAGCAGGGCCCCACTCATGTCCCCCAGCACCCCCACCCCGCAGCAGTGAGGGGCACCTGCCAGCAGGCCCCGACACATGTCCCCCTGCACCCCCACCCCCCAGCAGTGAGGGGCACCTGCCAGCAGGCCCCCACAAATGTCCCACTCATGTCCCCCTGCACCCCCACCCCCCAGCAGTGAGAGTCACCAGCCAGCAGGCCCCCACTCATGTCCCCCAGCACTCCCATCCCCCAGCAGTGAGGGGCACCTGCCAGCAGGCCCCCACTCATGTCCCCCTGCACCCCCACCCCCAGCAGTGAGGAGCAGCTGCCAGCAGGCCCCCACTCATGTCCCACTCATGTCCCCCTGCACCCCCACCCCCCAGCAGTGAGAGTCACCAGCCAGCAGGCCCCCACTCATGTCCCCCAGCACTCCCATCCCCCAGCAGTGAGGGGCACCTGCCAGCAGACCCCTACTCATGTCCACCTGCACCCCCACCCCCCAGCAGTGAGGGTCACCTGCCAGAAGGCCCCCACTCATGTCCCCCAGCACCCCCACCCCCCAGCAGTGATGGACACCTGCCAGCAGGTCCCCACTCATGTCCCCCAGTACCCCCACCCCCCCAGTGAGGGGCACCTGCCAGCAGGCCCCCACTCATGTCCCACTCATGTCCCCCTGCACCCCCACCCCCCAGCAGTGAGGGGCACCTGCCAGCAGACCCCTACTCATGTCCCCCTGCACCCCCACCCCCCAATTTTCAAGGGTCCATGAGCCCAACGAAACAAATGAAACCTATCTAATAACCTACCTAACAAAACAACTATATACAAAAGTGTGGTGCATAGTCCAAAAGCCCCAAAATAAAAATAAAAAAGGAAACCTAACACTATAAACTATTTACAATGGCGACGGGCAAGTCCTGCAGCTCACCCAGTGATGTTTTCGGCCAGGGCATCATCGAACTCCATGTCTATTTGCTGGCCTGAGGTCTCGCAGGGAGGCACTCATGTCTGTTCCAACTCCCTGCGAGTCGCCTCGAGGCACTCTGCCCGCCTCAATGACCGACGCATGGAGAACTCCGCCCTGACCATGGTGAGCTGCGCCTCTTCCGCCCACCGCCGCTCCGCACCTATACGCTGGCCCAACCGCAGCCACACGGAAGACACACCCATTCCAGGGTCCTCCTGCCCTCTGGCCGATGCCTGCCCCCTGATGTCCATGGCCCCAAGCCATCATTGCTCCCACCTAAGCCTGCTCCTGCTGCTGCTGCTGCTGTCCATGTACCTTGTCCGATGATGCCTGCACATCCTCCATCAGCTGGTCTCCAGTTGTGGTGTCCACCCCTGCTGGACCGCCGACTCCCGACTGTGGCAGGGATGGGAGCTCCACCAAGCTGTCTGTGTTGGTCAGGCCAGGTCCACAGGGGGCCCTTGTGGAATATGGGCCAAAAGACGGCAGGGAGAACGACTGGCGCATAGTCTCCACAGAGGAGGAGAGGTCTGCCAGAGTTTGTGTCACATGTAGGATCCCACCGACCAGGGCCCCTCCCAACAGTGCCATGTCGCGACACTGCTGTTTGTGATGGCTTGCGTTCTCCGCCCAGGAAGAATGCACGTCATCACGAATGTCATGCGTGCGCAACATGACACCAATCAGGACGGAGCCCATACATTCATGGGACCCCTCATCCGCAGGTAGTGGAGAGGCAGATGACATGGCACTCTCCCCTACCTGCGGACGGGCCTGGGACGGGGAATCCCTGCTGGTGCATGGTGGTGCAGTCACAGGGTTAAGGACAGCGACATGCACAGGCCCCTCCGCAGTGACCTGTGCTGCCTCCTGACCCTGGCCCTGGACTGCACCACTTGCACCAGTGGTACTACCCCACCAGGCCCCATGTGCGGCTCACCACCAACGGTGTGGAGACCACCAACTTGGATGTCTCCACACCGTCTTCCGCCATTGCAGGCCCCATGTGGGGGCTCACCCGGCCCTTCCGCCACAGCCGTAGTGGCAGATGCAGCACCAGCCCCCTCGCTCCTGGATGATGGCAAGTCCTGGGAGGGTGGCTGGGTCTTGCGTCGCCGCCCGGTGGAGGCATCCCCGCTTCTTGGCTCCACAGCGACGTCTCCGCCCTCTTCTTCACTTGACGCTGCGTAGAGGGAGACATAGAACACAAGCATCAGGGTACAGTACAATATTCCCCTAGACAGGAAGCAATAACACATGAGTGGCACTGTCAAAGTCACTTCCATCCTGTCCCTCCATGACACATGGGTGAATGCATGCAACACACATGCAGAAACAGGCACGGCGCCTGCAATAAACATCAGCATCCATGTACAAGGGCCTCTATTAACCCAAATGTTGCCTTCAAACTCACATGCATCATGGCTCACACTGATCCCATGCACACACATCACCGGAGGGTCATGGATCATGGCTTGTACACCACAGACACAGTGGATGGACACAGTGCATACAACGGTGACCGCACTGCATGAGTGAATGTACACATCATCACGGACATGTGTCATGCATCTATGGCATTTCAAAGTCACACACACACACTTCTCAGACACACACACATGTGCACCATACATGTACATGACAGCAGCACCCATCCCTCACACCCCCTCCATGTCCAATAACAGAGACTGGCATGCTTTCATGTGTGCATTTGGCATACAGCTCCCAATGTTGCATTGTAACACATGCACCAACCATGTGGTTCACACATTATTGGTCCCACATGCATGACCATGATGTCCCTGCACACACACACATGCATACATGGCCTATGTCACACATACAAGCAAGTATCAGACCACCAGTACACTGCAACATGCCCTGTCTCACAAAGCAATGCTTGGCCACTTACCGCTCAACTCCAGACGGGTCTTCCTCTGATCAGGATCTGGGCATGGAGTGCTCTGCATACGCATTCCAGGACCCTCATCTGCATGTCACTCATGCTGACCCGGCCCCCCTCCGCAAGGCGCCGGGCCTTGTAGAGGGTCCTGTACCTGAAGTCCTCCCAGCGCTTCTTGATGTGCTTGATGTCACGGGTTGCCAACCCCTCCGCGTTGATGGCAACCACTACGTCATCCCAGATCCTCTCCCGTCCTTCCTTGTTGGCGCGTGATGTTCTGGAAGAGGGCATCAAAATGCCCCAGGACATGCTCCACCAGGACACCAACTTTCTTCACACTGAAGCTGGTGGCCCTCTGCCTCTCTGGCTGGGGGTCGCCAGTGGTCTCAGGTGGTGTTTGCCCCGACATGGCGACCCCCAAGGCAGGCATGGGTGGGCAACTGGGTCCTGGGGCTGGGCTGTGGAGCGATGGTATCCCAATCGGGAGTCTTCTGTTCCAGCAGGGGTGGACACAGCAACTGCAACCCTGGCTGACGTGCAGGCACCAAATAGCAGGGCACGTGGGCAGCAGGCAGGCAGGCAGCAGCAGATGGCAGGTGAGAGCATGCTCGGGGCTCTGGGGGGCAGTAATTCGGCCTTCTGGGCTGGAGCGTGGTCTTCTGTGTGTTGTTGCGTGTGTCCAGCTTGATACGGAGTGATTTGGCATGTGAAAATCTTGCACGTCTGCGTGTAATTCGAGGAAAGGCCCTTAGCGCATAAGCCGTCTGTGACGTTACGCGCGCGGGCCTTTCCCTCGTGACGTGGGCATAGTGGTTCAGGGCGCATGAAAAAACTGCACGTCCGTGTGTGAATGCGTGTAATCTGAGGAAAGGGCCTACACGTCTGTGACGTGACGCGGAAGGGCGTTTTCCTCAACACGGGTGCATGTTCATCGTACACATGCAAAAACTGCACGTCCGAGTGTCAGCTCGTGTAATTGGAGGAAAGGGCCTTAGCGCGTACACGCGTAAGTGACGTTGTACATGTAGGCCGGTTTAAAAGGTACGTGTAGGACGCCATTTCCTTGTACGTGCTTTTCGTGTAGAGCGAGTGGGTGAATTCTGTACTTCTTGTCGGTTCACACGCGATTACTTCACAGCGTTTCAAGTTCGTACTCCCTGTTACCTCTGACAGCGTTCATTTTTTTTGTTGGGCCTGTTTCCTCAAACAGCGTTCACTTCTTCTTTTGTCCTGTCTCCTCAGACAACATACAATTCTTCTTTTGGCAGGGGTATTGCCAACGCGCACACGTGCATCATTTTCATGTTCTTTTTCCGGTGAGTCACGCACGTATTTACCAACTGTGCATGCCCCGTGTGTTGCGTACCCCTTCAGAGGTCATTGTAGGCTGCATGTGACACGCGTAGGCTTATTTTTGTGTTTCTGGGTGCCACAGCGTAGTGCGGGTTCATTTTTCCACGCACGTGGTCTACGAGGGGTTGCGTGCACGTTATTTTTTGTTTTTGGGGTGCCTGTGCGTTGTGTGACCCGTCATCTTCCCCCAGGGGTCACAGACAGCCTTGCTAGAGCACTAGGGTACAAATTCCATCTAGTACCCTACCCCTTTCACCCCCAATTGCCCAGGACAATCGTTTACTGCTACTCCCATACGCACAACAACATCAGTGCCATGGTTGGGAGGCGACCAAGCGGTAAGGGAGGCAAAGGTGGCCGACCTCCAAAAGGTGGGCATGGTGGGTGCAGTAGGGGACGTGGCCAGGATTTGCAGGGTGCCACTAGACCCCCATGTGTGGAGGAGCAATCAGGGATGCCCATGCCCTTCCATCGTTGTGGGAAACGTAGCTGACACCATCCCAGCTCAGCCCTTGTTGGGCCAGCTATTGTGGCACCTGAACCGGCACAGGATGACTCCCAGCCTGGCTTCCAGGTTAGCAAGTCTACGCCACATGTGGTGGTGCAAGTTGGTGTCACGAGGCCACGTGGATCTGGGGCAGCTATGTCATCTGCTGCCCCAAGTAGGCAGGGTGGGGAGGCTACAGGGGCAGCTGCAACTCTATCCACCCCAGCTCTGAATCTCCCAGCTGGGACAGTGTCGGTCCCGGTCCATAAAACAGACGTTGCCCCTGCCAACATCACCCTGCAGCCAATGCCTGCACCAAGACCTATGGTCATTGTGCATTCGCACACTCCTAGTACCCAGTCTACCGGCGCTTCGGCCCCTACTGACCAGAGCGGCGTAAGCCACTCAGGATCCACACCACCTTCGAAATGGAGGAAGAAGGGTGCTCTAGCACTACAGGCTGAGACCCCAGACACGGCTACACACTCAGGCACATCGAGGAAGCCTAGCTTTAATGATGCCGAACTTGATGCACTAGTGGCCTATGTGTCGGCACATAGCCGCCAAATGGTGGTGACTGCAGGGTGCAAGACCACACCTGGTCAACGTAAGGCACACTGGCAGACCATCGCGGACATCATTAGTGCCCTTGGATTTGTGAGGCGCTCAGCTGATGATTGCTACAAGCAGTGGAATGACCTGAAACGCAGAGCAAAGAACAAGCTGGCCTCAAATCATGATTCTACTCTGGTGACTGGCGGTGGGTCTCCACAAGAGGACAACCAACTCACTGAACATGAGTCTGTTGCTGGAACCTTGGTCACAGAGGAACAGATCCAAGGCGTGGGAGACCTACCATATTACGACGCATTGTCCGGTGAGTGCCCATGCATGTGTGTGTAATCCATGTGTATGTTGTATGGGTGATGGGTTCTGATTGAGTGCCAGGTGAGGGTGTGTGCACCTGTGTGATATGGGTCACCCATGTGCTCTTGGATTTGGGTATGACAGTATCCCTTCTGCCCACAGTAGCCATTTAGAGCCACATTACTGCAGTTGCCCTTGAACTGTCATCTTGCAACAACATTGTTCAGAATTTTTCAGTGTTCATTCAGGCTGATTGTTTTAATTCTCCCACTTTTGCAACGCATTTTTCAGCCCTATTGTCACATAAGTGACATGCTTCTGTCAGTGATTACACCCCACATTGTCCCACATTTGTTACCTTGTTATGTGAATGATTAGACCATTCAGGCTGATTGAGTATTGCCCTGCTCACATTGATTTTTGATGCCTGTTTGTATGTGGTACATGATAGTTGTTTCCTGTGAAGTTTAAGTGACCAACCATTGATGTGTACATCTGCCTGCAATCACTGTATTCTTGTACGCTGGATGTGTTGCAGTGAGTGGCACATGCATATTTTGTCACACCATGTAGCATTTTTCATCTCGTCATGTCCATCTCACATAGATGGCTGACAGTACTCATTCACTGACATATGGCTGTAATTGTGAAATGTACCATGGCTATGCTACATGCCATCTGTGTGCTGGCATGTGTCATGTATGTGTATTGGACATGCCACTCACAGGCTAATGTGTGATGCCAGTGCTATCCAGCATACAGCAAATGTGTTGCTTTTCCATCTTGGTGTCATCAGTGTCTGCTTTTTGCCTCCCCTTCCAACTCAGTGACAGTGCATGCATGCCAGGGTTATAGTCATGTGGGACATGTGTAAATCATGTACTGGATCTCCGGCTTGTCAGGCCTATGTGTGTGCTATGGTGATAATGCCTGTTTCCATGTTTTGTCTTTCATGTTTTGCAGGTAATGACACACGTGATGCTGTTGAGGTTGAGGAAATGGTGCAGACCCAGGAGGAATCTTAGGCACGACCGAGCACCAGTGGGGGATGTGGTGTGGTGCAGACCATACTGTCCAGGGGTGTCTCTGGGTGCACCTCCCCAGACCTCTATTCAGGTGCTGAATCGGATGATGAGACTTATGTTCCGTCGCAGGTGAGTGTTTCTGGCAGGGATTCTGTTCTGTCGAACCCACCTGCACCAGGGGTAGAACCCTCTATGGGGATGGGGATTGTTGGTAAATCCGCCCTTGGCGGTTATGGATGCATGGTCACACTCCACAACAGCTGATCCTGTTCCTGGGCCAGCAGATCAGAGGGGGAGTGCAATCCTGCAGCCTCAGGCACTGCCAGCACAGCAAGGTGCAGATTGCCTTGCCCCAAACAGGTGTGGTGCCCGCTGATGCGGTGGCCGTACGCCACCAGGCAATACTGTATGGGAAAACTCCATGTACGGTATGGCAACCCAACAGGAAGCATCAGTTGAAATGATGGCTCAGGCAATGGAGAGGGTGGCCACTTCCATTATCCCCCCTGAAAGGCAGATGGAGCAACAATAGCAGGCAACAGACTCCATTTGCAATCACACAGGGAAGACATGTTGGCGTCCAACAGGGACCAACGGGCGGCACTGCGGACTCTGCGGGAAGCCATTTCTATAGAGTAACAGGGCCACAGGGAAGCCCTGAGGGTAGAGCTCCATAACCTCAGGGAGACTCTTGTTGAACTTGAGGCTTCCACAAATTTGAGGACAGAACAGCAACTGGAGTGGCTCACACGTTCGTTCTCAGCTGAGCTGCAGGCAACTCAGGAGGAGATCCGGGCATCACGAGAGGCCATGCGTGCAGAAATGCAGGCAACCCATCAGGTGCTGCATGGGGATCTCTGTACTATCATCCTCCAGAATGAGACCTTCCACACCTGCATGCTTGCTGCCATGGAGGACCATACCAGGGCTTTGCGTGGGCTGCCTCCCATAGCACCACCACCTCCTGATGCAGCAGCAGAGGGTGATGAGAGAGACAGCAGCACTTCTCCCACAGTAGCATAGCCGTGCAGGCCATGAGCCCATTGAGGTGTTTTTTTTTCTTGCAACATCCACACAGGTGGGTGTTTGTGTGCACCCTCTCCTCGGACCTCCTCGGTGCCCCCCCCATCGCCCCCACACAGCCATTTTTTATTTTTATTTATTTTTATTTTTTTACAGTGTGTTGCCTTGTGTGGCTCCCGTGCTCATCCACTGTGTATTCCGGCTGGGCACATGCAGGCTTGTGCTGTGTTTGGGTTACATGCTTGGGTTCCTGACACACACCCCTCCGTATTCCCATTTCCATGGGCTTGCAAAGGGTGTGACCAAGTGACAGTGACTTACACAGTGACATTGGGCTCCCAGGAGCTGTGTGGGCAGTCTGTAGTCATAACTGTGTGGACATCCCTAGTGGGGTTTGTTTTTGTATTGAACACTGCATGGTGTATTGATATGTGCTTGTGCATCCATGTCTTCCTCTTTATCCGCAGGTACCTTCTTCATGTCTTCACAAGGCCATCTCCTTTGCAGATGCAGTTCATGTTGTATGCAGTACACTGACACATTTGCCTGACAGCAAGAAGGGGTCGATGTGCTGGCTTATTGAGGTTGTGTGACTTACATTACTTTGAGTTTGTACTGTCATATTTTGGCAATGTTTCATGCTGTGTTGCTGTATTGTGTTGCTGGTAAATATTTGGTCAAGTGTGTTGTTTGTTATTGATTACTGGGAGCATATTGTCTGTGGCCTGTTTCCATTTGGGACAGTGCACTTTGTGACACTTGTGTCATGTGTTGTGCATTCCTTTGTTTGCTTTCGCATTGCAGGACATGCCATGGTGTGTTGGGTGGTGGAGATGGGGAGGGGTTGGGTAACATGGTGCTATTTTCATGTTGTATTTTGCAAGGGGGTAGTCATTCATGCAGCATAAATGTGTGTCTTTTTGTGACACAGCATTGGTTGTCTTTGGGTAGGTAGGGATGCACACAATGTAACACTTCCAGGTGACCAATCTCAGGGTGGTATGGTTGTGACAGTTGACTGTCCCTTATGTCATCATCATTGATTGTCAGCTGGTATGTGCCAGGGCTGTGTGCAATCCACAGGGGTGTGATTTTAGGTGAAGTAATTAGCCACCAGCTGCGCACGGGCTGCCTGACCACGTGCCCTTTCCCCTCCCATGCACAGCGGGCGTGCTTGTGGTTGGGGATGTGGGGGCACCACCATGTCCACCGGCAGGCCCCGGCATGTTGCAAAGTTTTGCAGGACACATGCTGCCACTATGATCCTGCACACTACTGGGGGCGCGTATAGCAGCTGCCCATCAGAGCGGTCAAGGGAGAGAAAGCATGACTTGAGCACTCCGAATGTGCGCTCCACTATGCCCCGGGTTGCAATATGGGCTGTGTTGTATCTTACCTCGGGTGGTGTGGTGGGGTTCTGAATTGGCATCATCATGTGGGTGCTCAGAGGGTAGGCACTGTCCCCTGGGGAGGTGATGATGGGTATCATTAGTGGGGTTGTGACATTACTCAGTTTCTGACATGCATGCATGTGCAGGGGCATTTATACTCACCAAGCAGCCATGTATCGCCATGCCGCCCAGCTTCTAGGTCCCGGTTTAGGGTTGACATTCTGTAAATGGAACTGTCATGGGTGGACCCTGGATAGTTGGCATATACTGAGGTGATGATTCCATTAGCATCACATACTACCTGCACGTTGATGGAATGCCATTGCTTGCGGTTTCTGTAGATGTGCTCAGTTTCCTTGGGAGGACGTAGCGCCACATGGGTGCAGTCAATGGCACCTAGCACTTTGGGGAAGTGTGCCACCCCATAAAAATCCTGGACAACAGCCTGCCTTTCTGCAGGTGTTCTGGGCAGGTATAACTGCCTGCGGACTGATGGGCGTGCAGTCATGATGGCCAACACCTGGTGGAGGCAGCATGACTGCGTGGCCTGTGACACCCCCCACACTATGGCACTTGTCCGCTGTAATGAACCATTGGCCAAGAAGTGCAGTTTATTGAGCACCTTTTCCAAGGGGCTCAGTGCTTGGGAGCACAGGGTGGGTGATGTGAGGGCATCCTCCCACTCACTCACCAGGTCGAGTATTATGTGAGGTGGAAACCTGTACCTCCCATACACCTGGTCATTAGGCATCCCAAAAAGGCTGGTTCTGGGTGTAAAAATTCTGGCCCTGACTATCCTCCTCCTCCTGCGTTATCTCACGACCGCTGCTGCGAGGAACGGTATATTCATCTTAGCGTCTGAGCTTGTTTGTTGTTTGCGCGCACTTTTATGCTGCGCAGGTCCACGTACGCCTGCTTCCTGCTAGCGTACGTGTTTCCGGATTAGCACGTCTTTTTTGGTGCACGCGTTAGCCCCTTTCGATTCCATGAATACGTGTTGTGGGTACGCATGTGGGCGTTCCGCGCATTTGCCTCCTGTACTTCCCCCGTGACGCCCACATTTTCACGCATTGTTCCCCATTCTGCGTGTTATGCCCTGTGTTACGCCTACTTTTGTTGTGTGCGCTGCGCTATGTGCGCTTTCTCTGTGCGTGTAGCGCACGCTGTTTGAAGACGTGTGCGCCAGTGTTGCCATGCAGGAGTTTAGCGCACAAACATGGATTTACATGCGCACAGACTTCCATGAATCGCTGTGCGTGGGTTTCGCTGCGAATTTCGCACTTGCGCTGCGATTCGCACGCTTTCGCACGCTTGCACGGAAATTTTCAGCGCACATTAATTCCATGAATCGGCCTGTAAAAATAAAATAAAAATAAAATAAAGGTAAGAAAGACATCATCTCAGCAACAGGTAATTGGCTAATGCAATATGTACTAGGCGGCATCACATTGAGATTTCTTATTGGTTAGTGTCTCACCATCCTTGGACATTTAGCAGGTCATCAGTTATCAGATTTTCGAACTGGATTTTCAGGTGAGCATTTCAGCCCTCTCCTCCCCTCATCCTCAGACCCCCTTTTGCTGTCCTTTTTCCTCCCCCTCTGTTTTTACTCCCCCCGACCCACTTTTGCTACCCTTTCTTCCTTTCGTGTTTTATTTTACTTTTCTGCGCATTCTAGCATGCTCTCTTCCCTGCTCAGCCCCCTCCCCATCCAGTCTTTCTCCCCTGCCCATTGCCCTCCCCCATTGGCCCCCGACCTTGCTACTGCAAGGCACATCACTGTGCTGGCTTAACCTGGACTCTATTTTCGAGCTGGAGTTTCAGGTGAGCATTACGACCCCCTCCTCCCCTTATCCCCCGATCCCCTATTGCAGCCCTTTTTCCTCCCCCTCCGTTTTTATTTTCCCCTGGCCCCCTTTTGCTGGCCTTTCTTCCTTTAGTGTTTTATTTTACTTTTCTGTGTATTCTAGCACCCTCTCTCCCCTGCTCAGCACCCTCCTCTGCCAGTCTGCCCATAGCCCTCCCCCATTAGCCGCTGACCTTGCTACTGCGAGGCCCATCTCTGTGTTGGCTTCACCTGAACTCCATTTTCGAACTGGAGTTTTCAGGTGAGCATATCAACCCCCTCCTCCCCTTATTACCCGACCCCCTTTTGCTGCCCTTTTTCCTCCCCCTCCGTGTTTACTTTGCCGACCCCCTTTTGCTGCCCTTTCTTCCTTTAGTGTTTTATTTTACTTTTCTGTGTATTCTAGCATGCTCTCTCCCCTGCTCAGCCCCCTGCCCTGCTAGTCTTTCTCCCCTGCCCCTTGCCCTCCCCCGATTGGCCGCTGACCTCGCTACTGCGAGGCACATGACTCTGCTGGCTTCACCGGAACTCCATTTTCAAGCTGGAGTTTCAGGTGAGCATTTCAACCCCTTCCTTCCCTTATCCTCCAACTACCTCTTGCTGCCCTTGTCCCTCCCCCTCCACTTTTACTTTCCCACGACCCCCTTTTGCTGCCCTTTCTTCCTTTAGTGTTTTATTTTACTTTTCGGCGCATTCTAGCACGCTCTCTCCCCTACTCAGCCCCCTCCCTTGCCAGTCTTTCTCTCCTGCCCATAGCCCTCCCCAATTGGCTGCTGACCTCAGTACTGCGAGGCACATCAATCTGCTGATTAATTTCTCCGACATGCACTAGGAATTATTTCCCTGGTTTCTTACGGTTAATTTGCTGCAGCGCTCGGTGCGCATTGAGATCTCCCTTCTTTTTGCCTGATTCCGGACCGGCCTTGTTCTCTCCTCCCACCCCCCTACCTCGATTAGTTAATTGCTGCTCTTAACAGACCCTCCCAGGGCAGCCCTCTGCCCGTGCAGCCCCAGCGGCTAAGGGCGCCAAGGCAAAGGGAGGCTCCTACAGCAGAGGCTCCTGACAGTGTCTTCAGGTGTCAGCAGGGGTAGCAGCCACCCACTAACATAAACCAAGCCTAAACTACGAACTCACCCTCAATCTCTCAACGCACTGAGTTCAAGAGAAAGGACCAGAAGTGCCCCCACTTGAGTCCCAGGATGCATTGTCAAACTCCAACCACACCCCAACAATAGCCAACAATGAGGTATTTTTGCAAAGGCATAATCACATCCGCAAACCAACAATAGCATCCAATTGCAGTGCACAGACGTGCCAAACGAGGAACAGACTGCCGTCAACCAGCATCAACAGATAAGGTAGGAACAATTTTCACTGATACTAATAACCACCCAACCTTTCAACCTACCACACAGCAGCACCACCATTAAACAAATACACCATCCAATCACATACATCACACTCAGTAGGAAATCCATTGCCAGCACAAAATGTTTAAAAACATATCATATTGTGAAACCTAGGCCACTCCCCCACTATACAGGACTCTCAAATCTAGGTTTATCCCATATCTGCCTATTATATTGTGAAACCTACTGTACTGTGAAACCTAGGCCTCTGTCCCACTATACAGGATCTCAAATCTAGGTGTATCCCATATTGATTGATTGATTGATATTTTATTTCTATTGCGCTCGTACACAAGTGTTTCAGAGCGCGACAAGGCAAGGGAGGGGAACAGGGGAGAACAAAACAGCGATCTTACTAGGCCCAGTGACATTGAGGAAGCGCAAGTGCATGGGAGAGGGGGGAGGGGAAAAATGTATGGAAGGGAGGAGAGGTGGAAAGTGCGAAGCAGAGGAGAAACAGATAAATAACAATAAATAAATAATAAAGACAACAAACAGTGGTAATGCAGTCAGCAATTTGCAAGTGGTAGGTTTAAGGCAGCAGACAGGGAAGGTCCGATAAGTGCAGGAAGAAAAAGGGGGGGCTGTATGGGTACACATAAAGACCCCAGTGCAAGGGGTGGCCTGGAGGCAGTGTGGGAGGGTGACAGGATGAGCAGGTACCTGGGCCCAAAAGACAGAGGGTGGCCAGGTGCACGGTGCCAAGAGAGAACAGATCAGCAGGGGAGAAGGGGGAGCGAAGGCAGAAGAAAAGAGGAAGGTCTTGAGGTGCTTCCGGAACCGTAGATGGTTCTCCTCAAGTTTTAAAGTGGCAGGGAGGCTGTTCCAGAGGGAGGCCCCAGCCGAAGACAGAGATCTACCCCCAGCTCATTTCTTAGAAAAACGACTGACCCTGAGTGAGTTGGAGGTAGAGGAGCGAAGAGTGCGAGAGGGGAGGTATTTGCGGAGGGATAGCTGAAGGTATTTTGGACCCAGGCCCCAGAAAGCCTTGTGGACAATGCAGAGGGTTTTGAATTTAATCCTTCCATCCACTGGGAGGCAGTGAAGAGATTTCAGAGCTGGAGAGATACGATCCCAGGGCTTGAGGCCAAGGATAAGTCTCGCAGTCCTGTTCTAGATTAGTTGCAGAGGGCGGAGAGTAGACACAGGTAGATTTAGAAAGAGGCTGTTACAATAGTCCAAGCTAGAGAGAACCAGAGCTTGAGATACCATGAGCTTCTGGGGGAAGGAGAGGAAAGGCAGAGTACCTCTGAGGAGGTGCAGTCGGAAATTTGACTTTTTAGAGACCTCAGAGATGTGGGCGGAGAAGGAAAGGGTGGAGTCAAAGATGACCCTGAGGTTCTTAGCCTCACAGGTGGGGATAGGAGGAGGGCCAAGGGAGGCCGGCCAGAGAGTGAGGGGAAAGGATGGTGAAGGTGTGCCGATGAGGAGGATCTCCATCTTGCTGGCTTTCAGACAAAGATCATTGGCGGCACACCAATCTTGAATGGCAGTTAGGCAATCAGAGATGAGAGAGGGAGAGGAGGTGGCAGAGGGCAGCCTGAAAATGAGTTGAGTGTCGTCAGCATAGCACTGGAAATTTGAGCAGAAAATGGCAATGCAGTGGGCAAGAGTTGCCAGGTATTGGTTGAAAAGCCAAGGCGAGAGGTTAGACCCCTGGGGAACACCACAGGTAGAGAGGAAGATAGATGAAAAGAAGGACCCAAGTTGGACCTGGGAGGGTCGATCTAAGAGGAAAGAGGTCAGCCAGGCCAGAGCCTGATCAGTGATACCCAGGTTTTCACAGAGACGGTTGAGCAGGATGGTATGGTTGACCGTGCTGAAGGCAGAAGAGAGATCGAGGAGGATGAGGACAGAGGGAATGTTAGAGTCAAGGTTGGTGAGCAGGTCTTCACGGATGTTTAGGAGAGCAGTTTCCATGCTTCTGGCAGCTCTGAAGCCAGACTTGTGGTCATAGAGACAGCCAACAGAATTGGAATGAAGGTTAAGCTGAGAGATGGCCAACTTTTCCAGGAGTTTGCCAAGAAAGGGGGTAATGGAAATTGGGCGATAGTTAGCTGGACAAGAAGGATCAGCTGTGGGTTTCTTGAGAAGTGGATGCACAAAGGAGTGCTTCACAGGGCAGGGGAAGGATCCAGAGGCAAAGGAGTGGTTACAAAAATCAGCAAGGGCCGGAGTGAGGGTGTCAATGTGGTCCTTGATGGTTTTAGAGGAACAGGGATGAACCTGTTTTGAAGAGGCTTTCACAGATCGGACTTGTCTAGCAACCTCGTCAGGGGTGAAAAGAGGAAAGGACGAGAAGTATGGTGGGAGGGTGGCTAAAGGAGGGTCAGCAAGTACAGATGGAGAGGGAAGAGGAGGAGTGTGGGTGGAGAGGGTGGACAGGATGCCCTGGGTTTTTTTAATGAAGTGATAGGCAAAGGCATTGCAAAGAGCCTGGGAGGCAACTGGAGGGGTAGAGACTGCAGCAGGGTTGGCCAGCTCCTTGCAGATTTTAAAGAGTTCGGCTGAGTTGTTAGATGCTGCAGAGACACGAGCTTGAATGTGAACTCTCTTCTTGGTGAGGACAGAGAGTCGGTATCTGCCTACTATATTGTGAACCCTACTGTACTGTGAAACCTAGCGCTCTCACTCACTATACAGGACTCTCAAATCTAGGTGTATCCCATATCTACCTATTATACTGTACTGTAATGTACAGTATTGTGGAACTCAGACCTCTCTCCCACTATTCAGGACTCCCAAATCTAGGAGTGTTCCCTCATACCCAAATTGGATTGAGAAACCTAGCCCTCTCTCGCACTATACATGACTCAAATCTAGGTGAATCCCCCATATCTGCCTATTATATTGTGAAACCTACTCTACTGTGAAGCCTAGGCCATATCTGCCTACTACATTGTGAAACCTACTGTATTGTGAAACCCAGGCCTCTCTCCCACTGTCTAGGAGTCTCAATCTAGGTGTGTTAGATCTGCCATTTTGTAAAACATAGGCCTCTCTCCCAGTATCTAGGATTCTCAAAGGCGAATGTGTTTGGATCTGCCTTTCTTTGAAACATAGGTCTCTCCCACTCCTCAGGAATCTCTAATTTATTTGTACTGTTCCCATGTCAGCCATGCTATGAAGCCGAGGCCCTCTTCAACTGCCTAGAAATCATAACTCTATGTAAAGCCTGCTTAATGCCTACCTCTAGACCCACTATCTGAGATCCCATAGCTCCTTAGGAATTATTCACCCTTAAACAGCTCTGTAAAACCTAGGCCTTCCTGTGAAACCCACCCGACGGCACTCACCAAGTGCAATATACTGGGTAAGTATGCAGATCCTGCTCAGACTACCACTCCAGAGAGACCATGAATAAAGAGACCAGGCCGCCCACACCGGACAAAGGATGCTGCAACCAAACTACATTGAAGCATACGTTACGTATACCTTATACCACGTCTGTGGACACAGGCCGCAGGTACGGCCAAACATCTGTGCACTGTGAATTCAGCAATGGCTATGCTGATCTGGTATAGCAGTGCACATATCCGTCCCCACTGAAACACCTGACGTACTTCAACACCTCTGCCACTAGCATACTGCGACTACCAATAAAAAGAAATTCGGTATAGCTGGGCACACATAGAATCTCCAACAATAGCACTCTATCCCAACCAACCAACGGTGCCCACCCACATGCCTGACCTTGGGCTACTTAGTGGAGGCTAGCCAGCCACCTAAGTCTTATGCTGGTGAAATTACACACAAGCATCTCCTAAACTCCTAGAACCTCCACCACACTGACGGCAGTCACTGAGGGCATTCAAACCACAAAGTGCATTGAAGCCATACAATTGGGGAAAGAGCGCTATATAAATAACCAAATACAATACAACACAATACATGAGCAAAATAGTGCTAGGTCGAGCGAAACCCAGGAACTGCCCCTTCCAAATAAATAAGACACCATCCCTTATTTCCTAGGCCACGAGCCAGGGCATCTAGATGTATGCTTATCCTTGACCGGCATCTCTGTTCTGGGAATTTGTGGGGAGTCGAGACAGGTGCCTGTCTGTGTCTGGAGCTAATGAATTGGCAGTGTCCTCCAATTAGAGGTCATGTGTAAGAAGACCATGTTTTGAATTAATGTGCTCAACTTTTACCATGATTTTAGCTAATATTAATATGAGTGTTTTTACCCTTTCTGGACACTTGAGACTTGGTTGATCCATTCCTCATGCAGTATTACGTTTCTAATTAATGGGCAACTGGTTTTCAAAGGCTGTTTGTTCTCTACTTAATCTAAAATAAACATATTTTATGCTTGGTAATCATTATCTTCTGTTCTCTTTGGAGCCATCTAAACCTCCCTTATTTAACCTTGGTGGGGGCCGAACAGCCACTGTCTGGCCTGAACGGATATGTACTTCAGTTAATTCAACAAGTTGGATCCCACTGCAGCCTCAAGGCTTATCATTAACTCCAATGCGGCTTCGCCAGCCATTTTATACAAGATGGCCACTCATTACTACGTTTAGCCAGCTGTATATGTATATAGTTCATGTTGTGTCTATGTTATGTTCTTCATGTCTATGTGGTGCAAGCAGTATTCTTCATTTCTAAATGTACGTTTGACCTAGTGGTCATGTTTCATCATGGTGAGTGCACATCTGCTTCATGTCTATTGTACTAGTGTGTATCAGTCAGCAGTGAGACCACTTGCTCTCGGCATCTTCAGTTACCGCAAGTCAATCTCTCCTATTGATTTGGGATAAGGACTGTATGGCTTCTTTAGTGCATAGCATGGCTCACCTTTACAATATATATGTGGGGAGGGGCAGTCACCATGAATAATGTATTTATTTGCCTCTCAACATTCCCCCTCTGGTTAAGTCCTATGGCCTTCCCCCAATAAGATATCTTGGGTGTCCATATCTTGCTCACCCCCCTTCAGGTCGCCTACATTTTTATGTGTTCATCCACACTCCAGGTCATATAGCAGCACTCCCCATCTGTTTAGCAGAATACCCACTATGCCACTTAATTATGAGGGTCTCATGGACAACAACATTTTGACCATGCAGTGACAATAGGACTTTGTTTCACGTGGATATTAGGTAAGTCATCGGTTTGTGTGTATTTGTGTATTGTAGTGTTTAAGTTTATCACTAGTTTCACTTCTACTACTTTCTTGTATTGATTTATGGCTATTCTCAGGATGAAAAATCCTAGTAATACTAGTACTGGTATGGTGATTAGTATTTTGAATGCATTAGCCAGCCAGGAGGGGATCCAGGAGAACAGATAAGACAGCTATCATCATTCAATATATCTTCCACCACCTCTGTCATTTTGGTGTGCAAATCTGTTAACAGAGTTATGGTCTCTGTGAGTGTCCGGTTTTCTTCATTGTGGGCAGGTTCAAGTCAAGGACATTCCTGTTCTGGAGGGTCATACGCCCGATGGCTTTCAATTCCTCCCTTATGGCATTGACCCCTTTCACTGTTGTATTGATTGTTTGCAGCTGTCTGTAAACCAGGGAGAAACATGGCTGAGAGAACCATCATTGTCATACTGTCATCTGAGATATCATAATATGCATTCATTGAATCAGTTGAAAAATAATGTTCCCTCTCAAGGCATTTGAGGGTAAGGAATCTCTTCTTCCTTAATGTGTATCCATTTTAGGGAAGTTGGGAGTTTGTACATCGTGTCGAGGTACTACCAGAGCGGATTTGTTTATTAGCATTATGGGACACAACCTTCCCCAACCCTCCCCATTTTGGGGTCCAATGCTTTGGATTCACAAGCCCAATAGTGATCCATTAATACTGCCGTTCCTGTATTCACGCCTGTATTCATGCCTGGTACATCAAAGATACACTCCGTATTTTTTCCCAACATTTATTGTATCATTATTTTGGGATCATATGGTAGCATTTCACAGGTGATTTATCTGCACTGGTGTCTCCTCATCGTCAACCCATGTGAGTAGTTTTGTGATTTTGGTCCACTGGTCAAGGTACTGTTTATTTGCATTTACCATGACCTCTTCCCATTATTCTAGCAGTTCTAGTGCCTTGCAAACCACTAGTTCATCTGTCCACCCGTAATGTGTAAGTACAGTTCCTTTTATTTGTAACTGACCTCTTATCCAACATCCAGTCAGTCAATCATTGTTTATTTGACTAACACCATTAAAATACATCATAAATAAAAATTAAATACACAAAACAATTATACACCTAGCAAAAAACAACAAAAAATAAAGAAACAAAAACAAAAACTGTCTTATCAGCAGATACACCAATACCTCCCCAAGGATTCTTTCACAAATTGATGAATATCAAACATAGCATCCTGATCTATTCAATGAATCATTAAAAACAACACATCCTTGCAACTTCTAATGTTGTTCTTTAAGAACTTTGGTCTTAACCATGTTTTTCTTAAACCTATATCCATGTAAAATACAAACATAAAATGTACAAGATCCCCGGGCATTCCCATCCCACATGGGCATTTCTTATCCAGTTCTAGCCACGGGGTTCTGGTATGCACCGGTAAAACATTTAGCCTGATCATTAAAACAGTACTCCTACACTCATGGGAATATATCTTAGTAATAACATTTTTGAGATGCCGTTACATAACAACTCTCCCTGTACAGGTTTATCAGCCGAAGCCTTCGGAAATATTATATTACTAATGTATTGTTCCATTCCTCTTTTTCAGCACAGTCTAAGACCAGCCTTCTCCTTTTCCATTCAATCTACGCAGATGCTCTGTATCACGCAGACCTAACTTTTCCAGCACCCTCTGGAAGCTATTGATATTTCTCCTTCATCAAGCAACTACAGAATTCCACTAGGGCATTCTTGATATTGTTGTTCATAGAATATTCAAAGTGCATTTTCAGATATAACTGAATGAAACAGATGCAGGCCTGGCATCTCATAGTAGGGACCCCAAGCTTGTGTCACAGAGCATCCCCTGATGTTGCGGGAGATAACCCCACCAGCTTTCATTAGGAGGGATGCTGCACCACCTCTAATTTTAAGCAAGAGGCAAAACCCCATAACTCACCTCCATATAGCATAGCTGTAATTATCTTTTGATTCAATACTTCAATGCACTTATCCAACCTTTTCCCCCATACAGATAATAACATCTCTGAAGCCCTCTCAGACTTGCTTCCATCCACTTGTCTGCCAAGGTCACCAGAGCGGACCATCTTCCTTCGAGAAAACCCCAGCCAGATATGTGCATGCAGATACCAATTCTATATTTTCTTGGTTAATGCACCACCTGCCCCTTGATTTGCCTCTTCCAAAGACCATAATCATTGTTTTGGGAGGTCTAGTATCAGGTTGTGCTTTTTAAGAAAATTGACTGCATACAGCATACAGCAGACTCTGCTCTAGCCCCCCTTCTGTTAAATCTATCAATGCTGTGTCATCGGCATAAAGCAGGGCACTATATTGGACGCCATATAATGTTTCCGGCATAACTTTAGCATTGGAGTGACGTGGATTGAAATCATATAAGAACAGGGAGAATAAAAGCGGGCTCATGGGCACCCCTGTCTGCCACCTTTATTTACACTAATGTCCCTTCAATATGTATTCACCCCAGCACAGCGGATTGCTGCTAAGGTATCTCCATAAACCAGCTGTATCATCTGTATCAGATTGCATAGAACACCAATTTCAGCTAACACTGCTCATCCAAAATTGAATCAAATGCTTCAGTTAAATCCAGGAAGGCTACATACACTTTGCCACCTCTCCCTCCCCTTCCTATATTTCGCAATAATGGTTTGTAATACAGAGCATTGATACAATGCCAAAAATAACTCCTGAACCCTGCTTGATTATCTCTCAATGTTCTGCTATTCAATGGCCAGATCTGTAAGCGAGACGACAGACACCCAGTAAACACTTTACCTGAGACACAAGGAGGGAAATCGGGTGTTAAAAGCGGGTGTCCGTTATTTTGACTTTTTTAAAATTGGTGCTGGTAAGCTTCGATTCCAAGACTTTGGGAATTTCTGAGTAGCTGCTACTGCATTAGAAACCTGAATTAAGACAGGCCAGGCAGCCACCATTCTGTCATCCAGACAAAAATCTCTGGTCCTATCCCATCCGGTCCTGCAGCTTTGCCTGTTTTTAAAGGAGAGATATGCGTCTTTATTTCCTCTTGGGTGAAGGTTAATTTCTCTGCATACTTTTGCTCCCCAATTTTAGTTGCCATTTGCTGCATTATTTAGCAATCCTTAAAAATGTGTAATCCACTTGTCTGGGGGAATAGAGAAGATATCCCCATTCTCACCTCCAGAGAATACCTTTGCAATACCTTTGCAACTAATCTCCATTATTTTCTTGGACTATCCTGCGTAGTAAATTCTGCTGTTATTCTCTAAACTGATGTTTCTTCACTTTTAGAAATTTTTGTAGGCACATTTTTCTTCGTGGAAAATCTTGGCATGCTTGATGCCACCCCTTGTTACCTTGTTCAACCTCCATTTTGCATATCTGCACTCTACATCGAACTAAGGGGCATCTCTCACATTCTTTTTCTTTTTCCCCTTAATGAACACCTGTCCCGGGAAACAGCTAGTTTATCACAATTACTTCCCATCATGCCTTCGAAGTGTAAAATAGCTCTTCTATAATCCTTATCATTACATATTGTTGCCCTTAACGTTTGTATCTCCGGGCCCTGCATAAGCAGCATCAATTCATCTCTCTCAACTTGTTTTGCACTTTCAATCATAATTAGCCCAGGTTGTTCATTCAGACCTATCCCCTGTGCATCATTTATTTGCCATAAGACTCTCATAGGATTATGATCGCTCTTCGAACTTTCACCAACTATAAATAATCTCACTTTATTAAAAGAGTGCATCCATTATGCCATTATTAATAATCCATTTACTACCACCAAACCTATATGTGGAGTTTACTGATATATCCCCCTTACAGCAAGCATTTAATTCAACTAGTACATTAGAGTACATCAGTTGAAAAATGGCCTTCCATCTGGTAACCTGTACTTGATTATTCAACTTCCTTCTCGGGATACGTAAAATATCCCCTACTGAGGGCTCATTGTCTCCATCTACCAGGTTGGTCCCTAACTTCAAATTGAACTCTCCCAGTGACAGCGGGCTTCCCTCTGGGGCTAACTCGATAGATTTTCTCAGAGAGCACCCATCCCGTGACCTGCTAAACTCCCGGCTTTATACCAATGCTCAGTACAAGATCATCTGCCTGGATGCATTTTGCATAGAGCCCTGGTAGCGAAGAGTTTACCAACGTAGCTAGGCCCCTTCGCCATCTCCCTTTCTGCGATTTACATGCATCCACTACAAACATATAAAATGCTGGGAAGAGATCCCTAAGCAGGGGGTTCGCCTTGTTGCCCTCCTCCATCTTCATGATGGAATCTATTGGTCCTTCCAAATGATACACATCTTGCTCCTTTACGGTAACTTCTGGGAATTGGGGTTCCTGCCTACCAGCAAACATACAATATTAGGAATTATTTGGTCGAACATAGTCAGTACAAGGATCAACCATCTACACAGACTGTCATGAAATAAAAACGTGTATGTTTTTCTCCTTTAGTAACTGCTCCAGTATGCTCCTTGAGAAATCTAATAAAGACATCTTTAAGCAGGATGCTGTCCGAGAGGTACACAGTCCCTGCGGCTCTACTTGGCATGTAACTGATCCTGTAAGCGCAGTGTGCTAGGTATCATGTAGTTGACATACCTTAAAGTGGTAATCTTCATTTATTAAGATCCCTCATGCTGCAAGTGCCTCTTTACAGTTTAAGATACACAATCTAAAGACAGGATTTCCGAAGCTGCAGTGCATGTTACAGCCTGCTTAAAAATGCAATCAATAGTATCCACACTGTCGAGAACATTTTACAGGAGATATCGTCTACTTGTAATATTGAGGACAGTTCTTTTACCAAAATTCTCTTGAATGAGTTCTTATTACCATGCGTTCTTCCCTTAAATGTACAAATTAAATTTTCTTTCCTCCATCCTTCCAACGGATCAGCTTCCTTGACATCCTTACAGTCCCTGATGTTCATATTGTGTACTTCCATTGGCTGACTTATACTTTTGCTGAATCCAGGTATTTCCTTCCCTGCCTTGTCATTACACTGCAACATTTTATTTTCCTCTAGTGTAATCCCTGCTCTGTTTGTTCCAGGTTGTTCAAATCTTATTACCTGGTTTATTGTTTCAGTTTTCATCATAGGTTTCATCGCTTGTATATAATTATCTTCTCGATGGGATTTTGCTTTATTTACCCATACTAATGACGCAATCTGGCCCTGCAGTGCAAGGTGCATCAGGCAACGTGCCTTTTTGTGGGTACTTATGTGGCTATAAAAACTCTGGAAGCACCCATAGCGTAGGAAATGAGGGATCACACAAAACAGCTCTCATCAGATGTCCCTCTGCCTACCTGGCTCATGTGCTGGTACCACATATTGTTAGTCACTTGGACAGAAACAGTGATGTAGGCATTCATATGTTGGAAGTCATCCATTGTATTTCTTTTCAATCTTTTTATCTGCTACTATTCTTGAGTTACTAATTCATTTGCCATAGCCATAGGGGTTACAATATTATATGTTGGTTTAGATACATTGCAGAGAAACAGCTTGCATAATGCTAAGATGATAATAAAGTAAAGGCTGCACAATGTAAAAAAGGTAGCTACAAGCATTATTGCTAATGTATGTGCATTTTGTAAATAACCACATGCATTAGGTTGTCTACAGGCCAAAAGGGTATATCCGAAAAAATGAAAAAGCCCCATGTTCTTCTTTTCACTGAGTTTCTTTACATTATTTCTAAACTGTCAGTGGCTACAAGAAAAACTGCACAATTGTAAAAAGAAGAACTCTTTCGAGAATGAAGCAAGTCTTAGGGTTTCCTAGAGGAGCAGCGAGAGTTACGTTCCTTGTTCTTATAGCAGGATTTGTATTTAATATATAAAAGACAATCATAAACATTAACATTTGCAAGTGCAGCATTTAGTGTCTGTATTGTTCTCCTTATAAAAGTGATATGTTTTATGTTGTGCACGTAGGCAAAATGTTCACTCAATTCTTTTCATTTGCTGATTAGGAAAGATCAGTTTATTCTCTCTCTTGATCTGCTGGTAGCTGTATGCTCCAGGAAGTTGATCTCATCTGAACATGTGTACTCTATTCTTCACCGTCAGATTCAGGGAGTTGTGGCTGGTGGGTCTCTCCTTTGTAGGGTTTGACATCACTAAAATGCAACCAAGTGCATCTTCCTCAAACTCTTACTGCAGTGGGGGAGACCTTCTTGAAAAGATATGGACAGGCCTTCAAAGTGGGGTTGTGCCAGTGCCTAACAACATTTTTGATCATGATAAAACTCTTTGGTATTTCGCTGGGAGCTTTAATAACATCTCAGGATTAGCTTGATTTCTATCTTCATCATTCTTCTTTCAACTCCCATGCCGGGCTCCAAGCTGTTGAGACATAAAAGCAACACTTGCCATCATAGCAGTCAGGTAGTCATGCATTTCAGCACCAAGCACATTAGATACAGTATGAGCATCCGTTCGCGCTCGAGTGGGAGGAACAAGAGGTACATGAATACGCTGTTCCGTCACCAGCTCATCAGAAATTAAGTGACTGTCTGAGCCGGGCTGATTGTCTACTACAAATAATGCTAAGGGTAGGCAAAGGAGCCATCCTTTTTTTTAGGGTTACTTTTAGCTTAGCAATGCATTCCTTAAGGAGGTTGTTGAGGTGCTCACAAAGCCTGTTTGCCTGTGGGTGGTACTGTGGGATGTTTTTACCCATACATCCGAGCCCTACCTCAAAAACTGTGCAGTACTGACATGGAAAACATCATGATGGCCAGAGCTTCCCAGAAAATGCCCAGGGAAGTGCATGAAGAATAGGCTGCCACCCATTTTGCCGATGTTATGGGCACAGAAGGGCACTGCCTAAAACCAACCAACCTAGAATTGTGGGGAATTCATTTTCTTAAATCCCAAAAAGGGGTGCAGTACCAGTACTCACCACTATCAGAAAGCCGGCGTTTTAAAACCACCAGATTTTGTTTAAAACTGAATAAATGAACCCAAGGCAAGCCAAAGAAAGACTTACTGAGAGGTGGATACAATCTAAAGTTATATTCTGAAGTGACTTGAAGGGTTATAACAAGACTGGCTGAGCTGTGGATTTCAGCAGTTTAAGTAAATTTGGACTGAAAGACACTAAAAACCTAAATGTTTAAAAGAAATGAATGACCTACTTTTGAGTGTCACATAGGTTGCAATTGTTTAAATGTCATAGTTTTAAACTTAGAATCAGCATCGTAGCTGCATATGTAAAAAAATTGTCTTGACTTAAACTGGGGAACAAAAGTGACATTAGCTGGGGCCTGGCTTAAGGAACTGAATTCTGCCCACCAGCTACCCCCGACAGGAGTTGAGACTTGCACAACAGCTGTGTTCCCAGGCCTATCTGCCTTTTGCTGCTCCCACCAAAAGGGATATGACACTTCCCTGATTGAATTACCTGGGCTCTGCAGGAAACTGAACAAAGCCCTGTCCTGACTCAGGCAAATGTTTTATTATGGGGCCGTAAAAAGTGGCTTCCTCCTGAAGCAAAGGGGAGGAGCACTGCCTGTGAGAGCAAGCTGGCTTGGCAGAACTGGAAAAACCAGAAATTCAACCTTGTGCTGGGGGGAAACCACACCCCTGTAGCCAGAATATGGTTTTAGAAAAAGATGAATAACTCATAGTACAGACTTGTCATAATTATTTAAATGATACCATAATTCTTGTGATTTTTCTGCCCACATTTTAAGAGGTTTTTAGAACCGGTGGCATGATCTGGGGGCAAACTAGCAGTTAAGAGGGTATTACTTAAAATGTATGCATGTTAAAAGTCTGATACTTCATCAAGTAATGTCCATACTCCTTGCGCACATGTGTATAAATTTGGGGTAATGTCCGATATTACGAAATCAGTTAAAAAGTGCAAATGTTGCCATTTCTGAATGCAAGCTCCCAGGAAGAGCAGATTTTGACAGGGTATACCTCCTGTGATATGTGAAGGGTGCATGTAATTTTAAACAAATGTGTACCTGTGCAAATATGTCTTTTGATCAAATATAGATTGTGTGTAAAGTTGACAGGGGTGGGTTCTCTGTATCATAAACAGACCTCATCATGATGACACTTCATTTCATTCCCCCAATCAAGGGGAAGCGGATGAAGTGGCCAATGACAAGTGGAGAGGGGTAGAGCTTAGTGATGCTGCACACACACCCATTTTCAAAACACATAAAAGCAGACAGTCAGGACAGATAGGAACCTTCAATTCCATTTGCTGCAACGCGCTCTGCCGGACCATACCACATCCAGAGATCCAGACTTCAAATCCATCAATCTCCAGAATCCAGAGAGGCTAGACCAGCAGAGCAGAGCTGACCCAGACCACTGTTAGCAGAACCAGAGAGCTGACCCAGATCACTGTGAAGTGCCGAGACCAGACCAGAGTCCAGTCTAAAACCTGACCAGATCCGTGGCGAGGCCCATTTATTTCAAAAATATATTGTGAGTACCTAGCAGACTGTGCAGAACCAATCTCTTAGTTAAAATAATATAATTCAATCTATTTTAATCTAAGTAGAACTGCCTCCTAACTGTCACCTGTCATTTGTAAAGCTATCACCTGTCATTTTCTAGTTGCTAGCTGTCACTTGTCTTTTTGAACTTTAAAATTTCAAATCTGAAAAACGACCTTCACAAAATCGTTCATAACTTCGTGACCGTTTGTGCTAGAGACTTGCAGTAACTTTCATCTGGAAGCTGAGATCCTAGGCTGTCCTAGGAACCCAAAAGTGCTAGTCCTTGTAGTTCCTCTGTAATCGCGAAAAACGCATTCGCGAATTTGCCGCAATTTGCAAATTTCTCAACGTGTGAAAACAGCAGTTTTCTTGCTTTCAGTTGCCAAAAATTCGTTTAACCTGCTAGTTACTCCTAGATCCTTGCTAAAGTGAGCCTGAACTCATCCCAAGTATATTTCACTCACCCTGAACCTCTAGAGGGAATTATAAGCATTTTAGCGTATTTTTCACTTCATTGCCAGCACATATAAAAGCATTTTGGGCCTGTGTTTCCAACTTCTGTAGTGTAAGCTTGCTGGGGTGAACTGAATTACATTTGATTGCATTTCTGAGAACTGTGTGCTTTCCTTCCATTTCCTTGCATTGCATAAAGGGGGGAGGGGATTGCCAGAGAAAAGTGATTACATTGTTTTGTTGAAATCATATTGAGTATTTTCTGTATTGCATTTTCATTCAACATTACATCCATCTGAACTTATATAAAGCATTCTCTACCACCTTATTCTTCTGTTCCTATTCACAAGTGTGCTAGTGCCAGACTATCCATTATTGATTACTGCTCAGATTCAGTGTGATATTCAATTATTAAATTATTATAAAGTGTGATATATATATATATTGTTTAAATTATCAAATAAACCTTTTAACTTGCAAAACAGAACTACTTCTTGGCTCAGTGGGGTCAGGAGGATTCCAAGAGAGGGGTGTTATATAGGGGTAGTCATCCAGAACGCATGAACTGGACATAAAGATATATCAATAATGGTTTCCATTCAGTATCCCAGACTAGGCATTGACTTAGCTGTAGTGTTGAATTGAATCCTCTTACAGTACGCAGAAGAGAATGTGTGCTTAATACCCAATAGGATTGTGATGTGCTCAAATATTTCATTTGCAAAATGTGGTCCATTATCAGACCGAAGGACTTCGCACATCTCTGCTCCTCGGGTAGACCTCACGTATGAGGATCTTTGCAGTACCTGTGGCATCTGGATGTGTGCATGGACCAACCTTGATCCATCAAGAGAAAGGACACATGACTACTAGCATATATCTGTAGCCATCACATATTTGGCACATAACCACATAATTAATATGCAAATGCTGGAAGGGTCCAGTAGGACAGAGTATTGCTCCTCTCACTGTTCACAGCATGTGCCCTGCAGTGAACCTCTGACAGACTAAACAATTTGTAATAAAGGCAGCAATATGCTCCTCCAAATTCGGCACAGACTACTCTTTCGATATCAGAGCTGCAAGACTCTCTCATGTTGTGTGTGCCGGGTAATGCAGTTGGTTTAATGCTACATTAAGCAATCCAAGAAGCATAACTTGTTCTTCAGTGCTGTCCAGTGGGGGATAATGAGCATCCTCTGTACGTCCATAGCTATTGCTCTTCTGGTGGAGCGCGTCCCTGCAAATCAGTGATTTGGGCTATTGGCTGCGTATTAATTACTTCTTTCATTACCATAGTTTACACACATTTGTATTTATTATGTGCTGTGTCAAATTCAGATACTTCAGGAAAATATGTTGCTTTTTTGGCTTCTAAGTCAGCAGATTTATTGCAGTGAGAAATTGAAACTGCCCCTTTAGTGTGGGCTACACACCTCACCATGGTGATGGCCGATGATAGTTGTAGTGCATTTATGAGCCTGTCCAATGATGGCGAATGTTGCACTGGTGTGCTGTTTGCACATTACATCCTCATCCTCATGTGTTTCAAGTGCCAAAATAAGTGCGACTAATTCTGCTGCTTGCGCTGAAAATGCAAAGGCAATCATGCACTCGCCACTGTCTCAAAGCTTCTATCCTGTTTTACTTTCACTACATTTTTCCACATGTGCCTTTCACCCATGCTCTGGTTCATCGTCGAGGAACCGTCAATGAAGAGGACTCCCCCTACTAGGGAAGTTTCTTTAACATGGGGTATCTCGTCATGACACTCAGTATAGTTGGTGCAATCGTGCTGTAGTCCCCTTCTTCTACTGGCTCTGCTATGAATGTTGCTGGGCTCAGTACTGTGCACCTGACAATTTCAATTGCTGGATTTGATGTTATAAGCTCGTATCCAGATGCTCTCTGTATGGTCAACATGCTTTTAGGTTTTTCAAGAATGGTGAACAGGGCATGCTGCAAGTATAACTCATTGTAAAACTTGCAGACTTTTCAATTGCAAAAGCAGCTTCTTCCAATGATTTTTTACAGGGATAATGGCCTCTCATCACTGGATCTAGAATTCCACTGTAGTATGCTAATGGTTTGTGCCCTAGGGGAGTCTTTTGTGTGAGGACCGCTGTCATTACTACTCCGTTTGAATGAGAGAATAGGAACAATTCTGCACTGTAATCAGGGTGTTGTACCTATTACCATTTATATGACCGTATTTACTATTTCTAACTCATCAAATGCTTCTGTCATTTCTGTCATTACCATATTTACAATTTTTAACTGATCAAATGCTTCTGTCATTTCACCTGTTCAGGCTATGTCACTGTCATATTTCTCAGCTTCTCTGGAGTCCTTTTAGGAGGGGTCTGACATAAGTACTATAATCAAAGGTTCATGCCGTGTAATAATTGCAAATACCCAGCATTTCCCTTACTGTTTTTGGCTTAGTTGTTTTCATGATTTCTTCTCCTCTCTCAGTGGTCACCTTTCTTCCCTCATGTGAAATAAACTGCTCTATGTACAGTACTTCTTTCTGGAAATATTGTAATTTCTCCTTGTCTACTTTGTACCCCATTCTCTGCCAAGACTGTCATCAACTGTATTGCGTCTTTTCTGCATTGTTCTTCTATTTAGCTGCACACCAAAATGTCCTCTACATACTGTATCACTGACACTATCAAGGTGTACATTTCTGAGGTCCATCTGAAGTACTCGATTGAAGAGACTCACATGCCATGTTTGCCATTCCAGCACTCCCAGCAGAAAGCCAGCAGACAAACCTTCAGGCCATTCAAGAACTTCCTAGTGGAAGTCCTTACAGAAGTCCTCACCAACCTATACCTTACATGGACCGAACACCCCCAATCAAACTCCAATTCTCTACTGGAAGCATTGAACATCATCCTCTCAGCCTCCATTGGCCAACATGCGCCTCTGAAACAACACACCTGCAAACCGAAACCACCAGCACCCTGGAACATGCAAGAACTCAACCTCAGCAAAAGAGTAATCAGGAAACAAGAGAAAACCTGACACTACTCCAACACTGCATCCAACCTAGCATCCTCAAGGAACTCTGTGCAACCCGCCGACAAATAATCAACGCAGTCAAAGCCTCCTACTATCAGAATACCTTAGCAGAATCTGACAACAAAAGCAGGGCCCTCTTCAAAGTGGTCAAGCACTACGTCAACCCGCTATCCAAACATACTCCATCAAAAGATCCACCACCATCAAAACCTTCTTCATTGATAAAATCAGCAGGATTTGCCAGCATATAGATGTCAGCTCTGCATCCACAGACCAACCTCACGTCCCTCCTCGCAATATCTCCACACAACATTCAAAACACTCTTGACAGAGGACCTGATGGAAACCCTGGCTGTCCTCATAGCCACATCGTATGCAGTTGACATCCGCCCAGCATGCATCCTCAAGACCCTCCAGCAGAAGCTCTCCTTCCATAGCTGAAGATCATCAACAGCTCCATAACTCAAGGCACCTTCCCATCGACCCTAAAACAGGACATAGCCTCCCTCTACTAAATAAACCCACTCTAGATCCTGACAACCTAGGTAACTATTGCCCCATCACCCATCTTCCCATCCTAGGTAAGATCATTGAGAAAGCGGTAGCTGTACAACTGCAACAGCACATCGACACCAACAATCTCCTCCAAACCTACCAATCCAGATTCAGACCCAGATGAAGCACGAAGATAGCAACCATACAAGTGGTCGACGGCGCCCTCAACATCCTTGATGATGGCCACCCCAGCCTCCTGCTTCTACTCAACTTCTCGGCCGCTTTCGACACAGTAGACCCCCAGGCACTTACGGACACCCTACACAAGCGCATGAGGTTCAGCAAACATTGTCCTACTCTGGTTCAAGTCCTTCCTTAACAACTGCAAGCAGTTTGTTCAGTTGGTTTCCTCTGGACTGCCAATGCTACCCACCACCTGTGGAGTCCCACAGGGTTCCATCTTCTCCCCAGTGATTTTCGATCTATACATGGAGCCTCTGGGAGCCCTCCTAGCCACACACAACATTCACATCCACCAATACACCGACGACACACAACTATACCTCAGGATCGACTCCATCAAGGACATCCACAGGTTCAAAACCTGCCTCTCACTAATTCATTCTTGGATGTCCAGTGTATACTTGAAGCTCAACCGATTCAAGACTGAATTCCTACCCCTCAGCAACAACACCATATACCAGACATACAGACCTGGCTATCAATCATGTACTCTGAGGGCCTCACAACCGAGTTCACCTCCTGCCCCAAGTGCCTCAGTTCCAACATCGACAAACATCTCTCCTTCAAGACACACATAGCTAATAAACTCAGACAGCATAGTATCAGCTCTAACTCCTCCAAAAAGTCAAACCCTTCTCCCTCCGGACAATTTTAGATCTACTGTTCAAGCACTGGTCCTATCCCACCTGGATGGGGTCAATGCGCTGCTCGAAGGCCTACCGACATCTTCTCTTGTGCCCCTGAGAAGTGTCCTACATGCACCCGCATACCTTATCAAGGGCCTATGCAGATATGACCACATCACCCCAGCCCTCATCGACCTTTGCTGGCTCCCACTTCACGCATGAATCAGCCTCAAGTCTTGCTGCATCATCTATAAGGCAGTCACTCTCAAGTCACCCATCTACCTCACGGAGAAACTCTGCATCTCTGGCGGACAGCGCACCACCAGACACCAGGACACGTGCAGACTTGTAATCTGCCACTGCAAAAAGGAAAGGACCAGAAAACAAGCCTTATCTGCCTATGCCCTGAGGAACCTCCTCCCCATCGGCATCAGACTTGCCCCCATGCTCCTACAATTCAGAAAAGACCTCAAGACCCACCTCTTCAAGGAGTCTGTCCTCCTCAACATCTAGGTCATCACGTCACCCCTCGCACCCCCTGAATCACAAGATGCCGCCCGCCCCTCTCGTCCCCACCACCCAGTAAAACTGTACCCCTCCTCTGTCCCCCTTTGTATCAGGCTCCGCTGTATATCTGTTCTGCTGTCACCACTAGAAAGCACTGTGTTATGCATCTGTAATGTTGTACACCTCTGGAAAGTGCTCTGTTATGTGTCGGCATTGGTGTATACCTCTGTAAAGTGCTCTGTTGCTTTTCGAAGCTAGGTTCACGGTCAAAAAATACCATAATGATAATAATAAATAATAATACCCTTGAGGTAAACGAGTATGTTTCTACTTGTTTCCTCTATATGAAAACAAAGTCAAGTCTTGTGATTCCTCATGAAGGAGGATTGAAAAGAAAGCATTTTTTTAAATCAATCACTTTTAACTATTTGGCTGTGGCTGGTCAACAATATTGCTTAGGGGCTTAAGTCCTGAATAAATCTCCACAACCCATTGTTGATTTTTTCTCTTGGTACACTGCTGTGTTACATGGGGATTCTGATGGCACTAATATTCCCCGTTGCACTAGAGCAGAAATTGTGTCATAAATGCCATCATCTGATTCTCTTGACATTGGGTACTGTCTCGCCCATGGCAAAATGGCTCCTGGCTTGAATTTGATTTTAACCCCACCTACTCCTTTCAATAGGCCAACGTCACATGGACTACTTGTCCAAAATATGCTCTGTGCTTGTGCCAAATCTTCTCAAACAAAAGAAAATGGTTTATTTTTTACCAATGACATTCTCTGTGGCACTTCTCTGCTGTCTATTTTAACACAATAGGTGAGACTTATAAAAATACACTACCTCGTCACCTGTGAATAATTCCTCTTCCATCAGATCAGTCTGTCTGTTTCCTTCATCAAGAGATATCACTATTCTCCATGCTTTCCCCTCATCATCTCTCCGTGAATAATCGCCCTGTCTTCTCTCACTATAACTGCTTCTAGATATATTGGTATCACCTGCCCTTCGTCCTCATCCATAGGTACATCTGGTCTGAACAAAAATTCTGCAGGTAGTCGCAATGTTTTGCCCCTTATTCCAGGAAGCCATGCCAACACTATGTGTACTTCATAAAGAAATACTTCTGGGTCTGCTGGTATGCATCACTCTGCTTTCTGCCCATAAAATGCTGATATGAATTCTCGTGCATTGGATCCGTGGAGTGTAGCATATTATCCCATGGTCAGTGAAGGATATTGTCATGTTAAGTCTGCTCATTTAGTTCCTCCCCAATATGTTAACTGGTTTCTTCCCGGAGGACAATAGTGGCATGGAAAGATCATGTTCTCTTATGAGTAAGTCGTCAGTAAAAGGAACCATATTTGTAGCCCCCCAAAAAACCTCTGCATTCATGACAATGCCTGACATTTGGTACTTCCCTTCACTAACACAAGGCTAGTCACCCCTGTATCTACCTTCAAGTAAGTAAAAGGTCTTTGTCACCTATGGTCACCCCAACCCTTGGTTCCTCTTGTGGGTCTGGTATAACCAATAGGATTGAACACATCAAGTCAGTCTGCAGGAAGCCCTATTGTGAATATTGATTAATCCCTGTGCCAGTAAAAGGGTTTCCTCCCACCACAGTAACATTCCTTATTCTGGGGTGTCAGTGTCTGTGACCCTGTGCTTGCGTCCCATGTTGCCTTGGTATTCTGCTGTACTTGGACTTGGGGTTGCATCTGCACTTTCTGTGTTTACATGGGAGCTTGCTGTGTTTGTATCAGTGCTTATTGCCCTGGCCTTCCCTGATGTATAGATTGTATTTGTAGCGCATTGTCTCATACTGCATGTGATCCTGAGCATAATATTCAGGTGGCACTGCACTATATGGCAGAGGATATTCTGCCCCCTCTCTTGGATCCTGCACATTTTGCTGCATCCCTCACCTGCTTCTACATGCTCGGGAGTTGTGTTCCATTTTTCCACATGTCCAGTGCTGTTGATGCTGTCCTCCAAAACTAGGCTGTCCACATTAAACCCCCCTCCTTGAACAGCTTGAAATCCAAATTCCCTACCTCTGGGTACACTCCTCTTCCGCGTGGCCATTTATTGTATTCTCCCATTCCTGCCAAGTACCCTCCAGCCATTGGCTGTGTCTGCTGTGCATCTTGTGTAACCACTCCCTCTCCACTCGTAAGCATTGCTCTTTCCACTGAAAACATTGATATATTTTTCTGAACTAACATCGCTTCCTCTGACTTTCTTTCCTCAAGTTTCATTCTAGCTTTCTCTTGCCTTAATCAACAACGATGTACTATCGCCAATTGAATCTCTGGCCACGTTTTTGCTTCAATTCACACACATTTTAGTTATGGCTATTAGGTGGCACTGAAAGCGCTACCTTTAAAGCCCAAACTATTGTCATTAAAATAAGAGCTTTAACATAATGTAGGTTTGTAATGTTTTTCATTTCAGAGCACATATGAGGATGGATTTATGTAGTTTGGCTATGTGTACCACCCATTTATAACCCATTGCTAAGTGCAATCTATAGGCTTTTCCTCCTATTCCCACCCATTTTCCCTCCAACCAGACCTCTTTTTGCACTCTTTGGCTGAATTTGCATTGTGTGGTGGATTTTTTAGCCATTTTAACTTCCAAAATGGCAGTTGCCATCTGTTCATGTTATTCAAAAGTAATTTGACTTGATTGATGCTTTAAAATATATTTGCTGCAACAAGTTATGTTACACATTTAACATCATTTTTAATAAGAATAAAGCTACTGTAATAGTTTTGTTTTGGTTTAAAATGTCTCTGAAAACATACAACTAGTGACTTCTGGGGGATCGGCCAGTGTTTTTGATATAAGGAGCACCTGATTGCCTTTGCAGTAAGTGATGTGATTGGATGTGCAGTGTGTGTTTGTTTGTACAAGTAAGCCATTTTTTTCAGATATCTTACTAATGCATCTACCCCAAAAGCTCTGGAGTACGTCACAGCCCCACACCATATGAGAGAAAGGAGGGAGCAGGTGTGCTGATGAGGAGAATCTCGGTCTTAATGGCATTAAGGAAGATCATTGGCGGCACACCACTCCTGGATGACAGACAGACAGTCGGAGATGAGAGAAGGAGAAAAAGTGGCATAAGGGAGCCTGAAAATGAGTTGAGTGTCATCCGCATAGCACTGGAAGTTGGCACAGAGAGCGGCAATGCGGTGGGCCAGAAGTGCCAGGTATTGGTTGAACAGCCAGGGAGAGAGGTTAGACCCCTGGGGAACACCACTGACAGAGATATAGATAGAGGGGAGGAAGGACCCAAGTTGGACTTGGGAGGGTCGATAGGAGAGGAAGGAGGTCAGCCAGGCCAGTGCCTTATCGGTGATGCCCAGTTCATGAACCAGGCAATCACAGAGCATGGAAGGGTACCGGGTATCGGTCTACTTGTTGGGATCCTGTGTTCCCATTCGATGGAGAGAAAATATGAGAGTTTCTTGGGTGCCACTTGGTCTGAAAGCCACCTTTCCAAGAAGAGTTCCTTTTCTGGGAGACCAAGTATGCAAAGATTATTGCGGCAGGATCTGCCTTTGCAGCCCTCGGCATGGGTCTTGATGGTTGTGAGTTTCTGCGCCATCAGTTCCAGGGGTTTTTCCATTTTCTTTATCGTGTCTTTGCTGTCCGATATGCGCTGTTCCTTCTCCCCCACACAGGAGGTCAGGTTGCATAGGTCTTGTCTCAAAAAGGAAACCTCAGAGGCCAAGCCATCGATCTTAGTTTCCACCGATGTCCTGGATTTATTCACCAATGGCAGCCATAATGTCTGTAAGTGATGGTACTTGGTTGGTTCCTTCATCTCTTGAATCTCTTGAATATACGCAACTGGGTCTTCATCATCACGCACATTATTGCACTCATGTCTGAGGTATTGGGATGTTGCACTCTGAGTGCTCTCCATACATATGCCCTACAATTGTTAAATGGTGCTCCATCATGAATTGTATTCTGAGTTGTCACCCCGGGATACCCCACTTGCTTCCAAATGTCATCAGCTCTCTCGCCGATGGCAGCAGCAAGCAAGCTTTTTATGTCATCCACCGCTAGCGTCATCCCTGCTGTCAGGCCAGACGTGCCAGGTATTGTTGAACAGCTAGGGAGAGAGGTTAGACCCCTGGGGAACACCACAGGTAGAGATATAGATGGAGGAGAGGAAGGACCCAAGTTGGACATGGGAGGGTCAATCAGAGAGGAAGCAGGTCAGCCAAGCCAGGGCCTGATCGGTGATGCCCAGTTCATGAGCCAGGCAGTCAGAGTGCGCGGAGGGGCGCCGGGTATCGGTCTGCCTGTTGGGATCCTGTGTTCCCATTCGATGGAGAGAAAATGTGAGAATTTCTTGGGTGCCACGAGGTCTGAAAGCCACTGTTCCAAGAAGAGTTTCTTTTCTGGTAGACCAAGTATGCAAAGTTTATTGCTGCGGGATCTGACTTTGCAGTCCTCGGCACGGGTCTCAATGGTTGTGAGTTTCTGCGCCATCAGTTCCAGGTGTTCTTCCATTTTCTTTATCATGTCTTCACTGTCCGATATGTGCTGTTGATTCTCCCCCACATGGAAGGTCAGGTTGCGTAGGTCCTGTCTCAATAAATAAACCTCAGAGGCCAGGCCATCAATCTTAGTTTCCACCGATGTCCTGGATTCACCAATGGCAGCCATAATGTCTGTAAGTGATGGTACTTGGTCTGTTCCTTCATCTCTTAAATCTCTTGAATATACACAATTGGGTCTTCGTCATCATGCATCATTATTGCACTCATGTCTGAGGTATTGGGATATGGCACTCTGAGTGCTCGCCATATATCTGCCCTGCAATTGTTACATGGTGCTCCAAACCTGAATTGTATTCTGAATTGTCACCCGGGGATACCCCACTTGCTTCCGAATGTCGTCAGCTCTCTCCCCAAAGGCAGCAGCAAGCAAGCTTTTTATGTCATCCACTCCTAGCATCATCCCTGCTGTCATTCTTTCTAATTCAAAAGTCCACTTTCCCGCTTCCGATGTCATAGTTGATGACTTACACCTTAAATTATCGTTATGCATTTGTGGCCATGGTATATACTGTGGGCGTCCTTCACCCTTTTCTAACAGTGGGAATTGTGTGAACTCTGTGGTTTGTACAATTGCAGTCAGTTTCCGTTTCTTAGGTATGCCGCCTGTTATATCAGTTTTCTTCCATCCCGGTAAATTTCTCAACCTGTTCACGTAGGGTGTTTCTTCATCTGAATCTTTTGATCGCATTGTTGGAGCCTTTAGGAGACTTTGGCATTCAATGCGCTCCTTCCAAGTCCAACCACATTCTCTCTTCCCCTGTTGCTAAGCCTGCAGAAGGGGTTTGTGCACCCTCTTCCTCATTTTCTCATCTGAAAACTTTATGTTCCAACTTCCATCACTTCCTTCATCTTCTCTCTCTTTAAAATCTAATCTTTTCAATGGACTCATCCCAGGCAATCCTCTTGTTGCTTTTTACAATAGAAACGCTTCTCCTCTCTGTGGGGACCCTGCGACACTCCTCTTTATCTTGCGAATAGCAATGTCCCTCCTGCTTCTGTACAAGTAACCAATCCTCTTTTGCATGGATTCTTCCTCATTTTCATCTGGAAGGTGCAGTGTCTGAGTATCTCTTTCACTTCTCTATTATGCGTTTCCAAACTCCTTTCCCTTTCTTCCTGCTCCCGTTCCATATTTCTCTCCATTTCCTGGAGGATGCATAGTCTGACAATCTGAACATGAACACTGCGTTCTGTGGCTGGGCTGTTTCCATTAACTCCAGCCGCCAACGCCACTCCTGATGCAAGTCCCAAGTAATACATCAGGCGCACTTCCGCTGACACGACCTTCTTCGCTGCATTACCATCCAGGAGGCCACCGCATCATAATTATTATTGGAGGGGGCCACCAAGAGCAGCGCCATGTTAATTACAGTCACAGTTCCATTGGCGGTATGACTCCAGCATACAACCCTTCTTTTCCATCCTGCATGCTAATGGCTACTCATACAAGCCTCTCGCCTTGTATCTCCTGATGAAGACGTTGTCCATTACACACTCTACGTCGAAACCGGTTGTGCTTACTCTTTAGGGAAGTGATCTACATAACATTCTTCTTCTCAGATCCACCCTTGTGATAGATTGTTTTTAATGAGTTCTATTGCTGTTTGTTAAATACATTTTAAACATTAAAATAATTAAATGGGATGTGATGAATGTCCCACTCCCAACTGGCAAGCAATGTTAATCAATTCAGTCATCTTTAGCCATTGTTGGTTGGTTGAATGTCACTATGTAGGATGTATGGTTTGGATGCTGCACTATGAATGTCTGTTGAGATGGATGTATTTTAGCCAAGTATTTTGTTCACCTATGCTGTCGTGTTATGTGATTAATTGATGTTTATCAAAGTAATATGTCATTAATTGACTTTTTCGAATTTTTTGTATCATGGTAAATAAAAACATTTTGATACTTTTGTAAGCAACACAGTTTTGCTCTCTGGACATTTCTTCAGTTTCTCGCTTTATGATAATACTCTGGTCCAGGGGATAGAGTTTTCCTGCTCCTTTCTGCTCTTGTAGTCTGACAATCTCACCAATTCCATCAATTTCTAGTTCTAAATCTCTATCTCTTTTTTCCTCCATTTAATTTGCTCTTTCCTCTGCTTTCTTTTGCCTTTCCCTTTCTTCTCTTTATTTTTTCCTTCTCTCTATTTCTTCCCTTTGTTTTCTCGCTCTTTCTCTTTCTTGATTCTCTCTCTCTTTTTCCCTTTTCTGTAATTCCCTTCTCTTCTCTTATTTTCCCTTCCTCTCCTTCTCTCTATCTGTCTCAGGTATCTTTTTTCTTTCCTTCCTCAATTCTTCTGTACTATTCTCTTTCTTCTTCCTACTGTTCCCTTCTCCGTTGTAAATTTTCTTCTTGTCTTCTCTCCTCTTCCTCTTCTTTCTCTTGTCTTCCTCTAGCTTCTCTTTCTCCATCTTTATAATCGCTCATGTGTGTCACCTCCAGAACCTTGCTATAGGTATCCTCTCATAAATCAATCCTTTATCATCTCACAACTCCCCAGTATACAGACAATTCCCTCGCTCTTTCTTTTTTGTCAAATCAGTGCTATACTTACATCCATGGATCAGCAGAGGCCTTCGGTATCAAACTTCCCTCAATTGGCCATGCGCCTTCATCCTGCAGGGCGCCCGTGGGGATCATGCAGGATATTTACCATGGGGGCTCCTGTTGACCATCTCAGTTCACACGTTTTTCACTGTATCCACAAGTCACTCTGCAGTACTCAGGCTTGTGGGGGGGAATCTTGACAATCTGAGTGTGCTGGCTAAAAACATCCTCTGCTAGCATATGTAAAGGGGGCACCGGAATGCACCAGCGCAGGCAGAACAGAGACGGTGGGAAATCCTGCACTCAATAACAGAAATAGTCAAAGTAAATGGCAACTCTCACATTATTAACAATCCATATAAAGAAGGGACAGCAGTAATTGCACAAGTCTCAAGAGCTCTCGAATGTTTCAATACAAAACAGCGAATTATAAACAAGAAACACATCATAGCTGGCGTAATGTCACAATCTTAGTTGCAAAATCCTATGGGGGTGAGGGATTGGTTAAGAGAATTTTCTACATTTACAATGTGTAGGGGTTAATCTTTTAATTGGACATAACTATCTGATGGTCCACCTTGGACCACCCCTAAATTGATAAAGGTAGGAAAGACATCATCTCAGCAGCAGGTAATTAGGCAGCATCACATTGAGAGCTCTGATTAGTTGGCGTCTATCTCCCAATCTTGGACATTTGTCAGGTCATCAGCCCATGAGCAAATTAGTGGTAGTGAGAGCGAAGCCCAGGAACTGCTTCTTCCAATTAAATAAGACACCATGCCTTATTTCCTAGGCCAGAATTCAGTGAATTTAGCTTTGGACTTGGCCTTGTCTGTTATCTCTGTTTTGTGACTTTGTAGGGAGTCAAGACAGGTGCCTGTCTGGAGCTAATGAATGCACAGTGTCCCCCAATTATGGGTCACGTGCGAGAAGAACATGTTTTGAATTAATTTGCTTGACTTTTACCATTATTTTAGATAATATTAATACAAGTGGAGTTACCTTTTCTGGCCAGTGGAGACTTGGTTGATCCATTCTTCATGCAGTATCAGCCTTCTAATTCATGGGTACCTGGCTTTCAAACACTGTTTGTTCTCTACTTAATCTAAAAGAAATATATCTTTTGCTTGGAAATTGGTATCTTCTGTTCTCTTTTCAGCCATTCAAACCTCCCTTTTTTAACCTTGGAAGTTGGCCGTGCAGCCACTGTCTGGCCTGCATGGATCTGTACTTCATCTAATTCAGCAAGTCTAATCCCTCTCCAGCCTCAAGGCTTCGCATTCACATCAGTGTGGCTTCACCATTCATTTTATCCAAGATGGCCACTCATTACTGTGAAGCTAAATATGTATATCGTTCATGTTGATTTTCAGCGTATACATTGGCTGTGTTATAGTCTTCATGTCTCTGTGCTCCAAGCAATATTCTTTGTGTCTAAATGCATGTTGGTGTTTATTTATGGTGAGTCCATATCTGTTTCATTTCTATTGTACTCGCATGTGTCAGTCAGCAGTAAGATCACTTGCTCTCGCCATCTTCAGTTACATCAAGTCCATATCTTCTATTTATCCAAGAAAGGGATGGTCTGGTTGCCTTAGTGCATAGGGTCTCTCACCTTTACAGTAAAGAGGCGGGGAGGGGCAGTCGCCATGATCAAGGTATTTATCTGCCTCTCGACATCTCCTACGTGACTGGCTATGTATTCTCAAGCACCTGGAACTCCAGCTTCTCTCCAGCCACCTCCTTCCTCCTAGTAGGAGTGCCACAATGCTCAGTGCTTGGTCCCTTCCTCTTTATATCTTACAACAGCTTCTCAACAAATGTATCTCTTCTTTCAGCTACTCATATTGTGACGGATTTCCATCAGCTAGGGAACTTCGGGTACTTTTTCAAAATTTCAAATCCACGTAAATGGATTCTGTATGAAAGTTAGATCTGCTAATAAGCCTTATTTTAATAAAGAGCTGTGTGCATTTGTGGAAAATGCCTAAAACCTAGTGTTAGTCGTTTCTACCTGGATAACCTGAAAGCCCATAGGGTGCATAACTGAATCCCTTACATCTACATATAAATCTCCCCTCTATGCGTTCTGCTGAGCATCCGTTATTTGGCATGTCAGCAGTTGCTAGGCCGCTGGGCTATCTAACATGAAAGTATACAAAGGAGATGCAATGTGCACATGAAGGCTTAAAGCATCCTTCATTTAACTATCCCTTAAAATGCCTTCTGGGTGTAGATCAATATAATGTTATAATATTCAGGTGTAATTGCCAACTCTGACAAACGTAGCACAAAGGTGCTTGAAGGGAAAGTATATTATTCACTAGATTATTTACTTCAAGTGATTGTAAATGCCCCAAACCTTGCTTCAGTAAAATAGGATTTGTTTGAAAAATGCAGGTCAGACGCTTTTTATGAAATGATGGTGGCACACCATTTTTGCTATTCCTCACCTCACAAGGGCTTCCAAATTATGAAACATGGCTACTACTGGACTATAATAACCATTCAATACAAAAAACAATCATACATGTTATTGATGAGGAGTTTGTTTGTCAACCTAATATTTATAGAAACCCATAATAGTGTCAAATGCTATAAAACATGCTGACCTTTCAGCAGGTTTTATAGCATTTGACGATATGGTGGGGTCTCTATAAATAATAGGTTGACACACAAACTCCTTCTTAGTAACACATACAGCATTGTTGGTGCCATACCTGCTAGAAGTGTCCTAGGAGCAACCAAATTGTAGGGTACATGGCTGACAACATAAGGAAGGTTTCCTCCAATGGTGCCTACAGTTATGATCCAATCGGTATTAACCTTTTCTTGAAAATGTATAGATGAAGAACTAGCAGCTGTTTTCCATGTTAAATGATTGGGCTATAATTCCAAGATGACCGTGGATATGTAAATACGCGGTCTGCCGAGCTCCGATCCCCCAACAATAGTCCTGACAAAGAAGTAGTGCCGAACCCTCCTAGATGGGTGAAATGGAGAAGTAGCGTTGCGTGGGACCCCTGCCGACTCGAAATTGGAGCCGAAGGCAGAGCAATACTGAGGTGGGTGCGTACTTGGCGACTCCGCGCGGTATAAGTGGTGGCTCCACCTGGCAACACCCTGTTCTACGCGGGCTGAAAATGCTGTGCCCACCATGCCTAACACATTAGCAAAGTGGTGCGCCCCGACGAGCCCTCCCGCGACACGAAGTCCAAGGCACAAGTAGACTCATCTTGGCAGCACCCGGGTCCTGACCATCCCGAGCAGCCTTTCAGCCACAGGAGGCACCCAACACATCAGGAAGCCGAGACCTCTTTGCCTGCACCGGCATCCCCAGCCTGCACCGTGCATCGCAGTTAGACCATCGCAGGCATCCCAGGAGGCCCCTGACCTCCGGATACTGCACACTGGTGCACAACTTTAAGACCAGCGGCAGAGATTGGGCTGTGCAAGGCCCCGGCGAAAGGCACCACTGGTCCATAGGGCCGCTTTCTGCTATTTTCAACGGCCCAGTGCTGTGCCCCATCCGGATCTCCAACTGTTTCACCCCAAGGCCCGGTCACACCATACTCCACTAAGGGAGGGGCACAGCTGCCATTACACCACCGAAGGTGGGCGCAAGACCACTCAGTACACTGCCCAAATTGATCCCACTCAGGGGATATGGCTCAGCAACAATACGTCTGCATCTATGCTTCCTCCTCCAGACCCAATGCTTGGCATTTGAAATGCCTCACGCCAGCACCAGAGCACAGACCCGCTAAAACTCCCCAGCTACAAGTGGTCAATGCCTGGCACTAAAGGAAAGAAAAGCACACGGAAGCCGCAACTAACTCCCAAGAGGAACCCATTGCAGGAGAGCTGGTCTAGAGCCGAAATAGCATCCAGCTATTCAGGCTACACCCAAGGCGCAACGGGCTGGTCGGGGACGACATGGCCACTTCGAATGAGGATATGGAACGCTGTCTTCAGGCATTCCAAGACATGCTTATTATATCCCCCCAAACACAATTCCACATGCTCACCACAGAACTCAAAGTGGAGCTGGCGGATATGTGCAGAGACATTGCATCCCTGGGCGAGAGAGTTGACACAAATGAAAGGGCTTTACAGAATCTGGCGCAGGAGAACTTTTGGATGATCTGACCAGGACAACCCATAATATCGAGTTGCAATGTGACAACCTCGAGAATAAATCACAAAGGCCAAAATCTGCATACAAAACTTCCCTGAATCAGTCCACGATGGAGACCTTAAAGAGCAGGTGACAAATATATTCAAGGATTTGCTGGGCACAGAGGGAGAGACAGATGTTCCAATTGATAGGGTCCACTGCGTGGGACCGATTCACAAAGACCTGGGCCCTCACCCTAGGGACACCCTGGCCGCATTGTCCTTCTATCCACAAAAGGAACAGATCCTCAGAGCAGTAAGGAAGGCCACTCCAATCACATACCGTGGCAATGAGATCCAACTCTTCCATTACATATCTCAGTTTAACCTGCAGAAAGAATGGACATGCAAAAACTGCTGGAGCACCGGCAAAACGATAAGATTACATACATGTGGACTTTCCCATTTGGCCTCCTCTTTACTTGGAATGGTACTACCCATAGAATAACTACCAAGGAGGAGGGTGCCAGGATACTGCAAATCGATCTGAAAGATCAGCCTGGTCCATCGGATATGAACAGGTACATTCCTAGTGGTCCCCAGCACTGGGAATGGACAACGAAGGATCCCTCTCAACGGAGGCTCGAAAAGAAGCCCTTGCATAACACTTCGGGGGCCACCCTGCCTGCCGGAGAAGCGTCAACAATTTAGGGGTCAGATGACCAAAAAAGGGACCTGTCGGGACATGAATACCTTCCACAGCATCAATGGGTGAGAGCTCACCTTGGAATCCATCTAGGAGTAAGGAAAAGGGGCACTAGGATACCCGGCACACAAGTCTTCCTGGGTTACATAGTGGGTTGCCTCCAAGGTTTCGTCAAAGGGTGGCTTAGCAAAGGCAACCTACACCAGGGATGGGGGGCGGGGATTAAGGGGGGACAGTGAGGAGGGAGGGATGGGAATGAACAAGTGTTGGGAAATAGGTTTGTTGTTCAGGGGTAGAGGAGTACACAGGTGCCTGCTGATAATCCCAATACAGAACAGTAGCGATTGGATCACCACCAGGTGGCACAATTTGAACAGCTCAATCATTCCAGTGCTTAACACTTAATATCCAGGGGCTGAACAACCCAGTAAAAAGGCAAAAGCTGGAGCGTCTTCTCTCCATCCACAAGCCAGACATACTCGCCCTTCAGGAACACACATTAGATATCAGGACCGACACAGGCTGAAGCTATGACACTACTCCCCAATTTTTCAAGCTAAAGCCAAGGGAAAAACATCAGGGGTGCTGACAAAGAAGGCAGCTATGTCTTCGCCCTTGTTAAATTGGGTCAGTTCACCCTGCAAGTGGTCTCAATATACTCCCCAACACAGGCCAAGAGAGCTTCCTAAAAATGGTCCTCACACACCTGGAATTCTTCGGGGAGGGCGAGACCATCCTGATGGGGGACCACAACATTTCATGGAACCCTGTACAGGATAGGAGTTCTAGAACAAAATATACCCAACCCCCGGCATCCAAAGCCCTCAGCACTAAATTTGAGCAACTAGCACTTAGGGATGTGTGACTGGCGGTGCCAGGGAATAAAGTGGTTTACACTCATTACTCCCATGGGCATAAGTCGTTCTCTAGAATTCACTACATTTGGGCCTCGACCACACTGCTATGCTGCATCTCCGATATCTTAACTCACGCCATTGCAATCTCAGTCCATGCCCTGATAACACTTACCGTCACCCTCCCCAGCATAAGGAATACACTATGGACATAGAGGTTCCCTGTCGGGCTGTTAGCGGACCAGGTCATCTGTAAGGAGAAAGCCCAAAAAATACAAGAATACTTCTCCTCCAGTTCCAGGCCGGGCACTCTATGGGGAGAGCTTATAGCGGCAGCAACCCATAGGGGCAAACTAAGGCAAAAGATTTCAGCCAAGTTGGAGGTGGAGCTGAGGATCACGATGAAACAAATGGAAACTGATTCCAGTGTGCGGCTTCCGAGGAAATAGAGGGACGCAAAGGGTACATTGAATCTCACACACAAAAGATAGGCCGAAAAAAACGTGCTCTTCCTCAGGCAGAAATACTACATTAAGGAAAATAAGGCCGACAAACTCTTGGCGAGGCAATTGAGGGGGAAAAACTCAGCCCACACTATCGTGGGAGTGGAAGACCAGAATGAGGTCAAGGTAACAATGGCCAACCAAATTACTACACAATTTTACGCTTTCTACTCAACTCTATATAAATCCAAACACCCCTACCCACAACTCCAACAAGCATATCTACAGGCAACCCCCTTGAAAACTATTCCAGTGTCTGACCGGGACCAGCGAGATGCAGATATTACCCGAGAGGAAGTCCAAAAGGACATTGCAGACCTCCCCTTAAACAAATCACCGGGCCCAGATGGTTATCCTGCATCTTTCTATATAAAATGCAGTTCTGTCTTAGTTCCCAAACTCACCGATCTCTTCAATTCATTCCACATTTTGGGTGCAATACACCCTCAACGGAGGAGGCCAAGATAATTCTATTTGCCAAGACAGGCAAGGACCGGGCCAAATGCAGGTCTTACAGGCCAAAAGGACTCATGAACCTTAATGGCAAAATATACACCAATGTCCTGGCTAACCGTATAGAAAACCTACTGCTGACCCTAATTTACCCCGACCAATCGGGATTCATTAAGAACTGACAAACTCACAATAATCTGCAGAGGGTCTGCCCTTACTAGAAAAAGTAGATAAGAAAGGGGAACCTGCAGTATTGGTCTCATTAGATACAGAGAAGGCGGTTGACCGTGTGGATTGGTCGTTCCTCTTCAACACCCTTTGAACAATGGGATTTGCGGTGAGATTTATCGCAATGGTACAAGCCAACTACACTAATCCTAAAGCTAGACTATGGATACATGGCCAACTGTCCCACTTGACAGGGCTACCCTCTCTCCCCTCTCATATGCACTACACTTAAAGCCTCTCCTGACATGGGTCCGCCACGCAGTAGCGATTAAGGGAATACATTCTGGCACAGACATACACACACTAATGGCTTACGCAGATGATATGCTACTGCCATCACAGACCCGGTTAACTCGCTTCCTTTGCTCCTGTTGTGCAAATGTGGGGATGTGGAAATACGGGGGATTGGTTACATATTTTGTGGTCCTACTCAAAAATACAAGGGTACTGTAGGCGGGTGAGCCCTTGGGGGCCGGTTATTGAAAGCCCACGCCTGCGCCGGTTTGGTAAGGGTTAAGGGTTATATTTCCACCATGCTCGAGTGTCTGCTGCTTCAGCCTGCTGGCGGGTCAACTGCTACGAAACCATGGCGCCAGCAGCGCTACTTTAGTAACAACAACATGACACGGGTCCCGGGCCGGCCGGAGCGGGCCCATGCACATTTGCAAAATTGCAACAAGTTGCAAATTGCTTCTTCCTTCCCTCCAGGCAGGTGTGCTCTAATGTTCTGGGCTGGGGGCTGGGAGTGGGGGGTGGACTGGGCGGGCTGATGAGGCTGCAACACAGTGGCACAAGCCACACGCCCAATGGAACAGAGGAATCCAGCCCACAGCTGAGGCTCCTCCCTGTGGGATGTATTTACCCATGCATCCGAGCCCTACCTCAAAACTGTGCAGTACTGACATGAAAACATCATGATGGCCATAGCTTCCCAGAAAATGCACAGGGAAATGCAGGAAGAATAGGCTGCCACCCATTTTTGCCGATGTTATGGGCACAGAAGGACACTGCCTAAAACCACCATTGGACTACCGCACAGTAGTCTGAAACCATTGGGAATGGCAATGCTGATTGCCAAATGCAACCTAGAATTGTTGGGAATTCATTTTCTTAAATCCCAAAAATGGGTGCAGTACCAATACTCACCACTATCCAAAAGCCGGCAGTTTAAAACAACCCTGTGTTTCTCTGAAGGCAAGCCAAAGTGTCTATTTTAAACATTGCAACATGTGCAAAATATTCACTGAACACCAGCAGACATTTGGCAGAATGAGGTTTTGTGTGCTTACAAAATCTTGGAAATGAAGAGCCCAAAACAGTGCTTATAACAAAACTGCTATGGAGTCAGCAGTTTAAGTTGCACTGGATTTAAAGACACTAAAATCGAAAATGTTTAGATTAAATGAGTGACCTATGTTTGGTGTCACATGCCTTTGTAACTGTTGAAATGCCATAGTTTTGCACTTAGAATCAGCATTCTAGCTGCATATGTAAAAATGTTTAGTTTTATTTGAATGCAGGAACTGGGGAACAACAAGTGACATTTTATCTGAAACCTGGCTTAAGGAACTGAATTCTGCCTGGCAACTACCCCCATCAGGAGTGAAACTTGAGTCACAACTGTGTTCCCAGGCCCATCTGCCTTTTTGCTGCTCACACTAAGGATATGCCATCTATCTGATAATTGAATTACCTGTGCTCTGCAGGAAAGTGAACAAAGCCCTGTCCTGGCTCAGGCAAAGGTTTTATTGGCAGGAGTCGTAAATGGTCGTAAAACGTGGCTTCCTCCTGAGGAAAGGGGAGGAGCACTGCCTGTGAGAGCAAGCTGGCTTGGCAGAACTGGATAAACCAGTATTTCTACCTTGTGCTGAGAGGAAACCACACCCCTTTGGAGCCAGAACATAACTCTAAAAAGATGAATAACTAATAGAGCCGACATGTGAAAATTTTATAAATGATACCATAATTCTTGTGATTTTTCTGCCCACAGTTTAAGAGGTTTTTAGAACCGGTGGTATGTTCAGGGGGGTGTTAGCGGAAAAGTGGATATTACTCTAAATGTATGCATGTTAAAAGTCTGAAACTTCATCAGTTAATGTCCATACTCCCTGCGCACATGTATGTAAAGTTGGGTCAATGTCAGAAATTGAAAAATCAGTTAAAAAGTCAATTATGTGCCATTTCTGAATGCAAGCTCTTAGAAACAGCAGATTTGGACAGAGACATGGCTAAATTCAGCCACACCATGTATATGTAATTTCAAGCAACTGTGTAACTGTGAAATATGTCTTTTATTATCAAATATAGAATGTGTGCAATCTGACAGAGGAGTGTCCTATCTGCAAGCCATAAAATGACATCCCTCTGACTCACAGTTCATTCCCCAATCAAATGATAAATGGAAGTTTGACCAATTAGAAGCTGAGAGAGAGGTAGGGTCAGTGATGCTAGAACACACCCACATTCTAAACACATAAAAGCAGACAGACAGGACAGATAGGGGTCTCAAATCCATCTGCCGCTGGAAGCTCTGCCGGAAAAATCCATACTTTACCTCCATCAAACCTCCAGAGAGCCAAACTAGAGACTTCAATCTATCCAGAACTAGAGACCCAGACCAGAGAACCAGAGAGAGCTGACCCAGATAACTGTGAAGTGCAGAGGCCAGACCAGACCAGACCAGAGTCCAGTTTAAAACCCTGACCAGATCCATGGCGAGGCCCATTTCACTCAAGAATATAGTGTGAGTACCCAGCAGAACTGTGTAGAACCAATCTCTTAGTTTAAATTCATCTAATTCAATCTATTTAACCTAAGTAGAACTGTCTCCTAACTGTCACCTGTCATTTGCATAGCTGTCACTTGTCATTTTCTAGTTGCAAGCTGCACTTGTCTTTTTGAACTTTAAAATTTCAAATCTGAAAAACGACCTTCACTAAATCGCTCATATCTCCGCAACCGTTTGTGCTAGAGACTTGCAGTAACTTTCATTTGGAAGATGAGATCCTAGGCTTTCCTAGGACCCCAAAACGATAGAGATAGTCCTTGTGGTTCCTCTGTAATAGCGCTCGGCGCATCCGCGAATTTTGCCGCGATTTGCAAATTTCTTCACATGTAAAAACTGCTGCTGCTTGCCTTCCATTTGCCAGAAATTCGTTTAACCTGCTAACTATCCCTGCATCATTGCTAGTGTGAGCCTGGACTAATATTAACTAGATACCACCCACCCTGAACCTCTGAAAGGGAATTAAAAGCATTTCCAGCATATTTCTCATCCATTGCTAGCACATATCAAAGCATTTTGCCTGTGTTTTCAAAACTCCTATCCGTTTTCTGTAGTGTAAGCTTGCTGGGGTGAACTGATTTACATTGATTGCATTTCTGAGAACTGTGTGTTTTCCTTCCATTTCCTTGCCTTGCATCAAGGGGGGGAGGGGATTGCCAGAGAAAAGTGATTACATTGTTTGGTTGAAATCATATTGAGTATTTTCTGTACTGCATTCGTTGAATATTGCATCCACCTGAGCTTACATAAAGCATCCTCTACCACATTATACTTTTGTTCCTATTTACCAGTGTGCTACCTTATCCATTTCATGTCAACTCATTAGTGATTATAAGAAGTGTGCTAGTGCCAGATTCTCCGTTGTTGACCTTTATCATATCAGATTAAGTGTGCTATTCAATTATTAATTTATTATAAAGTGTGATATATATATATTTTAAATTATCAAATAAACCTTTTAAACTTGCAAAACAGAACTACTTCTTGGCTCAGTGGGGTCAGGGGGATTCCAAGAGAGGGGTGTTATATAGGGGTAGTCATCCAGAACGCCTGAACTGGACATAAAGATATATCAATAAGGGTTTTCATTCAGAATTATAGACTAGGCGTTGACTTAGCTGTAGTGTTGAATTGAATCCTCTTACATCCCCACTCCCTGACCCCGTCTCAAAGTTCACTACGTGGAGAGAAGTTAGAAGAATGCAGCAAGGCATGAGTGAGGAGCGGAAGGAAGGAGAGAGGCTGTGATGGGAAGGGCAGGTCTGGCTTCAGGAAGACACCCCATTCGGGACAGACAGCAGAGAGTGAGTGGGTGTTCTTGTATTCTCCTGATTGGAGCAGCTGACTTGAGTTGGGTCATTTGGTGGTGGGTTAGGGGGGCGTAGGCCAGCAGGAGCGTGGGCAGGGTGTATAGGTCCATTGTTTTCTCCGTCGCCTGCAAGGCTGAGTTGCAGCAAGGGAAACGGCACGCAGTGGGGGTCCAGTGGTGTGCACCTGTTCGGGGTTTACATGGAATGTGCAAAATGGGGGGGGGGGAACGTGCGTCCATACATTACAATTGTGACAACAATAACTTTAATAGACATGATCACGAGACGGACAACCACCCACGGTGAGCCACCAGGGAGCTTAAACAGTAAATGCCTAAACTGAAGAGCTGCTTTGACCAGCGGCAGAGCCCTGCGCCTAGTACAGTGCCCACTGCATGCATGCCAAACGTCCTCTAGGCGCTCAGAATGTGCTCAGATATGGGAACTGGTGAATATGTGCACACAGGTCGGGACGCTGCGTTTGAATTCTGGCTCTGCAGTCAACATCTTAAGCAATAGATCAGATTCCCTATGTATGCTGCAGAGGCACTGAACCAGAGGGAAAGCACCAGGTGCCCGTGCAATACACACAAGCTCATCCCTGGTGCTGCTAGTTGGTGACCCTTTCAGGGGAGACCTATCTTCTATGCTAGTTCCAGCTTGTGCCATGCTGGAGTCTAGTGACCCACTGAATTTGTTCTCACAAACAGTAATTCATCTTCCACTCTGATTTCCACCATCCCAAAACAGTATTATTATGCGGGGCGGCTCCTTCAAAAGCACGCTTCCTGGGCCATGTTGGGGCCAGGGTCAGACTGGGGCATATAATGGTCTCAGGCACAAATTACAAAGGGCCTCATTACACGGTAGGCGGTAACCATGGCGCTATTAGCGCCATGGTTGCCGCCTGTGTCCGCCTTGGTGGATGGCGGAATTACCGCCCTACTCCAAGGTGAGCGGGGGCGGTAATTCCCCATTCACCAAGGCACTTCCCCATTCCCATTTTTGCCCCCATAGGGCTCAATGGGAATGGGGAAGGCGCTAATTACGGTACCGCAAATTGCGGTACCGTAATTAGCACCAAGGTCCCTTTGCGCCACCCTACTTTAACGGCTGGTAAAACCAGCCGTTAAGGTTGGGTCCCGCAAAGGGAACTCGTAGTAAGGCGGTAAGGGTTTACCGGTACCGGTGCCCTTACCGGTAGCGGTAAACCCTTACCGCCTACCGTGTAATGAGGCCCAAAAAAGTGTCTCACACTTGCAAAGGGCAATTCATCCAGTTGTGACTTTTTGGGATAACATTTTCTGTAAAGTCGTGAATTGATGCGATTCACGGATGATGGTTTGAAGGCCACTTTTTTTGGCGAGGGAAAGGCCACTTTTTTGAGGTGAGGGGTGGGGTGGGCCACTTTATTTTGGGTGTCCTGCCCTATTTCTTTTCCCAGTCCGACCCTGCCTTTCAATCAAGGTAAACATAACGTTGCTCAATGGAAGAACCTTGTCATATGTTCAGGATTACCACAGTATGTCAATCAAATATAATGGCAGCAAAATTGCCACTTTCTAATATAAAAATTGAAAAAATAGACCTTCCTCAGACTCCTACTATCATGCCACAAAATTATTTCACAAATAAACATCAATAAAAACCATTTTGAAAAAGCCTGCGCGTGCAGTCATTTTTACCAATCAATAGTGCAATTTGATGCCTGCTGCCAGTCCACATGAAAACGCTGGCATTCATAATAAATAATGACACCTGCTGGGTAATATGATAATTAAGTAGAATTATGATTGGCCCGCAAAGTTCAGTCGCGGCTCCTGCTGCTAGCCACAGAAGCAGCCTGGCTTCAACCAAGCGCTACTGAAACTCGAAACATGTCAGCACTGCACGCATAAGCACGTGCTTTCAAAATCCTCGGAAATCACTGAGCATGTACTACGCAGTTCCATCTCATTAATATCAGCATTGCACACATTTCATCGTGTTGTAAAAATATGACATCAAACATTTTCCCCCCAAAAGTATTTTTTTAATGGGGAGCCCCCCTCATCCCCTACTCCCAATACGGCGGATTACTTCTGCTTGTCCTTATGGTAGGATCACCCGAATCCTGTGTTGTATCAACCGTTCTTGACGGAAATCCTGAGAAAAAAACTGTTGCCCTGCTGGATTGCACTTAAGGGGTAAACTACATGTCGTTTAGCAGATGGCTGAGTATTTTAGAGAACATTTTCGGTTACATGTCTTTATATCGAAATATTTTATATTGAATGCACATATCTCGAGTATGTTTATTGTAGTTTTGATTGTTGGGGGGTCAATCCCCCAAACCCTCGTTTCCCACCCCTAAAAACCTGTCCCAACAATTTCCTAAAAATATTTAACCCTTTACCACACCCCTAAATACAATCACTATAAACATTTTCACTATAAACTATTCGATATATGGGCATTTAATATAAACGATTCGATATAAACACTGTATGCCAACATTTTCATATTAAAGCTAGTTTTTAGCATCTCATGCAGTATTTATAGCATAAGAAATTAAAAAACCTGCAAGCAGTGTTTGATGGACACTACATGCAGTACTATGCATGCAGATACTAGAACCTGATTGAAAACTGCCTGAAAAATGGCAGCAGAATCCCGCTCCAGCATAATGGGAGAGGTGCTAATGTCCAGAAGGTCAGGCCGGTAATACATGTGTACATCCAATCAACTTCTAAAGGCTGCAAAGATTTAGATATGTGTATGCACACTGCAAATCTACATGTCTACCCCAGGGAGCTAACAACGCAGTACAAAGGAGCAATGCAGCTGCTGAGACAAAGGGAAACGAGAGCATAGGGGTGCCGCAGATGTGCACGAGGTTGAGGGGGCTGCAGACTCCATATCTCTCTTCTATATCACATAACACTTTTAAGGGACCCAAATCAACATACCCTACTTATTCATGGGGACTCGATATGGCAGCTAGTGCAATGCAGGGCATTCATTTCTCCAGACTTGGGTTACTTCACATAACTTCACATACTTCACATCAACATGAATTACAAAACTGAACAACATACAAGAATGGAGCACAATCACACACAAGCAGCAACCTATGGAGAAGACGGTTTTGAAATAGTTATTTGTAATACACAACAATCAGTTTGGTTTAAGTAAAAGTTAATTGCATGCACAGGGCCAACAACGTTAAAACAGTCTTGCTGTGGGGTCTCCTTCACGCAATATTAAATGCCCATGAGGCGGAGTAGAAAAGACAAAAAAGGTAGGCAAACTCGTGTTTACTCTTTCAATTTCCACTCTGTCTCATGCAAATTCAAAAACCGCCTATAAATACACCTACCCCTCACCATGTGCAAAACCGAGGTGGACAAGGCTGCATTCAAATCTCAGTCAGGCTCTCAATAAAAAACACTGATGAGGCAGAGGAGGAATGCAAGATGGGGGACTTTTCTCTACACTACTGGAAAATAAGGTAGGGTGTTAAATGGAGGGGTTAAAGCATTATGTCTAGCTTGAATGCCTCCATTTAAAAACCCACCTTATTTAAAGTGAATTTCCTAAAACTAATTCTACAAAATGACAAGACAATAAAAATATCAGAAATACACAGCCACAAAATGTAATTATAATGCATATCCAGTTGAGTGACACTCACTATTTTACAAAATCAAGTGAGAACCATATTAAATCCGGGCTATTGATACAGTCTCTCTAGCTTTCCCTCCACCGACATATGGACATTTAGGTTTAAAAACACTTGTTTGGACCAATCTCTCACCATGTCAAGATCTCTCATCATCAGAATGCCTTCCCCACAATCATTTTTCAGTTCATATGTTTACCTATGGAATTAATCATACATAATCGAAAAAATATTGTTCAGCACCATTCACAATTTACATCAAATTCAACAAAGAACTATTACATTAAAATGTAGAGGCACAACACCTTCCTCATATCAAATTGAGGGATTATGCTAATAAATTATAATATAATATTTACCCTAAAATCGGTACTAGATCCTGGCTAGCAGGAAAGAAGTTACACACCCACAAATGTTAAATCGTTGGATCTGATTAAAAAAAGAAAACAAATAACGATTTCACCTATGAAATACGTGGACTGGCCATTACCCTTTACTTTCTGAACCTCACGTCTAGGCAGTTAAAAGTCCCCAATTTTGTTACAAAAAATGAACAAGCACCATTATTTACATCACACTATCCTTGCCTGAACAGGACATTTAAGAGACCTTCCTAAATATAATATATATTGGATTCCACAATATTTTATAATTACATGTTTCTACTTTGCATTTTCCTTATGTTATCATCACATATCCAATATAACGTTCTTTCCTTCCTACATCTACATAAGGCATATATCCAGTTATTCTCCCAAGTTTACAAGCCTAATATATGGACAAACAAACACCATTGTATTTATTCACTAGGTTTAGTTGACCTAAGAAAAGTAGCCTTGGCAACATGCAATTGTACAAGACATTCTGAAAATGTATAACCCAGCTACACATTGGATTGATTACCTCATACCTAAACCTCATTGGTGTGCTCTGGGTCAAACTGTAGGCTTTCTTTCTTGTCCATGCCCTTAACCTTTTCTGATTCATCTCCATTATTAAGACTGGCAATAGTTCCCTTTCTGTTAAACTTAACATTCACATTTTTATATTTCCAAAGACAATTTCCTATTGGACCAATGATCCGATTGGTTACCTCAACTCTAACCATCATTGTTTTTTTCTGAATGACACTACAGGTTTCCTTTTTGTCCATACCCTTGTTCTTTTAAGGGCAATCTTTGTTATTAGACCACTATCAGTCCCCTTTCAGCCTTTCAGCTCCTCCTCACAATCAACTGTAGATCATTCTTAGGGAGCAATGCTTTTAAGCTACTGGTGGAATTCATTACCTCAGCTCTTACCGTCATTTGTTTATTCTGAACCACAATAAAGGTGCCCTTTCTAGATCATGCCCTTGTCCTTTTATGGTCGATCTCTATTAATTAAAATCACTAGCAGTTTGCTTCCTAGTCATATCATACAATGCTCAAGTACTATTGCCTATTGGGCAGGCATCTACCAATCAAAGTACTATGTATCAAGGTCATTTGAACCCATGTTGAATACAAACTAATATTTGTAACGCATACATGTTCCTGAAAGGCCAAATGTAGGAATTATTAAGGCCACTAACGGTTCCCTTTCTGGTTAATTTCTTATTCAAGTCTTACTATTTCTCCTGGCCCAATATTTACAAATCATACAGCTCTGTATCACAGTTATTCAAGCCATGTTGAATGAACTCCAATATCGGCATCCATACTTGCTCCTGTAGAGACAATATTTTTCAGAGTCCCCTCCTCTTCTTCTAAAACACACTTAGATCTATTGCCCCATTCAATGTCATATCTAGCTAGCTAGATCAAAATGTGACACCAGTTTAGTTGAAATATGTTTAACCTGAATCCCCGAGTGATATTTATGGACACCTATTCATACTTTACTTTTCTCTTTAGTTTACCAATATCGATCAAACTTCACAGCATTTAAGATAATGGATAACATACTTAGTTTGGCAATTACTGAAGAAATTCAATTTCTACCTTACATCATCATGCTGACATTCATTTGTTTCTTTAGTAATTGTTAGCATTTACGCTTAAGCCTAAGATGGTGTTGATTACCTCAACTCTAACCATCATGTGTTAATTCTAAGACACAATGTGGTTTCCTTTGCATAATAAAGTTTTCCTTTCATTAGTTGATTCTGAGGCAATCTGAAGGTTTCCTTTCTGGTCCATATCAGTTTTCTTTTCTGCTCTATCTCTATTATTAAGACCACTGGCACTTCCCTTTCTGTTACACCTCCCCTTATTTAGGAAAGTCTTGGAGAGCTGGTCTTCTCCCAACTGACCCAGCACACTGAGCTTGTCAGCTGCCTACACGACCATCAATCTGGCTACTGAGCATCCATAGGCATGGAAACTGCTCTCCTAAGCACCTATGAAGAATTGCTTCCATCTATTGATTATAACTCTCCAGCTGTTCTCATTCTACTTGATCTCTCCTCTGCATTTGATACAGTCAACCACTCCATCCTCATAAAAACAGCCCCACGATACCCTCGGTATCTCGGAGCGGGCACCCCATTGGCTAACCTCCTTCATCAATGACATCCCTCCCAGATTATTCTGGGCTCTTTCTCCTCTCCCACTTCTATCTCCACCTGTGTTGTTCCCCAGGGAATTTCACTTTCTTGCGCAGTTTATCGGCGCTCGCATAACCTTCATCCCTCAGATACTTTCGCAAGCATTTCAATTATACACAGACCAGACTTTCTTTGCTTCCTTCAGCTCACCGGTCATGTTAAGATGCTTTCCGTCATTCACGCATTTGATGTAGAAGTCAAGGTTGTTACCACTGCTGCTCGGCACCTCCCCAACTCTGCCGTTCACCCAGAAGGGTGGCTGGGAACCTTGCAGCACTCGGAAGACTCTTTCTCCCTTCCAGCTGGGCTGTTGGGCGCAATTGTCATGGCCTTTCAGAAATAACAATCTCTTTCTGGGTGGATCTCTGTCTTCCAGCCCCTTCAGTTCAACCCCTCGGTTTGTCCCTCTCCTTTGCCTGGTTCGCCATCGCCCTGGAGGAACTGCTTCTTCTCGTGCACCGCTGTGCTCAAAGTGTGTCTCAGTGTTCCACCTTTTAACCATGTGGTGAGAGATAATAGTTATTAGGTGTGCATGATCAAAGCCAAGTGCTTGACCCTGCCTGCTCTCATTAGAGGGACATGTCCTGAGTATTGCATGGTTGGTAATCCTTTCTGCCTAAGACCTCCTCTTCCTCGGCTCAGTGTTTGTGTAGGAAAGGGGGGGATTTGGGAAGTTGGAAAATACTAAAAAATAGGATTGGAGAGGGGTTTTGGGAAAGGGGGATGCCATGTTTTACCATTGGGTGACTCTCCCCCACACTGTGTGGACCCCTCACCCAGGTAATCCTCCCGCACTTGTCCATCCCCAGGGTCTGGATCCAAAGGCGATGGCAGTGCCCTGGCCACCTGAGTAAGGGATCCCTGGGGTCCGGACAGTGAAACACCCTCTGGTATTTCACACTACCCATTGGGACTCCTGCTCCCTCTTTCTTCACCTCACTCTGGCCACCCTCTACGGCTCTCCCCCTGCTCCTTCATCTGAAGTCAGAAACCTTGGAGTCATCTTCGACTCCTCTCTTTCCTTCCTATTTCACATCCAGGACCTTGCCAAGAAGGCCCGCTTTCAACTCTATCTGCTCAAAGGGATCCTTCATTTCCTCACTTTCCCCCAGAAGCTCAATGTCTCCAGAACTCTGGTATTCTCTAGGCTAGACTACTGCAACAGCCTCTTCCTCAATCTACCCTCTTCCTCCCTATGACCCCTCCAGTTTATCCACAATAGGGCTGCAATACTTATCATTGGCCTCAAGCCCAAGGACTGCATCTCTCCAGCCTGGACATCTCTCCATTGGCTCCTGGTTGCTGCAAGGATCAAATTCAAATCCCTCTGCATCATCCATGTGCTATGTACAACTGGCTCTCACCAAATATTCTCCCTCCAGACTGTTATGCTCCTCTGGCGCCAACTCTCTGAATGTCAAGCATTACTCTAAACAGCAAGCTGGTGGCTGATCTCTTTCCTCGGCTGGCTCCCTCCTCTGGAATAGCCTCCCCCTTCCGCTCTGTCTTGAGCCAGATCTCCTCAAATTCCGGAAGCTCCTCAAGACTTCCCTTTTAACCTCTTCCTTTCCTCTCTCTCTCACCTGCTTACCCCACAGTCTCTTATATTGGTCGCCAGGGCCCTTATGTGTCCTTCTGGGTCCTGGCCTCCCCCCCAATAGCCTTCATATTATGCCCAATCCTAGCACTTATCGTTTGGTTTCCACTGGCCTGTGCTATCTCACAGGCCTGCACTTATTCTTTTTGTGAGTTGGCCACTCTTAAAAAGTGATCTCTGCCTGGCACTTAACAGTTGCTTGCATCTTATTCCCTAGTACTTCCCTTCGTGTCACACCTGAACACTTAACCCCAGCCCCCTCTGTCATCCCCTCTCTCTCTGCACTTGCACATTCTGAATGCTCACAAGGCATAGCAGGACGCCTCTTTCTTTCTTCATTGTTATTAAAATTGTCTTTCACTCCCATGTTCCCTCCCCATTGCCCTGTGGGCGCTTTGAAACACAATTTACTTGATGTATAAGCTCCTTACAAATGCATAATAAGTAAATTAAATTAAATTAGACTATTTCTATTTCTAAAATGTCATTGCCTATTGGGCCAATGATCTGATTGCTTAACTCTAACTATCATTGGTTTATTCTGTACATGGTCTGTGTAGAACATAGTGAGATGCAACAGTGTATTTTGTGGGCAAAACTAGCACTGTGCAAATATGACAAGAAGTCTTAATTACATTGGTATAATGCACAAATATGCAAACTGTACACTGTGCAAATATGACAAGAAGTCTTAATAACATTGGTATAATGCACAAATATGCAAATTGTACACTGTGCAAATATGACAAGAAGTCTTAATTACAATGGTATAATGCACAAATATGCAAACTGTACACTGTATAAAACAACTGACACACAATTTACTTCCTGGCAAACCCAGTTATCCTTCTCACACCTATTGACATCATAAAACCCATCTTCCTTCCATCCTAACCCAAAGCAGAGTCTAGCACAGATGCCCTCCTCCATTCAAGGTAACCCCATAAAAACCTCATCACACATCACTGCCCCTCCCACTGTAACTCCTACAAGCACCTAGCACACACACACCCTCTTCCCTTTGCACTAACCCCAAAAAACCATCAAATTGCCAGTTTTCAAAAGTACATTTTTCTCCTGGACACTTGTGGTGGGTGTGCGGCATGCAGCTGCCCGGCCAAACACCTTCTGGGTCTGTTGCCTGTGGAGTATTCCAGTGATATACAGAGGAGTAGCTAGCAGTTTAGGGTTTTTCAGGATCCCTAGTCTCACCCTAAAGCAATTTGGGATGTATTCTGTACTTGTATTTATTGCTAGTAATGAATGAAGATGTTCAGCCATGTTGTTCATGAAAACCAATGCAGAGAACGGGGCCATTCCAGTTAAAGGTGACTGGTGATGGGGAGGCACTCATAGTGATAACATTGAATGGGCGCATGCCCAAAAGATGGAACTACAAGTAGTTATATGTTCAAAGGACAGGCAGAATACCACATGATTCTTTTAAAAAAATGTGTTTATGGTTTATTAAAACCTTTACAAAAGTAAACAAACTCAAACTCATCAATACATTTTCACGTAAATTTGAAACGAAAAACGATTCAATTTATACTTTTTGTTTCCAAGTTCAAAGATAATGGAAATAGCTGTTGCTATCTGTGTTCTCTCACATTTAGATGACAAAAAACACGCCCATAATGAATTTGCCGTTAAAATTGTTAAATTCTCAAATAAATGTTTAAAATATTGGTTTGGTCTATTTCTAAGCTTATGACATTCAGAGACTAAGTGTTGCAAAGTTTCTGTTTGAGTGTCCCCACACCAAACCTGCAAGGACTGTCTTCTTTTTTTTATCTGCTTCCTTTTTTGTTGGATTTCTCTTGTATGATGTAGATTTAACCGAAGGCGTAGTATTATTTGTCTGATTCGCGGGCTTGGAAATTTTAACAAATAATTTTCTGTTGTGTTCACCTTTCATACCACATAATATAATACAAGGCAACGTAATATACATTATATTCAGAGGAGACGAGGCAGGTGTCAGGAGGAAGGGACAACACAATGAGAAAGAGCAGAGGACCTATCTGGGGAAATGAGCTGGGGTTTCAGGATCATCACATATACAAGAAAGTCATATTTTCAAAGGACAGGTATAACATAATATAATATGATATACATCAGGACAACACAATATACATTATGTTCATCAGAGAAGCAATGTACATGGAGGTACAACATGGTGGGAAAAGGCTCAGGACACATGCAGAAACAGATGTTATTGGAGGCTGAATATGTAGGTTTTTTTTGCATCAGGAGGGAGTTAATTCCAATGGTGGGGGCAATGGGAGACATAACATGGGGGCGGTGAAAGAGAGACGTGAAGAAAGGCACAGGAGCGAAGTGTCCATGCGGGGAGTAGCAGGCAATGAGGTTGGTAAGGTCGAGAATTCGACATTTGAAATGGGATCTGTATTGTGTAGTTAGCCAGACATTATGGCAGTGCTGAGCCTACAGAGAAAGGAGTGAATGACATTATAGCGGGTACAGGTGGCAAAGTTGAGAATTTTGTTATTATCTGTATTTGCGTAGAATTGATGTCAGATCAGTGGGCACATGCAATGTGGAACACATTGTGTACATTCAAATTGTGATACAAAATATCAACTGGTAACATTTGCTACACCATCATGCATGAAATACATTTGGACCATCTCATATTGACAGGTAACGAGAGACATGTCTTGTGCATGTTCAACTGCCCAGGGGACAAGGGAACAGAGAGAATTACAGCCCAGTTGATACGTAAACCAAGTTCTACTGAGATGGGAATCAACAAGGACAGATAACTAATCTTGCATATGACAGTCCAAAATGCATTGTTTTAAACATCCTAAGATGGAGTCCAAATTTTGGAAACAGATCTTGCATTTACCCAAGTGTACTCCCCTACCCATGATACGTTTTGAGTTGGGCTCCTTGTCCCTATATTCACAGGTTCTGTGGAAGATGTGCTTGTTGCTTCGCAAATGCTTAATGTGGGTACAAATGCCTAATATATTGAGTATAGTTACTAGAAATCTACCAGTAAGTTCTCCAGCAATTTGTGCAAAACCACATTTCATTCCATAGATCTAGAACTCTTAATTAATAATCCAGCACAAGCAAAAATCAAACTTCTACAGCCTGTGATCCATACAAAGATTTCAATGTAACTCTCTTTGGGAGGAAAACATATTGAGTAATAGCTGAATATCTGATTAAATGTCCATCACCCTATATTAGAAGGCAATATATGCGCTTTAGGTTTAACCTATGGCATACTCGAGAAGTAGTATACAGGAGGAAACAAATTCCCCAAGATCAAAAGCATTGTCGTTATTGCCTAGACGAAAAAAAGAGTGAAACTTTACAGCATCTTATCGTGTCATGTACTGGCCTGAGTTCATTCCATAAAAAATTCTTTCATCATGTCTTTGATCTGAATGCTGTGTTAGATCATGAGGACATATGGCGTCTAATCTTTTCAAGTCCAAGTCTGACAGTAAAGGGAGCCATAGTTCACTTTCTAGAAGCAACAGTGACAGAAATAGAGCTTGATGAAAAGAAAGTTTAAGTTGAAACAATTGAAGAATAATTAATCTTTGAATAGTTTTCAAGAGATATAAAAAATAACACTGTATATGCAGATATAAACTCAAACCCGTGACCCTAAAGGGATATATTCAGATTTTAACTATATTCATGTATTTATTTTTTCCTTTAGTTACTGGTCACATGATTTTATTTGTGAAAGTGTTGTTAAATAGGCATTATTTCTCTATGTATGTTTTAAAGTTTAAATGTTTACTTGTTTTAATTTTATATTTCAACTTGGGCTTGGATTTGTATGAATTTTTATTTATTTTGTATGATATTTGAAAAGTGTTTATCAACTAAACAAATAAAAAAATACAAAAAACATCCTTTCATCAATGCATCCTAACTGTATGCGGGGTGGACTGGCCTATGGGGAACTATGGAGATTTCCCGGTAGACAGATGCACCTAGAGCATCTGTTGTCCTATTTTATTTCCGCATTTTCTCATAGGAAAAGGGTTGGGCTTGCTGATAATGTGCAAAATGTGTCCACTTTAATTAAGCAATATGCCCTGAGCGGCGGGGACATTACCGACTCAGGTAATGCCCCGGGGCCCATAGTTATAGGCCCGAGCGAAGCAAGGGCCTTAACAAAGGCCCCGGAGCATTACCTGAGCCGATAATGCCCCCGCCGTGAGGGGCATATTGCTATTAGTAACCCGGCCCGCAATATCTGCGTGACTGGGGCACTAAAAGCATTTTTTTCTGTCCCGAAACGCTGCAGCGTTTCCGGACAGAAAAAAAAAAAAAAACGACCAAGAAAATGGCTGTCGGGAAAGGGAAAATGGAACATTTTCTGAAACAATTTGAATTTCTTGCGACTTCATGCCTCTCATCCCTAGCCATTATCACAAAGCCTCTTATGGCTGTTAATGTCCACATTTCATAAGACATCCGTAGCTTATGAGCTAGATGTCTATTATGCATCAGCACTGTGCCAGCCAATTGAAATGTTTACCCCTTCCAAAATTGGCCATCTGCTTTCGTTTGGTTGTCCTGTACTTGACAAAATCGAGCTTTGTGTCCATCCATTTGCGAGACTAGTCTGGAGCTGGGATCTGTGCTTTAAGTGGGATGAGAAGTTGAGATGGGGGTCATTGTATTATGAAGAATTATTCTGGATCATGGTCTATGACGTGTTTGGCACAGTTTCAAAATCCTGTCAAAAAGAATATTTAAAAGACATGAAACACGTTTTTATTGGTCATATGCTATGCAACTGTGTCTCAAGCTGCAACATGGCTGGGGAGGAGGGAGGAATGATCCTACTGGGACCTGTACATTCGGGTTGTGCAAGTGCAGTTTATTGATAACACGCTTAATCCACAGATGAGTTTCAAACGCCGATCTGGGATTCGAACCTGTGTTGCTCAGCATTGTCTTGCTTCCAAGTCCTGCACATCTGCCACAGTTATCCTTCCTTCACTTTTGTAGTATGTGGCCTAACAGAGACAGCCTAACAGAGACAGACAAGTTTCCATATCTGGAATGAAAGAACGTTACATCTATTTTATAAAGTGTGTTAAATATAATTAGTGTGCAGTAAAACAAGAAGATCGACTTTAAGATTTATAAATACAAAATTGAATTAAAATCACAATACATCAATGTACCATCCAAATTCTTAGTTCTTCCGAACTTAGTTCCATGATGCCTCTGGGCTGCTAAGCGCTCTATAAAAACGAATAAATAAATAAATACAAAGGAAATACAGGATTCTTAAATATTAATTGAATTACATTTTAATGACAAGCGATATGTATAATATATTGCAAAAATCAAAAACAAGAATTCTCTATATATTGCTTTTTCTCACTTTAGTCTTAAAACAAATAATCGAATTCCAAATGTCTATTATGTGATTCTAAACACAGCTGATAGTGACATATTGGCGATGTGCAGTATTGCCACTCGTTATCGTTTGATTTATTATGCTAGGAAATCAATTCAGGAAAGTCAGTTTGGGGAAGCTCTAGTACTGCCCAGCTCAATGACATCTTTTGGAAACTACCAAGGCTGAGTCTGGGCTAGCCCTGGACCACTTAAATACCAGGCTGTGATTTGGGATCATTGACCTCACATTCATACTCCAAAGCATCTCTGCAATGAATACTTGGGTAGTGTAATGAAGAGTTCTGCTGTATGCTGCCATTGAACTACATAGGGCCTTCTGTAATGGGTCCCCCTGCTCCAGGGCGATTATGATAACTTTCTGACAGTGCTCATAAAACATTCCATGCCTCCACTGGCTCTATGCTTTCAGGGGGTGATGGGCCTTTGGATGATACATGTATGTAGCCACCCTAGCCAGTTGGGTATGTCCATTTAGCTGATGAGTGTTTTTATAAAACAAACACTGTTTCCGAGCCGGTTTTTGTGGACGCATAAACAGCGGGAGGAGATGGACTTGTGTTAAGTCTCTAAAGTCAGTCAGTGTGGTCCCTCTAGCTTTAATCTTTCATGAATGTATGCACCTATGCACTTATGCACTTTTTAAAATCAATATGTATATATATATATATATATATATATATATTTATTTCGAAGTACTTTTAGTAGGTTTTCGTAGGGCTGTCACGTGAGCCCACGGATTCCGTCAGAAGGGTCTGTGCTAGAGAGAGGACGACGGCGGTTAGAGAGAGCTGGAGCAGTCAGGCCTCGCTATCCCTGTTCTGGATACATGTAGATACAAGATAATTAATAGGGGTAATTACACCCACCCCCATCTCTGTGTCCGTGTGCACACACACACACTACAGATTGCCAAGTGAAGCCCAGTGCACACAAGCTACATGGGGGAGCCTTACTATGAGGTCTCCAAGTGCGCAGGCCTTCCAGCCACTGCGTATGATACGTGCTACAGGGAAGCATTTTGATTATTTGTACTACTTGGCATCTCTGCGAGCGGTAGGCATCCACCTGGCTGTTGGGGTGGCATGCAACATTGTTGCAGGCAACGGCATTGTGTCTGAATGGACGCAGATCTGCACAGCAATAACGAATGCACAAGCGCTATCTTCCTCGTCTCAGTATTTTCTTATGAAAGAGACACACACTTTTTTTTCCCCTTCTTCAGTGCAATTCATGTGTACCCTGAGGAGCACTAGTATTCATATGTGAAGACAAAAGATTAGTGACGTTTGGGTGCGAAAATTATACTAGTGCGCTATTGACCACTCTTATTCTCAAAATTGGAACTAGGCAGCATCACCTTTCCATAAAGCCCACCCTCGCGTCAGACCGCTGCAGGAGCAGCTGGAAGTGCTGCTCTGCATTGAAATTATAGGCTATGCACCTCCCCATCGAGGCCAGATGTCCCCAGAGGCAAGGATCTACCCCCATCCCCCGACTCCGCCATTAACCACGAGGATGGTAATGGCCGCCGCACTCGCGTGCAAGTCTGTTGTCATTAGTTGCTAGGCAACCCCACGGCTGCATTAACTGGCCACCGGTGCGACCGGAAGGCGGTAGTCACGCCCACAATGATGAAGGCCCACTAGACTAAGGGTAACACCTGTCTGGTCATGTCCGTACCACGGCCGATAAGCGCCAGCTCCCGCTTCCCATCTTCACACGACATCCTGATCTCGCACCATGGACAAAATCCTGATAACAAGGTAAGAACAACCTATCATCCTGCTGCCCCCGTGTACCTATACGTACTATATGTGTATATTTATCATTATTCGCCAGATGTTACACACCCCGGAATTTAAAACGCTTGAACCATTCTTCATAATGTATCATTAGGTATTGCGTTGTAAATACTGACCTAGCCTGTTCACTAAAATTCCATAAAGCAGCCTCTATTTGTATGCTCTTACTATTACCTACTAGCCCAGATCATTGCCTGCCATTAGTAGCCTGTATCACTGACTGTGACTGTTAGCCTGGGCGTAGCCCCCGGATTCATGCATGTTATGGTCATGGATAGCACAGATTGTAGGAATGCCATTTATTTTCCTATCAGTCATCGCCATTACTACTATTACTGCATATGATGTTATGTACTGCAATTATAATGCTTGCACTAATTGAAATGACAGCCGTAGCTATTATCTGCAGTGTCTCAATCCGAGCCTTCTCTTAACCCTACTGGTAGGAGTTGCATACAAGTGTTAACGAGTATATTGGCCCTCTGCACTCAATTTGTTGTACTTTACCTAGCTACGTCCCTAATACGGCTAATCTTCACCTAGGATGCATACCTTAAACCTGCTTCCTGGGCTCATTATACTAGCCTTACTATCCAACCACTACTCAGTGATCCCACTACTCCATATAATGATGGACCTGCCTTGCACAGCTGGTGCTTTCATCCACCTTGGTAAGAGATTAGGCCATCTACAGTGCTTGCAACACTATCCACTCCCCTGTCCGACACCATTCCTCAACAAGACTGCACCCTTTCCCTTCCAGTTGTCACTAATAAGACACCAATCCGCACCACCAGACATCCTCCACTCTGCTAGGCCCAACACACCTATAGCATCAATTCACACAGCCCAAACATTGGCTATCCTCAAACAATCACAACCTATCACCAGCCAATTGAGAAGAAACCGTCTCTCATCCCGAAGGAGTCACAAGACACATATGACCACATCATTGCCAAACAACAGTGATAATGGCCTCGGCCCTCTTACTAGAACCACATACAACCACCTGTTCACAGACATTGTCTTAACCTCTACCACCCAGACATTATGGACATCACAATCTATTACAGGTGCACAGAGAAAAAACAGATTATCCTCTAGATTACCTAAGGCTCCCAGGAAGAAACCACTAGTGGCAGATACTCTAATGGCCAGGACAAAACAGTTATTGTCTTACAACCTATCACCCAAAACGTACAGACATTATGGACATCACAACCTATTACAGGCACACAGAGAAAAAACAGATTATCATCTAGACTACTAAAGGCTCTCAAGAAGAAACCCTTAGTGGTAGATACCTTACTGCCTGAGGACAAAACAGCCATTGTCTTACAACCATAAACCAACATCACTACCATGAACCTTCATACTACTAAAGATCATAGTCACATCTTGGCCCCTACCACTAAACCAACATGCCCTCACATGATCTCAGTAAAAGCAGCGCTTACCAATGCCAAATCCATCACAGCCCATGCTCTGGATATAGCGGACGCTATAAAAAACAAGGATCTGGACTTTCTAGCAATCTAGGAAACTTGGCTATACACTGCCTCTGACCCTCTCCTTTCCTTAGCCATCCCGGAAGGATACACTATCTATAGAAAAGAAAGAGCTACAGCAAGAGGAGGTGGAGGAGCACTACTAGCCAAAGAATCCTTTTATATTAGAATATCCCAACTCCACCTCTCTCATCTGGTGAAGCCATGACTGTAAAATGTCCCTTACACATATTTGCACTCTCACAATCCACATTATTTATAGACCTCCAGGTGCCATTTTCACATTTGAAGATGATATCACAACACTGCTGGCTCACAACCTGAAACCACACTCGAACATGATTATCATGGGTGACTTTAATATAGCATTAAATGACCCCCAAGACTTGAATGCCACCCTCCTAGCAAACACCCTAGAAGCCCAAGGCTTCACAGAAAGAATCACAGCACCAACACATGACAAAGGGCGCACCTTGGACTGGCTAGCTGGTATTAATTGTACTACCACCATCCAGTCCAACATCCCCTCACCTTGGTCCGATCACAGCATTATCTCATTCACTACCAACATTATCTCTAAGGTACTAAATAAGCATTTCTCAACCATGCTGGCCCCTTCGAGAAACCTCAAAAATGTCAGCCGAGATAAAATGCTTCCTCTACTCTCCCCCATACTAAACACACATCACCTGGTTAGCAACCCATCAACCCTAGCTTGCCTTTATAACAAAACCATGATAGCAGCGATGGAGATAATTGCCCCACTAAAAAGCAAAAAATCCAAACCCCCGGCACGGCGCAAAAAAGATCTGCAGACAACAAATGGATCAAATCCCCATCTAAAAAAAACCAAAACCTTGTTCAAAACTTCAGCCAATGAGTATAAGCTCGAAACTATCAAATCCAAAAGTGCAGTCTATTACCAAAGAATTCTCAATGCCCAATCCAATACCAGAGAATTATTCACTATTCTCAGAGAATTGGAATCTCCAGCATCTACCATTGACCTTACGATTAAAGACACACAATGGTGTACCAAAATCCAAAACACATTAGCGGATAAAGTCGCACTTCTACAATGCAAAATTGAACAGAAAAAAACTAAACTTAATCTCAACCTAACCCCTCTAACTAGTCACCCTCCAATAGACACATCTGAAGTAACTAAACTCTCCTTCTTTCCACTCTCTACTCTAGACACAATTAACATAATTAAAAATCTAAAACCTTCCAGATGCAAAGGGGATATCTGCCCGGCAAACCTGGTAAAAGATTGTGTACTCGAACTTGCCCCTTTCATCACTAATCTCATCAATAATTAATTTGCAACCAACACAGTTCAAAATGACTTAAAAACAGCGTGGGTTCTACGCTTACTCAAAAAACCTACACTGGATCCCAATATTCCAACTAACTATCGTCCGATTACAACTGTTCCCTTCTTACTGAAAATATCATATTACGCAGCCTATCTGCAGATCCAAAAACATCTTGAGAAATTACCACCTTTTAGGTCTAAGACAATCAGGTTTCAGACCAGGTCACGGTACAGAAACAGCCCTGTTTGATCTGAAATCACAAATGGATCAGTACAAGGACTACGGATAATTATTTATCCTCCTATTAATAGATCTCTCTGCTGCATTTGATTTAGTAAATCATGACATCCTATGCCAACATCTAGACTCGGCAGCCCAGTTTTCTTCAAACGCTATAAATTGGATCAGGTCATTCTTATCTAATCAATCCATGAGAGTCTTTTCAGAATCTGCAGCAGTACTCTCAGTCCCGGTAACATGCAGGGTTCCACAAGGCTCTTGTGTTTCACCTACTCTTTACAACGCATTTACCAAACTTTTGTTTGACAAACTGGACAATATGGGTATCTCGTATACTAATTACGCGGATGATACCCAGATTCTAATACCTATCACGGGATGCTATGACACAGACACAAAAACCTAAACAAAATATACCTCGCCATCCAGGCCTGGATGGCCAGCAACGAATTATGTCTTAATGATGATAAAACAGAATTTATCATCATTGGAAACAAAACAAAACTTAATAACCTCACCCAGCAGTACAAATCATTCATCATTGATGGCAATACCATCCCAGTAGCCAGTGAGATAAAAACTATTGGAGTCTACATTGACTCTGCCCTCACCCTAAACAGACAAGTCAAAGCAGTAGTCTCCTCAGCTACGTACACGGCCAAACTAATAAGAGCTAGTCGGCCTTTCCTCTCTCCCAAAAATACCATCACATTGGCCAGAGCATTAATACTATCAAGGATAGATTACCGCAATTCTCTTTTCGCTGGAACCAGCCTTAGAAACATAAAAAAGTTACAAACAATACAAAATAATGCCATAAGAGCTGCTCTAAACATCCCTAGATACAACCACATCTCCGCTACTAGAAGGAACATTCACTGGCTTCCTGTCCAGGACAGAATCAAATTCAAAATTCTAACCATGACGCATAAATGTATGGCCAAGAAAACGCCTAAATATCTCAGCAACCTTATTAGCAAAGCCAATTCCAACAGACCAAAGTGGAGCACATACACCAATCAACTCAGCATACCTAGATTCAAGAGATTAAAAGCAGGAGGCTCCAGCTTCCCAGTAATAGCTCCTAAACTATGGAACGCTCTTCCACACAAACTCAGAAATTATCAATCATATTGGTCCTTCAGAAAAAAATTCAAAACGTTCCTCTTCAGCACTGACCTCCAGTAATAATCTACTGTAACCTCTATTTCCGGGAGGTCATGTACTGAAAAGGTCTAATGTAAATATTGTATTGTTTTATGCAGTCCTGCTATTGTGATCTTTTGATCATATTCAATTACAATGTTTATTGCAATATCTGTAACAATGTATGCTTTCTTAAGATATGCCAAAAGATAACCATTTTTTTGTAAGACTACTATTTAAGCGCCTAGATTGCCTCTCGGCTGCGCGCACTCTACAAATGCAAAAATAAATAAATGAACAAAGAGGCTAGGATATTGTAATATAAGAATTGATTTGGAAACGGGTGAGTCGCGCTCTGGCTTCCTTGGTCATGAAAACATTTGGCAGTTTTTAGCACTCAATTATTAGTCTCGTATTGGATCAATAAAAGATGATTTATTCTTGAGGAAATCATCCTTCCCTTGAAAAAAAAAAAGGGTTTGGGGGTTGCAAAGGTGTCTACACATGTTCCATCTAATAATGTCCCTGCAAAAAACGGCAATTTTTCAGCGTTTTTTTTTTGCATGGTGTTATTTTTGAGGTGACATTATTACATGGAGCCGTTGAATAGGTGGAGTACCCAAAGAGGTGTTACAGGTGCAACAGTGCTTGACACTGGGCTAACAACCCATATTGCCCAGCTATAAGTGTCATATGTAGGATTTGCAATGGTAAATGCCACCTTGCTAGGTGTTGCAGGAGCAAGAAACCTCCACTCATTGGATTGGTAGTGATTACAGTGATGATGAATGGGATGAATACATATCATAGGTGTGAAATGAAGAATAAGAGCTGGACATTCCCAAAGCCTCCGTCTCCATCAACGGAATACATATCATGGTGATGATTATCTCTTGAGCAAAGTATATCGTTTTCCCAGAAGATCTGTGGCAGAGATTTGGTTAAAAATACTTCAATGAAGTGAACATAAATCCAAAAGCCTAGGTGGGGGGGTCAGAATAGACCTCTTGGGCTGGTTCATTGCAACTCTACTATTTAAGGACAGAGAAGCCACTGGGAAAATATATGTGTAAAAAAAAGGGGCGACATCTTTCTTGAGTTAGGCAAAGCAAAAGGAATTTGAGGTCAAGTTGGATATGAACACGGACGATACTGTGCTCTCTGAATACCCTACAACAAATGAGGAGGAAGTATTCCAAGACAAGGTAGGGCGTTTGCAAGATTTTGATCATCAAATAAGGCTCAAACAGAATTGCACATCAGTTGGCCAGAAGCTGCAACACATTCCAATATCTATAAGAAATTAAATGAAATGAAGGCACAGCTGAAGAAGCTCGAGGAACAGGGAATCCTAGAAAACATTGATGCATTGGAATGGGTGTCCCGTTTGGTTGTAATAAGAAAGAGCTCTGAAAAAATGAGAATTTGCATGCATATGAGGGAGCTAAATAAATGTGTTGTCCCATAGAGACATCCCTTGCCCAACATTCAAGAGATAATATCGACTATGGTCCCAGCCGAAGTATTTTCCACATTAGATTTCACCTCAGCATACCACCAAGTCCCGCTCTGTGACTCAAAAATGTGATGCCATTTACAACACTGGAAGGGCTGTTCCAATATAGGTGGATGCCGTTGGTCTAATTTCGGTGGCCTCCATGTTCCAGAATGTAATGTACCGTATATTTGATGGTGATGAGGGTGTGTTGTTCTTTCAGGACGACATTTTAGTATATGCAGACAATATGGAGGAGCACAACAGGAGATTATATGGTTTGTTTAGAAAAGTGCATGCTGCTGGCATGACACTAAGAAATGCTAGATCAATAGGGAAGAAATCAAATGAGCTTATGGCCCTTTTGGAACGTGCATGCAATGGATGGGTTCACAGAATAACCCTGAGTCCAAATAACCGAACCAACTCAGGAAGATGGCAAAATACTGTTTTATTATCCATTATCTAAAACAGGGAGTTACAACGAACATTAACGGATGTATGCTTGATTTCGCTCAATGAATTTTTACACACGACATAGATGTTATACTAAAAAGACGTCAGAGATGACCTCATTCTATGTGGCAAATAATGAAAAAAAACCTACTGGGGATCGGGATAGGCTTAAGAGGAACATCTATGTACACATTATATAAGAACTAGGGTTGTGATTGTCTGCCCACTGCCAGGTGGGCAATATATGCCTTCCTCTAAAACATGTAATATTTAAAACCATTAGATATATGGTATCTCAATAGTCCTTAAACTATAAGATCCTTCGTTATAAGGAGCACTACAAATGGTTGGCATGCTTGTGCCATGTCTGGAATATTCAGTTAATTTAGCAGCACATAAGCCCAGACCCAGGTGCAGGGAGATGGGCCTGACTCTATCTCCCCACCCAATTAGCCCATTATTTCTCATCACCCAAGCCTTGTGCCATGAAGATTGTCTTTGAACTTGGCCTTGCAAAGTATCCTTGTCTCTGTGAATACATGGGAGTATGGGCACTCACTTTCGTGTTCTGGAACTCCAAGTATGACTCAATTTTCATCCTTGGCTTACGTGACAGGAAACCCCCGATCTGGTCCATTTTACAGGTTTTAAATATCTTAAATGAAGAAAAATTGGCACTCTTGGTGTTCCTTCTTTGCACCTTAACAAGGGATGATTCATCCTTTGCACGTTCACTCCTTTCCAGAATAGATTGCTGACCTTGGCTGCTTCAGTCTTGACTCCTGGCCAGACAACCTCGCCGTGAAGCTTCACTATTCAGCTTATTCTTACTGCGACACAATTTCCCTTTTGTCTTCATGGGTCCTGGCTTACTAAAATTCATGGTACCGATGTGCAGCTTCTATACAGTGGCGGCTTTGCCTGCATTCTATTCACTACATATAGCCAGCTTCTATGGTGACTTAGTCTACCTTGCGTTTCAGCATCTGTATAATTATTGAACGGTTGATTCTCTTCAGTACTTAATGCGCGTGTAATCATATTTTTATATTTAAAAGTTCAATTGACTTCTTACTTCGTCATTCGTTTCTGTGGGATGCATACATCCTCTTCAGCCAATATCCTGAGACGTCGTTCATACTCTCGTCTGACGTCACATACTTCTTTCCTTGCTAATTTTTATATTTTTCAGGGAGTTCCTCCCTCAGATTGTCATCCCTTCGGGGATACATTCGATAGGGTTGTCTCAATGGGTACCTTATTTAGAATATATGCTGCGGTTTTGGCACAACTGCTGGTGTCAAACACGGCATGATCTCAGGCTTCCAACATATAGTAGGTAGGTGGGCAGGATTTCCTGCAGAGGCATACAGCTGCTCCAAGTATTTAGAGCATATAATTTCCAAGGAAGGGATATTCCCAAAATGGAACCTAGCTGAAGTGATTGAGAAAATGCCGACACCAGCCAGTTGATGGCAGATACACACCTTTCTTGCATGGTTGAGTATTACTCTAAATTCATCCGAGACTTTGCAAGCACACAGTAGGAATGAGAGTGTTGGTTAAAACAAAGACAGCATGTAAATGGAGTGACTGGTGTGAGATGGAATTTTCTCACATAAAGAAAGCGCTGGCAGAAGCACCTGCTTTAGAGAACTACAGAAGGGGAAGAACTAGAGTCATCATGACAGATGCCAGCAACGTCGGCCTGGGTGCACTGCTATCCCAGTTCAAAGTTCAAAAGGAGTGATGCCTTTTGCTTTGAGATTACTCATTGCACCCTGGGACATCATTTGGGGTACAATAGGGGTTGCAACTGCAACCTGTGGCAACTCCTGTATGACCCTAGCTCTGCCTCTGCCACCCCCTGGTTAAGGGTTGCAGAGGCTGAGAGAAACTGAAACCAAAAGAGAGACACCGCAAGTAAAGAGGGCTCTGTATCGTTTTATTGGGTCTATCCCTGTCATTGCATCATCCCATCCATGGAATTTTTAAGGCAGCACTCTTCCTAAAATGTGGTTGGTACAAGGGTGCAGAATTTCTTTTAAATTATATATGTCCAAGGGACAATATATTTGACAAATGTACTTGCCCTGTAAAAAAAATGTACTTGTCACTCCGTGCCATCAATTTATTAAATATGGCACACCAACAAAACATGCTATTTTATATTTGATGATTGTAAAATACTAAACAAATGCATGCTTAGAAATGAATGCAACATAGCATGTTCAGAGAAGGGGGAAAGAAAGAGAGAATGGAAGAGAGAAAGGAAGAGAGAAAGGACGAGAGAGAAGCACAGAGAAATGGAGAGGCACTGAGAGAGAAAGAGGCAAAGAGAGAGAGGCACAAAGAGAGTGAGAGGCAGAGAGAGAGAGAGAGAGGCACAGAGAGAGTTACAGAGAAAGAGAGTCACAGAGAACGCGAGGCACAGAGAGAAAGTGGTAGGTGGAAACAGAGGCCAGGAGAAAGCATCAGGTGGAATCAGGGGCAGCTAGGGAGTGGTGACAAGGAGAGAGTGGGGAGCGAGGAGGGAAATAACCAGTGGGAAGATAATGGGAGAAGGGGGACCAGTAGAGGCGTTAAGGGCTGAGAGAGGGCGGAAAGAAAGAGAGAATGGAAGAGAAGATGGAAGAGAGAGAACGGATGAGAGAGAGACACAGTGCAATAGAGAGATGCACTGAGAGAGAAAGAGGCACAGAGAGAGAGGGGGACAGAGAGAGAGGGGCAAAGAGTTATAGAGAGAGATGTACAGCGAGAGAGAGAGCTACCGGTGGAGAAATAGAGCAAGTTGGTGGAGGAGGAGAAGAGTGGGAAAGTGAAGGGCAGACAGGAAGCATGGGTGCGTGATAAAAGGGTCCTCTTTAGCTTATCTGCCCCCCAAGTCCCATTGTCAACAAACAACACTGCCATCAGCTAAAGTTCTCTGTCCACTTATAAGGCTTGGCTCCACCATTTCAGAGCCCGCCCACAGGGTCAGAGGAGGAAGGGGGATGGGATCATAGGGTGTAGGATGACACATCCAGGGACAGGTCCCCCCTCCACTGCTGCCACGCTCTGCCCCTCTCCAGAGCTTTCTGGGCTGTTCCCAGAGCTGGGGAAGCTGGGTACAGGAAGGAGGTGGGCAAAAATGGGAAATTATTCCCAGGAAGGGGGTGGTGGGGCCAGCATCCTAGGCTGCAGATTTTAAACTGGCTGTGAAGTGAAAGGGGGAGTCAAGTGGGCATGTAGGGGAAGTAGGGGCCAGCCTCCCAGGTAGCAGTAAAAACTTGCAGCTGCCTCATCTGTCGCCTGTCCTGAGAGTTCTCTGCGGGGGTGGTGGTACAGGACTTAAATTTCTTGTGTCTGAGACTGTCCAGTCACACACAGTGAAATATGAAAATACATTTGGGGAAATAAAAAGTCATGCAATACATTAAAAAGCAACAAGTGACATGTATGAGAAATACAGGTAATGGCTGTTAGGGGTCCACCCGTGTAGACTGTCATTTCCACAAGACAATATAGGCTGCCCCTTCAGAGGCGTGTAATTGGAGCTTGTCTCTGGGTTTGATTAATTCCGTAGGTCGGTGGCCCTAATGCATTAAGATCATTTCATTGGTAAGACGGCCCATACCTAGAAGGAGAGACGCGAGGTGCTGCACATTGTGCAGGTGACTGATATGCTATTAAGTGTTGAGGAGCTTAGAGTGCGAGAGGGAGATTAGAGTAGGATGCAGACAGCAAGATAGTGGGGGCAAAGCCCTGCTCTTATTTATAAAGTGTCTTCAGATTTAATGGTAGATAGCAAGTGAGATATTTTGTCCACAGTGCTAACCGTATACGTCTTGTCAGTCTACTTGTGTGGAAGAAAAGGCCAATTTTGTTAAGGCTTAGTTGGTATACCATTTTGCCAGGTTGGAACATTCTTCTGTCTGTATCCCAGCTAGTCAGCACTCTACATTCAACTTCCCTGCCATGGACACTTTTCAGAAGAGATCTAAAGAAAAGTCATGCTTTGCATACTCTATGGACTATATTAAGGGAGTAATTAATTCATGGATTATTTGTGCCGAAAAACACGGGATTTGTGCACCATTCTGACCGCAAATCCCCATTTGTTAAACAGGGATTTGCGGCCAGAATGGTGCACAAATCCCGTTTTTTTTTGGCGCAAATAATCCATGAATTACCCCCTAAATCTTCTTTTCTGGGTATCATTCTATAATCATCAAAGGAAGCTGCAATGTGGGCCGGATGATGTAAAAATTGATCATCGATCATACAGATTTATGTGTGTCTACACCAATGAAATAAGCAGTAGTCCAGAGGCAAAGTAAGCAAGAAAGTACCATTTATTAAGAGCGCCGACCCTGTGCAACCTCCTCAAGTTATCATCAGCCACCACCTATCGCAGCCTTCCCTCAGGAAATCCTAGCTCCCCGTGAAGTAAAGATCTAGGAAGCGACGACATTCCAACGTTTGCCACTAGCCCAGCACAGGAAGACGCTGGCAATACATCCCCTTTTCACATTGACTGTTGGAAAAGGACTCACTAGACGTACTACTTGAAGTCATGGAATTCATAATCCGGCAACCGCAACTGCATCCTCCTTACACACGATGGACAGGTGCAGCAATATTGGAGAATGGCATTACCTGCCTCCATTGAATATTCCAGTCTGTTCCCACGATTCGTCCTAGCATCATCTGCCCAAAGGAAACAATCTTTTCTAAAAATGTGAAGCCCTCTCTACTGGGATAGAACAATGCCAGATAAGCAGTTTTCTGGGAAGATACCATCTCAGGAGAGTCTACAATCACGGTCTAGTCCATTCTGCTTCTTGCAGAGGAGAACTACCTTTTGCATATCGTTCTGGTCCTACCTGCAGGGTAGTCCAGCACAGAAATGCTAGGCAATTCCAACAGCAACCCCAGGCACTCGTGCTTCTGCCTGGCTGGGGGTCAACAATGAGGTGTAGGTGTGGAGCTGTGCCTCTCTAGTCACAAAGAACAAGTGGGCCATGTCTGGATTACCCTTACTGGCACAGGGTGAAAACTACTACTCACTAAGTTAACAATAGTATCTAAGGTCTGGGACCAGAACATGTACATAATGTTGTCCACTGAGTCACATCGTCTTCAACGCTTGCCATCGGCTTTCTAATCAACTTTGTGTGATTTCTGTGGGGATCAATGCCATTGATGGAACATTTTAAATGTTAAATCTACCACCAATATAGCATTAGGAAACAAGAGTGTGCTGCAGTGGACAATTAGCACAGTGGAAATGGGTTGGGCCACTCTACATTTAATCATGGATTAGTAGAGCAGTGTGTTGTGTGGGCATAGGAGGAGGCCAGCGGAAGTAGAGTTAGGGTCCAGGGATGCGTCCATTTTGGCTGTGACACTACTGGTGATAAGACACATCTGTGGAGTAGAAATTTGCTATAAACAAATAATGAAGTGTTAAGGATTCTAATGGGGCATCACACACCATACCAGGACTCTTGATACTGGCCTAGGCTACAGCACACAATTAAAACACTTTTACTTTATTAACTAAGAATTCAGATTTAGATGGCACCCAACCCATCTCACACCCCCTTTTACAAATACCCCTGGCCATAATGGACCATGAACTAGATCGGTGGGTGGTAATACAATTATTATTTATTTTAAAATCCAAATGAAATCATCACACAAATTTTATATTGGACAACAATCACCAGTGGGATGATAATTACATGGTAAATTGATGGAATGCACTTTGTTAGACCTTTTCATGTAAAATAAACAACACAATTGAAAAAAAGCAATATTAACTTTTGAGTGGATCATCACAGTTAATCATTCCCCCTGCAACACTCCCTCAAACCCCTGTTAATCAAACTTTGCATGGATGGGGAGGTGTAGCAAGGAGTCAGGTACACTATGCAACAATTGGAATTCAAATCCGACTTACCCCCAGTGAATAGGATTTAGCTTCCCTGAAAACGGAGCCAAACAGCCTGCGAAATTACTAAATGGTTATTTTACATGCACGGTTGAATGGAGGAAGTACAAATGAGTATAACAGTATCAGAGATGTAAGAACACTAGCAAAATACAAAGCAATGTCCTAACAATGGGCATACAGTTCAGAAAATTGACTTGGGAAGGAAAAACACAGTGCCGCCAAATCACACGTGTAGAAATTGCATTTTCTTATTTTCACGGGTTTAAATGTCAAAACAGCTAGAAAAACAGGTTCCACAGACAAAATCAGAATTTGTTTTTTATGCTAAGGGACAGATACACATCACAGGAATAATAAGAAAGTGAGAGGGGAACTCTAAATGAATGACAGGATGAGATTATTAACGGGAAAGGAAATTCGGTTTTAAACGTAAAAGTAGTTGACCGGGAAAATCGGTTTGGAAAGGAAATGACAAGTGCTATTAAACTATATTTTTCAACTAGATTATCAAGAGGAGAAACACTGCCTGTGGGAAAGGTCAAGCTGCAGTCGTAACCCCCCTCATTCCACGCATCTCCTTATGGGGGAATTAATTAGTGTATTCCAAATATTACTGAAGATTTATGCAATGGACTATAAGGATGGGAAACAATGATGCTAACATTTGGAAATCAAGATCAGGATACACTGAGAGTTCTGATAATTTAAAAAAGTTACTAGTGTACTTTCAGGATTACTTATAGGGTTTAAACAAAGGGCAAGGTATCAGAATAGGATATCCTATGTTTTGCTATGATATGGGGGTGATACTTACAATAAGCACTTGGATTTAGAATTCTGGACCACTAATTGGGTATCTGAACAGTGGGTCAAGGGTCTGGTCATGGCACAGTGGTACATCAGCTGGACAGAGCAGGCAGCAGGGCAAGCAGGTAGCGCTGGATAATCCCAAAGAGGATTCAGCCATCTTTCCCCTTTCTCCCTGAATTAGTGGGATTGTTGTGGGGTTTAATTCTGAATGGTGGTTCTGCCTGGATAGGAGGGTCTGGATCAGCTATCCCTTTCCTGGCAGTGGAATCTGCAATCTGCAGGGTGAGTATGAAATGTCTGGATCTCTGGATTGCTGAAGCTGGAAATCAGAAGAGCCAGTCTTAGTCTCTCTGAGCCTCCACCTTTTATAAGGAGGATGACATCACAGAATTATACTTTGGGGAAGACTTTGGCTGGACATGCCTCTAACAATTGGATTGGTCAGGGGTGGCTGTCACCACCTTCCTGTCTGCCGGTTGGACTTCAGGGACATGACATCAGTTTTCTGGTGTGGGCTTACAATGCACATGACCCTCCCACAGTTATTTTTGCCAAAATCGGTTATGACATAAATTGCATCTTTTTACAGTTGTGGCGCTTTTACAAATTACATAGGCAAAGGCCATATTGTACACAGATCCTGTCATTACAATTCCCAAGTTTGTACGATGTTTTTCAGTCCTTCTAATAATCTTTCGCAATTTCTAGTGGCAACCGTTTCACCTCAAATTCTACAATTTTATATATGTGTACATATTATCACAAGGCATGTTTATATTCATTTTCAAAGTTGTACCATGCATACTTTTCCCATGAATTACATTTTCCTGCCATTTGCGTCCCCAACATGCTAGGGAAAGCTACAATGTCTTATTTTAATGCCACAAAAATTACATTCAAACTGTTAAAATTTTGCATTACTGCGTTTTCCAGTTGCTGAAATAAAATTCTTAAAGGTTATTAAATAAGAAAAGTCTTTTGCCCCAGATGGGCTGGCTTTGTCTTCCAAATAAGGGAATTCTTTGTAACCCACAGCTAAATGCCAGGCTCTAGTCAACCTTAGTCCAGTGTTGCCATGGATTTGCCTTTGAAGTTCTTCAGTTTGAGTTGAGGTGCCACCAGAAAGTCCTGGAAATCCATTGTCCCAGGCTGGATCACTGCTGCTTTGTCTGATGAGGGTGCAAAATCCTCCACCCTTGCCTATTCATATGCCCCGAGGGCTGGTCCACTTATGGGGAGGTAGATCATGTTCCCAGGAAGCAAGGTCCTTTGAAGCCAGGGCCTGCAAACACCTGTTCTGCTGGATCCACAGCAATTTATTATAATTTCTTTTTCTGGAAAGCAAGTCTGTTGGAAATATATATCCTATATATGTTTTAAAACAAACCCCCATCACATTTCTATGCAAGGATAGGGCCTTAATTCAACATTTCACTTTTAAACCAACATTGTCTTGTTTGTAAAAAGCACCATTTTACATGTGGCTTAATGTTCCTGGGCTGTCGCTTTACAATGCGGCCTTTCTCACATCCATTTTCTAAACCTTTGCAAAGCCCTAGTCATGTTTCTAATGCACAGGCATCTGTTCAAATAAAAGTTCCTTTTAAACTGACATGAGCTAGGAGAGAGAGAGGGCTTTGTGGAAGAATTTGCCTGTAATATATTGTTGCAAAATAGTAAACGCTTGCCGCATGGCTTGGAGTGCAGTTCTTTGCTATTTCAGAGATCTTGCGTGACCCAGCCTGTCATTCAATGAGGAATGCCCCCATTTGCTGGAGCACAACCTGAATGTGGATGAACATAGCTGGGTCTTACTGGAACCAAATTGTGTACAGTTGAAAGAATGGACAGGGCATCAGTGCGTCGTCATTTTTAAATGCAGAACACTTTCTTTTTCAATGGGAAATTCTGAGCTGGCAGCATAGCAGTGCTGCCTTTTTGACGTCTTTTCTCTGGTGCAAATGAAGAAATTAACAGGCAGCAATTCTTGGGGTATTCAGTGTTTCATCTCGCCCCAGCCATTATTTTAGTGATGCAAAACTCAGTTTTGATGCAAAGCAATCATGCTCAACATAGCCAGCACAGCCATTCTGCTGGTGACTGCTGAGATGAGGTTTGGTGATGTAGGGGAGTCCTGCTGGGCTGGTAAATGAACACCACAGAAGTGTTAAATGTACACTGCATGCAGCTTCAAGGCTGTTCCAGTGCGCTTACATCAAAATGACATTTTCTTAGGTAAAACAGCATGTTACAATCATTTTTCAGTTAGAATGAAAAGGCAGGTGTAAATTGGGCTTAAGGGTTTATATACAATGTGGACATAAATATAATGTTAAAGGGTTAAACATAAAGGCCACCAAACTAGACATTATTCTGAATCTGGCTGCCCATCTAGGTTACCAGTTGACATGAAATGCAGGTAATCTGTGTATAATTTGTTTAATTTAACAAATGACTATTGCAAACACACGTTGTTGCTCTCATAACTGCTATAGCCCCCAAAGGATTGTCAGCCATGTTGCAGAACATGGCTTCAGTACCAGTTGGGAGTTACTGTGATATAGACTTTAGAAAAATACAATCACCCAGCATGCTGGCAGAGCTAGAGGAGTTTGGATACGAAGTAGACTTTTTCGATTGAGACTCTGGGCTTCTCTTAACAAGGTATTGTTGACTTGATCATACGATAGCATCATATTTGTTTCAATCAAAGGAATTGCTTGCCCTATTCAAACAATGCTGAAAGGCCAACGGGCAGATATTAGGTCAATACAATGCACTATATCATGAGAAATGCACTTAAACGTAGAAATCTCTGGTTTAATGTCATCTGTGTATACAACACAAGCCTTGAAGAGTCGAGCGGCCTGAAATGACTTTCTGGCCTGAAATTATAAAATAGGTAATTTATAAGGTGCAGTCCCTCTCTCACCCCCTCACAATTGTCATCATGGCAGGGCTGCACGAGGCTGCATTTCATTTGACAGCCAGTCTCTTCTGCGCATGCCACTGCTGCAATAGGAGTAAAAGCTAGCATTATTACTATTATGGAAATGTAGTGTCGACTTTCAGGCTGAGAGGTAGCAATAATGTGTTTTGAGGCATCTGACTCCAGGTTGTTACCCCTCACCTTGCCTGCCACCCAAACCTTGACAGTGTACCTGCTGCTGCTGACATGGATGCAGAGTGGTCAGTGAAGCTCTCTATTTGCGTAAAATGCATTTTCTGGGGTCCCGTGAGGCATCAGGGGTATGTCCCTTAGCTGCAGACAAAGTATGGAGTCTGGTGTCCCACTTGAGTGTCTGAACCGAGATGTAACTTTGTTGGATTATAAGGGTTATTCTGAGTGGCACAGTGGCCAGGCACTGACACCACAATATAGAAAGAGGACTGCTCCAATTTAGGAGAGGTAATTTCTGTGAAACTTGGATTCCTCACTGAAAACAAGGAAGGACCACTATTTTTGCCAGTGATGATGTTAGTAAGGGTGTATTACAGGCATGCATTGTCAAGCCCTATGTCAATCACTGCATAAGAGATAAAAGAGTGTCCATAGATCTGAAAACCTGTTCACATTATTAAAACAGCACAAGCACATTTAAGAACTCATGTGAAGGTATAGAACATTGACACCAGTAGGCAACCCCTGCAAGCTAAAGTGGAAGAGGCACCCATAACACCTTGATCTATGAGAAGGGTCACCCATTGGACCTGGAATACATGTGTTTAATTGACTCTGAAGGACAAGTTATTACTCATTGTCAATTGGAAGGTACTCTGTTCTTTTATATGACCACTGCGTCAAGAAAAAATTTCCATGCAGAATCATACTGATGTACACAACTCTTCTCTTCCAAAGCACAGGGATTGCAATCTCAGATCCTGTTGTCACTGCTGTGGACGACAATTGTTAACACATAGTCCATTTGACCTGTAGCATACTTTCTAATGGTGAAAAAATGATAGCCACTACCCATATGGAGAAATGGGACTTCTTCCCCACTACTGCTCCACAAATGATGCAACCAATAGCCAGGATCAGAATACAATTGATTGCATCCCTCAGTCAACCATGTGCATTTTCCTGAATAAATGAGGCTGATAATCAACTCCATTGATAGTAGGACAACAGAGACCCTTGAAGACTTACAGAACCTCAGGGAAGATATGAAGATGCAACCAATTGACTTGGAGATGTGGAGGAGATGGTTGCCATAATGGCAGACTGGTTGTGGGTTTAGAGCAACTGCAGTACAAAGTAGACAGTCCACCACAAGCACAGACCTAGAAGACTGAAGCAGATAGTACAATGTCTGTTTTTTCAGAATGCTCAAGGGAAAGAAATGTTATGACCTATACAATCTTTGATCCTCCTATCCCCAAACATTTCAGATCATCATTTTATCATCCCACTACAGCTGCAGAGAGCACATTGGGTTTAGCTTAGGATGCCAGAAAACGTTAACCTCTCAAGCCTGCTAATTATTGTAGCCTAATGCAACATAAGCATACTAGAACTATTCTGGGGAAAGCAACAAAAGTCAATCTGTTTACTTGTTAAAGCCCTCATGTGTACATCCCTTACAGCTTCTCATGACTTCTTGGGGTACACAAATAAATGGCTTTTGGGTGGACAAAGGGGTATATTTGATAAAGGATGAATGTCCAAAAATACAGCGCTACCATCAGACTTGCTGAGACTTGCTGAGGCTACAAATGAATCTAGCTAGCCCCTGCATGTGGCAATACTTACAACTCAAGGTGTGCTTAGAGAGGGCTAAGAGAGCTGTGCATATTTGGGGGCATAGCCGTGCAGACCCCAACATTAATTAACACATGGGGAGACAGAAAGAATATGTTCCAATATGATTCTCAGTGGAGGGGCATTCACACTTTTTCCAAATGTTGGCATGCTTGGGGTTGCACCCTACGTAAGGATAGTCCAGAAAATTAGTAAGGGTAATCCACACATGGTTTGCTTGATCTCTGTGGTTGGCGAGACACAGCACAAAAGCCACCAATCACTGATGATGCCGAATGAGGTGCCCATTATACTCAAACATTCATGCACCTGCGATTCCTCGAATGTGGTCTATGTACTTAAATGCCCCTGTGGATTTTATTATGTTGGGATTACCATGAGAAAGGCAAAAATACGTTGGACCAAGCATAAGTCAAATATTCGGACAAAAAGTCTCAGATCCCCAGTATCAATGCACTTTCTAGAAGCCAAACATAGCATTGCCCAACTGAGGTGTATGATCTTGGAACAAGTGAGGGTGGGACCAAGAGGGGGTGATGTCCATAACAGACTACTCCAGAGGGAGATTGCTTGGATTGATCTCTTGGACTGTCTGAGCCCAAGAGGAATGAATTGTGAATTTGATCTTATGTGTTTTCTTTAGTGTTTTTTAGTGTTGTTTTTAGTGCTTTTTGCTATTCGTGCTATTTGTGTTAAGTTGCGTGTAGACACTCAGTAATGAGAGCTAAGATGGTGCCTCTAAGCACTCAGCACAGTGTTTAAGAGGCCAGATCTGAAATATGAGTTCCAATTATGAATTGATGTTATGTAATACCTGTGAATCTGGGGGCTTTTAATAGAAGCCAGACCTATTTGTGATGTTCATTGTGAAACTCCAGATTGTGAACGGCGTAGGCACCGGGAGCCCTTGGTTGAGTTAATACTATGTGGGTCTGATAACAGGCAGGTAGTTGACAGACCAAAAAGAATGTGAGCAGGCTTTGCACCGCAGGACAGATATAATGTGCATGTAATGGTGGTTTATTTATTATTTTTTAGTGGCCTCATGAGGGTCAGTGTATAAAACATCTTCTTGTGATTGAGGATAACACTATATCACACATGTGGTGACCCTAGGTTAGATAGGAGTGACTGGAATTCTGGATCACGCCATTCTTACCTGATGGTCCCCATCACTACCTAGCGGGAGGTTGGGGCCTGGGGCAGTACTTTACTGCCGTGCACCCCTCCTCCTGCCACTTATTAGTTTACTCCATATTAAGACATATAAAGGGCACAGCACTAGGTGGCGGCACCATACGGTATATTACTGTTTAGATGTCCCCTCATCCCGCCACTAATGGTCCATGGTGAGTTTCTTCACCATCAATTGCCGGTATATATAAGGATATCACTCTTGTATGCACGACCTTACCTAGATGCACTTAGAGGCAAAGTGACACCACTTCCTCCCCTATACACACTATCCATGACAACTACCTCATTCTATACGTATTATACACTTTATGTATAGACACTCGCACACTGATGTGCCACTTAGATATTTGAAGCCCATACGCCCATGCGCGCATGAATCAGGTCGACCCGATCATCATGCCATGTAGAACTAGTTTGCACTTTGATTTGTCTTTAAACACACATACCCGGAGATCGCTTCGGCACAGCAAAGAGCATATGTGTGTGGGAGTGGGGTTTTACTAGCTGTATGCTGCAAGCTCCGAGTCCCACACCAAGATGGAAGTCGTGAGCCGAGACGCGCATGCGCGCTGGCTCCATGACAACCATATAAACAGAACAGTTACGAGCAGCGCGTCTTGGCGACGGGCTGCTCGGTCGTACTGGGAGTTGGGTGATTTCTATACGTGAGTGTTGGCAATGAGAAACCCAGAGAACTCGTGGTGTTCTGCACATTGTGACGGGCATTAAATATATTCTGCAACTCCATTATTAGAGAGCATCTCAGGGCTCCAACACCTGTGAGTCTGAAATAGTCTTAGTGCTGATTTGCCATATTTAATCTACACGAATGGTGTATTCCGCTTCAGTTATGGACAGTGGTTTAGTCCAGCAACCAGGTGTGAACACAGCGTATAGAGCGTGGTTTGCCCTGCACCATTTTGTATACCCTATGAGGTGTTTTTAAGTGGATCTTCCGTGCAAAAAAAAGGGTAGAATAATTAACTCGTGTCATTATGATACTACTTTATAACAGAAGTTATTCAGTTATTTTGTTACTCTAACAAGATGAAAGTTGTGATCACTGCAGGGTAACACGTGTATAACACATTAAAGGCACACATTTGTTCTCCTCTTACCCCTAGCCATCGCTCACTGGAGGTCGCAGTCTATCATCTTCACTTTACCCGGGGAGAGGTACTTCTCTTCTTTCCGGGTAAGTACATTAAATGACCTTTGTACCATGTGAATAGTTGACTTGTATTTTAGAATAAATCTTCACTATACACTCTTACATATTTACCACACAGGATGTTTCTCGTAGTGCTCTTGTTCAGAGGCAAATTGGCATTTCAGTACTGGACTGACTCTGTGTTTGTGAGACTAGCAAGATATGCAAATGGATAATGTTCCTCTGTAAAAAATAACACAGTGAGCAAAAACGTAATTGTAGACTCTCCTGACTGGGCACCTTCCCAGAGAACTTATTATTTGGCTGAATTCTTTCTCAGGATAGAAGCTGTCAATTTTTTGGCAAATATTGTTTCTTTTGCATATGCAACAAACCTGGCTGATGTATATTGTGACAAACTATCAGTTGCATTAAGATGTTATGCTGTGCTATTGGGCATTTTTATAGCGCCTTTTTTACCATTGCTATGATGTCAAAGTGCTGTGGGATGAATGCCCTCGGAGTCCGTAGTCCTGGTCAGTGGAGAGAGTGGGGAAGTAAATAGTGCTTGGGTGTACTCAGCATGTGTGCAGCCAGGGTGGGTTAAGTTGTATGTAGCTGCAGTCTAATGCTAGGTGTGGTGCAGTGGTTGTGTGTAGCTACATTTTAATGCTAGGTGTGGTGCAGTGGTTGTGTGACATCAGTAGAATGTGTGCAGAAAGGCTGAGTTGACATGCGTAGCTCTCAGGGAAAGTGAGGCAAATCATTAATTTACTGATCGTCATTGAAGTACAATACTTAACAGTCACACAGAAGGGATATAGGATGCATGAGAAAATGGCCCCCAATTTAAAATGTTCCGTTGTTGGCATTAGTTCTCACAGAAATTGCACGAAGCTGGTTTAAAAAATGATAGTACCTGTTGGAACTGTGACTCAGAAGTCAACATAATAGTAATTGCATGTTCTTGCCCTAAACTGCCCACCTTCTGGTCCCAGACCTTAAATACTCTTGTTTACTTAGTGAGTGGTAGGGTTGTAACAGGGTACGACGTTCTTTCATCGCTGGTTTTTTTCACGGCATTTGTTACTGGAAAAAAAACACCATTGTAAAATATGGGGGGTGGGTAGAGTGATATAAGGTTTCTGGGTGTTTCTGGGCTAGATTCTAAAGAGGTAGGTAGAGGGTTTGGGGTGTTAACCGCCCCAAAAAAAGAATTCGATGAGATTTTGCGGCAAACGATCCGCAGCAAACAAAAGGGATTGTTTACTTGATCACCCATTTTACTCTAATTGGCACTGGCCAGACAGGTAATCCCATCCATCTCACAAGGTTTGCAAAGATTGGCCTCACGGTTGACTCAACCTCCTAAAGTTTTACAAGCATTGGTCTTTTGCTAGCATCAGCTACTTCCAATCCACACCACCCTTGCATATGAGATGTTCCCATGTGTACTTTCTGGCCCCTTACATCTTTTGACTCCCTTCCCTTTTTTCACAGTACCTCGTTATCGCTTTGTTATGCGTAACTTGTTCTTAACAGAGCATGGTGCTTAACATTATTATGTTTAGATTTTGTTTTTTTGTTTTTTTTCCCTTTGATGTGTGCATCTATGACCAATACGCTCCATTCACATCACCAAACTACTGAATCATGGTATGGAATTCAACTGAATTTTATTTATAATATGATTTCTCAATGATTTAATTTATTTTCTTTGACTCATTTTCCATTATGCCATGCATGTTTATACTGTATCATTAATGTATCATTAATGCTTGACTTCTACTTATTCCTTTTGTTGACATATGATTTTGACTACTTTGTTGGAATTGAAATGATATTATGCCTCCTATCGCAGTATTTGAATGTGTATTGGCCTACGCCAAGTTGTTTAAAATATCATGTAAATAGACTCTGCGGCAAGGTCTTGACCTTAACGAAAAGTTATGTAAGTCGCCATCTTGGATTTAGCCACCATTTTAGGTTCTCTTGTAAAGTGGAAGTCACCCTGAAATGGAGGCCGAATAACATTCTGAGTGAGATTTTGGCCGTTGTGACCTCCGCACACACAAATAATTAATATGCCTGCAGGCCACTTGTCGGGGTCGCGAACTGAGACCTTGTCCTATCACTGACCTATGTGTAAATGAACAACTGTATCAGCGGAACTGATCAAAATGCATACATTATAGGATTGACCTGGCAAGGAACCCTAGTCCTGGTCCCAAGAATGGTTAACCCGCGAGGGGGTTGGCCAAGGGCTGGATAAAGGATATAAAAGCCCAAGTATTCCAATGTATGGTCTCTCTACTAATGCATCGAACCCTCGTTGAAGTTTGTTACGTTACTCTGAGAGCCGAATAGCTATCCGTTTGTCAATTGACTTTTGGTAACTGTTGTAGCTTTTAAATAAAGCACTTGTATGTCCTTTGTAACCTGTGTTGGTGTGTTTCCTTTGGGCTTCCCAGCCTCATATGAATTTTTATGTTTTCACAACTGAACAGCCTTGATAGCGACCCAGAGGGTCGAAACACGTGTCGGCTGGTTCTTTCTGATACAAATATGAAGAATATACCTGTTGCATTACAAATCTGGATGTGAAAGAGAAATTATTTCAAGAAAATACCCATTTGGACTACTGACAAATCTAAATTTCTAGGATTTGTGCGTTGAACTTATCTTCAATTTCTATTCTCTAATCTATGTGTCCTGGTACCTTCTAGGGGGCACCAGTGGAAGTATCCTGATGCAGCAGATCCAATCTGTAACAATACATTTCTTCCTTAAATCTTTGGCGGCATTAACAAGTGCACAGTCTCTTGATGACCCTTAGTTTCTCTCTTACAGCCCTATTATTCATTCTCCATAGCCCACCCCACCCCACCCTATCCCTTATATCCCCTTATGCCCTTCTCCATATTTTTTGATGTATTTTTCAGCAAAACATTTTCGGCAAAAAGTGCAGTGAAAGAAAAACAGGCAATGAATGAAGGTCGTACCATGAAAAGAAAATTAAGCAAATCATTTCTCTGACAAATGAAATAATCCAGGTCTGAGACACCACTACACGTTTGGGTTTGAGTTCTAAAAACACAAGAAGCAGTGAAAGAGAAATCAGACAACAAACAACAGAAACAACAAAAAAATAACAGCAGCATATCAAACTGAAAAGGGTGCGGTGCCAGCTGGACCAGAGAACCCAAGATTCCACAGGTCGAGTACTTATAATAAACCAGGTACTACAGTGTCCTCCAGAGACCAGGCCTTATCGTCCAGTGAGGAAAGATCTTAGCCATTGCAGAGCATTGTAATGGGTTTCCTTTGTATTGTAATAATGCTATTGGAAGGAAGGGAATGGGATTTCATGAGTTTCCATGAAAATGTAATGTAATGAATGCTTTGAATGAGTGTTCTGCGTTCGTCAGTATGAGTGTGAGGTGGCAAGTGAATGGATGGCCGGGTGGATGTCTCTGTGTAACATACTTACCCAACGAGCTGTACCTGGGAGCTAAGCTAATACATAAAAATGCATCTACTCAAACGTCAACGAGCAGGAGGGCATCATGTGGCACACAAACTAGATGATTATATTGGCAGCACGTTTATTTACAGAAATCTACTGTGAGAAGTGGAGCAGGTAGTGCAGAGATCGGACACCCATAGCCTGCTGAAATCCAAATACCATCCTTTCCTAGTACTTTTAAGGCATGATCATCTCGAAAGGGCAGCGACAGGGGACCTGGCAGTGATTGGAAAGCAGTGACGTGCTCAGGGAAGTCCGTCATGTGCTGTCACTGTAGACTGGAGGTGGCAGATAGTGTGTTTAGAAGAGACCCAGAGGGAGCTGAAAGCCTGATGGAAGATACAGCATCAGCTTTGAAGGGCTGGGTGGGAGGCCCAGAGCACTTTGGTAATGAGTATGGAGTGAGAATACATCAGTAGTGCGCCATTGGGAGTCTGTAGTGGTCTGTGTAGGCATCTGCTATTGAGTGAGAGTTGAGTGCTGGTAAAGGGCCTTTTGATGTCGGTGGTGCAGTGTCTGCTTCAAGGGACCCAACGTATTCTCCCTGAGCATTGAAGGAGCTGTGGAGAGAGTGGCAGGTGCTGACATTTGATCAGTGGTGGGAGATTTCCTCGAGTGTGACCATGGAATGAAGATTGGGCCCTGAAGATGGGTGACAGAGGGTCACAGTGGAACACAGGACAGATCGATCCATTCAACAGCTTCCCAATATCTGATTCCCCATATGGAAGAACACTCAGTGATTTCCAGGGTTTAACATGTCGTTCATTTCAGAGGAGCTAAGGAAAATGAGACTTGCATATTGGTTCTGTTAGCGAAGGTGTGAATTGTAGTGCAAAGTCAACTGATGCACCATTGTGGATCACCTGGGATGCGGGAGACCTATTAAACCGATCCTCTTACTATGATAAGCTTAGACAGTTGTTATACATGATAATCAGCAAACGTTGGGGTAGTTGGTTTTCACCTTTGTGCCACCAGCTTCATATAAGTCTGTGTTGGTAAATATATATCATATAGCATTCAGCAGACGTTTAAAGGGTTGTCTCCTTGTTTGGCAGTGTCATCAAGCTTGGTCATCGCCTAAGATCGGCCAAAGGGGGTTAATGAAACATCAGCAGGCGACGACATGAACAGCAAGCTACCATGTTGTAAGTTGGGAATACTCATAGATAGTCAGTAGTTTCATGCAATCGGAAAGCCAAGGATGGAGCAGTTACTTGGTGTATAGTGGCTGGACCAGTGTTTGAGTTACTCCTACTCCAACTTTCCATTGTGTCGAGCAGACAATAACAATTTGATTAATGTACCATCTGAGCTGAAGCTGATTGTAAATTTCGATCGTATAAGGTTTCTACTTTTATTATGGCCTATCTAGGTTCTGGCTGAGGGATCTTATCCTGGCGTATATACAATCGTATTCTTTGTATATTAATATCCATGATTTGTAGCGTAGCTTTAAAGTGCCAAGGACGAGTATTTTCGTCCTTTTTGCATAGACTTGCATAATGGCCTGGCACTTAAAGGGTTAAATGATTTTGTTTTCTTTGTGTTCTTGGTTATGTTGCGCCCCCGTAAGCCTCTGGGTACCGTGGCACACTATATAAATGCAATAAAGTCAAAGTAAAAATGAGATACTCCTATTAGTCATAGGCAGGAGTCAGAAGGTTGTTAGTGAACTCGAGTTGCAGATGATGCACTAGTGCGGGGTGAGGGGGGGTTACTGTGGTTTTTCTAAGTCAATATGTTCATTGTTAATATCACAGACTAGGACATATAGTTTTTCTGATTAATGTGTTCTATTTAAGGATGTCATATTCATATTGTGGCCCCATGCTTGGTATATTTGGGGCCATCGCTCTCCTAGCAAGAGAGACTGCAAATCAGAGATTGCCATGCTATTGGTCTGTCCACCCTATCTGCCCCACCCCTTCTCTTCACGTGTCTGCAGACACCACACCCCATGTAAGCCCCAGGGGTTGTACACCCAACATCGTGAGGATATTTGAGAAATCCATGGTCCACGTTCTATGTTTTCTGCTCCTCATTTCATCATGGAGCACACCCAGCTGGGTTGTAGGATCCCTCTAAGAGTAAAGGTTTGGTTTTGCCACAACATCTGGTGAGTTGTGACCTATGAGGGTAGGGGGAATGCATTTTGACCTGAGGCTGCGTGCACTGTACGTGAGACTTGTAGGAGACAGAAGGGTAGGCCTCAGGGAGAAACAAGCAGGAATTCTCATCCCTCCTCCCCAACCGCCAGACAAACACTTTACGCTGCCCTAACATGCGATGCCCTGGAAGGCGAAAATCCCAAAAGGCCAGCAAGTGCAGCACCTGAGCATGTTAAGAGTGAGATTTGAAGTATTGCTCAGCTCGCCAGCAAATGAACTATGGAACGCAAAATGGGCACATTTCAAGAAGACCTTTACCCGAATCAAAAATGCCTACCTCCATAAACCTCAGCATGTGGCTTTTGGTAATGAGTCAAGTTTCCAGACTGTCCCCACTCCCTCATCTGCCAATTCACATATCCTTGTTTTGTTGTACATGAGGTACAATGTATCCATTTGAGAGACAGAGAGAGACAGAGAAGAGAAAAGAAGAGCGAGAGAGAAGAAGACAGAGGGAGAGAGAGAGAGAGAGAGAGAGAGAGAGAGAGAGAGAGAGAGAGAGCATGTAAGGGAGATAGATTGACTGTGGCAATGTAAGATAGTGAAAAGGGTGTTAAGCATTGGGAGGCCTGCTCCCCTCATCCACCAGGTGTCTCCCCCTCTGTCTCCCCCTCTAAAATCCCCTCTAAGATCTCCTACCACCTTGCACTACACATACAAATACCCCATAGATGGCCACTGTATGCCCTGCCATTAGCACATTCAGGATAATCAAGCCATGATTACGTTCTCTGCTTTACCTCTATTGCACATACCCACATCAGTGGCTAACCAGACACAAAGCACTGTAGCCTATAAGATCGTGGTATCCCTACGGATAACATATTCCCACGTTTCTCTGCCAAACCCATCGAAAGCAGATTAGCACAGAGGCACTAGGTATGTTAGACTTGCACCCATCAACACCACCAATTTACATCAGCCTCTTTCACTGTCTCACTAAGGACTCTCTCTATCCCCCTTTCCTTACAAATCCAAGTGCAGCGGGCCACTGAATGTGATAGAAGGGCACCAAACAAGACCACTTACATTGTGCTACATTAGTATGGGAAAATAGGGTTCATGTTTATTATTATGTCCAAGCCAGTGTTTACCCTTAAATGAGATTATTGTACAATAGTGGCTTCATGTTGTGGTTTCACTGTGGATTACAAGGTAACTATTTTATCGGATGTTTATGGCTTGCATTGTGTCCTACATTTTTGACGTACATGTCTCATTGGTTTAAGTAAAGTGTAGTTCCTGTGCAACACAATTGAGTTTTGTGCCTTAGTACTGGGCATTGTACTGTGGAGTGCTGGATGGCCGGTTAGGTCCTGGATGTTAGCTAAGTTTAAGGTTCCATGTCCTGGAACGGCTGAAGTGGCTCAGGGTGCATGCAATGTTATATTAGCAAGGGGTCATGTGCTCTGAACTAGCCGGGTAGGTTACATGAGCACACTGTGATGTATTTTTAGTGTCTTGTGTAACCAAAGATGGTGGATTGAGCTAGGGGTGGCTAGGATTTGATGCATGTTGGGTTTCCATTTTATCAAATGATCTGTTCTTCTTGCGAATGTATCTTTCTTTTTGCTCTCGTTGTTGGAGTTTGCTACATCACTGCATTGGACTGCCAATCACTTCTGGGGTGACTTTCTTCCCTGAACTGTGGTCAAGAGAATTCCCTTATGGTGGCAATGGTCTGGGTGATTCAGACCTGAAGGACAGTGATTGTTCTCTTGTTCGCCTTCGCCTATCTAATTATGGTATGGCGATGGAATTAGGTGCGTGGGCTATACGCTTGAGTGGTTCTATTAGATACTCTTTTACATGTGTTCAATACCTCTTGTTTGTTTATTTTATGTGTTCTCTCCTTTTCCATCTGTACAGATGGAGAAGTGTTATAATGTGTCCTATATATATATGAATACTATTAGAAGTTATTGGTAGTGTCGCCCTTTCTGTTCTTGAGTGTGGAATTCTGGAAGGAGTGCTTTCAGGTTTTTTGTTCATCAATTGCAGCATGGGCTTGTAAGTACATTGATGGTCAAATCTCCATGTAACCTACTTACCTTATGGACTGTAACCTGGAAATTAAGCAAACAAAGCAGCCTATGTCTACGTAAGTACAGGCAAGCACGACTGCATCATTTGGGACATGATCCACATTGTCATGTAGATAGTTTTATGACAGCCATTTGGCCTATCCGCAGCAGAAGAGAAATCAGTTCCTGTGGAGTCTGGCTGGCTACTAGGACAGACAGAAGATGGCCGCCCAGAGGACTACCAACCCTGCCAGCCTAAGCTGAATTCAGTCATCCTCCTATCAACTAGAATCATTCCAAAAGAAACTGAACTGATTTTCTTCTCTCAGGGAAAATGCATTATAGCCAATGTGGGCAGTGTTTACAAGGCAGATATCATTTTGAAATTGCGCTTATTTGTATTGCTGAGTGAACTCACCTACACCCCCAAATGGTGACCTGCAAATATTTGCGGGTCACTGAATCAAAGGTTTGGTGACCCTCAAATATCTCTGTGCCACTTTTGCGGGCCCCAGGCCCTGAGTGTTTAACTATAGATTTCTCGAAAGCAGAAAACAGAATCAATGGTCGTTTGGTGGCATTGCTTTTTAACGCTTTAACTCTCACAGACAGAATCGCTGATTTAAAGAAGAAGGCTGAAGAATCCCCATTTATAAAAGGGGGTTGAAATGATCCAAGTAATTTTCAGCAAATTTCACTACTGGGTGCCACAGGGAAGATCTACGCCAGGGTCCTGTGGGACCTACTCAGTTTATAGAAATAATCGGATCAGACATCTTCAGGGAGGGCTTCAGGTTGGGATCAGTATCACCGATCCAGCGTATATAATCAACCGTCCAATTCAGATGTATGTCATCCAACGGAAATGAAGCTGTTCACAATATTCATAGATCTGCAAAGGGCTTTTATGTAGTACTGTGATACAGACTCTGGAAATGGTTGGTTAGCATTGGTTTTCCATCCCTGCTCTATATTGCAATTAGAACACTCTATTCACAAACCATGGCACTGATAAAAATGGAACCTGGGTAGGGCTACAACAGTTACTTTTGATTTCCAGAAATGTGTTTACCAGGGCTGTGGCCTGGCGCACAAACTTTTTTGTCTGTGATGGTGCAATAGAGTTGCTGTTGTCTACCATGACCAATCCCTCTCATTAGGCAAGCATAAATACCCTGTGTGATGTGTGTGATTGACGTGGTCTTGGTGTCCCTAAGCCCTACTGGGCTGAGCAAGCATCTGGAACTGTTTCTTGCCTTTTGCGAAGATTATGATCTCACAGTGAACTGTTCCAAAACCAAATCCATGGTCTTTAAACCACCAAGAAGACATTATAATTTTAATTGGTGGCTCTATTATCGGCCAGTTTACATCTTTTGACTATCTGAGCATAAGGTTCATGGATTCAGGTAACTGGACACAACAGGTCGAGAAATCCAACATAACCTTAGGTAGGTACAGCTCTGCCACAGCTAGATCTATGAAAGCCCAAGGAGGTGGAGCCTTAAGGTCAGCACTCAATATCGATAAGCTACAAGCAAGACAAGCTGCGCTCGATGGCACTGAGATCTGGGGCCATGTAACGTTCAAAATATTAGAGGTCACTGAAAATGAATGTTTACATTTTAATTTACCAAAGGATGAACCAACAATTCATTTAAAAAAAGGTAGCAGGCGCTCCTCTCCAGAAAGAACATGGCATGATAACCTGTTCTGAGATGAGAGTTTGCAGCACACGCTTTTAGCTCACTGTACCTTTCACAGATGGGAAATATCCATTTGCATATCAGTCTTTGTCCCGCCCACAAGGGCAGTCCAGCACCGAAATGCTGTTGCAATTCCTCTCTGAACAAGAGTACCAACAGCAACCCCATACACGTGTTTCAGCCTTGTTGGGCCTCATCAGTGAGGTGAAGCTGTGCCTCTCTGAGTTGCATGAGGAGACAGGCCTTGGGTTTAATGGGCTAGTGGCTGCTTCTAGACACATGCTTTACGTGGTCCATATCTAGAGCCCACCATCTTTAGTTAAATACAGGGAAACTTTACAGGATGTGGTAGGGCAAGAGGTTGGGAAGGGCTTGCCATGATGTAAGCATGTACAAAATGTATGAAATTACTTGGGCTATAACAACTACTAGATTAATCCAAATTCTGGAATGTTGGTTGACCAGGCAGCAGCTCAAGCCTTGAGCTCCAGCTCTCCCAACATTACTGATAAGACAAAGATAACTTTGAACCTTATATTTCTACAATTATTATAATGAGCATCACCAAAAAGAAATTTGCATCTGCTGAAAATCCTACACCAAAGAAATCCAAACAAGGTTCTGAGATGAAAGAAGGACCCTGGTCCAAAAATATCTACTCCCTGCTGATGAAAGTTGCCCAGGATGTGGGAGAAATCAAATCTACTCTTTCTGATTTGATAAAGAAAGTTAACCTTCTTGACAGCAGAGCAACCAAAGCGGAACAGTAGTACAGTGGCCTGGCAGTTTAGATCTCTGGAAGATTCAGGGCATACAATGAAATGGAAGGTGAGATCTCCAGGCTGAAGCTTAAACATTCTGATCTAGAAATGAATAGTAGATGCTACAATATATGGTTGGTGGAACTGGCAGAACCCCACTGAAAACACTGATATATTTGTGATTCAAGTTCTATCTGAAGTATACAGCTCTAGCATCATTGACTCTATAGATCTAGACTTTTCCTTCAGAGCTGGCAAAATGGGGATGGGCAAACCCTGACAAATTATAATAATTCTCACCAGGATAAGTACTAAGGAAATGTTACTTAAAGCAGCAAGGGAGAAAGGGAAATCCTCATATGCTGGCAAACCATCCTCTGTGTTGCCAACCTTTCCTAAATACATTGTGGAAGAAAGGAAGGCATCTAACGAGGCTAAAACACTGCCAAGAGAAAGGAACATTAAAGGTATTGTAGTGAATCTGGCGATTGAAAGATTTTTTTTTGGTTGATGGAGTTACAACTCCGGTTTGCCGAAAAGAGGACAATAGATGGCCGAAGGAACTAAACCCAGAGAACAATACACAGGTGATTGTCTGGACACATGATTCTGTTTGACCTATAATAGATACCTAATTGCCTTTGCTAAAGATTTGTTTAAGCATACTTATGTTTTACCTCCAGTGTTTTTTAATATTATTTATTTATATAGATTAAATAATATACCATATATAAACCATTTCTAACAAAATAGTGCTAATTTATAGAGGTAAGTTCAACCAGTTACCTTGTATTAAAGGTGTTTATTTTGTGCCAGACAGGAGAACACACCTACCAACTCTGGGATGTCTTAACCCACTAATCCAAGCCCTGCCGCATCACTGTGAATTGCTGGCAGCAGAAACATCATAATGGCCACCGGAAAGCATGCTGCTCGCCAGAAATCACCAGAAAGTGCGCAGTGAAAAACTGAAAAATAGGCCACCATCTACTTATGCCTATGTCAGTGAGCACAGAAGACCACTGCCAAAACCCATCATTGGGCTACCCACAAAGTAGCCTGAAATCACTTGAAAAAGCAATGCTGATTGCCAAAAAGAAACACAGAGCTGTGTGGAAATCCGTTTTCTTGGCTGTCAAATTTGCAAAAAAGATGGCTCACAAACCACCCAAAAAGATCCAACCTCCTTGTGGGGTGGTCAACATAATTCTACTGCAAGAATCTATATAAATATAAAGTCCACAGAAGTATGTGTTATCTGAACAAAGTCCACTTTTGAGGATTGCTTGCTGGAAGAAATCTGTCAAAAATGGGTATAATACCGTTACTCACCTCTACCGGAAGCCGGCATTTTAAAACCATTTTGGGTAAAGTTGAACATGGAACCCAAACTATGCCAAAGAAAGACTTGCTAAGCCATGGATACAATTTAAAACTATATTCTGAAAAGGCTTGAAGCAAGAAACTGTTTAATGTATGTGTTAAAATTGTGGGTTATATTATAAGGAAAGACAATTTTTAGACATTGGGTTAAGAGTTAAAAATTTCCCACACTGTGTTCAAATGAATTCCACACCTTCTCCCTGGACAAAAGGAACTCCCCTCTGCCCTTGGCTAAGAGATTGACAGGCTGATGTCAAAAGGAACTGGGAGTGGCACCCTGGCCTGTTGCTCTCAGTGCAGACAAAGGAATCCTTGGGGTGAATAGAAAATGCTAATTCGGGTGTGACTGAAAACAAACTGCTAGCAGGAAAGAGAGACATGTGACCTCTGAGTCAGCCCAGACCTTGGGGGCGGAGACAAACCATTGTGTGGATTCAGAAAGCACAACACATGTATGTTTTAGAAAAATGCTTATAACACATTGCCCTGAACTGGCCAAAAGGTGACATTAAATTATTAAAATGAAATATTCGCTCACAGTTTAAGACTAAGATGGACTCTGTGCGATGTTCTGAGGCCAAACCGGAATTATTCATATTGTAGCTACTGTGTTTATTCCAGGAACCTGAAAAACTACAGAATTGTGGTCAGATGGGGTGTGCATGCATGTCTAAAAATTGGTGCGGAAATAATATTGAGAAACCCACCAAAAGCGCAAAAAGTGGTCATTTCTGAACCCAAGCTCTTAGGAAGATGAGAGTTGAACAGAAATTAGTTAATCTGTCATATGATTTATGTAGTATTAACAAGTTGTGTATATTGTAAATATGTGTTTTATGAAAAATAAGATAGGCTGTACAGAGACCAAGGGGAGTGTTTTTCCCCAAGCCATAAAGATTACACAGGATGACACGCTGATCCTTTCTCCAATCAGGGGACAGGGAATCCTCTAACCTTTCAGATCCTTAGAGGGTTGGGCATTGTAGAATCAGCCTCCCCACCCACTTTGGAAATACATAAATAGGGACTACTGAGAACAGACAAGACACACACTTTCCACTTCTCAACCGATTCCTTGGCGAAGCACCCTGCAGGAAGACTCCAGACTTCAGACATAGATCCAGAAACCAAAGCTCCAGAACCAAGCTCTATAACCAAACTCTAGAACCTTGAAGCAGAAGAGGCCTAACCCACGAGCTGAACCCTTCTCAGCAGGCCTGCAGAATCTAGCAACCTGATTCTAACCCCTAAACTTCCAAGAGGCTCTCACATTCAACAGCGGGGCTGTGCTGTTTTGCTATTCTAGCCAAGACCCTGTGCTAGAACCAAGATCCAGACCCAGAAAGCAGAGCTGTATTGAGAACCCGTCAGATCCAGTCCAAGAGGCCGCGCAGACCAGAGTGCAGTGCTGAGACCAGAGTGCCTGAGACCTGTCCGGTGGCGATAGACTCCCAGCTAAACCCTTGACCAGATCTTTGACGGGGCCCATTCCATTCCAAAGCCATAGGAATGAGTATCTAGTCTAGAACTGTGCATAACCAATCTCTTAGCTTAAAGTAATACTATTCCATCCATTTCAATCTGTCCAGAACTGCATTACAGAACCTCTGTTGTCTACCCTTAATTCTTCTTCCCTCCATATAATTCTTGATAATTGTAGCAATAATCATCTTTGCGCTGATATTTCCAGAAGAGGGACAAGTGTTTTGACGGACAGAGGTCACAGCGGAGGCGCCACTGTTCTGGTGGCAACCCGTTGAGTGTCTTGCTTCTTCATAGCTCCTTAGTATAAGCCTATCCTTGTTGGTAAAGCTTTAAAGCGCATCTGTCATTTTTGAAATCTTGATTCTGTTTCTGAAAAATCTACCTTCACAAGTACCTCTGTAACTTTTGAACCGCACGTCCTAGAACCGATCAATCTGATAATCCTTCATGAATCATTGCTAGTGTCGACCTGAACCAATCCAAAGTAACTCTCACTTATCCTGAATCTCCTTTAGTGAATTAAAGTCATTTTTAGCATTTTTCCCATTCATTACAAACCACATTTAAAAGTAGTTTTGCCCATTTTAAATCATACCTGTTCTCTCTAAGCTTGCTGGGGGAACTGGGATTGAACTGCATTATTGTATTGCATTCCTGAAACCTGTGTGCCCTCATTTCCATCTCTTCATATTGCATAGTGGGGGGAGTGAGTAGTCACAGGGGAAAAAGTGATTATATTGTCTTTTGATTGAAATCATATCAAGTTTATTTCTGTGTTGCATTCTTTCCCATCATTGCATTTCCTTGAACCATATTAAATATTCTCTGGTACCTATCCTTCCTATTCCTACTCCTAAGTGATTAAAGAGATTGTTCTTATTGTAATATTACCCATTGCTGCGCATCGTTCATATTCATAAGTGTGCTATTCAGATATTATTCTATTCATAAAAGTGATATATATATATATATATATATATTCAGTGAAAAACACTTTGTTAAAGGGACGTTATGGTTAAGTTGCGCTACTAAAAACCTATGAAATTCAGTGAAAAAACTTTGTTAAAGGGACGTTATGGTTCCAAGTAAAACCGAAAAACCCTTGAAATTTGCCAGTTATGGTAAGCTAAGCAACCATAACTCGCGCCACCACCGTGCACTGCTAAGACTAACACCCAGGACATCAAAGATGATATCACAAATGTAAAAACGGAGGTGAAAACGAAGGTGTCCTGAAGAACACTATACCTGTTCGTAGTGTTCGCTACCCAATTGAAACTGTTCTAAGAACACAATTGGTGTCCTGAAATGTTCGGACATAAATGAAATTACACGTGTCCTGAAGAACACTATATCTGTCCTTACTGTTCGCTACCAAGTTTAAACTGTTCTAAGAACACAACCGGTGTCCTGAAATGTTCGTTTCACGTGTGACGCACTTTTAATTACTTCAGAATCCGAACAGTGTCCGTACGACATCAATGCGCATGCGCTAACCAATCTCCGTGCACTTGGTGTCCTGCGGACAGGCGCTTCCTTCGCGGACTAGTTCGCGAACGGATCATATGACCGCACCCACGCTCATCGTGTGTCCTGAAATGCGGACACTGTTCGTGTCCCTGAACAATTTAAAAGTACATTTTCAGTTAATCCATAATATTTTTCAATAAAATTCCACCATGGCACAAGTCCCACATAGCAATCTTGAGTTTCTATATACCTTTTGAAACTTTCTGATCCTTTTTTTGTGTTCGATCTGTCCGCGGACAGTGCGCATGTCCGCGAACCGCGCACAAGCACCCCTATAAAAGACCACGCCCAAGAGCTTATTCCCATTGTATTTCTGGCTATTCTTCAGAACACAGTGATTTTTGCTGCCACCTGCAGACTACACCATCATCCAGATGGCATCCTTGGCTGCTGAACTGCCACTTGGTGCTGCACCTGCTTCAGCACCACCCCCACCCCCTCCACCACCACCACCTCCCCAAGGGCCTGAAGAGGGGAACAGGAGTGAGGATGCAGAGGAGGAAGAAGAGGATGATGAGAATGAGGTAGAGGAAAACCCTACTACCCGCAGTAGGCGTGAGTCTTGGGTGTGGCGGTTATTTACCATTCATGGTAATGTTCCTATGGCTTGTGCGAACCGTGTTACCTGCAATGAGTGCAAAACGATACTCAGTCGTGGGAAGCACGGTAAGTACAGCTTTGGGACCACTACTATGAAGTGACACCTGAGGTCATTTCACTCTGGGGCTATTCGCAGGGTTGTACCTTGCGAAGAACGTAGCAGGTTGATTTCCTCTACTTCATCCTCTGTTTCTGATCCTGTCACCACAAGGACCACCTCTGTGGGACAGCGTCTTCCTCAACCTGCCTCACAGGCCATACAGAATGCTGATGACCCTTACCTTTCGAGGGTCACAGTTGTATGTATGTACTGTGACACAGTACTCTGCAGGGGGGAGCGACTTCGGAGTGCTTTTGAGACTATCGTCTCAGAGCACGAGAAGACCTGCTCACTACCCAAATAAAACCCACTCTACATCTTCCTCTCTCAGCTCGCCCTTTCTTATCCCTGTGGTTGGTGTCCCCCCCTTTACCCTCCTTTACCCTCCTCTCCTAGTGTGTCGTGTCTGAAAAACCAAAAAAAATACAAAATTACAAAAATCAAAAAAAAATAAGACTCTTTTCAGAGCCGCCTTTCCCAGTTAAAAAATAGAAGTGAAAATAAATGAAGCAGGGCTCTTTGTATTTTTTAGAAGTCCGCGGACAGTTCGCGAACATTAAAAAAATTGGGTTGCTACTCCATCACAAACATTGTAATTTTCTCTGGAAAGAAGTGGTGGCTCTGAAAAGAGCCTTTGGGTGGTGTTTGTAAGTCAAAAACTGTAAATGCTTAACATCTACTTCAAAATCGTTGTTGTAATTCCAAAAAAGGTTGCAATGCATTTTGTACATTTCTCAGAAAAATCTGATTGCCAGCATAAGTAAGATGGACTCCATCTCTGCGAAGAATGTATGTACTACAAAACATAATATTTTCATTGTGAAAAGAAGACATGCCAAAATCTCTTAGAAAGGCACAAACAGCCTTATTAACATTGCGCCTTGCTTTTTCCATTTGTGGACCAAATGAAGAAGAACAAAGCCACATTTGTCTCTGCGCAATCTCTGAAAATATCACTTCAGAATTAGGAAACATGTCCATAACCTTCCTAAGTCCTTCTTTCATAGCAAATTGCAATAAAATTCCAGTCACATGTTCTAAACTGTTCCCTCCACAATGAATTACAATTATGTCTGGATGTTGCTCTGTCTCCAAAGTAGCACAGAGAGGTAGCAAGTCCAACCACTTCATTCCACGTACTCCATGCCAGTGTACTTCCACATGTGGGAATCCAAGATCTACTGCTACTCCACAGCTTTCTGCATGCACCTTCAACCAATGTATCCACGAATCTCCTAAAATCCAAACAATCTGTTTTCTGAAACACACAGCCATAGCTATCTTTTGTTCTCTCAGCAAAAAGAGTATCTGAGAAAATCTCTCCTGGCACAACACACCCACCAAACTTTCCTGACCAATCCCTTTCAGTGCTTATTCTCATTTGCATGACTTCTGAATCCAAAAATCCCCGGATGTAACTCCCGATGTCCGCGAACTACCCCATGTCCGCGGACATATCGTAACATGAACAGCCCTTCTACCATTTCCACTAAACACTCTCTGCCATTCCCTCATTGGATGTACCTCAAAAATCACATGACAATGCACCAATCACATTCAAGACCTCTACATCTAACTGCATCATCATAGATCAGCACTGCAAATGTACTCTGAATCTCTCTGAGTACAAGTGTCATATCATTGGCAAGCAGCATCTACCAGAAATACTGTACAAGTCTTCAAGATTTCTACTTGCAGCTCCATGCATATCCAAATGCATGAACACAAACTTCAGGTATGCATATTTTCTGTATAGTAGATGAACACATTTTCAAACAGACTTTTACCTTGTAAAATCTGTAAAATGAATTTACTGTACTTTTTTCAATTTCCTAAAATCAACTATCACTTATAAACCTTTATACTATTTACTTTCTTTATACACACACACTCAAATCATGTTAAACTAACATTTTTTAAATGAAATATATAGACTACATATATTCAAACAAAATTGCATGCAAACACAATCTATGTTTAAACCTTTATAAAAATACTTATACAATTTCATATGTTTTGTTTTTATTTAATTACTTTAAATTAGACATGACATTGAGGCGCTATTACCTAGAACAGTTTACTTACAGAAATAGTGGTATTCACTAATATATTCACTAATATATTATAAATTTCACAAGACATAGTAAAGATATTTTTTTTTTGCTACAGTTAGTCATTCAATACAATTTGTTCATTAAGAACATATCATATGTACTGAACTGATGCAATGTATCTTATGTAAATAAATTAGTTTAATGGTTTTACAGAAGGCACTGAGGATTTCAATGAAAAAAATCAATATCTAAATTAAAAACAGTGCTATATACAAATAAAGTTACTAATTTGAAGCTTTTACAATTGCAGTGAAGACCAGTTTCCTGAAAAGAAGCAGCGGAATTCGAAGAAGAAAGAAAAACTAAGAAGTTACCTGTTAATTTTAAAAAAAAGTAAGTAAAATATCACCATAATATTTGTATTATTAATCAAATATACTATAACGTTAATACGAGCTATTTCGGTTTCTAAAAATAGAGATTTTGTACCATTTTGTCCAAAAATGTCCATGTCTTAAACAGCGATTTACAGCCAGAATTGCCCACAAATTTCTATTTTTGGACACACAAATTACCCAACTGAACCACTACAATTTTCATATTATAGAACAAACAACTGTTTTAATTGTATACATTAGATTTACTATTTGTACTTTTCCACACCACTAGCTTACTTTTTTTTTGTCATCTGAACCCCAGTTTAGTAACACATAAATTCAAGAATACCTATCCCTACTAGTTTTAGTTCCCAATGCACAATCACACACCATTACATACATCTTTATCATCTTACTCAAACACTCATGCACACAGCACACATACATTCCAGAACACCCCAACCCATATCTTCTTTATTTTTTTCAACAGACCCTAAAGAATGCCTACCAAAAGTCAAGTCCGTAGAAAGCAACGCAAAAATAGAGCAAATGAAAATAAAGGTGTCCAACATAAGCATCCATCTCTAGCAGAATTTGTAAAAAAAGTTGAAACAAAACAGCTAATACAATCATTTAGTGAAACACAAGAAGTTTCAAGTACAACAACTTCGCTTCCTCTATCAAAATGTAAAACAAACCAAAAAAAAAAAACAGAAAATCAGCTATCAGTACAGATAAAACTACTTCTTCAAATTTTAATATAGTGCAAAGTAAGGAAACCAAGAAAATTTAGCCAAAATATACCGTCACAAAGTCCTTCAAAATCTTATAAAAACAGGAGAGAAATCAGGTTCAAAGCTTAAAACCTATCGTAGGAAATTAATCTTAGAAGCATTGATGGACAGTGCAATTCTTCTCAAAAGAAATTTATTTATTTTACTGTTAAACAAAATGAAACCACTAACAAAACTAATAACTAAATTACAAAAAAGACTTCTCAATAAGCGAAATATCAACAGAAAGAACTTCTTAAGTATCAGCGGAGGTGAATGGAATCACACTACAAGCACAGAACCATATTTTAATGAAGAAGCGTACAAACAAAAGCAAACGAATACAATTGCCATACATAGCAGTGGTCGAGGTTATGTAAAAGTGAATAATACCATAATGGAACAAGAAGTACTTCTTACAAAAATATGCCCTGAAAACTTAGAATTACCCCTCCATTCAACTGAATCAGAACGTCTAGTGTACAAATGGCCATGCACGGCAATGTGTAACATTCCCAAACAATGTTTCAAATCTTTACGCCAATTCCTCAATAAATATGTAAAAAGCAAAGACAAAATCAAAATTAAATTACTGCAAAATATATATACCTGTCCAGTGCGCAAGTACACAGGACTACAAGGACATTCATTGGCCTGCATTACAGGACCTACTTGTAAAACCACTTTCCATGATATCAAAAGGATATCAACACATCATTTAACTATAAGAAATCTAGTCTATAAACTGTACTATGCTAAAAGTCCTGCTTTAGCACTAGCAAAGTTAAATAACATCCTTCTACATGGTACAGCAAAATACCTACTGGAAGAAATTCACTATATCCAGAAAAAATATTTTGGAAGTGAAAGCCATTTACAGAATGAAATAGCTTTAAACCAATTAAGCAACAATTCTACACATGGCAACCTTTTGCTAAACACATACAAAAAAGAAATACTAAAATTTAAAAGTACATCAGCTGAAGTACCAAACCATGTATGTGTATGTTGCCGTAGAATTTTTTATAAAAGTAACACAAAAACTGTGGACCTATCATACAAAATAGAAGACAATGAAGATTCTAAATGGTTTGAATTAACTCTCTACCTTGTAGCAGAAAACAAATATGAAATAACTGAGCCCTTAATACTTTGCAGTTATTGCACTACAAAACTTGACAACAACCAAACTCCTTCACGTTATATCACAAATAATTTGGAATTATACCCAGTACCAAAACCTCTACAACAACTTAATTTATATGAGAGCATCATAATTCAAACAGTACACCCATTTCAAGCAATAATACGCCTTCAACCAAAAACAGCAAAATTACCTCCCTCTGAATTGGTAAAAGGCATTCGTGGAAAAGTAGTTTATTTACCATTAAATCTAAAAGAAAATGTGCATACTCTAGGAGTGCAACGTCCAATGCAGCAATCTTTAATTATATTAGTAAATGGAGTACCTACAAAAGACAAAAAAATATGGCAACAGCTGGTAGATTTATATAAAGTTAGACAAGCCTTCCAATATCTTAAAGAGAATAATGAATATTACAAAGAAATTAATATTGAAGAAAACTTGAAAGATACAACTGAAATAATTCAAGAAACACGAGAAGCTGGTCAATTTGAGCTACTAGATCCTGCTACAATATCAAATACTTTAGACCATTATACAATTCATCCTTTGCACTGTAATGACACCGTACAAGATGTACTGGAAACTTACCAAATGCGTCAAACAAAAGGATCGCCAATCAGTATATGGGAAAAAAGTATAGAAGCAGGCGCTTTTCCTCTACTCTTTCCTACTGGCAAAGGAGGAAGGTATGATGATAGACCTATTCAAATATGAGCTTCAGAATACCGCTCATTACGGATGTATTCTGAAGATCCCAGATTTAGACAAATGTGGAATACATATTCCACCTACTCTTTGAAAGTGAACTAGCAACTTTATGTTACGGAGTTCCACACATATTAAAATCAGGATCACCCTTTCAAAATATGACAGCTACACAATTATTAGAGAAAGTGCAACAAAAGGATGAGGTTTTACAATCAAATATTACAAATCTATTAGCAAACATGCATAGTACTAAAGAGTACTGGTTCCAACGCCACTGAGATGTATGTTGTATGATAAGAAACCTTGGCCCACCCACTTGGTTTGTTACATTAAGTTGTGCAGAATATGCATGGGAAGATTTACATGATTTCCTACGCATATCAAATAAAAACAAAACAAACATAGATATTCTAACACCTGGAGAACTTTGTTCTTTGGATCCTGTTAATGTTTCAAGATATTTTCACCATCGCTCCATTGCTATGCTACATTTTATTTGTAATAAAACTGTTCCTCCCCTTGGAGAAGTGCAACACTTCTTTTGGAGAAAAGAATACCAAGCCAGAGGAGCACCACATATCCACATGCTTTTATGGATTAAAGATGCTCCTAAATTTGGTCAAGACAGTGATGCCACTGTTTTACAGTTCATTGAAAAATATGTCACTTGTGAAATTCCATCAGAAGCCGCAAATAGTGATCTTCATGCACAAATTTTACAATTTCAAAGACACAAATGTGGAAAATATTGTCGTCGCAAATACAAAAACAAAGGCAAATACTACACCAAATGCCGATTTGGTTTCCCTAGACCAGTTACAAATACAGGTCAAGTAAACAACCTCATGTCTTCAGTTAGACATAGTGTTAACGGTAAGTCACCTAAAAATACATATTACATAAAAAGAAAAGAAGAAGAAAAATATATCAATGATTATAATGCAATCATTGCCCACTTATGGAATGCAAACATAGATGTGCAGTACATTGCAGACAATTCTACTGCAGTTGCACGATATGTCACAGCATACTTAACTAAAGCAGAAAAGACAGAGATCCAAGACCTCTGGAATGACCTGTCATCAGATAAAACAGTATCTCAGAAATTATACAGCTTGGGCATAAAAATGCTCACCCATAGAGAATGTGGATTTTATGAAGCAGCTGATCGTTTAACTGGTACTTCATTGTATGGTACATCTGAAAATATAGTATGGCTAAGTCTTGGTCCAGCTAAATCTAGAAAAAGAGTTCTAAAATCATATGAAGATATAGAAACAATAGCCAAACATGATCCCAACAGCCAAGACATTTTAAAAAACAATTTATTGGACACATACTACCCAAACAGAAGTAATACTTTGGAAAAAATGTGTCTATACCAAATAGCCCAAAACTACACACACAAAAATAATATGAAACCTGATGAAAAAAAAGGTAAATATAGAGTGACAGACTGTGAAGGCAGCTTAGTTAAACTCACTAAACCAAATTTAATTAATCATATCAAATTGTCATTGAAGACTCCTCAACATAAAGAAGTATATTACATGTCCCTGCTACAACTCTTCAAACCATGGAGAAAAGAAGAACAATTACTAGATAACTATGACTCATATGAGGATGCTTTCAAAGCAAATGAAAGCACTATAACTGATGTAAACTTTACACAGTACAAAACAATGTTGCACAATGAACAGCAACATGAAGAAGAACTCCAAGCCCAACTAGATAAGGATACTCCGGACAGTAGTCAACCTTCTGTAACAGGAAGCCAAGAACCACTGGGAGAACCACTAATAACAAATGAGGCAGAATTAGCTATGATAGAAGTAGAAAACACCATGTGTCAGTATGAAGATAAGGAAGACTTAACTATACTACAATCAAAACTAAACAATGAGCAAAGTAGCATTTTTCAAGAAGTAACAAAACAAATTGCACATGGTGTAAAACATGAAAATAAAGAATGTTCCTGCCATAATTATAAACCTATACTACTGTACGTCAGTGATGAAGCTGGTTCTGGCAAAACATTCCTAATCAAAATCATTAGTAAGTTCCTTCAACAATTGACAAACAACAAACTGTCAGCTGTTGTCACTGCCCCCACAGGTTTAGCTGCCTACAACATAGGTGGTGTTACATTACACCGATTACTACTATTACCAGTAGAACACCAGAACAAATTAGACTATTACAAACTTTCTGCAGAAGCTGCAATGGAATTACGCAGAGTATTGAAAATGCTACTAATAGATGAATTGAGCATGGTCTCCAACCTGATGTTAGCTTTGATTCACCTCAGATTACAAGAAGTACTCAAAACAGACTATGAAGAGCTCTTTGCAGGAAAACACATTATTGTTTTTGGATATCTGCTTCAATTAACACCAGTAAAAGGTGAACCTATTTTAAAACATTAGGGCACAAACTCTGCCGTAAAACTGTTGGCAGCATTGGAAATGTCAACCTTTGGCAACATTTCCAATACAGAGAATTAACAGAAAACATGCGCCAATCTGCAGAGCTAACTTATGCCAACATTTTAAAAGGTTTGAGAGTTGATATACTTTCTAAAGAAGCAGAAGCAACATTGAAAACCCGGCACATTAATGCACTTTATGGCGATAATGCATGTGCTACAGATGTTATGGAACAATTAGCCCACAAAAATGTCAATTGTATGGCCTTAATGCCAACTCTTGCAAGCTGTCTCAAATTCAATGAAATAATGTTAAGTAAAGAAATGCAACCAATAATGGAAATTAGCGCTACAGACAAACTAGATGTACATGGTATGACACTACCCATGTGTGACCAAGCCACAACAAGACTAAATAATTTAGAAAAATCAATCTCAAACACAGCAGGCTTAGAAAAGATGTTAAAATTATCCTTAAATTGCAGAGTAATGCTTAAACGTAACCTTGACGTGGACCAAGGACTAGTTAATGGAGCACTGGGTACAGTTGTTGGCTTTCAAACATACCAACGTGACAACAAAATTCAGTTTGTCAATATACTCTTTGACAAACTTTCAGAAGTAAAACGGATAGGACGCTCAACAGCTAGATTCCTTCTCTTCAAAGATATGTATGTACGCAGAGAACAATTTTCTCTAACTCTTGCATACGCAGTCACGATTCATAAATCACAAGGTCTTACCCTAGACAAAGCAATGATAGATATTGGTAACACAGTCTTTAAAGAAGGCATGAGCTACGTAGCACTATCACGCTTACGTACACTTGACGGTCTATTTATAATCAACTTTGATGCAAGTAAAGTGAACGCTGATATTCCTTGCATTTTAGAATATAATAGACTTCGCTCACTATACACTCCCCATCTAAACACATATTCTGTTCCACAAAAACTAAAACGTTGTAAAAGAAAACTAAATCAAACAGAAATGCAACAGGACGTCACTGCAAATCCTCCAAAGAGAGTAAAAGAAACTAATACTTCATCAAGTACCACAAACAAAAAAGAATCAATTAGAGAAAGTAAACCAGGTACTTCTTTAAAGAAGGAAGACAAACTCCAAAAAAAGCAGTTAGATACAGAACTACCTGGACCATTTAAATTCTCAAATATAGTTGGTGTAAGTTGCTATGCAAATGTAGCAATGAATATTCTATTTCAATTACCACCAATTGTTGACAACATTTACTTACACAGTACAGACCCTTTGTGTTTGCAAATGTTAGTACTTCACAGAAATGCAGCAAACAATCCTGACAACACATATAGTGTTTTTGGAATAAGACGACAATTGGACTACTGTGCTGGAATGGTGAAATTCACTATAAACTCACAGGAAGATCCACAAGAATTTCTAATGTACTTACTACAAGTACTGGAAAACAAAAACATACCTATAAATGAAATCTTTCAGATTTCATACATGTGGAAACATACATGCACTCTCTGCAACAATGTGACACAAGAAGAAATCCCCAATGAACGCTTCATATATATATCAATACCAAATTGTGAATCCATTCCATTTCAGCAACTTGTACAAAATGCAAACCATGGTAGATTATGCTCTACCTGCAATTCAAACAATCGCTCCACGTTAGTAATACAAACACATAGTAAATACGTAATACTAATGCTTCTACGTTACAATGCAGATGGTACCAAAAACAAATGAAAGCTGACTGGATTCACACATGGTCAAATATCACTTGGTAAGAAAACCTTCACAACAATAGGTATAATCTACCACGCAGGAGCTACAACCAATTCAGGGCACTACACTGCATACATAAAAAAGAAATGTGGATGGTTTGAATGTAATGATAGTACCATTACTCTAAAGCAGAGATTACCAGCAAATCTTACAAACGCTTATTTGATGTTCTTAAAACCAAAATTTGATAAATAAACTGTATTTAAACCTTTAAGTAAATTTGTGTTACAAAAATATAAACTCTTAGAATACTCCAAAAGCTATCTAACTGCTCAAAGATTCTACAACAACTAATCAGATAAATGAATACCACTAAATTAGACCAAAAAATACACAGTTAGAATACGCCAATTGGTATCTAACTGTCCCAAAATTATAAATTTGTGTTAAAATAATATAAACTGTTAGAATACTCCAAAAGCTATCTAACAGCTCAAAGATTTTACAACAACTAATCAGATAAATGAATACCACTAAATTAGGCCAAAAAATACACAGTTAGAATACGCCAATTGGTATCTAACTGTCCCAAAATTTAACAATATCCAAATAGGTAAATCAAAACCACTAAAATATATTAAAAAAATAGACAGTTAGAATATGCCAATTGGTATCTAAATGCTCCAAAATTTTATAATATCAAAACAAATGAAGAATCTGTTACTGCTCCAAAAAAAATACAACAAAGCAAATTATAAAGCATTAGCCAGAAACAACAAGTGAACACTGAAAACAAACAAACAAATAAACTGTAGCATAACAGAAAAAGGGTTTTTTTTTAATCCAACATGGATTTTTTTTCTCCCACAGACCCAATGATTTTAGCAACAAATACAGAAACTGAGCAAATTGCACAGTACTCTGATTTGTACTCTACTAAATATGAGGGTCGAAAAAAAATAAAAGTATATTGCTTATACAATGTAATAAATCATTACAAAATACTAATACTAACATGCTATTTTCTTTTATCACAGAAATGAAGAAGAAAAACATGGACTCCCATTACTAGACCAAACAGTAAGTATACAATAATAAGGACTACCATAGCAGCATATCACATCCATACTATCTAATACCTTTGTTCCTTATACATTTGTTTTTCACCCAAAGTTATAAGCAAATATGAATGTGATATGCTGCGGTGGTTGTTGCCAGGGCATAGAGTCTTGGGTGCATGGCCATGCACCCAATACTCTATGCCCTGGCAACAACCACCGCAGCATATCACATCCATAGAGTCAAACATTTCAACTATGATCTATGGGAAACTTTTAATGTCCGCGAACAATGTGAGTGTTCTTAGAACACTTTGAACTTGCCAGCGAACAATAGGGACACCGTTTTCAGGACACCCCCTACGAACATTTCAGAACAACGCGATAGTTCTTAGAACACGTTCAACTTAACAACGAACAATACGGACAGCGTACTAAGGACACCCCCTACGAACATTCCAGGACACCGGGAGTGTTCTCAAAAACGTCTTCAGAACACCCCCATCTTGTTTATTTGCGAACATTTCAGGACACCGCGAGGACACATTCAACTTGACAGAGAACAATACGGACAGCGTCCTCAGGACACCCCCTACGAACATTCGAGGACACTGGGAGTGTTCTTAGAAGCTTCTTCAGAACACCACCATCTTGTTTATTTGCGAACATTTCAGGACACCGCGAGTGTTCTTAGGACACATTCAACTTGACAGAGAACAATACGGACAGCGTCCTCAGGACACCCCCTACGAACACTCCCCGGACACCGCGAGTGTTCTTAAAAGCGTCTTCAGAACACCACCATCTTGTTTATTTGCAAACATTTCAGGACACCGTGAGTGTTCTTAGGACACATTCAACTTGACAGAGAACAATACGGACAGCGTCCTCAGGACACCCCCTACGAACACTCCCCGGACACCGCGAGTGTTCTTAGAAGCGTCTTCAGAACACCCCCATTTTGTTTATTTGCGAACATTTCAGGACACTACGGGTGTTCTTAGAACACATTCAACTTGACAGAGAACAATACGGACAGCGTCCTCAGGACACCCCCTACGAACATTCCAGGACACCAGGAGTGTTCTTAGAAGCGTCTTCAGAACACCACCATCTTGTTTATTTGCGAACATTTCAGGACACCGCGAGTGTTCTTAGGACACATTCAACTTGACAGAGAACAATACGGACAGCCTCCTCAGGACACCCCCTACGAACACTCCCCGGACACCGCGAGTGTTCTTAGAAGCGTCTTCAGAACACCCCCATTTTGTTTATTTGCGAACATTTCAGGACACCGCGAGTGTTCTTAGGACACATTCAACTTGACAGAGAACAATACGGACAGCGTCCTCAGGACACCCCCTACGAACACTCCCCGGACACCGCGAGTGTTCTTAGAAGTGTCTTCAGAACACCCCCATTTTGTTAATTTGCGAACATTTCAGGACACCGCAGGTGTTCTTAGAACACATTCAACTTGACAGAGAACAATACGGACAGCGTCCTCAGGACACCCCCTACGAACATTTCAGGACACCGGGAGTGTTCTCGAAAACGTCTTCAGAACACCCCCATTTTGTTTATTTGCGAACATTGCAGGACACCAAGGGTGTTCTTAGAACACATTCAACTTGACAGAGAACAATACGGGCAGCGTCCTCAGGACACCCCCTACGAACACTCCCCGGACACCGTGAGTGTTCTTAGAACAGTTTCACTTTGCTTGCGAACAAAACAGACACATATTGAGTCCTTAGAACACCCCCCAGTCAGTTTATTTAGAACATTTCAGAACACCTGTGATGTCCGCAAACAAATCGAACACAAAAAGAACGTCTAACACATAAAAAACACAACTTTCATCCGAATCCAAGATGGCGGGCGCTACCGAAAAATCTGACGCGCTTCACGCTCCATGCCGTCCAATCAGCGACCACGTTGCATGTTCGCAAACATCACGCAAGACGATTGGCCAATCAGGACACTGTCCGCGGAGCGAACAGGGAAGTGTGTCCGCGAACCGAACACAGATATCACTAATTATTTTTGACCTACTTTTTGGTCATTTTAAAAAAAAACTACTGGACGGATTTTCACCAAATTTGCAAAAGCACGCTTTCGGGACCAAGCCGCTGCTCCTGGTCCAAATTTGGTGGAAATCCATCCAGCGGTTTGGGCTGTAGGCGCGAGCAACATTTTTTTCCCATTCAGTCTATGGGAAAAAAAAAAGTTTTGGGACCCCCCCCTATAACTTTGCCCCCCCTGGACGAATCCTCACCAAACTTTGCAAAAATAATTCAGAGTGACCCAAATACTTTTTTTGCAAAGTTTGGTGAGGATCCGTCTAGGGAGAGCGAAGTTATAAGCCACCCAAAAAGTGCTCTTCCTATGGAAACAGCAACTTAACCATAACTACATGGCCACTACCGTGGCCATGTGATATATATATATATTGTTCAATTCTTCAAATAAACCTTTTAATTTGCAAAACAAACCTACTTTCAAACTTTTTAACTGCCATGGGTCCCCCCCCCCAGTGCCAAGGCCTTTTTTGGTGATTTCAGTATTTCACCATGCAAAGCCTTCTAACATTTTCTCCTTCATTAACCCCTTAAGTGCCAAGGACGAGCTATCTCGTCCTTGGCACTGGGGAGGTAATCCCAAGGACGAGATACCTCGTCCTTGGCACTTAAATTAAAGTACTTTGACATAAAAATATATAAATAAGGGCTTCCATTGGGCATCCCATCAAGCATTGACTTAGTTGGAGTGCTGGATTGAAGTCACTTACACAACTGCGAGTTTAAAAAAAGGGGCCAGTGGCGGCAGCTACACAGGAAATGACACAGGTATTCTAAGCCACAGACACCCCATACAAAGGGATTCACCGGGAACGGTAGAGGGTAATGATGCATTTGGTGTACTTACAGTCCAAGATACTGTCCTATGATTAGTTAAAGAAAGGGAAGGTCAAAATTAGCACCATCATAAACACACGCAGTGGGAAATCCCTCGGGCGGGTTAGACCTGGGAAACCTCAATCTGAAACACGTGACCAATAAAATAGGGATCTGCAAAGGGGGTTGGGGCTTAAGTTACTCCTCACGAGAAAAACACCATCACTATAACAAGGTGATGTAATTACAGGGCGGTCTGCCAAACGGCAGCAGGGACGGTGGCTCTGTAACAGTGTGCCGGTCACATGACTGTTGATGCGCATCGGCATGCAGCTGTGGAAGAGTGCCGTTACTGGCAAAACCAATCAGATGGTAACTTCTTGAGCTTTGGGGAGGTGGCCAGCCTCCAAAGTATCTGCCACAGAGTTTGCAAAGGTAATTATCTAACATGTATCATGTGAATGTCCCCTTTCCCACCAGCTCCAGGGTGTCTCGTGTTCCGTTCTCAATGGTGCTGACCAATGGCAGTGTATTAACGTTCCGGCGGTCAGCACAAATGTTACTTCAGTATTACAAAATATTTCCGGGTTGGGGTGTCAATAAATGTGGTACCACATGGGAGGCATTGTTATGGAAACTGTTAAACTGTTTGCTTCAATTACTCTTGACTAATCAACGTAAACTTTGGGGAGGTGATGTCCACGAACCAATGAAAACCCTGGAAAACATAGAAAAAGTGAACTCTCCAACTTGCAAGTGTTTTGAGGGATTTCTGACAATTGCATTTCTTGGTATAAAACTACTTTTTGTATTCCTTTCAGATGTCAGCCTCTCGATCAGAGCCCATAAACTGTTCTGTTTGATATGTGCTCACCCAGCTGTAATAAAGAGCGTTGCTTCTTGCACGGTGTTTGCTCTACTTTTTGAGTATGTGGTTTTTATTATGCTCTAATTGGTGGACCGCTGACTACAACCTCAAGCTGCTCCCCAGACAGATTGCAGGATTCTTACGTCTAAGGAGGTGGCTTTACGTAGCTCTACGTCAATGCACATAATTTGATGAATGCAGAAGAAACATAGGTGTTCCTGTGGAAATAGGAAAATAATATGAGGCCGGGAAGCCCAAAAAGAAACACACCAACACAGGTTACAAAGAAACATACAAGTGCTTTATTAAAAAGCTACAACAGTTACCAAGTCAATTGACAAACGGATAGCTATTCGGCTCTCAGAATAACATGACAAACTTCAACGAGGGTTCGATGTGTTAGTGAGAGAAACCGCACATTGGAATACCCAGGCTTTTTATACAATTTGTCCAGCCTTTGGCCAATCCTCTTGCGGGTTAACCATTCTGCGAAACAGGTCTTTGGGTTTGTTGCCAGGTCAATCCTTTAATATTTGCATTTCGATTAGTTTCACTGATATAGTTGTACATTTACATATAGGTCAATGGTAGGACAAGGTCTCAGTTCGCGACCCTGACAAGTGGCCTGCAGGCATATTAATTATTCAGTTGTACGGAGGTCACAACGGCCAGAATCTTACTCAGAATGTCATTTGGCCTCCATTTTGATGTTCAGGGTGACTTCTACATAACAAGAGAACCTAAAATGGCGGCTCAATCCAAGATGGCGACTTACATTACTTTCTCTAAGGTCAAGACCATGCCGTGGAGTTTGTTCGCACATGATGTTTAGACAACTTGGCGTAGGCCAATACACATACAATTGTTACAATAGGAGGCATAATATTGTTTCTATTCCGACAAACCCTCCTTTTGGCCTATGCCAAGTGCTAATATCATTTCTAATGTCTTTGTAAATAACTCCATGCATTATCGTCCATACATCCTGAATCATTATCTGCAATATCTATAGCCATTAGGTCGTTCACCAGAACCTCTTGTAACACAAACTCTTTAGATGCTGTATCTGGGGCATACATTTTGTGCCCTATCGTGCTCACTGCCTGAGCGCAACATCCCCCTAGCATTGCACATATACTAGGTAGACATTGGATACAGCAACAAAGGAATAGCAGGATTCCCAAAATAACCAGTATAACTGAAAGCACCTTCCAACCCCAGGATCGTAGAGAATCCCAGAACCAAGCACTAATACTCCAATCTCCCACAGGAGCATGCACTTCTGAACTAAGGACGTGCAAGTTCTGGATTGCTTTAAAAATTGTCGGTGAGCAATCTGGTGCGAAAACACAGCAAGCGGACCCAACTAATTTACATACTCCACCACGTTCTGCCAGAATGACATCTAATGCCATCCGGTTTTGGAGCGCTACCAATGTTATTGCTTTCTGTTCCAGTGTCATATTGTAGAGTATATCCGTGGTCCGGTTGATGGTTCTCTCCAGTACTCTTGCTAGCCCCCTAATATTTTCAGAATTTGCTATCTGTCCCCAAAATGGCACAACTGATTTTGTTATATCTCCCAATGTTTTCCCAGGGGTATCTCCGTTCTCGTCCCGCCGTGGGCGAGCCTTAGAAACTTCCAATGTACTAGCTATGAATACCCCAGGTAACAGGATTCCTAAATAACAGGTTCCCTGCCAATCCTTGGGCAACCAGGGAAATGCTGTACTATCGCAAACGAAATAGACAGGCCCCCCTACATACAGAGGCCTGTTCTCCCCGGTCAAATTTACAATGTTCACACAACCTTCAAAATCTCCCATTGACCGAGTGCTATTTCTTTGCACACAAAAGGGGACTGAATCGGGGCTATGGTTAATAGAGTAGGAAGGAGGCACAGCGTCCTTATTGCCTATCGGAGCCATTTTAAAGGAAATTAAAGTTTGGAAAGGAAGGGACAGTTTATCAGATGGCCTAATAGAAGCAACATTAGGTTTACTTCTATTTGCAAAAAGCGAGCATCCCAGGGGAGTCAATTCACGTTTCTCAAAATTATTTAAATTAGTTCCATCAAAGTTCCCTGAGATGCCATCATTCCAACGGCCAAAGAATAGTGCTCTAAGAGAGGCATAGGCAGCAGTCGTTAAAGGTAAAGGGTGAATATACCATCCTAGCCCCTTCTTCCCATGTTGCGGTAAATGGGTGCAAATCCAGCAATTACTCTTATTAAAAATGGCATGCGTTGAATTCATTATTATCATTAAAGTGTTATTATGGTACTTTCGTCTATGCTGGGAGTCCCTAGGTGACAAAGTATAAAGGTGTACAGAGGGAGTCAAAGCAGCAGGTACAATTTCAATTGGCAGAAGAGGCTCTAGAGGATACATTTCTTCGAAGTACCAGAGTCCCAAAGCAGTAACTTTACAAATTCCAATTACTATTAACACAACACAGCAATACGTTTTCGGGGCCCAGGCACACTGTTCATTGTCCGAGTTGGTCACCCCCTTATTTACAAGTCCAATGCGAGCAGCAGCGGTGGAGGTGGCAGGCATCATAGTTTCTCAATCGACGACCCCAATGTTCGTTGCTGGCGACACTACGGTCGCGCGACTTCTTAGTCCTTCCCTAACCCTAGCCAGCAGAATCCCCTTTCTTTCAAAAACTTTCTTTTGCAAGAACAAATCTCTTAATGACTCTTTTTTCTTCTCCAGTTGCACAGGCAAAACCCGTACCGTAGTCCTATTTTCTTCGTCGAAGGTCGTACCTGGTGATTCCCGGTACTGTTTGACCCGGAAATAAGGTAACGTCACTCAACGTATCAGAGGCGACAGAAGTCGCAGAACTTGAAACAACGTTTTCCAGAAGTGACCTTTCCAAAGAGTGTGGAGACGAAATGGACTGTTCCCCAAGCTCCACGGGCTCAGAGAGATTATCCGACACACTCACAGCACCATTTGCTACTCCAGGATCTGAGATTGTAGCATCAGCGAGGGGTTCTGCTTCTTCTGTAACGTGTGGCGTCGGGTGAGGAAGTTTCTTGACATGTGTCGCGTGGATCCAATACTTCTTTCCAGCCACCCGCACTGCTGTCTGGGTGACCAACAGCACCTGGTAGGGTCCCCGCCAGCGAGGCGCGAGACAGGAAGACCTTTCGTAGGCCTTCATCAGGACCAAACTTCCAGGCTGAATATTGTGTCCTGGGCCCGTAAACCGTACAGGTAAAGCTGATTGAACCTGATGATAAATGAGATACAGATTTTTAGTCAACTGGTTACAGTAGTCTACAAGCAATACATTTTCAACCTCCCTCAGGGCTTTGGGCTTCGGAAGACCCCAAATATTAGCAGGTCTCCCCAACACTACCTCAAATGGAGAGAGCCCAGTCTTAGTTTGAGGTGTGGCACGCATGGCTAACAATACAATAGGTAAAGCGTCCGGCCATTTCAGTTTGGTTCCGGCGCATGTTTTAGCAAGCTTATTCTTTAGGATACCGTTATGTCTCTCTACCAACCCAGCACTTTGAGGATGTCTAGCCGAGTGAAATCGCTTTTCAATGTGTAACGCTGTGCATATCTGCAAAATTACTGCTGCAACAAAATGGGGACCGTTGTCCGACCAAATTACTCTTGGCAGCCCAAATCGTGGAAAGAATTCCTTTACCATAGTCTTTGCAGTGGTCATGGCAGTAGCATCCTTAACGGGGAAAGTCTCAACCCATTTACTAAAAGCACAAATGATCACAAGGACATATTTTAGATTGTAACACCGTTCCATCTCAATAAAATCAAAGTGGATGACTTGAAGGGAACAGAAGGAGGCGCAAAACTACCCCTTGGAGTTACTGTCCCCCTCCCCACATTGTGCTGTAAGCAAACCATACAATTTTGAACATAACGCTGTGCGATCTTCAAAATTTTATCATTTACCCAGACTTGTTCTAACATTTTCGTGATCTGCTGAGCACACACATGCGTAGGACCGTGTGCCATCGTAACCATCGCCAGCACATAAGAATCAGAGAGCAACCATTTCCCTTCAGATGTATCCACCCAACACCCATCGTCATCTAGTTTCCCCATCCCTTCGGCCCACCTTTTAGATTCTTCTATCGCGGCATCAGCTTGGATATCTCGCACAGACCCAATACCCTCATCCATTACATAGGCATCTTTTGTTTCTCTTAGAGCATACATGTCTGCGCTAAGGTCTGTGGCCGTTTGCCTGGCTATCTGGTCAGCAAAAGCGTTCCCTTTTCCCACATCATCTATGACCTTACGATGCGCTGCACATTTCATGATCGCTAACTGACTAGGGAGCGCGAGTGCCGAGAGCAATTGCACTATCAGGGGGCCATGCTGAATCATGGTCCCATGTGAGGTTAGGAACTCTCTTTCCGACCAGAGCCTCCCAAAGTTGTGAGCCACCCCAAAGGCGTACTGGCTATCAGTATATATGTTTACTGTATGCCCTTCGGAGAGTTCACAAGCTCGGGTCAACGCTATAATCTCTGCGGCATGTGCAGAGTTATGCAGAATTCTCTTAGTTTCAACAACCGTACTCAATGTAGTAACTGCATAGGCAGCTGTAGATGTACCATCCGGGAGTTTGAAGCAGGAGCCATCACAAAACAGCTCCCCTTCCGCATTGCCCAAAGAAGTATCTATAAGGTCTATCCTGCCCTTTGTTTCCTGTTCAGTAGTATACAGGCAGTCATGTGATTCTTCGTCACCGCAAACAGTATTTTGCAGGAAAGGTAGAAGTTCAGCCGGATTAAGAACACAACACCTCTTAATTTGAATGTGAGGGGCAAACAGAATTAATTCATACCTTCTTAACCATGCAGAGGTGAGGTGTTGCGTTTGGGTTTTATTCAATAGGACATCTACAGAGTGAGGTCCATCAGGATTAAATCATGGCCTAGGACCATTCCCTCACTCTGTTTTGCAGACGCGGCAGCAGCAGCGACAGCTCGCAAACATCTTGGCAAAGCGCATGCGACAGGATCAAGAGTGGAAGAGTAGTAAACGCACGGTCTATTCTTCCCTCCGTGTTCCTGTGTTAACACAGCCAAAGCACATCCATCACATTCATGCACAAACAACACAGAGGTCTTATTGTAATTTGGAGTACCCAGAACCGGTGCAGAGCATAACGCGGCTTTGAGAAGCTCAAATAATCGTTGATGTTCCGACTTCCATGGCAGCAGCGAAGAAATGCCCTTCTTCGTCAAGGCCAAAATCGGTTTTATCACTAGTGAGAAGTTTGGGATCCACAGCCTACAGTAAGAAGCCATACCTATTAAGGCTCTGACTTCCTTCTGTGTATTTGGAACAGACATGCCAGAAATGTGTTTTATTCTTTCAGGTGTCAATCGTCTCCCCTCCTTTGACAGGAGATAGCCTAAATAGGCGACCTCCTGACAACAATATTGAAATTTTTTAAGCGAAGCTTTATGACCGTGTTCAGCCAAATGAATAAGCAACAATACAGTGCCTTATTTACAAACACTTTCAGAATCTGCAGCTAAAAGCAAATCAGCGACATACTGGAGCAGTGTACAAGTAGATGGCAATTCAAGGGTGTCAAGCTGCTCTTTCAAAGCCCTACTATAAATGCTTGGACTTTCAGTATAACCTTGAGGTGCACGAGTAAATGTGAACGAACGTCCCCCCAAGGTGAACGCGAACAAATATCTACTTTCCTTGTGTATAGGAATACTGAAGAAAGCATTCTTCAGATCCACAACACTAAAGTGCGTAGCTGTAGCAGGGATCATTGTTAGTATCGTTGTCACATCAGGCACAATTGGAAATTGTGGGGCGACAACTGTATTAATAGCACGTAGATCAATTATGAAACGGAATGGGATTGCATTGTCGCCTTTCTTGTACACGGGTAAAATTGGGCTGTTACATAAACTACCTGCAATCTCTTCAATCACTCCTCGATGCACAAAATCGGAGACAATGCACTTCAAAGCACACTCGCCCTCAACTGATATTTTATATTGCGGAATGCGTGGTAGTTTAACTCCATGTTTCAAAACTATTTTAACAGGTTCAACCTTTAGTACCCCGACATCATTGTCGTCAACCGCCAACAAACATTCCGGGACAACGCTAAGCACAGGAGGCAATGGTCGAGTCAAAAACTGAGAACTGGGAAGTTGCTGTGGTGAAACCGTCAGTCGCACTCTGTCAGAGGAACAATGAATTACTGCATTTAGTTTCTTCAACAGATTTAACCCCAGCAAATTCTCTCCACAGTTTGAAGTCAAGAGGAATGGACAGTGGTCCGTGAAGGGACCCAAAGAAACAGGCACCGGCGAAGATACCGGACAAGCAACTGGTATGCCAGAAAACCCTACAGAAACATTAGTTTGCCCTGACAGTGGAATGTTTGGAACCCGGGAATGATCAATGGAGCACTTCTGTGCTCCAGTGTCTATCAAGAACTGATGTTTCCTATTCCCCACTAACAATTCAACCTAGGGACCTTTCTGATTAACGGGAATAGGTGAGGGTTCTAAACCCTGCTTCGGGCAATCCTAATGAAATAAAATGTCGTCGTAAGAAAGCTCTTTAGAAAGTTAGGCAGCAGAAGGGTGATCAAATATGTTTCTCGTGTCCACACTAAGTCTGATTTTCCTGTGAAAAAGGTTGCTGAGGATCTTGTGAGAACTGACCTATATGAGGGACCCCCACACTGGGGCGACCTCTAGATCGTCTACCCATACTCCCAAATGTGTTGTTCGACCTCTGTCGAAGGACGGGGCACTGTGCACGCCAATGACCTTCCTGGCGGCAATAGGCACATTGATTAATATTCACAGGACCCAAGGGAACGTTCCCTTTTGGAACATACTGACCTCTGGTCTGTGAATTACCTCCTCTGGGATTTCTAACAATTTGTTGTAACAATACTTTAGTCTTCAAATATCCTTTCCTCTTCTCTATTCTCTCTTTTTCATTATTAACACGGTTCTCATAATACTGAGCCATGTGTAAAACTTCAGATTGGGATTTCGCCTGCCAAGCGCTCTCAGAGGACATAATCTGTGACTGGATGTCGGGCAACAATCCACGTACAAATTTGTCCACAAACAACCTTTTTCCAGACTCTGTGCCCAGGTCCTGTCCACTGAAGTCAGAGAATACCTGTTCGAATCTATTAAAGAATTCGGTGGCACCTTCAGTTTTTCCTTGAACACAGGCCGTAAGCTTGTCCCAAATAATTCTTTTCTCAGGAATTATGGTTTTCAATTTTGCGACAATTCTATCAGGCAAAGTGAGTATTACCTGAGGTGGTTTCTCACCAGCTGGTCTTTCCCCATCAAGCCTAGTTATGTTAGCCCACGTATCTCCCAACCCTGGCACATCGTCTATTGTTCGAACCTGCTTCCATAAATCTACGGGCAGGAGTACAGGGAATAGCAAGTCAATATAACTTAAGGTGAACACAGAGGACTGTAAAACGGACTCTATCTCTTTGTAGAATCCTGTCGGATTTTTCCTAATTTCGGGTATTGATTGTCTAATAGTGTTCACTTCCTGTCGCGAAAACGGGACGTGAACAAATTGCGATACATAATATGCAGGGATGTCCACAGCGGGTGCACCTGTCCCAACGTTAGCGGGAATCTCAACCTATGGGACAAATGTCGGAGAAACCTCTCTCATTGGCAACTGAGATATAGGTAACTCCGACCGCTTACTGAGCAACAGAGCCAGGTCGAGTACTAAGGCAGCCGAATAAGTGTCGGGCGAAAAAGCCCTTTTACAAATACCCAATAACTCTATAGGGCAACTAACCTTTTTCCTTACACATTCATCCTGTAGATACTGTACCATTACCTGAATCACCTTCCTCTGCATTTCTACTGTATACTGACTATACGTGTCATATACTTCATCCGGCGGTATCGATGAATCCGAGATCCATCGAATCGCATCTTTGGTACAAATTCGTACTTCCTCAGATGCTGATCTACGACACGGAAGGAACCGTTTCTGTACATACTTACTGTCGTCTTCACCATCCTCATCCCGTAATCTTTCTAAGTCCCTCCTATACTCAAATAACCTCTCAACATGACCATGTACTTTCTCCTCGTGTCCCTCAAAAGCGCTAAATTATTTAGATCCCTCAACCCTTGTGGGAGATCCGTATTATGTAATCTACCCCACATTACACATAAATGAGTCCCCAAACCTTCAATAAAAACATTTTTCTCAGGAAAATTGCCCATATTTAATAATGTGGAGAAAACGTCAGCTTGATCACCTCTCTCCATACAATGCTTAGCCCATGCAAATAATTCCTGTTTCTTTTCTGTAGAGATAGTATTTCGAGTAACAATCTTTGACCCCGTACCTTGATCAACTTCAGTCAGTACAGAACCACCCGGGAGCGGAGGTGCGGGGAAATTCAATGGAGGTGAAACTATCGGCGCAAGAGGAAGGGTGGTAGGATAGGTGGAGGAACAACAACTAGAGGAATAGGAACAATAGGTTGTACAGGAGGAACAGGAATAACAGCAGGAATAACAGCAGGAATGGGCAGAGCACCAGGGAGAGGATCATACGGAGGTGGCGCAGAGGCACCAGGCCTGCGTTCATTCAACAATTTATCAATAAATTCTTCTGAAACATGGAAATCTTTAGAGGGATAGATTTTCTGGATACCGAGTGAGAAAGCCCTCTCCATATTTTTGACTGACTCTGAATGTTTTTCCTTATCATATAACAACGCCTTTTCGGCATTTGTTTTATGACGGTGTGCATGTTTATCCCTACTTTTAAGCTGCTGCAACGCTTCTTTTTTCCAATTCTGCAAAACATCAAATGCTGCAGGTCTGGCCTTCTTTAGCAAGACCGATTCTATGTATTCAATACGGGGGATCTCGAAACTACCATTGATTGGCCACTGAAATTCGGAGGCATGTCTGGTTTGTCTGTGCCAAATATCATTAAATACTATACTTCCAATGCCATGCTTACAATACAAAGTACACGCCGGCGACCCTTCCTGTGGTGCCGGGCGGCTAAATTCCAAAGATTGTCGATCTCTGCGGAACAGAGCCCTAAAGCAGCTAGACAATTTCCCAGGCATTTCACAAAAAATTGGTGTTACCTGGTCAATAATTGTGTCTGCAGATACAATACGCCAAATTCAAATTATCAGGGTTAAATTAAGAGTCGGGTCACGACTGCTCCTGACCAAACCTAAGGAGGACCGTACGGTTTACCAAAGAACTTACCTAACGAATTTTACCTTGTGTTTGGTGGTTTTGACAAATCTGCCCGCCTCAAAAATGGACCCTCGTCAAGATGCCGTGTCAGACCACATGACTATCGTCCAAGGATCGGATCGTGCAGCGCTGCCGAGGTATCGCGTCTCATTCGGTCGGGCCCACCGTATCACACGTCCGATCCCGGTTCAATAGTCTGCGTCAATCCTTCAATGATCCGGCATCAATCTTGAGGGTCCCTATTCGGGCGCCAACTGTGGAAATAGGAAAATAATATGAGGCCGGGAAGCCCAAAAAGAAAAAAAGCTACAACAGTTACCAAGTCAATTGACAAACGGATAGCTATTCGGCTCTCAGAATAACATAACAAACTTCAACGAGGGTTTGATGTGTTAGTGAGAGAGACCGCACATTGGAATACCCGAGCTTTTTATACAATTTGTCCAGCCCTTGGCCAACCCTCTTGTGGGTTAACCATTCTACGAAACAGGACTTTGGGTTCCTTGCCAGGTCAATCCTTTAATATATGCATTTCGATTAGTTTCACTGATATAGTTGTACATTTACATATAGGTCAATGGTAGGACAAGGTCTCAGTTCGCGACCCCGACAAGTGGCCTGCAGGCATATTAATTATTCAGTTGTACGCAGGTCACAACGGCCAGAAACTTACTCACAATGTCATTTGGCCTCCATTTTGATGTTCAGGGTGACTTCTACATAACAAGAGAACCTAAAATGGCGGCTCAATCCAAGATGGCGACTTACATTACTTTCTCTAAGGTCAAGACCTTGCCGTGGAGTTTGTTCGCACATGATGTTTAGACAACTTGGCGTAGGCCAATACACATACAATTGTTACAATAGGAGGCATAATATTGTTTCTATTCCGACATTCCAAGAAATGAAACAGGGCTAGGAATCCTTGCACCGCAGGGTGATAGTGGAGGATGTAGTATTCTATGTAGTATTCTATATATGGCATTGTTATCTCGTTACCTAGCAATGGTGTTCCTGCCTGCTCGTGAGGGTTAGAATGTGTGGGTTTGAATAGGGTTCGGGAGAAGGGTTGGAGAGGGAGAGAGAAGGGGATGGAGGTGTGAGCGGCAGTGCAGGGTGCCGCATCATTGTATGTAAATAAATTTAATTATTTACTTTTACCTTGGCTCCTGTCGATAAATCTATTTGGCGGCGAGGATGCCGGCGTCCTGAGGACCCACGGAGTAGAGAGGAGCTTAGAGTGGCCGCTCCGAGCCGACGCGCAGCGTTGCGTTGGCTTGTGCTGTTGTGGCCACGGGCGGAGGCATACATAAAAGGAACAATAAGGAGAGCGGATGCTCCGAACTTACGTGTAAAAACACGTTGGTTTGTGCTGTTATCGGAATTGTCCGAAATACATGGGAGAGCGGATGCTCCAAACTAACGCGTGACGTCGTGTTGGTTTGTGCTGTGTGATTTCCTTATTCTCCGCCCCCTGCTGTCTGAGAAGCCAGGAAGGACTGTTAGCAGTGCTGCATTCCTGATGTATTAGAAGAAAGGACCTATCACGGATAATAATCACATGGTCTGTCTTTCCGGGAACCAGACGAAATGAAGAGTAGACAATTGCTCTTCATTTTCGTCACAGTAGTTTAAAAAAAAAAAAAAGGAAAGATATATTAATAGAGAAGATAAAGAGGAAAAGGAAGTTCTACACCCTGTACCAATATCCCCAGCAGGAGGAGCACAGGTTTTACAGTAGACTAGTACACCAGGAGACATAATAATTTCTTTTTTCTCTCCCAATTGATGCTTAAGACATCATATAGACATGCAAGGTATTAGCCTCCAACCGCCGGCGAGTTTTCTTCCAACGCCTGGCAAACCAGTTGTCAATTGGTCAGAATGGAAGGAATTCTGGCTGAACTATGTCCAAACAGTGGACCAGGAGGGTTTTACCCCTCATAAGAAGAAAGTATTATTACTTCACGCGTTGGGGTTGGAAGGACAAAGGAAGTACAGGGAGCTACCAGAGTTGCCAGTGGATGAAGCTGGTGATGCTGATGAACACGAAAAGACTATAAGACAATTAGACAAGTATTACACCTCTGAGACTAATGTAGCTATAAAAAGATACAATTTCTACACCAGGGCTCAAAAGGAACATCAGTCTATCGAAGATACGTATCAGCTTTAAGAGTCTTGTCACGCACGTGTCGTTTTGACAATGGAATCACTCTGGATGAACTTATAAGAGATCAAATTATCATACATGCAAGGGATAGTCTAGTCCAAGACAGACTATGGATGGTGGGGAACCCATCCTTGCCAGAGACCATGGCCATTGCCAAACGAATTGAACACAGTCATTTGTGCTCCAAAGAAATGAAACATAAAAAACAGGAGGCTGCCTTAAGTTTGCAACAGCAAAATGATAAATCCTCTCTAGGATCTGGAGAACAAGGCACAGTCAACACACTTAGGCCAAGAGAACGCACGGAAGCCAATACTATCAAAAGCAATAAGTCGAGAGGATTTGAGAACAAGGGACACTCGTCCAAAGGGAAGAGTTGGATGAAAACTGAACCTAAACCGATAAATGCACAGTCCAGAGAAGGAGACAGGTGTTATAATTGGACATTATGCTTATTCCAAACATTGTCCAGCGATAGGGCAGAAGTGCGGGAATTGTGGGGTAAAAGGGCATTTCGCAGTCACATGTAGACGGAAAAAGAGAATCTCAGTCATACAGGATGAAGATGAAGAATCAGAGGAAGAAAGAGTATTTATCTTTCGAGAACCACCGGAGGGAGAGTTCAAATGCCCGAGCTGTGTCATAATTATTGACAATTGGAAACTCAGAGTGAAGGTGGATAGTTGCTCACCGTGGACAATCATCACGAAGAGAACCTGGAAGAATCTAGTGGCGTGTGGTCTGAAGAGCAGATTAAACGCATCAGACATAAAGAATCCATGTGGATTTGAGGGGTCAAGGATTAAGATGGTCGGCTGGTTTTCAAGTATTGTTGGATTTAAGGACAGACGTGCAGAAGTAAAAGTCTTTGTGGCGGAGAAGGAAGTTAACATTATCGGCTGGAGGGATCAAGCTGGGTTGTTGATCAGGCTAGACCCATGTGAGGAGGAACATGTTTTGATCGTAAATACCAGTCATAAGCAGAGAGAAGATGTCAAGACTGGAGGTGGTAAACAACTGAAGAAATTAGGATTATTAAAAGATTTTGCACACAGGATCCGCTTGAAGGAAGGAGCTGTGCCTGTCAGACACATGAGGTCTAGACCCATACCCTTCGCCATCGCGGACAACGTTGAACAAGAATTGGCGAGGTTGGAGTCAGAAGGGGTGATAGAAAAAATCGAGTCATCAGAGTGGGTTAGCCAAAAAAATGAAAAAAAATGGCCAACCCAGAATTTGTGTGGACCTAAGAGATATAAACAGGAACATAATAGTTGACATTTTTCCCCTTCATGTGATATCGGAAATGCTGAATCGCATGGGAAATGCTGATGTGTTCTCTACACTGGATCTTTCAAGCGCGTACCATCAAATATCCCTGACGGAAGACTGTAGAGACATCACAGAATTTGTTACCCCACATGGATTATATAGATACAAACGCATGCCGTTTGGGTTTCCATCTGCGGCAGTTTCAGAGAGTTATGGTGCATGTCTTAAAGGGGCTGAATGGAATATTTGTGTATCAAGATGATATTATTGTGTTTGGTAAGGGTCATGATGAGCATGATGTGAGGTTAAAGGAAGTTTTATCAAGACTGGAGAGTGTGGGGTTGAAAATTGAAAGAAGCAAGTGCAAGTTTGGTGTGGAAGAGGTTGAGTATTTGGGACACACTATAAATGGCAAGGGATATAAACCAAAGGGTGATGCTATGAAGGCAATCAGGGACTCACCAAATCCCGGTAACAAGGATGAACTAAGATCATTTTTGGGACTATGTGAATATTATAACAGATTTGTTGAGAAATTTGCCAATGTAACCGAACCATTAAGGAAACTGTTAAAAAAGGATGCTAAATTTGTGTGGAGCGATGAGTGTGATCAAGCAGTAAATCGCACTAAGAGTGAGATTTGCAATTCTGCAGAATTAGGAGGATATGTTTTCGGGAGGTTAACCAAAGTCACAGTAGATGCTAGTGGAAATGGACTAGGAGCTGTTTTGTCTCAAATTGATGAGAGTGGTAGAGAAAGGATAATCAGCTATGCCTCTAGAGCTATTTCAGCCACAGAAAGCAGGTATTCTGTAATTGAAAAGGAATTGTTAGCTTGTTCGTGGGCTGTAGACTACTTTAGGAAGTATCTTTGGGGTTGCAGATTTATTATGCAGACCGATCACAAGCCTCACCTAGGCTGGCTAGATTAAGTATTAAATTACAGGACTATCAGTTCATGACAAAGTATGTACTAGGGAAAAGGAATGTCCTTGCAGACTACTTATCTCGTTTACCGTTGAAGTATGTGGAGAGGGAGTTAGAGGGTAATGAAGAAATGGTAGTGACTGTTCTCGAGGTAACCTGTAAGGAAACGTGGTTGGATGAAGTTGCTAGAGATGTGACTTTACAAAAAGTTGGAGAGTATACAGTCTTAGGATGGCCTGAGAAGAGATCAGTTGACCAAGACTGTATGAAGTTTTGGGAGGTAAAAGATGAACTATCCATGGAAGATGGATTTTTACTGAGAGGGAGTAAATTGATACCTCCAAAAGTGTTGTATGAGGAACTCATAGAGAAAGCACACCAAGGACATCCAGGAATTACTGGGACTAAGAGTAATGTGAGGTCTGTATACTGGTGGCCAGGAATGGATTTGTTAGTAGAAAGATTTGTTAGAAACTGATGGCCATGTCACAACAGTGATAAGAGTTGTAAAAGTTTCAGGTCAGAAGCCATTGTTATGGATAAAGGAGAGGCTCCTTGGTTGAAGTTGGGTATTGATATTGTGGGACCTTATGCGAGATTAATAGGAGAAAAAAGGTTTTTGATAGTCATGATTGACTATTACTCAAGTTGGGTGGAACTGAAGGCTGTCAAGAAGGTTGATTCGGTAGAGATAATTACATTTCTGAAAGAAATTTTCAGGAGGGAAGGATTTCCCAAAACCATCATTAGTGTCAATGGCGTCCAATTTAGAAACAGGGAAGTTAGAGAATTTGCAAGAGCATCAGGAATTGATTGGAAGTATTCCGCATTGTATCATCCACAAACCAACGGATTAGTTGAGAGATGCAACAGGATGGTTGTAGAGACAGTGGAATTGGCTTTGAGGAACAATATGCTGGTTGATGAGGCACTTATGGAGAAACTGTGGAGTGTAAGGATGTCGGTCAGGAGGGGATTGGATTTATCTCCTTTTGAGTTGATGAGAGGGAGAGCCCCCAACACTTTACTTATCCCGAATTGGATCGATTGCAGGAGAGAACTAGAAAACATAGAAGTGAAGAGGTTGAGACGTCAGGAGGGGAAAGCTAAGTTATCGTTGGGGGAAGTCAGTCACAGATTTGATATCTCACCAGGTGATTTTGTGAGGATTAAGCTTGGGCGTAGTGTTAGGAAAGGTGATTCCAAATACAGCGACCCGGTCAAAGTTGTTCAGGTATTTAGAGGGGCAGTTAAGGTGAGTGGTGGGTCAGTGTGGAATCTTGATAGAGTGATCAAATGTAATTGGGAGGTGGAGCATGGTGGAGGTGATCATGTGAGACAGGATAGGAAAGTAGGTGAATGGATGGGAAGTGATGTAAGGTTTCGGAGGGGTGGTGGTGATGGCGTGAGCATATATGTTGGCGGTGGGTTTATGAATGTAGAGGAGGATATACGTTCGAGAGAGGATTTGAATGCTATCACTAGTGAAGAAGATGTGGACAACAATCATCAAGATAATGATCCTGGAGAAGATGATATACTTCAGAGAGTAAATTCTGGTACTGTTGATGGAAACAGAAGTATTCGTAACAGTCACCAAGAAATTGATAAAGATGCATTTTCCAGAGATAAGACATTGGGCAAACCAAGAGAAAAGAGGTTACCATTTTGGTCCAAAGACTATGTCATGGGGAAGTAAATTTATACTTTTTTTGCTATTTTGTTGGACTTTGTTTTACAATTGCACTAGGTTTCTATATTATAGTTTCATGTGTGTACATGTACACACAATTCTAAACATTGTTAGTTGGTTGTATTTCTTATTTAGTTATTTATAAAAGGGGGGGGTGATGTAGTATCCTATGTAGTATTCTATATATGGCATTGTTATCTCGTTACCTAGCAATGGTGTTCCTGCCTGATCATGAGGGTTAGAATGTGTGGGTTTGAATAGGGTTCGGGAGAAGGGTTGGAGAGGGAGAGAGAAGGGGACGGAGGTGTGAGCGGCAGTGCAGGGCGCTGCATCATTGTATGTAAATAAATTTCATTATTTACTTTTACCTTGGCTCCTGTCGATACATCAGAGGACATCAGCCTGCAGCGAGGGTAGTTTAAAGTAAGACTTATATGCTGGCAGGGGACCCAGTGGGGGATTGTGGTGGGGTACCCAATCCCCGTCATAATGCAATGCTCTGCACCCAGGGAGTTTCAGTCGACTAATCAAATGTAGAACTGGAGACTAAACTCGCTTGCCCCAACATCAAGAAAGCAATAAATAACATATTAACCATGATTTTCTCCAAGACAAACAAAAGATCAAGCTTTGTGAAATGATATTTTGGAAACTCACCCTTGCAGACGATGTTTGGCTTATTTTGCAGACGTATGCAAACATAATTCCTTGAGCTTTGATGAAATAGCGAGTCCGTGACAATCCCAGATTCCCAAGTAGTTTGAACCCATCTCAGGAACGCTTAATAGGGCAGAGGGATTCCTGCTTTGATTATATAAAGCTGCCTTACACAGGAATTTTACACTTTCAATTAATGGTGTGCCGGGCCAAAAATGAGCCTCACTGTGTCATGCTTTGTAAATGTGGACAGTGCGATTTTTCTTTTGAAAGCCCCCCAGCGGGTACAGAATGATTGCCCTCACATTGGCAAAGCCAATACCTGTTTTAACTGGCACTCGGCCGTTTTTAACTGCCTCAAGGGTTATCACTGATCTGGCTTATGTCTTAATTTTAACATGTTCAAGCTTTTTAATAGATTTTATTTCTTCATGCCTGGTTGGAACCTTTTGCCCATAGGAGAATTAGCCTGTTTACCCTTTTTAAGCACCAGAAAACATTTACATCTGTCCATGTGAGGGGCTCACCCCATAGGGCCAGTTACACATGCATGTAAACCTCCTGTAAACCTCATGTAAACCTCCTGCCCCGAATCCTAACTCTAAACAAATGAAGTTCTCCTAACTGCAGAAAACAGTACCAAGGTTCAAACCTGTCCAATTAAAACCAACAAAGAAGAAAGTTTGCGAGGTTGCGAGGTTACATCTGAAAGTAGCCAGAACAGCAGCAACTTCCAATATACGCTTTCACCTCTAACTGAGAAATAGCTACATGAGAAGGAAGCTCTGTAAACAATGTGCCATATGGTCTTAATTCAAGCAAATCCATGCAGTCCAAACAGAATCACCTGCATTACCCTTTGGGAATCCTACAGGCAATTAAGACTACAAGTGTAAGCAAAATGTCACCTTTGGTACAAGCCTGTACTACACAGTAAAGTGGTAGCGATGGCTGAGCAGCCAGTCTTATCTCAAGAGTTTAAGTGAGAAGAAGAACAAGTTACACAAAGGACCAACTAATACAGTGATTCAAACAAACACGTACTCAAGGTTTCTTGGTAAAAGAATATACATTTATTTACTCAGTCAGTCAGAAAACATTACACTAGCATAAGCAGCTCAATATCACACACTAATAAACCAGAAAAATACAACCAGTAAGTAAATGAACAAGTTTAGCTCCAATGAAGTGGGAACAACATGGCACTTCAGATACTTATTAAAGGAGTAAAAAGGCAAGGTTATAAGAATAGACAGCTCAAATACATTCATGGGCAGGGCAAGGGGTTTCAGCTATCTACAACAAGCAATTCTTCTCATGAGCCTGGGCCCAAGTCAATGGTTTAGAGTCTTTATATAGTATAGAACAGTTCTGGTAGTAACGGTTAAGTCTTTGCAACAGAGTTTAGAAGAATTTGGCTAGGGGAAAAGTTTGATGAATGTTTAAGGAAGGACAAGCCTTCGAAGTTGAGGAAAGGTTCACCCACTTTCTCGATGGCTGAAAAGATTTCCGTACCACGTTTGCACAATACCTTGTCAATGAAGAAAGCTGTAGCTGAGGCAGTTGTTCCTGGCAGTTCGAGCAGATCTTGCTGTTCCTTAGCTTCAGTCGTGGGGACAAGAAGGAGGATGTTGAAAGGTACCTGCACTGCCCAGGGAAGAGGCCAAAAGTGTGTGCTGGATCAGTAAATTTAAAGAGACTATTATAGTCAATTTAAATTTACATGCTCTGGGATACAGGAGTCAGTCCCAGAGAAGGTATTTAAACTCTGGGAAGTCTGAAAGACATCCCTGTGCCACTGCACTGAAGGTACTGTGTGACATACAGAAAAAGATCATGCCATTGGAGTTGTTTTAAAACTCCATAACCAAAGAACACAAAAGTAAAACACACACAAAATACATAAAAGAGTGGGGAAAAAAGGCTCACACTCTTCCCAGGTAAAACAATAACATCCTAGAAATCCAGCAAAGTTGCTGGGGGTCTCAAAAGGTAAAGGAAATTAGCACATTTTGAGAATTCTCCCTAACACAAACAAATTGATTTGCTGGCCTGCAATGACCTGCTTAAGAACTGCATTGCCTTTGTCAAACGTTATAGGAGTGTTGGTTTTGAGTCTGCTGTAACAACAGCAAAATAGATAGCATTACTTTTAGATGTTGACCCTACTTTTAAGGCAATTAAACGGCATAGGAAAAAAAATGTTTGCGTATGAGACTCGGGGCGAGACCCCTGAGAATGAAGAACAACTTTTTAAAGAATCTGTATTTTATACCCTGATTGACGCCATAAATACGTTGCTTGAAAGGCGTTTTTCCCTTTTGTGTACACACAATACAATCTGGGGTTTCAAGTACAACATAAAGCTCTTGCCTGCAAAAGAAGAACTGATACAAATGTGCAAGCACCTGGAGCAATTGTTAGCAAAGGGTGATGATAGTGCACCAGTATCTGATATAAATGGTTCCCACTTGGCCGAGGAACTGAGACATATCCAGCCATCGGTTCAGAAGATTTCTATTACGCCCCTTGAAGTTTTGCAGCACATTTAACATACAAACACACATTGGTTGTTTCCAAATGTGTGAGTTGCCATGAGGCTCTTAATAACAATTCCAATTACAGTGGCAAGTGGTGAGAGGACCTTTAGTAAATTGAAACTGATAAAGACATACTTGCACTCCACAATGGCAGATGAAATACTATCAGCCCTTGCAAAGTTTTTTATTGAGAGTGAACTTGTTGAAAACATTGATTACGCAGCAGCAATAAATGCTTTCGCAGCAGCAAAGTCAAGGAGATTGTCCTTAACATAGACAAAAAATGGACAATAAACTTTTAAAGTAGTATATACTGTTTGTGTACTCTGCTTTTTCCAAGGAGTTACTGCAAAGTTCTTGGATCATGATGTAATAAAACCAATTTCATTTGTATAGCAGTGATTTATTGATTTTGGGTAGGAGTTACTTAATGGTGTAGTTTTGGAGTGGTGCGCGGGTCAGGGTAGGTGATGGGGAGCGCATTCTCGTGTTGCACCCTGGGCACCACATTGACTAGAACCTGCCCTGATCCAAGATAATAACTCCCTTTTAAATCTTTGTCTGAGCCTCCAGAAGGAGACCATGTCTGTGATGGACTTGGAGTTGACGAATATTGGTGAATCAGTCGACATTCCCACAACGTTGGGTAATTTACCCAAAACCCCATACATAGGAAAAATCACTGAGAATGCTCAGGACTCCTCTCCTTTACTTACCTCTACATTTTCCTCACAGGATACGTATGATGAAACACCAGATACCCAGGCAGATATGATGGTCATACTGAAAGCATTGTTATCGCTTTGTAATACCCTTTATCGTGAACATCAGTGCATTAAGAATGGGCTAGGATGTCTAGTCAATACAGTGTTTGAAGCCAACGCCCAGAAGGGACATATAGAGGCGGCAGTGGCCAATGTTGAGTCAAATTTGTTGAAAGGAAAGAAACAGAATTCGTTAAAATCATACAGGCAAAGAAAAAGTTACATGACCGTTGTCTGTTGGAGGCCTATGGGAAATCTAATGTGAATGTGTCGATAAAAGACTCCATCTGTAGTAAGAGAAATAAGAAATCTCAGGCCAAGAAAAATAAACAGCGCAAAAGTGACATTAATAATGTCCAACATAAAGCCCAAGACCAACATAAAGGCCAAGTCAATCCGACTACTAAGAAGGTAAAAATCAGGGAAGCCACGGAAGCACCATGTGTGGTGATAGATTTTTCCTCGGTTCTTGGTGATGGAGAGATAACTGGAATACGTGAGCCTTTGTCTCCTCAAAAGATACGTAAACCCACAGGGCAGAGTAATAACAGTAAACCATCCAAATTGTTGGACAAATGGATAAAAAGAGATGGTAGAAAAATTACATCTGTGGGTGGGGAAAAAGTGGCATGTGATGGGAAGAAATAAAAGTGAACTATACCAGAAAGTCAAACTTCAGACTAAAGAGGCAACGTGGGAGGATATGACACAAATACCCTAGCTGGTGGATACTGCCAAGTCAGTTAGGACGAACAAAATGCATTATATGTTAGAGAAACAGTGGGGCACCAAGTACCGCACCAAGAGAATAAAGATTGGTGAAACTCGATCTGGAAGGATAGCCCTTTTGTTAAATAGAAGTAATGTTATAACTGTATTAGATGGTTGTGCGGGCGTACATGTCATCACCTCGAAAGACATTGATTGGGTGGAATTGCTTGGGTCAGCAGAAGAAGAAAATTATGCAATAGTCCATTTATGTTCACCCATCATAGTGGACCTGATTATACAGCATAGATTGATGCTGGAGTAAAGGAATTTCAAGTTGAAAGAATGTCCAAGGTGGAGGAAAGGTCCACATAGATAGAGACCTTAACAGCTGCAGGCTCTGCTGCACAACAAGATGTAAAGAATTAGAATCATTTTGTGAAAAAAATATTAGTTGCAATAGATCACTATACGCCAAACAATACAGCTACCCAGACAACCAAGATGATGAGAGAGTGATACAAGGAAAACAATTCGACCCATATTCAGGTATGTCATGGAACACGAGCTACAAACCATTATATTAACAAAAGACAGTCACAAGGGGGCAGGCTCAAATAGTGAGTCTCAGGCTTATGTTTTAGCAGCAAACGTCTTTCTCGGACAGGAGACCTGTATGTTGGGTCGCTACTCAGTAGATGGCTACCAAATAATACAAAGGTTTGTAACTCACTTTTTTTTTCTTTTTCTTTAATGTGTATAGTTTAATAAAAAAAACCTTTTTAAAAAAAAAAAACCTTTACAATGTTTCTTTAAGACATTACAATATCACAGAACCTTTACATAAATCCTTAAAATCTTCTTTAAAATCAGATTTCATTCAATCATCATGTTTTTTTATCACCAAGACAAACTTTAAACGATAACTTTTAAAGTAACTCACTTTAATAAGGGTAGGCCTTCAATAGGTCTGGCTACTGAAGTAAAAAACCTTTTTTGTATGAAAGAAAATAATCTGGCGAATAAGTCCCTACATGTTTTGCCAGTTGTTGTGGACTGCCCCAAATCAAATAAACAGGAGCAAATAAGTCTCAATGTTTATAATCCCCCTGGCCACGAAGATTTGAAGGCGATAAAAGAAGTGTTGGAGACTACTATGACTGAGTGGTACCAGCAATGGCTGCAAGGCCAGTGCATTATTGCTGGGGACATTAACTATGAGCTGCTTTATGGTAGAAACAAGAGTGAGCCCCCCTGTTATTCCCCATAAGCAAATCAGCATAAGGTGAATGGTGCAGAACCTCTACTGGAAATTACTACTTGTGGGGAAGGTGATGGCATGAATTCTTCATGTCACAAGACATGATTCTGCTTCTGTTGATGGCGGAGAATCCCAGCCAATGCCCTTTCACCTGGACTAATGGACATAGATTCTCATTGATAGACTACGTTCTGTTATCCAAAAATGTATTTAATAATATCACAAGGTTTCTGTTGTTAGAGATGGTGCTTAGTGATCATAAGATGTTATGGTTAGAAATGGATCAAAGATGGGAGGAGATATCCAGGCAAGTAACGCAGGTAATCAGATGATATGGACAGAAAAGAACATATCTAAATTTAACACATGTTCTTTTGGCAGTTCAATGGAAGAGAAACTTGCATCTATTGTTGACCTTTCTAAATACGAAGGTGTAATTAGTGATATTACCTGTACCATGATCACTGGGTTGAGAAAACATTATTATCAAAGAACCAGTGATGATGGAATTAATGATATGGCGATAGTAGTAAAAAAACTGAAAAGGTAAATCAAAGTTATTAGACAGAAGCCAATATCTCAGTTGGAAAGGAATAGCGAGATTATAAGATATTAAGTATGCAGCAGGTGGGTTTTCGGAAAGGAGTGGGTGCACTTGCTGGTTTATGGACATTGATGTACCTGGTATGCAAGGCCAAGAAAGATAAATCGACATCGCTATATATATTTTACATAGACTACAGGAAGGCACTTTGATTAAGTGGATCAGGAAATTCTCTCGCATGAATTGGAGGGTTTGGGTATTCATCCTAAAATATTGTATTTCATCCACAGCCTGTATACCAATACTAGTACACAAGTTAGGTTGAGCCAAGATGGTATCCTTAGCCAAAGCATTCATCAATCATGGTCTTAAACAGGTGTGCACTTTAGCACCCATGCTTTTTAATTTGTATAACTCTGACCTTTACACTGCATTGCCCAAATGCAGGAATTATCCTCTGTGTATTAAAACCAAGACCATTGCTTGGTTAGCCTACGCGGATGATTTAGTTGTAATTGACACCACTCTGATAGTTCTCAAGAGGAGTATCACTACCTTAAAGGAACATGCGGTAGCAAACAATCTAGTCATTTGTTTATTGGTCATTTGTTAGGTGCTTATACAATTAGCTGTTTCAAAGCGCTGAATCAATAGTCATCAATCGTAGAAAGACCAAAATAATGGTCAATTATTTAGACTGGAAAGTTCAATAGTTTCAGGTGGAAAATGAATGATGAAACTGTTGAAAAAGTTAAGAAATACACCTATTTAGGTATACAACTCATGGATTCACTAAGCATTAATAATGTGCCTTCCGATTTCATTAGCAGTCAAAAAATGTAATGTTATAAGAAGATTTGCTGACTATAGGAGAGCGATTTCCATGGTGGCTATAGTTAACATATACAAGGGTTGTACTATTTCGAGTGCCCTCTATGGAACATTGGCTATGAAATTGAGCACCCGATAAATATTGGGGTGGCAGCTAGAGAAACAAAAAAGAAAGCAGAAGTTTGGGACTTGATTGTAATCTGCGGGAATTGGGAGAAAAAATTACGTTTGTGGATTACATAAAACAAAGTTTTAGCACTGAGGGACCAGCCATGTATATGCTGAATATTGGGGATGCCAAGGGGCGTAGATTTATATTGCATTTGAAAGTACAGCAACTTCCAACTTGGTCATTACTTGGTTCCTGGTTTGCCATTCCCAGACAGGAAAGACGCTGTCGACTATGCAATATAGAGATAGAGAATTTCAGACCAGGTTTCCCAGCTCAAATGGACATCTATCAGAAAGGTTTTGGAGGTTACAACAGTTTTAATAACATAAGCGGAGATCAATCGTGGGCATACATGTACTCTGGGCAAAATATACACTTATAATCTATATTACATTTGGCAGCAAGTGATTAAGAGAATTGAAAAGGTGAATAGCGAATTTTAATAATTGTAATGTATTTTAATGTTTGCACATATTAGGTTTTTAGTTATGAGATGTTATGAATTGCTATGGATTAAAGTGTAATGTATTATTTGATGAATTGAACATTAAGAAATGTGTGTGTATTGTATTATATTATGTAGTGTTTAAGGTATATGTTTTTAACCACAAAAACTTTAATAACATTTTAAAAAAAACTAAAAGTATTCCTGGAAACAGAATATTTCAACGTCAATTTCAAGATGGCGTGATTGCACTATTGGCCCAATTAACTATTGCACCAGTATGTGACCTCTTAATTGTCATTATCTTCCAACATTACAAAAGATATTCGTGTATACAAAATGACAATAAGCTTGAAAAATGCATCCTTCACAGATATAATCAGTTTGACCCATCACAGTATTATCATTTTAACAGAAACAATATCACGAGTCATATAAATAATCACACCAAAACGTGGGAGGCTCTGGAATGAGAACAACCACAGCAAAATACCCAGTTCTTGGTGGCGTTTCCCACTAAGCTGGATCTTTAGGCACACTTTAGCTCCCTGTACCTTTCCACAAGGAAGAAATATCAATGTGCATTTCCACCAGGGCAGTCCAGCATTGCAATGCCAGGCAATTCTCATCTGAGCAAGAGTGCCAGACGTGGTTCAGTCTTGTTGGACCTCATCACTGAGGTTAGGCTGTACCTTTCTAAGTACAGGGGCTCCCACATTGTTGTAAATTTTGTAAAACAAGAGGTTTAACCCGAGGTTACTAAGGACAATGCAGATGTGAACTCTTTGCTTAGTGTGCTTAGGGTGGCACTCCACAGGGCTGCCAAAGTAGCAGAAAGGAACTATACTAGACCCACCCTCCCTTGCATAACACTGCTAGTATCTGCTCCTTCTTTTGGCTGTTTCTCCAACCTCTCAAATGCTTGCATCGCCTGACATGCAAATCTGTCATTAGAATGTGCTTATTGTTTAGTGGTCTAAGTCGACTAAGCCCTGTATTGTAGTCCTTACAATGTGTCTTTCCAGATTCATTCCACGGGCTTATGGAGGGGCGTGTCCCTGTGAACTAATGACAGCTATACTTCTCCTTTTAAAGAAACGAAATCAGTGTTCACGGCTGCCAACATGACGTGCTGTTGGCTGCAGTATAAACACAGCGGAAGGCGGCAATCCACACAAAGGCAGCTCTCCCGCAGCCCGCCCCAACAGGCCATTGTTTCATGAGTCTGCAGGCAGTCAGCAGTTTCTCCCCCAGCACGCAAACCAATTCATTTTAGAGCGCAGACTTTGCTCTCGCAAGCGGTATTCACACGATGACGGGGATACAAGGATTTCAAGTAAGAAGATGACTCAGCGTTGCCCCATGCGCCCTAGTGAGTTGAAGTGGGGCATCTGGGGACGCGCCCTGAGACAAGATCTGAAAATGAGACAAGAAAAAACCCATGACTCGAAAAACAAAGTGTGATTGTTTTCTCTAAAGGAAGCGGACATTGCACATGTTACCTCTTTATATATAAAAGGGACATTTGTGGATATGTGTGTGTGTCTGCTCGAAATGTTCAGCATACTTCCCAACATGCTGCAAACCTGAAATGTGGCATGTGGTTAGGTTCCATGGTGTAGACAATGTAAAACATATCAAATATAAATGTAGCTACATTTTTGGGGTTTGCAAGGCTTGGATATTTGTGTGTGTCTGTTGTAAAAGTTCAGCATATTTCCCAACATGCAACAAACTTGGAATTTGGCATGTTGGTAGGTTCTGTGGTGTAGACAATGTAAAAGGTTAAAACAATAAAAGTTTATATTTTTTAAGTGGTCTGCAATGCTTGATTTTGTGCGTGTGTGGGTGTGTATGTGTGTCTGTTCGAAATGTTCAGCATACTTCCCAACATGCTGCAAACCTGGAATTTGGCATGTCGGTAGGTTCCACGGTGTAGACAATGTAACAAGTGTAAAATATACCTTTTTCGTATTTATTTATTTTAAGCAATGTTTACACCTGCTGTGTTGCTCTTTGTGCCATAGTTCTATTTTCATTGTTGCTAAAGTTCAGGAGTTCATGAAAACTTCAGCAGTTCATTGTTCGTAAACTTTCCACACTATCAGCATTCTAGCTGCCATTAGCCGCACTCACTTTTGAAGTGATGAGGGTGACATAATACAGTGCTTTTTTAGTGATGCGGGTGACAGGAAATGGTGCATGTCTCTTCAATATTGTCCGCAATGATGTTGTCTGTCACATCGTAGCAAATTTCCCATGATAATTACAGAAACTTCATTTCCCATGGAAGTTTATGAATGTATGCTATCTCAACAGTATGCAGCTTGCATGCTTCAGCCGTACTCGTATGGGTACAGCACTTCATGCTTACACGCTTCAGCCCTACATTTACGCCACTTAAGTTGAGGTAGTTGCTGCCTTGGCTGTAGATCGGGACACCAATAATGTTGCTGCATAACCTCAACGGTCCAACTCAAAGTAGCTGGATCCAATTTACTTGATTCATGATTTTCTTATGTACAGCTTTCTGTGGCTTGCTCCAGAGTTGGAAACAAAGACAATGTAGGACTTCATTCATGGAATAATCTGCGCTTGAAAAACGGGACTTGTGCGTGAAATCGCGCTCAAGTCTTTGTTCGTCGATTCATGGATCACATACCTGGGACTTGTGAGGAATCTACGACGGTATAACAGATCACTGCAAACGGATCAGTGCAAATGTACAAACGCCTTGCGTGAGACTCCAAAGGAAGGGCGGACTGGGCCAGCGCAGCCATCTAAAAAGGGGGTGGAACACGTGGAATGAGGAAGAACAAGTGAAAATATGGCCATCACAAGGGACGTTCAACCATCAAACAATCGCACCACCATTACGTGGGCAGACCAACCGTATTCATGGAATTGAACAGGGATCGCCGTTGCATCGAAAATCTCGCCCAAATCCTGAAACACCTATGCCACATGATAGTAGGTGTAACTGTGCACACAAACAAATACATAAAAAGCATGCGCGATCAACAAACGCACGTATAAAGCCATGATGAATGCACCATTTGTTGCAGCAGTCATTGTGGGACACCGCAGGAGGATGCGGATGGCCACTTCCGGATCATCCACCTCTACAGGGGACAGTTCCTACCCTCTGAGCACATACTGCAGAGGAAAGATACAACACTGCCCAAATTGCTCCTAGGGGCATAGTGGAGAGCACATTTGGAGTGCTCAAGTCACGTTTCTGCTCCCTTGACCAGTCTGGTGGTGTGTTGCTATTTGCACAACCAGTAGTCTACAGGATCATTGTGGCAGCATGCGTCCTGCACAATGTTGCAACACAGCGTGGTATCCCTGTGGACATGGTGTTGGCACCCGATCCACATCCACAGGCTCACTGTTTGCGTATGGCTGGGCAAATGGCACATGGAAAGGCTGCACTCTCCCAGCTTGTGCAATCGTATTTCACCTAAAATCCATCCCCTGTGAAGTGCACACAATCCCGCTACTTCCCAGGTACCATTAAATAATGACAATGGGCCAATCCACTGTGCCCAAAAAACCGCCCTGAGAAAGCGCTCCTGGAAGTGTTAAATTATGTGCATCCCTAAGAACTAAAATACATTTCATCTTGTGTTTCCAAAAGAAACATATTGAAGAGGGAGTACACCACTAACACCATGCCAACCAATCAATTAAATCACCTCTGTGTCACCAAAGCCCTCCCATATGTAATGTTAAACAATATTTATACTGTGCACCATACCCACTGTAGGAGTCCCCTTCTGCTCTGGTGGATCTGAGTAACTAGCATACCTTTCAAAGGTGTAAGCATCAATACATCCTGAAACATCATGTCTGACCTGCAATCCATACATGGCCTCGACTGTTTACATTTACACGACAACCAACAGGCTCCATTGGAAATGCTTTGGAGGGACAGGGCTGTCCTTGTCCTTGTCCTGTACTCCTTTTTCATATGTGTTCCGTGTTGTTTTCTGGAAGAAAGTGCAGCTCTTCCTCTTTTTGGTGTGGTGAACAGACCCTTGGGATACCCTTATGGCACCCATGAAGGGGGTACAAGCCTGTACCCCAAGTGTATGTTTTTGGGCACCCGTGTGTGGCCCACAGAGCAGGGTATGGGTGGATGGCAGCTCCATGCTGAATTTGACAGGTGCTCTGACTATCGCCATTGGAATCAGTTGATTCCTGATAGGAGACAAGATGGCCCCTGTGGCCTCTTGCTTTCTTTTGCTTGTTACCTTGTGTTCCGAAAGTCCTGGGAAGCCCTGACTCTGTCCCTTCCCCTGATTGTCTGTTGGGTGGAAGTTATGGTATTGTGGGGGGGTCCAAGCCAGACTGATTGGAGCCTTCCCAATGACTGTATGTTGTGGGTACACCCTTGGGGTGGGACCTGGGTGAATGGAGTGTGTGACCAATATACATTTCATGGTATGGGTGTCTGGTTTCTGGTGTGTGACACAATGAATGAGAAAGCCCTGTCGGAAACTGGTATGAATGCAGTGTGATGTGCTGAAAGGCTGGGTGCTTGTCCCAATCCACATTCCTTGTTGTGAGTGTCTGGATGGAAGAGAATGGCCTGAATGCATTTTGAGTTTGATTGGCTGCCTGCCTGCTGAATGATATGCCCTTCTGAATGATTGGCTGTCGGAGCCTGGCACAGCAGTATGAATGAGAGACAGGACAGTATATCTGGGGACCTCTCACTTAGTGGAATTGTTCAGAAGCTGAAGTCAAAACTTGATGCTTAACCTTGAATCCAGGCTGGAAGAAGAAGGCTTTGCTGCTGCTTTCCTTCGACGCAATCCAAAAGATGTTGTGTCTCTAAGAACTAATCCAAGCGAGGACCTAGCTAGGAGACCTCTTCCCGAGCTACCAGGGAACATTGTGTACCAGCTCATCTTCACCAAGGCTCCCTGGAAGTCTGTCCCAAAAGGCTGTCGACTGGAGACGGGGACCGCTGGGGGAACATTGAAGTGTCGCAGACCATCACCATTGACCGAAGTTTGAAGGACCGATATAACCTCGACGACCAGAGCCGCAATGCTCCATCGCCTAAGACACTTTGAAATCAATGACTCCCTTGCCATCAATGTCGACCCCTTTGTCCTGCCAGGCAAAAATGTGGTCGCCGGTGAACTGAGAAGAATCTGCCAGTAGGTTTCCGGCCACCTGAAGTCCACAAAGACGCTAACGACCCAACGCCCTTGCTGGGCCGAAGTTCTTCATTGACTCTTTGCGGCAACAAACTATCGTAGTGGAGGCGCACCGCATGCCTCGTCTTCGCAGGAAGTCCACGACTGATCGTCGATGAGCACCGCCAATACCAAAGCTGCTGCCTCGATGCTATTGAACCTTTTCATCTAGGACTCTCGACGCCAAAGCTCATCTTCTTCGAGGACTATCAATGATTGGTGGCTCCTGCTTTAAAGGGATTCACTCCAGAAGGACCTGTCGATGACTCATCAAAGGGATCTGCTATAACAGGTACATTGGAGTGGTAGAAAAATTATAGAAGTAAATAAGACTCTTCTAAGACAATATATGGACACGGCTTGTTTATTATCTTATTTACAAGTAGCCCAGGTGGGGGGATCCTCACACAGAACTGTGCCTAGTGGTAGGGTCCCAGTATTCGTCCAATTGCTTAACCAACTTGTTTTCCTTCCCAAATCTATTTTTGGTTCACTTTATTGACTGTTTTGTATGTCATTTGAAATTGTCTACAGTTGATGCATTTTAATGGAATCAAAGAAGTAATTGTGGTACCACATAGAGACTTTATATGTTTATCATTTAGAATTGCCTGAGCACAAAGTGGGTTATTGTATGTGTACATAATCAAAGCCGTATTTATATAAAGAATTGTGTGTTCACTAACAGTGTGTAGACATCCCTTTGTGGGTGCTTTGGGACTACACTGTACATAAGAACCAGCTTGCCTCACCTCCTGAGAGCTTTAGCTTGATTGCTCACCCACATTTACCAAATAGAGAATCTTGGCTGGGGTGCTCTGTGCTTCTACTCTGCCATATAGAGGACAGGACTACAGATACACCTCTCCAGTCTTTACAGAGTGAGGATGTGGCGCTGGACGCCGCCCTGGTAGCGAGCCTAAGTGAGATTTGCGAGGAGGAGTTGGACTAATCCGCTGCCCGTGTGCATAGTTATTTAGGTGTAGGTTTACTTTCTTTCTTTATTATTTACTCATACTATTTAGACATTCCTTCCTCGTTTTTATTGTATATAGCTGTTTAGGCATAAGGACATGATTTTTGTACATATTTAACATGGACTGCTTTTACCTTCATTCAAAGTTTATTTTTGTACACATTTCTTTAATATACGTTGTTCTGTTTGCTACATTCCATGCTTCTTGCAGTTTATTTGTGTGTCAGCCTGTTTGCTAATTCTATTTTCAGCCAGTGCATCTCTCCATTGCAAGTCATGTGTCTTGTTGCATGCATCCTTGTGTATTGTTGTTGCAGGAATGGTTGCGGATGACAGGATGCACAAGTGCCTGAAATGTGGTGGTGGGTCCATCAGATGACTGGGTCTGCATTGTATTTTTGGAATAGCATTTACCTGTGCTGCAACACTCTGTGTTTGACATCAGTGTGGTTGGGATGGAGGGAGGTGGGCTCACTTTGATAGTGTTCCCTGGTCACGTTCATAGCACATTACTTGTCATTGCTGTGTAAAACACATGTCGTGCATACACCTTCAGCAGCATGTGAAGTCACACAATGTCTTCTTTCATGTGTTGCTCAACCTCTAACCCTGGAATGAAGTAATGACCTGTATTTGATCTTCCTGAGTGGGTGAACAATTCACCAGTCTCTGTGAGTCATGCTCTCTCCTACTGCCCTACCATCACCCATGTATGGACCTATCATGTGATTGTTCCCTGAAAGGTATTTTGCAACCCAGCTCACTCATGCTCAGGATGTTACATGCCTGGCCATTGTTTGTGGATCTTGCAAAAACGTTTGGTATTTTTGCTTCTGTCGTGGGCACACATTCTTTCACTGTGCTTTGATGCCTTGGCAATAGAACATGGGCAGCATTCACATGTTTTGGCACTCAATTGTCACAGGTGTATGGTGGGGGATGATTAAGACCTGGAAGGGTGGGTGAGCATATGCTCCACTCATGGATGGACCTCCGGTGATTACAGTTGGTCACATTTGCGGAATACATGTTGGTGTTGCAATTAGTGGTGATGTCAGACACGGAAGTTCAGGTGAGCAACAGGTATGAATTGCACTGGTATTTTGTCAGACTGTCAGGGTGCTGCCTGTGGGTGGTGTCACAGGTGAGGGAGACTGGGTGGTGGTATCCCATCTGTAGGGGGCTGCCGGTGGGGGGTGTCACAGTTGAGGGGGGCTAGGGGGCAGTGTCCTATATGGAGGGGGCTGCCTGTAGGGGGTGTCATAGGTGAGGGGGGCTGGGGGTTGGTGTCCTGTCTGGAGGGGGCTGCAGGTGGGGGTGTCCAGTCTGGAGCGGACTGCCTGTGGATGTTGTCCAGTCAGGAGGGGGCTGCCTGTGGGGGGGTGTCACAGGTGAGGGGTCTGGGGGGTGATGTCCAGTCTGGAGGGGGCTGCCTGTGGGGGATGTCCAGTCTGAAAGGGGTTGCCTGTGGTTGTTGTCCAGTCTGGAAGGGGCTGCCTGTGGGGGGTGTCACAAGTGAGGGGGGCTGGGGTGGTGTCCCGTCTGGAGGGGGCTGCCTGTGGGGGGTGACCAGTCCAGAGGGGGCTGCCTGTGGGGTATGACCAGGTTAGAGGTGGCTGTCCATGGGGGGTGTCACAGGTGAGGGGGGTGGGTTCACTTTGGGAGTGTGGGGTGCTGCCTGTGGGGTATCCAGTCTGGAGGCGACTGCCTGTGAGGGGTGTCCAGTGTAGAGGGGGCTCCCTGTGGGGGGTGTCCAGTCTGGAGCGGGCTGCCTGTGGGGATTCGTCACAGGTGATGGGGGCTGGGATGGTGTGTGGACTACAGTGGTTCATGTGCAGTAGGGGGTATGTGGACAGTATGGGTGCCGAGGGTGTAGGGGGGACTCACGTTTTTGTAAGGGGTGTAGCCTACACTTACAAGGTGTCATGCAATTTCGCTGGGTTGCGGCCTGGGCTTGCGAGGGAGGGCACGTCTTTTATCTGGGGTGAGTCCTGGGTCTTGCGAGGTGTGGCGCACGGTTTCACTGGGGTGCAGCCTGGGCTTGCGAGGGAGGGCACGTGTTTTCTCTGGGGTGCGACCTGGGATTTTGAAGTGAGGCACGCAATTCGCATGGGTGTGGCCTGGGCTTGTGAGGGAGGGCATGCGTTTTCTCTGGGGTGCGGCCTGGGATTGGGAGGTGAGGTGCATGATTTTGCTGGAGTGCAGCCTGGGCTTGCGAGGGAGGGCACGCGCTTTCTCTGGGGTGCAGCCTGGGCTTGCGAGGTGAAGTGCTCAATTTCGCTGGGGTACTAGATGCTGGGCTTGGGGTGGTGCTGAGGCTTGCATCGTTTTAGTCCTTTGGCTTGCTTTTTGGTGTTCCTGGGGGTGTGTTGTAGGCTTTCCTCAGGCAGCTTGTTGTGACTTGCGCAACAGCTAGTAATGCGTCTTGGAATCCATGAATAAGCGTGGCTCGCAATATTTTTTCTGTGCCCCGGCTTGCGCAGGTTCCTTCTCTGCACACAGCCCTTGCACCATTTCTGTGCCGGATTCCATGAATCAAGCCCAATGTGTGCACACTAGCTCCCACTGGAAAAACTAGCCATATTGTCTACAAAGATGCATTGGTTTAGTTCATTAAATTCACTTCAAACTAGGACTGAAGTAGGAATTACTGTGAGAAGCACAGGTACACATGCTAGTAATATATAAAGTCAAGGGTGCAAACATATATACGACACAAGAAATGTAATGCAATGTGTCATTTGTATAGCACCTTTTCCCATTGGTATGGCCTCAAAGCGCTGTAGGTAAATGCCCTCGGGAGATCGTAGTCCAAAGTGTGGAAATACATCAGAGGCATTTTGAATGCGTGCCTGCATTTTAGCGAATGCGAAGGTTGCTAGTGGTGGCAAAGTACCCGCTATCTACCCATATCAAGCTGGCATGTAGATGGTTTCTGTGAGGTAGTCTGGAGAGTATGCAAGTGCAGGAGACTCTTTGTGTGTCCAGCTAGACCGAATATTTGTCACAGGGGATAGCTGCATTCTTATGGCAGAGGTGTTGTGTGATGTGTCTTAAAAATAGTGCATGACAGCAGATGCATGCAGGTGATTGGCCTTGCCACTGCTATCTTCCATAAGCATGGAGGGAGATATGTAACAGTGTGTTCGGCCTGGTGTGATATGACAAGAGATCAGCAACAGTGCAGCAAGTATAATATATCCATCAGCAAGGTCATAATTAATGAATAAGATATGACTGCAGTGAAGGGAAGGATGCTTAAGGGCAGCGGCCTGGGTAGGACATACTTTGTCATGAATACAATTCCGGAGCAGGACGATTAGGCGCGGCCAGTTCAGCGCAGGCCGATTCGCCGCGACCGATTCGGCGCAGGAGCCAATTGGGCGCGCCCATTTTGGCGCGCCCAATTCGGCGCTGCGACGTTTGGCCGCGGGGATATTTTGGCGCGGGGTGGGGGTTACAGTATTTTTTTATGTGATTTGCGCAAATAATGTTTTGGTGCGGGGAGGGGGTTACAGTATTTTTTTACAGTATTTATTTTAAAGCACATGCTTTAGAGTATTTTTTATTGTGAATTGCCCGAATACTTTATATTTTTTTCTTTATCAATTGTTCAATCATGGGGCTTAAATATAAAACTTTTGCTGCCCAGGCACAAGGCCAGTTTGGTCTTGTGGTTAAGTTCAAAGCCTCACAATCTTGCAGGCCATGGTTCGTGGCTGAACTAAAGCTTTTAATTTTATTCTATTTGCAAAATATCACATTATTTTTATTTAAAAGTGGGAATTAATGAAAGGTTCTGTTTATCCACAAACCATGGCCTGCAAGACTCTGGGGTAGAGAACTTAACGCAAGGCCACTACCTTCGAGGTGGTAGCTGGGAGGTGGTAGTGGGCAGGGGGTGGAGGAGCGAGGTGGTAGCTGGCCGGTGGTGGGAGGCGGTAGTGGGCAGGGGGTGGAGGAGAGAGGTGGTAGCTGGCGGGGGGTTAGAGGTGGTAGCTGGCAGGTGGTGGGAGGGGGGAAGTGGTAGTGGGCAGGGGGGGAGGTGGTAGTGGGCAGGGGGTGGAGGAGCGAGATGGTAGCTGGCAGGTGGTGGGAGGGGGAAGGTGGTAGTGGACAGGTGGTGGGAGGGGGAGGTGGTAGTGGGCAGGGGGTGGAGGAGCGAGGTGGTAGCTGGCAGGTGGTGGGAGGGGGAAGGTGGTAGTGGACAGGTGGTGGGAGGGGGGAGGTGGTAGTGGGCAGGGGTGGAGGAGCAAGGTGGTAGCTAGCAGGTGGTGGGAGGTGGTAGTGGGCAGGGGGTGGAGGAGAGGTGGTAGCTGACAAGTGGTGGGAGGTGGTAGTGGGCAGGGGGTGGAGGAGAGAGGTGGTAGCTGGCAGGTGGTGGGAGGTGGTAGTGGGCAGGGGGTGGAGGAGAGAGGTGGTAGCTGGCAGGGGGTTAGAGGTGGTAGCTGGCAGGTGGTGGGAGGTGGTAGGTGATAGTGGGCAGGGGGTGGAGGAGCGAGGTGGTAGCTGGCCGGTGGTGGGAGGCGGTAGTGGGCAGGGGGTGGAGGAGAGAGGTGGTAGCTGGCAGGGGGTTAGTGGTGGTAGCTGGCAGGTGGTGGGAGGGGGGAAATGGTAGTGGGCAGGGGGGGGAGGTGGTAGTGGGCAGGGGTTGGAGGAGCGAGGTGGTAGCTGGCAGGTGGTGGGAGGGGGAAGGTGGTAGTGGACAGGTGGTGGGAGGGGGGAGGTGGTAGTGGGCAGGGGTGGAGGAGCGAGGTGGTAGCTAGCAGGTGGTGGGAGCTGGTAGTGGGCAGGGGGTGGAGGAGAGGTGGTAGCTGACAAGTGGTGGGAGGTGGTAGTGGGCAGGTGGTGGGAGGAGAGGGGTGGTAGTGGGCAGAGGGTTCTTTTTTATTGTGAATTGCCCAAATGCTTTATTATTATTTTTTTTATTAGACTGCTCAATCATGGGGGTTAAATATGTAACTTTTGCAGCCCCAGGCAGAAGGCCAGTTTGGTTTTGTGGATAAGTTCCAAGCCTCACAATCTTGCAGGCCATGGTTCGTGGCTGCATTGCAAAATATCACATTATTTTTTTTTTTCAAATAGAATAAAATTGAAAGCTTTATCCCAGCCACGAACCATGGCCTGCAAGATTGTGGGGCTTGGAACTTAACCACAAGACCAAACTGGCCTTGTGCCTGGCCAGCAAAAGTTGCATATTTAACTCGCATAATTGAACAGTTTAATAAAAAAAATGATAATAAAGCATTTGGGCAAATCACAATAAAAAATACTACACTTCACGCCAGTCACTTGACCCCAAATTATTTTCAAATGCAACACGTTGTCAGGCACAGTTCCTGTCAACGTGCTGCATTTGAAAATAATGATGTTTTTAAATTTGGCGTGAGGGAGTTTAGATGTGGCTGCATGTGTCAGCCACGTCCAAACGTCCCTCGCGCCAAATCGGCGGCGCCAGAAAGGCCCCCGCGCCGAAATGGGCACGGCGAACTGGCCGCTGCGGCCAACTGGCCGCGCCGAACCGGCATGCGGCAAAACGGCCGCGCCAAAAGGGGGTGTACCGATACAATTCATAGCTCCAAGTAACACATGGTATGAGTTAGCATTGCTACTAATTCATGGATTTAATGTGTATAGCCATGACATCTCACTGAATGCAAAATGCCACCCTTCCATGACACTGTGTACATATGCCACTTACATGCCTTCTGTGGTTCTCACCCAAACTATGACTGTAAAGCGTTCTTTTGTTTCTCGAAGCTAGGACCACCTGCAATAAACCTAATCATCATAATAATAAAAACCTGGTGATATCAAAGAGGAAAGACCTGCAATTGGTTTACACTTCTTACACGCATGCCAGCTGTCATGCCCTGGGGATGGTGCATGGAGCATTGTTGCAAATGCAGTATTTCTTTAACAACAATACGGACAGAGTGGACATTTCGATGCTGTGATTTTTCATATCTCTATCGTCCATGGGTAAAACACAAATGTTTCTTCCTGTACAAAGTGGGATTTTTATGGTGGGGGAGGGGCCACCTACCTCTCCACCGTATCTGGGTTTTCTTGGGATATTTTCGTGTCTTCATGCAACAAGAATTTAAGAATTTCAGACACAAATACTGTATGTTTTACCTTTGCTCCTGGGTCCTTGGTGATTCTAATTGTTGGTTACAGACTGCTTTCTCTCAGCAAGGAGGGCCTAACGCTCCCTGATTCTCTCATGGGTGACAGGCTGCTGTTGAAAAGTCCGAATATAGAAAGGAAACGCAAAAATAGCAGTTGTAGCTTGACCAGGGTAGAAAGTGAGGTTATGTTTTATCAGAAACTTTTTCCTGTTGATTCAAGAAGTTCTTATCCCATCTTCTTTTCTTCCTCAGATTATCTGCAGCCCCTCTCCGTATTGGGGCCAAGACGGCAGGGTCCAGATTACAAAAGCAGCCATTACTGCTGAATCCGCAACAGAAATAAAGTGAGTCATTCAAATGCAGAACCCTGAAAATGCTTGAAAAAGGGAACACATCCTCAGTGACGTTACACAAAGAAGTGGCGACCCCCCTGAGAGCTATGCTGCAAGGGCCCCTAAGCACAGGCCGCGCCACACTACGGGCCGGCCAGGACCAGCATCAATGAGCTAGGTGAAAGATGCATGTATGTGCTTTAATCAAACCTTAAATTGTTCACCTAGCAGAGAAACAAGGGGACTGTGCCTGGCTCACGGCACCCAAATGTGCCAGACAACTCTGAGCATTCAAAGTAGTATTACGCACAGTAATGATACCAACATAAAAAAATGTCATGCTGCCTCCATCAATATGCCATGAGAACATTCTCTTGCTGGCTTTACCTTGTTGCCAGTAAACATCGTCTGCCACAGGAAGAAGACATGTTATTGCTGGCTGCCCAAATGCTTGACCAACTCCCGCACCACCATGTAAGAATACTCTTCATGTTGGCTTTTACTTGTTTGGCTGCTTAAATCTCTCCACCCACCATGTAGGAACATTCATCATGTTGACTTTGCCCTTAACATCAGTAAAACATGCAACGCTACAGTATAAGGAAGCATTTACTTGCTGATTTTACAAGTGCCCTCAACCTCCCCATGTAAGAACAGACTTCATATTGGCCTTGCTCCTATACGAGTAAAAATTGACAAGTTTCAGAAAATGTCCAATACGCCTGCCCCCTTGAGCTATAAATCCCACAACCCACACCCCAAACCCTCGTCCATGCAATAACATTCCTCAAATCGGGTTTACACAAAAATGACAACAAAACATGTCTCAATGCCCCTTAACTGGGCCCCCATCTTGAACGTGGGGAGTGCTTATGTTTGCCGATTGGTAATTTTCCAAATTTTGTTTCATCACAGTTTTTTCACCACATTTTTGTACTGAAAAATCTATATGTGGTAAGTTTGGGTAAGAAATATAAGGGATATCAGGGGGGAAGTGCAAGATGGGTTTGTGGGAGGTCTCCCCTTACTTTTTGCGGTAAATAATGTGAAAACCTGGAAAAATCAGCAAAATAAATGTGGCAAAGTGCCAAAAAAAGAGGAAGACCATCCAGTGTCAGCAGATGAATGTTTTATTTTGGATGGGCATAAACATTTGCCACAAATATGCCAGAGCAACTGAGAGTATCAAGAGTGCCAAACCAAACAAAAGTGAATTTGAAGGTGTACTCAAAATAGAAATGTTTGAATAATGGGAAAAATTGGGTAAAAGCCAGCCAGTTTGCAATTGGTTTTGTAGGGTAGCCCTAATCCAAAATTTCAAGAGATACAAGTCACCAACAATGTGCAGGAGCATTTCCCAGTGAATTGTCATGTTACCTTTGGCCACAATATATGCCAGTATAAAAACATTTTCAAATTGGATGTGCCCATACATTTCCATTTTGGCTGTCCCAATATATGCCAGAATTCCCTTATAAGAACATACTCATGTTTGCTTTTTACATAATGCAGCAAGGATACTATAAAATGTCCATGCTGGCTCTGCCAATATATAGCAGTGTCCCCACTTAAGGTCATACCCCTATTGGCTTTGCCATTACAAATCTCATGCTACAATAAGAAAACATGTCCTAACTGTCTGCACAATATGGGCTAATCTGGACACATAATAACACTTATCATTTGTGCTTTTCCCCTGATGATGGCCAGTAAAAGATGCCATGTCACAATATGCCAACAACCCCCGCATTTAAATGTACATTTTACACTTTTGTATAGATACTGATACTTTCTGTTTGAGGCCTTTGCTCTCGCCACAAACAGCCCCTGTACATATCTGTATATTTCACTCCTTTGTATAGATATTGATATTTTTTATGCGTGAAGATTTGTATTTTTCTCATTCCTGTAAAGGTTACATTACATATGTCTATAATTTGATCTCAACTGTATATTTCTGTAACATTGTAAGCTTCGCATATTCTTTCTGCTTGCGCCCTGCTGCCCCTGGGTATGGTGCGCCATATAAATAAATAAACAAACAAACAAACCAACAAAATATCTAGACTGGTTGCGCCAAAATCCCATTCCAGCAAGGTAATAGCACTTATCATGCTTACTTTATCATTGGTGCCCAGACAAATATGCCATGCCACAGTAAGAAAAGGCTAGACTGGCTGCACCTACATGCCACTCCAGCCAGGTAATAACACTAATCATGCTTACTTTATTATAGTTGGCCAGTAAGAAAATGTCATGCTACTGAAAGAAATGTCTAGACTGGGTGCACCTGCACCAGGTTAGCCAGGTAACAACAACTATCATGCTTGCTTTGTCAGAGATACCCAATAAAAAATGTCACGCCACAATAAGAAATGGCTTGACTGGCTGCACTAAAATGCCAATCAAGCCACGTAATATCACATATCATGCTTGCTTTATCATAGTTGACCATTAAACCCCCTACCTGCTCCCTTACCCCTACCCATCCCCACTCCTCCCACCAACTTCCCCAGCCCCTAAAATCATATCCGCAACCCAGCATTAAACACAAGCACACACACACATTTACACAACAGTCACATGCTCATTTAGACACTAATTTATTCATGCACCCATTCACCATACTCCTTAAATATTATTACATAATATATTTATATACACACCTTTGAACGAAAGTTGAAAGAAAGCATACATACATACAAACATATCTCATGATAATGCAAAACTATCCTATGCATGCATGCACACATTTGCAAAAAAAATATGTTTGAACCTCCCCTCTCCCGGAATCCACTTCGAGGGACTCCTCTCTCCAGGCAGGCCCGTGCTCACTACAGACAGGAACCAGAATGCAAGGAGAGCTTCCATGAGGGGGGTCCATCTCATGATGCACCAATGAGAATCGAAATAATACTTTCTGAAGTCACAAAGAAATAGTTTTTGTTCCAGTTCATAAAGAAATAATTTCTTTCTGAAGTTGTAGTGACTTCAGAAGGCCAAATCACATGGGCAGCTCAGAAAATGTACACTCTCTTTTCACACAACCCTGACAAGAAAATGAGCATATCTAAAGAAAACGATGTATTGGCAACATTGATATTGTTAGCAATATCAGTAGGATGATAGCAATGTTCAGAAGCGTGTGCTGATTTGATTGGTAAAAAATCTGGACCAAAACTGGTTACTGAAAGCAGATTGACTTGGGAAAGTGCTCAATGTTGAGGCTACAAATATTGTAACCGCTTGAGTGCCCTTACGACTTATTAATGCACCCAAAAAAGTGGTCTTCTGTAGGCAAGATGAGGAATCTTGTTGGATGAAGAGAATATTTACTTTGAAATTCAGTTGTTTCCGCAAGATCTTGTGGGACATGCCAGCAGACCAAAACAGTGACAGGAGTACTGCAAGGAATTGGGAGCCATGAAACATCAGGCAATTAGAATCAGCGAGCATTCCGTAGAAGCTCAGCCAGCAAATCAGATCCACAATTCTCTGTGAAGGCTTGGTGCACTGATAAAAGGTGCAGCTCACATCCTTGTTCACTATGAATTGTGCATGTCTAATAAAGGGAGAAACAGGGCTGACCAACATTGGGAGGAAGCTAGAGTGCTTGTACTGGAGCCACTGACAGCATTTTGTGTGTGTCTTTCTGACGTTACACATACCTTTCCCCACAACAAAAATAGAAAAAGAGAACCACACTGTGAACACCATTGTACTAGAAACCTGTGTGAGGACCTTGCACTTAGTGCCCCCTACAACTTTTAATGAACAAGAGGATTGCTTTGGGAGCATGTCATGTTTCAGTGTTCAGAAGCTTGAGCAGGAGTTGGAACATGAGGAGGGACACCTTACGGATCAATAGGAGGTGTTACATGAGGAGGCAGATATTAAGAGGCATTATGCAGGAGAGGTGGCTGCTGCAGGGCCGTTCTGCAGCGCCAACGATGCCTCCCGCCTGGGGTGCACCAGATTGCACCCCAGGCGGGAGGCATCGTTGGCGCCCCCCACCCACATCCGACCCCTAAAAATGACAACCAAAAAATGTGTTACAAATGTTGTAAACAGGGCACTTCATTAAGAACCAGATAGAAATACAAATGCAATAGAAAATGCATGCACTAGACACTAGGTGACAGTCTTAGAATGTTACCTGTATTATGTGTTCAAAAAGTAACTTTCTTGACTTTGCCCTTGCAAATTGAAGCACAGCGTCGGATAGATCCAGGGATTGGCCAATGTCATTTTTGATTGATAAAATAGCAAGCAATGTCAGTCTTTCATTGGCCATTGTTGATCGAAGGTACGTTTTAATGAGCTTCAGTTTGGAGAAGCTGCGCTCACCACTTGCAACTGTGACGGGCAGAGTGAGCAGAATCTTCAATGATATCCAGAAATTTGGAAAAATGTTCTTCAGGTTAGCATCATGAATATACTGGAGAACTGTAGTAGTGCAACTGTCCCTCTTGGTAACATGTAGTATATATTTTCCAATTCAACATGAAGGTCCTTGCCATTGATGTCAGAAGATTCACCATGTTTTAGTGTTTGGTGAAGGTTTGTACAATGCGCCAATAGTATTCTTTTGTCCATAGGAAGCTTGCTAAGGTCATACAGAAAGCCGCAGCATTGTTCATGATCCTTCATTTGTTCAAAGCTTTCTTCCATTGAACCATGGGCTGTGTCAACAAGCACATAAAAAACTTCCTCTTGAACTTTTCTTCTGGGCTTTGGGTCTGTGTTAGATCATCTCTGCCCTCATAATCAAACTGCCTCTTTTTTTGACGAATACGGATCTCCTTGAAGGCATGCTCTACTCCTAGGTCAGCTGCCATTTCTTTGGCAGCAATGTTGGCATTTTCAAATCCATTGTCTTTGTAGGGTACAATGTCTTGCTCACAATGTTAATCTGAAACAAGATATTGTGCCAAACTACAAGAGAAACCAGAAATTTGAAGTCAGTTATCTGGTTAACCAGTCTTTGAGCCTCATGTCCGACTCCAGCATCAGCTTTGCTTAACTGAGCTAAGACCATTAGTGCGTCATAGATGTCAGCCACTTGGAACCTTACTGCGTTCATGCTGTCAATGCGACTCTCCCAACGGGTGTCGCTTAGCGGCTTTACAGTGTGATTTCTAACATTATTTGTGAGGCCTTTCCACCTAACAGTAGATGCAGAAAAAAGACTGTATATTCTTTGTAGTAATCCAAAGAGAGTTACTGAATCCAAAAATGACAATGCTGCATCGGATACAACCAGATTTAGGGAATGGCAGCCGCAAGGCACAAAATTGCTCTTGGATTATGAGCAAGAATTCTAGCCTGAACCCCACTGTGCTTGCCTTTCATGTTTGCGCCATTGTCATATCCTTGACCATCGGCAGTGTTCAAGCATTATTTTATTTTCATTCAGGATATTTGTAAACCGTTCAGTTAAGCATTTTCCAGTAGAGTCGTCCACAGGCTTAAAGCAGACAAAGTGTTCCTTTAGTTTGATTTGTCCATCACCGTCATCAACAAATCTCACTGTCAGTGACATCTGTTCTATGTGACTAATGTCAGAAGTACAGTCCATGATAACTGAGTAGAATTTTGCTTTGCGGAGTCGCATCAATATGTTCTCAAGCACCTTACTTGCCATAATGTCGAGCAATTAATTTTGAATTCTCTTGCTGCAGTAATGATCTTTGACTTCTTTATGAACTACTCATTTTAAATGCTTACGCATGACATCATCATATTTCCCAAGGAGCTCTACCAAACCAAGGAAATTGCCATTGTGACCAGTGAACAACTTATCTGATGAGCCCCGGAAAGCTAAGTTATTCTTTGGAAGGAAGAGAGTGATAGAGATTAAACACTGAAGCACATTTCTCCAATGAGCGATATCTGAATTAATTATCCGCTGGTTTTCTGAATCTATGCATTTTGTTCTGTCTGAGTCCAGACCCTGCTTCTGTCCATTTGAAGTATGCGATAAAATGAGCATATGACACTTCATGATTCTTTAGAGCATCAGCAATGTTATGCCAAAAGTTGTAACCAGAAAGTGCAAGCATTGATTTTGCAGCCCTATGAAATATTTTACAACAAAAGCAGAATAGTTTATCAACTGATTTTGAGTAAATGAGCCAAGGTCTATGTATCATCTCACCACTGTCATGCACTCTTTGGCAGTGTGATAACGAGAAGCGTTGCTCCTGTTTATTCACTGGGAATCTCATGGCTTTGATTTTACTTGGTCCATTCAAAACGATCCGGTCTATATGAGCAGAACGTAGGACCTGTAGCCACAAAGTAGGATCTGATGTATAAAAGCATGATGTATAATTTGCTTTACTGCTGGTTCCTCCTCCGGGTGAGTTGGGCTCTTTTTCAGAGTCCCTTTCATTTTCATATGGCATAGATTCTTCTTCTGCATTATCCTTCTTTTCAGGTGAGCCACATACCTCATTATTCTGACTCAAGCTGCATGGTAAATCTGATGATTCTGCATCATTTCCAGGCTGCACACCACTCACTATTTGCACTGTATTGTCCTCATTATTCTGACTCAAGCTGCATGGTAAATCTGATGATTCTGCATCATTTCTAGGCTGCGCACCGCTCATTATTTGCACTGTATTGTCTGCATTATTCTGACTCAAGCTGCATGGTAAATCTGATGATTCTGCATCATTTCCAGGCTGCGTACCGCTCACTATTTGCACTGTATTGTCCTCATTATTCTGACTCAAGCTGCATGGTAAATATGATGATTCTGCATCATTTCCAGGTTGCGCACCGCTCACTATTTGCACTGTATTGTCCTCATTATTCTGACTCAAGTGGCATGGTAAATCTGATGTTTGTGCATCATTTGCAGGCTGTGCACCGCTCACTATTTGCACTGTATTGTCCACATTATTCTGACTCAAGATGCATGGTAAATCTGATGATTCTGCATCATTTCCAGGCTGCGCACCACTCACTATTTGCACTGTATTGACAGTATTGTCCTCTGACTGACCCAAAAATGTTTTCATCAATTTTGCAGATTTCTGCAAATCAGATTAAAATTGAGCACGTCGCTTCTGATTCTGAGCTCCTGACAGTTTCTTTGGAGGCATCTTCTATACCCTCTCTCTCCTTAAATTAAACAAGACCCATTATTTTCTCTTTTTCAGTGCCTTGTTAAATATGGATTCTCAAACAAAACAGTACTCGGCTAGGCATCATGAAAGGTTCCCTACCCAGCCAGCCAACTTTGCAGTAGTCTATCATTGGTGAAACTGAGATTGTGAGTTTTTGGCTAATGGCTTAGTAAGTGATGTGCCAATTAAATGGCAGAAACAACTCAAATGAGCACAGGCCGGGCCAGTCTTCTTTACCTTGTGTTATGACACATTCGATATGCATGTCCTGACATTACCACAGAGAATGGTTCACACTGACTGTCTGTCCCTGAAATCCAGCAGGGGCAGGAAAGTGAACATCCCCTGCCCACTTACCAAAAAACCCATCAGTACTGACTGAAAGGAATACTTTGATATGAAGACCCTAGCTTTTCTATCCTGGGTTCCCATCATTTCCAAGTGTCCCAACAGGCTCAGCCTTCTTAGGCTTCTACTCAAGAGGAACATGAGCACACTATTTTTGCTTAACACATTTCAATATGTAATGCATGGATTTGTTGTGTTGCACTTCTTAAGTAATTTCTATACAACTGAGTATTCTTAAAAGCCAATCCTAAGCTCACATTCCTAATAATTAGACATGAGACCATATTTGCTTACCTGAGTTACAGACTGGTCTCAAATGCCAGCTTCACCACAAAGTGTGTGATCCTGGACACATGATTTTATCTCTGTTTCTTATCTGCCAAAATTCGAAGAGCCTAGAAGTTATTCAATCCATACTATAGCATACATGCCAACAATACACTGAATGACCTTACTGATCGGCAGAGAAGGCAGAATCACTCAGCACCCGTGGGCTGCACAGACCGGTTACGGTGCCTCAATGACAAAGTCAGCAGGGTCTGGCTCACTGGGTCTGGCTGCGGCTGGGCCTTCTGATTCGTTCACAATTCTATGCAATTTCCGACTGACAAAGACTAGTCTCGGGACAGCAGGTCAAGGAAGGACAGGCTGCCCATGCCCAGCAGCTCTCCTCCAAGCTGAGTGAATAAACCCTACTCAGCAGGGGTGAATTCCTAAAAATGAAAGTGAGGGGACTCCTCAACAAATGCAATGGGATGTGATGTTGCCATAAATTAGCATACCAAGGGGAAATGAGCACACAACACCAGCTGCACAGATATCCGATGCACCCTCACACTGTAGAACACTCTCTCTCTACTGACTTGAACTACGGTTCCCGAGGGCATTTAACCTACTAGCGCTTTGAGATCATACCAATGATACATAAGGCGCTATACAAATGCCAAGTAACATAACATAACATAACAAAATATTTCATTAAATTGGCTTTGCATAACCACCCGAATTGCACAGGAAGAATGGCATTTGCCTTTTCATAAAATCAACACACACAAAACCAAGAGAGGATATTTTCCCATCAGAATAATTAAGAGCACTGAGACTGAAAGTCAGGCAGTTCACCTGGAGCCCGCTGACAGGTTCCCAGCGTTACTTTTCACGGTGATGCATTTGGACGCAGACATGACAAGGGCAACAACTGCTTGTCATCGCTGTTGCCTTTACTGCCTCGCGCGCTACACGAACTGCTCACCATTGTTGCCAACATCTGAAGGCGCAGTGGTGAGATTTTGAAGAAAAATAATCACATATACTGTTATTTATTTTTATTTTTAAAAAAATTCTTCAAGCAGTCAAAAAGCAGTACTTCAAGCTGGCAAAAAAAGAATTGCAATGCAGGTCACGTTTGCACTGTGACATTTGTGTACTCCACTGGATGGAACATAACTGCGCGCTAGCGCCGAGCTAATGCGCTCGCTCTCGAGGGACACACCTTTGGATGTTCTCTGACTGATGCACATGCTTATGCTGCTTACTTAGCAATATGTAAAGTATCCATGCGATGCGTGCGTGCTGAGGAAAGGACACGCGTCACAACATAAAAATGTATTGATTTGTATATGAAGACATGAGCTCCACAAATGGTGCAGAAAAATACACATCTAAACACAGCTGCTAAAATAGTTCTATTAGTTAATGTGTGCCCCCAATGCGGATTCATACAATATGTCAACATAATTGTTTGGTATCTAGGAAGGTAGAGTGGCTGCACTCCATTGTGTCCATTGTGTTAAAAGTAAAACACACACACACACACGCACACTCACACACACACACACATTACAGATTGTATATGATACCGATAAGATCAGGCCCACCGAGGCAACTTGACATGTCATGCGTGTGTATGCATGATGCATCTGGAAAACAGCGAAATGGAGCACAACGCCCTTAAAATGGAAACACACGCCTTTGGATAAGACAAAAAAAACCATGGAGAAACCACTACAAGGGTACTGTTAGACACATGCTGTTGGGGGTACAGTAGAAGTCACATGCTGCCTGCACCCCAATAAAGGGAAGGGGTTATGCTGTGCAGGCCCAGTGTCCACCAACTGTCCTTGACCCACATGTGGCTCTCTGCCACCTGTCTGTCTCTGCAATATTCTGCAATGCCCCCACCACTCTTCTGTTATCTGCACCTGCACTAGTCCTTTCCACCGCCTGTCCCTGCCCGACACCCAGCTCTCCTCCTCCTGTCCCTGCAATGCTCGGACATGCAACACCTCTCCGCCTCCTGTCCCTGCAATACTCTGCAATCATGCACCCGCCACCTGTCCTCCTCCCGTTGCCCCCCTTTTCTTCACCAGCATATTTCTGATTTATAGCTCTTGCCCTGCCTTACCCTCCAGTCTCCCTGTGCCACTTTGCAGCTCTGCTCGTGACCTGGACCCCGCACCTATCCCTCCCAGCACGTCACCTCGCTGTGGCTCAGTCTATTTCTTCCTTTTTGTACAATGGGACTGGGCCCAGCAATTCAGTTCAGGCCATCGCGATAACGGGGCCACGGCGACGGGCCCGCCGTACTGCCCACTGCCCAGGGTGTTATCCGAAACGGGGGGCAGAAACACTGAGAAGAACTCGGCTTCAATCATGTAGCCAGACGCAATCACGCATACATGAACTGTCAATTTGTGTGTCCACATGTCGGCCCATGTATGGCGTGTTTGCACATCTTGTCCATGTGACGTATCTTGGTGGCCCACCAAGATACGTAAAATGGACAAGATGTGCAAACACACCCTACATGTGCCAACTCATTTTACACCAAGGTATCCTGCAGGACCAGCTCTACTGGACTTGCGTATTGTGTTTTGAACTTGGAGATCTACCAGCACACATTAGTTGTGGCAATAAGAACACTAAACCACGATCAAAGCCCCTCCCTCATGTGATACCCAACATTTATCCACACAGGACCCACTCCAGTAGCACTAGGGGTAAACTGGCCTATAGGGAACTCTGGAGATGTCCCGGTAGGCGGTAGGCTTGTCTGCACCCTGGGCCCCTTATGTGGTAACTCATTTTATTTCGTATATTTTACAGGAAAGAGGTTGGGCTTGTTGAAAATGTGTAATACGGGGCCACTTGATTTCCGGGGCCTCTTTTGGTTCCCAGGCCATCCTTGAGTGGCACTCCTTCCCTACGAAGCCCCAAGTTACACCACTCTTTCCAGACAGACCAATATAGGCCACACCAGTGGCAGGTGTGCGCAACACAAATACCAATTAGGATAACCTGGAAGGACTAAGAAGTCCTAGTGAGCAGATTAGATTTACATAACACTCTGATAGTTGCAGCAGTGCATGACCATGTCTAGATTTCTACAGACTTTCATACTGCTTCGGAGTGGAGCTGGAGCCTGCCGCCTCAGGGGTTTTGGCCCATGATCTAGCAACAGCTCTGCTAGAGAAGCTCACCCAATACCACCGTTCAGTTTTATGTCACTGCGTGTGACACGTTAATGTAGAAGCAATATCTCATGCCGGTCCATGGAAAAACGGGAACAACACGTCTCGGAATCTGTGACACTAATGATTTATATGTTTGGAAAACGTCCACATTACTCTCAAACAGGTAGATTTTGGCTTAGAACCCCACTCTATAGCAAATCAAGAGGTACCCTTAGCATTGGAGACATGCCTGACAGCAGAGAGATGACAGCACACACAGGATGCAACAGTACTTGGAACCAAACACTATAGCTTCAGTCAAACAGCGCTATGAACTGCAGCCATGGGACGGGACATTACTTCCCTCTCCCTGTATCTCAACGTGAATTACAGGAGACCCTGGAGATAAGGGGATCTGAGCACCACCACCAGAGGCTACTGGCTGCGGGCCACACAGTCCTACCTGGGGATTAACGGGGACACAACCGACCGCCGGATGACCTAAAACAACAGAGCAGCCCCAAGCTCAGTAAATAGAAATCACAGCCTGAAGCGATGAAGTATCACTCAGGTCCAGAAGCAATGAAGAGCGTGGGGAGAAGTTTCATCCATGTATATGCGTGATTGCGTCAGGCATGTTGATCCATATATGCAGGCAGCAGCAGCACCCTGCACCCGGGCCGTGTCTTGGTGCTGCTGCTGCTCACAAGGAGCGGGATGGGATGCATATATGAAACAACATGCCTGAGTCGCCCTCGCCCCAAACACAGACAGTACACTTACCTGATATTGTGTGCATGTATCCACCCCACTCGCTCAGCGCTCCTGTTTTTGAATGGCAGGGTCTGACAACAACGCCAGCAGCCAGCCCCAATCCAAGCTATCAGTGCACACGCGCACATAGCCTGAGGGCACGCCGCACGCGCGCCCATGGGCCTGGCTGGCGCCAGCGCCACAGGGCCAGGGTTGGGGGAAAGTGAAAAAGCAACAAATAAATGTTGCCAATTGCAAATGTATTCATTGCTGCTGCCCTGCCTGAGGGAAAAGGCTGCAGCCTGAAGCAGTGCTCACTGCTCCATACACAGTGTAAAAATCAAGGCCTGACTGGTGTGTGTGGCCCAGCCTGGCCTGGCTTGCAGCAGGATTTAGAGCACCACTGTGCAGCGTCCCCTAGAGGATGACTGACGTCAGGCAGCCGCCTGAGCTGCCTGACACAAAGACCGGCCCTGGGCTGCTGTCCAGGAGGTGTAGCACAAGGAATCACTTGGGGGAGAGAAGGTGAAACTTGAGGACATGGTGTAACACAAGGACAAGACAGCAAGACAAGAGAAGGTGGTTAACTAGCAGTACTGGGTGGAACAGGAGGTAGATATAGGGTAGATGGCGGGTGCAGACATGGGGTAGAAGAAAGAGGGGCAAGAGGAGGAGTATCAGAAAGAGGAGAGGGAGTATGAGAGGAGACTGGCTGAGCTGATGCTGGCGGCTCTTGTCCTGTTGAGGGGGCAAGACAGGCTAGAGGGGAAGGTACAATCAAAGGTGTGTGTAGTCGTGTGTGAGCTCTGCAATGAGAAGGTGCGGGGGTGTGAAGACTTATCATTATGCATTGGGCACAATGTCAATGCAGAAACACATGTATTTGGTAGCATAAACAGATGTTAAATATAAACGTACCATCTGCCACTCCCCCCGCCATGGTAAACCCCTCTAGTGGAGTGGTGGCAGCATCTGCCAGCACTTTTGTGAAAGATGGTCATTTCTCCATGTCAGTTAGAAAGCCCACATCTTACCTAATGAAGTAGCTCACTATACTTTTTGAGGGTTAACTAGGTTTTTGATTTTATTTTTTCACCCATCCAGGATTTAGCCAAAATATGACGGCGAGGGAATGTGGCACTGTTGTATGTGCTATACCTTAAGAATCCTTATAACTAATAAGGCAGGGATGTACCAAACAGACACCGTAGTATCCCAGAAGTGTGTGCCACTGCCTGTTAGTCATGCGGTTAGACTGCTTTATTGCCGCCCCACTCCTTTTCATCAACATTAGGTTATATTTGTTTGCTTCAAAGACCTGAGGGCTCACATGCCTTATCCCAGTGTGTGTGTGTCATCTTGGCCCACTGCATTCCAGTCATCCTGAAACCATATCTAGCCAGCATATGCAAATTCCTGTGTGGGCAGTGGGTATTTGTTATGATATGATATAATACGATGTGTCATTTATAACGCGCCTATACACGAGTATTTCTAGGTGTGACAAGACAAAGTGGGGAAAACAAGGTAGGACAAAATAACGATCTTACTAGGCCTTGTGTCATTCAGATCGTGCAAGTGCGGGGAAGTGGTAAGGGGAGAAGTGCCGGGCGGGAATGGGGAAGTGCAGTTAACTCACAAGTGCAGTCAGCGGGTGGCTCATAAGTGCAGAGAGAAGGGACTGTAGGGTTGCAGATACAGACCCTTAAGTGCTGGGGAGCCGGAGGCAGTGCAAGAGCAACAGGACATACAGATGCCTGGACCCGAGTTCAGAGGGCGAGCAGGTGACCAGTGCGCAGAGCAGTCAGGCGCATCAGCAGGGCAGAGGAAGAGAGAATGCGGAAGCAAAAAGGAAGGTCTTGAGTTGCTTCTGAAACCGGAGGTTGGTGTGCTCAAGTTTGAGAGAGGCATGGAGGCTGTTCCAGAGGTAGGCCCCAGCCGAGGAGGTAGATCTGCCCCTAACTCTGCTTGGAGAAGCGTCTGATCCTCAGAGAGTTGGAGGTGGATGACCTGGGAACTCAATAAGGAAGATGTTTTGGAAGAGAACGTCGGAGGTAGAGCAGTCCCAGGCCCCAGAAAGCCTTGTGGACAATGCAGAGGGTCAGGAAGTTGATCCTTGCAACCCCCAGCACCCAGTGGAGAGATTTCAGAGCAGGAGAGATATGATCCCTGGGCTTGCCACCAAGGACAAGTCTGCAAGTCCTGTTCTGGAAACGTTGTAAAGGTCGAAGTTCACAGCATGAGAGCTCTTCTGCGGTGTATGAGTGTTTTTAACAGATTGTCTGCCACGATTTGATCACCCCACTGTTTGAGTGATGCTTTGTGCATGTATGAGTGCTGTTTTCCCTCACAGCTTCTGAAGAGGATAAAAGCAGATCACCTTACCTACTCACCTTCTCTGTAGCTGGGGTTCTATACTGGAACACTGGTAGGACTACTGCTTGAAGAAGGACTGAAGCTCTGCACCAGTATCCTTTGAAACTCAATTGAACCAGACTGTGCATCTCTGCCATTGCAAAGAAAACTAGAAGGAACCAACTGTAGTGCTCTTTCCCCCTGGTCTGATGGGAACAGTGAGATCACAGATCCTGCTCAAAGGCCTCATAACAGTGAAGCACCTGTCTCTGCCTGCATCATCAGATCCCGAAGTAGTAGCCCCTCCTCTGCAGGACTCCAAAGTCTCTCTGTGCAAAACCAAGCCTGGTGTCATCATCCTAGGACATTGGTAAGCCCCAAGTTCCTTCTCCTTAATCTGGGACATCCAAGGGCTGCGCTGCCCTCCGTCCTGCAACTTTGTTGCCAAACTTGCCTCACACTTGTTCTTTCATGGCTGGTTCCTCTCAGAGTTCACAAGGATTTCGACAATATTCATCCTTCCATGTGGTCTCTTCAAACTGACCCCGGAATCGGAATCTTGTGCCAAACTACAACGTGGCAAACCTCCACCAACAGCAAGTGCAAACCGCAGCGGACCTGCTTTCCCACTCCCCAGACCCACAATTGGGGAATCACGGAATCATGAATAATCATCTTTCTGAAGAGTCGTGGGGTACTACCAGTGTGTCATTACTGTCATTTGTTTCTTCATCTCTTGGCACTCTCTACTTCACCAAGGGTATTCTGTGGCTTGGCACCCAATGCAACTCCAGAAGTGCTCCTTTTGTCGCAATTTCACAGAAGGTAACAGTCCCACTAAAGACTGCTCCTACCCACACAACTGACCTCCATTGCTCCGTTCTTGTCTTCTTAACCTAAATAGGAAAACAGTTTTTCTTACTCTGCCCTTTTTTTAGCCATACCGGAAGGATTCACAATTTACAGAAAAGAAATAACCTCCGCCAAAGGAGGTGGAGTTGCCCTGATCACTAAATCTAACCTGTCCATCAGAGAATCACCCAACCAAGCTTTCCCTTCTGGGGAACTTCTCTCAATCAAACTATCCTACCTTAGCACTGCAAACACCACCATGCACATCATATACAGACCACCAGGCCCACTACATATCTTTGATGAGGATATAACCCTACTCTTCTCAAAAAACACTAAATCATCCACACGAATCATCATTCTAGGCGATTTCAACCTTGGCCTTGATGACAGCCTAGATCCTAATGCCATGACCATTCAAAATGCAATGGCCACTCTCGGACTTACTCAACGTATTGACCAAGCTAATCGTGACTAAGGCTGCACCTTAGACTGGCTTGCCGACCTAAATGTATCAACCAGCATTACAGCCAATTCCCCTTGCCCCTGGTCATACCATAACATCATCACATTCACTTTCCCTAGACAAACCCAGCCTAAAACTACTCCACTCTTAACCCCAGCTACCCTTGCAAGAAACACGCGTAACATGAAATGCACAAACCTGCTCCCACTATTAAGCCCTATCACTTAATGTACCTACCCCCAGGCCAAACCATCAGCCATGGTAGATCTCTACAACACCACTATCCTCCAAGCCATCGACAATATTGCCCCACACAAACACTGCAAACCAAAACCGACAGCTCACCTGAACTCCTGGTTCACAGCTAACCTCAATAATCTTAGATCTAATAAACGTGCTGCTGAATCGCTTTGGAAAGCCTCACCATCGAAAAATAACAGGGATCTATTTATCTCCTCAGCCAAAAAATACAAACAAGCTGGATTGCTAGCTAAAAACGCCACATACAATAACGCATAGCAAATGCCAAATCTGGCAGTAAGGAACTATTCACCATCCTGAGGGAACTTGAGTCGCCCACCTGACACCTGTCAGAAAGATGAAACATGGTGTGCTAACATACAGCATGCACTTCTGGACAATATAGCAATGCTCCAAAACAAAATCGCTAACATAAAAGACAAGGTAACTCTGCCAGTCATAAACACCAACCCACCAACCCCTAGAAATCCATTACCACCCCCATTCAAATTCAGGACAGGCTCCACAACTGAGGTCATCAAAATCATCTCCAGTTTGAAACCTTCCAGATGTCAAGGCGACATATGCCCTGCCCCAGTCATCAAAGACTGTGTTAAAGAACTCACCCCATTTATCACCACTCTCATCGATAACTCCTTCTCACAAGTTACAGTCCCTAAGAATTTGAAAGAAGCGTGGGTCCTCCCGCTACTAAAAAAAAACATACCTTGACCCCAGCATCCCTACTAATAACTGTCCCATTACGATGGTCCCCTTCCTACTGAAAGTTCTTGCCCGCGCCGCCTACCTCCAGATACAGGAACACCTGAAAACTAACAATCTCTTGGCCCTACTCCAATCGGGCTTCAGACCTAGAAACGGCACGGAAACGGCACTTCTCCACCTAAAAAACCAAATGGACACCACAATTGACAACGGAAAATTTGCCATATTACTTCTCCTAGACCTTTCGCGGCATTTGACATAGTACATTTCAAAATACTGTGCCACCACCTGGACATCACTACCCATTTCTCGCCCAAAAACACCACCTGGATAAAATCATTCCTCTCCGAGCACACTATGAGAGTTTTTTCCAACCTAGATAACGCCGCCCCTGCCCTCATTCCTTGTGGGGTACCTCAAGGATCATGCGTGTCACCAATGCTTTACAACATATTTACCAAGCTCCTATTTGACTGCTTTGATGAACGCGGAGTGTCCTATACAAACTATGTGGACGACATGCAAATACTCATCAACCTAACAGGAGACTACGATACAGACTTTTCCCTCCTCAACAACATTTACCAGATGATCCAATCCTGGATGGCCCAACATGAACTTTGTCTAAACAATGACAAAACAGAGTTACTGAAGGTCGGTACCCAAACTCACTTCAAAAAATTTGACCCAAATACAAACTCTTCATAATTGATGGAAATACCATTACTGTCTCTAAAGAAGTTAAAACACTAGGTGTGTATTTGGACTCCTCCTTAACCTTCTCCAGACAAGTTAACTCCATAATCTCATCGGCAGCCTACACTGCCAAACTCATCAATGCTTTCAGACCCTACTTATCAGCATACAGTTGCCTAACCTAAGCATTCTGTCAAAACTCGACTATTGCAATATCCTCCTGGCTGGCACAACGACGAGCAGTATTAAATAAACTACAGCTCACGTAAAGCAACGCCTTACGGGCAGCACTAAACGGTATCTAGTCATAGCGTCGAATGCCAAAGCATTGAATGCCTGAACATCTAAATAAAAGCATTAAAAAAGCATCTAATGAAGTTTTTTTTAAGGTAAAGGGGTTATTTTAATTGTATTGGGTTTTGAAAGGTTAAAAAAAGAGGAAATGGGGGGACCCGCCATTAAACAATTGTTTTAAAAAAAAATCGGATGCTTTTTTGTTTCAATGCTTTTTATTAGATGGTAAGGCATTCGATGCTGTGGCATTCAATGCAATGACTATAAACCCCATTAAACATACCAAGAAGAGAACATATCTCTCAAATCAGACAGAACATGCGCTGGCTACCGGTTCAGGACCAGATAACATTCAAAACAATGGCAATCACCCACAAATGCCTCACTCATATAGCTCCTAAATATCTCACTAACCTGCTCAGCCTTCCTTCTTACTGTTGCTACATTCAAAAGAACCAAGGCTGGGGGACACAGCTTCCCAGTTGTGGCAGTCAAAGGCTGGAATGACCTACATCTAGACATCAGAGACGACCCTTCCCGCACCTTATTTCATAGAAAACTTAAGGCATGGGCCTTCACATCCAATTTGTAACCCTCTTTCAGTGAGAGTTCTCATCAAACATTGCCTCAATGCTTTCAGTATCATGGCTGTACAATATTACTGCTTCTGTAAATACATCTGTTTTACTTCATCTGTAAATTACTTATGTGAATAAGATTGCACATGTTAATATTATTGATTATTACTGTATCTGTTTATATTTACGGGATCAATGTATCTGTAAATATCCTATGTCTATAAATATGTTTGATATGATATTTGTCAAGCCTATTTCTTCCTTTGTTGCCTATGGTAACTCTTGTAATGCACATTACCTGCTTTTCAGTGCCCTGATACCCACGGCTGAAATAAATAAATAAATAAATAAATAAATAAATAAATAAATAAATAGATAAATAAATAAATAAATAGATAAATAAATAAATAAATAAATTACTGCTGTCCCCCTTCTAGTAAAGACTATTTATTGTACTCAAAAGAACTTTTTTTGATGCTGTTTACTTGGCTCAAACATTTTGACAAATTTGTTTAAAATAAAAACTTACCGGTAAGTGTTATGATCTATCTCTATATAGTGTGTGGAGATTCTCTCATTCCAGCATTTGTACTCTACCTGAGAACTACCCCATTCCACTGTTTGAGAGGTATGACTGGGTTTGGGTATGACTGGCTTTACTACATTTCAGCCTGGTGAGTTTGTGGAAATCACTGGTCGGGAAGACATACCTAAAGCCCCTTGCCACCAGGCACAAGAAAAATCTCCCTAACATTCACCGCAAAATAGAGCATGGTGGTATAAGAAAAAGGCCATACCACAACCAGCAGCACCGCCTGCAACAATCAAGCCTGCATTTTCAAACCCGCAGTGGTGGAAAGGTAAGCTGTGTCTATCTATCTACAAGGTAATTATCTGTTAAGGCATGCAGGCACCCATTTCCTGCATTTCTGGTCAGTGGTTAGCCAGGGAGAAATGCAAGGCAGTACAGTACTCTAGAGGCTCACCTGTGTGCCCATCATTCTCAACACTGACCTCTTGGTACTCTACAATCTAGAACCCTCCAACATCTTGCCATTCCTCCACCACTCTGTGCATTGTCCTGTTTCCGCTCCCTTTCCTCCCCGCCCTTGGAACTACCTCTCATGCACATCAAATTACCACCAACATACCTGCATTCAAGTTGGTCATGCCTCTCTTAGGGGCTTCCACATCTTTCCAGCACATTCTTGCCAACCTTGCTCCCCTTTTTGGTTTTGGCGAATGTGTGTTGCGGAAGCCATATATTTGCCAAAATCCTTGTTACAAAACAGAGAGAAAGAGAGAGAGAGGAAAATGGGGTTCAGAACTGAGAATATCTAGTTGGCAAAAGCAACCGAAATGCCACGGAATGAAACAGCCAACTCACTAAAATCTCTTTTGCAAAGCCCTCTGCTGCACTACCCAATGAGAACTTTCCTAACAATATTTGCTCCAATCAGAAGCTTTTTAAGGAGAAAGCGTGGCTTCCCAGTTCTCAGCTGCGCAGTGAATTCCCATTGGGCTATTTTGGGTTCGTTTTCGCTGGGAATCGGACTAGTTTTGGGATGCTTTTGCTGGCCGATGTATTGTTTTTTGCTTACAATTTATTTTGGAAACCAGATATCCCCCTCGACGACCGCGATGCAATCAGTCAGATAGATTAATAAAAATGTATAGAAGCGCACATCTTTTGCATGGTAGTTTTATCTTTCAAACCATGTTCACGCCAGACTGTGCAATGTGCTTCACAAACTGCATTACCTGTTGTATATTTGGTACATTTTCACGAATTGGACTGCTTTTTGGATTTCTCACTGTGCAAATGTGTCCCAAACCGATCATGGCTCATTTCCAGGCATTCACGTTATCTTTGCCAGTAGCAAGACCTTTATTGAGCATTTTCTGTTGCAGAACCATCCTGGACTTATTTGCATCAACCCCCGTGGCACCTGTTGGCTTCTCTCCCAATCACGTGCAACAGCCCCTAGGGTATTCCTGATTGCGTATACTGCTGCTGACTTCCATAAATGCAACTCACTTTTCTGCTCCCTTATTCAGAACAGAGTATGCGGAGCTTGTCTGGGAAATCCCATGAACAGAACGCAGGAGAGGGCCAAACGCGAATAAGGGGACGCAGGGACTTGATGTCTATAAGCGGGACAAGGAACAGGGGACTGAGGATGATGCACACACACATTCTTTAGGGGTATAAATGGAGTGGACCTGCAGAATAGCGTCATCCTGTTTCTCAAGTCATTTAGCTCCCCAGTGGCGCTGCCCCAACGAGCAGCCATAAGCAATAAAAGTGGTGCAGCCTTTGTAGGTCTGTCATTTGGAAAGTTTGTAACCCGAGAGCATACTCTTAGGGTCAGCGAGCCCGTGGCACTCCCATTGTTTACCTAAGCCAGTTAAATCTTAATTGAGTTGATTATGACCTGAATGACAATGTTTGTCAGCTTCTCAGGAAATGGTTGTGGGGCTCACAATTTTCAAAGGGTATAATGTTTTGCCCATGAGCATAGGAAATGGGGGGCAAGGGTGTTAAATCCCCATCATTATTTTAGCCAGAGTGGAAATAATATGATGTATTCCCTCAGAATCTGGAGCAAGTGAAAAGAAAGGCTGTTTTTTTCCAATTGGGAAGCATGTCCTTCTGTTTAGAAACCTGCCTTACTTTTCCCAAGTGCTAGAAATGTAAACAGACTGTGCTTTCCTTCCTTTGAATTGCCCATTAAGGTCACAGTGCTGCAGAGTAGGGGATGAGTAGGCGCATAGCTGGATGCTGTCGCACCCTCTCCCACCTTCCTGTCAGAGGCTGGAGGGCAAATCCGAGAAATCGAAGGCATTCTTCAGAGCATCCTTTCAAAGACAGTGACAAGATTTAATGTTAAGTCCACAAAGTCACTGAGTCATATTTTCTTTTTATGATTCAGAGTTTAAAAGGTATTAATATTCAAATAGAATGGCTGTAATGTTCTAATGTATTAAAAGCCAATGAAAGACATTTAACCCCTCCTCGCCCTAACACATCCACTGATCTGTGACAAAAGTACAGGGAAGGGCATCTGTGGAATTCCAAATGATTTCATATTGGCCTGCCCTCATTTACCGCTAAATTGCTTGGTTTTTACAGCAATTCCCCCAATCAGGAGTCTCATTGGAAAGTGTGTGCTTTCATCCTGTGGTGGCGTACTGATCCTTCCTTTGCATGCTCACCCCTTGTCACTTTAAATTAGAGACTTCCTCTTGTTCACGCCGTGAAGAAGCCATGCAGTCTTCCTTTACAAGAGTAGCCACTTTGCAAGGTATACTTTTTCTAGCCTCTTTAAGCATACTGTAGATTGTTGTGGTCATGCCTGTTGCCCACCCCCTACTTCTCACGCCCTTCTATGGTTCCTTGTTTCCACCCGTCCATTTGTAGTGCTGGTATTTTTCGCTCCCCTCTTCAGTTGACTACTGTATCAATCACTACGTCGCGGCTTTTCACTTCCTTCAGCTGCAGGCTCTTCTCATGGCGACATCCGCCATTTTGAATTTGCCGCCTCGTCACCCATTCATCGTTGCCACTGGCCCCTGCTTCAGTTCTTCTGTAAGATCCTGCCCTCATCTGATTTTATTGTTCCTGTACTTTGATGTTAAGAATCCTAGGGTTCGCAGTTCAGGCAAAATGCTGAAGGGGGTCACCCTTTATGTTAATGTAATTTCCTGAAAGAGAATGTTGTTGCTTTTAAGTGCTGAGGCATGTCTTAGGTTTTGCCTTGAGGTTGTTGGGTTGCTCCCACAGCACCGTTTTGGACTGCAGGGCAGCTCGGCTGGTTGGGCACGGGCTGTAGTGAGGCTGCTGACATGTTACTAGTGATTTTAAATCGGCTAATGAAAGGTTGGGATGACGCTAAAACGTGTTCTTTATGAGCATCTGCAACATATGTCAGTAAATGAACTGAACGCTTTTGACTATATATTGTTTAGCCTATAGTATAGACATAATCATTGAACGTTGCTGCTTTGATTTGGCCTGTGCCCCAGACCCTCCATGCCACAGGCTTTTTGCCTTTTCCTGTTTCCTCCAGTTTCATTGATCTTTTGCCACTTTAGTAGAGGACCACCGTCCTATAATTGTTTTCAGTGCATGTATTTGCACCGAGTTTATTAAGTGAAGGTAACGAATATATTAAGACATTTTAATTGGGAAAAAACAATTTTGTAATTAAAGTTTGTATAAACTAAATGTTACAATAAAATATATATATATATATATTGCAAAAAAAGGGGAAAAAAGAGTCCTTCTTTTCCCCAAGGGGGACGGCACTCCGAACAGTGAAATACTCGCCAGAGTAGAGCTTCGTCCTTGATTAAAAGAAAATGAGTTTTTCTTTTTGAAATCCAGTTTTATTGCGGCATCAGCCAAAATAGAAAAAAAGACACGGTACAACGCGTTTCACAGCCTGCTTGCTGCTTGTTCACGTACAAGTGAGTGCTCAAAGACATTGTGTATATATTCCCACTGATTCCCAACTCTATGGTTCAACAAACTGTGGTGGTCCCTTTTCAGTTTTTGTTACTGCCCATACTTAGTACCTTGCGGTTAGTAAACATGGTTGCCATTTTGTAACGGCTGTTGCCAATACTTTTTTTATATACTAAACTGCTAATATACCATAGCCAGGACAGATGAAAACATGATGCGACTCCTAAATGCCTCTGCTAAATTAGCAGTAGTTTTATTGCAATCGAATGGCATATCGTCCTTAGTGGAAAAGACAATTATCTAAACAATTTGCAATAAAGTGCATAGTGCTGATAGATTGTAAATGGGTCACAAAGTGCATAAGGTTTATAGCAAGTCGATCAGTGCATAGTGCTTTGTTACGCATGGCCATTTTCAAGAGCAGTTTTTTATATACATGAAAAAAAAGAGAAAAGAAATCTAGCTCAGAAAAATTCGTAAAGTGCTTAATGCAAATGTAATCTTACTAATAATAGATCAATAAAGTGCATAGTGCAGGTATTATCTATAATCAAAAATAACATCTGTATAAACATAAATCAGAGCTAAACTTTAAATGTCAGAATAAAGGTAGTAAAATTAGCTCCTGCTTAAAACCATTCTTATAAACTTTATACTGGGACCACCACAGAACCAAATTTTTGAATAAATAAAACCACATATGTGTAAAAACACCATTAATAGAACATTCAATATGACCACAGACAGGCACTATTCAAAAAATGTTAAAAAATCTATTATAAGATATAAAATATAAAGTAAAATAAAACCCTCATACAAGCAAACTTAATTCTCAGCTGTGCTTATAGATACGCAGAATATCAGATAAAATTTTACTGAAGTCCATACATATTAATGGCCCAAATTATTTACACAGGACAATGGGTATGATCCAAGTGATAGTAATTCTAAATAGGCCAGGTTCTCAGGTTCCTAAGTATGTATGCAATTCTTCGTCAAGATTATGACCTTTAGGTTTTTTAGATTCAATATCTAAGATGAATCTAGTCTCCGTTTGCTGTAGTGCTAGTTCTCTGTTTCCCCCACGGGGATTTGCTCGGACATGGTGCAAGCCAAAAAATCTTAAGCTGTCCAATTTACTTTCGTGTGTATCTTTAAAGTGGACTGCCATAGGAAAGGAGGGGTCGCAGTTTTTTATTGCTCTCATATGTTGCAAGATTCGAAGTTTTAATTTACCGATGGTACTGCCAATATACCAGCGGTTGCACGAGCATAGGAGAGCATAGACCACAAATTCAGTGTTGCATGTAATATGGCTGCCCAATTCCACAAGATGTTTTGTAATAGGATGTATGTAATTTGTTTTATTTTGGGCAAATTTACATGCCTTGCATTTCGAGCATTTAAAAAAACCATTGATGTTTTTATGCAGCCACGTGGGGGTATTTTGACTTTCATTAGCAGGCCACAGAAAACTGCTCACCAGTGAGTCTTTGATGGATGTAGATTTTCTAAAGGTTATATTGACTTTTTCTTTTAGGATTGGTGCTAGGGCTTCATCAGATTGTAAAACATGCCAATGTCGATGTAATATTTTTCTTATAACATCGGCATGTGTCCCAAATGTCAAAATAAGTCTTATTGCATCATCTTGTTCTTCATCTGGTGTTGATTTATTCGTTAAAAGTAGAGTTTTACGATTTAGGTTACGGGCTTTGATATAGGCTCTCTCTAGGACTGCTTTGGGATATCTTTGTCTTAGGAAATTCGCTGCTGTTTTTTTTACATTCCATATCAAAGCTTTCAACAGTGCTGCAATTTCGTCTTATTCTCACAAATTCACCATATGGAATACTCCACTTCAGAGATCTAGCTTGGTTACTTGTGGCAAATAATGGCATATTCACACTCGTGGGCTTACGATATAGTTCGGTTATAGTTTCTTGTTGATTGGTCTTGACTAAGACATCCAAGAAAATTATTTCTTGCCGACTGTGGGTTTCAGTGAATTGTAAGTTTAAATTATTGACATTAAGTATGCTTACAAATTCAAGCCAGTCCTTTTCTTCACCTTTCCAAAGGATAAAAAGATCATCAATAAACCTGAGCGATAAAATCACTTTATCGATAAAATGGTGGTTGCATTCTGTCCAAACATAAAACTTCTCCCACCATCCAATTGTCAGGTTGGCGTAAGTTGGAGCGAAACATGTGCCCATAGTTGTCCCTCTCAGCTGGTTGTAGTATTTGTTGTCAAAAAGGAACACATTATTGGTGAGGCACATTCCAATCATTTCTATTATCATTTCTCCATGGGCACGGTAATTTAGAGACCTACTATCAAGAAAATACTTACACGCTTTTATACCGTCCTCGTGTCGGATGGACGTGTACAACGATACAACGTCCAATGTGGCAAACATATATTCCTCTTCCCACATTATACCTTCAATCTTACTGAGGAAATCTTTGGTATCCCGAAGGTATGACGGTAGCGTGAGTACAAGCGGTAGTAGAGTCTGGTCCACATATTTGGAGATATTCTCGAGGGAGGCTCCATTGAGAGTGACAATGGGTCAACCTGGGGGACGAGTTGGATGTTTATGGACTTTTGGAAGAAAGTATATCGTAGGTATGTTAGGGAACTTGTTATATAGGAACTTGCAGTCATCTTCGTCAAGTATATCCACATCGGACCATTTCTTAAGAAGAACATCAACTTTTGCGTTTATTTCTCCTGTAGGGTTAATTTCCAATTGCTCATAGCAATGAACATCTTGCAGTTGTCTGTATGCTTCTTTTAGATACTCTGTCCGATTTTGTATAACCACATTTGTGCCTTTGTCTGAGGCTTTAATGACAATGCTTTTTTCATTTTGTAGATCTTTAAGAATTTGTCTTTCTTTTAGTGAATAATTAGATTTGATTTCAATTTTGTGTGATCTTGCTTTCTGGAGATCATGGATCACTAAATCTTGAAAGGCTTCAATTTTCCCCCCAGGTTGAAATTGGGGATTGAACCTTGATTTGGCTTTGAGTTTATATATAATATGGGAATTTAGTGCCAGCATGGATGTGTATGACTGAGGTCAGTTCCCTGTTAAATCAGCCTAGGTGTAGTTCAAGTCTAGTTAAGTTAAAGGTTCAAATGGGTGAGACAAGCCGTAACACTGTAACACCAGTGGTTAAGTGCTAAGCCATGCAGCAGGCAATCCCAGGTTCTTATCCCCTGTTCGGCACCTGATTGAAATGATGTCCCCATTCATCTGTAGGTTGATCATGCATATCTTTTGAGGATTATTGTATTTATTGATTTCTGTCACACTCTAAATACTTGTTGAACAGTGCAGTGCCACAGTGCATGTGTATTGCAATGTCAAATGGAAAGTTGACCTTGTTAGAATGCTCCTCCGTTGACGAAAGTCAATTGGCAGAACACTTCACTCGATTGCTGAATTCTGATTAATGTTGTCGACACGAAGATATAAGGAGCCAAAATATTGTTTGCGTGGCGTCTCTTGCTGCTTAGTGTTTTTGATGTGTGTGAATAATGCAAGGCGTGGAGGATTGAGCAAAAAAAGTCCTAAGTCTCTGTCTGAAGAAAAATACATTGCTACTGGTGAATGACGAAAGTAAACTGTTTAATGCTTTGAGCTTTAAATGTTTCTCCCCTAAATGTGTGCTATAGGCAGAGTGCTTACATATATGCAGTGTTTTGCTATTTTATGTCAACTAGATGAATCTGATTCTAGTCTGGTATATGTTTACAATTGTATCTGCCCTTGTTTTAGTTGTTTGTCAAGTACCTCAGTTTATCAAGTCAGCTTAGAGTTGGTTTCTGGCTCAGCAAATCGGTGCCCATTCACTGGATTGGGTGAGGAAGACTTTGAGCCACAAAAAATATATAAAGAGTTGGTGTTACAGGGACAAGCTCGGCCAATGGATGTTTTTAATGTTTTAATGTGTAATGATGGGGATGCTGGAGCAATGGAGAAGGGCACATTGAATTGAGGGTGAACCATGGTTACAAGCTTCTAAACATAGGTCCCCAGACAAGGGTGGTCAAGTTTCTTTAGGGTAGTATCCAATAATACTGCATAGCGTGCATGGGCAAGAATGGCTAATATCAGACTTATCTGAAGGAAGCTGGTTCGGGGCACTTCCTAAGGAAATAGGGGAAAATTCCAGTCCGTAGTGTAAGTTAGTATGAGTGGTTTATACATTCTCAATTTGGAATGAAACTAAATGTGATTTGCTTGTCCGGAATGTGGTACCTCTATCATTTAGCAGAGTAAATAGTATGGTAAAGATCACAGTACAGTTTGGTCGCACGTGGAGGATTGTGGGGTTTCTCCAAAGAGGATGGTTCGGTAATGGGATGGAAGCACATATCATTTACCGTTTATATATAGGACAAAATAGGACTAATGTTCTCTTATCTTTGTCTCATGGTTACAATCGATGTTGCTCTGGGTGTGGGGTTTGGTATAAGGCTATGCAAGTAGGAACTGTAGCTAACTTTCAGAAGGGTGACAAGATGGCAGTGTGCCTACAGAGGGTGAGGAAAGGTTTCTTGCACCCTGAATCCATCTCCAGCTCTCACCTCCGCTTGAAGCCCTTACTTTTTCTCTTATCCTTCTACTCACACTCTCACTTCTTCTATTGGCCTCCAACTCTCACTCTTTCTCGCTCACCGGGCCTCAATATAAGTTTGCTGGTACGGTAGTAACTGTGCCGGTAAGCTACCGGCACTGTTACTACCGGACCGGCAAACTACAAGATGTGCTCGTGGGTGCCTTTCTGGCTGCCAGGTCTGACCTGGTGGGCACAGCGGCACCACCGAGCACAACTCGTCGGATGCACCAGCCACATTCATGAATGGTGCCGGTGCATCCAACCTCCCCATTCCCATTCCCATTGAGCCCTATGGGGCTCAATGGGAATGCGGAAGAATATTTTCTGGCGCCCGCGGATGGGCAAATACGGGGTCTGGCAAGGCCATAGTGACCCGGTAATTGCCCATTCGCGGGCACCGGAAAAAAAATGATACCGCCAGCAGCCGTGCCAGTTGTACTGGCACGGCTACCGTCAGTATCATAATGTGGCCCAACCTCTTTCAATGGCGTCCTCCTTTTCTTTATTCCCCTTCTCATGTTCTTGTACACCCGCATCCCTTCTTGCATCCTCCCTTCAAGCTTTCTGCTTTCCTGGTGCATATACATGCAAAATGCAAATAACAGCAATACATGCCAAAACGATTGGCTTTGCCAATGCTTGTTAACAAGAGGGGTAACTTTGCCTAACCATTTTGATTGGGAGGGCAACATTTCCCACTGCAAATCACAACCAAGGTACAGAATGAAAGAAAAGATAAAAGACAGATGCTTGTGTAAAGCATCACAACCTGAGTCTTGTCTGAGCTGCAATTTCCCAACCTGGACCTGAAGGAGCTTTTCAGTCCCCAGCCCTGGAAATACTACTTCTTGGTCCCATTTTCTACTGGACCTTCTTGCTTGCCACTGGAGGAGAGCTGCTGGCTGCTAACTTTTCCACTCACACCAGAGCAGGGATGGCATCAGAGCCTTTCCCTTTTTCACTTGAAATGTGTCATGGAGTTTGGGTGCTGCAGCAGGTGCCCGGGTTGGACGTCTTATGAAACAGAAGCAAAACCTGCGACATTAAATTGATGCAGTGTGCACATTGCAACCGTCACCTCTTTCTGGCAGTCTCTTGTAATATTCTTAGCACCTCGTTCCCTTTTTATTCAGAATGTCCAATCATTTACATCCTGCTGACAAAGAGAGCTTAATAGCTTTACATGGGACATTAAGTGTTTCAGCCCCCTGCTGGCTGCCTTTCTCATGCTAATTTGCAGCTATTAACCACCTCACTGCATTCTTTTAACTGTATTGTAATTTAAACGCCCCACTTGCGCCTCTGACTGATTTTACCAGTTGTAAGATAAAGGAGGCCAGAGCCACCAGCTAGACTGACCAAAATACTACAGAACGTAGATTTGATACTTTGCTCATAAACCCATGTAAATACGCTCAGTAAATGCATGCTCATGCAATTTTGCTGGACATTTATTACATTGACATGATGTACGTGGTAAAATAGATTAGGGGGTTGATGCACCAGCTGCATCCCATCACACCAGAGCCAACTCAGACTTTCATCCTACTGAAAGTGATCAAATGAGTTCCATTGAGTGGGTGTTAGAAACATTTGTGGATTACAAGAATGCTAAGAAGCTGCATGATTGTCAGGAAGTGATAGAAACAGTGCCCTTTTTTTAATATACATGCTTTCATTTTTAATTTTGCCTAAAAGTTGGCTAAGCGAAACGTGCCAGGCTATTATGCAAGTCTATGCAAGTCTCTGCAATAATCGTCCTTGGCACTTAAAGGGTTAAAACGTGTGAGAAAGGCTTTTCTTTTCAATTTATTAGGTAAATTGAAAGAAAATGTATTCTGAGATGTGTTCATCATTAAGGACCTCCTTTAATTATAGAGCATGAAGCAGGTACAACATTTGCCCAGGTGTTCTTTGGCAATAAACATGACAGAACTGACCAGGGAGATCATAGCACTGCATATTCGTAAGCACCAACACCAGCTAATACAAGCCCCTAGCCAAGTACACACACAAACGTCCCCAACATTATATGTACACCAAACCACTGAAATGCACACCCACATCACCCTGCACTACACATACACCCTACTCCATGGCAAACTTGCACCACCTAGCACTGTGCATACACACACCCCCACTGAACTGCACACTCCACTGCCAGACACAGTTCATACACACCATCCCACTGCACACCCACACTACTCTACACTCACCATCCAATGCAATGCACACATGCACACAACCCCAACACTGCTCCACACTTGCATCATCCACACAATGCATGAATGAACACATCCCCAACCCTGCTCTTCACACGCTTCCTCCCGCACTGAACTCCCACCATCCCCAAACTGCATGCAGTATTACTGACCCAAAACTGCTATGCACACACCGACATACTGTCTCCAGTACTCACATATAGGCTCTTTCACTGCACACATGCTCACATACTGCCCACAGTATTGTATTGTACCCACACATCACCATCCAATGCACTGCACACATGCACACAACCCCAACACTGCTCCACACTTGCATCATCCACACAATGCATGAATGAACACATCCCCAACCCTGCTCTTCACACGCTTCCTCCCGCACTGCACTCCCACCATCCCCAAACTGCATGCAGTATTACTGACCCAAAACTGCTATGCACACACTGACATACTGTCTCCAGTACTCACATATAGGCTCTTTCACTGCACACATGCTCACACACTGCCCACAGTATTGTATTGTACCCACACATCAACCTCATCGCCATACACATTGTCCCAAGTACCTCATTGTAGGATGCAAAGACACACTACTCCCGGAACTGTGCACACACTGCTTCAGCACTGCACATACATACTGCCCCAACACTGCACACACAGACTGTCCCAGCATTGATTGCACACACAGCACTGCTTCAACATGACCTCAGCACTAACCGGCAAGCACACACCACCAGCCCAGCACTGCATACACATACATGCACACACTTCTCGAGTACTGCACAAACACCAATCACCCCCCAACTCTCTGTGCACACACCACCCTTGTAACTGCACTGTGCACACACACAACGTTCCAGCAGTGGTCTCCATACATATCTCCCTGCAGCTCACTCTTCCCCCGCACAACGCATATTCATCCCACTGCACCACACAGGATATTTCTTTGAGCGCTAATGGACCTACTGAGGTTTGGGCTTACTGTGCTGGTGGTCATAATGGTATCTTGCTTTATTGTGATAAATGCAAATAATGGAATTTGGCCTCACTGTGCTAACTTGGTACATTTAAATGTGCCATTGCTTTTGATAACTTGGCATATTGGTACCTGGCCTTTCTGTGCACAGTGGGCATAATGGAAGCTGCCATTGATGACCAAGTTGGATGTACTGGAATCATTCACTGCTATGCTATCTAGACATCAGGGAACCTGGCGCTGCCTCCTTATTGGAATCATGGTGATTGGCACTGTTATACTAATTGTGCATAGCCTTGACAATGGTGTGGGTACCTGGGTATTGAATGGTAATGGTAAAAAAGAACCTGGTTTATTGAAGGCAGTAGCTGGTAATGGTATGCATACCTCGAATTTCAATAAGAAAACCTTCAAATGGTGAGTGCCAGGGATTTTGATGTCATTACCTGGTATAGGGTAGCAAGATATGGTACATGATGTGAGTATCAGAGCATGCCATGATGACACCTGACACATTGTGGTACTCTCTGGGATCCTGATGAAAATAGCTGGTAATTAGCATCAGTGACTAGAGTTATGGTGACAATGCCTATAAAATGCTTAAGGATGAGCCAACCCTCTTGGATTCATCAGTACTTGTTCTAAGTGGTGTCTCAAGTGTTACAGCAGGCATGACAATGGGCAAATGAGTAATTGGACCTGATGACTTTTATTGTGCTCATTATAAAAAATTGGGTTCTTATATTGCACTTCATGTCGGAGTCGAGCCCCTAAGCACAGGACCAGGTTTTGAACCTGTGCTGCCCGACATAGTCCCTTCCAAAATAGTGCATTGCCCATGAGCTATTTTCCCGACCCTAGCATCTGTGACTGCTCTCCCTCTCTCATATGGTCCTCCACCCAGACCCTCTTCTTTTACCACCACTCTCCCTCTAATTTCTAATTTGTTAACAACTCTCCTCCTATTTACTCTCTTCTTTCACTCTCCCCCAATGCCCACCTTACGTTCTCTTCCATTCAACTCTTCCACCAACCAGTGAGAGGCTCTAAAATGATTTTTAAATACCCAGAAATCAAATATTTCCTTCTCTCTGGTCAATTGTTCACCTTATCACGCATTCACAACTATTGTTCAGTCTCGGAATGGGTAGACATTTTTTGGAAGGATCCTTCTCATTGAAAGAGCTTTCTTTGCACAGGTGAAGCGACTGTGGATCCTCCTAACTGTTCCAGCTTTGTCCTCTGAGGCTGATAGAAGCATCGGTGCTTTGTAACGACTGAAACCCTTGCTATATTCAACAATGTCTCATGCTTATTGAATGCCACAAAAACCTAACAAATGTTCATGATCCTCACTGACTATGAAATAATTGGCCCTTTTTACTATGTGGCTATTCTTCCAAAGAAAGATGGTGAAGGTGAAGACAAACAACAGTCAAGGAGATGGGGCTGATGGGTGTAGACAGAATTTCATGATTATTTTATGTGTCATATTGTATGTATTTTAAATAATAGTATTTCTGACTTATGTGTCTTATGTGTCTTTGTACCCTTGTAAATGAACCAGTGTGTGTTTTGTAGTACATATATATGAAAATAAATTACAATCTGGCTTTAGAGCAGCCAGAGGCATGGAAACTGCTTTTTTGAACACCCGTGATGATCTGCTCTCAAACCTTGATTTCAACGTTCCTTCTGTTCTCATCCTCCTTGATCTGTTCTCTGCCTTTGACATGGCCAACCATTCCACCCTCATAAATTGGCTACGTGATACCCTAGGCATCGCTGACCGGGCACTGGATTGGTTGACCTCCTTCCTCTTGAATATCCCCCCCTCACAAGTGCAACTGGGCCTGTTTCTCTCCTATATCTCACTCTCCACCTGCGGCATCCCTCAGGGCTCTATCCTCTCACTGTGGCTCTTCAACAATTACCTAACCCCTCACGCCCACCTGTTCTTCACCTTCTCTCCTCATTTTCAATGCTATGCTGATGACACACAGCTTGTCTTTTAACTTCCCTTCTCTTCCTCCTCTCCTTCTTCTCTCATTCCTGATATTCAGGCATGGTGTGCTTCTAAGGAGCTCTGCCTTAATGCCAACAAGACTGAAAATCTCATTGGGACTCCTGCCCTCTCCTTCCCTCCTATTCTCTAGCTGCCCTCCTTGGACCCCCTCCCCTGACCTGCCTGTGAGGCAAAGAACCTGGGTGTCATCCTCTCTCTCCTTCTCACCTCACTGAACTTGTCAAGAAATCTCACTTTCAGCTCCACCTCCTCAGAGGCATTCTTCCTGTCCTCACCTTCCCCCAGAAATGCAATGTCTCCAGAGCTCTGGTTCTCTCCAGGCTGGACTACTGTAACAGCTCCTCCTTAATCTGCCTCTTTCCTCCTTCCTCCCTCTTCAACTAATCCAGAATAAGACTGCAAGATTTATCCTTGGCCTCAAGCCTAGGGACCGCATCTCTCCAGCCCTAAAATCTCTTTCTGGGGCCTAGGATCGCACAGCATAAAACTCTCTCGCCTTAAATACCTCCCTGCTAGAGTTCTTTGGTTCTCTAGCTCAAACTCTCTGCAAGTCAGGCCAAGCAGTGAGTGGGGGATAGATCTCTTTCATTTGCAGGTGCCTCCCACTGGAATGGCCTTCCTGCCTCTCTCTGTCTTGTCATCCTCTCTCTCCTTCTCACCTCACTGAACTTGTCAAGAAATCTCACTTTCAGCTCCACCTCCTCAGAGGCATTCTTCCTGTCCTCACCTTCCCCCAGAAATGCAATGTCTCCAGAGCTCTGGTTCTCTCCAGGCTGGACTACTGTAACAGCTCCTCCTTAATCTGCCTCTTTCCTCCTTCCTCCCTCTTCAACTAATCCAGAATAAGACTGCAAGATTTATCCTTGGCCTCAAGCCTAGGGACCGCATCTCTCCAGCCCTAAAATCTCTTTCTGGGGCCTAGGATCGCACAGCATAAAACTCTCTCTCCTTAAATACCTCCCTGCTAGAGTTCTTTGGTTCTCTAGCTCAAACTCTCTGCAAGTCAGGCCAAGCAGTGAGTGGGGGATAGATCTCTTTCATATGCAGGTGCCTCCCACTGGAATGGCCTTCCTGCCTCTCTCTGTCTTGAGCCAGATCGCCATTCCAGAAGCTTCTCAAGACCTTCTGTTTCTCCTTCCGCCTCCCCCTCCTCTGCTAGTTCCACCTGCCTCTATGTCTGGTTGCCTTCATCCCTCATGAGCCTTACTGGGGCCAGGCCCACCTTCACCAGTGTCTCCCTCACCCCTTTACCAGCACTTGCCCTCAGGCACCCTTCCCCAACTAGCCTACTGAGTCTGCCCCCCTTGCACTAGTTACCCCTATCCCTTTTTCCATTAGCACTTGCCCTCCTGGTCTTCCCTAGCACTTACTCAGCCCCTTTCTCCCCTCCCCCAGCACTTCTCCCACTCCTTCTCGATGCACTTCCTTTATTGCACTTGCACAATTCAAATGTCGCACGGCCTAGTAGGACTGTTACTGTTATTTTCTCCTCTGCCCCCCCCCCCTGTCTTGTGGCTCCTGGAAACATTGTTTGATGTGAAGGCGCCATACTAATGTTAAATAAATTAATAAATAAATATATTGAGAATCACAACCTTTTTTATGGTTCAGGTTATTGCTTATGTATAGGTGAGATGTTTTATCAAAAACTAGATCAGCACACACCACACTCTTAATCTTGCCTGTGAATGTTAGTGACGTTAATTGTGCATACATGTGAATGGTGTGACGATGGGTCTGCCTTGATCTCCTCTGACTCACATGTGTTATCGCCAGCATTCTGGGTGAGCTTCCATCAGTTGTGTCCTGTTAGTGCTCTGACTTGTAGGACTCTGAACTTCCCCCAGAAGTGGCACCCCATGCAACAGAACTCACACTATGCTATAGGACACCTGCAGTGTGGTTTTCTTATTGTAACCCTCTATAAAACATTCTTCAAGTCCAACACATCAGTTGAACAATATAACAATATCAAATCCCCTTCAATACAACTACATTGAGATCTTCAAAGAGATTATGAGAGCTGTGTTTCCTTAAAATCCCTACTGTTAGATTTCAAATGTGTGAGCACGTATTTTAGCAGTGCATACACACTTCATTTCTGTTTTGATGACAATTACAATCATCATTAGATGTTATGCCATAAATGAGAAATGTGCAACTTATTTGAAGTGTATCTGTGCTTTTAAAACTGCCATTATTTGGTGTACTTTATTATAACAAATCTAACATACATGTTTATAGGGTTCTAAATGCTTTAGCACTTAGCCCTACAACAGTTTTGATTGTGTCTATATCAAAGTCTCCAGGGTGACCCCATACCCCCCCGAGATATTGAGTGTCTCCTATGACCCTGGTTTTGTCTACCTCCTGTTTAACATTGTAGGATGAAGAAGGTCGATGCCCCATGTATTTTTAATCTGTATGGTTGGACAGTCTAGGTTTGTGAATCTCGCATGAGCACATTGTCTACATTGTCTATACCCTCACCCATCCACCCAATCCCAATGATCTCTGCCCCTACACCTACCCACCCTACACCCTCTCTATCCCCACCTACCTTCCCCAACCTCTCTACCTGCACCCACCCTACCTCTGCTCTTTCTACAGAAACCCCAACTCTCTCTAACTCCACCTACCTACCCTGCCCCCTCTCTCTACTCTGACCAACCCTACCCCCGCTACCTTAAATAAACCCCCATTCTCTCTACCAAAACCCACTGGCCCTACCCCCACCCACTCTTCCCCACCCACTGGCAATACCCCCACCCTCTCTACCCCACACACACTTCCCCCACTTTCTCTACCAAAAAACATCACCCTACCCACCCTACTACTGCTCTCTCTACCCCTGCTGCTCTCTCTACCATCATCCACCCACCCTATACCTGCTCTCTGTACCCCACACTCCCAACACCACAGAATCTACCTACACCCACCCTATTCTACTCTCGCTGCACCTACCAACTCACCTGTTAGAATCAATGTCTAAACTCTGCTCTGGTGAACAGAAGTTTAGGAGGCCCCCTTTGTTAGTGAAACAGGGAACACTTCTGTGAAGGACAATTTAAGGTAACTTGGAGAGCAGCCAAGGCTAAGTCTAAAGAGTAATGCTGGTGATCTGAGGTCTTGAATGAGCACACAAAGTAGGATGACATAAATTACCCTTAGACAGTATTATGTCAAACATACATGCTTAATCAGGCCAAGAACAAACATAAGTGAATAATGGAAAACACAGTAATATCACTACTGAAACAAACACTATGCATAATATATGAACAGTCACTTTTGGTCAATGCAGTAAAGTGCGGAATTCCGCCCAAAACCCGTAAGGCGGGAAAGCAGATGAATGTTATCACATTGGCAAACTTCAGAGACGGATACCCTAACTTCAAAAGTCCAGCCCTACTATGATTGGCATAAAGGCACTTGGTTCTGCGTAAAGACACAAAGTAGAGTATTCAAGCGTGTGGGAAAGTTAGAGAGAGGATTCTGAAGTGTAGAAAACAGGTTCCAAGAGTCGGGGAGGATCTGCTGCGGAGAACAAAAAGATTCGCAACTTTCAAATGGCTTTAGGGAGCGGAGGCCACCCACCTCAAGGCAAGGACCACACGGGATCCTTTGTGCATACAAAGGGGATGGATGAACTAGGGGCCACTGGTAAGCGGTATGATTACTCGCCACCCATAGCTCACCCTGGATCCAAACTTGCCAGGTCTGCAAAGGGCCATCTGTAGTACAAAATCCCACCAGTGGTTAAGCTCAAGGTGCACAGGCGCTGCAGGTGCAGATGCAGGTCCGGTTTAAAACTGGAGCTGTATCTTTCATCTTGATTGCAGGACAAAGGAAGCACTAAAGCAGCTGGTCACTTCAGGACACTTGAAGAAAAGCAGGAAAGTCTCCAGCAGCGACTGCCACTGTTGCACAGTGACACAGGGTCAACCAAGTCTCATGGTCTAGCGCCACCTCTCTATCATGGTCCAAATCAGCAGGAACAGCCACTTTTGGCAAGAAGATGCTTTGCAACGTGAACTAGGATTTCCCCAAAGCTTGATATAAAACTCGATAAGACAACAATCTTTCACCGGTGCCATGGTTCGGAGGACACTTCCAAGAAGGCTTTTTTGCAGGGCAACAAGAATACGTTGAGAGTGATTTGTCCCACCACTCCAAGGAGTTGAAGCTTATTTGCAGGCCTTCGGAGATCGAGCGCAAAGCAGGGCTTTACCGGGACAGCAGTGGGCTCAGGGTGCCAGTCCTTCTTCTCCACAGTTATGAATAGTCCTTGGGTCTGCTTCACTCGCTGGATAGTTGTCTCCATGTATACGTTGATTCGGACCTATGGGTGATCTGCAGGTCTGCATTCAAGACTCCTCCTCATATCCACAAGTCCGGTGAGTGCTTGCACCCGGCTAATGAGGAGATCTGCCCCACTCATGCACGCCATCAGTGGTCCAATCAAAGACCACTGCAGCTCTCATGCACACCAGACATCCTGGCACCAGCAGTGTGAATTGGGATCAGGCAGTCCCAGCCCACTTCCTGGATGCCTACAAATGTGACATGCATTAGCCCATTAAATTTGGCGGCTTTCGGAGGTAAATGCATGAACAAATAAGGACTCCCCTGGTTACAAAGATCAGCAGGAAGGCCAATGGACGAAATGGCCAAAGGAGAAGACAAAAGACCTTGTGGCACGGTCATGACGGACACTAGCCACAGTCATGAGCCAGGCATGGTAAACGCAGTAAAAGTTCATAAAAGAAAATGAAAACGCTTCTGCTTCCACCAGTCCACTCCTAGGCACATTGTCCAGTTACCAAAACATCCTTAGTGGATGTTTAGGGCCCAAACATGCAAGGATCCCATTGCACCATACTGTATTGAAATGCAGTTGCCAAAAGTGGCAACAAAGTCATAAGACTAAGAGAAACAAAGTTTCTCAGTACTGACAGTCTGAAAGACATGTCCGTTTCCTCATAACATTGAGCGAAAGTCCAGTGGGGTGCAGTTGAAGGCTGTGCTCCACTGGAAAAAGTCAGAGAGGAGGGGTAGGCTGGGTTAATAAAAATATAGAGTAACTAAGTGAAGTTTTACCTAACAGCACACTATTAGCACACTACACCCCACTCTCTCTACACCCACCCTACCCCCACTCTCTCTACCCCCATCTGCCATACCCACACTTTCTGTACTCCCACCCAACCTACCCACTCTATCCACTCCCATCTGCCCTACCCCAACTCTCTCTACCCCCACTCTCCTCTCTCTACCCCACCCACCCCAGCTCTCTCGAGCATCATGAATACCCTAACCCAAAACTATCTCCTCCACCCACCCAACCCGAAAACTCTCTACCCCCACACACCCATCCTACCCCCACTGTCTCTACACCCACTCACCATACCCCCACTCTCTCTACCCCGACTGACCCTCCCCCTGCTACCTCTACTGAAATCCCCACTCTCTATACCCCCACAAACCCTGCACCCAGACTTTCTACTGAAACCCTACACTCTCGACACCCACCAACCCCCTCACTCCCCTACTCTCTCTACCCCAACCATCCTACCCCACTCTCTCTACCAATACCGTCTACCCTACCCTCGCAGTCTCTACCCCCACCCAACTCATACTCTCTCTACCATCACCCACCCTACTTCTATTCTCTCTACCGCCAACCATCCACCCTAAACCCAGCTCACTCTATCATCACCCACCCACCCTAGCCCCGCTCTATCTATATCCGCCAACCCAGCATCTGCTCTCTCTACCCCCACACACCCACCCTACCCCCACTATCTCTACACCCACCCTACCCCCACTCTCTAAACCCACCCTACCCCCACTCTCTCTACCCCCACCCATGTTACCCCAACTCTCTCTAACCCTACCTACTCAGCCGATCTACATTCTCGCTACCTCTCTACCCCCACCCATCATGCACCCACTCTCTGTACCACCACCCAACCACCCTTTGCTTGCTCTGTCTACCATCACCTACCCACTTTACCCCCGCTCACTCTACTCCCACCCTAACCCCACTCTCTCTACACCCACCCAACCTGTTCCCACTCTCTTCACCCACCCTACCTCACTCTCTCTAGCCCCACCAATGTTACCCCACTCTCTAGCCCCACCTACCCATTCTGTCCCCACTCTCTCTACCCTTACAAATCACATACCCATCTACCACCATGCACCCAACCCATGCCCTCTCTAATGCCCACCATCTTTTCCTCAACATCTCTACCCCCACCCAACCTACCTGCACTCTCTCTACCAAAACCCCCACTCTCTCTACCCCCATCTTCCATACCCACACTTTCTCTACTCCCACCCAACCTACCCACTCTATCCATTCCCATCTGCCCTACCCCAACTCTATCTACCCCCACTCTCCTCTCTCTACCCCCACCCACCCTTCCCCAGCTCTCTCGAGCATCACCCACCCTAACCCAAAACTATCTACCCCACCCACACACCCCGACTGACCCTAACCCCGCTACCTCTACTGAAATCCCCACTCTCTATACCCCCACAAACCCTACACCCAGACTTTCTACTGAAACCCCACACTCTATACCCCCAACAACCCCCTCGCCCCCTACTCTCTCTACACCAACCACTCTACCCCACTCTCACTACCAATATGCCTACCCTACCCTCGCACTCTCTACCCCCACCCAATCCACACTCTCTCTACAGTCACCCACCCTACTTACATTCTCACTACCGCATCCCACCCACCCTACCCAGCTCACTCCGCCCATCCTAGCCCCGCTCTCTCTATATCCACCAACCCAGTGTCTGCTCTCTCTACACCCACACACCCACCCTACCACCACTATCCCTATACCCACCCACCCTACTCCCACTCTCTAAACCCAGCCTACCCCCACTCTCTCTACCCCACCCATGTTACCCCAACTCTCTCTAACCCTACCTACTCAGCCGATACACACTCTCTCTACCTCTACAAAACCACCACACCCTCTCTACCCTCACCCAACTTCACCCAACCTCTCTACCCCCACCAATCATGCACCCAATCTCTGTACCTACACCCAACCACACTACCCCTGCTCTGCCTAACATCACCCACCCACCCTACCCCTGTTCACTCTACTCCCAACCGCCCTCACCCCACTCTCCCGACCAGCCCTACCCCACTCTCTCTAGCCCCACCAATATTACCCCACTCTCTCTAGTCCCACCTACCCATTCTGTCCCACTCTCTCTTCCCCACTCTCCGTACTCCCACCCAAAACCTACTCTCTCTACGCCCAAACACCCACCCTACCCCCACTCTCTCTACACCTATCAACCCTGCCCCCACTGTCTACACCCACCCTTCTCCACTCTCTCTACCCCCACCAACATTACTGCACTCTCTCTAGCCCCACCTACTCATTCTATCACCACCTCTCTACCCATACAAACTCACATACCCTGTCAACCACCTCCCACCCAACCCACACCCTCTCTACCTCAACCCACCTTCCCCAACCTCTCTCTACCACCACCTTACCCCTGCTCTGTTTACCATCGCCCACCCTACCCCTGATCTCTCTACCATCAATCACCCACCTTACCCCCACTCTCTACCCCCACCCACCCTACCCCCACTCTCTCTACACCCACCCACACTACCCCTACTCTCTCTAACTCACCTACCCACCCTAACTCCCACTCTCTCTACATCCACCCACCCTACCAGAATTCTCTCTACCCCACCCTTCCCTATTCTTTCTATGCTACCGAGTCTTCTTCTACCCTGTTTACCCCCACCCACCCAACCTCCACTCTCTCTACCCCCACCCAAACTACCCCGACTATCTCCACCCCACCCACCCTATCCCCATTCTCTCTTCCCCACTCTCTCTGCTCTGTCAAATCAAACCCTACTCTCTCTTCCCCACTCTCTCTACCCCACCCAACCCCATCTCTCTCTACAACCCACTCACCTACCCCATCCCAACACTCTACCCTCTCTGATCTTTACTCTCGCACTTTTACGTTATTTTTGACCTTCTCATTCTCAACCTTTTTCCCTCTTATTTCCTCTTGCTCATCATCAATTGCACGCTCTTTCAGTCATTTCTTCCTTTCTCTATTCTCCTTCCGGATCATTCTCTGCACACCCGTGCCACTTAAAATATCCTCTTTTGAAACTTTGCACTTTCATCCTTGCACCCTGCTGCCTATAAATGCAAAATGCAAAGAACAGCAGTAAATGCCAAATCTATTGGCATTGCCGATGCTTGTTACTATGGCCACTGTCTATATGCTTACTGACATCTCCCTGTTGAAATTCCTCTTTGTTTCCCCATTGGTCAGTTCTCTGTCACCAGTTCATACTCTACCCTTCACCCCCCCCCATCACCATCAATCTCAGAGAGGCCCAAAGAAACATGTTTGTCTATTATCTTTCAACTGCACCAGGACATCCCAAACTTTTCTTATTTTGGAATATTATAGGTAGCAAAAAACAAAACAGCCCCTCAGTTTGCCAATTAAATATAGCTTCAGAAGGTGAAAGACATGTGCAAATCAGTAAACATGCCTGTTCTTGCCAATTCATAGGGCTGCAAGGCTATTCAACCTATTGTCGTCAGCAACAAAGACACACTGTGGGTGTAATGGTCTTATCTACCATGCCTCCACATCCTCCATATTCTCCCAGCTATCAACTACACTGTGGCATCTGCTTTCAAATCCTTTAATACACAATGTGGCCTGGTCTCTAGAATCACTTTGGGATGCAGACCCTCTGGGATATGTAGGGCAGACATCAGATGTCTTTACTCAAAATAAGCCCACTCTCTCTCACCCACCCAACCTGTTCCCACTCTCTTCACCCACCCTACCTCACTCTCTCTAGCCCCACCAATGTTCCCCCACTCTCTAGCCCCACCTACCCATTCTGTCCCCACTCTCTCTCTCATGAAGTGAGTGCACGTTTGTCTGTAAAGCAAGTTTATTGTATACAAATAGGTGGGAGGGGCTAGACAGCAATTAGAGACTAACCCGATTCTCCTCAAACCACATCTTATATACATTGTTTCAACTTTTAAGACAATCCCCCATATTTCATTACAATGTCATCCCTCCAAATATGATTGGCTAACCCTATACAAGGAAATCTAATCCTCCTAAGTTCCCACACTCTTATTGGACACATTCACCTTAACACCATCCCCTTCAACATACATTCCTATTTACAACTACTTTTGTGCGCTTTCCATAGTCGGTTGTGACATCACCACATGAATACATATTCACCTACAGCAATCCTAATTTATTACAAGTTCCATCTGGTCAGGGACCTCTAACACTGGGTGTGATGCACATGGCTTTTACAAGAACACTTCATCAATATGAGGAAGGAGAGAAATAAACAAGTTTCCTTTGAACCAGCAATAAACATCTTATCTACCCAGACTTGTTGGCGTCCCTGGTATTTCTCGTTTCACGCTAATCTATTGCAATTGCAATTTCCATCCACATGGCCTCTACCACATCTTCCGGAGAACTTAATTGAAACACATAAACCATTTGCCACTTCTGCCCTTAAGCACCTCCTGCACCTGGTTTATTAACTGGCCCCAAGTCGACCCTGCCATGTGGCCAGACTTCCCTGTACACTGAATAACAAGCTCCCATGTTCGCAGGAAGATTACATCTCTTATCCATAACAGCACCAAGTCGTAAACCTGTGACCCACTAGCACTTCATTTTGTTCTGGCCGTGACTGACCATTTGATATTATCGCAACTGGTTGAATGCAGTTAGCTGCCTTCCCCTATCTTTGGACTTCAGTTATCCACTCTCCAGGTCACACAAAGTTTATCTCACTGACTCAGGTTTCTGCATCCTACACAAAACCCCAGCTATGAGGAACTTGTGGTATTCAACCTTCCCATGTATTCACCATTTACCCCTTTGTCCCCAAATGTCCCATTCACATTTCCCTGAAAAGCCCCATATGTATATGTTTGTGTATGTGGATTCAAGACTACCACATACGCTCACAGTGGTTTCCCCATATGTGAATCTCTCCTCTCGTGTGCACATATAAGCGCCTCGCTTCCCATCTTTAGGCACTATGTTGCACACCACGCACCTTCATTTTATTACACTGTATCCACATGATTGACATTATGTTGCTATGGCTATGCAAAATCTGAAAATGGATCAGCTAAACACAATATAATACTAATAGTAAGTCATCCCATTCTCATTATCTATGCAAGTGCAGCTAGGGTTCTGTCTCTTGAACAATGTTGGCAGATCAGCACTGTGCTATGGGGAGACAGTATGGGCTGGGGAGGTTGTGGTAATTGTGGTGATTGACTGCTGGGGGAAGGGATCAGTGTATGTCTCGCCCATTTGCATGGTGTTGAATGATGACTGACCCCAAAGTTGTGGTACCCAAGTGGATTGCAGGCGTGTCTGGGGAGACAGGCTTTTTACACAGAGTGGCTGAAGCATGATGTTGGTGATCTTTGTCGTGGTTGAAAACAATTCCACATATGGTCTTTTCTTTTTGGGCTAAGACTTTGACTACTACTCTCAAGTGATTGTGAAGGTTGGGTGGAGTGGAGTCGGAAATGGTGGTCTGCACGCATTGGCATTTTCCACTTTCAGATATTTCAGGCTATGTGTAAAAGTCATGGTTCAAAGGTGGAGGAGTAGCTTATTAGTTCCCATCCCTGTAACTGTGGCCTTCTCCTCGGCCCATGCACAACCACCACCTTTTCAAATTCCTTCTAGTCTACACAACTATTGATGTTCTTGCTCCTCAGTACCTGACTGATTTTGTCTACTCAGCATCTTGTTCCCTGTGCCGCCCTCTGCACTCAACTTCACTTCCCATACTCCCATGCCTCCTCTCGCCACCCTTGTCCCTACTAGCATGACTGAGGGTCTCTTCAAAGCTCTGCTTAAACTTCCCTCACCAGCCAAAGAGGTAGCTCTGTCTACCTTCTCACCATCCTCCATACCTGACCCCACCACAACATCCAGTCATGTGCATTCATTTTGTGTATGTGTACAGTGCTTTTTAGTTTGACACACTTGTACCCTGTTGCTACCTTTGTAATTCGCCGGTTTCTTATATTTTGTTCTACTGTCTATGTCCAACTTTGTTGACAACCTCATAACTGGCTCACCATTTGCTCTGAACACATCTTTAAATGTGTTAAGGTAAGTTATTTCTGATCGGAATGGACATCCGTGTTCTGCAAACAAATACAATTACATATACGAAAAACGAAAAAGATAATGCAATGAGGTAGAGGCACTGAATTTAATCTCCTGCTCCCCAAAGAAAAACATATTTTTGTACGCAAGCATCAGGTATCTGGCCCCTTAATGCATTCTCTTGCTTTTCACTGGCTCTAAACATTTATGTGACTCTCTTCTTCTCAATCTGACAAGCAGTGGCACATTAGTTTATGCTTCTCAAAGGGTCACTGGCATTCTCTCCTCCCTAAAGTTAAGTTGGCACAGTCAACTTCAGCCACTGAATATAATCTTCTCCTTCCTCCAAAAATGTTTAAGACATTTTATATTCATGTTGCAGTGTTTCTGCTTTACTAAAAGAACTCCTCTGATGAGCCCCAACAAGGGCGAAACATGTTTGGGGATGCTTGTGGTCTCGTGCAGAAGGGATGTGGCCTAGCAGTTCGGGCTGGACTGCCCCTTTTGGGGTGGGGCCAAGCCTGATTTGCATATGGTCTTTCCCTTCTGTAATGGCTTGGCAGGCGAAGAACGGTGGTCTGGAGGGTTGCCCAGAGCATTGCCAGTGGTTAAGATTAAGTCTAAACCTTCCAGCCATCACCTCTTTGTTTTTGCTATGTCACCCCGAGTGGGACGGGTATGCCCAGACGTGGGTCCCGTGCCTGCTGGGCCTAGAGACCCAAGCTACTCCTCACTGATGAGCCCCAACAAGGGCGAAACATGTTTGGGGATGCTTGTGGTCTCGTGCAGAAGGGATGTGGCCTAGCAGTTCGGGCTGGACTGCCTCTTTTGGGGTGGGGCCAAGCCTGATTTGCATATGGTCTTTCCCTTCTGTAATGGCTTGGCAGGCGAAGAACGGTGGTCTGGAGGGTTGCCCAGAGCATTGCCAGTGGTTAAGATTAAGTCTAAACCTTCCAGCCATCACCTCTTTTTTTTTACTAAAAGAATAAACATTCACTTATAGCAAAGGAATGGACTCTCTTGCCTTAAAGAGTCTGTAAAATGTTTCATTCAGAACCTCAAAGCAACAGATGTTTAGTCTGGCCCCAACAAGATGGCACACTGAGTTACAGTCACTGAATATAATCTCCTTCTGTTTGCATAGAATCATAAAATATGTTTCATTGACACCACAAACTTGATCAGTAAAAGTATGACACAATCAGTTACTGAATGCGCACTCTTGTCTATAAAGAATGTTACGATGTGTTATTTGTAGCTTTTCAAGCAATAAGTATGTGGTCCAGGCACAAAGGGGTATGATTCTGACAACAAGTGTTTTCTCTAGCCACAAAATGATGGCACACTGAGTTACAACCACTAAATGCCTGCTGCTTCCTCTGAACAATTCTGGGGTGTCCTTCTCGTATCATTCTGATAAGCAGTGGAATGCACATTTTCATCTTGCAAGCTATGATGTTGCAATAAAAAATGGATTACCCTATTTCAGGTTTTTTACTGCTCTCTCAATTGATTTAATCCTATTTTGAATTTCTAACTCGCCCTCGCCTAAATCTCAATCTTATTTTGATTGTCTATCACTCCCTCAAACAAATCGTATCCAATTTTTACCTATCCCTCAATTAAATCCTACTCCCTCAACTGCTGAGCAACCTACAGCCTCTGCCATTATTCTCCATTTACAATTTCATCAGTGGAAAGAAGAACATGACTCCAAGAAAGAATGGCCATTGTGAATTAGAAGAATTAATAGTTCAAAGCCATTAATAGAGCAGATACAGATGGAGTATTGGTAACTATGATCACATAACATTGCATCAATACATTTTAAGACAACATTCTGATAAGAAAATACTCCTGAGTGATGACATAACTAATATCACTAATTGACCATGTAAAGTAAAGTTCTTAACAACAGAGTATCAGCCCACAGTGGTCATTTAATGCCTACCTGATGGTTCATAACATATTAACCAGCCTACCTGGGTGGCCCATAGTTTTCGACTGTGATGGCATTCAGGGACCTATCGACTCATACATTATCTATTTTGAACAGTGATGAATAAGACATGGCGCCCATCATGTTAAAGATACAGGTTACTTCATATATACTTTAGAATCAGAAAGGGTTATCATGAACACACCTTGCAGGATATGGTAGACATCTGCAGCCTTTAAGCATAAACTTCCTCTGATGATAGGAGAGAATCCATCTAGGAGGCACTGGACTATGAAGATTTACCAGCAGACCATCATGAATGTTTAATTATGTAGCTGTCCTCAGCAAGCATTATTTCTGCTCTGATGCCACGTTCTAGAAAGAACATAGAGGCGCTTCTATGCAGTGGTCAAAGTGTACGAAAAAAAGTAGTGGAACTATGGCCCCTGCTGGCCTGTCACCGCTCCCCACACACCCACTTCCCACGTGCCATACAAACTCCTAAACAAATCCACCTGCTGTTTAAGGAAACGTTCTGTGCAGTGCATTGAAGTGCAAGTTTCAACTTCTTCCCACACTTTTATTTCAAAACGATATCATTCCGGACGGTTTCTTTTAAAAATAAAAGCAACGGAACAGTAACATTTTAAAAAAGTAGAGGAGCAGCGCTCCCAACCACTCCCTTCCACTTCGACCACTGCTTCTATGGTGGCAACATCTTCATAAATGTGAAAAGCGGAAATACCATTTTTCTAGTGCGGTTTGGCATTCGGGAGGCTATTTTTGGCAGGGATTCAGAATTGCTGTGATTTTTATTTGACAACGAGGCATAAAATGATTGCAATATTTTCTGAAATGAACTTATATCCGTCGATCAAATTCACCAGAGCACCAGGATATAAAAGCATTTTCTCAGATACCTGTGTTGATTTTTCGAGTATTTTTTGCAATTGTTACATAACACAAAGAAAGAACACAGCCAGAAACTCTTAGATACATGAAATCATCAAATCCTCATTGATGCTGAATACATGGTCTTGGCTAAAATTACTGAAGATCAAAATATTGACTTCTGGTTGAGTGGTTATGCTCGATCAGAGCCGGCTTATCAATTTGGAGAAAGGATACTTTCTGAACAGACCATAAACCTAGCTATCCAAAGAGCTTCTACAATAACCCGGAGGCGGACCCTCAGACACTGAATATGGTATAAAATACAGCATAACTCATGTTCTGCCAGCACACAAAGTATGCACAATTGTGACTGACCCTTGATCTTTGCTACAATTGCACCCAGGGAGTGGTCAAATAGTTAAAGAGAAACACTTTCTGAATATCAAAGGGTGTCTAATTCAGCTGGCTTAGCTATAAGAGAGGACACCAATCAGAAACTGGACACAGACTGTTTTACAGACACCTATATGCTTCCTGCTTGAACTGCAGTAGCTAAAATAATTGTATTAAACAGGTTTATGTGGCACACACCCAGACTGGCAGAAAACATACTGACTAGGACATTTTATGATATATACATCAAATGTGTAAGTATATATTATGAAAGTGCCGTTGTAGCCAGGAGTATTTGAGCCAAACCGGCAGGAAACCAACAGACAATTACAGAAAATCTCTTGGACATATTCACTAACAATTCCAAATCAATTTCCTATGCAGAAGGAGCTAATGCAAATGCCTCCTGTGCTGGCTAATGAGATTGGTATTGAGGCCATGCTGCGTGAACCATTAGACAGAAAGTCACTGCAACCAATCTCCAAAAGACACATTGCATGCACCAGCATACTTGTTAATATGGGTGGTAGCACTGCATGTTTCAAGGATAAAATGTCATTGCATACCTAGCTAATATTCTCTGGGGTATGAAAACATTCTTAAGAGCTTTGCATGATTGAATATGATTGAAAAAGAAAAATGGATCTCAAATGCTAAGTAGATCACATGATTAATCAGCAATGAGTAATAGTATTACAACTTGTGTCATATAAGCCAGAAGGTTTTTAACAACAACTACAGTTGATGTCATCGAGGTTTGTCATTTTGGCAGATATTTCACAGCCACTTTGACCATAACAAAAACCCTGTGTACCATTGAGGGGCCTCTCTCTGATTCTTTTCCTATCATGGATGGACCTGTGGTGAAAGAAATGCTGCACGTCTCTACTATTTTCTTGGTGTGCTACCTGAAGTGTCAAAGATACACGTAAGCATATTGTCCGAGCAGGGGGGGGCATTACCGGGCCAGGGTAATATTGCTAGTAGTATCCAGCACGATGTGGCGGATACTAATAGTTTTTTTTTAAAAAAAAGAAAAGATGGATTCAAAGAAGGGACTATTTAGTCCCCTCTCCCTTTCTATGAGGGTCACTGACAAGGCTTGCAGGGGTGCGCCGGGAACACTGCAGTTCCCGGCATCAGAAAGGGACCAGACTGTGGAAGGTAAGTGTGGCAGGGATGGGAGTGTAAAAAATATGTGGAAAAGGCAGTGGGGGAAGGGGAGGCAGGGATGTGGTCCACGGGGCAGCACTTACCTGAAGGCAGAATTACCATGTGGTAATGTCCGGATTTTGAGCCTCCTCAGTGCCTGGGAGGACGACACCCCCCACCCTCCTTGTCACTTACTAATGTGCAATCTGTACCCAGGGGCAACAGACAGTATATTGTGCTTTGCAGGTATTCCCACAACAAAGATACAGTTCCCTTTTGCACCCATGACAGAAGATGTATATGTCTTGCTGGACAACTGTACTGCGGTACAGACACACACATACTATTCAATAGGATATTGGTAACGGCTATTTCTCTCCATTCAGTATACAGAACACCCACACAGTCTGCTAGGACCTGTAGTCACTGCCAGATACTGTCTATGCCCCCAGTAAGTTTGGTGGTTTGTAATTTTGTTTTTTTGTACAGCGGGTTTGTGCCCTAAAGGCAGTGCATGCTCAGAGCTTTAGGGCCTGATTCACAGAACGTTTTCCTATGGGATTGCGCCATTACATAACGCTTCCATTAGTCTCTGCCAGATATGCACCCACAGTGTATTTTCTGCTATTAATTCAGTGAATGCTAGGAAATATACTCGCTGTCAGATATGCTCCCACATAGCGTTTTGTACTTTTAACTCAGTGCATGTGTAATTGTGTAAATATGTTAACTGTGTATTCTGCTCTTAATGCAGTGCATGCAGTGTCATGTTGTCACTGCCAGATATGCACCCACGATCGGTTTTGTGCTCTTAAAGCAGTGCATGTTTAATTTAGCATATTTGCACAGCGACTTTTGTGCTGCTAATGCATTACATGCTCAGAAGCCCTTTACTCTGTGCCAGATATTCACCCACAGTATATTTTGTGCTTTTAACTTAGTACATGTTTAATTTTGGACATTTGTACAGTGAATTTTTTGCGCCTAACACAGTGCAAGCAGAGACGTGTAGTAACTGCCATATAGGCAGCCACTGTAGGTTTTGTGCTCTTAAAGCAGGGCATATTTAATTGTGCATGTTTGCGCAGCAACATTTGTGCTCTTAATACAGTGCATGCAGGGGCATGTAGCCACTGTTAGATATACACCCATTTTTAGGTGAGTTTTGTGCTATTAACACAGTGCATACTGGGATGTGCAGTCACTAATAGATACCTGCCCACGGTGAGCTTTGTGTCTTTATGCAGTGCATGTGTAATTTTGCATATTTTTACAGTGATTTTTTTGGTCATAATGTAGTGCATGCTGGTACGTGTAGTCACTTCCAGATATGAGCACACGGGGAGTTTTGTGCTCTTAATTCAGAGCATGTGTAATTTTGTAAATCCATACGTCACGTTTTGTCTTCTTAACACAGTACCAGCTCGGATGTGTAGTCATTGCCATATATGGTACACATGAGTTTTGTGCTATTAACTCAGTGGATGTGTTGTTAAGCCAATAAGATAGCTCAGCGGGTTGAGCACTTACTGCTGTTATATATGTGTGTTCTGCAGGTCACAGGTTCGAACCCTGGCTCAACCTTTTATCCTTCTGAGGTCGATAAATGAGTACCAATGTCAGTTGGGATGATTAATGTATGTTAATACGTTCGGTGCTTAGGCATAAGCGTTATATAAACAACATATCATTATATGTAATTTGCAATATTTGTACTTCAGCTTTGTGCTCTTAACAGTATGCATGATGGGTATTGTGATCAATGCCAGATATGTACCCACAGTGAGTTATGTGCCATTAGCTCAATGCATATTAGGATGTGTAGTCACTGCCAGATAAGTGCATACAGTGATTTGTGTTCCCTTAGTGCATGCTCGGGAGTTTAATTTAACTCAAGGGGGAACTGTAACTTGTCCGAAAGTCCACCAATAGGGCAGAACTGATGTTAAGGATAACTATGTTTTTGTAAAAGCTGCTGAAACCTGACAACTATCTCTGGACTATAGATCCCATTAAGAAGGTCCTCTTCATCATGCTCGAGTAGAACAGTGGAGCATGTACATGGAGTAGTGTTTTTGGTTTTTGAAACATATGGAACAAATCTAGAGTATTGTAGCTGTACTGTTATCTCATTAGAAAATGTGCATTGTAACAAAGATTTAGGGCCTCATTACACGGATGGCAGTAACCATGGCACTAGTAGCGCCATGGTTGCCGCCGGAGTCCGGCATGGTGAATGGGGAATTACCGCCCCATTCCAAGGTTGGCGGGGGCAGTAATTCCCCATTTACCATGGCCCTTCCCCATTGCCATTTGAGCCCCCATAGGGCTCAATGGGAATGGGGAAGGAGCAAATAACGGTACCGCAATTAGCGGTACCGTTATTTGCTCTGAAGTCCCTCAGCGGGTCCTGTCCTTAACGTGTGGTCTGACCACACATTAAGTACGGGACCCGCTGAGGGACCTCGTAGTAGGGCGGTAAGGGATTACCTGCACCGGTGCCCTTACCAGTGCCGGTAATCCCTTACCGCCATCCCTGTAATGAGGCGCTTAGTCTCGGGAGGATAGTTCAGAGGCAACATGCTCGCCTTTGATGCAAGACGATGCAGAGCAACACAGGTTCGATCCACGTGTCATTGCTTAGAAACCTCTGGGTATTAAGCACATTATGTACTATTTGAGAACCAGCCTTACTGTGAAGATATTCGTTGCCATCACCCCAAAGCCCAGCACTGCGAGCCGACAAGGGGCTCTTGCTGGTGGCCGTGCGCTTCCTGGAGGAGGCGGGGCCTGCTCTGCACACGTGATCTATCACGTGACTTCAACCATCCACAAAGGGCAGAGCGAACCGGCCGAGCGGCGTGTGTACTATTTGAGAACCAGCCTTACTGTGAAGATATTCGTTGCCATCACCCCAAAGCCCAGCACTGCGAGCCGACAAGGGGCTCTTGCTGGTGGCCGTGCGCTTCCTGGGAGGCGGGGCCTGCTCTGCACACGTGATCTATCACGTGACTTCAACCATCCACAAAGGGCAGAGTGAATCACCCTTGCGGCGTTAAGCCCGGCAGGGGTAAAGGCCGATTACTGTTACCTGACTGTTGCGTGCTAAAGGTGCGGATTACCGTTTGGGAGACTGTAAAGGCCTCCCTCTTAGATCCCCAAGATTCTTCTATGCCCTTTTGGAGCACTTCGAAGCATTGTGTACGCGTGATTCATACACAGGTGAGAAAGTATAATAGTGTGTAATACACTATCCTTTAAAACCTGATTGTTTTAGTAAGGAATAGTACAGATCAAGGGCAATCTTAGCAACATGGCTAAATCAAAGCCTGCCAAAGCCCGGTATGACTTGCGTAAAGGCAACGCTGGGAAAACGGACAAACTTCCAATTGAAAGCTCCAAGAAGGATAAACAAAATGGAGCAGATGGCGCGCCTGAAAAAGGCACGATCCCGGCTTTGTTTGGCAAAAATAACACTAGAGTACCTTCTTCCACTGATAAATCGACAATTGATGATCACAATTCAGCCCCCCCCACCCCCACATAACAACAGTGAGGCTCTTGATTCTACTAATTACAATGATATTGATAACAACTCACTTCTGGACCTGTGTTTGTCTATCCAAAAATCAATGGCCTCTTTCAACAAACCTTATACCCCCCGAAAGCACACCCCAATAGTGGTAGAAGCACAAATCCTGAACGAAGCTCAGAATGATCAACGGAGACCTCTGGTCCCACTTAGCCCTAAACAAACAGGCAATTCTACCTCAAATTTGTCCGGAATCCACTCTATACACCCCACCCCCATTTCACCTGTAGTAGCAACTGCAGGACGACTATCGGCTTCTCCAAATCTCTATATTGATACTGAAGAATTGGAACATACCGATAGAGGACCGAGCAATGTTACTGAGAGCTTAAATAATGCAGCAATGGTTGAATTACAAGCCTCAATGGCCTCCGTCCAATTTGCCCTGAAAATCCTGCTAAAGCTGTGTGGGAGAATCCATACCAATTCGATAATCCAGCTAGGGATCTCTAACCCTATTGAAAGTATGGACCAAATACCGCAAAAAGCGCCAACACTGAAAGGGGGCCGGGACCCAGTGGCCCAGCTTGAAGAGGCTAACTTGGCGGAACTTAAGGAGATCGCAGCTGAAGCACCTCTAACCAAAAAACAACGTCGACAATTAAGACGAGAGGCTGCAAAAAATGTGGCAGTTGAGATAGCCTCCCCTTACCAGCCACCAATGCTCCCGTCGTACGATCCAAAAAAGCTAAAAAAAGGGGTCGGAAAACAAAGAAACGCACAAATAAGGGAGCAGGAACCTTAACAAGCTGGATTATTCCAGACAAACCTCAGGAAGCTACCAGCAGGATTCTGGAAGACCCAGATTCTGATCTGTCTATTAACTCAATTGATGATTCTTCTAAATGTTCTACCTTATCCGGGAACGCGAGAATTGAGGAAAATGAACATCATGATCCCATGGAGGTAACGGATAATGATGACCCTAATGCAAGTAAAATCTGTATTATCAAAAACTTAAATCAGAAGAAAAGGGATAAGTGGCTGACAATATCTGAGGTCTTGACAAAACTACATCTGATCCCACAGTTACGTGTTATACGCTTGGAAGACTTTTCTTTTTTGGAACCACTTACAGTACGTAACCCCAATGTTACAGCCCTCCATTGCTGTGTTATGGCATCGGCCAAACTAATTCGATCTCACAAAAAAAGCCTTATGCGAGTTGGGATAGAGGTGGATGCCTGTAAAGAGAAGGAGGATCCCCGCGTCCCAAGCGGTGATCATGTTCCATCCGAGGTTAATGGTTGTAGACCTGCCCAACCATTGGGGAAGAAAGTTCAGATGACGGATATACAAAATACATTGAAATGGTTGGCTGATTCACTACCAATTGTCCTACAACAACCATGAGATTATTCCTTACTAAGATGGAACACTGAAGGCCACCAACATTTTCTTACTGATAAGGGTACTTTGACATTCATCAATAGCCATCCCATTATTTTGTTGCAAGAGACCTGGCTGTTACAGCCCACGGCCATGGTTGGTTACACAACCCACCACACCCTGGCTAAGAAAGGATTAAGGGGGTGCCCCTATGGGGGTTTAGCTATTGGTGTGTCAAATAAAATTAAAAGTAAAATGATTCCAGTAGAGAGTAATCATATATGCGCTGCAGCTATGTCCCTTAGAATAAGAGATGCTTGGGAAGAAATACTGCTAATAAATATTTATAATCCCCCGGGGGCAAAATATAAAGACCATATACAAGACGTTCTACATGATCTTCTCAGTAATTGGAGGTTAACAAATGATAAAAATGTTGTCATTGTTGCTGGGGATTTAAATTGCCGGATAAACTGTGGTGGGGGCACCACTAACAAACGGAATTTAGCCAGCAACAGCCACTGGAAACAGGGAAACACCGATAATGAGGCAGAATGTTGGAGCAGTTTCTTCGAATGCTGGGATCTTGAAGTAATCAATGGCAGGACAAGAAGTGATAGACCCGCAAAATTCACTTGGAAGAATGGAAGGAGTGGAAGTACCCTCGACTATATCTTACGAGTGCTGAAATTGCAATCATTATCGAAGATATGGTGGTGAGGGAATGTATTTGGAGCGATCACAAACCACTGATATTAAATTTGGGATTTTATATTCCAATGGAGGGAATGGTCAATTTAGGCGAGCTCACATTTTGTGCTGAAGGCATCTATGGCATCGGGTGATTGGGGGTTCGATCAATCTAAGCTATTCTCACAGATTTCGCCTGAACAAATAGAAGGATGGATCAGCAACTTCTCTGGTTTGCACGGTTCCTGTAAAATACGGTCGATGGCAGGAAAACTGCTGCAAGAGACAATCTATGACCGTGCCATCAGAGATAGGAAACGCAAGCTCAGAGGTGATATCCGCGCCATTAGAAAGGACCTACACTCTCCTGATGACAAAGCCACTATAATAAGAAAGCTGAAGGCTGCTTATCAAAAATTGATAAAAATACACAAAAGACATAGGAAATTGGAGCGATGGCAGTTTACAGTTAGATCTCTATGCAGTAAGAACTCCCGCAAAATCTGGTCTATATTAGGGGAGGTGAAAGGCAAGAAGACCATTAACATGGTGAACCCCATTTGCTGTGATAAATGGATTTCCCATCTGGAAAAGCGAAATGCTGGGATCAGCAATAAGACCTATTCTTCCACCCTTCCTAATCCTCCCACTCCCCCCTTTCGTGTCTCCACTGAGGACCTACAATGTAGAATTAAGGAACTAAACTCCTCACGAGCTCCAGGTCCAAACGCTCTCTCGAATGTCGTGATGAGAAACAGCCCTTCATTTTGGGCCAATCTACTAAAAATTTTGTTTGATAAAATCATGTCTGAAGGTCGTATACCAACATCTTGGCAGGCGGCCATCATCATACCAGTTTTTAAAAAAGGTAGCAGGACCGATCCAGAGAACTATCGGCTACTATCTATGCTGGACTGTACCGGGAAGATGTTTGCTGCTCTCATTCTTAATGAATTACAAAAATGGACTGAGGGGGCAGGTATCTTGGACCAATTTTAATGTGGTTTTAGGGCTGGCCACTCCACTTCACATCATTTATTTGTTATGAATACTATTACTGAGTAATAAGGCCCTGGTACACGCCAATCCTCCATTATATGCACTTTATGTAGATTTCAGGGCCACCTTTGATTCAGTTAATCGTTCCCTTTTATGGGAAAAATTGAGGAATATGGGCTGCCCCGCGCCTTTGCTATATTACCTTGAGCTATTACACACTAACAACACTGTACAAGTCAGGTTGGATAATCAGGGTGCGGTGACTAAACCCATCTCTCTGATGCGAGGGGTAAAACAGGGATGTGTGACGGCCCCCATCTTATATAATCTATTATAATCTATTTGTGTCTGATGTGCCTAAATGCTTTTTGGGGATTAACAACTGTCCCCCTAAGATAGGCTCCCACCATTGTCCCACACTGGCTTACGCGGATGACCTGGTGATACTAGACCACACTTTTAGTGGAATACTTAGGTCAACAAACCAGCTATGGCGTTGTGCAGTATTCAATGAACTTATCATTAACCACAGCAAAACCAAATTAGTATTATATACAGCAGGAAGGGTTGCCAGGCCTCGTATGATGGTGGGCCCAATTGAAATTGAATATGCTTTCTCATATAAATATCTAGGTGTAGAGTTTGATAATAAAGGAAACTACCACATGTGTATTCAGGAATGTAGAACAAAAGCCGCCCAACTCACAGCACTAAAACATAAATTTACGTGTGAGCAATGTGGCTTTTCTATTTGGGCTGCACGCCAGCTATATATGCAATGCCTGGCTCCTATGGTTACGTATGGATTAGAGTCCTTGATTAACATGAACCTAGGATGGCTACAACTTGTGGAGGGGAAGTTCTGGAGAAAAGTTCTTGGTCTTCCCCAATGCATTCCTATGGCCATGATTAGGCTAGAGTTAGGTATTCTTTCCCTCAAGGCTATGGTTCTGAGGAAAAGGTTGGAATTCTACATCAGGTTTAACAACAGACCTACAAATAAGCTCCTCATGACCATCAAAGAGGACACTATTGCAGGCAGACAGGTAAAACTACAAACCCAGACCAATATTCTGATTGAAGAAATCAGTTGGTCCCCGGAGTGGGGTAGGGAAAATGAACACCTGATCACCCGCATGCGTAGTCGCTTAAATTTGTGGGATTGGCAGAGTAATTTCACCCATCTCAGATGCCTGAAAAGCTACAGTTTCATCACGTTTATACTCTATACCTATGTGAAGCCACAGCCATACCTAAATCTATGCCCGTCAGAACAATTGAGGCATTTTTTACTACTCTTACGCTTCAATTATTTACCAGTTTTGACAGCCCGAGGCTCAGGGATGGGCCTGACCACAACAGCAAGGTATTGTAGAATATGTGAACTTTCGACTGTGCCGGAGACGGCATGTCATGTATTAACAAAATGTAGCAGGCTGAAAACAAAGTACACGAAATATCTGAAGGAGTTCGTTCATGACATTGATCATATCAAACACTTAGACTTTTGGAATCAGTGTGTTAATTCCCTAAATCCCAAATTGCACTTAGCACTTTTCCAGGTGTGGCGTGAGGCCACCATATATTTGAAAGCAAGCACAAGGGTGGCCACCCATATGCACAAAGGATCTTACCTTTAGTAAATGGCTCCACAATGCTAATATGGAAGACAATTAGACACACGGATAGGAGTAAAAGGGTAAAAGGATAGTCCTATGTTTTGTATCAGGCCCTATTAAGGATCTGATCTGTTTAACCTTCCCTGCCTTGATCGATTGATTTGTGATGAATCTTATTGTGTTTATAATGATTTTATATAATCTGTATATTGAATACATTTCTACATTTTAAGTGTCTAATGTAATTATGTGTAAAGTTTTTACATTTTGTATAAAGCTGTATCACATTAATAAAATAATAATAATTATAAATAACCTATCGTATCATATCAATGGAACTTTATTTGCAAGATTTACAAATTTCAATGCATCAACAAATATGCAACATTGAAGGTTCTGTTCATCAGTGATATTCATTATACCTAGGGCTTTAAGTTGGATCAGAATTGACAAAGGCTCCTATTGATTCATGAACAATTATTTATTTGAGGGTGAAATCTAAAAAGATTCAGTCATGGCTGTTTACCTGGGAGAAGCCCATTGCTCAATAGAGGTGCTGCCAATTGGATTGGTGGGAGTGGTGGTACTGGTGAGTGTGATGTGTATGGGTTGTAAGAGTGGGAGGTGGAAGGCTGATACTGTGGGTGAATGAGCCAATGATAGATGGGTAGGTGTGACTGAGGGACTTGGTGTCAATGCACAGAGGACCTGGATGGTGTTAAATAATGGTGTTATGGTTTAAGGGGACACATCCTTGGTTATGGAGCAGGGGACTTTGGTCAGAGTGGGAGTCAGGGATTTCACTGTCTGTATGCAAGAAGGTGTTGATTTGATTCTTATACAGCTGTAAGCGATTACCTTTCAATCTTGCATGTACAAAGGCGAAGATGTCATGCAAAACAAAAAGGTGATGGCTGGATGGTTTTGAATTAATCATAACCACAAGCATAGCTCTGGTCAACCCTCCAGACCATTGTTTTTCAGCCTGCCAAGCCATTACAGAAGGGGAAAACCCATATGCAAATCAGGCGTGGTCCTACCCAAAAGGGGCAGTCCAGCCCAAACTGCTAGGTCACATCCCTTCTGCACGAGACCACAAGCATCCCCAGACATGTTTCAGCATTGTTGTGTATCATCAGTGAGGAGTAGCTCTGGAAAACCCTCCAGACCATCTTTTTTCAGCCAGCCAAGCCATTACAGAAGGGAAAAAGCTATATGCAAATCAGGCTTGGTCCCTGCACGACACCACAAGCACCCACCCTCTGGAACTCAATCCTGGTATCCTCTCGGAATGCCCACACTTTTCAAAAACATCTGACCCAGGACTAATCCCAAAGGAGGCACAGACTGCAATGTTCTGTACTGCTCTACTGTTAAAAGATTCCAGCCCAAACACTGGCTGCCAAAACCCTGTACAGCACTCTGCTGTTCTCAAGCTAGTTCTGCGATTTAAATAAAATAAAAAAGGTAGTCATTCTCAGAAATGGAGGCAATTCAGACTTATAAGTGTAGTCAAAGTTGACACACTTGTACCACTGCTGCCACTGCTCAAAGGTCCCCAAATATCTGAACAATTTCCATGTATGTAGCCTGGGCAGTATTTATATTTTTGAAAAATTGCACAATAATCCTCAGATGAAATGGTTTTCAGTGGGAAAGTCAGCAATGAGGGACACACACTCTTCTCTTGAGGCATGCTTCAGGGACAGAGGGTGGGTGGGGCTTTCAAAGGTGTGCGTTACACAGGGTTTGACGTTAAGGGTCCCAAAGACGGCATGGTAGTAGGCAACCTAGATGTGGCAATCAATGTGAAACAAGTTGATATCGTGGTGGGCAAGGGTACACTGTTGTTTGTCAAGAAGGGCTAGAGGGTCTCAAAGGTGGGCTCAGAGTTACAGACAACATCACTCCCCTGATGCTCCTCATCTGCATTAAAATACAGAGTGGCTACAGACCTTTGTTACGATAAACCATTTATATTGCATTAAAGCCCGAGGCCGTCCAGATGCTGATCAGTCAGAAGGAATAGGAAAACATTCAAAAATTCCAGAATCTTACACAAATAACCTAGTTTTCAGATGTTTTCTAAAAACAGTATGGATTTCTTCTTTTCGCATGGATTTGGGCAATTCATTCCATGCTTGGGCTGCTACGATCATACTAAGATTGTACTCTCCAGCATCATATCAAGAAGGTCCTTTTAATGTTTGCACTTGACATCTCAGAATTCTGAACACCCATCTGAACAGCTCCAACTCTGAAGCCAGCCACTGCATTTTTGTCGTGCTAAGTATACGGGTGGCCAAGGCAACACAGGCAGGTCTTCGGGCCTTTCCCGTGTTCTAAAAGTAACCAAAGATAAGGAGAATGTAAACCCAATGTAAATCACAAAGCAACATTTCTGAGAAACTGCACACAATAAAGTAGCCATACATTTTTATTAACATGTTATAGGTATCACAATCTTTTTTACAAAAAGTATTCAGAAAATTGTTAAATCAAACATTACACGATTACGTATGCACTCATATTTACAAAACAAGTTTACAAATCATCTATTTTTGTTTTGCACAATATATCACATTTTAATTCCTGCCAGAACAGAGTTACCTCTTGTGCCAAAACAAAAAAAGTCATTACGCAGATTGGCAGTGTTGAATTAAAATTCATCCAATTACAAAAAAATCCCCTAGTCACAATATTTCTAACTCTTCAGACATTACCAATTGTGCCATTGTCATGAAGCTCTCTGGATACAGTATGCTTTCCTCTGCTGTCAGTCACTTTTTGCATCAGGTGTGGAGAATGTATATAATTTAAGAGGCTGTCCTCCCAGAGATAGGGGGAAAGTTAGAAGATGTGAAATGTGACTCCGGGAGGTGTTTTGCAGCCAGGAGGGAATTCCCGCACCCACCACTTTTTTCTGCCTCTTGTCTGTACATTCTCTGCTTATTGTGCCACCATTGCCCTTCATGCGCTCAGGCTTTTCCCTTGTTTGACTATAACTTGCACATCCCGGCTTCCCTTTTTCTGCCTTCTCTTGACTTGGTATCCAGCTCTAGCATTGCCCCTTTTGTATAGTGTCTCCCTTTTGTCTGTATATCATGTGATTCTGGTTCAGGAAGAATCTCTGAACTGACTAAGAATAGTTGTAATCAGTGGGTGATGGGATGAATTAGATCTGCCAAGCATTTTATGTATACAGTGAAGAGGCATGGAGAGATACTCCACTTGTCATTTTGGAATTAACCCTCATTGATTTTCAAGGAAAAGATGGCTCCCTTAGCAGTGGATGCTGAATTAGAAGGAGCTTATTCATTAAGAATGTGGCCATGAAACTGGATATTGGATATTGGACTGTACATTGTAGCTAACGTCAGTGCACATTTCTTGATCTGGGTATCTCTGCCAGGGTTACATTGTTTTGCTAATGTTGTTAGTGTCTCTGCTCCTTTGTTGTGATCTTATTGAATTCCTGGAAGTCTGGGGGTATGATTATCCTCTTATTTTTGGGACCTTTTAGACGTTATTCTTATTTTGATGATTTTCCCTGGGGAGGTAGCTTCCAGGCTGTTAGCTAGTACCTTTGGTTTTACTGTGGACTGAGAAATGTGGTTTTGATACATACGTTTTTTTTTTCTCATTAAGTGGTCATGTAGTAGACTTTTTTGTTGTGTATTTTGTCAGCCAGTTTATCACTGGATGATTTCAATTTCCTGGACTTGGCTTCCAGGTTATGTCCAGTTCTCGTTAATGTGGCTAGTTTGCCATAAAACTATTTTGTATTTTTCTCGAACAGTAATTGTTTTCTTTCAGGATTTTTTCGCTCTGATGGAATTGAACAAATGCATTATTACTTTCCTAAAATTCTTGACAATAGTGTTGGGATTGGAATGTGAGATGGGCCCATTGTGTATATTTGGGATGGTCCAATTCATTGAAGAGTCTGTGATCTGACAAGGGAAGTTCATTGCAAACAGTATTTTTTAGTTCAACATCAAACAAATAGATTATGTTCCATGCATGACTACTTCTTGGAGTGAGCTCCCTTACCCATGATTTCAATTAAAGATTGTCCAGGGTTTGAATGAATAGTCTGATGTTGGGGTGGTCTGATTGGCATGCATTGATATGTCCTAAGATTAAATGTTTACTGGTGGCTTGCATACTGGTGAGGAACATTCCTGCGTAATGTAGTGTTGGACTCTAGCAGACTATTTTCCACCACAACCATTAATGTTACAGTGTCAATAATATAAATCGCTTTTGGTGGGAGAATGCTCTCCTTTGCCATAAGGTTATATAGAGCCAAAGCAATACCAGCTACTATATATGGAGCTGAGCTATGGACCCATACTCTTTGTTTGTGTTACAGGTTGTGGAGAATGTCAAGACCGGTGGGGGGTCTGTACTTCCGCTCTCTATATGGTAGAGGAGAGGCACAGAAGACCCCAGCCAAGATTCTCGATTACGGTAGCAATGGACGAGCAATCAAGGCCTAGCTTCTCAGGAGGTGATGCAGGCTGGTTCTTAAGTACAGTGTATCCCCAAGCCCCCACAAAGGAATGTCCACACACTGTATTACTGAAAACACAGTCTTTATATAATTAATATTCAAAGGTTATGTACACTTATTACAATAACGCACTTTGTGCTCAGGAAAATCAGCAATGGTAAATATCTACAATTCTAAAGTGGTACCACTAATATTAGACCTCATTAAAGTGCATTCACAATAATGTTAAAATAGCACACAGATCAATAAGAAGGAAACCAGCAATAGAGAGGGGAGAGATAGCAGATGATTGAAAACAATAGGCAGAATACTGGCCCCTACCACTGGACACAGTTCTGTGTGGAGATCCCCCCACCTGGGCAACCTGCAAAATAAAGAGATATAACACCAGCCCAGTCCATATATTGTTCAATAGTCTATTTCTCTCCTATAATGTTCTTACCCCCCCAATGTACCTGGTGGAGTCGAGTTCTTCGAAGAGGCGTCGACAGATCCTTTTTGAATGACCCCCTTTAAAGCAGGAGTCACGGATCGTCGAGAGGCGTCGAAAAACGTCGAAGACCTCGGGGTTCGGCGACGGGGAATCGACGGCCCTTCTTGAATGCCTTCCCTTTCAAGCGGGAGGCACGGGGCGTCGAACGTCCGTCGACAAACGAGGTAGAACGATGTCGAAGAGGCGGCAGCTTCGTCCGAGCGGTGCTCGTCGGCGTCGGGGCGTCGGCGTCCTGTAAGGCGGAGGTGTGCGGGGCACCTCGATGACAATAGTTCTGGACCGCAAAGATTGTAGAGACGGGAGCCCAGCAAGGGCGTCGAGTCGCTCGAGTCTTTGGGGTCGTGAGGTGGCGGGAAACCCACCGGCGGATTCTCCTCGGCGCGTTGGTCGTCCTCGACTTTCTCCGGCAGGACAAAAGTGGTCGACGGTGCGGACGAGGGAGTCCTTCGAGTCAAATGTTCTTAGGCAAGGAGCGGACGGCTCCGGTCGTCGGCGGCTCGGCGTCAAGTGGTTCCCACGGCTGGGCAACACAACTTCGACAGGCCTCCAGCGGTTGCACAGACCTGCGAACCCTGGTCGACGGCAATGGACTTCGACAGCGTCGATGTCCGGGTGCTTTACTTCGGTCTCCTCGGCAGTCCCCTTCTCCGGTCGGCAGCCTTTCGATGGTCTGGCGTCCAGGGAGCTTCGGCGAAGATTCAGCGGTGCTCGATGGTCCCTCGGAGCACGGGAAGAGGGCGCCTTACCAGGTCCTCTCTCGGGTCAGTCCTCGACGATTTCGACAACCTTCAGTTCCGTCGAAGCAAATGCCACAGCAAGTCTTCTTCTTCCAGCTGGACGTCGAGGATCAGCAAATCCAGTTACTCTTGAGTGGAGACTCAGCTTCTGAATGCTTCTGAACAATTTCCAGTGGTGAGAGGTCCCCAGATATACTATTCTGTCTCTCATCCACACTGCTGGCACACACACAGCAGCCAATCACACAGAAGGGCATTCATGCAGTCAGTCAGCCAATCAGGCACACAGTGCATTCAGGCCACACTCCTCCCTTTCAGACACTCACAACAAGGAATGTGGATTGGGACAAGTACCCAGCCATTCAACACTACACACTGCATTCAGGCCAGTTTCGGGCAGGGCTGTCTCAGTCTTTGTCTCTCATGCCAGAAACCAGACAACCACAACAAGGAGTGTATATTGGTCACACACTCCATTCACCCAGGTCCCACCCACAGGAGGTACCCATAACATACAGTCACTGGGAAGGCTCCAGTCAGTCTAGCTGGGCCTTCACAACAACACCATATATGGAACTTCCACCCAACAGCCAGCCAGGGGGAAGGGACAGAGCCAGGGCTTCCCAGGACTTTGGGAAAAACAAGACAACAGGCAATAGAAAGCAAGAGGCCACAGGGGCCATCTTGTTTCTATCAGGAATCAACTGATCCCAATGGCAGGGCCTGGGTATCCCAAAATGGAGGACACCCAGAACACCTGTCAAGTTTAGCATGGAGCTGCCACCAGCCCATACCCTGCTCTGTGGGCCACCCACAGGTGCCCAAAAACATACACTAGGGGCACAGGGTTGTACCCCTACCCATGGGTGCCATAAGGGTATCCCATGGGTCTGTTCACCAAACCAAAAGAGAGCTGCACTGCCAGGAGTCCCTCATGGACTCCTGGGCAGAAAACATGACAGAACACACGGTAAAAACAGAAAAAGGACAAGGATTCAGAGGCCCTGTCCCTCAGATGCATTTCCGTCATCACAGTCGCCCCCCCCAGACTGAGGTGGAGGGTGCCTAATCTCCCACGGGATAGACACCCTCATCCAGACGGTCAACATACCTTCTGGAAAGGCCATCTGCATTATCGTGACTCTTCCCTGGTCTGTGCTCTATGGTGAAGTCTAGCCCTTGTAGGCTAATCGACCACCTGAGCAATTTCGGATTCTCACCCTTCATCTGCATAAGCCACTTCAGGGGCTTATGATCTGTTTGGACCTTGAAGGTGGACCCCGTAAGGTAGGGCCTAAAACGCCTAAGGCTCCAAACTATACTAAAACATTCCTTTTCAACAGTAGCCCACCTAAATTCTCTACCCTTGAGTTGTCTACTGATGAATATGATAGGATGTTCTCTCCCTTTGTCATCTAACTGGGACAAGACAGCTCCAATTCCGGTGTCGCAGGCATCCGTCTGGACGATAAAGGGTCGGCTGTAGTCAGGCGCACTCAACACAGGTGCCCTACACAGACTTTCTTTCAAGCCATCAAAGGCCCTCTGACAGTCTTCAGTCCAATTAACCTTCCTAGGCTGTTTGGGTGAAGTTAGAGCTGTCAGGGGTGCAGCTATGGTTCCATAGTCTGCCATGAAATTGCGATAGTACCCAGTGAGGCCCAAAAAGGCTCTCACCTGGGTTTGAGTAGTGGGAGTCTCCCAGTTCTGTACGTCCTGTACTTTACTGGAGAGAGGTTGGATTTGACCCCCTCCTACCTCATGACCAAGATAGGTAACTTTCCCCTGAGCTATCTGGCACTTGGTGGCCTTGATAGTGAGGTTAGCCCTTTTCAAGGCCTGCAACACCTTATCCAGATGTGTCAAATGCTCTTCCCAGGTGGAACTGTAGACGGCAATGTCGTCTAGGTAAGCCACACAAAAGGCTTCCAGCCCACTGAGCGCATGGTTGACCAATCTCTGGAAGGTGGCAGGGGCATTCTTCAACCCAAAGGGCATGACCCTAAACTGGTAGAGTCCCTCAGGTGTTGAGAAAGCCGTCTTTTCCTTGGCATGGTCCGTCAGAGCTATTTGCCAATAGCCTGAGGTAAGGTCAAAGGTGCTCACAAATTTGGCAGCACCTATAGTGTCCACGAGCTCATCAGCCCTGGGCAATGGGTGCGCGTCAGTTTTGGTGACGGCATTGACTCCTCGGTAGTCCACACAGAACCTCCAATCCTTGGTACCCGCCGGGGAACTTGCCTTGGGGACAAGGACCACGGGACTGGACCAGGGACTGGTTGAGGGTTCAATAACACCCAGATCCAACATCTTGGCGACCTCAGCCTGGATGTGGTTTTTGACGGTATCTGACATACGATAGCTCCTGCTTTTGACAGGCACACTGTCACCAGTGTCAATTTCGTGCTTACACCACGGTGTAAGGCCCGGTGTCAGTGAAAACAGAGGGGCATACTGCTGGAGCAAAGCCCGGCAGGCCCTCTGCTGCTCTGTTGTCAAATCTGGAGAGAGTTGTACTCCCTCCACTGAGCCATCCTGAGGGTTGCTATGCAGCAAATCAGGAAGGGGCTCACTCTCATCCTCTTCTTGCCCTGAAGCTAGCAAGAGACATGAGACCTCTGCTCGCCTGTGGAAAGGCTTGAGCCTGTTGACATGGAATACCTGGGGGGCTACCCCAGAGGCTCCCATGTCCACCAGATAATTGACTTTCGCCCATCTTGGAGATGATCCTGAAGGGTCCAGTCCACTTGTCTGCCAAAGCTCTAGGCTTGGTAGGCTCCATCACAAGGATTTCCTGTCCCGGAGTCCAATCCACTTGCGAAGCTTTCAGGTCATGCCAGTACTTATTCAATTCCTGGCTGGCCTTGAGATTTGCTGTTGCCTGACCCATCATTTGTGTCATCCTCCGCCTGAGGCCTAACACATAGTCCCCCACTTGCTTGGCGGGACCTGGAGGGGTGGCTTCCAAGCCTTCTCGGATCAAGGCGAGGGGCCCCCTCACGGGATGTCCAAAGAGTAACTCAAAGGGGCTGAAACCAACACCCTCTTGAGGTACCTCTCTGTAAGCAAACAGCAGGCATGGCAGGAGGAGATCCCATTTCCTCCTTAGGGGCTCTTCCAAAGCACCTAGCATGCCCTTGAGAGTTTTGTTAAATCTCTCAACCAGACCATTGGTCTGGGGGTGGTAAGAGGTGGAGAACTTGTAGGTTACCCCGCACTCTTTCCACATGGTTTTCATGTAACTAGACATGAAGTTGGATCCTCGGTCAGAGACAACCTCCTTGGGGAATCCAACACGGGTGAAAATGCCCAGGAGAGCCCTGGCAACCACCTTGGCAGTAACAGTCCGAAGGGGTATTGCCTCAGGGTACCTGGTGGCATGATCTACCAAGACCAGGATGAACCGATGTCCACCTGAAGTGGGAGGGTCAAGGGGACCGACGATGTCGATGCCCACCCTCTCAAATGGTGTGCCAACCACTGGTAATGGCTGCAGTGGGGCAATGACCCTGCCTCCAGTCTTGCCAGACAACTGACAAGTTGGGCAGGTCCTGCAGTGGGACTCCACCTCTACTCCCATCCGTGACCAGTAGAAATGGGCAGAGAGCCTCTGCTTAGTCTTCTTGGTCCCAAGATGACCAGCCAAGGGCACCTCATGCGCCAACTGCAGTAGGAAGGGCCTGTAAACCTGGGGTACCACCAACCTCTTGCGGGCACCAGGTTCAGGCTTAGTGGGCTCACTAACAAGGAGCTCACCCTCCCAATAAATCTTGAATGTCCTAGGCACTTCACCTTGTGCCTGGGACAGGGCCTGTTTCCTCAGACCCTCGAGAGAGTGGCACTCTCTCTGTCCCTTACAGAAGTCTGCCCGGGAGGGTCCCCCTTCAGCTAACAAGCATTGAAGGTCGGGATGATCCTCCGGGTTGAGAACCTCTCCCACAGGAGAGTCTTCTGCCTCTTCTCCCAAAGGAGTTGAGTTTGGGTTTTCCACTGGACCCAGCCCGTCCGGAGCATGGATCCCAATGGGTGCTGTCGGAACAGCAGGAAGAGAAGGTGTTCCCTCCACAGAGGTGGTCTTCTTGGTCTTCCTTCTTCTTGCCTTAGGCCTCGCCTTTGGCTCGGGTACCTGACTCACAGCCAGACCCGGTGCCACCTGTGACCTAGTGACTGCAGCAGCAGTCATGGGAAGACCATCCGAGATCAACCCCAACTCTACTAGATCATTCCCTAACAAAATGTTAGCAGGGACATTGTCCTGAACCAGGACAGGAAGCTTCGCTGTCTTGTCTCCAATCATGAGTGTGACTAGGGCTACAGGCGATAATTTGGGAGGCCCACCAGCTAACCTGGTGGTTTGCAGAGGAGCACCTTCATAGTCCTCTGGCTTGAGCAGGGTCCTGTCCACCACTGTCATGCTTGCCCCAGTGTCTCTCAAACCAGTAGAAGGCTGGCCATTCAAGAGGACACTTCTCAAAAACCTACGGGTGTTCTGCGGGATAGTTGCCAGTACTTCTGCGTACTGGTCCCAGGCCCCAAGGGACACTAAGGAAATCTCTACAGGAGCACCAAATGTGATTCCTGTAGAGGAGGGGAGGACAGTGGCCTCCACCTCGGCCACGGGGTAAGGGTAGGTGAGGCTGACAGCCTGTACTCCAAGTGCCTTACCTTTACACTTGGGGTCACCCCTTTTGTGATCCAGAGCCCCACAATCCCAACAAGTGCCAGGAGTGCGGGGTACGGTACTGGAACCACTGGGAACCTGCTTTGCAGCAGGTGGACCACTACTCTTATTCCCACCCACAGAGGACTTATCCCCACTAGATTTTTGGGTCTTAGGAGAGGAAGGTTTTGGTTTACCCGACTGTGATTGCTTTTGGGACTCCTCAGCTTTCTGAGAGGTCCCCTTTTCTTTGTCCTTGTCCTTCCCACTGGAGTCCTTAGGGGACACCCGGTGGGAGACCCACTTGTCAGCCAACCTAGCCAGCTTAAAGGGGTCCAAAATGTTCTGGTCAGCCACATACTGACGCAGCTCTGGTGAACAGGCTTCAGAAAAATGCTCAAAAAACAACAGGTGGGATAATTCAGCAAAAGTTTTCACCTTGTAACCATCAATCCACCCCATCATGTTCATGTGCGCAGCACTCACCCAGTCAACCCAAGACATATTCTCCTTTTTCTTAAAATCCCTGAACCTTCTAAGGTATTGGGTAGGTGTCTTGCCGAACTTGGCAATCAAAGCAGACTTCATACACTCATACTGACCCCTTTCTTCCACACTCAGCTTCAGAATACAGTCATATCCAGTTTGAGGCACTCTGCTTAACAAACACTTAGCCCAATCTCTTTTATCTACATCATGAATTGCACAAGCCATTTCAAACGCTTCAATCCATTGGAGGATATCTGAACCCTCCACAAACACACCAACCAAATCTTTCATAAACTTGGTGGCTGGGGACCTGCCACTCTCAATTGGTCTAGCTGAAGTCTCCACTCTAGCTCTCTCTAGCTGGATTCTCTGACATTCAGTGTCCTTGTCTTTGAGCGCAAGATCCCTATTCTTGAGTTCCACTTGCTGTGCCAGCTCCTCTTTCTTAAGCTCAGCTTCTATTTCCAACTTGCGATATTCAAAGGCCAATTTCATCCTTAATAACTCAAGTTCCATGGAATTGCTGGGGTTTGGAACAGAGGCAGCAGGAATGGTGGCATTCCCAGAAACAGATTCAGTGACAACCCCAGGGGCAGAGTCCTCACTGGTTGCGTCCCCCCCTTCATCAAGGGTTTCACCATCAGTCTGGTAGTCCACCAGGGCAGCTATCAGCTCAGCCCTAGACTTATCCACAAAGTCTAACTCCCTGGCTTCACAAGCACTCTGGAGAGCCTCTAAGCTCATCCGAGTCAATTTACCATTTGCAATGGGCTCCATTGCCTGTAATGCAGTTATTTGGTACACACCCAAACCTTAATCTAATAAAGTGCGGATATTTTGTAAGTGGCACGGTTATACACTGAGTCTTAAAACCATAAGCATCCCACCGCTGGCCACCAGCTTGTCAAGACCGGTGGGGGGTCTGTACTTCCGCTCTCTATATGGTAGAGGAGAGGCACAGAAGACCCCAGCCAAGATTCTCGATTACGGTAGCAATGGACGAGCAATCAAGGCCTAGCTTCTCAGGAGGTGATGCAGGCTGGTTCTTAAGTACAGTGTATCCCCAAGCCCCCACAAAGGAATGTCCACACACTGTATTACTGAAAACACAGTCTTTATATAATTAATATTCAAAGGTTATGTACACTTATTACAATAACGCACTTTGTGCTCAGGAAAATCAGCAATGGTAAATATCTACAATTCTAAAGTGGTACCACTAATATTAGACCTCATTAAAGTGCATTCACAATAATGTTAAAATAGCACACAGATCAATAAGAAGGAAACCAGCAATAGAGAGGGGAGAGATAGCAGATGATTGAAAACAATAGGCAGAATACTGGCCCCTACCACTGGACACAGTTCTGTGTGGAGATCCCCCCACCTGGGCAACCTGCAAAATAAAGAGATATAACACCAGCCCAGTCCATATATTGTTCAATAGTCTATTTCTCTCCTATAATGTTCTTACCCCCCCAATGTACCTGGTGGAGTCGAGTTCTTCGAAGAGGCGTCGACAGATCCTTCTTGAATGACCCCCTTTAAAGCAGGAGTCACGGATCGTCGAGAGGCGTCGAAAAACGTCGAAGACCTCGGGGTTCGGCGACGGGGAATCGACGGCCCTTCTTGAATGCCTTCCCTTTCAAGCGGGAGGCACGGGGCGTCGAACGTCCGTCGACAAACGAGGTAGAACGATGTCGGAGAGGCGGCAGCTTCGTCCGAGCGGTGCTCGTCGGCGTCGGGGCGTCGGCGTCCTGCAAGGCGGAGGTGTGCGGGGCACCTCGATGACAATAGTTCTGGACCGCAAAGATTGTAGAGACGGGAGCCCAGCAAGGGCGTCGAGTCGCTCGAGTCTTTGGGGTCGTGAGGTGGCGGGAAACCCACCGGCGGATTCTCCTCGGCGCGTTGGTCGTCCTTGACTTTCTCCGGCAGGACAAAAGCGGTCGACGGTGCGGACGAGGGAGTCCTTCGAGTCAAATGTTCTTAGGCAAGGAGCGGACGGCTCCGGTCGTCGGCGGCTCGGCGTCAAGTGGTTCCCACGGCTGGGCAACACAACTTCGACGGGCCTCCAGCGGTTGCACAGACCTGCGAACCCTGGTCGACGGCAATGGACTTCGACAGCGTCGATGTCCGGGTGCTTTACTTCGGTCTCCTCGGCAGTCCCCTTCTCCGGTCGGCAGCCTTTCGATGGTCTGGCGTCCAGGGAGCTTCGGCGAAGATTCAGCGGTGCTCGATGGTCCCTCGGAGCACGGGAAGAGGGCGCCTTACCAGGTCCTCTCTCGGGTCAGTCCTCGACGATTTCGACAACCTTCAGTTCCGTCGAAGCAAATGCCACAGCAAGTCTTCTTCTTCCAGCTGGACGTCGAGGATCAGCAAATCCAGTTACTCTTGAGTGGAGACTCAGCTTCTGAATGCTTCTGAACAATTTCCAGTGGTGAGAGGTCCCCAGATATACTATTCTGTCTCTCATCCACACTGCTGGCACACACACAGCAGCCAATCACACAGAAGGGCATTCATGCAGTCAGTCAGCCAATCAGGCACACAGTGCATTCAGGCCACACTCCTCCCTTTCAGACACTCACAACAAGGAATGTGGATTGGGGCAAGTACCCAGCCATTCAACACTACACACTGCATTCAGGCCAGTTTCGGGCAGGGCTGTCTCAGTCTTTGTCTCTCATGCCAGAAACCAGACAACCACAACAAGGAGTGTATATTGGTCACACACTCCATTCACCCAGGTCCCACCCACAGGAGGTACCCATAACATACAGTCACTGGGAAGGCTCCAGTCAGTCTAGCTGGGCCTTCACAACAACACCATATATGGAACTTCCACCCAACAGCCAGCTAGGGGGAAGGGACAGAGCCAGGGCTTCCCAGGACTTTGGGAAAAACAAGACAACAGGCAATAGAAAGCAAGAGGCCACAGGGGCCATCTTGTTTCTATCAGGAATCAACTGATCCCAATGGCAGGGCCTGGGTATCCCAAAATGGAGGACACCCAGAACACCTGTCAAGTTTAGCATGGAGCTGCCACCAGCCCATACCCTGCTCTGTGGGCCACCCACAGGTGCCCAAAAACATACACTAGGGGCACAGGGTTGTACCCCTACCCATGGGTGCCATAAGGGTATCCCATGGGTCTGTTCACCAAACCAAAAGAGAGCTGCACTGCCAGGAGTCCCTCATGGACTCCTGGGCAGAAAACATGACAGAACACACGGTAAAAACAGAAAAAGGACAAGGATTCAGAGGCCCTGTCCCTCAGATGCATTTCCGGCATCACAGAGAACAAATTTATAAAATGCCTTTTGGGTCTCCCCTCGACCACTCCTTCAGTACCAGTTGCCTTTTAATTAGGACATACAGAGATAACATATGATTGAATGCTGAAACCATTAATTTACTGGATTAAAAGATAGACTGATGAAGCATTATTACCTTATAGAGAAGGTTTCATAGATATACTCCAATGGGGAGGCAATAAAACACTTCGGTGGTGTAAATATGTTAAACTGATGCCACAGAACATTGGCCTGGAATCTTTGTAGTTGAATCCAACAAGCTATTGAGCCCAATCAAAACATATAGTAAGGACTAGCTTCAGAGACTGGGTGCTGAATATTAGACTGGATATTTGATATTCACAGCATATGTTGTATAGTTATGTTCTACTTAAACTCAACTTGCCAATGGAAACTTATCTAGATTATCCAATTTAGAGGCAGACGAAAATATTTATACACAAGATTTTGTCTGGGCATATATACCACTTGCAACATTTACGGTATATTGGCATAAGAATGCTTTGACTAAATGTCCTCTTTGTGTAGGGGTAGACAGGGATGAGCTGTATTTCTTCATTGCATGCTTTTTATACTATGCCAAAAGGCAGAGGATGCTCAAACCAATCATGAACTGCTATGGCATTAGATATAAGAAAGAGTCATCGCTTTTTATGAAATAATGCTCGTCCCCTACAGTGTTCAATGCTGTTACTATGTTTTAATCCAATGTTTTGTATACGAGAAAGATGTTTTTGAGTAGGTGAACTGAAAGGTAATCTATTGGTAGGAACCCAGAGAATATATGATTTTTAGAGTCAATGACCCATATTTTATTGTGCTCTTAATCAGGTAGTCAGCTAAAACTTGGCTCTGTTTTAATGTAGTACGTTTTAGTCTTAATTGTATGTTTCATATTTATAATTGTATAACTCTGCTATGGTTTTAATTCATGTATGCTTTTGTGGCAATTCACCAAAATAAAGCTTATTTCATTGATTGAATAATAGAACACTTTCATATGTTCTTTTTGAAGCTATTTATGGAGTCAGGCTATCAATCAAGGTGACCTGTAGTCTCTGTGGATTCTGCCATCTCTTTTGTTAGTGCTGTTGATAGACAAGATGGAGACTATGGAGGTGGTGTAGCAATTGGGGAACTATTTGTTTGTGATTCGTAGGTCTATATTAAACTCTTCAATGTACATGACCCTATTTTCACAGAAAATGTCTGTTCTAACTTTCTTTTGCCAGCTGCTACCAGATTTATCAAAAGCATTTTTATAGCACTGCTACAGACCATTTTAGTAAAATATAACTTTTCTCAATCCTTTTCAGATGGGGTTCCATCGTGATTTGGGTATCAAAACCTCCCTTCTTTCTGTTATGGATGAAATTCAGATAAAGACAGATGCTGGGGATCCGTTCTCATTATACCTATTATTAATCTAGCCACAGCTTTCAATACCATGACATCCTCAGTCCTCAAGGATCATATTCAATCGGGCTTATCCCCTTTTCTCTTCTCTCCTCATACACTCACATGTTGTGTCCTCAGTGATCAGCCCACTCTCCTACACTGTTCAATCTCTAATATAGCCACTTTTATCATCTTATCTGTTGAGTATTTTTTTATTTCTGGCTAGTGGTTCACTCAGACGTGCACACTGATCTAATAAAACCATTTTTACAATCCTACACCACAATTCATGGCAAAGAACATATCATGAGGTATTCAATTTATTTAAATTAATAGTTCCGTTTCTGGCAACTGGGTCTCCGGTTTTACCCTGGAGATCACTCCAATATGGTATGTATAGAAAACATTACATGTCTATATGAATCTCACTACTGTAGGGCCACAAAGGCATCCACTTTCAATTACAATGTCTGCAAATTCTAAAAGTCAATAGGCATTCTGCCATTTTTGCTTGGCATTAATGAATTTGTAAACATCCGTTGTTTCTCACTATAACATTGTACATAATGCATTTATTTCTTTGGTATGCAATTGCATCACTTCTCTACTGGAGGGCAGATAGGAAACATGACCTAAATATTCCCTTTCCATGTTACTATTAGTCAAAGTAAATTGTCTTGGTATGCATATTCTCAATGACCTTTCACCTCGAATAATCCAAGGCAGATGTCTTGTGCGAGGCATTTGTCTGTTCCTCTTCTGTTGACGTCTCAAAGCTAATTCATTTTACAAGCCTTCGACTTTGAAAGATGATTTAACATATGCGATGACCAAGGGAAAACTGTAAAAGTATATTTTGCATGAATACCGCCTGATAGTAAACATTGGACTAAGCACATTGGCATCGCACTATAAATTGCATTGAATGAACCTGAAACAGGCTGACTACGCCGCCATTTTGAGTTATCCGGCATTTTGATCGCCTCTTGCTTCTGTCCCATGTTTAGAATTGTGTTTTTGACTCCAGAAGAGCAAAATTAACTTTGTACTGTTTCCATGATGTCAACATAGATAAGAATGTTGAAGCTGCTAAATTGGATTGTTTGTCCTACACTGAGAAACGTTGGAGTTAAACAAAAGCCGTACTAATCAGTAATTTAGATACCATCTGTTCCAACAGTGCCTTATCCTTTCAAACAGCAAAGTAAAATAACAAATAGTTGAACATGCTTTTCTGCAGAAATCTTTGTTTTCGCTCCTTGCAACTAAGCTGACTTTAAACAAATGATAGACAAATTGTCATGATGCCTGCCCCCGGAAGACCAGACCAGGCCCAGCAGCCCCGGAAGCAGGCATCATGCCACTCGGAGCATGCCCAAAAGCCCCAGTTAAGGGCTGTTTGGGTGCAGTCCTGGCGCCTATGGCGCCAGGCTCATAAAGATAAAGTCAGTCCTGGCGCCATGGGCGCCAGGCTCATTATTGATAACTTACCTGAAGCAGACCATGCTGCATACTCACCTGAGGTAGACCATGCTGCATGAAGACTCAAGCCAAATGAGGCTTAGGAGGGACTATTTTACTGAAGGAACTATTTTGTTACTTGGGTGGGGCTGTGGAAGAATACTTGCTTGGATCTTCTTCCAAGGCTATTTAAACCACGCCCGGACAGCCACACGTGCTTCGCGTTATTCTGCTTGCTGCAGCGTAACGCTCACCGTGTTTTCAGCAGCTCCAGTCTTCAACCACGCCCACTTCAGTCCTGGGACTCCTGAAACAAGAAGAAAAGAAGGATAAAGGTTAGAACAGGAGTTTTAACTTTAATTCTTACCTGAATCCTGATCCATTTCGCCACGGAACTGAAAGACAGAAGTCTTTGAAGCATTGCTTCGCATTCCTACGGCGCCGCGCTGAACTCACCTGCTTGGCGGTACTTCAGCATTCCATCTCGCTCTCTCCATCTCGCGGCCGCCCTCCGACACCTAAGGAGACAAAGACAACAAGGTGAGCAAGGGGACTCTCTAAGGCTATACAATCTACCCCCAAGGACTTACCTGATTTACCACGGGAGGTACCTCATCTCGGGTCGGCGCAGTCAACTCTGCTTCATCGCCATACCCCGGCCCCTAAGGGGAAAACCACAATAGACTTACCTGAATCTTACCAATTGCCATTTGGAAATCTTCGAGTGGATTAATCGGCAACCTGCAAGGAATCGGACAGAGTGAAGATCAGACATTTGAACTCTTATGAACAATTGGACTTTAGAGTCAATACTGGAACTCACCAATTCCTCTATGCCAGTGAAGTAACTGGTCATCAACGTGCCCCTGCGGTCGACGCAGGATGGAGAGCTCATCCTTCCAAACCATCAGGTGAGACTAAGAAGGGGACATCAAGAGTGATCTGTGGGAAGACACCAGGAGTGGGGAAGGTGGGTTGACACTCAATTCCACGGGTGGTTAATTCCTCTTCTCCTTTGCAGAAGAATATTCTTGTGAGCCAGACAAACTAGGCTGAGCGGGCCAGTCCAGTCAGTCATCTCGGCACTACACGTCACACTGGTGGGAACAACAGCGGCCCAGTTCCGGTCGACCCCCCCGTGGGAACCAGGTGAGCGTAACACAAATATAAGCGAGCAAAATAAGGAATGTTACATTAAAGTCTTATTTTTGGAAAACAAGTGAAAATGTTTTAAGGAAAACTATTCAAAGATGTTTAAACATGATTTAGTTATGTGGATAGTCCATGAACCCTAGGTAAATGCATGACACTAAGAGGGGCTGGACAATGTGTCCGGGATTGTGGAAAATCTGTCTAAATGTACGTGTATTTGAAATGTCCAGCACTCTCTCATCTCAAGGTGTCTGCTTGCACACATTGCGGGGTGTTGAGAGCCAGTCAGCTGCCTGTTAATAAATGTACATGGTACCTTCGGACTCGTGAATGGCGTATTTCTATTATGTGGTATTAAGCCTCGATATTTTTTAATCTTTCAAAATCCATGAGGGGAAGAAAAATAGTGCGGGCGAAGTATGGAGTGTAAGAGCATCAATGACTGGAGAGCAACGGCAGGAAGAGGACCAGGACAGCAGAAGGCAGCTGAGCCAGTAGAGAGAGCAACAGGTGGTCCACAGTGATGCAGCACAGTAAGGAAGGAATGGAGCAGAAGAAACAAAACAAGAAGAGTAATCAAGAGGCAAATGAAGGAAGCACAGATACAAGGAGTGTCAGCCCAGCTGAAAGGCTCCTGTGAGCGCTGTGACGTGGGGTACTATAGTGCGAGCTGCTACATATACCGGTAGTAGTGCTGTGGACAACTGCTGTTTCGAGTGTCGTTCAAGCAGCGCTGCATGCTGAGGATGGTCACCATCTTGAGTGTGGCAGAGTATCTGAACACCGCCACCATTTTGGTGTGGGAAGGACGTAGCACATACTGGCCCATCGCAGGAAGGCAAGGTAACACCGCCAGCATTGCCAGAGAGATCCACGGGAAGCCGAGAATCTGACAGGTATGTTGATTCAATCTGATGAGGCAGCCCAGGCTGGATTGTAAGAATCTGTTATGTGTGTCCTTCATGAGTGTTTCAACTCTATCAGGCCAAGAAGTTAAACATGCAAATTATTTCAGGTTGTTTTTCCCCAGAAGTTTCTTGGCTTCCCCCTACCAATTTGTTTAGCAAAGCAGAACTGAAGCCAAATACTGCTTAAACTTTATTGTTGCATTTCAGATTCTTTTGGTTAAATACACCCTGTACACTTTTCATCAGAAAATGCAATACTAACATTTCCCACAAGCTATAATATGGTTTACACATTTTCTTAATTCATCTGATATTCTAGCGAAAGTCACTTTAAACAAATGCATTTTTCTCTGCTTAAAACTGCACTCCAAATGTGTAATATCCTGTGCTTGATATTTTGGGCTCAGGAATTCCCACATGGGAGGAATATGCTTTACCAATGTTCATTTATGTACTCAAAACACTGATTTAAAGGTGGACATTGAATAGCAACTACATGTCAATACACGTTCTGTAGGTTGAGCAATGGCTTAAAATATGTAATGGCATTCTTCCATTCAGCCGGAAAATGAGCACAGTGTGCCCTCTAATGAGGCCCTCTATTATAGGCCTCACTTTCATTAGCTATAAAATGTTCTACATACCATTCTGGCCTATACAAATGTATGTAATTCCTCCTGTTCATACTATCTTTGAATTCTACAGAATATTTTCCTTCCCTCTCCCTGTCCACCTGTTTCTCGTTAACTGTCGACGTCATTCAATATTGCTTATAAAATTCCACCTCAGTGCATCTGGGCCTTCCTGCATGTAGTATGGGTGATCTTCCAACCCCTTACATTCAGCAGAATGCTTGCTATTTAGTCTGCATCTTTCCTATCCTTTCTCTCCTATTACTTGCAAAACTCCATTGGTTTTCTATCAAGCAGAAGGTCCAATGTAACACGTCTGCATTGTATTTTGATTCCTATCTTTAAGTCGCTGTGTTTTAGCTCTTCCTAAATTCTGCCCATTCACCCATTAGGATCTCTTAGTTCCTTTGGTCATTTTCTCTTGACTGTTCCTAGAAATAGTTTATCGCATAAAGCTCATTGTACTTTTAATGTCTTTGCTTCTTCTCTCTGATATTCGATGCCAGTAGAACTAAGTTCCTCTCCCTCCTACCAAGCCCTATGCCGTGAGCTGAAAACATTTCTTTCTAGCCACTGCATATACCTTTATAATTTGTATTGCTTATAGTGCGAACCTGGCTCAAGAGCAGGGCAGCACTTTAGAACAGGAGGGGGGCAGCTTTGGGCATAAAACTGTTAAGTCTGAAGTCCCTAGCATGTGTCACACTGCCCTTGAATAGGACCCTTGCTGTCTGTACACAGGTTCTTACCTTAGGTGAAGGATTGTTACCATAGGGATGGATGACCAAAGGTTGTTTTATCACCTAAGAAATAACCTATGATATTTGGGCTGATTGTATCCGCTGAATATAATAAGAATGTTCAATCGTCAGGAATCAAACAGCTCTAGGGTGCTGTCCTGCCTGCACTGTGGTTAATTGATATAGCAACAGATATAAAAAAAATGCACAAGAACCAGAGGTTCCACAATGAAAGTGTAATCTATCTGCGTACATTATACTATACATTACTAATAATGCGTGAGATATTTCTGCAAATTGCTTGCAAAGCTATCTGCTTGACATGGCGCGAGTGCCTCATACAAACTGATTTTATGAGAGACTATAGTATAAATATGAATTGATTTATTTTAGATCAACGGTATCACCACTTTACGAGAACCCCTTGAAAAAATATAGGTGCTGACACTGGCAGTCAAGAAATGTGTATTCTCTGGCGAAGAAACCCAGAAAGATCTGCAATATATAAACTCCAAAAAACAAAAACTAATGTTGGTGAATGAACTTGTTTATTATCTTAAATCTATCAATCATGTTTGTTAATGTTTACCTTCAATGTGTGCTGTAAAGTGTTGTAAAGCAGCGCATGATTAGGGAGTGGGCTGATACTGGTGCATTATCAGGCGCAGTAAGAAAGGTTGGTTCTCTCTGGGAGATCAGAATTTCTTTAAGAAGTCTTTATTTATTCACATCTTCCCAGAAGCAAAGAACTGCAGGATGTCAAGAATCTTAACACGAACTGCGACAGAAAATAGCATGAGAGGGGGCTATTTATAAAAACATATTGGTAAAGTATGCAAAAAGGGAACTAAAAAGTGTTACAATGGCTTGCTTAAATATTGGTGGGTTATAAAACAGACTGAAAGGGGTTCAAGAATGCAACGAGTTTACTTTTCACAAGAAGCACATACCTTTACTAATAAAGAATATTAAACGCCTGGAAATTCCTATCCCATTGGAAGTAACAATTTTTATTACGCTCAGTGTAAAATTGACTATAAAGTTACGGATCTTGTCAGCATATGTAGTCCATTCAGTTTTGTTCAACAAATACATACATTTTGCTTATTACATAACCATAAAATCTGGAACAATGCAAAATTAATTTATATTTCTAATTTCAAAAAATCCTTTTTGCATCCTGATAGAAGTACCCTCTGGGTAGCTGCAATAATTTAAATACATAAATCAGACATATTAAGTTGGCACCTCTACGAGCCAGCCCCTCACACACCCATCACTAATCAATACTTACGTCATAGCTATCCAAAATTGCCCTGGAACCAAACCTCTGATGCTACTTCAACACATATATCTTTTCTATAACTTTGTCTAGGAGACAATTCCTACATGATGGACTAACATGCACCCATCCTTACACAAAACACTTCTCTTTTGCCTAATTGGCCAAATATCCCTCTTCTCTTCCTGATCTCTCCTCATGTACGCCTCACTTTTCCTCACTATCCCTCCAGCATACGAAGGTCTAGAAATCCTCGGGCGGGGGCACGCTACTCCATGGACATGGGTAACGCACTCCAAAACTAGTACGATGGTGATTTGGCACAGTCTAAAAGCAGAGTAACATAACATAACAGAGGCTGATACAATTATAATACACATGCTTAGTATTTATGCATATTAAACAATATCAATAATTGCATACGGTCCCAAGGTATTAAAGCTTCAACAGCTGATCTCACTGCAATAAACTAATTGAAACAAGAATGTCCATTTTTTGCAGGTCTGTGACCCTGCATAGCTAATGGAATATCGTGTTGTTGTTTGCCCTCAATATGCATGTTTATCATCTGTAAGCAATCATTGGTGATTGCTAAAAATGGAGCCCAGATATGTTCGAGGTAATTTGCAGAGTAACATCACATAAGTAAAACTTGTGTCTCTGTTCCAATATTTTACACAATCTTTGGGTTTTGATGGCCCTTTTAGATGTAGGACCTGACATTGATCAAAAGAAGAAGAAAAAACGAAAACCTTCTACTGGGATGGGATGGAAGCTTTCACTCGTATGTGTGGTTGGCACGTTTCACTGAATGCTGTAGGTACATTTCTGCAGAGGATTTTGTTTTTAGGAAAGAATGCCCCCCTGTACCCATGTGATGTGAGATGTTATGTATGACAGCTGATGGCGGAGTCATTTTAAATTGTGGGAAATGATGTAAGTGTATTATGAACTAATGCTACTCAATGGCTCTCTTTGCTTCGCTACATTAGGCCATTGTAATTCGATTGAACTACTGCTTGGAACTTGTGAAGTGCACACATTTCATTACAGTGAAGACACATTTGGACTCCTTATGAACAGGTGAGCCACTTGGAGGAACAGCTACATTGGGTACAGTGTTGGCCATGCCAGGTTACAATTGTTATTCACCTCGCCGGCTAGAGATTCAAAGGCAGGTCTGACCTTTACAATAAGAATACGTTTGAAAATGTCAGGAGTGTAGCTGTGGGGCTTATAACAGCACAACAAATATGCACTTGAGATCATTCTCCCTTTCAGAGCAGGTAATGAGTAAAATGCGTTCTCTAGTTTGAACAGATGCAGAGCTTTCCTGTCACAATATCTTTGGAGTGTTGTTCCATGGCAAGCCGCATCACGTTTACATTGACATAACAGTGTAAATTAATATATTTATTGGAAAAAAAACGGGTATTGTGGGACATCACTTCCACATATAATTCTACGTAGAACGAAAGTATCAATTTGACTCCTTCTTCCCGCACCCACCTTATGTTGCATGTGAATTTTAGGCAGGGAGATAAACACAGGTAGACAGCAATGCATCACCCTTTCTCAACTCTCATGCTGGACTTCCTTTGCATCATGTACTCATGGTGGCCCTGAATGATGCTGTTTCCCATCTTCATCTTGTATCCAGACTTGCAACATTATGTGTTACTACCGACTTCTGCTATTGTATTCGCTCTTCCCTCTTGCTTCTCCACTCTTTTTGACTGCTTACTCTCTGTTCTGTCCTCCCCTCCCCTCTCCCTTTTCCCATCTCCCCCCCTCCTCCCCTTACTTTCTTCTATGCACTTACTCTATCAGAATTGTCCCTGGACCTAGTATGATAGCAACCTCGTCTGTCGCTCCCCCATCCCCTTACTGTTCCCCCCTCCCTCCAGCATTATCTGAAACGTTGTCTGGCCTAGTACGATAGTCACTTGTTTTGTTCCTCCCCTCCCTTTCTGAACCCCTCTCCCTTACCTTTTGTTTTCCTCCGGCTCTACCAGAAATGTCGTCAGGCCTAGTACGGTAGTTGCCTGTCTGTTTCCATTTCCTTCCCACTCTCCCCCTCCCTTCCTTATCTATGTCTTAGCTCTTGCACTATCTGAAATGTCGTCAGGCCGAGTACGATAGTTAATTTCACATCCTTACTGTTCATGGCCTGGAAGAATGTCATTGTGTTTTCCCTTGTTCCCTCCCTTGCCTTGAAGCGCTTTGAAACACATTGTGTATAGGCGCTATATAAACTATAATTTCATTTCATTTCATATGTGTCTCTATTTTAGGGCTGTTTTTGCAAACAGTACAATATATGCTCTAACCTTGCATCGTTGTGCCTTAATAATCAATACATGAGTGTATTGCAGAGTGGTTCCAAAGAGTGGTCTGCTGTGTGGGTGCTGTGAGTCTGCTGTACCTGCTGGGACTTCTGATGCAGCAAGTCTTTTTCCCCTGGGTACTGCAAAGTGGAGCTCGAACAATACAAAACTGTCAAACACGCTTAGCGCGCCATGCGGAGTGGTTGCAGTGAGTGGTCTGCTGTGATCCGCTGGGGACTGGTGGACTGGGGAACTGCCTTGCTGGTTGAACAACCTCAAACTACAGATTGTAGCCTCGAAGCCACAAGCTGTAGGTAAGGCACACTATTTAAATACCTTCTGCATTGCTTCGCTGAGAAGGAGACAGACCTAGTAGTCAGTCTGTGCCGTGGCTCTGACACAAAAAAGTGGAAGCTACATTTTCTATTTTCGAACGCTCAAAAGTGGCCATTTTCAAAACGTTACACTTGTAAAAAAATATTTTTAACTATTTTGACATGCATTGCCCAAATGCCATGAAAAATTCTAAACAAAGCCAAAAGCAGCAATGCCAGGCAAACCAAACCCTATGCACAAACAAGGTTGGGCACAAAGGAGCGTCAGGGTCCAAAGCCTGAGGAGGGGCAAGCGAGGCGTCTCGCGCACCTTGTGCAAACCCGGCTCGCGCAGTAAAATAATGGCCTTTTTTCATATAGAGGTCAACAATACTAATGTTGGCTACAGTGTATCAGTTAACGCGGATAAACAACCCGATATGCAGCCGCTCATCAACCGTTCTATGGTCGATAACATCGACAATAACTCCTTATTGGACTTATGATATTCCTTAGAGGGCATAGTTTAGAAATGCCCGTCAACTTTTGGGATCAAGGAGAGGCACATGAATTCCCTCACTTCGGTGCCTTACAGTTGTCTCTCCCCTTCCAAAAACAATGCCACAGATACATCCGCATAGGATGTCCGTAACACTGAGCCTTTATCCAGAATCAGAGGACGGAAGTGGAGTGGGTCAAACTGATGACTCAAATCACACAATAAACAGTAATGCATCAATTGCAAGTGCAAAAGCAAATTTGGGAGTATTATACTTTACTATCAAGATTCTTCTTACATTGTGCTGTACTATCCATGAAATACAAAAAATACAAGGAGAATCATTGTATCAACTCACTAGGATGCTGTGAGACAAACTGCAGCCAGTCTCTAACGCACATGCACTTGAGCGATCAATTGAGGTTGCACCATTAGTAGTTCCGGTTTTAAAAAGGGAGGGGTGAAAAACCTCATGAAGTGCAGCACCCCATGGTAAACAAAGATGATTCCATCATTTATCAGTCCTGCAAGGAGAGACGACTAAGAGAAGGAAAAACTGTGGAATTATAGTTGAATCTACTAACACTCTCTCGATCCCAAGATCCAATAGTGTTCCCATAAGTTCGACAACTGCACTGTTTCCTTGTCAAAAGTCAAAGAAGACCCGGAAAAGGGAGTCCCGCCATAACAAAAGAACATAGATGCCCTATAGACCCTCATTAACTGGCTGGCGAAATACAAGGATTTGGACTTCATAGAAGAAAATGACTATGATTTTGATCAATCCTCATCCACCTATTCTCAAGATAGCACGAGTGGCACACCTTTAGTGCTAATGCCGGGTGAAGGACAAAAGGATCAAAGGTGATATGTGCAGGTGCCTCCCAGCAAATTCAGCGAAGCTGTGAACCCGTAGAGGGAAAGGTGAATCTTGATTTGAAGGTGTTTACTATTGAACCTATGTCTCACAACTCAACAGAACAAAGTGTAAAACACTCAGAACTTCCACTCCTGCTTCACAAAATTCCACCCATATCTAACAGTTCTCACCTCTAGTTTAGGTTATGTATTAGACAGGGAAGTGCTGCCATCCCCTGATCCTGGATGCTATGATAAATGCCACTGTGGGACAAAGAATATGTCTAAGGTCCTTGAGCCAAAAAGAATGATGCGGAGTGAAGTGGTTGAAAATGGTGTCAGCGGTGTTGATCCTGTGCCGTGCTGTACTCTGTGTATGCTGTCCTGAACCTTTAACCAGGATAAACAGAATTCAAGGTGCATTTGAGGTGCTTATAGGACCTCCCCCACGCAAAGCAGAACAGAGTGGTGGAAAGTGGTGTTGGCGGTATTAGTGGAAGGGGCGGTGGGGGCCTCGGCCTCCCATCGGACTTTATCTTCATATTATCCTGCCGTCTCTTTCTCCAGTGGAAAATATTTCACATCTCGTCAATCCACGCCTACTGGCCGTTACAAGCCCTTAGAAGCAGCATCATTCCATCCATTTCTCCAACTCAAATCGCGTTAAGAAGGGTACCGTGTTTGCCTATTACCTATTCCATAAATTACAGGTGGGAGGCTAAAGACTTGTTGATCTAGCTTTTGGAGGGACTTAACTTTAGGTTTACATCATCTTTTTAGGCAGCCCATCACCTGTATTTGGAGTTTACAGTTAGCCACCTTGCAGTCAGGCACAGAAACGACATATGCCTTTATTTTATTTATTTTGTTATTTTTGATAATGTGGCTAATATCTACCTGAGTTCGGTTTCTAAGCGCGGATCCGGGATTCAAACCTATGTTGCTCTGTGTGGTCTTGCTTCCAAGACCAGCGCATTGCCCCTGTGCTATCCTGTGTTGGGTGTCATGACCCACGTTTGGACTATTATGCTGCAACAATTGGTGCTGTGGGCTTAGGAAATCCAAGAGGATGGAAAAGCCCACATTTGCGCCAGAATCCTGGAGAACCGTGCAGTTTTGCACACAGCAAAATGGTCCCCTGCCCTGCCACCCATCAGTGCTAAGGAATATGGTACTGTTCAAAATCTGTTGTTATTAATGTCAAAAATGGATGCAATACTGGTGCTCACCACTACCAGAAAGCCGGCCTTTTAAAACCACCAGACACTTGTGTAAAACTGAACAAATGAACCAAACCAGGCCAAAGAAAGACTTTTAAGAGGTGGATACAATGTAAAACTATATTCTGAAATGACTTGAAGGAAGTAATTGTCTAATGTATGTATTGAAAATAGCTGGGGATGTCAGCAGCTTAAGTGAATTTGGGTTTAAAGCCACTAAAATCAAAATGTTTAGAATAAATGAGTGACCTACTTTTGAGTGTCACATAGGTTGAAATTGTTTAAATGTCATAGTTTTGAACTTAGAATCAGTGTTCTAGCTGCATGTGTAAAAATTGCAAGTTTGGTTTGAATGTAGAAAACTGGGAACCAAAGTGACATTTGGCTGAAGCCTGGCTTGAAGAGAGTGAATTCTGCCCGGCAACTACCCCCGACAGGAGTTGAAACTTGCTCAGCAGCTGTGTTCCCAGGCCTGGCTGTATTCTGTTGCCCCTGCCAAAAGGAGATGACACCTCTCTGATTGAATTAGGGGAGTGGCACCTGGGGACTGCAGGAAACTAAACAATGAGCCTTCCGTGGCCCAGGCAAATGTTAAATTAGGGGGGTCGTAAATGGCTTCCTCTTGGAAGGAAACAGGGAGGGGCGCTGCATCTGTGAGAAAAATGAGCTTGGGGGAAGTGGACAAACCAGAAATTCCACCATGTGCTTTGGAAAACCACACCCCTTTGGGGCCAGAGCATAATTTTAAAAAGATGGATAATTCATGGTGCGGACTTGTAAAAATTATATAAATAATATCATCATTCTTGTGATTTTTCTGTGCACATTTTAAGAGGTGTCAGGACTCTGTGGTATGTTCTGGGGAGTAGTAGTGGAAAATAAGGTTGTTACTCCAAATGTATGCATGTTAAAAATCTGACACCTTATCATCTGATACCCATATTCCTTGTGCATGTTTGTGTAAAATCTGGAAAAGTTTAGAGATCGTTATCTGGATGAAAAGGGCAGAATTCTGTCAAAAGTTGACACAACATCTTACAAAGACAGGGATCGGATGGTTTGGTGCTACAGAAAATATGTTAACTGGACAGATAATATTAGAAAAATGGTACATAGATAAATGGGTATTTGGATCAGAAATAGATTTGTGTGCAATTTGACAAGGGGAGGATCCTCTGACCATAAACCTACCTCATCACTCTGACTCATTGTTCCCTTCTCAAATCAGGTCAAAAAGAAATCCTTGACCTATCAAATCGTGAGTGGGTTGGGCAAAGAAAGTTAGCATCCACACCCATTTTCAAAAGCCATAAAAAGAGCCACTGGAACCCAGGCAGGGACATTCACTTTCCACTTTCTTGCGGGACGCTTTGCCGGGAGACTCCAGACTTCAAATCCATCAATCTCCAGAGACCAGAGATCCAGAGAGACCAGAGATCCAGAGAGACCAGAACTGTGCAGTGCTGAGAGCTGACCCAGATCGCTGTGCACAGAACCAGTACCAAGTGGCAAGAGAACCGCAGCCAATCCTGACCCGATCCGTGACAAATTCGCATTCCTGTCCAAAATATAGTGTGAGTACTCAGCCAGAACCGTGCAAAACCAGTCTCTTAGTTTAAAATAATCAAATTCAAACTATTTTAACCTATTGAGAAAAGCATCATAGAAATCGTGTTGCTTCTGTGACTTTAAAGCTGCAAAACTGTCATCTGTCATTCTGAAACTTTAAAATTTCATTTCTGAAAATCTACCGCCACAAAATCGTCCGTATCTCTTGAACCGTTTGTGATAGAAGCGAGATTTAACTTTTCGTAATTGTGCTCGATGAAGGCGACTAAATTGCTGCGATTTGACATTTTGCTTCATTCCAGCCACGTGTAAAAACATTTGTCTTTTGCTTCCATTACGGAATTCCGTTTTCAACCTGGTAACCATCCCTGAATCATTGATAGGGCTGGCCTGAACTCATTTAAAGTAACTCTCACTCACCCTGAACCTCTAGAGGGAATTAAAATCATTTTTAGCATATTTTTCCCTTCTTTGCATACCACCTTTAAAGTACTTTGCCTGTGTTTAAAATCATCCCTGTTTCTCTAAGCTTGCTAGGGGGGAACTGAATTCGTATTGTACTGTGATTGTATTCCTGAAGACTGTGTGTGTTACTTCCATCTCCTTACATTGCATAGGGGAGGAGTGAATTGTCAGAGAAAAAGTGATTCTATTATCTTTTGCTGAAATCATATCAAGTTTATCCCTGTGTTGCTTCTTTTCCACCTTGCATTTCCTTGTACCATATAAAGCATTCTAAGCTACCTTATCCTCTATACTACTCCTAAGTAATTAAACCAGTGTGCTAGTATAACATCATCCATTGTTGATCACTGTCATATGCCTAAGTGTGATATCAAATATTAATTTATTATAAAAGTGTGATATATATCTATTGTTTAATTTTTCAAATAAACCTTTTAAATTTGCAAAACAAACCTACTTCTTGGCGCAGTGGGGTCAGGGGGATTCTAAGAGAGGGGCGTTATATAAGGGTTTATCATCCAGAATATAACGCGTCATAAAAATATATAAATAAGGGCTTCCCTCAAGCAATCCCAGACAAGGCACTGACCTAGTGGGAATGGTTGATTGGAGTCTTTAACACCTGCGTTCACTCGCTATGCACACTTTGATCTATGACACTAAAGGAGGAATTTCTCTGGTGACAGTGTTTAACTGGGGGCGGCCAAAAGTGAACGTATAATACACTGGGACCCAGACCAGGTATTGCACAGACTGCAGGCAAAGGCCTATGATCTACACGAGAGGTTGTGAGCCACCCCTATCATTTGGATACTGAACTAAAAAATTGAACGACTACAATTTCTATTTTTATCTGGTAACTGGTAATTGAACGAGGACTTCTCCCAGGTAAAAGTCTTGGGGCTTCTTCGCTTAGATTTGTGTGCACAGACTGCGGGCTGAGGACTTTGATCTGCACAAGGAACACAGAGAGTAATTCTTGATCATGTCCCGACAGGAGCTGAGAAGTCAGTCAAGTGTGGATGGAGTGGAAGGGGTAGTGAACTTTGCCTAACAATGGACTCTAGGGGATTGGAAAACCTTGCACGGACAAAGAAGGGGGCGACACAGCCGCAGGAAGACCAGGAAGATCACCAGGTTGAACAACTGCTGAATCACTGAGAGTTAACCTGGAGGAAATCCAGGGAGCAACGTTACCAATAAAAACCTTTTTTTAAAGTTGCTGAGACTGGGCCTCCCCTATTCAATTTACAATCAGGGAAACAGTTCAAACAAGATCGTGAATCATTGAGGGTGGGCAAGCAGAGATCTATGTTGGGTGGTCCAGGAAGTGGAATGTAAAAGGGCCCCTGGACTCGTGCCTCTCAGGGGGGCTCAGCATTGATTACATCATTCTTCCCCAGGAACTTCAGCAGTGCCGGCACGAGTGGTAAATATCTGGGGTGGACGCCATCAGTAATCAGTCTGCTTTGACCAGGGCAGATGGTGGGGCAAGATAGGAGTGAGAAAGAAAATGATGAAGGGCCATCCCACCCCCAGAATATGGAGACAGTGGAGACCCTCATTATGAATGACCTAAGTCTAATTGAACACGTAGATTCAATACTCTGCAAAACAAAGCAACTGATGCCCCAAGATATCAATGGGGAAGACAAGGATCTCCTGGGACCCCCTTTTGTATCTGAAACAGGAGCAGGTGGGTGTATTGACTCTTCTAGTTCGACAATGAAGGATGCAATTATGAATGCACCTAAGGAAATTGGAAAGTATTTACAGAGTCATAAAATCCATATGGGGAACATTGTATCTATTCTGGGCTCTCCGACTGATCTGATGAAAATCATTGATAAGGAGTTGCCTGGGGGCTTATAAGGAAATAGCCTGCACATTCCGCCGCCCCAAGCACGACTACACTTGGATGAGTCAGGCGAATCAGATTTACATCACCCACTAAGAGAAGTGGATGAAAGAATACGACTGACTCACCCGACAGTTTCGGCTTGAATGTAGTGCTCAGTTTGTTTGTGACACTGTATAATAACATTTGGTCCAAAGTAACAGCTTATACTATGATATTATCAGACATTAACTTTAAAGTGGGAGAACTGGGGCGGGAGGACGTCTTGCTCAAGCTGAGAATGTAAGAAATGGTCAGAGATTGGCAAATGATTTAATAAGAAGTGAGAGCCTAAGGGGACAAGAGAATATATCTAACCATAGTGCTATGATTATAGAGGATACATCTATTGCATACTCAGCAGTGAAACATGCAGGAATGACTATTCCAATTACAAATGGGGATCTGATTGTCTTCAAAGAAGTACAAAAGGGTAAGAGCATTGGTCAAGAATTGGAAGGTGAAATGGGGAGTGGAGAGGGGTGGAAAACAACATGTAATCTGGCTAAAAACAATCAGCAGATGAAAACAAAAAATAAGAAAGCTCAGAGAAAAATACGAATACGAATCCCACACAGGGGGATCGCGATTTTTGGGTTGGGACAGACACTGGGTTGGGAAAATTATATGTGCCAAAATACCCTGAGGTAGATAGCAAGGTTGAATGGGTTACAACAGTTGAGGATTCATGGTAGGAAATTTGAAGAAGCCCCAGAGGGTTCTCGCCAGAGGAATCAAGAAGGTGAGCCGTGGCAGGAAACTAGCTGTATCTTGAAGGATGCAAGGAATGCAGATGGGGGGAGCAGAGGTATTGGGATGGAAAGATGGATATCCCCAGAATGGGGCGCGGGGGATACACAAACTGAGATAAAGTATGGCAGCAGGAAAACCTATAAGGCAGAATTGAAGAGTCAATGGGGTGCCAATCTGAATATCTGCATTAACAGAACCAATATCTTAACAATATTTGCTGAAATCCCAGCACTAAGTCTATTGTCCTCCTTCGATTAGAGTTCCCCAATCAAGAAGTGATAGACTATTGTAATCTGTACTTTGGATCACGACTGGTGTTAGACACACTTTTAGCAGAAAGTGTGAAACTTAAAACTATGGGATGCTATAACGCAGACTGAAAACACTGTAGTGACAGGGAAGTGACTGGGGCGACAAATTACCTAAATGACCTAAAAATGATTCTTGATCATCGAGGGTGACATTCCAATTGGGTGGTAAGTGATAATGACATGAAGGAAATGAAGAGAGGGGGTGGGAGGGGATCACATCCTCCCTATGGACAAAGAATGTGAGATAATGATCACTGTAATGTGGAAGATTTTACGGGAACCCCCTTGAGGGATAAGGAACTTCTTAAAAGTAAGTTTGAGCAAGAAACTCCAAAGCTTATATCTTGGAACTCCAGGGGTAATGGGCAGTTGCAAACTAATGTGGATCTGGTTGAAATATTGATGGAGGAAGTCTTAATTCTCCTACAAGAAACTTGGTTATGGGAGGCCCCCACATTGGACGGCTACGAGGTAATTTTCTAGCCGGCAAAGTCTAGTAACAGAGGGCACCCATCAGGAGGATTGCTAGTTGCAGTTCCATCTTCAGTGGCCTTGACAAGCGGGATACACTTGTACTACCATTTGGTGCAATGGCCATTGCCTTGCCTAGTGCAGCTCTAAAAAGCAACCTACTTGTGATAAATGTTTACTGGTATTGTGGGATAGGCAACTTGGAGGATTTCTTGATCCAAATCTCGGATTGCATCACGCAGTGACAGGAGAGAAATGGGGGAGGTAATGTTATAGTCACAGGTGATATGATCGCATTTGCCTAGCAATCCTAAATGATTGGATCAATGGGGATAGTAATGACCTCAAATGAATTGCTGGAAGAATTGCCCAAGAATCGTTGGGGATGTTGGGGATGTTGAAAGCTGTAGGTCTGGTGGTGCTGAATGACTCATTTGATGGTGGAAAGAAAGGAATGTATACATGGCATAGGGGGACCCTAACCTCTACCATTGACTATATTAGCACACAAATTGATTTTTTGGAGAAATACATGGAATTTAAAATTGTTGAGAGTATATTTAGTGACCACTGCATACTAAGGGCAGAATTCGATGTAAGAATGGGAGCTAAAAGAATAGGGGATATAAGGGACTTAATCTCAAACGCCAAAGGCACCTGCAGTGGAAAATGAAACAGTACAGAGGCCTTTGACGTACTCCTGAATACATTCTAACAAGGGGCACTACATAATGGGGGAAAGGGAACTAGGCAGTCTAAGAGCACCCCAAAACATGTCTTTGATGAGGATTTGGCGCAGGCAAAAAGGAGGTTGAGAAGGGAGTTGAGAACAACTAGAGAGGGGCACCTCCGGGTGGATGTATTCTCTAAAACCGTTAAAAGAATAAAACAAACATGCAGACATTGCTGTAAGAGTAGCACAGCAATTATGCTGCAGAGGGATCCAGGATCAATGCTAGGTGTTTTGGTCAGAAAAGATGCTAGAGCCTTCTGGCAATTAGTAAACTCGGGAGACGTGGGGCACCCTCAGTGCCAGAGCAGAAATGGGTGGCTTTCTTTTGGGAGCAGGGAGGAAATATAGGGGGGTCTCAGGCAGTAGGTGTTGAAGGATGGGTGGATGAGAGATCACTCCCAATGGAGATGGAGGAGTTCATGCCATTGATAAGAGCATGTAGTAACTCTCGAGCAGCAGGTCCAAATGGCCTGTCTATTGCCCTTTTCAAGGCCAAAACAAAAATCTAGGGGAAGATCTTGACGATCAGATTTAGAGGCATTGTAAGATCAGAGGTGTTCCCACATTCATGGGAACTGGCCAATGTTGTGCTCATTTACAAGGGATAAGACGTGATCCAAAGAACTACAGACCAATCTCACTGATTGATGCAGACTGAAAATTGTCTTCGTCTGTACTCTTGGACCACTTCAATGAATGGGTTAGGGACTCAAAAATGCTTTCAATGCTGCAAACGGGCTATAGAAAGAGTTACACAGCATCTCTGAATGTAGTAATGTTACGGATTTTCCAGCGGTATGGGTGGGCATTAAAGGAAGGGTCGATCTTTGTTGCCTCCATAGACCTATCAAATACATTTGATTGGGTTGATTGAAAGATACTATGGCATAAGCTGCATGAATGGGGTCTTCCCGATGACGTATTGACTATCATGATGAAACTGTACTGTAATTCAGCAATCAAAATAGGATTAAATAAAGAAGGTGACTTATCCTGGCGTATTGAAGTAAAAATGGGTATACGACAGGGATGCATTTTAGCCCTGTGCTTCTTCAATGACGTATGGGAATATCTGGGTAAGTGCGGTTTCGTGTCCCCAAAAATAGGCAATCTAAGAGTACCAGGTTTATCTTGCGTGGATGACTTTCTGCTATTCAATGTCACAAAGAAGGCTTTGCAACGACTTTTGAAGGGTTTCTCTGAGTATGCTTCTAAAACTGGGCTAAAGATCAACCCTGCAAAGACTAGGATTTTGACTTCTCAAGATGAAGGAAAGGGGAGAATATGTCATGGTCCCTAAGGGAAGGGGAAAATTGGATGCTCTGTACAGATGTCTTATTTGGGCTTGGACATTTTTGGATGTCCATCTAGTGGAAAAATCTGGATGGGGTGAAAACAAAGGCTGAAACATTGGCAATACAACTAACAAAGTTGGATGGCACATTTGGTAGGTACTCAATCAAGCCGGCAGTCCAGTTTTATGAGGGGAAAATTGCCCCTAAATTGCCAGTTTGGGGCCACCCTTATTGAAGGCTTGGAGTTCCTGGAAGCACTGATTTGGAGGCACTGTTTGAAATTGCCCAATGCAATCCTGATACGAGCAATTTGGGTTGAACTTGGGCTGATATCACTCAAGGCTTGAGTCTGCTGGAAAAAATTGTCACTGCTAGCAAAAATTGATGACCATATTGAAGGCACGCTCTATGAACAACTCAAACTAATCTAGTAATAATGAGGTCATTGGGTAAAAAGGAGGACGTTCTATGTGTATTGGAAAAGGAATGTAAGAATATGTTGGGGAAGCAGGGTTTGGATATAGATCTGCTTCTAATCAATATGGGAAAAGACAAAAAATCCCTCTTTGACAAATATTGGTGTGACACTCTGGAATGTTTCCATGCTTACCCTTCCTTGAGTCATCTATCAATGGAGCATAAATCCAGAGGAATCATATTGCATATTATGCTTCAAGTCCCAAATAAATATATGTATAATCAACTCCTTAAGCTTAAGGTGGAATATATTAGGTTCCAAGGAAGTTCTCCTGAGGTTGGACATGTTGGGTGAGAATGGTGGAAAATGTAGGTTCTGTTGAATTGATGGGGTGGTTAAAACATGAAGATATGTGGTCCTGGATTGTTTGGCCTTGGCAGAAGTAAGCAAGACACATATGAGTAAATTCTGCAGTAAATGGATGACGTTGCCGATTGTTCAAGTATGGCAATGATACATCTGTATCAATAGCACAAAAGACAGACTTGAAATTGCAGCCTTTCTTAAATCCTTGGAGCTAACAAAGGGGAACTTTCCTTGAAATATGCTCAGATGAGGGGTGTTAAGGAAAATTGTAGAAGGCAAATGAAAAGTTTAAGAGCATAAATTGGATGTTTAATTATTATTTTAAGATTGTGGTTGTTGTAATATTTTGATATTTATTGGTCTTGTTTTTATTCTTTTGTAAAAAACTGTATTGAGTTTTTATTGTGTTTTTTGTATGACATTATAAAGACTTTTTAAAACCAAAACAATAAATGAAATAAAAAAGAACAATGTCTCATTGAGAAATCTGAGGGTGTTTCACAACCTAGTCCCCGGGGGACCTGTACTCAGGTGGCCAGGGAAAGGCCATTGCTTTTGGATCCCGACCCTGTGGGTGGACAAGCGAGGGAGGATCACCTGGGTAGAGGGTCCTCACGGAGTGGGGAGAAGCTCCTGATGTTGAGACATGGTATGTCCCTTTTTCCACAACCCATTTAACCCCTATCCCTACCTATTTTATGGAAACTACAGATCCCATAATTCCTCCCCACTTCACATTGACAACACTACTGAGCCGAGGTAGATAAGGAATGAGGCCAGGAAGAGTACCTCTAGTGACTTGCAATGGCTATGTCCCTTTAATGAGACAAGGCAGAGTCATGCACGTAATCCTAACTACACACACCTGCCACGTCTTAATACTCCCTGTCAGGATAAAAGGGGCGCACACAGGCACACAGGGAGCCAGGCTGGGTACGAGAAAGAGCAGCTCTTCCAGGACTGGTGCAAACCAGGCTATTGAAATTGGAAGGCCAAAGGGCTGATCAGTAGTTGCGGAGAACGAGAGAGAGCCAGCGGAGATTTCCAGACTTTCGCTCCAAGACGGAAACCGAGTGAGCAGAAAGGAGATACCTTCAAAGTACTTTGAGGCAGCTCGCTAACCTCCAGGATGAACGACGGAGTTAGCGAGGAGCAGAGGAGGCATTGGCAATGCCTTGACTGCTACATGGAAGGCATTAAAGAAAGAAACCCAATTAACACGAGGGTGAGTTTTAGAAGGCAGCAAAAGCCTGGTTTGTGGTTAAAAGCAAAGGTGACTGTAACAAGAGTTGAAGGTTGCCCGTGTGCCGGTAAAATGTGTAATGGAAAGGACAATTGCTGAATTGTGATGAAAGTGTACAAAGTAACAGAGTAGTCCTGCAAGGTGGAATCACACATTCGAAAGTCTCTGTGAAATGTTTGAAGTTGTGATAAAGTGGGAAACAAAGGCAAGAAAGTAACCTTGATCTCGAACGAGAGTTGATTGAGTTCAAAGAACAGTATTTGAACTTTGAAGGATGCCAAGAGGGCAATGTAATGTAAAGAGAGTAAGCTGAATATGCCAAGAGGGCAAAGTATATGAACTTTCAAAGATGCCAAAAGGGCAATTTAAAGAGTATATGAACTTTGAAAGATGCACAGAGGGCAAAGTAAAGACAATTAGAAACTACAAGTACCAAGAAGCATTGGTGTTTAAAGGTGATGAAGATTGTTGATTGATAAATGGTTTAAAGAGAGGTTGAAGTGGTCATGCAGAGATCTACGTAAAATACTTGCAGTTTCAAAAGTCTTTAACTGTGAAAAGTTGGATAAATCAAAACATGGGGAAGGGAACCCCCACAAAGAGAAAAGAGGGTTTGGGCACGGCGGAGGGAGACCCATGTGAGACATAAAATATCAAACATATGTGAAGGAAAGACAGGCTTGATTCCAGCAGAGGGAAACCTGTACTGAACTATGGTAAAGTGAAAGTTAAAAGAAAGACAGGCTCGAGCCCGGAGGAGGAAAGACTGTGCTGAATTGTGGTAAAGTGAAAGTTAAATGTGAAAAGATAAACAGGCTCAAGCCCTGCGGAGGGAAGCATGTGCTGAACTGAGACAAAGTGAAAGTTAAGTGTGAGAGAAAGACAGGACCGAGTCCGGCGAAGGGGAGACTGTGTTGAATTGCGGTAAAGTAAAAGTGAAGAGTAGAACTGTGCATTTGTGGAAAGGCGAATGAAGCCTAAATAACTTATTGAAGCCCGATCCTGAACTGTTGAATTGTACCAGTAAGCCAAAGTGTACAAGACTGATAGAACTGTGTCACCCACCTATACTTACAAGAAACCATGTGTTTCTGAACGTGGGGAAGGGAGTTGTTACCTAAGCCATTCTGACATTTCTATTAAGACACTCTTTTTCCTTTTCATATCCCGTTTGCACATTTGTCATTTGAGAAGGAGGGCAAGGTTAGTTTTTTTTTATTATTACAGGCCTTTTTATTTTGACTAGGCGGACTTGGACGTGTTTGTTAGTTGTTTAATGGTCGAGACTACTCCTATTCTAGATTTAGGGCCAGTTAGGAATTCATCCAACATTACCAAAATCAAAATAAAGGTTTTTGAAACTTGCATCTTTTGTGCCTTTGTCTGCTGGAGATGCTATGCCTTCCTTACACTCCGCAGACAGTAGGAGAAAACGCCAGGGGATGGGAATGGCTGAAAAGCTTTATAACGTTCAAGGAGTAGAAACAAAATGAACTCTGTCTTTGGCCTGTTGGAATACATGTGGCTTTGCTCACATACTTTCTGAAAATGGTTCCTTTAATATTCTTCTGAAGAACAACGTCATCATGCTACTAGAAACCTGGTTGGTTTCTCCCATTTATATTGATCGGTTTCAACTCTATAAAGTACTCACATAAAAGGGCCCCTGCGGATCCCATGCAGAGCTGTAGCCCTACAGTCCCCCTACCAGCACTTGTCACCTGATGTCTGCACTTACCTTTGCACTTGCCACCAGCGGGCCATATTTTTTATTTATTGTTTTATTTATTCTATGTATCTCATGTACTGCACTGTCCCCGCCCTCTTCCCCCTGCACATTTCCCTTTTCCCCTTCCCATGCACTTGCGGGACCTGAAAGACACCTGGACTAGTAAGATGATTGTCTCAGTCTTCCCTCTGCTCCCCCTCCCTTGCCTCATTGCGCCTTGAAACACTTGTGTAGGCGCATTATAAATGCCATATCATATCATATAATGTATCATATAATGTATTTAGTAACATCGTCTTGACATTAAAGAATGTAAATAAGTGGGGGAAACAGTGGGTTTCGTGCCTGAAAGAGTGGGATTTGACCCTGATGAATGGGCGAGTGAAAGGGGATTGTCCGGAGCCAGCAACATGGTCAAATGGATGAAGCTGGGCTATGCTAGATTATTTATTTGGAAGCAACACTCTACTAGAAAAATTCCTGTAGATGAATGTTGCAAAAATTAGACTGGGGCAAGACAGCGAAAAATGGCTATCGCAACTGGCCAAGACGATGGAAACTGTCCATTAGAATCGTAAACTGCAGCAGATGTTGAATACTCTCTCCATTAGTTAACATTTGTCTGGTGCCAGGAGTATGAAATCGGAGGGCATTGGTAAACCCATCAGAGAGGAGGAGTGGGTCAGGCATCTGGAGAAGACCTTCATAGTGCCCTATTCACTCCCGTAGATAAAAAAAAAAAAACATCAGTTCGCTGGCCTCTGAGGTTAACCCAGGAGCTGATTGTACTAGCCATTGAAAAACTGAAGTGTTCCAAAGCCCCGGGAACGACCAAACAGCTTAGCAAATGCCATGTTAAAAAAGACCCGATAGGGTGGGCAAAGAACCTCTGGTTGCTATTTGAAAGGGTCTGCAATGAACACAGTATTCCAACCCAACATCGTGCCATCAGCCTATACTGCCACCTGTCTATAAGAAAGGTGACAGGAGTGTACCAGACAACTATAGGCTGCTGTCCATGCTGATTGTTACTGGAAAGCCTTGCTTATCTTTCATATTTTGAGAACTGCAAGCTTGGGTGGAAGCCAATGACATTTTGTATTCCTTCCAGACAGGATTTTGGCCTGGGTCTTCTACCGTACACAACATCCAGCTTCTCGATAGGTTGATAAGTGGGTCAAAGGGAAATTACACACCCTTAGTATATGTCACCTACGTCGTCCTTCGATCCCCGTTTGATCATGTCGATTGAACTATATTGTGGGAGAAATGCGCAGCGTTGCGATGTCCTCTCTGGCTGCTATTTGCAATCCAGCTCCTCCACTTTGACACCAAAGCATGAGTTTGCCTAGATAATGCGGGGCGTATGTCTTCCCAGAGATCTGTAAACAGGGGAGTCAAGCAAGGGTGTGTGCTGGCTGCCCTGTTGTTCAATCTATATCTGGTTGACCTGCCATCAGGGCTGATAGCTAAGGCATTTTGCCCCCCTAAAGTGGGTACGTACAGGGCCTCTTGCATGCTATATGCTGACGAACTTGTGCTGCTAGACCACACAAACAGGGGTATGACAAACATACTGAACGAGCAAGCACTGTTTACTGAAGAAAACAAACTGGAAGTGAACTAGAATAAAATAAAGTGTGTGCTTGTGAGGAGCAGGAAGATACACAGATCAGCAAGGAATGTATCACTGGGATGTATCCAGTATGTGAGAAGTGATAGGTACCTGGGCCTGGAAATGGGTACAGTGGCAGACTATTACCACATAAAGGAGGCCAAAAATAGAAAGGCCTGTGAACTTTCCCATCTTGTTGCCAGGTTCGCTAGCAGACGGCAGGATACACCATGCAGGGCATTTTGATTCTCTATAGGCAGTGTTTTTGTTTTATGGTGCTGTATGGTCTAGAGTCTCTGACTATGGGTGAGGTATCCTGACTGGATGAGTGGAAGGCTTCTTCTGGCGTACCATTTTAAAATGACATGCCTCCAGGCCAACGGAATATCTTAGTTTAGAGGGTAGAAGTAAATATTAAACCTAAGTCCTCCCCGATACATCTGCTGTTGAGGTCTATGGGCGAAAGTGAGGGCAATGAGTATAGATGGGGCAGGAAATTTGAAGATCTATACCTCGACTTCTTTAAGAGTATTAGCTTGATTCCACGTTTTGGCAATGATAGTAACTGTGATGAGTGCAAAAAATCCTTCCAACCGAAGACTGACCTTTAGGAGCGGAAATAAAAACTTCACCCATATAGCTAAATGGCAGAATGATATTCAACCAGCAAACGTGACTCATAGTTACCAGAACATCCAGCATTACCTCCTCCAAGCCCAGCAATACTAAATTTGGTGTTGCTCTTGCGTACTAACCAACTTCCGCTTCCTACTATCCGAGGTGCCCAACTAAAACTACCAACGCAATTGAGATACTGCCAAATATGTTAAACCCCAGAGATACCTGAGACAGGAAGGCATGTGTTTACTGAGTGCAGGTTACGATCAGTATATATGTGTGTATTTGACAAGTAAGTGTGTACACAACTACGAAGCTATTGAAACTGCAGACTGGAATTACTGCTTAAACTCAGGGTCGGCCTCTATGCACATTGCACTTTCCAAATCTGGACAGGCATAGAAAATATTTAAAGACCAGTACCTTTTAATTCAAATTTATAGAAAATAATAGGAACACTAGTGGTGTGTGGAATGCTCTGCAAGGAGGTTATTGCAAGAGTTAGCAGCATAAACACTGCATTTCGGTCTTGGTGTGTTATGTATTGTATTATTGTGCTGTATCGCTGTATTTCTTTATTTTGAGGCTTTACTGTCTTCATTTTGCATGGCTTTTAACACTGCATCAACATGGTTGCACATGGCACTGTGACATTGGACATTATTAGATTTTTTTTTTAATTTTAGAAATGTATCAGAAGCTGTTCTGTAATTCATTTTTAGTGGATTTGGGGCACTTAGCGATGAAATGGCGAAAGGGTGAATATGAAATGAACAAGGAAAAGGTCATTGATACGCCAAGGAAATTAATAACAGTATTAACAGAATGGAACAAACACATTGATGCTATTATACCTTAAATGTTTTATGAAATTGTGTACTGTATTATATGTCTAAGGACCTGATTCACGGAGCGTAGAGTGTTTTGCTATGGGATTGCACCATTATAATATGCTTCCGTGAATCAGGCCCTAAATGTTTGAACTAAATACCAATAATAAATAAATAAATAAAAGAATACGGTATAAGGATTTCTGTGAATTCTGAAATAAAAATGTGGTTGCAAAACAGTTAATTTCCACCTCTTGAGTGTGGGGTGGGATTGTTGGATTTAAGATCAATTACACTAGGGTTATTCTCATCCATTCAAGAATCTTAAATAGGCAATTGTGCAAATCTTCTTTTAGGTGAGTTTTGAATTTTTCCTCAATGGGTGTCATCCAGTTTAACATCTGGCCTGATTCAATTGCATATAGCACTGGAATCCTGATTGCACCCTCGGGGCTTCTATGGGGAACATATAGTAAATTGCCTGTTAAAGAATGCACTACATCTTAGGCCTCCACGATAAACATCTGCATGGTCTTGGAGTCCATAGACTAGATGCTCAATTATTAACTTTTTTGTTGGGGTGGAGTTCGCACCTAACCTACATGGATCTACTATTTTGCCCAATGAATTCCAAATGGATGAAGGCAAACTCCCCATGTTTGCAATTGACCGGAATTGACCAAAACTTTGCCACTGCCAATCACCGGCATCGGATTTTCATCAAAGGGTGACATGGGAGATGAGAGTCAAACAGATATTCATTGACTTTTGTTTAGAATGCAACAATTCCCTGCTGATTTATACCTCTTTACCAAACACCATGTGCGTCATTCCAATGTCAGCAGTCTGGAAATAAGGGTGCCGGTAGCAACGTACCGGCACCATTTCTGGACCGCTGTACTACGAGAATGCTGGTAGGGGCACGGATCCCCTGGCAGACCTGACCTGCCTAGAAATCAGGCCCACCACCGCCATGTTTCTCAATGAAGCACCAGCCCTGTTAGGGACGTGGCTGGTGATTCAGTGTCCCCATTCCCATGGACTCCATGGGAATGGAGATTTACTGTTCCGATGCCACTTGTGATATCCTGGTGGCACTGGGACATCAGGTGGCGGAATCCGTGTTACAGGTTGGCGTCAACCACCGGAGCACTAGCAGGTTACCGCCAACCTCGTAATAGGGCCCTATGACTTGCAACATCATACAGTTAATTTTAAAAAACAGTGTTGGTGCAACAGACATCAAAATGGGACAGTAAGTATTGCAAGTGATCTGTAGTAAAATCAAAGCGCATGGCATAAGCTTCACATGACACATGACATGATGTGTACCATTAATTAGGTAAAAAAATCTTAAATCCAGAATGATACGTGTGAAGTCCAAAATATAGTAGGCAAAAATCAAAGATGTGTCACAGTGTCCCTCCTGTACTCCCTTTAACCAGTGCATTTTATTGGAGCTCTGCATCCCAAAATTGCTTCAAATCAACCTTAAATTCGGGTTAACACCTTCCTATTTGCACATCTGTTTTCTTGTTCAGTCTCCCACATTCAGTTCCTATTCTGCTAAATCACACCCTAAAACACCTACAGTAAATAGACTTACTAAGCAATATATACTCCTTGAATGGATACTTACAAAGTGGCTTATACATTAAGATCCTGATGACTGAAAATGTTTTTATCCAGATGAACTGTAGTATTTCTTCAAGACAAATACAGCTCAATACACTGGAGCTCCTTATAGGTCTGCCGGTCTGGAAAATAAGTGCTGGTAATAAAGTATACTGGCACTTTTCCAGACCAGTGAACTACAAGTCTGCAAAGGGGTTGCCTGATTCACCTCCAGCTGAAAGCTGAATCAGGCACCACCATCGTCAGAAAACAGTCAGTACTCTCACTTGCTTCACAAGCATCTCTGTACTTGCTCCAACAGTCTCTGACATAAACTGTGGTTAAATACTGGCAGTGTTTTCACCCCTGCTTGCACTCTTCTAGAGTTCAATGCTCCTGAATATAAAAAAGCAAATCTTCATCTTTTTATGTATGTGTCTTCAAAAAAGACCAGCTACTCTTATATTCTGTTTCGGTCATGATACCTATCCCAGGGCAGCTGGACCAAGCCCATCCACCCCGGAAGCAGGCATCCGGACATTTGTTTAAACCTCAGAAGCCCCGGCTAGGGGCTATCTGGGTTCAGTCCTGGCGCCTTAGGCGCCAGGCTCATAGAAGAAATCAGTCCTGGCGCCTAAGGCGCCAGGCTCATAATTATCACTTAACTCAGGCAGACCATGTGTCAGGAATTGGAGGCTGTGGAAGCGCTGGAAGCTTTGATCACGCTCCAGTCCTCACCCAAGATGGCCGCCGTACCTTTATAGGCAGGCTCCTCCCACAAGCCGACGCGTTGTATCTGTTTACCAGCGCTCGGTTCGTGTGGAGATTCTCTCGTGAAATTCATCCGTTCCGGCTTCCTACTTTCGCCTATTGTTTGATTCCTTACTGTACTCTTCAGCCCTTCTTGTGTTAGCCTTGTACTTCCGTTGTTTTTTGCCTTCTCCTTTGCCTGAATTCTACTGCACTGTACGCGGTATCGGCTTGCTCTGGGCCGTGCCGTGCTTACCTTTCTCTTTGCCTTCATAATGCTTATTTCTGTTGGTAATTCTTTTGAGCACTATTGGTCTTTTCATTTCTTTTAGGTACCGGGGGGTATAATTACAACCGGCACAGTCACTCTGTTTTAGCGAGTGATGCCTTGCTCACTAAGACCTTAAGGAGCATTTCTTAACTGGTGAGTGGGTTTCTTTCACGGTACTTCTTCCTTTCTTCCAAACTGTTCGCCTTCGCGGTCTGCTCTGAATGGGTTCTTTCTATTCTTTACCTACTTACCCTTTCTAGTACTTTTCTCTGTTATTCTGTTTAGTCTGAACCTCTGGCTCTAGTAGCTTTCTTGTTTTCTCCTGTTCACATATTCCACATCTCCTGGATACACTGAGCATTCATCAGAGGTGGAGTTTGTTCTCAAGTCTAACGGACTTCCTTGCCTGCTGCAAATGGAACTTTCATAACGGGAAGAGAGGAGTTCTAATTGCTGCCCAGCAGAACCCAATTGGGAACAGGGTTTTTTCTGCCTTAGTGCTTTTTCCCTGAACCTAGGACTGGCCCCCTGGGGATCCCCGCGGTCAGGGAATATCTCTGCCAAGGTGGCCTCCGGAGGGGACAGACCCTATCTGTACGATAAAAAGGCCCGAGCACCAAAGGCCAAGACTCCCACAAGGAGGAGGGATCAGAAGAGATCAGAGGCTACTCTTACAGAACCCATACCGGAAGAAACAGGTGAGGAGTTGGGGGAGGAAGCCTCGGTATCTGACAGCATACAACGCCCAAGATCCTTCATGGCGTCACTCGAGCAGTATCAGGAGTTGGTGGCTGCTCTGCAGAACCTTACTATGGAGGTGCAGGCTCTGCGAACAGAGAACGTAGCCCTCCGACAGCAAGTGGTGTTACATCGGGATGATCGCGGGGACCTGCCTACTATGCCCCTTTCCTTTGGCAAATACAATGGACATCCAGGAGACCTGAAGGAATTCCTTGACGCTTGCAGGGTGTATTTCGCCTTCCGACCTCACGCCTTTGAGACAGCCAGATCAAAGGTTGGGTTCATTATAGCCAATCTTACCGGAAACGCTCTTTCATGGGCTACACCCATTGTTACCCGAAACGATCCCCTTCTGAGTGATTATGACCGTTTTACGGAACTTTTCAGTGAAAGGTTTGATAGGCCAGAAGTATTCTATTCATCCTTGGAAGCAATCCTAGACATCAAACAAGGAAATACAGACGTTCAAACTTATCTAACTCGCTTCCAGAGGCTAGCAGCCAAGGCAGATTGGCCTGATTCCGCCCAGCAAACCATCTACAGAAGAGGTCTCCAGGACGAAATCAAAGATGAACTAGCCAGAGTAGCCCGTCCTGCATCTTTTCAGGAGCTAGTGACATTGTCCCTTCAGATTGAATTCCGTCTTCAAGAAAGAAGATCTGAGAGAAGAAAGAACCGAAGCTTCTCACAACCTACCCCTACTCCTCCACCTAGAGCCAACCCTGCTACAGATGAGCCTATGCAGATTGGAGCTGCCCGTGGTCCTCTGACGCCAGAAGAAAGAAGAAGGAGGAGAGAGGCAGGACTATGCATGTACTGTGGCTCCTCGACACATTTGTTGAGAGAATGCACTGAAGTCCCTCCTCGTCGACAGGGAAACTACCGTCCCCGATCTATAGCAAGGGAAGTCTCGGGGGAGGTAACAAGCACCCTTGCAGCTACACAAGAGCAGTGAACACCCCGGAAGATAACAGTTTAATGGTGTTCAGAGTGGACCTATGGTTAACCGAAGAAGCTCCCACAGAGGTGTTCGCCATGTTGGATTGTGGAGCAGCGGGAAATTTCATCGACTCCAAGTGGGCTACAGAGCACTTGGTACCCGCCAAACCCAAGGTCACCCCGATTCCGGTAGAAGGGGTTGATGGTAGACCCTTGTCATCCGGACCCATTACTTTGGAAACTGTTCCATTAAGGGTGAGGTTAGGTCAACATGAAGAGTTTCTGGTGTTTGATCAGATCCGAGCTGCTCATTTTCCATTGGTATTAGGGATTCCTTGGTTAAGAAGACACAACCCTCACATTGATTGGACTGCAAACCGGGTTTCTTTCAATTCTAAGTTCTGTGATAATCACTGTATGACCTTGTGTAATGCTTCCCACACCGTAGACCACAAGAGAAGTATCCAGAAGCCAGTCACAGTGGCCTCAGTTCGCTTACATTACCAGGACTTCTCAGAGGTATTCATGGACATAATTCCAAAACAACTACCACCCCATAGAACCGAGGATTGCTGTATCGATCTGATACCGGAAGCAGTAGTACCGTTCGGAAGAATGTACCCTTTGTCACTACCGGAAAGGAAGGCATTAAGAGAGTATCTAGATGCAAACTTGCAGAACGGACTCATTCAAGAATCCAAATCTTCATGTGGTGCCTCCCTATTCTTCATCCCAAAAAAGGACTCGACAGAACTTCGCCCTTGTATAGATTACAGGGGTCTCAACAAGGTCACTGTCCGGGATAGATATCCCATGCCCTTGATTCGGGACGTCTTGGAGGCTGTACAAGGGGCGGAGTACTTCACAAAGCTTGACCTGAGAGGCGCCTATCACCTATTGCGAATCAGACAAGGAGACGAGTGGAAGACGGCTTTCCGCACCCCATTTGGGCTCTATGAATATCGTGTGATGCCCTTTGGCCTAGTAAACGCACCAGCCGTCTTCCAGAGGTACATGGACAAGGTTTTCGCTGACATGCTGTTTGTGTCGGTAGTGGTGTACCTTGAGGACATCCTGATCTACTCCAAGTCCTTGTCTGAGCACAGATCATTGGTCCGACTGGTTTTACAACGTTTGCAGTCCCATTATCTGCTAGTAAAACCAGAGAAGTGTTCATTCGAATCCAAAAGGGTGTCCTACTTGGGTTTCGTATTGTCTAAGGAAGGTGTTGAAATGGATGCAAATAAGGTAAAGGCCATAAGAAACTGGAAAGATCCTACCAACATCAAGGACCTGCAAGGGTTTCTAGGATTGGCAAACTTTTATAGGAGGTTTATTCCCAATTATTCCAAAGAGGTACTCCCTCTGACCTCCTTGTTGAAGAAGGGCGTTAGATTCGCTTTTGACGGAGAACCTCGAAAAGCATTCGACTTTTTAAAGGAATGCTTTTCTACAGCACCCTTCCTGGTTCAACCAGATCAGGCTAAGCCCTTTATTCTGGAAACAGATGCTTCTACGGGGGCAGTAGGGGCAGTATTACTTCAAGAGGCAGAAGACAGCTATGAACATCCGATCGCATACTACTCCAAGACTTTAACTAGTAGTGAGCGAAACTACTCTGTTATCAAAAAGGAACTTTTGGCAATAAAGCTGGCCTGCCAAGAGTGGAGACACCTCCTGCAGGGAGCCACACATCCTTTCACTATTCGAACTGACCACCGCAACCTACGGGTCTTACAAAAATTGGAATGTTCCAACGCCAGACACGCCAGATGGGCGTATTTTTTCCTACAATACGACTTCATGATGACTTACATACCCGGCACAGAAAACAAGAAGGCAGACGCCTTATCTAGAAGCCTAGGAGATCCATTCGGATCCTATATAGGACATGAACTGGTTTTGCCACATCTCACTGTGTTGGCTTCTACGGTTTCGTTTCTTCAGGACTTAATCCCTCAATATCAGATGTGTGCTGAATTTCCGCTATCTACTAAACAGGAAAAAGACGGGTTGTTTTATCATGAAGGAGCCCTCTATATCCCCACAAAGAAGCTGCAAGAACAGATACTTTCTTGGTGTCATGACACCCCCTTGACAGGGCATTCTGGTATTAGGAAGACCTTTGATTTGGTCCGGAGAGGATTCTGGTGGCCTACCCTACGTAGGGACGTAGGTCAGTATGTCTCTACTTGTTCAATTTGTGCTTCCAACAAACACCAAACGGGAAAACCTCTGGGGTTATTACATCAACACTCCTTACCGGATCGCCCATGGGAACACTTATCCACTGACTTTATTGTGGATCTGCCTCCTTCATACGGAATGACCACGATCATGGTGACGGTCGATTCCTTTAGCAAGCTGGCACATTTCTCCGCCTTCAAGCAAGTGCCTTCGGCCTCAGAGATGGCTGCAACATTTCTCCAAGACATAGTCCGTCTACATGGCCTACCTAAGACCATAGTTTCGGACAGAGGACCACAATTTACCTCAAAGTTTTGGTCTTCCCTCTGCCAGGTTCTCGGAATTCATAAGGCTCTTTCCTCAGGATACCATCCTCAAAGCAACGGCCAAACGGAGAGACTCAATGCCAATCTAGAGCAATATCTCAGGTGTTTTTGTAGTCCCCAGCAGGAAGAATGGTATCGATTCCTCCCGCAAGCGGAATTCGCCTACAACAACTCTCTTCACACCTCGATCCAGATGAGTCCTTTCTATTGTACCTATGGCTACCATCCTCAACACCTGCCCGGGCTCAGTCCGCCTTCAACCAAAATTCCAACTCTGGATACGGTCCTACAGGACTTGCAAGAAGCTCACAAACTCGCTAAGGAGGCACACCAAGCAAGTCAACTTTCACAAAAGAGATGGGCCGACAAAGGTCGGAGAGCCCATCCCAGCTGGAAGGTGGGACAATTAGTCTGGTTATCCACCAGATTCCTACCCAAGTGGGTTCATAGGGGGAGGTTCTCCTCTCGTTTCCTTGGGCCATTTTCCATCATACAACAAATCAATCCAGTTGCTTATAAACTCAGGATGCCAGAATACCTCAGAAGGATACATCCTGTCTTTCATGTCTCCCTTCTCAAAGAACATAAGGAGGATCCTTTCAAGAGACCTGTGAACCGTACACGAGCCCGTGTGAAACCAACACCTGAAGAATACGAGGTGTCTCATCTGGTGGATTCTAGTTACTGCAAAGGGCGGTTGTACTATCTGGTTCATTGGAAGAACTATCCAGTAGCAGAGAGGACGTGGGAACTTGTGGGTCATATACACGCCCCGCGTCTGGTGCAGAAGTTCCATCAACTCCATCCGGGCAAACCCGGGGGTGCCCCGAGACGGAGGGGGTATACTGTCAGGAATTGGAGGCTGTGGAAGCGCGGGAAGCTTTGATCACGCTCCAGTCCTCACCCAAGATGGCCGCCGTACCTTTATAGGCAGGCTCCTCCCACAAGCCGACGCGTTGTATCTGTTTACCAGCGCTCGGTTCGTGTGGAGATTCTCTCGTGAAATTCATCCGTTCCGGCTTCCTACTTTCGCCTATTGTTTGATTCCTTACTGTACTCTTCAGCCCTTCTTGTGTTAGCCTTGTACTTCCATAGTTTTTTGCCTTCTCCTTTGCCTGAATTCTACTGCACTGTACGCGGTTTCGGCTTGCTCTGGGCCGTGCCATGCTTACCTTTTTCTTTGCCTTCATAATGCTTATTTCTGTTGGTAATTCTTTTGAGCACTATTGGTCTTTTCATTTCTTTTAGGTACCGGGGGGTATAATTACAACCGGCGCCGTCACTCTGTTTTAGCGAGCGATGCCTTGCTCACTAAGACCTTAAGGAGCATTTCTTAACTGGTGAGTGGGTTTCTTTCACGGTACTTCTTCCTTTCTTCCAAACTGTTCGCCTTCGCGGTCTGCTCTGAATGGGTTCTTTCTATCCTTTACCTACTTACCCTTTCTAGTACTTTTCTCTGTTATTCTGTTTAGTCTGAACCTCTGGCTCTAGTAGCTTTCTTGTTTTCTCCTGTTCACATATTCCACATCTCCTGGATACACTGAGCATTCATCAGAGGTGGAGTTTGTTCTCAAGTCTAACGGACTTCCTTGCCTGCTGCAAATGGAACTTTCATAACGGGAAGAGAGGAGTTCTAATTGCTGCCCAGCAGAACCCAATTGGGAACAGGGTTTTTTCTGCCTTAGTGCTTTTTCCCTGAACCTAGGACTGGCCCCCTGGGGATCCCCGCGGTCAGGGAATATCTCTGCCAAGGTGGCCTCCGGAGGGGACAGACCCTATCTGTACGATAAAAAGGCCCGAGCACCAAAGGACAAGACTCCCACAAGGAGGAGGGATCAGAAGAGATCAGAGGCTACTCTTACAGAACCCATACCGGAAGAAACAGGTGAGGAGTTGGGGGAGGAAGCCTCGGTATCTGACACCATGCTGCACATGCATCCAGGCCAACGTGAGACCTGGAAGGGACTATTTTTCCACAAGGACTACTTTTCACTCGGGTGTGGTTCTAGGGACTTCTTACCTGGGACTACTTTTTGAAAGCTATTTAAGCCATGCCCGATCTACAACACACGCTTCGCTTTATTCTGCATTTAGCAGCGTAACGCTCACCGTGTCTGCAAACCTGCATCCAGCCACGCCCGACTCGAACACGGAGCCCCTAGGAGAGAAAGAAAAATAGGAGAAGAGGTTAGATTACAGACTTTAATCTGATTCCTCACCTGATTTCGGATCTTGCATCGCTCGGAGCCTGAAGGGACATTCTTCCGGCACGCGTCGCATCCCAACTGCAGCGCCGCTCCATTTTCACAGCCCAGATCATCTCTGACTCGGCGCTGCCTCCGTCACCTTTTTCAGTGATTTTCAACATCTGGGGGAAAGACAAGAAATAGCAAGGTGAGACTAAAAAGACAATCACTTATATTTCAAGACTTACCTGATTATCACCGGAGGCTTTATCCTTCAATACGCCGCATCTGGAAAAAAAGGAAAAGACAGTGAGCTAATCTCACGCACCTTTACAGGATAGTTTGGGTGATACAGACTCTTACCTGAACGCCGCCAGCAACCTCCAAACAGAATTTGCTGCCGCAAATCAACAGGGAAGTGAAAGAGTGAACATTGGACATTTTGAACTCTTTAAACTTGGCAAACTCCGGACTCAATAATCGTCCAGAACTACAGCACCTAAAACCAATGAAGTAACTGGTATATACGCGCCCCTGCATGCCACGCAGGATGGAGAGCTCATCAATCAAAAACATAAGGTGAGGACACTGACTGGGAATATCGGAGGTGGCAAGTGGGGAGAACGGGAGCAGGGAGGGGGTCTGCATTCACACCCACGGGGCTAAATACCTTTCTCCATCTACAGGAGAATATTTCTATGAGTCAAGCTCACAAGACTAAGGGTGTCCGTCCAGTTGGTCATCTTTGCCCTACGCTTCACGCTGGTGGAGGCCGCAGCTGTCCGGGTTCGATCTACGCCCCTGTGGGAACCAGGTGAACGTAACAGAACGTGAAGACTACCTAAAAAACCCACCCGGGGGTAATGGAAACCTCTGACACCGACCAACTAGCCCAACTGTTAGGGGAACTTAGGGCAGAGGTGCACTCTGCACGCCAAGAGACTAATGCCCTCAGGAGAGAACTTATTTTGTCAAAGGAACACACTGATGATCTTGCTAGACAACTGCAGCAAAGCCAAGCCGGCCAAACACCACTACCTGGACTCGGAGGGAATCCAACTCTTGTCCCTTCGAGCAATTCTGTGCAAGTGGTTCTACCAGGGAGCATTCCTTTAGCTCCACCGAACGTTTTGCTGGGGACCCGAAAAGGTTCGCCATGTTCATGAACGAGTGCCGCTTGCACTTTCTATGCAGACCAGGAGCTTTCCCAAATGACCAAGCCAAAGTAGCCTTTGTACTGTCGTACCGTAGTGGCAGCGCAGCAGATTGATCAATCCCGCTGGTCAACAGGATGACCCTCTTCTTCGGGATTTTCAAGGTTTTCAATTGAGCATGGAAAAAACTATTTGCCAGACATTCACAGGGTCAGGCCCTGGATAACGAACTTTTATCCTTACGACAAGGCACTCAGGATCTGATAACCTATATTGCAACCTTCAACAGGTTAGTGGTGGAAATCGGCTGGCCTGAGAAGAAAAGAATTACTTGATTTCATCGTGGCCTTTGGGGTGAACTTAAAGATGTTTTGGCCCAAGTGGTGAACCCACCACAGGATTGCACAGAATATATAGACTTAGTAGTCCAGTTGGACCACCGACTCCAGAATCGAAAGGCTGATCGAGCTAAATTCGAGAATCGAGTACTGGTCAAACCACATGTTACCTCCAAAGGAACTGACACATCAGAACCCATGCAGATTGGGGGGGTTAAGGGACCCTTAACGCAAACATAGAGAGAAAGAAGATGACAAATGCAATTGTGCCTTTATTGTGGGGCTTCAGGACATTTTCGGAGGGATTGCCCTATTAAACCGTCCAAGAAAGTAGCCGGAGTAGCTGTTAGAGATCAAACAGAACCTGAATCGGGAAACAACCACGCCCGACAAGCGTAGAGGTCTGCTTGCCGAGCTTGAAGAAGGACACTCAGACCGGGCATTTAATCATACCAATGGTCCTCATAGATCCAAGACTCCCATCACGTATGTACTCAGGAAGTGCATATATCGATAGCGGGGCCATAGGAAACTATATGGACCATAAATTGGCTTCTAGGATGAATCTATCTCTCTGCAAAAAGACTGCTCCGGATGTCATCACCACAGTCGATGGAACTGAAATTGCCTCAGGGCCTGTAACTCATTCCACTACAGAGATGACATTGCTGGGTCAGGATGGGCATCGAGAGACTATTGTGTTTGACTTAATCAAAGTCCCACAGTTCCAAATAATACTGGGGATACCTTGGTTAGAAACACATAATCCTTGATTTGATTGGCGAGAGAAGAGAATAACCTTCCCAGATTGTGCACACACCTGCTACCCGGAAAAACCCTTGAACAAAGGCCTGGCCACAGTCACTACTCCAGTCGTGCAGTTACCGCAGGAATACCAAGAATTCCAGGATGTCTTCCAAAAAGAACAGGCAAATACCTTACGGCCACACAGATCATACGATTGTCAAATCAACCTCATCCCCGGTGCACAACCCCCATGCAGCAGAATCTACACCCTCACGGAACCCGAAAACCTGCACCTACGACAATATCTAGACCAATACCTTGCTAATGGTTTCATTCGTCCATCCAAGTCCCCTATTTCCTCAGCTTTGTTCTTCGTACCGAAAAAGGAAGGTGACCTTAGAACATGTATAGACTACCGCGCATTAAATCAAATAACTGTGAAGAACCGATACCCATTGCCTTTGATCCCCGAGTTACTAGACCAATTAAAGCATGCTTGCATTTACACTAAATTAGATCTCAGAGGGGCATATCATTTGGTACGTGTAAAGAAGGGCGACGAATGGAAGACTGCCTTCCGCACCAAATACGGATTGTTCGAATATCAGGTGATGCCCTTTGGGTTGTGCAGTGCACCAGCAGCCTTCCAGTATTTTATGAACAATGTCCTTTGTGAACTCATCGACGTTTGTGTTGTCGTTTACATTGACGATATTCTAGTGTACTCTCCCTCAGAATCAGATCATGTTGAGCACGTTCGAGCAGTCCTTCAGAAACTATGTCAGCACAAGTTATTTGCGAAACTGGAAAAATGCGTTTTTCATACCACGGAAGTAGAATTCCTAGGATTTATCTTGACTCCAAAAGGAGTCCGAATGGACACTCGAAAAGTGGATGCAATCCTCAAATGGCCATCACCCAATTCAATTAAAGGAGTACAAAGCATGCTCGAATTTGCTAATTTCTACCGCAGATTTATTCCAGACTTCTCACAAGTCGTACACCCCATCACAGCACTTTTGCGAAAAAACAAACGCTTCTTGTGGACCAAAGAGGCTGAAAGAGCCTTCCAAGAGTTGAAGTCGAAATTCACATCAGCACCTGTCTTGAAGCATCCACGTCCCGAACTTCCATACATAGTCGAAACAGATGCGTCCCGTTTAGCCATGGGGGCTGTCCTTTCCCAGAAGGATCCCGAAACCGGTCAACTCCATCCTGTAGCCTTTTGGTCCAGAAAGTTTTTGGCCCCCGAATCAAACTATGCGGATACCGATAAAGAATTGTTAGCCATCAAATCCACCTTCAAAGCTTGGAGACATTACCTTCTCGGTGCTAGGCACACCATCACAGTAATCACTAACCACAGGAACCTGCAGTATTTAAAAACAGCCAAGGCCCAATCATCCCGTCAACTCAGATGGGCGCTATTCTTCGCCGAATTCGATTTCGTGATTACTTATCGACCTGGTTGAAAGAATGGTAAGGCAGATGCCTTATCCCGAATAGGAATGGGAGAAGCATTTTCAAACCCAGAACCAGTACCCGTAATTCCAGGACAAAGAATCCTCGGCGTAACTACTTTACAGACCTTGGAAGATATTCATTTAAAGATTCAACAACTTTTCGATTCAACAGCCCTGCAGGACTGGAAAAAAAAAGGGCCCAGATTATTCAGTTATTAATGAGTTACCCTACTATCAAGGGCTTCTGTTTTTACCACACAAGGAACTGCAAGAACTGGTAATCTCCAATTACCATGATGCTTTGATGGAAGGACTTCCAGGTATTGCCAAGACTGAAGCTAAAATTAAAAGACAATTCTGGTGGCCCACCTGGGGAAAGGACATAAAGTCATTTGTGTTTTCTTGTGGGATCTGCGCCCAAAAACAAAAGTCAGAAGAAGAAACCAGCCGGTCTTTTACAGCCTTTGGATATTCCGCCTACACCTTGGCACACCTTGTCCCTAGACTTTATTACAGATCTACCTCCATGTAATGGGTTTAACACCATTCTAGTAGTTGTTGACCTTTTTTCCAAGATGTCTCACTTTATTGCTTTAAAGGGATTACCTTCAGCTTCAATTTTGGCCAAGAAATTCCTTGAAAACATCGTTCGAGTACATGAATTTCCTTCTGTACTGGTGTCAGATCAAGGTAGTCAATTCATTTCACAATTCTGGAAGAAATGTTGTCAACTAGCGCAAATCGACATGAGGTTATCTACTAGTCACCATCCCCAGACCGATGGTCAGACGGAAAGGACCACCCAGACTCTGGAACAATACCTACGTTGCATGTTACATCAGACCGAGGGCAATTGGAAGGATATATTATGGATTGCTGAATACGCATACAATAACTCAGTACATTCAGGAACCGGACAAAGCCCCTTTTATACCATTTATGGTCATCATCCTCGATCCTCAGAACTTGATTCACCCCAACACTTGGAAATGCCGGCAGTGACCCATCTGCATTCCACTATTACCCAAGCTTTTAAGAAAGCAACTGAACATTTGAAAAAAGCAAAGGAGAAATACAAGAAGAATGCCGATCAGAATAGAAGTGACACTCCCCATTATCAGATTGGAGATCAAGTCTGGCTGGCAACCAGACACATACCCCTAAAAGGGACTCGAACTTTTAATCCTAGATATTTGGGGCCTTACACCATTAAAAAAATTATCAACCCGGTAGCAGTTAAATTAGAATTGCTCCCTAGTATGCGGATCCATCCCGTCTTCCATGTTTCACTTCTAAAACCAGTTCAACCCGGAACAAGATTAGCCAAGCCACCTGACCCCATCCTAATAGATGGAGAACCTGAATTCGAGGTAAAACATATCCTGGACTCTAAGATGGTTAAATCTAAACTTTTTTATTTAATCGATTGGAAAGGTTACGGACCACAGGAAAGGTCATGGGAACCCAGTGACCACGTCCATGCAACTCGATTAGTGAAGAAATTCCATCGGAACTTCCCAGACAAACCAGAGCCCAGAGGAAGAACAAACTAAGGGGGGTCCCTGGGGGGAGTGCTGTCATGATACCTACCCCAGGGCAGCTGGACCAAGCCCATCCACCCCGGAAGCAGACATCCAAACATTTGTTTAAACCTCAGAAGCCCCGGCTAGGGGCCATCTGGGTTCAGTCCTGGTGCCTAAGGCGCCAGGCTAATAGTCATCACTTACCTCAGGCAGACCATGCTGCACATGCATCCAGGCCAACGTGAGACCTGGAAGGGACTATTTTTCCACAAGGACTACTTTTCACTCGGGTGTGGTTCTAGGGTTTTCTTACCTGGGACTACTTTTTGAAAGCTATTTAAGCCATGCCCGATCTACAAAACACGCTTCGCGTTAGCCTGCATTTAGCAGCGTAACGCTCACCATGTCTGCAAACCTGCATCCAGCCACGCCCGCCTCGAACACGGAGCCCCTAGGAGAGAAAGAAAAATAGGAGAAGAGGTTAGATTACAGACTTTAATCTGATTCCTCACCTGATTTCGGATCTTGCATCGCTCCGAGCCTGAAGAGACATTCTTCCGGCACGCGTCGCATCCCAGCTGCACGCCGCTCCATTTTCACAGCCCACAGCATCTCCGACTCGGCGCTTCCTCCGTCACCTTTTTCGGTGATTTTCAACATCCGGGGGAAAGACAAGAAATAGCAAGGTGAGCCTAAAGAGACTAAAAAGACAATCACTTATATTTAAAGACTTACCTGTTTATCACCGGAGGCTTTATCCTTCAATATGCCGCATCTGGGGAAAAAGGAAAAGACAGTGAGCTAATCTCACGCACCTTTACAGGATAGTTTCGGTGATACAGACTCTTACCTGAATGCCGCCAGCAACCTCCAAACACAATTTGCCACCGCAAATCAACAGGGAAGTGCAAGAGTGAACATTGGACATTTTGAACTCTTTAAACTTGGCAAACTCCCGACTCAATAATCGTCCAGAACTCCAGCACCTAAAACCAGTGAAGTAACTGGTACCTACGTGCCCCTGCATGCCATGCAGGATGGAGAGCTCACCAATCAAAAACATAAGGTGAGGACACTGACTGGGAATATCGGAGGTGGCAAGTGGGGAGAACGGGAGCAGGGAGGGGGACTGCATTCACACCCATGAGGCTAAATACCTTTCTCCATCTACAGGAGAATATTTCTACGAGTCAAGCTCACAAGACTGAGGGGGTTCATCCAGACGGTCATCTTTGCCCTACGCTTCACGCTGGTGGAGGCCGCAGCTGTCCGGGTTCGATCTACGCCCCTGTGGGAACCAGGTGAACGTAACAGTTTCAAATAAACAATAATGTTCGCATCTAGCACCTTAAATGTAAAACAAAACCATCCTGCGTGTGTGTGTGTGTGTGTGTGTGTTCTCATGAGTATGCATGCATTTGTCTATACATGCCTTCTCATTTGTCTGCATGTGTGTGTCACTCCCCCTCTTCTTGCAAGCATATCATAAAAGAGATTCTATCCTTGATCCTCTCTTTTTTCTACATTAAATCACTTCACCACGTGTAATAATATTCCATGCTATGCTCAATAACTGTGCCAAACCTACCCCAATTTTCTTTGTCAATGCCTCAGCCTTTTTGCACTTTTTTCATAAATACATTTTGCTTGCACAGACACCACAACATATCTAAATAGTGGATTCCTTATTCTTAGAAGTCAGACCATCAAGATGTGTTCTTCCATAAAAAAATTGTTTTAATCTAATGTTTTCTAAATCCATTTTATTTTAAATGCATCATGCCCTTACTTGTTTTATGTATACCTTTAGCTTCAGTGCACTATACAAGCACTTCCCCTAATTGCCCACTGCTTCCTTATGCTATCTTTTTTTTCATTTGTATATGCATTTCCCACGTTTTTCCAAAGAAAGTGTTTTTGTCCCATTTACCCTTCCCCATAAATAGTCACTATGCTTAGTTCAATATCATCCACTAATACATTAACCTATTTTCTAATTCAATTTGCATTCATCATAGCGTTTTTTACTCTCAGCGACAATGTGTGATCCAAGACACAATTCTTTTTTTTTTCGTCTCCAAATGTCCCCATATTACATAGACATAATATATGGTGAGGGAAACATTGTTCTCCTTCTTGGCACCCTTTCAATGTGATCTAAATGTTTGGTGCATATGCTTTAAAATTTCATGCATAACACCCCATGCCTCTACATTATATTGCAATACATATCCCATGCCGCTTCTCTGTCCCTTAACCATCAATATTCTCACTAATGTTGCCACCCATAGCACTTCTTCTATGTTTTAATTTGACGATCTTTTTTTGTTCCTCATAGTGCCCTGAAAACGATTTTGACAAAAATAATATTTTTCTTTTCTCCTTCTCATTTGCACAATTGGCCCTTGCATGTTCCAGGGTTTGTGCTCTTTCTAAAATGCCCCACATGAAATCCACAACTTAGGGGCGCTCCTTAGTGTGTGCTCAATAAAAAAGCATCCATCATTACCCCATTAAATGACCATCCAACCCCCTAAAAATGGGAATTGGTGAGTGCAATCCTCAACAATAACTCAACGGAGCCCCCAGCTCTCTCATATACAACAAATTGGGAGCCGCCTCTAATACAAAGACAACAAATTCACACCAAAGTTCAATTAAATATATAACTCTTCTAACACAAACAATCAATTTTTCAATTTTTGCTTAGCTAAATATCTAGGAATGGGATACAGTCTTTCAAATAAATAGCATTTTCCAAAGATAGGCGCAAACAGGTATGAGTATAGAATAGCATGTATATGCAAGTATGGCCAACTCTAACAACAGAAGACCTCAAATAAAAGGTGGACGAAACTTTATAAAATTCTGATAAATGGCAAGATGCCAAAAGGGTAGATTTGGCAAAAGTATAGAAATGTTTAGAATAGGCAAAACGAGGTATTTCTAATATGTCACATTTGTATATATTCAATAGGAAAGGTGCTGGGTTCTAAATAACAGGGGTAGGCAAGATTAGTGTATGGCAAGTGGCAGGTGGCAAGCAGCGAGCGGCGAAATGTGTCAATTATGTTTCAACAGAACGAAGATACAGCAAGGGAAAGAAGAAGACCGCGGTCCCACGAGAGCAGAAGGAAGACTTCAAAAGACACTGAGAAGAACGTTCAGCAAAGCAGGAAAATGAATAAACTTTTTTAATGTGCACCAACGATCCAGAAAAAGCAAGCCTTCTAGTTAAATGGGCTGAGAGTGTCAAGAAATTATCTTAGCAAAACATTTTTTATTGAAAGGAGAAGAGCATACATCTACCCTGAGGAAATAATTAATTGCTTTGTCCGCTAAACTATGGCTGTAACTCTATTTTGGTTTTCTACAGAGAGTAAGAACCCACACCAGCGTTGTATTCTTTAGCTACGGATTCACATAGAAGACAGAAGAGGAACATGTGATGAAGACGTCCTTTTTTGAAGTGTTTTGAATCTGGTATGTTGTTTGTTTGTTGTTTATTATTTGTTATTATACAAAAGGAGACCAAAAATTACTCTTTTGTCTGAGAATGTCGAACAGAGGGGAAACATTTTTTTTAAAAAAAATATGATGCAATTTTGGAAAACAAAAGCCCATAAGAAAGAAGGACAAAGCCAAACACAGGTGGGTGTATATATATTGTCTAAATCCAGATCGTAAGACAAATCCCGATATCAGGCAGCATGAATTTAAATATAAGTTAAAAATGTGCGAAAAGAGAGAAAGGAGCAGCCATCTTTTTATATTAGAAATGAAGAAAAATGCAGTAGAGATTGTTTGGGATGCAGGAATGTTTGAAAGAAACCCTCAAGCAGCTTTTTAAGGTTTGGGCTTGATGAGAAAGTACTGACGATAGACACATACTTATTTTTCAAAGGAAACTCATTCAGTTTTATATTACAGATGGATGGGAGAGACATATGCACCAGATGATTGACGGCACTCGATCCTGCGAGCAGAGTGAAAAAATGGAGGGACCCAGACAGATGCCCAGTCATAATAGTTTCAATATTCATGGTTGAGAATTGCCTTTACGAAGACTCCCCCATCCTTGTGTTCGCTAGAAGAAATCAAATGCCCCCTTTTGACTACTCTTTGATGATGCAAATCGGAAAATGTGAGTGTTCTGTGATGAAAGAAACACTAAATGCAAAAGGACTGGCCTATGAATTAAAGGGCCCACAAACTCGCTGCAAAGCAGCCTAAAGGGCAAAATACAATATGGATTAAATACAGTATGCAATAAATGGAGAAAGTCTGTGGACTTGAAATAAGGAGAATAAATAAATTGGATGGAAGATGAGCCGATGCAAGACAAATGGAAAAAAGAAGACACGCATTAAGAATGTACATGGGGAAGAGAATGAGAAACAAGGACGCGTTGTGGGGTGGAAGTAAAGAAAAAGTGCACCCTAAAAGGTGCACCTGGACAGACTAAGAGACGTTGGTCTTGTGGGTTCCCTCAAGGAATGATTTCTCTCAATTCTCGTAGTGGCCAAAAATCATCTGATGTATGTAATAGTTTACATTTCACTAGCTAATAGAAATAGAGGTGGGATTCAGATAGAAGCATATAAAACATTTTTAGGGATATACGCATACAAATCATGAAGGAAAAACATTGCAATTAACCTTTTGGTAAAGGAATATATATATATATATATATATATATCTTCTGGGCACTGACTTCCATGGAGTAAAAGGATCCGGACACCGAAATTTGTAATAAAAGTATACGTCTTTACTGGTGCCTTGCAAGCTGGCACAAAAGTTAAAAGACCATCAAAATGTGGCACTCCCAAAGTGCATAATAAAAGTGCGCGTTGGGAACGTTAACGCGTTTCGCGGCTCTGCTCACCGCTTGATCACAACAACCATATATATATATGTATCAAGAAAGAAATGTTGTTGAGCTTGTAGAAATGTTTTTATGATACCTCCCATACTGAGATAAATCACTGCACTGAGGGGGTCGACTGAGACTGGGATGCATAGGTACACTGAATATGGGGGAGGGAGGGTAGAGGAGGTCCTAGATCCACCCCCCTCAAACTGAATGCAGATAACATGTCAGGCGGATCAATGGTTCCAGTATTGCAAAAATCAGAATTATATTGCTTTTTAGGACAAAAAATGCATAATAGGGCGACATATATTTTTTAGGGTCAGAATGCCCCACGCAGTGGAGGGTATCTCAGGTAGTACACGCGCATCATGAATACCGGAAATCTAGTCTGAAAACTAGATCGAAAAAAAGTTATGCATAAAAGTAAAAATAATGACTCATCATTTGGTCGCTGCCCAGAATATTCAGGCCAAAGCTCAGGTATTTTCTAAAATGTATGCCGATGAAACAAAATGGTGGTAAAACTCTCATTCATGCAAGATAATTAAGTCATTTTTTGGCAGCAGTTTATCAGCAGTTCATTGTCAGTTCATTGCAGATAAACATGTCTTGTGTGTTTATTTAGAATAACTTGGAAGGAAACACATGATATAGTCTGCCAAAAGACTCTGAGGAACTGATAAGGGCTGCTCCTTTCCAGACATCAAAGGATTTATAATGACATTTCAGTTGAGTCTCACGCAAGCTATCAGATTGAGTGTCAGTCAAACCATGTGACAAATTATGTCATGTGGGTTTGGTGATTGGCAGTTAAACCAGCCAGTCACAGGCACATAGGAGTTTTCTTTTAGTTGCAGGGACCAATCAATGTGCATTGCGTAAAACCTCTATAACATCTATTGAACCTTGTATTTGGACCGATCACCACCTCATTTCCTTTGCTATAGGAAATAGTATTCAACCTAATTCTACCTAGCAGATGTCCCCTCCAGCCGTAATTAGAAATAAGCGGAATATAATCAATTTATTACTGCTCTTACACCCCATTATGAATCTCACAAAACCTAGTGCAGACCCAGCATTGCTAGTAGAGCTATTCAACTCAATGCTTAACCAAGCCTTCAATGAACTAGTCCCACTAAAATTATACAAAGGGAAACCAAAAGCCCACCTTCACTCTTGGTTTGCCGCTAACCTTAAAGCAATATGGAAGGAAAAACCGGATGCGGAATCCCTTTGGAAAAAATAACCCTTTGGCCCAAAACAAGGAGAATTTCATCAAAATCTCCGCCAGATATAAATCTGAGATCCTCCATACTAAAATATACATGTTCTATGAGATAATCATCAAAGCTAACTCTAGTACTAGGGAACTCTTTGTCATCCTACGAGAATTAGAATCTCCCTCTCCTCCTATTGACACGTGCATCAAAGACAAGACTTGGTGCTCTAATATCCAGGATGCGTTATGCAATAAAATATCATTAATCAGCGGCCCGGAACGGACGACCAGAATGTCCCAGCCCGAGACCTCGCCCCCACCCACCCTTACAATTGGAAAGGGCTTTGCCTCGGTCCTGCAGGAGATCAGAGACATGAGGGCGGACATTGCCCAGAAAAAGGAGAACATGGACCGTAGGGTGGACAAGGTCGAGGACAGACTGTTGCAGCTGGAGACCAACCAGTCCTCAGCAACGACCCAATAGATGGACATGTCCCTAAGAATAGCCGCTCTAGAAAAATGAGACGAGGAGAGGGCCAGGCAAATGGACGATTTCGAAAATAGGGAACAGAGGAACAACCTCAGAATCTTTGAGGTGCCGGAGTCAGAGGGAGAAACGGAAAGAGAATGAAACTGGGTGGTGAGGGACATCATCACCCTCCTTTTCTCAGACGAGATGACGACCGAACCAAGGTTTGAGCGGGGGGCAGAGCCGGGGGCCCCCGGTCAATTCTAGTCCGCTTTCATTACTACACCGAGAAAGCGAAGGTTCTGGAGGAGGACCTCTCTTCATACACGCTGGCCAAACGCAGGATGTGCCGCCCTCTAACACAACTGCTAAAAGGGAAGGGTGTGCACTACAGATGAGGGTACCCCTTCTCCCTCTCGTTCGAGTACAAGGGTCAACTGTCGACCCTGATTACAGAGGAGGACATAAGGGGAGCCATCCAAGAGTATGTGTTTAGACCCGTCCCCGCGGAGAGAACCCACGGGATTCGCAGCGGAAGGAGCCAGAGAACACAGGCCACAAGGAGAGAGGAGAAAGAAGACGGGTCCACGGAAATTTAAGAAACTGAAACCGACGACGGACAGGGAGGACGCCGACCCCGGACACAGAGAAGTGGGCTGGTCAGGCCTGGGGTAGTTTGGTAGCTGAAACACCAATCTGGAAGTGAAAATGGGGTACGGGGAAACCGGGCAAAGCACTTAGTTCATGATCACAATGCCCGGCCTGGCTCAAACACGAGTTGACTTCCAGGACCATGGGGTCCAAGGACGTAAGGGGCCTCCCAGAACAGCAAGTATGTCGGCTACCTGGGGTAGGGAATTTGAGGGAGTGTGGGGGGGAAAGGGGGGGCTCAAGGAGGAGTGATTTCTGACATTAGCCCCATCCCACCGAACCACGAAAAGGGGGGTAGCCATACTGCTAGCAAGGAATGTTGGCTTTGAAGTGGATGCCACGGTGAAGGACCCAGAGGACTGATATCTGCTGGCAAGGGGCTCCCCTCTGACTCTGGCAGTTGTGTACGGCACCAATGAAGGGATGTTGGTGGTGGGGGGGGATTTCAATATGGTCCTAGACCCAACCGCGGATAGAAAACGCTTGGGGCCCCAGCCCACTAGGGCGGCAAATGAAACCATGGCCCGTACCTTCAAGAGGGTCAACGCAGAGCTGGGCCTGGTGGACACCATTCCGACTCCCAGGACAGGGCTCCCCTCCTTCACATACTACTCAGCAATCCACACATCATACTCCCGCATAGACTACATCCTGGTAGACTAACCCCTTCTTCCACATGTCTCCGGCCACAGGGTTGACCCGGTCCCTTGGTCCGACCACGACTTGGTCCGCACCACCATAGTAGGGAGATGGCAGAGTGGCAGCAGAGGGCGATGGAAATGTAATGACTCCCTGTTGAAGGACGAAGTTCTGGCACAGGAAGTGCAGGACACCATCTCGGAGTACTTCGAGTTGAACGACAATGGCGAGGTGGGCACACACGTGCTGTGGGACGCCTTCAAGGCGACCTTACGTGGTGTCCTCATTAGAATGGGAGCCCAGAAAAAGAGGGAGAGGGAGGCCCAGGAAAAGTCCCTGAGGGAAAAGATAGCCTAACTTCAGCCGGGTGGCCTCCCGGAGGCACCCCTGGAAAGGGATCAGATTGCCTCCCTAGAAAACTACAAACTCCAGTTGAAAGACCTCCTGTTACATAAGACTGAGCGGAGCCTCCAACTAGTGAAACAGAAATATTATGAGAAGGGGGACAGAGCTGACAAAATCCTGGCCTGGAAACTCAGAGAGATCCAGAGGAACAGAACGGTGAAGGCAGTGAAGAATGATCGGGGATCATTAGATCACGACACCCCAAACATTGGAGCAGCCTTTCGCCGTTATTATGAAAAGTTATACTCATCAGAATATGACGGGGATGGCACTCAGATTGAGGGTTTCCTGGACTCCATCCAGAATCCGTCCTTGACAGGTGAAATGGCGGAGGGTTTAGAGGGCCGGGTGACGGAAGAGGAGGTGGAGCATGCGATCAGTGGGATGAAGGTGGGAACGTCCCCGGGGGAAGACGGCTTCTCTGTATACTTCTTCAAGAGGTTTCAGGCTATCCTAGCCCCACATCTGGTGAGGGTGTTTAACAGGGTGTTAGAGGGGGGCTCTCTGCCGGATACCATGATTAAGGCCTTAATCGTGGTTCTGCCCAAAGAGGGCAAAGACCCCACTGAATGCTCCTCATACCGCCCGATTTCCCTCCTCAATATAGATGTTAAGATCCTGGCCAAGGTGATAGGCAAACAGATGGAGGGGATAATGCCCAAGCTGGTTCACGGGGATCAAGTGGGGTTCATAGGGGGCAGGCAAGGCTCTGATAACATCAGGAAGACGATAGACCTAATCCACCATGCCCAAAAATCAGACCTTGAAGCAAGTCTGCTTTCCCTGGACTCCGAGAAAGCTTTTGACAGGGTAGAGTGGAGGTACATGCAACTCCTCCTCCGTCGAATGGGATTCGGGGCTCACATCAGGAACTGGGTTTCCGCCCTATACGGGCCCCCAACGGCGAGAGTACAGGTGAATGGAGAACTTTCCGACTCATTCCCTCTCACGCGGGGGACGCGGCAGGGATGCCCACTCTCCCCTTTATTATATGTCCTGACGATGGAGCCCCTGGCCATAGCGGTCCGAGCCCACCCCAACATTAAAGGGATTAAAAGAGGAGAGGTGGAGTTCAAGCTCTCCCTGTTTGCTGACGATATTCTAGCATTCCTGGTGGAGCCCAGCTCCTCACTTCCCCCCCTCCTGTCCCTGATGACGACCTTTGGGCATTTCTCGGGGCTAAAAATTAACGCATCAAAATCAGTGCTACTCCCTATGAGGGCTCAGGACCCGGGGCTGGACCGCCGGGATAGGTGTGCGGGGATTGTGGTGGGGAGGGACTCCATTAGGTATTTGGGTGTGCTCCTCACGAGAGATCTCTCAAAAGTGGGGAGGTATGATCCTGTCCTGGTACGGGCGCATGACAGCAGTAAAGATGAACAATCTCCCAAAACTGCTGTATCTTTTCACGGCACTCCCAACAGGGGTCCCTGACCAGATGTTTCGAGACCTACAGAGGGCAGTCCGAGAGTTTGTATGGCAAGGGCAGAACCCGAGGATAGGGAAGGCCATTCTAACGTTACCTAGGAAGGAGGGTGGATTTGGGCTGCCGGTCTTCCTTCTCTACCACCGGGCCGCCCAGCTAAGGGTCCTGTTGGAGCACATGAGGGAGGGGATGGGCACCTATTGGTCTTATCTGGAAGACATGGATGCCCACCCTCTGAAAGTACGCAACCTTTTGTGGATGCCGCGTAAACACATCCCAAATAAACTGCAGACCCACCCAACTCTGGGAATACTTTGGTCGATCTGGAAAGAAGGTCCCACAACTGCACACCTCACTTCATGGCCCTCCCCGATGTCTTCACTCTGGGGCCACCCGCTCAAACTAGGTAGCAGGGGAATTCAGGAATGCCCAGTCCTGGTCGGATGGGGGGGCTGGAATGGGCGGGGCAACTGTTCAAGGAGGGCGAGTTCCTCGAATACGAGGAACTGCAAGATGCGCTTGGGCGGGGGTCTCTTTCAGTCTTTGAATACTTGTGCCTGAAGGGCATCCTCTGCAACCAGACTTGGGGCCTGAATCTGCGGAGACAGTTGACCCCCTTTGAAAAGTTACTAGACACGGCCACAACAAGGAAGGGGGTAGTATCCAAAATGTACCAAATATTGAACACTGTTAACTTGGAAGGGAGGAGAGGGTTTCGGGGGTTCTGGAATGACTTGGCAGGAGAGGCTCTCTCGGAGGACGCATGGTCCAGGGTATTTAAAATAGCATTCCATGGGAACCTGTTTACGTTGGACATGGAGCACAACTTTAAGATCTTACAGGGATGGCATAGAGACCCATTAAAGTTATCCAAGATGTTCTCGGGGGTGTCCCCTAGGTGCCCAAGAGGATGTGGCCAAGTGGGGACGAGGGGTCACATGTGGTGGTTCTGCCCTAAGGTACAGGGGTTCTGGGAGAAGGTACGGGGATGGTTGGCAGAGGTCACCGAGGAACTACTCCCACTCAATCCGTTGACGATGTTTTTGGGTCTCCCACCGGAGGAGGCGGAAACATATAGGTACCCAAGAATGTGGGAGACCATGTTGCGAGCAGGAAGCGCAAAGGTGGAAAAGCCCGGAGACCCCCTCTAAGGAAGACTGGCTAAAAAAACTTAAGAACATGTTCCTCATGGACAAACTGACGGCCATGGTAAACAATGAATCGAGCACCTTCCAGGCAAATTGGTATGGGGTTTACCAGGCATGGGGGAGGGATGCTCACTGACAATATGTGGACAACATGGGGCGTGAGGGCGATGGAGCCCAGAGAGTACCACTCGAGGACAATGGTGTAACCCACGGCCCGGGAGACAGCGGATCCGTCTAGGCCAGCATTTACGGGAACGCATAGCACAGCTCCAAGGCACCGAACTACGAGTACTAAGGATGACTCCTGCGATTGGTTTTTCGATGGGACACTGATCTGGGGGGAGGGACGGAGTTAGGAAGGGGGAGACGGGGGAGGGAGGGGTGGGAGACCACGGGGGTTTGATGATGATGTTAAATGTGATATTCATACTGCTCCCGGTGTTGTCATTGTTTCTTTTTCTGAAAAATTACCAATAAAACCAAAGTTTTAAAAAAAATATATCATTACTCCAAAGTGTCCTATAAAACAGGTCAACCAATTCAAATTTGTCCAGGTCTCCACCCTTGAAGTGGAGAACATAATAGCCACACTGAAGCCTTCCAGATGCCAAGGGGACACCTGTCCAGCATCAATGATTAAAGAGGCAGATATGGATCTATCGCCATTCATTACAACCTTAATCAATTCATCCATCAATGAATGTACAGTCTTAACTACTCTTAAAGACGCATGGGTACTCCCCCCTTTAAAGAAACCTGATCTTGACCCTAGCATTCACACGAACTACAGACTGATACCAACGATCCCATTTCTTTTGAAAATCTTAGATAAAGTAGCTTATTTACAGATTCAGAAAGAAGGAACGGGAAACTTCCGTCCCTGGATGAGCTCACTCGAAAGACCCTATCCGGGGTTTCAAAATAATATTCGAATCAATTGATCACTTCCAAGCAGTTAAATAAAAAAATCTGTATATCTATGTATTGATAAGAAAACTCAAATTGAAAGTGTTTTTCGATGAACTTGAAATGGTACAAACAAAAGAGCCAGACCAGCAAGAATTACAAGAATTCAAGAAGAAAAGCCATTTTATGCCACCAATAAGCGTTCCATCGATAGATATCTTTCACAGACAGGTACTTAAAGATCTAAAAAAAGGTTTCATTTAGACGACCAAAGCACAGCAATTTGAAACCTAATGAATTCAATTTGCTCAAGGGGCTGTTTGGAGATGACAATATAACTATACGCCCCGCAGACAAAGGGGGAGCACTTGTAATCATGGATATCCAAGACTACCACAATGAATGCATGGACCAACTAAAGAACTCTGATGTCTACTTAGAACTTGATAGTGACCCCACCGTAGAAGTATTGAAGAACCTTGAAGAACTCTTGGAGAAAGCTAAAGGACTAGGTTGGATCAGTGATAAAACAAGATCTTTTCTCACTAATAAACACCCAAGAATACCAAATTTTTATACACTGCCCAAGATACATAAACATCTAACCAAACCACCGGGCAGACCCATCGTCTCTGGTGTAGACAGCGTATTACAACCATTAGGGCAATACATTGATCAATGTTTACAACCACTAATACAGAAAACGGACACCTATATTAAGGACACAACTGATTTTTTGGAAAAATTGAGGAAAAACAAATACACATCAGATTCGATCATGTTTACGATTGATGTGAAAAGCGTATACACATCCATCCCTCATGACTTAGGTATGGAAGCAACAGAATGGTTACTTTTAAAGGAAGGAAATCTGAAGGCAATCAAGGAATTTATTCTCGTATTATTACAGTTCATTTCTGAAAATTCATACTTCCAGTACAGGAGTAAATATTACATACAAACATCGGGGACTGCGATGGGGGCTTCAATGGCCCCCACATATGCAAATACTTTTATGCATAAATTTGAAAAGGAACATATTTTAGATCACGCAATATGGAGAAATTACATTTCAATGTGGGTCAGATTCATTGACGATATTTTTGGAATCTGGATCGGTACAGAAGAATCTCTCAATGACTTCTTCACATACCTTAACAGCGTGGATCAGCTAATACAATTCACTCATGAAATTTCAAAAACCCAGATACACTTTTTGGATATATCTATACAAATTCATAATAACAGCTTCTCAACTAACATCTACAGAAAAGAGACAGATCGTAACAATCTTCTCCACCGTTTAAGTTTCCACCAGCCAAGTCTTATTAGGAATTTACCTTTTAGCCAAATGACGAGGGCGAAAAGGATTGTAAGCGACCATACAACATGTGAAAGAGAAATTGAAAATATGGGTGAAAGATTTGAAGCAAGAGGATACAAACGCTCAGAGATAGCAACAGCAAAGAACGAACCCAAGAATACCAAATTTTTATACACTGCCCAAGATACATAAACATCTAACCAAACCACCGGGCAGACCCATCGTCTCTGGTGTAGACAGCGTATTACAACCATTAGGGCAATACATTGATCAATGTTTACAACCACTAATACAGAAAAAGGACACCTATATTAAGGACACAACTGATTTTTTGGAAAAATTGAGGAAAAACAAATACACATCAGATTCGATCATGTTTACGATCGATGTGAAAAGCTTATACACGTCCATCCCTCATGTCTTAGGTATGGAAGCAACAGAGTGGTTACTTTTAAAGGAAGGCAATCTGAAGGCAATCAAGGAATTTATTCTCGTATTATTACAGTTCATTTCTGAAAATTCATACTTCCAGTACAGGAGTAAATTTTACATACACACATCGGGGACTGCGATGGGGGCTTCAATGGACCCCACATATGCAAATACTTTTTATCATAAATTTGAAAAGGAACATATTTTAGATCACGCAATATGGAGAAATTACATTTCAATGTGGGTCAGATTCATTGACGATATTTTTGGAATCTGGATCGGTACAGAAGAATCTCTCAATGACTTCTTCACATACCTTAACAGCGTGGATCAGCTAATACAATTCACTCATGAAATTTCAAAAACCCAGATACACTTTTTGGATGTATCTATACAAATTCATAATAACAGCTTCTCAACTAACATCTACAGAAAAGAGACAGATCGTAACAATCTTCTCCACCGTTGAAGTTTCCACCAGCCAAGTCTTATTAGGAATTTACCTTTTAGCCAAATGACGAGGGCGAAAAGGATTGTAAGCGACCATACAACATGTGAAAGAGAAATTGAAAATATGGGTGAAAGATTTGAAGCAAGAGGATACAAACGCTCAGAGATAGCAACAGCAAAGAACGATTAATGAGGCCCCCTACCAGTGAGACACAAAAGGAGAAAAAAGAACCTAATCTAGTCTATGTCTCATGTTACTCTGTACAAAGTAACATGATTAAAAATGTGATTAAAAAGAATTGGAGTACGCTTACAAGCGATTCAAGAGTGGAACACCTGTTCAGAGAAATGCTTACCTTTGCGTACAAAAAGAGCGCAAACTTTAAAGACAGACTTGTGAAAACGAGACCTGGAAAGAAAACACTAGAGACGGCAAGAAAAAGGACATACCCTTGTCTCCATTGTAGTAACTGTAATTTCATAAGGAAAGGAGACATCCTAGAGCACCCACACACGGGCGAAAAGATTAAATTAAAGTGCTACGCTACATGTAATACACCAACCATAATTTATGGAATGAAATGCCCATGTGGCATTTATTATGTAGGTCAATCGAAAAGACGAGGAAAACTACGGTGGAATGAACACAGATCTTGTATCCGGAACAATAATGTAAACTCAGCGGTGGCAAGACATTGGAATTTAAAGAAACACAACATCAGCCAAATGAGGCTACAGCTTCTAGAAGTTGTCCAGCCATATAATGCACATGAGGATTTGGTGAAAAGACTCCATCAACGAGAGTCGTTTTGGACCGATCGCCTTGACTCCTTGAGACCAGGGGGAGTAAATGAAGAATTGAACTTCATGTGTTTTTTGTAACTTGTAGCTGCAAATAAACTGAGTTGATATAAAAGAAAATCAGGTTTGTTGACAAGCCACCAACAATGAATCCACGACACATCCCGCAGGGAATTAACCCCCTGTGGGACGTAAGGCAGTGAGCCACTGCCAACCAGTGGATTTGGTTTGGTGGTCAACCTGACAAGCCTAGGAATATATAATATGCAGCTTAAATTCCATGAGATAAACAGAGAGAGAGAGCAGTGGACAATTGAATACACATAGCCAAATATGAGAGTTGGTTGATCATATAAGCCTGACATATATTGTGTGAGAGAGGCAGGGAGATATTATCAATGACATGTACGCAAACACTATATAACAACAGGTGTGGTTATGATATGGATGTATTGATGACATTGTGAAACAACATCCAGTACTGCTGAAACACTAAATAAGAGAACATTAATGTATATATATGAACACATGTGATTATATAGGCCCTGTGATGTACTCGTATGCCTGTAGAAATGCATAGGGATTTATAGATCGGTACTTCGAGTACCCCAGAGCAAGTCGGTTGTCATTTTGACAGTGAAACACTACCTTAGGGTCTCGCGCGCATGCGCAATACCGGTGAGTGTAGTGTACACTAGCCGCGTAAGATCTACATATAAATCGTTCGGTTCATAACTGTTTCATGAGAATCGGATTCGCCTTGGAAGAAGTAATCAATAAAGGGCTAAGTGTACTCATGAGGTTTACACCTCTAATCTGTGCTTTACGGAGAATGCAACACGAAAGAATGAGACAGTAAGCCGCGCGCATGCGTGAGAAAGATCAGCATTTAAAAACGCTCACAGCGATGGCGGCAACTCTTTTTGGGTAGCCAGCTCGTCACTGCAGAACGGAGGATGTAAAGTAAGTGAACACATGAACAGGGACGATAAGACAGATCAGATTAGAACTACAGGGAGATCTAATAAGCAAGTCTAATTTTCCAGTGAATACAGGCTGCTCCGAAAAATAAAGCAGAGTGGATCAGTGCTCTGGGTGATAAAAGACACACAGGTAGTGAGTCTAAAATTTAAAATTTTAATTTTAAAACAGATGGGAAGTTAATGGCTGAACAATGTACCTCAATGAATTTTTCTTTTGTTTTTGTTTTTGGTTATTAATTTCTGTTCATTCGAATTTCATCTGGACGGCAACCACCACCTGGTATGTGGAATCTATATCATATATCTCTTATTCTGCTCGTGTTTTGGGGTGAACTTTATGATGAATAATTGATTTGAACTGTATTGATGTTTAACAATATGTTGATGGGATAATTTTCGGTTGATGAATTACAGTGTCAATGGCCCTGATGATTGACGGAAGTCAGAAATGCATTGGCTAAAACTGTACAAAACTGATGAGTCAGGAATAAATAATGATATTTGAGAAAAGCTACACAGATATACAGAAAATTTGATTTAACTGCATGGAAGTGATCAATTGATTCGAATATTATTTTGAAACCCCGGACTGGGTCTTTCGAGTGAGCTCATCCAGGGACGGAAGTTTCACGTTCCTTCTTTCTGGATATTGCTATTACCTTGTTCCGAGGTCTCAGGGTGAGCTCCCAGAAACAAGCGCGAAATACAAGAATAACTGTGAACTGATTATTGAACAAGTGGTGCCCACCCTACTCCTCATTTTTTTATTTACAGATTCAAACATACTTTGAAGCTAACAATCTGCTAGGGCTCCGTCAATCAGGCTTCAGACCGAGACATGGTACTGAAACTGTTCTCATTGACCTGAAGAGCCAGATGGATGCGTTAAAGCCCTCCTCCTCCTATTGGACCTGTCTGCGGCTTTTGATTTAGTGAATCATAAGGCCTCTGGAATCACCTGACTTCAGCCACCCATTTTTCCAATGAAGCCACAGCCTGGATCCAATCCTTCTTGGATAAATGATCTATGAGAGTGTTCTCTCCTACCTCATTGGCGGAACCAGTACCAGTAACCTATGGAGTACCCCTGGGATCATGCGTCCCCCCCCACAATGTACAAAGTATTCACTACGCCTCTCTTTGATGACCTTGACAATATGGGTTTCACCTACACTAATTATGTGGATGACACTAAGATTCTCATTCCCATCTCAGGCAACTATGACAATGATGTGGCACGACTGAATAAAATGTACCTCACCATCCAAGCCTGGATGGCTACCCACGGTCTCTGTCTTAATGACGATAAGACAGAGCTCCTGCTCATAGGTTCATCTGGTAGAATCAACAAACTTAGCAACCAGTTTCAGTCTTTCAACATTGACTGTACCAAAGAGGTAAAAACCTGAACTCAGCCCTGAACCTCACCGCAGCAGACTTTGAAGATCTGACCACTGATGTGCCTTACTGAGCATGCTTTTAACTTGGGCACTATCTGTGCAGCATTTATATATCTAGAGCGTTGGCTTTTACGCCTTACCAATGAAATAATGGTCACGGCAGTGGTGCTCCTCATCAAACTGGCAAAGCTGGGGGAGACTATGTAGGGACATGGCTGACCTCACAAACAATGGCAACTCACCTTTCAACTTTGAGAAACCCATAAAACAGGGGTCCTGCTCAGAGGAAGACAGGAAGAGGCTCCAAATTAATGATACTACTCATCCTGAGAATCGTCCCGAAATGGACTTTCTCACACCTAAAAACATTCAAATATCTTGCCTAACATCGATACATTGAGGTAGACTTCAGTATCGGCTCTTCATTTACTCTTGGAGTCACTCTTACACTTGTATAACAATATTAAAGATATTGCCCAGGACAATGCCCTAACAATTGTAGGGGTGGATCAGAAAATAAAAAGAGTATTGGATTTCACCATAACAGGTCATGAGAAGCATCCATCTACTCTACAACGACATCCTTTTCAGAATTGTTCATTGACAGTACATTGCCTATTCTTTCAGCTACAACAACCTTAGGACTAGTGCAATTAATCTGGGTCTCACCTACACTAATTATGTGGATGACACTCAGATTCTCATTCCCATCTCAGGCAACTATGACAATGATGTGGCACAATTTAATAAAACGTACCTCACCATCCAAGCCTAGATGGCAACCCACGGTCTCTGTCTTAATAACAATAAGACAGAGCTCCTGCTCATAGGTTCATCTTGTAGAATCAACAAACTTAGCAACCAGTTTCAGTCTTTCAAAATTGACGGTACCAAAGAGGTAAAAACCTTAGGTTTCTACCTGAACTCAGCCCTGAACCGAACAAACAGGTCAACACAACTGTGTCAGCTACTAGCTACACGTGCAAACTCATTAATTTGTGTAAACCATTTCTCTCCACTGACAGTCGCATTACACTAGCAAGAGCTCTAATTTTGTCAAAACTAGACTACTGTAATGCACTTTATCTAGGAACCAGCCAACACAATATCAATAAACTGCAAACTCTACAAAACAACGCTCTAAGAACTGTGTTAAGCATCCCTAAAATGCAGCATATTTCCAATACCAGACGTGACATCAAATGGTTTGCAATCAAAGACAGAATCTAATTTAAATCCTTAAACATTACACATAAATCCCTATCTAATTTGGTCCCCAAATACTTAATGGATACATTTTCAAAACACCCATCCGAATGCCCCACCAGAACCTTGCACGCTAACTGCCTTACAGTCCCAAGATTCAAGCTGAAGAAAGCAGGAGGAAGTAACTTCCCGGTCATGGCAGCCCAGCTGTGGAATTCCTTGCCCTCAGCCTTAAGAGCAGACTCATCCTTTTACAGCTTTAGGAAAGAAATCAAAACATGGCTTTTCATCCTTGATGAATAATTCATACTTCCTGTATCACTGTTCTTAAACAGAATGCCCTTCCAGAGTGCATAATCATGCCATCTAATTTGTACCATCTATCTGTAACCAGCCGGTGCTACTGGAAGGTTACTGGCAGACTCAGCCTAACATTTCCACCACCTAATATCCTGGTTATACCGGGATATTACAGGTGGTGGAGGAACAGTACATTTCCAAATGAGAATCCAGAAGAATCAGCACTGTTTGTAACGGTGCCAAGGCTTCAGTGAAAAATCTGCTGCTACTTTTTTACGGACTGGCAAACTTGTAATGAGGGCAAATGTCTCTGTCTCATTTTGACCTAGTGGGGTTCGCAACATTCACCAAACCGGCAATCAGAGGCATACTGGGCTCTCCTAGTGGAGGTCTGGTAATTGCTATCTATCTAAACTTAAGATCGAAATCAAGTATTATCCACTCGCCTCATGAGGTCCTACTAGCAGTTAGTCTGAAGTTATCACCTGACAACTTTGAAATTCTCCTAGTGAATTTATATTAGAATCCCTATAGGTCGACTCTAATTTCAATTCAATCCACTTTGGCTTCGATAAATGAGGCATGGTTGGAACAGGGGCATACTCATGCATAAATTGTAGGGGACGATTACTACTCAGATTGTGTGGAGGGTGCAAGATTGAATGATTCTTCTGTGCTACCTCTGTTAGCTACATCTGCTAATGTTGTGCGGGGAGGGTGACTGGGATTTATTCATGCTTGGCTGCTGTCTGTCACTGATGCCGGTGTTAAAATACACAGATGCCAACAAAATATGTATTTGGAACTGGAGGAATGTGTGTTCTTGGATTCATCATCTCTATGTTTCTAATGATTTGATGTCTGTGCAGTTCTATTAGTCTACATGACCCCGCATTAGGTGATCACATTATTTTGCATCTTACCTTGCAACTACTTGTTGCCTCCTGTTATTTACATCCCGGGTTTGGCCATGCTTTTAATCGATCGTGGGAGGCTAACTGTCAAATGGAATGATCAATCCTGTTACAAATGCTCATGCATACTATCTGAGGCCATCAAGAACTTTGGATTGTCTGAGTCGGGCGTCATGTCCAGGAATTTTTCAGATGACAATTTCAGCAAAATGGTCTCCCAACGTTTAAAAAAATTAACTCATAAAGGTTTGCTGTTGCCCCACAAACATTCCGCCCATGCCTAGGACACAAGAATTGTGGAATCAAAAAGGCTTAAAACATCTAGGATTAGATAACTTGTCAAAGAATGCCTCCCATACCATCTCTATATTAACAACAAAAAGTCCATCTTATAGGCCCACAAAAACTATGTCAAGTCTCTAAAATTAGAAATGTACAATAAAGACAACCAACAGATCTTAGAACAACTGATTTGTCACTACACAGCCGAATTCTGGACAACTATCAGTAACAAAACAGGGGGTGATCGGGCCCACATGACACGTCCCATACTGGAACGGGTTTGGATAACCTACCATAAAGATACATTTTCCTTACCTGTTGGATTTTCCAAAAATGACCTTAGGTCGATAGGCCCCCAAGTTCCGGGCTTCTTCCTTTGGAGCAAGGAAGACATTCTCTGGGCAATTTCTAGAATTAAGGCCTTGAAGGCCCACGGTCTGGGTGGTTTGGCCCCAGTGGTTATTAAAAATGCCCCAAACATCTGGTGTCCCCTTTTCAGAGCTCTCTTTGACACAATATATGAGAACCATTACCTACGACATGGAGGGACTCAATAAACATCCCATTCCATAAGAAAGGCGATCTTGGTAATCCTGACAATTATAGGCCTACCACCCTACTTCCTGTTTGTTTTCCTGTTGTTAAGGGACTTTAACCCCAGTCTCCGACAATTGGGATTTCTCTTGTGGTATTAGGTGGGCTTTCAACCTCAAATGGAACTGTGTTAAATGCAACTATCAGAGTCCATCTACAAGCCTCCATAAAAAAAAATTCAACTGGGACTACTTGCAAGGCATCGATCGACATGTCTAGCACATTTGATCGTGTAGAGAATACCACCTTGTGGCTCAGATTACAAACCGGTCAGGTGCTGGAGAAGCTAGTCCAGCTGACTGCATTATTCCCCCACTGGACAACCATAATAACACGCTTATTACCCAGAGGTTTCTAAGTGCAGACCCGGGGATCAAACCTGCGTTGCTCTATGCCATCTTGCTTCCAAGACAAGCGTGTTGCCCCTGAGCTATCCTCCCGCACCCATGATAATGACTATGTTTGGGTGAACAGTAACATCTTCTCTGTCAATCTGAGCCATTTAAAACTAAATTGGTTGGCTTTGAGTCACGACCTGTACTTCTTTGATAAGGCATCAATAGTCATCCAGAGGAAGCTTAACCTATTCTTTGAGTATGCGTGTAACAACAGTTTAATTGTAAATGTCCAAAAGTCAATAAATTCATTTTTACAACTAAGACAAAACCCAAGACTATGTATTGGGAAGTTGGCAAACAAATGCTAGACATAGTGCTCTTGCTGAGATACTTGGGCTACAACCTAGCCAATGGCAGTTCCTTGGTTGCCTGGAAGGGATCCTTGAAAAACAAGGCACGGCCTTTAATTTCTCAACATATATGTCTATATCGAAAGCTATGCAAATTCTCCATGCACCCTTTGACAGATTCTATCTTGCCACGGTCAAACCTATTTTGTTGTATGCCTTTGATATGACCACGGTGGACGTGGGGTCATACTTAAAAGTACTTCAGTGCCCGATTTGGAAAGAGACTCATGGTCTTGTAAAATCCATCCCTAACGCACTACTTAGGATCAAACTGGGGCAAATTTCCCTCCATTAGAGACATTTGTGGAGACAACTGTCTAGCTATGCCAAGATGATCTCTCCCCCCACAACTTTCAATACATTGATCCAAAAATAAAGTCATCTGAGAGGTCGTAGAATCTATCAAGGTTTTTAAGATCAACATGACAACCCCCTTAGATTACATCTGTTCTTCAGAAGACGAACTCACAAATTGCTCCCTGCCACCACTTAATTTAAATTGTTCAGGTACGACTGGACTGGTGTGAGACTATCGAGCAAGTTGGTACTTACAACACTCACACAGAGTATGCCAAGTTTCCTATGAAAAAAGGTGACCTTCTGAAATACCTTCAACTATTTTCATGTAACCAGGCTTGCTCGGTGTACCTTCACTTCTGTTTCAACCAGTTTCCTAGGCTGGAACGCTTTGGCCATTGGACAGGCTTTTAGTCTGTCGTGTGTGCAAATGCCCAGTTACACTAGTCACCTTGAGGCATTTGGTTACCTCATGTCCTTCCTTGGGTAACATTAGGAATAGCCACTTTAAAGAAACTGCTTTGACAGGTCCCGATTTTTGGGGGGACATGTTTTGGTCACGCCTTATGTGGGGCGAAAATACTTCATCAATCCTCACGCTGCATTCCATTTCTTTTAGAGGTTTTTGCGAGCATTAATTCTTGCTCTGAATTCGGATTTTTTTGCCTTAACTTACTACAGTCCTTGTGAGCTTAGGATGATTCCTTGACTTAAGTTATTTACTGCAATTTGTAACTCTATTGATTGGCTTGTTGCGTATTTTATTTTTAATATTTTACGCTTATGTAATGTTTTATACCATCTTTTAACATGTTTGTAAATTCTTGTAAAATTTGAAAGGTTTTTTGTACACCATAACACAATAGAAAAACTTTTTTTAAAACATGCATTACTGCGGGGCATCCTGGGCAGAGGCTCTCTGCTCAGCTAAGCCTTGTTACCCACTCTATCACCAACTCACACGCAGTTATTCACAAACTCATTCTATCACCAGAATATTTTCTTATTCAGTACTGTCGGAAATAGAAGAACTGTGCAAACTGCGCTGCACCACTGCTACGTTGCAAAGCTCGTACAATCTTTGGAGGGCTTGTAGCGATTGGGTCTTGTGTGTTCGCTCTGTCCTCTGAACATGTCTGCTAGAGGCCGGGGAGTGGTATGAAAGAGGGCTTGGCATGTTCCAGCCACTGCCCACTATCATTTGTTGTGAAGGCTTTGGTTGGTGCCACATGTTTGGGAGCGAGAAAGGCAGGGGAATGCCAGATAAGTGTCCAGGAAGCAGAGTCCGATGGCGGCTGGAGAGAGACGTGTGGCGCATGCGCTCAACCAGGCGAAGCCCTCTCACAGTCATGTCCTCTCACAGGAGTCATGCGCCACCTGCCTCTTAGAGACAAGAAAACACGTTCCTACTACCTCAATCTTACATGGCACATATTTAACAAACTACCCGCTCAATGACGGATATGGTGGAAAGCAGAAAAACATAATCATCTATACAGCAGCGAGGGAGGCATTACACATAGGTTGTTAGTTGCCATGTCAAAGAAACATCCTGCTTGTTAGTACCTCAAACCTCTCCCTCCTTGCTGTCACATTGTGGCACATATATGTTCCTTATATGGGCCAGAACCAAAAATGACAGCTTGTCTTTCTGTCAGAAAAAGTATTTCCTTGACGTCAAATAAAATAAATAGAGACATGCGTCCCACGCTAATGATAATTTGCTTTCAGTAACTTTGAGAAACCGTTTTTGACGAAATGATTGGAGAAAAAAAAAACATGCACGTTTGTCTCGCATTAGGGTCAGTAGAAAATGCTGAATCCAATAATGCCGAACCTGGGGAGCAGGGGTTGCGGCGGTGTCCCCCGCTAACATAACATCAAAAGCGGCTGACATATATATATTCTTCAAAATGCCATTTAAAAAATACAAGCAATTCAGCCTCAGCGTGTCCGGCTTCGGTATTTTCGTCTACGTTCTTTTAACGTACATCCTGAGCAACGCCTACCTGCAGCTATACATGTGGACAGCGGAACAGGTGGTCGCTGAGAACTGAGGTAAATAGTTAAAAGACAGTTCTGATCATTGTTTGACAAGACCCTCTCCACAGGGCTGGACTGCCCCACCGGGACACTGGGACATCCCCCGGTAGGCCTCTGGACCTAGGGCCTCTTTCTTTGGTGAGGAAGGATGTGTGGGTCGCGTGCATCCGCTTGGGTGGTTCTGCAAGAATTGGCTGCCACCACCGACGGCACGCTGACGCTGCCTGCGCATTGTTTTTTCCCCAGGCCTGGGAATGGGCAGCTAGGCTGCACTCATGCACATGAGGGCCTGGGCTGGCACCGGGGAACGCACTTGCACTGCACACACATTCACGCAGGTCAGGTGCAGGGCAAGCTGCAGCAGCAGGTGTTTGAGTCAGACCAGATGGCAAATGACTGTCCAAACAAGGCCTGGTACACGGCACTGGGCACTATGGCCAGCAAAGTGACAACCAAGTGGCAAGCAGTCCTGTGCTCCTGACATAGCCATGTATCTCCAGTACCAAAGGTAAGTAGGTCCACGATTCCAGCCCACTACTTGCACCGAGTTTATAGCTATCAGCACAGGCCTGAGGCAGGGCACATGCCAGCTTTCCTCCTGGCTCTGCATTGTACTCAAGCAGCCCCCACCTCTCCGCCCCCCCGCCCCTCCTTGCAAAGCCCTTCAGAGCACCATCAAGCTCTGCAAGTTAAACGCTTGCTGCCGAGATCAGTCTGCGGTTTGTACAAGGCAGGTTCAAAATCACAGCAAGGATGAATTTCCGCCGTCGTAATAACTGTATGCACATTTTCTATTCAAAGTGTTTTGGTGAAAGCCCCGTATAAACAGCAGACTATTTTTAAAAAATCTAAAACCAACATGAGACCCGCTCCATACCGATAGCTTCTGCCAGGCCTTCCAAACAGGGACGTCATTTCACCAAAATGGCAGGTGTAGCGGAAGTGACATCACACGTCCCTTGAACCCGATGACATCACAGGAAGTAATGTCATTTGACCCCACCTCGAAGTGATAGCGCGAGAAGCGATGGAACACGACCTTTCACCCGTTGACAAAACAGGAAGTGGCATCACATAGCATTGTACACTACGAAAAATATGGTTTTGATATCACTATAATGTGATGTACATTTCATACAAGAATGGATCGCCATATGTATCGTTGAGATCACTGTGTATAGGCCCTTATTACCAAATTATTGTGAATGCAAGCAGACGTCCATGACCAAATGATAATGATGTGTTATTGTATAGCAATTACGCTTAAGCGCTTTATATAGAAAAAATATACACCCAACATCACCAAACCTGTGTTGGTACTCATATCGACCTCAGAAGGATGAAAGGCTGAGTTGAGGCGTTTAAGAACAGACTAAATCAGAGACTCACCTCCTGAAGTGTGCCTGAAATAAACCTTTAATGAGTCTAGCAATTATTGTATAGAATTCCAGAAAGATACATTATTTGGTATTCCTATTCTTTCTTATTTAGGGTCTGTGCTGAAAGTGTTAGGCTTGTGGCACTCCTGTTCTTATTTTTCTTATTTGTTTTAAGGGGTCTGAACAAGAATGCTAGCCACTCCAGAAGTAAAGAGCCCCACATGGTGCTGGCCACAGCCCAGGAGCTTGCAATGCAAAAATTCTTTTTAGAGGTCGCAAAGGAGACCTCAGAGGTCGCAGTTGCGACCTCTGGCGACTCCTAAATAACCTCCCTGCTTCCAAGGATGAAAGGCTAACTAGGCTCATTCATTAGTGGAACATGAGAACTGGTATGCAACGTAGATAACTGCAGAAGGTGCTTTTGTTATCTGAGCTATCAAGCCAGAAAAAGGGTATGTGTTTGAGCTACCCGTTGATTATACGAGGTGGTAAATGCATTTCAGTGGCAGTGTCAAGGCCTCAGCAATGAGCTATTTACTTGTACACACTGCAAGTCTTTACAGAGGATCATATGGGGGGGGCGCAATACATGTCGGAACCAAGGTGCACTGCGAGGGCTCTATGCATGTCTCAGTCAGGAGTGATGTATGCTAGGATCAGAATGTTGATAGTTCAGTGGTGAGAGAGTGGTGCATGGATGCCACAGGGCTGAAATACAAGTACACAATGCTTCATGAGAAAAGGGTAACTTGGAGGAGCTGTCCTAATGTCTCGGCATCGCAATGACAGGGTGTGTGGAAGCTCTGCAGGTGTCCGAGTTCTGGCAAATGCGTCCATACTGCCTCGAGTGGACTGGCCTAGAGGGAACTCTGGAGATTTTACTGTAGGCCTCTGCACCCTGGGCCTCTTGTGTGTGTGGTATTTCTGCATGTTCTCATAGCAAAATGGTTGGACTTGCTGAAAATGTGTAATATGGGGCCGCTTTGAACATTATTTCCAGGGCCTCTTTTGGTTCCCAGTCCACCCCTGCCTCTCCAACGTAAACACGACATTCATTGAGGAATCTTCAGGGTCTGCAATATCATCTAATTCACATTATTCTTTGAGATTGTCCGGTGCCTCATTTTAGTCGAGGAGGAACGCACTCTGGAGTTTCTCTGCCAGACATTTGGGCATCAGCTTCACGTTTTCTAAGTTTAATTCCTTTAAATGTAAATGGCCAAGATGGTGGTTTCGAGTCTACGATCCAAAATAGCGGACTTCCATATTGGACATATTTGAGCCTTTCGCAGTTCTGCACAGCAATCTGACTATGGCCTGCTAGTTGCTTTGAGCTCTCACTTAAGGCGGTGGGGAGGGTTCAGGTTCCTCGTCACTTGGTTCCTCGTCACTCTCATGCTCATCCTCTGCTCTCTCCGCAGCTGTGCATTCTTCTTTTAGAAAGCCCAACGATGCCTGCCTCTCCATAACTACTGGCATCACCATGGAGGAGGTTGCGGCTGACTGGCCTGATTGCTTTTTAGCTGCAATAAAACATTGTTCAAACATGTCTAAAGCATTTATTTTTTTATGTCTGCCTCATGTGCCGTTGCAGCTTATTAATTATTTCGTGTGCAGCCTGTGCATGCCGCTGAGGCGGATAATACAGCATTAATGGCCCTCCCGTGCACTGAAACTCCCTTTGCCATATTAGAGATTCTGTTTGGCCTAATAAGCACATCCATGTTTAGACATGTTGTCCACTGATCAAACCTCTTCCATTGCTTTCGCCACAATCAGATGCATGCATTGCCCCACACTTCTGAGATGTTGCTCGACAAGTCCAAGGAGGTTCATTAGCATTTGCAACATTGAAATATGCATTGGTTGTCAGGGGACTGGTCTGCTCCAAGCAAAGACTAAAATCCTGAAGAATTAATGAGATCCGTTGCACTAGGTTTCTGCCCTGTGTCTTACTGAGAAATAACTTACTCCTTAAGAGAAATGTTGCCTTTCATCCTAAGGAAATGATCAGTGAAAGGAAAGTGATGGCAGGCATCATTAGCTTGTGATGTTGACCTATCAAATGCAATTCAAACATGATCAACTATTTCTAACTTGACAAGCATTTCATGTCTTTAAAACTTTGGGCGAATTCGTGTATATGTCAGACTCTTCTTTGAAGGAATGTCAAAAATCCTGAAGAATTAATAAGATCTGTTCCAGTAGGTTTCTGCCCTGCGTTTTACTGGGAGATAACGTACTCCTTAAGAGAATGTTGCCTTTCATCCATAGGAGATTATCAGTGAAAGGAAAGTGATAGCAGGTATCATTAGTTTGTGATGTTTGCATATCAAATGCTAATCATATGCTAATCAAACATGATGAACTATTCCTAACTTGACAAGCACTTCATGTTTGCGTGTCTTTACACTATGGGAGAATTGTATATGTTCGACTCTCCTTCGAAGGAATGACATCATTTATAGAGGCTACGAGCATTGCAGTGAGGGCATAATCCAGATCAATTCTGGCTTTTTTGGTTTCATTTTTTACATCTAGCATTCATTTTTGTTTTGGTTGAGGTTCAGAGCAAGTTAAAACGTATTTTCAACGTTGTGCCTTGGTAGTCTGTGCATGCCTGCTGAAAAATTACAAATGTAGTTATTTGAACACATTAATTATACCTAGAAGTGTACTTCCTGGTCAACCCGTAGCCATGTAACAGCACTTGAATTCACGTCCTACATTGCTAGTGATACTATGGACACTGAGAGCGGAAGTACATCTTTCATACTGTAGCTGAGAGCGGTATTTTGACATATGACTCATTTATTTCCTGAAACGGCTGTTTCATCAACACATACTGTATTGTCACTGTTGTAGCTGCAATATCGCCACATGATGTGACTGACATAGCTGTGTGGGGTGCAGTGTATCGCTTATCCAGTAGGCCTCTCTCTGTCAACAAAGACGCTTGTGCTCAAACATGCTCAGCCCACAATGTAAGTGCGGGTGCTTGGGCATGAAAGCAGGTTTATTTCCACTCAGGCACGCACCATTGTCACAGCCTCCCTGTAAACAATGGTAAGGAGGCGTGATTGGGAACTGAACAGCTGCTGGTGCTATTGGTGCAATCCTCCCCACCACTGATTATAAATTATTAATATTAATCATTCCTTCAGCCATTATTAATAATGAGAATTGTGCGTGCCATATAGAGATGTTCAGGGTAAAAAGTATAATGTACAGTGCAGTAGTCACCGATTATCGACTAACGGCCAGTGCATATGCTGTATTTTGTGAACAATATTATAATTATGGCCTGAGACCCCAGTTTGCTTTTTCAGTACACCCACAATATTTATTGGGTGATGATTGCACCAAGATTTTGCTTTGCAATCTGGGACTTGTAGCCGCAATATTTCTTTTTTTTTTCACCCTTTCACTGGGACACCCCCCATACACCGCCCCTCAAGGCTGCTTTACCTGCGGAGATCAGAAACATATGAAGGGAGATCCCACCTGCCAGAGTAGGCCCAAGCTGGCGGTAGTTAGGTCTATGCTCATGGAGGAGGAGGAAGAAATATACATAGTCAATGTGGGTACCTTAGAGGATGAATTCCCATTTAGCCTGGGCTTTTCTCAATGCACTCACAAATTACTTAGCGAGATAGCGACTGGGTTTCCCACCGAGGCTCTGGTTCCCACAAATACACTGATCTTTTTGGATCATATGTTCATTAATCGGAGCAAAGCGCAAGCACTTCGGGATACTGCTGCGAGTATCACTGCTGTCCCACAACAGTGGGTGTGAGAAGTCCAGATCATCCCTGCTCCTCCCCAAATTTGGCAGGGGATTCAATGATCCTACCTGATGCCCACTGGCTTTCGTGGAGTTCAGTTGGAGGGGGGAAACCTCTCAGCTCGACATTGCTGTAAAATATGCCATTCAGGTAGATTGTATGTTAGGGAATGATAAACCTGATGCCAAGATATTTGCTGTGGTGACGTGATGGAGGGATGTTAGGCGGAAACCTGTGCAGTTCCCTCTGGGACCACTGCAAAAGATTTAAGACTACAGGTGTTTGGCAGTAAACCCACTTGGTAGCAGTCTGTACCACACAGATTCACTTGGTAGCTGTGGCTGAGCAGTCAGACTTCCCTCAAGAAGAGTTAGGCAGTATGTGGAGTATACAATATAGGGCAATCTACACAGTAGAACAAGCAAACACGGAACAAGGCTTCGGTGTAAAGATATAAAGGCATTTATTTATAACAACACATCTATAGAAAACACTCTGGCACTCTTACGGTAAATTAACTTCAATCACAAATTACTATACGTAGAAATAGATCAATGCCCCTAACAATATTTCGACAAGTCTAGGTTCACCAGCATCACTTATTTGCAGACAGAGGTGTATGCGTTAACCTAGATGGCACTCTAGTATTCGTTAGGACGGGAGAGAAAAATAAGGCAGGTTATGAAATCAACTCGGTACCAATACTTTACGGACAAATGCAAGGCAAGTAAGGCAGGTTACTGCAGATCACAAAGTTCAGAGGCCAGTCCCACTCGGAGAGAGGCAAGGCGATATGTCCAAAAGTGTTTCAGTGGAAATGCGCTTTGAGTCTTTATCGCAAATTGTTATGGAAAGGTTGGACCAGTTCAGAACAGAAAAATTAAAGAAAGCTTGGAGGCGACCCCAGGGAAAGGTGAGGATTAAGACACTTCACTCGATCCGGCAGAACGGGAAGCCAGGCGGGTACGGTGCCTTATTTGTGGAGAGACACCTCCGGCGGGGGCAGTTGTTCCTGGTGGTGGATGCACGTCGGGTCTTTGCCAAGAGTAGAGAGGATCTCGTCGTCGAAGAAAAGTGAAGTCCGGTGCACCACCAGGGAAGAGACCAGCCATGGAGTGCTCCGTCACAAGGCACCACCTTTTGGTCGCGGTACAGGGGTAGTGGCTATCCGGTTGCCGCTGTGCTCTGCACGGGCAATTCGACCACTGCGTCCTGGGCGAAGAAAAAGCAAAGGTGACTGGTTGTTCCCACCAGTCAGGGGAAGAGACTCTCCGGCAGGGAGATCTCCTCTGTCGTCGGGAAGTGGTTAGTCGGTTCAGCAGGGCTCCACCCGAGGTGTCGTCGTTGCAGGTTGGCTCAGCGTTACTCTCATCAGATTCTTAGGTCCTGTGGCGACTACTGAAGATCCAGTCCCAAAAGCCCTGCTTTTATGCAGAAAACCCCCATTCATTCAGCCTAGCTGTCACTCAAAACAGCGGGGAGGCTCACCACTTGGGCCAATCACACCAGAGTGCGACCGGAGTTGGCAAGGCAACTCGGTCCAGGATGCCTAAACCTCCCCCCACACCCCTGTTGTAACCCAGACAGAATGGCACCACTTTGGAGGGTCTCGGTACAGAAGCCCGCCAAAAGTGGAACAAAGGGCTCAACCTTTGGTTTAGGAGTCACAGAGACGAACACAGACGCCATTTTAAAAACTGAGTTCTGGCAGAAAATACCATCCGATAGACTTATTTAAGATAAGTAAACCGGTGGAACGTTAGAGATTAACAGGAAAAAGGTATCAATCTCCAACCATGGGAAGAATCCCATAGGGTTATACTCGGGGTCGAATATAACAAGTAGTTTCCACTGCCACCAGCCAAAACTCGACGAGGGGGGACGGGACAGTGCCCCCTCGAATAACAGACCCAGGAGTAATCGAATTACCCCTACTAGTACGTCCACAATAGGATGGTTTGTACTAGTTCTGTTAGTAAATTTAGGTCTAGTAAAGCCAATGGTGACTTTACATGCCCGGGGAGACAGTAGTCAGTCCCCGGCTATGGAGTCTATGATGGGGGTCCGCTAGGACGCCCCCGTGTTACGGCACGTAGGGTGCGGTGTAACACACATAGAAAAACATATGAGACCATATGGAGTAAAAGACCCCATAGCCCATAGAACACATTGACATTCAAAGGAATTACACACATACATGTCCAAGAGCGGGAGAAAAAGAGTCTCACTCTTGGCAGGATGGAAAAAAACAAACTCCAGAAATCTAGCAAAGCTGCTGGGGGACTCACTAGGTTAGGAAATTCAGCCTAAACAGAGAATTCTCCCTAACAAGGGACAAGGAAGCAGCTTGGATAGCAGCTCTCGCAGCCATCGGTCCAAGGGCTCTTCCAGCTGATAATGGCAAAAGACTGCCCCCGCCGGTACTACGTAGTCCAGTTCCAGAGTCTACAGAGAAGCCTGCTCATGCTGTAGAGGGTCTTGTGGCCACTAAAGGTCTGCTGCGATGGCACCTGACTAAGTGACCTCAGGGTTGTCTGCAGGCATAGAGTCCGAACCCGAGATAAAGGAAACAGTAGATTCGGGCCTCATGGGTCTCCCCGAGCTAAGCAACTTGTCCTTAGCTGGGGGCCAAGCCAGACTGACTTTTGCCAAGCACAGTGCGACTTTCCAGCTTTGGCACATCTGCGTGACCACGCAGCCCCTGGGATGTTCAAAGTGTACTGGGAGAACAATCTCCTGTACAATGATCCCAAGAATTCTGAGGTGGGAGCCAGCCAGCATTTGGTGGTCTTGGACTTGGCTCAAGGCATTCCATTGGCAGAACACCTCAGATTGACCAAAACAACCGACAGGCTGTCAGCCACTTTCTACTCGCCCCAGATGGGGTCAAATATAAATGCATTTGTCCGGTCCTACCAGACTTGCCAAGCATCCGGCAATGCCTTTTAAGATGATAGGTATGGACATTGTGGTCCTTTGGATACCCACACCTCCTCATGAAACCGATATATCATGGTCATGGTTTATCATGCCACCCGGTACCCAGAGGCTATCCCTGTGTGTAACTTCAAAACCCATGGGGTTATGAAGTCTCTCATCAGGATATTCTCTCATGCAGGATTCCCTAAAGAAGTAGTTTGTGGAGTAATTCAACTTCATATCAGCATATATGAAAGGAATGTGTGATGAATGCCGCGTAACCTACAAGTTCTACACAGCCTTTCATCCACAAACCAACAGGATTGTTGAGAGGTGGGATGTTTTTTGCCATGTCTCTTGTTCTCCTACAGAGAGGTGCCACAGAATGATGTTGTGTACATGCTGTTTGGCCATGATGCTCCAAGCCGTCGGAAGCAGGTTCGTGCTCTCCCCTCCATCCCACATCGTGGTAAGTGGCCCAAACCCTGCTGCATTCTTTTCCTCTTTCCTGTCCGCTTTATTTCTTTATTGAATTCTGCCAGTTTTGACGGTCCTCTACTCTCCCGCCCTGCGCCATTCTTATCTTTTAATTCCCAGCACGTTTCACACACAGATGTATTCATTTATTTACTTCCCCATTTTGCATGGCCCAATACCCACTTTTGGCCTGCTGCCACTGCCTCTTTTTCCTAACTTCCTCACCTGTCTTCCCCACCACACTCCTGCCCACCGAGGCCACCCATTTTATTTATTTATTGATTTCACGCCTCCTCTGTTTGTCTTCTACTCCTCCTCCCGCCGCCCTTATCTTTTCATTCGCTGCCCGCACCAATGTATTTATTTATTTACGTTGCCCTTTCTTTGCGGCCAAATAGCCACTTTTGGTCTTCTGACACTGCTTCCTTCCACTAACCCCCTCCCCTGTCCTTCCCTGCACCACTCCCGCCCACCGAGGCCAGTGATTGGTGGCTCCATCCAGGAAGTAGCTCTCTATAGGGAGGATCCCATGGCACCCATGCCAGGGCAGCCATGGGTTAAGGGCCAGAGGCAAACGGTAGCTCCACTTCCTGTTTGCCCCTGTTCTTCCAGGACGTCTGACTCAGACAACCTAAAGCAACAGAAAAGGTAAGTGTGGTGTGGGCGGGGAGTACAGCCATTACTGTACTCCAGTACAAACCCACCACTCTCATTACCTAAGATTAGCTAATATAATATATCTACCTGCATTTAGCCTTTATGTAGGATAGCCATATGTCCCACTTAGATGGATTTTGGGGGTAGGAAATGAGTTGCATGTAGAAGGAATTTGAGGGTAGAAAATGTGACACACTTGGATGGATTGTTCGGGGTAGGAAGGTTGTTGCACCTAGATGGAATTTCAGGGGGGTAGGAAGGGTATTGCACTCTTTTGTTAGTGGAAAGTCTGGAGGTGGGTATCTGCACTTCTGCCCTCTATATGGTTGGGACAGAGGCACAGAGCACCACAGTCAAGGTTCTCTATATGGTAGCTTGGACGAGCAACCAAGGCTTAAGCTCTCTGGAGGTGATGCAGGGTGGTTCTTAAGTACAGTGAGTACCCATGCACCCAAAAATGAATGTCCACACACTATGTTAGTTAATAACACAGCTTCATTATATAAAATAAGGTTCAGTAAAATATATACATATAAATAATAACACTTTGTACTGAGGTAGTTCTATTCAAAGATAATATAAATTCTATGTGGTACCACAAACGACTTAAATTCAGCAAACATGCACCAACTGCTGACAGTTTTAAACAGGCTTATGAATTATTAAATAAGGTGTACTTTCATAGATCAAGGAAGAAAGGCAGGTTAGCATCAGAACATAGGCAGTATACTTTCATGAGACTCAAATAGCAATATCATATGCTATGTCATTTATAATGTGCTTGTACACAAGTCTTTCTAGGCGTGACAAGACAAGGGAGCGAAGACAGAGGAAGTACAAGACAAATGATTTTACAAGGCCTTGTGTCATTCAGATCATGCACGTGCTACAACGCACAATGCAGGTGGAAGGGAGAATGGGGAAGTGTCAGGGAGAAGGAAGGGGGAAGTGCAGTGAGTGCAGCAATGCTCTGAGTAGGTGCAGCCAGGGCAGCATGGCTCTGGGTAGGTACAAGCAGACAGCGGACTGTAGGGTTACAGTTAAAGCCCCTAAGTGTGCAGCAGGCCTGGAGGCAGTGCAGGAGAGACTTATCTAGAGGAGCCTGGTACCCAGTGAGACTATGAGGGTACCAAGCAACCAGTCGGCACAGCAGACAGGTTATTCAGCAGGAGAGAGAGAGAGAGAGAGAGCGAGAGAGAGAGAGAGAGAGAGAGAGAGAAAGCAGAGGACAAAAGGAGGATCTTGAGCAGCTTCTGAAACTTTAGGTGGTCCGCTCACTTTTGAGATGAACAGGGAGACCATTCCAGAGGGAGGCACCTACAGAGGAGAGAAATCTACTCCCCAATCTCTGCCTTGAGAAGCGTCTGACCCTTACAGAGTTTGAGGAAGCTGGGCAAAGGGCTCGAGAAGGAAGGTATTTTGGAAGAGAAAGTTGGATGCAGTATGGGCCATGGCCCCAGAAAGCCTTGTGGATGATGCAGAGGGTCTTGAACTTGATCCTTGCAGCCACCGGGAGCCAGTGGAGAGATTTCAGGGCTGGAGAGATATGGTTTCTGGGCTTGAGCCCAAGGACAAGTCCTGCATCCCAATAATTTGGGAGGATCCACCCACCTGGGCAACCTGTAATTCAAAAGTTAGGGAGTACCTTATATTATCTTTTACAGCCCAGTTCATAAATGTTTAATTATCCTCCACGTTCTTTGTACAGGTTCTACCACCCCAATGTACCTGAGAGGCCACAGGAGAACAGGATCCAAGATGACTCTAAAACCCTTGGATTACCGTGAGGCTGGAAAACACTCTTCCTCATTACAGTACAGTTGGTGCCTTGACAGGTGAAGTGGCAGGGTCTCTTGGCTTCACTCGATGGGACCCTTGGAGGAGGTACCCCTTTGGCAAGAAGGAGACGCTGGTATGCCTAGGCTAAGAGCAAAGGAGGAAAAGCAGAAGTTGCAGTCTTCACATGGTCTCATTTGGATGGTGGTTACTTCCCTCGTGGAATTCCTAGGAAAGTGAAACTTGCTGTGGAATATGAAAATCCCTGGTTGAAGAAGATACGACCCATAGGGACCTTGGATACCATCCAGTGGTGACGGGTCCAGTGGCAGGTTTCAGAATTTCACAGCTCACCGTCTTTTGGATCATCGGTGCTGTAGCCACAGCACAGACATCTGAATGTCTTCTGGTGACCTGGCCTTGACCACTGGACTATGGATCCTCACAAAGGCTGGACCCTCGTGATATCTTCTGTTGATGTTTATGTCAGTAAACCCACCTGCGGACCTTCCTGCACACAACAATCTGTAATCTTTTTCGGTTGGAAGCAAGCAGCACTATGCCAGGGTACCCCATTTTCTGGGCGGTAGACAGCAATCTGGCTTCCAGGGGTCACAAACACTCCTCCCGATCCTGGTCGACGCAACTGGTCTTCTTCGACTCAAGATGTCTAAGCACTTCTCTTCCGGACTCAAAGTAACCCCTTCTCCGGATGGCAGGCACACAGGACTGGCTGTCAGGGTGCTTTTAATGAAGTGTAGCAGGTGCACGATAGTGCCCCGTAGCTCGGGAAGAGGTGTCCTATCCAGGTGCTCTCTTGGATCAGTCCTTGGAAGAACAAAGCAGCTTTCAGATTACGTGAAGAAAATGCAGCATAATACTTCCTCCTCGAGCTGGGCTTCCAGGGAACAGCTTATTCTTGCTTCAGCTTCAACTTTAGTTACTGAATGAATTGGTGAGTGAGAGGTCCCCAGATGTGTCCATCGGTTCGCCATTCACTCAGACTGATCCAGGCTCATCAGCCATTCATTCACAACAGCATTCCTGCAGGCAGCCAATGAGGCTCACAGTGCATTCATGCAGGCAAGCAACTATTCAGGCCCACAGGCTTACAGGCCATTCAGTCCACCCAGACACCTATAACACTGAATGTGTACTGGAATAAGCACCCAGCCTTTCATCCTATTACACTACATTCACTCCAGTTTCAGTCACGGCTATCCCAGGCATTGTGTCATACAATCAATACCAGACGCCCACAACACAGAATGTGAATTCACTTCAGACTCCATTCATGCAGGTACCACCCCAAAGGTGCACAAAGCCCCTGGGAAGGCTCCAGTCAGTCTGAGAGGCGGCAGCCCCAGAGCCATATTTGGTATTTCCACCCAACATCCAGTCAGGGGTATGGGACATGGTCAGGCCTTCCCAGGACTTTGGGAAACAAGACGTAAAGACAATAGAAACCAAGAGGCTTCAGTAGCCATCTTGCCTTTCTTCAGGAATCCATTGATTCCTATAGCAGGGCCTGGGTGTCCCAAAATTGGAGGACACTCAGTGCCACTGCCAAGTCAGCATGTAGCCTGCACCAGCCCATACCCTGATCTGTGGGCAACACACAGGTGCCCCAAAACACACATAAGGGGTACGAGGGTGTAACCCCACCCATGGGTGCCATATTGGTATCCCATGCGTGTTGTTTTCCAAAAGGAAAATATGAAGAGCTGCACTGCCAGAGGTCCAGGCTGGTCTTCAGTAGCAGAAAACATAAAGAATAAACACACATAGAAGTGGTAGGACAAGGACTAGGAGGCCCTGTCCCTCCAAATGGAATTTCCAACATCACATTTGCACACCCTCCCCAACTCAGGTTAGGGCGACTGATCCCCCTTGTGATTGTCACCCTCATCCAGACAGTCAACATACCTTGTGGAAAGGCCATCTGCATTGCCATGAATCTTCTCTGGCCTGTGCTCAATAGTAAAGTCTAGCCCTTGCAGGCTAATGGACCACCTGAGCAGTTTGGGGTTTTCACCATTCATCTGCAATAGCTACTTCCAGGGCTTATGGTCAGTGTGGACCTTGAAGGCAGACTCTGTAAGGTAAGGTCCAAAATGCCTAAGTGCCCAAATTATGCTAAAACATCCTTTTCAAAAGTAGTCCACCTAAATTCCCTACCCTTGAATTACCTACTGATGAAAATATGGGGTGTTATCTCCATTTGTCATCTAACTGAGACAAGACATCTCCAATTCCAGTGTCACAATAAAGAGTTTGCTATAGTCAGGGGCACATAAGACAGGTGGCCTGCACAGACTTCCCTTCAAGCTACCAACGGCACTTTGAAAGTCTTCACTCCAATGAACATTCCTAGGCTATTTGGGTGATGTCAGAGCTGTCAGAGGGGCAGCTATGGTGTCATAAAGTTTCTGTTGTACCTAGTGAGGCCCAAAAATCTCTCACCTGGGTTTGAGTAGAGGGAATGTCCCAGTCTTGTACAGCTTATACTTTACTTAGAGAGAGGTTATATTTGACCTCCTCCTTTCTCATGACCAAGGTAGGTAACCTTCCAATGTGCAATCTGGCATTTGGTTGCCTTGATATTGAGGTTAGCCTTTTTCATAGCCTGCAATATCTTATCCAAGTATATCAAATGCTCTTCCCAGGAAGAACTGTAGACAGAAAAGTCATCCAGGTAGGCCACGCAGAAGGCCTTTAGTCCACTGAGAGCATGATTGACTAACCTTTGGAAGGTGGAGGGTCCAGCCGACTTATCCGCCAAGGCTTGAGGCTTGGTAGGCTCCATCACAAGGATCTCCTGACCAGGAGGAGTCAAATCCACTTGTGAGGCCTTAGGGTAATGCCAGTACATGCTCAATTCTTGGCTTGCCTTAAGATTTGCTGTTGCCTGGCCTGTCATCTGTGCCATCCTCCTCAAGAAGCCTAACAGATAGTCCCCAACAGGCTTGGCAGGACCTGTAGTGGTGGCTTTTAAACCTTCTTATGCTAAGGCAAGGGGCCCCCTCACTGGATGTCCAAAGAGGGCAGAAACCAACACCCTCTTGAGGTACCTCTCTATAGGCAAACAACAGACATGGTAGGAGGAGATACCATTTCCTCCGTAGTTGCTCTTCCAAAGCACCCAACATGTCCTTTAGAGTCTTGTTAAACCTCTCAGCCAGACCATTGGTCTGAGGATGGTAGGAGGTGGAGAACTTATAAGTTACACCACAGTCCTTACACATAGCTTGCATGTAACTAGACATGAAGGTAGTTCCTCTGTCAGCATTCACCTCTTTAGGGAAACCAAATCTGGTGAAAATGCCCAGGAGAGATCTGGCAACAACCTTGGCAGTTATTGTCTGAAGGGGTATAACCTCAGAGTACCTGGTGGAATGATCTATCAGGACCAGGATGAACCTGTATCCACCTGATGTTGGTGGGTCTAGGGGACCAACGCTGTTGATGCCCACATGGTGTGTCAACCACTGGCAAAGGCTGCACTGGGGCAATGACACTGCCTCCAGTCTTGCCAGACAACTGACAAGTGGGGCAGGTCTTGCAGTTAGCTTCCACTTCTACTCCCGTACTGGGCCAATTAAAGTGGGCTGAGAGCCTTTGCTTGGTCTTCTTATTGCCAAGATGACCAGATAAGGGCACCTCATGTGCCAACTACAAAAGGAAGGGCTGGTATACCTGGGGTATGTTGGGTGTCTTGACCCACGTTTGAGCTATCATGCTGCAACATTTGGTGCTGTGGGCTTAGAAAATCCAAGATGGCCAAAAAGCCCACATGTACGCCAGAATAGGAGCACTGTGCAGTACTGGCATGGAAAACATCATGATGGCCAGAACTTCCCAGAACATGCACAGGGAAATGCATGAAGAATAGACTGTCACCCATTTTTGCCTATGTTGTGAGCACAGGAGGGCACTGCCTAAAACCACCATTGGGCTACCCACACAGTAGCCTGAAACCATTGGGAATGGCAATGCTGATTGCCAAAAGCAACCTAGAACTGTGGGGAATTCATTTTCTTAAATCCCAAAAATGGTTGCATTACCAGTACTCACCATTATCAGAAAGCCGGCGTTTTAAAACCACCAGACTTTTGTGTAAAACTGAACAAATGAAACAAAACCAGACCAAGGAAAGACTTGCTAAGAGGTGGATACAATGTAAAACTATATTCTGAAATGGCTTGAAGGAAGTAATTATTTAATGTGTATGTAAAAATCGTAAGTGATTTAAACTGGGAACAAAAAAATGACATGTAGCTAAAAACTGGCTTAAAGAGATTTCAATTCTGCCTGACATCTACCCCCACAGGAGTTAAAACCTGCTCAGCCACTCTTCCCCTTGCCAAAAGGAGTTGTCACCTCTCTGATTAGATTAGGGGTGGAGCAGCTACAGGGATTTGAACAAAGGCCTGTCCTGGACTCAGGCAAATGTTATATTGTGGGCGTCATAAAAGTGGTTTCCTCTTGGCAGAAACGGGGAGGGGCAGCCCCCTCTGAGGACAGGCTGAGCTTAAAGAAAGTGGATAGACTGGTTTCTCCACCATGTGACCTGGGAAGACACACCTCTGTTGGCCAGAATATGATTTTAAGAAAGATGTATAACTCATGGTGCGGACTTGTCAAAATTATCTAAATGATACCATAATTCTTGTGATTTTTCTGCCCACATTTTAAGAGGTTTTAGGACCCGGTGGTATGATCTGGGGGGTTGCTAGCTGAAAATAGGGTCTCACTCCAAATGTCTGCATGTTAAAAATCTGACACTTCATCAATTAATGTCCATACTACTTGCGCACATGTGTGTAAATTTGGGTAAATGTCCGATATTGTAAAACCAGTTAAAAAGCGCAAAATGTTGCCATTTCTGAATGCAAGCCCCCAGGAAGAGCAGAGTTTGAACAGAGTATACCTCATGTGATATCTGATGGGTGCATGTAATTTTAAACAACTGTGTATCTGTGCAATATGTATTTGAATCAAATATAGATTTGTGGGCAAACTGACCAGGGGAGGATCCTCTGACCCATAAAACCTACAGCATCACTCTGACTCCCATTTTCTTCCCCCAATCATGGGAGAGGGGAGAATTGGGCCAATGACAAGTAGAGAGGGGCAGGCTTAGCTAGGCCCAGGCACACACCTATTTTCAAAACACATAAAAAGAGACTGCTGGGACAGGTAGAGACATTCAAATCCAGTTGCTGCGGAGCGTTTTGCCGGACCACACAACATTCAGAAGATACCAGTTCCAGACTGCAGCTACATACTCCAGAACCTAGAACTTATACTTTAGAACCTAAATCAGAGGCCTAAAACCACAAGCTGAGTTCTCTGCAGCAGGCCTCAAATCATTGCAAGCTACTCACAGCCGGGTGAGCTGCTTGAATCCCTTGTCAATAACTTTTGCCAGGACCAGTGCAGAGATCCAGGAGCCGTGCAGAGACCGCTGTATCTGGACAGACCAGACCAGTGCCAGACAGACCAGACCGTGCAGAACCGCAGACCCAGAGACCAGATCGCTGTGAAGTGCCGCTAGCCTGATTGATCAGATCCGTGACAAGGTCCAGTCCTTCCAAAATATATTGTGAGTACTTAGGTCAGATTGTGACAGAAATAAGCTCTTAGTTTAAAATAATCTAATCCAAACTATTTTAATCTAATCAGAACTGCCTCCTAGAAGTTGTCACTTGTCATTTTGTAAAGCTGCACCACTGTCACTTGTCAATTCTGCAGCTGCATAGCTGTCACTTGTCATTTTGAGTTTACTTTAAATCCGAAAAACTACCTTTATTTAATCGTCCGTATCTCTGGAACCGTTTGGGCTACGAACTTGGTTTAACTTTCCTCTGAAAGCTTAGAATCTAAGCTTTCCAACAAGCCTAGACTTCCTACTCCTTATACTTTTTCCGCAATCACGATTCACGCACTCGCGAATTTTACCGCGATTTGCGATTTGGTTAAAAATCCAGCCACGTGTAACCATCAACAGTCATTTCTTTCCTTGCTAAAAATTCGTTTGCCTCTTAATCACCATCTCTGAATCATTGCTAAAGTGAGCCTGAACTTATCCCAAGTAGCTACCACTCCCCCTGAACCTCCTAAAGGGAATTAAAACCATTTCCAGCATATTTCTCACTTCATTGCCATCACCTTTTAAAAGCATTTTGGGCCTGTGTTTCAAACTTCTATCTGTGGTCTAAGCTTGCTGGGGTGAACTGAATTATAATTGATTGCATTCCTAAGAACTGTGTGTGTTACTTCCATCTCCTTCCATTTCTTACATTGCACAGGGGAGAGGGGTGAATTGCCAGAGAAAAAGTGATTATTTTATCTTTTGCTAAAATCATATCAAGTATTTCTGTACTGCATTTTATTCCTCATTGCTTTTCCCTTGAAATCATAAAAGTAGTTTTTCTACATTATCCATCCTATACTAACTCCTCATTGATTGTAAAGAAGTGTGCTAGTGCCAGATTACCCATTGTTGATCAACATCATATGTCTAAGTGTACTATCAGATATTAATTTATTATAAAGTGTGATATATATATATTGTTTAAATTCTCAAATAAACCTTTTAAACTTGCAAAACAGAACTACTTCTTGGCTCAGTGGGGTCAGGGGGATTCTAAGAGAGGGGTGTTATATAGGGGTAGTCATCCAGAACTCATGAAATGGACATAAAGATATATCAATAAGGGTTTCCATTCAGTATCCCAGACTAGGCATTGACTTAGCTGTAGTGTTGAATTAAATCTTCTTACAGGTAGAACCAACCTCTTGGTTGCACCATGTTCAGGCTTAGTGGGCTCACTGTCCAGGAGCTCATCCACCCAACACATCTTAAAAGATGTAGGCACTTCACCTTGTGCCTGGGCCTGTTTCCTTGAACCCTCAAGCGAGTGGCACTCTCTTTGACCCTTACAGAAATGATTATGCACCTGTACACAAGTGTTTCAAGGCACAATTCATCCACTAACTGCAGAAATGCCTTAAGAAAACATTAATTAGAGTTGTCATGTCCACCCAAATGCAGTACGATTTGGGAGTCATCACCATGTAAAAATGTATTACACAGAAACTACTTTTGATTAGTGGCTGGACGTACAAGTTAAATAGCAATGGTGAAATTGTCTGGTCCATTTACAATGACAGTCCTGCAACAAAATGCTAGGCAATTCTCCTTTGCCCCCAGATAGTTCAAGACGCTGAAATTGCAGAGACATACTACATGTTGGCACTGGCTGGCAAAGCTCTTATTGATATTGTGATATTGAGACTGAGAGACAGCGTAGGAGCTCAGGAGCAATGGATTGCAGTTCTGGACCACCAAACTAATCTTGTCTTCCTTTTTAAATATATGTTTGTCCAAATCTCCTAATTTTACGGCATCACCACAATTCTGTGCATACTGTTACACCATGTCCTTGACATTAATATCTTTTGTGTTCTTTAGCAACAACCCCACAAGTGATGGACCTCCTTCTAGGAATCAGTTTAGAAGTGAAATTACTGAGCAAGCCCATGCACAATACGACTCATTGGGAGAAAGAACCACCACAACCTGCAGATGAACTCGATGATAATGCAGAAGCGCAGAAGGGGCAGAAAATGCCCAGGCCACAGAAACATAAAGTGGGAGGCCATGGGAGAGTGCTTCCAATGCAGAAGTGGTAGATTTAGGTACCCATACATGAAACTGAATCAGAAATTCTCCCCCATGCTACTGGATTGAGAGGATGTACAATAATCCATGTAGCCAGGAATACAATGTGTGTAACATGATGTGTCTCTTAAAAGACAGCCCATGGACATATGGAACAGCCTGACCAGATCAATATCTTGGTGAAAGACAGGGGGCATAGTCACAGGGCAATTATTTTGACCGCCATTGTATCATTGAGCGGGGATTTGACATGGACCTACTTCTACCTTCCACCACATACATTCAACATCAGCAGCTTCAAAGATTAAAGCCCAGACTCTTCAGTCTGTCTTCTCCTAGATACCTTGGGATATCATCATTACAACGTCGCCACACCCCACAACCCCTTCTAAGCCCTTCTAATGTTCAACACACTGTGGACCTGCTGGCATCACTGCAACTTTCGTGTAGCACCTTCCCCAGTGACTGAATCCCCATACAGTGGTTTCACACCTCCACTCTCGTGTGCATGCCAGTAACTTGAAGTACTTCTTTCTGTGTCCAGATTGATGCCTATGGTGTCAAAGGTGGATAGTCCCACCATATGAGTCCATGGAAGAAGAGCACTGCTGCCTTACTACTATCTGGAGCTTTTAATGTGGCGGATGAGCAGGTCCTTGGTAACATCTGCAGTCGCTCTCTGAATGAGATGACTCACATTCTGTTCAAACACGTGGCCTGTTTTGAACAGTATTAGCAAAGGCTTCAGACTGTTGACTGTGAAGGGTTAGACAAGGCATACCTGCCTCTTAATCTGAGGACCACCGATCATCCCTTTGTCACTCAAGGTTAATGGGAGATCACACACAGTACTGCAAGAATGAGATGCATTGTTTCGCAGGGATGGAAAGGTTGAAATACGTTCCTGTGCACCTGATTGCACCAGTGACTGTCCAGAAAGGAAGTGCAGCTTGTAACAAAGCTATTCCTCAACAACCTCTAACCAAGCCCATTCCTCCAACCTTAAATGCCTCTACTCGAAATTACTGCTACAGAACAACAAAATGATTCACTCTGTGCTTTACGCAGCCACATGACATCCATATAGAGTGCTTGCCCATCATCGCGCCAGGTTCCTTCAGGAAACTGTCTCTACTGAGGATGGGCTAAAAGTGAGATTACATTTGATGGGAACTGGGGACAAAGATAGATTTCAGATGATACTAGCCTTCATGATGATTCGGGTTTAAGGACCTAAATGTGTAAAATGTAATAAAAAGGCTGTGATTTACTTTAAATACAGAGTCAATTGGGCCATAAACCTGAACCTTTGGCTAAAGGCTCCAACAGCCTTCTCGCCCGTTTCCATAACATACCCACTTTATAGAGTAATCCCAAGGGGCACTGAGATGCATGTATTCAACTGGGGCTGTGAAAAACTATTATGATATAGATTTTAGAAAGGATTGGAAGATTACTGCCCAACTAATTTGGTCGCAAGAGAATTGGTTGCAGATTTGTGCCCGAATCTTTCTGCACATATGTGGGTGGTGGGTTTAGGGAAGTAATTAATGTAGGGGGTCGCCTGGTGCTTGGTGCATGCAAGGTAAGCAGGGTGGGAGAAGCATTCCGACCTCTGGGCCTCATCTTGGGCTTTTTAAAGAACGTGTTTCCCCCAATCTCGCACTCTATGCACATGCTGCAGTGGTAATTCTGCCCGCTTCCTGATACTACAATTGTCCCACCTCCCTCAGAGTGCCGGGTCTTGATTGGTGAACTAACTTGCAAGGTTCTAGTGTGTGCATCCTCGCTACCTGGGCCATTTGCTTGGTGCATGCAAGGTAAGCAGGGTGAGTGAAGCAGTCCAACCTCTGGGCCTCATCTTGGGCTTTTAAATAAATGTGTTTACCCCAATCTCACGCTCTGTGCGCACATTGTAATAGCCATACTCCCACTTCCCTCCATCCCGCCCACCAATTGGCCAGTACTCCCTCTTAACACACCTTCCCAGAGCAACCCTCTGCCCGTGCAGCCCTTGTGGGTAAGGGCCCCATGGCAAAGGGCAGCTCCCACAGAGGAGGCTCCAGACTGTGTCTGCAGGTGTCAGCAGGGGAGACCAGTGGCCAGCCATCAACCAGCAGCAACCAACAAGGTAGATCTGGCCTGGGTGCTGAGTAGAGCCATTCCCTTTACTCTGAATCCCTGCCACGTCACCTACACTCTGAACAGCCCTGTGTCATACATCTAGAAAATTGTTCATGTTCATTTGATTCACACCCAGAAGGTGCCTTCTGTGATAGTACTGTGAATTTACTTCTCTGCATCGCACACTTAGAAACTTGTTAGCATTGTACTGACTCAAACGTAAAAAGTGCCCACTGTGATAGTACTGTGAATTTACTAGCCTGCGTTGCACACTTAGAAAATAGTTAGCATAGTACTGACTCAAACGTAGAACGTGCCCACTGTGATAGTAATGTGAATGTATTAGCCTGCATTACACAATTAGAACATTATTAGCATTGCATTAACTCACACTTAATAATTGTCAGTATTGTATTGACTCCAACTTAGAAAGTGCCCACTGTGATAGTCCTGTGAATTTACTATCCTGCGTTGCACAATTAGTACATTATTAGCATCACATTAACTCACACTTTGAAAATTGTTAGCATAGTACTGACTCAAACCTAGAAAGTGCCCACTGTGATAGTATTGTGAATTTACTAGCCGGCGTCGCACAATTAGAAAATTGTTATCATCACATTAACTCACACTTGGAAAATTGTTAGCATTGTACTGGCTCAAACCTAGAAAGTACCCACTGGGATAGTACTGTGAATTCACTAGGCTGCGTCGCACACTTGGAGCATTGTGAGCACTGTATTGATTCACACTTAGAAAATTCTGAGCATTGCATTGACTCACACTTAGAAAAGGGTTAGCATTGTAATGATTCGAACTAGAAAGTGCCCACTGTGGCAATACTGTGAATTTACTAGCCTGTGTCACACACTTAGAAATTTGTTAGCACTCCCTTGACTCAAACCTCGAAGATGCTTAGTGTGATAGTATTGTGAATTTACTAGCCTGCATCGCACACTTAGAAATTTGTTAGTAGTACATTAACTCAAACCTCGAAGGTGCTTAGTGTGATAGTACTGTGAATTTGCTAGCCTGGTTCGCACAATTAGGAAACCGTTAGCATCGCATTAACTCACACCTAGAAGTGCCCACTTTGATAGTACTGTGAATTTATTAGCCTGCATCGCACACTTAGAAATTGATAGCATTGTATTGACTCACACCTAGAAAATTGTTAGCACTGCATTAACTCACACTTAGTAAATTCTTTTGTCCCTATGTTAGGCCTTTCTCCCTCCATCCTGGTATCTCAAATCTAGGGGCTGAGGTTACAGCTCGGGATATCATAGATCACACGCCACCGCATTTACTGTTGTCCCTGTGCCGGCTTTCCCACCCTATCCAAATGCTCCTAGTCTAGGCACCACTGCTACTTCCAAGGTTCTTCCCGCACCCCCTCTATCCAGGCATCCCAAATCTAGGCACTGCTGTTGCACCCCTGATTCCGGCAATTTCTGTTGCCCCTTTGACCTTCTCTCTCTGTCCTTGAGCCCAAGTCTAGACGCTGGTATCACATCCATGGCCACTGCTTTCACTGTCACAGGTACCTCGGACACCAGCTGCTGCCCCTGACATCCCCCAGGATGGAGACCCCACATCAACAAAACCCTCCTCGCCTACCCCCTCACTCCCGGCCTCTCAAGACCTTACCCTCTCCCCGTAATTCATCCCATGTGCATGGTCCGCACACTTGCACCCAACTTCATGAACCACCCTACACCCCATGTCAGCCCATAACAATGTTCAGAAACCCTGAGAAACGTCGCCACTGAAGACAGCTAATAAATTACAACAAGGTTTACTCTGAACGTGGCAATCGCAAACGCAGGCCAATTTCAGGAACTGCGAGCCTGTAGCAGCTTTATCAAACCCCCCCATACAATCACCACTCATATTGCTACGCTCACTCTTTTCTCTGCACCAACACACAACTAGAATGCAGCTACACCCCTTGATCATTTTCGGCGTAGCTGCTCACATACAGACATTGCCTCATGAACACCACAACACTCTGATTAAACGCAGCTATACCCCTCGATTCCGACATAGCTACAGACATAAGCATCCTAAACAGGCAGAACCCAGTCGTGGTGTCCATCGCCCTGACTGCAAACATTCTACTGATATCAAATACCACCACACCTAATGCTAGGATGCAGCTACCATCGCGCAGACGCTTCAGCTGCACACATAATCGGTGCACCCATGCACCCTATGCCACCTTACTTTCTCAACTGACCTGGACCACGGCCCCCGAGGGCGTTCATCCTACCAGCGCTTAGAGGTCATACAAATGATAGACAGAGCGCTATATAAATGCCAAATAACATAACATAACATAACATATATATGCAGCAAAATCGAGCAGTCAAAAAAAAGACATTCGGCTAATTCTCTTGCAACCAAATAGATTCGCAGTAATCGACCTAAACCTTTAGAAATACACTGGCTGTACCCAGCATATCATGTGCCAAACTAGCATGTTCCCTTTCAATCTGTGCTATATTTTTCTCTTTTTTCATCCCTCTCTTTCTCAACCTATGATATGATATGATATGATATGGCATTTGTAACGCGCCTATACACAAGTGTTTCAAGGCGCGACGAGGCAGGGGGGGAACAAAGGGAGACAGACAATGATCCTACTAGGCCAGGTGTCATTCAGATCGCGCAAGTGCAAAGGGTAGAGGGGAAGGGAAAAGTGCAAGGGGGAAAGGGAGAGGGGAAAGTGCAGTACAGGGTTATTAGCATACAGGATAAATAACAAGTGCGAAGTAAGTGCAGACAAGTGCTGGGAAGGGGGGCTGTAGGGATACAGACACAGTCCCGTAGTGCAGGTGTTGCCAGGGAGGCAGTGCAGGGGAGAGTGGCTGGGCCAAGGACCGAGAACTGTGAGTGGCCCAGTTGCAGATTCAATGCAGTTTCAGTAGTATTAGCAGGGGGGAGGGGGAGAGAAAGCGGAGGCAAAGAGGAAGGTTTTGAGATGCTTCCAGAACAGGAGATGGTTCTCCTCAAGTTTCAGGGAGGCAGGAAGGCTGTTCCAGAGGGAGGCCCCTGCAGTGGAGAGAGATCTGCCCCAACTCGTTGTTTGTAGAAGCGGCTGACCCTGAGGGAGTTGGAGGAGGCTGAGCGAAGAGCTCGAGAAGGAAGATATTTAGGAAGAGAGAGTTGAAGGTATTTTGGCCCAAGGCCCCAGATGGCCTGTGGACAATGCAGAGGGTTTTGAACTTGATCCTCGCAGTCACTGGGAGCCAGTGCAGTGATTTCAATCCTGGAGAGATATGGTCCCTGGGCTTGAGGCCAAGGACAAGTCTCGCAGTCATGTTCTGGATGAGTTGCAAAGGGCGGAGAGTACAGGCGGGCAGATTTAGATAGAGGCTGTTACAGTAGTCCAGCTTTGAGAGAACCAGGGCTCTAGAGACAGTGAGCTTCTGGGGGAAGGAGAGGAAAGGAAGGATATCTCTGAGGAGGTGTAGCTAGTAGTGTGACTTCTTAGAGACGTCGGATATGTGAGGAGAGAAGGAGAGTGTGGAGTCGAAGATGACCCTAAGGTTTTTAGCCTTGCAGGTAGGAGCAGGAAGAGGGCCCAGAGAGGCCGGCCAGAGAACTGCAGGGAAGGAGGGAGTGGGTGTGCCGATGAGTAGAATCTCAGTCTTACTGGCATTAAGGCAGAGGTCGTTGGCGGCACACCATTCCTGGATAGCAAAAAGACAGTCAGAGAAGAGGGAAGGAGAAGAGGAGGCCGAGGGTAGCCTGAAAATGAGCTGGGTATCATCCGCATAGCACTGAAAGTTGGGGCAGAGAGCAGCGATGCGGTGGGCGAGAAGTGCCAGATACTGGTTGAACAGCCAGGGAGAGAGGTTAGATCCCTGGGGGACACTACAGGTAGAGAAAAAGATGTCAGAGGGGAAAGACCCCAGTTTCTTTCTTTCTCTGTGGGAGTGAGAGCAGCATGGTCGGGTGTGCATTTACCAGAGCATCACCAGGCATGGATGTCAGCAGTGCATCTAAGCAGCAAGGATATCTTGAAGAGGGTGTATGCTTTTAGTGTGGTTAACTGTACAATGAAAGCAACAGTGATTGAGGCATTCCCTGAGGAGGGGACCGGCTTGTTGTATGTGCCTGCAGGAATGTCACCATCACACTGATGGCACATTGCTCACTCAAGGGGAGGCAAGCCCAGAACAGGATCTGTGGGGGTTGCTGGGGATTAGCAAGACTGAGTAAGGGACCAAAGGCCAAGGCCGGACACCCACAATGACAATAGACGTCTCCAATAACCAAGCCAGTCCCCTCGTTTGGGATGAAGATGATCTCATTGTAGCAAAATGCACTTTGAGTCTCTGTCGAGATTACAAACGTTGATGACCACTACTGTAGTGCTTTGAAGTACCTCCTTTCTAAGCACTAAGCCTCCCAGCAAGTGGAAGTAACTAGAACGTCCTGCATGAGCCTATGGATGATTATGGTGCAGCCCTAGGCTATGATGCTATGTACACTTGTACTTATTGTTTCAGAAATTAACAGTGCAAAACATGGAGGGTGGCTTACTGATTGGCAGGTGGGCTGAATGTGTAGTGTATACAATTTAACTACATTATTCTGCTAAAATAAAACCATAGATGAACTGCCTGCTGTCACAGCACACTTGAGATCAAACAGGCTTCACAATGGGTTTTACATAGAGATATTGATAAAGGACTTGGATGGTGTGGGTGAGGTATTTCAAATGTACGTTTGGATCATTGTAGGGGTTCCCAACACTACATTTCTCTGAGTTACCACAGGATTCTTTATCAACCATTAACCAGGAAGAGGGCGAGACCCTCTCAATATATTGCAAGGTTTAAGAAAGATTGTGTGCAGACGATCGCCCTATTTATTGGGAACCATTTTACAGCTGTGTTGTCTGTAAGTAAACATTTATTTCTTATAAAGGCGAGCGTATACATATCTCGAGCCATGTTCAAAAGTATGGCTTGAATCATTTCAGGTTTTGTCATCAGATCATTAGTTTTGTTATCATTCTGCAATGCATTTCTCTTTGCGATACAGTTGCATCGACCAGATGTCAGCCAGTCAAGGCATCTACGAAAGATAATTAAAATGTATTTTCCTAAATGTAAAATTAAATGTGGTTAGTATCCAACGAGGGACAATCAGATTTTATCAAACAATCTGATTGGCTCTCGCTGGGTCGTTACTCTGACGACAAAGACTAAACATCGGTGGGTCCGAGCTACGCATCCCACGGATTTCCATCCTTTTATTTGGCAGGTATAGTCCCTTCTCCTCTTCCATTGCAGCCATTTTATGTTTACTTTGTTTCCTCCTATCTTTTTAATGGCTGCCATGGAAAGAGAGAAAGGAATAAGTGTATGTGTAATGAAGTTTTTCACATACTTGACACATGGTGTCTACTTGACAGTAGCTGGGAACTTTCATAAATAAGATCGGCCTGTCAGATGTCTTAGGAAGAAGCTAGCCTTGTAAAAATCATGTATTTTGATTATGCACAAGTAAATAAAAAAATGTTTTAAAAAAAATTAAAAAAAATAAGTGTATTCCCTTCTCACTATGCCTGGCAGCCATTTATTTTCTCTCTAGTTGAGAAACAGTTGCAACGCTGTTTCTCAACTCGAGAAAAATTGCTATTAGTACCCCGGTACGATGTGCCGGCGGTACTAATAGCAATAGAATTCTCGGATGGGTGCATTACCGGACCGGTAATGACGCCCTCCTCGGGTTCTATTGCTTTATTGGGAGCTAGACTGCAATGTTCTCATGCATATTTTGTGCAAAATCTGGCATTTTTTTCTTTACTAGACAATATGGTTTTGCATCCTAGTCACCATTTTCATCTATGCATGGTTCCCTTTACTGAATACGATATGACGATCATCCAGTCTTCAGTCATCCTTAGGATACCGATCTGGCCTGTTGGTAAAGTATGGAACTCCTCCAAGTCTGCACTGCCGCCTCATATGGAGTGCATCATAAACCTGGGCCCAGACATGAGCTAATGATTTTTTCTTTTTATCTGTCCCATCTGCGTAGAGTACATAATATTCACGCCAAGAAGGCAGTGCACTACCCTGCACCTGTCAAAGAGCTGTCTGGAGAGGACTCTTTCAGATGAGCTAACCTTTTGAAGGGTGTCGGTCTAGTCTGGGATTGGGCTTCCAGTTTCCGGCCTCAGTTGCACACATTTCTGTTTCTCGAGCTTAACCTTCCATCCTTGCTCTCTTACATGGGGATGCTAGTTCAGACGGAACGTCGGAGAGCCAATTCAAGGGGCTGCTCAGCTGTTCAGTAAACATGAAGCTTCAATGAAAGCTGGAGCTCCAAGCAGGGGTATTAGTGAACCTCTTGAAACAAGACTGACTAAATCAGGTTTCTGCAACAGATGAGGAATAGCAGTGTAAAGGGTTTGTAAGTGCCAGGCCTGCTTCTAGCTCAGTCATAAACTGTAAATGGTCTTTTCTGGCCTTTTCCTCCATTTATCTTTAGTGAAACAATGCAATCAGACAGGTGGCAGTAATTAATAATATGCTTTCCATGAGAAGTCTTTTACGTTTGGATGCCATTGCCTTTGGATAACAGCATGTTTTGAGGAAAACCAGCAATGCAGTGTGTTTACAATTAGCATAACCTTATCTTGTTCTGCAATGTCCCCGAACCCTCCCACCCCCACAAGAAGATTTGGTCGACCTGATTACTGATTTAAGATCCATGCATACAGAATCCTAGTTATGAGCGATCTGAACTTATGGCTCATGTGCCCATTTAATAAACCTGCTAAAAATATTATCTTGATTGATTGATTGATATTTTATTTCTATCGCGCTCGTACACAAGTGTTTCAAAGCGCGACAAGGCAAGGGAGGGGAACAGGGGAGAACAAAACAGCGATCTTACTAGGCCCAGTGACATTGAGAACGCGCAAATGCATGGGAGAGGGGGGAGGGGGAAAGTGCATGGAAGGGGGAGAGGTGGAAAGTGCGAAGCAGAGGAGAAACAGATAAATAACAATAAATAAATAATAAAGGCAACAAACAGTGGTAATGCAGCCAGCTTAACACGATTGATAGAGGTGTCCAAGACTTGAATTGCTTGAGTAATGTCGAAGTTGGTCAAACCATCCATGCTGACTTTCCATGACCCGAGTACCAACTATTATAAAATAATAAATACCCAATTAAATAAGATAAATGCCTGTGAAAATGGATGTGTTAATAATACCTTTAACACCTGAATTCTATCACACAACGTAGCTTTGACAAAATCTTCATTGGTCCCAAGATTCCAATTGAACAACATACATGCCCAGATGATATCCTAAGTATCGTTCACCTTACAATGACAAACAGGCTCAACACATTGACGTCAATAAACTGGGAAAAACACTCTACAAAGTAGATACGCCAGAAGAGGAGCCTAAAAAGATAGTGATGCAAACTCTTATTTTTGGAAAAATACAAGATCATGGATGTGAAGCCCCAATACGGGCAAGAAGAGAAGCTAATTCCAGAAATACATCATGCTGGTACCCAATAAATACGCAGATGATTTCAAAATCTATCTAACAACGTGACCCCCTAATACCATTGACAAATAGCCAACCTCCAAATGACTGCTCAAACAAATGAAGAGACTATCAACCAGAACTAAAGAATATGCTCACATCGAGGAACCTGCACCTGGAGGGATGCCTCAATCGACATGGTGATCGCAACGTCAGACGCAAAGATGAGATAGCATTTGCCGATGCCCACATCCCTTTATAAATAACTACCAGTGAGCGTATCGCTTGATTGTCAATCCAGTCCCAGTTTTAATCTTAATCTCCACGGTATTGATCTGTGTTTTAGTGCAATTTTAGTGTCAGATTAATTGCTGCTAATGTTATTATGGCACAAGTTTAATATATCTTAGCTTATTAAATATATTACTAACCCACCGGCTCGTTTTGGGGCCAGACACAGCCTGTTTGTGCAGTGACTGTTCTTTTTTATTTTGTGAAAGCTCTGTGGTGGATAGCAGGGGTTAATTCTCTTCTCTTCCATCAACTGAGACCTTGCCTTGGCTCTGTTTGTTCCGTCTTCCTGGATTGCAGTGATGCATTCCTAATCTCAAGGGGCATTTCGGTGAGAGTCGAGTTATATAAAAGGGGAGGATTCACTGCTGTATAGACTGAGTGACAGGCAAAAGTACCAGTGACAGGTGCAAAACTGACATGATTTAACAGTTGGAGCTGACAGCTGGTTCCCTAAAGTGAGTTGGTGATTGGAGCCAGGATTCAAGTAAAGGGGAAACTGAACATATGCCAGGACTCGAGATCTTTCCCCCCTTTGTTTACCCCACAATATGAAATAACAATATGGATTTTTAGTACCCGGCGAGGGTCAACCAGAATGAAACAAACATTCTGATTGGCCCTTGCAAGGTCCATACCTCGCTGGGAATCCCTCGTCCGAGATTCCATTCCTTTGGCACCAGCGGGGGGAGGCATGGCAGCCCCTCAGCCATGAGGCTCGAAACGGGGCAATCCCGGCTCCGAGCCTCCACACGGCTGTAGGCAGCCATTCTCCACCGCCGGGGATTTAGGTATGTTTTTTCCCCCCCAGAAGGCGCCCAGCCCAACCCCCTGCAACCAATCCCCTCCCCGCCCTCTCAACCCCACTTATCTTCTTATCTGTCCTTTTACGGAAGCAAACGCCCCAGGAATACTTCTGTTCCCAGTGTGTTCGCTCCCGATGGTCGCTCGGGTCTGTAACTATGGGCCCCGGGTATTACCTGACTCGGTAATGGGCCCGCGGCTCGGGGCATATTGGTTAAGTAAGGGTTACAGACTTGATGGTATGCCCCTCAAGAGAGAGAATAATTGTGAGCAGGCTAATTTAAAGCCCCTTCTGAGCTTCCAAAACCAGCGAGATGGAATTAAATACTGAGCGACTGACAGGTGATGTGACTTTAAAGTAAAATATGGCAATCTATCTAGTAAGAGGTATTGGTAGAGAAGCTCCAAGATGCCCACAGGAAATAAGGAGTAGCATTTATAGTGTATGGAGTATAGCGGACCCTGAAAGCACTTCTTCATGTTTACGTTTCATACATTGTGCATTATAGTTAAACCCCAACACAAGCCCATTTACTTGGAATGTGGGTCATGTAGATGTCCCCTCATTATTTTTGTGATAATTATAGTTTTTATTTGTTTTCACATACAACATTGACATAATGGACATGAGTATCAAAGCCTTATGAAACAGTGCATCTCACGTGCATTGAAATATATAGCTACAGGAGCATCCGATTTCGTCTCGATATACTTGACAGCGTGATTTGGTTCCCAGGCAACCAGCATGTATTGTACTAACGCTTTAACCGTAGTGGCCATACTGATGGCTTCTACATAGACCCGTGTCCCTGTGAGTTCTCGCTGCCGAGATGTGCTTCTGGTCGCCTGCTTGGTTCTTTTTGGGTAAATAAGCTGAGCATGGGTAGAACAGGTTTGCAAAATTATAAATTGAGCAATCATAACCGTTTAAGTGCAAAAAAGAAAGAGAGCAAACAAAGAAAGGAGACAGGAGCTAGGAAGGAGAATTTAGAATGGAACAAAATGGGAACAAGAACAAGAAAAGCAACACGTCATGCCCAGTGTGAATGAGCTGTAGTCTAGGATTCAAAAACCTAATGACGATACACTATAGGTCTGTGCACTGTCTGGGGCATGCATGCCTGTGGGGACCCTCTGTGAATTCGCCACTCAGTAAGCTGTAGAAAGGCCCCGCCCTAGGTTCTTACAGGGGGTGTCGGTATTATGAAGCATCCCCATCGTGGGGTCATGAGCAGGGAGGCGGCTGGAAGGCACAGATGGGGACCATAGGCACAAGGAGCGGGTTGGGCCGAAACGGAGGAGACAGTAAGTAGTGAGAGTTTGATGATTAAAGATGCATGTTAGCAGCCTGCCGGGTCTGCCCCTGTCAATGGGGCTGCCGGGTGGGAGAGCAGAATGGCGCCTGGGGAACGACACTAAACTGGCAAACCCACTGTATGACCCTGGCGGTTGCTGGAATTGCCTGCCACTGTCTCTGGTGAGAGACTCAGCATGGCGGGCAGTGGAGTGGCATCAAGCGTCAGTGTATGCGTGCTCTCACAGCGGAGGAGCAGCGGGTAAGCTGCACAGTGAGAGATGAGGGCCTCCAGACTTGGTACATGGTGCAAACTTACACCCAGGTGCAGGTTGGTGGAAAGTGTGTGGAGCTGGGCCAGCTTCACACAGAGGCAATCAGCTGTACTACTCCAAGCAACAAGAGACTGTTTAGCAGGACTGACAGCATTCCAGTGCAGAAAGAGAACAGTGCAGAGCCGGACACCTAAATGTGTTCTAGATAGAAGTAAGGAGGCAACTGGTGGGCAGCGGCCAGTGCAGAGCCCAGACACCTAACATTGTGCTCAATAGAAGTAAGGAGGCAACTGGAGGGCACCCAAACGGCAAAGGGACCACGCCCCACGGTCAGTTCAGTGGGTCACAGAGGGCCACACGCAGTGCCCACAGCCCATTACCATGTCGGATGCAGAGAATTTCACTGTGCTCGTTGTGCCACAAGGAAGCCTACCCCCCGCGGCTGCAGGAGAATCTGGTCATACAGCTACCCATCCATTTAGACATCTCAGGGACCAGCAATTTAGAGCGCAGAAGGACCAGGTGGGTCAGTGACTTTGAATTAAACATCAGAGCCATAGGCCTGAGTCAGGCAATGACACAGGGAACCCAACAACTGGCGCGAGCCCAGATAGGGTCCATGTGAGTCATCCTGGCAGACCTGAGAGGGCTAGGATTAGACCTCACAGACTCAATGAGGAAATGGACTAAAGGTTTACTGTTTGTTAAAAAAGGGGGAGGTTGGGGTTTTGTGAAGCCACAACCTACATCAGGTGAGTAGGGAGGGGGCTGGAAAGCACAGGGAGCGTGGTGGGTGGAGGGGGTTGAGGCAGTAAGTTGTGAGAGTTTGATAAAGACGCATTTATTTTATTTATTTGTTTATTTCTATAGCGTCATAGCCCACAGGCATCAGGGCGCATTACGAAGAGACTAGGACAACAGAGGAGACGGGACAACAGAAGGTACAGACTTTCAGGAGGATCAGGGTGGTCATGTCTAGATGCTGTTCATTTATTTGAACAGCAGGGTATTCAGATTTTTTATAAACTATACGTAGTTTGGCCCTAATCTGAGATGCGCTGGAAGTTCGTTCCATTTAGCAGCTGCTCTGGTTCGAAAGGCCCCACCAAGTCTGCTGGCTTTTTTTAAATACAAAACTTTCACTAGCCGTTGTGTTTTAGAGCTTAGAGCATGATTTGGTTCGTATGGGATGATTTGTTTTTTTAAATAGTCAGGGGCATTCCGTATAAACAGTGATGGATGAAGGACATTGATTTGAAGGTAATGCAGTCTTCTAGGGCCAACCAATGAAGGGATTTACCCTTGCTCCCTTCTTGGTTTACCGGTGATTGTCCATACTGCATTGTTTTGGATGACCTGGCATTGTTTAATACATATACTGCTAGCCCCCAACATCAGTGAATTCCCATATCCAGTCTAGATAGGATTGTGGCTCTAGTAATAATGGAGCTATTTTGTTGACTCTTTAGGGGCCTAATACATCGGAGGAGTCTTTGGTGATATTGGCAGGTTTGCTTAAGGTGTGTTACATGGGCATCAGCTCTCAGAGATGCTTGTGAATAGACACCTAGTGTCTTCACCTTATCGGATACCCTGACATCTGAGCTTTTGATTTTGAATGTCGAGTAAGCTGTAGTAATTTTTTTTTGTTGCTTCTGTCAACTTTTCCCTATATAGGCAGACCAGTTTTTTCCAGTTCTCTTTATTATTATCTGAGGGATCTTTTTGCCACTTTCTTTCTAGTTTTCTTTTTTCTTTTTTAATTTTGCAGGTTTCAGCGTTAAACCAATTTTGGTGGTTTTGGTTCGGTCTAACTTGTTTGTGTTTTAGGGGGGCATGTTGGTCAAGAAGCTTTTCAAACTGATTATTGAAGGTAGTTACTAGTTTATTGCAGGAGTCCTCGTCACTCATGGTGTTCATAATGTTAATTATGCCTTGTGTCAGGACGGAGGGCGTGATTTTTTTGAAATTCCTGCCTTGCACTTTGTTGGGTGTGTTATTCAGTTTCCTGACATTTTCCATGGGTGTAAGTATTAATTTGATTTTATGGTGGTCAGACCATAAGCATGGATTGGTGCCAAGCATAGTGGTTTTCACATTGTTCCAGATGCTCCGGTAGAGTTGGTTCCTTTTAATGGAAGTGGGCTCAGTGTTTATTACGAGGAAATCAGTAGATTTTAACTCTTTCTCAAGAGATATGGCTTCCTTGTCTTGGGGTTCCCTCTCCATCTGTTGAGGTCCCCCAGTAGTACCGTCCCTGTTGCATGTTACCAGCCTGCTGGGTCTGAGCCTGTCATTGGAGGTGCCGTGTGGGAGAGCAGAAAGACAGGATCTCGGTACACTGTCCCCTGCCTGGGGACGACACTAAATCCATATTACACCTCTTGTAGAATATATTTATGGGGCAACAATTGATTTGGGGAGTTCATTCCCCCCAATCAATAGCACCACATCAATTGATCAATGAATTGGATTCTTAACTAACTCTGCAATTTTATATATATATATATAACACCACTGTACTCCCTATCAACTTTTCAATATAGAAGCCAAGAACCAGACTGGGCTGCAGAAAGGATATATTTTTATTTCGTTGTTCATGCTAGCTCGTTGTTCATGCTAATTTGAGGAAAATATTTGGGCCCTACACTGATAATATTCACTAGACATGACTTCCCATGACTTCATGGCATTTGCTGGATATTTTTCATGTTTCACTAGAGAACCAATTGTAAATTGTATGTTTTTCTAGTCTACTTTTCTTAATAAATGTCCTGAAAAAAGTAAAATTTCAGCACATTATTTAAAAAAAACATTTTTTGCCGGAGGTCCCCAAGAACCCCACTTATTTATGCTGAGCATTCTCTCTAAACTCGGTCACTCTTCCGAATTTATTTAGGTCTCTTCACTGAAATTTAAATAAAGGAATTAAAGGTGAAATCATGGAAATGGTGGTAATGATTGACTGGGAATGTTTTTCTTTTTCTATTCCTACATGTTTATATCCTTTATGCTGTGTTATGATACTTTGTGATTTATTGTTCAGTCCTGTTCTAATTACTAAAATTAAAATAAAGAATTAAAAAAAGAATGTTTGACAGGTTCCATTGTTCTCATTGCATTAGGGTATCCAGTCAATGCTTTGAATAAAAAGCATTGAATGACAAAAGCATCGGAAAAAATGCATTGAAAAAAAACATCAAATGCATTTTTTCAAAGGTAAAGGTTTTATTTTAATTGTAATGGGTTTTAAAGGGTAATAAAACAAGGGTTGGGGGGCCCATTAAAAGGACCCCGCTATTGAAAATAAAATGGAAAAAAAAATACATTCAATGCTTTTTTTTGTTGCTTTTTCTTAGATGCTAAGGCATTCGATGATTTGGCATTCAATCCCATCCTTATAAACCTGCATTAGCTTCCAGATGAACAGTTTTATTGGCAGCCAAATTTCAAACGTATTACTTTTAATTGATGGATTTGACTTTGAGGCTGGTTTATAAAACATACCATTCGGCCACTCTAGATGGGACAACTTCTATTTTCTTGAATATTTAAAGTATTTTTTAAACATTCTCCCCCACCCCCAGGAATTTCCCAAATGTGAGGGGCAATTTCAGATGAAACCTAGGTCACTTTGAGGTTAACAGAATATCAGGTTGCCGTGAAAAAGTGTTATTCAAACCAACATGGAGCGATTGCTTTACAACATATTAACACCATCAAATATTGTTTAAATTCTACTATGTTATTATAAATGTTGTACAATTTGTGGGGAGAATAAATAAACTGTTGATATTGGAATATTCTTGACGCTTTGAGGCTTTGAATACAAAAAAAGGCTGTTCTGGCATTGGTAGAACCCAAATCTTTAGGTGAAATGTATACAAGTGCCTAATATTGTTCTTGGGATGGTTAAGTTTGTGGCACTATTCCCTTGTGCCGAGTTCTATCTCTCAGGTGCGCAGGTGATAACCTGCATTCCACAGTTGCACCCATGTTATGGTAGTGAGTAAGAGGCAGATCTCATAGATAAAATAATCTGTTTTTCTGGCTCCTTTCTCACTTAAACTTGATACAATCTCCATTTGTCTTTGATTCTCCCCAAATGGGGGTCAGCAAATATGATCACGTTTCAGCCTTTCTTTCTAGCATGCATTGGCACTCATCAGAAGCAAGGATTCCATTTGAAATAGGATGTCTGGTCTAGAAGGCTTTCAGCTAACGTACTTGGCCTTTTTCAAAATAATTGTCATTGTTGTGTTCTCACTTGTATTTATATCTATTATATGTAATGTGACGTTGTTTTAATTTGTTTTGTTTTTTAAATGTGTTGCAGTGCTATAAGCATTGCATCTAGGCCAATGCATTATGAAGTACTTTTAATAAAAATAGATACAATAATGTACATAGATTCAACAGAACAATGTCACCCCTACCAACCCACCAGAATTACAGATAACAGAGACACTCTCACCCTTGCCGTCACAAAACTGTGCAATAACACCTTTAAGTCCGAAGAAATCCAACTAGACCTCAAAAAGGCAGCAATTGTGACTATATATAAGAAACACAATGGAAAGTCTCATAACCCAGCCCACGCACATATGAGGTCAACATCCCATTTATTTCATAGCCAGAACATTGGAAGCAATAGTCCTTAGACAACTACACAACTATTTTAAGGGGCCGGGGGGGGGTTCTTTCTTTTGCAGAAAGCCCAATCAGGATTCCACACAAGAAGAATCACTGATATACTATACATCTGCAACCACTTCAACATCATTCTAGATAAAACACTCACACAGTTCTGGTACTATTTAAACCTTCAGTGGCATACAATGGCGGATCACAATCTCCACACTCAGATGTTCTAACACACCATGAAAAACAGAAAATAGCACTGGACTGACAAACTTCATTCCTGTAACACCCTGCCACTAAAGTTAGAGTAGATGACTCTCGATCCCCCATCGGTGGTCTAGACCAAAGGATTCCCCGGGTATCAGTTTTGTATCTATTTATATTTAACACATATATGAAACCTCTGGCATCTCTTAATCCTACTCAAACCTATTCCAGTTGCATGCAGATGATGTCTATATTCATTACCATTTAATATATTAAGATGACTAAAACATGTCTAATACAAGGCCTAGTTCAACAGTCCCATAAATGAGAGAAAGAACTTGGGATTCATCTTTTACTCCAAGCTTACTCTCAGCTCAATGACAATGCTAAGAGGTCCCACCTACAACTAAGCAAGCTGAAACAAAGTCGTCCTTTTCCAGAAATGCCCCCCAGAAGTTTTATATTAATGCAACATTACTGTAATCCCTGACGGATTACTGTAACAACTACAACTGATACCAAATAAAGTGGCTAGATTGGTAGTGGGCTTAAAGACCAGGGACAATGGAGAAGGGACACTTTTTTACCTCAATGCAATATATATATATGTCTCTGCTTCACCCACTGAGTTGTATGGAGTAGTAAACCCAGTTGTTATCTGACAAGAATGCCCAGAATAGTGTCCAACATGGAATCTTTGATCAGTAGTAAGAATCCAAATGTACTGACTTACATTGCAACAGTGGCCCTTACCTGGCAAGGGTACTGAAATGTGGAATGACTTTCTCAACTTGAGAAAAGAAGAACATATCTCATGTTCAGGAAAATGGTCATGATCAAACTATTCAATTTAGCATACAGAAGACAAGGAAGCGAGCAATTTGATACCAGGACACACTTCAATTGAGAATTTGCTTCAGATGTAAAAAGGAACGTAACCCTGCGCTACCTACAATGAGTATGTACAACCTTGGTCTATGTGCATGTACCCTTATTCTTTTCCCTTGCTTTGTGTTAATATATACATTCTTTCCCTCCATCCTTCTTGGTGTGCCACGACGTTACTAGGCTGAATTAGGTGCATTACAAATCAAAATATCAACATCAAAAACATTTTTTTTTAAATACATTTACTTGACGAATACTGAGGTTCTTTCCAAGGACTGCAGCTTACTCTGCCTGCTATCCGGTGAATCAGGTTCTGGCCCTTGTCTTCAAGCAGTTGTGTGCCCTGTAGCAGTGACAGGCAATGTGTGGGTTGTGAAACCATTCAAAATGGTGGAGCAAGATGTGGCACCAGTACTACTCACTTACGTTCTAGAATTCAGGTATAAACGCATGGGTTGGCAGGCAGAGGGCTCGGGAGGGTAGAGGTTTTTTTGTGTTTTGCTTGTGCTTTGTTGTCTCCCACACCTGTGTACGGCTGCCCTGGAGAGTGAGTTTCCTAGTACTCCCCGAGGTGGCCTTCCTTTTATGCCTAAACCTTGCGCGTGTTACTTTTTTATGACCTTTCATAGGTGGCAGGTGACGGGCTTCTTTCATCTGCTGGGGTCACCCACTTTGCGTTGCTGATGCCTGGGAATCAGCAACCTCCATTACTGTCCTGCTCTCCTTCAGGTCGAATAACTGGATTTTTGGACTATTTCGCTTTCTAGTGTCTCAGGGCTGCTGGCACAAGGCAAATTCCTCTGGAGATATTGGGGGGTGCCTGTCCGCTGGGTCTTGCACTCTAGCCTCAGCATCCCTAGGTTGGAATCATGTTACTTCTGATGTTGCTTCTTTACTTCTCTTTTTATTTAGTCCATTACATCTTGGTGAATATTTCCTGTCTTCTTTTACTCGGTTTTAGTGTATGCTTTTTACTATTACCTTTTCAGCACGTGGATACCTTTTCGATGGTAGATTCTTTGTATATTAGTACCTTTTGTGGGGCACCACAAATCCGCGTCCTTGAACTGCAGACTGAATGCGACCATACACGCCCATGATTAGAGCAAGCTGACTTCTCCACCTAGTGAATCCCTGCTCATCTTAACTGCAGCATTCTTACAGACACATTTTCTGCACTAATTTCTTTCTTGCTTGTTCTGGCAAAGCAGAGTCCTTTAATACCAGGGTGCAAAGGCGTGCATAACTAGAGATTTTTCCTGAAACAGGACCTCTCTCATTTCCTCATGAACTGATGTTCCTCGTCCTGCAGCAGCTTATGCCCTGTTACGATACCCTTTATCCGAGGGAGTGACGTCTTGTAAATGTATTTTCTTCCCATTAGAGGTGGGCCTAAACAGACCTATGCATTCTCCCTACAGTGTTTGACTAAATGGGAACCATGCTACCCATGTAAAAGGTTGTGGTCATGCCGAGTGCATGATGATGTGACTAGCTGTGGCAAAGTGTTCTAAGTGATTTTACCGAACCCAAAGGTTCGACTTCCCAAAAGTTCAAATTTCTTATTTTTTTTATTTCCCGCAAATATATATGTGGGGGGAGACCCCACACAGCCCCCCATACCTTACCCCTATACATTTTATATACTTTACCCCCCCATATATATATGCAGGAAATTGGGGGTCGATCTTTTGGGGTTAGGTAAAATTGTGCTATACCGTGGCAAAGCATATATACTTTTCTAAAGACTTCAGAGTTACAGAGTTCGTTGTCAAGTGGTTTAGATGGTCACCTCTGAAAAGGGAGAAGTCATGGGGACTGGGTAAGCCTTGTCAAACTTTCTGAGATGTACCCAGAGGCTCCTACGAATCTCCTAGGGAGATTTGGGTAGGTTTGCGGGTTCCCACAGATTATTTCTGCACCACAAATCTCCCTCAATCTCTCAAAAGAGCCATTCATCTTTAGGGCAGTTCAGAGAAGTTAGGCCACGCTCATGTTGATTAATGGGAAAAACACACACAAAATAACTAAAACGGCTTCATGAAGGGAAATAAAGGTTAGAGGGAAGGGAGGGTAGGGGAGGTTGGATGGGATGGCTAGCAAGAGGAAATGTGCATCTGTGAATGTTATCCAAGTAGGACAGGACATTACACACTGCAGTAAGATATCCTAGCAAATGAATACACCTACTGCAGAGATCTAGGTACTACCTGCAGGTCCACGTTTGAAATTGGGTAAGAAGAACTCAGCCTTTAATCCTTCTGAAGTTGATCAAATGAGTGAAGTTAAAGTGTGAAAATGCAAGATTAAATGACAGCCCAGCAGAATCAGACATATGTCAAGCAACCCTTGGTCTGCTTTTCAAAATTCAGAACATTTGCTTTCTTCCCTTTTTCTTCTCCTACATATGTTGTTAAGAATCTGATTATTATTCTGACTTGTTATCTGTATCCTATTTATGCTATGTATCTGTTACACCAATACAAAATGTAAATACAAATTCATTCAGAACATTCAACATTGCATTCAACATTGTGTTTTATTGAAGTTTATAATATAATAATATAGGAAATGCATAATAGACATGGGGCCTCATTACACGGTATGCGGTAAGGGTTTACCGGTACAGGTAAGGGCACCGGTACCGGTAAACCCTTAACGCCTTACTGCGAGGTCCCTTTGCCGGACCCGACCTCAACGGCTGGTTTTACCAGCCGTTAAGGAATGGGCCCGCAAAGGGACCTTGGTGCTAATTACGGTACCGCAATTTGCGGTACCGTAATTACCTCCTTCCCCATTCCCATTGAGCCCTATGTGGGCAAAAATGGGAATGGGGAAGTTCCTTGGTGAATGGGGAATTACCGGCCTCGCTCACCTTGGAGTAGGCCGGTGATTCCACCATCCACCAAGGCGGACACGGTAAAATACCGGCGGCAACCATGGTGCTAATAGTGCCATGGTTACCGCATACCGTGTAATGAGGCCCATGGACCTCTAATAAGCCTACGGTGCTGGGGAAGAGTTAGTCATGCAGTAGGGAGCATGAAGTTTCATCCTGCTGAGTGTGCTTTCATAAGGATTACTGAGTTTATTTATTTAATAATAGGAAGAGTTCATGCGATAAAGTCTGAGGCAGAGTCAGTTGCATGTCAAGCAAGTATGATGTAAACTTTGACGTTCCTTAAAGGAATACCATTTAGTCATAGAGCATACAACTACTGTAAGAGGCCTATCGGTGCGGTGAACACAATACATGCTCACAACACTAACATATACTAGAGGAATTCCCAGTATCCCATTTGATATGATATGATATGATTTGACATGGCATTTATAACGTGACTATACACAAGTGTTTCAAGGTGTGACGAGGCAAGTAAGGGGGAACAAAGGGAAGACAGACAGTGATCTTACTAGGCCAGGTGTCATTCAGATCGCGGAAGTGCATGGGAGGGGGAAAGGGAAAAGTGCGAGGTGGGGGAGGGAAAGTGCAGTACATAGGATAGTAGAGTAAATAAGATAAATGAAAACAGCCAGCTGGTGGCAAGGGCAAGGTAAGTGCAGACATAAGTGCTGGTAGGGGGACTGAAGGGATACAGAAAACAGTCCCCAGGTGCAGGGGTTGCCAGGGAGGCAGTGCAGGGGTGCAACTGTTGGGGCCTGGGCCTGAGATCAGAACGGTGGCCAGGTAACCAGTGCAGTTTCAGCTATGAATTCAGCAGGGGAGAGAGGGAGAGAAAGCAGAAGCAAGAGGAAGGTTTTGAGGTGGTTCCGGAACCACAGATGGTTCTCCTCAAGTTTCAGGCAGGCAGGAAAGCTGTTCCAGAGGGAGGCCCCAGCTGAAGAGAGAGGTCTACCACCAACTCGTTGCTTGGAGAAGCGACTCACCCTGAGGGAGTTGGAGGCGGATGAGCGAAGAGCTTGAGAAGGAGGATATTTAGGAAGAGAGAGTTGAAGATATTGCGGCCCCAGAAGGCCTTGTGGACAATGCAAAGGGTTTTGAACTTTATCCTCGCAGCCACTGGGAGCTAGTGCAGAGATTTCAGTCCTGGAGAGATACGGTCCCTGGGCTTGAGGCCAAGGACAAGTCCCGCAGTCCTGTTCTGGATAAGTTGCAGAGAGCGGAGAGTAGAGACAGGCAGATTTAGATAGAGGCTGTTACAATAGTCCAGCCTAGAGAGAACCAGGGCTCTGGAGACAGTGAGCTTCTAGGGGAAGGAGAGGAAGGGAAGAATACCTCTGAGGAGGTGCTGCTGGTTGTGTGACTTCTTAGAGACGTCAGAGATGTGAGGAGAGAAGGAGAGTATGGAGTCAAAGATGACCCCGAGGTTTTTAACCTTGCAGGTGGGAGCAGGAAGAGGGTCAAGAGAGGCAGAACATCTTTCTGTTGCAGCCCATCTTGTGTGCATTTTTTTATTTATATTACGTTTTGTGAATTTGGCACTAAGTGTTATCTTTAGAAACATAATTTTTTGTCAGCTACAAAGAAAGCAAATTTCGGTTTCTATATTATTGAAATTGCTAGGTGTAAGACATTATTTATTTAGACACGTTGCTTTCTTCAAGAGCACCCATGTCAGGAAAGGTTCTGAACAGAACCTCTCAAATCCATTAACTTTATACTCTGTTTGTTTTGAATATGTGCTGTCAGGAAAAGGTCTTACATTGTCAAAACCAATGTATTCATTAACATTTCAATTGCATGAATGGCCATTACCTTAACACTAATCTGTCATCCGAATCTCTTAAAGGTTCAGCCGAACCCGAATCATCCAACTAAAGTGAACATCTGGTTGTTTCAAGGTTTGCCCACATTTAGTTGCCCAGGCTTAGAACTGGCTTCAAATCTTTCCTGCCCACAAAAGGAACGTGACTTTTTAAATGTGATTATGTTGTTTTTGGTTGCAATTGACAAGTACACTAGAACAGATGTATATAGAGTATGGGATCGAAGTTCACGTAGACTTGGGCAGCAAATAGCCTCAGGACTTGGATGTTGTGTGACACAGAAAGCAGCTGGAGTAGTCCTTACATAGATGAAGGAGCCATTTTCAGTTTACAAACAAAATATTAATAATCATCAATTTTTGTAAATATCCCGTAATGCAGTTTGCGGTGAACACTGAGCCTGGCTAATGCCAGAACCACCAACAGTGAATAGCAGCTGCTATTAAGCATCTGTCTATGCTCAAATATACCCTTCACATCCTAACAGGCACAATGCCATGTGTGATGTTTCATCCTGTGAGTTGTCCTATAGTATTACTGACTTGGCTCGCCAAGCTCAGACTGTATGAAGCCATGTGTTAACCACCTGAACTGCCTCTGTTACTCGATGTCTAGTGCCCTCTGGGCTTTTGTCTCTTTAAAGGTGTGAATTTGCACCTTTTCACTGTGTGATTTCTATTAGAGCTAGATTGTTATAGCACATGTTGGAAATTGTTGGTTTATGCATTCATTAGCAGTTTGTTAGGACACACATTTATCTTGTTGGGGATCTCCAGCCCAAAAATCAATTAGTGCCCATGATGTGGTTCCCCCACGGCCTAATGCACTTTTTAGCAGTGTTGTTGTTCTGTGTGCCTGTCCGGGTGCACATTTATTTTGTAATATTTAGCACTAAAAAATGTTATTTATTTTTCACTGGTGTCATTTGTACAACCCAGTTCTGTGCAACAAATGTCCACATGTATGTGAGGCAACGCAAACTCATTTGAATAAGCAATGCACTTATTTTACAGCTAGAATCAGCTAGGACCAGCCATTGTGTACTGGAGAGGGAACATTCAGAGTGTGGCCCTTCTATTTACTGTCAGTTTTCAGACAATGGGTGAACGGTGCTGTGCTACTGGGCTCTGCTTCTAGTCGTGGGAGTGATTTTATTGTACAACCTTTCGCTCATCAATCTTTCTTTTACTAACGCTCCCATGCTTATTGGTGGGATCTTTTTTATCTCAATCTGCCCGTGAGTTGCATTCATTATGATGAGCTATGCCCAACCGTGTTTCTCCAGACACCCAAGGACCTTCCCTGGCTAGCGCCATCTTGATTGTGGGCAGGTTACAGAGACCCCCTTCCTGACTCATGCTCCCACCCTCTCCCCCACCCCACCCCCCAAGACATATGACACCCTTCCACGACCCCTCTTCCTCCCGCCCCACTTACCAGCTGGATCGGAGCTTCGTGCTCCGTTGCCGGCACTGTGTCCCACCCATGGTGGCCACCGTAGAAATAGAAAAGGGACTATGTGTCTTTTCTATTTTCTATGGTGGTGGCCATCTTTTTTTTAAACCGGAGATTGGGCAAGCGCAATGTGCACAGAGCCCGTCTCCAGTAAAAAGCACAAATACAAATATTTGCTCCACAGATGAAGTGCAAATAGCAAACACACCTGCTTTGGGAGGCTACAGGGTCAGGAGCGTCCCTCTGCCTTTTCCAAGGCTCTTGCTTCACTCAGGCCTACCTAGGTTCAGACTGCTGCAATGTTACCAGCCCTGCATAGCCTGGTGAATGCTACATTCACAACAGTAAATCATTATTTAAGTGTCCAGATCTTTTGATGCCTCCAGCAACAAGGACTTTATGTGGAGAGTCAGCGGTCTATTGAGCTGGCCTCATGAAACATACTATCAGCTTTAATACTGAAGTCTAAGTTAATTTTACCAACAACCCTAACAGAAACAGTCTAAATGGGATTTACACAGTTTTATCATCACTCGTGACCTGGCTATAATTCCGTTGGGCCAAGTGGCGGTAACAATCTTGCAATGAATTCTGGGGAATCACAGTGAAATGACCGCCATTGTGAGGCCCATAATCTGGTATTTGTCTTTCACAGCATTAGCAACGTGTTGGATGTCGTTTACACGGATAGAGGGGTTTGTATAAATGTGAGAGAGATTGGCATCGAAAGAGATGAAACTAATCACGTCGCCTATATGATTTTTCCAAGAGATTTATAAGGAAATAAAGTTGGGACTGAAAAAAAGCTCAGAGGGGTAGGGGTTGACTGAGTACACACAGAGACAAGAAGCAAAGGCAGAATGTTTAGACGAATAGGGCCTCATTACGACCCAGGCAGAAAACCATGGTGCTAATAGCACCATGGTCCATGCCGGTAATGTACCGACTCTGCCATGGAGAAATGGGGAATTACCACCCCATTACAAGGTTGGTGGTGCGGTAATTCCCCCTTACTCCATGGCCCTTCCCCATTCCCATTTTTGCCCCATAGGGCTCAATGGGAATGGGGAAGGCGCTAAGTACGGTACTGCAAATTGCGGTACCGTACTTAGCACCAAGGTCCCTTTGCGGGCCCCTACTTTCACGGCTGGTGTAGACCAGCCGTTAAGGTTGGGTCCCGCAAAGACATCTCGTGATCAGGCGCTAATGGGTTAACGGCGCCGCAGCCTTTTACGGCACCGTTCACCCATTAGCGCCAGGGTCGTAATGAGGCCCATATAGTTTAAGAGAATGTAAGGGCGAGAGGGGCATCCAGGAACCTCATACAATTGTCAACAGTGATACAAAAATATTCAGACCTTGAGGCATGACTTTGCATTGTATGAGAGAGAGGCACAACGTAGTCTCATCGACATGTAGGATTAAAAAGCATTGGTGGGAAAGCTGCCCACACTCATAAGGACTTGGCATGCTAAATAAAGCTACCTGTCAAACCATACTTTATTTGCAGAGATTCGGGATGAAGAAGTGTGAAGACCTCAGAGTGTTGGAGCCGGACACAAATAGCGTTAGAAAGTAGTTGCTTGGATGAAGACTTAAGCACGCTAGAGATATGAATCTGCTTAATCAGTCCTGGAAGCACATTGCTGTATGATTTGAAGGGATCTGTCCTCATCCGATTTAAGTGCCTTTAGAAGGGGCACACTATTGATATGATGTTTTATACCAGAGCATAGGGAAACCGTAAGTGACATTTATACATATCAGTCTTTTTTAATGGCTGAAGTAGTGGTTCTATATTTGTTTTATGAATGCAGTTTCCTCCTGTGCACTTTCCTCGTGCACTTTTGCTTGATGTCTTTTTTACCCAATTTCTTTTTTTTTATGTGGAGATGCCCACCCCAAACACCTCCTCTAATCCACCTCCCCCACCTGTGACGATTTGACTTCTGCCCTGCAGGTGTACAAGGATGACTAGAGGTTAAAAGGCCCACTCAGCCCTCACACTTCTACAAACCAAGAGCCAACACAATCATGAAGCTAAAGCAGGTACAATCAAGAGCTATACCTCCTTTGCCTTTTGTGGTAACGTGGGCTGAGGGAACGCTCTGCTCTTAAGAGGGGTGTGAATGTGGTTCAGTAGCAAACCAAACAGTGCAGTATAGCAGTCCAAAATAAAGGAATGTCCTATCGAGGTCACATTCAAATATATGCTTAAATTAGACACACCATATACAATACTAACTAATTAGAAAACACTGTAAAAACGCACCCCTGTAGAAGAAACACAGAATATGCACAGATAGAAGAGATGTAGCACGCTGCATGATGAGACAAGGAGAGACAATATTCGAAAGGACATTTCTTCAAGTTACAAGAAGGGGTAAAAATGACTAAGCCAGTCTCTAGAGCCGGAAGATGGACCAGGGCGCATATATCAGTCAAATACCTTCTGCAAATATCTTGGGGGTTCGACAGGGTCAAATCAGGATTCCCGGCGTCAGCTGCAGTGTCGGCATGGGTCACAGATGCAGTAGTTACGGTGGACCAGCAGCAAGCTGGCGTTGTGGCAGGGTCGAACCGAAGTGGACCTGCGGTCTCGAATTATCCACTCAAGCTGTTTGGATCATGTGGTTACCAGGTCTGATTCGGCGGTCAAGCTGGTGCCAAGATGCACAAGTGAGTCAGTTCGATGCAACAGTTTGGAGGTTGTGGTTTCGGGAACACCAGGGTCAGGTCGTCGACTCGCAGGAGCAGCAGTGAAGATACTGGCGTATCCGATGGCCACTCGAGCAAGGCAAGTCAGTGGTACTTTGTAGTTCGAGCCGGCGCAATGCTGGTCCTCTGTGGCAGAACAGTGGACGAAGGTTCGGAGAACAATGGATGTAAAGGGGCAACGTTAATGGGTATTGATCAATTGCTCGATGTAGCAGCATACTCAAATCACGGTTCAGAACGGGTCATCATCGACAACAGGTATATCAGCTGTTGTAGCTTCCATATGCTGTGAGGTCTAGATGGCCAATGTCAGTCCCCTTCTCAGGTTCCCAAAAATGAGGGAGGCTGTCACGCACTTTCAGGGGACCTGCAGCATGGTGAGGTCCTAGGCACAGGGTGGCTGGCAGCGAGGCAGGCATATGTTCCAACAGCAGTGTTCTCCCCCAGTGGTCCCTGAGGAGGTTAGGAGACAGAGCTTGCCCCTGCCTTTGGAGAACCTACTTCCACCTCACAACTGTAGGACTTTAGAGATGGCTGCTCTCCCAGCCGGGCCCAACATAATCTTCAGTATCGTTCAAGATGAGTCTGGATGATTCAAAGAAGTGGTGGGAGACCCCTTCTTTTACAGGCAAAAGTCCCCAGGTGGTTGGACTAAAGCTAGCCTGCTTTAGGGGTCCAATCCATGCTCTTGAAATTAGTGGACTTTGCCCTTCTGATGTCACACCCAAAGTGCTATGCTCCAGAGGAATTGGAGGGCACAGGAAAGAGAGAGTCAGAGAGAATCAAGATGGCAAACCCTCCAGAAACTTTACAGACCCATATCTCGCTATCCTTGCTCCACCCCCTCCCTTTCTCAATGGCATCAAAGGTCTTTAGAAATGCAGCACCCTGGTGTGAGGCCTGGCTTTCTGTGAGTGGATGTGCCTCTTGGTTTCTGCTCCCAGGCCTGCATCCTGTGGAGTGGCTGTGCCAGGGAAAAAGGTTTTATCTGGCCTTAAAAAGGAACAAAGAGAGGCATCCCACCTGGCTAATTTTCTGGCTTTGGCGCAGGGTCCAGCCTGTCTCAGGGAATACACATAACCCTTCCACAGCTGAACTGGTCCCACGGGGCTGACACATGTGCAATATCAATTTGATGTGGCTGGATAACTCTGAGAGATGCTGGACTCCATACCCTAACTCAGGTATGGCTTATATTTGCAGTTTTATGTGCCACCAGGACAACATCTTAAGGGTTATGCAGTTTGTGGAACAAGGGTGCATATTTTAAATGCTGCACCGTGCAGCAGAGACTGTGTCATTGCAGCTGTCAAGAGGGCACCGCTGGTCTCAGAACCTGCTCTGTGTCACTGGTAGAGCAGATGCTGTGAGTCAGGATAGTGATGCAGAAAGGCACAAGTACACACTATGCTTTTAGCTTGTAGCTTATGAAAGGGGAATTTCATTAGCAGATTTCCCCTTCAGAGATGGAATTACCCGCATCATGTTATTATTTAATAAAAATCAAAAAAGCCAGATAGAACAGATGAAAATGTCATCAGGGCAGTATCCTTTTCAATATATAATATAGCCTTTTCAATGGGAACTTTTTGCAAGAATCAGAGCAGCACCGCTTTTGAATTAGCTTCTTTTGCTGCACACAAGAAAACATACTGGCAGCCTTTCTCAGTGTGCTCTCTGTTCCAATTTGCCCAATAGTTGTTTGGCAAGACGGTGCAGCCATAATTTTTTAGCTGCAAAATGGAGTTTTGATGTGAGGCAATGGTGCTCCAAGGAGCCAGCACAGTCATTTTGCTGTTAACTGCTGAAGTGCTGCTTGATCATAGATGAGAATTCTGCTGAGTGGGTCAATGTACCCAACAATGTGAAGAATAATATAATTGCTTATCAGACCGGAAATCAAAAAGGTTCACATCAACTGTTTAGTAAACATGAATACATGTCATTAGAACATTGCTACGCTATGCTATGCATGAAGAGAAAAGTTGGGCCAAGGTATGGCACCTGCAGCTCATAAACTGTTTCAGACTACAACTCCCATAATTCCTACTGTGGGACCATCATTTTATTTGATCACTTTTCTTTCATTTGTTTTCTCTGAGTTCAAGCAATCCACTGTGTTCTGTCTTATCCAAGGGTTAGTAGCCTTTACGTTTACTGCATAGACATTTAACATCGACCTATAGAAAAACGGTGCACACATACTCTGTGACTGCTTCTGGTGTTTGCCTCCTTCTCCTCTTACTTTTTAGACATCTATCACACTGCTTTATTGTTTTCAGTGGTTCAATGGAGTTCAATACCTAGCAACCTTGTTTGTCCATTACTGTGCACCACCTTCTTCCCCTCGCCTGCATTACTGCTGGGTACAACTTGTGACCATCTGCTTATTGTCCCTCCTTTCTCATATTTCCTTTTCATCCCCCACTTTCTTTTGCTACTTTAACTTTGTGTGTCATGCAGCCTTTTCCTCAAAATCACAGTGCCCTTGCTCATTCTTTGTCTCCACCTGCTTTTATTGAACATGAAGCTTGTTTGTAACATATTGGCCCTCATTACGACCCTGGCGGAGGACCATGGTGCAATTTGCACCATGGTCCATGGCGCAGAGCTGCCAACTCCGCCATGGGGGTTGGTGGACTTACCGCCCCATTCCGACCTTGGCGGAGCGGTAATTCCCCAATCCCCATTTACCCTTCCCCATTCCCATTTTTGCCCCATAGGGTATAATGGGAGTGGGGAAGGCGTTAATTACGCCACCGTAAAATACGGTGGCGTAATTAACAACGAGTCCCGTAGCGCCATGGATTTTTCCGCCTGGAAAAACCAGGCGTAAAAATCGCCATGGCGCCACGGAATCTCGTAGTATGGCGGAGAGGTACGCCATGCACTACGCTGGCGTAATACCCTCTCCGCCAGGGTCGTAATGAGGCCCATTGTGTATTAAGGTCCTAAAAGCTTGCTCGGAGCATGTTATTTGAAGCTGTTCTATAATAACGGAATTTTTTCATCCATATTCCCTCCAAACAGGCTTCAGTGCATGCTTACCATTAGGGGTGTATCTCGCATGACAGGAATGGGGGTGAACGATAGAAAAGATTCAGATAATCTGCCTGATTCATGGAATTATTTGCGTGAAAAACGCAGATTTGCGAGCCTTTCTGCCCAAAAATCCCCATACTTCAAACAGGGATTTTTGGGCAGAAAGGCGCGCAAATCTGCGTTTTTCACGCAAATCATTCCATGAATCAGGCTGAATATTTTTTTGAGGGGGGGGCAGTTTTTCCCAATGTGTGGTCCATCAAAGTGCAATCCTAACAAGCCATCTCTGTGAGCTCAAAGAAAGTCCTGACACATATGTGCTTGCACTGACACTGTCAAAAACATGATTAGCTTAGTTATGCCCAAAGCATATCATGAGGTCTCTCAGCACATTATATTATAGCATAAAAGTGCACAAAAAAATCTACACACACATACTTGCCAACCCAACTGATTTAGGCAGTAGGCTACTGCTTTTTAAGCAGTCCTACTGCATACAGATTTGGGTGACAGATCCTATTGCTTTTTACAGGGGCAAGTAATTTGTGTGACTCTAAAGCAGGCTGCTTGAGACCGACACAGGACAAAGCATGCAGCACATTAGTTAGCCTCTCTGTGCAGTGAGCTGGTAAGTGATTACTTTGAGTGATGGGCTCAGACAAATCCACTGACCTCGCAGCTACATAACTATGCCCTGCACTCTGGCAGGGACATGCCTTAGGTGAACCACCAGTGAAGGCAAGTAGCAGAGCATACCACCATCACACAGCATCTGCATATCAGACTTAGGAGGGTATCCGCCTCCATGTTGTTCAGTTATTCATCTTGTACTGCAGTAATACATATGTATTACCCAGGCTGCTGCTACAGAGCAGTGGCATGCATTGCCTACCAGCTCTGTGTGATTACCTTCTGTGAAGTTAGGTAATTGAATTCAGTGTTAATTCACCATTCTGGTGGAACAGAGTCAAAATACTCCCCGACTTAGCTGAAGCCCTGCTACTCCAGTTACCTGCAACGCTGTCCTCAGGGAGACCCTTAACCACTGAATCTTTCGACTCCTGGCTTGAAGAATCTCTAATTCCATTCACCCCCTCGCACCCTGTAACCTCACACAAAGGACCGTTGCCCAAATTGTTCACTCCCCTCCTGACGACACTCAAAAAACAAAATAACTCCTTTGAATGCAAATGGCGAACTTCTAAAACCAACCCCGCCAGATCCTTGTTTGCCCTCCACCACCGCAACTACAAATCTGAGATCCGTAAGGCCAAAAAAGCCTTTTAAAATAAACAAATTCTGAACTGTGGCAGCAGCAGCAAAGAACTCCACAAGATCATCTCTGAATTTGTCAAACCTGCTTGCACCTCCGCCCAATCCACTACCACACAATCACTCTGCGACTCCATCTTGCTACATCTCTACAACATTGCACTTGACGACCTGCAACCTTTCACTCCAAACTGTCCCTGCTGAAATCCTACCCTACACCGACCCCTCCTGATCCCATTGCCCCAAAGCCCATACTACCAACCTTTGACTCTTTCAAACCCATCTCCAGAGATGAGTTCCTTGACCTATCAACAGCCAGCAGACCCTCCGGATCACCCCTCGATCCTTGCCCCGCCTCTGTTATGAAAGACAATTTCTCCTCTACATGTGCAGGTGAACACACAAGAGCTATACTTAACGACTCCCTCACCTCTGGCTCTTCCCAGAAGCATTTAAAACAGCGCACATCAAGTCACTTCTAAAAATGGCATCCCTCGACCCACTTGAAACCAAGAATTGCCGACCGATGTTCAACACCAGATTTCTAGCGAAACTCATTAACCGGACTGCATACTCCCAGCTCAACAGCTTTATAGAATCAAACAATCTCTTTGACCCCACACAATCAGGCTTCAGACCACGACATGGAACTGAAACCACTCTGATCTCGATCTGGGATGATCTCAAGGTCACTGCAGATTCTGAGGGATGTGCAGCACTGACACCCTCTATCTCTCTGCAGCCTTTGGCACCATTAATCATTCTATCCTCCACTCTCTAGGAATCCGTGTCTCGGCACTCAAATGGATTGCTTCCTTCCTCAGCAACAGGAAACAAACCATCTTCCTTCCCTCTTTTGTCTCAACTGTCTGAATTGCTCGCCGCGTCAACACTGGAGTACCCCAAGGTGCATGCCTCTCTGCTCTCCTCTTTAACCTCGATCTGACCATTCTACCAGGAATCAACTGTGCGTGCAACCTCTCTTGCCACAACTACGCTGACGATACCCAAATTATCCTAAGAATCCCCAAGACTAACACCAACCCTCGCCCTGACCTAGAGGCTTGTCTCTGTGATATTGACTGATGGATGACTTGTAACCATCTCCTTCTTAACCCTGATAAAACCGAAATTATGGTGTGTGGCAATACCGCCCTTCGCCAACATCCGCTCCCATGGCCACCCTCCCTCGGCCCACCTTCCCTCCCTCCGATATAGTCTCAAACCTTGGCTGCACTATGGACTGAGGCCTAACCCTCTCCTGTCAGATTATTAAAGTTTCAAAATGCTGTCACTATCACCTCAAACTTCAAAGACACATTTTTCCCTACCTCTCCTACCCCAACAGACTCGCAACTTTAATGTTCATTGTTATGTTGAGACTAGACTATGCCAACTCCTTATACCTGGGAGCACCGGCATAACCACTAAACAAACTACAAAGAGCCCAAAATGCTGCCACCAGACTCATCCTTGCCCTTGGACACAGAGACCACATCTCTCCCAGTCTTCGAACCCCCCACTGGCTCCCAGTTGGACGAAGGGCCACCTTCAAGACATAATGCATTACCCACCGAGCAGTGCATAAAACCAGCCCAACATACCTACAAGAAAAGATAAAACCCTACCTCCCATCACGCACCCTCAGATCAAGCACTGCCCTCCTTCTAGAGATTCCAGCCTCCAACTCTGCCAGGATCGGAGGATCCTCTTTTTCAACTTTAGCCCCTACTCTGTGGAACTATCTCCCCGCTCATATCCGACATACCCACAACAACATGGCCTTTTGCAAAGTTCTAAAAACCTGGCTCTTTCCGTAAATTCCAATTTGACCATCTAAGACCACTGAAACCTTGCTACCTGATGACAAATATTCAGAAATCCGGAGCAATAATGCCACTGATGCCGGCTAATAAATTACTAATAAATTCACTCCAAATGCGACAATTCGCAAACGCAAACCTTAATCCCAGAACTGCGAGTCCACTAGATCAAACCCTCCTCCCATACACTCTCCTCTCCTATCGCTACGCTCACTCTCTTCTCTTCACCAACACACATTCGGCCTAGCTGCTCACATATGATCACTACCTCATTAACTCCTAAACACTCTGATAAAACACAGCTATACCCATCGAATTCGGCCTAACTGCACACATAAGTCCCTAAACAGGCCTAACGCAGCCAAACCCAGTCCTGGTGACCATCGCCCTGACTGCACACATTCTACTGATATCAAATACCACCACACTTAAATGCTAGGATGGAGCTACCAACGCACAGTCGCTTCAGCTGCACACATAATCGGTGCTCCCATGCACCCTGTGCCACCTTACTCTCTCAACTGACCCGGACATCGGCCCCCAATGGCATTCAACCTACTAGCGCTTTGAGGTCATACCAATGATATATAGAGCCCTATATAAATGCAAATAACATAACATAGCATTCAGAATTCTACATTTTAAACATATGAAAATCTTTCCATGTTGTGCTGTTTGATTGGTTGTGTATTTTAGAATGCACCGGTGGTGGAAACAATGGATGTTTTGTATTTTCCAGTGATGTAATTGTTATGCCAAGTATTATTTTTGAATCTTGAAAAATCCTACATCTTTTGGGTCACAGAATGTTGGCAAGTATGCACACATATTCAATGTTGCTTCCGTGATGGTCTGCATATGTATTTGAAGGCCCTGCTTTGCCACTTTCATTGTGGTGCTGAGCCGCACACACATGCTGCTTCTGCTGCTTGCATGGGGGCAGGGTTGGCGAAAGATGTTTGCGTTGTGGGAAAGCGGAAATGCCAGGTTTCTCCCAAATGATTAAAGAGGGCAAGGGAACAATCCGGGAGACTTCACTGTGGAAATCATCATTATTGTTTTGTGGCACACTATTCTTTTAGACTATTCTCAGGTTCTTTTGAGTTGAGCTGTTTGAACCCGAACCCAACAGTATAAGCCTACCCTCCCCCCACATTCATGCTCATTGTATACAAAGCAGATCATGAGGCTTGTCACAATTTTCGCTGGCGCTGATCCACTTTTATGCTGCTGTGTCCAAAAGGAAACCATGAAGCCTTTCGCAACAATGTATGCCAGTATTGTCCTTGTAAATAACATCTTCATGGTGCTGGATGCCAACAGTTCATGTCATCATTGCCAGTAGTGGCCAAAGAAGATATGAGACTGTTTTGTCCATGCCCGAGGCAAACTATGTGATCTGTCTCAACAGTGTATGTCTAATGCTGTTCCCCCTTTTCCTGCAGATAGTGACTAATTGAAATCAAGCATCCTAGTGCAACAATATATTCTATTGTTGACCCACTTCATGCTGTGTGTGCCCAAGGTAAATCATGTCTCAACAATATACATCTGTGATGCCCCCCATTCTCTCTTCTGTCTACCTGTGCCAACATCTTACCACAAACAGGGGAAGCCAGTGAAGCCATCAGTCAACAGACACCAACAAAAACTGTGAGTGGGGCATCAATGGGGTGTAGAGCAATTACTCTATTCCAGAAAGCCCCTGCCACTCTACCTTACCTTTCCATAATGTAGACTGCCATAGACTTACACCATGCATACTTTTTTGTGACCACCTGCATAAATCTATTCATGGCTGGACTGTAAATGTTGCATTGAATTACACACTAACTTACTTGCCAATTGTACCTAGTGCCACTCCTAGAGAGAACTGTGAAGATTGCCCTGCGTCACATCTAGATAGGATTGTGAATCTTAGCATGTGACACACTTGGATGGAATTCTTAACTTTAGCCTGCATCGCATCTAGATAGGATTGTGAATGTTAGTAGATGGGATTAGATGGAATACTTATCTCTAGCCTGTGTCACATCTAGATAGGATTGTGAATGTTAGCAGGGGTAACACTTAGATGGAATTAGATGGAATACTTATCTCTAGCCTGCGTCAGATCTAGATAGGATTGTGAATGTTAGCATGTGCCACACTTAGATGGAATTAGATGGAATGCTTATCTTTAGCGTGCGTCACATCTAGATAGGATTGTGAATGTTAGCATGTGCCACACTTAGATGGAATTCTTAACTTTAGCTTGCATCGCATCTAGGTAGGATTGTGAATGTTAGCATGTGCCACACTTAAATGAAACTGTGAAATTTACCAAGTGCCACACTTAGAGGGAATCGTGATCACTAGCCTGCCTCACATCTAGATAGGATATTGAAGATTAGCAAGTTCCACACTCAGATGGAATAGTGAATGATAGCAAGCATCACACCTAGACATAACTGCAAGGACAGCAATGCCAATTAACCGATCCACTAACAATTGCACCCCTCTGCATACACCTCTCAAACTCTAACAAAACACAACCACAAATCTACAACACAGCAATCCGCACAAACTTCACTACACTGCAACAGAACAAACCACACATAGACTTGCACAACAGCAGACGACGACTACCGACCGTAAAACACCCTAAGCCCATTCAACGGACCCACCGGGCTGAGGCTGCCAACAGCACATCAATGCTCTCTTGCACTTTTACAGCTTATTCCCACTAACTCACCCCCCTTCCCTTTTTCAGAGAGGCCAGAGCGCCAGGGGAGAACTCAGGTGGTGATAGTGCACGGTACACAAATCCTTTAACATTAACACACACACACACACACACACACACACACTCTCTTGCAAGCAAACACATTTTCTTTAAAATGTACTGTTTTCTGACTACTCCGTTAGCACCACTCTGACCTATGCTAAAACTTGTGGCACTGATGGTCCCGTATAGGTTTATGAGGAATCTGACATTAAACACCAGTGTCTTTTCTTTTGCACATGCTGAGACACCAAAACAGACAGGCTGGAAGGATAGCTCAGGCGCAACATGTTTTTCTTGGAAGCAAGGCAACGCAAAGCAACACAGGTTTGAATCCCAGGCCTTCCAGTGTTAAGCATGTAATAAAGCTAATGAATTAATGAATTAAATATGCCCTCATGGCCTCTTAAGCACTACCTATTGCCTGTATGGACTAAGGATTCTGGATCTGAGTCAAGGTGAGTGTCACTAGCATCACTGTTTTCTTAATAACAAAAGTTATAACATCCCCACTAAATTACACCTATTTTACCACTCCACAATTAAAGGCAGTAAAAGCCTTACCAGAATTCTAACTTACACAAACAGATTGCATAGACATCTAGGAAGGTCTACAGCAGGGGTCTGCAATCTTTGGCTCTCCAGATGTTTTGGAGTCAATGGGGGGGGAATCATGGGATTTGTAGCCCAAAACATCTGGTGAGCTGGAATGTACAGACCCCTGGTCCGCAGATATGTGTGCCTGGCCTCATGAAAAGAAGCTATTTGACAGCTAAATGTGTTCCCTCTTCTGAACACCAATATTCCACATGTAAAGTAACTGTTTATAATGGAAATTCTAAAGATATACTCAGAAGGGTAAAAATACAAAGTTGTAGTCTTTTTGCTTAACAAAGGGAATTATATACTGTCATGTTCATTTATAATGTGATTTGTCTATTTTTCGTATCATCTCTATAAAGTAATACACATATTTGTTTCACCTAGAGCTGAGACGATGTGCGAGCAAATGTCTAAAGACTGGGTTCAAATCCAATCTTCAATGTGTGCATACATCGTACCTACATGATAATGGGCAACTCATTTTCTTACTGTGCATTGCCAGATGGATATGAGATGGCAGATCCTTGGTTTGCATTCTAAAGGCATTGAGGCAGGACATTTAAAAGCTGTTTAAGACTAGACTATCCCTAGACTATCCCTCAGATTGCCCCTCCTTTTAAAGGGCGTTCTGAACTTTGGTGGCTCCACCAGGAGGGTCAAAGCATATACACTTAGTGGCTGATTCACAGAAAAGTCTGCAGTGATCCCTCAATGCCCACGTGCTGAAAACAGCTCTGCTTGGCCCTACGTGCAAAATTTCCAATGCACATATTCATGGAATCGAAATCGCAAAGCAAGCTGACCGACAAAGAAAACCGAGCTGCGCGAGAAATGCCCACAACACGCCTTAAGGCAAACCAAAACAGAAGCCATATACCAAACTTTGTACAAACCTCCGCGTCCACCTCTGACCCACCATCCAGCACACTGCACATGGTCCCCCATAAGTCATAGCTGCTGCACCCCTGTGAAATGGTGCAAGCTCCCTAGTAAGTCAAGGCTGCACCCCTACGAAACCACGCAAGCCCCCTCATAAGTCAAGGCTGCACCCCTGCGAAACCGCGCAAGCCCCGTCATAATTCAAGGCTGCACCCCTGAGACAACCCCCAAGCTTCCTCATATGTCAAGGCTGCACATCTCTGTTAGGACTGATTTTCTATACTTTGGCCTGGTGGACAGATGTATAGAAGGCCAACCTATATTGTGACAGGGACAACTCTGGAAAGCTGTAGCCAAACCAGTTTAGGTAGCAGTGACAGGTAGTCTAGGCTAAGTTCTTCAGAGGGGTGAGAGTGTAAAGGGTCCACAATGAGGTCACACAATGGGAGTCACAAATTGCACTTAGGATGTATACAAATGCAGTTATTTAATTATGGCCCAAACTCACTATAAGAAAATGAATACAAGCAGGTAGACTTATCAACCAATACCATCATAATAAATACATATACAGGTTCAAATGCACAATACAAATAATGAAAATACTCCTGCAAAGGAATGAATAGGTAAGTATCATACACAAAAAGGTCCACAGAGATGATCCCTAGCTAAAATGGTCCAACCTTAAGTTGTCTGGGGCCTTGTGCCCTATTGTTCAGGATACAGTTCCACAGAACTTAGGATGCAAGAAGAAATGTAGGTAGGGTCTCTGGGGTCCAGTGATGGATTCTTAGATTTAGGGTTCAATGTAGACAAGTACCCAAAATGACCCCCAAAAGTCAGAAGTCTTGCCAAGGCAAGTAATGGCAAAGCCAATAGCATAAGAAATGAGATTATTATAAGCCCATTGACATATAATGGGTGTATAGGGGTATGTTAAAAGCTTTATAACTTACCCCGCTTACTCCGAATCTTCCCAAGTCTTTGTAGAACAAAGGAAGGGTGTCCTGGCTTGCTTTTCCCACTGGAATCCACGGTCCTCGATTTCCAGGGGTTGCAGGTTCGAGAATGGCTCTGGTTGGGATCTTTTGCTCATGTAAAGACTCTTGGTCAAAGAATGCAAAAACAAACAAATTAACCCCCCCTTCTAGGGACTGGACTCGTGTCGGAAAAGCAGGTTTAGAACTGTGCATGCCGCGCACAGCGATGCAACAGGACTCAGGGTGTCATTGCAGTGGCAGCTGAGGGTATGGCAAGTTTCAGGCAGAAACCCGGAAGAGCGACAAAGGGAACCCGGTAGCCAAAAAACGAAGCTGGGCAGCCACAGGACGAGTCGCAGACACCTCTGAAGGCATTTTTTGTGCTGGGCACCGAGTAGACATCGGGAATGGAGGGTCCCTCCGCTTCAAGGGTCGTAGAACCTTCTCAGGGCTACTAAAGATCAAGAGGCAGACAGGGCTCCACCAGAGCTGCAGGAGAAGTCGGTTGCCAGGCCTCCTTCAGTCAGGTTTCAGGTTTCTTTGCGTGTCTTTTCAGCTGGACAGGATACTTGGCTCCTTCAGGTTCTTCCAGGATCTCTGTAGAATGCAGGCAGGGGTCCTCTTCTTATCGTAAAAGCCAGGTAGGAGTCAAAACTCCCACTAGCCAATAGCTGAACTATCCCACACACAAACCCCACAGTGGTCCAATCAGGTCCACTGGCGGGAACACTCATGCATACCACTCAGACACACAGAAAGCAGTATGTGGATTGGGGACAGACTGGCCCAGCCCACATCCTGCCTGCAAACGCACAAAGCCCTCCAGTAGCCCGCCAGAATCTGCTGCTTTCCCGGGCACTGGAAGTCCTTATAAGGATCTTCCTGGACTCTGAGGCCACGAAGAAGGCTCAACAACAAGATGCAATAAGAAAGGGCGAAAAACATTGTGGCGCGGCCATGTTTGACCAGTAGCCACAGTCAGTAGACAAACGCGGTAAACGCGGTAAAGCTAAAACGAAATTCCACAAAAAGTGGGGAAATGTCACTGCTGCCACCAGCCCATCTTTTAAGCACATCTAAAGTAACCAAAAAATCATTTGAGTGTTAGTCTACGGCAAAACGAAAATGTACCCCATTGTACTGCAAGTGATACAAAATAAACCACAAGTAGCAACATAGTAACACGACTAAGGGAAACACTGTTTCCCAGTACTGATAGCCTTAAGGACATATCAGTTACCCCATAACATGTGAGCAAAGTCCAGTGCAGTGAAGCTTCAGGCTTCACTGTACTGCAAAAAGTACAGGTCAGATTCAAAAATAAAAGCAAAAAGTTTGGGGGTTCCATAAAGATGGAAGGAAAGGTGCAGTAAAGAGAATCTTTCCTAACAATCTGCGAAACCTTGCGCGCCTTCTCGGAAGTCAAGGCTGCATCTCTGCAACCTCAGACACCACCCACTTGTCCTCCTAACCTCCCCAACTACTCGAGACAGCCCCTTCAAGCCCAACTGCCACCTACCAGCCCCCCACACCTCTGCCAATACCCCTAGGCAACCCCCCCAAGCCCAGACACCACCCACCAGACCCACTAACCTTCTCAAATACCACCAGGTAGCCTAGTCAAGCCCACACACCAGCCCCCCTCACCTCGACCACTTCTCCAGGCAGCTCCCTGAAGCCCAGACACCACCCACCAGCCCCCCTCATCTCCACCACTACTGCAGACAACCCCCTCAAGCCCACAACCATCTCAAGGTTCTGAGGCAAGTAGCACCTCTGGTCTCAATAGAAAATCACACTAAACTTGTGAGGGCAGTGATACTTCTGCGTGTGGATTACTGTAATGCCTTACTGGGAGGTGCAAACAAGTCTGACATCCAAGAATTGCAAAAGATTCACAACATTGCTACGTGCATCATCTTTCAGATGAAACGTTCTGAACCAACCACGGCAGCAAGGAAAAGACTACACTGGTTACCGTATCCAATTTAAGCTTATGTCCATATGCCATAAATGCATTTTTGGGAATGCCCCAGCTTACCTTAAAGATCGGGTTGATATCTATCGCCCCCAAAAAATGTGAGATCATCCGATTTTCTCCTGAAACCACATCAGACCAAACGTGCCCAGGGTCTTGGCCGGGCTTTCCATGTTCGGGGGGCAAGCGCTTGAAACACCTTACCTGTACACCTACAACAAACTGAGAACCATCTTGAATTTCGAAAGCAGCTGAAAACAGCGCTTTTCATACAGTACGACTGATTCCTGCAGTGGTTTTGAATTATCTACTCTCCTGCCTCTCGGCGCCTGGATGCCCACAGGCTTTGGCACGTTATAAATAAAATAACATAACATAGCTCCTTCAAGCCCAACTGCCACCCAACAGCCCCCCTCACCTCCACTAATACCCCCAGGCAGTCCCCTCAAAAGCAGATCCCCCCACCAGCCCCCCTCATCTCTATCAATAACCCCTGGCAGGAACCACAAGCCAGATAGCACCAACCAGCCCCCAACACCTACGAAACTACTCCAGGCAGTCCCCTCAAGCCCAGACACCACTCACCAGCTCCCCTAACCTCTACAACTGCTCCAGGCAGCCCCCTCCAGCCCAGACACCACCCACCAGTTCCCCTTACCTCAGCCACTACTCCATGCAGCCCCCTCACGCCCAAACGCCAACCACTAGCTGACCCCACCTCCGGCACTACTCCAGGGCACCCACTCAAGCCCAGACACCACCCACCAGCCCCCCTCACCTCTGCCAATACCCCCAGGCAGCCCCCTCAAGCCCAGATACCACCCAAAAGCCCCCCTCACCTCCGTCAATACCCCCAGGCAGCCCCCTCAACCCCAGACACTACCTACCAGCCCCCCTCACCTTCGCCACTAGTCCAGGCAGCCCCCTCAAGCCCAGACACCACCCACTAGCACCCCTCGCCTCCGCTGATACCCCCAGTCTGCCCCTTCAAGCTCAGCAACCATGCACCGTCCTCCGTCAATACCCCCAGGCAGCCCCATCAACCCCAGACACCACCCACCAGCCCCCCTCACTTTCGCCACTACTCCAGGCAGCCCCTCCAGCCCAGACACCACACACCAGCCCCCTCATCCTCACCACTACTCCAGGCAACCCCCTCAATCCCAGACACCACTCACCAACCCCCCTCTCCACTGCCAATACTCCGGGCAGCCCCCTCAAGCCCAGGCACCACTCACCAGCTCCCCTAACCTCCACAACTACTCCAGGCAGCCCCCTCAAGCTCAGACACCGCCTACCAGCCACCTCACCTCTGCCAATACCCCTAGGCAGCCCCCTCAAGCACAGACACCACCCACCATCACCCCTCCCCTCTGCCACTACTCCAGGCATCCCCCTCAAGCTCAGACACCAACCACCAGCCCCCTCCCCACCTCCGCCACTACTACAGGCAGCCCCTTCAAGCCCAAACACCAACCACCAGCCCCCTCACATCCACCAATATCCCAGACAGCCCCCTCAAGCCCAGGTACCACCCACAAGCCCCCCTCACCTCTGTCAATACCCCCAGGCAGACCCTCAAGCCCAGACACCACCCACCAGTGCCCCTCACCTCCGCCACTACTCCGGGCAGCCCCCTCAAGCTCATACACCACCCACCAGCCCCTTTCACCTCTGCCACTACTCCAGGCAGCCTCTCAAGCCTAGACACCACCCAATAACCCCTCTCACCTCTGCCAATACCCCCAGGCTCCCACCCTACCAGTCCAATGTATAGCTGCAAGTCACCTGAACCTATGTGGTCTGACCCTACATGAAGCAGACCTCCAACATGTCCACCACCAACACGATCAATGGGCAGCACTGATGAGAAATCCTGGACCGGAGCATCTCCTTTCACTCCCTGACTGACCTGAATCTGCAGCACCTCAACTGGACAGCACAATATTGCACCAACAACACTGTGGCCACCCCATCCACATGTGGTGCCTGTGATTGAGGGTGTTGTCCCACCTGCATATCAACGGGTACACCACACTGTGTTGTTACATTGTGCAGTACACATGCTGCGAAAATGATTTTACAGACTAATGGTGGGGCATACAGCAATACCCCAGCAGAGGGTTCTAGGGAGCAGAAACATGACTTAAACACCCTAAATTGTTGATGTTTGGTGCACGTTATACTATGCCTGGTGGACACACACAGTTTGACTCTTGCAGACACACATTCTCAGGGCATTGTAATGGGCACAGACGATATGCCTCAATTTATCATTGAATGGTACCAGGGCTGTGGCCTCACTGTGTGTGCTCCACAGGGGCAGGTTTTACCGTAAACTATGCTTGCACCAGCTGGTTGCATGCAGCCTCTCCCTGTGCCCTTTGACTAACCAAGGGCAAGGATGGTGCCTGTGACTGAGGGTGTTGTCCCACGTGCATATCAACTGGTACAACACACTGTGTGGCTACATTGTGCAGTGCACAAGCTGCAACAACGATTTTACAGACTAATGGTGGGGCATACAGCAATACCGCATCCAGAGTGGTCCAGGGAGCAGAAACATGACTTAAGCACCTTGAATGTGCGCTCCACTATGCCTCTTGGGGCTACATGTGCTTCATTATATCTTACCTCAGTTGGTGTGGCAGGATTCTTGTATGTCGTCATCACGAACGGTGAGAACGGATAGGAACTGTCCTGTGAAAATGCTTACATGGTTGTTATTGGCATTTATTGTCATGGTCTGTTGTTCGGTGTGTTACGTGCATGCATACTCACTGATGAGCCAGGTGTTGCCATATTTTCCTGATGCCAGGGCCGAGTAGAGTGTTGACTGGTGGTAAATGCAGCTGTCAAGCGTGCTACCTGGGAAATTGGCATTGACTTGCATGATTACTTCTTTTGCATCACAGATGACCTGCACAGAGGGGAATGCCAGTGCTTGTGTTTGCGATATATGTCCTCTGTCATTTGGGGGGCGTAGCGCAACATGTGTACAGTCGTTGGCTCCAAGTACTGTCAGGTGTATCGACCCACGTTCAAGTTATTATGCTGCAACATTTGGTGCTGTGGGCTTAGAAAATCCAAGATGGCCGAAAAGCCCACAATTGCACCAGAATCCAGGAAAACCACGCAGTTTTTGCGCACCCCAAAATGGTCGCCTGACCCGCCACCCACCAGTGCAAGCGTGATGGGCCAGAAGCACCATGAGTGAAACGTGGTGCCAAAGGAAAAACAGCAGTGCCTGTTAGCTCAAAAAGCGCTTTGGAATCACCTTTGTTTCTCTGAAATGCAAGCTCAAAATGCCTATTTCAAACATTGCAAGATATTCAAAAATCTTACAGAACACCAGCAGACGTCAGGTAGAATGAAGTCTTGTGTGCATACCAAATCTGGAAAGATGAAGAGCCTAAAATAATGTTAATAACAAAACTGGCTGAGCTGTGGATGTCAGCAGCTCAAGTGAAATGGGATTTAAAGCCACTAAAATCGAAATGTTTAAAATAAATGAGTGACCTACTTTTGAGTGTCACATAGGTTGCAACTGTTTAAATGTCATAGTTTTGAACTTAGAATCAGCGTTCTAGCTGCATGTGACAAAATTGTAAGTTTGATTCGAATGAAGAAAAATGGGAACAAAAGTGACCTTTGGCTGAAGCCTGGCTTAAAGGGACTGAATTCTGCCCGGCAACTACCCCCAACAGGAGTTGAAACTTGCCCAGCAACTGTATTCACAGGCCTGGCCTCCCTTCTGCTGCCCCACCAAAAGGAGATCACACCTCTCTGATCGAATCAGGGGAGGGGTGCCTGGGACTGCAGGAAAACAGAACAATGAACTTTCCTTTGCTCCAAGCCATTTCTAAATCTGGGTGTCCTAAATGGCACTGCCTCTGTGAGCCAGCTGAGCTTGGAGGAAGTGGACAAACCAGAAATTCCCCCATGTGCTTTGAGAAACCACACCCCTCTGGGACAGAGCATAATTGTAGAAAGATGGATAATTCATAGTACATAATTGTCAAAATTATATCAATAATATCATGATTCCTGTGATTTCTCTGTGCACATTTTAAGAGGTGTTAGGACTCTGTGGTATGTTCTGGGGGTAGTAGCGGAAAACAGGGTATTATTCCAAATGTCTGTATGTTAAAAATCTGACACTTCATCATCTGATGTCCATATTCCTTGCGCACATTTGTGTAAATTCTGGAAAAGTTTAGAGGTTGTGTTCTGGATGAAAAGGGCTGAATTCTGTCAAAAGTGAACACAACATCTTACAAAGACAGGGATCGGATGGTTTGGCGCTACAGTAAATATGTTAACTGGACATATAATACTAGAATAATTGTACATAGATAAATATGCATTTAAGTCAAAAATAGATTTGTGTGCAAAGTGACAAGGGGAGTGTTCTTTCTGTATGCCATAAAAATGATGTCTCATGGCACAGGATGTCTCACAATTCAGTTCCCCAGTCAGGCGACAGAGAATCCTATATCCTATCAGGATCCTCCGAGGGTTGGGCATAGAAAGTCAGCTTTCCCACCCATTTTCAAAAGATATAAAAAGAGCCACTGAGATCCAAGGAGGTGAATTCACTTTCCACTTCAAACTGATTTCTTGTGAAGCGCTTTGCCAGAAGACGCCAGAACCAGACTTCAAATCCAGACAGATCCAGAAACCAGAACTTAGAATTCAGACTCCAGAACTAAAAGCAGAGGGGCCAAACCACAAGCTGAATCCTTTTCAGCAGGCCTCAAAATCTTTTGCAACCTGATATTCAACAGCCGGGCGAGCTGTTTGATTCTGGCTAGAACCCTGTGCCAGAACCCAGAAAGCTGAGCTGTATCAAGAACCGCAGTGACCCAGACCAGACCGCTGTGCAGTGCCGATAGAAGACTAGACCGCTGTGCAGTGCCAAGAATTTTTGCCAGAACCAGAGATCCAGACCAACAGAGCAGAAAGAACCGCAGCTAAACCTGTTGACCAGATCTGAGATGAGGCCCATTCCTTCAAAAATTAGGAGTGAGTATCCAGCCAGAGCTGTGCAAAACCAATCTCTTAGTTTAAAATAATCAAATTCAAACCATTTCAACCTATTTAGAACTGCATAGAAATTGTGTGTCCATTCTGTGATTTCAAACTTGTGAAAGTGTCATTTGTCATTTGAATCTTACTTTATTTCTGAGAATCGACCTCCACTAAATTGTCTGTATCTTTTGAACCGTCCTAGGAGCGAGATTTAACTGTCATCTTGAAGCTAAGAATCTAAGCTTTCCAACAAGCTACTCCTTATAGTTTTTCCATAATCGCGTTCGACGCACTCGGAAAAAGTGCAGCGAATTACAATTTGACTCAAACTTCTTCACCTGTCAAAAATAGCTGTCTTTTGCTTCCATTGCTGAAATTCGGTTTCAACCTGATAATCCCTTATGAATGATTGCTAGTGTTGACCGGAACTTATTCAAAGTAGCTGTCACCCACCCTGAATCTTCCATAGGGAATTAAAATCATTTTTAGCATATTTTGACTTCATTGCAAATCACATTAGAAGTATTTCTGCATGTTTTAAAAGCATACCGGTTGTTCCAAGCTTGCTTGGGGGGAACTTGAATTTGTATTGCATTTAATTATATTCCTGAAAATTGTGTGCTCCCCTTCCATCTCTTTATATTGCATAGGGGGGAGTGAATTGTCAAAAGAAAAAGTGATCATATTATCTCTTGTTGAAACCATATCATTTTATTTCTGTGCTGCATTCTTTTCCATCATTGCATTTCTTTGAAACCATAAAAGTATTCTCTGCTACCTTATCCTTTCTATACTAACTCCTCACTTATTGAAAAAGTGTGCTAGTGTAATATTATCCATTGTTGATCACTATCATATTCATACGTGTGCTATCAAATATTAATTTATTCATAAAAGTGATATATATATATATATATATATTGTTTAATTTTTCAATAAATCTTTTAATTTGCAAAACAAACCTACTCCTTGGCTCAGTGAGGTCAGGGGGATTCAAAGAGAGGGGCGTTATACAAGGGTTTATCATCCAGATCTATGAACTTGTCATAAAAATATATAAATAAGGGCTTCCCTTGAGCATCCCAGAATAGACATTGACTTAGTTGGAGTGCTGAATTGAAGTCACTTAACAGTACATGTGGAAAGTGTGCAACCGCATATATAATTCCTGGCACACTTTGTGCCTTTCCTCAAGTGTTCTCGGCATATATATGTCCCTACGCCGACACACACGTGATGTTATGCAGGTTAACACCTGGTGGAGACAGCAGGATTGTGTGGCCTGTGCAATCTCACCAACCTTGGCAGTGGTGCGCTGTAAAGAGCCTCTTGCAATGAAATGTAGAGCTATCAGCACCTTTTCAAGGGGTGTAAGCTCCTGGGACCAGATGGTGGGTGATGCTAGATCTTACTCCCACTCCCTCCTGAGGTCTAGGATGACATGGGGTGGGAACCGGTACCTGGCATAAACCTGGTCATCAGGTATCACAAACAGCATGCTGCGTGTACCAGAAATCTGTGGCCTGGGCATCCTCCTCCTCCTTCTGAGTCCAGTTCTGTGGCAGTTAGATCACACGGTTTGTGTGTGCCTTCTTCTGACATAAGTTTGCGTGTTGGAATCCATTAATTCATTTGGGTTTGCGGTGGATTGGGCGTGCCATTGCTTCACGTGTCCCGTCCCTCAACACACCCACATTATTCCTCATTCTTTGTGGAAAATGGAGTATAGGCATATTTCAGCCCCTATTTTTATCTCTTTGCAGGCTCTACCCATGCTCTGCGAGGAGTCTCGTGCAATGTGCTTGATTGCTCACAGAGACGTGCCGGAGCAGCACAGAGTACGCGCAAGTTCCTGAAATGTACTGCTAAGTCATTTCCATGAACCAACGAAGGGGGGGTTTTATGCGCAGGATGCCCCACAAAGTCACTATTTTCCCACAAAGTAGTCCATCAATCGGGCCCTTGGACTTTTTAATCTTTGATACTCTTGAGTGAGTGCCCACCCTTACTTGTCAGATCATGGATTTACAGTGTCATGCACTTTATGAAGTAGTTTACTGTTATATATCTTTCACTTGTCGCATACCAGCCGGCCAGCTTATGATACTTTTACCCCCCCCCCACACCCCCAGTAATTACACTAGTCTACATGTCCTAAGAACTTTAGCGCCCTTTTCAGTCTAGAGTCACTGTATACTTCTCTCCCTAGCCCTTCCTTTTGTGGTGCCACAGGCAAACCTTTACATACTGCTTGCACCTTATAAATAAATACATTCGATTGGGAGATGAGAGTATGGTCCTGTGTTTTTCATTTGCATTCAAGGACTTGTCCCGGATTCGCCATTATGCATCCGGTAGTTCAAGCACCAGAATGCAAAGGAAACACAAACAGTACCGGAATGCCATCCCCTAACTTCAAAGGAGAAAGTTGACATATATGGGTATGTGTTTTGTATTGCAGGGAGGCAACTCTTCAATAATATTGCTCCCCACCAGCATGTTGCCATTCCTGCCATCTGTGCTCCCTGATGGCTTCTCACACTGACTCATAGTGAGGCTGAATTAACAACATGGGAATTCAAAATGGCCCGTCCATAAGTAAATATACTTGGGCCCTCATTACGAGTTGGGAGGTATCCCGGCGGTATTATGGCCGGGATACTGCTGGGGCAAATAGCGTTACCGCCAAACCCCCTGGCGCTATTAGCGCCGGATCACGTGTTTGGCGGAACAGTAATTCCCCATTCCCCATTGGGCCCATTTGGGAATTCCTCAATCCCCATTGGGCCCAATGGTGAATTTTCTACCGTTGGCAGTATTACCGCGCGGTAATAGAACCAAAAATTGACAAATTTGTGGCGGATTCACCCCCAGCTCAGAGCTGGGGGTAGATCCTGGCAAAGCCGTGATTTGGCAGACCCTTAAATGCTACAGGAATAGCGTTACCTCCGCATTTATGGGTTACCGCCAAACTCGTGATGAGGCAGTTAGTCTAAATGAAAATCATTGAATCGCAGCATGAGTGTGTTTGGGAGTAAAGCTAGCTAACTATCATCACTCAAAATCAAACGAGTCAATGGAGCAAGAGGATTACCTTGCATGTAAACTAGTTGCTAAATAAGGACATGTGAACGCCCAGTGAAGACAATAACACTGATAGACCGCTGCCATTTTTCCTTACCAACTCACGTTTAACACATACACAGAAACACAGCTTTGTGTACGCCGTATCATTTTCAGTCATGTACAGTAATTAGAATTGGTTTAATTTTCACCATATATGTTTAGCACGACTAGTACAAAAATACAAATGTTGCGGACCTATAAGCATGGGCTGACTCCTCATCTGACCTGAGATTCGCCCACGAAAGAGCCCTGTAAACTTTCCTTATTTATAGACTGCAAGGAGCTTTCTAGATAGACCCTTCTGAAAATGATAGTTTACAAATGTTCTCAGATTGGTAAACCATTGCGTAACCTCAACTTTGCAACAGTTTACACAGCTATTGTAAACGATTTGCAAAATAATGTCTACTTGCAGTTTACACAACATTTGAATGAGTGTACACCAGTGGTATTCAAACTGTGGGTCGCGACCCCCTAGGGGTCCGCGGGTGCATCCCAGGGGGGCCCTGAGAGCTCAGCATGAAAAAAGATTTTTTTTTTTTTTTTTTAGATTGGAAGAAATGGGCAGGGGTGGCCCACATGGGCGGGCTGAAGCATGAAACTGTCTCAGGCAACAATGAAAAAGTGGCCCACAGTTGTAAATGGATATTCATTCCTTTAGTCACAGACTGGGCCTCATTACTACTATGGCGGACCAGTAACAACGGTGCTGGTAAGCTACCGGCACCGTTGCTACCGTTCCGCCATAGTAAGAGTTGTGCTCGTGGGTGCTTGACAGCCCCCGCCAGGTCTGACCTCAGCTCGTCGGATGCACCGGCACCGCTATTAACGGTGCCGGTGCATCCGAGCTCCCCATTCCCATTTGAGCCATATGGGGCTCAAATGGGAATGGGGATCTACCGGCACCTTCGAAAGGGCAATTATCATGTCCGCCTAACTCGGCATGACCTAGTAATTGCCCATTCGCGGGTGCCAGACCCGGATGCAACTCCAGTGGCAGCCGTGCCGGTTTTACCGGCACAGCTACCGCCAGAGTAGTTATGAAGCCCACTGTTTCAATAGTACCCAAAGGGGTGCTTTGTGTTAAAATGTAATGCATAGCTCATTGGAAATGCTGGCTGGGGCACTGCATGTCTGTATGTCCGAGGGGGAGCTCCTGCGCCTCCTCGCACATACGGACAGAGCAGCTGGAGCAGGCCGTTTCAGCACCCACACACAGGCCAATGCAGAAGGTACGTTTATGTTCATTGTTTTTATTTAAACATGTGTATGGATGCGTTATGAGTGAGTGTATGGTGATGGATGCTCATGTGAATGATAGAGTGATTGCTGTATGAATGTGCAGCGCCTTGCATATACACATAATCATGTTCATTGTGTTAGGACCAGTGGGGCCCAGGGGACAGGGATGGTATCTTTTTACCGGACATCTATCATTCAAAACCCTCTGCCTTGTCCACAAGGCTTTCTGGGGCCTGGGTCCAAAATACCTTCAGCTATTCCTCCGCAAATACCTCCCCTCTCGAGCTCTTCACTCCTCTACCTCCAACTCCCTCAGGGTCAGTCGTTTATCAAAGAAACGAGCTGGGGGTAGATCTCCGTCTTCGGCTGGGGCCTCCCTCTGGAACAGCGCCCTGCCACTCTAAAACTTGAGGAGAACCATCTTTCTTCCCGCACTTATCATACCTACCCTGTCTGCTGCCTTAAACGTAGCACTTGCAAATTGCTGGCTGCACCACCACTGTTTGTTGCCTTTATTATTTATTTATTGTTATTTATCTGTTTCTCCTCTGCTTCACACTTTCCACTTCTCCCCCCTTCCATGCACTTTTCCCCTCACACTTGCGCGTTCTCAATGTCACTGGGCCTAGTAAGATCGCTGTTTTATTCTCCTCTGTTCCCCTCCCTTGCCTTGTCACGCTCTGAAACACTTGTGTACGAGCGCGATAGAAATAAAATATCAATGCCTGCCCCCTGGACTCCCAGCAACAATTGCAAACTGTTTGGCTATTTACCCATTTTTTGTTAAAAGTATGCTCTACAATGCAACATTTTAACCTATTATTTAAAAAAAAAATTAAAAAAAAATTCACAGGGGGAAACCCCCCCGAACCTCCCCTTAATGCCCCTCCACTTAAAAAAGATTCACCAGCCGCCACTGGCCCTCAGACTGTGTTGGGAACGGGATGGGGGAACCGAGGGACTATGGTGGGAGCACAATGGGCGGGAACCATGGGATAGTGATGGGAGCAGAGTGGGGAGAGCCCTGGGTGTGTGATGGGGTGGGGAGAGACCAGCGACTGGGTAGGAGTGGGATGAGGGAGCCCAGCGACTTTGATGGGAGCAGGTGACGGCGCGCAATATATACTGTCCATTTGGCATTTCTGGGGGGTCCCGACCTGCCCAAATTTTGCTCAGGGGGGCCCTGGCCAAAAAAGTTTGAAGACCACTGGTGTACACTATGTTTGCAAACATTTTACAACAATGTAAACTATGTGCAAAACCTTTTGTTTACAATGGCTTGTTTGTTTGTAAACCATACCCAACCTATGGTTTGAAAGGTTTACAAATGTTCTGTAAACCATTAACAAAATAATTACATAGTTTACAACAATGTTGTATACCTTTTGTTTTAATGGTTCACAAAAATGTGTAAACCTTTCAAACCATAATTTTGGTATTGCATGCAGTTTACATTTCTGTAAAACATTGGGAAACAAGGTGCACACTCATTTAACCCTTTAAGTGGCACTGACGAGGGGATCTTCAGTGGAAAGCGCTTCAGGTTGCCACCGACGAGCCGGCTCGTCTGTTTTGGCACTCTGTTTTGCTCGATCCCTGCAACGCAGGGATCGAGCAAAACTGTAATACAACCCCCGGGCTATGTGAGGGGGAGGTCCCCCCTCACTGCCAGGGGGCTGGATTACCTTCAGTTTCACGTCGGCATGCGTAAAGCACGTCGGCGTGAAACTGAAAGTAAAATTCACCGCAGCAGCCATTTTCGGCTGCTGTGGTGAAGAGAGAAGGTAAGAGACCTTCTTGCTCTGCCTCGATCTCCGGCTGTATTTCAAGCTGGCGATCGAGGCGGGTATCGTTGGAAAGGGGAGATTCTCCCCTTTGCAACGATACCCATTGTGTGGCATTTCTGCCCACGGATCGGGCGCAGGGCATGCGATCCGCGGGCAGCAATGTCACCGGATCAATACAGATCCGTTTGTGATGCGGGGGGAGGAGGGGCTGCTTACTAGGTTCCCAGTGGGTTACCCTTTTCCTTTTGCGCCCTCGGTAGCTGCACCCACACATGTGAGGTACCGTTTTCATATGGACATGTGTGGGGATGCGGGAAGGTAGACCATGTGTTGTTGGCGGTGTGTTTCGGTGGGTGGCCAGAGCGAAATGTCTGAGAATTGTCTTAATTTCCAGCCAATTTCAGAGACATTTCCCTGTGTCCACTCACCGAAACAGGTCGCCAACAACAGATATCATACCTTCTCGCGTTCCCACAGGTGTCCCGACAAAAAAGGTACCTCACATGTGTGGGTGCACCTACCGGGTGCGCAAAAGGAAAAGGGTAACCCGCTGGTAACCCCAAGCCTTTTGCCACAGCACAATTTGTTAATGTGGGCAACCTACAGATTTGGGCCTAGGGTGTCAAAGCCAGCAAGGAAAACAGGGATCCCCATGCATTTCACAAAAGGGGACACCCGTGGGAATCCGAAGAGGTCTGCCTTGCGCAAATTGCCCCAGTTTTTATTAGCCACAATCCCCAACAAAGTGTGATATTTGGGGGGGAAAAAACACAATGTTTACTTTGTCTGGGGTTCTGGGTAATAAATTCTGGCCCGCTTTGCACAAGTCAGACCTCTGCGGATTCCCACGGGTGTCCTCTTTTGGGAAATGCATGGGGTTCCCTGTTTTCCTTGCTGGCTTCGACACCCTATGCCCAAATCTGTAGGTTGCCCACATGAACAAATTGTGCTGTGGCGAAAGGCTTGGGGTTACCAGCGGGTTACCCATTTCCTTTTGCACCCCTGGTAGGTGCACCCACACATGTGAGGTACCTTTTTTGTCGGGACACCTGTGGGAACGCAAGAAGGTATGATATCTGTTGTTGGCGACCTGTTTCGGTGAGTGGACACAGGGAAATGTCTCTGAAATTGGCTGGAAATAAAGACAAATCTCAGACATTTTGCTCTGGCCACCCGCCGAAACACACCACCAACAACACATGGCCTGTGGGTGCACCTACCGGGGGCGCAAAAGGAAAAGGGTAACCCGCTGGTAACCCCAAGCCTTTCGCCAGAGTACAATTTGTTCATGTGGGCAACCTACAGATTTGGGCCTAGGGTGTCGAAGCCAGCAAGGAAAACAGGAAACCCCATGCATTTCCCAAAAGAGTAACCCCATGGGAATGCACACTACACATTTTTACTGCATTTATTTTGGATTCTTTTACAAGCAAGTATACATTGTAAGATTTATTTTAGATTTTTTCCAACTTGTATCTCTGTAAAAACAATCCAGTTACATAAGCACACAATTTTACTGCATTTAAATGTTGGAAACATAATGTCAAACTAGTTTCGATGCTGGTTGCCGTTATTTAGCATTTTAATCTGATTAAACATTTCGCAGAGATTAGGTTTTATTCATTTTGCATTTTAGTGGTGCAAATTACAAGTCCAACTGCACTTAACTAATTTCTCCAGTAGATAATGCCTAGTCGCTAACATTCAGGGTATACCAATTTGCAGCAATGGGTAGACGAAATGGCTAACACCTCGGCCATCCCATCTCCCAACGTGCCACCTGACTCGCTGTACCCCTCCTCTGTGCCCCTCTGTATACCACCCCCGGCTGTATATCTGTTATGTTGTCACCTCTGGGAAAAAAGAAAATGTATCCGCAATTACTATTTTATTTCTTTCTTTTATTTATTGGATACTTGTAAGTCCCCTACACAACAAATGGTGTTTCAAGGCACCTCAAGACAAAATAAAGGTGGGCAGGGGGGGACAAGGGAGAAAGATAACAACGGTCCGGCTAGGCCTTGTGACATTTGGATCATTGGCAGCAAACCATGCCTGAATAGCCTTCTGTCTCTACCCCAAACAATACATACTATGCATGGTACTCTTAAATAATTTACATTTCTTAAGCAGATGTAAGTAAACCAAGCAGAAAAGAAACAGAAAAGAAATAATATGCTTACCAGGTGGGGCTCATGGCCGGCCCCTGCTTCTGGCAGGCACTGGGCCACGATGGGGTGGTTTGGCTTTACCTTTAAAAATGCCATATCACAGTGAGAAAACATGTCCAAACTGGATGCACAATGTAGGCCAGTCTTATAGTAAGGCCTGGCTGAAGAGATATGGGGGCCTAATTCAACATGATGGTTGGAGGACCCTTTGCTTAGAGTGGAAAATAGTCTGAGGCACCTGTGGGGTGCATACATCATAATTGAGAGAAAGAAATACAGCCATGGGTTAATAGCTGCCAATTTTCCCATTGCGCTTGCAGGATCCAAATGCAATGTGCCTGAAGATCCTCCATCTGTTCTCCCTTGTCTTCTCCCGTTCATTTCACTGGTAAAACTGCAGAATCGCTGCCAGGTCTATTTGAAGTGTCTAAACTATTAAATGTATATTACGCACTTACTCTGCCTCTGGAGACTATTACCGTCTCAGAATTTAATGATAAGACGCTTTAGGGAAGTGGTGAAATCAGGAGTGGCGTCCAGTCTTGCAATTGAAGTACTTAACCACATATCTTCCCAGTAACAGTTTATGGACATGTCTGGGTTTTAATGGAGATGACTTCAAATGTATGCAAATCACATGATAAACCACGCTGACAAGCATTTCCTTATAGAAATATGTGTAACACGAAAAAGAAAAAAAGAGCAATTTTAGTTGCCTGACCCCATCCTCCTCCCCATTTTCACTGGACAGCTACAAGTACCAGAAGGCAGAGTAATATAAGCCCAATCTTCAAGTAAAAACCACTGAACAGGTTATCATGCCATGTTCATTCTAGAGAGGAGTGCCTGCTATCTTTTTTGTATTTTTTCAAGGAACTTGGTGTTGGTCACCTTAGTTATCTGGGGAACCCAGACGTGGACCCCTTGCTCACTGTGCTCAGAGAGGCACAGCTCCAACTCACTGATGAGGCCCAACAAGGCTGAAACACGTGTATGGGGTTTCTGTTGGTACTCTTGTTCAAAGGGAGTTTGCCAGGCATTTCGGTGCTGGACTGCCCTTGTGGGCGGGACAAAGACTGATATGCAAATGGATATTCCTCCTTTGTGAAAAGTACGGTGAGCAAAAAGTGATGGCTGCGGACTCTGAAGGGGGTAAAAACCAATGAACAGGTTATCATGCCTTGTTCATTCTAGAGAGGTGCGCCTTCTACCTCTTTTGTATTTAATCTCCATGGGGTTTGCAAATGTGCTTTCAAGACACACAACAAAATGTATTTTGTGGTATAATATGGACCTACATTTAGTCATTGTGTGACTAATAAAGAGAATTTAATTTAACTGTGCTCATAACAAAGGGTTTCTGAGGAGAGTGGGGTTAAATTTTCTGAGTATACCCTCATACTTGCCAACCCTACAGATTTAGGCAGTAGGCTACTGCTTTTTAAGCAGTCCTACCGCCTACAGATTTGTGTGACAGATCCTACTGCATTTTACAGTGACAGGTAATTTATGTGACTTGGGCAGGCTGCTTGAGGCTAGGCCCAGGACAAAGCATGCAACACATTAATTAGTGTGTCTGTACAGTGGGCTGGTAGGTGATTACTTTGATTGGGATCAGACCAATCCACAGACCTGACAGCTACGTGAACCTGTCCTGCACTGGTGCCGGTACAACACTTAGGTGAACCACAAGTGAAGGCAAGTGGTAGAGCATAACACCATCAAACAGCATCTGTCTATCAGACTAAGGGGGGTATCAGTCTCCATCAGGGCTGGTCATTGGGCCGGCTCTCGACGGATCCGGGATCCGGCACCAGATGTGTAGCCGGATCTTGGAATCCGGCCAGAGTCAGCCGCCCCAAACCCTTGCTATGCGCTGGGAAGAAGAAGAAAAAAAAATAATAATAATAAAGCGCACGCAAGCAAACTGTAACCTCCTCTGGTGACCCCATGCAAGAGGTCACAAGAGGAAATTACAGTCCTCAGCTACGACACGGCTAATTTATTTATTTATGCAATGTTTGTCGGATACATGGACCCGACTTATTTATTTATACATTGCATAAATAAATAAATATACAGGTATCTGACAAACATTGCATAAATAAATACCGCTATTAACATCACACACGATGCAGCCACCCAAATGGTTTCATAGGGGATCTGCAGGAGCTGTGCCGGGTGGGGTTCAAGTGAAGGAAAATGTTGCTTATGGCAGAAATCGCCGTGTTTGAACAGTACCAAGGGGAACTTTTTTTTAAATAAAATTGAATGCAAATTGTCAATTTTAAAGAATATTTACTCAGCAACACTGGTCAAAACTATTATTCGCATATTGAAGTAATTCATCACCAGTGCCATGCAAGTGGTTTAAAGTGGAATTGATATATAGTTTGGAAAAGAAGCAGCATGAAAGAAATAGCGCCGTTTTAAAGTATTATTTTGGACATTTCCTTTGATCGGAGGTCAACTGCCAGCTCTGCCCCCTTAACCCCGGCTCCTCGTGCACTGCCCCCCAAACTCTGCCCCACTCCGGCCCTTGTGGGATCCCCCACCAATTTGTTTCCATTTCCACCACTGGTCTCCATGTCATTCTGTGTTCAACTTGCACTGCAGGAATACATATGTATTGCCCAGGCTGCTGCTAACGAGCAGTGGCAAACGTTGCCTACCAGCTCTGTGTGATTACCTTCTGTGTAATTGAATTTGGTGTTCACTTACCATTCAGAATTATACATTTTTAACATTTGAACATCTTTCTATGTTGTGCTGTTTGATGGGTTGTGTATTTTAGGATGCTTCAATGGTGCCAACAATGTTTTTTTTTTTTTTTTATCTTACTGTAATGTCATTGTTATGCGAATAATTATCTTTGAAACTTTAAAAATTCTACATCTTTTTGGTCACAGAATGTTGGCAAGTATACACTCTGTATTCTATGCAATTCTGTTAAATGTTTAACTTTTGACACCTAACCACAGCGTTTTGGTGAGTGCTCGCTTATTTCGATGGGAGCTGGTTTGTTTTGGGCTTGTTTTGCAGGGGCATTCGGCTTTTTTTTCCCTCGGACCAGGGTCACCAGGCAGCGTGAGCAGCAATGGCGGCGGTAGAGGAAGAAGATACAGTGGTGGCCGTGGGCACGAAAAAACTGGATAAATAGCATAGAAGAGGTAAATGTGCACACGTTTTAGGGCACCCTTATTTATGTGCATGTGTCTCTCTGGACGCAATCTGTAGCTCTGCGCACTCCGCAAAAGTAAAGGATTCAGTCAGGCATTTATTTCAAAGCATGAGTGTTTTCTTTCTCGGGCTGAGACTGTGTAGTTCAGAGCCTGGACCTTCAAGCAACTCTCAATCCAGCAACGTTTCCATTCATACCTTCGAGTACTAGTTGTGTTATGTGGCTGAATGATTAACGCTGCGCGGTCCTCTATGCAGCATTCACAGGGAAAATTAAAGTCTGCTTTCCTTTCCCTGCCGATGGACCCTGTATAGGCTGGATACAAAGGAATGCCGGGATCCCTCCTGTAAATCACGCGCACGTTATAAAGAAGGTCTCGATTCACTTCATGGCTTCCAATCTGTATTTTACAATTATTTACTGATCCATTATTTCCTCGCAATGTCAAGATATTCACAGCATCGATTCTCCCGCCATGCCTCCCCCACACGCCCTGCGTTCATAATAGACTGCTGTTCGCAACCGGTTTTGCTCTAAATGACAAACACGCCAGCTTTAATCTTCAGTAAATCTAAGCAGCGAAATATGCATTTCATTACCGAGTAAAGTGGCAACAAATAAAGATTCATTTTAAAGAGGTCGCTTAACTTTTGTGATTAATGATGGACGTACTCGCTCATTTTTCAGTGTTTTGTATGTGTGAGCTCAAACTAAGGGCAGGAACTCTGGGACTAGGAGTGGTAATTACCATGCATGGTGAAATACTGCCCATCAGAGACAACGTTGCCGCGAAATCCACAGCGACCTTGGCAAAATGACCCACTGCTTTCAATGCATGCCATTTTCACAAGAATTCCACTGTATGTAAGAAACAGCCGAAACTGTTTTCCAGGAATGTAAACTACTTGCAAAACATTGCATTTACAATGGTTTGTTTTTTTGTAAACCATACCCAAAGTATGGTTTGTAAGATTTACACATGGTTTGGTGACCCTGTCAAACTCGATATTAAATTATGCCTCCTAGTGTAAACGATAGTATGCATATTGGCCTACGCCAAGTCGCATAAAACTGTACGCGAATAACTCTCTATGGCAAGGTCTTGACCTTAAAAATTGATGTAAGTCGCCATCTTGAACCAAACCACCATTTTAGGTTCTCTTGTTGTGTAAAAGTCACCCTGAACATCAAAATGGTGGACGATGCCATTGCGAACAGAACCTGGTCGGCATGACCTCCGTACAGCTAATGTATAACTTGCCTGCAGGCCACTTGTTAGGGTAGTGAACTGCGACCTTGTCCTTCTGTTGACCTGCATGTAAATGGATTACCTGTATCAACGGAAATTGATCTATGCGCATACTAATGAATAAATTAGAGTTGACCTGGCAGAGACCCTAGACCTGTTACACATTCATGGAATGGTTAACCCGCGAAGGGGTTGGACAACAAGCTGGAGAAATGTATAAAAGCCTGAATGTCCCAATGTACAGTCTCTCACTGAATACATCGAACCCCATTGAAGTTCGTTGTGTTGCACTGAGGGCCGATAGCTATCTGACCTGTCATTTGACTTTGTCATTGCTTGACCTTAAAATAAAGTACTTTGTATGTTCCTTTGTGTAATGATGTGCTTATTGCCAGTGCATGCCTGCAGGAATGTTGATGTGTCCTATCTTGGAATGTTAAGTGAGCCTGCGGAATGTTTGGTAATGAATCATGCCCCAGGGTTCCAGCCTGGTCAGTTGAGCCTGGGTGATGGGGCCCGGTGGTCTCTCCTAGATAACAGCTTATGTAACTTATAATAAAGCACTTACAAATAAACTCAAGAAGACTACAGAAGCTGCTTTATAACATTGGCGACGAGGATTTTCAAGAACCCATGCAGAGAGGAAGAAAGCTGAGCTGTGGTGGGGGAGCAGCAGAAGAAGCAGAGAGACCACTGCCCCCAGTCATCCAGAAGTAAGTCCCATCACCCAGGGGTGCAGAGCGCAGGGGGTTAGGAAGAGAAGATATGGGGTATTTGAAGAACTAGAGAAGCTAAGCCACGGAACATAAGCAAAACCCCAAAAGCAAAACGCAAGACTCACAAGCGTGAAATGGGTCTGAAAAAATAATAGAAAACCCCAAGTGTTACGCGCTGGCCCCGCAAGGTGGGGGTTGCAGTTTAAAATTTAAAGCACGCAGGCTCTGCGTAGGCTGTGAAAGGAAGCCCCTGAATTACAAGGAGGGGAGAAGCTCTGTGCTTGAGCGAAGTGAAGCCAAGAACTGGAGATAATGCCCTTTTTGAGGCAGACACCAAGAGTGGAGTTATGAAGCAGGCTCCGAGAGTGAAGCTCACCCTAAAAAGGTTGAGACTGAAGTGAAGTAAGTCCCACATTATGAAGAGCCCCAGATGTGATGCAGGTCCCAAAAGTTTGAAGTAATGTCAGAAGCAGATGGGAAAGTGAAGTTAAGCTTCTATAGTTGAAGAAGTAAAGCCCCAAAAGATGAAGCGGTGTCCAAACAGTGCAGCATGCCCAAAAAAAAAAAAAAATAAGTCACATATGGGGGACGAAGAATGAGAAGACTTGACTGTTTGATGCGGTAAATTCGGCGTGAGGAAGTGTCTATGAGTCACCTATATCAAAGAAGCACAACGTGGGATGTTATAGACTTTACGACCCTCACCATGCCGATGGAAGTGTCTCGGAGGTGAGGATGACTGTTGGTGTGTTAGCCAGACGGGAGCTCCACTCAACTCTGAACCACCGTGGCAAGTGATGATGTAGTCGTGCTGCCGAGAGGAATGGCGAAGCAATGGAACGCCACACTCTCGCCGTCCTTTGTGTTTGAAGTGGGTATGTGAGCGTCACGCAGGATCGCCTAAGATATGAGGAAAGGACCCTGCGTGCGCGCTTATGACTAGTCACGCACACGTAAACAAGGAAGTATCTTGCTGCAAACTCGTTTTCGAAAAGTCTGAGGACAGCGTTGCTAGGACATCACGCGGTAGGCAGGAGAGAGAGGGCATCGGAAATGACGGAGCGTAACCGCAAGGTCCATGAACATGGAACAACCCTGTGTCGTGTCGGAAGAATGGCACTAGTCGGAAATTACGGAGCGTAACCGCAAGGTCCATTGAACATGGAGTAACTCCGTGTCAGAAGGAAGGGGGCACGCATCGAGGAGTAAGCAGTAGGGGGAAGAGGCTGCCGATGATGATTCATACTCTTTCACTGTAAAGATATTAATAGTGATTTATAAATATGTGGGTAATGCCAGTAGAAATGAGAATACCATGCAACGGGGTAAGTTGATAATCTGAAGTACGAATCTGAGTGCAATGCACGTGGTAGTGTGAGTATGCATATGTACTATACTGTTATTGAAGTTTAAAGGTCACTGGATGAAGAGTAACCTTTTGAGGATTTTCAGCCACAAATGGACTTCATTAAGTATTTAATGTGACTTAAGTATGAATACTGTATGTGTTAGGTATGCCTGGGTGTGCAACAAAGAGGTTCTGATTGAGATAGAATTAAACTCTTAAGGAATTGCAGGATAACGTTGTCTGAGGTAACAAGGAATTGTAAAATTGTAAAGTATACGCATAGAGGTGAATTAGGCTGCATTAACGCGGCGTGGACATTTAGGCTTACACACCAGAGTGAGGCTTAGGGTCACCATGTGGCCATGGACTTGTAGCAAAACTAGTATAAAGTTGAAGTAATGTGGATAATGCTTAAAGTGCTTCAAGTTTAAGAAGTGTGGAAGTGTGTTTGAGATTACAAAGCGTTTAAGAAAGGTGGGAAGTGTACTAAATTGCCATTGTTGAAGTGTGCAAGAAGTTCCAAGCTAGACGAAGGTAGCACCTTCAAGAGAGGATGTAGTGCACCATGAGTGAAGTAAGTCTGAAGTTGAAGTGGGTACAGAGAACCATTGTGTGTAGAGATGATATCCTGGAGTAGTTGAGTATGAAGTCTGAACTTTGAGGAATTATGTCCCACAGGGTTAGAGCAGAAGTCTGAAGTATATGTAGGGATTTCCTCCCTTATTATTATTGAAGTTGCGAAGATGAAGATGTTGTGGGGATTACGTCCCATTTTAGTAAAGTATTGAGTCTGAAGTATGGGTAGGGATTACGCCTGAGGTAGCTTTCCATGAGAGCTAGAGCTATGGCATTATTGGTGAAGCTGTAAGCGCTTTGTATGAGAAGAAGTAGGGATTAGAAGATTGAAGATAGAGTAGTGGTGAAGGGATTGGGATCACATCCCACCTTAGTGAGCATGAAGTCTGAAGCTGTCAATTGGTAGCAAAGCATCTCAAGTTTCTGATGTTATGAAAACTGAAGTTTAATGTAGATGCAGTGACGCCTGTTCTTTTGTCTAACATCCCTCCAAAAGGTGTTTGGGATTATAACTTAATGCGTGTGTATGTGGCTTCCCTTTGTTTGGATTGTTATTCAAAAGAAAGGAGATCTGTTATGATGTGCTTATTGCCAGTGCATGCCTGCAGGAATGTTGATGTGTCCTATCTTGGAATGTTAAGTGAGCCTGCGGAATGTTTGGTAATGAATCATGCCCCAGGGTTCCAGCCTGGTCTGTTGAGCCTGGGTGATGGGGCCCGGTGGTCTCTCCTAGATAACAGTTTATGTAACTTATAATAAAGCACTTACAAATAAACTCAAGAAGACTGCAGAAGCTGCTTTATAACACTTTGTAACCGGTGTTTGGTGTGTTTCCTTTGGGTCCCCCGGCCTCATATTATTGTTCCTCTTTTCACAACCCTTTAAACAAGATTTATAGCAGTTTACAACAATTTTGCAGACCATTTGTTTTAATGATTCACAAACATGTGTAAACCTTTGAAACCATACTTGTGGTTAGGTTTACAAAAAAGCAAACATTTGTAAATACAAGGTATTGCAAGTAGTTTACATTTATGTAAAATGTTTCAAAACATTGACTACACTATTTAAATGTTGTGTAAACACAAATAAACATTACATTTGTGAAAAGTTTAAAAGAACTTTGCTTTTTGCTCCAATAAGTAGCTTTGTAAGAAGCAAGTTGCCCAGGCTTTCCATTTACCAGCCACATAGTGATTTGCCTACCTGGGCTATTTTGTCCTATTTTGTGTATAAATTGGCTATTTTTGGACTACTTTGTGTGGCAATCTTTGTGCCCTTTAAATAGTGTCTTATAAATGTGTGTACGGTGAGAAACCTGAGGAAATCTTCACACCTACTCCCCTTGGATCCTCTTCTCAGGTGGCCAGGGAAAGGCCATTGCTTTTGGATTCTGACCCTGGGGGTGGAGATGCGAGGGTCCATGGGGAGTGGGGTGAGAATGTCTTTATGCGAGGCATGGTATCCCACTTTCCCTTGTGATAATAAACACTCACCCTACCTTCATAGGTTGTTGCCATTCATTTCTCTTGTTTCCTGTCAGTCACACCACTCTAGTACTGAGACGAGGAAGAGGCAACTAGGAGTTGTACACAGTAACACTCAGTTACACCACTCTGGTACTGAGATGAGCAAGAAGCCTGGAAATGATTGCGAGGGTCAGGCATGTCCAAAGAAGCTAAGTAATTGTTTTCAGGCAATTGAACTCAAGGGCTCTCACCCGCAACCTGTTAACAGGTCACAGGTGCAGGAAATGTGGAGCCACCAGCAAGGAAGGGGAAACCAGCAGGAGAGAAGCCAGGCTGGAAGCGATGGGCATGAGAGGAGAGAATTCCTGCTCAGAAGGGGGATGCCAAGGAGAGTCCTGGAAGTCAGGACGCCGTTTACCACTGAGGAGAGACCGCAATGCAGGGGACCGAGCGGGCCATGATAGGGTGAAGGCTGCAAGAGTCTCCTCTGCCTTGTTCGCACATTTGGAGCTGTGAGGCACGGAAGACTCCGAAATGCTGCACGCCACCGGTATCATTGGTGAGTGAGCGGAGCTACCTGCAACCCAAATCGAGATTTGCAGAAGGCATAGGCTACTCGCAGAGCTACAGACAAGTGTGTGCAGAGCCAAAACCCCCAAGCAGAACGGAGAAAGAGTATGCCCAGAGGAGCCACGAGAACACGTGGGTGAATTGCAGGGGACACTCGTACCGAGGCATTCCTGGGGCTACAATTGGGCACACGGTAATGCCAGATGAACTGAATTATGTGTGCAATTGATGGTGAACTCAAAGTGAGGGGTGTTTTAACACCATGAGCAAACAGTGAACTATACGTAAAGGAACTTGAATGTAAAGCAAGCATTGTTGAATACCAAACTAAAGGAAAGCTTTTATAAGCCTACAAATGAAGTTAAAGCATGTGTGAAACACACATAATGAACACTTAAAGACAAAGAATGAATCACTCATGAAGATTGTGAAAGCAAGGTGGTGGAAGAGAGTGAGCACCACGGAGTGAGTTGTGTGGAAGAACACACTGTTACAAAGTCAAGAGACTGTCACGGAGAAGCCAAAGTGAATGAAAACCAGAACACTGGTGCAGTGAAAGAGAAACCTGTGTGGTTGGGAAAGCCTACAGTTATCGGTTGCATGACCTGTAATGTGTGGACCGTGTGATCTGACAACTGCGCCTAGACCGAGGACACCATGTCTGGAAAAGCCAGGGAAAGTAAAGAAAAAACATCTCCACTTGTGAATTAGATTGCTGAAGTGAATTTGAAAGATAGCTATCTGTATAAAACATTGAAGAGCCTGAAGGAGTGTAAAGTCTAACTGGAACTTGTTTTGAGACTTAAGAGACTTCAACGGATTGTGAGTTGGCAAGATAGAAGAGCTGACGTCTTGGGGAAGGGAACCCAGAGGCCCTTTTGTGAACTGTGTTGTTGCCTTAAGGAAGGGAACCCAGAGGCTTTTTGGAACTGCTTTGAACTTGGGGAAGGGGAGCTGAAAAGTAAGCCAAGAGCTGGAAGAAGCTCAGAACTTTATTTAGAACACTATTTCTTTTGTTGCTGACATCCCTACATATTGTTTAACTTTAGTTGTGAAGTCAAGTATAGGTTTTGGACACAGACAGACTTTTTAGTTGAACTTACTGACTCAGACGTTCCTTAGTTTGTTTAGGTAGGGAAATCCCACCTTAGCATAGGGCAAGTTAGGCCTTACACCTTCCTGACATTTAAGAAAATAAAGGTGCTTTGTTTGAACCTTGCTTTGTTTGAACCTTGAATCTGTTATCTGTGTCTTGCTTCAGGATGCGTTCACAGTACAATGAATTAAAATAAGGCACTTTAAAAAAATGCTGCAGAAATATGTTTCTGGCAGTGACAAATGATTCACTAGTACATTTGTTATGAAGAATATTTTCATTGTTAGCATGTGCATATTATGTAAACCTATATAGGGCTTTTCATAAATGCTTTGTAGATACACTACCACTATCACTATTCTAATGTTGACTCTGTTATGTTTGGAGTAGCCAAATTAAATGCTGAATGATGGTAGCTGCATGGTAGCGACTACTTAAATGAATCATAAAGTGAAGTCAACATCCTTCACCTTTTTTTGTGCATATATGTTCTTGTCTTCCCTTTCCACTGTTGGACAATGAATTCACAGGGCCGTAGACGTCAGATGCCCTGCAGGTTCTAAAGTAATGTTGTCATCCAGAGACGAATGGTGGAATGTGGGTAGGGTGGGCGGGCTATCTGGCCATGGGCCCTTCTCCAGCTTTCTCACCATTATTCTGATGTGAGGCTGGTGCCAGCCAGCATGAATGTAGCACAAGAGACCAAGACAAGGTAGGGGCCAATCTTCTGACAGGGGAGGAGCTTTTCAAGTTGTGCCTTGGTTACCTCTGGTTCTCTGAAGAGGGTTTAGCACATGTGGGTTAAGTCTAAGAGAAAATGATGGGAACATTGTTCCCCTGGTGGCACTTAGTTTTCGTCATTGGTCTGAAGTGTATCCATGCACTTCAGATGGTCAGCGCCCCTGAGGGGGCAGAGGAGAGCACACGCAGTCTTCTGCTATAGGATGGATGCACATAGAGCTTGCTAAAGAAAATGAAAGTGCAAAGCAACACGTACTATATGCCTCATAAGCAACAACGGCATCAAGCAACTTTCAAATGCAAAACTTTCCAGCAATAAAAGTTGCATCACACAGTGTCCTCCGTTGTACCAGAAGCACCACTCTATGAACATTGCACAACAAATGCACAAATCATATGCACAGTGGGCGTTCCCAGGCATGCATCAGACATCTCTTTTAGGTAGAAACACTGAGGCATTATAATCACATATCCGAGCTCGCTTCCCGGAGCACTTGCCTAAGAAGGGTCCATCAGAAAGTTTAGGGGTGAAAACATTCCCCATCAGTAGCCTCTGTGACTGTTGGCCTGGCCCTTCACACACAGCAGTAGCAGCCCTCTTCCCTTGTTAGCCACTCTCTTGATTCCTGATGTTGACAGCTCGGAAGCCAGCTGTGCTTACTTCCTCCCTTCTGCTGCTACGCTGCCTTGGAGGCTCCCAGTTAAAGCCTATTCATATCAAAATAAGGGGAGAAGTTCAGCTGGGAAGAGTGAGAGGCAGACAGCAAGACCAGTCTGTGACTAGTGCAGCCATGCAAAGGAAGGCTGATGCTGCATTCTCTCCTGATGGAACCTTTATAATCACTGTAGAAATTACCCCTGCCACACCAGATCCTTTCATTACCCTACTGATAAACATGGGTGCCATACCATTGGGATAATTTGGCTACAGCACCCCATACAATTCTGAGCCGGATCTAAAGGGATCTACTGACAGGACAAAATGCAGATGATGAACGAAGTCTGGGTCTTCACAATTGTTGGTTTTGGTGAATTTACTCTACCCTGCTCTATCTACCCTTACCCAGTATTTCTCCACTCTCTACCCCCACCCACCCACCCTACCTCCACTCTCTACCCCCACCCATCCACTCTACCTCCACTTTCTACACCCACCCACCCACCCTGCCTCCAATCTCTACCCCCACCCACCCACCCTACCTCCAATCTCTACCCCCACCCACCCACCATACCTCCAATCTCTACCCCCACCCACCCACCCTACCTCCACTCTCTGCCCCCACCCACCCACCCTACCTCCACTCTCTGCCCCCACCCACCCTACCTCCACTCTCTGCCCACCACCCACCCACCCTACCTCCACTCTCTGCCCCCTCCCACCCACCCTACCTCCACTCTCTGCCCCCTCCCACCCACCCTACCTCCACTCTCTGCCCCCTCCCACCCACCCTACCTCCACTCTCTGCCCCTTCCCACCCACCCTACCTCCACTCTCTACCCCCTCCCACCCACCCTACCTCCACTCTCTACCCCCACCCACCCACCTACCTCCACTCTCTACAAACAACCACCCACCCTACCTCCACCCTCTACCCCCACCCATCCACCCTGCCTCCACACTCTACCCCACCCACCTACCCTACTTCTACTCTCTACCCCACCCACCTACCCTACCTCCACTCTCTACCCCACCCACCAACCATACCTCCACTCTCTCCCCCCACCCACCCACCATACCTCCACTCTCTATCCCAAACCACCCACACTACCTCCACTCTCTACCCCCACTCACCCACCCTATCTCCACTCTCAACCCCCACCCACCAACCCTACCTCCACCAAAGCTCTCAACTCACCCGCTTTTTGCGGGTGTTACCCACCTTGCAAGCAGCTGAATCACCCACCAAGACCCTCATACGCCCATTCACTTCTATGGGCTCTCACCCACCAAAAAGAAAATCTGGTGTTTTCACCCGCCTTGGTGACACAAAATGTTGGAAGCTATGCCTCCACGCTCCACTCACCTCCACCCCAGGCTCACTCTCTCTACTTCCACCCACCCTACCCTCACATGTTCTGCCCCACCAACCCTACTCCCTCTTTCTACCCCCAACCACCCACCCTACCACCACTCCTTCTACCGCACCCACCCAAACCTGAATTTATCTACTCTCACCCACCTTACCCCCCCAGCCACCCTACCCCCACCCACATTACACAACTCTCTCTACCCCATCTCCCTACCTTACCCAACTCTCTCGATACCCACCCAGCCTACCAACTCTCTCTACACCATCCACCCAGCCTACCATCTCTCTCTACACCCATCCACTCTCCCTACTCTTTCTACCCGCACCCACCCTACCAACTCTCTACACCCTCCCACCCTAACCTGAACTTCTACCCCATCAACCTACCCCAACCCCTCTCTACACCACCCACACTTCAACCTCTCTCTATGACTACCCATCTTAACCCCCTCTCCCTATCCCCTCTCATCCTGCCTCTTGCACTTTTGCTTTATTTCTTACCCTCTCACTCTCACCCTTTGTCGCTTACATTTCCTCTTGCTCATTATGAATAACACGCTCTACCAATAGCTTCCTCCCTTGCTCTGTTCCCCTCCTCATTCTACTGAATAGCTGCACCCCATATCGCATTCTCATTTGAAAATGTGCGCTCTCCTCCTTGCACCATGTTGCATATAAATGCAAAGAACAGCAATTAATGCCAGAACTATTGGCATTGGCAATGCTTGTTTTCTTTGCCTCCTGGAAGTTGCAGTTCTGGATTTCTAATGGGAAAGCCAGAACAACATGTGCTAAACGCAGGCAGGCATGTCAGCCTCTGTTTGTTAACAAGCCCATTATTTTGCATGTACATAACGTGTTTGCTGGTCAAGAGATAACAGATTAAAAGCTCAAATATTTGCCTTCAGTAATTAAATTAATTCTAGACAAATAACATATATTTTTCTCATCAGCAGGAAGGTGCCCTTTATTTTAGAGAATGTCACCACTTCCACAAGCGTAGCTTGGCAGAGCCTGCTACAATAATATGTCAAATCACGAGGAACAACAATTTTATGCAGCCAGCAGTTCAATCAGACTGGCTCCCAGGACGCACTTCTCCAGGACACCCGGCACAGTTTTAGTTAAAAAGCATTTGAGGAAGGGCCCTGGCAATGTGTCAGTTCAGCGTGAGTTCCACGTCACGCTCCACGCAAAGTTCACCCTTCAAACTGCTGGTCTTCCTCGAGCAGGAGCTGGAGCACGCGTAGCAATGCTGGCTTATTTTGTCTCAGAAAGAAATGCACCGTTTACGCTCTGCTTCTGGTTTAAGGTAAATTAAGATTTAGTGTTTGGAAAAGATTAACATCTTGACAGGATGCCGCTTTATTTGACACTCTATCATGCTTATAGAGACATTGGAAAGGTGGCTGGGACGCTGTTGATTCAGGCGCGAAAAGCAAAGCAGGATCATTTCTTCAGAATTCAAGCCCTGAATTCCTGCCCTTGCTGCCGTGCACAAGTACTTAACGCGTATCTCGATAGTCCACAGATGTCTCTGAAGCCAGGCCTCCACAGTGCAGCTCCAATCAGGAAACAAACACATGCAATTAAAGGTGAGGAGACAGGGGAACTCGAAACGAGTGACATTTATGTATTTATTTGTTTGTTTTTTTTTAGCTAGGATTGCTTTTATGTAAGACGTTTAATATCATTTCACATTCTAAGTACAATGACCCTAGCCTCTTGCTGACCTAGGGAGGAGTCTGGTGGTTGTTTCTATTGTAAGTCAGAGCTTTATTACAGCTTCAGTGAGTTTATTTTCAAATCAGAGTCCTAAAACCGCATACAGCCATAGGTGTCAGCTGAACATTTACCTGCATTTCAGAAAATAAAAACGAGATAAAATAAGTACGCTTTTGAAGCAGTTTTATCGTTTTAAATTATAACTGTTTGTTTGACATGCCACAGTTGTATTTTTTACTTTAAAGAGCGAACTGTGTGTCTATCTAAAAAAAAGGCTAAAGGCTGGCACATTTATCGTGCCATTTCTTTCTAGACTCCAATTCCCCACTTATCTTGTGTAGGTTGTCCAGCATAAAGCTTGCACCAGTTTACATCAGAGTTATCTGTAGATCTGTTTGTACAGATAAAATAACAGTAGAATCATGTTTACAGGAATTAATATCATGAGCTAAAAGCCACAGCCTATAGAGCATCACGTGCAGGTGCTGCATTTCTTTTCTTTTACTTGCAAGTAAATACTACATTGAGAAAAGTACACAATTGGTTGTCAACATTATTCGAATTAAGGGAATTACTTTTTATGGCTTTTTCTATTGTTTGGCAGAAATGTGAAATTGTACCACTGCCCAGTAAGTGAATATATTCAAAGAGACCACCTAACTTCATTTGTTTGAATGCTCTGGCATTGCCTTGCTGTGTCATGGTGTCGTGTTAAAACCCTTCCTTTGCTGTTCTTTGTTGTTTTTCCTGCCTGGACCCCAAATTGATTTTTTTCCGTAAGGAACTGTCTTTTTTTCTGTTCATAGCTATCCAAATAACAGTTTTAGGTCTTGAGTTGGCAATTTTTTGCCTCCGAATTGGTACCAGCCCAGGCTTCTAACTAGCTTTTAGTTGTGAAGTGTCACCCATAAGCTTCCATTGGGTACGGATAGAAGGAAGAGGCCATGTCAGGAGGGACACAGAGCTTCTGGATGTTTGGGTTTTTATCAACTCATTGGCCACCCATGGTCATGTTTTTCCCTATGGCCAGTCCTACCCTCTACCTGTTCTTGTTTGCCCAAAACGCACCAACTTGGGAGCTCTTTGAGCTATCTCTATCACACAATAACACCAAGCTTTTTACTGCAAAGGACCTACCAATTTTATTTCTAAGCAGTTTTGTGAGGGCTAATGGCTTAATTGCAGCTGTAAGTTAGCTGTTTGTGTTTGCTACTTCATTTATGATATGATAGTTTATTTGTATAGCGCCTATACACGTGTTCCAAAGCGCTTCAAGGCAGGGGAGGGAGCAAGGGAAAAATACAATAACATTCTTACAAGGCCTTGAGATATAAGAATGGGTAATTTACTATCGTACTAGGCCTGACGACATTTCAGATAGTGCAAGAACATAGACAAAAAGGGAGGGGGGAAGGGTAGCAAACAGTGACTTTCGTACTAGGCCTGACAACATTTCTGATAGGTCAAAGGCAATAGACAAAAGGTGAGGGTAGGAGGGACACAAACAGTGACTATGGTACTAAGCCTGACAACATTTCTGATAGTGCAAAGGCAATTGACAAAAGGTTAGCGAAGGGAAGGAGCGGGGGAGGAAAGGAACAAACAGTGACTCTTACTAGGCCTGATGACATTTCAGATAGTGCAAGAGCAGTTGACAATAGGTGATGGAAGGGAGTTGGGGGGCGGGGGATTGAGGGGGGGGTTGGGAGGAACAAACAGTGACTATCGTACTAGGCCTGACAACACTTTTGATAGTGCAAGTGCGTTAGTTATGGTGAGGGTGCAAGTGCGTTAGTTATGGTGAGGGTAGACGGCGAGGAGAGAAAGGTACAAGCAAGGCTGACGAAGAGAAGACTGAGAGACAGTGAGTAATGTGAGAAGATGCAAATCTGACGAAAGTCAGTGTTAAAGAGCAAACAAACAGATGGAGTGAGCACTGCCATGAAACAATAATCAATAATGAACACATAATGATGCAAGAGTCCAGCATGTGCATACCATGATTCAAAGTCGTTGATGGGCACAACATGATTCAGGGCCACCATGAATATGAATGATTCAAAGTCAATTTGAGAATGTCGGGATTCAAGAAGGGTGAACCAGCGTGATTCGAAAAAGTCAATTCAAGCATTAGCTGCTTAGCGGTGATGGTAACTCCATAATGTGGCCATCAGATTATGGACTATGGACAGGGCGGGTTTGATGAAGCAGAGGAGGCATTGCAACTGTCATAAACAACACGTGTCCCCCACATGTGTTTGTTGCAGTGCAGTCTTGTCAAATTGAAACTGTAAGTTAGCTACCAGTGTCAGCTATTTGATTTACAAGCAATACGTGTCCCCACATGTCTTCCTTGTGCTGAAGTCTTCTAAAACCAAACATTGGCAAATACAGCTGTTTTTGCTTGTGCAGGGGGGTGCTTCATGGTTCAAGGGCACAGAAAGTAGCTTTCAGTGGGTGGTATACAGAGGAGTCTGGCTATGCATGTGTGTTGCAGGGTTGCATTCCCCTTCAGGAGGTAGCTCTGGTAGGTACACTGTTGCATGTTGTGAACTCAAGAAAATATAGGGGGTTTGTAGAAGATGTATTGCAGGTGTGGTGTGTTTTGATGGGAGGGGGTGCAGCCAGGTACTGGACTGTGGAGGAGGTGAGTGGCAGCAAGAGGCATGTATGTGTGCTAAGGTAGTTGCATGGTGCAACCTCTGAGGGGGTCGGGTGCAGGTGCTAGGTTGTGGCTGAGGTACAGAAGCCAGGTTCTGGGGATTGAATGTGCTATTGAGGCTGGTGGTGAGGCTCTCCTGCTCTGCCTAACTGCCTTGGCTGCTGGATTTTTTAACTGCAGGGGCGTAAATGTATTTGTCTAATATGTGAAACAAACAAGCACAGCGAGTGAGATGAAGCCAAACAAGGGGGTTGGTTTGAGATGTTCTTCCCCTGAGAACATTTTAAAAATAATGGGTTAATATGGTGAACATTACACCACTTTCTGCGAAAAATTGGACAAAAAGCCACAAAGTTTTCTATCAATTTTTTATGGTAGCAGATGAAAGAAACCATTAGAAGCAAGTGAACAACAGTGCAAATGGCCATTTTCAACTCATTTTCATTATACCTTTGCCCACAACATATGCCAGTATATAAAACATGTTCATACTGGTTGTTCCCATACATGACTGTGCCTGCTACACCACTATATGCTAGTATTGCTGTATAAAGACTGCCAGCCAGTAAAAAATGCCAAGGTAAGAAAGTATATCCACACTATCTGTACCAAGATTGGCCAGTGTGCCAAGTAAAGACACTTCTGTTTGCTATTACCCTTGATGCAAAGTACAGACATGCCATGGCATGCAGACTATATATGGCTAGACTGGAGCCACCAATGTAAGCCAGTCTAGACTATGGGCTGCATCAAGAAATATCTCCATGGAAATCATTGATACCAAAGCATGTATTTGATCTGACCACTCCTTTGTGAGCTGTTCTATCAAGCTTCTTGGTAAGGTAGAGAGGAAACATAATCCACTCAAAAGCCATGTTAGCCGTAACCGAAACAGGATTAAGTTAGACGATCTAGATGAGTGCCTTAAAACACTCATGGCCTGCACCACAGAAACTGATGCCCCTGAGGTATAGGATTACAGCTTCCAGTTAAAGTCTTTCCTTCTCCTATGAAATCTAAGGTCATCAGAGTTGGTTTGACTCGGCCCTTACTGAACTCAAGAGGGAGAAAAGACAGGCAGAACGAGTCTGGGAAAAGAATAAATCAGACCAGAACAAGTTAGCCTGGAAGCAGTAACAAAGAACTTTCAAAAAGCAAATATTTGAATCAAAAAGAAATGTCAATAACAAAATTGAAGATGCAGAAAATGATTCTAGAAAATGTTATGAGCTATATGGGAATCTTGAGAAGCCTAAATCTCAGACCCAGTTTGCCACTCCATCCAATGAAGACTGTAGGAAGATACAATCTGCCTTCAAGGATACAATTAATGCTGCACATGTCAAAATAATTACTAGTGCTAGTACCGAGACTCTGTCTGAACCTCAGGTACTGGAACGTATGGAAGAACTGTGCTTCAAATTTAACCCAATCACGGAAATACAAAGGGAACCCTTCCTGACAAATATGCGTCATTCTTTGTGTTTGGGTGATATTGTTCCCTTGAAACATATCCTGGCTAATTTTAAGATCTTTGTTCCGTTCCTGGTGCATTTTGTAAACTCATCATTCAGATGGAATTCAGTACCTGATGCTATTAAGCATGTGGTGGTCACACCATTGGTCAAGAAACCAGGCTTATGTCCTACAGATCCTAGTAATCTACACCCCATTACTAATACCCATTTTCCATTAGAAATTGTGGATACAATAGCTACATCCCAACTCCAAAAACATCTTGAAGTTTCAGGTATTTTTCACCCAAATCAATCGGGGTTTAATAATTGGATGGAAAGTGCCCTCCAAGACTCCAGACTAATATGCTGGAGGTGCTGGAGAGAAGTGGTTCAGGGCTGTTGATTTTACTGGATCTGTCGGACGCTTTTGATTTGCTTAACCACAAATGTCTTCTGATAACGTGACCACCATGGAAAACTGCTCAGTAGAGGCCTCATATTGGATCTACTCTTTTTGAAAAACAATCTGTCCTATGTATGTTGGGGTGAATCTAGCTCAGAACCAGAACTAATACGTTGTGGTGTCCCTCCGGCAGCATGTTTGTCTCCTACACTGTTCGTATGGATGTAGTCCAGTGACAACATTTGTTATGTTTGCTTTATCCTTGATAAACAGTTACTGTGCACCAAGTGTAACGCAAACATACGTGTTATTACCCTGCTCGACTGGACTACAGTCACTGTAGGACAATCTTGCCAGGTAATTCACATCACTTACCATTTTTGCATTACCCATGATGTGCATCAAGGTTAAAGCAGAAAATAATGCCAGGGCCCCAGCAGCTCCCACTCCTAAATGTAGGGATGAAAGCTGACATGCTCACACATAAACTTGTTAGACCGTGCATTCACACAACTCCTTTCATGTATGCCAATGCATACATGCACATTACAATAAAAACACAAATCACACTTCCCTGCATGCTTTTAGGCAGTCAACACAGTCCCCCTGCAAATAAGGGACATGGGGAATGTGCTGCCTGCCACTCTTTCTCTTTAACTCCCTTGCACTCTGTTTCTGCAGGCAGGTACAACTTGGGTCCTTTCTTTCATCTATCTCTCTTTCTACTTGTGGTGTTCCCCAGGGGTCTAACCTCTCACCCTGGCTTTTCAACCAATACCTGCCAACTCTCGCCCACCACATTGCCATTTTCTGCTCCAATTTTCAGTGCTATGCTGATGACACTCCATTCATTTTCAGGTTTCCCTCTGCCACCTCTTCTCCTTCTCTGATTGCCTATCTGCCATTCAGGATTGGTGTGCCACCAATGAACTCTGCCTGAATGCCAGCAAGACAGAGATCCTCCTCATTGGCACACCTTCATCATCCTTTCCTGTCACTCTTTGGCCAGCATCCCTTGGCCCTCCTCCTACCCCCACATGTGAGGCTAAGAACCTCTGGGTTATGTTTGACTCCACAATTTCCTTCTCTGCCCACATCTCTGACGTCTCAAAAAATTCAAACTTCCTACTACACCTCCTTGGAGATATTCTGCATTTCCTCTCCTTCCCCCCCAGAAGCTCACTGTCTCGCGAGCCTTGGTTCTCTCTAGGTTGGATTATTGCAACAGCCTCTTTCTAAATCTACCTGCCTCTACTCTCTGCCCTTTGCAACTTATCCAGAATAGGACTGCAAGACTTGTCTTTGGCCTCAAGCCCTGGGATCGAATCTGTCCAGCCCTGAAATCTCTCCACTGGCTCCCTGGGGCTGCAAGGATTAATTTCAAGACCCTTTGCAATGTGCACAAGGCTTTCTGGGGCCTGGGTCCGAAATACCTTCAGCTGTCCCTCAGTAAATACCTTCCCCCCCGAGCTATTCGCTCCTCCAACCCTAACACCTTCGGGGTCAGTCGTTTTTCAAAGAAACAAGCTGGGGGTAGATCTCTGTCATTGGCTGGGGCCTCCTTCTGGAACAGCCCGCCACTCTGAAACTTGAGGAGAACCATCACTGGTTCCGGAAGCACCTTAAGAACTTCCTCTTTGCTTCTGCCTTCGCTCCTCTTCATCCCCTGCTGATCTGTTCTGTCCCGGCATTGTGCACCTGGTTATCCTCTGACTTTCAGGCCCAGGGACCTGCACACCCTGCCACCCACCCGCACTGCCTCCTGGCAATCCCTTGCACTGGGATCTGTAACCCTAAAGCCCCCCCTAATCTTCTGCACTTATCAGACACACCCTATATGCTGCCTAAACCTGTCACTTGCCACTTGCTGGCTGCACTACCATTGTTTTGTTGTTTTTTATTATTTATTTATTTTTATTTCTTTGCTCAACTTTCCACTTTCTCCCCACCTCCCTTGCACGTTCTCCTTTCCCTCGCCCATGCACTTGAACATTCTCAAATTTGTCACTGGGCCTAGTAAGATCATTGTTTTGTTCCCCTTGCCTCGTCGAGCTCAAACACTTATGTACGAGCGTGATATAAATAAAATATCAATATCTCCTCACTTTCTCCTCACTTTCTCCTCACTTTCACTCTCTGGGTTAGGAGATGCTGTGAAAAGGCACATTCATGGATGCATACATGTGGACATATATGCTTCTATTGAGTACAAACATCCCAACAGCAATGAAGGACCTAAGCTATGAAGCCCCCGCACTCCTAAAATCCATCTTTATTTACGTTGGTTCTAGGACTGTGAACAGAGCTGCAGAGAAGAAAGACTCGGTAGAGGGGATAATGCTGTGTAAAGAAACTTTAAAAGAGAGCTATAGAGGATATGAGTGGAGATGTGAATTCCGGCGGTCACTGGGGACTGGTATTGAAAAGGTGAGGTAGCAGCAGAGTGATAATTGCATAAGAGCCAGGTCTGAATGAAGCCGAATTGTGTAATCTTCTGCACATGTAATGCTGATTACATTTATGTCTGCTGTTACTATTGTGCCATCTGGAGAGTAAGACTCAAAAAGGTTGGTGACATATGAAACTTAGCAGGAGATGTTTTGGAAGTTGTCTGGGCAGTGAAGGGCCCATGTAGTGGGGGAGGTACAGCACTGTGCACATGACTAATGGCAGGATTAGGTTTCTGACAGAACAGATCTTCTCGTTCAGTCACACATCTTGCATCCTACAAACATTTCCTCAGCTATTACTTTGCCCCAACAGTAACTGTGGACCCCATCCTGTGTCATCACCCATGATCAACTCAATACTGGGTGGACGTGCCTTGGTCATTTAATCTTGGCCATAGGATGGAAATATGTTAAGTATATCTTATATGGCAAACTAATTGATACATTTTACCTCCACAGGTTTAAATGTTAGTACATTCATTGACCAGCTGTGTGTCGGCAAGATTGCAATTCCAGACCTATCAGATAAGATAGATTTCTTTCTCACACGTTTCACCAGCTTAATTACTAAAATATAGGTCCCATGTAGGTGCACAGAGAAAAGCTGTTCTTTATTTGTGTTTCCTGTAGGTCAAATAGAATACCAGCCAAGCAAGAACGCTCTTATTGAACCTCAACACTTTGGTAGGTTGAACATAGTTTATATTTTTCCCCTGTGCCAATACGTTTTACATTACAATTACTGTTGTGTGTTAAATGGAATACATTAAATGAAATTGCTAGGCGCTATGTAACTCTTGCTTGTTGCTTAAAGGAGCCTAGTTAGCTTGACTCAAACAGCTCGACAACTGCTAGTGTAAGCGCAGAGAAGGTGTTAGGAAATAGATGGAAAATAGTTGCACATTAGGGTTTACAGGTGCCGAGTTTCACATGCATGAGTTGTGTTTCTGCTAATCTGATTAGTTCAGAGGTAACAGCAGACCAATGTTGGTGATTGATTTTAATGCTGACCAGGACCACTAATCAATACAGTTTTCTTTATTTTTTCAGGGGCTACGAGGGGTGGGTTTTGATCCAGCTATGGGTTTATTTGTATTTAATTAAAAGAACTATAGAAATGAACATCATAAGCATATTTTCCACTGAACACTTAATGACGTCTGGAAATGAGGGGGGAGTTTGTGCAAATGGTCAGAATTTGTGAGTTCACAAAGTCACACGCAGACATACACAGCAATACTGACCATTAGCATGCATGGCTCTTTAATGTCTGCAAATGGTTATGCATTTAGGTCTAGATATAGTGATGTAATCTACACATGTCTCTCTTGTGAACATTTTCAGACCAGCTCACTATTCAAAGCTCAGTCTTAGGGTTGCCCTCCATGTACATCTGTCTTCCCCCATTCAGCTAATGATTTTCTGTTCTGCCCTTCCCTAACTTGGTCTCCCTCTGTCTCTGAGAGGTCTGCCATGCTATTTTAACAGCCGTCTTCTTCCTTTCTTCTAATCAGAGGCACTGTGGAGGCGCTCGCTGCAAGCGGTCTGCCACACATTGCTAATGGTTTCCCCAATTTTCTTACAATCGGGCATAGGGGAGGCGCTCACTTTAAGTGGTCTGCCACTCTGTGCTAATGGTTGTTTTCCCCCTTTCTCCCTAGTTAAGTAATAGTTCTTGTGTTAGAATAATTTTGATAGATGCTGTTTGTGGTTAGCAACAATGTGCAATTTTAAAATCCACACGCACAAGGTGGATACAGTGCTTCACTAAGTGGTTAGGGAACCATAGTTGGGGCACAAACGAGAAACACTTTTGCAATGGGGAAACCCAATCTTTACAAAGTGGGGATGGAGAAGACCAAGCTGCTGTGGACACCAGTTTTGAAAGAACAAAAGTGACATATTCATAATCTGGTGAATACGCAGACTTCATTTTTAATTCTGCCCTCCTCACTTGATAAAACTCTGATTATGGCCGAACCACTATCATTCTTGGTCTGCACTGACTTTTATGCCACAATCATTGCTGCTTTCCAACTGGAAATATTCTGCCAGTAACTTTTCTAATAAACTGAACAATTAAAGATGCAATATTTATTTATTTTTGCTTTATAAATGATGAATCTTGCTATTTTATGAACTAGGTAAAGTAATCAATAGAAGCTGAGATGACTATATTGTTGTTGCAGCAAGGAATTTCCAGAGCAGATGTAGCTGTCTGCCCACAGATGTGTTTCTATATATCTCGAGTAGGATAACAACCACATGTAACATTCACCGCTCCAATGTTAGGAAGCACAATCTGTACAAATTCTTACCCATGGACTCCCACTTTGCCATTGGCATTGCTCTGTTTTGGACTCAAGGACCTTCTAAATTGCCTGCAAATTAGTTCTATTTCACTGCTCCAAACCAAGGATATAAAATCATGTTGTATACTTTCTAGGATAAGAATATTGTGATTGATGCAACATCAGGGACGTGATCTGCAATGAAGCACGGTTGAGGTGCAAACAAAAACATATTCAAAAGGTACCTGACTCGGAGATGCATATGCTGGGCATGTCCAAATATAGGACCTTCTATTTCAGAATGCTTTTATTATGGTTTTCTCATGTAGTGTGCATTCGCTGCACTCCTCTATGGTTGCTATACTAAAGGACCTCTCCTGGCTTCATCAGTGCTTTTTGGTTGAATGTGCCTTTGCTAGTGGATGCTACATGCCTATTGTTGAGCACACACATTTCTTTAACCTTCAAACAAGCGTACTATGTTATTCAGATATTGCGTACACAAATATGCTCTGTGAAAGCTACATTTTTGTGCTACAGCACACTAGAAATTAAAGACGTTTTGAGAGACTGCTGAATGTAGATGAAATGAGACACAAATTAAAGAGCCATCAATGGAGGATGAACCGGCAATGCATAAGAAGTATAGGCAAAAGTAGGAACAGTGTACAAGTGTCTAGCTTCCTACAGAGAAGCAATGGTTAGGATTTGTTTGAATGTGTGTTTTATTTTCTATGGATGACCATCTTATGTGAAATGGGCAGTGAAATCTTGGCATGTAATCTGATGACCGAAAGGCTTTAAATATTTTCTTAACCTCTTTTGTTTTTTTTAGGTGGGCTGTCTGTAATGTACCATCAATCTTGTTTCTACAACATTTATATGCCCTTTTGAGTTAATCTGTGCGAGGGGGGGAAAATAACTACTGCAGTAGATTCAAGTGCTGCACCTACTTGGATTCAGCAGGTAACCCCTCCAAAACCAACTTTCCCACAGTTGGTTTTGCAGTAAAATGTTTATTTAAAGCCTTAATTAGTGCTTCATAATACACAACCTTTGGCGCATTTCGTCTGTAGGGTTTTGCAACTATTTAATAAACTCAACATTTGCTCGAAAGACTGATCTTAACATTGTTTGCAAGGTTTACATCTAATCACAAATGCTGCAAACAAAATGTTTACTCAATGACAAATTTGAAGTGTACACTAGGTTTGCGGAAAATTGTAAATGCTGTAAACCTCATGTTTACGTATAACGAACATTTTTACATATAAACTAGGTTTGCAAAGGTTTACAAGCAACAGTAAATGATGTAAACTCAATGTTTACATAAAGCAACACATTTGATGTGTACACTAGGTTTGAAAAGGTTTACAAATACAGTGTTTTTGGTAAATGAAAGGTTCAATTGTGTCTGAAACCTTTAGTGTACATTAGGTTTACAAAGTATTCCTGTTTTGTAAACCATGGAACACATGGGGTTTGCAAATATCTGGAACATTAAGTCCAAATGGACTTCACCCATTAATGGTGGACCCAGATGGGAAATGTTCTTGGCACATTTTTCATCCTCTAGGTGCATCATTAATGTCTACCAGAATGGCACTGTCATGCCCAGAACTCTTTAGCCCAACCTCCTCCGTCTTGATGGGTGTCTTTCATCTCTCATCAACTTCCTCCTTTCTCCTGCCACTCCTCCTTCTGCTACCCCGCAACACTTTTGCCACCACCGAGGTGTGTACCGCATCCCTGTACTCTTCCTTAGAAGACCTTCCAAGGTGGCAACCAGCTTCACTTAGATACCCTCAACTTTTTCTCTGCTGTTGAACATTCCTCTATCTGTCACCTCCTTGAAGACTTTGACCTTGACTTCCTCACTTTCAATGAGACATGGTTCACTGCCAGCTCTGTCACAAGATCCTCTCTAAGTCCAGGCTTTAACGGGCTGGAGGAGGAGTGGTCCTGATATTCCCTGAATGAGTCCCTGCTACTATCATACATACCCACTCAGTCCTACTCTTACTTCGAATGCCTCCTCTGCAGGTGTCGTCTCTTCTGTCCTCTCACTGACTCTTGCCACCATCTACAGGACCCCTGGTCCAGTAACTTACTTTCTTTCTGAGTGGTCTGACCTCAATTCTTCTCTCCTGGCCTCTACCTCCAAACTTCTCCTACTCCGAGACATCAATATTCAACTTGACTCTCCTGATGCAGCCACTGGACTCTTCCGCAGCCTCTGTGACTCTTTCCCTCACAATTCTACCCTATGGTCTGACCGACTCAGCCGAACCCACCTTGGATGAAGGATGAGGATCCACCCTTCCCTAAATATCTCCCTGCTTGAGCCCTTCTGTTTTCTAGCTCCAATTCACTGCCGATCAGAGAGAGAGATGAGAGTGGGCGTAGATCTCTCTCTTCGGCAGGATCCTCCCTGTGGAATGGCCTCTCTGACCCTCTCAGGCTTGAGCTGGATCTCCTACGTTCCAGAAGCTTCTCAAGACCTTCCTTTCCCCTCCCCCTCCCAATGCCCCCCTCTGCCCATGGACTGGCTGCCTGGTCCCTTCTGAGTCCTACAGGGCACCAGGCCCTCTTCGCCCAGTCTTCCCCAGCACTCTGGTCTCCCTAAACTGCACTTGCCCTTCTGGGCCCCCTTCCCCTCACTAGTCTGACAAGTGTGCATCCCTACCGAGCCTCGTCCACCTCCGTCCTCACACTTAGAATGTGGTCCTCACTCCCTGCATCCCCTGGCACTTGCCCACCTGGTCTCCCCTTGGCACTTGCCTTGTTCAATGGGCCCTTCTATTCCCTTTCTCCCCCCTTGTACTTGTATGCCCCCACTCTACTCCGTATTTTCCTCCTACCCTAGAATGTTCCCTCCCCCCTACCTGCACTCCTTCCCCCTGCAATCCTTGTTACTGCACTTGGTCTATCCAAATGACACAAGGCCTAGTAGTACTGTTTGTTTTCTTTGCTGTCCCCCCCAACACACACTTTTGTCTCGTGGCACCTTGAAACACCATTTGATGTATTGGCGCTATTTAAATAAGCAATACATGATAACATAAAATATAAATTTTACATTGTGGAAAGTGCAAAGCTTTGAGCCATATAAACAATGTTGGCAGAATGTGCAAAACTGGCCATTTCGTTGTCTTTTGTCCTCCTCAAATGGAATGCAGCAAGTGAAATTGCTAAGAGCTGTTTATCTCTTGCTTGTAGATTCAGAGAGTCCAGATAGCTTGACACCAAGCAATACCAGGAGCTACAGTTGACTCCCTTGTCAAACCGGTGCCATTGTACTATACCTATATGAAAATAACCAGTTATGGGAATGTGTATAAAGAAGCATTATGACACACATTTAAGTAAAATGCAGTATATTAATAATAAAACCTAGTGTATAGCTTAAAATAAACGTTCCACAAAACAATCACACCATAACATAAAGAAAGTAAAACAAACACAATTTCAATCGCATTTCAATGAGGAATATATAAAGGACAATAGTTTGGATCTCAAATGAAAGATACATTTGTGGCATGCCATGTACTAGATGCTAGTTCTCCAGATCTGTTTCCTGTATACTAGGTGATGCCAAATACCTTGGAGCTGCTCCTGCCCATCAATTCTTTATTTTTGTTAGTAGCAACATGTCCCCACTCAATCTCATAACCTCATTGCTGGTGATAACAGGTAGAAGATGGTCAGATGACTTGAGTTACAAGGCAGATTGCCTTTAACCCAGTCCGTGTTCCAAGAGTTTCTTCTATGCCATTCCAGCTTCCTGGTAAGAGATCTAGACAACCACTAGTGTAAGGATGGGTACTTGGAAAAAAGATGCAATATAGTTGCATGCCAGGGTTTTGACCTGCTGTGTTTTACAAGCATGAGTTGCGTTTCTGGAAATCTGATTAGGTCAGAGGGAACCGCAACACCACACAGACATATGTTGGTGATGGATTTTAATGCTAACGAGGATTGGTAATCCTCTTTATTTTGGGATGGCTGTTCAAATTTGGGTATGAGTTTATTGATAGTTGATTGAAAGCACAATATACACATCTTTCACTGAATGTTTAACTTGAAATGAAGGGGCTAAAGGGAATGTGTTAGATGTTTTTCGACTTCACACGCATACAAAGCAGTAATAAACGGCTATTGTAATACAAGGCTGCTCAATGTCCGACAATGCATAGGCATTTAGGCTTAGTGATGTAAACTACACTACTGTCTCAAACAGTGAACATTTGTAGACCAGCATTTAAAGCTCGGTCTTGTTTGTGCAATTCTCGCTCACCTCCAGCTTGGGATTCTCTGTCCTCCCTCCACTCCCTTGGATCCCAAGTAAATATCTGTCTCTAAGAAGTCTCACACTATATTAATGGTCATCTTCCTCTTTTCTTTGAATCAGAGGCACTGTGGAGGCGCTCGCTCCAAGCGGTCTGCCACTCTGTGCTAATGGTTGTCTTGCTTTCTCTCTGCCTTCTTCTCTTTCTTTCTCCCTCTTTTCTTTCTCCCTCTCTCTTTCTTCCTTACTTTTCATTATAAGCAGTAAGTCACAATTAGCTAATAGTCCCCGTTTTGCTTTTATAGAATTTGAGTTATGCATGTATATGTGGTCATTCACACCATGTTAATTTCATACCCACGTTCACAAGGAGGATACAGGGCCTCACAAAGTGGCTAAGGGAACTATGGTTCCATGATGAGGGCACAAAGAAGTAAGGCCTTCACAATGGGAGTCCAAACTTTACAAATTGGGTATGGTTAACACATTGTTGTGGACACCTGGTTCTGAAGGAATAAGTGACATACCTCAATAAACTGGAGGATTAGCAGACTTTATAAGTCGCCAACTTGTCAAAACTCTGATCTTGGTCAAATCAATATCGATAATGCCTTTTATGCTACTAGTTGCTTTCTAACAGGAAATATCTTCTGAAAAAAACGATTGAATACTCTACAATTTAAGACTCGAGATGGAAGGTTTAGCTATTTCTGCTTTGTAAGTGGTTACTATTACTATTTGATGAACTCTGTCAAGTAATCAGTGGCTGATGTAGAAGCTAAGATGATTATATTGTTGCTGCTGCAGGGAATTGGTACGGCAGATGCGTCTAACTTCCCATAGGTTTGTTTCTATATTTTGAATGACCGCATTCAACATGCCCCAATACCTGGAAGGCTTAATTTGTACAACTACTTGACCACAGTCGCACACATTGTAATTGCCATTATTCTGTTTTGAACGCGTGTGCCTTGTAAGTTGCTTGTGTTTAAGTCAGATTTCCCTACTCCAAACAATGGATGTCAAATAATTTTAGATGATGTGTAAACCATGGCAAACTTAGGGTTTACAAATCGCTGGAACATAAAGTCCAAATGGACTTGCATAACTACATTGTTTTACTTATGTGTAAACGCAATGCAAACCAAAGGTTTACAGAAAAGGTTTCAAACACCCGTAAACCTTTGTAAACTTATAGTTTGCATAGGTTTGCATGCAGTTTACCAAATTTGTAAACCATGATTTTCATGCAGTGAAGCTACCTTGACTCCTGCATGTTGATGATGTGATTAAAATGATCTATCCCACACAAAATAAAAGACATTGATAAAAAGAGCTTTAAAGTTTTAAGAACTTTGACATCATAACTTTGGGCTTTGCAGTGTTTTTGCATTGAGATGCTAATGCGCCATCTGTCACCTCTTTACCAAAACACTCCACAATTATTTCAGTGCCTGCCCCTGGCCTTGGCAAATTTTTAAGTAAAACAAGTGCAGGTAAGAGTCAGGCTGCCAGGCCAGCCCCTACTGTCCAGATAGCACATTCCCCAATCGGCTTTGAAGCTGCCATACTTTGCAGGGGCCTCCAGAAGAGGTAAGAACACCTTAATTTCCGTCCACTTCAGCCACCCTCCAATATGCTTTCCCCCAAATTGTTCTGACAAGAACAGCCAAACGAACTTGCCATCTTCCTCCTCCTTTTTTCTAAAATTAAAGACCACTCCCCAAGCATGGCATCGTCTCTCTGGGCTTTTACCAACTATGAACCATGCCCCCACTCCACCCATCCATTAATGCCTCAGTGAGAACATCTATCTAACAGTATAATAAAACGCCAGACACATGTTTGTCCGATAGGCTTATTGCCTGTTGTCCCCACTAGAGGGAGCTGTTGCCTTAGGACATATAGGGCCTCATTTCAACTTTTGCAGAATGGGTTAACGGGCTCCGCTAATGGAGGCGGACCCGTTAAACCATTCCGCAAAATTATGAGGTCCCCGCGCGAGACCCGGTAAGGTAAAACCAGGCGTCATTACCGGGTCCCACGAGGGGACCAGGGAGCTAACAGCGGGCTGGTCGTAATCGGCCCGTTGCTAGCTCCCTGCACCCATTCCAATTGAGCCCTATGGGGGCTCGAATGGGAATGGGGAAGGTCCTGGCCCAGGTCCCCTGAGGATGGTAATTCCCCATTCAGGGAACCCGGGCCCGGACCCAGTTTTGGAGGCAGCCATGCCGCCAATAGTGGCACGGCTACCCCCAAAGCCGTAATGAGGCCCATAGTGGCATACAGTGGTCCTACTGTGTCAATGAAAACCTGCACTTTGGACTGTGTAAACAGGCTTTCCAACTAGTTAAAAATAAATGGAATGGAATGGAAGGAGTAGGAGGCAGTCCTGAGAAGCTGGGGTACATGTGCTCTATTGTTATTGTGCATCTTTTATGCAGCATGCACAGTAAGCGTGGCTCCTGGTTGTCACTGACACATGTCAAACCGCTGGGATGATTTATACGCTGGTGTGTGTGTGTGTGTGTGTGTGTGCGTGTGCATGGCTACATGTGTGCATGTGTTATATATATATATATATATATATATATCTGTATGAGAATGCTGACCTGCCGATTGACACCAAAATGACCCACCAATGCATACACAGTCACATTGCCTCCCAGGCCAGCTGTAATGACGTCTCTTGAGCATGGAGTGTGGTGACATCACTCTTGGAGATGGAGTGTGTGGTATGTGCTTCCATGGGGTTCTGTAAAGGACCATTAGAGAGCAGGAGTTGAGAGTGCTGGATGGGTGTGGGGAATCCCGGTGTGGCTTCCTTGTCTCTTCTATCTGTCATCGTGTTGCCTGCCATCCCGTGTGTTCCCATGGTATACAGGACTGGACATTAAAGATCATTACTTACCATGCAAGGTGTGCGACCCACATTACTTCATTGGCAACGAAGATGAGATGGTAGGTGGATGAGCTGGAATATCCACGCTGTGGGGGGGTGCAGCTAGCGAAGGATACCGCCCCGACGGCATTCCCCACACCCAGGATCGTAGCTGTTGGCCCGTGGCAGTGACCTGCACGCAAACCGGCTTGGTGTTTAGTACGTGCACTGAGGGTGCGGCTCCAATACTTTGTCCCATGGGATTACTTCTGTGGCTAGGCTATCTGAGGAGTTCACACGAGCAGCTGATCGCACTGCCGGGCTGTGCCCCAGTTGTGTGCCCATTCTGAGGCTGACATGGAGAAAGATGTGCGGGAGGCACGTGGCGCATCCCCGTTCAGGGGCGTGCCTGGCAGATGAGCCTTTGTTATGTTATCTGCACATCCTGGAAGGTGCTCACTGCGTCCCAGCCGGGGGCGCAGTCAGGAACAGCACTTTTGGTTCGGTGCAACGGCAGGGCAACCCCAATTGGTGCAGCAACAGTCTGTGGCTGCCCCGATGCTGCCCTCATGAAAGGCGGCCGCAGGAGGGAGTGAAGACTCAAAGCAAGAGGGGGCCCGACGGGAAGACGGTTGGCGGTTTCCCGCAGGATGTAAGGGTTCTCAGTGCGGGAGAAGTGCGCTGATCAGCGTTCCCTGATGCACAGGTGACATCAGTGGCCAGCTCAGGACTGAGATGCAGTCGCGTGGATGGCAGCTGGTGCGCTTGCGGGTCGTGCCCCGTCCATAGCGTTATTGAAGTTGTCAAGAACTTTGCCAAGAAGGCCTCGTCGGAGCTCAACAGGAAGGGCGACGAGTGCTGTAAGGGTGATGCAAAAATAGAATTGGCTGGCGTGGGTGCTGGAGTAGGACTGATCACTGCAGAATGCTGTGGGAAGAAAAGGGGTGCCCTGAACACAGTGAGGACTGTCCATGAGAGGACGAAGGAATGCCCGATTTGGCAAGAAGTTGCCAGTGTATACGAATTTGTAGATGCTGCTTTGGGGTACTGTGTGTGTTGTTGTGTGTTTGTTGTGGTCCTCGTTTAGGGGTGAGGATGTATCCCTGGGTTGGTAATTAGGGGGTGATGTTGTTTCTTGCTGTTGTTCGTTTTGCGGGGTGTTTTGTTGTGGCCTCCATTCCCTCATAGGTGCCTGTCATTTATTGTAATGTTTAGTTGTAGGCAGTTGGGTTTCCTTTGAGTTTAAAGGGGTTGGCAGTAGTATAATGTTTTAGTGGCATTTTTGAACACGGTGGGTTTTTGACGTTTCTGGGGGGTGGTTCAAGAAGAATTTGGAAATTACGTAACAGCACTTATCTGTGGACATGAGGGTGCGAGGAAGTGTTTTGGGACATGTTGGCCAGGGCGGAGCACGAACACTTCCCAAGGGTTTTATCCGATTGTTTTGGTGCCCATCTATTACATTAGGGTGCGGCGCATCAGTGATGTTTGGACATTTTTGCTGTTTTTGATTTTTTTCTTCCATGATTGGACTCAAGGATATGATCGTTTTGGATTCTGAGAGGTGGAGTTCCTGTGGTGAAGAAAAGTGGTTATATGTTACTGATGTTACTGTATTAACAATATTCCAGTGAATATGGTGCGCAACAGTTGTCTCCGTTTCGGAGTTTCGCATGAGTATGTCTCCAAGTGTGTGCAGTGAGCAGGGTGTGCTCGTGGGGGCAAGTTCATTGGCATGTGTGTGTTGTTCTCCAGGTTAGTGGAGCAAGCAGTGGTGTAGTGTAAGGGAGGAGATGAAATGAGGATAAGGTACCAACAACTGAATGCAGTAGGGGGCAGCGCCCCCACTTATAGCTAGGCAGAGAAATTCACTGTAATGATTTACTATTGTAAATGTGTAAAAATAGAATGTGTACAAAGTCGAAAATGCTTTAAGTTTGGTTTAGTAAGTAGGCAAGGTACAGAATGCATATTAAAACATTGAATAGGAAAAATATTAAGGGTTTTTTCTATAACCAGAGAACTCTGCAATTTATATAACTGACAATGCCTTTAACTGATAATCTTGCTAAAATGGGTGAAATAAAGAAATGCTGCAGAGCATGGTAGCATGATTCAGTTCTGAAGTTGAAACATTCAAGGCCACCGTGCCTTCAGAAACCAGACAGTTAATTGGGATGTGTCTAAGGGAACCAGCTGCATGACCATATTTGGGGCAGAGCCACGAGGAAAAACCTAGAATGTGTGCCAGAATGTATTTAATTTTTGAAGGTTTAAACAAGATAAGAAATAATTGCCCAGTGCTCGAATGTTTAACGAAGAGTTTGCCTGGACATGTTCAGAAATAGTGGGGGTTTGAATCCTCTTTCTCTGACAAGATATATAAAAGGGAGCTCCATTTTATCTGGGGTGGAGGAGTTTGTGTACTTGACAACGATGCTGTTCGTGCTCTGTGTCGGCCTGGTATGAAATAAAACCTGATTGAACCTGACTCTGCCTCCTTGCCTGCTGCTTGAATTGCTTTGCTGAGATGCCAGAGAGTAGCAGAGAGCCCTGTAGAGTAGCAGAGAGCCCTGGAGAGCAACAGAGGGCCCCAGAACGTCCATGAGAGCCTAATAGGATGGAAAAGGTGAAAAAGGGCACGATCGTGGTCTTGGCACCTCCTCTTCACTTGGTGAGTCAAACCAAGACGGATAGGATGATGGACAGACTGATCAAATTACTGAACAGAGTACATCTCTTCAAGCCGAAAAGAGCCAGGACAGGATGAACAAGACTAAGAGACTAAGGTGAGCCATACTGTTCTGCCCAAGAATAGAGTGGAGTAAAGGGGATAGAAAATAAGATAGGGATGGGGCAGACTGCAGCTGCCCTAGCCGATAGGGGCAGGGACACGGGGAGGGAGAACAGTATGGCAGAAAGGGGAATATATATATATATATATATATATATATATATATATATATATATATATAGTAATTTTTCAGGGAAAAATAACAATGGCTGTCCAGATTTGGGGAAAAAACATTAACAGCATTTAAAAAATCAATCACAAGGGTAAAATATACATGGGAGACCAAAGCAAAAGGTAACTGAGGGAGGTGGGATATGAACAAAAATAACATCAGAATAAGAGTATAGTGTGTGTATATATAAGGGAAAAATACTGAATCATGGTACCCGAGCAATAGAGAGAGATACCAGGAGGATACCTGAGAAGAGAGAGATACCAGGAAGATACACCTGAGGAAGAGGAGATACTGGGGAAAAACTCCCAGAGAGAGAGAGAGAGGATACGCCATTTGCTTAGCGTTAAAGACGGATGGATGGAGTTTGCACCCAGAGCCCAGTTAAATGGGTTAATTAGGAGACCAAGAGAATTTAAAGATTCCTTGAAAGGGGTGAACTAGTGTTTTGTAAAGAAACGCACATATTTAGGGCCAGATATGCATGCACCCGGCCGTAAGTCTTGTCTGATTTTTATCACATGTCATATTATGTTGTGCGTCTAATTGTTATATGTTATGGCTGTTCATTTGTTTCATTTTATGACGTAACTGTCTGTGTGCACTGTAAAACATTGGAAATAATATAAAAATTATATTTTCAAGCTAAATCTGAAAAATTGGCGTTCAGCCAAGGTTTTGAAAATGCCAAAAAAATAACAGTAATATGGGTGACATGATGCTATGATTTAAGGCACACAAATCCGTGGTGATTTCATCTCAAACAATTCAAATGGTTCTGAGATAAGTGCACTTGTAAGCCATCACAAAAATTCAAACCAGCAACTATAGGGTTAAGTGTGTGATTTACTCGTAGTAGACAAGATAACTGATGAATCGTGCTAAGAACGATAGAGTTTCGCATTAAAATGGCTGAGTTATAGTGATTTATAGAAGTATTATTGTCATGCGTTAAGCGCGCTGAGCGAAGGAATGCACTGTGTAGAAGTGCCTTTTAACTGTGAAGGGTAGAAAAGTATAGTGAAATTATAAACTGTGAGCCTGTGAGGTGTGCAAGATAATTGGTTTTTAGCAGGAAATGATTGAATGATTTTTAAAGCAAAAACAGAGCCTGGTAAAATGTTAATCGAGGTTGTATTTGTGTTTAAATTTAAAAGGATGTTGATAAGGATGTCGTGCTGAAGTGAAACAAGCTGCTTTTGTTGGAATGTTTTGTTTGGGGTTTGCATGTTGTGGTTTGAAATATAGTGGGTTTTTATATTTTAATTTTAATTAGCTTACATTTGTGAGATGATTGATAAAAACATGAATAAGTAATACAATAGAAAAGAAAAATGCTTTCATTATGGCCCACGAGAGTGAATGCAGTGATATATCAAGACAGGAATGTACGATGGCAGTTCTTTGAGATAAGCACTGCCAAGCTTAGCAATCACTCCATGGTGACAGAAAAACAAAATGCTTGCAAGGCTGTATTTATTGCACGCAAGCGAGTGCAGTAAAAGACAGGCTTTATTTTATTTAGAAACAATGTGTTAAATACAGATTCCACATGCGAAGGGTCATTGTGAGCATTGTTGGCCAATACAGAATAGATGCCCAAACTTGGAAGTTGGAAACATTCATAGGTGTAGTTGCAGCCTACCCATTTAATATCCCAGTGGTAAGGAGATACTTATTGAAGGAAACAGCAGATGAATATTTTAGTGGGACGGCTGGTAAGCACAGGGCTCGGATCCGGTTGGGTCATTACATTTTTATGATGACTCATGGTGGTCATTTTGTAGGAGGGCGGTAAAACTACACACATTATTTTTATGTGGTAAAAAGACACTTTAAAAGGAGCAAAAAATGTCATGACATGTTATTTGACAGTCATATAGCACCTTACATATTCAGTGGTATTATTTTAAAGCATAGATTAAGTAAGTGATCAGCAAGCTACAAATCCTCCAGAATAATGCACTCAGAGCGGCCCTGGGCATCTCCAGAAGAGACCACATCACAGCACACAGCCAGCAGAACAACTGGACCCCCATCATAGACAAAATCTCCCTAAAAACTGCTTCACTCACCCACAAGTCCCTCAATAACGCGGTCCCCATCTACCTGATCGACAGATTTCACAGACTGACATCCTTGAGACCGACAAGGACAGCATACAGAGACTGCCTCTCCGCCCCTAACTACAAACGCTCTACCATAGGAGGTAATAGCTTCCCAGTGAAAGCGGCTAAACTGTGGAACTCCCTACCACCCACTCTTAGATTGGACCTACCCTACCAAAATTTCCGTTCCAAAATGATGTCTTGGCTGAAGACAGCCGCCGTCTAAACATACTGAGCCAGGATCTGCCTCTCCCTCTTGTCACTTGGACATACAGGACACACAATTGTTAACTGTATATATGTACATATTCCTTGCTTCCCTTCATTATTACTGTGTATATGCCATGTATATATTTTATTGTCTGCAATTAAGTTTCGCAAATTCCTGTATCTGCTGCACCCTGTTACCCTTGGGTATTCCGGAGCATTACAAATAATAAACAAACAAACAAGTGGAGAGAGACAGCAGTGCATGATGCATGAGAGGTATCAGCTATGTGTACAGCTGATGTAATTGTTAAGCTATTCTAGTGAACTGGAAAATGCTCAAGTGAGTGTGTTTTATGAAAATAAAGTGCATTACATGCAAAATGAATTTGTTGACAGTGGGCGAGTAAGTGAGCGTACATGTAGGCTCAGCAATATGCAAACACAGAATACACAGACGCCTAGGAATAAAAGGCGGCAACCTAAAAATGAGGAATATTTTTGCAAAACAGGAAAAGTTCACAGTACGACAGCCTCAGAGGTTGACCGGATGTGCTTAGAAGAGTTAAGTGGCACCAGGGTTTCGGAATGCAAGGAGAAATACGGCAAGGAAAAAAAATGAATTTTTGGTCTAATGATAACATAGTGGGACTGTGTATCCATGTAGCAAAGACGGTTTTTGGATTATAGAAGTGGCATTGGTTTAGCAGTATTTTGAGGAAAATGTGTCAGCTGTGGTGTGATTTTAATAGGCACCTTTCAGTGGCAGTTATTTAAACGTTTAGGCGCATATTAGCCCAGGGGCATTTTATGGTGCGAGTACAGAGGATGCAATGGTGCAGGTACAGGAATACACTGGACAAGAGAAGAATTAGCACATGGATGGCATTATTGTAGCTAGCCTAGCTATTTATTATGATGAGATTAGGAAGGGGCTTGATTGCACATTAATGCTTTCAGCATTTTGAGGAAATCAATGCGAGATGCTTTCATTTTTTTGTGCTGGTGGGACGGCATTTGTCACGATGCCTGCCCCTGGAAAGCCAGACCAGGCCCAGCAACCCCGGAAGCAGGCATCATGCCACTTGAAGCATGCCCAAAACCTCAGTTAGGGGCTCTTTGGCTACAGTCCTGGCGCCTATGGCGCCAGGCTCATAAGAATAAAGTCAGTCATTACAGAAATCTTACCTGATGCAGACCATGCTGCATACCTACCTGATGCAGACCATGCTGCACGAAGCCTCAAGCCAAATGAGGCTTAAAGGGACTACTTTACCTCAGGGACTCCTTTCCTCTCGGGTGGGGCTGTGGAAGAATACTTACCTGGGACTTCTTCCACGGCTATTTAAGCCACACCCGGACAGCCACACATGCTTCGCGTTATTCTGCTTGCTGCAGCGTAACGCTCACCGTGTCTTCAGCAGCTCCAGTCTTCAGCCATGCCCGCTTCAGCCCTGGAACACCTGGAACAAGAAAAGGAGAAGAGGTCAGAACAAAACCCTTACCTGAATCCTTGATCCAGCACATCGTCGATCTGGAAGAGAGAAGCCTTCTCGGGTGCATTGCCACACACCTCGCAGAGCCGCGCTGAACTGCCCAACCAGGGCTGCATTCCTTTACTCCATCGCGAATCCAGCCTCTCCAGGCCATTCTTCAACACCTGGGGGAGACAAGAACAGATAGGTGAGCAAGGGCAATACAAACCACCCCCAAAGACTTACCTGATTACCACAGGGGGTACTCACCTCATCTCGGGTCGGCGTAGTCAATTCTGCATCACTGCCGCACCCCGGCCCCTAAGGGGAAAACAAGGACAATACAAATCACTCCCAAAGACTTACCTGATTACCACAGGGGGGTACTCATCTCGAGTCGGCGCAGTCAATTCCGCATCACCGCCGCACCCCAGCCCCTAAGGGGAAAAAACAAGGACAATACAACCTAACCCCAAAGACTTACCTGATTTACCACAGGGGGGTACTCGGCTCATGTCGGGTCGGTGCAGTTAATTCTGCATCATCGCTGTACCCCGGCCCCAAAGGGGAGAACCACAATAGACTTACCAGGATCTTACCAATTGCCACTTGGAACTCTTCTGGTAGTTTAAATCCGCAACCTGCAAGGAATCTGGCAGAGTGAAGATCAGACATTTGAACTCTTACGAACAATTGGACTTAGAGTCAATACTGGAACTCGCCAATTCCTCCACGCCAGTGAAGTAACTGGTCATCTACGCGCCCCTGCGCTCGACGCAGGATGGAGAGCTCATCTTTCCAAATCTTCAGGTGAGATTAACAGGGAACTTCAGGAGTGTTCTGTGGGCAGACAAGGGGAGTGGGAAGGCGGGTTAACGCTCAGATTACGGGAGGTTAATTCCCTATCTCCATTGCAGAAAGATATTCGTACGAGTCCAACAAACGAAGCTAAGTGGGTCTGTCCAGTCTGTCATCTCGGCTCTACGTGTTACTCTGGTAGAAGCAACAGCGGGCCAGTCCAGATCGACGCCCCTGTGGGAATCAGGTGAGCGTAACAGCATTCCAGTTTTTAGGAGCCGGATGGCTTGAGCTGGGCCCCCAGTTGTGGATTTTAAAGGCAGGCATATATATTGTACTGACCAGGAGGGTCTGATGGACTAACGAGTGATTCATTCTGACAAGTATGAAAGGGCGTGGACAAAAAGACTTTGTGTGCTCCCCATGATTTTAATAAAGGAATTCATTTTGTTTACTGATAGCCAGTGCACTTTTCTCCTGGTTTATGAGAGGCTTCTGCATGGGAATATTCAGTATTGCCTAAAGGCATTATTCTGTGTGATACATATTTTTTATTTTATTGAGGAGTTGTCCATGAGTGCCCAGAGAAGGCATTGTATTGATCCAATAGTAGTGCCTATTGTAGTTTGGTAAAGAATGAGCGATTCCTAGTAGAAAGGAAAGGTTTGAATGCATGAAAAAACCCTTTAGTTATTTATTTATTAGAATTCATGGAGCACACAGAAGCCCTTAGGCATTGTGGTGCTGTTACAAAGAAGAGGCTTGCAGATTATAATGAAAAGGGCATACACAAGCGGTTGCATGCCACAGCTTCGCCTGTCGTTATAGGAAGATATATACATATTGTAATTACAATGGATAAGTTGCATATTTAGCGTACATTGGATAGAGTAGAAATTGAGTAAACCCATGGCATAGAGGTTAATTAAGCAGCAGGGGGATGATTATAGACACCACTGGGGGAACTGATAGGGGTAGTTAAACAAGGTAGTTTTGAGGGGGTTTTTTTTGGTGAAAAAATGAGGAGGGATGGTTCTGCTCTAAGTTCGCTAGAGGAAGCATTCCATGGATTGGGAAGAAGACGGGGAAGCTTAGCCCACGGCATTAGCTCTTTTGGTTAGTGGGACTTGTAGTTGAGTGGCATGGTGACTTTCTTTTTGGGTCAGGCTGAACTGACTCTATTAACCGCATCAGTTAGATACTGGTGCTGTGTGAGACATACATTTATGCATAATAGTTAGGATTTTGAAGTTAACCATTCCTTCACAGGTAGCCAGTGAGCAGCTTGCATGGCGTGAGCAATGTATAACCTTTTGGGAATACTGAGAGTTTCACACAGCATCACCCTGCACTTTTTAGAACCTGTGAAGATTTTTGCTAGGATGTCTGCAAGGATGGTAGCGTAGCAATCAAATTTAACTCTGATAATGACACAGGAAATGAATGAGCAGTTTTTGCAAGCATTGTGAGAAAAGGAAAGGGCCGATGGCATTAGCGAATGTGGTAGTGAAGTGGAAGAAATGGCACTCAAATGATAAGTGCAACAGAACAGACTGTAGCATGTAATCTGGCATGACATGAACAAGGGTGAGTGGAGGAACACTCCTAAATGTTGTTTTACAGCTGCAGAAATAGTGTTGGGATTGAAGGAGGTGTTGGTGAATGTTATGAGATGTGGAGCAAATTAATTTACACCGGGTTTTTGAACTAATGTGCGGGCAGGGGCAGGCATCGCCTTGGAGCTGAATGGTCCAATGTTATTCATGTTGTCTATTATTTTTGACTTGGAATGCCCTCTGAAGTTGAAGGGGGTTACTAGGTCCTCTGTGACCTGCTTTTAGGGAAATTTCGAGGATAGCACAAATGTATTGAATGGGGGTTTTTGGGGTGCTCCTAAAGGTCCTTTTTTGGGAGCTCCAACGTGAGTGATAGGACAGCCTGAATGGTGTTATACCAGGGGTGGTATTTTACAATTTTTGAGGCCTTGGCGGCTGGCATGAAGAACATTTTCTTTTAATAGTGAAAAACCTTTTTGATTCAAGACGATCAGTTGAGATTCTGCTATTATAGGATTTAGATGGATAAAGAAAGGATTGAATGACAAAGCATGAAAGCATGATGATGTTGTTTAGTTTACCAAGGAAAGCATGTTGTTTATTTGGGACATGCCCCATTTAGACACCAGCACAATTTTGAAGGCATGAAAGCGGCAGAAGGCCAATGAGATTGTTTCGGTGACAATTAAAAGATTTTATTATTGTGGTAGCATGGTAAAATAGCCAGCTGTATGACCTGGTGGAGAAATAATGAAAATATTTTATAAATTCAGGTGCAGGCCTTGAACATTTATGAACAAAAGGAAGAAACAGATGGCCTCCAGGAAATTAGAGGCGGCCGTAACTTAGGGAAACATGGCAAATGATTAAGGAGCAAACAAAATGAAATAAGAATCACGAAGGACAGTAATGGTCCAGATAAAAAGATTTAGGTTAAACAATATCATAGATGACAATGCAGCCATATAGGGCTTAATGGAGTATGAAATGGTACTTTCCTCACAGCAACACACAGAAAAAGAAAGGAAGTGTGTTTTATTATACATGAAAAATAAAATAATAATGAAATAAATGCCCAAAATAAATAAGAGATGATTAGAATAAAGGGTTGAAAATGTTAGGGAGAATTTAGGCCTCTGTTACATAGGATCAGGAATAAATAAATAAATAAATAAATAAATCAGGAAAAGCTGAAAATGATTGATTAACTTGAATAAAAAATGAATAAAAGAAAAATTGAGGAAGGGAACAATTGGGCAAATTAATACAAGAATAGGGAATAAACTCAAAAGCATAAAACGGACAAATAATTGGAAAACAAATAGCACTTACGAGGTTTCCTAGCCAACAGCAAAAAAGGAGCGTAGGGCAATAAAAAGCATCAGTGACCATGAAGACCGAGAAAAGAAGTATGGCTGACAAGAATTGGGTCAATTAAACAAAGGTAAATCACACAAGGCATTTTAAGAAAATATAGTGAGGTAAGTAAAGAACAGTTTTTTGAGTGCTTGTAATGATTTTTATTTATTTTACAGGTAAAAGTTATGGACCTTTTGCGTGGAAGCACAAGAAATGTCTGCATGGCCTTAAAATTAGGGAGAAAAAGAATCGGGTAAGTACTAGTTCACGCTAAAAGGGTGTGGACGCACAATTGATCAGCACTAAAAGTAAGAGGATCCAGGTGAGTAACCGGAAAAGAGGTAGTGAGAGACACAATGTCTTCAAGTGTTTAGCTGTTTTTCCCAAGATAGGTGCAATCAGGTGTGGAAAGAGTAGAAATAAATGACAACATGGCGATTTCAGACAGCCACAGAAAACAGAAGTCAAATTGAATGTGAGTAATTATTTTCATGTTCATAATGTCAAAAAAGTTTGATGTGATAGGGCTATGCAATTATTAGAAGAGGCAAACATTGTTGGGTACGATAAAACATGGAGGCACATAGTAAGAATCGGTGCCATAGTCTCGAAAAACAGGAGTAGGCTAGATTAAGTTATGCAGGGACCGTGTGCAGCGAAACGCCTGTTTTGTCTTCATAGGATGAATGCAAAGCACAAGCAAAGGCCATGGTCCAACAAAAGACAAGAAGAGAAAAGAAACAATGGCTCCTGAGTTGAGGAAGCACTTGCAGCTAACCAGCAAGAATTTTCTGCTAACCAGGAAGCACGTGCAGCTGAGCTGAGCAAAGACCCAAGCCCAAACTAAGCATCCTGCGGGGTGGTTGGAAAATAGTTGTTTATGTGCACCAACGAGTAGGGGAGAATGATCCAGAAAGTATTTTTTGATAGCAAAAAAGGAAGAAAGGAAGAAAGGGTTGAGGTTGGGAAGAAAACCTGACCCCTTACCAGTGCCCAAATGACTTTTGTTCCTATTTTGACTTTCTACAGGCGACAGGGATCCCCAAGGACGTTTCTGTCATCTGATACGCAGGTGCTTAGAAGACCAGAAAAGAAGATGTCTTTCTTTAATTGTTATTTGTGTCTCCTTAGGGTTGCATGTGTCACCCTAAAGGGAAAAATGTGTCCCATGAAGGACAACATGTATTGTATATTATTGAAAACAAACTTAGGTTCTAACCAGCTGACACAGAGCTAGGGCTGGGGTGTATTTTGTTTGTAAGGCAAGAATGTCTTGTAGCTTTGTCTAGGAGGCAGGGGTGTTCAGTAAGAGGGAATGTCTCGCAATTTTTTAGAAGGAAGGGTATGACAGCTGGAATGTGGAGAAGAGAGGTTTTAGGGAAATGGGTTGATAAGAAATGTTTTAAATTGAAGAGACATGTTTATTTTACAAAAGAAACTCATTCAGTTTTATATTGCAGGTATACGTCAAGGGACCTGTATGTCTTGGACAATTAACGTCAAACCGCGTGAGAAAAGAGGGAGGTCGTAGAGAAACCCAGTGGATCTCCGACAAAAAATGGTCTGAATTGTGTCTGCAAAAGACACCCCCAACCCTGTGTCACCATTCTGAAACATCCCCTCTTTTGGACTCATTCGAACAATTAATTTATTGAAAGAGAGATATTCTCGTAAAAATGAACTACTTGTAAAAAGGAAAAAGAGACAATGGACTCCTGGTCTAAGCATCAAAAGAACCTGGGAGATTGACAGTGAAAACAGCTCTAAAGAAAGGATAAAGGTGACAGGACACAGACGGCCCAAAAAATGCCAAACTAAAGACAAGTAAAGTGGAAGATACGGAAGAAGAAAGTGTGTGGAACAAGAGGGAAAGATACAGTGAGAACGATATGTATATATGCATAGGCAGAAGAAGAAGATGAAGGAGAAATTATATTTTTTTGGTGTGGGAGTTGCAGACAAGATATGACATACGAAGAGACAATGGGCTAATGGGTTATCTCAAAGCTTGACCAACCTCTCGAGTCTAACAATGGCTGTGAAATTATCTGAGGCATACAGTTAGTTTAAAGCAAAGGATTACAGGAAGTGGGGCTTAAATGGAAGAAGATGACACACACAAGTTTTGTTTTAAGAATAACAATACGTTAGTATGTGACAAATTGTAGGATCGCGATAGGACGTTTTTTAGATAAGTATCAAAGAGAGTGGACATGGATATGGTTGAAAGTTATTGTTTTAACAAACAAAGAACTTTAAAGATAGGGAAATGTAATGGAGGAGCTGAAATGAAGATAAGGTACCAACAACTGAATGCAGTAGGGGGCACCCCCCGCACTTAAAGCTAGGCAGAGAAATTCATATGGAATGATTTAGTATTGTAAATGTGTAAAAATAGAATGTGTACAAAGTAGAAAATGCTTTAAGTTTGGTTAGTAGGCAAGGTAAAGAATGCATATTATAAAATTGAATAGGAAAATGATTAAGGGTTTTTTCTATAACCAGACAGAAAAGAACTCTACCATTTATATAACTGACAATGCCTTTAACTGACAAATGCATTTAACTGATAATGCTGCTAAAATGGGTCAAATGAAGAAATGCTGCAGAGCGTGGTAGCATGATTCAGTTCTGAAGTTGAAACATTCAAGGCCACCGTGCCTTCAGAAACCACAGTTAATTGGGATGTGTCTAACGGAACCAGCTGCATGACCATATTTGGGGCAGAGCCACTGGGAAAAACCTAGGATGGGTGCCAGAATGTATTTCATTTTTGAAGGTTTAAACAAGATAAGAAATATTTGCCCAGTGCGTGAATGTTTAACAAAGGGTTTGCCTGGACATGTTCAGAAAAGTGGGGGTTTGAATCCTCTTTCTCTGACAAGATATAAAAAGGAGCTTAGTTTTAGCCGGGTGGAGGAGTTTGTGTACTTGACAACAATGCTGTTCGTGCTCTGTGTCGGCCTGGTATGAAATAAAACCTGATTGAACCTCCTTGCCTGCTACTTGAATTGCTTTGCTGAGATGCTAGAGAGTAGCAGAGAGCCCTGGAGAGTAGCAGAGAGCCCTGGAGAGCAACAGAGGGCCCCAGAACGTCCATGAGAGCCTAATATTATGGAAGAGGTAAAAAAGAGCATGACCGGGGTCTTGGCACCTCCTCTTCACCAGCTCGTAGTGAGTTCATTGTTGTGTGTGCTGTTCTCCAGGTTCGTGGAGCGAGTGGTGTTAAGGTCCATCTGTGCGCAGGTGTTGTGCACTGCGCAATGATTTAGGTCCATCTTATTGCAGGTGTTGGTGTTGTGCGTCAAGTAATGGTTAATGTCCATTTAGGGGCAGGTGTTGTGCTCTGAGTGATGGTTATTATCCATCTAGGTGCGTTGTGGTTTTGTTCCTACTCTTGGTGTACTGGTTCAGAGTAGGTTTGTTTATTCCAGTCCATTCCCTCTCTATGTATTGAAGGTTGGCACTTGTGGTGGAATAGGTGTTCTAGTTGTGCAAGATGCCAGGAGTGTCGTAGGGTCGGGTGAAGATGTTGGTGTTGTTTGATGGTGTGTGGCAAAGCAGGTGATGTGTGGTTTTGGAGTTGATGTGGGTTCTGCGTGGTTCCCTTACCGGTCTGTTGGGCATTTGTTAATTCTCGTGGTGAGCTTGTTTGTGCTCAGATGTGGCAGATCTGAGGCTCTGCGTTGGCAGCCCGGAGTGGATGGAGTGAAGGCTATTGTTGGTCTTGGTCGTTAGTGTAGTGAGCATTATTGGTTTAATGTACAAGGATGCTTGGGTGTGGCAGGCTTGAGGTCCCGAGGTGGCAGCTTGGGACAGGTGGTAGTGCTTGTTTTTTTGTTTTTGATTCTTGGTGTTTACGGGTTGGGGACGGTTGAGTGGGGGGCGATGTCCTTTTTCCAAGTTGATGGATGTTGCTGTTGGTGTGTATGGTGTGAGTGGGTGAACTATGGTTGGGTGTTTCCATGGGCAGTCGCATGGGTGTGGTGATTATCTAAGGCTGCTGGCATTTTGGGTGGTCCGGTTGTCCTGGGGAGGAGTTTCCTTATGTTGTGGTGTTGGCTTTTCTGCACAGAGTAGGCTGCTTTGTGGTGGAGGTTCGGCACATGTGTACGTGCGTCCTGGTGAAGGATGTGCTGGTCATGGTTTCACTGTTCACAGTTTCTTCCTTGTTTGTGTTGTTTTCCGAGGAAGGAAGATGTGTAGTGATGTCTCTTGAGTATGGAGTGTGGGACATCACTCTTGGAGATGGAGTGTGGTGACGTCACTATAGGTGATGGAGAGTGTGGAATGTGCTTTCACAGGGTTCTTTAAAGGACAGTTAGAGAGTGGGAGTTGAGAGTGCTGGATGGGTGTGAGGAATCACGGTGTCACTTCCTTGTCTCTTCTATCTGTCTTTGTGTTCCCTTCCATCCTGTGTGTTCCCATGGTATACAGGACTGGACATTAAATATCATTACTTACCGTGCAAGGTGTGTGACCCACGTTACTTCGCCAGCCCAGTTGTGTTAAGGGCTCCATGGAAACCAGGCCCGGATACAGTTAGTGCAACATAAAGCACATGGGAGCCAGCTTGAAGGTGTGAGCAACTGGTGAGCTAGAAGCCGCTCGCCCCTTTTATCAGGGTACTACACGTGATCACAGCTGTCTTAGTTAGAGATAGGCTGTGATCACTGAAGCAGCAACACATGACTGCATGGTAGCGTGCCTTAGTCACAACATCCCATGCCAAGGGTAGGAGCACAGAACATTAACCAAACTTTTATAACTTCAGTAACACTCGGCCCCGACATTCCGCTTGCACGACTAGCCTTGACCACTTGCTTGCTTGCACCGGTGGGGTCGGGCCTTCTTTGCCTTCTTCTTCTTTCTTTTCCACTCTATTGCCTCTGTATCGATTGCTGGGGGCTCATGTGATTGCTGTGTCATGGAGAACACCTCTTCAACATCATAATCATACTTGCCTAGGGCCACCACTTTGTTCTCGTTCCCCTTCATCCACTTTCGGCCAGTCTGCTTACCACGCAATGAGTGCCATGTTGGTGGCAACACTGTCCAGCCTGTTTCTCTGTGGCTCAGGTTTGCTGGCTGCAGTGATTGATGCCCAGGAGCTCCTGCAGAAGTTGGCATAATGTTTAGCCTTGTGTCATCTACAACACTGCCACCCTACTGTCGGACACAGCCCTACATGTGGCAACCCACTCCACAGAAGACACACAGTCTCTGGGATGCCTCATCCTTGCCCTTCTTTGGTGTGGCTCTCCCTCTGGTCACTGTCACTGGAGCCACCTTCTTGTTCTGGGTCCTGACAGCGTATACTTCCTCCACTTGCAGCCCATTCATAACCACCTCCATCTGGGTGGACCGCACCTCGGCCGGCTCTTGGGCTCTTGCTAGGTCCAGGATTCGCGTCAGAGAAATTCCTGGTCCCTTCAGAATCTGTGTGTGCAGCTTGTTGGATCAGCATTTTTGGATTACCTTGCCCCGCAACTCTCCTTCTTCATCAACAAATGCACACGTTGCTGCTAATTGGCGCAGCTGGATTAAGAACACATCAATGGAATTGGCGGGCCCCTCTGCAGCCTGTGGGAGCTGGAATCATTTGCAGTCAATATTGACCATTGGGGCAAATTTGTTGGAAAGCGCCCTCCCTGCGGCTTGATATGACCCTTCACCTGGCAGCAGCACACTGTACAGCTTATGGACCTCGGTCCCTGTATAGAACAGGAGTGTTTGCCTTTTGGCATCATTTGGGCCACTGCAAAAAAACATGTCTAACCTATCGAGCCAGTGTGTCCAACTTTGGCCTAGGGTCGCACAATTTGCCTTCATATTGAATTCTGGCACTGTGTGGCTGTAGAAGGACCTGTCTGCTCGCAGTACTGTACCCTTTGGGCTCGGGCTTGGTGTTTGGAGGTTGACGAGTCCTGGTTTTGTAAGCCCAGCCCCTTGGGCGCCAGCACCCCTGCCTCTGCTGGCAAACCTGAAGCTCTGCTGCATCTTGTTCCTGCACAGGAGTGCTCCCATTTAACCCTGCTGCCTAAGCACCCTCCTGAGGGCCATGGCAGAAGAGGCCAATGGGCCTGGGCACTGCCTCCAACTTACTGTGCTGGGGCACTGGGCTTCCCCTAAACTGGCCCTTCTTCCTTGTGAGAGGGGCTCAGTGCCACCCACCAGCAGATGGCCAATGGTACTGGGCTCCTAGTGTCAAACACACACAAATGATTTTGAAGGCTGTCCTCTCTACAGGGTATTTCAAATTGGATACTTGTAGAGCATCAGCATGAGCGAGTCTGACTCTAGGTGACACGTTGACCCTTTTAATAAATAAACTCGCTGATACTATTATCGGCTTATAGGCTTCTGCATCATCACTGTTAAAGCAGAAGGCGTCTTTATTTCGAGAGAGTTTAATTTTCAGATCTACACCATTCACCATAGGTTTTTCCTGGAAACATAGATCCATGTGTAGACGTCCTAGTAAATAAAAATGTCTGCTACCTGTCGCATACGTTGCTCCCTTTATAAAGCCTGTGTTGGCTCCATCTATAGCATAATCCACCATATACCTTGCTGTGTCCTTATAAAAAAGCCCTGCAGTGAGTTGAGTGTCCAAAGCATTGTTGCTGTACTTCAGATTTCTTTCTATGTACACTTTATAGGCATACATGTTGTCACTCTGCATAATCAGACGGTCGCCTAGAGTAATGTCCACTTGGTTGAAAAGGGTGGCCACGGGATAGGCAACTGTGGTAACCTTAGCGGCGGCTGTAATAGCTGTCCTATTGGCTTTTGGTATTTTACAGGATAGGTAAAGTAAAGTGTCATTCAAATCCAGGTACATCTCCACTGAGCCCGATATGTAAAACTATGGGTGCTAAAGGTGGAGGCTACACCTAAATGTGGGGGTCCTCCAGAGTGGATGCAACGCGGGCGAAAGTTCACAACTCTAACCAAACGTGGCACTTGTCAACACTCACAACTCTATCTAAGTGTGGCACTTGCTAACATTCAACATTCTACGTGTGTATCTTGTTAACGTTCTTCTCAACAAAAGAGAGACAAGAGGGGATCTTTATATGGACCCTTCCAAACAGTCCCTCCTTCAAAACATTTTTTTTAATTGCTTACACATGGTGTGTTTGGTAGTCCTTTCTCTTTTCAACTGTCACCATATGCCTGTTGAGTTGGAGTTGCCTATCAACACATCTTTTATAAAAAGAATATACTTTTTATTTATCTTAAAATCACGTTCCATCTTAAAAGGCAAATTTTATTGTTGCCATATTCAATTGATCAAATATTGAGAAATGTATCTTAAATTTTTACATTTTTCTCGCCCTCCATTATCGCCAATAGTTCAAACAACATATAATTTTGTGTTTTGGAGTAAACCTCACAAAAAGTGATATAGAGTTAAAAATTCACCGTTTGCATAAATTTTTTTTATTTTTTTCCAATCATTCTTTTTCCTTACAGACCACTTATCCCAACATGTTTCCTTCCAAGCCATTCATTCTCACACATTCATTATTCTGGAAATTCTTCAAGGGAATACACAATCAATACTGATTCAAAATAGACTTTTTTGTTCTCTCTGTCACAATCTTTATCAGGCTGATTCTCAGCAGGGTTCAGTTCCTTGCTACTCTTAATTCTTTGGCAGTCAGGGTGACTTCCTGTTGCCGGAATTCTTTGCCACTTGGATATCGGCCTTGACTCGTTGTTCAACTTGTCTATTATTGACAATTAGGGGTTCTCTGTGTCTGTTTTAAATTTGCACCAGATGTTTTGTTCCTGCTTTGTAATTTCTCTTTGAAATTCAGTTTATGGCCTGACCCAGTAGTCTTCACTCACCCTTGTTCACATGTGAGTCCTTTAATCAGTTGCAGTATGAAGCCAGCCTATTTCTTGCTACCTTTGTTCCATCTTTGTAATGAGTTAATTACTGCTGCATTAATTTGTCAAACACTTTTCTACAATGTTAACATTCACAATTCTGGCCGGATGCGACACAGGCTAGTGTTTGTAATTCTAGCTCAGTGTGGCACATGCTAATATTCACAATTCTATCTAAGAAGATCACTTGCTAATATTTACAATTTGGCTGAATGTGACGCAGGCTCGTGTTCACCGTTCTATCTAAGTGTGGCACACGCTAATATTCACAATTCTATCTAAGTGTGTCGCTTGCTAATATTCCCAATTTTGGCTGAATGTGACGCAGGCTAGTAGTCACAATCTGACAAACAGGTCTAGTTCCGATTTCACATATTCCCCTGAGGCACAGTGGATAAAAGCCATCCTTTAGAAAATATTGATGTTGGGTCAATTTTTATTTCTCTTTTTTCGTCTGTTCTTTGGTGTTAGTTTTCCCTTCTGAGTGGCTCTTGTTGCTGATCTTCATTTTTATGTTGCTTTGGAGGTCCCTTCTGTTCAAAGCTCTCCTTTTTCTTTTTGATGGGGTTTTACCCACGTAGACCAAGCCAGAACCTTCTTGTGTTGGTTGGTTGAAACGATTTGCGATAGACGCCGTTGTGGTAGAGACCACATCCTTAGCAATATTTGTCGCAGTGGTTTTCATATGCGGCTTGGCTAATTAATCAAACCCTTTGGCCAGGAAGGGCATGGCTCTCCGAAAAAGACTTCTGAAAATACTCCCTATACCCTCAACATACATAAAAGGCACTCTTTAGAAGTAGGGTTGATCACCATAACCGGCTTGCCTGCCATAATAATCTCTATAAATGTGTGTCTCCCTGTAAGTCTTCATGATTACCATGTTCTAGCTGTCTTTCTCCCATCTAGGGTGCACTTGGAGTTTCACTAGAACCTTCCCGTATTTAAATGAGACCAGTTCACGCTGATAGTCCCTTATCTTAATGTTGCTGGTGTCAAAATGACACTTTGAAACAGGGATATAATCAGGTTTAATATATTGTATATGAACAGTGTTGTTATTTTGTGCGGTTCTCATTAGGGGTGCATATGAGTCACCAATCCTTTGGCGTTCTACTATATCGCTGTAGATCATGAGACTGTAAAATCCACCATCGATATCAGCCCGTGTTCTGGCTAGAGTTTTATTACTTTTTACATGTTGAATGCTTCCCAGCACACTGAAAGGTTTCCCACTACACATAAACTCTGTGGTAAGACCGGCCGATCTTAGAAATACTTTCGTCTGAGCATTATCTAGAAACAGCTGCGTATCTGAATAGGGCTCGATGCTTGCGAGCAATCTGTTGATAGTATCTATCAGCATTTGTATGGTGGAATAAAAGTCATGAGGGAAACCCACGTGTAACAGTTCAGCAGTTTATCCACGCTTGATGGTATACCAAGCCTCTCTTTTGTCCACTGTATCCCACATATGGGGGTACTGAATCTCCATCAGACCTGATTCCCACAAGCCTTGTAATTTAAAAACTTTGCCAGTTTAACAGAATCATTCGATATTTCGTTGTTGGGGAATGTATCTAAAGAGGCGTTACTGGGCAAGGTGATATAAAATCCTATGTTTTCCATCTTCTTCTCAGGGAGCACCTCTGCTTTTTAGATCCTCTAGAGATGCAGCACTGACCCAACTGTTAAATTTCTCAGGCAAGCTCATCCATTTTACCAGGTGCTGTTTCTTAGGCCCCTTACCTTTACTCTGAATAGTTTTCTCCTAACCCTATAAAGACGTTGGGGAACATTAGTCCCCTTTTGTAACTCTTCGGTATAGAAATAACCGCTTACAACTTCCCCAGAATAATCAGTCAGCTGGTATATGTATACCCACTCTTGCACAGATGCTTTGACACTATGAAAATTTCATCGGTAAAGGATTGATAGTACCCTTTTGTAAAGACACCTTTTAACTTGGATACTCTGATGTGGTCCTCTACACGTAAGGTTGTGTTCTTGATCTGCTTCGATAACCATTCAGCATACAGGTTTCTCCATGCTGCTAATGAGTTTTCAGACGTTACAGACTTTGGAGTCATTTTAATAGACCGGTGATAGCTGTCATTCTACACATCTATAAAAGTCTGTAATATATCCACATAGTGTTGTGTATTATAGGCTGTGAAATATCTCCATAGTTTAGATTTCAAGGTTCTATTAAAACATTCAACAATGGCAGCTTTAACCTTGTGATATAAAGTGATGCACGCCATGTTGCTTTAGAAGGTTTTGGAGGGGTCTATTTAAAAACTCCTTACTGGCATCAGTTTGTAATTTACAGGTACTCGTCCCTTGCTGAAGATATGCTTTAAAGCTGCTGTCACTCTTGAACCAGTCTTTTCGCTCAAGACCTTGGCAAAGCGTATTTTGATAAAACATCTATCACCGTCAAGATTTACTGTGCACCATTGTTCTACTTTTCAAAAGGACATACATCCACTAAATCAGTCTGCCACTGCTGGTCTCTGGCAGATACCATGGCCATTCTTGTTTTAAAACATTTTCTAGTATTTTTATGAAGGGTATAAGTCTCATGACCAGATAGCCAGGCCTTAACAGCTCCAAGTGTGATGGGGTGTTTATCACGTGGTAATTTTCGATAAAGAGCATCAACTCCCCCATAACTCCAAACATCGCTTTTATCATAATAGATTTTTTGCAATCTTGAACGTGTGTTGTTATTCATTGAAGCACTACAAAAAAATAAAAAAAGATACCAGACTGGTGGAAGATAATGGATATTATACTTGTAGGGCGTGACGAAGTGTTGCCATCTGTGATATTTTCTCGGCTGCCTTATAAGTCACGCTATGTTTTTATTTTTACATTACGGAATTTATGTCTTGGAAGATGGTGAAAAGAAAATATAATTCTATTTTACGTTATACCCTAATGGACAATTGTGTGCGTATGTTGAAGTATTTTCGATTTTTTTGAATGATGAACTAACTTTTAGTATTTTATGAAAATTTGGTTTTTTTTTTCTTCTTTCAAATGTATTTTTTTTCTCTTTTTTACTAATGCTAATTTATAAATGTAAACTTATATTGAAAAGTTGATTTATCAACTAAATCAATAAAAATAAAAATAAATCACGCTATATACGTCCTCTCGGGTGCCACGTCTATAACTCTGCAGAAACCAAATACTCATAGCATTTAAAAGTACAGATAGTTCCAAGGCCTGTAAAACATAACCTTTAATGCAGAAGTAACCGACATACCGCTCATCCACGCACTGCTGCAATACAGTTCTAGGGCACAGGTACAGATCCCACAACATATTGGAATACATAACTGTATTTATCCCCAGCTGGCATCTTGATGGTGGTACAGATGTCCCCTATACAGATTGCACTTTTACAAATCCTCTCGTGTCGGAGTGTAGGTACCAGAAGATATTTCAACGTGTGTGGGGCGTTTACAGATATTCTCTCTTTCAGCATAGCGTATAACAGTTTTTCCACACACATACGTCCAGGCTTCAGGTCACGCTCCACACGCATGGCTTGTCCTGCCAGAAACGCTACCCTAGAAACAAAGGTACACATATAAGGAGCAGGCTTATTGTATTTTTATCTTTAAAAATGCTTTCAGCATACCGGACACTCCTTATGGCTCGTCCCAAAACTGTATAGTTTAGAAAAGTCTTTGTACATTAAACGGCTACTCGGTTTCTAAAAAACACAGTAAAGATCTCATTTTCTTCTCCGGATTGCGATGTGTATATTTCTAGTAACGTTTTTGATAGTAGACCCTCCACACTATCATGCACACACATCCCCATGGCTTTATAAACACCTTCAAGCATCTGAAAAACTTTATATGAATTCAACATAAAACATATCCGTCATATTGCTCTAGAATGATAATGCAGAAGTAAACAATCATGAGCATCCTGCCGCAGGTTTTCGCATTTATGCCCGTCGCACCACCGGTAATAGTCACGCTTCAAACATATTTTCACAACACACACTGCAAAAGTCTGAACCATTAAAGACTCCAAAAGGGTCATAGTTTCATTTTCTTCTTCATCAGAACTTTCATAGCATTTAAAACCGTCCTATTTCTTAGACGTATTACGACCTTGGGTTGCTGTACTTTTGATCGTTTTTTCTACAGCACACACTGTAAAAATTGACGGTATTGAATGAAGAGCTCTGACTCTCAGCTTAACTCTTGAACATGTGTTTTTACAGTTTTATATTTTTTACACACACACACACATATTTTATTGCATACCATAATTCACATTTCAGAACCAGCATCTTCCATTTCACAGGCACTAGCGACGTCCATAAACAACTTGTCTTCATCAGAAGATGGTTCTAACTCAGGCATCATGGCGGCCTCTGGAAAGAGCTTGTCTAAAACACCCAGGTCCTCATACAGAGGCTCTTTAAGAGACTCATTCATAGCTACGTAGTCTGCATCTGTGTAGTCGGCATCCGTTATAACTGCATCTACACCATCCCCACATTCATCACAAGCCTTGCTAGGGGAAACATCCTGTGACATGTCATCAAAAGTCATCACATCAAGGCGTTCACACAGCCTATCCATAGCTGCGGTGTAATCAGTTCCCCATCAGCGGTTGGCGTTGTTTCTGGCAGACTTTCAGGGCTGTAGTAATTTTGAATGGTGTTGAAATCATCGGCCCCTGGATTATTCTTAGAGTAGTAGCTGTAGTGCTTCATAATTCCGGGTATTGCAGGCGCTGCGCAAGCGGATTTTCCCAGGGCTTCAGGAGCGGCATGTACCTCCCTCCCAAACACCCGCTGTATACATACACACTTCTCGCCACACCCCTAAAGATGCCCCCACAAAGAGATCATCTCCAGGTGCCCCCAGTGCACTATCAAAATCTGCAACACACTTCCGGGTCTTTGGGGGGACATCGGGGCAGAATGGTCAACACACATACCCATAACCTCAAAGAGGTGAGTCTTTCAGACATGGCACACTAGGACACTTCTGGAATAGGTCACTCATCATGTTTGGACTTCTGGAGGCCTGCCTGGGGGGCACCCTAGGGACTACAGGCATTGTTGGGGCCTCCAGGTAGCACCTATGATGTCACATCTGGGGTAACACAGCCGCCAGGGCCTAAATTACGGTTAAACACTACATCACTTCCGGGATAGGCTTTCCGCTAGGGTGGGATTTCCAGGTCACCCGCATGATGTTACTTCCGGAACGGGACTTCCGCTAGGGGCGTTCCCCCCTGTCAAGCCTAATTGATGATGAAAGGTATCATCTTATTTTACTCCCGTTGTTTTTCAGAAAGCTAGTAAAAACACAAATATAGGTCAATTGTTATATCCCAATTGAATATGTCAAAAATGTTGATAACTCGGCAGCCTCCATTGTGAGGTGTAACAATAAAAATAGGGGCTCTTTGCAAATACATCCTGCTCTTGCTACTCCCCCACATTATTGCAGGATTACCATATCTTGTAAAATACCACCTGACTGTGAGATGAAATTCCTTATACTTTTCCTCCAATGTTCAAATTCATCCACGTGTTGGAAAAAAACATTTTAAAAGTCCCCCCCAAATACTGACAGCAAAAAGCAGGAACACACTTTGCAAAGTAATGTAGAGAAGGATAAAAAATGACTTCCTCCATCACAAAAATATTATACAGCGTGATCAGCAACTGTGCATAATTCATTTACATCCTCAGTATGAGGGCGGAAATGGATTTTTAAAAAGCTACAAATAATGCATGCAGATTTTCAGAAATACTTTGTACAGAATGGCTGGAAATTCCCTTTCGGTTACAACCAACTAGATTATCCATAATCAGGTGAATTAAAAAAATGACTGTAAAGAGTAACGGTAATTACTGCATGAAGACATTATTATTTTTTTTTAAATACACCAAACCCACTTCCAGGGCAAATCAGCTATCGGTTTTCCGATTGGCTCAGCTGCAAACTTCTGCAAAGCCAATCATCAACACTTGATACAACGGATTATGGTTGCATGGCCTGTCGCTCATGCAACCACCTAAACAAAAAAAACACAAGCCCTTATACAACATCTACACGTGAAAAGCAATTATTAATTTTTCTATTGTTCGGAAAACCTACACAAAGTAAAATGAAGAAATGTCATCCATTTTTTTTTTAAAGCTATGCGCCAATTAAACAGGCAAAACCCGAAAACGAGCCATTGCAATGCGCAATAGAAATATTAATATGAAATACATGTATTTGGACTTTTATAGAAAGTATTGCAATCCACTAAATGAGTCATCACTCCGTTCTAAATGTACTAAAGTTCAGACTGTGCAAGAACAGAACAGCCTGCATATGCATAACGATAACGTAATGCTGCTATATGTATTTCTGTGTCCCATACTGCGCTCACACGAGGCTCAGTGAATGAAGCTGGCTGTGTTGCATCCGAGCATGGATTCAAGCAGCCAGCCTCATTATGGGGATTTCATCTGCCCTAAAGGGTTTATAGAAATTGACACGAAGAAACAGACGGAACAGTACTTTAGGCCGACCCTAAACCTTGACATCATGTGTCTGCAGATGCCGTAGCAACTGCAGCTGTGTTGTCATGGAAACAGCCTTGAGCACGGCAGCCAAAACCAATAAGGATTAAGCTCTTCTGTAGCCTTGCTGAGCCTGCATGACCTTATCGCCGACTACCGGGGTCTGCCTCTGGGGCTGAGTGCGTGCGCCGCTCAGCGGGAGGGGTCTCAATGCGCACATAATGTGAAAAGCATACATGTCATTTTAGGAGACTCTTCTTCACCTTCATGAACGGGTTAAAGGGAATATGCGGTCTACATACACCGGTGCTTTAAGACGCAGCGTAAAAGAAACGTGACTGTTGTGACTTAGGCCACTCCTGGACTCAGGCACAGTCACGTGTTGTGCACAAGTGGGACACACCACGTGACGACTTTAATAAAGGGTTGTGTGGCTTCCCGCTTGGCAGTCTTATGCCACCATGACTCCTGCCTCCTGTGTCTTATGTGGGCAGTGGGCCTGCCCCGCAGAACCCTCTACCACCAGAGCCCGGGAAAACCGGGCCACTTAAAAACCGATGACAAGGATGGGATCCAGCGCCCCAAAGAGAAAGCGACGTGACATTCCCACGCCATGCTGTCAGCATGGCCAAGTTCGCACCTGGAGGAGCTTGGGCTACAAGATGGAACAGAGCCTGTCCCTGCCACACGACCTGCATGGTGAAGCATGCCAACGGTGTTGATGAAGCTGTGGCTGCCAGGGAACTAAAGGCCGAGATGGTGGCAACAAGAAGGGACACAGCCGTTCCCTGCCATGCAGCTGGCATGGTGAAGCGTGCGTTGGTGGAGCTGTGGCGTGCATCACACTCAGGGCCAAGATGTTGGCCACAGAGAGGGCCGCTGCCTCCCTGCAGCCCCCCCCCCCCAATATGCAACAAGTATCTGCTGTTCTCCATCGCACAACATGGATCCACCGGCCTCCCAGACATGGGGCCGCGAGGACCGCCATCAACCCACCGCCAAGGAACAACCCGTTGTCGATGGGCTCCACATGATAATCTTCCTGCATTTGGGAGACCATCATGGCACCCGTTGTCGATGGGCTCCACATGTTAATCTTCCAGCATTTGGGAGACCATCATGGCGTGGGCCGGACATGCTGCCTGCAGGTTTTCCCCCAAACCTCCCCAATGTCCACATGGATGCCAAGCAAGTAACTTCCGACTGGTGGAGAGAAGATGCAGCAGGGAATAATAGGACCTCTGCCACAAGGAGTGAAGCAGAGCGCCTGCCTGGGGCGCAAGGAGGCGGTTTGCCTTCCACAGCTGCTGGCAGGCCCCGCCACTTCCTAGCACACTTTGTGCACCTTGGGACACACCACGTGGCGACTTCAATAAAGGGCCGAGCGGCTTCCCGCTTGGCAGTCTTATGCCACCATGTCTCCTGCCTCCTGTGGCTTATTTGGCGCAGCACCAGCGTACGCAGCAGGAAGTGGGCCTGCCCTGCAGAGCCCTCCAGCCTTTACAACCAGGACCCTGAACCACCGGGCCCCTTAGCAGAGATGTTCATAATACAAAAAGCACCAGATAAGCTGCAGGCATAAAACAGCCCGCAGTTAATGTATGTTGTGTCCTGGGTCGAACTAGTATTCTGCACCGCAGAGTACTGGAAGCACAATCGGACGGAAGTGGCAGGGCAACATGTGCTTACACTGTTCCTGGGGAAAGCAATTCACTTTTCCCGGATTAAAAATGTCAGTGTAGGAAAAGGGAATCCAGCCAAAATATGAATGTCTTTATCGCACATCTGATTCAAGTCAGATGTCTGCCGTGCTTGAAGGAGAATGTGCATGCAATATGTATTGCATTTACCCTGCCCATAAAAGGCAGCAAACACCTTTCTGTAAGGGTCTGCAGTTGGTATGGACATGAATGCGTGTTACACTGCTGGTTACGACGCAAGGCCTTCGCGTTACATCAGGGGCAGGGTCAAACAATGGATAGTGAAAGACTTTGTTTTGGTAGTCTTGTAAAGTTTATGTGGGTATTTTATAGTGTGTGCTACTGTTAAGCCTACAGTTTCTATAGTGTACAAGGTACCAGGTTTTTATTGACACACCTGGGACCAGCGGATCTCAGTGCATCAGTGTAAGGCAAAGACGCTACAACTGCACACAGGTACAAGGGAACACACACACATGTAGAGGCTGTGCACTCTTTAGGAACCAGACTCATCATTTGTAAGATGGGAACTGAAAGGGTAAAATGGGTTGGTGCCACTGATTAATAATGGCTGTCATTTTAACTGGATTGGTGGGGTTTGGGAGCGAGGAGCAGTAATGTACGCTCTGGGGTCAGCGAGCAGCAAACATAATGTGTTAGTGATCCAGTCCAGGATCAGTCCAATTCTTGCTGGATCACATTTCCCCTGAAAGTTACAGGAACGTTACTAGGTCCACATCCAACAATCAGTGTCACTCTCTTGGATGGATACTCTTTGAGGGTCTTCAGGGCGGGTGACCTCAGTGCTCTCGGGCCCACTTTGTCGGAGAGAGACCCATGCCAGAGTCGTGTTGTGGACATCCTCCCATGCTTCAAGTCTGGTAACGTTGCACTGCTTGTAACTAGGATTGGGCATGGGGCTCTTCTATTTACAGTTCAAGGCAGTTTGGGTCATGAGTGTCGGTTCTGGTACCGCACGGGGAGATCCCTTTACTCTGGGTAACAATATTGTGACCCACTTGGCCACATGAAATATCTCCAGCAGTCTTGCTCTTACTTTGTTTAGAGATACCTAGGAAATGCAAGGACCAATGGCTTTTTGATACCACTTCCATGTACCCTTGTTTTTGCGTTTTTTTTTTACCCTGGATTAGGAGATCACCATGCAGAACAATTATACCTTCCACATTCCCCGTCTTATCTGAGTCTCATTAGTTGATTTCTTTCATTGGATCCAAGATTAACTCCCTCCGCCCCTCATACTCAGAACTTGGACGTTTGTTTCTCATCTTCTTGAGAGACTCCTTTCCTCAGATTCCCTTCTAATCTGGTATAACCCTTACTCAGTCCTCAGCTAACTACACGAGACAATCTCTCAGATAGTATTGGTGAATTGGGTTTGGGTTCTTCCTTTCTGTGACAATGTCTCCCCTTCACCCACCCTTTCTGTTACTTTATGCTCCATTGCATTGTTCAATTTTTCACTTCTCTTCACCCACCTTTTCCCATTTGCTCCATCCTGAAGTGAATTCAATGATCTGGTGGCTCTCCGTTTCATGTGTGGATGGCATGCTCAGTGCCTCATAGTCATATTTTAACTGCATTTGTTTCCTATGGCCCTATGCACCCAGACTGTAAAATATTAACTGCATTTTGGTTGCCTGTGGGTCTGCAAATCCATATTGTAATATACTAACTGCATTTTGGTTGCGCATGGCCATATGTATCCTGATTGTAATGTATTCCGTTCATGTTGGTCACTTATGGCCCTGCACATCCTAGTTGTGATATGTTAATTGCATTTATTTCAATAACGGGTCTGTGTTCTACCAAACACCCTTCTAACACTATCCTTCCTGCCAAGCTCAAGGTTTTCAACCAAAAGGCTAGCTAGCCCAGAGTCATGACAATCTCGACATTAGCATAGCCCCAGATCTTTTCCAGACCTAGCAACACCCCTGCTTCCTGCAGTCTATTTCTACTATCCCTGTCCACCAGTCCACACACAGCCTTTCCTTCTCCAACTCCCTAATGCATCAAATAATTCGCTCCTCCCACGATACTTCCCCTAGTAACTCTGTCCCTACCTTTCAAGAAGTATTTACAGAGCTGTGGAACACCCAATCAGTCTGCAATGACGCCTTCATTATTTCTGATAAATTTCCTCTCATGACCCCTAGCAGTTATGAGATGAGCCTCAATAAACAATGATCACTCCTCAGGACTCCACTACCCCCTAACCTATACACTGTCTCTGTTACACTGTTTCCCCCCATCCCTCGCTCTACCAAAAGAGGTGGTGGGGATGTCCTGATGATTAATGAAGGCCAACCCTTTGTTTGCCCCACTTCCCCACCAAGTTCTTAACCACTTTCATTCGAATTCAGTTATCTGACTCCTCCCACACAGCACCACCACCATCCTCTTGCTCTACTACCACCCTGGCTCTCATAATCCATTCCTTTCTTACTGGTACCATCTCCATGAGCCTGTGCCCACTCAAGCATCCATTTTACTTATGGGAGACTTTAACCTTCCAAATATCTCTCTCACCCACCCACTAGGAATAAAGTCTCTCTTCTCTGACTACTCTCTCACCTCATTTCACCATCTACCCACTAACCTTGGAGGAAACTCCCCTGATCTAGTCTTCCTCGCTACCTCTGTCAAAACATCTAACCCCAAAAATGTACCTCTTCCCATCCATTCACTTTATCTTTCACTTCTCCATCTCATATCCTCCCACACTCGACCCTCATCTAATCTCTTCTTTCTACGAATGCACATTCAAACCTGGCTCTCTGCTACCTTATCTAAGCGATGCTAGGCCTGCCGTGTCTCTCCTCAAGTGTCCTCCATTGTAAAAGCCTTTTCTGACATCATTGTAGTACCCTTCTCCCCATGTGCCCACCATTTACCTTGTCACACATTCACCCACTCCACTACCCATCTCCAACCCTGGATCAACCCTCAGATCTGTGTCCTTAAAACTGGGCTGTAATGTCACCTCCAGAGATGGGGCAAGGATCAGACCTTCTCTCTTCTCTACACAAAGAGGAATGGCCAACTCTCCTTCAAAACTGTTTCTACTCTGCTCAGTCAGCCTACTTTATCAATCTAATCTCAACTATTTGAGCCGAGTTTTGCAAACTATCCTCCACCCTACATGCCATGCTGCATCCCCACCTCCTCTTGCAATCTCTTCCTCTCTAGGTACTTGGGACTTTGTTCAGTTTTTCCCTTAAAAATTTGAATATATACAGATCGCTCATATCTCAGTTCTAATACTTTCTCCTCCTTTCTCCTAATCTCCCACTCCACCTATCTTCACTACGTTCTGTCGTTGCTGGTTCCTCCCTATCTCTCCAGAGTTCTTGGTGCCCATTCTTAGGGCTAACATCCCTCTAGTGCAGAGGTCTTCAAACTGTGGGGCGCCCCGCCCAGGGGGGGCGCGGCCGCATCCAAGGGGGCGGTGCCAGAGCCCAACATGAAATGTAAAAAAAAAAACATCTCTTTTTTTTATAGATTGGAGGAAATGGGAAGGGGCAGCTCACATGGTCAGACTAAACGGTCTTAGACAGCAATGAAAAAAAAAATGTCCAGCAGATGCAAATGGATATTCAGTCCTTTAGTCACACACTGTTTGAATACCCAAGGGGTTGTTTTTTGTTCAAATGTAAAAAAATATTTATTCAGCAAAAATGGTCAAAACTACTAGCTGCATAGTGAAGTAACTCCTCAAACTGGCCCACATTGGCCAAAAAAGTGGCCCATTTTGACTGGCCTACACTAGCATTTTGCATTTTTGGTATGGTCATCGCCCTATTACCCTATAGGCCAGTCCAAGCCTGCCGGCTCATCCATAATGGGTGAGGGGGTGTCCACCCACTGGCCACCTCACCCATTATGGAGGAGCCAGCCCAGTGAACTGCTCCTGGGTTGGCTGAACTGTCAAAGGGAAACACTGTTTGCCTTTGACACTTAATTTCCCCAGCCGCACATGATCACTGAGCCATGGAACGCTGGGCGTGTTTTGCTTCGCCAGCCTTGCATAGCTCTTTGGAAATGCTGGCTGGGGCACTGCATGTATGTATGTGCGAGGGGGTGCTCCTGCGCCTCCTCGCACATACGGGCAGAGCAACCTGGAGCAGGGCATTTTAACAACCACGCGCAGGCCCCTGCAGAAGGTACGTTTATGGCGATTTATTTTTTATTTAAATGTGTATGGATGTGTGTATGCTTGTGTTATGGGACTGTGTTGGGAGCAGGATGGGTGGCAGCACTGGAATAGTGGTGGGAGTTGGGTGGGGAGTGCCCAAGGTCTGTACTGGGAGTAGGGTGCGGTGACGGCATGCAAAAGTTCATAGCGATTTCTACATACTGTCCATCTGGGCCTTTTGGGGGTGCCCGGTCTGCCCAAACTTTGATCAGGCGGGGCCCAGGCCAGAAAAGTTTGAAGACCACTGCTCTAGTGCCACAGTTTACCTGCTTGCCCATAGTTGATCAAACAACTTGCACCCATGCCCTGTTCACATATCTCATCCCTATTCAGTGTCTCTCTCGCCCATGCAGTTTTGACAGCCTGCATCAAGGTAGCAAGCAACTGTCCAACCAATCTTGAAAATGTCCACAGCTCATGCTACTGACCATGACAACTATTGGTCTGTTTCTCTCCTTCCCCAATATTCTATAATCGGTCAATGTCTTATATTCAATAAATCTCTTCCTACCTCAATTACAGTGACCTTCTTCCTCTACCAACTGCATTTCACAGCTGTCACTCTACCAAATCTTCCCTCACCCATATCTCAAACTTCCTGCTCTCTGCCTGCCACTTTTTTCCATGCTTATTCTACTTTACCCCTCAGCTTTATGTGGTTGACCACTCCTCTCATATTGGTGACCTCGCTGACCTGGGTATTCAGGGCACAGCTTTGGCATGGATTGTCTCTTAACTTTCAAGCCAGTGCTTCCCTATTTTGTGTAACTCATCCACCTCAGATTCTATGTCTCCCAGCTCTGTACTTGCCCACTGCTATTCCCCCCTCGGTCAACCAATCTTCTCCTTTAAGTTCTCTTACCACCTGTTTGCAGAGGATAACCAAATCATTTTATCCTGTCCTACCTTCACTCCTGACCTATCCACATTTCTGCTTGCCTCTCTGATATTCAACACTGGTTGGCACTTTGTTGCCTCATGCTCCATTCCTTAAGACTGAAGTAACCTACCGTACTGCCTCCATGGCCCACTGTCTCCTTCCCTATCCCATATCTTTCCATGCTGATCTACCCCCTCCTCCAATGCATGCAACGTTAGGTCCTCTTTGACAGTGACCTGGGCCTTCTCCACTTCACCACCTCAATGACACTGTAGCTAGGATTAATTTGCTTAATATCAGGAAAATCCAGCACCTCTTCATCTTTAACTCCAGTAAAACTCTCATTCGGACACTAGCACTTAATGGCCTCGACTACTACCCCAGCTGCTTCTTGTTCCCTCTTCTACTCGTTCTCCCTGCTTGGCAAAGTACTCAAATTCTCTACTCACACCCTGTACAAATGTCCCACTCTTCTCCACCACTGTGCACTGTCACCATGCAGGCAGGCCTTCCATGAAAGACCAGCCCTCTTTTAGGTTTGCACAACATCCCTGCAATTCCCTGAATAGACTTGCACCCCCCAACCTAGCTAACACTATATCCTGCTACTCCTCTCCATGCACCCTCCGCTCCAGCTCACTCCCAACCTTTCAGTTCCCCTATCACTGTGCACCTCCTTTCGTTACAGCATCTTCTCCCTTCTAGCCCTGCTTCCATCCCAGGTGAATACAGGCTCTCAATAGTCACTCAATCAAATATGGAATTACTTTTTCTTTTTTTAATTTTAATTTTATTAGTATTAGCTAAAAAGAAAACGTTCACCAAGTACAGTTGATTCATCCATAGCTCACTATCATAAAACATTCAACATGATTAAAAAAAACAATGAATACAGTTAATAATTTAATTCCAACATTCCATTGCTAGACAATCAAGGACAAAAGCAAAAGAAAAAACAACTACCACCAGCATGAGAGCAAATTAAGTAAACAGATGCATTTTCATATGCATTTTCTCCAGCAGACTAGTGGATGATAAGCTGTTGTTATACAGGGCTACCAGGGTCCTTCGTTCCCAATAGGGAAAACATTTCCTTTAGAACATTTAGTAGTGCCAAAGTGAGTGACAAACTTTCCCCCACAATCAATTTGTCCCACCATTAATCCTTAGACAGTGATGGAAGGTCATTGATAAAAGAGGCCAGCCGTTTCATTCTGATTTCAGTTAATGCTGGACATGTGAGGACCAAGTGTTGTAATGTTTCAGTTGATAGTTTGGTAATACACAGTCTACAAGTCAAATCTGCCTCGCCTCCATCCTAATCCTTCAAGCACTCACGATTTGTCTCTTTGGAAAGACATTTAGTCTAAAGCGCATGAACTGGGTGTGGTGGTAACTGCTTGGAAATTTCATGAAGTATTTGAGCAGTGAATTCAGCGTACGTGCTTCCAAAAGGACTTTTTCATAATGCTTATATACTGCTCTTTCCTCTTGCGTTTGGATCCAGTCCATTGCCCAGTTTCTATTTTATTTTACATGGGTTGGTGATTAACAGATCTTCCGTGACATCAACACTCTTAAGAATTTCCCTACAAATGTTTATCCATTCCCGTAACACACCTTCAGTTTCATCCATCACTGCCTTCTGCAATATCTCGAAACCTCTTGGCGGGGAAGATGTTCTACACTTCTGGAACAATGACAAAGATTTACAAACAACCTTTGAGTAAAGGGAATTTAATCCCAGCTTCATTCTTACCGCTTGGATTGGCATTCTTCACGGCAAGTTAAGGACCCTCTTCCAAATTAGGCCCTCCAGCCACGGCTAAGTGATTGCTGGAAGGGCAAAGAATGCTTCAGCACCATATACAATGATCGGTCCCATCTTCATTCTATGGAATTGTATAAAGAGGCTCAGGGTGAATTTACAATATGTTTCCTTAATGATCCTAGCCTGACAGGCTAGCATCTTTATCTTGCTTCTTAAATGTTCCAGTCTCGGAGCATCCGTCGAACTATTGATATGATATATTTTATTTACATCACGCTCATACACAAGTGTTTCATGTTCAAGTAAATCATTACGCTCACCTGCGAGAGTTTTACTCCATTCAAAAACTAGAATATGGGATTTCCCAGCATTAATCTTCAACTCGTTTTCATTTACATAATTCTGCAGAGCATCCAGTTATCTTTGCAGCCTGACCTGGGTCTGGTCCATAAAAATCAGGCCGTCTGCATAGAGAAGCCAATTCAAAGGGAGACCAGCTATTTTCGGAGGAAAGCTTCGTAAAGTAAAATGTTACTTTATGCCTTATTCATATCAGATACAAACAGGTTAAAAAGAGCCAGTGCTAGGTCACAACCTTGTTTGAGTCCCTTCATAGTTAGCATTGAGTTGGAAAGCAGCCCTTTCCCTTTACTTGCAGCAAGGTCTCAGAATTTAATTCTTTAATGGCTTCACACAGATCTTCTGGACAGTTACACCCCTCCAGGTTTGACCATAATTTATCACGGTCTATCATATCGAAGGCCTGGGCAAGGTCTATGAAGGCTAGGTAGATCTTGGTGCCTTTCTTTTCCTTTGTACGATTTTTTAAGATGTTTAACAGAAATGTGTTGAAAGCCGTGCTCACACCCTTTATGAAGCCAGATTGTCTGATGTCATAGTGTCCCCCTTCTATACTTCAATTGGTAAGGCCTTGTAGTATTAGGGTTGCAAAAATCTTCCCTGCCACATCCAGCAGGGCAATCGGCCTATAGTTTGCAGCAACAGTCCTGTCACCCTTTTTGAAAATGGGGACAATAAATGAGGTCTTCCATGAGGCTGGCACTTCCCTGACTTTTTTAATTTGCTTGAAAAGGACACACAAGAAGGATGCCCACTGCTCAGGGTTCTTTTTTTATCATAGTGCTTGTGACCCCATCAGCGCCAGGTGCCCTGGAATTGCTAGCTTTAGTGATATGCCGGAGGATCTCCTCTCTTGTTGGATTATAGGTCCATTCCCTACTATTTTGGAGGCATCCCTTAAAATCTTAAAATGCTCTTCCCAGCCGCTTGCTGATACAGCATTTGGCATGAGCGCCACCTGTGGGGAGTTTACAGCATTCATTCACTGCCAAATCTGGGACATATTTTTAGCTTCAATGATCTTTAGCATATTATCAGCATCTCGCTGTAAGAGCATGTGCTTATGTGCACACACCCAATTTCGATTTGTCTGCTTTCATTTCCTGCAGCTAGCTAGGTCTTCAAGGGAGCCCAGTTTTTTTAAACACCTCATTTTGGTGTTTAAATATTTCTTCTTCATCACCACTGTTTTGTCGGAACTATGCAGAGGTTGTATTGGGCTTTCTCTTTTATGTTCAACAAAGTCCCACATCAGTTGGCAATAGTCAATGACAGGGACACCGGGCAAGGATCAATCCCTGTCCACTAGATTTTCTAATCTCCTGGTCAAAAGTTCAATTCTTGCAGCCTTCATAACCAGTCGATTTCTCCCCATATTTACGTTCAGAGGTGTAGAATAGTAATCAGCACTTCCTAAATTCTGAACCAAGTATCTTATGATCACTCAGTCCTGTGTTTATAACAGTTAACTGTAAATTTCCCATCAAATTGTCAGAGACAAAAACATAATCTAGTGTTTGTCCATCCAGACTCCCACGTGGCACATAGTGGCATGTCAACCTCCATGTTACCATTTAGCACATGAATGTTACTTTGTAGCAGCTCTTCTCTTAACCTTAGGCCTCTGAGCCATTCTTGTTGGGGTGAGATCCTCTATCACATGTTTCTGTTTGTCAAAAGAATGTCAATTTAGATCTCCATAAATCAAGATGTATGGGTCGATCCCGGTTTTCAATGCCTCATCCACCGGATACATCACAACTTCTGCAAACTGAGCACATACTTGTGCTAGGGTGTTCCAATATAGAATGAATAAAATATTTTTTTGAGGAGGTAGACTGACAACCCCTGATCCCCATCATGAGCACCTGGATATAGTGATTAATGTTGACAGCTGATAGGACTTCCAAATTCAAATCCTGCTTCAGAACAACAAATAGGCCAGGCATAGGTCTTCCTTTTCTCTTTTCACTGCAGGATTAAAGTGAATAGTTGTGCCTTCGAAAATCAGCATCCTTCACATTCATGTCTCCTGCAGACATATAATATCATACCCACCGAGGTCAATATCTCCATGGCCAATCAGGCATTTAAAGCCTATAGTGTTCCAACTTCCTACCATAACCTTCTTACATTCAATTTTCCTTGGTTGTTATGCTCTTTTAGTCTTGGACGCCTGAGACCCAGCCAACCAGCTCCAATTCTCTTCTCCTGGGCCACCTGTTGCCAGTGTTTCTTAAGATGTTCCATCATTGTCCAGCGTAATCATGAGCAACAGCTCTCCCTTCTTGTTCTCCTCTTTCAAATGGTTTGTCTTATTAGACTCTACATCAAACCAAGTCTTCTTATAGGTTGTTTTAACAGTGTCCTTGCCCCGTCTCAAATGTACTCCTTCACCTCGTGGACTCTCAGGTTTCTTTCCCTCACTTGCTGTTAATTCCCTCAGATCAAAACCCATTCTCAGGAGTCCAGGTGCTTCATCCAACAGCTGGATATTTATAAATCTTGAGGGTAGATGCAGGATCACCTGATCCAACCGATCTTCAGGGAAGTCAATATTATCCAAATCGTAGGTGGTGATTGCTTTTAGATTTGGGAGGTGATGTGAAAGCCTCAATACATTTGCCCTATTCAGGATTAATCCATCATTTATATGTAGCAACCTTTCCAAGAGACTGTTACATCCTCTGTGGCTTTTTGCAATATATTCCATACTTTTTTCTTGTTGCTGTGCTTTTATATACTTCCTTTTTTGTGGTGGTTCACTTCTCTGGTTGTCTTCCGCCTGCATTAGCGATCTTCTCTTTTCTTCCAATGTTTTAAATATTGGAGATTCATTTAAAGAGATTTCCAATTCTTTCTTCTGGGCTTGGTCCTTAAAGGATACATCCTGGTGTAGCATTAGTTTGACTGACTTCAATTCCATCATGACCGGACCAATAGTGCAGCCAATCTTCTGTTAAGAGTCTTGCTTTCCTTTGTTGTATTGCCCTTTCTTGATTATTCACTGAAGCAAGTTTCCCCACCTTCTATTTCGAGGTTTTTAGAGACTGTACTTGCCCATCTATTTTGTCTGCGGTCTTTATAGCATCTTTCAATACGTAACCAGTACCCTCCGTTAGTCCGATGTTCAAATCCTCTGAGTCCACATTATCAGATATGGAATATGTTGACAAGTTCATAATATCTTCAATAGAATCTGGGTTGCGATTCAATGAGGCTTGAATCATCCTCCCTCACCTGAACACTAGCAGGCATGATTTTCGTGGTTGCTGTCTTGCCATTGTACACTATCTTAACAGGCAACGTCAGATTCTTAACAATGGACCTACTAATGTTAGCTCTAAATCTCGGCGGAGGTTTGGTATTCTTAGATTTCTTCCTCAATTCTGCTTTTGTTTTAGGAATAGTCTTAGGCTCACCCGCTTTCTTACAGTCCCATCCACATTCAGTAAAAGCCACTCCTTTCCTTTGTTTCTGATGCTCTTGTAAACAGATCGTAGGTTTTCTTCTATTTGGAGGTGATTTTGGTTCCCAGTAATCCCAGTAATGAAGCTGGTTCCGACATTGATTGCAAATCCTCTTTTTCCAGAGTAATTGATATAATCTCATCCACAGGCCTGTCCTTACAAACCTCCTGAGTCATCTCAGATGTCTTTTCAGTTGGCATTTGTTCCTGTATCACCTCCATCTCATTCTGGCAGTTCCCCAGTGGTGCCAAGATGTCAACACCAGAGTCACTACAAACCAATGGGCTGCTTGCTAGGTTCACAGCAACTGCTTTTATTGCTGGTTGATCTGAAGATATAACTGTAGGACCTTCTTCATTCCTAATCCCATAGGGATTATGTGATGGAGCCATGGATGATGACTGTCTTTCCATTCACCTTTTATCTTTGGCTTGGATGATAGAATCCCGAATGCCATGGATGATATTAGCAGTCTGGGCTGAGTGGTTATCCAGGTTATTTTGCATAGCCACAGTAAACCCCTCAACAAAAATGATCTTGGAATGGAGCATGGCTAGAACCTTGATATTATCTTTCATTTGTTCACTCACTGTCTCGTATAACTTCACGAACGGGGCCATGGTAGTGGATGAGGCTGCTATCATATCGGGATCCAGGCCTAGCAGCGATATGTTAGCAGCATTTGAGGTAGAATCATCCTCAACTTCCAGCCTCTTTGCAGACCCCGGACCAGACCCAGAGGACTGGTGCAATTTCTCTTCCCTGCACAAGATTCTCCTCTCACCTCCAATCACAGAGCACAAACGGGGGCGCTTTTTATTTTTCTGAGGTGTGGTGTTACCCAAAGTAGATACGTTATTCACATCATGCCTAGATGCAAAACGGCCATTGTTTGCTTGGGCCGCATCTTCCTTCCGTAATCTCCTCAGGGGGACGAGACTCTTTTTTGGAGGGCTTTGATGTATTCAAATTCTCCACCTCCATGTTTGTAATGCTCTCCAGTAATGCCCCATCTGATATCTCATACATTTCCTTAGCATAATGATTGCGGTGCATACTTTTGGAATTTGTACTTTTATGAAAATTCCTATAAGAATGGTGTTGATTAGCTAAGGAATTATTAAAAGTAAGCCCTGAGGGCTGCCATGTCGGTTTAGTGGAAGCACAGAATCTTAACAGGTAACATCTTCATGTTCGTTTGGGCTCCAAAATCGATGACCCTGAGCAATGGGGGAAGAACCCACCTGCAGCGGGATAGCGTCTGTCAGTATACAGTCACTATCCGGTGCGATAGTTAATGTATCATCTCCCAAATGAGGACGTACTTCTGCAGTTTTCTCATGATGTATTATGAAAGCAGTTATTTGGGCTTCCACATTAAAGGGGCACAGAGAGAGTCTGGAGGCCCCCCCAACCTCACTTGTGCACCCCAATTCAACAGGTTCTTCCGTCATGGAGGATGTCACATTATATTGCAGCACAAGCAAGACAGGGACTTTTTTCCCTTGCAATGTGTGTGTGCACAATCAAACCGCTTTTTATTTTGACAATCCCCAAATGTTTTTTCTTAAGGAGGCCTCCAACCCATCTCCCACCCCACCTCCATCAGCACCCTTTGTCCCAATAGACCAAGAACCAGGCCGGTGTATTGTCAATGAACGCCTTATTAATTTATTATTTTAATATTCAATCAAAACAAAATGTAACAGCAGCCACTATTGAGGTGGCAACACAATGCACAGGTTTCTAAAATATCACCACATTACGATAGACTTCAATGCCACACTAAATTTGTGTTGTGAAAAGCAATGCCAAAAGATTTCTTGCAACTGATGACAGGAAGGTTACGCGCACCCCCGTTACAATGGAAAACTGTGGTTTTCAATGATTTAATACTACTATCATGGGACAGCACACAGGGATATTTTGGGCTGCTTACACTAGACAACAAATAGGGCTTCAAGACATGATAGCTAGTACACGTAGGAAATTCGATTTTTACACAGGCAGCACATGAAAAATACATGTAAAATATTAAAGGGAATATAATTTGAATCCGAGATCAGGGTATGTTAGAGAAAGAAGGATTGAGTAGGAAAAATGATTTTCAAAGGTGAAAAGAAAGATTTAGAAAAACGAAAATGCAAATCACGCAAAGTTTTACTGGGGCTGGTTGTGACAGGCGAGCTGAAAACCATCAAATAAAGAAAACTGCTATGCTAAATCCGAGCTCAGAACATGATAGAGAAATTAGGATTGAGTAGGAAAATTACTTTTTAAAGGCTGAAGAGAAGGTTTTGGAAAACAAAATTGTAAATCACTATGAATTTGGCTGGAGCTGGAAATGACACATGAGACACAATGACACACACTTTCAACAATGAGAAAGGCACATAGAAACCAAGTCTTTTAGTGAAAATGACAGGGGTAACTCACAGGGATGTTTTGGGCAAAGAGATTCTCACAGCGTGCGCAACAGTTTGGGTTTATTATGACAGCTGCAAATGGGGATTTGTTTTTAGACACACAATTAGCACCTGGACAAATTTGGGAATAATTCTTTTGAGGCCACACTTTAATGATTATAACAAGTAAATAACCTCACAGGGCACAAGATGGTTGGTTTTGAATTGCAACAATCTTGCTCCGTGAATTTCAATGGGGGAATTAATTGATGTACTAAGCAAAATAATAGGAAAATAACTTACTTAACAATGCAAACAAACAAAGTACCTTTCCAGGGAAACAGAACTATGATCAACAGATACCTAAGGGATGATTTTCTTCCATAGGAAAAATGACTTAAAGGCACAGAGGAACACAGCATTTGTCAAGGGGAGAGTTACCAAATTGCACAGACAAATAAAAATACTTTGCAATAGAAAAATGACTAAATATCCCAAACAGATAGAATAGAGGATTTTTCCTTATGGACCCTCTAGGCTACTGCTTAAATAGATAGGACTTGATTAATCTATGGCTGTGGAGATCTAGACTTGCAGAAGAAAAGGATTCTACAGTCATAAATGATGCCAGGGCTCCACTGCCAGGACCATCACGGGGTCAATCAAGGCCTCACTCTGTGATCCCAACCAGTTACTCCAGGTCCCTGTGTCAATACAGTATTAGGCCCAATTTCTGAAAGTATAGCTCCAGACCTCCTGTCAGCTGCACAGCTCGGATTCTGTAGAGAGGACTCTCCAGTTGAGGAAGAGTAACCTATTTATAAGCCAAATGACATCACTGCGGTGTCATCCTCCTTGCATAACTGATTGGGCAGTGGTCAAGGGTTCCCTCCCCCTCCATAAACTGATAGACTCAGAGAAAGTAGGTGTGATTTGAGCAATCAGGGGAGGATACCCCATCAATCATATGACCAAACAGGGGCTAGATCTGGCTTTGGTACCTAGAAATCTCATATTTCAATAACTACCCTTTCTCCTCATGTTAGGTCACCAATGACCATATTTCTAGACACTTTATTTTTCAGGCAGTCACCTACACTTTGATGATCATGGGACCTACTGGTACGCCGCTACAATTTTCCCTCATTTCCACCAAAACAATATTACTGAACAATTGGGCATTCGATGGGCAGAATGCCTACCATCTGTTACACCTTTTATCACATTTGTATGATTGTCATATTTACGCAGAGATCTTAATCAATGTTTCCCTCCTAACTCTTATTACGTTTGTGTCCCAAAAATAATTTTTGGTTGATCAGATACAGCTTGAGGGCAGCTTTCCAGAAAACCACACATGAATATTCTGAGATGGATATAGGGGATTTTACGCAACAAAATGCATATGGCCCCATTATGTGCAATTGGACACCAACCCCCTCATTAAATCAGCCCCCACCCTCTGTCATGTGGGGCTGTGATGTCACAAGGGTTGCTGTTCCTGCTTCAAAGGGCTTGATTGCCAGCTTCAGCAGAGTTTATGAGGTCCTTAAGTGCTTTTGATCATAAAACTGAGAAGGTAGGGCATTCCTCCAGCCATCCCCTTGGCAACAGAGTTTGGATACAGCCAGGATCACACCTCAAGAGCCCACAGCAGAAACGAAAGTGCAACTACGGCATCCCCACCCCACTGCCAGCATTTCTTAAATCAACTATTACAAAGGCACAATTACAATATGTAACATCCTTCACACAGTGGTTGCCTGCAATCCCTGATTATAGAAAGGCAATATAATTACACTTTTCAAGGCTTTGATGCACATCTTGTTTTACACAGTGTTAAATAAAGGCAAAATCGAAATGTCTTCGGTAGTCTGAGCAGTGGAAAAGGGCCTTCATTTGACTGCAGCTTTTTAACCGTGTTCAGGCTCCCAACATGACAGGTACCAAACTCTTATGTTGAACATGTTGCATAAATTTGGGGGAGCCTGTCTTTAACTGCAAAGGAAACACGGATTCACAAATTTTCATAAATTTTTCTGCCAAAATGCATTCTGATGCACAGTAACTGTAGCTCACAATGTTGCCATCCCATTTAGGGTTCTGTGGACGCTAGTTAAGGAGGATATTATTTCAGTTTTCTCATACATTGCCAAATTATGCCATCGGTCTTTCCCTTCCCTTCACTTTGCAACTTCTATATTTATTGATGTTGGTACGTTGACCAATTTGTTACCCATGTCAACAAGCCACTTGTCCTGTGTCTCTATTTGTATGTACCTGTAACAATCACCTATATTCAAGCGCTTAGTCAGGGAAAGCAAGTAGATGCAGAGAGCAGCAACGACTGCGGTTATGGCAATAAAGGGCCCTGGTGTGTCACCATGGCACGGTGCGGTGGCTGCACGCTTGCCCCTGCGCATAAGCATGCGCCATGTGCGCAGTTACGGCTATCACGAGACAGCACATGGTTTTCTACTTCTGTATAATGCAGTGCAATATGTACAGTTCAGAACAGAGTGTTCGAATATTAAAGGGGATACCTGGAATATTTTCATTGATGCAGTCCACTCAGATCCACCTTCAAATGTAGCTCATCCGGTCATTGCCTAGAAAGGTACTTTTGCAAATGTCAAGATTTGACCCCTTTTTACCCATTCTGCCTTCTTAATGGCGCAATACATTTGCAACACTTCACCACCTGACCACCATCTTGCTAGAAAATCAGTGTGTAGCAGTGGTCGAAGTGGGTGTGAGTGGTTGGGATCAATGCTCCTCTGCTTTTTTTAATTAAGTTTTACTGTTCTGATACTTTTATTTGAAAAAGAAACCGTTCCGAAATGGCTTCGTTTAAAAATAAAAGTTCAGGAAGAAGTTGAAACTTGCACTTCAGTGCACTTCACTGAACGTTCCCTTTAACAGCAGGCGCATGTGTTTGGGGGTTTGTTGTGAGTGGGAGGGGGCGTGGTGATGAGGTTTGTGGGGCACGGGTGCTGGCCAGTAGGGAGCATAGTGCCACTATTTTTTTTCGTACACTTCGACCACTGGTTTATAGTGGCATAAGAACGGGCAAGTCTGATGTCCCCCATCAGAGCAGAGGACCTCACTCCTTGAGTATTTACTCAATTCAGTCCTGGCATGGGTTGATTGCAATGTTAAAACTATGACAACCTTCAAATCTATTTATTGTGTTTGTCACAATCTTCAACTTCTGCTCTAATTTTAACCAGTAGGGGGTGCGCTTGGGCCCGTTCCGTTAATGAACTTGCTTCCAGACTTTGCCCTTTAGTTGCACGTATTTGCCAGTTCTAGGAGTACATTTAAGAATACTAACCGTAAAAAATGCATTCCTAGAATGCTTTGCACATGGCTTTGCCGATGGATGAATGGATGTGTGAGATGTGGTGGACCGGTTGATTGATGGCTGGGTGTGAGTGTGTGGTGGGATGCATGGATGGGTGGATAGATGGATGGATGGGTGTTTTATAGATAGATACAACGGCGTGTGTGGATACGGTTGGGTGATTGGATTAATACCTTGCTTTGTATATAGTCTTAGTCCCGCAGTTCTGCAATGCTGCAAATAGCACTCGTTTGCAATACCACACTAGACAGAACTATATCTATGACTAACCTATACTGAGTGCTGTATTTAAATACATGTTCATTCTACATGTCAAAACTAAATGATGTATTGCTGCGCGCACCCGGGTGATTATTTCAACCGCAAACCTATTTAAATTACATGCTGGTGTACATACACTGTTTCCCTTCCCAAGTTCCCCCATTTGTAGGGAAACTAACATGAAACATCCTTCAAATGCTAATTATTATACGTCAGATAGCTACCACCTCTCCAGAGTCATGATGAGACTACTATCGGGGAAAACAGGAAGGCGTCTTCTATTCTTAATGTCAGACAAGACGTCGGCCCCTATTTCCAGGATGCTAATGCTCAGCATGTCATATTGGCATGTGAGCCTGTGCCTAGCATGGAAGGCTACATTCAGCATATTAGAAGCACATGAGTGAGTGAGGTCTATATGTGACACTACAGAGCTGCACCTGGGCTAGGTAGACTGCTGTCAGAGGATTTGAATGCACCCAGGACACTCAGGCTGCAAATGGCATATGAATGCAATAATTCAGCATATGATGGTAGCACACGTGCATGCGAGACTGTCTTTCTACATATGGCTCTGGCTTGGCATAAGAGACTGAAAATGCATTAAGTAAAGTTATACTAAATGCTTTTATCTCTGTTTTCATGTTCTAGTGGTATTTCAGATAAGCTGTGTGCCACGCTGCCAGTTAACTTAGTTTGTCTCTCCTTTAACCTCCATTTTTCTTTTTCCACCCAGAAATTCTGCTGATGCTTCTGGCTGCATGTTATGTCTTTTGCTTTCCTTGCTTTGGCCCGGCAGGAATGTTGCTTGATGGAATGCCTGGTGGAATGTATGCCTGTGGAATGTTATGGTGCGAGTGCCCCTCTGTGTTCCATGAATGTCAGTTGGAGTATAGAATCCTGCGACAGTGGAGGCCGGTGGATGTCTCCTGTGTACCCATCTTGTATCTTCTTGTACTTCCTACCTACTTACCTTTGGATTTGCCTATTGTGTTATCTGGTAACCAGAACCCAGTAAAGAAGTTTACTTCCCTATCTGTGTCTCTGGAGTACTTCTTCATCACCAAGAGCACCTCTTAATACAGCCCTTCTGCCAAGTAACTATAACAGTCTACCTAACCCGGAACACCATCAATCAAACAACATTTATACCATTTCCCACCCTAAGCAGGCTGCTCAAAATTGAACTGGACTACTCAACCCAAACAGCCTTACTTAATGGAATAAAGGTTGGGAAGGGCCGATGTTAGAGGAGCGAGCTGACAAACGTGTGTGACACCCAGTGGAGTAACACAAAATGTGGGGGCCCCCCTGCGAGCCATGCTGAAGGGGCCCCCCATCTCGGCAACAAATCACGGTCATGCCACACTCTGGGCCGGCCTAGATTATCACGCTTGCACAATACGCATGAACGTGCTGCTGAAGGGGTATGCCGCACACTGTACTAGGAGAAAGATATAAATATGTGTTTTAATGCAATATACAGCACACTCTGAGAATAATTGGCTAAAAAGCCAGAGTGTTTTCAATTGTTTTGTAGGGTAACACCAATCCAATATATGCAAGTCACCAACAGTGCACAGGAACATTAATGCTTTGCTATTAAAATTGTCATGCCACATTGAAAACATGTCCCACTGTTTGCACAATGTAGACCAGTGTAGACGCGTTATAACATTACAGTAAAGCATGCCAGGTCACATTTAGACAGACCTAGACTGGTTGCACAAAAATGCCAGTCGAAGCAATAATACTCATCAAGAAGAGAGTACATATTGAAGCCCGGGTCTCTGCTGCCTTTAACAACACGGCCAAACTCTTTAAAATCTGCATGGAACCGGTCAATCCTGTTGCGGTCTCCACCTCTCCTGTTCCCTCCCAGTCCCTCTGTATGGCTCTGGCCTCTCACTTCTCAGCTAAAACTCAGGACATCCTGTCCACTATCTTCTCTTCCTCTCCCTTGTCCTCTCTCAGCCCCCCTTTGGTCATCTCTACCTCTCCTTCTTCTTTCTCCTCTTTCTCTCTGACAACACCTGACAAGGTTTCTAGACAAGTCCGATCCATGAAAGTTATGTCCAAACAGGTGCTCCCCTGCTTCTCCAGAACCATCAAGGGCAATATTGAAACCCTCTATGCACCTTGGCCAATTTCTGTAATCACTCTTTCACCACTGGGACGTTCCCCCTCCCCTTAAGCACTCCCTTGTGCACCCACTCCTCAAGAAGCCGTCTGCCGATCCTACCTGTCCGGCAAACTATTGCCCAATCTCCATCACACCTTTCCTGGGCAAACTCTTGGAAAAAAGCTGGCCATCTCCCAGCTTACTCTCCACATTGAATCTGTTGGTTGTCTCCATGACCATAAGTATGGCTCCAGAGCTGCCAGAGGCACGGAAACATCTCTCCTGAATACCTCTGATGATCTGCTCTCTAGCATTGATTCCAGCATTCCTTCTGTCCTGATCCTCCTAGATCTTTCCTCGACTTTCGACACAGTCAACCACGCCATCCTGATCAATCGACTACGTCAGCCCACGTAGTAAATAGTAGCTTTATATTATATATAAGCAACGTTGACCTGCTGTCTCTTTGCCTGCATTCCTGGCTTTGTACAACATGCATCTAAGTGTACTAGCCCAGGCATGCAATAGGATGCAGTATACTTTCTATCCACTACGGCGCTGTGTCACAATTCCCTAAATGTGGATAACAAGGCCGCGCTATGTCTCCATGGTAATCGACACTTCCTGGGAGGAGACTTGGTGCTGAGCTCTATCACAGTGCAGGGGAGTTGGTATACACGATGAAGTAAGTCTTCTCCTTTAGATTCTGCTACATACTGGATACAATTGCCCATAGGGACATATTTATTGATTTCCTGTCCCTTTTTCCAGCTTACAGTTGCGATTGTAATAATTTGGATTACACCCACGATTGGGGCATACGCATTTACGCGTCCCGAACTGCAATGCTTGCCAGCAGCTCAGTTCTACAGCCTGCCCCCAGCCATCGTACAAGTTAGGAACGTTCCACTTGTTACAGGTACAGGATGGGATATACATTGTGTTTATCTGGCTTTGTTTGTTTGTTTCTCTGAGTACTAGGTTGCTAATATTCAGATTTATTGGTGGATGTAGGTTTTAGCCCCAAATCTTCACATTGACTTGTTTTATAATAGGACACAAGGTCCCAGTGTTCTCTTCTACAACAAAAGACTACGGCTCGAGTTCTTTCTCTCATTGATTTGAGAGTGATAGTCCACACATTTTCGATCTAGAAGCATTATGGCTTATTCCTAGGCCCGGCAGAATTAGGATCCGTAAGTTAACTGCCACTCCTTTTCACTTGGGAATCATTTACACTCAGGTCTTATCACTGGCTACTTTTCCTAGTCACTACTTTATGAATTTGTCTAAGTGTACTTTGGGAATATAAATCACCTAATCCTTGTTCTTGCAGGCAGACTGCACAGTTGCATGCAGCCTTTTCTTTTGTCCTTTGTTTCATCTTTTCATCCTTTGGACTGCTTTTGTCCTAATGTGCAATGGTGTATAGTATGTACGATATCTATTGACACGCTATAATATTTCGTCACTTTGAGGTGGATTAGAGTTCATATTACCATCATCACTTGGGGAGCACTGGCTTTAGCACAGACGGTGTGATCCGCCTGAGTCTCTACGCAGTAGCTAGTTGTTCCTATTTTTAACTGTTTTTTACACAATTCTTATGTTTTTTAGTTTTTATTTTTATTCCTCAGGGGTCACCTTTTTGTGTATCTGATTCTGGTCCTGAGGAAGGTGTTATATACATCTGTTAACGCTGAAACGTAGGATACACCTGCTTTTGCAATACCCTACCAAGCGGTTGGTAGTCAGATGGGTTTTAATCTATACAGCCACTAGTCGGCTGGGTTTTAATCTATGCAGCCACTCTACGTATTGTCTTCCCAAAAAAACTCCTTTTTTGATTGTGAATTTGTTGAATTGTTCTAATAAATTGTGATACAAATTTTGTTCTAGATTATTAAATTGTACATGCTTCTTAATACAATATGATGTATTAATCAAAATACCTTCGGTTTTGAAAACACAGAATGGATGATTGTTAAAACTAAGAATATACATCACTTACCTATTTACGAGTGTGGTTGGAGGGATTTGCTCATATAGAGAGACAGAATACATTTAATTGGTTGGACTGATATTCTTTAAATCCTTTTCCTGTTGGGGGACACACCTTTTGTTTACGTGAGAACCTGGGCATGACGGATCAGGCCCTGGAGTGGCTGACCTCCTTCCTCTTGGACTGCCCCTCCCAGGTCCAACTTGGTCCCTTTCTTTTACATCACCTCTCTGTCTTCCTGTGGCATTCCCCAGGGTTCTATCCTCTCACCCTAGTTTTTCAACCTCTACTTGGCCCCTTTGGCCTACCTGATTTCTACCTTCTCCTCTAACTTTCAGAGTTATGCGAATGGCACTCAGCTTTCCTTCAGGCTCCTCTCATCACTTGCTCATTCCTGACTGTCTATCCATGAATCAGGATTGGTGGACCTCCAACGATATCGATGTTAGTGCCATTAAGATGGAGATCCTTCTCATTGGGACCCCTGCCCCTGCTTTCTCTGTCTCACTCTGGATACCCACCTTGGGCCCTCTTCCTTCGCCTTCCTGCGAAGCAAAAAACCTTTTGTGTCATCTTCGACTCTACTCTCTCTTTCTCTCCTCGAATCTCGGACATCGCCAAGAGGTCCCACTACCTACCAGCTGCTCCTCCTCAAAGGGACTCTTCCCTTTCTCACTTTTCCCCCAGAAGCTCACTGTCTCCAGAGCCCTGTTTCTCTCTAGGCTGGACTACTGCAACAGCCTCTTTCTCAAGCGGCCTTCCTCCGCCCTCTGGAACTAATCCAGAACAGGACAGCGAGACTTGTCCTTGGCCACAAGCCCAGGAATCTTATCTCTAGAGCCCTGAAATCTCTCCACTGGATCCTGGTGGTTGCAAGAATAAAGTTCAAGGCCCTTTGCATTGTCCACAAGGCGTTCTGGTGTCGGGCCCACACTATAACCAACGCTCTCTTCCAAAATACCTTTTTTCTCTATCCCTTCCCCCGGCTACCTCCAACTCTCTAAGGGCTAGATGCTTCTACAGGCAGAGAGTGGGGGGTAGATCTCTCTCCTCTGCAGATGCCTCCCTCTGGAATGGCCTCCCTGCCCCTCTCAAACTTTAGCGGACCACCTGAAATTCCGGAAGCAGCTCAAAACTTTCCTCTTCTCTTCTGCTTTCGCTCTCTCCCTCTGCTGCTAACCTACCTGACCTACCTGTCTGCTGTACCGACTGGCTGCTTGGCTACCCTCAGAGTCTCACTGAGTCCAGGCTCTTTCTTGATCAATCACCCTTTCACTGCCGATGGCCTACCACGCAGTTAGGGACTGTAACTGCAACCCTACAGTCCCTTGTTCTCCTTGCACTACCCAGAGCTGCACTGTCCTGGCTGCACTTACTCAGATCATTACAGCCCTGTTTTCCCCTCCCTTCTTCTTTGCACCCCCCTCCCTTTCCCCTTGCATTTCTCATTCTCGCTCTTGCACAATTTGAATGATACAAGCCTTAGTAAGATCATTTCTCTTGTCCACCCTCTATCTTCACTCCATTGCTTGTCGCGCCAAGAATCACTTGTGTGCAGGCGTGTTATAATAGGCTTCTATCATATTATTTTATCACAGATGCTCAAAAAAATATACAATGCTGCAGTAAGAAATGCCTAGACTGGCAGCACCCAAATGCCAATCTAGCCAGGTAATTACACTTAGCAGGATTGCTTTATCAGAAATTCGCAGTTAAAAAAAGTCATACCAAATTGAGGAATAACTAGACTGGCTGCACCAAAATGCCCCTCTAGCCACTCATACCACATATCATGCCTGCTTAGCCTGGACATGGACAACCATTATGATTTATCTCACAATCCCACCTCCCACACATCTCCTCTGCCTCCCGTGCCCTACCCTGACCTCCAAAATCAGCTCCTTGGCCCAGAATTACCTTCACGTCACTCTTCCTTGTCCTAGAGCTTACGTTTGAGGCTCCTGGCCTCATAGGTAAGTACTGGGATGAGGAAGAGTGGGATTAGGAGTAATGAAGATATAGGTAGCTAAGTCAGGCATTACCTCCATGTACCTCTACCTCATCCCAGTGCTTGTGTATGAAGCATGTTGCCTCATACACAAGTAGTGCCTCATACACGATTACAGGAACAAGGAAGAATAGGTCTCGGAGTAATGACGATTACCAATAAGTAATTAAGGCATTAAACACAAGTAGGGGTTTAACAATATTCAGTTGACTGGGCTGCAGCACTCACCCCCAGAAATTATTGGCTATGTTGACTCAACCTGCCTGACCTTCAGAGCAGTTGCCGGACAGAACAGGACTCAGCACCTGGGTTTTGCTGTTAACAAGGGCCAAGCAGTTACTAAGGTAAAGCATTTCACTGTTAGTACCTGCATTCAAATGTCACATTTTTTAGGCAATTGAAATTGTGATATGTGTTTAGCACTTTCATGGCAGGGAAGTGATTGGAAGTGTAGGAAGGGAACAGGAGACCGTTCATTCTCACAACAGTTCATAAGTGGGTGCTTTCACACTTAAAGGAGAGAGTTAACTGCTTGTAACATTGAAGCTGCACTAGAATAGTCTCATAATGCGTAAAGAAGTTAGATGCCCCCACACAAATAAGTTTGCCTACCCTACCACCCGTGAAGTTAGCGCCTCCCCCAACATTTGAAGGATCAGCCCCCCAAAATGTAGGTTTTGTTGCGCCCCTGAATACAAGCACAAACACCATTCACCATATACACACATGCACACCAGCCATCCTTTCACCATGCAGGCACACCCAGGCAGCCACCCATTGATTTAAGTGTGCACGCTTTCACTGTACATGCACACCCAGTCACCCATACATTTGTGTGCACACTTTCACCATTCACACACACACATGTCATGGGATTGAGGGGAGCCCTATTACTTCAAAAAGAAATTGGGCCTCAGTATAAGTTTGCCGGTCTGGTAACCAAGGTACCGGTAAACTTGCTGGTACTGTTGTTACCAGACCAGCAAACTACGAGTTCTGCTCGAGGGTGCCTTCCCGCCCGCCAGGTCTGACCTGGTGGCCGTACCGGCACCCGTGAGCAGAGCATGTCGGATGTACCGGCACCATTTTGAATGGTGCCGATGCATCCGATCTCCCCATTCCCATTGAACCCTATGGGGATCAAATGGGAATGGGGAGCATTTTTTTCCAGCGCCCAGGAATGGGAAATTACCAGGTCCGACAGGGCCGTAATGACCCGGTAATTGCCCATTCGTCGAAAAAAGCACAAGTTTGGCGGCAGCACGCAGCTTTACCGGCAAGGCTACCACCAAACTTGTTCAATATCATCCTTACTGCTCAAGTAGCTACAAATATCAGACCATACGTTCTTGGCGCGAGAGGTCATTGGGAGGGTATTGATGTAGTCCTCTTCACACATTTGAGTCCAGGTGAGGGCCTTCAGCCACATCTCGAATGTGGGAGGGGAGCAGCACTTCCAGCACTGCAATATGCATTTTTGGCCACCATAGTTGTGACGATCAAAAACCCGGACACCTTCCTTAATTCGGGCTCATCCCACATTCCGAACAGGGCGGCCAGTGGGTCGGGAGAAATTTGGGTCACTGTTATCTCAGAGAGGGCTTCAATGACAGCCTTCCAGTACGGGCCCAGTGCTTCGCATGACCAGAACATATGAATGTGGTCTGCATCTATGGATCTACATCTGGGGCAGGTATGTGCCTGTCTGTGTGCAAATCTCCCCACCCTGTGTGGCGTGTAGTATAGGCGATTGAGGAGCTTATATTGCCTACACCTAAATCTGGCATTTAGGGAGACCTTGCATGTATGTATGCACATCCTACTCCACATAGCATCAGAGAGGATCAGGCCCAGTTCGTCACTCCACATGTCACGTGGTGTCTGCGGTGCGTCACCTTGTTTGTCCAGCAGCATTTTGTACAAAGAGGATGTTATGCCCCTAGCCCCAGCCAAATTGGTTATATAGTGGATTTCAGGTGAGTCTGGGGGTTCTTTGGGGTAGGTAGGCCACATGGCGTGGACTGCTGCCCTCAGCCTGAAATATTGCAGTAGTTCCAGCGCCGAGCCAGAGTGCCTGGGCCGCCATGTCTGTGGGGTGATAAATTTCCCCTCAGGATATAGGTCGGACAGTGCCCGGTAGCCCAAGTCGTGCCAGTGTCGCATGAGGAGTTTGTTATGAGTGGGGCTGAGGCCCGGGAAAAGCCAGATGGGCAGCCACTTATAGTATGGATTTTGGCCAGGGTGTGACTGTAATAGTCGTTTCCACGCCATGGTTGTTGCTTCCATGGGGTCCCCTGGAGCGTCGGAGTGAAATGTGTGATGAAGAATGAGAGACAGAATGTTGACCCCTTCGCTTATTAGTTTCTCGAGCTTTACATGTGGGCGAGGGTCCGTGTGTATACCAGTGTGTGGCATGTTGAGCTTGCGCGGCGATCCAGTATCTAGCGAGGTTGGGGGGCGTGAAGCCTCCTTTCTCATATGGAAGATCCATGAGCTGCCACTTCTTGCGAACTGCGCCGGAGTGCCATAGAAATTGGGCTCATGCAGTGTGTAGGTTCTTAAAGTATAGTTTCCCAGGCCAGATCGGGACATTCACAAAGATATAAAGCAGCTTAGGGACAATTATCATTTTAATTAGGGATAGCCTGCCTGACAGGGAGAGTGGGAGGTTGCGCCATTTCGACATCCGGGCATCCACCAGCTGCGCCGCAGCCGCGTAGTTGTCAGCTAATAGCAAGGGTTTAGTGAGGGATATTTGGACCCCAAGATATCTGATTCCACCTGGAGACCAGCAGAGAGGGAATTCGCATGTCGGTTGGGAGGTTGCCACAGTGAGCGGGAATATTTCAGATTTAGTGTAATTTATAGTAAAGCCCGAGAATGTGCCAATTTTAGTTATGTCGTGGATAATCGGGTCTAGATGGGCGGCCGGGTCTCTGACATACAGAAGTACGTTGTCGGCGTACAGTGAGATTATCTCCGGAGTGTCTCGCAGGCGTATACCTTTTCGCGTATGCCTGTCTCTAACACTTTCAGCCAGGGGTTCAATAGCGAGCGCGAACAGTATTGGGGAGAACGGGCAGCCCTGGCGAGTGCCCCTGTGGAGCACGAAGGGGGATGAAACCCGGGAGTTAATAAGAACTCTGGCCACTGTGTTTGTATAGAGCAGTTTGATGTATGACATTATACAGGGGTCAATTCCCATTTTGTGCAGTACAGCCCCCATATATTGCGAAGACACCATGTCAAATGCCTTCTGGGCATCGAGGGTGACCACTACAGCGCTGGCATTGGGATCAATTCTGGACATGACATTGAACAGCCGGTGGATGTTGATGACCGTTGACCGACCGGGGACGAAGCCGCTCTGGTCCAGGTGAACTAAGCGGGTCATTATGGGAAGGAATCTACTTGCGATTATCTTGGCAAAGATTTTCGTATCAGTGTTAATTAGCGATAGGGGTCTGTAAGACCCGCATTCCATTCATCCAACGGCTTGGGGAGCACGGTTATGATGGCCTCACGCATAGACTGGGGCAAGATGGCCAGACCAAGTGATTCATTCCAGACCTCGAGGAGTCTGGGTGCGAGGATGGCTACATGCTCTTGATAGAACTCCGAGGTGAGACCGTCTGGGCCGGGTGCCTTGCCCTTCGGGAAGCTCGAGATAGCGTTGATTATCTCGTCAAGGGTGAATGGAGTATCTAGCTGATCTCTGGTGGCGTGGGAGATAAGGGTCATGGGTATTTGGTCCAGGAGGAGGTACGTATCCTGTAAGTTGTGTTCCTGCTGGGGAGCATACAGGGTTGTGTAAAACGTGATGAATGTCTCGAGGATGTGTTGGTCAGACCAGCGCGGCACGCCATTCACATCGTTGATGCAGTCTATGCGGGTTCTGCCCCCCTCTGCGCGCACCAGTCTGGCCAGTGTTCTCGCGGGTCTGTCCCCTTCGCCGTACTTCCGTGCTGCCAGGGGACGGGTGTGGTATTGTATCTCCCTCTGGGCGTTGGCCTCAAAGGTCTCTAGCTCTGATCTTATCTGTGCCAATATGGCCGGGGAAGGGGCAGATGTGTACTCCCTCTCAAGTTCTTTAAGCTTTGCTTCAGACCGCTGTAAGCTATTTTTAATGTCTTTGAGGACCCCGGCCTCCCTGGAGATGCACATCCCTCTGATAAATACCTTGAACGCCTCCCATCGGATGTATCATGTCTGGTGTTACAGTCAAAGAAGGTGTTAATGTCAGCGAGGATTTCAGCTTTAAAAACGATATCTCTGAATGCCTCTGACTTGAAGCGCCAAGCGGGGCGGGGAGGCAGGTTGTGTCCCAGTGTGATTCGCAACGTTACCGGGGAGAGATCTGAAAGTGTGCGCGGTAGTATCTGTGTGTCTATGGTCCTACCCACCATTCCACTTTATACGAGAAATAGGTCTATTCTTGACAGGCTATCGTGTACTGATGAGTAAAAGTTTTGCTCTCTCGCTTGTGGGGGGAGAACTCTCCACACATCTTTGAGGCCCAGCGTGGCGATGTGTGCGTGTAGTCTATTGGCCGCATGCGATGTAACTCTGCAGGCGGTGCCAGATCTGTCTAGCACGTTGTCTAAGATCAAGGTCATGTCTCCCCCCCATATAAATGGGACACCGATGTATTTCGCGAGTATGGTGGTAATTTCATCGAAAAAGTCTGGGGCGTCAAAGTTTGGGGCGTGCGTGTTCACAAGAAGGCACTCCACATTGGCAAGCAGAAAATGGAGGACTACATATCTACCCTCTGGGTCAATGTGGCTGGTGCGCAGTGAAAATTGGACTGATTTGTGGACTAAGGTGAGCACTCCCCTAGACTGGGTCGAGTATCTTGTGTAGTACCTGTTAGTGCCCCAGGCCGGAACCAGGTACGTCGCTAGGCGCCCCTGGGCGTGTGTTTCTTGAAGGAGGAGTATTTTAATTCCATGTCTCTAGGCATATTCGGTTATCCTGCGGGCTTTGGTAAAGTTATTTAACCCCCGGACATTCCATGTCATGAAATTGAGCGACATATTGCCGTATTATGGAACATCCCAGGAGCGATATTTGTTACCATTCAGTGCCCTGCGCACAGCTGTAGTATAGCCATACCGCGTTGCAACCATGTCCCCCGCTCCCATGCCGTTTTCCTTTAATCAATCCGCAACGTGGATATGCCCCCTTAGAGGCCCAACGGGGGCCAACAAGCAGCAACAACTAAATGAAAATAAACATTGCAACTGCAGTGAGGTGCGCTGTTGCTGTATGGTCGGCATGCTTAAACATAGAAGAGGACAGCATATGCTGTCTAGCAGAGGTTTCTGCGGTGGATGGATCCTATGTATGACCCCTGGAACCAGTAGACACGTCAGGGCAAAATGGGGCTGAAGAAATAGCTAGGGCTCGCGGCCAGCTCCAGGCACTGGGAACGAAGGGTGGTTAGTGTCGATAGTTCAGGAGCCGGCCAGTAACCCGGATACGTGTACCAGGGGGCCATAATTGCAGAGTGAACAGTATTACATTACCATCATCACATTGTGAGTCAAGGATCAGCAGATAGAGCTGAGCAGTTCATGGCTAGTCGTCGTTAGCATGGTCCCCTCCTGGATTATGAAGTGGTATTTGCGCCTCTATAAATTTCACTGCTTCGTCCGGGACAGTGAAGAAGTACAGTTTACCATTGTGAGTGATTTTGAGTCACGCCGGGAACAAGATGGCATATGGAACGTTGCGCTCCCTGAGCAGTTTCTTGACGCCAAGGAATTGACGCCTCTCCTGTTGTACCCCTACTGAGAAATCTGGGAAGATTCTGATGGTGTGGGCCTCCGAGTATAGGTCTCCCTTCTCACATGCTAGGCGAAGGATGAGGTCCCTATCCCGGTAATTGAGGATTCTGGCAATGATGGGCCTCGGAATGTCGCCCGGCTTGGGGCGTGGTGACAAGGCCCGGTGTGCTCGTTCGACCGTGAAGTACGGTGACAGGGCAGGATTGCCCAGAAGGTCTTTGAGCAGGTTTTCAACGGCATCCTCCATCCGCCCCTTAAGGGCATTCTCGGGAACCCCGATAATGCGCAGGTTGATTCTGCGAGAGCCCGACTCCAAGTCGTCACATTTTGCCCTTACACACTTCATGTCGCGCGACAAGTAGGCGACCGTGTTCTGCAGTACATGGATTTCGTCTTCATTCGTAGAAATTCTATTTGCGGCGTCAGTGATCCTTGTTCCTGCTTGGTCCACTTGTGTTTTGAGTGAGGCGCCGTTGGCATTAATGTCGTTAAGTTTCTCGTTCAAGGAGGCGAAATTCTTTGCCATCGATTCCATCAGCGTTGTAAGATCTGGCACCATTGCTCCAGGATGAGGATTAGGCTCAGGTCCCTCCTGCAAGCATGACGTGTGGCCCAGCTCAGCCCTTGGGACAGTCTTGGCAAACTTATCCATGCCCCCCCCCTTAGAGGCCCCCTGGATCTGTTTGACATTGCTAGTATAGGGTGGACGACAAGGAGCCCAAAGTTTTAGGTGATGTTAGACGGTACCCCAGTGTCAGCAGGGCGGGCAGGCTATGGCAGCAATGGAGGTGAAGAGGCTGCAGTTAGGTATAAGGCGTTGAGCCGCCCAAAGGCCAAGGGGAGGCAATTGTCCGTTGACGGGAGTGAGTGATGACCTAACAGAGCTGTAGTGAATATAGCATAATGCTTCACTCCCCTGTAAGATTAGAAAAAACTGTTGCGCCCGCTCTCTCCAATGCTCAGTCTTTGCAAGAGGAGGTGGTGGGGGCTACCCGCCCATTATTTAGAGGGACAACTTAGTTGCGTGGTTACGCTGAAATGAAGGAGCCACATTGCAGATTGAGGCTCAATGATGCAGGTTGGTAAGGTGTCTAATGTAGACAGGGCGAGCACACAGGAGCCCACTTTTCAGATTAGGCGGGCGGTGGTTCAAATGGACAAATTTAGGGCCAACACTGCAGCAGGGTATGTGGGGTCCTTTGAGTGCCTCTGTTAGTGATTAGGTGGGTGGGTTCATTAAGTTGTCACGAGCGCGGGCCACGGCAAACCAGCCATTGAGGGATCACCTCCCCTGCACCTCACCTGCTCCGCTGGGGCGCCGGCGCAGGCCCGCAGCACTCGGGGACCATGGCGGCAGCCAGGCCCCAGTCCAGTGGCTTTACGCCGTCCGACAGTGGCAGAGACTCGGCTCTGGAGGCGGGGCCGGGAGTGCTCCAGCGCAGGCCTCTACCACAGTCCAGCACGCGCCGCGGCACGTCTCATGGCGGGCCGCCGCGGCAGGCAGGACAGGTCTCCTCCAGTCCCGCCGGATCTTCATCCACCCATAGAGGCCCAGGAAGGTGGAATAGTCGGGCGCCCTCCACTCCGCCACACAGCCAAGCGCGGTCGCAGGGGGCTGGATGAGAGAGGCCGGAAGCGGCCGCGCACTGAAGCAAAAGTGTACCCGCAGCCAGCCGCCACCGTAGGAGCCGTAGGCAGGTTTCTGGTAGCTGATCTGGGTGCAGATTTTCAGGATACCGGGAGAAAGGGGTGAACTGCAACTTCAGCGAAACATCAGATGTCCAGGATGCAATATACCGCAGATGTGGGCAGATTTTTGCCGGAGCCACACGGAGCTCAAGAGCTAGGCAGCCATCTTGGGCTGCTCAACAGCGCCACCACCCCTGGAAACAAGTTTTCTGAATGATCTCCTTGAGAGTTCATTTGGAAATCACAATTCCTCAATGCTTCTAGGGGCTGCATTGAAGTTTTAGTTGGACCCACAATGCTAGAAATACAGGTGGAGGAACCTCATAGTAGCTTACCAAATTAAGTAGTACCTAAAAGCAAACACTATTCTATTATGCCATCACTCATCCAATTCTCAGACTGATCCGCCTGATACGAGGCCATCAGCCCAGGAGATGACACATATCTAAAGGATAGGTCTATAAGTGGTCTCATATAGTGGTTGATCAATACCAGAGTCAACTTGAGTGCAAAGTGTATCTATAGTCTACCAACACCAATGGCAGTTTATAAGTGGGCTCAAATAGTTGTTGATCAAGACCGGAGACAATGTTAGACCAAAAGGTATCTATAGGGAGGTCTAGAATTGGTCTGATTAAGACCAGACACAATGTGAGCTCAAACACTCTCCATAGTGCACCAACAACAATGGAGGTCTACAAATGGTCTTGTTATAGAGGTTGATTAAGTCTATACAGAATGTAAGCCCAAACGCTCTCCATAGTGTACCAATACCAATGGTGGTCTATACATGGTCTCATATAGAGGTTAGTCAAGTCCAGAGATTATGGTGAGAACAAAGAATCTCCATAATTTACCAACACCAATGGAGACACAACTCTCTAATTATAGTCCATGCTGCCTAGTTGAGAGAAAGGACAGAAACAATTCAGGTAATGAGCACAGACAACTGATGACATTACCATCTGGCTTGATAGGATTGAACAGTCTACTGTGTGTTGAATCCCACTAAGAAGTGGTGTAAAATCTGCGTGGGGAGACATAGTGTGATTGCAAGCTCAGAAGATCTCCCGTTGCAGTTCACAAAAGCTGCTTCTGGACCATTTCCATAAAGGAATCGGAAGCATATCTGTTCAATATGAGTTACAATTTAATTGTAATCAGCTACTACATCGATTTCAAAGTGCAATGTAGCCTAGCAGTAAACGCAATATAGGTCAGGAGGATAGCTCAGAGTCAACGTGCTTGCCTTGGAAGCAAGACAACGCAGAGCAACAAAGGTTCGATCCCTGGGTCCGCGGGGTAGATGAAACCAGCAGATCTGAACGCTTCTCTCCCAGGGCATCTGTGTAATGCAATGCATCAGCTTCTCACGCTCATTCCAAACGCCTCAATGTTGGCCAATAACTTCCTCAGTCAAAGAGATAAATGAGAGCACATGTCTAGGTCTGAAAGGGGTGGATAGAATTAGTCTGCTTCATGACCCTCAGATCTAGGGTTCCTACGCTAGCCTATACTTAGCTGAACACAGCGGTGGCATTTCATGAATGACACCAGACACATATTTTGAAACCGAGGTTAGCGATTCCACAGCAGGAAATGCTGATATAATTGTCCTTTTCAATACCCTCCACAACATTCTTCTTCGTTCTACAAAGACAATTTGTCTCTTGCACCGAAAGGCACTTTCACCAGAGACAATTTTGCCGTGAACTAAAACAAATAATGACCACAGCAAAAAAAAAGCAGTCCATTGAAGCTTTTCAATGCCCATGCCATTAATCCAAAGGAGATAGGAGCAGTGTAGTGTTTATGTTTCATCTGTTTGACTGGTTCATAAATGTCAGATGAGCACAAACACTGAAGCATTCTCTAACAGTAAGGATGGACTCAGCCGATAAAGTTAGTTTAGTGTTGGAACTACCAAAATGGTATTTGCAGTTAGGAATGTGATCAAAGCAGCCTGAAATGTAAGAAACTTATTTTAAAAAAACTAGCAATAAGTTTAGTTAGTTTAAAAAACAACTTTGTGGAAATTCACAAGTATTGGCCAAGGTCGTTCTTGCTTTTTTAAAGTGTATGGGACTAATTTACAAAAAAAACGTTACTTTGCTTGAGAAAAGACATCCTCAACACCCACAATGCAAAATAGCCATACCTGTGAATGAATTGTGGGCACATCCACTTTGGCAATCAAGTGCCAAAGGAACACCTAAACATCAGTGGACCAGAAAGGAACTCAAAGTACAATGACCTGAACCTCCAGTAGCGAACGGGCAGAGGTGAATGAGCTGTCACCAGATACAACAAACATCTAAACCATGTGGAACATGTGGCAAGACACATGAAGAGGTGAGTACCCATCCCCAATGAGAGACCCCAAACACCATCATGAAACATCTCACCCATCACCAAAAGCATCCCTGCATTGACACCATTACAGACACACGAAAAAAAGGCACTCAACCAACACTGACACACTGGCACCAAACAAGCAGTGCCCCGGCACATGAAATGACATCAGACAACAAACCCGTGCCCCTCCCCTACATGTGAAACACACGTCCAAGTCAATCAAACGAATCCCACCATGGCAAGCACTAACAACACACAACATCACTAAACACCCATGTGAACATGTTCACCAATGGAGTACAAAGTGAACCACAGCATACATGTTGCACACACCCATCCACACCATGTACACCATTGACCAATACACCTGTATGGCAAAGCACAGAAGTAGGCAGGCAACAGATGTGCACAGCAAAGCTGCCAAACACGTCAATTCCAAAGCATGTCACCTTCCCACATCTACAGTAGACCACCAATGTTCATCAAAAATGGATGCAACATCCATCACCCAAACTGAGCATGCGCACATGTCCTCCAGTAAACATCACAGTAACCACATGGCACACAGAGTGAGGCCCTAACCCACATGACAGCCATAGGCCATACTCACTTGGAGAACATGGCCAAACGTAATCTGCACATGGACAAAGAGACAGCAAGCAGTATGGTAGAAACATGATGAAAACTTGTATTGAAACAAACTATATACAAAAAAAGGGGAAGGGAAAAATAGTCCATGGAAAAATAATTTAAGTACCAAATGAAACCTATAACTAAAGAACTATTTACAACTGGCAGGTGGCTTGCCTGGTGTGATGTTGGACAATGTCTGGACCATGGCCGATTACTCCTCTATCTCCACCGTCTGCAGGCGGGCCTCTGTTGTTGCCTGGAGGGCTTGCTGGGCCTCCCTCATCTGAGGCTCAATCTCCTCTCTCTACCCGCCAAGATTCCCCCCGAATGGTGGCCCGCCCCCTCACCAATCTCTCCTCCACTTCGGCCCTGGCTATTGCTGCATCAAGCATCCGCTGCAATACGACCTCCTGCTGCTTCACATAATCCACCTGGGCTGACACAGGAGCCTGCAGGCACTGTCGGGGCTCCTGCCTCACTTGTGTCAAGTGAGTACCTGTTTGCCTCCTACTGCAAACACCCTGCAAGATTTGCCTCCTCACAGTCTCCATCTGCTGCTGCCTGGCATTGCGTGCTCTGCTCAGGTACTCCCTCCGATTCAGTGACAGTCTGCATTGGGGGAGTACGGCACCTGCACTGCCCTCAAGTGCAGGATGTACCTCCACTGCCTGGTTACTTGTGAGCTCCTGGGCAGGCCCAGCAACCACCTCCTATGCCATTGTATGGACTTCCACCTCCACCAGGGACTCTGGCACGTTCAGATTTGGCAATTGTTTTAAATGGTGCACAGGAGGCCAAGGTGTAGCAGACATGGAGGCCTCATGCTCCTGTGTGGCTACATCACCACCACCCTGTCCCACCGCTGCTTAGGGTTCCCCTACAACAATGTCATCCTGGGACTCACCCTTCGCAGCCATGCCCAATGAATGTGATGCTCCCCAGCCACATCACCCTCTGAAGAGGTGGTCACAACAGGTCATGGCTGGGGTCCGCACCCGGGTCTGGAGGCCTTGTCCCTAGGTTTCTGCTCCACACCACTTCTTGCACCCACTTTGCCAGCCTCATCAACTGTGGAAAAGGGAACAAAGCACATAGACAACAGTCAACAATGACAATGTATGTGGTATAAACAATAGTAACAGCAGCATGAAGTCAGCACTGCCACACACACTAGTCCATGCCCTGCAATCAGAATAAATACATTCACACAAGTGTAGGGACAATTATGACTCACAATTACCGGACATGCACATGTGAACCCAGAACATCGACGTGTGGCCACATACACATGGCAGAAAATCATACCACATCATAATACCAATGCTGCAGTGACCCAAGTGTATCCTGCAGGCAGGGCCATGGGAAGTGCGCTTGGGCATATGTTGCAGTAGCACCACAGCATGGCTCGCAATATCAACTCATCCACTTGCATTGATATGAAGTGTGGGAAAGAATACAAACAGGACTGGCATGAGGGATTACACATGAACAGGGAAAATTGACAGCTATGGTCTAGCCAGCAGCACACAAGTGCAGGCCCGCACCCCAGGTCATACAGGGCTCTGCCTTTGACGCCCTTGAACAGTACCCTCCTGAGAGGCCTGGGGATCCCGACTGCCTTGCGGAGCCCCAGTAGCTCTTCCGTGAGACTCCTACCGGAGCCGTGTCCCACATGGGCTTTCAACATGCTGGGCTTGCACCTGGGCCTTCAACTGCTGGGATTGCTTAGCCCCTCCCACTGCATCCATGCCCGTTGCTACACACCTGTTCTGGTGCCCCATTCCGTGCATGAAAGAGCCCCTCTGATTCACATGCCACACGTCCGTCCCACAGGAAGACACTTACCACAGACTATTATGCCCACACAAAGTGGGGTCCATGGAGCCTGGATGAAGATGTGGGAGACAGCCGGGCCAGCCATGATTCAAATCATCTGGTGGTCCAGTGCAGCCATGATGTGTGCCTGCATAAGGCCACCATCCAGGGTCCTGGCCTTGGAGCCACAGTCTACGGGTTGAGCTCGATCAGAAGGACTTGTGCACCCTGAGCGATGCTGGGGAGTCAGCCACGGTACACCACATGCCATGCATCCGCTGCTGGGTGGGAATGTTGCACTGGGCACTTCCCTCCTCACTTGCCTTTACTGAAGCAGTGCTGGTCATTTAATTCCCTCCACCATATGCTCGAAACCAGCAGTTTGCCACATCTGATCTCAATTTTTAGTCAGGCAACATAAGCACAGGCCTCGGGCCGACCTCTGCACCGTTGGGGCTGTCTGTGGGACTCGAGCCTCAGAGCATGCCCCAATGCTGCAGGTTGGAGGGCCAGGTAAGTTACATGGGTGCCAATGGCACAGCTGAAGTGGTGGGAGGGGGAGACTGGGCCCAGGCACAACCTGTGTGGGAGGGTGGCTTCTGCTGCACATGCCTCCACTACTGGCATGGAGAAGGTTGGGACAGCTGGACTGCTGGGGAAAACGAGATCAGCTGAGAAGTGCAAGGTAAGGCTCAAGTGGGCCCACACCCACTGTGTGGTAGCCAAGCCCTGTGGCCAGCCTGCCTCCCTTCTACTCTGAGATGACCACTGGGGAGTTGCTGGGCTGCTCTGCCTTTGCTCTGCTTGGAGGGGAGAGCCACCCATGTAAGGGGGCACTCCCTAAGGGGGCATGCTTCAAGTCAACACCATCTCAAGGTGGGTGAAATGTAATTACAGGTAACAATGGTCAAGGCCAGCCAAGCAGTCCAACACTAGATGGACCAAATGCAACAGATGATCCAGTGGACTGCGAGGAGGCAGACGGACAGGCTACCCTGACATTGTGGTGCATGTCATCTGAGGATTTCTTGTCAGCCAGGAACCCTGGTGGCCTGAAAATTAAGAGCACCCCCAACAGACAAAGCTCTGCTGGTACATTGTGTGGGGCACAGCCCTTGGCCTGGCCGTCTTGGGGGTGTGCGGAGCCTGGGTGTGGCAACGAGAATAAAGTGGAGCTCAGACAGGACCCATATAAACTGTCCAGAGTAAGCCAGAGGAAAGCAACTATGCTTACTTGAAGTCTGTGTACCCTGGGTGACAGAGGAGGAGGTATGACCAAAAGAGTCCTGCCCCCTCATAGACCCAAATGGAATACATTTCAGATTGGAGCCTATCTGGACTTCCACAGCTGGTCAGTCATCTGGACCTTCTATACATTCTTATTAACAACTACCAGATGGCTGGGCACCGAGAGCGGCTAACTGGTAGCTCAAAACATCACAATGGGCCCAGGTGGGACGTGACCCTGATCTCCTGGTAAAGACCACCCCATTGCAGCGTGTCCCCAGGAGGCAATAAACAGGGGTGGGTGGGTGCCACTTGGTCCCTTGGTAGGGTGGGCAACTGCTAAACATATGGGAGTAGAACTGGTCCCGGGGACCTCCCTGGGCAAGCAGAATGCTCTGCTGGGTACACCATAGCTGTCAAGTGTCCTTGTTCCATGCAGGACCCTACTGGCCATTCCTTATTTGTTTCCGCACAGCATGGCCATGCAAGCGAGCGTAGAGGTTTTACAGGACCTGCTTGGGCACTTGTCATCCAATCACATTTAGCAACATGCACCCCAGACAGTATGACCAGAAAGCATACAACACATACAGGCACTCATTTCTGAGGATCAAGCAGCAATGCTATTGCTCCCAAGCACCAAATAATGCCATGATGACATGCCATGTCTGGCCCCTCATGCACTGGGCTGACAGATCACACAGCCATCCCATAAAGTCGAATGCACCAACTTGTCATTACCAGACATCAATACACATATGTCAGTTTCAGCTGCTAAGTGTGGATGATGGAATAATCATTGACAAATGAGCAACCCATAGAGGTGTCATGCATGAATGTCCCTCACATGCCCCAACACCTCAATATGGCAACTGTTCCTCTCTGTACTTGCTGTCAGCAACTCACATTGCATGCACACAAGTACACTTTCTCACCAAGAACTGACATACCTAGGCCTGTCCACTTCACAGATGTCTGCCATCACATACCCCCAGCATCAACATCAGGCTGCATGCAGGTTAAGATTTGTTCAACACATATGCCATGTACAGAAGAGATTACCTCAAATCAAGCATACCCATGCAGAACACACAAACTCTGTAGAGTAGTAGACCCTGAGGCTACTCACCAGCAGTGTGTATCTGTGCCTGCTGGTCAAGGATCTGGGCTTCAATAGCTGGGTTGATCCTCTCCAGGACCCATAGGTGACGGGGAGACACCCGATTGTGGCTTGCACAGTGCACCTCCATGGGGGCATCTTCCTCGAGGGCTGCCTTTGCCTCCACCTGGATCCAGAGCCTTAGGTCTTCCCAGGGCTTCCTCTTGTTGTCCATGGGACAGACTGACACCCTCTCCACTTTGATGGCAGCTGTGATGTCCTCCCTGATCCTCCAACGTCCACACATCCCAAGCTGCATCTGCGGATTAAAGAGGGTGTCATAATGGGCCAGGACCTGCTCACACAGGATGCTAGCATCGGTGGTGGTGAAGTTGACAGCCCTCAGCCTCGGATTGGCAGTGCTGGTGGCTCACCCTGAGGCTGGTGGTGTGCAACTGGGCCCCAGCGATGTGTGCTGTAAAGCACTGGTGTTGGAACAGAGGGGTGTAAGTCCCAAGATGGCAGATAAGGTGGTCACAGAGCCTGACAGGTCAGCCACAAGTGAACAAGAATGGTAGAATAGCAGGCACTCCAAGGCAGTGCTGGTGGTCAGCAGGCACTCACACACTACCAGGCAGCAGGAGATGGTGAGGTTTGGAGGCAATCTAGAACAGGAAGCGAGAAATGGCACAAGGCAGGAGGAACAGATGTCTTTCATGAATTCACAAAACAGCAGAGTGAAGATCAGAGGAAGTGGCCTAAGTGCGTAATTTATGCTCCCCACGCAGCGCGCCTACGTGCCTGATGCTGTGCCAGAGACATTTACGAGATGCAACATGCTTTTGCTGTTGTGCATGGAGACTGAGACATTAAGGGGGTTAAAAGCCTATCTCATGGAGATAGGGGTGTAACGAAGCCTATTTTTGGAGGTGCCTCACTGATTCTACTTTTTTGGGAATTGCCACGTGGACGAGGCCAGATTTAAGGCTACTTTGTCTTAACCGCACCTTGAGTGGGAGGGCTCTGCAGAGAGACATGATGGAGAGGATGAGGACAGGGAAGAGGGAAGAAGAAGGATCCACCAAGGTCCACTTGTGGAAAGAGGGGCCAGCCTGCAGAGCAGGAAGAGGCAGCACCTCATGAAGAGGCACAGGTTAACGAAAAGGAGCCACAAAGGAATAAGTGCTTTTCATATGAGGAGGTAACAATCCTCACTGATTCCATGGCTGAACACCAGTTTTCTCTGTGCACGTGGGCTGGCAGTACACTTACTCTGGGCCAGCGGTTGAGGATGTGGCAGGAGGTTACAGACCACAATAATGCCTATGGCGTGGAGTCACGCACTGCGACAGATACTCAAGAGGATGGGGGACCTCATGCGACGGACCAAGGAGAAACTCAGTGACATCGTGCCTTCTGCCCAGTCCACTGGAGGTGGTTCTGCACAGGAGGTGTAGCTGACTCCATTTGAAGAGGTTGACAGTGAACTCATCAGCAGTGAACAACTGGTTGGCGTTGGAGGCATGGGCACCTATGCATCCAGATCAGGTGAGTGTCATGTGTGCATGTCATATGTGCTTCCATCTACGCATTATATGCTGTCAAATGTTGTGCTGCAGTTGTCTGGGGACCTCCTCACCCATCCATGGGTACTGCAGTAATGCTATCATGGTCACTTCCATCACATGTTCTGCATTAAGGGAGGTGGTTCTGTGGTGTCTGTGTGTAGTTGGCATTGATCCCATAGTACACATCACTGTATGCAGGTTTTCACTGCTACACCAATACACCCATGTGTGGCAAGGGCATGCTAGACGCATCTCAATGTACACATTCACAGTGTCATGCGTGTGGATAGTGAATTGTGAATGCAAATCAGGACTCACACAGAATTACAACAATTTGTGGATGATGTCATAGTCATCCATTCATTGGGCCTGGCCTCCGGTTGACATGGATGACTGACAATGTCAGTTAAAAGATGCACAAGGCTGTGTTCCATACAGGAATTGCAGTGGCTGGCTAACATATGTTTGAGTAATGTGCATTCCTCATTTGGAGTGTCAATGGTCCGGTAATCCCTGCACTAAGTGCACTACCTAGCACAAATGACCCCAATTTATTGGTAGATGCCTACAACGTATCTATGGCCAAAGCTATAGATTTAGACGCACCACTTAAATTGCCTAAAGGGAAACCAAGAGCACATATGAATACTTAGTTCACCCCTGAATTAAAGACGCTACAATCAGAAAAGAAGAAACTCTAAACACTCTGGAAAAACACCCCCTCACCAGAGAACAAAACCAACCTAGCTAATATCACCACCAAATACAAAGAGGAGATCATCCATACCATGCGGGATACATTCAACAGGTTCTAGCACTAAAGAACTCTTCATCATACTGAGAGAGCTCGAGAATCCCAACCCACCTACAGATGTATGCCTAAAAGTCAAACCTTGGTTGGTGCACAAGCATTCAAAATGTGCTCACCAACAAAATTGCCGGCCTTCAGACTAAAATAGCAGACAAACGGTTTCAACTAATCGATCCTGCCATATCAACACCCCCACCTGCCAGCCCCCTGCATTTGCCTACAAGATTCAAATTCTCTAACGTATCGGCACCAGAAGTACAAAACATTATAGCTTCATTGAAACCTTCTAACAGTTAGGGCGATAGTTGTCCTGCACAGATTATTAAAGACGCGGCCAGAGACCTGGCCCTATTCATTACTAAATTAATTAATGCATCTTTCTCCAGCAGCACTGTACCAAGTAACCTGAAGGAATCATGGGTACCATCTTTACTCAAAAAACAAACGCTATACCCCACAATCCCTACTAACTACAGACCTATCACCACAGTCCCCTTCCTGTTAAAAATCCTAGATAGGGTTTCATACTTACAAATCCAAGACTATCTAGAGACCAATAATCTCCTAGGAACACGACAATCCGGCTTTAGACAGAAACACGGGACAGAAACCGCCCTTGTCGACCTCAATAGCCAGATAGATGAACTAAAATATAAAGGTAACCTCGCCATCCTACTCCTTCTCGACCTCTCAGCAGCATTTGACCTTGTCGACTATAAGGTACACTGCGATCACCTCTCCCCGGCAGCCAACTTCTTGAGGTCCGCCATCACCTGGATTCAATCTTTCCTCAATAATAGGACCATGTGGGTCTTCTCGCCTTCTGCAGCTGCTGACCCCATACCTATCACTTCTGGTGTGCCTCCAGGCTCTTGTATCTCGTCCTAATTTGAATAACATCTTTACAAAGCCTCTGTTCGATAAACTCAGACCATCTGGCTGTCACCTACACAAACTACGCAGGCGGCACCAGATACCACTCCCTCTGACAGGGACTTACGACATAGATGTACGTCGTGTGAACAAAATGTACATAATCATTAGTGCATGGATGGTCATCCATGGCCTCTGACTTATTGATGACAAAACAGAACTCCTCATAGTTGGCTCACCAATTAACTTAAACAAATTTAGCTCCAACTACACCTCTTTCAATATGGATGGGAACAACATCCCTATTGGCAAAGATGTAAAATATTTAGTCTTCTATCTTGATGCTGCTTCCAATCTATCCAAATAAGGAAACATGACCGCCAGATCCACCGCCTATACAGGCAAGCTAATGAGGGCCTGCAGACTTCTGCTGTCTACCTAAAGCTGCCTGACTCTAGCTAGAGAACAATACAGTCCAAGCTGGACTATTGTAATGGCCTCTACTTAGGCACTAACAAGACTGTAATCAACAAATTCCAGACAATGTAGAACAATGCTCTCAGAGCTGGCTTAAATATACCAAAAAGATAGCACATTTCAGCCATCAGAAAACAATGCAAATGGTTATACATACAAGGAAAGATTGAACTTAAAACTCTTTGTATTACCCACAAGGCTTTCAACCATAAAGCCCCTCCGTATCTCACAGAGAAATTCACACTGAGATCATCCACACGTATTACCAGATCATCCAATACCCTTGGCCTAATGGTCCCTAGATACAACCTGAAGAGAGCTGGCAGGTCCAGTTTCCCAGTCTTGGCTGCCCAACTGTGGAACACACTCCCCTCCGACATTAAATCCATCCAAGTATTTGCCAACTTCAGGAGAAGTGTCATCACATGGCTTCTCAGCAAGAACTAATTTGATTCGTTCATCATGTTTCTTATCAACCATATGTAATTTCACCTTTATCTCCTTGCATGGATTTTATTGTCTGTATTTACTGTCTGTTCTATGCATCGTACTCTGTAACCAGATTCTTATCTCATGAGCGCCCATGTACCCCTGGGTCAGGTGCGCTATATAAGTAAAATAAACAAACAAACACACAAACAATGATCCAGTGGCCATGCAAGTGTTCACTGGCCATGTCCATGTCACACTTTCCTCACACATGGTTGAGATGCATTTGAGCGTAACATACCACGTATCTGGTCAAGGGCAATGTGACAATGGGAGCTAGGGGGGATTATGACAACACATATACATGCATGCAGGTTTGGTCAGCAAAAGTAGAGATCAGAATTCTAAATGTTGCAGGAAGACACGTTTGGATGAGAGTAGCGGCTCAGTAATGATGCCGGACCTCCATCCATCCACTGGTGGGAATTCCACTCTCATTCATGTCTGTATGTATGTACGTTCCCCTAATACTTTAAACCATGGCATGTGGCAGGGCCTAATATGCACTGACATGATTGCACAGGTCATCAAATGTCAGTCACCTGTGCCTAGCAGGTCACAGTGCTCTCAATTTCAATGTGTGATGTATGTGTAGCTGGCTGTATTGTGTCTGTATGAATTGTAATTCACAATTGCATGTTCATGCCTCTGTATATTGTATGTCTTTGAGCAGGTGATGACGCAGCAGATGAGGAGAGGTTGGAGGAGGAGTAGGATGAGGCACTACCATCCACCAGTGCATCCCAGGGTACTGTGCCCAGTGAGAATCCCTGAGTGCTGCAGAGCATCATCAGCCAGCCTGCTGACTCTTCAGATGAAGCTGCCAAATTGATGTGGAGGGCATCCTGAGGGACATGGTGGAGGGTCCACCAATGGGTAGTCCAGATGCCATGGTTCTCCATGAGTTCCTTGAGGCCATTGAATCTGAGGAGGAGAGCCAAGAGACCCTGGGTCCGGCAGGGGGAAGCCCTGGTTCAATGGTTGAATCATTGTCTGCAATTTTGCCTTTGCCCATGATGGACCCAGCAGAGGAGGCTGATGTTGAGCGGAGGATTTCAGACCTCCAGCCAATGACAGTGCACTCTCTGAGATGGGCCCTGGCTTCGGCATCCTGACTTGGTAGGCCCTGCACACGTGGTGGCCTTGTGCACGCCAGATACTTTGAGTGGAAGGAGGAGTTGTTGCGTGCAAGTGCCCAAAAGGGCAAGGTCCTGCAGGAGATGGCCAGGGACATCCATCGCCTGGCTGAACATGTCATCTCCTCAACTGTGGCATACACTACTGATCAACACATATCACGATAGGAGGGGAGAGAGGACATGCAAGTACAGTGGCAGGTAATTAGCAAGGATGTTTTTTTCACCGGAAATCCCTGCATGAAAAGTCTTTGGCCTCCAGGAACCACTAGTGGCAGGTGATGGACACCTTGAGGAAAACACTGCGTTCAGAGATGTCGGCCTCAAAGATATCCCAACATCAAGGCATGGAAGTCCATATTAAATGCCTGCAGACAGAGATGTTGTTTGTGAGGGAATCCCCACATCAAGACGTGGAACAACAGAGCAAATGTCTGCAGGCAGAGATGTTGACATTGAGGGAATCCCTACGTCAAGACGCAGAGACCCGGAAAATGTCTCTGTGTGTGCATGTCTCCTTGATCACCCATGCATGTGCTATGGGTTTCTGGTTGCATATCCACGACTTTCTGCTCGGAGAAAGTCTCCTTGGAATTTTCCTTTGCAAATGTTTCTGGTGAGGGGCCTTCAGTTTATGTGTGGAATTCCATTTGCACTCCTCTCAGGTCAGCCTTGAAAGCCGTTTCCTGCCATGTGTCATGTCCAGTAGTCACTCCATGATCAGTGGTAGACTAGCCTATTGGGTACTCTGGTCATTTCTTGGTAGGCCTCTGCATGCTGAGCCTCGTTTATGTGGTGTTTCCAAATGTTGTCATGGCAATCTGGCTGGCCTTGTAGTTGAAATGTGATATGGCGTAACTTTGGGTGTCATTTCCATGGCCTCTTTTGGTTCACAGTCCACCCATGTCCATGTCGCATGGGCATGGAAAACACCTGACTGTCTCATTTAAGATAGGTGGATGATCCAGTTGACGTGTGCATGAGGTGATGTGCCGTGGCCATGTCTAGTGCCGTGAGCCGTGTGTTGTGTGCAGTGCCATGTGCTGAGTCACTGCCTCACTGCTGTGCTGCGGGGGGCTCGGAGGCACGACTGGAGCCGGAGCACATCACAGGCACTAGTGCTCACCGCAGTTGGCTCTGCGGAAAGCGTAAAGCTGAGTGCTACGGAGAAGGAGCAGGGTCGGTGCAGAGTTGAACTGGAGGACCTGAGCGACCTGAGCGTGAGCGAGAGTGAGCAAACCCCTTTCGGGGTGCTTTGAAAATAACTTTGAAATTACACTCACGACACGACACAGAGAAATAATAAAACAGTTGTTTAACACACTAATAAGAAATGACAGGGGATGAGTAGGATTTAGAACGGGGGCTTGATGTAGGCAACAGTCTCATGAATGAGACTCTGGAAGGTGAGGTGGACAAGGGCAAAACTAGTAAAGAAGCTGTAGTCACCCCTATCAACCTCATCCAGTAGCATTTAAATGCCCTTTTACCTAAAGGATGTCCCTTGATCCCGACTGTAGAAATTGTTAATAAAACAGCCTCATATGAAAACATCCTTCAGAAAGATCTCACCTTAGTAGATCAAAACATAATAGGTGCTGCCAATCAAGCTAACAAAATAATTGACCCTGCAGCGGCTCCGAGTACAACGAACAGCAACAATTTAACAGGTAGCAGAGGAAAACTGGCCTTGGGGATCACCCCTCCCTGTAAGGCAAAGACAAAGACCTCAACCAGTAAACCATCGGCACTGTTACCTACAGGACTACTGCTCCAAAACTTACTGGGAGTTGAGACGAATCCACAAGACACTTTGGAGGATGAGCGGGGAGACAACTCGAACTGCACGTACACATTTGGACTCAATGTAAAAAAGCCTCACACATTGCTCCTGCTCTCAACACCTCATTGAGAGCTTGGAAACATAGGGCAATTACTCCTGTCTTGTTGAAAGGGAACCAAAGGTTCCATTATAACAGAGCGGACGTACCACAAGTGTGGGACTGGCAAACATCAAAGGGAGTGGCGAACATTCATACCACTCCACCAAAGCAACTAGACAGTAGTACAAACAGCAAAAAGGGAACTGGCCCTGGTTCATTGGGGGTGGTTGCCCAGTAAACTTGTGTGAGCAGGTAATGCCAGGAGTACTGCCAACAAGGGCTGCGTGCAGGGAAAACTTCCCAGTTCAATTAGCTCCACCAGTAGTTAACGTGGACTCTGAGCAGCATCGAAATTACTTGCCACAACTAAAGAGGGAGCCACACTCTATCAAGCATCCAAGGACTATCATGGAAGATGTTCCAACACATTTACTGGACGAGGATCTACAAATGGACCAAATAGCCTCACAGGTGGAACACTGCAAGGATGAATCTAACACGTCAAATACGATCAACCCCAAATTGATTTGCAGCCTTCTCTTTAAAGATGGCCCCTTTCATGAAGTTGATAGACACAAAACGAACATATTAAAGATCAAACCAGGGTAATTGCAATGTTGCATAGCAAGATCATTTACGTGGAGGTATTCATCAACACAATACAAAACACTTTGGACTAAAATAAAGAGCAGACCACCAACATCTTAAAAAGCATACTGGAACCCTTCATCCTACACAAAGAAAGAAGACGATCTGAAAGATTCTATCAAATATTAATTAAAAAATTCTGCAGTCTGGGAGAACAAAAGTAAGGACATCTCCACTCAGTTAGGGCCTTTGATGGGGGATAACTTAGGTTACGAGAAGCCACAAGAAATGCAAAACACTGTTTCAAATTGTGATAAACAGGATGACATAAAAGTGATAGACATTGATGGAATTGACAGTCAGGAGAGACGTAAATCATCCGCCAATGGGATTACGCCCAAAGAAAAACAGGAAACTGGTGGATCCACGTCTCAGACGGACAACAACCAAGACCAGTTACCGACATCCCAGTTGTCTCCTAAGATCTTTCAGATCTTTAGTAAACTGTGTGAGGAGGAAAAAGACATAGTTCAAAACTCAGACTCTCCGCAGACAAAGAGATTGGCATTTAGGAAGAAACTGGAACAAGAGAAAAAAACATGGGGGAAATGAACCACCAGCCAAGCTCCTAAGTGAAAAAAACTAAAACAAGAGCTAAAGTAGTCCCTAGTAAGAAGGGGCTAAAAATTAAACCCGGGCCCATAATCTGCAACATCATCATGCCGGATGAATTGGAGATCTTTGATAGATCCTCAAAAATGATCAAGGACAAGAAAGATGCTGAAGGGACTCAGTGTGGGGTCGACTACCATGCTACAAAACCCCAAATTGAATAGCTCAAGACAGTAACATTGACGAGACATTATTAAATCTGTCGACTTACTCTGACGATATAGAAGTGGTCAGCTCAAACACGCCTGAGACAAATCACGGACACAGAGATCCGGAAAGAACTCATCAGAGCGAAGAAACAGATGACCATTTCATTGAATCAGAAGGGGAGTTTGAGCCAGAAAACCTGCAGGACCTTGCTTCTAAAAATACAGTAATGGTAAGATTTGGGAACAACGAAAGGGTGGTGAAATAAAAGAACCCAGTAAGAGAACGAGACTTTAGCTCTTCACCTCCCACAGCACACTCTCTCATAATGGGAAAGGATAACCCAGATCTGGAGCAAATGGTAATCAAAGAATACAAAATGTGGGATTTGAAAAGAAAAGCTTCCAAGACAAAGAATGAAGTGATCCAAATACCAGGACGGAGGCAAGTAACAAAAGATAATGATAACATCAAGATCACACGCACAATTGAAAAAAGTGATAATAGACCAACCAGACGTCTTTTTCTCTTAGAGAGGTTTCTAAAAATGTATGACAGCTTAATTGTGAACAGAATCAACATTATAAGACTTATTGGTACAGTGGACGAACTCAAGAACATACAAACAAGAGATCTACAGCGGATAGAATTTCTTGAGGAAAATCATCTGGACAAAGTGATGATTCACTTGTCTCATCGTAAAACTATAGACATCTTAAAGAAGGTCACAGACATCTAACTATGGGCTTTTGGCTCAAGGAATAGGTGACTATTGAACCAACTGCCCTCAAAGTGGCTCATCACTGCTCCCTAAATCAGAGGAAACCGGACACATGGGAAAAACATCCTGACAGTGGAAATCACCATGGGAGAGAGGAATTCTTGAGGGGGATGACAAAAGGAGGGTGAAAACCCCACTGAGGGTGGTCACCCAAGACGTCCTGGAAGTAAGACACAAATTCCAGAAACAAACTGGATCAGTTCATCACGACACTCTAAAGGAAGATTGGATCTGGCTAGCTGGGACTTTAGCTTCTAAATCATAATGCTCACAGTGCACAGACATCACCCTCTTCCAAAATCTGGTCATCAGCTCCTGGAACACAAAGGGTTTTGCACAACGTTTTTGGACAAGGTGACCTAGTATTCGAGAAATACGACCTGTTGTGTCTCCAGGAGACTTGGTTGAGCGTTTAACCAACTCTGGAGGGTTATGAAGAACTAATGGATGGACTAAGTTCTTTTCACAGAAGGGCAAAGTGGGGTACTTATTTGGTTATGTGCTAGGGCCCAAAAGACGAGATTGTATCTGTATTAGATGGGGATTTTAGCAGCAGTTTATAAGGAAAAAGTGGAACCCCCTACCCACTTGCTGGAGAGTACTTGATAAAAGGATTCCCCAACCCACGCTGAAAAATCACTCACAAAAATGTGTGAACACATTTTTGGGAAACTGAAAAGATTTGGTGAAGAACAGTGTCAACATTTATTACACTGAGAGGATATTTTAAAAATATAATATGATAGTCACCATTAGGCACTTTGTTCCGCACTGAATCAAAAGTAATACTACCCGGTTCTTGTATTGGCACAATATACCAAGAACACCACAATGTTCTATACAATTGATTTTTCACATACTAGACAGTAGCTTCCTCATATTCTGATATTGATGTATAATACCAAAGTGATCCTAGAAAAGGCCCAATGTTCATACAAGTAACTTGTTGCCAAAAACAAAGATGCAAAATTATCTGATGGATTATACCAAAGCAATCATGGAAGATACCCAATTATCATATGATTGTCTCATACAAAAGACAATCATAAGCAATGCCAACACGTGTTTCGACCTGCTATCGGGTCCTCCTCAGGGCATGTACTAATTATTGATTCTCTGGGTGCTATACGTGATTCAACCCACAAACACTATTTGCATATCACACAGCTGCTTCATTAATATTACTGCATCTGAAAGCCCTTGAAATAAAGCGAATGCCAAGTATTCATACAACAGGTTCTTTCTTGAAATAAAGCAAATGCCAAGTATTCATACTGATGGGATGTCAGAGCACATGGAGAAGAAAGAGGGGAATGGAGGGCAAAAGAACAGAGACAAAATGCAAGTTAGTCTATTTGGCTGCACACAAATGTACATAAAGCAACATTTGCACTGTGAACATTCAGAGCATTGTATGCCAATGCTAACTTGACTATTTTGACATCATAGCACTGATCATCGCATGATGACTGATTCATATAGCACAAGAAGAAGTAAGCATTTTAAGCAGAAACATTATTGACAAACAAGTGATAAAAAGCAAAATTGGAGGGTGCCAGGAATAACCTACCCCAGGGAGCCATATCACATCTCACAATGTATTTATGAATTTTCAAATTTTTTGAAATGTCATTTAATGTTCTCTGAGTAAACATAACTGCTTCACAAAAAGGTCTGATACCAGTCTATGAATTAGGTGGGTGTCACTAATTCCAAGAATAAATGCTTTACATGTGGGAGAAAGGAAATAAATACCTGTTCTTACACAGTGGCGAGCTAGAGAAATATAGAGTGCGAAGACCAGATGTAACAAATGGACCGATCAAGAGACGGTATGTTACTGAATGAAGAGAGAGAAGAGAGAAATACCCAACTTTAACATAAAATACTGAGAGTTCATACTGCAAACTGTGCAGTCATATCACGGTAACACAACGTTGCTCACCAACAAAGTCTTAATATCAATCCCACGCTGAAGCGTGCTCCAAATATTACTTCCAGTGTCTGCGTGAAATACTCGCAATTCACTGCTGTTCCATTAGGCACGTGTGATAATGTAACGGGAAACCGCTGAAAATAGTCAATTTCAGCATTGATTAATGGCATTGAACAAAGGAACAGAAACGTGCTTATCGCCACAAGAAAAAAACACTCAGCATATAATGCTGTGAACTATGCCACTCACCTCCTCGAATTCCTTTTATAGTTGAAACTCAGGACAATGCTCAACGGCACACATTCCAAAAATGGAGAAAAAGACAGTGCCTGCAATTATTGAGTGACCTGACAAGTAGAAGTAAAGCAACACTCCTTAGCAACTGCCCAAATAGATTTAACCCTTTCAAAATGCTGAAGCAGCAAACCCTCACTAATAACACTCACCAGCAAAATGTTAATGACAGCTCCTGGTCAGCGCCTCGATGCACACATGTATCACTGTTCAGCCAAAAGGTTGTCAAGTAGTGGAGGCACTCAGTATATACTTGAGTATAGGTCATGTGAATGGTCACCTGTGTGATCACATGACTGTAACAATAGCCAATGGAAAGTGAGATGATGTCTCTGGTCTGTTTTCTTAAAGATATATGTGCAATATCAAAGAAAAAGGCAAAGCAGCCCAGTGTACCGTGTGTTGAAAATAAATAGTTTTATGCTATGGTCTGCTTGGCTAATGCGTGTGAACATTAAAGCCCAAATGGCTTTTTGGAATTCCCATACCAGCTAGCCAGCAAATATCGTACGAATAATAGAGATTTTTTGATGTGATATGCCACTCACGATTAGTCTTGTGGAAAAGGAAGCACCACAAACATGGTTGCAATAATAATTGTTTCTTTTCCCAAGTAATTTCTGGCATAGATGTTTGGTCCCGCGGGGAAAAGGTACACCCTGCACCCGCCAATTTAATGGACACATTGCCCATTGTGCCACCAATGGTGATACGATTGAGAGCAGATAATTGATAATATCTAAAAGTAAAATATCATCAAAGGATTTACGTTGCAAAGGTATAGCAAAAACCCGGTGTCTGAAAGATTTATACAGGTGCTATAAATTACATGGGGCGGTTATAACGATTGGACCCCCATTTCACAGAAACACATTAAGTTCATGTTCTTTGTTTAATCCAATTCAGACATCGTAATTTTCATATAATTCGTGCTTCTTGCTGGCGCAGCTGTAGTTGGCGATCTCCTCTCCTTGGATGTTGTTTCACCACTCGTAAGCCAACAAAACGAATGTCTTGGTAGTTGTCCAGCTGATGTTGTGTCTGCCAGTGAGTAGCCAGAGGGAGTTTAATGTCCTGGTTGTTAAAACTGGAAAGGTGTTCTCGGATCCTAATCTGGAGTTCCCAAAAGGTACTGCCGACATATACCTTATTGCACACACACACAATTCCATATATGACAAATTTGGTTTTGCAGTTTATCAAGTCAGTGATTTCCATTTGTAGTCCTCCATGGCATGTGAAGGTTTTTGTGGGTGATAGTGCAAATTTATAGAAATTACATGAGCCACAATGGTTGAAGCCAGAAATAGGATTACAAAGCCAATGCAAATGTTTTTTGGTATCAGGTCTGAAGAAAGGGGGACTCAATTTATTTCACAAGGTAGGTAATTTGGTATATATAATCTTGGGTCGATCTGAAATGTACTGTGTGATATCACTGTCTAATTTAAGAATGTGCCAGTGTTTATTGAGCATGCGGTAAATTTGTGCACTGTCACTAGAGTAGGTTGTTATAAACATCACCTGATCAGGAAAAGGCCTATGAGGTGCGGTCACTTTTTGCAGACTTAGCTGCCCGATCTATATCCCATGTGTTACGTTGTACCAGGCCAATTAAATGTGCTGAGTATCCTCTTCCTGAAACCTGCTGCAAATACATTCAGATTCAAATTTAAATGCCTCATCTTGACTACAATTACGTCGGACACAAAAAAATTCCCCTTTCGGAATATTAGCAATAACACTCTTTTGGTGACAACTTTTTGTGTGCAAGATGGAGTTGGCTGCTGTCTGTTTCCTGTGGGTGCTAGTCTTTAAAGTATTCTGTACAATTGTTATATCCAGGTCTAAGGAGACCATGGGCCTCATTACGAGGCTGGCGGAATGGGTTTACCGGCACCGGTAATGGTGCCGGTGCCGGTAAACTCATTCCGCCCTATTACAAGGTTCCCTCGCGGGGTCCGGAACAGACGTCTGGAAAAAACAGACATCCTTTCCGGGTCCCGTGAGGGGACCAAAGAGCTAATAACGGGCCCGTTATCAACGGGCCCGTTATTATCTACATCCCCATTCCCATTGAGCCCTATGGGGGCTCGAATGGGGATTGGTTTTGTGAATGAGGAATTACTGGGTCCTCCAAGGTTGGAATGACCCAGTAATTCCTCATTCACAGATCCCAGACCCGGACACGATTTTGGAGGCAGCCATGGCGCTAATAGCACCATGGTTACCTCCAAACTCGTAATGAGGCCCCATATGTGAGGGATGTATTTGGCCATGAATTCTATGCCAAAGCAAAGTTGTTAGAATTGAGATATTGTAAGAAAAGGTTACATTATTCTTGAGTGCCGTTCCAGCCTAAGAGAACATCATCTATATAGCGCTTCCACAGGTGAATTTCCTGGGAAAAACCATGTTCAGTGAACATATATTTATGCTCAAAATAAGCAATGAACAAGTTAGCAAGTGCAGGGGCATATTTTGCTCCCATGGCTATGCCACTGGTTTGAGAATAATATTTGCGATTGAAAATGAACTGATTGTGATTGAGAGTAAAATCTAAGAAACTTTTTATTAATTGCACATGGGTCATGTAAGAATCAGAGAAAGTTCTGAAGGTGAAATTGATAGTATCTAGAGCCAGATCATGTTGTATGGATGTGTTTAAGGATTTCACATCGAAAGTCGCTGGATAAAAGGTAGGTTGCCAGACAATTTGATGTAACAGGTTCAATGTATGGGTGGTATCTTTCAGGTACGCCGGGATTTAGGTTACCAATTCTTTGATTGAGGAATCAATATATTCGGATAGGCCCTCTGTAACCCAACACTGTCCGCTCATTATCGGCCTTACTTCTGGTAAGTGATCAAGCTGTTTGTGTACCTTCAGCAAGAATTATATTGTGGGCATAAGTGGTTTGGGTCTGATGAGGAACACTTTTTCCTGATCAGTGAGCAAACCTTACGAGTGCCAGACCTGCACTAATGTAAACAGATCCTTTACTGTGGCAATTTTTGGGTCAGGTGGTAGTTTCTTATAGTAGCCTGGAGTGGCAAGGTGCTCAAGGGCTATTGCAATGTAATCCTCAGTGTTCAACATGACAATATTCGGGTAATGACAATTGGGTATCTTCCATGATTGCTTTGGTATAATCCATCAGATCATTTTGCATCTTTTTGTTTTGGCAACAAGTTACTTGTATGAAAATTGGGCCTTTTCTAGGATCACTTTGGTATTATAAATCAATATCAGAATTTGAGGAAGCTTCTGTCTAGTATGTGAATAATCAATGGTATAGGAACATTGTGATGTTCTTGGTATATTGTGCCAATACAAGAGCGGGGTAGTACTACTTTTGAGTCAGTGTGGAACAAAGTGCCTAATGGTGACTATCACATTATATGTTTAAAATCTCCCCTCAGAATAATAAATGTTGACAATATTCTTCACCAAATCTTTTCAGTTTCCACAAAATAACTTCGCATATTTATGTGAGTGGTTTTTCAGTGCGGGTTGGGGAATCCTTTTATCAAGTGCTTTTCACAGAACCCTTCACCACTTGTACAGTTCGTGCTGCTGGAAAAAAAACTACAAATCTTTCAAGTGGTACCTTTTTAATATGCAACCCTTATTGGAACCCCACCTCTCCACTGGCAGTGAAGCTTTTAGAAACCGTTACGAACTACATAGATGATACCAGAGTTAGCTACAACAACGTAGACATATTAGTGTGTGGGCACTTAAACATAGAATGCTTTAACTCCAAGCAGAAGCTGATAGCTAACACATTGAAAAACGCTAATTCAAAGATCCTTAGTGGCCTTCGGCTAAGAGAAGCTCTAGAAAAAAGAAATTTCAACTTAGTGAACGTCAGCTTAAAGTGTGACATTACCCCAAAAACCACCTGGAAGAGAGACCTTCAGTTGAAAATCCTACGTTACGCTTTTGCTTCAGAGACAGTCTTGGGACAGCTAGGTCACTTTGAAGTTACTACCTGTGTAAATAGTGACCACAAGGTGTTGGAGATGGGGAGGCCTGAAACTAAGGGGGGAACAGGAGGAGTTCTGCAATCACACTACACTTCGAGCATTGAGGTTGCGCCTGGCCTAAATTGTCTAAGAATACCATCAGTTGCTATTAAGGGCCTGACTCGCCTCTTGGCTTCAGGCAACAGCAAAGACGAACCGGGAAAATCAATAACACTGCTTCAATACCCCTTGGCTCTTAAAGCATTTAAGACCAAAAAAGCCATAGGGCTGAAACAGGTGTTCACGAGACAACACACTTACAACCAGGGGATAGCAGACAGGAAAAAGGCCTTGAAAAGACTTTCTAGACAAAACAGAATGGGACGTTCATCGGAACTAAGAGAAGTTATAAGACGGGAAAAACAATCCTTTAAAAACTGGCTTAAAATCCACCAGTACCATCTTTATCAAATGGACGGCGAGAGAATGTTGGGCCTAATAGCTTCTAAAAACACAGTGGCGATCTGGACGTTTTTAAATACCTCTACTGCCCCTCAAGAGGCTATCCTCGAGAATTCTGTTTCATCCACGACATGGGGAAAAACATTGTGTGGGTTTGTTCTCTAGTTTGACAATTGAACGCCATGATATCTCAACACTCTCTAACTCAAACTGGTGTTTTGACTTTGATAAAGAGGAGATTCAGTCACTTACAAACAGAGCAAGTTCCTGGAGGGCGCCAGGCCCTGACGGCCTAACAAACACCATACTAAAAAGGATCCAGAGGAATGGGGAGACTTTATGGTACGACTATTTGATGAAATCAAAAAGACCAAAAGAATTACAAAATCTTGGACTAAGTCAATAGTGGTGCCGGTCTACAAAAAGGGCGATAGGTCTGACCCTATCAACTACAGACCTATCGCCCTCTTGGACGTAGTGGGCAAATTGTTCTTGGCGATCCTTTTGAAACATCTGAGTAATTGGTCACTGTCTAACAATCATCAAGACCGCTGGCAGTCAGGCTTTAAAAAGGGGATGGGAACAGCTCTGAACCTGTTCCTAATAAACTTGTTCAAATGCAGGGCAAAAGCGACCAGGCACAACAAAATCTACATCGCTTCAATAGATCTGGCCCATGCATTTGATTCGATAGACAGAAACCTCCTCTGGAAGAAGTTGACAACCTGGGGCTGCCCGACAGACCTAAGAGAGGCTCTGGAACAACTACACTCTGGTATATCGATAAGAGTAAGGCTGGACAGAACTGGAACACTGTCAAGAGGAATCAAGACCACAAAGGGGATCAAACAAGAATGCAAATTGGCACAAGCCATCTTCAACTTATACGGATCCGACATAGAGGAGGCTTTCGAGGATGTAAGATGCTTTCCTCCAAGAATCATGGGAACATCGGTGGATAGAATTCTTTACACAGACAATCTCCTGCTCCTTGATCAAACTGATATAGGGCTACAGCGAGAACTGCACGCTTTGTCCACATATGTGGACTCAAATGCGTTAACAGTAAATCCTAAGAAATCAAAAAATCTTTACGATTGGTGATACAAGGGGGCCTAGACGCTTAAAGAGAAGCTGGCACTTGCAGGGGGAGAAAATCCCAGAGGTACAGTCAATGCAGCACCTAGGATTAACCTTAAATACCAGTATGGTTGACTCACACAGAGAAGCTATTGTGAAACTAAAAGCAAAAAACTTGGCTACTCAGGCGAGAATTATTAACTGTAAACGCAGTAAATTCTCACTATTACCAGTTATCAACTTTAATAAATTAAATGTGACACCCATACAAACTTATGGCTCGGAAGCACAACTACAACTCTCAGGATCGATCTGGGCTCATGTGGAGGGATGTTTTTGGAGACAAGTTTTGAATATGCCCAACTCTCTGCCAATAGAAGTGATAAGAAGAGAGATGGGCTCAGTGTCATTTTACACCATTATGGTGTCAAAATCCTTGTCCTTTTGAGAAAGTGCTTAAACGTCCCAGGAGAAGGTGGATTTGAGGTATTGCATAAGGCCTTGATCAACAACACTGAAAATTTGCTTAAAGAATGGAGAAACATATTTGTCAAAATCCTAAAAAATTGAGCTTTAGACGAAGAGTTGCTAATTGCATATCCGGATCTGGTTAGGAAAAAACATTGGACCTAGACTGGATTTCTACAGGAGAACGGATTCAACTAATGAAAAGTGGGGGAGGGTTATTCTGAGACAGTAGGAAACGTGGAGCTCTCCCTAGATACTTGAGCAAGTTTCCTTCACCTGCTTTGAGGCAGGACTTCATGAGATTTTGCTTCAACCTTTACCCTACAAGGGAAGTTATAGAGAGACGGAAACCGGTACTGGTTCGTAACTATACTTGTCAGCTCTGTCAAGGTCCTCGGGAAACTCTTGCACACTTAACAACGGAGTGTGGATCACTTTATGACTTGAGAATGAGGTACTTGAGTCCACTCTTTTAGCATTCAATGACATTACCACCTAACAAACGTTGGGACCATTTGAGTCAAGGGAGGAGAACTACTGAAATGTTGGTGCCACTGGTGTTCGTTAAAGAAACTTTTCTGAAAATTGCTGATGAAGAAGATCCTCCTGCGTAATGGCTGGCAAAACTAGAAGCATCTATTCTTTGACTTTTAATTGGAAATTCTGGTACTGCAGTAGCTTTACACAATCTGCGGCAAAGCAGTTTTAGCAGTTTTTGTACGATTAATGTATGATTTTCTATTTCCTTTTTTTACTTTTTTTTACTTCTTTCTTTCTTTTCTTTTTTCTTTCTTTTCCTTTTTCTTCATTTCTCTATAACATGTAAAGCATAAACATTTTAAATGTAAACTAAAATAATGCTTCATGAAAATAAATAAAAAAAATAAAAACTAACATCAGTCAAGGCTGATTTTGATGTTACTTTTCAGGGGTTGTAATAAATGAACATTTTTCATACAAACTGTACCATGAGTGTATGATTTTCGCAGTTCATTGATTACTCTATTTAAATCTTTTGAAACTGACAGGAAAACCAAGGCTTACTTTAATGTAGGCTTTCAGGAGCTGTAATTTGCATGTGAAATGGAAGTTATCTATTCCTCTCATACTTATTTAAAAGGCACATCAAAGTTAAAGTTAACTTTAATGTGAATTTTCATGCGTATAGGGGCCATACAAAGCATGAGCAGAATATAACACACACCACACTTATGATACACACTCTAAAAACACACTCCTACAACAGGTGCTTGTATGACATGCGCTCCCACAACACACACTCGTATGATACATGTTCTTATGACATGCAAAGAGAACACTTAACATGTGGACATACAACAGAGGTTCCTACGACACATGCTCCAACCACACCCACTCTTAAGGCACACACTCTTATGGCACACACTCCTACAAGATGCTCTCCTACAACACACACCCCTATGACACATGCAGCTACTACATATGCTTGTGCTACGCACATAACACATGCTCCTATGACATGCACTCCTGCAACTTGCACTCCTACTACAACACATGGTTTTATGACTTATACTCTTACCACACATACTTCAACCAAATGGGTGTCTACAACATGCGCAGCAGAAACACAAATGCAGAGTGTATGAGTTTTACAATTCATATATTACAAAGTTGGAATCTCCTGAAAACTCACAAAGCCAAGCCAGGGGTAAATTTGATGTCAGTTTTAAGGAAATTGAATAAATGTACACTTTTCATATGAACTGTAGCAAGAGGCGTATGAGTTTCCCTGTTTATACATAACACAGTTTACATGTAAAAACCCACAAGTTAAAGTTGACTTTAATACGTGTAGGTGGCATACGATGCATGAGCAGAATGGAGGTACATGTTATATTAAACCCTACTTGTACATTTGTGAGATTAACATTGTGTATATGAACACTAATAACATACACTTTTACTATGCACCCTCTTACAACACGTGTTCCTACGCCATGCACTTATATAACACTCAATCCTATGGCATGTGCTCAAGACACACACTGTTATCACACATGCTCCTATAGAATGTGCACCTACCTCACGTGTACGCAATTCATGGACATATCACACCTGCACCTACAACTCATGCACTTAAAACATGTGGACATATGACATGTGGATTAAAGACACAGGGCCTCATCCTGAGTAAAATGCGGCAGCAATGCTATTACCACCCCATTCGAACGAGTTGGTCAGAAAGTGGGAGTTTCACCTCCAGATTTTTGCTGGAGGTAAAAATCTCCCCTCTCTGGCCATTTTCAGTGCTATTAGTGCAGCCTTAATTGTGCCAGCACTGGTAGTGCCAAGAAACCCCCATTGGGTCCAATGACCCCAAAGGGAAAGAGGATTTACCTTACCACTGCAACTTGGGATCTAGTGCAAATTGCACTGGACTGAATTTTGGCAACACTAATAGCGTTGGGCGGTGTCCCTGTGCTATTACCTCCAGGACACCGCCCAACACAGGATGAGGCCCACAGACTCTTACAGTACGTGTTCCCTTAACACACCATCTGACAACACACACTCTTATGACAAATACTGCTATAACACACGCTCTTACAATACACTCTCCTATGGCACACGCTCCTAAAACACATGCTTCTACATGTGGGATATATTGACCCACTAAACGGCATTGCCCACATCACTAAGCTGCATTTGCCAGAAACGAAACAAAGCGTTGCGCTGGGTACTGTGAGCGCCATTGCCTGAAAACTGCGTTGTGCAACAACAACAAAAATAGCCGAACTGTCCTGCCAAGCACACATCGGGCAGGATGGAACTAGGGGGCACATTAAAGGAGATTACCAGTGGGTTCCCACATAAACAAAAGAAAGAAAGTGGAAAAAGCAGTGTTGCTTTGCTGCAAAAGCCAAAATATCCCTTAAAAAACCTCTTTTTCACCTTTAAAAAAACATGCAGCTTTGACGCTAATTCCCTCGGTTCCTTAAAGCCACTGTGATTAATAAGCCCTACCATGCCCATGCATATCCCCACTGTGCCTCAGCAAAACCAAGCCTTATTCCAGAATGACAGGCTGTGTCAGTCAAAACCTGAAAACCAACAAAAGCTGTACTGCATCAAACACGGAAAAAAGCTCTTAACTTTGGCTAAAACGCATCAAAATCACTGTTTAATAAGGAATCAGAGCTGTATGTACACATGTCAATTTTATGGAGACCTTTGCCTTGTCCAGAATGTTGTATAAACCATATTGGAAAGACAGATGCCAAACCGAATTTGAAGGTAGACATGCTAGCAGTTTTCAATACGTCTGAAAATGGGCTTTGCTGACTGAAGAAAAAAAATTAAAAAGTAAACTGTTGAAGGAAAGCCTGCCATTACCTAGCGATGTAAAGGTGTTTGTGGCTGGTGATAATACACACATAGGCTATTTTTATTCCACATGTTTGTTTAAATTCAAGACTCAAAATAAGAAAATAAAGATTAAGACACATGGGCTGAGTTTACAAGCTCTAAAAAAAACTGTTCTTCAAGTGACAGCCTGGAGGCACACCATAAACTTCCATGACACGAAAGTGATAATTGCCAGCTTGAAACACTTTGAATGAGCCAGGACAAAGAAAGTTCACACGCTCATCAGACATTCGTCTGTGCTCCAGGCTGGGACAATAGAAGTCCTGGGACACTAACCTGTGAAGTGTGAAGGGGCAATACAAACTTCAATTAAGCTGAGAAACCCCCACCATGCTCTAAAGTAAATAACAGTTGGCAGCAGGGAAGGACAGAAATAAAATGGACCCAGGAACAAAGAGACTGCTATTTGCTTCTAAAGACTATTTCTGAAAAAAACTTTAAAGACTTTTATCTCTACATCAGGACTTTGGAAAAATATAAATATTTCACTGTTTAGAAGTAATTTTATGGCCTTTCTTTAACAGTTGGCAGCAGGGAAGGACAGAAAATGGACCCAGGAACAAAGAGACTGCCATTTGCTTCTAAAGACTATTTCTGAAAAAAACCTTAAAGACATTTATCTCTACAGCAGGACTTTGGAAAAATATAAGTATTTCACTGTTTAGAAGTCATTAAATGGCCTTTCTTTTAAAACATCATAGGTTACATAACAGAACAGAACAAAAGTAACAAAATATTGCAGATTACTAGAAAAGTGTACATGTCCCAAATGTACATTTGTATACTTACATACCTTATGATCAACCCCAAATATGTATAAAGTTATGGAATTTTAGGCCAAAGTTTTCATGCTTAAAATGATCAAAAAATAGTAACTGTCCAAAATAGTGTCTCACAGATTGCAGGATTGGACGGCTGTCCTTTACATAAAATATGTGACCTGATTAAGGAATTTATTAAGGTGCCGCCATTGTACAAAAATGTAAATACTGATATGACAGATTTTTGGCAAAAATGTCTGTGGAAAGTCTTTTTCCATCACAAAATACAACCTCATAAACTGGGTACAACCCAGGGGAGGCAACCAACCTTGATTGTCTAATCCAGTTGTTTAAAGGCGTGCTTAGCTAAGCCGGCCCAGCAATATAGTCAATGATGTCACTATGCTCTATATAAAGGGTCCCTGATAGGACTCCAGGCTCGCTTCCTGATTTCCTGTGTGGCGTCCTGTTCCTGTTTCCTTCATCTTGCACTGATCCAGATTCCAGATCCAACTACCAGGCCAAGTATTGCTGACCATTCCAGCAAGGCCTCAATTCTAAAAATCCCAATAACCAAAGGGAGAAGCAGTGGTATGTTTGTGGGAAGCCTCCTGAGACCAGCCTGGCTTGTGGCCCACCAATTGCTGCCCAATAACTGCATCCAGAGTTACCTGTGCCAGCCTATGACCAGAACTATCATTTGGTATCCAGTCCCTGCCCAGCTGATCCTGTCCCACTGATTTTGTCCGGGCTGTCCTTTGTTAGACCAGATCTGTGTGGTGACCAGAACGCTGATGGTCTAAAAATCCTAAATTAAAGTGGACTGTGTGTATCAATAGAAATCTATCAAACCCATAGCCTATCTTGTCTTTGTCCTCATCCCACTCTCTAAGTCACCCTATCCTTATCCTGATAACTTGTAAAACTATCAGAATCGTTCTTGCAATCTTGCTCTTGATTTTTAGTGCTAGCGCCATCTCTTTAGAAATTTTGCCTTGTGTAAATCCTAAGCCCTTAGTCCTATTTTGAGTGATTGGACTGGTTCCGCCAGGGTTGGGCGCTGGGGTGATAGGGTTGAACTCGCGAATCAAACCTGGAGCTTACAGTGTCCCTCTTTGGTGGCCTAGCCTGAATACTCTACTGTAGAGTAAAACTGTTCTTGTCAAAACTGATATCCTTTCCTTTTTCACCGCTCCATTTTACTCAAAGCGCACCTTTCTAGATCTTGCATAACTCATCCATTTACCATCTAGAGACTTACTTTCACTTCCATATTGTACCTATGATCTATAGCTATCGCCCAATCAAATTAGTCAGTGTAATTCACCCGCTTTTTATTAAATTCTGTTTGGGTAATTTCAGGCGGGAATTGCAAAGTTTGCAAAGTTTCCAACATGTCATTTCCTGCAACATGTTTTGAACCCTGCCACTCATTTTCGAACTGTATGCTTTTGGTAATCCATTCTTTGTGATTGTTAGTGTCTTTGCATTGTGGCTATAGTGAGAAATTTTATTTTCCCCAAGATTTTTAACACGCATTCATTATTTAATTGTCCATTCCAAGTGTCATTTTATAACATTTCCAGAGGTTTGAAATATGTTTTTCTCTCTTATTTGGGGAGGGAAGGTCGGATTCCAATTTTGTTTCCCATTTGTCATTCCCAATTACCTGCTGCTTCCGTTTATCCACTCAGAATTGATTATTTGTGGGGTGAGGGAACATTGCAGGGGGAAATTCTAACTTAAGTGCTATCTTACCCAAACCAAAAGTGCTCCTATTCTGCTGTGCTGTGTATATGCTCCCCATAAATGTAAAACCCAGGTCATTGCTCACATTCTCATTGTTATTATCACCCCACTGATGATTGCTGCCCCATATTAAAAAGTGTATGATTTCTTTTAATTTCCAAATAAATAAATAAATATTGTATTTTACCAACCAGCCTGGTTCATGGTCCATTGTGACCCAGGGTATTTGAAAAGGGGGTGTGATATGAGTGGTGTACCATCTCAATATTGAATCTAATATAAAAAAAGAATAAGCATTTCACTTGTGCGCTGCATACTAGGCCAAGACTAAGGTGTGCGTCGCCTGATTGAAATCCTTAAAATACAGCACATGCTCCTGCAGCACATGCTCTTACAACACATGACACAAAATCGTACAACTCACGCTCTCACAATACAGAAACATACAAGACATGCACTTATGACATATACACTTACTCCATGCGTCATTTTGCAACATGCTTTTATGACACACACACAGACACACTTATACAAAATGCTCTTACAACACACACTAGTATTACAACCGGCATGGAAAAATTACCACTGACTGTTCTGGTATATTGGTGGACTATTTACTTGTAAAAAGCAAACAACAGGACAAAACAATGACAGTAAGCGACTTCAGCGCAAGTAAGAACCCTCCTCCCTCCAAGAACCGTTATTCAATGCCCAAAGGAACACACACATTTCACTGGAAGGGGTGGTCCAGACAGGACAAGGAATCACACTGAAACAATGTTGCAAGCAGGGAACAATGCCCCACTATACAAGACTTTGAAACCAGCTGCATTCTTACATGTTAGACAGTGTTACCAGGGAGGTCAACATAACGTGATACATTTAGTGAAGTTGAAGATACTCCTCAAAGATTCACATATGCTCTGCGACAGGGGAGAATGAATACAGTATGATGACTTTCGTATGTTAACACTTCTTTTCCTAAGAAAGCGGCAGCCTAAAATATGCTTACGTATACCAAAAGAGAAACACATCAGAAGGGAGAGATCTGAAGGCGAGCATAGTTACACACTAGGTGAAGAGCCTTCATTGCAAAGTCATGCACAGTAAAACCTAAAGTCTCACTTCGCACAAGCAAGAAATTGTTGTTTAAATATGGCAGTCTGCAGTATCACCTCAATATTATAATGCAACGTGCAAGGAGAGTAAATAAGATTTTCAATTCCAAATCTCACCCACACAACAAATACTTAAAATCAATAATCACATAACTGTAAAACAAAAATTGAAATTATTAGAATTATTCTTTTGAAAATTACAACATATTACATTCCCTGAAAACTAACATCAAAATCAGCCCTGACTTTTCAGATGTATACTGTGTTATGTATGAACTGAAACTCATATAGCTCTTGGATTGTATGAAAAGTGTACATTTCTTCCATCTCCTTTGAACATATGTCATAGGAGCATGTGTGATTTGTCCACATGTTATTTGTAGTAAGTGCGCCTGGCATAGGAACATTCATTTTAGGAGTGTGTGCATAGGAGCATGGGTCATAGCAGCGCATGTTGTAGGAACACCTGTCATAAGAGTGTGTGTGGTGGGAACATGTGTTGTAGGAGCATATGCCCTTAGGTGGAAATGTCAAAGCTGCATGTGTCCTAGGTGCAAATGTTGTAGGTGCACATGTTGTAGGTGCATGTGCCTAGTTGCATGTGTCCTAGATGCATGTGTTGTTAGTGCACCTGTCATTGGGGAATGTGTCATAAGAGCATGTGTCAGGAGCGTGTGTCATGAAAGTTTGTGTTTTAAGAGTCTGTGTAATAGCAGTGTATGTTCTATGCACCGGTGTGGCAGGGGGATGTGTTGTGAGAGTGTATGTTGTAGAAGCGCATGTCGTAGGTGTTCATCACATAGAAGCATGTGTCGTAGGAGCGTGTGTGTTTGTAGTAGGAGCATGTGTAGTCGCTGCATGTGTCACATGAGTGCATGTTGTAGGAGTGTGTGTCCTAAGAGTATCTACATAAAAATGTGTGGTAAGTGTGCATTGTAAGAGTGTGTGTCATGTGAGCATTTAGGAGATGTTAATTGTGCAATGTACTAACTGTACAGCTCATATGCTCAGAATACAGTTTGTATGAAAGATGTGCAATGATTGTGCACATGTCATATATAGATACATTTAAATTGTTAACATCTCAAAATTGGCCAACTTGATTTTCACATTATTTTTCTCCAGTTACTGTATCAGACAATCAGAAGGCAACATTTGAGGGGCGGCTAATATCAGCAACAACTGGAGTGTTTATCCATGGCTACGGCAGCATCTATCACTGTACAGCAGCACCCTCGGCTATATATGGTACCCTAGCTTACCATGACTAAATGCAGGCAAATAGTGCATCGTGTATTTGCCGACGTGTCATAGCCACAGCTACCCAACATTTTGAGTGAAACATAGGGGAAATGGGAGAAGGGAAGTGAGGAGGATGTTAGGGTAGTGGGGGGAGCAGGTAGAGATGTTGGGGGCATTTGGCGAGGGTTTGGGAGTGCAGATAGCCGTGGGTACAAAAAAAGCAACATCGTGGGTCATTTTATTTACCCGCATGTACACGATGCAAGGGTAGGTGCGTTTACATATTTTGTTAGTTCATTGGCGGTTTTTCTACACACGGCTATAAATATAGCCATGTGTATTGAACCATACATTTTGTGTGCAATGATCATATTATTATGTGGATGTTAGAGCGCGCACTTTTACTTGTATTTGTTATTTTCAGTGCTCAGGTTTACCCTTGTCTTATAGGAACTTTTAAAGGTTGGCAATGTCTGTTTTTGAGTTAGTAAAACATGTACGTGTATCCGCAGCTACAAGGGGTTGATTATAGCTGTGTTTGAATAGCTGTGTCTATCAAAGGGGGTAGGTAAAACATTTCTGTTTCATTGTTTGTAAGTGGTTGCTGTTACTGTTGAACTTGTGTGCTTGTCTGTTATAGTTTGCAGTGAAAATCTGTCGGCTCTTTCAGTACTTTACTTATTATGCAGTACTCTTTTGTGGTATTAATTTTTATAGTATACAAGACCCCATTTTGTGCACTTTTTTCATTTTGATTGCAGAACTCACATTCTTCACATGCTGAGAGTGTGGCAGATGTGAAAGTTAGTGTCAGTAAATAGTTACATATTTATACATTTATTTGCAGTGTGGTGTGTGTCAGCTATATTACTGCTATCAGATGGCATATATTGCCACTATATTCTTGTTACTTAGACTAAGTGGCAGTTCATTTTAGATGTATTGTTTTAAATTTCAGTAACATGCAGCACAAAAAATAGATTTTTAAATCAACAGAATTTATATGCAGATATTTCCCTTTTTGTATGCAGGTTTCTGAGGGTGAAGGTGTATTTGTCCTGAACTTTCATGCTCCTCTACCGTGAAATATCTCCAGCTGTTTCCTGTTTTCTGTGAGGTGGAAAAATTGATGGTCCCCAGAGTAGTTTCTCGCAAGTCCATCCAGGTAACTTTTATTACTGTACATTCTTGTATACATTCTTGTGGTTGCTTCTCTTCAGCGTCTGTTGAAAGAAGGCAGGATTCACTGCATTTATTTTCTGATTGAGTCTTAATTGTTTCTATGGCAGGCAGCTGCCAATAGGAAGTCAAGAACCTCAGGTGCTCTTTAGCTATTGAATCTGTAAGACAATGGGCCTCATTAGAAGTTTTGCAGTAAGGCAACAACGGCACCGGTAGTGCTACCAGCGCTGTTGCTACCTCGCCGCAACATGCCGAGTATGCTCGCGGGTGCCGCTCTGGATGCCTGGTCAGACCAGGCGTGCAGAGTGGCACCCACGAACAGTACCGGATGGTAGCAATGGCCCCATTTTTAACAGGACCGTTGTTACCATCCTCCCCATTCCCATTGAGCCCTATGGGGGCTCAAATGGGAATGGGGACATACCGGGTCCGGGGCCCGCGAATGGGAATTACCGGGCCCTCCAAGGTCGGAATGGCCCGGTAAGTCCCCTTTTGCGGGATCCGGCCCCGAATTTGGGGGTAGCCATGCCCTTATTAAGGGCATGGCTACCTCCAAACTCGTAATGAGGCCCAATATCTTTTTTTGAGTGATATTTATATGTACCAATTATACTGGAGATTATAGTGCACTCAACTGCCACCATGACCCTGAGGAGCGCAAGTACAGAATCCACAAGTGACCCAACCACTGATGTCCCAGCACAACACCATGTACTGAAGTAACCTGCCAATGAATGATGGGTGCTGAACAGCGCTGTCAAACCCTAGTGGGGAGTGAGTGTGGTGGAGTAGAACCCTTTCACGTTCACTGGCACCAACATATACCCTGATTAGGACAGCCCACAGAGAACTCTTGCATGCCCGTCCTGTCCATGACAGTCCACCCTAATGAGGAACCTGTGGTAGGCGCTGAGATAGGGTATCAAGCAATTCATCTTCATGGTTTACACAGGTGCCACTAAATCATGCATCAGTGAAGGAAATGTCCCACTAGCAGGTGAAGCTCTTGACGTGCAGGGATTCTCTGAGGCTGTCCCCACGGTTCCCTACACAAAAGAAGTGGATCTCAAAGAAGGAGGAAAAGTGGTACATGCACCGCTGTTGTATTCTGAGAGAACCCCGATAAATTTTCTGGGGCAAAACCAGTTAATCAAATTGAATATGACATCTCCTTCACAGACTAAGATATAGTGTGTACCACCCTGGCATGTGTGCCATAAGAGCAATGATCATAATACATGCAAGAGGAGAGGCAGTGGTTTGCGGTATTCCTGTGGACCCAGATATGTTTGTTTATTGCATAACAGTGCTTCTAAAGGCGATGCCCCAAATTGGTGAGGACTGTTGGCGAGTCCCTTCTGACTTCATTTTCTGGCCTGTGGTAACCCCTGAATTAGTGGCAGCAACAATATTGTCCCTAGATTTACAGGGTCTGGTGGTGTCAGCTAAGAGGATTGTTGTAGTTGGGACTGACAAACAGGGGTACGAGAAGTGACCGATGCAGACTTGTTTGAGGATCGACAAGATGACAGCGAGATTGTGACCTCATGGTGCAGTATCGAAAGGTGCAATATCCTCTGATGGCTCTCATAGCCTGCCACCCGTCACCGAAGCAGACTTAGAGCAGGTCCCTTAGAGGCTCTGGACAACAAATACCCATGACGGAGGGCACTTAGAAGGAGTGACCCTGGTTTGAATAACACGCAAACTAGACACTGTATTGCCCTGTGTGAAGCAGTATCCTCTATAAAGAGAGGCAGAGGAGGGGATACGGGACACTATTGTTTCCCTACTAAATCAGGGGATAATTGCACCATCTATCATCTACCTTCCCATGCAACACGGCTATATAACCGATACAAAGAGCAAAAGGGGAAGATGGAGAATGATTCAGGATTTGCGCCCTCTTTATGACATTGTACAGGCATTGTACAGGCAGAATTTCCAGTGGTTCAGAACCCTGCGCCAATGCTTTACAACATCCCTAAAGAGGTGACCCACTTTACTGTGGTAGATTTTAAGAACACCTTCTTTTCTGTTCCCTTGCACCCCGATTCACAATACCTCACTGCGTTCAGCATGAAGGGATGCGCTTTGAACACACAAGTCTGCCTCAAGGGTACTGCGTACCCCCCAGCATTTTTAACAGAATACTGGATGCTGATTTAGGCAATATTCAGGTGCCTAGAACCATTATTCAATATGTTGATGATTTTCTGGTATGCAGTGTTAGAGAACACCAACGCAGGAATGACTCTCTAATGCTCATACTACTCTTGGCCCGCAAGGGATTCAAGGTTGATAAGACTAAATTACAGTACTGACTCCGGTAGGTACTCTATTTGGGTCAATTGAAAGGCAAAACAATAATTCCTGATTGCACTGCCTCTGTGTGCCACTCCGCAGCCCAAAACAGTGAAGGAAATGCAAATGTTCTTGGGGCTATGCAATTATTGTAGGGTATGGATACTTCACTACAGCATGCACTAGGCCTCTCTTGCAGGACCTCAAGGAAGCACAGGATGATAACAACAAAATAGTATGGACGGAGAGCATGCTCACAAATTTCAATGACTTCAAGGAGGCCATATCCACCACACCAGTGCTGGCAACCTCAGACTACACACAAGAGTTACATTTATTCTCCCAATCCAATGGGCAACTGATGACTGCAGTGCTGACACAGAAGAGCACTATGGGCCCCAAGCCATTGGCATATTACAGTGGTATGCTAGATTCAGTAATGCAGGGCCTGTGAACAAGCACTTGCTGCTGCAGCGTTTGCCATTGCCAAAAGCTCTACTATTTTTATGGGATGCTCCATAACGTATGTCGTTCATGCAGTTTTTGCCATTTTAGAGCGTTCTAAATCCACACTGATCATGCAGTGAGCATCTGCGTAGGAGGTTAATCTATCAAGCCCAAACATTCACATAGTGTGATGCAAAACCATCAACTCTGCCACCTTTTTGACAGAAATGTGCTCCAACGAAGACTTGTTCAGACATGACCCTGTGACATTTGAGGGAGAGGAAGATGATATTCCAAAGGCCTATGGCAAGCTGCTCAAGACACGGAGGTCCGCTTCATTGACGGGGCAGCTATGATTGATCAGGACACTGATGTACGGCACAATGGTGTGACAGTGGTTCGTCTGGTGGGTGCAGAGTATGAGACACTACTACAGAAGAGATTACCACTGCATTTTTCAGCTTAAGCAGCCATATTCATAGTGCTTATTGAAGCACTACAAGCATCCAGGAGTGCCACATGACCATTTATTTAGACTATGTTATTACCACAGTGTATGCCGGAATTGCAAAATGTGGAAGAGGAGAGGATTCAGGAGAGCTGATGGGTCTCCGGTTCAACATGCTGCATTATTAGACCAACTTATTTACGCACTCTCCCAACCATCTGTAGTGGCAGTTGTAAACTGCTCCGCCCATACTTACAACACAGACGAGATCTCACTTTTTTACACTGCCGCAAATGTGGCAATGAAAACCGCAGCATATCTTCCAGTGCCACAGCTCTTGGAGTATCCCGTATTGACACAAAACACTGAACAATTGCCAACACCATACAATGCATTACTAATCACAGAGCTAATTAAGTTACAGGGATGAGCACCACAAGAAAAGAAGGAGCTTTGGGTGAAAAAGAGATATTAACAGTCCCTGACCGAGTTGTTGTGGAGGCAAGAGATATCTAGGGAAGCGGTTATTCCACATGAACTACTACTGGTTGAATTCAACCAGTTATACCATCTATCACATGTTTCCAAACAACACATTGCAGCAGATATACAGGAGGACTGGTTTGTCCCCAGCCTCCAGGAAAACTTTACTGTAATGGCTGTTCATTGCACTGCCTGTCAAAGTTACAAAACAGGGCTTACTTTCAGAACTATCAGATGCACCTTGCCCCGCCCCAATGGGCTGTTCCACTAACTTCACATTGATTATGCATACATGGGTGAAAGGTGTAATAGATCTCATTTACTTCTTGTGGTAATGTGCCCCTTCTCATGATAGGTGGAGGGGATTGCTGGGCATCAAGCATTGGATGTGCACCATTTACCACCCCCATGCCAATAGATTTGTAGAACGGATGAACGGCCTATTGAAAAGCAAGCTGTCGAAGCTGTGCACTGCATTAAAGAAACATTGGGTGGACTGTTTGCGTTATTCAGTTTGTGCATGCATCCCTGCAAGGATCACCACTTATCACCCCAGGAGGTGGTAATGGGTAGACGCATGCACGCAACTCTCTCTCCTGTTAGACGAGCATCAGACACTCACAGGACTGCATCAATTTTGGGCGAGGAGTTTCACAACTTTTCTCTACCCTAACAAAGGCCATCAAATTTGTATCCCATCAGATTGCACCTCCACGGACTGAGGAAGCAACCAGTGCCGCAATGGACATGCCAGCAACATCACCTGCCAGCACTTGTTCCATCGTGATTAGATCTATGTTAAAAAATGTTGTGCTCCGGTAGAGTGAGCCCAGATATAATGGCCCTTTCCAAGTGATATACGCCACTCCCCTTGCTGTTAAGGAGCAACATTATTGGGTGCAGTTGCCTAATGTTCGCAAAGCACCCCAATGTCCAGAGCCCACACTAACATTGCAGTGTCCCACTTCCACCCTATCCTATGTCCAACCCTCAGACATATGCCCATATACTCCTTTTAAATGTCTGTGGAAATACACTCCAATATCCCCTCACGTGTGCTACTTAAAGCTGCTACTCAGTACATTTGCACAGGGAGTGTACCCTCACACTCTCTCATACTCTTTCCTATCTCTCTTTATTTCTATCTCTCTCCCTCTCTCTCTCACTTTCTATTGCTCTTTCTATATCTACATCTCTCTCTTTCTCGTTCTCTTTTGCTCTTTCTATATCTATATGTCTCTGTCTCTCTCACTCTATTTTGCTCTTTCTATACCTATCTCTGTCTCTGTCTCTCGTTCTATCTTATTTTAAACACATTTCTTTTCAGGTATTGTACCCAACCGGTTCTGATCATTCCAACTGTAATCAGAAATGTTTCATGTATGGTACCCGTCAATGTTTTCCTATTCATATGTATGTGCTATTCCTTATATTGCTGGGTTGTTTGCCATGTCTATGTGCCACGACTATCAGGTCTGGCACTTGGAAAATGATCCACACAGAAATCAGGATTGTCAATGAGACCTTCTTCCCCCTCCTCCTCCTCCTACTCCTCCTCACCTGTTACTGAACTGGAGTCTTGCAATCTCTTCCCACCTTTCTTCTTGTTCTTGTGTCTACTTTCGTAGATGAAGGGCCTCCCTCGGTTCGAAGCCACACTGCTGCCGTTCAGATGATGGCATGCACAAGGGGCCCCTTCCCGCTGGAGTCCAAACAGAGGAAAAAGCCCAAAGGTAGAAAAAACCTCTTGAGTGCTTGCCAGGGCGGTGGAAGCAGTAAGGCGGATGGTGCTAGAAGTACGATCTTCCAGCAGGCAACGGATGAAGAAGAAGTCTTCGGAGGCAGAACGAGCCTCGGGTGAGTATAGGCTTCTATTGCGATGGAGAGAGTCCAAAAATACAAAGGGCAGCACTAGAAGGGCACAGTGAGACAAGAACTGCCCCTTCCCCCTTGGAGCAGGACAAGACCAGTGACCCAGAAAGCTCTGGTAAGAGGATAGAAGGGAGAGACAGATCAGAACACAGGAAGCGCCAGAAGCGGACGGGGTAAGGTTCCTGGAGAAAGGTAAGAGAGCTTGGAGCCCAGAACGGGTAGAAAGCCGGATCAAAGAGGTCCGGTAAAGTTGGAGGGTAGCAGAGCAGAAGATACAGAGTGCAAGGCAGAGAGAACGGTAAGCGAACCACGTAGAAAGAGAGGGTGAGACGGAAGGGAAGCAAGGAAAAAAGGAAAGGTAGCGAAAAATACGCTGAAGGACAGAACTAGCGTTAACCTCACGAAAAGGGGTGAACAGTGAGTTGCAACGCAATGCTAGAGTGGAGGGGGAGGAGCTAAAAGGCAGAAGGAAGAACATAGCTTGAAAGACTTGACCTGCACACCCGGAAGAAAGGGTGAAGGAAAACCCTACCGGCGATACAATCGCCTAGCAGGCCAAATGCACCAGGAGAATCGGCGTGTGCACTATGTTTGGAATAGGTATTTATCTGGGATGCACTTTTATATGGGGAGGACATATAAAAGGGGAGGTGGTTGTAAATACAGATGCGACTATTAACAGTTCTTTTCACTATGTAAATATTGCCAAGAGTACAGACCTAAATGTATCCCCATTTTCTCTAACACACAACACTGTGGCCGCGGATCCCCATACCAATGACCAGGTCCAAAGTAATAACACTGTCAATGCTACCAAGCTTTTTTAATAATATATACAACAATGTTTTAGCATGTAAGAAGAGGCAAGTTAAAAGGCCCAAGTATGATGATTTAGATACAATAGAAGACATGCACCATCCAGAACACTCAAATAGTTGGTATGCAGACATGAGCTTGGCGGGAAGGAGGAGGTTACCTGGTAGTTGTTGGGTGCCTCATACATACCACTTTAATTATTATATCTTAATCAACTAATGACAGGAGACAACCTGCCTTTTCTGAACTCCCTTATTCCCAAATCATAACTGACTCCTCTCCATTCCATTCCTTCCCAAGTTCTATCCACCAAACATTCCACATTCACCCCCCCCCCAAGCTTATGATAGAAGATTCAGCCATCCAAGATTCAGCTACAACAGTTTTTATGTGTGTTAATTCAAAACACACACGTCGGGAGCCCCAAATGTCTTAAAACCACAAGAATTACCCATTTTAGAGGCTCAATGCCTAGTTCATCTCCCACTGTGCAGGATGCGAGTCACCTTCCAGGGGCGGAGTGTACGGCTAGGAGTTATGGACTCTGATCAGCTACAATGCACCCATAACCCTAAAAGCATCCAGTTTTTGCAGTATCCATACCAGTATCCATACCTGAAATTACAATGAGTAAAGTACGTGGCAAGTAAGTGGCAAGAAATATCAATGAGCTGAATGGCAGGAGGACTAGTGGGGTTCGGAGATGAAGTGTTGGTTCAAGTGAATAGAGCATGTGTGCCATGCTAGAACAAACATATCACAAAACTGTTATGGATTGAAGCAATGGAAAAGTCAGAGAAAGTGCAAAAGCAAGAGATTTACGAACTATGTTTTGAAAGGGAAGGAACTGTTTTCGTAGGGGCCAACCAATGATGCAGCAAAGTCTTGCTCATTCCAGACCTCAAAAAAGGCACCCCTGCAGTAATGGACTACTTCTACGTGTGTGTACATCAGGTATCCTTGCACCTCCCGCCATCATTGAGGTGCTACTGCTCACTGGCCATGTTGCATTTCGTACATCTCTTCATCCCTGAAGACCACCTGGCAGTGGCATTGCAGAACTTGCTCGCCCTGAGCCCAGGACCAACAATATGGGGGCATATCAGAAGCCTGTTGCAGCCCTTGATTTTCTGCTTCTTACCTGGAAAAGAGAAGAGTGAGAAGTTGCGCAGAAAAAGATAAAATTACCTGTCTCAAGACTCCTCTAAACTGCTCAAGAAAATATTCAATGAATGTAGGCTGTTTAGCAAAGAAGAGACCTTTTTTGATTCACTATTACTTCCTGGAGTTCAGACGGCTGCAAATGCCAAGTGGCTGCAAATTGTGCATTGGGAGATCATATGTTGGCCAATGACACAGAACAAAGTCTCAATGCAATCAAGGTCGAGATGCGTGCAACAAGACTAATCACCCTCCAAAACTGATATGTTCCCGACCTGCTCACGGTGATGTAAGGAGGGGTTTGGTGATTCTTGCTGCACATTTGTGCCCCCAAATGACACAAAGAATGGCTCCCTGACACAAATAATAGGAGCACTGCACACCCTCAGATTGCACATTCAAACTGAAGCTGGCATACAAAAGGATGACTGCTTCGATTACCTTTTCTCCTGGGCACCCTCATGGATGAAGGTGATTGTGAAACTACTGGTAACAGTGATAGTGTTTGTGTTGGTGCTTTTCTGCACTTGCCAGTGGGATTCCGATGATGTGCCAAAGCAGTACGTAACAGTGCAATGATGATGGTTTCAATTGGGGTATTGACTACAACCCCACCTGACCCTGAGCATTATACAGAGTCCTGGGTTGATTTAGCAGGAGATGGGGGATGCATATATATGGTTTTCTCTCCTGAGGAGTATGCCCAATCTGGCAGGAGCTTGTGTCACATTTGTAGAGCATGGGTTCCGAAAGGAGGGATCACCACCTTACTTAGAAGCTGATAGGTTGGAGGTGGACCATTGGTGGGGGACAAATAATGATGGGCGTAGTGGCGAATTCATTAATGTAGAATAAATGAAAGGGGGGAATGTTAGGAAGAGGAGATGACCCCCCCCCACACCCCAAAGCAGTTTAGGATATGTCAAAGACTGTGATATGTAATGTAAGAGACCAGGAGAGATGGGCTGCTCCTAAAGTCCTTTACACAATTACATTATTGCATGCTTTGTAGATGTAGTGCACATGCAGGGACAAATGCCATCTTAAATATTAGCAGCCATATTGAGACATAAGGCCTAAACACAGAGCAGCAGCAAGCATCACAGGCTGTAAACATGAGGAAAGGAATAGGTTGTATCCCGGGCATTGATGAGAAAGGCCAGAGCTGTGGAGATCCACAAACCCTTCATTGTTTTAAAAATGGCTAGTCTTCATGCTCTTGGAAGAGTGTTGCCTGCAAGGCCACTGGAGAAGGGTTGAGCATCTCTGCATGATACAATACCACAAGAAGGAGGGCACAGGCATCCAATCTCCAATAGTCCCAGCTCTAAATTATAGCACTCAAAGGCCCTAGCCTTAAGACCCCAGAATTCCAAGGTACCAGCCAGCACCAGACCACTGATCATTAAGCTGTTAGACCCCCAACCGATCAAGAAAGATCAGAAAGCAGGGCTTTCTTGCCCTCACTTCTGGGTCACGTGATTTGTGAAGTGAGGTGCAGGGAGGAATATAATTATAGCCCAAAACGAGGGTGGAAAACCTTTGAGAGATGTTGGCCTGTCTTGGATTGAGCAAATTCTAGAAGTTAGTCTGCTTTTCCCTCTGGCCCCTGTCTGCTCATACCAGGTGCACTGCTACATAGATAGAGATTCATTGTTTACTTGGTACATAATTGCCAATTAGTCACCACCTCATCAGCGAAGTCTAAATAAAAATATAACTGTATCCACTGTGGCAATCTTCATTTAAGAAATAGGAGTGAGTAAAATATTTGTCTTTGCATTATTGGTGTAAATCAGGAGACATTATGTTGTAGTTTGGCTTGTACTGCGATACTTGTTACTCTCCGGGTCCTCTAATACATTGAAGAGGGCATGGATATGTTTTACATTATCAGCAGGCTTGCTTGCAAGTCTGATTAGGATCTTGATGTTCCATCCCTGCTCATAGAGGGGCTTAGCGTATACCTTGAATAAGGTGGGTATGAGTCAAGATCCTTGTGGCAGACCACAGTTCGAGGTCACTAAGTATGGTCCATGGTTCTCAAGCTTTGCACATGACGCCCTATTTTTAAGAAAAAAAGGAACCATATATTTAACCTGCAATCAAGATTTAGTTGAGAGGTGAGCCTATCCATCAGAGTCTTTTGATCAATCATATCAATTGCAACAATTGATCAAGTGAAATCGATATACACCTGCAACAGATTTTGCCTTACATCCAGAAAAGCAGAGTGATTGGCCCCACTGGGTCTGAAATCTGATTGACTGTCTCCCGGGCTCTGGATTTCTGTCTATGGAGCCCTATAACTGGAAAGATACTACTCTCTCTCATTTAACAGGAAGAGGCAGTTTGAATTAGGCTTATAGCTAGGACAAACAGAATGGTCCAGAGAGGGATTTTTAGAAAATGGTGTACTCCAGTCTATTTCTAGTTTGCATCCCTCCTCAAATGGCATGTTGACAATTTGTGTGACAAGTGTAGCGAAGAACTCCAGGTGTGTCTTGATCTCTTGATCACCACTGAGGGGCGTAGGTCCACCAGTGTGTGAGTTTAATGTAACCACTTGCCCAAATGGATCCTGGCTACGTATGGGTTACATTTAGACACAGATGTAACTGTAGTTAAATTATCAGGGAAGAAAGGCGGTTATGTCATAGAAATAAACACACAAACATAGTGGAGGGTTTAGTAAAACAAAAGGTATATATATATGGCAAAAACGACGAAAGGGGCGCACTCCAGTTCCCTACACAACCTTCCAAGCCACTGGTGTTCTCCTCCGACCGGTTTCTGTGCCAATACACGTCATCAGGGAGGCTGTCTTAACTTGCAGCTCACAGCAAGTGCAGGTGATGATAATCTGCTGAAAGGGCTTCTGGTAGATGTAGTCATCAGTTTAGCAAGGAAAAAGCTCACGCCCAATCCCACAATGGAGAAAGGGGGGGAGTAGCCTACAGTGAGGCACTCCAAAGCCGGGCATGTATCACCCTGGTGCAGCACCCTGTCAGGTCTTGAAGATTCCACCCTTCAAAATCCTGGAAAAATGGCAAAAACGAGGAAAGGGGCGCACTCCAGTTCCCTGCACAACCTTCCAAGCCATTGGTGTTCTCCTCCGACCGGTTTCTGTGCCAATACACGTCATCAGGGAGGCTGTCTTAACTTGCAGCTCACAGCAAGTGCAGGTGATGATAATCTGCTGCAAGGGCTGCTGGTAGATGTAGTCATCAGGTTAGCAAGGAAAAAGCTCACGCCCAATCCCACAATGGAGAAAGGGGGGGGGAGTAGCCTACAGTGAGGCACTCCAAAGCCGGGCATGTATCACCCTGGTGCAGCACCCTGTCAGGTCTTGAAGATTCCACCATTCAAAATCCTGGATAAATGGCAAAAACGCGGAAAGGGGTGCACGCCTGTTCCCTGCACAACCTTCCAAGCCACTGGTGTTCTCCTCCGACCGGTTTCTGTGCCGAAACACGTCATCAGGGAGGCTTTCTTAACTTGCAGCTCACAGCAAGTGCAGGTGATGATAATCTGCTGCAAGGGCTTCTGGTAGATGTAGTCATCAGGTTAGCAAGGAAAAAGCTCACGCCCAATCCCACAATGGAGAAAGGGGGGGGGAGTAGCGTACAGTGAGGCACTCCAAAGCCGGGCATGTATCACCCTGGTGCAGCACCCTGTCAGGTCTTGAAGATTCCACCCTTGAAAATCCTGGAAAAATGGCAAAAACAAGGAAAGGGGCGCACTCCAGTTCCCTGCACAACCTTCCAAGCCACTGGTGTTCTCCTCCGACCAGTTTCTGTGCCAATACACGTCATCAGGGAGGCTGTCTTAACTTGCAGGTCACAGCAAGTGCAGGTGATGATAATCTGCTGCAAGGGCTGCTGGTAGATGTAGTGATGAGGTTAGCAAGGAAAAAGCTCACACCCAATCCCACAATGGAGAAAGGGGGAGAGTAGCCTATACTGAGTCACTCCAAAGCCGGGCATGTATCACCCTGGTGCAACACCCTGTCAGGTCTTGAAGATTCCACCCTTCAAAATCCTGGAAAAATGGCAAAAACGAGGAAAGGGGCGAACTCCAGTTCCCTGCACAACCTTCCAAGCCACTCGTGTTCTCCTCCGACCGGTTTCTGTGCCAATACACGTCACCAGGGAGGCTGTCTTAACTTGCAGCTCACAGCAAGTGCAGGTGATGATAATCTGCTGCAAGGGCTTCTGGTAGATGTAGTCATCAGGTTAGCAAGGAAAAAGCTCACGCCCAATCCCACAATGGAGAAAGGGGGGGGGGAGTAGCCTACAGTGAGGCACTCCAAAGCCGGGCATGTATCACCCTGGTGCAGCACCCTGTCAGGTCTTGAAGATTCCAACCTTCAAAATCCTGGAAAAATGGCAAAAACGAGGAAAGGGGCGCACTCCAGTTCCCTGCACAACCTTCCAATCAAATGGTGTTCTCCTCCGACCGGTTTCTGTGCCAATACACGTCATCAGGGAGGCTGTCTTAACTTGCAGGTCACAGCAAGTGCAGGTGATGATAATCTGCTGCAAGGGCTGCTGGTAGATGTAGTCATCAGGTTAGCAAGGAAAAAGCTCATGCCCAATCCCACAATGGAGAAAGGGGGGGAGTAGCCTACAGTGAGGCACTCCAAAGCCGGGCATGTATCACCCTGGTGCAGCACCCTGTCAGGTCTTGAAGATTCCAACCTTCAAAATCCTGGAAAAATGGCAAAAACGAGAAAAGGGGTGCACTCCAGTTTCCTGCACAACCTTCCAAGCCACTGGTGTTCTCCTCCGACCGGTTTCTGTGCCAAAAAATGTCATCAGGGAGGCTTTCTTAACTTGCAGCTCACAGCAAGTGCAGGTGATGATAATCTGCTGCAAGGGCTTCTGGTAGATGTAGTCATCAGGTTAGCAAGGAAAAAGCTCACGCCCAATCCCACAATGGAGAAAGGGGGGGAGTAGCCTACAGTGAGGCACTCCAAAGCCGGGCATATATCACCCTGGTGCAGCACCCTGTCAGGTCTTGAAGAATCCACCCTTCAAAATCCTGGAAAAAGGGCAAAAACGAGGAAAGGGGCGCACTCCAGTTCCCTGCACAACCTTCCAAGCCACTGGTGTTCGCCTCTGACCGGTTTCTGTGCCAATACACGTCATCAGGGAAGCTGTCTTAACTTGCAGCTCACAGCAAGTGCAGGTGATGATAATCTGCTGCAAGGGCTTCTGGTAGATGTATTCATCAGGTTAGCAAGGAAAAGTCTCACGCCCAATCCCACAATGGAGAAAGGGGGGGAGTAGCCTACAGTGAGGCACTCCAAAGCCGGGCATGTATCACCCTGGTGCAACACCCTGTCAGGTCTTGAAGATTCCACCCTTCAAAATCCTGGAAAAATGGCAAAAACGAGGAAAGGGGCGAACTCCAGTTCCCTGCACAACCTTCCAAGCCACTGGTGTTCTCCTCCGACCGGTTTCTGTGCCAATACACGTCATCCGGGAGGCTGTCTTAACTTGCAGCTCACAGCAAGTGCAGGTGATGATAATCTGCTGCAAGGGCTTCTGGTAGATGTAGTCATCAGGTTAGCAAGGAAAAAGCTCACGCCCAATCCCACAATGGAGAAAGGGGGGGGGAGTAGCCTACAGTGAGGCACTCCAAAGCCGGGCATGTATCACCCTGGTGCAGCACCCTGTCAGGTTTTGAAGATTCCACCCTTCAAAATCCTGGAAAAATGGCAAAAACGAGGAAAGGGGCGAACTCCAGTTCCCTGCACAACCTTCCAAGCCACTGGTGTTCTCCTCCGACCGGTTTCTGTGCCAATACACGTCATCAGGGAGGCTGTCTTAACTTGCAGCTCACAGCAAGTGCAGGTGATGATAATCTGCTGCAAGGGCTTCTGGTAGATGTAGTCATCAGGTTAGCAAGGAAAAAGCTCACGCCCAATCCCACAATGGAGAAAGGGGGGGGGGGTAGCCTACAGTGAGGCACTCCAAAGCCGGGCATGTATCACCCTGGTGCAGCACCCTGTCAGGTCTTGAAGATTCCAACCTTCAAAATCCTGGAAAAATGGCAAAAACGAGGAAAGGGGCGCACTCCAGTTCCCTGCACAACCTTCCAAGCAAATGGTGTTCTCCTCCGACCGGTTTCTGTGCCAATACACGTCATCAGGGAGGCTGTCTTAACTTGCAGGTCACAGCAAGTGCAGGTGATGATAATCTGCTGCAAGGGCTGCTGGTAGATGTAGTCATCAGGTTAGCAAGGAAAAAGCTCATGCCCAATCCCACAATGGAGAAAGGGGGGGAGTAGCCTACAGTGAGGCACTCCAAAGCCGGGCATGTATCACCCTGGTGCAGCACCCTGTCAGGTCTTGAAGATTCCACCCTTCAAAATCCTGGAAAAATGGCAAAAACGAGAAAAGGGGTGCACACCAGTTTCCTGCACAACCTTCCAAGCCACTGGTGTTCTCCTCCGACAGGTTTCTGTGCCAAAAAATGTCATCAGGGAGGCTTTCTTAACTTGCAGCTCACAGCAAGTGCAGGTGATGATAATCTGCTGCAAGGGCTTCTGGTAGATGTAGTCATCAGGTTAGCAAGGAAAAAGCTCACGCCCAATCCCACAATCGAGAAAGGGGGGGAGTAGCCTACAGTGAGGCACTCCAAAGCCGGGCATATATCACCCTGGTGCAGCACCCTGTCAGGTCTTGAAGAATCCACCCTTCAAAATCCTGGAAAAAGGGCAAAAACGAGGAAAGGGGCGCACTCCAGTTTCCTGCACAACCTTCCAAGCCACTGGTGTTCGCCTCTGACCGGTTACTGTGCCAATACACGTCATCTGGGAAGCTGTCTTAACTTGCAGCTCACAGTAAGTGCAGGTGATGATAATCTGCTGCAAGGGCTTCTGGTAGATGTATTCATCAGGTTAGCAAGGAAAAATCTCACGCCCAATCCCACAATGGAGAAAGCGGGGGAGTAGCCTACAGTGAGGCACTCCAAAGCCGGGCATGTATCACCCTGGTGCAACACCCTGTCAGGTCTTGAAGATTCCACCCTTCAAAATCCTGGAAAAATGGCAAAAACGAGGAAAGGGGCGAACTCCAGTTCCCTGCACAACCTTCCAAGCCACTGGTGTTCTCCTCCGACCGGTTTCTGTGCCAATACACGTCATCAGGGAGGCTGTCTTAACTTGCAGCTCACAGCAAGTGCAGGTGATGATAATCTGCTGCAAGGGCGTCTGGTAGATGTAGTCATCCGGTTAGCAAGGAAAAAGCTCACGCCCAATCCCACAATGGAGAAAGGGGGGGGAGTAGCCTACAGGGAGGCACTCCAAAGCCGGGCATGTATCACCCTGGTGCAGCACCCTGTCAGGTCTTGAAGATTCCAACCTTCAAAATCCTGGAAAAATGGCAAAAACGAGGAAAGGGGCGCACTCCAGTTCCCTGCACAACCTTCCAAGCAAATGGTGTTCTCCTCCGACCGGTTTCTGTGCCAATACACGTCATCAGGTAGGCTGTCTTAACTTGCAGGTCAGAGCAAGTGCAGGTGATGATAATCTGCTGCAAGGGCTGCTGGTAGATGTAGTCATCAGGTTAGCAAGGAAAAAGCTCATGCCCAGTCCCACAATGGAGAAAGGGGGGGAGTAGCCTACAGTGAGGCACTCCAAAGCCGGGCATGTATCACCCTTGTGCAGCACCCTGTCAGGTCTTGAAGATTCCACCCTTCAAAATCCTGGAAAAATGGCAAAAACGAGAAAAGGGGTGCACTCCAGTTTCCTGCACAACCTTCCAAGCCACTGGTGTTCTCCTCCGACCGGTTTCTGTGCCAAAAAATGTCATCAGGGAGGCTTTCTTAACTTGCAGCTCACAGCAAGTGCAGGTGATGATAATCTGCTGCAAGGGCTTCTGGTAGATGTAGTCATCAGGTTAGCAAGGAAAAAGCTCATGCCCAATCCAACAATGGAGAAAGGGGGGGAGTAGCCTACAGTGAGGCACTCCAAAGCCGGGCATGTATCACCCTGGTGCAGCACCCTGTCAGGTCTTGAAGATTCCACCCTTCAAAATCCTGGAAAAATGGCAAAAACGAGAAAAGGGGTGCACTCCAGTTTCCTGCACAACCTTCCAAGCCACTGGTGTTCTCCTCCGACCGGTTTCTGTGCCAAAAAATGTCATCAGGGAGGCTTTCTTAACTTGCAGCTCACAGCAAGTGCAGGTGATGATAATCTGCTGCAAGGGCTTCTGGTAGATGTATTCATCAGGTTAGCAAGGAAAAATCTCACGCCCAATCCCACAATGGAGAAAGGGGGGGAGTAGCCTACAGTGAGGCACTCCAAGGCCGGGCATGTATCACCCTGGTGCAACACCCTGTCAGGTCTTGAAGATTCCACCCTTCAAAATCCTGGAAAAATGGCAAAAACGAGGAAAGGGGCGAACTCCAGTTCCCTGCACAACCTTCCAAGCCACTGGTGTTCTCCTCCGACCGGTTTCTGTGCCAATACACGTCATCAGGGAGGCTGTCTTAACTTGCAGCTCACAGCAAGTGCAGGTGATGATAATCTGCTACAAGGGCTTCTGGTAGATGTAGTCATCCGGTTAGCAAGGAAAAAGCTCACGCCCAATCCCACAATGGAGAAAGGGGGGGGAGTAGCCTACAGTGAGGCACTCCAAAGCCGGGCATGTATCACCCTGGTGCAGCACCCTGTCAGGTCTTGAAGATTCCAACCTTCAAAATCCTGGAAAAATGGCAGAAACGAGGAAAGGGGCGCACTCCAGTTCCCTGCACAACCTTCCAAGCCATTGGTGTTCTCCTCCGACCGGTTTCTGTGCCAATACACGTCATCAGGGAGGCTGTCTTAACTTGCAGCTCACAGCAAGTGCAGGTGATGATAATGTGCTGCAAGGGCTTCTGGTAGATGTAGTCATCAGGTTAGCAAGGAAAAAGCTCACGCCCAATCCCACAATGGAGAAAGGGGGGGAGTAGCCTACAGTGAGGCACTCCAAAGCCCGGCATGTATCACCCTGGTGCAGCACCCTGTCAGGTCTTGAAGATTCCACCCTTCAGAATCCGGGAAAAATGGCAAAAACGAGGAAAGGGGCGCACGCCTGTTCCCTGCACAACCTTCCAAGCCACTGGTGTTCTCCTCCGACCGGTTTCTGTGCCGAAACACGTCATCAGGGAGGCTTTCTTAACTTGCAGCTCACAGCAAGTGCAGGTGATGATAATCTGCTGCAAGGGCTTCTGGTAGATGTAGTCATCCGGTTAGCAAGGAAAAAGCTCACGCCCAATCCCACAATGGAGAAAGGGGGGGGGGGAGTAGCGTACAGTGAGGCACTCCAAAGCCGGGCATGTATCACCCTGGTGCAGCACCCTGTCAGGTCTTGAAGATTCCACCCTTGAAAATCCTGGAAAAATGGCAAAAACGAGGAAAGGGGCGCACTCCAGTTCCCTGCACAACCTTCCAAGCCATTGGTGTTCTCCTCCGACCGGTTTCTGTGCCAATACACGTCATCAGGGAGGCTGTCTTAACTTGTAGCTCACAGCAAGTGCAGGTGATGATAATGTGCTGCAAGGGCTTCTGGTAGATGTAGTCATCAGGTTAGCAAGGAAAAAGCTCACGCCCAATCCCACAATGGAGAAAGGGGGGGAGTAGCCTACAGTGAGGCACTCCAAAGCCGGGCATGTATCACCCTGGTGCAGCACCCTGTCAGGTCTTGAAGATTCCACCCTTGAAAATTCTGGAAACATGGCAAAAACGAGGAAAGGGGCGCACTCCAGTTCCCTGCACAACCTTCCAAGCCACTGGTGTTCTCCTCCGACCGGTTTCTGTGCCGAAACACGTCATCAGGGAGGCTTTCTTAACTTGCAGCTCACAGCAAGTGCAGGTGATGATAATCTGCTGCAAGGGATTCTGGTAGATGTAGTCATCAGGTTAGCAAGGAAAAAGCTCACGCCCAATCCCACAATGGAGAAAGGGGCAGAGTAGCCTACAGTGAGGCACTCCAAAGCTGGGCATGTATCACCCTGGTGCAGCACCCTGTCAGGTCTTGAAGATTCCACCCTTCAAAATCCGGGAAAAATGGCAAAAACGAGGAAAGGGGCGCACGCCTGTTCCCTGCACAACCTTCCAAGCCACTGGTGTTCTCATCCGACCGGTTTCTGTGCCGAAACACGTCATCAGGGAGGCTTTCTTAACTTGCAGCTCACAGCAAATGCAGGTGATGATAATCTGCTGCAAGGGCTTCTGGTAGATGTAGTCATCAGGATAGCAAGGAAAAAGCTCACGCCCAATCCCACAATGGAGAAAGGGGGGGGAGTAGCCTACAGTGAGGCACTCCAAAGCCAGGCATGTATCACCGTGGTGCAGCAGCCTGTCAGGTCTTGAAGATTCCACCCTTCAAAATCCTGGAAAAATGGCAAAAACGAGGAAAGGGGAGCACTCCAGTTCCCTGCACAACCTTCCAAGCCACTGGTGTTCTCCTCTGACCGGTTTCTGTGCCAATACACGTCATCAGGGAAGCTGTCTTAACTTGCAGCTCACAGCAAGTGCAGGTGATGATAATCTGCTGCAAGGGCTTCTGGTAGATGTAATCATTAGGTTAGCAAGGAAAAATCTCACGCCCAATCCCACAATGGAGAAAGGGGGAGAGTAGCCTATACTGAGTCACTCCAAAGCCGGGCATGTATCACCCTGGTGCAACACCCTGTCAGGTCTTGAAGATTCCACCCTTCAAAATCCTGGAAAAATGGCAAAAACGAGGAAAGGGGCGAACTCCAGTTCCCTGCACAACCTTCCAAGCCACTCGTGTTCTCCTCCGACCGGTTTCTGTGCCAATACACGTCATCAGGGAGGCTGTCTTAACTTGCAGCTCACAGCAAGTGCAGGTGATGATAATCTGCTGCAAGGGCTTCTGGTAGATGTAATCATTAGGTTAGCAAGGAAAAAGCTCACACCCAATCCCACAATGGAGAAAGGGGGAGAGTAGCCTATACTGAGTCACTCCAAAGCCGGGCATGTATCACCCTGGTGCAACACCCTGTCAGGTCTTGAAGATTCCACCCTTCAAAATCCTGGAAAAATGGCAAAAACGAGGAAAGGGGCGAACTCCAGTTCCCTGCACAACCTTCCAAGCCACTCGTGTTCTCCTCCGACCGGTTTCTGTGCCAATACACGTCATCAGGGAGGCTGTCTTAACTTGCAGCTCACAGCAAGTGCAGGTGATGATAATCTGCTGCAAGGGCTTCTGGTAGATGTAGTCATCAGGTTAGCAAGGAAAAAGCTTACGCCCAATCCCACAATGGAGAAAGGGGGGGGGAGTAGCCTACAGTGAGGCACTCCAAAGCCGGGCATGTATCACCCTGGTGCAGCACCCTGTCAGGTCTTGAAGATTCCAACCTTCAAAATCCTGGAAAAATGGCAAAAACGAGGAAAGGGGCGCACTCCAGTTCCCTGCACAACCTTCCAATCAAATGGTGTTCTCCTCCGACCGGTTTCTGTGCCAATACACGTCATCAGGGAGGCTGTCTTAACTTGCAGGTCACAGCAAGTGCAGGTGATGATAATCTGCTGCAAGGGCTGCTGGTAGATGTAGTCATCAGGTTAGCAAGGAAAAAGCTCATGCCCAATCCCACAATGGAGAAAGGGGGGGAGTAGCCTACAGTGAGGCACTCCAAAGCCGGGCATGTATCACCCTGGTGCAGCACCCTGTCAGGTCTTGAAGATTCCAACCTTCAAAATCCTGGAAAAATGGCAAAAACGAGAAAAGGGGTGCACTCCAGTTTCCTGCACAACCTTCCAAGCCACTGGTGTTCTCCTCCGACCGGTTTCTGTGCCAAAAAATGTCATCAGGGAGGCTTTCTTAACTTGCAGCTCACAGCAAGTGCAGGTGATGATAATCTGCTGCAAGGGCTTCTGGTAGATGTAGTCATCAGGTTAGCAAGGAAAAAGCTCACGCCCAATCCCACAATGGAGAAAGGGGGGGAGTAGCCTACAGTGAGGCACTCCAAAGCCGGGCATATATCACCCTGGTGCAGCACCCTGTCAGGTCTTGAAGAATCCACCCTTCAAAATCCTGGAAAAAGGGCAAAAACGAGGAAAGGGGCGCACTCCAGTTCCCTGCACAACCTTCCAAGCCACTGGTGTTCGCCTCTGACCGGTTTCTGTGCCAATACACGTCATCAGGGAAGCTGTCTTAACTTGCAGCTCACAGCAAGTGCAGGTGATGATAATCTGCTGCAAGGGCTTCTGGTAGATGTAGTCATCCGGTTAGCAAGGAAAAAGCTCACGCCCAATCCCACAATGGAGAAAGGGGGGGGAGTAGCCTACAGTGAGGCACTCCAAAGCCGGGCATGTATCACCCTGGTGCAGCACCCTGTCAGGTCTTGAAGATTCCAACCTTCAAAATCCTGGAAAAATGGCAGAAACGAGGAAAGGGGCGCACTCCAGTTCCCTGCACAACCTTCCAAGCCATTGGTGTTCTCCTCCGACCGGTTTCTGTGCCAATACACGTCATCAGGGAGGCTGTCTTAACTTGCAGCTCACAGCAAGTGCAGGTGATGATAATGTGCTGCAAGGGCTTCTGGTAGATGTAGTCATCAGGTTAGCAAGGAAAAAGCTCACGCCCAATCCCACAATGGAGAAAGGGGGGGAGTAGCCTACAGTGAGGCACTCCAAAGCCCGGCATGTATCACCCTGGTGCAGCACCCTGTCAGGTCTTGAAGATTCCACCCTTCAGAATCCGGGAAAAATGGCAAAAACGAGGAAACGGGCGCACGCCTGTTCCCTGCACAACCTTCCAAGCCACTGGTGTTCTCCTCCGACCGGTTTCTGTGCCGAAACACGTCATCAGGGAGGCTTTCTTAACTTGCAGCTCACAGCAAGTGCAGGTGATGATAATCTGCTGCAAGGGCTTCTGGTAGATGTAGTCATCCGGTTAGCAAGGAAAAAGCTCACGCCCAATCCCACAATGGAGAAAGGGGGGGGGGGAGTAGCGTACAGTGAGGCACTCCAAAGCCGGGCATGTATCACCCTGGTGCAGCACCCTGTCAGGTCTTGAAGATTCCACCCTTGAAAATCCTGGAAAAATGGCAAAAACGAGGAAAGGGGCGCACTCCAGTTCCCTGCACAACCTTCCAAGCCATTGGTGTTCTCCTCCGACCGGTTTCTGTGCCAATACACGTCATCAGGGAGGCTGTCTTAACTTGCAGCTCACAGCAAGTGCAGGTGATGATAATGTGCTGCAAGGGCTTCTGGTAGATGTAGTCATCAGGTTAGCAAGGAAAAAGCTCACGCCCAATCCCACAATGGAGAAAGGGGGGGAGTAGCCTACAGTGAGGCACTCCAAAGCCGGGCATGTATCACCCTGGTGCAGCACCCTGTCAGGTCTTGAAGATTCCACCCTTGAAAATCCTGGAAACATGGCAAAAACGAGGAAAGGGGCGCACTCCAGTTCCCTGCACAACCTTCCAAGCCACTGGTGTTCTCCTCCGACCAGTTTCTGTGCCAATACACGTCATCAGGGAGGCTGTCTTAACTTGCAGGTCACATCAAGTTCAGGTGATGATAATGTGCTGCAAGGGCTTCTGGTAGATGTAGTCATCAGGTTAGCAAGGAAAAAGCTCACGCCCAATCCCACAATGGAGAAAGGGGGGGAGTAGCCTACAGTGAGGCACTCCAAAGCCGGGCATGTATCACCCTGGTGCAGCAGCCTGTCAGGTCTTGAATATTCCACCCTTCAAAATCCTGGAAAAATGGCAAAAACGAGGAAAGGGGCGCACTCCAGTTCCCTGCACAACCTTCCAAGCCACTGGTGTTCTCCTCCGACCAGTTTCTGTGCCAATACAAGTCATCAGGGAGGCTGTCTTAACTTGCAGCTCACAGCAAGTGCAGGTGATGATAATCTGCTGCAAGGGCTTCTGGTAGATGTAGTCATCAGGTTAGCAAGGAAAAAGCTCACGCCCAATCCCACAATGGAGAAAGTGGCGGAGTAGCCTACAGTGAGGCACTCCAAAGCCGGGCATGTATCACCCTGGTGCAGCACCCTGTCAGGTCTTGAAGATTACACCCTTCAAAATCCTGGAAAAATGTTAAAAACGAGGAAAGGGGCGCACGTCTGTTCCCTGCACAACCTTCCAAGCCACTGGTGTTCTCCTCCGACCGGTTTCTGTGCCGAAACACGTCATCAGGGAGGCTTTCTTAACTTGCAGCTCACAGCAAGTGCAGGTGATGATAATCTGCTGCAAGGGATTCTGGTAGATGTAGTCATCAGGTTAGCAAGGAAAAAGCTCACGCCCAATCCCACAATGGAGAAAGGGGCAGAGTAGCCTACAGTGAGGCACTCCAAAGCTGGGCATGTATCACCCTGGTGCAGCACCCTGTCAGGTCTTGAAGATTCCACCCTTCAAAATCCGGGAAAAATGGCAAAAACGAGGAAAGGGGCGCACGCCTGTTCCCTGCACAACCTTCCAAGCCACTGGTGTTCTCCTCCGACCGGTTTCTGTGCCGAAACACGTCATCAGGGAGGCTTTCTTAACTTGCAGCTCACAGCAAGTGCAGGTGATGATAATCTGCTGCAAGGGCTTCTGGTAGATGTAGTCATCAGGATAGCAAGGAAAAAGCTCACGCCCAATCCCACAATGGAGAAAGGGGGGGGAGTAGCCTACAGTGAGGCACTCCAAAGCCAGGCATGTATCACCGTGGTGCAGCAGCCTGTCAGGTCTTGAAGATTCCACCCTTCAAAATCCTGGAAAAATGGCAAAAACGAGGAAAGGGGAGCACTCCAGTTCCCTGCACAACCTTCCAAGCCACTGGTGTTCTCCTCTGACCGGTTTCTGTGCCAATACACGTCATCAGGGAAGCTGTCTTAACTTGCAGCTCACAGCAAGTGCAGGTGATGATAATCTGCTGCAAGGGCTTCTGGTAGATGTAATCATTAGGTTAGCAAGGAAAAATCTCACGCCCAATCCCACAATGGAGAAAGGGGGAGAGTAGCCTATACTGAGTCACTCCAAAGCCGGGCATGTATCACCCTGGTGCAACACCCTGTCAGGTCTTGAAGATTCCACCCTTCAAAATCCTGGAAAAATGGCAAAAACGAGGAAAGGGGCGAACTCCAGTTCCCTGCACAACCTTCCAAGCCACTCGTGTTCTCCTCCGACCGGTTTCTGTGCCAATACACGTCATCAGGGAGGCTGTCTTAACTTGCAGCTCACAGCAAGTGCAGGTGATGATAATCTGCTGCAAGGGCTTCTGGTAGATGTAATCATTAGGTTAGCAAGGAAAAAGCTCACACCCAATCCCACAATGGAGAAAGGGGGAGAGTAGCCTATACTGAGTCACTCCAAAGCCGGGCATGTATCACCCTGGTGCAACACCCTGTCAGGTCTTGAAGATTCCACCCTTCAAAATCCTGGAAAAATGGCAAAAACGAGGAAAGGGGCGAACTCCAGTTCCCTGCACAACCTTCCAAGCCACTCGTGTTCTCCTCCGACCGGTTTCTGTGCCAATACACGTCATCAGGGAGGCTGTCTTAACTTGCAGCTCACAGCAAGTGCAGGTGATGATAATCTGCTGCAAGGGCTTCTGGTAGATGTAGTCATCAGGTTAGCAAGGAAAAAGCTCACGCCCAATCCCACAATGGAGAAAGGGGGGGGGGAGTATCCTACAGTGAGGCACTCCAAAGCCGGGCATGTATCACCCTGGTGCAGCACCCTGTCAGGTCTTGAAGATTCCAACCTTCAAAATCCTGGAAAAATGGCAAAAACGAGGAAAGGGGCGCACTCCAGTTCCCTGCACAACCTTCCAATCAAATGGTGTTCTCCTCCGACCGGTTTCTGTGCCAATACACGTCATCAGGGAGGCTGTCTTAACTTGCAGGTCACAGCAAGTGCAGGTGATGATAATCTGCTGCAAGGGCAGCTGGTAGATGTAGTCATCAGGTTAGCAAGGAAAAAGCTCATGCCCAATCCCACAATGGAGAAAGGGGGGGAGTAGCCTACAGTGAGGCACTCCAAAGCCGGGCATGTATCACCCTGGTGCAGCACCCTGTCAGGTCTTGAAGATTCCAACCTTCAAAATCCTGGAAAAATGGCAAAAACGAGAAAAGGGGTGCACTCCAGTTTCCTGCACAACCTTCCAAGCCACTGGTGTTCTCCTCCGACCGGTTTCTGTGCCAAAAAATGTCATCAGGGAGGCTTTCTTAACTTGCAGCTCACAGCAAGTGCAGGTGATGATAATCTGCTGCAAGGGCTTCTGGTAGATGTAGTCATCAGGTTAGCAAGGAAAAAGCTCACGCCCAATCCCACAATGGAGAAAGGGGGGGAGTAGCCTACAGTGAGGCACTCCAAAGCCGGGCATATATCACCCTGGTGCAGCACCCTGTCAGGTCTTGAAGAATCCACCCTTCAAAATCCTGGAAAAAGGGCAAAAACGAGGAAAGGGGCGCACTCCAGTTCCCTGCACAACCTTCCAAGCCACTGGTGTTCGCCTCTGACCGGTTTCTGTGCCAATACACGTCATCAGGGAAGCTGTCTTAACTTGCAGCTCACAGCAAGTGCAGGTGATGATAATCTGCTGCAAGGGCTTCTGGTAGATGTATTCATCAGGTTAGCAAGGAAAAATCTCACGCCCAATCCCACAATGGAGAAAGGGGGGGGAGTAGCCTACAGTGAGGCACTCCAAAGCCGGGCATGTATCACCCTGGTGCAACACCCTGTCAGGTCTTGAAGATTCCACCCTTCAAAATCCTGGAAAAATGGCAAAAACGAGGAAAGGGGCGAACTCCAGTTCCCTGCACAACCTTCCAAGCCACTGGTGTTCTCCTCCGACCGGTTTCTGTGCCAATACACGTCATCCGGGAGGCTGTCTTAACTTGCAGCTCACAGCAAGTGCAGGTGATGATAATCTGCTGCAAGGGCTTCTGGTAGATGTAGTCATCAGGTTAGCAAGGAAAAAGCTCACGCCCAATCCCACAATGGAGAAAGGGGGGGGGAGTAGCCTACAGTGAGGCACTCCAAAGCCGGGCATGTATCACCCTGGTGCAGCACCCTGTCAGGTTTTGAAGATTCCACCCTTCAAAATCCTGGAAAAATGGCAAAAACGAGGAAAGGGGCGAACTCCAGTTCCCTGCACAACCTTCCAAGCCACTGGTGTTCTCCTCCGACCGGTTTCTGTGCCAATACACGTCATCAGGGAGGCTGTCTTAACTTGCAGCTCACAGCAAGTGCAGGTGATGATAATCTGCTGCAAGGGCTTCTGGTAGATGTAGTCATCAGGTTAGCAAGGAAAAAGCTCACGCCCAATCCCACAATGGAGAAAGGGGGGGGGAGTAGCCTACAGTGAGGCACTCAAAAGCCGGGCATGTATCACCCTGGTGCAGCACCCTGTCAGGTCTTGAAGATTCCAACCTTCAAAATCCTGGAAAAATGGCAAAAACGAGGAAAGGGGCGCACTCCAGTTCCCTGCACAACCTTCCAAGCAAATGGTGTTCTCCTCCGACCGGTTTCTGTGCCAATACACGTCATCAGGGAGGCTGTCTTAACTTGCAGGTCACAGCAAGTGCAGGTGATGATAATCTGCTGCAAGGCCTGCTGGTAGATGTAGTCATCAGGTTAGCAAGGAAAAAGCTCATGCCCAATCCCACAATGGAGAAAGGGGGGGAGTAGCCTACAGTGAGGCACTCCAAAGCCGGGCATGTATCACCCTGGTGCAGCACCCTGTCAGGTCTTGAAGATTCCACCCTTCAAAATCCTGGAAAAATGGCAAAAACGAGAAAAGGGGTGCACACCAGTTTCCTGCACAACCTTCCAAGCCACTGGTGTTCTCCTCCGACAGGTTTCTGTGCCAAAAAATGTCATCAGGGAGGCTTTCTTAACTTGCAGCTCACAGCAAGTGCAGGTGATGATAATCTGCTGCAAGGGCTTCTGGTAGATGTAGTCATCAGGTTAGCAAGGAAAAAGCTCACGCCCAATCCCACAATCGAGAAAGGGGGGGAGTAGCCTACAGTGAGGCACTCCAAAGCCGGGCATATATCACCCTGGTGCAGCACCCTGTCAGGTCTTGAAGAATCCACCCTTCAAAATCCTGGAAAAAGGGCAAAAACGAGGAAAGGGGCACACTCCAGTTTCCTGCACAACCTTCCAAGCCACTGGTGTTCGCCTCTGACCGGTTACTGTGCCAATACACGTCATCTGGGAAGCTGTCTTAACTTGCAGCTCACAGTAAGTGCAGGTGATGATAATCTGCTGCAAGGGCTTCTGGTAGATGTATTCATCAGGTTAGCAAGGAAAAATCTCACGCCCAATCCCACAATGGAGAAAGGGGGGGGAGTAGCCTACAGTGAGGCACTCCAAAGCCGGGCATGTATCACCCTGGTGCAACACCCTGTCAGGTCTTGAAGATTCCACCCTTCAAAATCCTGGAAAAATGGCAAAAACGAGGAAAGGGGCGAACTCCAGTTCCCTGCACAACCTTCCAAGCCACTGGTGTTCTCCTCCGACCGGTTTCTGTGCCAATACACGTCATCAGGGAGGCTGTCTTAACTTGCAGCTCACAGCAAGTGCAGGTGATGATAATCTGCTGCAAGGGCGTCTGGTAGATGTAGTCATCCGGTTAGCAAGGAAAAAGCTCACGCCCAATCCCACAATGGAGAAAGGGGGGGGAGTAGCCTACAGGGAGGCACTCCAAAGCCGGGCATGTATCACCCTGGTGCAGCACCCTGTCAGGTCTTGAAGATTCCAACCTTCAAAATCCTGGAAAAATGGCAAAAAAGAGGAAAGGGGCGCACTCCAGTTCCCTGCACAACCTTCCAAGCAAATGGTGTTCTCCTCCGACCGGTTTCTGTGCCAATACACGTCATCAGGTAGGCTGTCTTAACTTGCAGGTCAGAGCAAGTGCAGGTGATGATAATCTGCTGCAAGGGCTGCTGGTAGATGTAGTCATCAGGTTAGCAAGGAAAAAGCTCATGCCCAATCCCACAATGGAGAAAGGGGGGGAGTAGCCTACAGTGAGGCACTCCAAAGCCGGGCATGTATCACCCTTGTGCAGCACCCTGTCAGGTCTTGAAGATTCCACCCTTCAAAATCCTGGAAAAATGGCAAAAACGAGAAAAGGGGTGCACTCCAGTTTCCTGCACAACCTTCCAAGCCACTGGTGTTCTCCTCCGACCGGTTTCTGTGCCAAAAAATGTCATCAGGGAGGCTTTCTTAACTTGCAGCTCACAGCAAGTGCAGGTGATGATAATCTGCTGCAAGGGCTTCTGGTAGATGTAGTCATCAGGTTAGCAAGGAAAAAGCTCATGCCCAATCCAACAATGGAGAAAGGGGGGGAGTAGCCTACAGTGAGGCACTCCAAAGCCGGGCATGTATCACCCTGGTGCAGCACCCTGTCAGGTCTTGAAGATTCCACCCTTCAAAATCCTGGAAAAATGGCAAAAACGAGAAAAGGGGTGCACTCCAGTTTCCTGCACAACCTTCCAAGCCACTGGTGTTCTCCTCCGACCGGTTTCTCTTCCAAAAAATGTCATCAGGGAGGCTTTCTTAACTTGCAGCTCACAGCAAGTGCAGGTGATGATAATCTGCTGCAAGGGCTTCTGGTAGATGTATTCATCAGGTTAGCAAGGAAAAATCTCACGCCCAATCCCACAATGGAGAAAGGGGGGGAGTAGCCTACAGTGAGGCACTCCAAGGCCGGGCATGTATCACCCTGGTGCAACACCGTGTCAGGTCTTGAAGATTCCACCCTTCAAAATCCTGGAAAAATGGCAAAAACGAGGAAAGGGGCGAACTCCAGTTCCCTGCACAACCTTCCAAGCCACTGGTGTTCTCCTCCGACCGGTTTCTGTGCCAATACACGTCATCAGGGAGGCTGTCTTAACTTGCAGCTCACAGCAAGTGCAGGTGATGATAATCTGCTGCAAGGGCTTCTGGTAGATGTAGTCATCCGGTTAGCAAGGAAAAAGCTCACGCCCAATCCCACAATGGAGAAAGGGGGGGGGAGTAGCCTACAGTGAGGCACTCCAAAGCCGGGCATGTATCACCCTGGTGCAGCACCCTGTCAGGTCTTGAAGATTCCAACCTTCAAAATCCTGGAAAAATGGCAGAAACGAGGAAAGGGGCGCACTCCAGTTCCCTGCACAACCTTCCAAGCCATTGGTGTTCTCCTCCGACCGGTTTCTGTGCCAATACACGTCATCAGGGAGGCTGTCTTAACTTGCAGCTCACAGCAAGTGCAGGTGATGATAATGTGCTGCAAGGGCTTCTGGTAGATGTAGTCATCAGGTTAGCAAGGAAAAAGCTCACGCCCAATCCCACAATGGAGAAAGGGGGGGAGTAGCCTACAGTGAGGCACTCCAAAGCCCGGCATGTATCACCCTGGTGCAGCACCCTGTCAGGTCTTGAAGATTCCACCCTTCAGAATCCGGGAAAAATGGCAAAAACGAGGAAAGGGGCGCACGCCTGTTCCCTGCACAACCTTCCAAGCCACTGGTGTTCTCCTCCGACCGGTTTCTGTGCCGAAACACGTCATCAGGGAGGCTTTCTTAACTTGCAGCTCACAGCAAGTGCAGGTGATGATAATCTGCTGCAAGGGCTTCTGGTAGATGTAGTCATCCGGTTAGCAAGGAAAAAGCTCACGCCCAATCCCACAATGGAGAAAGGGGGGGGGAGTAGCGTACAGTGAGGCACTCCAAAGCCGGGCATGTATCACCCTGGTGCAGCACCCTGTCAGGTCTTGAAGATTCCACCCTTGAAAATCCTGGAAAAATGGCAAAAACGAGGAAAGGGGCGCACTCCAGTTCCCTGCACAACCTTCCAAGCCATTGGTGTTCTCCTCCGACCGGTTTCTGTGCCAATACACGTCATCAGGGAGGCTGTCTTAACTTGCAGCTCACAGCAAGTGCAGGTGATGATAATGTGCTGCAAGGGCTTCTGGTAGATGTAGTCATCAGGTTAGCAAGGAAAAAGCTCACGCCCAATCCCACAATGGAGAAAGGGGGGGAGTAGCCTACAGTGAGGCACTCCAAAGCCGGGCATGTATCACCCTGGTGCAGCACCCTGTCAGGTCTTGAAGATTCCACCCTTGAAAATCCTGGAAACATGGCAAAAACGAGGAAAGGGGCGCACTCCAGTTCCCTGCACAACCTTCCAAGCCACTGGTGTTCTCCTCCGACCAGTTTCTGTGCCAATACACGTCATCAGGGAGGCTGTCTTAACTTGCAGGTCACAGCAAGTGCAGGTGATGATAATGTGCTGCAAGGGCTTCTGGTAGATGTAGTCATCAGGTTAGCAAGGAAAAAGCTCACGCCCAATCCCACAATGGAGAAAGGGGGGGAGTAGCCTACAGTGAGGCACTCCAAAGCCGGGCATGTATCACCCTGGTGCAGCACCCTGTCAGGTCTTGAAGATTACACCCTTCAAAATCCTGGAAAAATGTTAAAAACGAGGAAAGGGGAGCACGTCTGTTCCCTGCACAACCTTCCAAGCCACTGGTGTTCTCCTCCGACCGGTTTCTGTGCCGAAACACGTCATCAGGGAGGCTTTCTTAACTTGCAGCTCACAGCAAGTGCAGGTGATGATAATCTGCTGCAAGGGATTCTGGTAGATGTAGTCATCAGGTTAGCAAGGAAAAAGCTCACGCCCAATCCCACAATGGAGAAAGGGGCAGAGTAGCCTACAGTGAGGCACTCCAAAGCTGGGCATGTATCACCCTGGTGCAGCACCCTGTCAGGTCTTGAAGATTCCACCCTTCAAAATCCTGGAAAAATGGCAAACACGAGGAAAGGGGAGCACTCCAGTTCCCTGCACAACCTTCCAAGCCACTGGTGTTCTCCTCTGACCGGTTTCTGTGCCAATACACGTCATCAGGGAAGCTGTCTTAACTTGCAGCTCACAGCAAGTGCAGGTGATGATAATCTGCTGCAAGGGCTTCTGGTAGATGTAATCATTAGGTTAGCAAGGAAAAATCTCACGCCCAATCCCACAATGGAGAAAGGGGGGGAGTAGCCTACAGTGAGGCACTCCAAAGCCGGGCATGTATCACCCTGGTGCAACACCCTGTCAGGTCTTGAAGATTCCACCCTTCAAAATCCTGGAAAAATGGCAAAAACGAGGAAAGGGGCGAACTCCAGTTCGCTGCACAACCTTCCAAGCCACTGGTGTTCTCCTCCGACCGGTTTCTGTGCCAATACAAGTCATCAGGGTGGCTGTCTTAACTTGCAGCTCACAGCAAGTGCAGGTGATGATAATCTGCTGCAAGGGCTTCTGGTAGATGTAGTCATCAGGTTAGCAAGGAAAAAGCTCACGGCCAATCCCACAATGGAGAAAGGGGCGGAGTAGCCTACAGTGAGGCACTCCAAAGCCGGGCATGTATCACCCTGGTGCAGCACCCTGTCAGGTCTTGAAGATTCCACCCTTGAAACGCCTGGAAAAATGGCAAAAACGAGGAAAGGGGCGCACTCCAGTTCCCTGCACAACCTTCCAAGACACTGGTGTTCTCCTCCGACCAGTTTCTGTGCCAAAACACGTCATCAGGGAGGCTGTCTTAACTTGCAGGTCACAGCAAGTGCAGGTGATGATAATGTGCTGCAAGGGCTTCTGGTAGATGTAGTCATCAGGTTAGCAAGGAAAAAGCTCACGCCAAATCCCACAATGGAGAAAGGGGGGGAGTAGCCTACAGTGAGGCACTCCAAGGCCGGGCATGTATCACCCTGGTGCAGCAGCCTGTCAGGTCTTGAAGATTCCACCCTTCAAAATCCTGGAAAAATGGCAAAAACGAGGAAAGGGGCGCACTCCAGTTCCCTGCACAACCTTCCAAGCCACTGGTGTTCTCCTCTGACCGGTTTCTGTGCCAATACACGTCATCAGGGAAGCTGTCTTAACTTGCAGCTCACAGCAAGTGCAGGTGATGATAATCTGCTGCAAGGGCTTCTGGTAGATGTACTCATCCGGTTAGCAAGGAAAAAGCTCACGCCCAATCCCACAGTGGAGAAAGGGGGAGGGAGTAGCCTACAGTGAGGCACTCCAAAGCCGGGCATGTATTACCCTGGTGCAGCACCCTGTCAGGTCTTGAAGATTACACCCTTCAAAATCCTTGAAAAATGGCAAAAACGAGGAAAGGGGTGCACTCCAGTACCCTGCACAACCTTCCAAGCCACTGGTGTTCGCCTCCGACCGGTTTCTGTGCCAATACACGTCATCAGGGAGGCTGTCTTAACTTGCAGGTCACAGCAAGTGCAGGTGATGATAATGTGCTGCAAGGGCTTCTGGTAGATGTAGTCATCAGGTTAGCAAGGAAAAAGCTCACGCCCAATCCCACAATGGAGAAAGGGGGGGAGTAGCCTACAGTGAGGCACTCCAAAGCCGGGCATGTATCACCCTGGTGCAGCAGCCTGTCAGGTCTTGAAGATTCCACCCTTCAAAATCCGGGAAAAATGGCAAAAACGAGGAAAGGGGCGCACTCCTGTTCCCTGCACAACCTTCCAAGCCACTGGTGTTCTCCTCCGACCGGTTTCTGTGCCAATACACGTCATCAGGGAGGCTGTCTTAACTTGCAGGTCACAGCAAGTGCAGGTGATGATAATGTGCTGCAAGGGCTTCTGGTAGATGTAGTCATCAGGTTAGCAAGGAAAAAGCTCACGCCAAATCCCACAATGGAGAAAGGGGGGGAGTAGCCTACAGTGAGGCACTCCAAGGCCGGGCATGTATCACCCTGGTGCAACAGCCTGTCAGGTCTTGAAGATTCCACCCTTCAAAATCCTGGAAAAATGGCAAAAACGAGGAAAGGGGCGCACTCCAGTTCCCTGCACAACCTTCCAAGCCACTGGTGTTCTCCTCTGACCGGTTTCTGTGCCAATACACGTCATCAGGGAAGCTGTCTTAACTTGCAGCTCACAGCAAGTGCAGGTGATGATAATCTGCTGCAAGGGCTTCTGGTAGATGTACTCATTAGGTTAGCAAGGAAAAAGCTCACGCCCAATCCCACAATGGAGAAAGGGGGGGAGTAGCCTACAGTGAGGCACTCCAAAGCCGGGCATGTATCACCCTGGTGCAACACCCTGTCAGGTCTTGAAGATTCCACCCTTCAAAATCCTGGAAAAATGGCAAAACGAGGAAAGGGGCGAACTCCAGTTCCCTGCACAACCTTCCAAGCCACTGGTGTTCTCCTCCGACCGGTTTCTGTGCCAATACACGTCATCAGGGAGGCTGTCTTAACTTGCAGCTCACAGCAAGTGCAGGTGATGATAATCTGCTGCAAGGGCTTCTGGTAGATGTAGTCATCCGGTTAGCAAGGAAAAAGCTCACGCCCAATCCCACAGTGGAGAAAGGGGGGGGGAGTAGCCTACAGTGAGGCACTCCAAAGCCGGGCATGTATTACCCTGGTGCAGCACCCTGTCAGGTCTTGAAGATTACACCCTTCAAAATCCTTGAAAAATGGCAAAAACGAGGAAAGGGGTGCACTCCAGTTCCCTGCACAACCTTCCAAGCCACTGGTGTTCGCCTCCGACCGGTTTCTGTGCCAATACACGTCATCAGGGAGGCTGTCTTAACTTGCAGGTCACAGCAAGTGCAGGTGATGATAATGTGCTGCAAGGGCTTCTGGTAGATGTAGTCATCAGGTTAGCAAGGAAAAAGCTCACGCCCAATCCCACAATGGAGAAAGGGGGGGAGTAGCCTACAGTGAGGCACTCCAAAGCCGGGCATGTATCACCCTGGTGCAGCAGCCTTTCAGGTCTTGAAGATTCCACCCTTCAAAATACGGGAAAAATGGCAAAAACGAGGAAAGGGGCGCACTCCTGTTCCCTGCACAACCTTCCAAGCCACTGGTGTTCTCCTCCGAACGGTTTTCTGTGCCAATATACGTCATCGGGGAGGCTTTCTTAACTTGCAGCTCACAGCAAGTGCAGGTGATGATAATCTGCTGCAAGGGCTTCTGGTAGATGTAGTCATCAGGTTAGCAAGGAAAAAGCTCACGCCCAATCCTACAATGGAGAAAGGGGGGTGAGAACACCAGTGAAACACATGAAATTCGCCAGTTATGGTAAGCTAAGCAACCATAACTCGCGCCACCACCGTGCACTGCTAAGACTAACACCCAGGACATCAAAGATGACATCACAAATGCTATTGATGACATCACTGATGCCATCATATGTGCATTTACTTTTCATGAAAATTCTGTACAAGTGATTCTTATTGTAATGTTGACAAAAAAAGAGTCAAGGATCATTGGAACAAATATTATGTGCTATTTAGTGCATTAAGCAATGCATTGATATAAATAGCATTCTATTATGAGGTCCTATCCAGTATACTAAGCTACTCGTGTAGAAACATAGGCATTGTGTGCAGCATACATGATGGAGGTGCAATATTCATAATGTTGCCATGTTGAATAGTGAAATGATAACTGCTTTCTTATTAGAGTTTTGCGTTCTGTGAAACATGTGATAAGTAGCTAATAAAATCCACTTACTACATAATTGCATTATGACAGACAAAACGCAAAGAGACAGCAACACATACAAATATGAGTATATATGGGAAAGTGAAGTAAGCAACAAAGCAGCAGTAGTAGCAGATGTGTTCATAGCCCAACTGATTATCTTAATGCAGAGAAATGATTGCTCTGTTTCAAAGCTGCTACTTACCCTACGTATATGTATCATATGATGTGACTGAAACGTAAGGAAAGTAGTATGAGTACAATGTATACAAATATGAGCATATACAGGGAAAGTATAGTAATAAAAAAAAAATATATCAGAAAGTGCTGATAAGCCTACTGATTATCTTCATGCACAGAAAGGATTGCTGTCTTTTAAGCCTGTGTCTTCCCCTATGTATATGTTTCATATGATGTCACTTGACCCTAAGGGAATTACTGTAAGAACATATTGAAGGATAAGTCTACAAATATAGTACGTTTTCAATTTTTAGTTCCTGACTGTTACTGAACAAAACTATGTGGCCTAGATATGTCAGTAAAGGGAAAAAGGCAGAGCCTGACATGTGATGTCATCAGTGATGTCATCAATGACATTTGTGATGTCATCTTTGATGTCCTGGGTGTTAGTCTTAGTAGTGCACGGTGGTGGCGCGAGTTATGGTTGCTTAACGAATTTCAGGGATTTTTCGGTTTTACTTAGAACCATAACCTCCCTTTAACAACGTTTTTTCACTGAATTTCATAGGTTTTTAGTAGCGCAACTTAACCATAACGTCCCTTTAACAAACCTTTTTCACTGAATACATATATATATACATATATATATATATATATATATATATATATATATATATGTATATATGTATATATATATATATGCTCATTTTGTAAAGAAACATACCTTCTTAAGACTTGGTTTTCACAACATAACTAGACAAACGTAATATTTCTACAGTCACTTTTGTTTGGCACGCATAAGAAATCATTTCTGAACATGAATGAATCACGTCCTGATTAGCACATAATCTTATACATGAGAGAAAGGTTTAATACAATTAGAAAATATTTCTGATATTTTAGTGTCATCATGTGCCTAATTATTCTATGACAGAAATGTTACGTTGTCCCACTCAGCTACTTTTATTAATTATTGCACACATTTTACAAAGTGTACAATCATTCAGAATTATTCATCAGAAGAAACACACTACTAACAATAGTGCCACTTACTCCGATCTAAGGTCAATGCTGAATATCTTAATGGAAACAATATAATCAATCTCACTGCATAATTGGACTTGTCCTCAAAAAGTGCATAATATGTTGGTGCTATAGACATACTTTGAACTTTTAGAACATGTTTGAGATATAGACTACAAGTTCATGTCTGGATCATACTATCTTCAGCTACTCAAACTTTACAGAAAAGCATTTAGTTCAGGCTCTTGATCACATCCATATGCCTGCAAAAAGCTCTTAGGGCCTACAACACCCATGACTCTGCCTGCAGATGCGGAAAACATCTAGAGCAGTGTAAATGGTGCCTAGAGGGATACATAATATACTGACTCCCTTATTAAGTCTTTTTATGTTTATGTTGACACATTTAGAAAGTGCCTTAGGCTCAAGGGCAAACGAGCACAATTACAAACAAAACATGCACACAAACACAATGAAACAAATATGTAGAATCATGAAAAGAACTAAAAATAGCAGAACCAGCGAATAAAAGATAAAAGGCAATAAAGTTAAACACTCCCAAAACATGATGTGTCCAGCCCCTAAGTCGCCTAGGTGTCCACCCTGGGCCTCTGCAGCCAATAGCCAAAAGCAGCAAAGGGCAGCTACTTGTTTGATCCTTTTAGGGCCAGAAAGGACCTTGTGCTAGAACTCCTGTTCAAGACAGAACCTGGTCATGCTCACCCTTTACCTGACTTCTGCTTTTACACATAGGTATCTTTCAATCAATTGACTATCTGTTCACTGTGGAGCTTCTGTTACCTTCCAGGACATTGCTGGTTTGAATCTGTTAACTGTGGTTTGGTACCTATAACCCCATTGTAGCCGCCCAGAATGTACACCTGCTTCTTTTCAAAAAGCCATCTTCCCTTTCACTTCACACATCTACCCTCTCTCTTTCTGGGCTGCATCCTTTCTTCATTATCTTCACTTGCCTATTTGAGATCTCTTATTTATCTCAACCTCTCTCTTAGCCACTAATACTACTGTTGCATCATCCATATCTGATCACTCAATTGTTTCCACCACCATCTCCTTTCCACCCTCTGATCTTTCCTCACCACTTGCTTCACCAATTACTAAAAGGAAATGTAAATCTTCCTCCATTCCCCAGTTTCTCTCTGACCTACAGTGCTCACTCTCCTCCTTCACAACCGAAACCTCTCCCAGCTACACTGTCTTCTTCCAAGCCCTATTATATGACTCATTCTCCTCTCACTTCCCACTGCTTACTTTCACCCCTAAGACTCAGCATCCTCATCCAGGGATCACCCCATTCATACACTCTCTGTGCACAGACATGTGTTGACTGCTGCACAAATGGAGGTATACCCACTTGCGTGAGGACCTGCAACTCTACCTCACTGCCATGCACTCTCTCAAGCCTACTCTTGATAGAGTGAAAATGGAATTCTAATGAACCCTCATTGACTCTAGCTCCAACCATGGGAAACCTAAATTCACTCCTCACTCATCCTAAGTCTATGACTATCAACTCAACTCTCACAGCTAATGACCTATCGGAAAACGTCTCTGCAAACATTTCCAAAATTAGAGACTCTCTCCTGACCTTCCTCAAACTCCCTCCTCCTATATTTTCACTCTGTCACTTTAGTCACACTAATACAGATGAAGTCCTATCTCTACTGATGAAGGCTAACCCCTCTTGTGTCCCACTAGACGCTCTTGCTCCTCAATTTGCCAAGCTGTTTGCCCCTTTAGTGGCCCCTCACCTCGCTGAATGTTTCAACTGTCCTTAGACTCCACTTGCTTTACCTCTATTTTAAAAATAGCCATGGTCTATCCTAAAAAAGCAAGCGGCTGGCCCGAATATACCAGGTAACTTTTGTCCTGTGTCTCTCCTCCCACACTACTCTAAAGTGCTTGAAAGTGTTGTGCTGAACCGTTTTACCAATTTCATAGACATCCACAAACTTTGTGACCCCCCCAACAAGTAGGTTTTCACTCTTGTCACTCCACAGGAACTGCTCTCATGAATGTCTCCAACTTTATTGCCTATGCTAAGCATTCTAACCTATCCTCTGTCCTAATTCTCTTTGACTTGTCTGCTGCCTTTGACACTGTCGATCACTCTAATCTCCTAAATACTCTCTTTCTTCTTGGGATTCATGATCAAGCTCTTGCCTGAATTTAATTATACCGTGCACCTCACCAATTCTCTGTCTCCTGAATCAACAACACCTCGCAAATGTAACTGTTGGTGTTCCACAAGGGTCTGTCTTGGTCCGGTCCTCTTTACACTCCTCTTTACACTCTACAACTTTGCTCTGGTTTGGGTTCTTGTACCAAATCTTGGAGAACAAAACCCAAATATTCTTCTTTTTTCCTGATCTCTCCTCTGATCTCTCTATCAAAATGTCAAACTGTCTCTCTGCCATTAAATGTTGGATGGCTTCACACTGATACCTAACATAACCAAATCAGAGGTGCTCTTCTTCCCTGCCAAATGTGCTCTCTCATCTCTTCCTCTGCCGGACACTGTAACCCTACTCTTCTTCAGATAGAAATCTCAGCATGATCTATGATCCTTCTCACATCTTCTCTACTTTCATCTCCAAAACTGAACCGGCAGCTCACCCTAGTCTCCTAAAAATTAGGAAAATCAGGCACCTCCTTCCTTTCAACACCAACAAATATCTCTTAACCACTCTTGTCTTCTCTAAACTGGACTACTGTATCATCATCCTCTTTGGTCTCCACAACTATGCTTTCTGTCCTCTCGACAAGATCATTAATTGTTCTAACAGGACTCTCTTTGAAGCCTCTCACTTCACACCTACTTCCTTGTACCATCCCCAGGCTGCATGGGTGGCGATGCAGAACAGGGACAGATTTAAATGTCATCTGCTGGTTCAGAAATCTATCCATGGTAAGGCACCACTTTACCCATTCTCCTCTATCCAGCTCTACAAGCCTTCTCGTAATCTCTGCCCCGCCTCATTGACTACCCATTGTGTCTCCTCATCCTCCCTGTGCTTCCTCTCACTTCAGCTCTTTCTCTCTTCTTGCTCCACTTGAATGGAATTCTCTTAACCCAGACACTTGAGAAACAGTCCATACGGATTTGTTCAAAACTAAACTAAAAGCCTAGCTCCTCACTTCCGAGCTAGCCACTTAACCAACCTCTCATCTGCCTGCTAGATAACAGTCTTTCCTCACCTATAACATGCTTCTGTCCCTCACATCCTCTGCCTCTACTCTAGCACTTCACCCCTCATGGACACATCCCAAGCAGCACTGGCCGTTGCGCCTCCTGCAATAAAAAATGTCCAATGTTGGGTTTCTTTAATCTATGTATGTCCACTTATGTATTGTCCCTGGAGACTGTTCCATTTAATCCCCTCCACAACCTGCTCAGATAGTCTCTAAAATTCACCCCATTGTAAGAGGCTCACTGCTTACTGCCAAATCTGATTTCTTATCTATTGTGTGTTCTTTTGTGATCAAAAGAGCATTCTTCCTCATGTATATAAATATAAATAAATGTGTATTTCTTCTACCCTTCATTCTGCATCTTTACTTTACACCATTCCTCCTATTCACTCCTTCCCTTCTCTCATCACCTTCTGCCTCAAATTGGTGCAAGTTCTGCATCACTCTCTGGCCTCCCCATCTTCCTCATTTCCCCCAGCACCCACACCCTTCAACCTCTCAAATAAGATACTCCCTTGTTCCCAGGATCCCCAACCTCATTTGTTCCCTTTTGCCTACTGTATAACTCCTGCTCCTCTTCTCACCTCCTATAACTTTTTCACTTGGCCTCTGAAATGCATAATCCCCCTGCAACAAGTCTTTGTGCAACACTGACCACTTTGGCTCTCATCACCCTCAACTTTCATTATTTGCTACATAGAAACATCAATCTCCCCTAATGAGCGTGCTACACTGGCAGCTCTCCACACTCAATATGCTACCTTCTCCCACTCTCCCCACCCTGTTGGGAAAGGTGGTGGGGTGGTGGTTCTTCTCAATAAGGCCCTCAATACTGACCCTCTACCCTATCTGACATCAATCCTTTGAAAATGCAACTATTCAAATCCTTCCCCTACTCCCCCAACTATCCTGGCTCTCTATCGACCCCCTAGTCCTCTCAACTCCTTTTTACCTGATCGGACCCTCCTTCTTGGGTCACTTCCTACCAACATCATGATTATCACAGTGGATGACCTTTACCTCCTCAAGCCCTCTGCAACCACCCGTCTTGAAATAAATCCCTCTTATCTGACCATTCCCTTTACTACCTCCACGACTGGCCTACCCACTCTGGTGAAAACTCTCTTGGCCTGGTCATCCTCTCAAATTCACTCTCCTATTCTGACCTCTCCCTTGATCCACCACCTTCTAATCACTCCATTGTTCACATTAACATCTTGGTCTCTCCACCTTCAACTCCTCATTTCCCTTTTTCAATGTCTAAGAGGGAATGCATGCCACACTCTATCCCCTTATCTTAATGATGTGAAGTCCTCTCTCCTGTCTCTTTCCCCCAACCATGCCTTTTCCATTGACTGGGCTTGCTCTGACATTCACTATGTACTAATGACTCTATTTGACCAGCACTATTCTGCTTGCACATTCTCAGTTTCCGATCCCCGTCCTCGACCTTGGATCACCTCTGAAATTCAGACCCTCAAAACAAACATGCACCATGACATATGATGAAGGTGCAAATCCCAGGCATCTACCCTACTCCTAGCCTATAAAAGTCTCCTGCTGCCTTATCCTCTGCAATGGACTCTGACGAATGTCCAACTTCACAAATCTAGTCTCCTCCTTCTGCAATACCCTCACACACGTTCATCTACCTTCCAACCTTTTCCCACACCTCTCAAGGCAATATCCATTGCCTCCTCAATTTCAACTAATGTCTTTGCTTGTTCACTACTATTCCTCTAAAATTGCTTACATTCATGACACTCTCACAGCCCTCCTCTCTCTCCCACAAAAGCCCTCCACCTTTGCCCCTAGGGTTCCCCTCAGTGTAGCCCCAACCTTAGAAATGTGTTTTATAATACTCATCTGATCATGGGGTGTTGTTGTGGCCATAGTAGGAATCCACTGCCTCATCTTGTTCAAACCTGTTCTCAAGGCGAGGCTGTGATTATAAGATGTTTCTGTAAAATGGGGATTACATCTTTTAGCTCTCCTATAGCAGTTTATGGAAAAGGCTTGTTTGCAATGTAACCCTGAGGACCTCGTCTGGCTGGAAAACAGTATTTGTTTCTACTACAAATGAACACAAAGCTTTATATTTTGTCAAACAACCAAAATGTTTAATACATTAAACATCTATAACTAGAATATTCTAGGAACAAGAATGTTTGTTTAACAGATACACAATTTGCCTAGGTTATAGTGATAAAAACTATGATCATGAAAAATCAATTTCTCTCAAAGTAAATATGCCACAGACTCAAATGTGTCAAATATGTCTCTGTGTGCATGGTAACACACATCATTGAACGTTTTTTGTTTGATTACATTATCACATTCATCTCAAAAGTACTATCTCCAAGACTAGAAGTGATTTCTCACCCACCTTTGTAAAGTCACAAGACTAGGGGTGGATCACCCTCACCTTCCCAGTCACGAGACGAGGCGAGGGTTTGGATTGTAGAATACCTTGCAGGCAAATAGAGAGCGACATTATCATGATCATTAAGAGGAATATTAACCAAAAGAGATGTCTGGCTCCAGAGGAATATGGAGTGATGGTAGACAGCATTTGGGAGAGCTGGGATTTAGATAGAGGCTGCAGAAAGATGATCCCCATTCTAGAGGGGAAGAGGCATTCATATTGGGAACTGGCTACAGCTGTTTAAGGGTCTTTGCAGATTGCGGAAATCCAAACTGAGAGGGCCCAGATTGATTCCCAAAATATAGAAGCAACATTTTGAAGTAAGTCATTAAGATCCAATGTAAATCCAGATTGTGTCAAATTTCCATCAAGGTAACTCCCCAGGAGTTGGGTGACGTGGGAGTAACAAAGGAGATTCTAATTTTAAATAGACATAGGTGCAGTAGAAGATAGAATGTATTAAGTTTTTCCATTGCAGTTAAGTAAAAAGTGAGAATTCATTTAAATAAAGCACTAATTCATTTTTGTCTCGAGTAGTGCAGTTTAAAACTGACAGCATTTTTCTGCAATTTAAATTCAGTTTGTTTCTGTAGACTTAAAACAAATTAAAACCAGGTCAGTGTGTCCTACTGTCATAGTTGTTAATGCAGTCCATGGTGCAGTCATGGAGCTCCCTTCCCTGACATAACATTACTTTTAATTTGTCACTGGTAGGAGTTACTCATAAAAAGCATTATGGGTGAGAGGTAGCTTATAGGACTTATTATTCACTGAACATTGTGCAAAGGTAAAACCCATGCAACCCTGAAAATCCTGCTCTTCAATCTCAATATGGTCAATACACACATACACTGCTACTCCTTCTATGATTGCTTCTATGGTTGCTATTTTAGCAACACAATAAACTTCAATAACAATATTGCTGCTTATCAGCCATTGTGTTCACATGTATTTATATGTACACATGTACTTATAATATAAATCAAAACAATATCTTTACACTGTACTTTGAAGTAGTGAAACAGAGTTACGCATAGCAAATGGGTGTTCTCAGTGAATGGGGCAGTTCATGGATCATCCCTTGAAACATAGAAAACGGGCAACAAAGTTAGTTCTAGATTAGAGTATAGAATATATCTGAAATGAGGAGTACATTCCATATTTCATGCAAATAACACTTATAAGCCCTTTTTAGTTTTAGTTATTGGGTGGTAGAGCCACCTATAAGTCTAAATTGTTGATAAGAGTACAGATAGGGAGAAATGACATATGAGAAGAGACACAAAGCTAGAAGGTGTTGTTTGGTTATTTGCCCACCCATTGACTGCCCATAGCCATGCTAATCCCGATGGATATTCCCACCCAGTTCCTGCCCCTCCCACTCAAAACACCTCCTCTTGGGGACTCTTTGATCTCGTGTTAACAAAGCCTTACCATCAGACGTTGGACTCAAGTGGCAGCCAGTGTTTTTTTTTCAAAGCAGTCTTCTGAGAGTTAATTCATTAATTGGAGTTGTAAACATGCTACTGGTGTAATAAAAATGTCTTATCAGGCCTGCCTTCACCCACTCGATTTATAAGCACTGTGCAAGCTAAGTACTGTTTTCTGTTGCCGCCCGCCCGTGGAACTCTGGCTCTCTGATGGACTGCTGTGACTGCTGTGTCTTACGAAGCGTTTTGCCTGAGTAGGACTTCTTTCTTCGTGACACTCTGTTTGCCTGACCTGCATTTGAGTTCAAGGAGGTCCTGCTAGGAGGGAGGCTCCGCCCCCCCTGCCTCTGCGATGCCCAGCCTACCTCGTTAAATAACCTCTTCCTGGCGCACCCATGTCGCGCACCAAGTACAAGCTAAGTACTGTTTGCTGTTGCTGCCCTGCGTGGAACTCTGGCTCTCTGACGGACTACTGTGGCCGCTGTGTCTTAAGAAGCGTTTTGCCTGAGGAGGACGTCTTTCTTCGTGACACTCTGTTTGCCTGACCTGCATTCGAGTTCAAGGATGTGACTGTGTGCTTTTCAACGCTGCTTACCTTGGGCCTTCTGGCCCTCTTGGCCCCTCCTGGCTCCCCCTGCCCCCTTGGCTCTCGTGTGCCTCCCTTCCCTGATCACTACCTAGCAGTGTGTTTATAATTCCCTTTCTTTTTTTCTTTTTCATTCAAGGTCCTGCTTGGAGGGAGGCTCCGCCCCCCCGCCTCTTCGATGCCCAGCGCACCTCGTTAAATAACCTCTTCCCGGCGCACCCGCACCGCGCACCAAGTACAAGCTAAGTACGGTTTGCTGTTCGCAGTGCGCGGGGCAGGCCGCCGGGTCTTTTGCTAATAGTCTGTTGGGCTGAACAGTCTCCGAGGGTAGTAAGCTTCAGGCCTGTGCTATTAGGGATGATCCCCGCCTACGGAGGTCTGTAACAAGGTACCAGCACCTGCGAGAGGTTGTGATTTCTGCCTCTTTGATTTCCGGTGCTTTTCATTGCATTGAGCGTCTGTGTTCCCAAAGAAGGAACGAATGTATAATTATTGATCATTTTTTTCAATTTTTTTTTATTTTTGAGACATCTGGTAAAGCAGGCTAGCACGGTGTGGCCCCTGCAAAACATTGACGCTTAAGAATGGTTTACTCGCACTAGTTAATACAGTGAAACAATCCTTTTGAATTATCTGTAGGTTGTGTGGTATGAGCATTTGTTAACACTGTGCAGCTCATTTGACACCCCTGCCTTGTGTGATGCAAATATCTATTTATTCTCACTACTGAGTTTGTTGTTACCTGTCTTGTTTTGCTTACCCTTTCTTTACCTTTTGCAATCACACATAGGACACCGTTCCTAAGGTTGAGAGTGTGGGGAGGTGGTTTCTTTGTTTAAGTGGTACTATTTGCTAGTGGTGGAAGGCTAAGTCCCTCTGCTTTCTTTTTATCAATTGTGTATCCGCACTAGCCTCTACCTACTAGAGGCTGCCCCAAGTTCTGATTATGAGCCGCGCATTGAGAAGCGGCAATAAGTTAGGTATTCCACCTAAGGTCCCAGCAAACCATGTAGGGAAGAAATCACACAACAGCACTCTACCCTTGTTACCATCTAACAAAATGTCTCTATTATCCATGTCAATATCGTCTGATGTGCTGGCTGTTACGCCAGAGCAAGAAGACGTATTTGAAGGTCATAAAGTGGAAGAGTTAGCCCCTCACAAGGAGGACCCCGCAACTGCCCCCCCACTGGACTCAAACCTTCCAACCTTTTCTGTTCAAGAAGCCAATGAAAATGATGGGGAGGTGGTTTGTGAGGTACCCCATGTCCATGACATCAACTGCACCCCAATGCATGAATACGTAGGTTTTCCCCATGTTTCAGACACATCGATGCTGGCGCCCACAATTATGAGCGAATTGGGTAAACGAGTGCGGCTCTCATTGGGCACCTCTTCCCCTGTCTCTAGGTCATTTCCCTTCCAGGAACAAGTTCATTTCCATCTTCCTGATGAAAAAAGCTGCAAAAAGCTCGGCGATCGCGGAAGAGACCTCCCAGCCACCCCAGTGAAGAGCTACAATAACTTTCATGCTGACGAGCCTCATCCATTTGGTACCTTTCTTCCACGTGGATTGGACGCCTTTTCCCTGGGGAATGATGAGGTTGATCACACCGCCCCTAAGGGAGAGGTGCGGCTAACTTCAACTCCGGAAGATCTGTCCTCTGGCACGCCTCCAAATGATCCTTTTAACTGCCCATGTGATTTTGCGTATACTTAAACTTTTGGACGAGGGCCACGAGCTAACCCATTGTTTATTAAGAGAAATGCAGGGCTCTCTTTCCTTCATGAAAGGAAAGATGGCCAGATTGGAAGGCTTTATTTTGGTGGAAGAACAATCAAAAGCCTACTACTTTGCCCAATGTGAAAAAATGCTGGCAAGTGTTGCTTCCACCTTGACCCCTGCTCCGCCCAGCAGTTCCCCACGATCGGAAGGTTCTCAAACGGAAAACAGGAATTTGACTGCCTATGTGCCACAAAGATCATACTCGCAAGTATTGCAATGGGATATTAGGGTTGGTTTGGAGCTTGGCGACTCCGAGGCTATCGATCTGCTGGAAGTAGCCAAGCTCCACCATGATCATCTTCTACAGGTGGAACAACTACTTTTTAAGATGGCTGCGAAGTACCAACCTTTGGATCCCTCTGTTTTTCCATCTGGAGGATCAGAGTATGTCAATAGGATTGACCACACACCAGCTAGTCCCACACCATTGACAGATATCATTGATGGTCAGACCACGTTTCAATCCGAGGCTCCTCCTTTGCCAGGTGAGCTAGAGGAGGGCCAAGCATTGCAAGAGGGAAGGCACTTTATCTCTCGTAAGGCGAAGAAGTCCTTCCTTAGAGCACAAAAACGTTTGGCCCTCACCAAGGCCATGCAGAAGCAAGTGGCAAAAAAAGCTACCGCAGACTCTTGTCCCCAGGCGCTAATAGAATCCAGTTCAACATTAAGTACCAAAATAGATGCAAATCAGGATGAGCTGGCATTGGATCTTCATGAGCTCAATGAGGAAAGTAAAAAACATCTCCAGATCAAAGCTCTGAAAAGTGGCAACGTGCAGGTCTCCACCCTTACTCCTCCTAGATTAACATCTGCCAGGTCGCAACCCCAACTTCACTGCTTTTTTCCAAATATTGAAAATAAAAAAGTGGTGACTCGGGCCATTGTGGAAACGAAAGGGGTAATCACTCCAAAAAAGACGAGTGCGCTTGTGCCCTCGGCACTGAACCCTGTGGCCCAGGCTGTCGAGTCAGTAGCACAGCCAACCGTCTTACTGGGAAGCGAAGAACAGGATGGGATCGATTCTAGTCCAGCGGATGTTCGAGCACCATCTGCTCTGCCGCGGAACGTCCCTCCCGAGGATGACTCTGCTCGAAAGACCAACTTTCCAGAGTTTCCTGCTGACAAGTTGCTTTTTTTCAGAAACTCCTAAGGACATGAAACTAATACTCGGTTGGGTCAGTAACCCGGACATCAATGGCACAGCACGGATCAACAGGTCCTTCTTGATTAATTCATTTTACCAGATTCCTTCATTAAGAAATATATCTTCAAAGGACTTAGATTGGGTCAAACTACCCACACATAACAACCATAGAGTGCTGTGTAGAGTCAAATCTCCAATAATAACCAAAATGATACTGGACTTTACAGATGATTTTGATTTTCTGGGCCTCGCTCCATGTCTGCCAACATGGAGAGCGCTTGGGCATTTCTGGACTTTGTACCTACACCCCAATAGAACGTGTGGAAGGTCCAGTATTTGCCCCTTTTGAGTCCCATGTCAACCAATTATCTTTACAATTAGTCTCGCTCACGCAAGCCTTAAGTGGCCTATGTTGGTTGGAGCCCTTGATTAAGGTGGCTGCATCCATGAAGACCGCAACTTTGGAATCATAACTGTCCGGGATTACCATTGCCTCCTGGAATTGCTATGGTGTGAGCAATCTCAAGGTATGGCATGCATGGGTAGGGACTCATCATAAACCCAACATTTTATTCTTGCAGGAAACAATGGCGTTAGATGAGATTGCGTTAGACGGATACACAGGATTTAGTGTTCCAGCTTGACGTGTTCAATCTGGATGTCCATCTGGTGGTATTGCCATTCTTATTAAAAATGGCTTCAAAGTGGAGCCTCGCATTTTAGACAAATCAGAGTCATGTATACTGGTGGAAGTGATCCTTAATCATTACAAAATCCATGCACTGCTCTTGTTGTCCATTTATTGGAATCCGAGTGCCGTTTCTTTGGACTCGGTTTTAGATTAATTAAATCGAATCTTAGGCCATGCATCTCTTTGTGATTGGAGGTGTTTTGAATTCGTATTTGGAGCTGAATTGTACTGCTCGGCCCTCCTTTCACTCCTCACCATATGTTCAACAAGCCTTTCAGAGAGGAAATCGATGGGTAAGCTTCTTTGAAGCATGGGGCACTTATCCGATCCAACTTGCGACACACTCTATTAAAATCTCTTGGCAGCGTGGGACTGCAGCGTCTCTCATTGATTACTTGTTTGCATCAAGGGCAAGTTCCGGTTTACTTGACCCTGTCTCAGTTTTGAATATGGGCGTAAGCGATCATCATATGCTGCTCACTTGCCTGCATTTGGGGATTGATGCATATGAATCTTCTGTTTCCGCTGCTATGGTGGAATGCGACAGGCATACTCTCTCTGTCAAATGGCACCCTTCCATCTGCCGGAAATTGGCGTTCCTGGTTAATAGGGATCTGCTAGTGATTCACGATGATCACCTATCTGTGGGAAATGTGGAAAAAATCAATGAAATAAATCTGACGATGATTCATACGCATTTGGTGATCTTATTTAAGGATTCCCTAGATATGAACTCTCTAAAGGTTGCTCACCCATACTTGGCACAGGTTGCAAAACTTAAAACTCAAAAAAATAGTGAGTTACATAGGATAAGACGCATGCGTACTAGTTTGCCACACTATGTCAGAGAAAAAAACCTTATTGTTGCTCGTTTTAAGCAGCAGTCGAAGTCGCTCTGTCAGGCTGACCACAATCTTGCCAATCAACACATGATTGAGTTGCTCTGCAAAAAAAACACCAGTAATCTATGGTCTATCTTATGAAATCCCACAGGTAAGGTAGATAAACGCATGGTGGCAACCATATCTGGTTTTGAATGGAATAACTTTTTCATTCAAAAATATGATCTACCAACTCACCATAGAAAGCTGGAATTAGTTAATTTGCAGTTGAAGTTTCCCCCTGTTTGCCCATGGGAAATCAAGTACATAATATGGGCAATTTCTCAGCTGAAATTTTCCAAAGCGGCAGGGCCCGATGGGCTGCCACCATGTGTCTTCAAGGACGACCCCAACTTTTGGGCCAGGTACCTGCTCCCCCGCTACCAGCTAATAAACCAATCTGGCAAAATTCCTGAGTCATGGCTGATGGCAATTGTAATTCCAATTCACAAAAAGGGTGCCTAAAACGACCCTGTAAATTTCAGGCCTATTGCCTTAATAGATACAGCAGCTAAAAATTTTGCACGCCTTGTTTTGTGTGAATTGGAAGCTTATGTCAGCGCCTCTAGTATCCTCTCGAAAGCGCAGGCCGGTTTCCGTCGGGTAATGGGTACGCAGTTAAATGCGTCGATTCTTGCCCACTTACTGTCAGCATCGCGCACAAAGTCAAATGGTACAATCTATATGGCATCTCTAGATCTATAAACTGCCTTTGACAGTGTTCTGCGGAATCGTCTCTGGCAAAAGATGCTGTCCTATGGTATTTCTGTTGAGCTTGCGGCGATAATAGCGGCTCTTCACCAGAACACTTCATATAGGGTCCGTATTAATTCAGAGGGTCTGTTATCTGACAACATCCCGACGAGAATTGGTGTGAAGCAGGGCTGCAACTTGGCCGCGGTATTATTTAATCTATACCTGGCTGACATCGAGAATATATGGCAAGGGAACTAACACCTTCCCGGTAACCTTGGGCAAGCTGCGTCTTCACTGGTAAATAGTATTACATCATCAGCATTTGCCCTTTGGGCTCCAAAATAAATTAAACATTTTTCATGATTATTGCGTTTTAAATAATATGACAATTAATTTAGCCAAATCTCATATCATAGCGTTTACAACTAAGAAGAAAGTGGCTAGGTTCAATTATGTTGTAAATTCACAACAAATCATGATTACTTAATTGGGTTACCACATATCGAATGGTATGTCTGTCGGCGGGTGGTGTACAGTGTTGACTGCTAAGCTTAACCACCTGTCTGCCAGATGGGAATTATTTTCTCTAGGTACTGTAGATATTCTCTTATGCCCCTGCTTCACTACTATTCTTTGAAAGTAGAGCCCATCCTACTCTATTCCCTGGACGCATGTTTGTTGAATATGGGGCCATCTTTAAATCTTTTGCAAGGCAAATTGTGGAAAAGGGTCTCAGGCCTCCCTGGCTGTCTACCTAATGAAATCATCTTGCATGAATTGGGATTATATCCCTTGACAGATAAACATGATTGGCGTATGGTAAACTCATTTGTCAAAATGATCTCGCCTCCAGCCAATTCCCTCTATGAGGACTTTAGGTTTATGCTTATAGAAGATCATCCGGCATCTCTTGTCGAATTTAAGTCATGTATATTAGCCATTTTAAGATCTTTGAATATGTCGCAGCAGGGCCTAATCGACTCTCCAGGGAAAGCCAAAATTAGATTCTTTATAAATGCATGGGCCCATAATTCTGACTTGATTTCAGGTTATCCATCATTTAGTACCTATGCAAAATTCAGGCATGCAGTCTCACCCCGTTTGCAGTATATTCTATGTTTTCCTGACAAAAATGCAAGAAGAACATACATGAGATTCCGCCTGGATCTTATCCATACGGGATCTCGTATCAGGAATTGGTCCGGTTATAAGGAATTGGGGCAGTGGGATCGCTGTCGGTTTTGTTTGAACCATGGTGAGCTTGAAACTTTGGAACACTTGTTTATGTATTGCACTCACTTCGAGCAACAAAGGTTACGTTGTAGGGGACCCTTTCTGGCGTCAAATACAACGTTTGAGCGTCACTTAGTTTGGCTGCGCTGTATGTGGGGCCACTTTAATTCTATCATGCTAGCAACTGTGAGACTTGTGAAGATAATTGAGGAATACCTATTGCCACTAAATAAATCTATGTTTACCGAGCAGGCCATAGATGGCCCATCGGTATCTAAATAGCACTACACCATTAACTGTAATATATATTTGGCATCATAGAGTTTGGTCCTCGTAGGGAGAGTTACTCCTTTGACTTAATGTTCCCCAAGGGTTGATAGGCTTATTGAATATATATGAGAACAAAATCCTATTAGATTGACAAGTTTTATTGATTTGATCGGTTTTATTTTTTAGGTAGCATTGAAATTGTAATTTGTCTCACATTGTAAATCTTAAAAAATGTACATTTAATGAACTTTAGATTTTCTTTTTTGTTTTTGTATTATATGTTTTGATGTAGAAATGGTTTTATTATGTTCTACAATGTGTTTTATACAAAATAATGTCTTGCCTATGTTATGACATTTTTTTGATGATTTTTGTAAAGGTGCAAATTAATTTTTGCTACCAAAAACAAAAAAAACAAAAAAAATAAACACTGTGCATGTCCTTCACTGAAGTCTTGTTTAAAAAAAGCATTGGCAAAGCCAACAGTTTTGACTTGTATATAAATATTACACATTTGCAAGGCACTGATATTGGATACCCAGCTGCTCGTGCCATTTTGTATATGTTTTTACTATAAGCACCAAATTCATTGTGCAGCCCTTTTATTCTTCACCAGCAATGATTTAGTATGTTCAAGGCAATGGGGATATTACAGGGAACATTACTCTTTATTCATGATCTATGGGGTTTCTTTTAATACTTTGATTTGTTTGATCGTCTCTGCAAACTCACTGTCTTATGCTCTCGTCGCTATTTAGTGTTTCTTTATTGATACATTTGTCTAATGATAAGGTTGAGTATGCGCAGTGAAGAAACTCTACCAAGCCACCAAATCTGAAGACAGTGAGGATCAAACAAATTGGTTCTCTTCTCTGGTAGCTGAATATGTTTATTTTTTTGTGGCAGCCCAGTCTTTCTTCCAAACTAAGGAAGACAGGGTTGGGCAAGTACAAGAAAGAAAACACTACACAGCTACTAGAGCTGAGGTGCAGAGCAGGTCAAGCCATTCTGGACGGCCTTCTGGTGACTACCCAGGGACCCCTGAAATGTGTCCTGCATGCTGCAGCAAGACTCATTAAAGGACTCCTCAAACTTTACCACATAACTATGACCCTAGAGGAATTACACTGGCTCCCACTGCAAGCCTGTATCCTCCAATCCTGCTGCATCTTCTAAATGGCTGTCATCCTGAAGTGCCCAAGCTACCTCACTGAGAAACCGAGAATCTCCAGAGGCCTACGATCCACCAGAAATAAGGAAATGTGGTGCAGACTTGAATTACAGCAGTGCAGGAAGGAAAGAAACAGAAGACTGGCCTTGCCTGTCTAGGCTGCGAGTATCTGCAACCTCCTCCCTGTCAACATCAGGGTTGCCCCATCACTTCTACATTTCAGGAAAGAGCTCAAGGCCTTCAAGGCCTTCAAGGGTGATGTGCTCCCGACTGTCTGCCCCCCACCCTCCCGGTGGCTTGCAGAAACCTTGCTGCCAATTGGCTTCCCTTGTTAGTTCCCTGCTCTTTTTTTCTCTGCTTCCTTCACTGTGTTCTTTCCCCTATGATTGTAAAGCACTCCGTTTCTTTCTGAAGCTAGGTCTTTGCTCAATAACTACCATACTATATTTTTTAATGTTTTTATTTTAGTTTTAATAATAATCATAATAAAAATAGTTGTGGAGAAAAGAGAAGCAAAGTGACACTAATGCGCAGTAAAGCCAAAACTCTCTGCAGGTCTTGACTTTAAAGCTGTGCATTATGATTCTTCCAATGTGATGGGGTGGGTGGCACCTTCCAAGGTTATATTTTTATTTTTATAGAGATGGTTTGTGAGGTGAGGGGGGCGGGCCAGGCATTTCAGTGCATCTTCCTGTGCCGGGATTCAGGTAGGAGGAAGGGCAGGGGATACTGAACAGGTGTCTTAGAAACGTGGACAATAGCGCTGCGCTTTGGTTTTTGTTGGGGACAGGTGATGGGCATTCATCCAATCAGGTTATGACTGACACAGCTGAGATGGCGGATGCCAAGGAAGAAAGAATTCCCAATCTGGCTTGCAATGGAGTTTGGCTTGTCGCAAATAGCGTTTTGGATTCTTGTTCGCTGGTGTAATTTGTTCAGCTCTTCACTGGTAGGCTAATGTGCTCATTTAGTAGTGAGGGCAATGCGCCAGGGGCATGTAAAAAATAAGTCGCCTGGCAACATCTAGTGTTGTTCTGACTGGAAGGGATAGATTCTTTACGTGCAATGTATCGTGTGCCATTGAACTTGAAGGATCTTGGAATAATGTATGCCTTGTTTATGTGTCTTCACTGTTGTGCCTTCCCTTGGCTGTCGAATCACACCCTCTGCGTGCTTCACATCACCAGTGAGGCTGGCGTCAATATTTATCGAGTTCTTGAGATTTCATGTTTTGACGTCTCGCAGCTGCAACTAACACCGTCTCACTCCTTCCCATGCCCGCTGCTTCTGCTTCTTACATAGACACACATGGTTCGATTTCGGAAATCAGTGTCATAATGACACAGGTGTATTCCAACTTGATATTCACATTCTGCTATATAGCACAGTCTTGCAATATGCCTATACGTGCAAAGTTTCACAAAAATCAAAGTTATTTTTTTATTTATTTAGATATAGGTAGCAGTTCATGGGCGGATTAATGGAAACAACCTTGATTCCCCAACCCCCTTTAAAGTCCCGTTACAAATGATAGGATAGCATGGATGCCAACTCTCAAGAAGTTATAGTGCCTAGCACACACTTACACAGCTTTCCCCACCACCAAATGGGGGGATCCTCAGTCGCCGCCTGTTGAGCACAATTATATGCAGTACCCTTTGGGAACACTACACACAATTAAGACTACAAGTGACAGTACAATTTCACCTTTGGTATAAGCCTGTACTACACAGTTATAGTGGTAGCAGTAGCGGAGCAGCCAGACTTATCTCAAGAGTAAGTGAGCAGTACAAATAGTTACACAAAGGAGAGCAATTACTATAATTCAGGCAAACACTGACTCTAGGTTTCTCAGTAAAAGAATATATATTTATTTACTCAACAGTTGTATAACATTCCACTATTCTAAGCAAGGTCAAAATCACAATCATAAATACACCACACCACTTCCCTTAAATTCCAGACAAGTTAAGCTCACAAAATGGAGTGGGAGCAAAATGGCACTTCAGCAATTTAAACGGGAGGGAAAGACAAAGTTATTAGCAATTAGGCAAAACCAACAGTTAAGTATTTTGAGCAAATGAACAAGAGAGACTACAGTGAGGAGATCAGCTAGAAAAGGCTTAGGGCCAAAGTCAATAGGTCAAATGTTTTTTGCTCAAGATCACACAGTTCAGGGTAGTTTGCGGTAAAGTTTGTGGCACAGATTCCGGACGAGGTTGGTTGGTAGAAAAGTTAGTTCAAAGAGAAGAGAAGCACAAGCCTTCAGATTGGAGAAAGATTTCAAACACCTTCACCGCGGCTGAGCGAAACGCACAACCGGATTTGCACAGTACCTTAAAACGGAGAGGGGGCTGTAGCTGAGGCAGACGTTCCTGGTAGTTCCTGCAGGCTCACGGTTCCTGAAGCGACTGTCGGACCGATCAGAAGTAGGAAGACTGGAGAGTCCTGCACTACCCAGGGAAGAAACCAGCAGCAGCGCCAAACAACGAATAAAAGGTGTGCTCCTTAAAGCCCAAGCAGAGTCCGACCTTCCTGGCTATCCGGCCCACTGTAGCTTTGTACAGCGAATTTGACCAGAAGAGGCATCCTGGCTTGTAGTTTGGGGGAACTGGTTGGTCCCACCAGCTCAAGTGAAGAAGTTTCCTGGAGGATCTTCTCTGTCGTCGGATTTGGAGTTTCAGACCTGCAGCAGGGCTTCACCAGGCGGTTCAGTCATTGTAGGGGTCCTCTTCTTCCAGTTCCTCGTTGGTTCTTTCGTTCCAATGATGACTCTTGCTCTTCCAGTCCCAGAGACCTGCTTTTTATGCAGTTTTCCCGCTTCATACAGCCTGGTTGTCAATCACACAGCAGGGTGGCTGGCCTGGCAAGGCCAGTCCCCTTAGCCAATCAGACAATCAGACAAGAGTGTGACTTGGGTTACCAAGGGAATCCATGGCAGGGGTCTGAAGATCCCTCCCTCACATCCTGCCTACCTAGACTATACTAGACAGCGAACAAATGAGTCATCCCCGGTTTTGTGTGCATAGAAAAACACGAGAAAGACTTTAACAAAAAGAAATGGCGACTAAACTCAGCCGGAACCAAAATAAAACATATATGGTCAGCAGGTTTTATGTTCGAGGCTAATATAATAGCCTAACACATTACCACGTTATGTAAGATAACTGCGGTAGAAAAGTTAGAGTAGATACCAGTGCCACCAGCCAAGTCTTAATGTTAAGGGAGCGAAACAAGGCTCCAAGAGGCACAGACAGAAAGGGGTGAGTTAACCCTTTCCAATACTCCATGTAAGATGAGGTGTACTGGGTCTGCGGTTTAAAGTGACTATATAAAGTTAATGGCAACTTTACCTGTTTCTGGGGGACAGTAGTCAGCCCCAGAAAAAATGGAGTCAGTGGGAAGTCTCAAAGACAACCCTGTGTCACTGCACTGAAGGTGATGTGTAACACACACAAGAAGTGGTGCACATGGAGTAGGTGAGGCTTCAGTGCCCAAGATCACACAGAAAGTAGAAATACACATAGCAAAACACATGTAAGAGTGGGAAAAAAGGCTCACACTTTTACCAGGTGAAAAAAATGTATCCTAGAAATCCAGCAAAGCTGCTGAGGGACTGGAGAATTTGCCCTAACACCACTTACATGGTGGTAGCTGCGAAGGAAGTTGCCGCAACATGACTTAGTCTTGCATTTCATAGCCCACATCACACATTGCGGCTGTGGCCGGGCGAAGAGGAGCCCTTCTGGTGGGGCAGCTTGCCAGCCCACATGTACCAGCTGTAGTGTTAAATCACTTTGTGGCATCTAGCAGCTAGCAAGAGTGCCAGGCAAACAGGATGCAGCCCACATCACAGGGCATACATGGGACGGATGAAGGAACTTCTTGTACAGCAGTAATCAAAGGCAGGCGAATAAGGAGTAGATGCTGCCCGTGCTGTACCTGCGCGTTCTCACATCCGAGATTTGATCTCTGGGGTTACATGCCAGCAAGATGCCTCCATGCCATATTCCGAGACCAATAACCAGCGACAGTGCACGTGCTGGAGGGAAAGGTGGAAGCTGACCAAGAGATGCCACGGCCCTGTGGCATAAAAAGAAGTCCATCATTGGCAGGCACTGCTCTCACGTTGCCGCCCTGACTGCTTTTCTAATATTGTATAACATCAAATAGATGTGTGACCCGACACTGGCATAGTGCTGTGAGTGGCATTAGGGAAAAAAAACCTGGCCTGATCCCTGAGCAGGAAGATGGGGCGAGGTGATGGGAGGCTCTTGACCCCCGTACCTCGTTGACATGAGGACCACACGTCCCGTCCTCCCATTACCATGGGAGGGCAGGACGTGCGGCTCGATTGGCTGCTAGCAGCTGATGGGCGGCGCCACTTGGGTCACCATGATAACAATAAAGCTAGCGGCCTCATACGAGAATTCATAAGTACGATCTCATGTGAGAATTCAAGAACATTGTGAGGTGCTTGTAATATACGTACGAGTTAACAATGTTGCCTAATCTCTATTCCTCAAATATAAATTCAAACCCCAGTGCGCTGTCACACTCACCTCTCGCTTGCATCGTTGCTCCTCTAGTTCTGCAACCCGAATCGCACGAACGCGCAAGGCCGCTAGCTTTATTCATTGTCATGGTGACCCAAGTTGCGTCACCCGTCAGCTTCTAGCAGCCAAACGAGCCACGCCTCGCATCCCACCCTCCCATGGTAATGCGAGGACTGGACGTGTGGTCCCCATGGCAAAGTGTAAAAATGCACCTATACTACTGAACATGTATTCAAAAGTCAGATCCCAATTGTGGAATGATTTAACCCGTTACAGCAGAAACGCACAGTTGTATTATACATGTACTATACGAGGACATCCTGAGGTCCGTCATGTACCTCATTTTGGCACAAAAAATGATAACCCGTGATCACAAAGTAGGTACAAACTTGCAAGTCCCGAATTGGTCAAAAAAGAATGCCCCTTTTAATATTGCTTCTCACACGTAAACATCTTATTAGCTTTCAACCCAGTAGTTGATGCAATGTATTGCCACGAATAATGCGTGTTATTCGTTACGTGTAGATACTGTAGGATACCTATTCCATATTAATCTGTACCTCATGACTGCATTACCAATGCGCACAATGTGTGCTGTTGCTATAGTACCCTCAATATAGTACGCATGTGAAGCATCCCTTGCTGTTAGTCTTCCCCAAATAAAGATCAAGATCAGAATGTTTAAAATGTTTTCAAGAAAAAGGATATGTATTACACAGTGGAAAATACTGAAAATAGTAGAAATAATTGATATAGCTCAGTTTGAGCAATTTGAGAGCACCAGAGTTGATTAGGTGGTTTCCGTCTGATTTTTCTCGTTTCAAGGGGTAGTGTAAGTGCCATCACACGACCCTTGACCTCTGATGACACCACAGGAAGTGGTGCCATTTGATCCTACCCCGAAGTGACATCACAGGAAGTGATGGAACACGATCTTTCACCCCTTGACAAAACAGGAAGTGGCATCACATAGCATTGTTCCTAAGAACACTACAAAAAATATCATTGTAATGTGATATACATTTCATACAAGAATGGATCACCATATGTATTGTTAACGTCAGTGTGTATAGGCCCATATTACCAAATTACTGTGAATGTAAACAGACGTCCAAGGCCAAATGATAATGATGTATTATTATGTAGCACTTATGCTTACACACTTTATATAGAACAAATATACATACAATATCACATACCCTGTGTTGATACTCATTTACCAACCTCAGAAGGATGGATGGCTGAGTTGGTCTTGTCGGGATTCAAACCTGCAACCTGCCGATCACACACACATCGCTGTAGCAAGCGCTCAACCCACTAAGCTATCTTACTGGCTATAGCTATCTTACCTGCTATAGTAAAATTAGCAATTACATGTCTGAATGTTCTCAAAATCAGAAAGCAGATTACACTCTGTAGTGGATACCATTAAACTGCTAACATACTTAACAGCGGGACAGTGCATCTGCAGGTCTGGTGCAAAGTTGGCCAAATGTCAAACCTGCGTGGATCTACTGTTCAGGCTTCAGAGGTTGGCCTCACATGGCATCCCATACACTGGGCACTCGTTACTTCATACATGCAAACAAGCATCCTGAACAACATGCCATGGAAATGAAAGAAAGACAAAAGGCATTCATACTGGCACATTGAAATCAAGGGCCACTTTATGTGCTATGGTCAAACATTTCTACACTGTACACAAGTTCTTAAGCAGAAGGATTTTGTCAAGTGACCAAGGACACCGAGGTGGAATGTCTTGTGATGATCATAACAGAGACAACAGCAGGACAAAAACATGCTATAACTGCAACTTGCAAAAAGCAAAACATATAGTCCAAAATGGATGCTTATTGTAAACTAAATGCTTTTTGGAAGATTTTGTCTGTATTGTGAATTTGAGGTCTTTAATAACAGCCTAAATCAGGGACTCACCCCTGAAGCGTGCCTAAAAAAAACCTTTGACGAGTCTAGCAATTATTGGATAGAATTCCAGAAAGACAAATGATTTGTTATTCCTATTCTTTCTTATTTAGGGTCACGGCTCAAAGTGGTACACTTGTGGAACCCCCTGTTTGTTTCTGGAGTGGCTGGCTTTCTTGTTTGGGCCTCTTAAAAGAAAAGAGCCCCATTACAAAAATAAAAGGGAGAAGAAAAAACATATTTTTTAAGGACTAAGGGTGACCACAGGTGTAGCAAGGGAGACCTCAGGTGTAGCAACTGCGACCCCTGGTGACTCCTAAATGACATCCATGACTCCCCCATACTCTTGTGCTGCATGCTTTGCTGCACTCTTCATGTGTGGTATCTAGCTACCACTCCTTGAAAGAACTAACCCCAGGTGATTAAAGCGACTAACTCTATGTTGTTTTTGTTGATAGCTCAGCTGTATTTTGGACCCCTTTTGCCAGAAATCACGATATTTGTCTTGCCTTGGTTTAGTTTCAAGCAGTGATTGGTCAGAGATGTATCCGCATACTGTAGGCTGTGTTGTAAACTACCTCGGGTTAAATCCATTAAGACCATATCATCTGTGTATAGCAGCACACTCGTGTTTGTTTCCTTAATGGAGGAGGTACTGTATCCGAATACAATAGATGAATTGGCTGTAGAAGGCTGGGAGGGACTCATAGTATACCTTTTTCCATAATCTCTTACGATACACAGAGTCAAAAGCCAGCAGCCTCTCTAGGAATCAAATTTGATGGGGGCAAAAAAAGAGGCCAAAGGCAAAAGTAGGGTGGCCAACTAAACATGGACGATGTGACTTTTTTCCAAAATTGACGTGGGAGAAATACCTGTGACCTAATCGAAGTATGTGAATTTTAAACAATTTGTTTTCAATAGAAGCATGGTTATAACCGCGCAGTATAGGTATGTAGACTAATACCTGATTTATATTTGTTTGTTCTTTTCTTCTTATATGATTGCATTGTTTGAGTTGAGGATATTCATGTGTTTGTTTGTTTTATACGATTGTGTAAATGTACATTGTGTATAATAACATACAAATGAAAGAAAAGAAAAACAATGGACATGATAGAAACAGCCAAAAGATAACCTGTGGAGGCCAACATGCTTCGTTTGTACAGCACAATGTTTGGGGAAAGTCGGATAAAAAGACATTTAAAACCCTCTGCATTGTCCACAAGGCCGTCTGGGGCCTTGGGCCAAAATACCTTCAACTCTCTCTTCCTAAATATCTTCCTTCTTGAGCACTTCGCTCTTCCGCCTCCAACTCCCTCAGGGTCAGCCGCTTCTCCAAACAACGAGTTGGGGGCAGATCTCTTTCCACTGCAGGGGCCTCCCTCTGGAACAGCCTTCCTACCTCCCTGAAACTTGAGGAGAACCACCTCCGGTTCCGGAAGCACCTCAAAACCTTCCTCTTTGCCTCCGCTTTCTCTCCCCCTCTCCCCTGCTAATACTACTGAAACTGCACTGAATCTGCAACTGGGCCATTCACCGTTCTCGGCCCAGCCACTCTCCCCTGCACTGCCTCCACGGCAACCCCTGCACTACGGGACTGTGTCTGTATCCATACAGCCCCCCTTCCCAGCACTTGTCTGCACTTACCTCGCACTTGCCACCAGCTGGCCCTTGTTATTTATCCTGTATGCTTATAACCCTGTACTGCACTTTCCCCTCTCCCTTTCCCCCATGCACTTTTCCCTTCCCCTCTACCCTTGCACTTGCGCGATCTGAATGACACCTGGCCTAGTAAGATCGTTGTCTGTCTCCCCTTGTTCCCCCCCCCTGCCTCGTCGCGCCTTGAAACACTTGTGTATAGGCGCGTTACAAATGCCTTATCATATCATATCATATCAATTTTGTTGGAACAATTAAATATTTTGATACTTCTGATGCCAGAGCGTCAACTGCAAGACCTCACAGGTCAGGACAAATGCCAGCAGTTTTAACATTGTGCCAGAATATCATGCAGTGCACAGGATTGGGTTTGGAGCGGCCAGAATATAACAGATTTAGTTGTATGGTGTTATTAAATGCCAGGTTACCTCAATGTATACCTCAGTGTTGCTCAAATACTACATGGTGCTGTCAATGTCGGGTGACCAAAGGCGCTCTATTAAAGGGAGTTGCTAATAAAAGTGCCAACTTGCCAGGGGTAATGTTTAAATGCACCATAGTTCTCTTATCCCCATAACTGCTGAGCTTTAATCAAGGCTATGCAAAAAGGACAAGCATACTCGCCCTTAGCACTTACAGGAAAACTGCAATCTTCAGCACAAAGTGCCAGCCTGCCAGTTAAGCCTTGCCAGTTTCAAACAACTGTACTCAATCACAGTGAACATCATTCCAGTTCCAGCAGTGCCATGCCATCATTGCCCAACCCTGCCCCAGTATGACATATTCTGCTGTAAGTGCAGCCTGAAATCCACACAATAATTCTTTCATATGCCTGGTCAGCCACCATGTGTAATGTAATGTATAGCTTTGCAGGGGCTTTAATAATATGGCAAGTGCAGCTTCAAACACCCCAATAAAGCCATGATATGGTTGGCTGTCACCATGTGTAAGGTGGAGACCCGTAAGTGCAAACTCAAATGACCAAACACCACCAAGACCCAGAGTGCAAGCCCAACCTGGCATCCTGCCCCCCAGAACACAAGCCCCATACTTCTTCTCTTGTGCCCCATCACCCAGAGCAAAATCCCCATATCTGGCATTCCATCCCCACCACCAAGATTGCAAGCCTCTTACCTGACATCCTGTCTCCCACCACTAACATTGCAAATCCCATACCTGGCATCCTGCCCCCACCTCCCAGGGCACAAGCCCCATGCCTGGCCCCCCACTACCAAGATTGTAAGCCCCATGCCTGACATCCTTTCTACCACCACTCCGAGCACAAGCCCTATACCTGGCATGTTGCCCCCAACCACCCAGAGCAGAACCCCCATACCCAGGATCCTGCCTCCCCACCAACTACAGCAAAAGCCTCATACCCAGCATCCTACCTCCCCATCACCCACAGCAAAAGCCCATACCAGGCATCCTGGCCCCTCACCATGCAGACCAAAAATCCTAGACCTGTCAACCTGCCCCCACCACCAAGATTGCAGGCCCCATGCATGGCATCCTGCCCCTACCACCCACAACACAAACACAATACCTGGCATCCTGCCCACCTCCATCCAAAGCACGAGGCCCATACCTGGCATCCTGCCCCCCACCAGCTAGAGCACAAGCCCCATAACTAGCATCCTGCCTCCCCACCACCCAGACAACAAGCCCCATACCTGGCATTCTGTCACCTCACAACCCAGAGCCCAAGCCCCATATCCATCATCCTGCCTCGCCATCACTCTCAGCAACTGTCCCATACCAGGCACCTTGCCCCCACCACCCAGATTACAAGACCCATATTTGGCATTCTGTCCCCCACCAACAATACAGCTCTATACCTGTTATACTGCCCACCACCACCAAAATTACAAGCCTCATACCTGGTACCCTTTCCCTCCACCATCTGGAGCACAAGCTCCATACCGGGCATCCTGCCCCGCCACCTCACAGAGTACATGCCCCATATCTGGTACTCTGCCCCTGACCACAACAAAAGCCTCATGCTTGGCATCCTTCCCCCACTACCGAGGGCAAAGGCCAAGACCGCCTGTAAATAGGGACCACAAGAAAGCCTTCATACTGAGAGCGAAGGTCACAGGCAGGAAGATAGTGGACAAATTCATCCTGCAGGCAGCCAGCTGTAAGACCCTGCAGGGCCCGGTGTACTAAGCACAAATATTTAAAATCGATACGCTTATACACTGGCAGCCAATGTAACTGTCTAGGAATCTCTGTGACCTGCAGTTATGGAAACTTGACTGCTTTTGGGGCCTGACCTCATGCTTATTCTTGAAATGCCATAGTACTTGTGTTTCAGAATCACCTCCCACGTGGTATGCACATCCATCTACATACATAGTTTGGAGATACCTGCATATTTATTCATTGAATGCTTTGTGTGGGGATTGTTAAAATTCAGTCACATTTGTTTCTACCCCTGTTTTTTCAGGTGCTCAAATCATGTAAGTCTGCCAGTCCCTGGGCAACTTGGCTCTTTTTTCATTCTGTCCATACCTCACTTCTACTGGGAATCCCTGCAATGCCAATGTTCATGAAGTAATTCCTGGCTGATCTAAATTCCCCGATCTTATCCTTTTACTTGATAAGAATTGCTAAGGCTGGTGATTTATTCCAACAATCACCTGTTCCCCTCGAATAATGGGACAGACATTTTGTAATGCCAAGACAGTGATCAAAAAGTGCCTTTTCATATTCACTAAATCTAGTTTCTACCTGTGACAATGCCTTACTGGCATATGCAATGGTTTTATTATTTACATCGTGATTTGGGTACAGAACCGCTGACATACACTGTACCGTGAAACCTGCAGTCTAATCTCAATAAAGAAATCCTGGTTCTTTATTGGATAAGCTAAACAGGGGGCCTTGATCAAGCAATCATTTCATCTGGCCACTGCCTCACTTTGTTCCTTTTTTAAATAATGAATTATAATTTTTATAATTAGTTATTTATAACACGCTTAATACCCAGAGGTTTCTAACCGCAGACCAGGGGATCGAAACTGCGTTGCTCCATGCAGTCTTGCTTCAAAGGCGAGCGTGTTCTCCCTGTGCTATTCTCCTGAGCCATTTTTCCATATCCAGGGTACCCCTTGTTTCAGTAAATTTAGTCAAAGGTTGTGTGGTTTATGCATGATCTTCAATTAACTTTCGGTTGTAACTTGTCATTCCTAACAAGCGTTTTAGGCCTTTGAAATTGCTGGGGTATTTTAGCTTTTGAATAGCCTCCACCCTTTTCTTTTGTGAATTGAATCCATGCTCTGTTACTTAATGCGCTAGAAAAGGCACCCTCTTTCTGCATCACTGCACTTTTTGTAAAGATACGTTTGCACCAGCCTTTTGCAGCTGACCAAGCACATATCTAATTTCATTGAAGTGGCTTTTTAAGTCTTCATTTGTGATTATCACATCATCCACATAAATCATAGTTCTTCTCTCAGCTGCATCTGGAAGTGCTCTACTTCATAATATCCCAAACTCTCTTCCATTATTGATATAGCCAATGGTGGTCCGGGACCATGCATATTGTAATTGGTTAAAGGGGAACGTAAATATATTGTGTATATCTTTAGCCAATGGCACACACCAGTACCCTGCCGTAAGATCAGAGTGGTAAATATATTTGACCCCTCAATCTTGTGCAAGACCCTGATCAATAAATGGGATAGGCCACCTTAAAACAGGTACCCTCTTATTTAGTTCTCGCCAATCTGGGCCTAAGCACCATTGGTCATTGGGCTTTAGCACACCTAATATGCAAGTATTTGAAGTACTATGAATAGGCCTAATGATGCCTCTGGATTCCAGATTTTTAATTATTTCTGCCAGGGACTTCAGACAGGCCAGGGGTAACCTATATTGTCACACAAATACTGGCTCTCACCAATGCCCTTTAGGTAGTGTAGCAACATGTAAATCGGTCAGCCCACAGTCACAGGCATCTTTGGCAAAAACCTTTTAACTCCATAAATATTTTCCCTAATTGGTCTCTCCCTTCTTCGATTGTGCTAAGCATCTGCAGTTTGGATTTGTTCCTCTACTATTTTAGACAATTCTGGGAAATCCTCTAAAGGAAGAACCTCTGTAATTTCCTCAGATTGTGTGGAGAGATGCCACCCTCAGATACTTTGGAACACTAACCTCCATCTCAATTTGCTGCATTTCACTTTACTGTTTTCCTCTTTCAGAATCACTTACTCGAAAGAGGATACAATTATCCTGATGACAGCATATCACATATTTTGGATCATGAGGGTAAACTGACTGATTTCTAAAAATTCCCTTTAGTTTAGAATTCAATGATTCAGGTAATTCACTTTGTGAATTTGCATAGCTTTCAGGGATATTCCTGAACACTGGGTTGCTTAAATCAGCAGTGTAGCTAGCATCCTGCACTGCCATCTCTAATGCTGTATTCTGTTTCAAATGAATGTCCTGGCACCCTTTTATATTCACTAGGTGATCTTCACTAAGATGGGACCATCCCCAACTTCTACTGGCGGTCTATATTTGCCTTATAGTCCTTGCGGTCTCATGGATTCATTGAGGAACACAAATGCATCGGGCCTTTTCTTCTGTTGTCCCTTATATTTAAATCTACTGCAAACTCGCTGGTGAAGCAGGAATAGTGACATCCTTCTTTACCCGAAGCACAATTGCATATGGCATCATTTGTGCACAAAGATAAGCTTGTCTTTTGTTTTCAAATTCAGGTGCAGCTCTACGCAGCCTAGACCAAACCTTTTGGCTCAAGAAATCTAACACAATACACATTCTGTGAATTATGTCACAATTAGAATTTATGTAATCTTGGTCCCACTTACAATCCAAATATTGTGATGAATGCGTTTGGAACCAATTGTTATTTTTAACATGCACCTTCCCACAATTCTTTGCCTAAATTCAGGGTCATCTGGCCCAAAGAGGTGCTGATTTTCTATTTTAAAACTTGGTATTTCCTCTTTCATTAATGAAAATCTTGTCTTGCTCTAGTGCCAACACTGCCTCAATCATTTCTTGATGCCCATTCACATGCACTGGGATTCAGACCTGCCCTTCTTCCATGTGAATGTCTGGAATTGTTTGAATCTATTTTCCTTGATCTAAATCGGCAGCAACATTTGGTTTGCAATTTTCTTCATTTGGATAAAAGCACAATGGCCCTGATTCATGGATTATTTGCGCCAAAAAAAATGGGATTTGTGCGCCGTTTTGCCCGCAAACGCCCATTTGTTAAACAGGGATTTGCAGGCAGAATGGCGCACAAATCCCGTTTCTTTTGGCGCAAATAATCCATGAATCAGGGCCAATGTGTTTTCATCAATCTGTGTCTGGCAATTTTTCTTGGGGTTCTAAAAAATTCTCTACAAATCAGCATTTCCTGTGGGGATTTTCTCTCATTTATGCTTTGAATTATTTCTGGGACATTACAGTTGCCTGGGCACCCATGTCAGTCATTGCCAATGCATTACACCTCTCTTCAATAGTAATAGGAGGATTATACCTGTCCTCACATTCTTCTAGTATACATTCGAAATGTGAATTATTACTGATTTCAGGGTTTACTTTCCTTAGGCATGCCTGACTTTTTGCTAGGCAAAGGGGCATGTGAAATGAGATTTTACCCCTCTTTTTACCCATCTCTCTTTGTATCTCTTTAACTTGTTTAACTCAGAACCCGTTTGCAGTGCAGCCAATGATTGTTCCCCTTTCTCAGGACCACCAGTGTTTATCCCCCTTCCCCCTACTGCTTTTCCCTCATTGCCTTTCTCCTTTCCACTTGCCTCCATTCTGGAACCTAGTTAATCTATATTTTCATGAGTGTCATGTGGAAGCATGAGTTTCTGGTGTGTGATCCTTAGCTGCATTTTGTACGGTACCTGTCATTTTCGCCTCCTGCAAAATGTGTGGGTCAAAATACACTTCAAGTGACTGACCTGCAACTGTCTCTCGGGGCATTTTCATTTTTGTGAAAAAATGAACAGTATTTTGATTCTCTTCATTGATCATTGCTGAGATATTCAGTGTACCATTAACTCTGCAATGATTCACTTTGTCACAAACCATTATTTGGATGAAGATGTGTGCTTTATTTGTCATGTCGCACATTATTTTTAAATTGCCATCTATCACACTGTGCTTTAGGTTTTTCATGTTAATTTCTTATTTCTTTTTCCTCTTTTTCACAGGCCTGAATGGTCCGGTTCAAATCTAAATTAAACCACACTCCCTTTTTGTGTGTGTTATTGTTCCCTGTCTCGTTTTCATTTGTTTGTTTTCTTGGTTTTAACTCGCTAAGCAACTCAGTGTTTTCATTCAAAGGTAACTCATGGTCATCTGTGTTTCCATCATTGCAAAAATGACTAACTAGTCACTTGTTACTGTGTGCAAGATCATTCTTGTGGCATTCTGCACTTTAATGTGGCTGTTGTTTCTGTACTGCACAAAGTGTCCCTATTTGCTCAGACAACATTTTAACTTGATACTCCAAACACTGGAACCTTTCCATGTCCCTAAAATCATCCCTATGTGTTCTAGGCTGGTAATGGATGAATTCACCCTGGTTTGGCCTGTTCTGGTACCTTTCCGGAGATTGATTTCTGTTTGTATGTTCCCTGAATTCCCTTGACACAGGAGGTGGGGAATGTGCGCTGACCATCTTTTGACTGTGGTGAACCTGTGGTGGGGACTGACTATATTGGTGACTATATTGGTGAGGTGCATAGTTCACATTCTGTCTTTCAGTTGTTGGGAATTGTTCCCTGTGCCTATTTCCATTTTCAATGGCAGGCACATACCTTGTTCTTTCCTAAAGGGCATACACCATTGTAGTTGGGTCAAACCTACTCTTTGACCATAAAGTTTGGTATGGAACATTGTACCTCCATCTGATTCTGGGCGTTATTTAGCCCTGGAGGCATATCATAGTGAAATTCCACCTTTGGAGCATAATCAAAATACCGAAGACTAATGTATGAGCTTCTGGCACTGTGATATATGAATTGGAACAGAAATGTTTGGGGCAGTGTTCTTTGTGGAGCCGTGCCCCTTTGATTGTGTGTTGTGTCATTATTTGCCTGAGTTTGGGCTTGTTCTATTGGCATCGTTACAGACTTGGCATCGTTACAGAACTGCCGGTGCGGATTCTTTAGCTTTTGGTTTCGCTTCTCTACTCTAGCTGTCTTTTCTTTCTCAATGGATATTACCTCATAAACTTGGTTGCCTTTTCAATCATCCATTCTAGTGGTTTTTCCCTGTCAAATTCATGGATTAGCTGAGACACACTATCTTTCTTAAGCCCATAAAAACAAGCAGTCTTGATTTCTGTTGAATGAGGATTAAATGTTACATCAAGCGTGAGAACGCCCTTTTTAAGTTTTAAGTTTTGAAAAAATTGGCGAGGCGAATAATTTGGCTGAGCTGTCCTGTTATAAGCAGCCTTCTTCCTTGCTGTATCGAATGATAGGGTGAGCATTGATGTCTAATTTGTTTCTCAAAGTCCTCCCAAGACAAGTACTGTTGCTCATTTAGGCCCTGAATAACAATAGCAGAGGCAGAGTCCATATTGTTCCCTAGGAATCTGAAGCATTTTAAAAATGTCAGATGCCACTTTGAGGAGATCTTCAATGCAGCTATCTCTCCCTTTTTTGAAAGGTTTGATCAAGGCCTTGATAGACTTCATTATGTTTAAGGCACTGCATGGTGCATTGTGGGATATGTCATTTCCCCCGTGATCTCTTGTGGGTGAGCATGTGGATGAGCAGACACACCCTCACATAACGGGTTATAATAAGGCCTTGGTGGGTGGGCAGATGTTGGAAAACGGTCCTGACTAGGGCTGCAATTAAACTCCGCTTCAGTGAACGTAATACACTCTCGCTTTTTCTGAGATTCAAAACTTTAGATTTTCTATTTCATCTGCACTGTGCATGGAGCTGCTGTGTTTCATGATAAAGAACAGAATTCTCATCCCTCATTTTAGTAATTACCCCTTGCAACTCATTCATTTATGTCTGGTAATGATCAACTGTTTTGGTTTTTCCTTCATTGTCATCCAACAGCCTAAATATTTCACGTTCCATTGCCCACACTTCCTTAATTTCTTCACCACGTACCTTCTTAGAATTTGAATTTCTGAAATTGCCACATCTCCATCTTTGTGGACTTTGGACACTGTCTAACATGGTTTTGAAGTGTATTAATTCTTCTTCACTGTCTGCAAATTGTTTGTACCTCTGAACCAACTGTGCATTTTGTAAAATGCTTCCTTCACCAAAAATCTCTTTGGGATTTTCTTTCTCCGCTTCAACACTAATCATGTCCATGCACTATGCACTATGCATTTTGGACAGAAATTCAAGCAGCAAACGGATATCAACATTTTACATATCTCTGCACTGGTTTCTTGCTCTGGAAGTTTTAAACAATAAGCTTCCTTTGAGCAAATTGCACAAATTATTCAGCTCACATCTTGTCATGTATTCCCTGCAAAATGATTTTAATTCCTTTTCTTTATTTTGTTTTGCATTTTTCCAAGCACATTGGACAGCTTGTGCTCGTACCATTTCATAAAATGAGCCGCCCTGTACCATTGAACTGCACCAACATTTTGCACCAAGGAGCTATGGACTGAGCTGCCTTGAACATTAGTAAGGGGAAAGGTCAGTAGGTTAACTGTTAGTCAGTAAAAACATTGTTAGTCTTATGCTTCATTTCAACTCCAGTCGATAGTGAATCGTGGTGTGATGCTGTATGATCACATCAGCTATTATGCAATGCCAAATTCTCCCCTGTTTTACCTTGTATGTTTTTATGCATTCACAATGGGGTGAGCATGTGGATGAGCAGACACACCCTCACATAACGGGTTATAATAAGGCCTTGGTGGGTGGGCAGATGTCTGAAAACGGTCCTGACTAGGGCTGCAATTAAACTCCGCTTCAGTGAACGTAATACACTCTCGCTTTTTCTGAGATTCAAAACTTTAGATTTTCTATTTCATCTGCACTGTGCATGGAGCTGCTGTGTTTCATGATAAAGAACAGAATTCTCATCCCTCATTTTAGTAATTACCCCTTGCAACTCATTCATTTATGTCTGGTAATGATCAACTGTTTTGGTTTTTCCTTCATTGTCATCCAACAGCCTAAATATTTCACGTTCCATTGCCCACACTTCCTTAATTTCTTCACCACGTACCTTCTTAGAATTTGAATTTCTGAAATTGCCACATCTCCATCTTTGTGGACTTTGGACACTGTCTAACATGGTTTTGAAGTGTATTAATTCTTCTTCACTGTCTGCAAATTGTTTGTACCTCTGAACCAACTGTGCATTTTGTAAAATGCTTCCTTCACCAAAAATCTCTTTGGGATTTTCTTTCTCTGCTTCAACACTAATCATGTCCATGCACTATGCACTATGCATTTTGGACAGAAATTCAAGCAGCAAACGGATATCAACATTTTACATATCTCTGCACTGGTTTCTTGCTCTGGAAGTTTTAAACAATAAGCTTCCTTTGAGCAAATTGCACAAATTATTCAGCTCACATCTTGTCATGTATTCCCTGCAAAATGATTTTAATTCCTTTTCTTTATTTTGTTTTGCATTTTTCCAAGCACATTGGACAGCTTGTGCTCGTACCATTTCATAAAATGAGCCGCCCTGTACCATTGAACTGCACCAACATTTTGCACCAAGGAGCTATGGACTGAGCTGCCTTGAACATTAGTAAGGGGAAAGGTCAGTAGGTTAACTGTTAGTCAGTAAAAACATTGTTAGTCTTATGCTTCATTTCAACTCCAGTCGATAGTGAATCGTGGTGTGATGCTGTATGATCACATCAGCTATTATGCAATGCCAAATTCTCCCCTGTTTTACCTTGTATGTTTTTATGCATTCACAATACTGACTCACACCAGATTCACATCCGAGTCTCACCAGAGTCTCACACCTTCTGCTGTCATAGTCTGGGTTTGCTAACATTCTGCCCCTGCTGAAATTCAGAGCCCCAAATTCCCTACAGCCCCCGAGTCGTGCTGTGAATGTAGGTTTCAGGGAATCTCTCATTTAATTCAACCAACAAATGAGTGTTTGTGAAATTATCAATAACACAACCCCTGGCATCCTTTTTGGAATTCCCAACAATTCTCAATGAGATCCTTCAAATGTCTTCACGTATCCTTAATTCATCCGATCTGACTAGATCATTCCCCAACTTAATTAAAGTCGCCCACCATTATTATATTGTATAAGTCCCTGCTGCACGTTGTAGGAGTTGAAAAAAGTGTGCATGAATGTGGCTATCAGGGTGTGAGGTTATTGTGGTGCAGGGCTGTCCTATCTCCCCTCCCAAACACATACAGACAATGTCAGTGTATCTGGTGGGGGTAAAGTGGCCAGCCACACACCCGGGAAATGTTTTGACAGAGCAATACTGCCATTTATGGTCCCAATCCACACAGGCAGCATTACGAGTATACTTTAGGCACAGCTAGCAGGAACATATTTTGCAGTTGCATGGAATATGTTGGGTATATCCATCAAGATTGTGTTCTCAAGGTGGCAATATAGGCATATATTGGGCACACACAACATGACAATGCCTTCTTCAGTGGCAATACTGACATTTATTGTGGGCGCAAGGAATTTGAATGTGTGTTACAGTGACAGTGCTGTCAAATATATTGCGGGCACGTATTATGCATATGGGGTGTACAGTGAAAGTGCTGGCAAATATTGAAATCCCGGGGCCTGATGCCCACAATAAAAAAATAAAAAAACATACAGATAACAACTATTCAGCAGTTAGCTGGAACCTGGGAGGTTACATCGCTAAACCTTTTCCTGTCTAAAAAGGAAACCTGCAGGCTGTGCATTTACCCCTTTACATATTTAACTTTTTGATCAACAACTTAGTATTGGTAATCACAGCTTTAGAAACCGATATCCCTAGACTAATTGGCAAAGGTTTGGGTATTGTACTGATCACCAATGACACAGCAGTGATTTCTAAGACAATCCACGAGGTTGCAAGAGCAATTTAACAAATTTCATCACGTTTGTGATGGGAAAAGATTTACTATTAATGTAAAAACACTTACATGGCATGCCATGCCCGCAAATTTCCTAGTCTCAACCTTTTATTGCTGGTGAAAAATTTCACATGTGAAGTGCTTTGATTATTAAGGCGTGAGATTTCGCATAAATGGCCTCTGGAATCCACCAAGTAATCCACCAAGTAACCAGGCAGGCATTGCATTTCATTTCTCAAAGCTCTTAGAAGGGGGTGCTATTTCCCAGCATTGGAGGTTTGCAGGACATATACCCAGTCTGCCATCCTTTATTAGTCATAAACATGAGGGCTACGAATATAGGGTACTTCAAAAATGTGCTTATCCTTCTGAAAATGCATCAAATGCTCTTTTGTGCTTGGGACTAGCATGCCTTGGTTTACAATCTGAGCGATGGCCAGAGCAATATTAAATTGTGTCACAATGTGAAGCATCCCACCTTTGGCAAGATATAGAGAAGCAATGCTGAAGGTTGTGCAATCACTTGGGGCTCTTCATGGTCCTGGATTACAAGCATACAGGCCACATTATACAGACCACAAAGAAGTCAACATTGAAATTCCTTTCGGACAGTCCATCTCTAATAATATATATTTTAGGTGGCCAAGAAACTCTACAAAATGTGGGCCATACAGAACCCATAGGGAAAACAACTGGAGGAGCACTCTTGAAGTTAGATTTTGTACATATTTATTTTGATATGGGATTGAGAGATATTCAGATGATATGAAGCCTTTTTTTCTGAAATCACTCTACATCAAATGTTACATATGTATTTTTATGATTAACTGAGACCAGGAAATTCTGACAACTGTGCTTATTGTCATGTCTTGAGGCATTATATTCTGCACTTCCTCTTCCTCTAACCATCATATATCCTAAAGGCTTATTTAAAGATTATGGGCATTGAATGAAGATTATGGTTGGTCCACATCAATATAATATACATAATGAATGAGCTACAAAGCGTTTTCAAAGGGGATTGGGCCATTGTAAAAACATGTTCTTAAATCAGGCCCATATAGCTGTTATGTAGTAAACTAATGGAGCCTAGGACTTGAAGTCTAAGAGCGAGAACTGGCACCTTAACTTTAATGTCTGTGTAGATGTAGACAGATAGCACTTTATAACCTTTGTGATGAAGACAATCTAACTTTTTAGACCATGTGCATAGTTATAATTTTAAGCTTAATATTCTTACACCTTATTTTTATTTTTTTTTAATTTTATTGACCTTTTTGATCAGGGAAAACCTGAACAAATTTATCAAAACGTTTTCAGCTGTTGACTACACCTTAGTACAATTGGCAGTATCAGGCAACTAGATAGTATGTGCCGGCCTCTCTTGTAGAAAGTTGAATGCCCAATCCGTGACAGTGAGGGTTAAAAAGAAAACATTCTGATTGCTGGTATATAACTGCAAGGGGTACGTTGTAGTGTTGCTACGGTATGCATAGACTCCATGTTTCTCCCATTCACAGAGATGCATCTAGTCTTTTATTGGTATCGGGATAACTAGATGTAAACCTACGTCCTCCTTCTCTGGGCTTTGTATGCATTTCTTCTGATTATTACTGCATATACTTTGTTGTTGTTGGTGGTGGTGGTGGTGAACTGCATAGTACTGTTTTAATTCTTATCTGTTTTTCTTTTTTTTGCCGACTTTTCTTTGGGAAGCAAAGGTGTGCATTACAAGCTATGGGGTAAGTGCTCAGCAGAAAAAGCAGGAGATGCAAGGCAGCATGACGTCAACAATGAGGTTGATTGTCTTGTTTGGTTTTATGAATTTACTCCCAAAATAAGCCTTTTGTCATATTGATTGTATGATATGGTTCTATGAAACAACCCCTAAAATTAACCTATCCTTGATTGATTGATTAATTCCATATTCACAGGGTTCCAGTAAGTGTGAAGTGTGTTGTACAGTGTCAATGCTGAGATGTGTAGTGGGCACAGTCAGAATGATTACAGTGACACTACTAGCATGTATATGCTCACAAGAATCATATATCCTTGCTTTACAGGGGGAACCCTAGTTTATATTGTAGGTAAAGTCGAAATGCTGACATATAATGTGGGCACAACATCATTATTATGTTTTCCTTTGAACATTAGTATGTTCAAACATCTTCTAGTGGCACTCTTGGCATACATTGTAAGCACAACCATCATGACCATTTGTCCTACATTGACAATCCAGGCATATATGTTGGACACACCATTATGTCTGTATTGTATAATATCATTGCTGCCCTATATTGTGGCAACAGCATCAGGGACATGTTTAACAGTGAACATTCTGGAATATATTCTGGGCAAAGACGAGGTGGTCATATGCCCACAAAACGTAGTGGCAGTGCTGCAATGTATTGTGGGCATGGTATCATGAAACTGTTTCATAGTGGCAATACGTTTGTTCATTGTGAGCATGGCATTGTGAACGTTTCTTACAATGACGATGTTGGTGTATATTACAGTGGCACTGGCATCATATATTGTGGGCACATCCATCATGCAGGGAAATGCACTATAGCAATTCTGTTTTTGTGGGTATAGTTGTTATGAAACTGTGTTGTGAAATGTTCTGGTACACTGTTGGTGACCTGGCATCTGTTGCGAGTTTTCATGTGTTACCTACCTACTCATTATACATGGTATGCACGTTATTCGATTTTCTTGAACTTTAGTATCAAAAATGCACAATTTCAAAACATTACTTCAAACATGTTATCAGAAGTTAGAGGAGAATGGCCTAGAACCCAACTTGTTTGATTTGGGCTCTTTTGCTATCCTTGGTCACATGCTCTAATTTTCAGGGAAATAGTAAAGCCCCTCTACTGAAAAAAACAGCAGATCCTACTGTTTGTGACATTTGATTTTCCATTATATAATCAAATGCCATTGTCTTATAGAATTCTCCTTTGTGGTCCAATTCAGTCCATCCATGCTACGCCCATATACATGTAACCATTCATAAAAGAAATGACAATACATTGCAAAAAGTCATTAGCAAGTGTAGAAAAGTTTCACCCATAACGTTTCACCCATATTTGGTAGATATTTCTATGAACTTCAAAACTACTAAAAACTGTTAGCCTTGTCATATTTCAATTATGTATAACCTTTTTGATGCAACAGTGTCAATTTTGTAAGTTGGAAAATAAATAGTCATCCTCTCTGTCTGTCTCTCTTCAAAGTATCACACCCCTCTTCTGGGCTCATGGGGCTCTCATTCCCATCATTAGGGTGCATCCCTCCTCTGGGGTGCAGGGGACCCTCCTCTTCTCTAACACATCCCCTCTTCTTAGGATCAAAGCCCCTCTCTCTCAGGCCGACCTGCCCCCCATTAGGGTGGAGCCAACGTCAGACCAGTATAAACCTGAGTGCTCCCGCAGCTACAGCCTGCAGCTGAAGGAGTTCTGCTGAATTGGCTGTGTTGTGGGCTATCAAGCAGGGGTGTTGCTAGGTCTGGGAAAGACCCGGGGCTACGCTAATGTCGGAACTGTCAGTACTGGGGGGTTGCTAGCCTTTTGGTTGTAGCTCCTGAGATTCTATCCGGGGCTACAACCAAAAGATCCAGGGCTATAGCCCCCTAAGCCCCCCCGCCCCCTAGCAACGCCTCTGCTATCAAGGTTTGCCCTTGGGTGAAGTAACCCCATTGCACATGGGCAATGATCCATGCAAGGTCGAGGCATTTTGCTTCCTCAACCTTGCACGGCCCACTGGCAATGCCAGCTGTGGAACTGCACCTCCATATTGACCAGGTGGTGCTCCTGCACCTCCCCATAGGCTAGGAGGGTCTTGGATGGCCAGTCGCTGACACTCTTGCTCGCTCTGCAGGAATCAGAGAGAGGTCTTTGGTTGATACCTCTCCCAGCTTCCTGGTTGGGGTCTTCCGGAGCTGTGGGCTGAGCGGGAGTCTGGAGTCAAGATGATGAACAGGTTAAGCATTTGCTTTCGGGCTGCGAGTGAATCTTCTTTTTTCGATCACAGTCAATGTATGAATGCGTGCATGTTTGGGGCTGCATTGTGCGCGACTGCTCGTGTGATGACTCAGTGTGAATGTGTGTGTAATGCGAGGCTGGGGGGAGAGCTGCTACATGCAGTCAGCAGGGGCATGTCTTCTTAAGGGGCAATGGCATTTCAGCCACGCGTTAAGGACCAAGTCAACATGTGGGGCGGAGGATGTGTAGCCAGAAAAAGTCTGTTTTCTGACTATGGCATAGCAGTTTGTACTGACACTAAGGTGAAAGCCAAGATGAGTGTTCTCCAATATGTGGGGGTGAGGGGTGGGGGCAATTTGTCCAGCCAGCAAAGACCCGTTTTCCTACTGTGGCATGCCATTTTATACTGGCTTCAATGGCAACGACTACATGATAATTGTTCTTTCAAGTGGTAGGAGAATTTGTGTAGCCACGAAAAGGCTGGTTTTCATCTTATGTTGTAGCATGGCACATCAGTGATGTCGCTAGGGTGGGGCCGTGGGTGGGGGGCGGCCGGCCTCTTCACTGAAATCTTGTGCACCACCTTGGGCCCTCCTACAGTGGCGTACCCAGCTGGGGCGGGGCATGGAGGGCAAGACAGGGACATTTCACAGTGGGACACATCTCCCGTTAGGCACGTCAATGAGGGTGCCCAGCGGGAAAGGTGTCCCACTGGCAGGTCAATGTGTGCTGAGAAATTCCTGCTCAGCACACTCATTGTCCATGCAGCACGACACCTTACCCTTTCAGAACTGGAGAGGTGTCCTGCTGCCAGGACAATGTCCCAAGGGGCTCTGGGCAGAAGATGGGGTCCCATGTTGCTCTGTGTCAACAGAGCATTTCAATGTGAGCCATTAGGCACTGATGGGAGTGAGGGCGGGGACTATTAGCAGGGACTTTTGTACCTTTAGAATGGGAATGGGAGGGAGTGATCAGAAGTGAGAGGGTGCATAATGTTGCATGCTTAATGAAAGTAGTATGGCTTTAAAACCCAAGTGGGATTTGTTAGACTACATTAATCTACATGGTGCTATTGTGACTTTGCATGCAGATGGGGAGAATAAAAATAAAGCTATGCTGTTATTGCTCAACATATTTCTGTATATAGAGTATAGTTAGTTTACTATGAAAGGCTAGTTTATTATGTAATGTGGTTTGGTTCCAAGGCATTGGTACAAATAAAGTATTATTTAAGCACATGAAATGCAAAGCAAAACCTTTATACAAATCTATAACGGCTAAACCTGGGAAAATGTGCTCAGTTGGTTAAATTGTCCATATCCCTGTTTCACCATTTAACCAAAGTGTGTGGTACTGGCAAATCATTTAATCACACAATGGGCCTCATTACGAGTATTACGGTCCGGTAAAAAAGGTGCCGGTAAACTACCGGTAAACTACCGGCACCGCTGTTACCAGTCCGGCATACTCTGAGTTCTGCGAGCGGGTGCCCCCCGCCCACAGACTTTGACGGTAGCACCGGCACCAGCACCATTCCAAAGTGCAAAAAATGGCAGGTGTCGATTGGCAGCCAATGACCTTAGGCAACATCTAAACAAATTGCCCATGAAGGCCCGAAACCAGACGTGAACTTAACTGGTGCTGGGCGATATTCCGAATTTTGGAGATATACCGATATATATTTTCAATATCAATATAGGATGAGAAAATATCGGTAACATCAAGATATATACAAATATACAACAGAATTGCTTGCTGTACGATTGTTACCTCCCCCGGGCTACATTGCCTGCGTCAATTTGGGAAAAAGCATACACATTGACCTTTTATAGGCAGCCCCCCTACTTTTGTCTGTGGCCCCCTATGTGCCCCTCCTAAATTTGATTCCTGGAGACTGTGCCACTGTGGCACACCATGTCATACCAGTGGTAACGGGAACGTCAACATGTTGACTGTTCCATGTTGATTGTTCTTACATTTGATGGGGAAGCATTTGTGTAGGCTCTAAAAACATGTTATAGTTCTGTAATATTGCATTTTTCAGTGGTGTGAAAGGAAAAGCTAACATGATGCGAGTTCTTACATGGATGGGGGAGCATTGGGCAGCCAGCAAAGAAATGCTTTCTTACTGTTACGTGGCATTTTATGTTGACATTAAGGGAAAAAGCCAACATAATGGACGTGCATACATATAGGAGGGGGTATTTTTGAATCTTACGTATGGCATTTTAAAGTGGCGTTAATCCAGCGGCATGAGTTTGCTTATTGTGACTTGACTTTTTTCGCTAGTGTTAACGGCAAAGCTGATGGGTGTTTGTATGGGGCCACACTGGCCTACATTGGTGCCACCAGTCTGAGAAGCTATTCTTACAATGGCATGCATTGTTTTACTGGTTTGAAGGGTAAACTGAACAGGAGTATGTTCTTATGTGGGGATAATGGCATATATGGGTAAAACCAGCATGGACATGGTTTCTTGTAGTATCATAACTGGCATCATGGGAAAAAAATGAAAACAGTTTTTAAATGGAAATACTGCCATGTATTGGTACATTCATCATGAATATGTATGGGCACAGTCAACATGAACATGTTTTTACTCTAGCATATAGCGGGCAAAGGTATCATGAAATTGTGTTGAAAAAGGTTTCTGTGCACTGTTGGCGACTTGGCATCCCATGAATTGTTTTCACCATTTTACTGTACAAAACTGATTTTAAACTGTGGGACTTTTTACTCAATTATTCACAGAGTGTTGTGGTAAAATGTACCATTTTAACCAATCATTTGCAAAAATTCTTGGGGGAAAAGCCCTTGCTTTGTTTGGGCTCCCTTGTTACCTTTGGTCACTTAACCATATTCATGGAAAATGTTTACACCCCTCCACTTATAAAATTCAACTGCCACCACTGTATTCACCACGTGCAGTGTTTACAAATACTGGATGCATTAGGGCATCCAAACACAGGACCGTTGCCAGTCACGCAGCCTAAGACCAGGGCACCAACCTGGTCAGGATATGCACTAACCTTGAAATCAGCAACAGCAGTTCACATGGGAACAAGCCCCCAGAACTGATCACTGGCATAACAATGCCCTCCACTAATGGAACACAACTGTGTACGGCAACTTTTGAATGGTAAATATCGTTAATAGGGACAACTGTATCCAATATACGCATCCAGTTTACCGGCACCACTCAAGGCCTATTAACTACGAACCCAGCAAGTGTTCAACATGTGCCTGCACTTTGTTTTGATGTCTCCTCAACATGCTAAAATACCTTAACAATCTGTTTGCCTTGACAAAGCCCAGCCAGTCGAAATTGTTGGCCACGTAGTTGGCACTTCTTTTTGTTTGACACCAATAGGAGTCAATTTGCTAAATATGTTAAAACATACTATGTACTTCTATTAAGAAGACATTATGAGCCTCATTATAAGTTTCCCACTACGGTACCGGTAAGCTTGCCGGTACTGTAGTTACCGGACCGGCAAACGACCAGTTCTGCTTATGGGTGCCTTCCCGCCCGCCAGTCTGACCTGGCGGGCATACCGGCACCCGCGAGCGGAGCATGTCGGATGCACCGGCACCATCCAACCTCCCCATTCCCAATGAGCACTATGGTGCACCAAAGGGAATGGGGAGCATTTTTTACAGGCGCCAGCGAATGGGCAAATACCAGGTCCGGTGGGGCCATAATGACCCGTTAATTGCCCATTCGCGGGTGCCAGAAAAAATCACCCAAGTTTTGTGGCAGCCTGCCGTTGTTATGGTCAAGCCTACCACCAAACTTGTAATGAGGCTCATTTTCTTTTGTTTGCCACCAATAACACTGAATCGCTATTAATGTCAGTAGACATTGGGCCTCATTATGAGTGTGCTGGTCCGGTAACAAAGGTGCCGGTAAGCCTACCGGCACCGTTGTTACCGGACCGGCACACTCAGAGTCTGCAAGCAGCTGCTGTCTTGCCCTGCAGGTCTGACCAGGCAGACGGGACGGCACCCACTCGCAGACTTACATAGAAGCCCCGGCACTGTTGCACACGGTGACGGTGCTTCCATGCTTCCCATTCCCATTTAAGTCCTAACAGACTCAGATGGGAATGGGGATTTACCTTTTCTGGCGCCTGACTTCCTAGACCGCCATGGCTGTAATGCCCTGGTAAATCTGGCAAGCCAGGTGCCGGAGAATCTTACAAGTCCGGCGGGAGCCTGCCGGTTTTACCGCCACAGCTAGCGTTGGACTTGTAATGAGGCCCAATGTGTACTTCTACTAGGAAAATGTATTAACTCACCTGCTAAAACTCTCGCACAGTAAGATACTAAAGTGGGTATTTGTATGATTTTCAACAACCGTGTACAGTTTATGGTGATAACAAACTAGATACAAACATATTGAATCTCTCGACACTCTTATTTGAAGCGCCTGGCTTGGGGTGAACCTTCGCAGACCCAATTTTATATTTATGTAACGCATGGTTGTGTGTTACTCAATCCCGCAGTAAGCTGCATCATCACTAACCTATTTCCCTTGGCAAGCACAGCTACATGGTCCTACAACCAAACCACTTTTCATATATTGCATGTATTCGGTTTGGCCACTCCACATCCAGTGTTTCCATCCACATGCACCAAATGTTATATGCATTAGGTTGGCCCATTCTTCATCAGTATTTCCACATCAGTTATCATGCATGGCAGGGGAGGTATTTCAGAATATAGACCTCATTACGAGGTTGGTGGTACAGGAAAAAAAGCGACGTTAATTCCATTACTGCCACTCTTCTCGCACTGTCAAATTAGTTTAGCAGAATTGCCACCGGTGGAATTACTGAGTGGTAATTCCACAGATTTTTGGAGGAACAGTGGAGGATTTACCTCCAGCTTGATGCAATAGGTAAATCCTCCACTTTTCCTCCAAAACTCGGTGGAATTACAACTCTGTAATTCTGCCAGTGCTATTTCTGCCAAATAAACCCAATGTAGTTCTATCGACTCCAAAAAATGGGGATTTACAACACATTGCACCACTTGTAATCCCATGGGAAGCCGAGAGGGCCAAGTGGCGGTAACTGTAATTCCATTTGATGGTATTTCGACAGATTTACTGCAAACACACTGCCAAAATCATAATGAGACCCAAATTGTCTGTTTTACCTCTCTACACTGTTATGGATTTTGAAAAATATGTGCTGAAAACTCCTGCTTGTAAGCACCTGCCTCCACTTATAATAGCAACATTGCCTCATGCAGTATTACTGCACATGGTTATTGGTAATAGCACATGTTCCCAATTAAGTCGAACGGTACTCCAGAAAGGGGTGTCCAAAGAACTGTGATTTATATGGTATATTTCATGCATGCAGTAACAGCAATTGGGGATGGCACCATAACTTAGAGTAATACTGCCAAACTCATCATGAAGCCCCGAGGTGTGTTCCCTTGACTAACTCTGGAGATATCAAGCGGGGTGACCAAAGCAAGACCTCTATCTGAAGTACTGGATCCCTGAGCCCTTGGAGGGAGGAGGAACGAGCATGTGGTAACGTGAGGTCCAAGGGTCAGCACGGGCAGACCAACAGTTTTTTTGAACTGTGGAGACGATAGCACTATGGACCCTAGGACAGGGAGGTGAGAAGATCCTCATGACCTGTGGAAACTAGGGAAGGTAACCCCAATTGGCTGCAGCTCAAAGATCATGACACGCTACGCGTAAACCTACACCAGGTAGGAGAGCCGCAGCATTACCTTCAAGAGTTACGCAGAGATCAGAGGTGGTCGCATCCCGCCAACACAGGGAGACATCAGGAGATGAACCAGCCACATTGCCCAGAGACTAGAAATAGCAAGGCGGAATCACAAACACGGGTGAACCTTGAAAGAAGCCCCACAAAATGTTGGGACTTTGAGAAGTGACTGTCGCAATATGTTTTGGTTTTGACCCGTAGAGTGGGTGTTTGTGTTGAATAAAACATGTTTTGACCTGAAATTGTGCTAATCTATATGACATGGAAAACAATAATCCTACCTGGCTGCTAAATGATCTCTCTCAGGAGTTTACCCTATCAGCGCCGACTGGTATTCCCTTATTCAAAAAAGGCAGAAGGTCTCAAATCCGACCATTTCGACTGCAGCCCTAATACTATGCAGCCTCTATGCCCCTTCTCTCGTTGGATAGGGGTTCATGATCCAATGCGGACTGATTGAATATTGTGTATCTTGACAATTGGATTGGCCTTCTCTTTATGAAAAACGTAAGATATCTTAAAATCACATTAAAACACTTTGGGGATAATTCCCAGAAACGTTTCATAATGGCAAAACCCCATTGGAAAGCGCTCTGTGAATCAGCCCATTTGTCTCCTATTTCTTTGCCTTGCTCATTTTTCGTATGTTATGAAAGGTGAATTGCATTAATACATTTCTTCATTTGTGCACCAGGGAACATGGAAGGCAACTTTCGAAGACAGAACATGTCCATGTCAGGTCATAGAAGCAGGGTAAAATGCTACTCAGCACATGGCATTTACGCCAGAGATGCTGCCCTTTGTCTTGCCCGCAGCTCATGTGCTTTCAGGCGCTCTTAGGTAATGGATGGGAGACACAGAAATAGAAGCATGTTGCGGATCTATCGTTGAAAGCCTGGAAAGTTAAGCTAAATGAGATCAGACGGGAGTTTTATGAAGAGCTTAAGGGAGTGATTTAATGAACAGATGTCCCATTACCCTGCCCGCCAGCTTTGCTGAAGCCTGCTTTGAAAAGGGCTCTCCATGCTTCAGCTCGCTATACAACGTATGGGCCCGGATGCTCCATCAGGAAGCGATGGGGAGACACACACACACACACACACACACACACACACACGCCGGAAATATAAGTGTACGTCAAACGGGCAATGTTCAATCAATGGGGACTCGAATAAACACCAAGAACACCTGCTTGTTAGGAAACTTTGCTGTTCTTTAGTGTAAAATGAATAGCTGACACCACAAGTTCGTTTACTAAACCTTTGGACTCAGGGTTTAGATTCTACTTTTGGGGGAGGGGGATCTCTGGTGGCTGTCTTTAATTACGTCCATCTTCCATCTAAGGTCATGAATTCCTTGTTCTTGTTTTTGTTACTTGGTTTTATGTTGTGTGGACCAAGAGCTTCCATCTAAGGTCATGAATGATGTCTTCTTTTTTGTTGTGGTTATTTGGTGGTATTGTGTGTGGGCCAAGAGCTTCCATCTATGGTTGCCATACATACAGTCGCCAGGAAAAGGCTGTGGCGACATTTTGTATGGTGACAATTTGTGTGTGGAGTGGGGCTGTCTCCCGCTCCACTAGGGAAAAAAAAAGAAAACATTTTAAAAAACGGGGTTCTGCGGTAGTGTCCCTCACAGGTTCACAGTGATGTCACCACAAACCACAGCCTTTTTCGGGTGACCTTTTTGCCACACAGCCTTTTTGCATAGACATTATCACAGGCAACCATTTATTGAGCACTCACATAGCTTCGGAAGCAACGTAGCGCTTTACAAGTCAAAGTGGGAAGTCATTCACAAGGAATCAATAGAAGGGAGTGGGGAGATAAGCTCGTACAGGGTTATGAGTGATATTGCTGCCCATGCAGAGTTATAGGGAGAATGTTACTTTAATGCCTAACCACTGAGCCCTGCTCCATGATTTAAGGATCATCTGCTGCTGAGAGGACAGCTGACCAAAATGCTGTGCCTCCTTTATGCTACTTCAGTTTAACCCAGTTTTTTAATAACCCCCAACTCCTGCTGATATATATGATATGCTCCTTTTACAAACAGCACCAGTATGTTGGTAACAGTAAAAACAAGTGGTATTTTCAGTACATTCTGCTTTGAAAATACCTCATTACAAGTTGGGATGATAGAGTATTTTTATGGCATGGGTACATAGAAAGTACTACTTGGGTTAAGACTGGGTTTTTTACCCCAGGCATTCTATGTAGCCCATGAATATCCTAAGTGATCCCAACTTGTACATGGGAGGTAAATATGCCCATGCAATACCAGCCCCAACTGGTAATTAGGTACTAGTTGAAATGTATTATTATTACTGTTACTATAAATACTAATCGTCATGAGGGACCTCTAAACAGGTATTGTGGTTATGCAAAAGAAAGCAGTGTTTCGTATACCTCTTATGTTTTAAATTAGTACCTATTTACATATTAGATCACATGGGATATTTATGGCATTATTACATAGAAACTAGTGCATGTGGTAAATAACCCATAAGTAACCCAGGTAGTATTTCTATATAACCCATGCCGTAAATATCCTATTCGTGGGCCATAATTGGCACAGGAGGTGAATAACCCATATTAACACAATGCATTTCTCTATGTACACCATGCCAGGTGGCTTGAGACATTTCAAGAAGCCTTAAAGGGTATTCCACTTCCTTTCACAAGAAAATTAGAAGAATATTAGTGGGGGGGGGGAGGGGAGCCAGAATTTGTGTAGACCAAACAACACATATCAGAAGGTGAGATCCAGGGCGAGTATCTGGAAACTCACAATTGGTGCAACAATATCAGGTTTCTTGAATTTCAGAATTTACTGAAGGAAGGGCTGCATATTTAAGGAGTTTTGCTGCTGACCTTCTCACAAGGACATGAATGAATCCACAGGTCAAGGTGGACCTGAAGGCTGAAACACAGCGAGCAAGCCACAATTCTAGGTCAAAAAGAGGGAAATTAGCTCAGGCTAATCCTTATAGGGCAAAAGCATTACATTTTCAGGCCGATTCATGTAATTCCTCACAAAAGTGTCGCACGCGGCTGGCGCACAGCGTGCCCGTGCGAATGTCTGCGCCAGCCGCGTGCGATAAAATCAATTTCCGCGCACAGCGTATTCATGGATTCTCGCCTCCAAAAGCAGACGTGGCGCAGAGTGATGCAGCGACCCTGCAGCAGCGCCAGTTACGCCCCCAAGAACGCCCTCGCGCAAGGAAAAGCAATCAAGATCGCAAAACCATCGCAAAGGGCTGTGCCAACCCTGTACCAGTTTACCGGACTGACGCGTGCGCGAGAAGTTTCACATGCGATCTGGCCTGGGGGAGCGTGTGCGTGTATTTCAGGGGTGTGCGAGAAGTTCCACACACGATCGGGCCTGGGGGAGCGTGTGCGTGTATTTCAGGGGTGCGCGAGAAGTTTTACACGCGAATGGCCTGGGTGCGTGTATTTCAGGGGTGCGCGAGAAGTTCCACACGTGATTGGCCTGGGCGCGTGTATTTCAGGGGTGCGCGAGAAGTTCCACACGCGATCTGGCCTGGGGGAGCGTGTGCGTGTATTTCAGAGGTGCACGAGAAGTATCACACGTGAACGGGCTGGGTGCGTGTATTTCAGGGGTGCGCGAGAAGTTCCACATGCGATTTCAGCAGGGTACGTGTATTTCAGGGGTGCGCGAGAAGTTTCACATGCAATTTCAGCAGGGTACGTGTATTTCAGGGATGCGCGAGAAGTTTCACACGCGATTTCAGCAGGTTATGTGTATTTCAGGGGTGCACGAGAAGTTTCACACGCGATTTCAGCAGGTGCGCGAGAAGTTTCACACGCGATTTCAGCAGGGTACGTGTATTTCAGGGGTGCGCGAGAAGTTTCACAGGGATAATGCAGTGTCCAGCTCCAACTCCCTGCGAAGACCCTCGAGGCACTCAGCCTGCCTCAGCGCCCTCCGCATGGAGTTCTCCGCCCTGACCATTGTGAGCCGTTCCTCCTCCGCACCTATCTGCTGGCCCAACCGCTCCCACACGGAAGCCACTCCCATTCCAGGGTTCTCCTGCCCTCTGGCCGATGCCTGCACCCCTGATGTTGATGGCTCCGAGCCATGATGCCTCCCACGTCGAGCCTGCCGCTGCCTCCGACGCAACTGCCTGTGCCAGCATGACGGCATCCAGGCTGATGGAATCCACCGACGCCGTTGTGCACGTGCCCTGCCCGATGATGCCGTCACATCCTCCATCTGCTGGGGTCCAGTTGCTGGTGTGTCCACCCCTGCTGGACCTCCGACTCCCGACTGTGGCAGGGATGGGATCCCCACCAATGTGGCTGCATTGGTCGGGGCAGGTCCACAGGGGGCCCTGGTGGCATCTGGGCCGGAAGACGGCATGGAGTACGACTGGCGCATAGCCTCCACAGAGGAGAAGAGGGTCGCCAGAGTGCCCGACACATGTACGAGACCCCCGACCATGACCGCTCCCAACTGGGCCACGTTGGCACGGTGCTCTTCGTGATGACGTGCGTGCTCCCCCCGGGAAGCATGCACCTCATCACGAATGACAGCCGTGCGCAACACAACACCAATCAGGACCTTCTCCATACGGCCAGGGGTCCCCTCGTCCGCAGGTGGAGGGGAGTCAGATGACATGGACATCCCCCCTACCTGGGAACGGGTCTGGGATGGGGCATCCCTGCTGGTGCATGGTGGTGCAGTCACAGTGTCAGGGACAGTGACATGCACAGGCACCTCCACGGCGACCTGTGCTGCCTCCTGCCCCTGGACTGCACCACTTGCACCAGCAGGGATGCCCCCACCAGGCCCCATGTGCAGCTCAGTAGAGGCCTCCTCCTCCTCTGTGGAAACCACCAACCTGGATGGCTCCACACCGTCTTCCGCCGTTGCAAGCCCCTGTGGGGGCTCACCCACCCCTTCCGCTGCAGCCGTGGGGGCATCCCCGCCAATTAGCTCCACAGCGCCGTCTCCGCCCTCTTCTTCACTTTGCGCTGACTAGAGGGAGACGTGTATTTCAGGGGTGCGCGAGAAGTTTCACACGCGATTTCAGCAGGGTACGTGTATTTCAGGGGTGCGCGAGAAGTTTCATACGCGATTTCAGCAGGGTACGTGTATTTCAGGGGTGCGCGAGAAGTTTCACACGTGATTTCAGCAGGGTACGTGTATTTCAGGGGTGCCGGGGAGTCCTACATGTGATTTGGCAGTGTGGGTCCTCCCAGGTGTTCCCTGTACACCCTCCACGGCCCCTGCAGGCAGCCCACACCACAGGGGACTACCCTGCATCCCTGGTCATGTCCCGCAGGCAGCCCACCCAACATGGGCATGCCCCCCAGCAAAGGCACATGTCTCCTTGCACTACTGATCACCAATTCATGTCCCCCTGCACCCCCACCCTACAGCATTGCGGGGCACCTGCCAGCAGGCCCCCACTCATGTCCCACTCATGTCCCCCTGCACCCCCACCCCCCAGCATTGCGGGGCACCTGCCAGCAGGCCCCCACTCATGTCCCACTCATGTCCCCCTGCACCCCCACCCTACAGCATTGCGGGGCACCTGCCAGCAGGCCCCCACTCATGTCCCACTCATGTCCCCCTGCACCCCCACCCCCCAGCATTGCGGGGCACCTGCCAGCAGGCCCCCACTCATGTCCCACTCATGTCCCCCTGCACCCCCACCCCCAGCATTGCGGGGCACCTGCCAGCAGGCCCCCACTCATGTCCCACTCATGTCCCCCTGCACCCCCACCCCCCAGCATTGCGGGGCACCTGCCAGCAGGCCCCCACTCATGTCCCCCTGCACCCCCACCCCCAGCATTGCAGGGCACCTGCCAGCAGGCCCCCACACATGTCCCCCAGCCAACATGTCATCACAATCTAGATCCCTGGCCCTTATGGTCAGCCTCCAAATGCCAAACACCCACCCGAGTATTGCATCCAGCCACTTAGAAAAGGCAATGACATGATAGAACCCCAATTGCAAGTTTGGAAATGAACACATGTCCCTCACATACACCCAATGGGTGTCAGTGAATCTCAAAACCCATATCATGATATGCATGATACCAATGAGATGATACTACACATTGAAGATTGATGAAAAAAATGTATTAAAAACAGCATACATGGAATTAAAAATAAACAAATGACAATGGGAATCAAAAACCAAAAGCAGCATGTCCGTGAAATAATGAAAAACGACAAATCATAATCCAAAGGAAAGGTGTCCAAAGTCACAGTTCAAGAAAGTAAATCCAAGGTAAAAACAAAACCGAAAACCATTGCTCCATGGGTAAATCCAAAAAAAAAAAACTAAAATCCAACAGTCAACTATATACAGATAAACAATCCAGGGTCCATGATCCCAACTGAAGAAATGAAACCTATATAAAAATACTACCTAATAAAAAAACTATATACAAAAATGTGGTCCATTGTCCAAAAGGTCCAAAATAAATAAAAAAGCAAAGGAAACCTAACACTAACTACATAACTATTTACAAGGGCAGCGGGCTAGTCCGACGGCTCACTGGTTGTTGTCATGTGCCAGGGCATCATCGAACTCCTGTTCAATGGCTTGGAGGCGGGCATGTTCCCTGGCCCCGAGGTCTCGCAGGGATAATGCAGTGTCCAGCTCCAACTCCCTGCGAAGACCCTCGAGGCACTCAGCCTGCCTCAGCGCCCTCCGCATGGAGTTCTCCACCCTGACCATTGTGAGCCGTTCCTCCTCCGCACCTATCTACTAGCCCAACCGCTCCCACACGGAAGCCACTCCCATTCCAGGGTTCTCCGGCCCTCCGGCCAATGCCTGCACCCCTGATGTTGATGGCCCCGAGCCATGATGCCTCCCACGTCGAGCCTGCCGCTGCCTCCGACGCAACTGCCTGTGCCAGCACGACGGCATCCAGGCTGATGGAATCCACCGACGCCGTTGTGCACGTGCCCTGCCCGATGATGCCGTCACATCCTCCATCTGCTGGGGTCCAGTTGCTGGTGTGTCCAGCCCTGCTGGACCTCCAACTCCCGACTGTGGCAGGGATGGGATCCCCACCAAGGTGGCTGCATTGGTCGGGGCAGGTCCACAGGGGCCCTGGTGGCATCTGGGCCGGAAGACGGCATGGAGTACGACTGGCGCATAGCCTCCACAGAGGAGAAGAGGGTCGCCAGAGTGCCCGACACATGTACGAGACCCCCGACCATGACCGCTCCCAACTGGGCCACGTTGGCACGGTGCTCTTCGTGATGACGTGCGTGCTCCCCCCGGGAAGCATGCACCTCATCACGAATGACAGCCGTGCGCAACACAACACCAATCAGGACCTTCTCCATACGGCCAGGGGTCCCCTCGTCCGCAGGTGGAGGGGAGTCAGATGACATGGACATCCCCCCTACCTGCGGACGGGTCTGGGATGGGGCATCCCTGCTGGTGCATGGTGGTGCAGTCACAGTGTCAGGGACAGTGACATGCACAGGCACCTCCACGACGACCTGTGCTGCCTCCTGCCCCTGCCCCTGGACTGCACCACTTGCACCAGCAGGGATGCCCCCACCAGGCCCCATGTGCGGCTCAGTAGCGGCCTCCTCCTCCTCTGTGGAAACCACCAACCTGGATGGCTCCACACCGTCTTCCGCCGTTGCAAGCCGCTGTGGGGGCTCACCCACCCCTTCCGCTGCAGCCGTGGGGGCATCCCCACCACTTAGCTCCACAGCGCCGTCTCCGCCCTCTTCTTCACTTTGCGCTGTGTAGAGGGAGACATAGAACACAAGCATCAGGGTACTGTACAATGGTCCCCTAGAGAGGAAGCAATAGCAGATGAGTGGCACTGTCAAAGATCACTTCCATCATGTCCCTCCACAACACATGGGTCAGTGCAGGCAAAACACATGCAGAAACAGGCATGGCGCATGCTATGGACATAAGCAAACATGTCCAAGGGACTCTTGAAGCATACAATGTTGTTTTTGGACTCACATGCATCATGGGTCATGCCTATCACATGCACACACTTCAACGTACTTTCATCCATCTGGACTCGTACACCCCAGACACAGTGGATGCAAGGATAACTAGGCTGCATCAGTGATTCTGAACATTGTCACAGACATGTGTCATGCATCCATGGCATTCACAAGTCACAGACACGCAGGTCAGAAACACAGACATGGACACCATACATGTACATGGCATCAGCACCCATCCCTCACCCCCACCCATGTCCAGGAACAGACACTGGCATGCTCTCATGTGTCCATTCCGCATAGGGCTCCCCATGTTGCATTTAAACACGTACACCAACCGTGTGCTTCACACATTACTGGTCTCACATGCATGACCATGATGTCCCTGCACACACACACGTGTACATGGCCTATGTCACACATACAGGCAAGTATCAGACAACCAGCACACTGCAACATGCCCTGTCTCACACAGCAATGCTTGGCCACTTACCGCTCCAGACGGGTCTGCCTCTCAAGGATCTGGGCATGGAGCACTGGGCGTACGCGTTCCAGGACCCTCAGCTGGATGGTACTCATGCTGCCCCGGCCCCCCTCCATGAGGCGCCAGGCCTTTATGAGGGTCCTGGACCTGAAGTCCTCCCAGCGCTTCTTGACTTGCTTGATGTTGCGGGTTGCCACCCCCTCCGCGTTGATGGCAACCACAAAGTCGTCCCAGATCCTGTCCCGTCCTTCCTTGTCGGCGCGTGGTGATCCGAAGAGGGCATCATAATGCCCCAGGACAAGCTCCAGCAGGACACCAACTTCCTTCTGACTGAAGCTAGTGGCCCTCTGCCCCTCTGGCTGGGAGTCGCCAGTGGTCTCGGATGGTGTTTGCCCCGACATGGCGGACCCCGAGGCAGGCGTGGGTGGGCAACTAGGTCCTTGGGCTGGGCTGTGGAGCGATGGTATCCCAGTCAGGAGTGTTCTGTTCCAGCAGGGGTGGACACAGCAACTGGACCCCTGCAGATGGCTGATGTGCAGGCACCAAATGGCAGGGCACGGTTGCAGCAGGCAGGCAGGCAGCAGCAGATGGCTCGTGGGAGGCTGCTCGGGGCTCTGGGGAGCAGTAATTCGGCCTTTTGGGCAGGAGCGTGGACTTCCGTGTGCTTACGCGTGGCCAGCTTGATACGGAGTGATTTGGCACGTGAAAATTCTGCACGTCAGCGTGTAATTCGAGGAAAGGCCCTTAGCGCGTAAGCGCGCCAGCACGCATACGCGATTTCATTGGAACAAAGGCCCTTAGCGCGTATGCACATCTGTGACGTATCGCGCACGGGCCTTGCTTTTCGTGGGGTGCGGTGCGTGTGTTTTGCAGGCATTGGGGTTCACACGCTATTACTTCACAGCGGGTGGGTGTTGGCTACGCGTTCTTCTACACGCAAGGCAGACGGTGAGTGGTACCCTGCTCCCCCAGGCCCGATCGCGTGTAAAACCACCCGCGAGCCCCTGAAATACACGTACCCCGCTCCCCCAGGCCCGATCGCGTGTAAAACCACCCGCGAGCCCCTGAAATACACGTACCCCGCTCCCCCAGGCCCGATCGCGTGTAAAACCACCTGCGATACCCTGAAATACACGTACCCCGCTCCCCCAGGCCCGATCGCGTGTGAAACTTCTCGCGCACCACTGAAATACACGCGCCCAGGCCAATCGCGTGTGAAACTTCTTGCGCACCTCTGTAATACACGCGCCCAGGACAATCGCGTGTGGAACTTCTCGCGCACCCCTGAAATACACGCGCCCAGGCCAATCGCGTGTGGAACTTCTCGCGCACCCCTGAAATACACGCGCCCAGGCCAATCGCGTGTGGAACTTCTCGCGCACCTCTGAAATACACGCGCCCAGGCCAATCGCGTGTGGAACTTCTCGCGCACCCCTGAAATACACGCGCCCAGGTCAATCGCGTGTGGAACTTCTCGCGAATCTCTGAAATACATGCGCCCAGGCATATCGCGTGTGGAACTTCTCGCGCACCCCTGAAATACACGCACCCAGGCCATTCGGGTGTAAAACTTCTCGCGCCCCCCCTGAAATACACGCACACGCTCCCCCAGGCCCGATCGCATGTAAAACCACCCGCAAGCCCCTGAAATACACGTACCCCGCTCCCCCAGGCCCGATCGCGTGTAAAACCACCCGCGAGCCCCTGAAATACACATACCCCGCTCCCCCAGGCCCGATTGCGTGAAACTTCTCATGCACCCCTGAAATACACGCGCACAGGCCAATCACGTGTGAAACTTCTCGCGCTCCTCTGTAATACACGCGCCCAGGACAATCGCGTGTGGAACTTCTCGCGCACCTCTGAAATACACGCACCCAGGCCAATCATGTGTGAAACTTCTCGCGCACCTCTGAAATACACGCACACGCTCCCCCAGGCCCGATCGCATGTGGAACTTCTCGCGCACCTCTGAAATACACGCGCCCAGGCCAATCGCGTGTGGAACTTCTCGCGCACCTCTGAAATACACGCACACGTGATCGGGCCTGGGGGAGCATGTGCGTGTATTTCAAAGGTGCGCGAGAAGTTCCACACGCTCCCCCAGGCCCGATCGCGTGTGAAACCACCCGCAATACCCTGAAATACACGTACCCCGCTCCCCCAGGCCCGATCGCGTGTGAAACTTCTCGCGCACCACTGAAATACACGCGCACAGGCCAATCGCGTGTGAAACTTCTTGCGCACCTCTGTAATACACGCGCCCAGGACAATCGCGTGTGGAACTTCTCGCGCACCCTTGAAATACACGCGCCCAGGCCTATCGCATGTGGAACTTCTCGCGCACCCCTGAAATACACGCACCCAGGCCATTTGCGTGTAAAACTTCTCGCGCACCCCTGAAATACACGCACACGCTCCCCCAGGCCTGATCGCATGTGGAACTTATCGCGCACCTCTGAAATACACGCACATGCTCCCCCAGGCCCGATCGCATGTGGAACTTCTCACGCGTGTAGAACTTTGGCGCACATTTTTTTCCTGCACAGGGACGCTACCGCCTGCTTTCGTGTGGCGGACATGTATGGGCCTGTGCGCGTCTTTGGCCGTGCGCTGTTTTTCCCTATTCCATTCCATGAATACGTGTTGTAGGCGAGCGTGTGGGCGTTCCGCACACTTGCCTCCTGTACTTCCCCCGTGACGCCCACATTTTCACGAGTTGTTCCCCATTCTGCGTGTAACGCCCCGTGTTACGCCTACTTTTGTTATGTGCGCCGCGCTATGTGCGAATTCGCTGTGGCCTTATCCCACGGCGTTCGATGACCTGTGCGCCAACGTGCGCCAACATGCGCCAGCTTGCGCCGCGCACTTTTTAAGCGCACATCCCACATTTTGCGCGTGCACGGACTTCCATGAATAGATGTGCGCTGTTTTCTGTGCGATAATCACACTTGCACTGCGATTTTCGCTATTTCACTGCGAATCGCACGTTTTCGCACGCGTGTGCTGTTTTTTCAGCGCACATTCATTCCATGAATCGGCCTGTTTAACTGTGGGCTTACCATTTTATCTGCTCTCAGTGTGAAAGCCTGAAGACTGACAGGAGATGAAAAGTACTGAAAGAAGCCAGGGATGCTCAAGTAAAACCTGGGGAAAAGTTCAATAATATATTAGTACGAGAGCGAGGGGGCTTAAGTCAGGGCTATTCATGTGTTATGCATGATCCACGCCCTCTCATTCCTCCCCCTGTGTCTTCTTCCATAAACAATAATAAAGCTCAAGAGTCTTGTCTGGTTTGGTCAATAAAACTAGCGATTGAAAGAGTGAAAGGATTGGACTCGGAGCAGGAAGAGAACAGTGTAAAAGAAAAGTGTGAGAGGTGGAAAAAATAACTCTGTAGGCTTTACTGATTTCTTTATTGTTTGATGTTGTAGGGATAAAAGTATTGTTCAGTTTCTTTCTATGTATGTTCATCTACGATGGGGTGGCAGACAGGGGAATTCGGGGGGTTGAGGGGTCATCTTGCAATCAGTAGTCGATATTGTAAGAGAAATGCAGGTTCTTATTTGATGGAGGGGTAGAGGGCTAAGCAACCAAAGCTAAGTACAGAATGAAAAATAGCCAGACTAGCAAATCTAATCATTCGTTCATTGTAATGTTTAGCCAATTAAAAGTATGCTCAAGGAACACAAATACCCTTTCCACTTGAGAAAGCGTCTGCACGTCTAGCAATAATTAAAATTAATTGGTTCAATTCGGGCTGTCTCCAGGAAGCATACATATGGTGTAATAGTAGGAAACCTTTGAAATATCACCCGCTTTGCAACATCATATTAACAAATAACGGAACAGCAGGTCAAACAGTAGCAATCGTGGTTATAAACCCAGATTTTAAATTAAACTGAAAAAACGAGGAGCCTTGGGGGGATGGAAGTTAGTTAGTGTTAGTCTCACACTTAAAGCTAAAGTGGTACTCAGTGTTGTAGTCAAATCACATTACAGTCGCAATGGCGATGATGCCCATATGTTCTATAACATATTCTATAACATTGCTAATGAGATTTAAGACTGGTCAGGCAAATAATCCCTGCTGGGGATTCAATATTTTCCCCAGACCCGACCGATAGAACCTTGGGAAGAAGAAGGAGTCCACTGCCAAGGACAATGCAGTTCACGGCGTACCTTGTCAATACATTCTCACTGAGGGAAAGCTAAAGGGAAAATCACCTGAATCTGTCTGAATACTCATTACCTTTGCATGCTGCAATGCAATGTCCACTAATTGATCTCTGCTTCATGTTGACAGGGCTGCGGTGGGAGCATGAGACTGAATGCATAGGTGCATGGACGAGCAGCCATATCCCATACGTTCTATACTCAACGGTTGGCGGAGCACTTCCTCTCAGGCAGGTATAGAATTGGAGCACAGGTGTAAACATACAAACACATGCTTGCATCTTGCAGTTAATTAGAGATCTATAGCTAATCCAAAGAGAAATAATGCAGGACTAACTAGGAGGGGACAACTAGAAGCTTCCCAGAACAGGCTGTCTCCAGAACACGCAGAAAATAAAGTAATGGTGGATATTCAAATGCATATCATTTTAAAGTAGAGGTAGGATGTAGTATGAGAGTGCAGAATCGTCAAAGTGTTGTTCCTACAGAGAAGGTAAAGATTTGTTATTCGACTGTAGTGCGAATTAGGGATGGCCAACAGTGAAATAGTTTTGATGGGATCCTTAACTCTTTTGTAGATACTATGAAGTGAAAAAAATGACTGTAAAGACAGCATCAGAATTCAACATCATTTGGAGAGGATTGGCATTCTGTTGTTAGATGAAGTTGCATGCTAAGTTCTGAAGGACTCTGTCAGGAAATTAGATTTTGATGGTCACAAAGAAAGCAGCCGAGGGTGTGGCCGTCATAAAGCATGTAAATCCTTGAAGCAATGTATAGGATATTTTGGCAGGATGTTGAAAAATACTTTTGCAAACTGTGTGTTTAGATTCAATCATTCGGTGAAACCCAAGTTACTATCATCGTTCTAATGCATTAAAAAGGAAATCACCCGTTGTCGCGGCCATCGTACGCTTACTGATCAAAAGCAGATTGGAAAATTGTGGAAAATTGTTGTGAAAGCCTTGGTTAATGTACATCCCCAATTTGATTTGAAAGAATCAACACACAAAAAACTGAACACACAAACTTAATTGCTATCCTTATTTATGTTGTCATGGATTGGGTGTCCCAGCTGCCCCTAGCTCCTTTAGATGAAGCAAGGGCCTTCAATTTGACTAGCTGTGAGTTCTTACCACAGGTACTTGTCTAGATGGGTTTTTTAATTGAAAACAAACAAAAGAATGTCTCAAACCTGTATTGTACCCTCAGCACTATAGGGGGATTATTGGTGTCGTACTCTGGATATTTAAACATTCAGCGGGGCTTCCTCAAGGGTGCCCATTATCTTCCTTACTATTTTTATATTATTTTAGAATTTTTTGACTATCTAACTGTATTAACTCTATGACCCAATTTAGACCTACTGGTGAGGTCAAAATAAAATTCCATTGTACGCATATGATAAAGTGATAATACCAGCAGCTTCCACTCAGGAATGACTGGCTATAGTCAAGATCTTCTCACTGTTAATCAGTCTCTCAGGTTTAAATGAAATACAAATAGAATGTTAAGGATGGGATTTAATTTGGTTAATGCCAAGGGGGTTATTGAGGAAGGGCACACAATTGGTAATAGAACATCAGACAAATTAATGGGGCAGGGTTGCCACATATAAGATGGAGGTATTTTCTGATGGAAATGGTCACCCATTTTATTCTGATTTAAATGACTTTGTTAGCATAAATAATGCCCACTCTAACGCTTCTGATCTTTACAAGAGGTGAAGTATACTAATATCCATGGAGTATAGTTACTTTTGGCAGAAGAAAGTATCCAAAAGTATTGGATACTCCCGTCCCCTGCACACCTTGAAACTCAACATTCATTCAATATAGATGTAAACAATGTACATTATTTCAAATAAACGTATTACATTCATTGGTTGAAAAAATAAATGGAACAAATGTCAATGATTCAGTCCCACTAGGTTCAGTCCCACTAGGGTCCAGTAGGTAAACAGTTCTTTATGTTAGATATCATCAGCACAACGTGTTTCAGGATTCTGGATCCCTTCATCAGGTGCAGTTCAATAGTATACAATGCAATGTAATATGACAATCTGTCAGTGTAATACATGGCTGTATTGGCTAGTTCTGAAGAGATGAAAGACAGTCTCCTAATTTCACAAACTCTTTACGTTTCCTAGTGCCCAATGGATCTGTGTTCCAATATGTTAAGTATGGGCCAGCATTGTTGATACATACACAATGTGCATTATTATGTATAATTTGATGCAGTGGGAAGCACAAAACATTGTAGAATTCATTTTTGGGAATAGTGTCCCTTTCAAATATGTGCTTAGAGAGGCATCAGCTTCACCTCACTGATGATCCCCAACAAGGGTGAAACACGTGTATGGGGTTGCTGGTGGTACTCTCGTTCAGATTGGAATTGCCATTGTATTTCGGTGCTGGACTGCCCCTGGGCAGGACAAAGACTGATATGCAAATGGATATTACCCATCTGTGAAAGGCACAGTGAGTAAAAGCAGTGGCTGCGAACTCTCAAGTGGTTAATAACCACTGAACAGGTTATCATGTCTGTTCTTGCGAGAGAGGGGCGCCCGCTACCTTTGTAAATCCCTTTCAAATATGTGTGGTCAGACAATACCTTTGGAAATTTATTTCTGCCTGAATTGTATTTCCACCCTCATTTCAAGGTTGAGTTACCGCCTCTGCACCCAAATTACATTTAACACATTTGAAGTGTTTTTGTAATGTAACTAGAACTGACGGTGTGCACGCACACTCTGCTTTACACACATTATATAGTTAGTTTTCACAAAAGAAAACTGCTCCTTACACAGACATACTTTTCTGAAATTGTAAACCTTGTTCATCTGCCATCATTTTGTCAAAATAGAAGGTGATGAATAGTTCAACGTTTCACTAAGACAAATTAATTGAAAGAAACCATTCAATTCAATCATATCATACTCATTCAAGATCTTCATTCATACCCAATATGGCAATTATAGTAAAAGAATCCTCTAGGCCAGAACATATATGAATTTTCTTTAAGGGAGGTTTCAAAAAGCCCCCACCCCCTATTTTGAATTTTCGATTTTTTTCAAAAAAGCTATTATTAAACTGACATGTTTCAATTGAAAGTGCGGAATTGTTGATATACCACTGTTTAATCACTGTTAATAATTAAATAATAATAGTCACGCTCAATAGTGCAACTATCAAACAATATGAATAACATTGTCCTACAGTGATCAGTAATCTGACAAATTGAATATATTGACAATACAGAGACACACATATCTTCATCTGTCAGATACGTGTGAAAGTCAAAAAAAGGACATTTATGATTGGACGTATTCAAAGTGAATGCTGAATCTTGACTGCACGTTGCTGGAGAAATAATTTCACTGTATTAGCAATCTTAGTGTCAATCACACCTGTCTCTGTTTCTTATGTCAGGAAATTGAACCCCGCTTTGTGGTCGCTCTGGCACCGCTAGAAGAGGCACAAAGTATGTACAACTCGATTCGTCCAGAGATGGCAGCTTGTACTCCATGGCTTCGTTCTACCAGTGACGATCTATTCCTGTCTTCTGGTAGCATTGCAGTGAGTGACACAGAGGGCATTCTTCATTCATAAGCAACAACAGAACGGTAAGCGGAACAGTCACTTCTTCTTGAATGCTGAGACGCTGTTTAATCCTGTCTTTCTTATCCTATTTTTTTTTAGTATTTTACTAGCACCTCCCTGGATCTCTCTGGATTCCTTACCGCTCTCATTCTCTCTTCACTCTTGGTCCTTCATCTCCAAAGCATCTCTGGATCTCATTCCAGCACTTCTTTCGGCTTGTTGCGCTTGCTTCCCTTTGCATCGGTTGACTCCTTGAGTTTTCCGCATTGACCGGCTGTGCATTCATAGTGTTATGATCTTCTGGTCTCTTAGTTCGGCTTGTGCTATTATGAGCCTATTTTCTCTGTACCTGTTGCTTCTACAAACACTCAGCTTCCCTGCGTACCGACATGGTAATCTCTGAAGTTGGGAACCATATGTCCTGGAGGTCGACATCTGGATCGCTGCACTGAATTTCACCCATCATCACAAACAACATCTATATCATCTTGACTGCAATGGAATTCCGAACAGGGATTTTTCTACACAAAAGAGGGTTTTTCCCTGACTTGTGTCCCGGAATTCCCTCTCAGCACTGTTGCTTTCAACACCTTGAGTGTTTTCTGGCCCGCTGGTACTTCAGTCAAAGCCCCAAATAGAAGGCACAGTCAGTGAAGATTCTAATTCTGATAGTGGCTAAGTGGATTGGGGACCATCCAGAACAATTAGTCACAACATTTGTCTTAAATAAAGAGTCAAAACAGGGTGGTGACTGTATGGATATGTAAAAGATCATTTCAGAAGATGCCTCGGTATGAATAAGACATAAGGTATTTTTTCATGCAATACATTTGGTGCATTAGAATAATTGGTTCTTATTTGTTAGAACTTGTATACATTAAGATGGTCTTGGATAAACACGTCCCTTTGATTGCTACCCCTCCTGATGAAGGCCCAAGCAGTCAATGAGCACATTAGTGGTAGCTCAGGAGGTTGAAACACTACATGTCAACAACACTCTGACAATGCTCATAAAAGCATTGATGTAATAAGTCATTATTTTTTTTTTTAAACTTATTTTTATTCAACTCGACAACACCCAGAGACACACAGTTAATACAAGCAAGTCATGAAATCAGTTTACAATCTACAACACAGAGGTAATACTATACAGAGCATCAGGTTCAAACAAAGCAAGGTACATATAGTCAAGAGAGGACTGTGGTCAAAGTGAGGCGGTATATACTTCATAGAGCCTCACTGGGGGGAGCTTGGTAACGAGGAGGTCTCCGAGTCTGAGGCCAGAGCAGACATATAAGCCCGAAATTTGCACCAGATGTCCCTTGGTCTTGAATGCTGGTGTTGAGTTGCTCCCCAGGCTTCCTCAGTATCATGTGCCCAGGTAACTGCCCGGAGCCACTGCGCATATGTAGGTGCATTGGGACGAAGCCAACACAATAGTATGCAGCGAACCGCTAACATTAAGCAAAGCCCTGCCAGTTTCTTTGAATCACGTTGTAAACCGGATAAGTCATGGAAAAGGCAGCGCATTGGTGAGGGGTCTATGGTACAGTCTAATATGTCTGACATAGTGGAGCATAATAAGTCATTATTGACATGAAATAAGGAGATATCCAAACTAGTGGACATAATAAGGGAGAAAACATGAGAAGGATCACTTGCAAGATATTTTAATAAGTACACGTATTGATACACAAATGTTGGTTTGATTTGATTCCTGTGTCACTTTGTTAATCCAGTTTTAACAGTAGGATCAACTGCGAAAAATGTCAATAGGGGTCAATGCATTCGATTTTTCTTCTGGACAAGGATGTATACTCAGCTTATATTTTGACTTTCAATATTATTATCCTTATGATGTTAACTCTATGAATTAATTTGCAAGGTATGCAGCAGTTAATGAAATGATTATGTTTTAATTGATGACTAGAGATTGCTGTGGTAATTTAAATCCTGCAGGCTGTGATTGATGGTCTGTCTGAAAGGGCCATGATCAGTTATATGTTTCACCCTGATCAGGTATATGCTGTATATGTATAGGAACCAGGGAGATCAGGGTGAGCACCAGGTACCCCTTGTTTAGTTAAACATCATTTCAGGACAGGAAAGCTGTGAAGTTAGTGGTTAAAACGGTCCACATCTTTTTTATCTATACAGGTTAACATGTTTTAAAGTGTCTCTGATAGTATTTATGTTATTTGTTCAATACAAAATAAACTTAATAAATTCAGTAGATTGCCTCGTAAGAACAGTGAGTTTAGGTAGAATTTTCACTAAAACCATCATTCACTTATTTTAGATTCAAAGACCTGTTACCTAAAAGGGATAGAAACAAAAACAAAAGAGAACATTTTCATGAGGTCCCCTCTTAAGGAGGGAGGGACCCATGAAAGTATATCCCACATTCAATGCATGTGTACTTACCAACAATGGTTCAGGGGTGTGTTAACTTTGCCATTCACCGATTGGCATCCTTGTGTATTACCGAATTTATTTCACATTATTGTGAAAATTCAAGCATTACAATGAGCTTGGTGGTAAGGTTCAGAACTTGTTTGTAATTTATTTTTGTTTTTATTTATTTGTATTTAGGTCAAAAATGAACTTTTACAAAAAATTAAACAAATTTCATCCATAGTAAACTTAACAACATTTATCTTGCATACATAAGACAACTTAATTCATCATACGTATACTTATCTGTTAGTATTCATACCAGCTTGTGGAGCATATATGCACATTTTACACTTTTTAGCTCATTCATTTTAAAATTAATACACTCAAAAAATAGCTAAAACACTTTCAATAATATAATAAAACTACTTGTGTAGTATTTTTTTGTTCCTTTATTCTCTGTCAAATAAGTCAACCGTTGGGACCATCAAAATGCATTTTCACACAACACCATACTCTATACAAAGCAATATGGACAGACACATTTTCTGTTTTTAATCAGTATGACTAAAATTCAGTTGATTTTATAGACTCATACTCGTGAGTCAAGTGGCCAAGCAGAGTCATGTAAATATGGCCTAATCTCAGACGTTCAGTGAGCAGATGTTTTGCAGTTTCCATACATGAGGGAATATTACAAATTCAATAGAATCTCCCTTCCTGCAGGATTTTCCATTCGGCTCCACGGATAGCTCTTAGGAGCTGGTTGGGGCGCATTAACAATCTAAATCGATGCACTTCAGAGTCGGGGCAACATAAGAGGCAACCCTGTGGTTTCAAGTACTTGGGGGTAACCTGCACAACTTGCCAATGGCCATGGAGTTTTTGTAAATGGTCATTATTGCTGGCCCAATCCCATTTTTTCATGCGACTTGAAAAGGTCTCCTTTAATTTCAAGAAATTCATACATCGCTTAAAATCTGGTCTCCAGTCAATCGTGCAAAATGCCTCTTTTACCAACTTCACAAACCCATGTTTTTTCTCGGGTAAGTGGTCAAGGCAATAGTTAGCGCCCAACATTGTTAACAAAGACAAAGTCATGCAAATTTTTGATTTTTAGAAAAATTCTCCTTTTCATTTGAGTACTAATGCCTTTAACGACAGCAGGGCCAATTCTAGGTGTATGTACTCAACCTATGTCAATGGAGGTAGCCTTAGCACGCAGCGCCAAACAAAATCCTCAAGTACTTGCAACCAATCTAAGTCATGGAGTTCCAGTGCCTCTAACCCATACAACAATACCAGACAGAACAACTGTTTACACAAAACAAGGATCCAAAAACAAGGATGTTTGTAATGGGTATTACCTGTCTGATGATAAAAGGACGTCGTATTCATAATTTTGATGGTATAGCAAAATTATTTTATATGGGTGCATGGAATTAATTAAGTCATGCGGGCCATTCCACCATCTCCTTCATTCCTGTTTCCTGAGTATTACATTTTAAAATACACTTTTGCACATTTCTATTCAAGAGGGTTTCAATAATTTGGTCATTGTTGAGATTTTTGATAACTTCGAGTACTACCCATTCCAGATCTTTTTTTATTTTTATCAACTTTATTTTCTTCTCATGGGCTCAGGTTACAAGCATACATGTGAGAAACAGTGTACATGTTTTTATCATTGTTTTGCAGTTCTCTTTTCAAATCTACAAAAAGTCCATGAGTTTTAACTTTTATAACTCCCCTCCCTCTTTTGTCTATAGTAAAGCAAATAACATTTGCATGAGGGAAGAGTAAAAATGGGCGCGCCCATGTTGATTCAGAGCACAGTTAGTGAGCAGTTTAGATCACACTGCGTCTAGGAATACTGCCTTGGGCCATTGACAGAGGGTATGCAGTCATCTGCAGTCTGTCTACAGTGCCTGTTGCCAGTTTCTTCTAAACCAGCATTTCACACCGCGGAGCGGTGAGCGGAGGGTGTGCAGAGGGTGTGCAGAGGGTGTGCAATCATCTGCAGTCTGTCTACAGTGCCTGTTGCCAGTTTCTTCTAAACCAGCATTTCACACCGCGGAGCGGTGAGCGGAGGGTGTGCAGAGGGTGTGCAGTCATCTGCAGTCTGCTGCAGGAGCGGATGGAGCCTACCGAAGAGACCGAGGCTCCCATCCCCCTACCACCTACCATTCCAACAGACCCAGCATCAGAAGCGTTCCTGCGAATTTTGCGGAGCTCCTCCAAAACTATGGAGGGCAATAAGCCCAAAGCCTCTTCATGCAGCAAAAAACCAAAGGAGGTAAGACTGCCCCCCAAGACAACCATTTCCATCCCTCCGCCTGTAACGAGCTCCGTAAGCTCTTCAAACTCTATGAGCACAAGGAACATAGCACCAAAGTCTTTTAGCACGCCGAAGATGGATCTGAACACTGCTGAGCATGCTATAGCTGCAAAGTCAACTAATGGCCCCTCTTCCAGTTTAAGCACTTCAGCGAACTTTACGCCCACCAATCCTTTACACCCCAACATAGCTGCTCTGGCTATCTCGGGGCAAGCTAGTGCTAAAACAACTTTAACAAAAAACAGCAAGGTCACAGACTTAATGCCAGCAATTACGTCGAGTCTTCCACCTCTACCTGTGTCCCCGAAGCCCCGGTCTCCCGGTGTGCTGACTCCTGTGATCCCCGTAGTTCTGGCAGACTCGGTGGGCTTCTGCTCACCCTCTCTGCCTTTGCGTCCGACTCCGGATCGCAGCCCTACCCCCGCCCGGTTGCCTCTGCCTTCCCATCTTCTATCGGAGGCAAGTGGAGCCCCGGCTTCGGTTGTCGGAGGACGACCAGCCGGGGCCCCTGTGCAGGGGGCTCTGGACGCGGGATTGAGTGCTGGCCCTCCGGGGGTGGGGGGGTTGGGCGGGCGGCCTCTGGTCGTGGGCGGGGGGACGCCTCCGTGGGCTTCGGCGGGCACTCCAGAGAACCAGGACGCCCGTGCTTCTCCAGCGCTGCTCCTCGATGTGCAGCGGCCGGGGCAGGGGGGCCCCTCGGAGGTCTCTCACACGGCGTCAGCACCCGGGCCATCTGCAACGACAGTGGCTGTGGTAGCACAGATCCACCCTTCCACTGTCCCAAAGATACAAGTCAGCACCCATACAAACTCCCGGGCTCTGCCCTTCGCAGCCCAGACAATCGATTCTGCCCTAACAAATGAAGGTGAAATACTGTCGATGCCCAGTGACACCCTAAAGGGCCCCTATCTGAAATCAGGTCTTCCTAGCGACAGTTTTCAGCCAGAAAAAAGGCTAAACCCTCCCTTGTGTCATCCAGATCAAAGCCATGATCCTCAATCTGAAATATATGATTCTCTCGAGACCTCAGTTAAAAAAGTGAAAAAGAAAAAAAAGTCCATAATAAACATGAAACAGAAGCCACTTAGATCAAAAAAACCAGGGAAGCAAACACTACCTGCACCACTGCTTTCCAGCGCACTTAAAGACTTCATCAACAAGCAATACAATCGAAAGCTGGATCAGACAAATGAACTATCTGATGCCGAAATTTTGGAGGCCATCCAGGACCTCCCGCCTGTAAGCAAATCAAGGAAATTAACGTCAGGGACACCTAACCGGGCTCAAATTCAATTGGCCATCCAAAATCAAATACTAGGTTCTAATAAGACCCAGAACGAGCCCGGTGAGGAGACACTATCAACAGGATCCACGGTAAATACAAACAAAGAGCCGCAACGGTTAAAGGAACCCAATAAAGAAGCCTCGGCAGATCATTCAAACGAAGAAGAGCCTGTGGCTACTGGCCTCCTAAACAAGCCACTGCCACCAGATACTTCCCCGAAACCAAGTAATCAGACTAACAGCCAAGAACTGGGGCCAACACAGGGAAAACAAATGTCCTCGACACCAATCCGGGGCCAGGAACCTAGAACGACCTCACCTCTGATCGAACCTGAGCCTCGACCTCTTCCAGTTCGTCTTCATTTTGACTATGGCCAAACCCAAACAGACGTGGTTTTGGAAACCCTTGACTCATCTATTCAACACCCCTCGCGGCCCCAATCTCCTCCAAAAAATCGCAGACTCAGTGAAATAACTAGCGCAAGACACAAGGATTCTCCATCTAAAAAAACAGATCTCCCCATAATTATGTCTACAATTACAATAGCCTTAGCACCATTTGGAAAGCTTTATGGAGCGATCAATGACACTGAAAGACAACTCAGTATTAACTGCAATGATGCATTCCAAATTGATTTTTGTGGAAGGCTATATTACAGCTTTAGATCAAAGAAACAAGATCCAGAACGAGCTGTGGGACGCGAAAATAAAGAAACTAGAAGGCCTTATTCAGCATTTCAACCAACCGTTGAAAACAACCTTGGAAAAAAACACGCAAACTGAAGTATGTTCCAGTCCACCTGTCGTCGCTCCAATTTTTCAAAAACAAACGGAACATTCCGTTCAGTACCCAGTGGTTTCCTCATTAGACCAGAATGGAGCAGAAACCCTGCAACAACAAGCAACGACTGGACCAAAAAACAAGCTTTTGTTGAAAATCGCCACGGTTCGTGACTCTAACTCTAACGGATCACAGAGTGTGTCGGCTTTGGATCCTCTGATGTCAACTAAAACCAATCAAAAAGACTCGACGAAAGAAAAATCGAAGTTGCTCTGCAAAAAGCAAAACCTCAACAATTCAGTTATTTGCATTACTACTTCACCTAAAACCACAGAGGACTTCATAGCACATAGCTCCCTGATGGAGCTAACTCAGCACTTAGATATAACAGAGGAAATATCAACGCCACCACCAAGAGCTAACGATCAGTCTCCTGAAATTTCGAAAAGCCCAAACCAGGCATCAGTCGGGGTTAACACCAGCCCTACAGCAAAGAAACAAGAAGTAAAAAAATACTAAATCAAAAATCAATGGGACAGAATTGACACAGCAAAGAGATCTACCATCTCTAAGAGATCAACTAAACCAAAGAACCTCTCCTGTGAGACATCTAAGAAAGAGCCAAACAAGTATCAGTGGCCGGCGGCTAGAACCGACCCGGCTCTTCAAAATCAAGCAAAAAAGCACTAATGATCACTACATGATTCTGAACAGAAATACAGTCCTTAGAACTCTAAAAAAGGTGAAACTCTTGAGGAATCTAAAATCAGAAGACTTTATTCTTATTGAGCCATATCATAGAAAGAATCAAGCAAAAGCCTTTCTACACATAAAAACCACTGCGCTCGAAGAAATCTCCCAAGAAATATACGTGGAGTTGGCCCATTTGGGTTTCAACCTTTACGAGATGACATCTCTCAATCCAAAAGAAGCACAAAGAGAAAATGACATAAAATCTCCAAGAAAAAACTACAGGTATAAATCCCGAACAGAAGATCTTTATGGACCAACAAGAAGGGAAAGAAGCCCACGTTCGACAACTAACAAAACTCAAAAAACCAATGGATTTATGCCACATGGTTCCACTCCAAACATTCGCCCAAGATACCCCAAAAGGAGTGACGAGAGAACAGCCTATAGAGAGGACTATAGACACAAGCAAGAGTACGAACAGAACCAATCCTACCCGTCAAGCCATCGACTCCATACTCAAGAGGAGAGATCGTCGACAATTACCAACAAATCTACAGAGAAAAATGCAGATCAGTCGCCGATCCACTCTGAAAAAATGACTGCGAAGGGTAAATGGAATTGGTTCCGCTCTATCTTAACACCAGGAGACAAAAGATAGCAACCACCTGGGGGCACACTGCCAGAACAACTCGCTCCTTACCATGTACAGTCACCGGACTCGAATGAAATCATAAGCATCGCATCATGGAACACCAGAGGCCATGTCCATCTCACCAGGCCAGACTCTCATGACTTAGGCTTACATGACATCATCTGCCTACAGGAAACATGGCTGCAGGAAAAACCAGATTTAGATGGCTACTGTATTGCAATCTCCCCAGCATTTAAAGGACTGCTGGGCTGACCCTCTTCGGGCTTACTGATAGCGATCAAATCAGGATGTGGCATATCTTTCACAGAAGTCATAACCTGCAGCTATGAAATTCTGGCAGTGATGACTACATGGAACTCTGTATCAGACTCTCCCAAGCGATGCACTTCAGACTTGATAGCTATCATGAACATCTACTGGAATCCACAAAAGATTTCCACTGTGAATATGTGCGACAAAGTGGCCCATACAATCGACGAGATAGCTATCAAATACAAATCCCCCAACATTTTGATTTGTGGCGATCTGAACGCTAATTGCACACCACACAGTACACCAGAGGGACCAGATGAAGGCAAATCGTCTGCTACAACTAGGGGTCGGGCGTGGAATTCGATTATGAAATCTAGAAATCTTCTGAATACGGCCACTGTCACGCAGCAAGTTTCGCTGACACCGACATGGGAGCGTGGCGGGTCTTCCACCACTCTCGATTACATCTTTGCCTCCGAATCGGTTTTTCATAACATAATTGCCTTTGAAGTTATAAAAACCAAGTACAGCGACCATAATCTACTAAATCTCACTTGCAGAAGTAAACGGCCCATACCTCAGTATTACGACACCGTCATTGAGACTAACTCTCAAAACACCCGGCTACGCATGATGGCCTCTGATGTCCATAAACTTGCTGATCAATTCTGCATCTTAACGTCTGATACAACATCGAGAACGGTAATGGCAAGATCGAGTTATATCACTCTCCTTCTTCCTTTCAAAAAACCAAGGAAAATCTGTAATCATCTTCCCATTCAGCACACTCATGAATACAACACAGTCTTAGCCAGCAAACGCCAATCGTTGAGAAAACTAAAGAGAGAGGCAGCGAATATGAATCAACCAATACTTTGGGAAAAACTTTCGGTAGAAACAAGACTCTATAAACAATGGCTGAGAAACTCAAGAGATGCATTATACCAGTCGGACGCCGAGGAGATGTTGAAGGCTTTGGCAAACAAAATATCTCGAGACTTCTGGTCTTTAATCAACAAATCAAACAAACTCCAAAACTCACATATTATAAATCCAGTACCTGAAGGAAAATGGACCACCCATTTTCTGAATTTGTTTGAGCCAATAAATGGAATTAACAACGAACCAGAAAAACAACAGGACTTAGTCTGGGTGGATTTGACAGAGATCGACGAGATCAAATCAATCATTTTGAAACTGAAATCGTATAGATCCCCAGGCCCTGATGGGCTCGCGAACTGCGATCTCAAACAACATCCGGACGAATGGGCAAATCTTATTAGTTCAATCTTCGAAGTTTGTCGAGAAACCCAAACCATTCCAGACTAATGGAAAAAAGCTCTGATCGTTCCGATCTTCAAAAAGGGAGCCAGAGACGACCCTCTGAACTACAGGCCAATAGCCTTGCTAGACGTCATTGGAAAGGTTTTTGCCACAATCCTGCTAAGCCATTTTCGTAATTGGGCTGCTACTGCTGGATGTTCAGATTTCCTGCAAACAGGATTCCAAAAAAACGCGAGTACGAGTGCAAATATACTATGTCTGAACTTACTCAAAGACAGAGTTTTGACTGGATCCCCTCGGATGTTCCTAGCGTTCGTTGATCTGTCTGCAGCATTCGATAGAGTGGATAGACACAAATTATGGTCCAAACTCAAGTCCTGGAAATGTCCTGGGGGTATTCTGGACCCGATAATCAACCTTCACTCAAACACCAGTATAAAAGTCCGCTTAAACAACCAAGGTTTAACGTCCACCAGTATACCGACTTCGCGTGGAGTAAAACAGGGATGCCCTCTGGCCCCCGCCTTGTTTATATCTTTCCTCAGAGATTTTAAAGAAACTCAATCTACCATAAGATCTCTTCCACCCAAAATAGGCATTACTCAGGTCCCGAGACTTTTATACGCAGACGACCTGATATTGCTTGACCAGACCCAGGTCGGGTTGCAACGACAATTGGACAACATGTCAGCCTATACCACCGAAAACAACTTGGAAATCAACAAAACAAAAACCAAGATAATGATTTTCCAAAAACCAGGGACAAAAAAGAAAGAGGCTTTCAACTGGTTCCTCAACGACACCAAAATAGAACTGGTTGAGTCTTTCAAGTATCTTGGTGTACAACTCGACAGTACGAAGTGGGCCAGGAATCTGCAAAACGACCTATGGGCGAAGTCAAAGAATCTAGCTGCTCAATTGAGAGCAGTTGATAGAAAATTCGGCAAATTCTCTCTACAACCAGCCATCACCTTTTACAAGTCCAAGATTATCCCCTCGCTGACATATGGCATGGATGCTACCCCGTCTATTCCTCCGGGTATTTGGCTTAAACTCGAAGGATTTATCTGGAGATCCATTCTGGGCTTACCCAATTCCACCGCTGTAGCTCCGATACGACGGGAACTTGGCCTTGTCTCCCTAAATCTGTGGTGGATATTTCCTCACTACAACTTTACAGGAAAGTCATTCATCCAGAGAGCCTTGAAATCTATCGCATGATCGGGGAAGAGATTGAAAAGGGCAATAACCAGACCATGACCAAATGGGCTATGGATCAAAACCTGAAACTACAGGAAATTGCATGCAGCAAGGAAGATCTAAAGAATAATCCTGCTAGGATTAAATCCAAAATGCAACGTACAGACTGGATCCTGACTACGGAAAAAACAGCACACAACAAACTCCTAGCCCATCTTTCAATGACCATTAACAAACTAAAAGAACCAATGACATATTGTAAGAGATATCCTAATAAATCATTGATGAGAATCTTCTTAAAAGCCCGCCTCAACGTTCTGGAGACGCAGGAAATTCTTGCGATCAGAACAGGATCTATGGTAAAAGCCTGTAGACTGTGTAAAAACCCTGAAGAAACAGAATCCATCAGGCATCTGCTAATGCGCTGTCCCGCCTTGCAACAAGCAAGGATCCCCTTTTTCAGCCCTCTGACTGTAAATTCGTTTGCGGGTAACGAAGAAATCTGGTGGAATCGTTTAATCACTGGGGACAAGACACGATGGCACACGGCGTCTGCCAAACTTTTGAATTTAGCGATCGAAAAAATTAAATCGAACATTGCCATCTGACTTTCGTACATCCCTTTTGGTGGAAGCACTGTTTTGTTCTTGTCCCCTTGGTGATGTCTATCATGAACTTTTCTTTCGTGCTACCGAAATGTTTTTGAGTCCTTGTAAAAATCTTATTTTGATTATATACAAGTGATAAAAAATAAAAAAAAATAAAAAAATAAAAAAATAACATTTATCCCCTTTCAATTTTCCCTCCCCCCAACTGGGCTGGTTCCGCTTTTCCACCCCCTTAGTCAATGTGGACACAATTCGGGCTTTGTCTGCCTGTGCTAGAAGTTGTCAAGTGCTCTTTCGAGTGTCCGTTTCGCCAGGGGCTTTAGTTCAAGATCGTTCTCAACAGATTTGGCCTGTGGAAGTAGGCTTCCCTGTCCGCGACATAGTCTATAATTGGGTCCCACACTCTTAATTTCAAGTATCTATTGTCTTTTATTGCCCCCGCCTATTCCATTGCCAATATGTGCCATTTGTTGAACCACCAGCACGCAACGATTGGGCTTTCAGGGGTTTTCCAATCTTGGGCCAGAGTTATTTTTGCTGCGTTTAGTAGTTGCGTGATCAAAGTTGCGTTATTGCCTGTCTCTGCGTAGATCCCTTCCACTGCAGTTCCCAGTAGTACTACCTTCGGGTCGTATGGGAGCTGACGCCCTGTGATTTCTCATATATGTCCCAGTATCTCTTTCCAATATATTTCAGGTTTGGGGCAGGACCACCACATGTGGTATAGGTCCCCTCTGATGCCACATTGTATCCAGCAGGTGGGGGGTAGGCTGGGTTCATTTTATTTAATCTATGTGGGGTTAGGTACCATCTTGTGTATAGTTTGTATGAGGTCTCTTTAATTGTGGTGCATTTGGATGCCTTCTGGGCCCTCTTCCAGATTTGGCCCCATTCATCTTCCGTGATAGGTGTTCCAAGGTCTTTCTCTCAATTCTTTTTATATGAGATTTGATCTCCGATTTCTGCGTTATCTAAGAGTTTGTATATTCTCCTATAGGAGTCCTGGTGGCCGCTTTTTTGACCCCTTCCTGGGAGATCCAGTGCCTGATTTGTATATATTTGTATCTCTCCTTTTCCCCTATACCAAATTTTTGTTTGCATTCTTCGAATTGCAGTGGGGTTCCGTCATGGTAAAATTCTTTCAGGGGGATCGGTTGTGGCCGCCCCCAGTTTGCCCAAAATCTATCTCGTTTACCCGGGGTGAAGTCTTGATTGTGTGCCATTGGTGTAAAGGGACCTAGCCCGGGTTTATATGGTGTTTTCTGAGTGCTGTGTCCCATGCTTTTAGTGAAGAGCGGGTGGATTCTAATAGTTGTCCCTCCACCCCTCTGGCCCTTGCCCGTAGGGCTTGCAAAGTTCCTAGCGGGATTCTGGTTTCCCCTTGTTCTATTCCTACCCATCCCTTATGTGGGGCCCCTCCCATCCATTTTAGCATTGGGGCTATCTGGGCTGCCAGTGTGTATCTTTCTACGTCAGGGAGTCCCAGTCCGCCCAATAAGGGTGGCCTGGTGAAGATTCTTTTTTGAATTCTGGGCTTCTTCCCGTTCCATACAAAGGAAATCAGGTCCTTTTGTAGTTTTTTTTCACATTTTAGAGGGGACTTCTATCGGGAGGGAGCTAACTACGTACAGGAGGCGGGGTAGAAGGGTCATCTTGAGAGCGGTTATACATGCAAACCATGATAGTTCCTGGGCGTCCCACCTTAGGAGATCCTCCTTTAATTGTTTCCACAGTGGCAATATATTTTCTCCGTATAGGTGTCTATATTCCCGTGTCAGTTGGACTCCTAGGTAGTCTATGGACTTGGGTTCCCAGATTGGTGGATATTGTGTCGCCATTTTTGGGGGTATCTTATCTTCTTCGGTTATGTTTAGGGCTTTTGATTTTGCATAGTTAATGGTGAACCCTGATACATTAGCAAATTCTTGTAGTCTTTCTAGGGTTTTGGGTAGTGATTTGGTAGTGTCTTTCAGGAATAGTAGGATATCGTCCGCGTATAACGCTATTTTGTGTTCTGTCCCTCCTGCTAACACCCCTTTTATTTCTAGGTCCTGTATTATGGTTTGTGCCACTGGCTCCATTTTATTTTATTTCATTTATTTTATTACATTTGTTATACGCCCAGACCCGGGGGTATCACGGCGTAGTTACAGACAATGGGATAATGCAATCTTAGAATGAACATAGTGGTGTAAAGGTATAACAATCAAAAATGTACAATAATAGGAATCAATAATATACACTAATATACAAAGCAGTCAGGTAAAATAGTTCATTGGAGGGGATTAGTGCACTGGTTCAGTTAGAACTTGTTGAAGAGCCAAGTCTTCAAAAGGCTTTTGAATTTGGGGAATGAGGTTTCATTCATAATGTGGGTAGGTAGCGCATTCCAATGTCTGGGGGCCAGTGTTTTGAAGCTGCTGCCTCCTGCTTTCTCTCTTTTGTATCTGGGGGTTTCAAGGAGTGCGTTTTTGTTGGACCTGAGGAGTCTGGTCTGGGGCTTCATCATGACTGTGTTGTTGAGGTATTTGGGTGCTTTGTTAGCCCTGCATTTGTGGGTGATGCTCAGGGTTTTAAATAGAATTCTGGCTTGTATGGGGAGCCAGTGGTGGTCTCTTCTGGTGTTGGATATGTGTTCAGATTTTTTGATGCCTAGAGCTGCTCTGAGGGCTTTGTTTTGCATAAGTTGAAGTTTAGCTATGTTGGCTTTGGAAGTGCCAAGGAATAGGATATTACAATAGTCTAGCTTAGACAGTATGAGTGCTCTGGCTAGAGTAACACAGTTGTTGGTAGAGAGGAATTTACGGCTGAGGGAGATGAGTTTAGAGGTGTAGGAAGTGGATGAGGCTAATGTGTTTACTTGTTTAGACATGGATAGTGTGGCATCTAAGTACACTCCATGGGTCTTGACTTGTTTAAGAACAGGGATTATGGTTCCATCGATGGTGAATGATTTAAAGGCGGGCTCAAGGGTGTTGATTTTGCTGGAGGAGCCTAGTATGAGGAGCTCGGTTTTGTCGTCGTTGAGACAGAGGCTGTTGTTAGCCATCCAGTTTTGGATGAGTGAGTAGATTTGGTTAACCAGGAGGGAGTCTTGTTCATGGTTGCCTGTGAGAGGAATGAGGATTTGGGTGTCATCGGCGAAGTTAGTATAGATGACACCCAGGGCATCCAAGGCTGCAAATAATAGCTTGGTGTAGGCATTATACAGAGTGGGGGATAGGCAGGAGCCTTGTGGCACACCTGCAGGGACGGACACTGGGTCTGCTGATTCTTTGCCGATGGATACTCTGGAAGTCCTGTCAGCCAAGAAGGATTTGATCCAGTTGGTAGCGTTCTGAGCTAGGTTGAAGTTGTTTGCTAGATTGTTACAGAGTTTGTCGTGGTCGACCAGATCGAAGGCCGCAGAGAGGTCCAAGAGCATCAGAAGGCAGAGTTTACCTGCTTCTCTGGTGGCATCCATTTGGATCTTCAGATCAAGGAGGGCTGTCTCTGTGCTATGGTTGGGACGGAAGCCTGACTGGCGGTCTCCTAGTAGGTGATGTTGTTCCAAGTGGTTCTGAATTTGGCAGTAGGCTATTTTGTCGATTATTTTTAGGAGAAATGGGACCGTTGTAATAGGTCGGTAGTTAGTGGGTATTGTTGGGTCCAGGGAAGGTTTTTTAGAAGTGGTGTCACCCAAGCTTTTTTGATACTGGTGGGGACTGTGTTTGTGAGGAAGGAGGCGTTAATGAATTCAGTGATGATAGGTGTGAGAGTGGGGGCGCATAGTTTCACTAGATGGGATGGGAATTGGTCTTCCTTGCAGTTGGAGGCTTTGAGTTTCATTATAGTGTTGAGAACTTCTTTGTTAGTCACTGGTGAGAATTGGAATGGGGGACCAGTAGTGGCGTTTGAGATGGTCGTTGATATGGTGGGTGGAGTTTTGTCAGCTAGGAGTGTTTTTTTACTATCGATTTTGTTTTGTAGTAGGAGGATTTTGGATGAGAGTGCGTTTTGAATGGTGGTGCACCAGTCTTTGCTAGCGTTTGAAGGTGCTGAGATTTGACAGGGGTTTTCGAGCTCTCTAAGAATGGTAAAGAGTTCTTTGCTGTCTGAGGACGCGTTAGCAATGCGGAGGTTGAAGGCATTGGCTTTTTGAGTGATTATTGCTGATTTGTAAGTTTTGTTGGCTTCAGCGAAGGCTGATGCCGATTCTGGGGTGTTGTTTTTCTTATGGAGGTGTTCAAGTGATCTTTTAGTGCGTCTTAAGGCTATAAGTTCTTCATTAAACCAAAAGCAGGAGCGTTTATCAGGTCTACGGGTTTTAGTGGTGGTGGGTGCAAGTAGGTCGATAGTTTGGGTGAGGCATTGTTGGTATTGTTCTGCTAGATAGGAGGGGTTGTTGGTGCCTAGAACCATATGGGCAAAGGAGGCACTCAGGGCTGGAGTGAGTTTGTCGGAAGAGAGCTTTTTGATATTTCTAGTCTCAAATGTTTCTGGTTTTTTAGGGGTGATGTGTTGCCATTGCAAATATAAGGGGGGATTGTGGGCAGCCCTGTCGAGTACCTCTTCGGATTTGTAGTGTTGTAGTGGATCTGACGTTGATTATGAATGTTGTTGAGGGGAGTTTGTAATTCGCCAAGACCATCTTTATGAAAGTGGGGTATCAACCGTACTTCTTCAGGGTTAAATTCAGGTACACCCAGTCTAAGCTATCAAAAGCTCTGCATGCGTCTAAGGCTGCAATGGAGAATTTCTGTTTTGTCTTGTTCCTTATGTCTATAACGTCTACTGCCTGCCTGATGTTGTCCTGTGTATGTCTCCCTATGATAAATCCCGCCTGGTCTTCGTGGATTATTTGGGGTAAGACCTTCGCCAGCCTGGTTGCTAGGATCTTTGCATATAATTTGGTGTCGCTGTTAAGTAGCGATATTGGCCTATAGCTTGCGCAGTCTGTGGGGTCTTTCCCTGGTTTAAGGATTAGGACCGTAGTTGATTTCCCCATGTCTGGCGTGACTGCCCCGGTTTCTCTAATATAGTTGAAAAGATTTGTTAGTGGGCCCAGGAGTTGGTTCCTGAAGGTTTTGTAGTACCCATTCCCGAACCCGTCTGGCCCAGGTGTTTTGTTGTGTGGGAGGTGAGTTATGGCGTTGCTTATTTCTTGGGCCATTATGGGGGCTTGAAGGTTCAAATTGTCCTCATCTGTTATCTAGGGAGGGATATTTTGGTCATGTAGTCTAGCTGAAGTTGTGGGGATAGCCCCTCTCTTTCGAGGAGGTCCCGGTGGAATTTTCCCATGATTTCTAATTTTTCGTCCTCCGATGTGCTTATCCCCCCTTTTGGATTCTTAAGGCTCACTATGTAGTTGCAGGTTTTTTGTTTGTTGAGTTTAGCCGCTAGGAATTTGTTAGCTTTGCCTCCGTATGCGTAGTTGGACTGTTTAGTGCGTAGTATAGAATGTACGGTATGATCTGCCATGTGGGCTTCTAATTGGGATCTCACTTTTCGGAAGTTTCTTACTGTCTTGGTGTTTGTTTAGCCTTATGTTGTGGCTCTGCTTCCTTTAGTTCTAACTCAAGTTTCTGTTTGAGTAGCTTTCTTTCCCTCGTATATGCTGTGGTTTGTGATATAAATTCCCCTCGTATTACCGCTTTCCCCGCATCCCATATTACCCCCCAATTTGTGTCCCCGATGGTGTTTTCTTGAAAGTAGTTATTCAGTGCTGTTTCCATGTGGGCTCTAAGGGTGATGTCTCTGAGTATGATCTCATTTAATCTCCAGGTTCTGTTTGTGCGGGGCGTCTCTTTTGTGGGGATCATTTTTAGTATAATTGGGGCATGGTCAGTGAGATATTGTACTCCTATTTGCACGTCTTCTATTTGTGGGATGAGGGGGGAAGAGATCAGGATTATGTCTATTCTCGAATATCCCCTATGTACGGGTGAGTAATGGGTGTATTCCTTTTCTGTGCCATGAAAGAATCTCCACGTCTCTATGACCTCTAGGTGCCTGAATAATTTGCCTAATGCTTGTCTATTTCTGCGGTCTGCCATGGTGGTGGGGAGGGTCTTATCCAGGGTGGGGTCCATTACACAGTTAAAGTCTGCCCCTATTATAATTTGGCCCTCGCATCGGCTGCTCAGGATTCGTAGGGTTTCTGCCAGGAAGGTATCTGGTCTATCATTTGGGGCGTATAGTGCTAGTAGGGTATATGTTTGTTCGTACAGGGTCCCCTTGAGTAACAGGAATCTGCCCTCTGTGTCTCTATATACGGCCTTTTTTTTTAATGGTAGATTGGTGTTCAGTAGGATTGCGACTCCTCTCGTTTTTTTCCTTCCTTCTCTGGAGGCAAAGTATTGTTTGGGAAAGGCTTTGTGGGACATCCGTTTCTCGTCTATCGTGAGCAGGTGTGTTTCTTGTAGGAACACTATTGCGGCTTGGAGTTCTGTCAAGCGTGTTAATATGCTGCGTCGTTACACTGGCGAGTTTAGGCCCTGTACATTCAGGGTCATGACCATTAGTTCAGGCATGAGTGTTATATGGGAAATGCTCTGACATCCGTGTGCCCTCTTTCATTGATTGGTGGTGTGCAGGGTGTAGTTGCGGACCAGGCCTTAAACAAATCTTAACATAACATAACCTAACTGTAACCATTGAAGTACATCGAAGTACTGTTTACTGTGGGCGGGTGCTGCTGGAGGCGTGTCCTGACTTCGTTCTTTGTGTTTCAGCTACTGTCTCTGGACCTTCGTGCCTCCGTGCTCTAACACTGCCTTTGCCAAGACAGGAGGACGTCCTTGGCAGTGACACACTTCGCCTGACTTGCGGATAGAGGAACAAGGAAAAAAAAAAAAAAAAAAAAGGGTGCGCACTTTGCACGAGGCCTCGCCCCCCTGGTGTGGTGACGCTTCCTTGATTCCCATAAGACACAGGGCCCCAGCGCACCTGCGCGCACCAGTGAAGTATATCGAAGTACTGTTTACTGCGGGCGGGTGCTGCTGGAGGCGTGTCCTGACTTCGTTCTTTGTGTTTCAGCTACTGTCTCTGGACCTTCGTGCCTCCGTGCTCTAACACTGCCTTTGCCAAGACAGGAGGACGTCCTTGGCAGTGACACACTTCGCCTGACTTGCGGATAGAGGAACAAGGGAAATTTTTTTTTAAAAAAAAGGTGACTGTTTTTGTTTCACGAGTGGATTCACTGCCACAGATTGGTTTAAACCATTGACTGTGTCTTTTATAAGAACGCCGTGATCCTACGTGACACCCACACGCTGTGCTAGTTAAAACTACACGTTGAGCCCTAGTGGCTGCTTTTGTCACGCCGCTCTGAGTGACTCTCTGTTTTGAATTTCATTAGCTAATCGGCTCATAATTGCTTTTCTTTCTTTTTTAGGGTGTGCACTTTGCACGAGGCCCCGCCCCCCTGGCGTGGTGACGCTTCCTTGATTCCCATAAGACACAGGGCCCCAGCGCACCCGTGCGCGCACCCGTGAAGTACATCGAAGTACTGTTTAATGCGGGCGGGTGCTGCTGGAGGCGTGTCCTAACTTCGTTCTTTGTGTTTCAGCTACTGTCTCTGGACCTTCGTGCCTCCGTGCTCTAACACTGCCTTTGCCAAGACAGGAGGACGTCCTTGGCAGTGACACACTTCGCCTGACTTGCGGATAGAGGAACAAGGGAAAAAAAAAATAAAAAAAAAAGGTGACTGTTTTTGTTTCACGAGTGGATTCACTGCCACAGATTGGTTTAAACCATTGACTGTGTCTTTTATAAGAACGCCGTGATCCTACGTGACACCCTCACGCTGTGCTAGTTAAAACTACACGTTGAGCCCTAGTGGCTGCTTTTGTCACGCCGCTCTGAGTGACTCTCTGTTTTGAATTTCATTAGCTAATCGGCTCCTAATTGCTTTTCTTTCTTTTTTAGGGTGTGCACTTTGCACGAGGCCCCGCCCCCCTGGCGTGGTGACGCTTCCTTGATTCCCATAAGACACAGGGCCCCAGCGCACCCGCGCGCGCACCCGTGAAGTACATCGAAGTACTGTTTACTGTTCACGGTGCGCGGGGGCGCTGGGCCCGGTCCACGACCCCTCAGTGGGGCCACTTTGTGTAGCTTTTCTTTTTTTTTCTTTTCTTTCTCGGATTTAAGTCCTGGGGGTGAAGACCTGGGTGGGCAATCCTAAATTTAACCTCTACTGGAATTCCTCTCGACATATGAGGATAGTGGTAAGTGGTTTTCCTCCTCTATGAGGGTCACACCGATCAGGATCCACTGAGGGGGTGATATTTCCTATGTGTTACACTGAAGCTGTTTACCATCCAATGAGTTGCTTCTTCCAGTAATCAGTATTAGAATGATTCTCTGAGTATCTGTATTCGGGATTCTGCTTATTACAAATTACCACACTGTGGATGGGGTGGTGGTTGTTGAGGACATCACACAGTGATACTCCTTTTCGGTATAGATTAGGAGGGGGTGGATAGTCTGCAACCGAGAAAGGCCAGACTCGGATACTTGGAATATTAGCGCTTATGCTTGCATTTTTTGTGTGTGGTTGGGGGTTGCAAGTTAGACTCTTTTTTCCTGCACTAATTTGTATTGCAACCCACCTTCGGAAAGGCAGAATACAATCATAGCAAGTGGGTCTTTTGTGTTCACACAAACAAGTAAGATCGAATACACTAACCCCCGTTCAACTAAAATGAATGAGGGAGATGTTAGGGATACATTGGGGGGGGAGAGACAGAAAAGTGGGAACTGAGTGGAATTGATTTTCCTCCCTTGCCCAATGTTACAAGTGATCGCATATGGGCCCAAATGGAGTCCTTTCAGAAGGTGGACCTTGTTGAAGAGATTGCGCAGAAAAGCTTTCTAAGCGTCCACAAATTGCCTGTTAAACCCTCAGTCTTATATATGGAGGACTCCATCCTCAACACACCTCAGTTGGATACGTCACTTCTAGCACTTGTGGTGTCTGCCGAACTGGATAGGAGGGTGAGACTCTCTATGGGCCCTTCAACTCCAGCAAGGGCTAGGGGTGGCGGTCTGGATAATGTTTATCTCCATAAATCCATTCTGGAAAGTAGGGAGAAGTTTGGAGACCACAGTAAGGGCCCCTTGTTGGACCTTTTTGGGGATGGCGGAACGGGAGCACATAGGGTAACTGCAAACAAATCCTCGAGTCCGACTAACCCCGTCCAGCCGGGGCGAGGAGATTTTGAGGAAAAGATGCACAACCAGGATAGTAAAGAAACCGTGGTAGAGGATAACATGCTAGAAACTGAGTCATTCCCGGTATTAACCAGAATCTTGAACCTTTTAGACAAAGGTCATGAAAGGACTCATGGGGAAATTCAGGAATTAAGATGTATGATGGTTGAATGCATAGATAAACTGAGTAGATTGGAAGGTTTCGTACATGCCTTGAGCATGAGAGAAACTGCCCAATTTCCCCTTACGGAAAATATAAGGACTTTCAATCAAGGCTCCCAAACAGGGAACAAACTATGTACCCAGGAAGGAGATGTAACCTTGAAACATGGGAATGAACTAAAAAGACTGATACTAATTAACCAGGAAAAAATGAAAAAAATGGAAAATCAAAATGAAAATAAATGTGGAAAACTGGAAAATACCATTCTAAGTACCTCAGAGCAGCTGGTAGAGATCAAGCTGGATAGTCCATCGGTACTTGTGGAAGTGATGGAAAATGAGGAAGTTAAAATGCTGGATCAGGAGCAGATAGCTGGGGAAGATGCAACCCAGGATGACGTGACTCCTTTTGTGTATGTTATCACACAAAGAGAAAAGAAAATGCGGGCTAGGGCTCTCAAAAGAAGAGCCAAGAGTGAGAAGGGAGCGAACAAAACGGAAGCCAAAAAACTGAAAAATCAACCATCACCGAAGTCAAAAAACACCAATATAAATTTTAAAGACATATGTAGTCTATCAGGAGAGGGAGGTCACCTAGACTTCACACAGTTAAACGAAGAAAGCAAAATAGCTCTGGAAGTGAAGGAAATGGTAGATAGACAGGGATCAACTAAGAAGGACGTTTCAGAAACTATAGAAGGTACCTCACTGGAGACAAGTGGTAAGGAATATGGTGAAGCCAAGAATACTCTTTCAGAAGCTATGAACCACAAGAGTAAAAGGGGGAATGGCAATCTTAAATGTAGATCAACAGAAACAAATAAGAAAAAGAACCCGAAGAAGATGAATGGAAGTAAATCAGAGGGAGAGAAAGAGGAAAGGGGTATCCAGCAATTTTTTGTATAAAAAACAAACCAAAGCCAATTACTGATAAGATGCAGGAAATTGTAGAGAAGGTACAAGAGGATATAACTGTGCCCCAGGTTGGTGAAAGCCTCTTTAAATGCAGCAATCTAAGGCCGTGTGAGGAAGTAGAATCTGAGAGAGGGCCTCTGATTGAGGTGACTAATAGTAGTGTGCCATCTTTGACACCTAGTGAAGATATCAAAATATTGGTTCAAGAGGCACTAATCAAATTACTTGACTTCCCCTCTAAGCACGGACACCCTCCTCTCCCTAGAGCAATGTTATCTGACGCAAAAGGGATCGAGGGAGAACAGCATAGGTTAATAATGATTGAGAAAGTAGATGGGAATGAAATAGAAAAAAAACAGATTGATCAGAGTTCTAATACTCATACTATCATTAATGACCATGATATGAGGCAGAGTGTACATAACCAAGGGCCCGTCCCTCCTACCACACAGGAAAGTGGGAGGGATTTGAGAGAGGAATGTAAGGATGGGGGGATACTAATAAATAAACCCCGAATCGAGGGTATGAGCTTTGAAGAGAGGATACGGGAGATAGCCGAAATGTGGAATATAAAGCAGAATCTAGAACAAAATAGAGAACACAACCGAAATAGGGAATGGATGAGGGATAATGAGAGAGGAGAAAATAGGAAGTGGGTGACAGGTGGACAACAGAGGGCCGAGGGACATGATCCAATGCTATCTAGCGCCTGGCCAGATGATCAAAGTGATTGGAGGGAGCCGAAATTTGCTGATGACCCCAGTGTCATACTAAACTTTATGCTCACAATAGGAGGGCCTCCTTGCTTAAATAGAGGACGGATTCTGTCACTGTTTAATGAGATCCCCCGGCTATCTTTAATCACTTCTAACGACATTAAGCTTATTGATTATATTCATCCAACAAGATTTGACTGTGTCAGGATTGTATTCTACTCCAGGGGTACATATGATCTTGCCCTGACGGAAGGAGTGGCTTTGCAATGTTTTGGGTACGATATAGTGAACTTTAGCCTAGGCGCACGGAAACAACTGAGGGGTGAGAGGGGAGTGCTCCCCAGAGAGATGCAGATGAGATATGACAGAGAAGGAGCAAGAGCCAAGAACGCTGAGATTCACCCAGATGAGGTGGCGGAGCTGAGATGGATGGCATCAACCTTGAGGGAATCCATATCCAAGATCCAAGACTTGAAAGGCTCAACCTAGAGTAGGGTGATACTTACTCTTGCATCGTGGAATTCGAGGGGATCACATGCTCTATTGCATTCTTCTAACATATGTAGGGAACTCTTGTCTTATTCGTTCCTATGTATTCAAGAAACCTGGGCAGAAAACGCAATTGTTTTGGATGGTTTTACCATCTTTCAGGAACCTGCAACTAAGAAATCAATGGGGAGACCATCGGGTGGGCTATTAATCGCGATTAAGAATAATATAGCCTTTACAACCCAAAAGGAGTTCCATATAAATAAAGGGTGTTTAGCAGTACTAGTGAAAATTGATTGTAGGAGATCCCCCACGATCCTATTAATTATAAACATTTACTGGAAACCTGAATGTGATTTAAAGGCAAACATAGATGCAATTGACTCCGTAATACATGAGTGCCAGGCTATGAACAGGGATCTACATATGGCTGGGGATTTCAATGCTGAAATATGCCTAGATGAAGGAATAAATGATTGCAGGTTTGGTCGACTGATTGGAGAAAGAATCGACCAACGGAAATGTCACCTGGGGGTCATATGGGCCCTCTTCCTGGGTGGTTGGGATCTGCAGGGGGTGAATGAACTGCTGGATGACTCCGCTGACAATTTTACATGGTCTAATGGAAGATGGTCATCTACCATAGATTATATTTTTGTCTGCATGCATACATTTGACCTTGTTCACGATTTCGGCCTGTTAGATACGAAGGAAAGCGATCATAGATTGCTTAAAATGTCTCTTGTGGTATATATGGACAGGAGAGAGGTAGAAAAATGGGAAACTCAGGTCACAGTGAATGTCCAATCAAACAGAATTGCTTGGCATATTAATAACATAGAGAAGGTTAATATACTTTTCCAGGCTGACTTTGATAATAATGTTTTTGCTGAGAAAAAAAAGATGTACTGTCAGGTTTCCTTTGAGAATTATGTCGAATCGGTAATCCGAGGAAAGTCCGGAATAAAGGAAAAGGCCAAAAGTGACAAAAGACATAGACATATCTACTCTGTGGAAGTGAAATCACTCAAACAGAGTAGAAATAGCGAAATTCGAGTGTTCCGCAGATGCCATCCATTACCATATACAGTTGCGGAAGCACGTGATTTCCACGCAATAAAAAATAAATGGAAAAATAAGTTACGATTTTTGCGGGCAAAGCTCTATCAGGGTGACGCGGAATCTATGTTGAGTGCGGTGTGCAATGTAAATACACGCAGATTTTGGTCCTTGATCAAAAATGATGAGCAGGAACAAATAAAGTCTCAAACCTCTTGTATAAATTCAAATATATGGCAAGGGCATTTTTCGAGTATTTACTGCCCATTTACTGCCCCCTCAGTGTGGCATGGGTTGTTCTGTCAGAGATCGAAAATGCCTCATGGAATATTTCGTTTAGTGTAAAAGAAATTGAAGATATCATTGTAAAGAGTTCACCCTCTGGGGCATCTGGACCGAATTTGCTCTGCAACCGGGTCCTGAAGGAGAAACCAAATTTATGGGCCAAAATACTATTTCTTTTATACAAAGACATTGTTAAGATCCACCTTCTTCCAAACAGCTGGAGAATGTCCTATATTATACCGATTTATAAGAAAGGGGACAGGGCCCTACCCACTAGCTATAGACCTATTGCCCTGTTGGATGTGGACTCTAAAATCTTTGCCAGCCTCGTTCTAGAGCATATTCGGTGCTGGATGGACCAACATCAAATTTTATCGTCCATGCAGTTTGGTTTTAGAAAAAATGTGGGTACCGATGCGGGTGGCCTGTTAATCAATGTTATGCAAAAGGCAGCCTGGACCCCTGGAAATCTCCCCATATATTTAACATCAATTGATCTTACATCCGCCTTTGATCTAGGGGACAGAACAATTTTGTGGAGCAAATTAGCTAATCTGGGGATGCCTGCCCCGCTTCTTTCAATTGTATATTTCATGCACCAAAACTCCAAAGTAAAGGTTCGAATGAGCATGGAGGGAAATCTGTCTCAGGAAATCAAAGTAACTAATGGTCTCTGACAAGGATGCATATACGCACCGACATTATTCAATCTATATTTTTCTGATTTAGGAGCGTGCTTCAGTAAACTGGTTACAAACTCACCTAAAGTGGAGGGCATTAAGGTAAAGTAGACCGCTTATGCTGATGATGTAACTCTGTACGATCATACACCCATTGGTCTGCAACGTTTGATAACTGCTTTTAAAGAATACATTCTTATTAACGCCCTTAAAATTAACTACTCTAAAACAGTGATATTATGTTTGACGCACAAGAAAAATCAAAAAATAACTGCATTGTTTCTTAATCATGTGAAATTACCAACAAAGTCAGCAATTAGATATTTGGGCTATCCAGTGTTCGGAAACAAGAACAAGGTCAACTTCCGTACTATACTGGAAGCAAAAATTGCCCCTATGAAAGCACAATTATGTAAAATCGACTCAAAGTATGGAAAATTCTCTCTATTGCCATGTGTTCGTTTGTCCAAAAATAGACTAGTGCCTCAATTCTGCTATGGCCTGGAACTCGCACCTCGATGGTGCAGAAAGGAGGTGTCGAAGTACGAATCCAAAATTCTGAAATCCATGGGTAAGTGTTTGCCGAAGTGCGTACCATTGGCGGCAATAAGATATGAGTTTGGTTTACATTCAATTAGAAGTACCATTGAATGGCGTAGAATGGCACTAGTTAGGAAACTGTTAACCTGCAAAGACACCACCCTTTATGACATTATGGGTAGGGGTTTCAGGAGCGGTGCTCCTACTTCTAAGTACCTCAGGGACATGTTGGAAGAGGCAAATGAGGTTCTGGACAATCTGGGGGTCCCTAGAGATATGCTTATCGCAAACCCCATGAAAGTAAAAAAAATACTCCTTCATGCTGACTGGAACTTAACTGTTCAAGAAGTCAAAACGTCTAAATTATATAATCACATTGCTTCTGATTGTAAAAAGATGGGGGAATTGGAACCATATCTATCTAAATTTCCTGATAAAAAGTGGAGGCAGGAATATATGCGATTCCGATTTAATGTCTTGAGTACGGGACAAATTGCTGATATTAGAAGTAGACAGAGTGTCGGATCCTCCATCTGTAAACACTGTAAACAGGGGGAGAATCTAGAGACTTTGCAGCACTTACTGACTGAGTGTGAAGGTTTGAGGAGTGAACGCATCAGTCACTTCAGTAAATATGTGCCAAACACCGAGTGCGTGGATCTGGATTTGCTATGGTTAGACATGTTGCATGGTAATCGTGTTAAGCTTCAGATCGCTGTTGTCAGGTTTTTGAGGCAGTATTGTTGTCTTTAACTTATGCGAAAGAAGTAGATGATGAGTGAGTATCAAGTCCCTGTATGAATACAGAGAGTAATTTTTGTTTTTGGTCGTGGATGAGTTAATTTTAGGTATATGAATTCGTTTAAATGAATTTCTTTTAAATTGTATACTGATGTTTTGTTATTTAGCAAAAAAAAAGAATTGTAATGGCATGTGGTAAATGTGAACTCATGTGTCTGTATATTAACTTGTGAAATATAATGTGATATATTTTTTTTAAAGAAAAATACCTTTTGTAAAAGTTACTATGTAACTATAAACAAATAAATAAAAAAATAAAAAAGTAACCATTGTGAACTTGTAAACTTGTTTCATCCTCAAGGTGGTGGGACCAAGGAGTCTTTGCGCCTCCTCCGGGTTCCCCCGGAGCGTTGGGTCCCCTGATTCCCCCAGCGACCCATTCGCCAGGGCGTGTCTGGATTTGTTGTGGGTTCCAAGATTTCCCTTCCCCCTCCCCTCCACCCAGGCCTAGTTCAGTCTCCTCTCTGGTTTACCTTTCATTGGGCCTCATTACACGGAAGGCGGTGAGCCATGGCGCTATTCGCGCCATGGCTCATGCCGGTAAAATACCGGCATCGCCTTGGCGGTAAGGGGATTTACCGCCCCATTCCAAGGTTGGTGGGGCGGTAAATCCCCCTTCCGCCATTGCCCTTCCCCATTCCCATTTCTGCCCCATAGGGCTCTATGGGAATGGGGAAGGCGCTAATTACTGCACCGCAATTTTGCGGTGCCGTAATTAGCTCCGAGGTCCCTTAGCGGGTTGGTTTTTAACGCCTGCAAAAAGCAGGCGTTAAAGCACCAACCCGCTAAGGGACCTCCTAGTAAGGCGGTAATGGTTAACGGTCACCGTTACCATTAACGGTGGCCGTTAACCATTACCGCCTTCCGTGTAATGAGGCCCATTGTGTTCTTTTCGCCGATCTTTGGTTCCCCCTCCGTTCTGTTTCCATATTCTTTGGTGGTTTATCCATTGTTCTTATATGTTGCTTGTTGCCTTAAAGATTATCGTGGTTTGGAGCCTCTTGGTACAGGTTCCCTTTCTCGACGATGTCTGGTGTCAAGTGACCTTTCCCCTCGTCTGGGTCTTTCCCCCTTTTTTGGTTGGCGCATTTCTAGATTTCCTTGGGGCTCCCCTTCCTCTTCGAGTTGTAACAGGGCTATCCCTTCTTCGCATGAGGAGATTCTCTGTGGCTTGCCTTCCCACATGAATTGTAGTCCGAAGGGGTATGCCCATCTGTATGTGATTTTTTTGCCTTTCAGTGCCCTCGTGACTGGTTGCATCAGTTGTCTTTTATGCATTGTGGATAGGGCTAAGTCCTGAAAGAGATGGATCTGGCTACCGTTTATGGTAACTGTCTGTTGGCTGCGGGCTGCTCATAGTATTTCCTCTTTAATTAAGTATGAGGTCATTGCCATGAGTACATCTCTTGGTCTGGATCCCGGGTCGTTTCGTTTGGGTCCCACTCTATGTATCCTGTTGATGGATATGTTTTCTGGTGGGGTGTCTTCGAGCAGGCTGCTGAAGCACAATTGGATTGTGTCTTTAAGGTCTTTGTCCCCGATCGTCTCGTCCAGGCATTTGACTCGTATGTTGGACCTTCGTGAGCGCTTCTCAAGGTCCTCCGCTTGTAGTTCTAAGTTGTGCGTTGCACTGTAGATCTGTTCTAGGAGGATGCTATTCTGTCTGACCTCTTCTGTTGTCTCTGAGAGACCTTTCTCCGTGGTGTCCAGCCTGTCTCCCAGCTCCACAATGTCTTTCTTCACCTCCTGGAGGGAGGATTTTATTTCTTCACGGATTGTGCCCAGTTGGCTCTGAAGGGATTCCATCATTCTATTTTCCATGCTTCTCAGACAGTTCTGTAGATCCTCCTTGCTTAACACCATTGTGTTGGTATCCGCTATGTCTGTTTCTGTTTCAGTGTTTGGGTCTGCTGTGTTCTTGTGTTGGTTCCCCTCCTGGGGTTGCCCCCAGTATTGTTCCAACTGTCTGCTTCGCGCTTTCGCCATAGATCTGATTCTTGCGGGGGTATTCCTTTGTTTTGTGGCTGGCATCTGTCGTGCTTCCGATGTGTGGGTTGCAATATCGCCCGTTGTAGTCTCCAGTTGGGCCCTTCCGGGTACTCCTTCGTTTTGTTTCCTTCTGCCGTGGCTAGTGTCATGTTAATGCCGCCTGTCCCCTTTCTTCTGTTTTCCCATTCGCGTGATGAGGGTCTCCCGGCAGCTCCCGATGGGGGGGGGGAAATAGCGTTTGGTCCTGTGTCGGGTTTTGTGCAAGTGGCTGAATGCTAGAGTCTTAGAAGCTCTGATTTTGCTTCCTGAAGGCTGCTTCAGCTCGAGCTTAGGTGCGTCAGGAGGAGCCTTGGGGCCGGCGTCCGCTTTTGTATTCGGCCCCTGTGAGACTGGGCCCGCACGGGCAGTCAAGTATTCTGAGGCGGGAACCTCCATGCTCAGGGGAGCCCTTCAGGCCTAACGATCTGCCGGTGGCTCTTCCCGGGTTCAGGCTCCAAGGGGTATTTAACCAGCAGTGCTATCCGCTGATTGTTGTCCTGCAGCACTCATTTTGAAAAATGTTTAAGTACCCAACGTGTTCCTGTGTACTTTGCGCTGTGGTCAGGCGTGCCCGTGGGCGAGTGGTGCTACATTGGGCGCTGTTTTTTATCTGCTTACAGTGTCCTGCGGGGAGCCGGGTCTGCTGCTGTAGTGTTCCCCTGCGCTGGAGCGGCGTCACTGAGTAGTGCATGCTCTGCACCCTATGTGCTTATTTACTCGGGTGTGGGTTATGCTGAATTTGCCTTCAGCAGCTCTTTCCCCCCCGTGGTACTATTCCAGATCCCCCGTTGGTATTTCACCCCCTGCAGCATCGGATGGCGGACGCGTTGTTGTCAGACTCGTACTGGGCTCATTGGCGCCATTTGATGACGCGAGCTGTCACTCCTTTTATGTGCCAGCTCTGTTATATTTTATACTTTGGACCTATCTTGTGCCCGTGGGTTTGTGGCTCGATTAACTCAATGCAGGGGGGGAAGGGGCTGCGCGGGAGCCAGTTCCTTTATTTTGAAGCGTACCTTTTCTGCCGGCGCTCCACGGGTGGGGGGAGGTCCTCCACGGGTCGTATGGTGCCCGAGAGGAGTCGCAGCCGGCTGCACTTTGTCTCCAATTCACGTCCGACGGCTCCCGCTGTCTTCTCTGTGTTCGCTGCCTGAGGGGCCGTCCGTTCGCTTCGGTCGCTGCAGTGCTGGATCGCCGCGGCCGCCAAGTCCTCCGCCGGATCACCCCCGATTCGCAGGTGCAGTGGAGTCGAGGGGTGGGGGAGGTGCTTCAGGGCCTCTGGAGCGCTGGCAGCCACAGCTTCAATTTTCAGGCTGCCGTATCTCGCCCGGAGCGGGATAGCTTTGCGAGAGCGCTTCCTTCTCACTGCGCCCACGGTGAGCGGATTGCTCTCCAGGAATGTGATGCGTAGAGGTTCCGACACGCTTTACTCGGTCAGCTTGCTGTTTTATCCAGGTATTTTACTGCTATTTTCTCCTTTAGTTTGTCGCCCGGGCGGAGCACAGGGGTTGTGCAACCTCAGGAGCTGGCGGCCATCTTCTCACTTCCCATTCCAGATCTTTATCGCTGTTACATAGTGCTATATATTGTTATTCAAGAGGGGCTTGTACAGTTTTGAGGTGAAGCTTCAATCTTTGCTTGCTGATACACTTGTGCATGGAGCGAGGCATTTTGTCAACACATAATTTATTGTATAGTCATTTGATGCAAGAAGTGGCTTTGCCTGTTTTGCAGTTTGAGAATACACTAAGGTCCCATGCTATGGAGCCATGTTAGAATCTTTCAGTTTTCTTTGCAAAGTTAAATGCAATGCATGTGCCACAGGGGGGGTTGTCTTTGGTATGTGGAAGACCCATCACAGATGGATTATTCCAAGTCCCGAATGGGATTACCACAATAAATGACCTCAGCCCCAAATAACCATACAAGAAATCAATTAATTATCTTCCGAACGAACACACACTATCACATGTCCATCTCTGTTCATTTTTTGGCAGAGAGAAACAGGACTCCATCACCGATTCCCCCTTTTCGTCCTTATGAAGGCCCCCATTCTCAGCACAATAAATCAGCTCTTAATTTGCCGAAACACGTCTGTGTCGACATACCTCTCAGTGTCTAATGTCAACACTGTAAATGTTGTAATTTATTTTACACTAACTTGTTTTTTGTCCTTGTTAAACTAGATCACCTGATCCCAAAATGTTACTTGGGACTTGTATTTTGAAATGTACGTCCAGGCCAAATGCATGGACTAATATGTGATTTTATCATTGTTTGGATAGTGTATTTTCACCATTGTATGTCTTGTTATAATTTTGTACCTAGCACGAATGTATGCATTGAAGCAATTGATTGAACTAAAAATAATTTACCCAACCTCAAAAGAATGGCATTGATTATATGAATTGAATGAATTTTGGAGTGTATTTGCTTTGTTTGGTCGATGATCATGTGTCGCTATTGTTTCAGTGGACAGGTTTTTAGATCTATCTTTCTTAAAGCTGAACTATATTTGTGGTGAAGAGAGGGTGCCAGGGATGCCCCTCCTCACTCCCAGGAACATGACAGGCCAAAGGGCCAGAAACGCTTGAAACTACTCATCCTTTTTCAGAAAAGCCCCACGTGCACCGATGGCTGACACATACACAGAAAGGTATCCGCTCAGTCAGCCATTCAGACCTAATCCAGTGCATGTCCTTCCAGAAACAGTAGACTCAACAGAGATTGTCGATTTTGTGGTCCACAAGCATGTGATGCAGCCGAACTAGACAATGGGCATTCACCCCTGGTGGAAAGTCGGTGGAGCCGGTCTCAGCAACCCAGACGAAGAGCGAAACAAGTGTTGCAACATGGAAATGTGCTCTCCAAGGCAAAGGTGGTATACTACCAGACACAATTCAGATACATAGTCATGTCACATCACCTTGAAGAGGTGCATAGAGAGCTGAGAACTGAACTGGGTCCTAGGCCTGGGGAGACCAGCTTCAGCCAATCACGAGATAGAAATTAAGGGGTGGATGGCGAGGGACAAGAGCCAATGGTAAACCCACTGCTCTGCAACAATGTAATAGATAGTTTATATGGGACAGGGCAGGTCCACCACCTGACATGCAAGGGCCAGTAGATTAAACTCTATAGGGGATTTCTATTTGGGTTACCACTCTGGGCATCCAATCAGTAATGGGGATAGGGTTATGGGCAAGGGCCCAGGTGATGATGACATACCACAACAAAACTGGGGAGCACGCATTGTAAAGTTGAGATGCACTGGAGAATTTGGATTGTCTTGTAAGGACCCTGACTTTTATTGTAATAAACCACAGTTCTAACTTGCTGTTGGCCAAGTCCTCCGTTTATTCTGGGGAAGAGTGTTGGCCCTTGGGAGTCGAAAAGAACCCCAGATGACCTCTGGCATACCGGGGAACCACCCCAACAGTGGATTGTAGTTACTCTGACAAGGTCCCCTTCTGGCTCTAGGGACAGCAAGGTCGTTTATTCATGCCGACTTGTGCCTCCCAGATACAGGGAATAATTTGCATGTAGTTGGTATCGGGAGAATCTCCTGGTAACATTAAACCGGGACTATGACGCATGGCAGGTGACAGTCACCAAAGAACCATGCAAGGCCACCTCACCAATTGAAAGAGACGGAATCAAGCTCTGATGAGACCCAAAGTTACAGCAGTGTACGAGATCAATTTTTTAAGGGAAAACATTTTTGTATTTGTATTTGCGTGTCTTGTATAACGCAAACCTTGCTACCAAGCAATGGTGTGCTGTACATGTTGTTACAGGTAACACATGAGGTAAGGAGAGTTACAGTATATGACGTAGAATGTTCTAAAAAAATGTTGGGATGTAATGTGGGTACTCAAGGAGCACAGGTGTCACTTAGGTACTGAATGAAGTGGAAGTTCCTGAGGACCTTCTTGATATGGCAGAACATTGGCATAGTTCAGATTGCCACTGCTTCCTGTTTATTTTCTTGAATGTTAGTTTTGTCCCAAGCCTAGAGATGACCAGGCTCCTGGAGGAGAATGGCCCAGTGGATCTACAGAGTTTTGCAGTTGGATAGACAGGTACGAGAGCAGTGACTGCCTTATAGGTAATGCAGGTAGCCTTAATACGTCTTCTGTCTGGGATGGGAAGCCTGTACATCTCCTTTAGGTTAGGAGAAATGTGGATGAATTTCTCATTTCTGATTAAGAGTCATGCTGTGGTGTGTTGGGTGACCCTGGCCTGTGCCATGTCCATCACCGGAACGCCAGTGAGGCGTGCATTTCTACCATCGATGTGGGAGATTATCAGGGGTCAAGTCTGTGGTCTGGATTCCTCTGGTGGATGGAAGAGTTTTGTCTTCTGTAGAAGGGTTGTTTCGTATCGTGCGGTTTGGGACTTTTTGTTGCTATAATGTCCAAAGAAGGGAGTCTATAGTGAACCTGTTTGATTTGACAGACATGGCCAGGTGTGCTGTGATGTTGTCATGGTGCATGCCATTTAGCCAACATTGAATGCTTTCAGATATGTGCTTGGCAACCGACTTTGATCTAGGTGAGGCTATTCCTGAGGTGAGCCATGTCATGGGTACCACTGACTTGAAGGTATAATTGGATATCATCCGCTCAATGCCACTTGCCAATGGTAGTGTATGTTTCATAAGGTTTCAGCTTCCACTTGACATCAGAGAACTTATTTCACAGCCTTTGCAGGACCTGTGGTGAAATCTGACGCTATGTGGATATTGTTGAAAGTCATCAGCTTTCTGAATGTGGAGAATACTTTGCAGGCAGCAAAATTGCAATACCATTCTTCCCAGGCCAGAGATTATTGACCCGGGGACAACAATGTTTAAATTTTACCACAGGCATAATATGAAAACATTTCGGCCTCATTACGGGTTGGGCGGTATCCCGGTGGTAAATCCACTGGAATACCGCCCAACTGAATTACCCTTACCGACACTTGGTCCGGCGGAATTACCGCTGGATTACAAGTGGCGATGGCGGTGTAATTCCCCAGTATTTCTGAGTCCATTGGACAGAATGGGACTTTTTTGATGGAATTACTGTGTAGTAATTTCGGCGATTCTGGTGATTTTTTGGTAGTGAGTGGCAGAATTTACCTCCAGGATTTTCCTGGAGGTAAATCCTCCACTCTAGGCCCGACCTTATAATTTGGAGAAGTGGTCAAATTACCAGTAACAGAGTTACCACCAATTTTACGGCTTACTGTCCAAAGTATTTGCAGAGCTTAGTTTCCAGCACCTAATTCACACTCTGAAAGCAGAGAATATCACAGCTCACAAAAGGCAGCACCAGGCACGGTCAGAGTAGGAAAACTAACTTCCACAGTGGAAAACAGAAAAGCGATCAGCTTGGCCCATTCCCAGAAGCCCAAAGCAGCACTAAGTGCACTCAGGGTTAAACTCCAATCCCACTCCACACCAAATAGAAGCAATAGGTTCCCACCCTCCCTAAGAGTCCCACCTGGGGGAGGTGGGTGTGCAGTCTGAAAGCATACATCCCAGTTGATCAGTGTGTGTTGCTGGACAAGGCAGGCAGTGGAAGCGTGTTGTAGTGGGATATGGGGAGCAAAAAGGAGTTACTGGAGGTGAGAGGTGGAGAAGTCAAAAAAGGAGGTCGCAGTCACAGTGGAGGAAGTGGTGGTCACAGGAGTGTAGGTAGTGGCGCCAAAGGAGGAGGTGGCGGAAACAAAAGAGAGGGCAGTGATAATAGCAGCAGAAGAGGAGGTAGTAATAATACAAGAAGAGGAGGTAGTTATAACAGCAGAATAAATGGTCATCAAAGAGAATTGGATGGAGCCAGTGAATGAGCCAACAGCTGAGTAAAAGAGGGATGGCAACTCCTAGCCCAAACAGATACGAAGACACGAGGAAGCTAGGTTCACCAAGAAAGGTTCAGGAAGCGGTAAAACAGTAGAGCCAATGACAAAACACAGGCACGAACAGACTAACTGCGAGGAAATCATTATAAATGCAGACACACGAACAAAATAAAGACTATTGCAGCGAAACAGCAACATGCAAAAAGTGGTGAAAAGCAGCACAATGTGGTAAAATGTGGGGGAAAGCGGTATCATCCAGTGGGAAATCACTCAAGTGTTGGGGAAAAACAGTAAGGTGCAAGGAGACCTCCCAGACCTTATCCTTTGTAGCCCACACTAAACTCCTCCCAATTCCCTGTACTGTAATGGTCAGGCCTGCCTCTCCCTATATATTGCCCATTAAGATCCCTGGCGGCATAGTGGGTTTTTATAAATATCCATGGTGGCCGAGCAGACTTCATTCGACCATACAGTGCCCATTGATTTAGTGAATGGTCTTATCCCTCCCAGCCTATCCTCTTCCCCTAACTAGTCTTTTAGGGTGCGTGATGGATGCATGTTTGTATCTCATCTAACTAACTAACTAAATACATTTTTTTATAGCGCATCACTCACCCAAAGGTTTCAGGGCGCTCACGAGGACGAAACAGCAGACAACAAATAAGCTCAGTCTAAGGGGAATTAGAGATTCACTTTAAATAAGGTGACTAGCAAAGTCCTATCAGATGTCCGGGTTATTCAGGTACTTAAAATTAACCTTAGTCGTCAAAAAGAAATGTCTTGAGACATCTAATGCCAGCCTCACTGTGGGCGCTGTTCTTCCCTGGTGGTGCAGCTCTCCATTACCTCAGCACTCCTATACTCTTGCTCCCCTCTCTTTTCTTCCTCATCGTTGTTCTGGAAGAGGATAGAAAACAAAACACCGACATCGGTTGCGCAAAGGAGCATGATAGAGTGACCACATCAGCACAGAGGGACCCAGCGCCCCCAACTGATGGCGCATGGTGATGTCATTGCACTGAAATCCCCCATCTGTGGAGGGGTGTGGTTGTCCCACAAACTCTCCCCCATGCCAAGCCAGGCCCCTGGTGGCATGGAATATGTTGGCTGCCAATCCTCAATTATGGGGAAGAGTTATTGATTTAGCAGAGAGCAGGGAGCATGGAATTGACTCACAGTCATGGATGGCAACCAAGTCCCTGATTTAAGGGCAGCCTGCACTTTGGAAGCTCATGTACCATGGCAGGCTCAGTTCCAATAATGATAACTCAAATACCATGTAAAATTGGGTAATAATAATAATTAAGTAATAGTAATAATATTAATACCTGTTATTACAGTGCTTAGAGACTGGAGGAGTCTGGCATGACATGGTGTATAACAATACCATATAATTGTTATTTATCCTCATCATCATTTTAGCTTTATTTCGACTTCAGTCATAAAAGCAACAAGTACAAAACATTAACGATAGAAATTAAATAGCTAAATGAAAAAGTTCATATTAATAAAATCAATTTGGATACGATGATATGTACGTGAATTAGAACAGATAAATCACAAACATAGCAAAACAAAAGAGGTGATGGTTGGAAGGTTTAGAAGGAATCTTAACGTCTGGCATTGCTCTGGGCAACCCTCCAGACCATCGTTCTTCGCCTGCCAAGCCATTACAGAAGGGGAAAGACCATATGCAAAGCAGGCCTGGTCCCACATACAAACAAAAAACAAACCAGGTTCCCAAGTGTCTATAATATAGAAGTACTGACCCGTTTGCCTGACTGGAGACTGGGGAAGAACTCCTGGGGTCAGGTTATTGTTAGTGGAAGGGATATGGATATGGAATTCAAAACAATGGAGGGATGAGGGTTTAAAGGACGTGGTGGGGGCAATTGACAACACATGGCTGCGGTCCTTCATTCCCAGTCTAGAAACAGTAAATAAAATGGAACTCTTAAGGGTATGACAAACACAAATAATCAAAAACTGCTGTCGAAAGTTGCGCCAAAAGTAGTCTGTACTTCTTTTCGAAAACAATGGATTGGCTGGTATTCATATTGACTCGTCGAATGCCAAATGCTCAAATGAACTCCAGACCAGCCAGTGTGCATTGGGTTTGGGTAATAGGTAGCCAGATAGAGGTACAGCAACATTCATACACTATATTCTTTGTCGCCAACAGCAAAATAATGTTTCTCTATTTGGTCAATAGGGTGCCTTTTCTCTTTCACGCTTTCACAACGCTCAGTCCTTACTTAACTCTACCCATCTAACAGCTTCTGTCATTTGTGCACCGCAAACCTCAAGTGGAATTGTTTCTTACCAAAATGCACAAGCTATTCCCCTATTTCTACTCGAGGGATACATTTCAGAAGGATGAAGAACTCAGTTCTCCATGCCTTCATTACAACCACATTCATATCAAACGGTGGTAGAAAAATGGCAACCGCATTGCTGTTAACTCACTGAGCTACCTTACTGACTAATGGGACCTGCAAAGTACCCTTAACTTCCCGTTTTGACTCTCAAATCCCCTCAAATCTCTCCAGCTACTCCAAACTTCCCTTAAGGCTCATACCGAAAACATCACTCAAACTTTAAAAATGTTTGTTGGTCACATTATTTTAATTTGACAATACATTTGCCTACACCTTTAAAAAGCGAATGGAAAGTAATATTTGCTCTTGAATTGTCAGAGCTAATTGTAGCCATTCCATTTTTAATGCAATACTTTTAAATTAGCATAATAAAATAAACATGAATTTTGACCGGGTTGAAATGTAAATATAAAAATAGGTAACATAAAAAAGGGATTTTGAAAGAGACTTCACACAACTACATTTAAAACACAATAACATACTGCTTCAGTGTAATGAAGGCATGCTCTTCGTGAACACTGTTCGTTGCAGTTAACTTCCTTACATAATTATAATCCTAACCAAAGAAAACATACACATATGTGTTCAAAACACAATAACATTCATTAATATAAAATCAGACATCCCGATTTTTCCATTGCATGTTCCCAATCCAGGTTCACACTGCTGGTGCTGTATTAGTTCATGACCTATAGTAGTGGCTGGTAAACTTTTGAAGTACTGCCAAACCCAGGGGATTAGGAGTGAGGTGTTCACCATCCAAGAAAATAAATGGTTGGTAAGTCTGTGATGAAATGACTTCTGCTCTGCAAGAGTACAAGGGTGAGTAGTGGCCAAACCACCTACTCATCCCTCACACGTCTACAAAACAGGAGCGATCCGAATCATAAAGGTAAAACAAGCACAGCTAAGAGATAGACCTCCTTTAACTTTAGTGATGACCTGGGCCAAGCAACGGCTATACCCTTAGAAGGGGTGTGACTATAAGACAGTAGCAATGCAAACAGCAATACTACATGTTTCACAATAAAATAATTTACAATCGAGGTTCTATAAAAGCATTTATAGTTTATTTTAAAAAATCAATTATACAACAATTAAAAGCACTAAAGATCCACCCCTGTAAAAATAAGACAGGCAAAGCAGAACAAATGTGTGTAGGCCCTCTGGGTAATTAATCAGGGTGGATAAAGGCAGGAAATGCCAGAACGTCACGCAAAAGGATATCTTTCTTGATATAAAAGGTCCATAAGGTCCAGTTCAGTCACTAGGGCCCCAAATATAGACTAAGGGAACACAGGCTCTCAATAGAAAAAAAACAACCCTAGATCCAGACGACATAGCCAACTAAGGCCCTTACAAACCTCCCATCTATTGGCAACATCTTGGAAAAAGTATTTGCTACGCAACTACTCACCAGAATCGGACAACTCCACCTACTAAATGACTATCAGTTCGGGTTCCACCCCAAGAGTAGCATCGAGACAACAACCATTCAGGTGGTGGATGATGCCCTCCAAATCATAGATACGAGTGACTCATGCCTCAACCACCATATCCTTCTCCTCCTCCTTGCGGACACGATGGGATTGCCTTCTGGCACTGTCCTGCATTGGTTTACCTCCTACTTCTCAGGCAAAAACCAGGCTGTTCAAATTAACTTGTTGCTTACTACCGACTCCAGGTCTACTGAAGATTACCTCAAGGTTCCATCCTCTCACGAATCCTTTTTTACCTTTACATAGAGCCTTTGGGCACTCTCCTCAAAGATCCCAATATAGCCATCCTCCAATACACAGATGTACTCAGCTGTACATGAGATTAAAGAGCGCAAAGGAAATCATTCATCTCCATGATTACTTCGCCATCATCCAGTCTTGGATGTGTACTGCCTACCAAAAACTGAACCCATCCAAGACAGAATTTGTCCTCATCGGTCCGCCCACTAAAACAACTTGTCCAACAATTGCTCAATGATATGCATCTAGAACTATATGATCCACAACTCTCAGACTTAGAAAGTCCATAGGCTTCATCATTGATAGCAATCTGTCCTTCCAGAAACACATAGCCAAGAAGACACAAATAGCCTAGCTCAGAATCTCCCCCTTCGAAAAATCCAACCCTTCATTCCGCTGCAGGACTTCTGGACTGTAGTGCAGGCCACGTTGTATACTAATTGACCTTTTCACAATTGACCTCGGGAGAATTGACTTCGGGAGAATTGACCTGACTTAGAAGGTCAATTAGGACATAAATGCAGGTGGAAACCCCCTGCAACCCCCCACCCAATCTAAAACCCCCTGCAACCCCCCACCCAATCCCCTTATATTATTTATAATCCAAAACCAAACCAATACATATATAAAATAACTAAAATAATATAAAGGTCAATTGTGCAGAAGGTCAATTAGGATCACTATAATTAGGTCAATTGTGCAAAAGGTCCATTGTAAAAGGTCAATTTGGGTAATACCGCAGGCCCTTGTAGTCTCAATTATCGATGGGGGAATGATTTCCTGACAGGGCTCCCAGCTGCTCAATTGGCTCCTAAAAGCAGTCCACTAGGATGCAGCACCTCTTATTACAGAAGCACAGACATTTGACTGAATTGCCCCCATCCTTCTGGAACTACATTGGCTTCCACTCCAAGACGTGATACTGTTCAAGACTGCATGTATCATCTACAAAGCAGTCACAGGTAGCACACCAGTGTACCTGGTGGATAAGCTCCACATATCTGGTGGCACATGCTCCCTGCACAGCAAATTGACCAACTTGCTTGAATCACAACTCGTCGACAAAGAGAGGACTAGCAAACCATCCTCTGGTGATACACCCACCATCTGGAACTCAATCCCGGTGTCAGCTCGGAATGCCCCCACAATTCTCCAATTTCGCAAACCTCTCAAAACATGGCTCTTTTGAACAACACCTGACCACTGTCTAATTAAAATGAATGCACATACTGATGCACAGACCTCAAAGTATTGCGCTACTATGAAAAGATGGAAGCCCAAATGCCGGCTACCCACACTCTGTAAAGTGCTCCGCTGCTCTCGGGCTAGGTCCACGTTTAAACAATAAATAAAAAATAACACCTGATTCAAGTTCGAGCAGTGCTCTGTGCAGTTAGTAGGTGGTGTTGAGCGATGCAGATTGATGGATTACCAAGAGCAGTTCAATGATAGAGCATGATATGAAACTAGGGGTACTGTTTGTTTGGATTTATTGAGGGATGTTAGGTCGAGCAGTAATGTGAAGTCCTGGTGATTCTATGTTTGGTTCGATTATGCGGCTGTTCGAAATCATCTGCATTGTGCCTTGGTGCTCGAGACAGACTGGTGACATGACACTGTTTTGGTGATGTGGCATCAAGCAATTTTGATAATGTAGAAACAGCGGTTCGAATCAGAGTGCCAAAAGCAATGCGGCAGGTCCTGGTGGTTTGAAAGTGGGGAACATGGTTCAAAAGTAGTTCGAGTGGTTTGAGCAAGGAAAATAGGAAACCTGTCTGCTTTGGCCCTATGGAGCTCTTGGCCAAGATAGGTCTTTTTCAGTCTCTGCTTCCCCCAGCACAGGGAGGTTTGCTAGCTGCATGGCTGAACTTGGACTCCAGTAAAAAAAAAATGTGCCCTTGGTATGGGTAGGGAGTAGAGATTTCCTCTGCTTTGTTACATCATCACCTCTGGAATAAGGCTTTTGAAAGGACTGGCTCAGAAAACTGATAATGGGTAAAGAAAATGGTCAATGACAGGATGGCCTGCATGTCTACCCTGTGCACCACCATGGGCAAGCCTCTCAATGTGGCACTCGCTCTCATCATGGGAGGGCAGGGATCTCAATGCGGCACTCCCTCTCATCATGGGAGCCTTGTGCTAAGAGACACTCCTTCCACATCACTCATCCCCTCACCACACACAGTGCTCCTTAGAAACCAGGCCCAACTTCAAATTCATCTCTTGGCAGTTATGGTTCTGTAGAGAACTGCCACAATCCTGCCACAATCCTTGAGGGCGGTACATGGCAGAAGCAACCCGGCTTCCTCTCCAAACCACCTCCAAATGCCACACCATTGTCCGATGCAGCCTGGCTATTTAGCAAGCCTCATCCCTTCCTTCTCCCACACTACATGCTCACTTGGAAGGAGCCAGTTCCCAATGACCATGGTTTCATCCAAAATGTTGAGAACAAAATACAGAATCTGTGATTTGGCCGAATTTCGGCCATTTGAAAAATATGAATGGCCGAAAAGCTCGACCAGATCATGCATTCGGTGCTGGGGGCTGCAAGAGGTGTCACCCACACCCTTGCTCCCTATATTGTGAGCGGTGGTTGCAGGGGACACCTCTGCAGCTGTCCCAAAATAAAAACAATTTAATAAAACATTTCAAAAAGGAAAGGACCCTGCGGCGCTGGTTCCCGATCACAGGCGTTGCAGGGACAGCGCAAGTCAGAATGCAAGGTAAGTAGGGGGGTGGGGACTGGGGGCGTGGGTAGTGGTGTGTTGGGGTGTGGGTGGGGGTGTGGGTAGGGGTGTGGGCCAAGTCAGTAATGTTCAGGGGAGAAGAAAAGACCGAAGATTATTTCTCCCTCGAACATTTCTAATTCGGTCTTTCAACCCTCAGACACACTGGACAGTGCCTGGACAGTGCCAGCTGGGAGTACTGGGCCGTACACCTTGTTAAATCACTCTTCAGGTCAATTATCTCATGCTACGGCCCTCGGGCAAGGTCTGTTAAGCTTAATGAAAGCTCCCATTTAGAGCAATATGGTCTTTGATTATCCAAGCTTTCACAAACATTTGTTTCCTGTGAGACTTACTAAGCTATCCAAGCTTCTCAATTCAATTAGGTATTCTGGAAATCTTTGCATTTCCCAGGACAATTACATAACCTAGTTGTTCAGAAAAGATCTGTGTCACAATACCATTGCGGCTTTTCCTAGAACTTTGATTCCCTGGAACTCGTTACAAATCCAACCGTGTGCATGATTTTCCAAGCCAAGCTTTTCATAGGAAAAGCTCATATTTCCAATCTCATTTTTACAGGGCGGTCTGCGTGCTGGTACGGTAATAGACTCATCTGAATTGTATTTTACACAAGTACCTAGCAACTATCGCAAGACAACTGAAATGCTTGCCTGGGACATGGATGTGAAGATGTTAATGGGACTTTCCCTGTCAGCTGAAGTATGTATCTGATGTTGCAGCTCTCCCAATGATACAGAGTTAACAGTCCAATTTAATGGTTGACCTGGGCAGGGCAGCATGCTGCATAATCATTCTTCCCCTTGCCTCCTCTCCTGCTGGATTATCATTATTACGGGATTTATTGGTCACCAGTCATTTGATCTAAAAAAATTGGTCGACTGGACAAATGGTCGAACCAATTTGGTCGAAAACCAAATGGTCGAATTTTTGTAATTTTTTATTTTCACCCCTTTTTTTTCAGGGGGGTCCCCCTCAGCCCCTTTTTTTCTAAAAAAAAACCCTTTTTTTAAAAAACGAAAACCCGAAAAATAAATATATAATTAAAAAAAAAAATTCGACCATTTGGTTTTCGACCAAATTGCGTCGACCAAATGTCATTCGACCAGTTTTCAGTCAACCAAATGACTGGACACCGATTTATTGAGTGCGGACCTTGCTTCGAGAAGCAACAGAGCACTTTACAGAGTTATACAACAATACAGATACACAACGGAACGCTTTACAGAGGTATACGACAATACAAATTCATAACACAGTGCTTTACAGAGGTATATAACAGGACAGAGTACAGAAACATTAAAAACGCAGGTGCCAATCTTAAAGTTACATTTTTATGAGGTTCCAATAGATCTGAACTTCAAAATTGCAATGCTCAGCCAATAGGTCAGCATCACTGATCTCACCTGAGGCTGTTCCTGATATCGAAATCCAAGAAGCAGTGTTCTCTTTTTATCCCTTGAATGGCCCACATGGCACCCACCAAACCATTACGTAGCTCCTCCCACAAAAATGATTCTTCCTCTCTTTCTCTTCTGGATGTCAGCAATTTGTATATAGTTTCTTTAATGTTCATTAACCAATGTTGAAGAAAATCAGGAGAAAATATCCACCAAACAAAAAAGCACTTAATGTACTGGATCTACATCTCCCTCGTTCTTTAAGCATCATCATGGGTTCAGGCCCATGTTAGTTAGTGCTCGGCCCGCCCGTTCATTTGCAAAAAAATGAAATATTTTGTTGGCCTTATGTACCGTTTTGGAGATGAAGGCTGCACCTCTGTCTTATTTGGCCTCACCTAGCAGCCACTAACGTCCCCTTTTAACCAGAGGCACATTTTGAAGGTATTGTTGTAGTTATTCAGGCAGTTTTTCAACCCACAATTAGGCATTCATATAGCATGCACATTTTCAATACATACTAGGTGGTATTTACTGCATGCAGTATTCAAACCTTTGATTTCGTCACTAGTGCAGAATTTATAATTAGGGCGTGATCCAAAAGAACATATTACCTATTTACCCCATCAATTATGAAATGGCATTTATAACGCACCTATACACAAGTGTTTCATTGTGGGACTACAGAATGTTTAGTCCAAAAAATAATTTCCTACTTCCTCAGTATAGAAAATGTCCTTATCAACTCCTTAAACCCAATTGGTTCTGAATCTTCATTCAATGTCTTGGTTGTCCAGAGCCTATCGACCGAAACATTCCAGGCCTTAAGGTACCAACTCGATTGGCTCTTATGATTATCATACACATTCATAAGCAACGTATCAACACTATATTTCCTTGCGTTATATTTCTTACAAATCTGAAAGGCATGTTGTGGGCATTAGACAAGATATTATAAAGGTTGAAGTGGTACAATTTATGATTTGAGAGTTGCCACGCCTAACAAACCTTCAACCTGAGATGCAGAGAAAAGGGTGAGGTCGGGCTGAAGGCAAATTGTACAGAATATTTAAAATAGAGTACATATATTTTCAAAAAAAGCAAAGGAAGACACATCTGTGTTTTTCTGAGGTGCTTACCATCTTGCTAGTTCTGCGTGACTGAGAGCCTAGAAGGTAAGTAGAATATACTTGCAGGCGGGGATTGGGGGTTCAACTTCCAAAGGAAGGGAACTCAAAGCAAAAACACAAATAAGCCTGGCTGCTGCCATCATATAATGACTTGATGTCCAGTTTGTGCCAAGAATATGAGAACAGTGTTTAGTCTCTTGAACCCTTGCCCTTTTCCAGAATCTAGCTCCTGCTCCAGTCTACAAGTACTTTGTCACCACACTGCCTCACCAAAGAATGCTATCCAACAAACTGATACACCACAATCAAATCGCAGCTAACAAAAGACTCACCATACTCAAAATTCATTAGCGCTAGAGTAGAGGAGCAGCTGAATGCCTCTGCAGGAAGTCCCGCACCCTCCCACCTGTATTTTAGAGGCCTAAGATTGTGCCATGCTTGACACCAGCAGTTGTGACCATTCTGCAGCGAATCTTCATGAAAAGTCATCCATTAAGAAAACACTATCAGATGTACTCTCGAAGAGATGACAATCTAATGGAGGAAATCCCTGAAGGAATATGAAAAAGAGCAAGAAAATTAGTTAGTGACGTCACAAGAAACGAGTGTGACGCGTCGAGAAGACTGGCTGAAGAAGATGCATTACCCTTATAGAAACTGATGACGAAATAAAGAATCAAGTAAACTTTCATTTGAAAAGAAAGAGTGCATGTGTGAAGAACACTGCAGAGAATACAAGCCGTGTAATAACTGAACAGATGCAGTAACACAGGTAGACTAAGTGATCATAAAAGCTGGCTATATGTAGTGAAAAGATTGAAGGTGGAGCCACCATTATATAGAAGCTGGACATCCATCTCATAATTTTAGTAAGCTCAGACCCATGGAGAAAGAAGGTTGAGGTCTGCGTCGCAGTAAGAATTAGCTGAGATTGTGAAAATGAATGGCAGAAGGCATGAGTGATCAGAGACATTGGCCTAATAGTGTGAGGGGGTAAAGTCGAGTCCTCCTCCTGGCACCTGGGTATGAGCTTACGTGCTGTTAAAGTGAACCAAATGTTCCAGACATAGCATGAGCATGCCAACCAATTATAGAAGGCCATATAACGAAGGGCCTCATAGTTTGAGAGCCAATGATATTCCGTGTACTTAATAAAGTTGAAGATGACTTAAACTAGACTTAGGCACAAGATGTCCACCTGACAGTAGAGATTCAATCACAACCCAACCCCTTATAGAAAGTATACTTAGATGTTTACCTTGAACGTATCACAATCCCTCAAAGGTTTCTCGTATTTGCCATGTAGTATGATGTCATGCATGATGAATTTATGCTATATAACTGTAATTTATTATGAAATGTATGAGAGCTCGAGTGAACTTCCGTTGATGTCCATTTTAACTCCCTGTTTTAGACAATTGATATTAAAACCGACCACTTTGCCATCTTCCTGAGTTGGTTTGATTATTCGGTGCCCGAGTTATCCTGCATCCCATCCATTACATGCGTGTTACAAAAAGGACTCTAAAAGCTCATGTAGTAGCAGAGGATGTTTAAAAAAAGATCCAAACTAGTTCAGCTCCAGTATTTCGGACGATCAGACATCCTCTGCCATCTAGCCGGTAGATCGCAGGGTTTGCTGTCGAGAGAAGCCAAATAGAAATAAACTTGGAAGAAGAACCCAAATGGTGGGCAGGTTCCCCTTTCATGAAATCCCTGCCCGGTTTCCACAAGCACTCTGCGGACGGAAGGCGAAAGGTCGGTTGGAAAAGGAGACAATACCTAAGGCCTTGAGTCAATTAATAAACGAATGGTGTGTAGACTAAGGGGAATGGCAAATTAAGGGGACGGGACTGTGATAAATTTGTGAGTAGAGGGAAACATTGTGTGTAGACAGAATAGTGCAGAGAGTCCTAAACTCAAGAGAGTTTCAGAAGGAAACGTCTCAAACTCCAGTGGGAGTACAGTGAAAGATTGACTATGTCGATATGCTACAGGTGTGTAATGGATATAGGTATCTATTAGTGGTGGTGTGTCCCTTCTCTAGGTGGATTGAGGAAGGTCGGTGTGCACACCCTGATGCCACTTGCACAGCTAAGGTTTTACTACACAAAGTCTTTCCAAGATGGAGTGTGTTTGAGGTGCTGAGAACCAATATTGGGCAACATTTTGGGAATGAGGTATTTGAACATATAGGGCTCCTATTGAATATAAAACACAGGTTTTCTTTTGCTTATCAACTGCAAGCAAATGGAATATGTGAGAAACTCAACAGCCTCCTTAAAGAAAGGATTGCCAAGTTTAAATTAACATTGAAGAAGGGATGGCTATATTGCCTACCCTTAGCTTTATATGCCCTTCGGAATCAGCCTGGTTCGGACCACCACCTCACCCCCCCGTGAACTAGTTCCAGTGTGGTGAATGAGAACGCCTCTAACACCTTAGTCTAGAAGTAGCCGTGATGTCCAGGGTGCAGCTAAGACGTTAGGTGATGAACTGCATGATTACGAACTGCATGATAAATAAATGATTATTTGACATGTATTACCATAGCATCTCATGCATTTAATATTAACTCAAGCGTAAGTGAAGACAATTCAACAACCGGATCAATTGAACTTTTGTCGACACCCAAGTTGTTTGTTGGAGTCTGTATTAGTGAAAAACATCCCCAGAAAGTGGGACGAGCCACATTTTCATGGCCCGTTTTGCATTGAAAACATGACCCCCTCAGCTGTGAAGGTCCAAGGGAGACGAGCTTGGCTTCACTTAAATGATGTAAAAATCTATAAAGGTGAGACCTACCCTCCCACTGTTGCTGATCCAGAAGTAAGACAAGAAGAAGAATGTTGATGTGTGCAGACTCGATCGATGACTAAGAAGAAGGGCGATAAGGTGACAAGTTGATAAATGCAGATTTTGCATTTGGACAAAGACTCAAATGGACAATCCTTTAGTATGAGTACAAACACTTTCTCGGAGTCTTACATATCAAAGTTATGCCCAAATGTCAGTTCTTGATCAGAAATTGGAAACAAGCTTAATATCCACTTTCATTTTTTGGTGCATACTTGTTCTAAGTAGCTAACCCCTATGGTCCTCACAGACAGGGATGTGCATAGGCTTGTGCTTGCTGTTTTTGTATTTATCCTTCAAGCTTATCCTGCTCTTGTCAGAAGAGACATTGATATTCACACTTTTTTACATGATCCTAAAAATGGCCCTGTGAGTAGATCGCTGCTAATTGTGATCAGTAAACAGTAACTGCAAATACAGGTGTAAAACTAATTGGTAAAGTGTATTAAAAATGAGAAAGATATAAATTGACATGGTTCTAGAGAATGGACATGTGCAACCAGCACCAGGATTGCACGAACAGTGGATGTCAACGGTCTTGTGCATAGTATATGCCTGTACAATTACTCCTATTGTCTTTGATATGGTATTTATAACACGCCTATACACAAGTGTTTCAAGGCGTGACGAGGCAAGGGAGGGGCACAGAGGGAAGACAAAGACAACGATCTTAGTAGGCCAGGCCTACTGGAATACTGGTAATTCTGCTGAGACAAAGGCCCCTATGGTTCTCTCTACTATAAAAACTGCTTTTGATTCACTTTGTGGGCAGTATACAAACCTTGCGTATGGGACATATAGGAGAAATGCAAGTTTGCGCTCTCATACCCTATGCTATGAATACAGTACGAACTTTCATTTCAAGAGAAGTTCCAGAACAGAATGTCAGATGTCTTGTTCATCTTGCAGCATGTATGACCAGAGGACAATTCCCGGGAAGTTGTGCCACTCTGCGGTGGAGATCGAAATGGATGATTAAATTAATACTTCACAGATGGAAAGACAACCTGGATGGGAGAGCAAGATGCTTGTGTATCCTACAAGTGGACAGGAAGAGGTAGTTATGAAAGCTATGAAGATGGGTGGAATGCCCTGATATAACAGAAATAGCTGAATTGCCTGGATGTTGGGAACAAACTCAAGTCTTAGTCTATGGACATGTGAAATCCAAGAAGAGATGGGAAGGAGGACTGATGTCCTATGCTGCTCATCTACTGAAGCCAGATTATATGCAAGAGGTCCAGAGATAAACGATGGGTGTTTGAATTCATGAGCCAAGTATGCCAAACTGCTGACATGGGTACAAGATTAATCAGGTCCAATGATTGTTGTTCCATTGGCGAATGCAACATTGTGTTTCCAAAGAGAAGAATGGGAGATAACAAAACTACAGTTGACGTTGGCAAAAGGGAGCAGGGACAGCAGTCACGATATTGGGCTTGTGGGCCTAGTGCCTGTATGAAGTTGCCAAAGGATTGGGGAGGGACGTGTTCCTTGGTACTCATCCATGTTCCAGCGTTCGTGATTCCTCAAGTGACTTGAACATTGGAGAATTTCCAAAAGTGGATGCAGATTTGAGAAGGAGAAGATCACTTGAATTTTTCAATCGAACCAAAAGGTATAATTACTTCGCAGCAAAATCAATAGACGCATATGTGGCCATTCCATATGAACACAGGTTGTTCAGTAAAACTGCTTCAATCTTCATGTCTATTTTTATGCCTGGGATCCAGATGATGTCTAATGCCAAATGGTTGCAGATTACGAGATGGGAGCTTCTGCAGACTATCAAGACCTCCATAAAGGGATTCAATGCTATCAAGGAAGAACTAAGGGCCATACGATTGATGACGATGCAGAACAGATATGTCCTTGACATGATCACTGCGAAGGAAGGAGGAGTTTGCGCCAAAATTGGGACATCATGTTGCACATTCTCACCTTCTCACGATGACGAGAATGGAACGCTAACAGAGGCCATAATGCTGGTGACGAACCTGCGCAACAAAATGGAAGATGAGACAGAGGACATTGCAGATGACAGTTGGTTTGCATCCATAGTCTCATGAATTCCGCAGTGGATGGCAAACATCTTCAAGTTTCTTGGAGCAGTGTTAGTGATGATGATGTTTGGATTCTTTGTGATCAGGATAATATTTACACATTGTAAGAAGACAGCAAAGAAGTCAGTAGGAATGAAGATCATGATCGATTTCGAATCAGGGTTTGGACCCAATACATTGACAGAAGAAGATGTCAGAAAATACTTCGAGGCCAGCATTGTAGCACCTGAGGGAATCCTGCACCCAAAGATTCACAAGAAGTACATGGGACAATGGGTCTATTGCTATCTGAATAGTCAGTGCAGTTACATGACCTGGAGTGTGGATGAACATGTCAAGTCAGCCGGGTCCCTTAAGGGAGTGATGAAGATTTGAACTCCAAATAAGCACTTCTTCAAGAGGAGGCATCAAGATGAGGAGACCGGTGAAGAAGTGGTCGATGGCTCGACCAGAGGGGGGAGTGTAGAGGAGCAGCCGCATACCTTAACAAGGAAGTCCCACCCCCCCTCCCATCTGTTTGTTCTAGGCCTGAGATTGTGCCATGCTTGACACCAGCAGTTGTGACCATTCTGCGGCCAATCTTTATGAAAACGTGTCCATTAAGAAAACCCTATCAGATGTACTCTTGAAGCAATGACAATCTAATGGAGGGAATCCATGAAGGAATATGAAAAAGAGCAAGCAAAGGAGTTGGTGACATCATAAGAAGCAAGTGTGACGCACCGAGAAGACTGGCTGAAGAAGATGCATGACCCTTATAGAAACTGATGATGAAATAAAGAATCAAGTAAACTTTCATATGCGATGAAAGAGTGCACTTGTGAAGAGCACTGCAGAGAATACAAGCCATTTAATAACTGTACACATGCAGCAATGCAAGTAGACTAAGTGATCATAGAAGCTGGCTATACATAGTGAATAGACTGCAGGCGCAGCCACCATTATATAGAATCTGGACATTGGTGTCATAATTTTAGTAAGCTCAGACCCATGGAGAAAGAAGGTCAAGGGCTGTGTCGAAGTAAGAATTAGCTGTGATCGTGAAAGTGAATGGCGAAGCTGTTCGGGCTGGTGTCAAGGCTGAATTAGCCAAGACTGGTTATCTTTTCTTGAAGGCGGCAAACGTCCAAAGCTGAATCATTCCTTGTTAAGGTGCAAATAAAGAACACCATGTGTGCCAAATTTTATTAATTTAAGACAATTAAATGTAGCAAAATGATCCAAATTGTCGTCTCTTGCCACGTGAGCCAAGGATGGACACAGAGTTGGGCGAGGACTTCTAGAAAGACGAGAGTGCATGCTCGCACTCCATTATATTCCCAGAGACAATAATACACTGCAAGGCCAAGTTCAGAGACAATCTTCATGGCAGAAGACATGGGTGATGGGAGACGTTGGACTAATTGGGTGAGGAGGTAAACTCGAGTCCACCTCCTGGCAACTGGGGACGGGCATACGTGCTGCTAAAGTGAACCGAATGTTCTAGACATGGCACAAGCGTGACAACCAATTATAGAAGGCCATATAACAAAGGGCCTTATAGTTTGAGAGCCAATGATATACCGTTTACTTAATAAAGTTAAAGATGACTTGCACTAGAGGTAGGCACAAGATGTCCACCTGACAGTAGAGACCAAAACACAACCCAACCCCTTATAGAAAGTATACTTAGATAGTCCCCTTGAGTGTGTCACAATCCCTCGTAGGTTTCTTGTGTTTGCCACAAGGTACCTTGAGCGTATCACGATCCCTTGTAGGTTTCTCGTGTTTGCCACAAAGTATGACGTCACATACGATGAATTTTAGCAAAATAACTGTCATTTTATATGAAATGTATTAGAGCTTGAGCGAACGTCTGTTGATGTCCGTTGTAACTCCCAGTTTTAGACAATTGATATTAAAACGGACAACTTTGCCATCTTCCTGAGTTGGTTTGATTATTTGGTGTCAGAGTTATTCTACATCCCATCCATTGCATGCATGTTACCAAAAGGGCTCTGAAAGCTCACTTCCATGATCGAATTAAAAACATTTATAGAATGACACATTGATAATATTACCCCCATAAACCCATATTTACACCTGTACCTTTCCCAAAATAGCAGGGAATTCACACGCCTGCTCATTTTCTTATTTTGTATTATGCGAGACTGTTTTAACTGTGTTTTCTATTGTGTGTTGTATTTTAGCATGTTATTGATTGATTTGCTATTGTGAAAAGCTTGAATTTCAAACCAAAAAGCAATTAAATAAAATGTCAAAAAAATTCTAAACCTGCTCCAGGACTTTGGGAAAGTCAGCAATAAACAGTTTGAATAGCATGGGGGTCACAGTAACATACACACATTTTAGACTGTCTTTAGTTAGAATCTTGCCAATACATGCCTCCTTTTTATTCAAGGGGCCTCATTACGACCCAGGCGGTAAGTTACCGCCTGGGCCGTGACTTTACCACCATGGCGTAAACTACGTTTACGCCATGGTGGTTGGCGGACTTACCGCCCCATTCCGAGGTTGGCGGGGCGGTAAGTCCCCAATCCCCATTTACCCTTCCCCATTCCCATTTTTGCCCCATAGGGCATAATGGGAGTGGGGAAGGCGTTAATTACGCCACCGTAAATTACGGTGGCGTAATTAACTCCATGGTCCCTTAGCGCCATGGATTTTAACAAAAGCGGGTGTTAAAAGCTCCATGGCGCTAAGGGACCTCGTAATTGGCGGTAAGGGGTCGGCGCAGCTAACGCTGGCGTAAACCCCTTACCGCCAGGGTCGTAATGAGGCCCTATCACTTGTACCCAAGTGTTAATTTGAAGGGTTAGATGAGCATCAATTGGCCCAATGGATCCCCCCCAGTCAATCAACGTGGTCCCCAAGTGACTCTGATCTATTTTATCCAAACCAATAGCACATAGAGGTGCTTCACTGTTACTCCCAGATCTGGAGGCCACCAAGACCAACGTTAGAAACCTTTACCTTTCTTCAGCCTAGATTCAAAGAATATAAAAATATTGTTACTTTCAACCAATTATATTGAATTCTCTATTAGCCATATTGAATAAAACCTAAGTTGAGACATCTAACAATGCAATGAGACAGAAACTAACAGGACTGGAACAAGATCCCCCTGTTTACACAGGAATTAGTGTTTTTTCACATTACATGGTGGGGTGTTCGACTCATATCTGTTTATCTCTTAAGCTGTGCTGCCTTTCCTTGTTTGTTATCTGGTCAGCCTTGTTCAGCAATCTGTTTTTCTTTAAACACCACAATCTTGAGAAGGCATCATTTGTGGTGGTTGTTGGAAGCAGCTGATGCAATGCTCAGTGTTCACTCAGTGCGGCTTGACGGCCCTATTCTAACATGCTAGGTCCTTTCCTCTGACTGTGTCGAACACTGAAGGAGACACTCAGAATTGTGTGAGCTTCAAGTGGCTGAGAAAGGACGAGTCCCGGACCACTGGAAAGGCCGTGAAGGAGCCTGGCTAAGCCCAGCATACTCCAGTCCAGTTCCAGGTTTGCCGAGATATGGCCTGGTAAACAATGTTTGCTGTTGCTTGTGTTCTTTGCCTGTTTTTCTTTCTTTCCTTCACTCAGTTAGAGCGTGCTTGTTCTCCAGCCTTCCCTTTAGGGGGTTGGCTCGTGGGTGAGTGACTGCCATTCACTGGCCATTCACTGGTGCGCGGAGGGCAGAGTTGGCTGCTGCTGAATGGGCAGGATTTAAGGATAAGTGGAAAAGGTTTTACCTTTTTCCCCCGTCTTAGCCCCTTGGTAATATCCAGCATCAGCGTCAGTGTCTGTGCTGCTGAGTCTCAAGGCAAGTTGAATTTCACGCTGAATTGCATGTTGAATTATACCCCCTCATTCGGGCTACCCTTCTGGTGGCTTTGTGTCCCGGTGGCTTGCAGCCTGGGGAACTGTATCACTGATAAGAAATGTGGAGGACAACGAGGAGGAGCCGAGTAGGTGACTGCAGGTTTGATCCTTTGAACTGACCCTCAAGTACTATTACTGCCGCTGGCACGTGTTTTCTTCTATTGTTAGTGTCAGTTTATTGGTTATTGTTGCTGGCAATTCTGCAACTATTGGAGTGTTTTGGTGTTGGCTGCTGCTTGCCTGCAGTTACAGGACCTGAGGAGAGTATTTCCATGCTTCCTATTGGTGTAAGTGGCTGCCTGAGTCCACACTGGTCTGCTTTTACTCTAAAGTCACAATCCACATGCAGAGTGTGCAGAGTGTGCAGAGTGTGCAGAGTGTTTGGGTGCTTGGGGACAGTGGACTCCAACAGCTAGAATAGCTTTTCTCGGATCCATTGGACCCCATCAGACTTGTCAACGGGTTCATTTTCTTCTGCAGTTTTCTACATTGGGGAAACGACAAAGCAGCAGGCTACAGGCTCCATTGTGGCACGAGTTGCAAAAACGTGCCGCAATGGTAGACACTAAAACCATGGGGACTCGCAGTTATACTGCTGCCCTCGCTGATTAGCCCATTGTTTACCCTTCAGGGGTGCTAATTGGTGCAAATGCTGTGATTGGAACAGAGGATGTCCTATTTGTTTGTGATATTTAATTTAATGTCCCCCAAAATGACACGAGTTGGGTGGTATCTCGGCAGTAATACCACCCAACTGTAATATCGCTGGTGCCCATCGGTCCAGCGATATTACCACTGGATCACGGTTTGGCCATTAACTGTAAATCCCCATTCCTTACTGGATCCATTAGACCCAATGGGGAAACTTCGGCGCTAATACTGCAGCGTTAATACAGCTGGCTGTAATACAGGGCTCTTAATGGAATTTTCACCTCCAGAAAAAAGCTGGAGGTAAAACAGCCCATTTAGCATCCAACCTGTGATATGGCCACCCCTTAAATGTGGTGGTTATACCATTACAGTTGAATTTAAGGGTTATAGCTCGTGATGAGGCTCAATATCTGATGTGGAGCTCATCACTGATTCTGAAGAAATTTGTATCAATCTCCTGGATAATGACAAAGATAAGGACATTGCGGAAGTTGAAGCTGTTTCTGCCTTAATCACAAAAGACGACTGTTTGCCAAGACGAATGTTTAGTTTTTTTTTTTTGCGGAAAACGTTACAAATTGAGAACTTGATGCACAAGATACTGACCAACATTACTGACCTAATGAGGTTGCTCTGGGAGCCATGGGGCCCAGGCGTAATTCTGCTTTCATTGATTTGAGCTCCCAACTCATGACGGGACTGTCGGTTGGCGGCCCAAGGCTGGGTTAAAAATTGAGTGAGATTGTTGCGTGTGTCTTGGGGGGGCGGAGAGCCGTTGAGGTTTATGTTTGAACCGTTGGGGGATGGATAGCCCTGGGCTGAGACTAGTTGGATCAACACAGAAACTTTCTGGTCATGGTTTGAGTGCTGCCATTATGGTGGAAAAGGTGGCCTTCAGTGATTGCCCTGGATGGCACTTGCAGTAAAATGTGGGGAGTTGAGGGGGGGGGGGTAAGTCATGAGTCCGCTAACATTACTGATTTTTCCCCTCCAATAGTCTGTGATCTTGTTATAGTCAACCATGTGGAGGCGTGAGTTGACGTGTATGCTTCAGCTTTAGCCAAATCTAATGTGTTTACCGTTATTGGAGACATTGAGGAAGTGGAGAACTTAAGCACATTATCAGTAGGCATTTGCCCTAATTCACCTAATTCACAAAATGCATTAAATTCACCAAATTATAGTATCATGAGTGTTGACTAAACCTCTATGTCTGGGATCTAAGAGTCTATACTAGCACAATAACTTACCAGATCAGATGCCATTATGGAATGTTCAAAGAAATAGGACTCTGGGATTGCCAAAAAGGCTGGTTCTTTACTTACACTCGAGAGTATTCTGTGAGATCACTCTATTAGCCTTGAGAGAATTAATAACAGCACTGCGTCAATTTGGGGTGAGTCTTCAACCATACAAAAAGAGGTGCCCCCTCTTGAGACTAAATTGCCTGCCTCTACTGGATGGTATGTACGCAGAAAGTGTAAAGTTATCTATCAGGCTGCCATGGAGGAACCAGAAAGTGGAAAGGATGGCAATAGCCAGCCTGAGAGGCAGTGCTTAGATGAGATGCAAACCGCTTCTCTGAGCATTGGTGTTGTGAATAACATTGCTGCCCCTTTGCTGGATAAGAAAAACAAGAAATGTAGCACTATAAGCACAGGAAAACGGGAAAGGGGAAGGATGGCATTTCAGAACACGTGCGCCATCCGAACATCCTTATCTGTTGACTAAGAGGATAAGTGTGAGACTTGATTCGAAAGGAAATGATTTTAGAACCTGTACATCATAGTGTTACTGATCAAGAAAAATAATTGAATATTGTCAGTTTGACGAAATTGGGAGGAAGTAAATGATAAATGGCATGTGCGGTTAGCACCCAGCTTCTCTCGTGAGGCAGGGCCACTATACAATCTTAAGCCTTTTTTCTTAACTCCCACTACTTCCATTATTCCCACGCCTGTGACTGGGATTCTTATCTCTGCACCTGACTGTAAGACTTCGACTGTAGAGGCTCAGACTGACATCTGCCCAGTCTTAGAGCGTCAACAAGTGCTTACTTCAGATTGTACAGAGGATATTAAGGTGAAGGCTCTGAAAATCCAGAGCCTTTTTTGTTTTAGTCGGCATGATTATTTTAACCGTTCGCAGGTCATGGAATTGTTCCAATCTATCATCCCGCTACAAATTATCAGAAGTAATGATATTCAAATCGTTCACCAATGAGAGAATGAGGAGTTGGTAACCTCCATGGTTTAAATTTTTATGGAAATTGTGACTGAGTATGTGGCAGAGCACTGTTAACAGTTTCTCCAGCTTGGTTACGAGTGCACAGTGGTGGAAGAAACAGAGTTAAAAAGCGTGTGAAGTACCAGCCGAACAAAAAACGACATGAGGCGATTACTATTAAAAAGTCTTCTGCAGCTGTGCACTGGGTTCTGATGGCCAGTGAAGGCGCCCGGGACAGGTCCAATCTTCTACAGGATGTGGGCGCTAATGAACAAGGATTAGAGAGAGATGAGAATCACTGGGAATGGTCTGCTGTTGTGGCGACATTATTACATGGAACCCTGGGGGTATCAGGTAATATTATCCCCATATATATGGTCGCCGTAAATAATATCGCCAGGAAAATGTCGCAGCAATATTATATGGGTGACCATATATATGGGGACGGGGGCAAAAAAAAAAAAAAGTTTGGGGATTGTTCGGGTGTCCCCCGCATGTTCCATGCAATAATGTCACCACAAAAAACGGCCATTTTTCGGCGATATTTTTGCATGGCGAGATTTTTGTGTTGACATTATTACATGGAACCCTGCTGGGATGGTGCACCATAGAAAGCAACAATGTTCCTAGTCCAACAGGTTCCATGTAATAATGTCGCCAACAAAATCTCGCCATGCAAAAATATCACCAAAAAATGGCTGTTTTTTGTGGCGACATTATTGCATGGAACATGCGGGGGACACCCCCGCAACCCCCAATTTTTTTTTTATTTAACATTTTTTTTTGTTTTTTTTTTGCCCCTGTCCCCTTATATATGGTCACCCATATAATATCGCCACAACCTTTTCCTGGCAATATTATTTACGACAACCATATATATGGGGATAATATTTCCTGATACCGTCCAACATTGCTAATGATTTGCTGGAATACTAGGGGTCATCATCACTTGTTTGCACATGATGGTGTCCTGGATTACATTGACAACTTTAGTATTGCCATGCTTCAGGAGACCTGGCTGACTGTGCCCTTTGTGTTGGATGGGTGGAACATCATTAATAAATTAGCGGTCAGAGGAAAGGTTGGAAGGCCTAAGGGGGGTTTGATCTTGGGCATGAAGCAACTATTAGTTTTGACTGATATTCCATGTGACTCCCCTAATATTCCCATTGGTAGAATGACATATCTTGATGGGGGGGGGAGTGAAATCTTACTAATTAATGTATATGACCCACCCTATGTTGGACCACACTCTGTTGTTCTTAGAGACATGATTTGCACTTCACCAACTTTAGTGTGTAGAGACTTTATCTCCCAAATCACAACAAACATGAATCGGGAGGAGTTTGAAAGGGACACCACTCCCTCTTCTGTGGCATACGGTTATAGGTTGGATCTTGCCTGTTTGCGTGGAAGCAGTTGGGCCACTTTGTTCTTTTCTTCTGGATTCCGCATGATCAATAGCGCACACCCCTCATATTGCCTGCTTCAGTTCACTATGACCTCCAAGAACAGTGCGAGTATAATCGATTATGCGTTTATTGCAAACGAGCACTCTCTGATCACTGATATGTGTGTATTTCATCGATCAGAGAGTAACAATTTTCCATCATCATCAGCTTGGACATGGAGGGTCTCAATCCCGGGGCTATTACTTCTGTCCTTCTCATGATTAACACTGCATTAAATCGAGTTATATGGACCCCAAATGAAATAGATGCCACTTCTGATATGGTGCAAAGGGTATTGAAAGACTTTGCCCCCATTGAGTGCATGGTTGCACGTGTCACTAACACTGTGCTGAGGGGCTGTATTTTAATGAAATATAAATGTTTTCTTGCATTAATTAGAGATAGCATCTTGCCTCGAAATAACGAGCAATAAAAGGAGGGCTATTGGTCAAAATAAAAAACATTGACACACTTTTGACAAAGATATTAAGGCAAAAAAAGGGATAAGCATAAGGAATTACGAATATTGGTTTATTCTGTGGCTGATCCATTACAGTATGCCATAGGAAGTAAGTTAATTAAGAACAAATATGCTAAATGATTGTAATCGCATCGGTATGAGGTCCATTGTAGACGATGGAGAAATCTGGTTTTTACTACACTGACAAATGATTCCCGTAAATCCTGGGTCATTATCAATGGTAACCAATCATCTAAATGTGACATTGATGGAGTTTCGGAGCAGGTTTGGATTGCCTAAATCACTAGTACACTGGGGGGACTAGACTCTGATCAGAACACTGCTGACTGTGATTTGGGATTTTGGACCTATAAAAAAGAAAGAGATGAGATTGGAAAGCTTATCAATTCCAGTAAATCTTCTAGAGCACCCAGTCCAGATTGCCTTTGTAACTTGTTCATGAAAAAAGACGCTCTTATTTGGGCGGACGTGTTACATCAGCTATTTGTGTGTATTTGATCCTCCCAGATTATTCCTTGGTCTTGGCATGACAGTATTTAGGTTTTTGTGCTAAAGAAAGGATTGCTTGTTGAACCTGGCAACTACTGTCTTTTGGTGATGCTCGACAGCACAGCCAAGATCTTTGCCGAGGTACACCTTGAGGGTTGTGCAACTTGGCTGATGGCGTGAATATCATTCTGTGGCACCAGAAAGGATGCAGCACCACAATAAATGTTTTTGCTTTAGTGACCACCATACAACAGTCTTGGTTAATACGGAAAATACCTGTCTATGTTGCTTTTATTGATATAGTGCAGCGTTTGACGCTGTTAACAGAACAAGATTGTGGATGAAACTGGTCAGCTTGCGGATTCCCACTGGTTTGCTTAAAATGATAATGATTCTGCATGATCAGACAAGATTGAAAGTACGGCTAGAAGGTAATGGGAGACCTCCAGCTGGATTAAGTCACACAAGGGAGTAAAACAAGGCTTTATATTAGCTCCCATGTTGTTTAATCTTTATGTATCCGACATGGGTAAAGCCTTGGTTGACCATAAATGTATTCCGCCCCAACTAGGTGTGGAGCTAGTACAATGGATGGGTCACGCAGATGAAATTGTTCTGATGGATTTAACCCCAGGAGCCTTCCAGTCCACTTTAAGTAATCTCCATGCATACTCGGCTGTGAACAAACTGAATGTAAATACCTCCAAAACTAAAATTATGGTATTTGACTATCTATAAAAGAAGGCTGCTAAATTGAACTGGCAAATGAATGGGGCAAACATTGGAAGTAGTTCAGCATTACCCGTTATCTTGGCATAACTTTGGATGCCAAACTAAATAGTGATGCCCATTTAGACACCGATTAAAGATAAGAACTGCACAACTTGGTGGGGGCACTGGCTCTTTCTCGAATAAAGGGGTGGGTTACTCCATCTGAATTTTGACTAAACTGTATTCGACTAAAATGCTGTTACTTATCACCTATGCAGCGAAGGTTTGTACATTAGGATGCGTGCAAGAACTGTCCAAATTAGAATCAATGATATTAAAGAGAGTTTTGAGGCTCCCTCTTTACACATCATCTGAAATGTTTTATTTGGAGTTTAACATGTTCCCGATCAGAGAATGTGTCATGTTGAACTGCTTAACCCTTCATTGGAAACTGACCCATGCTCACAAAGATTCACTTATGGGTTGGTTGTTTGAGGTTCTCTCTAGTAAAATATATTTTATGCAGTCAAGTGTTCTGGCACGAATAAAGCAGGAGGTAGATAAGTGGAACTCAAGAGTGCAAGGTGATGTCCGTGCCATGACATTGGTTGGCTAGAAACATTCTATGACGGTTTTATTAAGAACTTTTATCACTGATCAGCTGATTGTCAATTTAGCCACTAAAACAACTGCAACATGGTTTATTCCGTATATATTGGAACAAAATCATTTACCTGCATATATACATGGAGCCTCATTACGATCCTGGTGCTAATGGGTTAACGGCGCCGTAATAGGCTGCGGCGCCGTTAACCCATTAGCGCTTGATTACGAGGTCCCTTTGCGGGATCCGACCTTAACGGCTGGTCTACACCAGCCATTAAAGTAGGGACCCGCAAAGGGACCTTGGTGCTAAGTACGGTACCGCAATTTGCGGTACCGTACTTAGCACCTTCCCCATTGCCATAGAGCCCTATGGGCCGAAATGGGAATGGGGAAGGGCCATGGTTCAATGGGGAATTTCCGCCCCGCCAACCTTGGAATGGGGTGGTAATTCCCCATTGAACCATGGCGGACCCGTTACAACACTGGCACCAACCATGGTGCTAATAGCGCCATGGTTTAGCGCCGGTGTTGTAATGAGGGCCATAGACTACCTCCTTCTCCTGTGTTTCACCAGTTTTAGGCCCAGAATAATGACAAACAGTTGACATGTATCAACAAGCATAAACACAACTCAAAACCACTCGGTTCTTGCAAAGGAACTCTGAATACATTTATTTCACAGAGTAGTTTACTTATTTCAAGATATAGGCCCTCATTAGGACTCCAGCGCTAAACCATGGTGCTATTAGCACCATGGTCCATGCCGGAGCCCGCCATGGAGAAAGGGGGAATTACCACCCCATTCCAAGGTTGGCAGGGCGGTAATTCTCCCTTTCTCCATGGCCCTTCCCCATTCCCATTTTTGCCCCACAGGGCTCAATGGGAATGGGGAAGGCGGCAATTACGGTACTGCAAATTGCGGTACCGTAATTGCCATCAAGGTCCCTTTGCAGGTCCCTACTTTAACGGCTGGTCCAGACCAGCCGTTCAGGTCGGGAGCCGCAAAGGGACCTCGTAGTAAGGCGTTAAGGGGTTAACGGCGCTGCAGCCTTTTGCGGCGCCGTTAACCCCTTAGCGCCTGGGTCGTAATGAGGCCCATAGTGTCAAAAAACATACATTACAACATCATTTTCACAAATACAAACAATCATACATCATTCTACATGTGTGAGTATACAAGAAAGACTGGCATCTCTATTATGCCATCTCATCATGAGTTCTACAACAACAACAAAAATTGCTTTTTTTAAACAATCGTGTTAATTATTGGACGCCTTGTAACAGAGCGATCTGAAAAACTCAGAGACACTATGGCACTTTCTAAATGTGATTTCTTGTTCTACAGGACTTTTTGCATCAAAAGTCTCCTCCTGTTTATAACACGGTTTTGATGTTCCTATATTGAGCACCTCGTCTCACTTTTATCTTGGACCTCTATCTCTTCACTGTTTTTCCTCGTGAAGTATGGTGAAGTACTAAATGTCTGTTACTTCCACAGGTTTTTGTTTGGACTGGATGTTTATCAAGGTTATATGTCGACGCACTGCTTTTTGGCCTATATTAAAGGGGTAAACGCCATCCTTAGTAGATTTCCCCCGTGGTTTGAAAGGCCTTCATCAGGACCGATGGCAGTTTCTTTTGTAGATCTTTAATCTTCTAACCCTTTCTTTTGAACACTCTAAAATACATAAAACAATGGGATATTGAGTCAGTTGGACTGTTTTAAATGATTGGGAAATGCTGTTAGTCACTGGATGGCCTGATCTACTGACCTTGATTAGAAGATGGATAGAGGGAATGTTTTCTTGTTACGGAGCCGCTTAATCAGGTTGTTATTTAAACTGTTGGAGCGATCACATACGAGGGAACTAGCAGTTCTGTTGTACATAGATAACCTATGAAGGATTGGTGGTAGTAAACTCTAGTCTACCATCATATCCGTATACCAGGGGCGAATTCACAAACCTCTTGTTCTTTGCGGAGTGCCGTAAAACTGGGCACATGAGCAGGGCAGAGCTTCTTCTTGTTATTTGTAGTTCTGCAGATGAAAAAGGAGAAGCTTAGTCTCCCAAAGGACAGGATATCGGAAATGTATAACAAAATACCCAATAGTCACTTATGTGTTTGTAAGGGGCCGATGATGACCCTTCTTACATTAATGGTTATTCAAAAAACGCACTTTACCAACTTAACATTAAGTATAGTGCAAAGCTTCCTTTAATGAGAATTCATATTGCAATTCTCTATTTCATTTAGTTACTAAACTATGGATAGCTCTGTCTGGTTGAATCGACTATGCCACCACTATCCCACCCAAATACGGCTCACGGACTTACTCAAATGTAAACATTGACTTTTAGAAAAGCGCGAGAATGCATTCTGCATGTTGCCGGTACATCAGAACATAGGTTCTGTTACCACGCAACTAATGCATTCTCAAAGTTATGCATGACGCAATAAATATTCTTACCGTCTCGATCTCAGACAGCGTCCTCGATTTCTAAGGACTTTGGACTGATGCCAATCATCAGAGGATAAAACGCTGGATGCCCAGTGTGTATCCCTCGCGTTCCTCGTCAAATGCAAAATTTAAAGGGGCTATGCGGTATAGGCTGTGAAGCCTTTCTAGAGCTAGAAAGGGGACTAAACATCATTGCTTCCTATGTTCAGAGTATTACATGAATTTACACGGAAGCAGGGCAGACCATTACCAACATAGCAGCCGCTGTGCCATATTGTCTCTAGTATTAATTAGACTTCATTTCGTCATACATTTTTATTTTATCTGATATTTATTGACTCTTATTTAGCGCCGCCATATTTACTGTGCATGGACTTGTTTTATAATTAAAGAGGGCTATTTATCTCTATGCATTCCTTGCTGTATCATAGTAGGCGTATGCTCTCGTCATGTCTCGTTTTTCAATATTAAGTAGCCAAAAGACCCCGTTTGTGTAGCACATGGAATGGGGATGGGTGGGGTGCTGGCAGTATCTGAGAAGACTCTCGTGGATTTTCCTTCCAGGAAGGAGGCTACCAAAGTTGAGGCTTCGTGGGAGAAGTTGACAGCAGCTGTAAGGTGGTGGCACAATGCTTTATGATCCACCAGGTCAAAGGCAGCCGAAAGGTCAAGGAGGAGGAGGAGGGTTGGCTTGCCCTCATCTCTAAAAGAGTCGGACTGGTTTTTCGGATCTAGCAATGCTGATTCCGTGCCGTGGCCCAGTCAGAAGCCTGATTGGCGCATACCGAGGAGGTGGGTAATTTCTAGGAAGAGTTGTATTTGGTTGAAAGCTGCCCTGTCCAGGATCTTTAGCAGGAATGGGACAATTGTGATGGGATGGTAATTGTTGGGTGATGCTGTGTCCACGTTGGTTTTTTTAGTAGAGGGAGGACCCATGATTCTTTTAGGCTGGCAAGGACCATGCTCGAAGAGAAAGAGGTGTTGATGAATCTTGTAATTAAAGGGACTAGGGCTTCTGGGCAGTCTTCGATGACATTAGCTAGGAAGATGTGCCCTTTACATCAACAAGGTTTTAGATTTCTGAGTATGTTGGAGGTTTCTGCTTCCGAAACTTCTCTGAAGTGGAAGGGCATGATCTCTGGTTTAGTGGTGAGGGGGTGGGGTATGGGTGTAGAGAATAATGCTTGTTTCTTCTCTATTTCCTGCTGTAAGAAGATTATTTTTGTCCGCCCAGTGTTCTGGATGTTTATGCAGCATCCCTCACCTTTGGTAATAGTGGTGGGGGGTGAGGGGCGTGGATGACGTTTATAACTCTCTGAGAATTCTGATGTTTTCTGGGGAATTTGGGCTGGCATTGGTAATTCTGATGTTATAGGCTGCTGATTTGGCTGCGATAATGGCCTGCTTATAGTCTTTGGAAATCATGTTAAATGAGGCTTTAGTACGGTCGGTTGGGGCCTCTCTCCACACAATCTCTGCCTATCTTTTTCTTAAACGCAGGGCCTGGAGGTCCGGAGTAAACCAGGAATTGATGTGACCTGTCAGTTTGGCTCTCCAGGGGAGTAGTGGGGCAACAATGTCTACTGCTTTGGAAAATGTGTTCATGTAGAGGTCTGCTTGGACCCTCGAGTCTGCTGAGTCTAGGTGCTCCACTAAGAGGGGTGAGAGATAGAGTCTTTCAATAGCTTCTGGGAGCTGCGAGACAAGGCAGGGGGCAGGGTTGGAAGGGTAGGCAGGTTCCATTGTTTCGGGGGGAACGTGAAGGTCAAGATATGGTAATCTGACCAAGGACATGGGGTGTTGGAGGTGATGGTGATCTGGTTGTTCAGGTCAACTACCCAGTCCAGAGCTCTGCCCTTGTTGTGAGTTGGGGCTAAGATACAATGTTTGAAGCGGAGGATAGAGAGTGCGTTAGCCACGGCTGAGGCGGTGGTGTCCAAATGGTTGTTCAGGTCTAGGTTAAGGTCACCAAGATGTATATTTCTCGAGGTTGGTTTGATGCTTTCTCCTACCGTATCAATGAGGCCTTCCTCGAAGGAGACAGTAGGGCCAAGAGGTTGGTAGATAATATGGATGGTAATGCAATCAGCCAGGGAGGATGAGAGCTTGACTGAAAAGAGCTTGCAATGCCCTTCGATGGAGTTGTTGAAGAATCTAATTTGTAAGGAGCATCTAAAAATGAGTGTGACGCCTACACCTCTGGAGTCCATTTTTTCGCTTATGAGGATGGCAAAGCCATCAGATAGCACTAGGGACAAGGATGGGTCTGAGGCTTTATGGAGCCAGGTTTCAGTGATGGCTAGCAAGTCTATGGGCCTCATTACACGATAGGCGGTGGACCAAGGTGCTATTAGCACCTTGGTCCATGCTGGTAAATTACCGGCACCGCCTTGGCGGAAAGGGGAATTACCGCCCTACTCCAAGGTTGGTGGGGCGGTAATTCCCCCTTCCACCATTGCCCTTCCCCATTCCCATTTTTGCCCCATAGGGCATAATGGGAATGGGGAAGGTGCTAATTACGGTACCGCAAATTTGCGGTGCCGTAATTAGCCCCACGGTCCCTTTGCGGGTTGGGTTTTAACGCCTGCAAAAAGCAGGCGTTAAATTCCCCAACCCACAAAGGGACCTCGTAGTACGGCGGTAAGGGTTAACGGTCACCGTTACCATTAACGGTGACCGTTAACCCTTACCGCCGTCCGTGTAATGAGGCCCTATGTCTTGGGAAGTGATCAGATCATGAATGTCTAGGGCGTGGGCTGGCAGTGATGTAGCATTAATGAGGCATCCTTTCAGGACGGGTGGGGGTGAGGCTGCCTGTGAGTGGTTATAGAGGCAGAGTGGTGAGCCTGGGACATTAAAGAGTTAGGGCTGGAGGAAGTGCTTGCAGCAAGGCTGTTGGCTAAGGCTTATGTGGTTTGTGTGCTAGTATTCCTTTTAGGATGGTGGAGCTGTTTGTGGGCCTGATGGTAGTCAGGCTGCAGTGGGCAGATTTAGTGGTCTGTATTTTCACTTGCCTGCTGCTAGGGTCCTTAGTAGTCTGAGACGGGAGTTACCTGCTACTTGTTGGGCCAGGGTTTGCTGTAACCTTGATTTGCTGTACCCTTGATACCTGTTATATGGAATTCAGGCCTAGTGCGCATTTGTGTGCCTAGATTGATGTTTCTCAATGAGATATTGGATGGTAGGCAGAAAGGTATTATTCTGGCTAGTATAGTGTTTATCCTGCTGTTGTGTGTTACAGTGGTAACTGGGATCGTGGCCTAAACCCCTGTCATGTTAGGCATGACAGGCAGTGTTGGCCGTGCAGCGGTGGTGTCTGCATTAGATGTTGTGTAATAGGATCCTCAGGTAGTTAGCTTGCCAGGTTTGGGGCAAGGGTGGGGGTCAAGTGCCAGGGATGGGAGGGCTTTAGGCTTTGAAAGAATACGGGCCAGGTTGGATCTTGCCAGTAAGTTGGCGCCATGTCCTGTAGGGGCTGGGTGCCTGCCTTGAAGGGACTTAACATTACCTGGAGTCTGGGGGTACACTGGGGACCTCAGGGTGATGCATTTGTTTCGCACAATAATCGTCATACCTTGCACGGTACGTGAGAGCTTGGGGGAGTTGTCTGGCAGAGTGTGGGTCCCACAGCCAGATGGGTTCCCACCCCCATAGCCTGTATAGGATTGGGGCGGTTCCTTGGAGGTACCACCTTGTCCTCTCTGTACAAGAACAATTAATGGAGAGCTCATCTTGAGCTATCATATATGGGAGTAAACCATGCTCTGAGTTCTGTTTTGTCAGCAGCCACCCCAGATGCAAACATTTCTTTAGTTCCTGCAAAAAAAAATCTTTATCTTTGTTTACATGTTGACAAGTAAAGTCCTGATTGCCCATTAAAGCAATCTCTGTCTCTTTACTGTTTGATCCCTCAATTGGTATCCTTGAATGATAGTCAGCTGCACTTTTTGTCTTCCCAGTTTTATATTGTATGTTGTATGTCATAGTTGTGTTCCATTAGCATCGCTGAAAGCTTAATCAACCTGGGAGCCATCCTCGTGTTACAGGCATCAGATAACACTTTAATTAGAGGTTTGTGCTCAGTCCTGAGTACAAATGCCACGCCCCCCCATAAGTACTGTTTGAAGTGTGTTATCGCTCCCACATACATGCAAGTGCTTTCCTTCTAATTACTGAATAATGCACTTCTCCTTGTTTGAGTGCTCTTGAGGCGAAGGCCACCGTGTTCTCCTTTCCATTTTGAATTTTTGCTAACATTGTCCCAGTTCTCTGTTGCTGACATCCATAGTTATTACTGTTCTGTCCTTAGTATCAAAAGGTCTCAGATTCTGTGCCTTAACATTGAGTTGTTTCACTGACTCAAACGCCTGTTGTTGCTCCTTTCCCAATGAAAACAGACACCCTTCTTTTTTATGCATCTCATTGTTTCACATAAACCTCGATATTACGTAAGTTACATTTTCAGCGTAGGAGCCGGGGCTTCATCGATGGATTTTGTCAGTTTGGTTTTCGGTTTAACTCCTTGTAAAGATAATCATCCTCACTTGCAAACAATTTGCATTTGTTCACTTTCAATGTGAGTCCATATTTCATCATGGTCTCTAGAATCACCTGTAAAATGCTCATGTATCCTTCCTTGGAATTGCTGTACATGAATAGACCACCTCTTCCATGTGTCCAATAAGATTATCCATTAGACGGGCATTCTTAGGAATTTATATGCACCAAAGAGTTTATGAATGCTGTCCTTTCATTCAAATCGTGTGTGAGTTCAACCTGGTGGTATGCTGAACGCAAGTCTAATGTAGAAAAATACTTTTCTCATTTGATTCTGCTGACCATTTCTGAAATATTGGGTAGTGGGTGTGCATTCACCTTGATGTTCCTGTTGAGACTTCTTAGATTCACACATACCTGCATCTCTCCACCAGGTTTGAATGTTAGTACAATGGGCAGCAGCCATTCTGCACATTCGAATTCTGTTATGAACCCTTTTTAACATATCCGTAATCTGTTGTTTCAACTGGTTCTTCAACCTGAAAGGTACCTTTCCGCTTGATGCTCAATGTGTTCTGTGCCTTCCTTGTGAATAATCCGATGATAGAAATAATTATTTTTCCCTATTTCTTCTGTGTATACCGTGGGGTATTTCTTTGTCAATGTTTCAAGCAACTCATTTTCTGGACTTTTATCTTCTCTTTTTTCTTGAATTCCATTGATGTACAGTATTTATTATTTGGTGCCTGGCTTGACCGTAAATTCAAAAACAGCCCAATGTTTCCAACTGATTTGATTTGATTTTGATTTGGTTTATTTATATAGTGCTCCAAACAGACTCAACGGTATACAGGTGCAGATGACAACTACCGCAAAATACTAACGAGAACTGAACCTCGTATGGAATCCATGTTAGAGCTACCTATCAAGGCAAATGGGTTTTCAGCATCTTTCTAAACTGCCCCAGAGACTGACAGGCTCTGATTTCCAATGGGAGTTGATTCCAAAGTTGAGGTCCAAACACTCCAAATCTCCTGTCCCCTCTGGAGACCGGTTTGGAGCGTGGAACAATCACCAGTAATTTATCTCTAGAGCATGGGTCTCTAGTCGGATGATACAATAGAATATAGCACTGAGATAATCTGGAGCTAGCCCTTTAAGGCACTTATACATCAAACAAGCCACTTTGAACTTAATTCTATCTTGTAGCATAAACCAGTGAAGGGATCTACGCAGGGCATACACATGATCCCTCTTCTTCAGATGTCCATTAGTCTGATTGCCGCATTCTGGGCCTTCAGAAGTCTGGCTACCTGCTTTGCTGGAATACCTGCCATCAGACTGTTGCAGTAGTAAAGGTGTGTATTAGTCATTCCCCCACTACCACTACATGATCTTCCGGAGGTATGCAGGGGAGGACATTACTAAGCATTCACAAGGAATAATACACTGCCTGTTCACCTTGGTCCCCACCTGAGCTTCACTGCCCAAATTCTCCTGCCAAACTCAACCTAGATTTTTAATTTTCTTGGCGAACTGCAGTCCCTCACCCAGGATAGACGGGGTTAGAAGCCTGTCTCCCGGCCATCTTTTTCCCTTTAGGTCCAAACAGTACCACTTCGGTTTTTGCTGCATTCAACTGAAGTTGATTACATGCCATCCATTCGTTAATATCTACCATGCACTGATTGATTTTTGCAAAAGCGTCCTCAACGTTTTCCGTCTCAATATAGATTTGTGTGTCGTCGGCATATGAGTGGAAACTCAAACCATGCATTCTCAATATATTGAGCACTGGACCTATATACAAATTAAAAATCAGCGGAAATAAAGATGAGCTCTGAGGCACAACGCAGTCCGGGATCACCATCTCTGACAACAAAAAAAACAAGGAACACCAGTTGAGCTCTGTCCATCAGGAAAGATCTAAACCGTCTTACAACTTGTTCTGATGCTTTCCCCACATTTCTAATACGCAGTAGCATAATCTGATGATCCACCGTATCGAAGGCCATGGACAGGCGATCCCTTCTCTGGCACATATACAATTCCTATTGTTGAGCGGTCTTTGTATTTCTCTCTCTGAGGTGGTGTTTTATCTTGTTGTGCACCTGGTGTGGCCATCTATGTGGCCTGTGTATGTATCAGCTAGAAAATGTCCTATTATTTGCATGTGGTGATCAGAGTATGCCGTCTGCGCAAAGGTTACTGGAGCCAAATTACTCATACTAGATTGTAGTGCTTGCTTTACAATTCTCTCAATATTACTGTATATAATGACCCAGAATCAGTGATAAGTGATAAGTGACACCATCTGTCCAGATATTTGTATATCTATTAAGGTCTTGTAGGTCCTGGTTCATCTTCTGGTCCCTCAATCGCAAGTATAGCATTTTCTACATGGTTGGTGATCTCCTCTTCACCCAAAGGTATCTATTTGAACTCATCAATGGTAGCTATTCAGGTCCTTTGCAGCTCTCTGCTCGTGTGTGTTTGTTTGTGTTTCAAAAATGCTTGAGCATAATGGTTTAATCATCCACATGCTTTTCATTTTTTGCCCCAGGCTGGGAATGCTCGACTTCGAGAATTGTGGTTTGCACTGCTGCATGTCTGACAGTGGTTGTTCGATCCTCTAGTGAAACCTGCCTTCTTCTCTTTGTTCTTCTTGGAGATACCCACGGACATTGGCCTTGTCATCTTTAACATTCTCAATGCCAGATTAAGCGAAGTGGCACATGTCTCTGAAGAAGCACAAGATGGTTTGATTCCTTCATGACTGATCGAAAGCAAAAAGTCAGAATGAGCCCTTTTTTTATCAGAAATGTTGACCATTACCTGTGGAGTTCCTCAGGGCTCCTCTCTGTCACCGGTGCTATTTAATCTTTACATCTGCCCTCTACTAAAAATCTTTGCGCAATTCAATCTGCAATATCACTTGTACGCGGATGATACGCAGATTTACTTAAGCCTAAAGCAACTGGTGGAGGTAGCGCAGAACATCTTGAAATGTGCAGAGGCAATTTGAGCATGGACGTTAGATAAAAAGCTCCAACTCAACCCCAATGAGACATAGATAATTATCTTTTGCTCTAAGAAGAAACTAGAAACTACCTTCCAAATGGTTCCATGCCCCTGTATATTTGGAAATATCTTAAAGTATACAGAGTCAGTTAAGAATTTAGGGTGCATCTGGCAGTCTAATCTGGGGTATAATTGGCACGTCAATCAGATGGTTAAATCAGTATATTTCCATCTGAAAATGATGAAACCACTCCTCCCTCTCATCCCAGAATGGGATCGAGCAATTGTTGTGGGCTCACTTCTCAATGCTATACTGGACTATTGAAATGGCCTCCTGGTAGGATGTCCTAAATACCAGTTGAAGCGCCTTGCAGTGGCACAAAATGCAGCAGTATGTGGAGTCTTTTCCCTATCATGAAAAAAGTCTGTTTCTGAATTTACGAAAAAACACCATTGTCTTCTGGTCCATCGATGGATCGAGGTCAAGCTTCTGTGTCTGGTCTTCAAATGTGTACATGGCCTTGCACCCTCTTACCTAAATGCTAAGATGAAAACCTACACCCCCACTAGACCCTTGCAGTCTATGCCTCAAAATCAACTGGTGGTTCCTACCTCTAGATCAGTCCACTGGGGGATAGAAGGTTCTCGGTTGCCAGCCCTTGTGTATGGAACTGCCTACCACTTCATCTAAGGAACATAGAATCCTTGATTGTTTTTGGAAAACAGCTTAAAACTTTATTGTTTGAGTGAGATCATACTGAGTAGATATTAGACTGTTCACTGAACTGTACTGTACTTAAGATCTGCGACTAGATGTGGCTTGCCACTTGGTTCACCCATTGAATTTGCTCTATATAAATTCTAAATCAAATCAAATCAAATTAAGTGCAGAGATTGGGTTGAGTGCTTATGCTGAATTCACTGCCTGTATTTGTGTATTTTCCTTTCCCCGGTTGTCACTCCATATCATTGACAGCTCCACTCGCTTCACCAAAACTATAGCTTCATCCAATGTGGGTTTGACGGCATGACACAGTCGATCCGTCACGTATGGATTATTAGTGTGAACCATGAGTTGATCCTTAATCACTTAATTCTGAAAGGCTCCAAACGTTCAGGTCGCTGCTATCGTTTTCAGTGCTGCTATGTATTGTTCAATAGTCTCTCCGACTGTTGTTACCTCATGTAGAATGTGTGCTGTTCCGTGGCAGTGTTTACATTTGTCAATTAGTACATTTCAAGTTCATGCAGAGGTTCCTCAATGGGCATCTATGCGGAGCACCAGCCATGGACAGAATCTGAGGTAAGTGCCTGATGACTTGCTGCACTTCTGAACCTAGGCAGTTCAGAACTAGAGCTTTTTTCTTCACTGCAGTGAACAATTGTACATCGGATGCCTCCAGATAGAAGAAATCTTGTTTCCACCTCGCTCAAGGGATTAGTGGAGTTGCAGGATGTGGCAGGAATTTCAGTGGAGGCTCTAGATGTTGCAGGGGCAGTGTTTGGCTTGACAATGCTGTAGCACTCGTGCCGCTTGTGCTTGCCGATTCCTCTCTCTGAGGTGGTGTTTTATCTTGTTGTGCACCTGGTGTGGCCTGTGTATGTCCCAGAGCCTTAACCTGCTATCTGGGACAGTGATATTGTGCTCCGCCTGGAACGTTCAACCGTCACACTGGCTCTGTGCGGCTGGAGACATTGCTGGGCAACGCAACACTGTGTCCCTGGTGTCTGCTGGCATTGCTCTACGACACAACACTGTGTCCTAGGTGGGAGATATGATATGGCATTTATAATGTGCCTGTACACAAGTGTTTCTGTGCACATCATTGCACGCAAGGAGGTCCTTTCCTCGAGCGTGTGGTGACAGCGCTCTCACTCATCCTCTCACTGCTGCACTACCCCAAAAATGCTGGCACCGGCAATGAGCCAAATTGTGAAACACAGTGATAAACTGATAAACCATTCAACTCATGGTTTCCCCATGTCGGGAAACGCAGAACGGCCTGATGCGACTTGGTGCTTGGACTTTGCGATCCACAGTGGGTTCATGATGTTTGATCTTCACGGAGAGTAGGAAGGAGCTTGTCACAAATGTTTAGTTTCTATAATGATCAACTGGAGAGCTTGTTGGCTATTGGGCAAGCGTTATTAGGAGATCACCATCACTGTCCATCCTGCTCTCTCTCTGTTCTCTCTTCACTTTTCAACCGTCTTATGCTTTCGTGCTGCTTGTAAGTATGTTCCAGAATGTCAACAGGAGACCATGAGATACTACAACATCTTTAAATATGCATAGAAGGTGTTTTAACATTCAGAATGGCCTTATGTAGAAGTCTGATTCCCTATCAGCTATTTATATAGCCCACTGAGTGCCAGGATAATTGGGAACAACTCAGTGAGTGGCAAGCCTGCTGCCGTGGTGAGTAGAATTATGCTTCAAGCCCCTCTGGGCCTCTGCTGCACCAGAGAAGCAGCATTTGTGTGCACCCCATCCCCTTTGGTGCCCTCCTCGGCCCCCGTCCCCCAGCCCTCCCTCCCTTCCCAACTTCTTCCACTGCCCGCCTCCCACCGTCCCTGATTGGCCATCCTGGCCCACAACGCCGGCCCTGATTGGCCATCCTGGCCCACAACACCGACCCTGATTGGCGCCTGGATGGAGTCAGCTGGGCCTACCGACCCACGCTGCTCGCACCTCTTCCATCTGCAAGCCTGCTGCCGTGGTGAGTAGAATTATGCTTCAAGCCCCTCTGGGCCTCTGCTGCACCAGAGAAGCAGCATTTGTGTGCGCCCCATCCCCTTTGGTGCCCCTCCTCGGCCCCCATCCCCCAGCCCTCCCTCGCTTCCCAACTTCTTCCACTGCCCGCCTCCCACCGTCCCTGATTGGCCATCCTGGCCCACAACACTGGCCCTGATTGGCCATCCTGGCCCACAACACCGGCCCTGATTGGCGCCTGGAAGAAGTCAGCTGGGCCTACCGACCCAGGTTGCTCGCACCTCTTCCATTTGCAAGCCTGCTGCCGTGGTGAGTAGAATTATGCTTCAAGCCCCTCTGGGCCTCTGCTGCACCAGAGAAGCAGCATTTGTGTGCGCCCCATCCCCTTTGGTGCCCCTCCTCGGCCCCCATCCCCCAGCCCTCCCTCGCTTCCCAACTTCTTCCACTGCCCGCCTCCCACCGTCCCTGATGGGCCATCCTGGCCCAAAACACTGGCCCTGAGTGGCTGCCGACCCGCGCCCTCCCCCTCATTCTCCTTCATTCCCGGCCCCCTGCTCCTATTGATCCTCTCGGCCCTCATCACTGCTCCTCCCAGGGCAGCCCTCTGCCCGTGCAGCACCTCAACTAAGGGCCCAAGGCAAAGGGCGGCTCCTACAAAGGCGGCTCCAAGATGTGTCTGCCGGTGTCAGCAGGGGAAGCCAATGAAGCCACCAGACACTGACAAAACTGTAAGTGCTGGCACGGGCAGGGGGTAGAGCAATTACTCTACTCCAGAAAGCTCCTGCCACTCTAACTTACCTTTCAATGCCCTAGACTGCTACAGACCTGCACCATGCATTATTAAAGTGATATGTGACCAGCAGCCTAAACCTATTCATGGCTGGACAGCAAACACTGCCTGCAGTATAATGTTAACTAGTACCATACCCGAGAGAACCACAATGATTAGCCTTTGCCAAATCTAGACAGAAATGTGATTGTTAACATGTGCCACACTTAGATGGAATTCTCAAGTTTAATCTGCGCCAGTAGCATAGGTGATTCTTAGCATGCACACAGAATTTTGAACCTAGCTTGCGTCGCATCTAGACAGAAATGTGACTGTAGCATATACCACACCTAGTCGAATTCTCAAGTTTAGTCTGTGCCAAATCTAGACGGAAATGTGATTGTCAGCATATGCCACACTAGATGGAATTCTCAAGTTAGTCTGTGCCAAATCTAGACGGAAATGTGATTGTTAGCCTATGCCACAATTAGATGGAATTCTCAAGTTAGTCTGCGCCAAATCTAGACAGAAATGTGATTGTTAGCATCTGTGATTCTTAGCATGCACCACACTTAGAATTCTGAACATAGCTTGCGTTGCGTCTCGATAGAAATGTGATTGTTAGCATATGCCACACTTAGATGGAATTCTCAAGTTTAATCTGCGCCAAATCTAGACGGAAATGTGATTGTTAGAATATGTGATTCTTAGCATGCACCACACTTAGGCCCTCATTACGACCCTGGCGGAAAGTGACTGACCGGACCGCCACAGCGTAAATAGCGTTTCCGCCATTGCACGGTGGAGCAAAGTGCGGCCCATTCCGACCCATCGGGCACGAGCACCACGCCATGGCGGAAGTGCAAAGTCCGCGATGGCGGAAATGACCCCAAAACGGCCCACACCGCCGCCGTACGGCGCCCTAGGTGCAATACCGCCACCCATCATAGCGGACACCGCAGTGAGCGCCAACCGTAAAGTACGGCGACCGTAAATATACGGAAACGGAAGTAAAAACATGGGCCCGGAACGGGAAACAACACCCCGTACACCTATAAAACCACAAAATACACACAACCACTAAAAACACCACCCTGAGACACATCCCAACCCGTCATCCACCCTAGTGAAACCAAGAAAAATGGGAAAAGTAGCGAAGAAAGCGTGCGACCGCAAGCGGCAGGTCCACTTCTCCCGTGAGGAACTCACCGTGCTAACAGAGACCCTCCAGGAGAATGCTGCCGCCGTCTTCTCCACGCAAATGACCAGGACGGCACTTGCGAACAAGAAGGCCATATGGGCCCTGGTGGCACAGCGGGTAAGTGCGGTGGGGACCGCACCCCGCAACCCACAGCAATGCAGGAAGCGGTGGGACGACCTGCGGATACGCGTCCGTAGCATACTTTCTGCCAACCGCAACATTGCCACAGCCACCGGGGGAGGGTCGGAATCACCCATCAAGCTGACCCCCTGGGAAGAAATCTGTGCCTCCACCATTGGAATGGAGAGCATAGAGGGAGTCGGAGGGATGGAGAAAGGAGTGCAGACATCCGGAGAATCAGGTAGGTGGCCCAAATAAAACAATGCCAAAACCACAATGTACAATCATGTGAAGTACCACGTGCCCACATAGTGCAACAGAAACACATGGCCAGGAGAACGTCCACACACATTGGCCTGATAGCGCACTTTAAAACCACAATAAATACATAAATAATTAAAAACCCCAATAACACCCACTACACGTGCAGCAGGCACACCCTAACTGCAGGCTGCCAAACAACTGCACCCTCACTCCACACACAAATGAAAGCACCTCCAAGGCCCCGACCCAAATCACCCTCAGGTACCACCCCAATGCATGTGATACATTGCCATTCCAATTCCCACAGACCCATTAATAACGCTCGCCGTCCTTTACTCCACCACAGGGTCCGATCCAAACGACGAGCTCCAGGACACCCCTACCAGCACACCTGCAAAGAGGGCCAAGACCGACGGCCAAAGACCCTCCACCTCAGCTGCACGCATCAAGACACGGCAGCAGCACATATCAAGTGGCAGCACACAGGAGGGAACATCAACAGGCACCCCAGCAGCCAGCATGCCCACAACAGCACCACCACAGGTCCCCCCAATGGATGCCACAGAAGGTACTGCCTCTGGTGGCAGCAGCACCATAGGTGACACCCCATTAATGGCAGCATGCTCCGACACAGAAGACGGGGATGTCGAAGTCAGATCCATCCATGACCTGTCCCAATCCCCCTGTCTGTTCCATCCCGTACACCATGAGGATACCACGCAGGGGCACCCACAAGACGACGACTGGCCATCCCCCACAAGCCCTGTGGCAGGGCAACATGAGGCGAACAGCCCCTCTGTGACACCACCGCAAATGGCCATGGCCCAGCAGAGGCAACAGTCCCTCGACCAGTTAATCGTGCAACAGCAGCAACTGGCCACGCTCCTCAAGGACCATGCCGATGGATGTGGGGGCACTAAGGCAGACATAGAAACATCAACTGAGACACTTAGGGCACAAATCTAGAGTAGCACCGAGAGCCTGAGAGTCCAAATGGAGAGTAGCACCGAGAGCCTGAGAGTCCAAATGGAGACACCGAGAAGCACCGAGAGCCTCAGGGGGGAACTGCATGCGACGTCCAAAGACGTATGTGCCGAACTTGCCGCTGTGCGCCGTGTGCTCACTGAGCTCTCACAAACCCTTAGGGACATGCATGGACGTGAGCAGGCAGAGACATCATCCGTTGCAAGTTCCGTCCAGGGCAGCCCCCAACGTAGATCTGGGAGGAACCTGCGCTCCACAGGCAGGGGTGCCCCTGATACCCGCAGAGGGGGCTTGCAATAGCGACTGCCCACTGACAATGAGCATCTTTGGACACTGGTGTTCGGGGGGGAGGTAGGAGGGTGGAGGGGGTGTGTTGGGCTCACTTGGGTGGCGGGTCGATAGGGTGTTCAACATGATATCACATATGCCATAAACAATGCACGATCAAACAATGAGATGTGTGGACAATGATCTTTGTGTACTAGGCCATCATAGGCGTACAGTCCATATTGTGCATGTACCAGACACACACAGTGCCACGAGTCCCGTGTCCATGTATCAGCCACCAGGCGTGAGTGCTAGAAGCATGCATCTATGAGATGCTGACGAATTTCACGGCCCTCCTGTGCCTCGCAGACTCCTTGAGGTGCTGCCACATCCCCACCCTCATCATGACCATGTTCAGGTGCTTGCAGTTCTGCGTCAGGGGGCATGGGCACATTTCTACGTACGCACATGTTGTGGAGCATGACACATGCCATCACCATCTTTGCAACCTTCTCATGGCGGTACAGGAGTGCCCCGCCAGACCTGCTGAGGCACCGGAAACGGGTCTTCAGTAGGCCGAATGCCTGTTCAATGACTACACGGGTACGTGAGTGGGCATGGTTGTAGTCCTCCTCATGCTGGTCCCGTGGGTTCCGGACTGGTGTGAGGAGCCATCTCTTCAGTGGATATCCGGCATCACCTGTATGTGGACGATAAACGAATCATGTGGAATGCCATTGCTACGTACGCACCCCCCCCCCTTCCTGCCAGGTCATTGCCGCATCACATACCCCACATCATCATGCATGAAATGAGACTCACCGAGTAGCCAGGATCTGTTCCCTGCGTGTCGCTCCATGTAGCGTGGTATTGTAGAGTTCCTCAAGACCATAGAATCATGGGTTGATCCAGGGAATCGGGCACAACAATGTGTAATGATCCTGTTGGAGTCACACACCATTTGTACATTCAGTGAATGAAATTGTTTTCGGTTGCGGTACTGGGCCTCCATGGCATGTGGGACGACCAATTCCACATGGGTGCAGTCGATGGCACCAATGCAACCCGGTATGCCGGCAAGTGCATGGAATCCCACTTTTGTGTTGGTAATTTCCTGCTCCGAGCGTGGTAGAGAGATGTAGTCGTCTGCGTGCTGCAGGAGGGCATCGAGCACTTGCAATAGTGTCCGTGAGAACAGTGGCTGAGAAATGCCATGCAACTGTCCGACTGTGTGCTGGTAGGTGCCTGTGGCCAGGAAGTGGAGTACAGACACCACCTTCAGTAGGGGTGGGATGGCGGTTGGGCTATATATCATGCTGACAAGGTCAGCCTGTGTCATGTCCACAATGGCGGCTATGGTGTCCCGGTCCAAACGGTAGAGGGTGTGGATCTGCTCATCAGTGAGGTTGAACGGATGTGCTCGGAGGCGTGGGATTGCGGGCTGCCTGCGTGGTGGTAGTGGCTGTGCTGGCGGCCCTTGCTGGCCATGCCTTGCCCTCCTCCTCCTCCTGCGTCTCCTCCGTGCGGCCGGTTGTAGTTGGTGTTCGTCTTCTTCTTGGAGTTGGAGTACTTGCAGTGCTATCAGGTCCCCCAGGGCCAACATCGCGAGTCCGGCCGGTAGCATTTCGGAGTGGTTGTGGGAGGAGACTGGGCGTGCAATTTATGTGTTTTCAGGCTGTATGGCCTCCACCTGTGGTGATTCATTCCACCTGTGCAAGCTGCTCTCCCCTTTGGGCGAGCACGTCCCGCACACAACGCTGCAATTCGAGGAATGGCATCTTGCTATTACAATCATGTATTAGTACCCGATGGCCGTGTAACATTGGTTGATATGTTCATTCGGCTATGGTCCCATTGTTTCACATGCATTCTTTGCAGTCGCGAACAGACTTGTGAAGGGTCAGTGGAACGTAGTACTCGAGTAACGGTGGGCCCTCATGCATCACTGTACCGAGTTGCACCGACGGGCGGGGCGTCCCATTTGTGGGTGAAGGCAGTTGCCATTTTCACACACAGCCGCACTAGATGGATTAATTTGTGATTTCAAGCGGCCACAGATGCCTTTTCGACGTGATGTTGCAAATGAGGAATTCGAAGGCCGGCGCTTTCGGTCTTCAGCTAGCGGCGGGGAGATGCCCACAGGTCTGACTGCAAATATAACGTTCTATTGTTCAGTGTCCTTGGGACAGGGGCCATGGCGAGGATGCAATGATTGATATGAATAGTTTGGGATGCGCAATAGCGAAGTGGATGATGAGGCCGGACGTTCCCAAATACATGTTACTGCACAACACTGGAATTACGGGCTGGGGCACAGTGGATTTTGCAGGCTGCATAACGCACAGACTCAATGGAATTCTCACATGTTATGTGAGTATGGAAACAGGCGTTATCATTACGGGATGAGGGAATGATGAATGGATGCATGGGCAGATGATTTGATACGGTGTTTGCCATGTACAGGGCTTCTTGGAATCTGTCCGCCTCCCCTGCGCTATGTGATGCAGGGCTGCCATAGTGGGACCATCGTCTATCTGGCCTTGTTGAGCCCTCCCTGTCTCGACGCGCCTTCAGACACTTGTGTCCATGCACGTTACCAATCCCATCTGATGGATTCTGTTTTCACAGACGCATGCACAGGTACACTCGTTTGTGATGGTGTTTTCACCTCGATATGGATAGTTATGAGTCGCAAGTGGTTTTGGGGTGGTGATGATCCTTTGGAGTGGGCTAGCATGCATATGGCTGTGGATCTAGTGTGATCATTGAAGTGAGTTGTTCGAATGTAGTTCTGATGGCCATTCTTTTCTTTTTCTTTTCTTTTGGTTGACAGGTATCTCCTCCCCTTTTGCCACTGCCATCTGTATGCCACTCCTGCAGATGGGTTTTACTCCCGACACCTGCTGCTTCGTGTTAATCAGTGGAGCAGCATTACGATCTTATGGGACGATCGCCAATGGGCCACATGCCCTTACGCAGTACTAGTGGCTCGGAGCAACATTCGGCCTTTCAGCTGGACTAGTGCCTCCCTATTGGGACGGCCCTGCGGTTCTAGGCGCTTCCATGTTGCCTTTTCGTACGGAATGTAGCCCCTGTGTACCATGAGGGAACAGGGCGTCACACAGGAAGTAGCTGGTCATTTCTTGCGGATGCAGCCCACAATGGTGAAATGTGTTTTGGAGTTCATGGCCTAATGGCTGTATGGGCTTGGTGAATCTGTTGTGCATTAAATTTCTATTCTGATATGGGCCGTGTAGCGTTCTTCTTTGCAAGTGATGTGGCATATTCCTATTTGGGGAGCGATGTATTGTGAGGAGATCTGCATTGGGTTCCAGCTTCGGTGTATAGTTGCGTGGTACTGTGCTGGGCGCGTTTGCCTACGAAGCCCAGTGAGGTCAGGGGTGAGGGCTGCCAATATGACTGTTTGGATGATGTCATGCTCAGGGGCGGGGGGTAGGTTTTGTGTAACAGATGCCGGTCAGCCAGGTGGATTGGTGGAATGATGTGATTATCGGAATTATGCTGCCTGTGTTTGCGTGCGTTTCTTGGTGGGAGACTGGGGTCATGTCCATTGGTATAGCTTCTGTATTCGTGCCATCTGTGCCCTGCAGCTCCCATTGGCCCCTCTTGTGATTCTTTTGTTCGTTGGCATACATGGGTGACTTGTACATTTCACTGGTTGCATTGTGACTTCGTTGCACCTACGGGGAGTTGTACTATGTGGCCAGGGAGCGGTGTACAGGCACTCAGTGGGGCCGTTTACGGTTGATTCGCGATGCCGTACTTCTCACCATGGCGGAATGGTACTTTCCGCCGTGCTTGATGGCGTTAGGTACATGTCCGCTAGGGTCGGAATTCGCGTACCCTTGCGCCATGGTGCTAATTACGGTTTGGCATGGCGCGCGCGCGCGTACTTGGTGCAGTTAGCGTTGGCGTTCACTACGGTGTCGCTAATGGCATCGTACTTTACGGTGACGGGTCATAGTCGCACCGAGCGCTATTCGATGGCGGTATTGCATTTCCGCCATCGTTTTTCGCTTTCCGCCAGGGTCGTAATGAGGGCCTTAGAATTCTGAACCTAGCTTGCGTTGCATCTAGATAGAAATGTGACTGTTAGCATATGCCACACCTAGTTGAATTCTCAAGTTTAGTATGCGTCGCATGTAGACAGAAATGTGATTGTTAGCATATGTGATTCTTAGCATGCACCACACTTAGAATTCTGAACCTAGCTTGCGTCGCATCTAGATAGAAGTGTGACTGTTGGCATGTGCCACACCTAGACGGAATCCCACAATTGCAAGAACAGCAATGCCAACTAACCAACCAACTAACAATTCCATCCCTCTGCATACACCTCTCAAACTATAACCAAACACAACCACAAGCCTAAAACGCAGCAATTCGCACAAACTTCACAACAATGCAACAACAAAACAAACCACACATAGACTTGCACAACAGCACACGACGACTACGGAGCCTAAAACACTGCAAGCCCAGCCAACGGACTCATCGGGCTGAGGCTGCCAACAGCACATCACTGCTCTCTTGCACTTTTCCAGTTTATTCCCACTAACCCACCCCCTCTCGTCCCCTTTTTCAGAGCCGCCAGAGTTCCAGGGGACCACTTCGGTGGTGATAGTGCATGGTACAAATGTTCTTTAACATTAACATTAACAAGCTCAGAATTAATTGTAGGACAAGTCAAGGGTACTCTCGTCTGGTCACTTTTTGCCTTGACCTTCGAAGCTCTCATACCTACTCTCTAGCTGCTTCCAAAAATCTTCTCCTATGTCATGAATGATAAACAATTTAAAGTTTCACTATCTGGTGATGTGGTCATTGTCATATCTAATCCAGCCAAGGCATTTTCAAACATCTATAATGTCTGCCATAAGTTTGTGTCATTCTAGGATTACAAAATCAATCAATTCTTAAACAGCGGTTATGACGTGAATGCAGTGTACAACTCTGTAAAATATACATGCCAAATATTAAGGAGTAATAGTGTTGGGAGACCCAAATAATAGATACCCAGTGAACTTTCCATCACAAATGAAAGAAATTGAGACATTTCTGGTCAAGAGTATTAATCTCTCTGTTTTAACTGTTCGAAGAATTAATTTCATCAAGATGACAAGTTTTCCAAAGTTGTTATAGTAGTTCAGTAATCGTCACATACACACCTAATACGTTATTGAAGCAACTGAACTTTACATTGACAAAACATATTTGGTGAGGCAGGAACCCCTATACTGAATAAAGTTGTTTGGTCAAAGGATAAAGGGCGTAGTGGTGTCCTAACTTTGGAAGATATTATTGGGTAAGTCACAGGCCACAATATCTGGTGTCTTCAGAGAAATGTGAGAATCATGATTACTCTACCTTAATAGCACTATTAGGATAGAACAACCAAGAATGTTACTTGCTTTGTTATGGCTCTCCCAAACATGTGAATATGATTCATTTGAAAACATTACAGGACCTAATCAGAATCTGCACTGATATTAAAACATTCTGCAAACGTTCCTGTCACTCGGTATGACTTCCTTCTGGAACAATTATACATTCCCAAAACATTTCAGGATAAACACATCATTTCCCAGCTTTAAATTGGATTTTGACACAGATTAATCTTTTTTGGATAAAGATTCTATGCTGTCAGAGAGGGGAGGAGTTCATATACCTTACTTCCTATATGTCTAACTAGGAACACATTTCTTACAAAATGCCATATCTCCATCTTAAAACAGTCAAGATGTCAAGGCGACATTTGCCCTACCCCAGTCCTCAAAGATTTCATTACAAATCTCGCTCCATTTATCACCTCTCTCATCAATAACTCTTTCTCACAAGGTACAGTCCCCAAGAATTTGAAAGAAGAGTGGGTCCTCCCGCTACTAAAAAAACAGCCCTTGCCCCAGCATCCCTACTAATTACCATCCCATTATGACCGTCCCTTTCCTCCTGAAAATTCTTGACTGCGCCGCCTACCTCTAGATACAGGAACACCTGGAAACTACGAACCTCTTGGGCATACGCCAATCGGTCTTCCGACCTAGACATGGCACAGAAACAGTACTCCTTGAGCTAAAAAAACAAATAATTGACAACAGAAAATTAGCTATGCTACTTCTTCTAGGCCTTTCTGCGGCATATGACTTAGTAAATCACAAAATACTGTGTCGCCACCTGGACACCACTGCACACTTCTCACCTAATGCCATCGCCTGGATAAAATCATTCCTTTCTGAGCATTAAATCAGAGTTTTCTCAAAGTTACCTAACGCCGCCTCTGTCCCCATTCCTTGCGGGTTACCTCAAGGATCTTGTGTGTCCCCAATGCTTTACAACATATTCACCAAGCTGCTATTTGACCGCCTTGATGAACGTGGAGTGTCCTATACAAACTATGCGGATGAGATGCCCATTTTGATCCACTTAACCGGAAACTACAATACAGACTCTTCCATCCTCAACGACATTTACTAGCTGATTCAGTCCTGGATGGCCCAAAATGAACTTTGTCTAAACAATGACAAAACAGAACTACACCTGGTCGGCACCCAGACTCACCTCATGAAACTTGACCCTAAATACAAACACTTCATAATTGATGGCAACACCATTACCGTCTCTAAAGAAGTTTAAATGCTGGGTGTGTATTTAGACTCCAGGTAAATTCCACAATCTCATCAGCAGCCTACACTGCCAAACTCATCAATGCTGGCAGACCCTACTTATAAGCAGACAGTTACCTAACCTTAGCTAGAGCCCTCATTCTGTCAAAACTTGACTATTGTAATATCCTCATGGCAGGCACAGACTACAGGCAAAAACTACAGGTCACTCAAAACAACACCTTACCGGCAGCACTGAACATACCAAGACGAGAACATATCTCTGAAATCAGATGCAAAGTGCGTTGGCTACCAGTTCAGGACCGGATCAAATTCAAAACTTTGGCAATCGCCCACAAATGCCTCACTAACATTTGCTCCTAAATATCTTACCAATCTGCTTACTCAACCCAAACCATCAAGCCCACACGCTCCACCTCAGCATTCCTTCTTATGGTTCCAAAATTCAAAAGAACCAATGTGGGTTACGCAGCTTCACAGTTGTGGCAGCCAAAGGCTGGAATGCCCGATCTCTTGACATCAGAGCCGACCCTTCCCACACCTCATTTCGTTAAAAAAAAATCAAGGCCTGGTTCTTCACTTCCAATGTGTAGCCCTCGTTGCCTCAATGCCTACAGTATATTCACAAAACAATATGCTGCTGTAAATACTTCTACTCTACTTCATCAGTCCACTACTTATGTGAATAAGATTCCACATGTAAATATCACTGATTATTATACTTATGGACCCTAGGCTTTCGGTAAATTATCCTATGTCTGTAAATATGCTCAATATAATATATGCCAAATTTATGTTTTCTATTGTTGACTGTACCGCATTACCTGATAAATAAATAAAAATAAATAAATAAAGCATCTGTTCCTTCTGAAACTGTGAGGAAGAGAATAGGCTAAAAACTCTACTTACTGGCATAACTATTCCTTTTAGAATTTTCACATGAAATGATGACTTAATAATTTTAAAATGGAAGCAAGATAGAACTCTAATGTCAGATGAGGGGAAGACTCATTCAAGAAGTTAAATTACTGCATTATTTGCATGAGAAATCAGTTCTATGATTTGGCATGTATATTATATACCAGAGCGACATGCAACATGGTATTGTTTTTCAACATGAACATGCCCTTGTACCAATTATCTGAGAGCCGACGTGACACATGGGTTTGCTTCATACTCTAGACTTCAGATGTATATCTAATATGCTGAGATGTGGGGTAGAGGGAGATCTACATTTAGTTAAATCAGGGTCATCGAGAAACAAAAGAAACAAGCATGGCAGAACACAAAAGAAACAAGTATGGCAGAACACAAAAGAAACAAGCATGGCAGAACACAAAAGAAACAAGTATGGCAGAACACAAAGCAGAACACAAAAGAAACAAGTATGGCAGAACACAAAAGAAACAAGTATGGCAGAACACAAAAGAAACAAGTATGGCAGAACACAAAAGAAACAAGTATGGCAGAACACAAAAGAAACAAGCATGGCAGAACACAAAAGAAACAAGCATGGCAGAACACAAAAGAAACAAGCATGGCAGAACACAAAAGAAACAAGCATGGCAGAACACAAAAGAAACAAGTATGGCAGAACACAAAGCAGAACACAAAAGAAACAAGTATGGCAGAACACAAAAGAAACAAGTATGGCAGAACACAAAAGAAACAAGTATGGCAGAACACAAAAGAAACAAGTATGGCAGAACACAAAAGAAACAAGCATGGCAGAACACAAAAGAAACAAGCATGGCAGAACACAAAAGAAACAAGCATGGCAGAACACAAAAGAAACAAGTATGGCAGAACACAAAAGAAACAAGTATGGCAGAACACAAAAGAAACAAGTATGGCAGAACAGGAGTTAGCCGGTAATCTGCTCGCCCGAACAGCGATAGGAAAGAAAAGTTGAATAAGAAACCACCTAACTTAAATGAGTGGTTCAACTTGGGGAAAGAAGTGATAGAATTTGAGCATGTGACACAGCGGTAAAGGGATAGACTATAGCATGCACAGGACTGTGGCACTGTACGAGAAAAAATCAATGGCTGATCTGTGCACTAGGGTTCAATCATGGGACTATGAATAATGAATAGCATCTTCCGTGGTCTGGTATGACACTGGAAAGGTCACACAATTCCCATGTGAGGCACAATTATATCCACCTTAAATTTAATATATTACCCACACAGAAGGTTTTAGGAGCAACGACTAGCATACCAAAAAAAATATAGGCTATGCAGAATGTTTATGCCAGAGAGGGTGCAGTTGAAACGATGTAACCTCTGTTATTACATGTGGAAGTTTAGTAGACACGAGAACTCGATACATGGACACATTTCAGTCAAGGAAAAAACAAAGCGATATATGGTAATGATCTATTGTCTATCAAGCACTCTATTAAAATGTGATATGAGGTTGACAAATTACTCTCACATCTGTGAACATGGACTATATTATGAAATGTATTGCTATAATCGCGATATGTGTATAGTATGCACTGTATACAAATGAATGTTGCACATTAACATTAACAATAAGAAAAAAGAATCCTTCACAATCTTACAAGCACTGTTTAGAATTAGCCACTATTTAAATTTAAATTCTATTTAATATTTTAGGGTTATCTTCATAAAAGCCTAATTATTCCTTTTGCCAGACAGAATTTCCATCGACTGCAACACATACCCATTTTTTCAGTGCCTATGATTTCTTCTGTTAAACCAACACGCTAATCAAACAGTTCTTGACTGTTCACACTGAGCTTGCTTCTAATTTAAAACGTGTAGTTTTCTAGTGTCTTTTCCATGGAGAGCCTGCTGCAGACAACATATTGACAGAGAGTGCACAGTTTTTTGGGTTCTTGGTAAGCAGGAATATGGTTAAATACTACATGTTTCCACATTTTAGAGTAGATTGAATGGACGGAGACAGGTTGATAGGTAACATGGTTATTGGGAGACAGGTGCTATATCGTTGATTGTGATTATCTGTGCAGCAAACAGTTCCACAGGAGCACACAATGGCTAGAGAAAGCAGGAGGTGAGTGCCAGCTCAGCTGTGGTACTGAGGGGGATGATAGTAGAGAGGAGAGAGAAAAGGAAAGGTGTGGTGGGAGAAGGGGTGGGAAGGAGGCATATAGGAAGGTGGTCAGGATATATCAACCTTTCCTTTTAAAGGGGGAAGAGATGGGGAGCAAGGACTTGGGTTTAGAGAATAGTTTGTAGAGATGGTAATGGGGAGAGGCGATGAGGTTGTTATGGTAACTGTATTTTAAAGAACAAAGGCAGTGGAGGGAGAAAGAAGGCCAGGAGACCTGGGAGATGAAACATATGCAAGTGAGACTAATGCCAGCACGGCAAATGGAGTGCATGCACCCCATTGCTGGCATACATTGTGGGTGGCATGCGGCTGGGACATAGGTGATTTGGGGAGCAGGAGCAAGCAGAAGGGTGGTGCATAAAGGAAAACGTGAAGGTAGAGTCGAAATATACAAATGCTTGCTCAAGAGAGCTGCTGTCGCAAGAAGAGAGAGCTTGGAGGAAGGACCTGGATTTGACTCTGCTTTAAATGTGTGGCTCCTGATGGGAAAGTTATGAGGTATGGAGGATGGGGAGGGAACCACGACTGAATGAGAGGGGGGGGTAGAACTATTGATAAGGAGAGGAAGACATGATTGTGTGTAGGGTGGTTAAGATTGGAAACCAAGCGATGGGCAGAGAAGTATTCAAGTGAAACAAGTTGGAGATTTTAGAAAGGTTGTAATAACTAAATGATTAGGGGTCTTGGTGGGAAGGCACCCTAGAGTGAGGTCAATAGAGGACAAGAATTTGGGTAGGAGACAATAGTTATACAGTGAAGAAGAAGGGGAACAAGACAGAGAGGAGGAGATTAGTTTATTGGCAAGTCCTGTAGATTATGCAGCCTACACAGAGCCTCTCTTTGCCAGCAGGACAGAGTGGAAGAAAGTGGTAAAGTCAGTGGGGAGCTGCAAGTGCTACTGTACCATGGGGACTTATCACTATCTCTGAGATTGCCATAAAAGAGAGCTGAGGTTGTTAGGAGTCAACATCATTAGTGAGGAAAGAGGTTTTTGTCACTGATTGACGCAGGCATTCCATAGATCAACGGCACAATTAGTGAGGTTGAGGGAGCAGGGCGAGGTGAGAAGGAAGCACCTAGGAGGGGGCATGGGGAGTATATCCGCCCATTGCAGTTAAATGGGAAGAGTGTCTTTCATTTGTGAGCAGATTGGAGACTGAGAAACGGGTTGCTTGGGGGTAGGGAGAAGCAAAGGAAGTGTGTGCAATGGATTGCATGAATGGCCCAAGTGAATTGTATTTTTTTGGCCCTCATTCCAAGTATGGAGGTAGTCATGGCGCTATTTACGCCATGACTACCTCCCATACCGGTACCAACTCCGGCTTGGTTCAATGGGGACTTACCGGTGTAGTCCGGCCTTTGCGGGACTGGTAAAACCCATTGAAAAATCCATTCCCCATTCCCATTTGAGCCCCCACAGGGCTCAATGGGAATGGGGAAGTAGCTAATAACAGTACCGCAATTTGTGGTACCGTTATTAGCTTTGAAGTCCCTTAACAGGTCCCGTCCATAACGCCTGGTCAGACCAGGCGTTAAAGGAGGGGCCCGCTAAGGGACCTCAGAATAGGGCGCAAAGGGTTTACCGGCACCGGTGTCCTTACCGGTGCTGGTAATCCCTTTGCGCCCAACTCAGAATGAGGCTCAAACACTCTCAATCCTGCTTTACAGAATTCTGTATATGTGTCCCCACATATTAATGTTCTTTTTTTGCATCAAACATGCAAAACAAATGTATGCACAAAATATAGATTTTCAATTCATCATACAAAAAATGTAATTTGTATTACAAATTGATTTTCTCTTCCTTACAAATTCTCTGGCATATCATGATCATCTAACATACTTGACTTAAACACAACCTTTGTTTAAAAAAAAGAGACATTACACATCACAGCAGGTATCAACGGTAGCATTGATTATTGCAATGCAATCTATTTGGATCAGCCATCTTATCTCCTCCATTGCTTGCAAGTGCTGCAAAACGCAGCAGTGCGTCTGACGAAACATGTCCCTTTTGGAAGAGGAGTAACCAGGGCACAGCAATCATTACACTGATTGCCTAGAGAAGCAAGGGTCAAGTTCAAGCCATTGTGCTTGATTCATAGTGCCTGAAATGGCAAAGGATGCCTAAAGAGAAACTTCATAGTTACAATCCTAGTCGAACTTTAAGATCCACAAATTCCTCTCTTTTGTGTGTGCCTAGGTACAAAAGAGAATGGCTGAGTGGAAGGGCCTTCTCCATGGCTGGGCCCAGGCTATGGAATTCTTTGGCCGTACATTTAAGAAATAATGATGACTTTGCATCATTTAGGAAGGAGCTCAAGACCTTTCTTATTACATAGGGGTTCCCTTCCTTCTGGTATCTCTGTTCTACTTGTTCCCTCGGTGTAAGCGCCATGATGCCTTTGGCGAAAGCGTTCTCTGGAAGAAACAAATTGATTGATTGATTGATTGATTGATCACTATAACCTATGTGTTCTCTCTGCAATATTTCTTTTTTTTTCAGATCAACTCAAAAGATAAAGAAAGTATCCTTTTCAATCACTTCTATACGTTCCCCACATGTATGGACCCTTATACTTTTTACTTGACTCTCTTCTGGAGCATCCTCCATTCTTTTCAACCCTTATTTGATGGGACTTATCTGGTTATACATTTCTGGCCATTTATCTTTTTTAATGGTAGGTTATTCCGGGAACATATCTTAAACAACTAGGAAAGAAAATATCAAAAAACACTTCATTAAATTCGGGTTTAGGCAAAGAGGGACAGTGGAATATTAACGGTTCTTTAAGTGCTTTAGTACTGTTCTGGATTTTGGGTGAAGGTATTTTTTGTGTTTTGTGCAATGAGTCAAGAGCAGAAAAACCCTAAAGTTATCCTAATTTGTATAATGGTTTTATAGGGGAAGCAGGGAAAGTACCCAGCATCCTTCCATCAACCTTGTTATACTTCTCTCAGCTGTCTCCTTTCCTTTTCAGAGACACCCCTGATTTGGATCCATGTAGTTGGCATACTTTTGCATATACTACTGCTTTGCCTATCTTGTAAATCCATAAACTTAATTTGTTTCCGTTAGTAAATTGAACTTTGCCAAATGTGTTATTCAAATATACCCATTTTTGAGCATTTGACAGCTGAGAGGTTGAGCTGGCCCTGCAGATTTGTAACCTGTGATCCGAGAGCTCCCTACTTTTCTCTGCAGCCTGCAAGCACTTCCTCTGAGCAGTCACTTAGGATATGGACCTGGAGCCTGGATACAGATCTCTGCCATAGCAATTTATTATCTTAATCTCACTATCTATTGTCTTATTATCTGAGCTACTTAACTTGGATTAGAAATGTTCTGTTATACATGTATTTCTGATACACGCAATTTGTAGCTTAGATACACTTTTCTCCAGATCAGGAATCCACTAGGTGAAGACCATTTCCTTGCCTTTCAAGTGGGAAGTTCTCCTTGGCAAGTTTTTCTCTATCAGAGGACCCAGTACTCACACAATACCAGAATAAACGATTGTGCCTGTCCTGCAGTCACTATAGAGACTTTCCCTCGACTCTCCCCAATTCTCCCCTCTGCCGGAGCGCGTGCTGCACATTCAATAAGCAATACTTACAGAAACCCCTATTTAGCTTTAATTTGTACCACTGTAGGAATTCCTTTGTCCCCATGCCCTTGCAGCTCTGCATTTGTCTGGGGCCCACAGGCTAGCAGGACAGCCGTTCACTGCCAAGCAGAGGCACTGCAATCAATCAATAAATATAGCACATGCTTGCTAGAGCAGGACAACGTTTTTGGCTTTGTGTAAATACAATAATGTTCAGCCAAAGCCGACTATCTCCTTTTCAGCTGAAATTTGGCATAATAAATTCAAAGCCAAATTTCAGTACACCCCTAGTCTGAACTCATAATCTTTATGATGTTTATGGATGAACTAATCCAAGCCTCTCTCCAAGGATATCTCTTCTTCCTTAGTTAAGTGAGAACTAGATCGGCTCTTTGAGATCCTCTCCCTATCCATTTCGTTTATTGGTCGCGCCTTTGTGAATTCCTTTCTTGGCCCCACCAGACTGAGTTTTTAAAGTATGTCTTGCGCTCTATCTCCTGTTTCCAAATGTCCTCCATTATTTTGCTAATGTGCTCTCCTTATCAGGGTGCAGTGAGGGCAGGAGTGAGTATGTGACGGAGCATTGTGCAAGTAACTCAGTGGGTAGTGCAGGAATTAGGCCAGTAGGGACCTACAAGGCATTACAATGGGCTGGCAGCAACCAAATGTGTATGGTAATAGACGGGCAGTGAACACAACATCAGTATAATAGGCCAATGGTGACCACAAAAGAGAGTAAACGGTGCAGCAGTGGCCACCATGGCATATAATAGGCCAGGAGTGAGCAAATATAAAAAGCATTTTCTTTCTCATACTAACGACAATGTAATGTATGTATTATGTGCTTGAACTTTAATGGAATTTTATCTATTTTTCTGAATAAAGTAAAGAAAGAAGAAGATTGGGAAAATCATGTTGAACAAGACCTGGAAATGTCACACTTGGAAATGTAACAAGTAATAACCTAAAGTGTACTAATCATATCATGCCAAAGCAAAGCCTGCTGCCAGGCCAACTACATATTCCACTTCTTAAAACCTCTTTCCTCTCAGTCTCTTCGGCAATGGTGTCTGACATCTTTTGTTGCCTGTGCCACCAAAATGGGCCAAAACCAAAAATAGACCAGTTGTGACTACCAGAGAAGTGCAATAGGTGCAGCAGTGCAATCGGCCTGTTGTGGCCACATAATTGAGTTAATGAGCCACTAACAACCAGCAAGGTAGGACAATAGGCTGGTAGCAAAAATGTAGATGAGTAAGTAGCAGTGCACAAAACAGTGCAATAGGCTGGGGACTAGGGATAGGTGAACAAAAATAAGTCAGAAAAACAGTTTAACTGGAAAGAGTGAGTGTCACAAAGTAGATGAAAAAGCAAGGCAAACATGCAAGCAGGTACTACCCTTGCCTAACTTTCCTTCACCAAGCTTCCCGCAAAGTAGGATGCCCTGCCGGAAGGATCCTTTCACCTTTTGCATCAGAGATTCCTGACTTCGAGGACATTTGTCACCCACTCCACAGATACTTCAGAACTCATCAGCATCAACAATTATAATATTTCAGTCATTCCTACCTCCATCAACAAATAAATTAACATTTGTCGACCGCTCCCACTTCCAGCTAACATATAAAATATCAAATATCAGATGTCGTATCCCCTTCAACCAGTTTTCATTTTCTAAAAGCTCCTTGGACATGAATTTTTTGTTTGTTATATGTCAGTTACAAAGCATGTGCAATTAAAAACATTTCTGAAGGCTCAATGGGAATAGGGAAACAAAGTAGAAGCATAAGAAGCAGAGAACAAAATAGAAAGAAAATATGGAAAAAAAATACCTGATGATATTTTGAGCGCAGATCATTCAAATGTTTCCTTTCATGCTAGGCAACCTGCAGAGAAAAAGTAGCCTAGCGCGGAATAATAGAGAGATTATTTTTAGTGCTAGCAATTGGACAAGACTGTGAGTATGAGTAATGGCAGGTCAGCAAAAGTAACAAGGACCACTTTATTTATAGTATGTATTGTTTGTTTGTTAGGCGCTTATACCGCAAGTAAACTAATATTTCAAAGCGCCCACAGGGTGAAGGGAGGGAACAAGGGAGTGAAACACATTACAAAACACAATATTTAAGAGCAGTGGGAGGAAAAAGGAAAAAGGATGAACCTGCTATGCCCTGTGAGTATTCAGAACGTGCAAGTGTAGCAAGGAAGAGGGCAGAGGGGGTAAGTTCTGGGGAGTCTGAGCACACGTGTAGAGGAGCAGCCGAATGCCTCTGCAGGAAGTCTCACCCCTTACTGCCTATATGTTGGAAGACTGAAATGCACCATGTTTGACACCAGTAGTTGTGACCATACTGTGTACGAGAAAAGATACCCTTTGAGAAAGCCATACCTGATGTACCCCCGTAGCGATGACAATCTCTTGGGGAGGAGATTCCTGAAGGAATATGGATACGAAATAAAGTGAAGCTGGTGATGTCACAAGAAGTGTGGGTGACAGATTGAGAAGAGTGGTGAAGAAGAGAATGTATGGACCTTATAGAAACTGATGACGAAATAAGGAATCGAGTGAACATCCTTATGCAGAAATGAAGATTGCACGTGTAAAGAGCACTGCAAAAAATGCTAGCCGTTTAATAAGTGTACAGATGCAGCATCACAAGCAGATCAAGCAATCTTAGATGCTAGCTATATCTAGTGAATAGACTGCAGGAAAAGCCGGCATTGTATAGTGTCTGGACATCAGTACCACAATTTTAGTAAATTCAAATCCATGGAGAAAGAAGGATTGATAACTGTGTGTGTTGCAGCAAAGAATTAGCTGTAGATCGCGTACTTGAAGGGTGAAGCTGTTTGGCCTGGTGTCAAAACTGAAGCAGCCAGTAACTGGTTATCTATCCATGAAGAACAGAAACCGTGAGACATTGAATCATCTTGTGTTAAGGTGCAAAGAAGGAACACCATGAGTGCCAAGTTTATTAATTCAAGACAACGAAATGCTGCAAAACAGGCCGAAATACGGTCTCCTGTCACGTGAGCCAAGGATGGAAATAGGAGTTGGGCATGCAAACCAGAACTGTGATAAGCATGTGCCTGTACTCCCTTTTATTCCCAAGAGAAGAGAATCTCCTGCAATGCCAAGTTCAATGACAGTCTGCATTGCAGAAGGCATGGGCGGTGAGAGATGAGGGGCTAATTGGGTGGAAAGCAAAAGTCATGCTCACCTTTTCCGGCACCTGGGTATGAGCTTACATGCTGCTAAGGAGCCGAATGTTCCAGACATGGCACCAGCGTGCCAACCAGTTATAGACGTCTGTATATCGAAGGGCTTATACTTTAAGAGCCAATAGTATTCTGTGAACTAAATAAGTGTTGAAGATGAATTGCACCGGCGGTGGGCATAAATTGTCCACCTGACTGTAGAGACCCAATCACAACCTGTTCCTATATAGAAAGTATACTTAGATGTTCCCCTTGACCCGACCACAACACACCGTAGGTTTCTCTTATTTGCCATGTACTATGACATCACTTATGACATATGTTTTGTACTTAAATGTAATTTTTTATGAAATGTGTTTCGAGCTCGAGCGAAAGTCCGTTGATGTCCGTTGTAACTCCCTGTTTTAGACAATTTCTAATGAAACAGGCAGATGAGACTTTTGCCAACTTCCTCAGATGGTCTGATTATTCAATGCAAAAGTTATTTTTCATCCCATTCATGCATGACATGTTACTGATTAAAGACCTTATGTTCACATGGGTGATTCGCCAATGAAGAATTGTGATTCTTGAGTGCTACACAGCCAGAGCCACGTTAGGTGTACGTGCGAACCTCCAGGTTGGAGGGTGTGCTAATGCAAGTGCTGAGGGTAGACAGGAGCTGGGACGATGGGGTGTGGGAGGTCAGGGGCCCAGAGGATGCATAAAGGCCCCCGAACACCAAGCACAGCAACTGTGGGATTAGCAGATGAGAGTGGAATGGAAGGAGGAGGTAAATAGGAAAGTCTTAATGAGCTTCTGGAATTTAATAAAGTCCTGGCCAAGGCGCAGAGAGAGGAGGAGGCTGTTCCATAGGAGAGAGCCAGCTGAGGAAAGTGAACAACCACCTACCCTCTGTTTTCCGCAAAACGCTTTACACACAAAGAGTTGGTGCCAAAAGAAAGTAGTGGTCTGGGGGGAGAGTATTTAGTAAGGTAACGTTGAAGATAGTGTGGTCCCTGGGCCCAGACATCCTTGCAGATAATGCACAAGGTTTGAATTTAATCTGTGCAGTAACTGGGAGCCAGTGAATCATTTTTAAAGCCAGAGAGATGCAGTCCCTGGGCTTAAGGCCAAGGATACATCTTGCTTCCCTATTCTGGATTAGCTGGAGGGGTTGCACAGTGGAAGAAGTTAGATTCAGGAGGAGGCTCTTGCAATAGTCAAGCCTAGAGAGAACCAGGGCTCAGGTAACATTGAGCCTCTGGGGAAGGTGAGAAAAGGGAGAATTCCTTTGAGAAGGAAGAGCTAAAAGTTGGACTTCTTAGCAATGTCCTGAGTGTGAGGGAAGGAGAAGAGAGAGAGGAGTCGAAGATGACTACAAGATTTTTGGCTTCAGAAGAGGGAGCAAGGGGAGAGATCAAGGAGGAAGGGCAGAGTGAAGGGAAGAAGGAGGGAGCTGGGTTCCTGATGGGAAGGGTCTCAGTTTTACAGTTGTTGAGCCAGAGATGCAAGAGGGTCAGCAGGAATTTTGAAAAAAGAGCTGTGTGTCGCTGAGTAACACTGGAAGTTGGAGGAGAAGGAGGAGATGATGTGTGCAAGCAGAGCAAGGGAGATGTTTAAGAGCCAAGGGGGGGAGATATAACCCTTGGGGACACCACAGGTGGAGAAGGAAGTAGGAGATGAGAAGGTTCCCAGTATGACTTGGGAAGAGCGGTCAGTAAGGAAGGATGTCAGCTAGTCCAGTGCCTGTTCTGAGATACCAAGGGTATTGTGCAGCCTTTGCATGAGGATGAAATGGTTGACTGTGTCAAAGGCAGAGGAGAGATCGAGACGGATGAGGACAGCTGGGGAGTCCAGAGATTCAAGCAGTTCTTCGCGGTGTTCAGAAGAGCAGTTTCCGTGCCACTGGATGATCAGAATCCAGATTGATGGTCGTGGAGACCACCAACAAGTTTGGTGTGTGAGTTGATTTGGGCAATGCCATCTTCTCGAGCAGCTTCGCCGGGAAAGGGGTGAGGGAAATAGGGCAGTAGTTGGCAGGGCAGGTACGGTCTGCTGAAGGTTTTTTAAGGAGTGGGTGCAGAAGGGAGTGCTTAAGGGAGGAGAGGAAAGATCCAGTGTCAAAAGAGTGATTGCAGAAATCAGAGAGTGCAGGGGCAAGAGAGTCAATGTTATCCCTGATGGTCCTGAATAAGCAAGGGGAAACCTTCATGGAGCGGACAACTCTGGTAACTTCTTCAGGTGTGACAAGTGAGAAGGAGGAGAGGGAAGAAAGAGCAGTGTGGGGGACCAAGGGAGGTAAGGGGATGTGATGGGCTGTGTGGGTATGTAGCAAGGTTGATCAGGGTGTCCTGAGTTTTGGTGGTGAAGTGTGTGGCAAGTGCATTGCAGAGTCACCTGGGAAAGAGTAGAGGAGGAAGAGTCTGTGAATGGTTAGGTTAGTTCATTGCAGTTCTTGAAAAGTTCAGCCATGTTGTTGGATGCACTGGAAACCTGTGCCTGTACGTGGGCTCTTTTCTTGGCACGGATGGAGAGTCTGTATTGCTTTTGGAGCAGGCAGCAGGCTAGATTGTCAGAGAATAAGCCAGAGGTTTGCCACTTCTGTTCTGCCGCCCTGCACTTTCATTTCAGGGCGGCATGTTTTGAGTTGTACCTGGTGTTACGCTTAGAATCAGGTTTTAGGTGGATCCACATGTCAAGAGTATTGGTGATGGAATGGTGGAGGTTTTCTGATAGCCGAGTCAAAGGTAGAATCAGAGGAAGTGGGTGTGAGGGGGGATGAAGGTTGAAGCGAAGGCAGCAGCTGACACTCGTTTCATCAGGTGGATGTTAGAGAACGAGGTTGGCAGGGCTTTTCAGGGTGCGGTCAGAGGTCAAAAGGGACCCAGGTGGGACGAAAGGAGAGAATGGTCTGACCGGGAGAGAGGGGTCACTAATGGGGGGAGAGAGAAAGGTCAGAGTATATGAGCGTGTCCCGTGTGTCCAGCTGAGTGGGGTGACCCAAAAGAGAGAATGGGGATGGAACGTGAAGTGCAGAGGTCAGTGAAGAGGATGGATGCAGAGCCAGGAGGAGAAGGTTGGAGGTGGATGAAAGTAAGGAAGAGAAGATATCTGCCCATTCAGAGAAGAACAGGGTGGTGGCGCCTAGAGGCCGGTAAATGGTAGCAATGGTCACCCCGCCAGGGAGAGAAGACCAACTTGCAAACCAGGCCCTCAAAGGAAGAGTAGAACTGGGTGGGTAAGATGGAAGCAGGAACCCACTCACAGGAGATTAAGGCAACCCCCCCGCCAGTGCAGTGAGGTTGAGGCTTGGAGATGATCTTGAAGCCATCGTGGGGGATGGAGTCAAAAGCAGTGACTGAGCTGGCATTGAACCATGTCTCAGTGGAGTGTGAATGTCGAGGTCAATGCCTACAAGAAGGAGGCAGATGTCAGCTGAGTGTTTGGAGGCTGAGCGGGCGTTAAGAGTCACCAGGTGGAGGATGTCTGTGCCTTTGAAGGTTTTCTGAGGTGGTGTGCAGGGGCGTGGTACAGCAGTCAGAGGAGGGAGAGAGAGAGTACAAGGGGGAGAGGCAGGAGAAGAAAGGAAGTTAATGAGAGAAAGCAGGGTCCGGCCAAAGAGAAGGAGGATGGGTTGTGGACCCCAAACTAGGATAGTGCCTTTGTGACATTAAGGAAGCAACTTGAGGATGAGTACCCGGCCAAGAAGACTTCCCACTTGGTGCCACCATTAATGGTAGAGGATGAGGAAGGAGAGAGAGTGGAGTTGAGATGGGGGATCCATGGATCTGGAGAGGTGATAGAGAAGAGGAAATCAGTGAAAACCTCTCTTGAGGAAGAGCTGACATAGGTGGCTGCGATGGGAAGTCCAGGGTTTGCACTTAAGAAGCCTTTTTGTGCTTTTTCCTACTGGACTTCGGAGGAGGATAGGTGATAGTGTAGCAGAAAATAGGAGAGATTGAGAGAGCCATAGGGGTGGCAGAGGTTAGTCGAGGTATGAAAGAGAGTGGCTGCACAGCACAGTTCTAGCTAAACTCACCAGGTGGCCTAGTAGAAGTAGTCACAAAGGCATACATGCAAACCAGAAAGGAATAGAATTGCAACAGACAAGAGGTTCACAGTTGAAAAAGTAAACACACCTAAATCGTTTTTGGAAAAAAGGTTGCACAATGCAGGGGGTTCATAAATGAAAAAGTAAACACACCTAACTTCGTTTTTTTTTAAAAAAGGAGGCACAATGCAGGTGGTTCACAGATGGAAAAGTAAACACGCTTAAAATCTTTTTTTGTAAAAAAAAAAGGAGGCACAATGCAGGGGGTTGAGAGATGAAAAGGTAAAACACAATTAAAATCGTTTTTTTAAAAAGAAGGCACAATGCAGGGTGTTTCCCAGATGAAAAAGTAAACACACTTTAAAAAAAAAGAATTTAAAAGGAGGCTCAATGCAGGGGGTTCACAGACGAAAAAGTAAACACACCTAAAACCATTTAAAAAAAAGAAGGCACAATGCACACAATGCACACTTAACCAGCATGTGCCTCCTCTCCCACACATACTACAGAACACAATTACTCAGTCACAACTAATATGATGATTCTCCCCTCCGTTCTGCTGCAAACAATATTCCTACATAAGCTGCAACTACCTCTCTTGCAATGACATTAACATACTCAACTGTTCCTACTCCAAAATCATTCATCTCTGATGATACTACTGCTACGGCCATCAGCATTTACCTGCCAAAGCTCCCCACCCAGCACATCATTCCCAATGACTTCAATATGAATCATATTGGCAGGTCTTCAGTGATGAGACTTAACCTTCTATATTCACAAACTCTAATCATAGTGAGGCCAGTGATGCTGTATTGGTCATTCACAAAGTCTGGCAGAGTGAATGTGTGTTTGGGGCTTTCGTAAAGCAGAGCAATGAAGGATGGCAGTTAGTGGAAGAGAACACATCATTCAAGATTCCAAGACTGAAGAAGGGCACAACGCTATCTGCAGCATGTAAGCCTTTCTGGGTTGTGGACTGTGAAAGAAACTTGCAGGATGTATGTCTCAAACATACCTAGCACAGGGGTTTCTTTTAAAATCACTAGACATGATACAATACGGGAATACGTTATCAACATTTTTGCTACCTTTGGTCTCAAGGTAGTGTGTGCCCATGGAAAGGGCTCTAACTCAATGCAGTGGCATGCTAGGGTAAGCTGTGTGACCCACAGTATAGACTGCCCATTTCTGTACATGTCTAGCACATGTCTAAAGGGCCGTCATGTCTATGAAGTGGTGTAAGGTCCAGATGTCCTTGCTTCCGGTCTGACGGTGACTCCGTGCCTATTGCAACCATCATCCCTATTCATCCTCGCACACTCTGTGCCATTCCTTTGGTTAGTATCTTTCTACCCCAATACCAGACCTGATTTCCTTAAGCTACTTAAGCCATCAACTGCCCATCCGGATCCCCTAGTAACCCGTACCCACCTGCTCTCCTCAAAGAAACCTTTGCTTCACCCTGTGCAGGCAGCATTGCAAGATCCTTCCTCAACACCTCATTCACCTCAGGCATCTTCCCAACAGCATTCAAGACATCACACATCAAACCCCTCCTTAAGAAATCCTCACTTGACCCCCTCCTTCCCACCAACTACCGGCCAATCTCTTCCTATCAACCTCATTGACCAAACTGCCTACTCCCAGCTCTAAAACTTCACGAAAGCCAACCACCTTCTCGATCCAGCCCAGTCTGTATTTAGACCTGTTCATGGAACAGGAACATCCCTAACTTGGATATGGGATGAACGCAGAAACACTGCAGACACTGAGGGTTGTGCCACACTGAGCGGCCTTCGACACCATCAACCACAGTATCCTCATTGACAGACTCCATTCCCTCAGCATAAGAGACACAGCACTAAGGTGGATCTCCTTATTCCTCACCAAATCACCCTCCTCCCTCCCTTCACCTCATCTGCCCGCCCTATCAATAACAGAATACCACAAGGTGCCTGCCTCTCACCTCATCTCTTCAACCTCTACATGAGCCCTCTCCCCACACTTATCCACTCACATAACCTCATGTACACAGATGAGACACAAATCATCTTTGAGATTCCCAAGTCTGTCTCCGCCACCAAACCTGACCTTGCATCCTGCCTCACTGATATTGACCAGTGGATGATGGCCAACCACCTCCTCCTCAGTCTCGGTAAAACAGAAATCATGCTCTGCGGAAAGGCGGCACTCTACCCTCAACCCACCTCTGACCATGTTACCGCCACATACACCACAGTCACCAACCTTTATTGCCCTATGAGCACTGACTGAGTACTCTCACACTGCATTAACACTGTGTCGAAGATCTGCTACCTTTATCTCTGCACCCTCAGATGCATCTTCACCTACCTCTCCTACCCCCACCACAGAGTTACCACAATCTTGCCCAGTGTCCTCTCCCGCCTAGACTATGGCAACTCTCTATACCACAACTATCAATTCAGGAAACTCTAACAGGTCAAGAAATCCACAGCTACGTCCCTTCTTGGCCCCAGAGAGCACGTCACCCTGTCCTCTGGATCCTCCACTGGCTCCCGGACAAATAACAGGCAGCTTTCAAAGCCATGTGCATCATTCATTGTGCCCTACACAAGACAGGCCCAGAATACCTTCAACAGAAATCAACAACTACCAACCTAACAGAAACCTGCGGTCAGGCACTGCCCTCCTTCCTGTAGATTCTCTCTTTCAAATCGACCAGACTAGGAGGCTCCACCCTCTTTGTCCAAGCCCCCGATAACAGGAATGTAATGCTGCTTAACACCCAAAGCATTGAGGACAACTTGGTATTCCGGAAGGCCCTCAAGACATGGATACTCCCCTTAACATTCTGACTCCACCGGCACTCTTAAACCAGCCAACGACTCCCGGCAGGCCAGTGCAAAAAGCATATTCCATACATTCTCCTAATGATGGTAAGAATATGCTATTAAGCTACTTATCTCCAACAGAAGAAAGGAGAAAGTCCAGGCCACAACTATGAAACCTCAAAGCCAGCAACTGTAGATGGGTACATATCACACTCCATGCTTTTGGAAGATAGCCTAAGGCAAGGCCTCTCACCCACACGCAACCGCAACCATACTCTATTTCCAATGACATATCACACAACACCCCTGCCATTAGAATGCAGCTATTCCCCACAACACAAATTCGGTCTATCTGGACACATAATGAATCTACTGACCTTGCGCTCTCTGTCAACTTTCACGTACCCATCCACTTGCCAGCTCAATATGGGTATATAGAAGGGACATGGCCACCCATTCCCAACTTCGCTTTGGATAAAATGCACACACACATTCTAAACTCCTCTGATGATTTTCCCATACATGTACAGCGCGTTGGGACCATAGCAGTGGTGAAAGGCACAATACAAATGACACATGATGATATAAATGAGTATAAATATAGACAAACTATGTAAATTCCCACCATAGTATGCTTATTATTTAAATTTAATTTAAGTCTTGCAAGGCCCCACTCTGATATGTTAATTCATTTAGACACACAGAAAAATCTTTAGCACATGTTAGAATGAAAGTAAAAACATGTAATAATCCATAATATAACCTCTTGGTAAAAAGGATTATGTCATAAATCTGACTATGGTTGCTTTGCATCAGTCCATTTAAGATCAACATCAATTTGGCTGATACAATATGAGCCAAGTGGGGAACATGTGGTAAAGAGGTGAATTGCCTAGTATTTCGGTGCTGGACTGCCCCTGGGCAGGACAAAGACTGATATGCAGGGAAATGTCTTCTCTGTGAAAGGGACAGTGAGCTAAAGACTTGGTAGAGTCTCTCCCAGGGGTTACTCACCCAAGGACAGGTCATTGGGCTGTGCTGGTAGAGAGATTCCCAGACCCCCCCCCCCCTTGTTATGGTAAAGAGATGCTTGCTGTTGGATGCATCATTGCAGCTAGATATAATGGGTGAAACTGTGGTTACTTTATTTTATAATTAGTGGAGTCCTGGTACCCATAGCATGCTTTCCGGCTTAACAAATATGTATGATAATCTTGTGTTGGCGTATTTATGCCCAAAGTGAAACCCCCTTTCCCATAGTCGGACTGGGCCATAAAATTGTCTTGGGCGCCAATGAAAAAGTGTCCCACATTTGAAAATGGATATTCATTACTTTTGTGACACTGTCTGGATAGTACCCAAGTGAGAGCTTGTTCATAAAATGTGAAAATTGTGCATTTTAAAGATTTTTACAGAGCCTTGTCTTCCGCCCCCCCCATGCCCAAACTCAACTTACAGGAAAACATCCTCCACATCCTTGAGGATAAAATAAAAACCTCCTATAGAATCCTCTTCCTGGGAGATCTCAACTTAGAACTTCATGACCCCAACGACCCTCAGTCCATCTCACTGGCCAACGCCCCAGAAACCTTAGGCTTCAAGCACTGCATCACCGCCCCCACGCATGTGAAATCCCGCACACTGGATTGGTCTCAGCCAATGAAAACACTCCGTCTGTAGTCTGACCACCATATTATCTACTTCTCCATCCCTCAGCCCATGAAACACAAACTCACAGCTACCCCACTACCACCTGCAGTCACATATAGCTTGCGGAAGTTCACAAGGGAAAACAACATGCCCTTGCTGGACTTTCCATGCCTCAAACCATTATTCTCCACCAATCCCGAGTCACTTGTGGAACGTGCACACCGCTATTGTATCCAAAGCTGTGAACACCATTGCCCCCGTAGCACCTCACAAAGCTAAACCCGTCAGACATTCCAATTTATGGTTCATCCCCGACCTCCTAGAACTACATAACAAAAAACACCAGGCACAACTAATGTGGACAGAAAATCCCACCATTACCCTGAAAGATGACTTCACTAAACTCTCAAAGCAATACAAATCAGTAGTAATATCAGCAGAATCCAACTCCAGAATATGCAATGCCAAATCAGACACTAGAGAGGTCTTTACCATCTTTGGGGAACTGGAAACTCCAGCATCACCTCCCCCCACATTCATCAAGGATGAAACCCGGTGTGCCAACCTCCAAATGGAAATGTTCAATAGAATTGACACTGTGTACAACAAAATTCTTAATCACCAAGCAAAATACATTAGGCACCCTCGCACTCCAGCCGCACTATCCCCCCCGACTGCCCTAACCTCACCATCCCCATATTTGTCTTCAAGGAGATATCAGAAATGAAGCCCTGAAAATTATCCAAAGACTTAAACCTTCAATACCCTGCACCCCTTATCAAAGACTTTGCACAAATCCTCGTCCCATTCATCACAGCATACATAAATGCCTCCTCCACCACAGGCACAGTACCAACACCAGCCTGAAGGAAGCCTGGGTCCTCCCCATCTTTAAAAAAATAAAAAACATCCCTAGACACTGCTATTCCCACCAATCACTACTGACCCCTTCCTACTAATAATTATTGACAGGGGATCTTACCTGCAAGTTCAGCACTTCCTTGAAATTAACCATATCCTAGCAATGCAGTAATCTGGCTTCCGCCCCAGCCATGGCACCGAATCAGCCCTGCTTGACCTAAAACATCAACTGGAGGAGTTCAAGGATGAGGGAAAGCCACGACTTCTCCTCCTCCTAGATCTATCTGCTCCATTCAACCTGGTCAACCACAAAATCTTATGTCACCACCTTATTACCTCTGCAAACTTCTCCACCATGGCTACTGCCTGGATTGTTCCCTTTCTGGAAGGAAGAGTCATGAGAGTCTTCTCTAACAGCGCTAATGCATCACCCTCCCCATCCATGTGGGGTGCCACAAGGGTCGTGCATATCCGTGACCCTTTACAACATCTTCACCAGGCCCTTCTTCGACATCCTTGACTCCCTCGGAATAGCCTACATAAACAATGCCGACGATACCCAAATCCTACTCCCACGTACAGGCATATATGCAGATGATTCCAACATCCTCAGCAATACTTACTACCCTGATACAGTCATGGATGGCAGCCAACCACCTATGTCTAAATAGTGACTAAATTGAAATCCCCGCAGTCGGTTCAACTAAAGTACTAAATGGTCTTACTGACCAATACACTGCCTTCCAAATTGATAAAATTACTATCCCTGTCTCCCCTCAGTAAAAACTCTAGTGGTGTATCTTAATGCCTCCCTTACCATGTCCCACCAAGTGAACACCATCTCATCATCAGCAGCCTACGCCACCAAGTTGTTAGGGAGAATTCTCCAGAATGGCCTATTTCCCTTACCTACTGAGTCCCTCAGCAGCTTTGCTGGATTTCTAGGATTTTTTTTTTTACCTGGTAAGAGTGTGAGCCTTTTTTCCCACTCTTGCATGTGTTTTGCTGTGTGTGGTTAACATTTGCTTGTTTTCATAGACTGTGGAGTCTCACCTACTCCACAGGCATCATCGTTTTACTGTGTGTCAAACAGCACCTTCAGTGCAGTGACACAGGGTTGTCTTTTAAACTTCCCAACTCAGACTCCATTTTCTGGGACTTACTACTGTCTCGCAGAACATGTAAAGTTGCCATTGACTTTATTAGTCTCTTTAAATCCACAGACACTGTACAAACTATCTTACATACTGGAAAGAGTTAATACTTATCTCTTTCTTTTGGATCATTGTTTCGCTCCCTTTTCATTAAGACTTACCTGGTGGCAGCGGTAACTACCCTATTTTTCCTACCGCGGTTATCTTAAATAACCTTGGTATTGTTTTAGGCTATCTTGGTAACCTCAAACTTAAATCCGCTGGACCATATTTGTTTTTTTTTGGTTCCGGCTGGGTTTACTCGCCATTTCTTTTTGTAAAAGTCTTTCTCGGGTTTTTCTCTGTGCGCCAAACCAGGTTTGGTTCCTTTGTTCACCGTCCTTTTGCGGGCTTCTGCACAGAAGCCCTCCTTAGGTGCCTGAAAGTTTGGTAGGCAGGATATGAGGGAGGGGTTTTAGGACCCCTGCCATGGGTTCCCTTGGTAATCCAAGTCGCACTCCTGTTTGATTGGCTAGATGACTGTCCCGCCAGGACAGCCACCCTGCTGTGTGATTGACAGCCAGGCTGTGTGAATGGGGGAAAACTGCATTAAAAGCAGGTCTCTGGGGCTGGAAAGGCAGAGTCACCACTGGAACGAAAGAACCGAAGAGGAGCTGATGGAAGAGGACCCCTGCCACGACTGAACCGCCCGGTGAAGCCCTGCTGCAGGTCCGAGTCTTCAGACTCCAACGACAGAGAAGATTTACCAGGATTCTTCTTCCCCTGTGCTGGTGGGACCAACCAGTTCACCCAAACTGCAAGCCAGATCTCCCTCGTCTGGTCGAATTTGCTGTACAGAGCTACAGTGAACCGGATAGCCAGGAAGGTCGGACCCTGCTTGGGTTTTAAGGAGCGAACCTTTTATTGTTGCTCTGCTCTGCTGCTGGTTTCTTCCATGAGACAGGAGAGGGTCCTTCGTATCAGTCCACCAGTCACTTCAGAAACCGTGAGCCTGCAGTACCTGCCAGGAACGTCTGCCTCAGCTACAGCTGCTTCTCCATTTTAAGGTACTGTTCACATCCAGTTTTTCGTTTCGTCCAGCCGCGATGAAAGTGTGTGAAACATTTTGCCAATCCAAGGGCTTCTCCTTCTCTATTCTTGAAAGTAACTTTTCGCCTGACCAACTTCGTTCTGAACTCTTGGCAAAGACTTAACCGTGAACTACCCTGAACTGTGTGATCTTGAACAAAAGACTTTTGTCCTATTGACTTTAGCCCTAAACATTTTTGATCAGGTTCCCTGACTGTAGTTCCTTTTTCTAGATTTCCCTGCTTACTTACCTGTTGGTGCAGCTCAATTTTTGTCTAACTTTGTCTTTTCCTCCCTTTGAAATTATTGGGGTGCCATTTTGCTCACACTTCATATTGAGCTTCACTTGTCCAGAATCTATTGGGAGTGGTGTGGTGTATTAAGAGTGTGATTTTACCTTGAAACCTTGAGTCAGTGTTTGTTTGAATAATAGCAATTGCTGTCCTTTGTGTGACTATTGATACTGCTCACTTGCTCTTGAGATAAGTCTGGCTGCTCAGCCATTGCTACCACTTTACTGTGTAGTACAGCTTTGTACCAAAGGTGAATTTGTACTGTCACTTGCAGTCTTGTGTGTGGTGTTCCCAAAGGGTACTGCATATAATTCTGCCTAACACAAGTTATTGAATGCTGCTAGACCTTTCCTCCCTAAAAACAGCTGTTTGACTATTGCCGAGCCATCATAGGCTCAACAATTGACTACTGTAATGTCTTCTTCACAGGCATCTCTACCAAAAACATTGGTAAACTTCAAATAATTCAAAATTACGCCCTTCCAACAGCCCTGAATATACCTAAAAGAGAACACATCTCAGAAGCCAGAAGAGAGGCCCACTGGCTGCCCGTCCAAGACTGCATCAAAGTTAAAACCTTATCCATCACCCACAAGTGCCTTTCCAACACAGCCCCCTGCCCCATCTCTCCCAGAGAATAGCCAAAGCTCACTCAACTAGGCCCACCAGGAGACCCTACACTGACCGCCTACACCTACCTAAGTCAAACGATCCAAAGCCGGTGGCTCCAGCTTCCCCTACATCGCTGCCAAACAGTGGAACTCCCTTCTCCCCTCACTCAGAGCAGAAAAATCCTACTTGGTATTCCGTAAAGCAATAAAAGCACAGCTGTTCTCCTAAAACAAGCCTTGCGCTTTCTCCGTGTACCTAATGTATTGTACGTCATAATCATTGCAGTTTCCTCACCTGCTTGTGCCTGTAACAGCGTTCGAAAGTCAAGCCTAATGCAAATAACCTCTTGTATCTGTACCAGCGCCTCGATGCCTCTGAGCTGTTTGGGCGCTTCACAAGTATATAAATAAACGATTAGCCACATAGTGAGGTAACTCATCAAAACTGCCCCACATTGGACAAAAAGTGTCCCGCTTTGACCAACAAAAAAAAATGGCCCACACCACCATTTTGAATTTTTGGTTTGCCCATGGGCCTATTGCCCTATAGGCCAGTCCGAGGCTGCCCTTTCCCTGTATGCATGTACGCTATTTATGTAGCACAAACTCAGTCAGGAAACAGTGCAGCGGTGCAAGCAATCCACCAATCACGTTTACGTGACGTAGGCAAATATTTAAATCCATATGGTGTGGCACAGAAGACCGCACTGTAACTCGGGAGCGCGTCACAACGCTCTGCACTCCAGTTTCTAGGTCTACTTTTCTGTCCAAGGATTGCCTAATATCACCCATTAACAATGTTTAATAGGAACAAAAAATGACGCCAAGGGCTCAGTTACATTTGTTCTGCACTGTTAAAGCAAGAGAGTCATATGTTCTCTGTTTCAATAAATATTGAGAGCTCCCGGGGCACTGGAGAGCAGGCGCTCTGCTGCCGGTTTGTTTTATGATTCGACGTTCCCGCCATGTCAGGCAGGAATGGAGGCATTTCCAGGAACTTAGAGGACAGTTGTCCTCAAAACCCGCCGTGGGGGAATCGCTTTGTTTTAGGAACAGTAGATTAATTGGCGCAAACAAAAGATAGGAAACCGTAAGCTGTCAAGGTGCATTATGAAACGGAGTCATACTCAAGGCTGTGTGGCTTGGCATCCGCTGGCCGTTTGCTATGGTCCCACAGCACGGGGTCATTAACGGATACGACGTCCAACTGGAAGCCATTCCCTCACGTTCCACCGCTTTCCTAGAGGCCACGCGCCAGATGTTGAGAAGCACAGCGCCCAGCCCCATCGCATCGCGGAAAGGTATTGAGGTGGCAGGTACGTGCAAACGGAATGTAACTGCATTTCACGTTGATAACATCCGCCAATGCCTGCGAGTCTTCACTTCACTGCCTGAAGCAGGATAAACCTCTGCGGTGCCACAAGCACGCACTTGCCTTCAGTGCACAGAGGCAACAGGCGTGATCATTATTTGCCCTCAACAGAGGAATGATCATACCAGTGAGCGTTTTAGGTCCTCGTATGTTATGAAGTAAATGCATTAGAAATTACTGCATGTCTATTAATTCAAATACTCCTTTTGTTATGTGATGGTCATGACCCGTTAAAAGCTTACAACCCCAAAAGGGTGGTGAAATAGAAGCACCTGTGGGGTAAGTTAGAACTATTACATATAGTCATAAGCATTGGTAATGACAATAGATGTGAATCGTGTAGTTGTTAATTGCAGTGCCATTTATGCACAGCCCTTTGTATCAGCCCGAATGGGCCCAGCTAGCAGAACATGAAAGCAGAAGTGGCAGTCCTCATGTGACTATTCTTAAACGAGCTATTTGCCTTTCCTGGCTCATTAAATACGTCTAACATTTTACATCGGTAGCCGAGGCACGATGCCTGCAGCTTATGTAGCTTGGTATGGATGCCCATAACATGATTATGAGCTAAGCACCATCTGCCATGTTTAATCACACCTTGAAGCCCGAATGACCCAGGACCATAAGCAATGTCCAGCAGAAATGCATAAGCACTACGTACTACGAGGACACAAAGGACATTTGCTCTCCCAAATAGCATACAGAAAAATATGTATAGCTGAATAAATATCATTTACATGAAGGTGGGAATATTGTGCCGTGCAAGCACCAGTCATGCCCTTTATAAAGAGGGCATCAATGGGTATTCAACCCTGCCTGCTTTTACAGACCTAAGGAAGACCCGATAGTGTGAAGGCCGTTTCCCCACTTGGTTTAGAAACATTTTGGCAACATTCATGTTTTAAAATGTTCCTCTGAAACTATGAAAGCAGCTTCTCTACCCTGTGCTTGCTTGCAAGTGCTATGCTGTTTCATCACAGATCTTAACTTTCATGCGTACCTCAAACCTTCCATCCAACCGTGCCCCCAGTGCCCCTAGTTACCGGATGTCGGAATATTATATGCAGGTTATGCAGGCTGGGGGGGAGGGGGCGGTATTCACAGAACAGAGTGACATTATAATAGGTCACATCACATTGTGTGGTTGCAGCGTGCAGCCCTCTACAAATTCTCCATGCGGCCTTAAATCTTTACTTTGCCTTCTTTTGTGTTATTCCCACTCTGATAGGTACCACGCACCCCATTGAGCGGGTGAAAAGTGAGACCAAGCAAAAGGGAAAGAGCAAAAGAGACAACGTAGGACTTTTGGAGTGAGAATAGAAGTAAAATCTGACCAGGACTACTCAGAGACTGAGAGACTGACTAGGGGTAGGGCAGAGAACTTGTCTGGGTCTAAGAAAAGGACGTAGGACTAGGAAGAGGATGAGGAGAGGGGCGTTTTTAAAGAAGAGGCACTGGAATGGGGATGAGAGGTTAGGAAGAGGAAGAAGGACTAGGAAAAGGGATTGTGAGAAGGACCTGGGTTGAGTGATAAGGAAGGGGGACAATGACATGGAGGCGGAACATGGTGAGGAGGAGGGGAAGGGACCAGAATGAGGAAGGAGGATGAGGAAAATGGGTGAGGAAGAGAGACTAGAATGAGGAAGAAACACTAGGATGAGGAAGAGGTACTAAAATGAGAATGAGGGAAGAGGAAGATGGACTTGGAGGAGGAAGAGGGAGCAAGGAAAAGGATTAGGCCTATGATGTGGTACATGAATGAAGAACTAGGAACATGTTCAGGGAGGGATGGGGTGAGGATGCGAAAGAGAAAGAGGAAGGGTGATTAGATGAGGAAGAGGGACTAGGACATGGAATTGTGGCTTGGTCAAAAAAGTGGGGCAGGGGTGAGGCAGGTGACACACCTGTCACTGCCCACATATTGAAGTGAGTAAACAAGACACGTTGTTGACACTCAGTTGGAATTCAAGGGGGCGCAGCCATCTTTTTACAAATCGGGAATTAGGTAAAGCCTTAGTGATTTGGCATTATATTCATCCGAGAGTCAATGTTGTTGGAAAGTCCTGTTTTGGATGGATATACACCTTCTTCCCAACCTGCTTGGCCAGGTCAGTATGGCGGGTCTCGTGGGTGCCCCGTGACACTTGTTAGATCTAGTACTTACCTTTCCATTGCAAACAACTTTCGATTGCCCCCAGGAAACTCTAGCTGTTAAGGTCAATCTGGCCACCAAAACTCTCACTAGAAAGATATTGTTAGTTAACATTTACTGGCATACAGTTATCTCTAATAAAAGTTCCTTTTTGGAATCTCTGACTACTATCATCACAGATTGGCTGGCCAATGTGGAATGGGGTTTAATCTTTCTAGCTGGTGACCTGAATCCTACTTGCTCTCAGGTCAATGAAAAAGATCTAGGTAGTCTGCCTGTCAAAAAGGGGCTGACAAAAAAGGAGCAACTGGGCACACAGTGGCCCAACTGACTTGCAGCATTAGGATTGGGATTGGGGGGGTTCTGCAAGCTGTCCAAACTGGATAAGAGGAGTCAGTACCTCTGTAATTGACTGCATGTTTCCTGATGCCGTGCTTTTGAACTTGTGTGGGTTTTTGGAATAACCCCCACTGTCATTACATGCCAGTCTCAGGGCTTAATATGGAACTATTGTGGGCACAAGGGGTAGTGTCTAAAACCTGACTGTGAACTCCACTAGCCATAGGATCATTTGGAGGCCAGAGGGGGTGAATAGATTTAATGCTAAGCTGTAGTCCCTTATTACTGAAACCACATGCGATTGGAAACTACACACGTTTACTGTGGTCATCCTCACCTCCCTTATTGACCACTTAGTTCAAGTCCCAAAGAGTTACAATCACAGAAAGTTCAATTATGCCTTAGATCCAATACTAGTGGAGGCGAAACCGAATATGCAAGCTAATATTAGAGAGGCTCGAATACCCCTGAAAAATTCAGCACTGTCACTTAGACAGTGCTTCAAAAACTGGTGTAAGCAACAAAGGGCACGTTTTATACAAAAGGATGCAGAACTTATGCTAAAGAGCTTGAAGAGCTCCGATAGTGGAAGCTTCTGTTCCTCAATTAACTCACTTAATAGGAACATCAGTGAAAGTCAAATTAATGTAGTATTGGAGCAGGACTGGGTCAGCCACTTTATGGAATTATATTCAGCAGGAGAAACCTCAGTTTGCCTGCCCCCGCCTGGGACAGTTCTAGTGGAATGTCCTTTTGACCTGAACCTCAATCTGGACTTTATTCAAGAACTTATTATATCCGTTTCAGTAATTAACGAGCCCCAGGCCCTAATAAATTGCGTAACCGACTAATGAAGGGAGACCCTGCGGTATTGGTTGTCCCCCTTTCTTTCTTATTCAAGGAGATTGTGGTTTCACGTGTCTTCTCCTCGTCTTGGGGTTTGGCTCAAGTCATTCCCTATCTATAAAAAGGGTGCCAAAACCGGGTAAAGAAACTATTGCCCGATCTACATCCTTGATGCAGACATCAAGATTTCTGCCTCTATCTTGCTGTCCCATCTGGAGGTTTGGGCAAGAGAGTCAGGTAGAATCAAAAAACCTCAAACCGGTTTTAGAAGGAGACATGTCACCAACCTGAATGGTATCATCTTGAAATGTTTGCAGGACTCTGTTTGGAAGGGCTGGGGAAGTGACATCTTTCTTGCATCCTTTGATCTAAAATCTGCAGGTGACTTGGTGGACAGGGGCTCCTGTGGTCCAAACTGACTGAGTGGTGGATCCAAGAAGGTTTTCTCTGACTTATAATGGGCCTCCATGACCACTCTAGAATCAGGGTACGGTTGGACACTGCAGGCTCTCTATTGAGGAAGATACCTACAGAAAGGGGTTTGAGGCAGGGGTGCATTTGTGCCCCTGTCTTTTCAATGTCCATATTTCGGATATTGATGAAAACCTAGAACCCCAGGCATGTGTTCCCAAAAGTTGTTTCACACTAGCTTCATTGGTTAGTCAATGCAAACAACTTGCTTGTGTTCGACCAGTCCCCTGTAGGCCACAATGTCTTATTCGGGCCTTCACCTCCTCTGCAGAAGGGAACTCACTGATCATCAACCACTGTGAGACAAAAGTCCTCAATTTCTGCAAATCATATAGGCAATCCTCATTTGTATAGAGACTGGGGCAGGATACATTGGAGATGGTGGATAACATGATTTACCTGCAATTTCCCGTGCTTACTTACCTGAACAGGAAAACTGTCAAGGAGTATCTTCTTTGTAAACTCCAGGCTCTCATTTTCCAGATGCGAACGATAAAAGCCAAATATTGCAAGTTCTCTCTTATACTCCTCATGAAGTATTATGAGGTTAAAGTCCTACCTAAACTGATCTATGTTCTGGAAACTCTGCATACTTGGGTATTGGAGTTTATAGACCAGTTGGAAGAGCTTCTATGGAGAAAAGTCTTACGGATTCCCAAAGCAGTGCCCACTATAGCCATTAGGTTTGAGTTGGGGTTGATTTCAATGGAGGCATGCGTTAGATTGAACTATACCCACCTTTTTCACAAATGATTGAATCCTGTAGTGAATTCCCTATATGAGGATCTGGGTTCTGTGGCCCATTCAGGCTAGAATCCCACAGTAAATTCACTTTTGTTCTGCTGTCATAAAATTCTGTCGGCTTCAGACATTGAAGTGGAACTTTTAAAATGTGATCCAGGTAATGTGAAAAAACTGTACATGCATGACTGGTTTCCTACTGTAGATGACTTTCACAGTTTTAAGTCCCTCCGCCATATACCCCAGGAGCATAAACAACTGGGAGCTCTAGCACCTTATCTCCAGTTGAGTCCAAGCTCTACTGCAATGCTTAACTTCATGCGATTTACGTGAAACCTGCATTTAACCCAAGAAATACTGTTACGTAGGAAGACGATATCTAAGGAACAAAGACTATGTCGATACTGTAAGAGTGGTAATTCCTATGAGACATTGAAACATCTGTTATTCTACTGTCCCGATCTGCAAGTTAGGAATAATTTGTCTTCTGTTCAGTATTCATAGCAAATTTGGCTGATGAGCCTGGCAGGTGAGGTAACCTCCATGGTTTTAGCTGTCACTGGTTTCAAAACCAGTCTGAATTTGGGGGAGCATTTCTTGAGGCAGTATTTGACACAAACTATAGTTTCTTCCTTGCAACTTTTTGTTGCCCTTTTACCTAAATAGGGATTGTATGATTTTACTCTGTGCATGAAAGACCTGTTTAATGTAATGTATATAACACACATCATCATTTTTCTTTCCTTTTTCGCATTGTTGTTTTAATGAAATGTTCATATCTGTTGCCTATGTATGATATTGTTAAGGTTGAATATGTTTTAACCACAATACAATAAAACAATTTAAAAAACAAGACCCGTGCATTAGTTGGCCCATGGGAGGAAGAGTGGGAGGAGCAGGAATCTGTGAGGTTTGCCTGTGGGAGAATCTTGCTTGCCCGAATTCCCTGGTCGGAAGCAATGATTATTTACAGAGGCAGCGGATGCAGCGGTGCATTGGGAAATAAATGTGCACTGTAATTGTTTTAGAGAGTGGCCCAGTGTGTGAGCAAGCATAACCCCTCTAAGTAGAGTCCGAGGGTTCTCCCACAAGAAAATGTGGACAACATGTAAAAAACATAAATTCTAAAGCACATTTGTCCATATATAGAGATTAAAAAGTAATTTAGCTTAACCAAAAATTGATATTTCACATTTTTTAAGAATGAGGCTTTATAACATATTTTTTATTTATTTTTATTTTTATTTTGTATGGTTTTGAAAACGACCTTTACAATACATTTAATCCACATTTACAAAATTACATCATCAAAAACAGGTAAAAAAAATGGAAACATTAAAACTACCTTCTCAATACCTACATTTAAAAACATGTTCATTTCATTCGAGACAAACAAAACTATTTCATATGAGCAATATTTTTAGATCGTTATTTAAAAGACTTCATCAATTTCACAAGTCCAGATATTAGGGGACATTTTTTTTTAAAAACACATTAAAATACAAGCGAATGAGAATTGAATTAAAAAGTGCAGAGAATTCATAAAAGCAGCCACAGCTAATCCATAAGAGGTGTTTACACTACTTAGACAACTTTTCCACAAATGTTCTTTGTCATTCCACTCAATAGAAAGGACCAATTTAAGCCTGTCTTTGTGCGTCCACGGCTTGACATTCCAATTCCAAGTGCCTTATGGTTTCCTTTGTGTCCTCGGCCTTGCAAAACCTACATGTTACATACTCCTTGGGAATCTTCCCCCTCCTCAGCATCACTTCCTGCGTCAATAAGGAGTTCTAGCGAAATCTCATAAGGATAGTTCTATGAAAATGGTTGGGGAACAAATTGAAATAGGGAACAAAGACTCCCCTCCTCTTATGCTGACGTACCAAATGTTTCAGGGATGGATATGCATATAAACAGTCTGTTGTGGTAATCCAATCCTTATGGTACAGAGCATTTTTTTTACGTTTTCTGGATTATCAATCAATGCCTCAGTATCGAGATTGCATTCACTTAGCAGGGCTTTCACAGTATTCTCGAATTTGTACTTCTTAATCAGAAGGACCACTCATGTTACCCTTCAATTCCATAAATATTTTAATTTCTGCATACAGTGAACCAATAATTGGAGATTATATTCTGATACAGAGACAGGAGCCGCCATTGAGCTTGAACACTCATTGATAATATAATCAATTCGAAACGTATGGGTCGCTAAAAGGATAGCATTTTGTACGTTTAAAACCCATCTCCACATTACAGCCTCTATAGTGTCCAACCAATTGAAGGCAACCTTGTACCACAATTCCATCCCATATGTCAATTTTGGGACAATATTCCCTTCAAAAAAATGTATAGCTGATGTGATTGAAAAGCGGCCAAACTTCAACAATTGGTTGGACAACGATCTTGCCTTTTGCAATAGGACGAGGCATGCGTTCAATTGTGATGGCTGCACTGAAATATGAAAACTATACAGGGAGTGCACACAACTCTGGTCTTTTCAAGAGACTACCCCACAGAGGCCCCCCTCCTACCCTTCTACAACACGAGGATTCTAGTTCTTATTGGATTTGTAAGGAGCCCATTATCTTTGACATACTCCGAAAAGGTACAATACAGCCTCTGCAGCCCTGTCCACGAGTTATCAAAGAGCAGGAAGTCATCTGCGTAGGCCATCCAAGGAATTTTCATGGTGCCCAGTCTGGGAGTGATCAATGCAGAGGGCGTTAAATATTCCCCTCTGTCCGAAACATAAAGATTGAAGAGGCAGGGGTCCAAGAAACACCCCTGCCTCAGACCTGATTTGGCCACAATTCTTCTGTATTACTCTCCTTCTTTATTTATCGGCAGCCCCCAAGAGTCTAATTTTGACCACAGTCTATCACAATCAACTCTATCGAAAGCTGCTGAGACCTCTAAAGAGGCGACATAAGTACATCTGGATTTATCTGCCCATGCAGACTCCTGTATTGCCCTGAGAACTAGGCCATTTAAATTCGTAGAATGGCTCATCAGAAACCAGCCTGGAGCTCAATTAGCCGCTCAATCGGAAGTGCCCAAGCCTCCAGGTGTGCATATTCTTTACTTTAAATTGATGGGGTGCATGTTGTGAGATGGAAGGAAGGAGCCATGTCCATTCAAAATCAAGGCAATCCACACAAAAGGGGCCCATGCTGCAGATGCCCATCTGGACATCTCCAGTGCTCCTTGTCGGCCAGTCTGTGACTGGGCGGGTTTCACACCAGTCAGTGTTTATCTATGGAAAGTCACGATCATCTGATTTTGCGAGGAGGGATGCGTAGAGATTTAGGGAGGCATGTCACACATCAGCCAGTGCCTTTCTTTTGAAGTGAGTGGACAAGACACATTCCATTGTGTGACATATGGAAGGGGTGGTAGGAGCCAGAAATCCCTCAGGGCTGCTTTTGGGTGAATCATACTTGCCTTATTTCCTGGGAGGAAACAGCAGAGATTTTGGATGGCGGTGGGTGCAGGGTGCACTGGGCACCAAATGTGACTCTGGAAATGTTTTTTGAAAGTGGTCACTTATTACACTGTGTGGGCAACTCCAACCCGTCTAAGTAGGGATTGCAGGGGAGGGAGATCTTCGACAAGAAGAGTTAGAAACAATGTGTCCAACTAGAGAATTCTAAAGCACATTTGTCCTTTTATAGGGATTAAAAAGTAGTTAAGCTTCACCAAAAATGGATATATAACTTTTGGTAGGAGTGAGACTTTAAAAATATTCTTTACTTTAAATGGATGTGTGGAATGTAGAGAGATTGGAGGAAGGGAGTCAGGTGCATTCAAAAACAGACAACCCACGCAAAAGAGGCACATAGTGCAGAGGCCCATCAGGAAATCACCAGTGTTCCCTGTTGGCCAGTCCACCACTAGGCGGGTGACACACAAGTCAGTGCACACCTGTTGAAGTGAGTGAACAAGACATGGGCCATCGGTTGGCACCTAGACGGAAATGTGGCAGCATCCTTGCACCCATAAGGGCAGCTTGAGGTAGAGTCGCATTTGCCTGATTTTCTTGGAGGAAAGAACAGAGTTTAGGGGGGTGCTAGGTGACAAACCAGTCAGTATCCGTTTCTTGAAGCGAGTGGATGAGACATATGCCATCAGGTGACACCTAGCAAGAGGAATGGGAAGAGCTGGTAAACACTGAGTGCAGCTTATTGGGGGTTCATACTCACGTGATGTTGCTAGAAGGGAACAACAGAGATTCAGTGGGTGACACACCAGTAAGCGTCTGATTTCTTTAAAGTGAGTGGACAAGGCAGGTGCCATAGACTAACGTGTGGGAGGAGCAGAAGGAGCCAGGAATCCCTAAGGGCAGCCTGTGGGGGAATCATGCTTGCCCAATTTTCATGGGAGGAAGCAACAAGGATTTGGGGAGGCGGCACGGGTGTCACATCAGTGTTCGTCTGTTGATGTGGGTGAACGAAACACATGCTATCGGTGACAACAGGCAGGAAGAGTGGTAGGAGCTGGAAATCCCGAAAGGTTGCTTGTGGGAGAGTCACACTTGCCTGACTTACCTGGCAGGAAATAACAGGGACTTGGGGAGGTGATGATTGCAGGGGTGCACTGGGAACCAAAAGTGGCACTAGAAATCCTTTTCAAAGTGGCCCCAAAGTACACTGTGAGAGCAAGCCCAGGTAGAGACTGGGGGGTTCTTTCACAAGAACATGCAGACAAATGTCCACCTAGAGAATTCTAAAGCATATCTGTCCATATACAGGGAGACAGGCATTACAAGGCACTTACTATCAACCAATAACTGATATATAACATTTGTTAAGAGTGAGGGTTTATAACATATGCTTTAAATTAAAGGGATGTGGGACATGTTGGGAGATGAAAAAAGGGAGGGAGGTGCATGCAAAATCCTCAGTACCCACACAAAAGTGACACGTGGTCCAGAGGACCACAGGGAAATCTGCAGAGTTCCCTGTTGGCTGGTCCACCGTGTGTCAGGCCATGGCGAGAGAATGGAGAACAGGTTCTTATGTCAATGTGGGAATTAGAGGTCTGATTCATTAGTGTACTGGACAATCAATTTGGATGTTGCCGGATTCAGAGCCGCTCCTTACTTACAATTCCAAGTGTATGGAGCTGGTCCTATGTTATGTGAAATTGGGTTGTGTAAAAGTCACAACCTCCCATTGGCTGGTTGTATTTATTCAAACAAGCTGGTTGCATTTCTCAAATAATGTGTTAGCCATACACTGCATGGTCTTTGAAGGCTTCTACCCAGACAAACACTCAGCATGTAGTGGGCAACACAAATGAATGGGAATACCAAATGTTCCCAGGAAAATAATGTTCCGCAGTGCTGCCCTCTAGGGGGGAATGTAGCTGAAGTCAGAAGGTGCTGAGTAAAGACCAGGAACACTCCACATTTCAGGCAGAGCCTGTCGGGTTGCATGGCGACATGGGATTGTTTAGTGAAAGTTTGAGTATCCGGTTTGGGCTTAGTGAATAGGCATGTTCTCTAGTTGATCGAGAAAATGTGCATGCAGAACCATGTGTGTTCGTGAGGGAGAATGTATTTGGGTTTTTGATTTATGTTTGCGTAGCAACTTGCAATTTCTTGTGTAGAAAAAATGGAAAACTGTATAAAAATGCACTCATGCAGCTCCTCAGATTGACGAGGCTCTCTGGGTCTTTACAATGCCACAGAGTTCAGGAACATGGAGCCGGGAACTCACTGTAGCTTGTGGATGATGCAGGATGATCTAGAAAAACTCTTGACAATGGTACAGAAATCAGGGCAGAAAAAGTGGCTTTCTGCTGCATGGTATTACCCGAATTGTTTGAATACAATTGTTCGAATGATACCATTGATCGAATTACAGGGCTCCGAATTGACCTTCTGCGCAATTGACCGCATGGTCTTTTTTATATATATAATGGGTTGGGATGGGGTAATAACAATATAAGGAAATAGGGTGGGGCTTTGGGGTAGGGGATGGATTTGGGGAATGCGGGGGGCTTCTCCCCACATATATATCCAAATTGACTGTTTAAATTCGGTCAATTGTGCAGAAGGTCAATTGTTAATCAGACAATTGTCATTCAAACAATTTGTATACAACCCTGCTGCACGGCATCTGCTTGCTGATGCTGCTAGTGGGACTCTGATCAATGAAGCTGGCCTTTTCAACACAGAAAAAGAGTCAAGGAAAAAGCAGGAAAGATCTAGCCAGTCTATGATATGATACTGCATTTATAACGCTCCTGTGCACAAGAGTTTCTAGGAGCCACAAGACAAGAGAGGGAAGATAGAGCGAAGACAATACAAACAATCTTACTAGGCCTTGTGACAGTCAGATCGTGCAACTGGGCCAAGTGCAAGGGAGATGGGAGAGGAAGAGCGGTCAGTGCCAGTAAGTGCCTAGAAGCTGGATGCAGGATCAAGTGTACTGCTGCCTGAGCTCTGAAAGGTTGGAGACCCGAGCTGGGTATCCTTTTTACTCTCATGGAATTCCTACTCTCCTAAAGAGTGTCCCCAGCATGTTGTGCAATCTTCCTGTCAGCCAGGGGTCTCACGCTGAGTCAAATTGGGGCCAAAGTGATATCCAGTCGCAGTTTACGGGAAAGGGACTGGACCCATTAGATGTAGAGCTCAGGCATGTAGGCATTTGTATGTAGGTATGTATTTATGCCTGGTCTCTGTCTCAGCGGGCTGATGCATCTACTTCATGGATCTGTTTTTGGCCTCATTGGCACCAACTGGAACCTTGGCATGTCAGCTCAGCCCAGACCTTCTGCCTTGTGGTGGTTCCTAGGAGGATCTCTTCTGTCTTTGCAGGTTCAACTTTAAAAAGGCACTTGAAGTCGTGTATGTATGAGTGAAAAGCAGGATTTTAGTCAATGGATATCGTCTGGGCTATTGATAATGATTCAAATACAGTTCCATCTACGCCACTGCTGTCCCTTAGCAACACACGAGGCATGGAAGGGTCAGCAATGAACTTCCGGAGCATTGTGCATCTCCATTCACAAAAGGCATCAGAACGCTTACATTTTTTACAACACCCTAAAATTCAGGGGTGCACAACTGATTTCGCTGTAGGGCGAAAGTACTACACAACTCTCATACAGTGGGCCGGATGGCCTATGGGGAGGAGGGGGTGATAGGGGCATTTGTGTACAAATTTGAGAAAACAAAAAAGAAATCCTGGGTTTTCGAGGTGTACGTTTTATTTATTGCTGTATTTTTTAACTTTCGAGTTCCTGATACATTGCCCTTTAAAGCCTAACCACTTTGATTTATTTGTATCGTGGAGCTTAAATCATGTTTTAAATAGAAGTACAACTGCAGGTATCAGGACTTTCAGCCAGGCAACACTTCATTACTGGTGACTTGGAGGGCCCTAAATAATGTCCAGATGGGACGCCTGTTGTGCATCACTGCCCTAGATCATGTTTTTGCACCACAAGTGAAGAGGATTCACTTCTTGGACCAAATGATTTTGTGTGGAGGTACAATGATGGGGTATTTAAAGGTTGTATTATTGTCCCTAAGCATGCAGCGTTTACCACCTGCAGTATTTCCTAAATACTGCATGCATTGCATTTGGAATGCAGTATCCACAAATAGTCATGCAGTAAAACAGGCAGGATTTAAAGTACACCCTGTTTTGACCATTACTGCAGTGCTCATAAAGAGGCCCTGAGGTTGCGTCCAGAAAGGGCTTAGAATAGATACTACTTCGAGCAGAGAACCTATTTCAATCATAACGCCTGTTGCACAGCCCTCACTGACAGCTCCACAACTTTCAGTGCAACTCCTCAACTACGCACACGGCACATTTAACAAACATAACACCACAAACAGTTAAAAGGGATTCTAAAATAGTCTTGGAGAAACTTAACCCCCTAAAGTCAGATGTTGTTATCTCTGAAGTTCTCCCAATACACCGCCTGGCTACATGGCCAGTTGTCTTATTTGCAGCGATAATGACAGATTCCATGGTTCTCGGTTACTTCCATGCCAGACTGGACACTGATGCTGGTCCAGTGACAGTCTCTGCATGCATCGCACAGCTCTGGCACCCACAGTACATGAAACCTCCAATGTCTTATTTGCTAGCTCCTAAATACCTTATGTGTCCCACGGTGCACCTTTCAAAAGCTCTCCGTTTACTCCAATGACTGATGACCACTGTGGACATGTTTTTGCAATTATCAGATAAAGGAAATCATGAATGCACTACCATGCGTAGGTTTGTTTTTATGTTGTACTGATCAACCACATCTTCTATTGAAAGCACTCATGGAGCAAAATGTGCCAGAAGAGAATTGCATTTTAAATGCATTCTTGCTCACAAATTGTTAATGTAAAAACATAGCAGACAGCTATGATGCGAAGTTTTCTCTAGGCTCTGCAGTGGTTTCACCTCCACACATTTGTATAAATGACTGGTCGTAGCAATTTCTTTCTTTTAAACTTTATTTTCGGTTTCTTTTGGCAACCAAACAGAAACATACAAGGAGTCTCATTCCACCCACCCAGGATAGTATTGTACAGCTCAGCGACAGATGAAACATTGATTTTGCCATTGTTGCACCCTGCAGTATCAGTCCGCTGTTGCGATCAAATATTGAATGTATGGTCCCCAAACCTCTGGCGGCTGGGCATGCTGTGGCAAAGTTCGAATGAAGTCAGCCTCTACATCATGACAGTAGGCAACATCCTGAAGCCACCCCTTTACATTGGGTGGGTCAGCCCGCCCCCAAACCATGGCCAACCACCGGTGAGCTACCACAAGCAGAAGCCTGGCAAAGCGCCTCATCCACGGCTGCAGCACCCTTGTGTATCCCAGAAGAGATATGACAGAGTCTGGCTCCAAACGTTCCTCAATGATCAAGGAGATTTTTGTTAATACCTTTAACCAAAAGTTGGACAGCTGCGGACATTCCCAGGCCAGATGGAGTAATCCTGCCGGTGCAAAGTCGCATCTGGCACAAGCAGCCAGAGCAGTACAGAAATGTATGTAGAGCTTGGCCAGGGTGTGATAGACCTGATGTAGGAAATTAAAATGTATTAACTTCAATTTGGATTTTAAAGATACTTTCTGGATTTGTCTCAACACATATGCCCAATCCCTGTCTTCTATGATCTTAGCCAGGGCTTCCTCCTACCGTCACCTCGGGGCCTCCTCCTCCCATGGTATATCTGACATAATACTACTATATATCTGTGAGACCAAGCGGCCCTCCCCCTGGGACTGGATCACCCCATCTCTCACTTCATCTAAATCCTCTCAAATTAGGGGCCGCCAAAAATCTCTCATCCCAATTCTCTCACCTTGTAAACCCTCTTGCAACCCTTCTACTCTTTCTGCTAATGCTCTAGCACTCTACTTTGCTTAAATAATTTTCAACTTTTAAAATACCCTTGCAAATTGTCCTATATCCCCCACCTGCTCACTTTTCTCCACCACCTCTACCCTCCTCTCCTGCAACAGTGTCTTCCTTTACCCCACTAACCCTGATGAGATTCTTGACCTTCTCCTCAAGGCTAAAACTTAATGTGCTCCCATCAACTGTATTTACTGCTATTTGATTCGATTATGCTGGGTGTTCTTGCTCCTTCTGACACATAGCGACTTGCTCACTCCATCTTGTAGGAGCCTTATCCATTGTTAATTGTCCAATACTTGGCTCTTGTACATATTTTCTTCTTCTTTAATTTAAGAGAAATATGCCTAACGTTCATGGCTTATTCATCTGCCTCCCTATGTGCTTTGCAGCTATTTCTTGCCAACCTTAACTCCTCTTTATTCTGCACACAAAGCTGTTTTCCAGCTTCTCCTGACTCTGCGTGTCTGGTCTATTTCTGAGGTAGCTGGAATGAATCTTAACACAAGTCGACATCCATCTTCCTATTATGGCCATCCTTGCCACATTATACTTTCCTCTATAGCAAGATTCTATATGTCTCATCTACCTTGCGTTACTGTGTAGTTACACTTATTGGTCAGCAAGTTACTTTATCTTCTTTTACATACATGATTACTTTATGATTTTGAACATGTTTCTCTTGTTGCTTCGGTTACATCATCACTCTTTTCATATCGTTTCAGCATGTCCTCATATATCTTCTTCATGACATCACTCTTCCCTCGTCAGATGTCAGTCAGCACTACATGATGTCCATTGGTGCGTGCAGACATACTTCCACTCTCGCAATGTGAGGGTAAATTTGGTATGGTTATATGAATGCATATCTTCTCTCGTACACTCAATGTGGTATAGGGACAAAGCAGGGAGTTCCACATACAGCTCTTCTCCTGCTGTACCAGTATGAAGGTGGTGTGGGTGCGGGAATTAGGGTAACTGCCTACCCATGCTCCTCTAAAGTCCTCCAAACCTAGGTTGCCCCCTTGTGGAGCTTGAAACCTAATCCCTCTGCCTCTGGCTGCATACCCTCACCCTCGTGGAACATAATTATACTCTCACCCTACTGCAACATTTCCATTTGCTGCTAACTACACCTACTGTGTCCCTTGTGAATTAACATTTTCTCTGCCACTTTTCAATGCCACCCCATCCACTGAAAATGTTGACAATTTCTTCCGAACTTACTTTGCTTCGTCAATCTTCGTATCCTCAACTATCGTTCTGTAGTTCTCTTGTTTTAACCGACAATGGTGAACAATCATCAGTTGTATCTCTGCTTATGGCTTCGCTTCCATTCCTACAATTTTTCTAGATTGTCTTTGCACTTCCTCGGGAAGTCCCTGACACAAACTATGATAAAAAATAGTTATGTTTTTGTCCCACGGTTCTCTAGTTTCTAACATGCCATTTTCTTGAATAACCTGAATATAAGCCGTCATATTTTTGGCTGATTTCATTTTAAGAATCATAATTGTGCTCATGTCTGACACATATGGGTACTTGACCCTCAGTGTGCTCCAAACATCAGCTCGACAATTATTAAAAGGTGCTCTGCCATGGTTTGTATTTTGTGATGTCACCCAAGGATATCCAGCTTTCTTCCAAATGTCGTCTGATTGCTCCGCTAATATATCAGCAAGCAGGCCTTTTATGTCACCTTCTGCTAAGGTCATCCCAGCTGTCATTCCCTCTAATTCATAGATCCATTTACCCACCCCTGATGTAAGTGATGGCAATTTACAAATTAAATTATTTGTGTCCATTTGTGGCCATGGGATGTATTGCTGCAATCCTCCCCCTTTCTCCTATAAGGGGAATTGTGTAAACCCAGCACCCTGCCTGAGTGCAGCCGCCCCTTTGTCTTTGTCACTGTGTCTGTCATACTAATTCCCTTCTGTCCTGGTAAATTCCTAAGTCTAATCAAGTAAAATGTTCTCTCCTCTAAACCGTTTGATTGGATCTTTGGGCAGTTGGGATATTCAACAGGCTCTTGCCTCCTCACTGGTTCTTCTAAATGTAACCATGCTTTATCTTTCCCTATACCCATGCTTGTAGAGGGTCTCATGCAGCCTCCTCCTCTCCACCTTCCTCTCTCTCTTCACCCTCTAACATAGTGTTGTCACTGTTGTCACCTTCATCGTCTTTTCTGTCTTCAAAATCTAGTCTCCAAAGTGGATTTGTTCTATATGTTCCACTCATCACCTCCTCCGATATATTCCTTCCCCCATCTTGCAGATAGCCTCCTCTACTCCCCTTTATGCTGTTGGTGCCATTCCTCATGCTCCTGTACAGTTTCCCAATCCTCCTTTGTATAGCCCTTTCCACCGCCTCGTTTGGAATTGTACACTTTTTAAAAATCTCATCCACTTGCTTATGGTGCCTCTATAAGCTTCTCTCTCTTTTGCCTCTCTGTTCTTTTTTCCTGTCTCTCTCTCTCTCTCTCTTTGTCTGGGAGTGTACGCCCCATAATGATATCATCAACTTCTTTTTGTCGCCTTTCCATATTTCTTTCCAGATCTCATTGTCTCTCTCTTTCTTCCTCTCTTTTCCTTTCTCTTCCCTCTCCTCACTTCTTTATTTCTCATTTTTACTTTCTTCCTCTCATCTCTTCTCCCTTTTCTGTCTGCCTCTTGCTTCCTCTCTTTCTCCCATTCTTCTTCATTCCTTCGTTCTCTCTCTCCTCTCTTTTCTCTTCTTCCTGCTCCTGTCTTTCCCTAACTTCCTTTCTCTTTCTTTAAAATCCTCCATGTCCTTTCCATCCAACTTGAGCATTCTCTGTCCTCCTACCCATTAATTCGGTACACTCCCCATCTCATTCATGTGGCCCTGCCTGCCTCTCTCTCTCTAGACCGTCTCCCCCTCCCCGGCTTCTGTCAGTTTTCTTGTACGTTGCAGCACTCGTCATAGTCCACGTGTGTGGACACTTGCCTTTGCTTGCTTATTTTTTCTCCACTTATAATGTCTTCACTACTGTATGCAGGGGGTGCAAATGTGGGATTAGCATACCCCATCACTGCTTTTAATGCTTGTAATGGATATAATCCCTGTGCTTCAGAAGACAGATCACTGCTCTGGGGTGGAGGATAAGGAGCCGTGGGTAATGTACCCCCATGCATGCTGATTATGCATCCATTCTTTAGCCGGTGGTTCCTCAACCTCTTCCCCATACATTTTCCATAGTTCCCGAATGGCAAGTTGATTCTGCAACTGTTTTCCCTTATACGCAGCATGTAAAGAGGTGCACTTGGGTTGCAGTACTGTCTTCAAGTGAATGCCTTCTTGTGGCCAGGGCATAAACACTTTACCCCCTGTGTCCCGCACCCACGGTGTGTTATTTAATCATGTTATTATACGGGAGTAATGCTTTGCACAGGTAGACAATGGGAGTGTCCCCCATAATAATACATCAAAGCTCACCCCCTTTTGCCTCCCTTTCACAACCTTTCCCAATAATACTTGTTCACAAATTAATACTTCTGCATTTCTCTCTGAGACCACGCCTCCTGCGTCACCCAATGCTTTTGAGTGGCACCACAAGTGCCACTCATGCTCCAAACAGCCCAAGCTTGCTGTTCCCTCCAAACCTTCTGAGTGACACCACAACCGTCACTCATGGTCTGAGCAGCCCACATTGCTGCTCCCACACGCGACCATCCTGCTTGGTCCACACCATAACTTCATGTCCTCCATAATATACACAAACATACACAAAAAGTCCACATTTTACAAATCCTAAGCTATTTTACAACATGAGGCTGGCGCCACAAATTACTACACAAAAAATACACTACGGCCATTGTTAAATTGAAGCGGAGGCAGTGTAAGAGGTAAAGGAAGATTTATTAAGTAGATTACGAGCAGCAGGCACTGCCTCTTCAAATCACTAACTCCAACTGCATTAGAACCTCTCATAATTCTGGGACATAGAACAAATGTAAATACACATACACATAGGAACTCTCTTACATCATAATGCATGCCCTAGTACAACCCCCACAAAGACATAAGAAACAGGAGAGAGATACTTCTAAACCTAACACATCTCCCCCTTTACATTAACAATAGAATTGAGCATATCACTCGCAACAAAAATCTTGAAACCAATTTGGCATTTTCCTTGCTCTTCCCTTGGTAGTTCCTGGATCTGTAGTTAGACCCTCCACACCACCTTCAATTGCATCTGGTACATTTTCATTCCCATTTACACTTTCTCTCACAACCTCATCAGCTTTGACACCTTCACCATTACCCATCACCTCTCCCTCACTGACCATGGATGAACTTTTGACCAACCTTGCCTTAGACCAACACTCACCACCTTCCAATATCACCACACTAGCACGCACAGCTGCAATCCTTCCAGGTCCCAAATATTTACTCTCTACACATTTGGACCCAAGACGAGGATTCTTTATCAAAACACATCACCCACTTCATATTCCACACTCCTAACCTTAGAGACATCATCAAACCTCTGTTTGTACTCATTTTGTGCCTCCAATCAACATCATAACCTCTTGACGGTCCACTACCACACAACCTGCCATCTACAAGCATCCCAGGCAGAGCTTGGTAGCAGGTTGTCGACCTTTTAACAACACAAAAGGAGATATTTTTGTGATAGAGTGAGGAGTTGTACAGTAACTCCACACCATTTGCTTGAGAACTTGCGTCCACTCCAACCCTGCACTGAAAGCAAGTTGTATCCCCCCTTTAATGAATCTGTTGGCTCTCTCGACTAAACCATTAGCCCTGGGAAGATACAGTGCAGTGCGAAGATGTTTAATGCCAAATCTCTCTAAAAATCCTTTCATCCTGTCAGAGCAAAATTGTACTCCATTTTCAGTAATTGTTTCTGTAGGAAAACCTTCCCTGTAAAATATGTCCTCAAAAAAAGAAATAAATTCTGTGGTGGTGGCCTCCCTGAGTGCTCTCCACTCCAACCATTTGGTATGATAATCCACCATAACCACCAAATATTTGTATCCACCACCCAGTCCTTGTAGAGGACCCATCAAATCAACAGCCACCTTTTCCAATGGTTCACTGGGTACTTGTACTGGACAAAGAGGTACTTCTCTCACACATTTCCCTTAATCACTTTTTCCACACTCTTTGCAAGAGCAGATTTTTTTTTCAACATCGCTATACATGCCTGGCCACCAGAATGACTGTCTTACCAGTCTCTTGATGCCTCCCATGCCCAAATGTCCTTGATGAGTTAGGTTGACCAAATGGGCCCTAATGCCAAGAGGAGGTACAACCTTCGCTCCCCTCCTAAATCTGCACCCATCCTCAGATAGGCTTAATTCCAATTTAATTTCATAGTATCTGTCGTAACACCTTTCCCGATTTTTCTTGTTGGGCCACCCCCCAGTTGTCCACTCCTTCACTTTACTTATAATAACATCCTCTCTCTCTGCCACCAACCACTCGCAAAACAAAAGAGGTGATGGCTGGAGGGTTTGAAATGAATCTTAACTTCTGGCATCGCTCTGGGCAACCCTCCAGACCATCGTTCTTCACCTGCCAAGCCATTACAAAAGGGGAAAGACCATATGCAAATCAGGCTTGGTCCCACCCCCAAAGGGGTAGTCCGGCCCGAACTGCTAAGTCACATCCCTTCTGCACGAGACCACAAGCATCCCCAGACATGTTTCAGCCTTGTTGGGCGTCATCAGTGAGGAGTAGCTTGGGTCTCTAGGCCCAGCAGGCACGGGACCCACGTCTGGGCATACCCGTCCCACTCGGGGTGACAATAGCAAAACAAATGAGCTTACCGCATCACACGCGAACTCAGCTATAACCAAATCTTGTTCTTTGGTAATCTCAATCATGTCCTCATTCTCTACTGGAAGTCTAGATAGGCAGTCAGCAACCACGTTCTCCCTACCGGGTATATAACTCATTCTAAAGTTGTAACCAAGTAAACTCACCATCCACCTAGCAATCCTGGGCGAACCCTTAGCCCAATCAGAGCTGCTCATGAGTTGGACCAAAGGTTTATGGTCCGTTTTTACTTGGAATTCTTGGCCCCATAGAAAGATCTTAAAATGAAGGATTGCCCAAAATACTGCTAGCGCTTCTCTCTCTATTACATAATATTTTTTTTCTGTCCCTCTTAATGGTCTCGAAGCAAACGCTATGATGTGCTCCATTTTTCCCGAGTCAAACTGAGACAATGTGGCACCCAAACCTAAGAGACTTGCATCTACAGACAGTGTGGTCCTCCATCCTGATACAAAACCACCCAATGATAGAGCCTTTGCAATGCCCTCCTTTATGGTTGCAAAAGCTAATTGACAATCCTCAGACCATTTGAAGTTGACGCCTTTCTTAAGCAAATTTCTTAATGAGGTCAAAATATAGGCAAACTTGTTCACAAATTTGTGGTAAAATTCTGCTAAACCCATAAATTATCTTAATTGATCTTTGTCAACTGGTGCTGGGGCTTTGCAAATACTCTCCACCAATGTGCCCTTAGGTGACACACCTTGACTGGAAATTTTATGTCCAAGATACTAAACCTCTCTGCCACCTATTTTGCATTTACTCCTCTGCACTGTGAGCCCTGCCTCTCCCAATCTTACCAATACACATCTTAGTAGACTGTCATGCTCATTCTCATTGTCAGCATACATTACAATGTCATCCTGAAACACTGCCACTTTCTCTATGCCTTTCAGAACTTCTTCCATCACTTTTTGAAAGACCGATGCGGTCGAAGCCAAACCAAAAGGCAAGCGAAGAAACTTGAATGTCCCTTCAGGCATAATAAATGTTGTTAAATGTTGACATTTCTTTGACAGAGGTATTTGGTGGTACGCAGCAGACAAGTCAATCACAGAAACCCATTTGGGTTCTTCCAATGTGGCCAAAGTCTCTGCTATGATGGGCAGTGGGTGTCTTTCTACCAGAATGCTCTTGTTCAACCCCCTGAGGTCCACACAAAGTCTCAATTTACCATTGCTCTTTGTCACAAGAACAATAGGAGAGAGACATTCTGTACCACCAATGTGTTCAATTACCCCCTTCTGAGCCAGATCACTCAATTCCTCACAAAGCTGTTCCCTCATGTTTAGAGGAACGGGTCTCACTTTATATATCACAGGTTGGGGATTCACTTTAAGTTTCATGTTGTGGTCAAAGTCTTTAAGTTTTCCGAGTTTATCCGTGAAGACTTCAGCAAATTCGCTTGTCCATCTGTCATCCATTTCTGCTATGGTTACAGGGTCTACCGCACTTGCTTGTATCCTCACTCCCAATTTCCTCTGCTTATCCCAGCCAAGCAGTGAGGCACCCTTTCTTGCTACAAGAATGTCTGCTGTGCACCTCTTGCCTTTGTATGATACTTGGCCTTGGAATTGTCCCACTAACTCAATAGCGGACTCACCATACCCACACGGCTGTGCGTTGACTGGTTTAAGAACATTAAGATCCTTTCCTAGCTTGTTCTTCAGGGTATCTTCTGATATAATGGTCCATGGTGATGCTGAGTCGACCTTCATCTTTAAATAGCACCCATCAACTGTAAACTCATCAACTGGCCCATTCTATTGTTCAGTTTCTGTAACCAGGGGTGGTATGATAGAAAGCAGAATAAGTTGCTCCTCAGTTCTTGCAAAAGCCAAGTTGAATTAATGTAGTGGCTGCGAAAGCAGACAATGTCCTGTGGTCCTTTAAATGAAATGCTGCCTTTATGAGATCAATAACACTATTGTTAAAGTCTAATGCGTGTGTCTTGAAGCCCTGGATGAGAGCTGCCTCTGTGATGTCATTTGCAGAATCCTTCAGCTGTGCGATTGAGCTTTTCCAATTGTTTTCAGCTGTTGCTAGGCAACTGACATCACAGTGCCCGGACGTGTGGCCAATAGAAGGTAGGCTATGCCCCTTAGACTCCAAGAGGCGTGGCACGCAGTTATGCTTGATGAGGTCCCACGAGGGGGCCTCACATAGCTGCGCGTGTGTGAGCGTGAGCCCAACGTCAGGTTTTAATGTGGTCACGTGGGCGGGCCTCACGCAGCTGTGCGTGTATGTGCGTGCGAGCCCCACTTCCCCCAAATGGGTCTTGTGCACCCCACCCGCTGTCCCAAAACACACCTCCTGACCTGGGACGTCAGTAGGCGGGGTTGTGGTGCCTGCTGCTCAGGGCCTCGGGGCCTCCCTCTCACTGCTCCTCTTCTACCCGATAGTTTGCGATGTGTCGGCACACCATGTGGGGCTGCAGATCTCTGAGTCGCTGCACGCTTGGATTAGAATACCTTGTCACCAATGGTAAATTGAAACAGAGATAGTGTAAGAGGTAAAGGAAGATTTATTAAGTAGTTTACAATGAGCAGCAGGCACTGCCTCTTCAAATCACTAACTCCAACTGCATTAGAACCTCTCACATTTCTGGAACATAGAACACATGTAAATACACATACACATAGGAACACTCTTACATCATAATGTATGCCCTAGTACAACCCCACTAAGACATAAGCAAACAGAAGAGAGATACTTCTAAACCTAACAGCCATCTTCCCAACTCCTGGTGAGGTATTCATTTCTTTTTGTTACTACCCCGTAAAGATGTTTAGCACATGATCTTTCCTGACCCTTGTGAGAAGTTATCTCTTCATCATTTATCACTTCATTTCATCACAATCTCCGAATATACAAATAATCTCCTCCCTCTTGTTTTGCCAGGACCCTGTCATACTTACATCTGTGGATCTGTTGAAAGTCTTTGGTGTTGAGTCTCCCCTAAAAGCCAGCTGCCCTCTGGGGCACCCTGCTTGGACTGGAAATTACTTTCTCTAAAGGGGCTCCTGTTGTCCTCTCTCCAGCTCTCCATTACATGTAATCCCTCTCTCCACAGGCCACCTCCATAGTCTTTGGCCCATGGCGGGGACCCCTCGACAATCCGACGCCTCTTTGCAAACCATCTCCTCGGATACCATCTGTTAAAATGGCCTGGAAAATCCCAAATTACACAGAGGTTCTGGAGCCAGTTCAAACTGGACTCAAAAAAGGAAATAGACAAATTGCTAGGCAAATCCCACTATAGTATCATCAAAATAAAGCAGGGACAGCATACAAGCTCTTCCTGGTTACATAAATAACAATGGTTTATATATTAAACATGTGTCATAACTGACATAATGCTGTAAGTTTAGTTCACAAAACCTACTGGGAACGGGATTTGATAATAGTGGTGATTACATATACATTCTATAGGGGTTACATTTCTGCATTATGTAATTGGTTGGCACCTTACTTCATGGGCAGAGTAACATTGAGGGTTTTCATTGGTTGTCTTTATACTAACCAACTTTGGACAACAGACAGGTCATCAAGTTATGAGCCAGACAGGTAGTAAGGGATGAGAGGTCCACGGACTGCCTTCCTTTCAATTAAAGCAGATACCATCCCTCATTTCTAGGCCATGATCCAGGGTAATCTCTTTGTAATTGGTCTTCTGTGGCATCTGTCTCGAGTCTGAGAATATGTGGAAGGAGTAAAACAGGGTTCCTATCTGTGTTCGTTGTTAATGAAAAGGCAGTGTTCCCCAATTATGGGTCATGTGTGATGGGACCATGTTTGGAGTTATTTCACCCTTCATTTAGTGTGATTGTAGCTAATATTGATGCAAGTGTAATGTTTTCTATTACCACTGGGGACACTCTTGAGTTATTCTTCATGGGGTCTTTTTGGCTTTAGTTGTTCTGCATCTGGCTTAAAAAGACTGGTTATACTCTTATAAAACTTTAATGAATCTTTGAGCATCCAGCTGCATTCTGGGAATTGCTATCTCGTGCTGGAATATTTTGACCCTCCCTTAATTTGCAGTAAACTTTGCTGTGGTTGTCAGCTCCTGCCTGAGCTCTGCACAGACCTGTATTTCTGTGCTTTCAGCATTTTGAGTTCTCGTGGAGACCCTTTCTTTAATTAGAAGCATGTTGTGGCTTCCTTTTTGGAAAAGATGGCTGCCCATTACTGTTGTGTTTCTATGTTAGCGAGCTATATTTGCATGTCTTTCATGTTGCATTCAGTTTATACATTTCTTATGTCAGTATTCTTTATGTCTTATGGATGCTATGTCAATATTCTTCATGTATAAATGCATATATCACCTAGTGCACACTTGTTTCGTGTCTAATACATGCATCCGTATTGTCACAACATTAGTTTGGTTACTCTTGCATCTTTAGCTCAGATTGTGTCCATCCCCTGCTGTACCTGACTGGGTGGTACGGTTGCCTCAGTGAGTAGCGTTTCTCACCAAAGCGATATTTGGCCAGGGAAGGGGCAGAAGCTATGGGTCATGTATTCATATGCCTCCTAAACACATGATCTGAAGAATGTGACATTAAGAGGCTTTTTCATAATCATTCGAAAATCAACATCCCACATCAACATTTGACATATCCACCCCTCTCCCAACCAACATTGCAACCTCACCAGATGCAGACATTATTTCAGGCTTGCATTGACCTGACGGCATACCTGTGATGCTTACTTTACACAATGGTGAACCACCCTATTCTTGGGTTGAAGAACCCGAACCCCAGGACATTATTCAAGTCACAGCTACCTTTAACCCATCTGAAGAACAAATCTCAAGTCCCACACAATTAAAGGGTATTCAGTGATAAAATCATGTAAAAAATGTCACCTGTACAAAAATTTGCTGCAAAAATGCAGTGTTTTGACCCGTTAAAGGTGTACCCTATTACACCATTTAAGGGGAGCCTTAAATGGTATAATGTGTCCGGGGATTGAAGGGTTGTCACCCGCATCCTTTACATGGATTGCGGCTGCAAAACCACAGCCTTTTTGCGGCTATATTTTGTATCCACGTTCATTTTTGCAGCGATTTTAACACATGGAACCAACTAAAGAAGGAATTTACCATGAATGTGGTGCATGCAGCACCTGGTGACAAAACAACCACCCGCACAGCACCATGCATGGCATGACCCAACAGCACTTTACACTGAAAGGACCGAGGGAGGGTCTCATGCCTGAGTATACCCTTTATCGCTACGGAGGTGTGTCAGTCTGACACGACCTCGTCAAAGCGAGGCTATCCAAATGCGACGCGTAACCTTTCTTCTGCAGCGTCATTACGCTGCCAGCTCCAACATAAGCTATGCTTCATTCTTTGTGCTTCATACACTTTGATACTCCACGTTCGGTCCCACTTCCCAGGGCTTTGTTCGCCCTGCTAGGTGTTTTGCACTTAAACCACTTGTGATTGGCTGCACAATACAAGCCAATCGCCTAGGAGGTGTGTCAGTCTGACACAACCTCGTCAATGCAAGGCTTCTCATACGCGACGCGTCATCTTTCCTTTGAGGCGTCATCACGCTGCCAGCTCCAACATAAGCTATGCTCGCAGCTGAGGCCTCTCTGCCAGACGCATGCATGCACTTCTTGTGACAACATCGGTTCCGGCTACATATGCCTTTGCCCGTCCGAATTGATGGTAAGTTTCTGTGTCCGTGATGCTTTTTCTTCACGATAGCATTTCACTTTCAGCATTTCAACGGGCTTAGTAATTCACCTCTCTCTTCTTTTTCTTTTTTCTTTCAAACTCATGCACTCTATGCACGTTTGAGCATCATGCATTATTTTGATGAGCTCTTTTACACAGATGCTCTCCAATTTGTTACGGTCTCTGACAAGTTCAGCCACCCATAGTAATCATGGTGTTTTCTCTGTTTTGCCTCCTCTCTTCCCTCCCTTTTTTGCACAGATCAGGTATTCATTACCGATCAACGTCCCTTTATTGGACATTCATTTGCCAGCCATTCGTGGTAGTTCTTCTCCCTTTGCTCAGAAGTTGTCAATCTTTGATTTATTCACGACAGATGTCACGACGTGAGAATCCAACATACCTTTTTATTCAGGTACATCCTTTTTTCTTTTCTCATCTTTTTTGTACCTCCAATGCTTCTCATGGTAGATTCTGCAAGCTTCAAACACTCATTTGAGCAAATTCTTATTTTATTCAATTCTTATATCATTTGATTTTTAGTGATGATTCACCTCAATCCTTGCTGCATCAAGCTCCACCCTGAAGTTGGGCTTTGCGTCTAGAAATTCTGCCTTTGATGAATTCCACCCGCATTCATTTTGGGTAAGGTTCCCCTCTTAGGTAGACTCCAATCAGTAGTCTGATCAAATTTATAATTGTTTGGCCTGAGCGGTTAGGGCCCTAATACTTGATAAACCCAGGTCATGTGTTTGAGAGACACATAGCAAGTCACAATGTCATTTCTGTGTATTATTCTATGTACATATTCATTATGTGATGGATTGTTTTGTCTGCTTCCCCGCAGGGAATAACATCAGTTACTCAGCCCCGAGGAAGGCAGTTCTTTAAAAAGGCCTTACAGGTGGCCCGCCGAAACGTACCAGTGGTCTCATTTTGTTGAAATTCATTTCTTTGTCTGTTTTTCTTAAGACATCATTTGTGTTTGAGACCCTGAATATTGCACTAATACAAAATGTAATGTTTACGTAGGTCTCATTTTGTTGAAATTCATTTCTTTGTCTGTTTTCTTAAGACATCATTTGTGTTTGAGACCCTGAATATTGCACTAAAACAAAGTGCAATGTTTACGTAGGCAGACCTGTATTATGTATTTACATTATTTCTGCACAATTGGCAGACTTGCACTACCAAGAAGTTGCACTTGGTTGTTTTTATGCACTTGTTCCAGGCATACTTAAGTATTTGTTCTAAGCACAACATTTCTTGCATATTTTGCATGGCAAACATTTGTTTTAATCACAACATTTCTTGCATATTTTACATGGTAAACTAGGATGTTTACCAGAAAAGCTGATCTTTCTTGTCTTCTTGCATCTGTTGCAAAAAATTACTTCTATCACATTCTTGTTAAAAGCATAGTTGTTTGTGTATTTGTTATATGTATTCACTTTTGTCAAATAAAAAATGGTAACATATATATTTTTCTCAATAAGTTGTGTGTGATGTGATTTTGCATTGCTTTGTGTCTCTCTTGGACAGTCTGGGTAGTTTCAAGTTTGGATATCCATTTGTTGGATACCAAATTAACTAAAATCAGTAGCTTTTTTCGAATTTACTCCTTTACAGTGTATTTTTTGTGCGAATGAGTATACCCTTTATGTTCACACATTAGAAGACTCAGGTTGGTCTATTCTATTGGGGGTATTTTTATCAAGGTTTTTGTTTTTTGTTCTGGGTTCGTCCTCTTTTGAGGTACTTGGAATTTCTTTAAAACTGCTTCACAGATGAAAAACCTGTTTTATTTTATTTCTCTATCCACAGGGTATTTAAAAAGGGGAGAAGGAAGAGATACATGTATATGTATTACTGTAGTATCTCTAGACAACGACAAGCCTTGTATTTTCAAGGTGAATCTGAATACTATGCTTGCATGTCTTGAGATATAGTATCGGGTGATATCAGGATCTTTTGATTCAACTCTCCCATGTCTTCTCTACACTGGTCTTTCTCGTTATCTTTCCAGGATCTAGTTCGAGGTTTGAATGGTTCTCATATTGTTTTGGAGAATCATAGATCAAAAAGCTCCCACCGAGTTTCAAGCACATTTTTAATCGTCTGGGTTGTTTTGGTGAAGAAAAAAGCCAAAAAGAGCAAACAGCTAGAAAGGGGGGCATTTATGAACACTTTTCACAGTGGGGCTGCCCCAGGAATGCCAAGACTAACCTTCAAGATGAAACTGCAAAACAAGCAACTGATTGACGATGTGTCCACTAATAACACAGAAGGGACAGCTCTAACCATTCAACTTAATGTAGTTATGCATGTGCTGTAACTGCACTCCCCCTTTGGTACACATTCCTAGTTGTACAAGCAAGTACAGGCCATTTGACATGCACTCCGGGTAACCCCATGCCAGCATGCACCTCTTCAACTTTGCAGCCCACAGTGGATGGTAGAAAAACAGTTCTGTTAAATCTACGGTCTTGCAGCAGGCATGGGAAGGGCCAGAAGGGTTCTATGTGAAATTGTCCCTAGCAAAATCTAGTCATGCGAAAATGTAGCCAGCAAAATGTAATTTTCAAAAATGTAGTCATTCAATACAATAAATGCAAAGTGTGAAAATGCTGATAGTAAAAGGGTCATCGAAAAAGCTATGTTTAAATGCACAGAAGTACAAGGCTGCAACCTTAACAATGACCCAAACAGGTAATAGAAACTGCATAACCACCCTAACTTCGTTTTTTAAACCTTCCCATAATACTAATTACTACCCTCAACGCTTACAGAACACTAGCCCTTTAGCACGCCAAAACATTTTATTTGCACGTTACTCAATACAAAATCAATGGAAAATGAGCAGTCAACCGATCTCCAAACCCTGGCACCATCTCGAGACAAACGACACAGCTCTTTCCCTAACCCAAACCCTTGCTCTAAACTTCACCTTAGCCTTACCCTAACTGCAACTCCAACTCTTACCCTCATGCCTACTTTGTTCTAACCCTATCCTACATCAACATCACCTGCCCTCCCCAACTTCCTTACCCTTTTCTTTAATACTTAACCAAACCATTAATTTATTAGCCCTAGAATTACCCTACCCCCTAGCCTAAAACTCTGACAATTCATCTACTCTAACGAGTAACCAAACCCCAACATCGCCAGCTCTGCAGCAATCACCCTGACCCTAACTCGGACCCTTATTCTATCCAAAATCTTTCCTCTAACCCCTATCCTTACCTTAACCCCTATTCATCCCTAAATCAGGGAAGCACAAACCCACAAAACCTTCCTCAACCCTAACAATTACCCTAGCAGCACTACACTTTTGGCTACTTTTCAGCTGCATTTGTTGGCTACTTTTGGTTTGGCCTTAAATCCTGCAGGGTTGTCACACTGTACTGTACCCCCGCACACGCATACCATATCTATTAGATGTTGAGCGTTATAATTAGCTGGGAAATACTGGTTACAGCCTCTTTGCAGATGAGAATAGGTGTTTATTATCATGAAATATGTGTGCATTATTTCATAATAGCCAGCTGGCAAAATGGAACATGGAAAAGATGAAACTACAAGGCAAAGGATGGGCAGCTACATGCTGCTGGGGAGGAGCTGAAGTTCTCCGAACCTTGATGAGGACAATGCGTTCTGAAAGCAGCTGGCAGCTGGCCTTTTAGAGCACTGATGCCACTGCGTCCAACAACTCCATGGCAACATCAAGCGTCTCTGTCTCCAAACCATCTGTGCATATTCCATAGGTCTATATGCTGCCTGCTAGTGCATAAATATAGTTCAGCAGGTTAAGCGTACAAAGCTGAGATCTGTAGCCGCACGTCCGAACCCTAGCAAAGCCACTCCACCTTTCATCATTCTGAGGAATGAATGCAGATTTTCATTGGGTGATGGAAAATTGGGTATTAAAATATTCTTGATACAGTGCTTTGAAGTGCTGTGTAAATAACAGATTGCCACTGCTACCAACTTGTGACAGCTGTGCTCCTGGACACCGAAACTGTATTTCATCTAGACAGCTTCTGGTTATGATACAAACGAAATGGTGTTTTTTCCCCACACATTTCAAAATGCACTCGTTTCTTGCATCTCTTGTGTAGCGGTCCCTAGTCTATTCTATTCTATTCTATAGGATTTTTATTAAGCGTCAACTCGCCCGCAGGCCTCAGGGCAACGAACAGACAATACAGACATACATACAACTTTGTAGATGCAGCAAGAACCATAGAACTGTGTCTAAACTGAGATCCTAGCATTCCTTTCAGAATATATATTATCTTTCGCATAATTACAAGAGCAGGATTCCACCCAAGTCATGTTCTTGGTATAAGGACTTTGCTATATTCCAATTCTGACGATTACATTTACATTAGTAGGTGCTGCCTACACCAAGTATCCCACAACAATGTGCTTTAGATTAAGAACACCTGCCAGTTTTGATACAGATTAAGGGCCAGATTAATGGAAAACGGTGCATCGATCCTGCAGATCCTGCGCCCCGAGATCGACTCTGCGCAAGCCTGTGCGCTGAGGTTTTTCTGCGTCCTCTGTGTATTTATGGAATTGTTCACACAAAGTAACTGTATACGCAAGTTGCGGCCAGAGCGCCCACAACACACCCCCACGCAAATCACACAACCTTTGCGCATACCTTTACCAGACCGTCCAGCATCCCTGATAACTGTGTGCGATCACACATTCATTTGCATGCACCCAAGTTACGATCAGCATCACTCAAATTATGATCAGCATCACTCAGTTTATGATCAGACACAAGGCATGCAAGTTGAGTGATGCTGATTGTAAATTGTGAGATGCTGATCGTAAACTGAGTGATGCTGATCGTAATGTACAGAGGGCATGCACATTACGAGTGCTCGTAACCTGCGTGCACCCCTATGATTGTACGTACCATCACCGGTATGTTTCCTATGGGCGTTTGGATTTAACGCCTGCTATCATGTTGCATATGGGTCCTGGGTTTGCTTGTGATTGTTCCAATCCACGAATACGGGTATATTTGCATTGGTATGGGCATGCAATTGCCTGTCTGTGGGTGTTCTGCCCCCTATTTGGGTCTCTGCGTAAGGCCGGCACATTCTCTACTGGGAGTCTCGCCCATGGTGCTTGCCCACTCACAGAGACATTGCGGGCCTCCACAGAATCCACGCAAGTCCCAGGCAAGTCCTGCGCATTCGGTTCCATGAATCACTGAACAAGGATTTGCGTGCAGATTGGCACGCAAATCCACAATTTTCCACCTAAATATTTCCATGAATCAGGGTCTAAGTGCTGAACTGCTGGCGCACCCACAGAGAGAGTCTACACTTTTTCAAGAATAGGATGACACTCATGGTTGTCTAAATAATATATAGTGTGTCTCAAAATATTTTGCTTATTTGCGTTTTCATGCCTTCTGCAAACATTACCCTTTTCACATGGTTTCAAAACTCCATGTGCTTGCAGTTATGCTCAGGTCAACGAATCCATCTATCTTAGGGAGCCCTCAAGCTGCACGCTCTCGTTGAATAAAGAATTTGAAGCATTTGGGTCAATTCAATCCAATTCAACTTTCTCTTTCATAAAAACGTTGCCTTTCTAATAGCAGAACCTGAACATAGTTGTCAAAGTAAATTACCTTTGCGTTTCAAAAGTCCCCTACAGCCAAATTTAGGGCTACATGGATTTTGCCAACAATACGGCTGTTTTGCTAAACTACATTTTTTATTTTTATTTAATTTAAGAAGAGGTTTCTTTCGGCTAATTGTTTATTTGATCAAATATTTTCCACAATATCATCTCAGTTTATCATTGTATCTATCTCTTGTTTCACCTCACATGATTTCCTACTGGCTCTTGCTTTTACTCCTCCTCTTTACCACAATGTGTCTTCTTGCTAATAACCTTACCTGGCGTAATCGCCATTCCTCAAAATAATCATTTTCTTTCTACCATTTCTAGCTCCCTCCCTTTGCTTGTAATTCAAATAATTATGTTTTTGCTTAACACTGCTTTGCATTCTTCACTTGATACTCTTCAACCCACTCAACTTTTTTGTCCCACCAGTAAGTCTCTGCAGCCTTGGCTTACTTCTGATCAAATCTCTTTGGGCACTACTATACGTCATGCTGAAAGGCAAAGGAAAGTCTTGCTCCTTAATATGCTTAATCTTTCTACTTAAATTAGTCTGAGCTGGGTGTTCCTCAGACAGCCCATTAAGATGAATAGCAATACCCTGGAGATGGATGGGGATGCAGATTTTATTGATACATCAATAATGAAGATGACAAAATAACTTGGCAAAGTTTGTCTGTTTTAATGTCAAGTATCTAAAGCAGGTAGTATAACAAACATCAGCAATCGCTCGATACTCTGACTCTACTTTCTTCATAAAAAAATTGGGCTTTTGTACCCAAAATTGGTCATCACTGACTTTATGACCTGGGTCATTAACAACGTCATACTACTTGGCAAACTACAAAAACCTAACGGGAGGTGGGATTGGTTCTAGGTGAATAACTAAGCATAGGTTTCTTATCTGTATAAGGTAAAGGAGAGAGGTAATTGGATAGTTAACATCAGGTGGGGCAACTAAGCCCTCTCTTCAAAATGGCCACTATGAACGTCACTAAATAAACAACGTCGCATTGGCTACGCACACAATAGGACCCTTAATTACGTGGTCCTCTACAATTGTTTGGCTTCTAACCCCTGTCAGTATGTTTCCACCTACGTTAGCAGCACGCAGACTGAACAACGAGGTGCGGGTGAGCTCGTCTTAGCACCAGCTTCCCGCCAATTAGCATATCTTCCATCATCACCTCAATGGTCCAGTGTCAATTAGTGCTTTGAAGTTGGCCTTGAGTTTGTACTGTTCTCTGAGAATTTTTATGGAGTATGGACACCAGCCAGGCTATGTGCATAGGTGTGATCATCTCATTCGTCCAACTTCCTTCTATCATGTGACTGGACACCATGAAATTGAGCCTTTTCATGTATTTGATTTTATTCTTCAATAGTCCTCTGACGTCTTTTGTTTTTGCTTGACCTCTAAACAGGAGCTTCTGTTCTTTCACGTTAATTGTATCCAATGTCAGCCAATTCCAATTTGATAAGACCATGGCTTTCTTGGCTCAGTGAACTCCTTAGCTGAACTTTTATTCTGTTTAATTCAATTGCTTATCTTAACTGCAACACTGAAATGAGGCCTTCTCTGCTTTGTTCAGTACTGCTTATATGCGTAGTGGAAACATCCATCATTTACTTGTCCATATGTTTCTATATTTGTATATATTGGCACTTGCCGCAGTCTAACTATTCAAAAGCATGTAGCTAGCTTCATGATTGCTTTGCTGCTTGCGTTTTCTTGCATCTGTACACGTTTGACCTAACTAAGTATTTTCATCAAGTTTGTGGCATAAGTCTCTTCATCTTGATCCCAGGATTTCCCTTATCCTTGGTGCTTCTTTGTGTTTTATAAATCGTCTGCCTCTCTGGTCTGGTTATCTTTCTATATGGGTGTCGATTCAACTTTGTATAACATCATCATTCATCTTTGCCATTTAGTTTCTCTGCTTCTTCAGGAATCTCTTTCAAATGGCCATCATATTGTCTTGTATGAAGGTATGGTTTCCTCAATGGGTACTTTACCCCCATATTCTCTATGTATAGGTATTCTTATGGGTACTGCACAGAGTCCACGCTCTTCTCTTTGCTGGTTTAACTGTTCAGTATACGTCACATACTTTGGTTCATACTTTTCAGGTAATGTAGGCGGGGCAGTTGGATTGGGGGTACTTGGCTCCTCCTCTACACTTCTCTTTGCTCTGCTTGGAATCACACTTCCTCTTCCATTTCTTGTTTATTGTTTTTAAATGTATCCATGGCCTAGCACCCTAACCTTTCTTCTTGTATCTCTTTGTTCGTCCTGGATCGTACCCTTTTGCTCTGAAACACTTCATCTCCTTTCTGTCCCTAAACCCACTTTGTGATTTTCTGAACTGACCCTAGATTAAAAAAAGCAAATTTCCTAGTTGACCATGGCCCCCATCGACCCACAAGTGTTACCTTCAATGAGGTTCACAACTGGTGCATAAATAAAACATGGCGATCCTTTTGAGTCAGGTCACATTCATAGAATGTTTAATCCACAACATGAACAGCGTGCTCCACACCCTCACAATCCTGAAGCGTTTTTATACATTTGTGATTGTATCATCTTCAATACAAAGAATCTGGAAATTCGTAGGATCTTACCAAAGTAACAATAGCATATTTAATTAGTGTGTAGTGTTTCATCCTAATCTAGGTCCCCGGGATCATACGCATCGCCAATGAGTAGGTAGAAACGTGCTTCTGGGTAAGTGTTTCGACATAATTGGCAGAAGAAGGGAGGCTTTATCGGTACATCCTCCTTAAGGTGCATGGAAAGCACTCTACATTTCTAATTGGGCTAAGGTGGCAAAACACAAAATGTGCAGTGAAAGCGCTTTATATTTCCATTTTTTATTTTCTTGTCATACCCCTGTATCAGTCCAAAATATATGTAAATATATGTAAACTCATTCAGGCCCAGAACATGAGGCCTAGTCCTTATTCAATGTATTCATCTTTAAATTCTATTTTTACCTGACACAGAGTTGCTCCCTTTTTCTAAGTAGAGTATCTCCTCCTCTACCTTGCAAATGTTCGGGTGGGAAGCACGTACACACGGATTTATGTGCAAACTCAGTACAGTATGTCAGTGTGTGCCCAATGCCAGCTTGGGGTTGGCATTGGATGCCTGCACTGCAGGACAGTAGACAATCTGACATATTAGGTGAGGCTAAACCGAAATGTAGGGTACCATATTGTGGCAAAGGGTAGGTACATCAAGTGTATGGCGATATTACGAGTAGTCTACACAAAGATGTGTACCGTTTCAAAGTACTTAATGACCCAGAAGTGTTACATGCACTACAGAAAACCTGCTTTGTGCTAAGAAGATACATAGATTACTACACACCGTAGTGCAGAGAATGTGAGATGGAGACTTGTGTCTGGCAACGTTTTTAGAAACATAGGGCCTCATTACGAGTCCGGCGGTAACCGTGCCTGAAATTCCAGCAGCTTACCGCCAGACTCGTATTACCATTCCACCTCTGTGATTCCCGGAATTAGCGGGGCATCACGACCCCGGTGAACGGGGAATTCCGGAGGCGGAATTCGGTAAATCCCCATTCCCATTAGGACTCAATGGGAATGGGGAAGTGGAAGGCGGGTGGTGTTAAACCCGCCAGGTCAGACCTGGCGGGAATGACACCTCCCGCCTGCAAAACTCGAGATCACCCGGTCCGGAAACAACGGTGGCGGCGGGTTTACCGCCACCGTTATTTCCAGACCGGGGTACTCGTAATGAGGCCCATATTCTCCATCTGGTAATTGAACTGGGATCTATCGCTACCATGGCAGATATATACTATGAGGGGTCAGCATGCAGCAGCTTCACTGCACCAGTAAGGCAACAGTCTGAGAATGGTAAAACCCTCACACATGCACAGTGAGATTAGCAACTACTGTCACACCGGGTGGAGAGCAAGGTTATATCCTTGGCTGACACTCAGCCCGTGATAGGGAAAAAGAAATACATGTTAAATTGGTGGCTTGCCTGGATGCATGATATCATTTTGTGGATAAAGCACAGTGGACCTTACCAGATAGTCATACTGGCCATTGCATGCACCAGTCGAAACGCTGGATCCATGTCTGCAGGAAAACCTCGATATCTAGTAACTTCTGACATTTTTGTTGCTCTTTTCTTCCTTCATCTTGAGTGAGAAAGGGATCCTCTGAGGAGTACTTCCTGTTATGATGAAAGCTTTCAGGAAATGCAATTTTGGGACATCTGTCAGATATGCATGTTTTTGATGCACTTCAATTAACATGACAGCATTCATATGCAAATACGACGATGCAACAGATACATGTGCATTGTATCAGATGTGTTATTAAATGGCCACTTATTTGCACATCATTCACACAACAGTTTGCTCTGTCTTGTGCAGAGTACATTTTCTGATATTTTCTATGAGAATTCATGCATCACAAAGAGATGCACAATGGCAGAAGGACATCGCTGCACAAGCGCCTCTTATTGCGATGTGTATGTTTTCGCAAACTTATCTAAAAGTGTGCCTGTATGTATATGGGTGTATGCATTCAAAGGATTGTGGGTGTGAGCAAGCGCATGTGAATGTTTACATGTGTGAATGTGTCCACGTGAATGAGTGAGCCTACACTTCAAAGAGCATTTTGCAAATTGATGGTACCTCCGGTTAACCCTAGTTCAAACCTCCATAGGTCCTATATTTCCTTATCCGCCTGTCCATATCTGCAACTCTGCAACCATCATGCCCTTACTTGTAACGTCTTGAGTATGTCACATATGTACAGGTCTTTCTTGCTTCATGCTAGGTCTGTGCTTCATAAATGCAATACATACATACAATTAGCGTGTTGTGTATGTTTGTGCAATATGTGTGAGTATATGTGTGTGTGCTGGCCAAGAAGATGGGGGGTCAGTGATTTGGGGAATGGAGAAAGAATGAGGTGCCAGCAGTAACATCTTGGAGCCATCATGGATATGTCTTACTGTGACACTAGTGGATCATAAGCAAAGCCAACATGAGCCTGTGTTACAGTGCAAGGGAATGAAGGCATATATTGGTGCAGTAAGAATGGACATATTTTCTTAATATATAATCACTGGCATTGGCATTATGATCAATGTCAATATGTGTGCCAATACTGGCATCCTGGCATGTATTGGCACATGCAGCATAGCCATGTGTGCTTACAATGAATTACTGGTATTGTGTGCAAAATTAGTGCAAATGTGTACTAATTGGGGCACACTAATATATATTGCTGCAGCCCACATGGCCATGGTTTCTTACTGTGGCATTACCAAAGCCAACATGAGTTTTCTTTAATATACCAGTTTTGTGACTGTGGCATTACTGGCATTATTGGGCTCAGCCACCATGAACATGTCTTCTTATACTGGCAGAACACTGGCTTATATTGTGGACAACATATGTTCCTGCTCAAACATATTCATTACTACAATTACAATTGGTTTCCAATACACAGACATAAGTGGATATGAGATCAACACTGTGCATTTTAATTGAGATGCACAAGCACTTTATTGAATTGTTGTGATATGTGTCCATATTTGTTTTGTTAGCGATGCATTTGCTTTTCTGTATAAATGATCGAATAAAAAAAAGGAAGAAGAAATTATCGAATATTTGTACCTTTGTTTCGAAATGATGGGTTGTTCTTAATAAAATATAGGTGTGGGGTGCGGCAAGGGTATTAGTTAAGGTAGGGGGGTGAGGAGTGTGCTAGGGTGCAGTGGGGGCATGCCCCGCATTATTAGAAAGAAAAGAAATAGAGTTATTTCTCCTTTCAATTTTTTTTATTTGATCATTTCACCTCTTTGAGGTACTTTATGTATGGACAAAATTGGAAACTTGATAGGTGAACCAAAAACTCAATATGCAGAAATAAGTGGATATGAGATTGTAGGATATTTTTACCCATTCCGATATGCCCCACTGCACCACTTTACAAATGGGGAAAGAAACAGCCAAAAATGGGTGCGCTAACCCCTGTGCATGCAGAAATCTGCAAAACTGTGTGTGGGTCACAGTCACAAAAGGCTGCACACCCCTGCCACACAGTCAAAGTGGGGGTGAAAACAGAATTCTCACTGCAGGAGCATACCAGTGGGCTCTGTTCCATTCAACATGAAGCAAGGCCGCAGAATTGGGCTAAAAACTGAAAATGCCTTTTAAAATACAGCTTTGCAACCTTCAAAGTGCTGTTTTGGCGCTAGAACCATTTATTTTCCAGTAAGTCATTGAAATGAAAATGGTTACAGATCATTCAGGTGGCTCAGAGGAGCCGGGCGTCATTGACTGACAGCAGCTAAGAAATGTATCTCATGAAAAACCAGCTCAGCAACATTGTTTTCAGTTCCACAGGAAAAATGTGGCTAAAAATGCAACATGTAACCATTTCAGCTGTGCAGAGAGAACTTCTAGCAAAGGCTGGATGCATGCATCCAGACTGCAGATAAATCCCAGCACTCAAAGCGAGAAATAATGCTGAATTAAATGTGTGTGCTGCCTAAGAAAATTGGATTTAAAAGGACTCAGTTTAAGATGCTTTTCCCTGAAGAAAGTGCAAAATCGCCTGTTTAAAAGCATGTTTTGGTTTAAAGGTTTAATTCTTGAAGAAATGTCAAAGGATTGCTAATGTCAAAATACACTGATAAACTGTGTGCAGTTTATATGTTTTAATGAAAGATGTGGGTAAAACTTAAAGTCAAAACCCAGCATTGTCATGGGTATCAGGCAGTTAGTTGTGGCAAGCTGGGTGGAGGCTTGGCAGGCCTGGCATAGGCACATAAAGAACCCATAACAAATCCCTCCTTTCATTCCTTCCTAGTGTTTGTAGTAACTTCCTGGTTACCACTTCCTTTTGCCAAACAGGAAGTGCATGATAACTCATGAGCTCTCTAGTGTTTGGGTGTGGCTGGCTATATAAGCCACACCCAAGATTCTTCCAGTGCTTCGTGTTGCTTACTGTGAGCTGTATCAGCAACACACTTGCCGTGCTCTGGATTAGCCAGCATCTGCTTACCTACTCCAGATCATCCTGTTTCTGCTTACCTGCTCCGGATCATCCTGCTTCTGCTTATCTGCTCCAGATCATCCTACTTCTGCTTACCCGCTCTGGATCATTCAGCTTCAGCTTACCTGGTTCTTACTCCACACCGCAGCTATCTCCAGTCAAGAGGGGACTTCTACACCGGCACCTGTAAGAACAAAGAAGAACAGCGTTAACACACGCATATCAGTAACACTGCGAATACTCACCCAATCTTCCCGCGATGCTGGAATCCAGGTTAGTTGCACGAGCGCACACACCCCTGTAAGAAAGAAGAGACATTATTCATTGCGCTCGCTCCAGTAAAGCGGACACTTATTTTCCTGCGCTCTCTCTCTCTCTACATGGTGCATACTTACCAAAAGGCTCTGTGCAAACTTACCTAACCACCAAGTCTCCTTTAGCACTGAACCCAGACTCGAGGCGCTAATACCATATAATTTCTCCGGCAAGGGAAAGGGAGAGATATTACCAGGTGCGCTCGAATTGAAGGTGCTGAGCAAGCCTACCAGCAGCTAGCTTCTACACGCAGCGCTACTCACCCACAAAAATACCGGCAAACAAATACAATATGGACAATTTTGGACACTCAACATTCTCCGCGCAATGTTCACTTGTGGGAAGGACTTTCTAGCCAGTGAAGAAACTGGCGCCTTGTACTCTCGGCCTTGCTGTGAAGGCATAAAACAGCATTTGGCATCTGAACTCAGCCTACAGACATTGGCACCAATCACATGAGTGAATCGCGCCCCTGCAAATGCAGGATGGAGTGCACACCCTACTAAAGATCAAGGTAAGACCATAGGGGGACATCACAGCACACAGTAAAGAGAAGGGAAGGGCCCAGGGGAATTCAGGTCTGAGTTTACACCTTGTATTTGACAGGTATTCCTCCGGGTGAAACAGGGGAAGACTCAGGGTCAAGGGAGGCTCGTTCATCGCTCCTGCAGAGACACAGGTGAGTGTGACAAGTATTGAGTTAATTAAATATTTAATTCTGGGCTGACAGCTTAAGCCTGGGAATGGTTGACACTTTACCACTGACCGGAAAGGACTAATTGCTGCTGGAAGGTTCATGCATACTCAGAACAAAGAACTCATGAGACATTTGTCTGTGGCCCAGCCAAAGACAATGGCAGGCTGAACACTCCTCCCTACAGGGTAGGGGCTGGAAGCTTCCCTCTCAAGGAAGAGGACACCCAACCCTGATTAAAGGAATTTGACAGCTATTGCCAGTGAAAGAAAAGTAAAAAAAAACTGCTAAAGGACTTTTGGTGTTTAAATGCCTATTTTAATTAAGCTTTAAAAACCTTTAACTTTGCCATATGAAGGAGGACAAATCTAAAAACTGATAGTTGTAAATCTAATTTTACACTCTTTCTGTGAAGACGTGATTGAACCCTGTACTACATAAGGGACAAAAGTTGCACAGAAAGAATAATTGTGCCAAGACAATTGAAGCTGCAAATATAATATTGTATACCCGTGTGCAAGGGGTGATTGCACAGATATGTACTGAATTAGGAATTGTTAGGCTAAAACTTTATGATTAAAATTGACAAAATTCCACAGAACAACAAAGCCAGCTCTCACTGACACGGGAGTTGGAGGTAAAGGTAACCCACACAATATGTAATGTATGTGTCCAATTTTATTAGAGGGCATAATTATAGAAATGTGTATTTGTGGGAAAGTTAAATTGTGGTCCAAATAATTTGTGGGAGTTCCCAAGTCACATCATAAAATATGACAGCTCTTTCTGGCTTCCAACCAGAAAAAGGCAAGTGGCTGTGACCCATGCCAGCCTTGGGGGTGTGGATTGTAATTCTGCCCCTACCATAAACTGAGTGATGTCACTTGGCATGATAAATAGAGGAACCTCACCACACACAGACACTGATTCCTGACTCCATCCTGATTTCCGCGTGACGCCCTGTTCCAGAATTCTTCATCTTGTTCCTGTTCCAGATTTCTTTAACAAGCCAAGGCCTCAGCATTTGCTTAACTCTTTTCAGCTAGGCCCAATCCTGAACCATCCCAAACTTCAGGGAAATAATTCTGATCCAGTTTGGCTTACTACCATTCATGCTTGCCTGCTGAAACTCACCATCCCGCTAATCTACAGTGTCCAATGACCAGAAGGGTCAATCCAATCCAATACAATCTAAGGTGCAGTCCAATTGACCAGAACCGCCCAGCTGACCATCCTGCCAGAAGTGCCCTGCTGCCTGTAGACCCGATCCATGATGACCAGAACCTGACAGTCCAATCTTAAATTACAGTGGACTGTAAGTATAAACAGAAATCATAGTAACCCATAGAATATTTGCCTTGACCTACCCCAATCTCAATCCATCCTCTTTTTAACTTAAGAACTTGTACCAGTGTCTCACCAGTCTTGAAACCTTGCTTTGATTTCTTGTGCTAATGATAATTTCTTTAAAATCCTTTTGTCTTGTGAAAATCCAAAACCCTTAAAATCATCCCACGGGTAATCCGACTGAGTCCTCCAAGGCGGACACGCAGGTGCTGGGGTTGGTTTCCGCAGACCACTCTGGGGCCTACTGTGTTTCCAACTGGTAACCATCCTGAATACCCTAGTTTAGAGAATAATTGTCATTGTAAAAACTGATTTCGGTTTTCATTTTCGCACCTTTATTTTCAAAAACACGTCTCATTCAAACGTGCATAACGTCTTCAAACCTAAGACCTGTAACTACATCCACAACCAAACACCGTATTGCAAAACAGTGTATTTGACCCCTTTTTATTAAAAATCGCATGGTGAAATTTAGGCGGGAATTTGCAATTTTGCAAAAGTTTTACATGTGTGTTTTCTCATTCAAAGTATTATCAAACTTCTATTCTATTTTAAAGTGTGTATTGTTGCTCATAGGATAGCTTGTTTGTTAGGATCTTTTTAGTTCGGCTCCCATAGGAATTTATATCAATTTAAGGATTTTTGCACACTTTTCATTGTTTCACAAAGCCATTTTCATCTGTTCTTTTAAAAGTGTAAAAGTTCCAAAAACGTTTTACTCTCTTGTTTGGGAAGGGAAGATTGCATTCCAACCCTATACACTGAGTGAAATATATAATTATTTTTTGCCTGGGCAGTCTGGACATACTGAGGCCAGATAGGGCTTTTAGGGGATCGGTATAGCAGTGAGGCATGTCGGAACCCCACTTTGCTCAGCTGACTCTTATCGGAGATATTTGCTTATCTAGCCTTTTCACCCTCCACTAACAGGTTAAGTGGTAAAAAAGGCAGTAGGGTAAAATGTGGACTCACTAGGGTGAAGCATCAGCTGACTATAGAGGTCAGCAGGGAGTTGTTGAAATATCCTGATTAACTATTGAACTGTAGTGAAGAAATTGCAACTATGTTTGATTGTATGCCGAGATCCAAGTCATTTACTGAAGTAAGGTGTAGTTGTGTTCAGAAAGTGCAGAACTATATTGTGCCTCTCAGAAAACTTACCTGTTCCACTGGAAGGCTGCTTCTATGCAGGACTTGCTATGTATGCTGGGCACTGATGTGGGGGCAGGTGGTAAAGGAAACCCAAGTGTGCATTTAAATACCATGTGCCAATCCTGTTACTTTGGTTGTGTGTGAACAGAACAGGAATCCATTGTATATGGGTTAAATCCTATTGATACCGCACCCGCAGATATATCTTCTCTGCTAGAGTTTAAATGAAGCCCAAGTAGTTTAGTTAGGAGCTAAGTTGGGACTCTTATGCCATGGCCATTTTAAACTTACAATTACAACTAACCCCATCATTAAACACATAGCACCTTTTTTCAGTACATATAACATAGTTATGATAATTCCTCATATAAGGCTGGTGTTGTGGGTATACATTCAGCAAAATACCATAGGTTGGCATTACACCACTGAAAAAGACATAGCATAGCACCTCATAGTATAGAATAGTATAGGAAACAACATAGAATTAAAACACCAAATAACATACCATAACAAAACAGATCTGTGTGATTGCTACCAATCAGATAAGTGTGCATTTTTCAATTTTGAACTTTCTTTTTGTTTCAATAAGGCAATTATGCATGTTTAAAATATTAAATTAAAACATCATATGATAAATATGTGCCTGAAAATGCATGTCTGCATCTGGAAGATCATGATGATATTAAGGTATGCCCAAATATACCAATGAAAGAAGACAAAGCTCAATAACAGAGTAATTCTAGGCACAGGAGAAAATCCAGTTTTATGCAGGAAAAAAAGGTTGCTGGGAGAGCATGCAAAAGACAAACTCAAAATGGAAAAACAAATTTTTCTACGAAGAAATTGTCATAACTGACATCATATTTGGTATAATCATAACAAACCTGTATGCTAATACTTGATTCATTGGTAGAGTATAGAACATATAGTTATCTATAATCAAACCTTTTTATAATTAGTTCTTCTGCAATAATAATTTGTCCTGCGTTCAACCTTATACAAATGATACAGTCATATCTAATATGCAATTGGTTGGCATTCTCCTACACTAGTGGATAAGAGGATCAGGGTTTGATTGGCCAGTTATCTGCTCATTGGCCTTGTCACTTGTATGCAGTGACAAAATATGTGGCGAGGAAGCAGAGATGGCAAACAACTATGATCCAGTTGAAGTTAGCTACTCCCCTCACGTTCCCAAGCCAGAGGTCCTCTCTGCCAGTCTTGTCCATGGCCGTCTCTATATCTGGTTGTGTTATGGAAATGGCAGGTGCACTATCGAATTGGGCCTGGGATGAAGGACCATTGTGTTGGATTTTCTGCTGTCCTAATGTGTGTGCTTTCCTTCAACAGCCACTCGGGGACTGTGTATTCATTACTTACAGGATCAATTGACCCGGTAGCCACTTGCACCTGGCATTCAAGGATATGTGTATTTCTCACTGCTACCTATTGAAACTAATTAACTTTAATAATTGTATGCTGTATACCCTGGGAAATGTTATCTAGTGTGGTTTCTGCTTGCTAATCAGAACTCCCCTTGACACACTGATCTTTGTGTCTGGGGCTTGTATGAGCACTATGAGGCCTAGAAACTTCTTTTAAGCAATTTCATGTCTGTCTGCTGTATTTCAGAATTGAGGCTTAGCAACTTTAGTTCTAAGCAATGGTGTTACTTCTGTTCATTAGCCACCAAGTTGTTTTTCTTCGTATCTTGCATGTTAGTGTTCTTTGTGTATACGTGTGGGTGTTCTTTGTGTCTCTGTGTCAGTGTTCTTCAAGTATAAGTGAGTGTTCCTCCTCATGCAGCAACTCTCTCTATCTGCCCATTTCGATACCACTTCTATGTATAGACTACTTTGCGCCTTACTTGTGTTGCCATATCTCCTCCTCTCTTAATGGCAACTACATGGTTCTTAGTGTTTTGCTGATGGCTTACTGAACTTTTCCCAGCTTATATTTTTGTTCATGATTTGGTGGGGCCGTGGACATTAATGGTGCAACTCCCATTACCATCACCACAATGAGTTTGACAGATAAGAATAATTGATAAGGATAGTCTTATTATAATGGCATCCACAATGGGTCATACCAACTGCCAATAGACTGCGAGCCCGAAATGACAGGCTCCTGTGAAGAAAAGGCTTTTAACAAGGGCTTAGGGTATTTACTGGCCAGAACGAGTTGCTACAGCCATCATTATCATCATTAGCACCCCAGCCAACAGCTCAGGTGGCAAATGGCATTTTTTGTTTTGCAGAAGGACTGTTTGCGGCGAGAGCCAGGACGATTATTACTGATAAAAACTAAAAATGCAATTTAGATGATCACAATGGATGTTACCTTTACCATTTCCGTGAGCAGTCAGCGAGCAGTGACAGAGGAGTACAGCTGAGCAGAGTGATCTAGTTAAGTGGGCAGATTAGAATGGGTAATTGGGGTTGGTGGGAGGCAGGTGGGAACAGAAAAGTAGGTTTGTAGGACTTGTGTGGAGGAGGCAGGTGCAGTGAAGAAATGGCCCAGAAAATGGAGGAAGCACCAAAAGCCAGCACGCAACATAGTCTTACCCTGGTCAAAAAACCAACCCTGTGTTACTTGCCAGCTGAGTTTCTGGTGCTCTCCTATTAGTGTTAATAGCGTACATGGTATTCTGACATGTTGTGTGCATTAGTATAATAATCAGAGTTGTGGGACTTATTTATTTACAGTTTGGTAGAATAGAAAGTGAGTTATCTGACCTTGGAGCCTGAAAGGTATTGGAACTGGCCTTTATTATGGAAGACTGTTAAACTGCCCTGATTGTGTGACTGTCGGTATTGCTGTCTCTGGCACGTATGCACCTGCCTCCCATGGCCAATGCCCTGACCTACAAGACTCTGGATTCTTAATGGATATGTTTTGAGATTGGGTGAAATAAATGGTCTGTATTCTAGACACAGTCACATGATAGCATTACTATTGGTGCCCACCAAATGAGACATTTTAAATATAACACATTGTGCATTATGACATCCAAAGCCAAACTGCTCTTTAAGCAGTCTTTGATTGAAGTAACAGTATGTGCACAAAATAAAGGGAGCCTTTGCAAGGTAATTAAATGAAGTGAAAAGGGGAATCCTTGTGGTTAAGTAGATGTCAGAAATGATGAAGTAGCGAGTCAATGTTTAAAAAATACAAGGAATTACATCAGCATCTCAACAAAGACGTATATACTAAAAGCTTTGTTATGTGGCATCATTGGGATGGTGGATAGGCAAATTTACACAGTAACCTAACGTTGTTTATCAGAGCAGGAAAACAGAAAAATGTATTTTGCTCGGTTTTCTGGCACTCTACTAACTCATTCAATGTTTTATCAATCTTGTAAACTTTATTATTCAGGTTTGTTTAAATTTGAACCGTTTGTTTACAGACCATGAGGGATACCAGTTAACACAATTGGCGGGTTATTGAGATGCCAGATAATGTGTATTATTTTTTTATTTTGAGAAGAAAGAAACATCTGGGAAGGTGAATTAAAGAAGTGACAAAATGCCCAATCAGGCCTCACACTTCTACAAACCAAGATCCAAAGAAATCATAAAGGTGAAACAGGCAGAGATAAGAGTTATACTCGGTTTCCTTTTGTGGTAATGTGGGCCGAGGGAATGATATTCGCTTAAGAGGGGTGTGAATGTGATCCAGTAGTGGCCCAAACAACAGTCATACAGTCCAAATGAAAGGAAATGTCCAATCAAGGTTCTATAAATATATATCAAAATATATGGGATGTATTACTCACCGTAATCATATTTCTGGTGCTTGTATCTGCTTAGATTCACATGCTCTGCAGAGTCCGACATCCAGTGGAAGTCACAGAGTATTACAAGATTTATTTTTGAAACTCGAAAACAGACGTTGACCAGGGATGTTTAGTAATACTATCCTTAGTGGGGTCAGGTAAATTTGCTTACACTTTTCCCCCGTCATCACGCCTGAACAAGTAAGTGCACATGATGCACCAGGAACAAGTAACTCTGATCCTGGTTGCTCCTATGTGAGCAAGACAGCCTTGGTTTCCACATCTGCTCAAGCTGGAAATGTGCTACCCAATAAAGCTCTCATGCCCATGCAACATATTGCCACAACACAAAGGGGCACCCCTCCACCCACACCCACAATCAATGAACTTGGCAGCTTGGCTCCTAAAGTCATAGAGTTTGCCCACTTAAATCTTCCACAAAGGTGTATGGATATCCTTAAAGAGGCACGAAAACACAACACTAGGCACTGCTATTTTAATAAGTGGAAGAGATGTGTGATATGGTACACATCACAATCACTAAACCCAATAGAATGTTCTCCAGCTAATATTCTACACTACATGCTTTACCTACTAGACTCCAACCTAGTATTTAATTCCATAAAGGTGCATCTGGAGGCCCTGTCAACTTACACCACCTCACAGAAATAAGTGTCATGGTGGAAAGCCATGTCATTAAGGCATTCATGGAAGGGGTTTAAGAGGCTACACCCCCAATTTTCAACCCTCCTCTAGGTTGTGATCTCAATGTTGTGCTCTCCAAGCTCCACCCCTTGAACCTATGCACAAGGCCAGCCTAAAACACCTTACTTACAAGACTGCATTCCTAGTAGCTGTCACCTCCATAAAATGAGTCAGTGAGCTACAGGCTCACTGACTCAGTCTTTGAGCTACAGGCTTTGTCTGCACAAGACGCTTTTTTCATTAAATACAAGGACAAGGTTGTCCTCCGAACACATCCTAGGTTCTCATCTAAGGTAATTTCAAAGTTCCATGTAAACCAATCCATAGAAATACCTACCTTCTTTCAGAATCCACCAAACTCAGCAGAAAGAAGCCTCCATACACTTGATGTATGGAGGTCGGTCTTGTACTATGTGAACAAAACAAAAACTCTAAGGAAAACAGACCAACTCTTTGTTTCCATAGCGCCTAGTAGAGACAGCGATCACATATCTAAGAACACCATCTCCAAATGGATAGTCAAATGCATACAGCTCTGCTATTCCCTATCCAAGAAATTCTTAACTTTCACTGCTAGGGCACACTCTACGAGTGGTATAGGGGCTACCTTAGCTTTCATTGCAAACGTCCCTCTAGACACCATCAGCAAGGCTGCTACATGGAGTGCCATCCATACGTTCACAAAGCAATCCTGAAATGACACACACACACTCTAGAGCAGATTCACAGGTGGGACAAGCGGTCCTAAAACATCTCTTTGCCGCTGAACCTTTTAACTTCCTACCTCCTGCTCCAGATACTGCTCGCTAATATATGCAGAGCATGTGATCTAAGCTGATCCACAATCTCCAGAAGGGATACAATACTCGCCATAATTGTATTTCGAGTGCTTGCATCTGCTTAGATTCACTTGCACCCACCCCTCCTCCCCTACTGATGTAGAAGACACATAGATGTTTTCTGGGTTATCACTGTTTATGCTTTTTATTTTTTAATTTTTTATTGTGTTTGGTTAAATAGAAAACCTTTACAATGATAAAGTAATATTCAACATATAAAAATTAATTCCTAAAACTCCATCATAACAAATTCATATCTGCATAGACAATACAATCATAACTACATACTCATTTCAAAGCGACAATTAAAAATTAATCTTTCATTACATATTCCAATTTCCTTTATAAATATACCATGTTGAACCAGCTAAAACGTTCATGTGTATAATTCCATTTAGTTCCCTTTAATTGTTCAAGAAACACTGTTTCTCTAGACATCACAAATAAATGATAACTGTTCATCAATCACTGCTAACATTTTCATTAGTCTGATAACTAGGTCAATACTGTTGCCCCACATGCATTTATTCCATAATGTATTCCTAGTTAAAACAGATCCTGAGGGGAAGTAGTTCCCAAATTCTTTCACTCATAAATCCTCAAAGTGCTCACAAAAGAACACCAAATGCTTAAGGGTTTCCACCAAATTTTCAATCCAACAAAAGCAACATTCGGCCATGTGAGTAGTACTCACTTTCTTTCTTTTTTTCCAATGCTGAACACGTTAATTTGTGTGAAATTGGTTTAGTTTATAACGCAGATATACTTTTCTGGCAGCCACACACGGAAATTGCAAAATGTACCTTTGGTGATCACCCAATTTCCTCCTAAAATCTGTATATTCCGAGGCTTTATAACTGCCAATTGATCTGACTGGATACACCAATTAAACAATTGAAATTTCCATTAACAACAGGGGAGACCTGCTACCAACTCTTCTTTTGATACAACAATCGAATCTAAAATTGCATTCATTCTGGTCACAAATTTAGACAGAGATACCGACGACCCTGCTGCGATCATAACTTTTATATCTTCATAAAGTGAGTTCCTAGGTGGAGATAGCATCTTAACATAATTATTCAATAACCACCAATGCCTTTTAGCTGATAATGGTAGTAAACCTAATTTGTGGCGTACTACATCATTGGGAATTGTTTGGGCCAAACCCAACACTTTTTTCCACAATTTCCCTTGGACTATATCCAGCATGTCATCAATCTCTGTAGTACAAATATCCAAGATGCATAAAATCGATGGTTCAATTTTGAGCAAATAAAATTGAATAATAGGCAAAAGTGAGAAATTGCAATATTTCCGATATATAATACTCATTTGGGCTGTCAAAGGATTGAGTTTTTCATTCAACACCTCCTTCTACCATCTCTTAGAATATTGATCAGATAAGGTGTATCCCAAATACCTAACAGTTTTCACAATCTCATGACTTGCATTTCCTACGGTCCACTCAAATTTTGACACCCTTTTTTTCCCATCTTTGAAGATAACAATTTGTGATTTTGCTTGGTTCACAGTTAGGTTATGAGATTCTGCAAATACTGAAAAGAGATTCAATTTAGTTTGAAGCCCCAACAGAGTTTTGTCAAATAAAAGGAGGTCATCCGCAAAGCCAATCCAGTTTAGTTTAAGATGGCCTATTTGAACCAGAAAAATAATTGCATCCTTGCAGCATTTTTCAAGATCCGATATGTACAAATTAAATAAAATCGCTGCCAAAGAACAGCCTTGTTTTAGCCCAACTGCAGTCATAATTTCATCTGTAAGTGCACCCACTTCATTCAAGCGTACTCTTTAAGTAGCAGTAGAGTGCAAGAGTGCGATAAGTGCAACTAAATGAAGGGGCAAGCCAAATCGTAACATCTTTTCCCACAAAAGTTTCCTGATAACATTGTCAAAAGCTCTGCTTAGATCAAGAGCAGTCATGTAGACTGACCCTTCATGAGGGTGCTTGGTCTGACACTGGGGATGGGACACATTTGTTGCATTCAAGGGGCAACCCACTAATTTTCTAAACCCTATCTGAAATTTAGACAGCATATTTTGGTTGTGCATATACTCCTGTAGATCTTTCAGAATCAGTTGAGAGAATACCTTGGAGGATGCATCAGTCAACGCGATCGGTCTAAAGTTAGACGGTTCGCTTGCTAATTCTTTTATTAGATTAGAACAATGATCGCAGAACACTAAGGAGCCGATTCATGGAACAGACGTGCGCCAAAAATCTTGGCGCAAGCAGGCGCTAGCATGAAAAAACAGGCGCACGCGCACGCTTGCGATTCATGGAAGTCCCTGCGCATGTTTTCCTTGGGATGTGCGTCAAACCCGAGCATGGCGCACACAGGCGCGCACGTCATTGCAACAGCTCAAACGCCGTGCGTGACACGCACAGGGAAAGCACAGAACGTCGGCGCACACACCAAAAGGGGGGAAGGACACGGGGCATAACACGCGGAATGGGGTAAAACGCGTGAAAAAGAAGGCGTAACTGGGGAAGTACTGCTGGGAAGTACACGGAATGCCCACATGCACGCGAACCACACGTATTCATGAAATCGAATAGGGTAAACCCGCGCACGGGCAAAGACATGCACAGGTCTAAACACGTGCGCCACACGAAGGCAGGCGGTAGCGTCCCTGCGCATTACAAAAGTGTGCGCAAACAAAAAGCACGTTTATACAGCTATGATGAATGTCCCATACTGTGGCCCCTTAGGATAAATGACGTGCACGCAACACACAGGCACCCCATAAAAAGAAGAAAAAGAGACAAGTGCCCCCCAGTAGCCCACGTGCGTGCAAAAATGACACACATAGTGAGGTGTGGCAGCCAGGAGCCCAAAAAAAATGTACACGATCAACACGCTGGCCAGTATGGCCGTAAAAAAAAGGGGTATGCGACAAACACGGACACCCGCTGTGTGAAAAATAGCATGTGTGTGTATTTTGGGGGTGCGCGGGAAGTTTTACACGCGATTGGCCCTGTGCGAGTGGGATACGTGTATTACTGGGGTGCGCGGGAAGTTTTACACGTGATTGGCCCTGTGCGAGTTTGGTACGTGTATTCCTGGGGTTCACAGGACGTTTTACACGCAAAAGGGCCCTGTGCAAGTGAGGTACGTGTATTACTGGGGTGCGTGGGAAGTTTTACACGCAATTGGCCCTGTGCGAGTGGGATACGTGTATTCCTGGGGTTCGCAGGAAGTTTCACACGTGATTGGCCCGTGCGAGTGGGGTACGTGTATTACTGGGGTTCCCGGGTAGTTTCACATGGGATTGGCCCTGGGCGAGCGGGATACCACTCACGTCTGCCTTGTGTGTAGAAGAACGCGTAGCCAACACCCACCCGCTGTGAAGTAATAGCATGTGAACCCCAACGGCTGGAAAACACACGCTCGCACCCCACGAAAAGCACGTACAGAGCAATGGAAAGCCACGTCAGATCTTCAACCCGTGCCAGGGCAACACCCGTTCGCAATACGTCATAGACGCGCTTACGCGCTAAGGGCCTTTGGTCCAATGAAATCGCATACGTGTGCTGACGCGCTTACGTGCTAAGGGCCTTTGCTCGGATTTCACACTGACGTGCACTTTCTTCACGTGCCAATTCACTCCGTATCAAGCTGGCCACATGAACAAACACAGAAGACCACGCTCCTGACCTGAAGGCCATTTTCCTGCCCCCCAGACACCCAAGCACGCTCCCACCTGCCATCTGCTGCTGCCTGACTGCCTGCTGTCCATGTTCCCTGCTATTTGGTGCCTGCACGTCAGCCAGGGTTCCAGTTGCTGTGTCCACCCCTGCTGGAACAGAAGACTCCCGACTGGGATACCATCGCTCCACAGCCCAGCCCCAGGACCCAGTTGACCACCCATACCTGCATCGGGGGTCGCCATGTCGGGGCAAACACCATCTGAGACCTCTGGCGACCCCCAGCCAGAGAGGGAGAGGGCCACCAGCTTCAGTGTGAAGGAAGTTGGTGTCCTGGTGGAGCATGTCCTGGGGCATTATGATTCCCTCTTTGGAACATCACGCGCCAACAAGGAAGGACGGGAGAGGATCTGGGACGATGTAGTGGTTGCCATCAACGCGGAGGGGGTGACAACCCGCGACATCAAGCACGTCAAGAAGCGCTGGGAGGACTTCAGGTCCAGGACCCTCCACAAGGCCCGGCGCTTTGCGGAGGGGGGCCGGGTCAGCATGAGTGACATCCAGATGAGGGTCCTGGAACACATATGCCCAGCGCTCCCCGCCCAGATCCTTCAGAGGAAGACCCGTCTGGAGTTCAGCGGTAAGTGGCCAAGCATTGGTGTGCGCTACAGGGCATGTTGCAGTGTGCTGGTAGTCTGATACTTGCCTGTATGTGTGACATGGGCCATGTATGGATCTGTGTGTGCACGGACATCATGGTCATGCATGTGAGACCAGTAATGTGCGAACCACATGGTTGGTGCATAAGTTCCAATGCTACATGGGGAGCTGTATGGCAAATGCACACATGAAAGCATGCCAGTGTCTGTTCTTGCACATGATGGGGGTGTGAGGTATGGGTGCTGCTGTCATGTACATGTATGGTGCACATGCGTGTGTGTCTGAGAAGTGTGTCTGTGACTTCGATACGCCATGGATTCATGACACATGTCCGTGATGATGTGTAGATTCACTCATGCAGTGCGGTCACCGTTGTATGCACTGTGTCTATCCACTGTGTCTGTGGTGTACAAGGCATGATGCATGACCCTCTGGTGATGTGTGTGCATGGGATCAGTGTGAGCCAGGATGCATGTGTGTTTGAAGGCAACATTTTGTTTAATAGAGGCCCTTGTACATGGATGCTGATGTTGATTGCAGGCGCCATGCCTGTTTATGCATGTGTGTTGCGTGCATTCACCCATGTGTTGTGGAGGGACAGGATGGAAGTGACGTTAGACACTGCCACTCATGTGTTATTGCTTCCTGTCTAGGGGAATATTGTACTGTACCCTGATGCTTGTGTTCTATGTCTCCCTCTACGCAGCGTCAAGTGAAGAAGAGGGCGGAGACTGCTAGGGGGTGGGGGTGCAGGGGGACATGAGTGGGGGCCTGCTGGCAGGTGCCCTGCACTGCTGGGGGTGGGGCTGCAGGGGGACATGAGTGGGGGCGTGCTGGCAGGTGCCCTGCACTGCTGGGAGGTGGGGGTTCAGGGGACATGAGTGGGACATGAGTGGGGGCCTGCTGACAGGTGCCCCGCACTGCTGAGGGGTGGGGGTGCTGGGGGACATGAGTGGGGGCCTGCTGGCAGGTGCCCCACACTGCTGGAGGGTCGGGTTGCTGGGTGATCAGTAGTGCAAGCTGACATGTGGCTTGGCTGGGGGGCATGCCCATGGTGGATGGGCTGCCTGCTCGACATGACCAGGGGTGCAGGGTAGTCCCCTGTGGTGTGGTCTGCCTGCAGGGGCCGTGGAGGGTGTAGAGGGAACACATGGGAGGACCCACACTGCCAATTAATGTGTAGAACTCCCCGTGCACCCCCGAAATACACGTACCCTGCTCAAATCACGTGTGAGACTTCACGTGAACCCCAGTTATACACATACCCCGCTCGCACAGGGCCAATCGCGTGTGAAACTTCCCGCGGACCCCAGTAATACACGTAGCCCACTCGCACAGGGCCAATCGCGTGTGAAACTTCCCGCGAACCCCAGTAATACACGTACCCCACTCACACAGGGCCAATCGCGTGTGAAACTTCCCACAAACCCCAGTTATACACGTATCCCACTCGCACAGGGCCAATCACGTGTGAACTTCCCGCGCACATCCCGAAATACATGTACCCTGCTCAAATCGTGTGTGAGACTTCACGCGAACCCCAGTTATACACTTACCCCGTTCACACAGGGCCAATCGCGTGTGAAACATCCCGCGCACCCCCCAAAATACACGTACCCTGCTCAAATCGCGTGTGAGACTTCACGCAAACCCCAGTTATACACGTACCCCGCTCGCACAGGGCCTATCGCGTGTGAAACTTCCCGCAAACCCCAGTAATACACGTACCCCACTCGCACAGGGCCAATCGTGTGTGAAAGTTCCCGCGAACCCCAGTAATACACGTACCCCACTCGCACAGGGGCTATCGCGTGTCAAAGTTCCCGCGAACCCCAGTAATACACGTACCCCACTCGCACAGGGGCTATCGCCTGTGAAAGTTCCCGCGAACCCCAGTAATACACGTACTCCACTCGCACAGGGCCTATCGCGTGTGAAACTTCCTGCGAACCCCAGTAATACACGTTCCCCGCTTGCCGTGTGCTGTGTGGTGGCCATGTATACTGGTACAGGGTTAGCGCAGCCCTTTTCACTGGATTGGGGATTTTGATGGCTTTTCCCTGCACGAGGGGCGTTCTTGGGGGCGTAACTGGCGCTGCTGCAGGGTCGCTGCACCACTGTGCCCCACGGCTGGTTTTGGTAGCTAAAATCCATGAATACGCTGTGCGCGGAAATGGATTTTAGATTAATACATTTTTTCTCAACACAATATTGTGAAACAACAAGCTGCAGTTTACCCAATTGCCGAAGCTTGACATTTTTTAAAATGTTTTAGCTGATAGATCGCTAATTTAAAAACATGCCTATGCACTTTAGGTTTCTGTGCAGATTTGAAGTCTCAAGCAATATGCATTAAGTGCCTTTGGATACCGCTCGTAATCTGTTTTTCCACCTCCATGCTGGAGGGTGAATCGAGAAGCCCCTTCACCCAAAAAGTTGAATCCGCTCTAATCCGGCACATAAGGTGATGGCAGATAGCAGGATTCCTTCTAATAGAAAGCCCAGATCTATCCATCTCAATTAGCTCAAAAATCGGATTTGCATTATATAGCCAATTGGGAAGCTGCAACTTTATAGAAATTGCAAAATGGTCACCATATCCTAAATCGATGATTGAGACTGGCCCGTAATCCTTAATCCTGACAAAAAAGAATAATCTATTTAAGATCTAAAACAGCCACGGTTCCATGTGTAGGGACTGGAGTTTTGTTTGGGTGGTACCAACTGTATGTCCCAGCCTAAAAAATATTTCACCCATTTCTGACCATTCTGAATGGTCCGTAAAGCTACTTTGTTTGACATACTAACATTTTTCATTTGCGGCTGGTAACAAGCAGAATTAAAATCCCCCCTACCACTATCCCCACCTGATTGTTTTGCACAAATGCACTTTTCAGGATTGTATCCAATGTCTCTATTAACTGTTCCTAGGAAACACAAACTTTATTCCAATATATACATAGGATCACAATTGCAATCCTAACTGACCCCTGTAAGATTTATAAATAAGAACAGCTAGACCACCAGAGGGACGCCCCTTAACGCCTCTTGCCGCAGTTTAAGTATAGCATTCGTATCCAGCAACATCAAAGTGTGACATCTGCTTGGTTTCTTCCAGCATGATCAAAGCTGGACGATTTTCACAGGCCAGCTTTTCAAACCATCGGAGGAAATTAGCCAGGCCACAGCTATTCCATGACAGCAGGACAAAAGGTTCATTGTTACGCTAGGGTATTAGAGCTGCCTTTAGAGGTTGGGGCAACTGTGTTATTTGACAAAGTCGTGATTCCACTAATTGCTGCTGCTAATGCAAGAATTTGTCTCATGGTATCTTCGTTTATCTTTGGAAGTGGACCATGAAGCAGCATTTCTCCTTTCATTGTCTCATTCTCAAGGGGTTTTTCCAAAAAAGTCTCAACCTCCTGTTCATTTTGGAAGATATATGGGACCAAACCAATATTGGCAAAGTTCTCCGTCTGTTCCCAAACCATCCTTGTAATGATCATTGTCTGAAAACTACAGATCATTTGATTGTTATAATTTGTGGCTAGACGTATCCAGTCTATGTCATCTGAGTATAATTTTCGTAGGGGCGGGATTGCTTGAATTGCTTTAAGCATACAAGTTCTATTTGGACTAGTTTTACCATTAATCGCAACATTGCTTTCCCTTCCCATAATTGTTGGCATTCCATGGTGCAGAACATCAGAATTGCCATCCCTCTTCATTTTATCCGCTTCCCCCAACTCCTTTGCAGGACTGCAAGGTATGTGTGCTTCACTGCAATCCTGAGTTTCGATAACACTCTTTCTGTACAGGACAAATTCTTCCTTCTAGGTCCAGCCACCACACGTTCACACTCCGGAGCTACCACTTCATTGTCTTCAATCCTCCCCCTCTCTGAATCTTCTATTTGTACATCCCTACCAACCATTGCCATCATCCAGGGCTCACAATTTCCCTCATTCAAAGTTATGGCAGAGATACCAGCTCCCGTACTGTTCTAAGGCCTATTACAATTCTTAGCTATAATTTTCTTATTAATTACAGGATAGAATTGCGATAGGACTGTTTGTACTCCAGATAGACCAACCCCAGAATTTAAATCTTTGGACTCCTTCTGCCCTTTATTCTGAGGCTAGGTCTGTATTTTCTGCAGGCCTTTTGCCTCGGATGTATTTGCCACCCCATCTGTGTGTTTTAGCTTGTGGGTGCGTTTCCTAGGAGCCTTTGATTTCACCACTGGTCCCACAGGATTAATATCCAAATGAGCCTTTGATTCCTCATCTAATTGGTGAAAATCGATCACAGTGTCGTCATCTGGGGTGCCAGCTACATCTTTCAAATAGATTTCATGTGAAACCTTTTGATCACAATTCCTTAGGGTGGCTTTCTTAGCTTTATTTGATTTAGCCTTTCTTTTCTGAACTCTTTCAGCAAGCCTCTTTTCTCTACGCGTGAAGACCACAGTAGGTTTTTCAAATTCCTCCTCAGTAGCCAATTCAATTATATTTTGAATCATCTCATTCACACAGTCATCAGAGAGATCAATCAAATCTGTTAGTACAGTCGGACTATCCAACCCCTCCCTATTCAGGTTAAACTCCTGCGTAGACGGGGCTGAAGTCACTAACCGTCTACCTTGTTCAGACAAAAGACAATCCTTAATTAGTTCAATATTCTTCACAATTTGCTGAATGGCAGTGGAGGTGGACAACCCACATCATCATCTACCTGATTTAACTTGGTAGTTACATAACCCTCACATTCAAACTTCAAAGCTGCCATTTCAGCGAAGGATTTCACATCCACATCCACCATCCTTGAGTCCCCTGGAGTTAGTGTCGCATTGTCAAACATTGCGACACCTTTCTTTGGGTCAGCTGCAAGTGCTGACACTGCTTCACAAGTAAATAACAACCCTTCAACTCGATTCATTTTACATAGGAGGTCAGTCATAGTTGCCCTCAATATTCCTATCTCACAGTGAGTCTGCTCATGTCCTTTATCCAAAAGATTGAATACCCTAGATAGTACTGGAAAGTCCAATCCAAAGTTTGGAGCATCACGAGCACGAAGATCAATTTCAGCTTCTTGTGCCGGGTGCTCCATTCTTTTTTCTCTTGGAATAATCCATGAGTATTGGTCGAACAGGTTAATTAGCTCATTTGGGTACATGAATGGATTTCTAGGAGTCGGTGAGCTAACTTTTTGTTTATAGTACCTTTCCTCATTTTCCATTTCCCTTTGCCATTCACCATTGCCCATATCTGTACCATCTGTACCACAGGAAAATGAATATAAACCTGGTTTATTCTGAGCTGGGAGGCTAAACATGTGGACATCTTCAATACCCATACTTCTTTTAGTAACTTGGGTAGAAGGTCCTAATGAAACCCTCATACGCTTACCCACCTCGGCCTCAATGGCAGGTCCTAAAATTGAACAATCATCCAGGCCTCTACTGGCCCGATTGATGCTTCCTTTTACAGTCTCCTCAGTCAAAGACTGGCAGCCACCTTCGACATTTGCCACTTTAGATTCTCCTTCAAGTGCAAGGTCGTTAACCTCCGCGACATTATACTTAATAGGGGAGGCTTCCAAATCCTGACACATCAAGTCATTACTATAAGTGGCCTTAACAACCTCCCCCTCAGAATTCAAGTGCTTATTCTCGGGATCTGGGGCAGGACTGGATTCTTTACACTCCGAAACCCACACCACCCCCTGCAAGGGTGATAGGTTCCCAATATCGTCCTCCTCAGTTAGAGACATATCATTCGGGCATATCACTGGTAGTTGATGCAGGTATCTGTGAACCAATGAGTTTCCTGCCACTTCTCAGCCCATTCACCATAATGGAAATTAATCCCCTAATCTAATCAGCAGTAAACTAATACCAGCACCCTACAGATATATACTACCATGTTTGGAAATTTCAGTAACGTTCAAGTAATTATGAGGCCACCAATTTTGCAAGGACCACAATAGGAACCTGGCAATTACCAAATCCGAAGCCAAACTAAGTCTTACCTTTGGGCAGTCAGGTCACAGGAATTGAAATACCTTAGGCTAAATTTCACCTCTTTACGCATCACAAAATACCATGTACAGCTCTATTAGAGCATTTCACTTCACACGCTTTCGTGTGTTGCAGTACCTTAGTTTTGAAGGAAAATATAGCTTAGCATACAAACAGGCACCACGCAACCGCCGCGCAGCCAAACAGCAAAACAGCCCTTGCTGGCACTTACAGCAAAACAGCTGTTGCTGGCACTTCCGGGGACATGTGTGCGGTTGCGCGTGCCAGCTGCTTATACGCGCCACACGTCAGAAAATTGGGCAGAGATTGCAATAGACACTAAAGAAAGAAGGGAGAAAGAAAAGCCTAATTAGGCATGCCCTGGAATCCGTCACAAGTTTACGTTAGTTCGTGCAAGGCAACATGGAATGTTTCAAATACTAAGCATACTTCCAATTCAGCGCATTACGGCACAGTGGTCACAACAAGCTTTTCCTTGCCGACTCAGGTTCACAGGGCACCAAGGCCATCCAAAGTCAACAAAGGACAGGAGAAGCAGCACAAGGACAGGAGAAGTATCACACAGCAAAACAGCACTTGCTGGCACTTCCAGGGGCATACGCGCGGGTGCATATGCCTGCAGCTTATATGCTCTACACGTCAGAAAAGTGGGTGGAGTTTGCAATAGACACAAGCAGACTTCCAATTCTGCTCGTTACGGCACAGTGGTCATAACAAGCTTCTCCTTGGCGACCGACTCAGGTTCACAGGGCATCCAAAGTCAACAAAGGACAGGAGCAGCAGCAGAGTCTCACACAGCAAAACAGCACTTGCTGGCACTTCCGGGGACTGTTTATGATTTATTACATCTGTACTCACGCTACACTTCATGCAACCTCATGTCAGAAACAAACAATATGAAGGACCTTGACACGTGAAGGACCATAGGTACAGTACAAGTCACACTAGGGATAGTATTACTAAACATGCCCGGTCAATGTCCGTTTTTGAGTTTTGCGACTACCACTAGATGTCGGACTATGCAGAGAATGTGATGTAAGCAGATCCACAAGGGCCAGAAATATATATATATATATATATATATATATATATATATATATATATATATATATATATATATATATATATATCATCACACAATCTGCAACTTGTATCTAGGAAACAATATACATGACATGCCCCTGCGGAAGAACAGAGAAGATATAAGTGATGGAAGAATGTAGCACTTTCAGTATGAAAAAAGATGCATCAGTGACCTAACCAGTCTCAAGAGCCCAACTCCCACAAGGGGGCAGTCATTTGTTGACAGTACCTCGTTTTGGGTCTTTGGCAAGTTCACAGTGTCGACCCTAGTTTCCAGCAGTGATGCGAGTGGCTCAAGCTGAGTTCCTCCTCTGTGGTTTGTGTGGGCCCAAGAAGCAATTGGGTGTTAATCAGGTTAAATGTGGTAGCTCGGTGCAGTTCGAAGGTGGATTTTGGCAATGCAGGTCTGGGTGCACACCAGGATCTATTCAAGGTCAGGCTATGTTGTATCAGTTGTAACCGACAGGAAGGGTTGATGAGTGACACTCCAGTGGTTTTAGTTTACTGGCGGCGGCTGTTTGTCAAAATAGGGATCCTCTTACTCAGTTCCGCAGTTCTGCAGTTCCACAAAGCAGCAGTTTGAGGGGTTAGTTGTGTCGAGTCATGGTGTAACCCTTTGTCTGAGTTGGCAATTGACTCCCCAGTGCTTTGAGTCCATTCTGACATTGAACTGTTGATTTGAGCCTAGCAGGTGATGGGCTGAGCAAGGGCACAATGCAGCATTGAGTGGGTTCAATGTGCAAGCAATTGTTTGAAGGTTTGGAGGAGTGACAGACATTAGCACCAGCAGGATCCTTCAGGTTCACGGTCATCTTGTTTGCTTCAATGACCATCCATCCAGTCTTGAGGCAGCCAAATGCAGGTCTGGTGCTCCATGTACGGTGAGACCCAAGCCAGGGGCTTGAGGGCAAGGTGAGTCCTTTCAGAGTCTACTCTCCCAGTCCTTGGAGATTCTGGTGCTGAATGGCAGGTCCTGGTCCACAGCAAATATCACCCCCAAAGTGCCCTGGGAGTTGGTAAGTGGCAGAGTTCTCCTTTGCCTTGGACTGCTCTTTCTTCACCTCAGTGGTTGAGGGCTATGTTAAAGTGTAACTCTCCCAAAAGAGATCCAGTGAATCCTTCCCAGGTGTTATTCCGAGTACCATGAAAGAAGTGGTGGGAGACCCCTTCTTTTAAAGGTAAAAGTCCATAGCTGACTGTACTAAAGGTAGCCTGCTTTAGTGGTCTGATCCCTGCTCTTGAAATGAATGGACCTTGCCCTTCTGTCATCACATCCAAAGTGCTTTGTGCTTTGTGCTACCTACAGTAAGTGCAGGGGACAGGACAAATAAAGGGAGAGAGAGAGGGAGAGAGAGAGAGAGAGAGAGAGAGAGAGAGAGAGAGATGCAGAAGAAACAAGATGGCAGAATCTTCCAAAAACTCTACTGTTGCTATTAGTGTGAGGGTCAAGCAGGGATGTGCGTTGGTGCCTCTGCTTTATTGTATCTATACGGCGGACCTCCAGCTAATATTTTCACAATCCTTGGGCCGCTGCCTAAAAATAGGTGCTCGACTTTTACCATGCATGTTATATGCTGATGATCTCGTCTTGTTTAACTACATTTTTAGTGAAATCAAAAGTATGTTTGAAAAACGTATTTAATATACGATTACCAATGACCTAATAATTAATTTGGATAAAACCAAGCTGATCGTTGTGGGTGCTAAATCTATTAAATGCCCTGTTCTATCCACAAGTGATGGAGTTATAGCAAGGGTTGACAAATACCCTTACCTGGCCTTGAGATGAGCTCGTCTAGAGCCTATAACTATATTAAGGAAACAAAAAGACTCAAGTCAAAACAATTAGCTAACTTAATACGCAAATATGCATCTCAGACTGCTGGGTACTCGTTAGAAGGGATTTTGGTATTATACAAGCAGTGTTTTTGCCCTATGATACTCTATGGAGTAGAAGCATTGGTAATGCAAGATATGCAATGGTTAGATAGAGTTGAGAGTTATTTTTGGAAAACTGTCCTGGGACTGGCACAGTCTATGCCTATTGAATATATCAGACTAGAGCTAGGCCTGACATCATTGAAGGGACAGGCCATTGTGAGACAAGGAGTTATATATCTTAAAAAGAACACCTCTCTGCATTGCGAATTGTTATCTCTCCTGGCAAATACTCAAGGCAGTACCTTGAAGGTTGTTAGCAAGGACTTTGATAGCTGGATTTTAAAATGTCTTGGTAAAATTGCTTGGAGCCCTGATTTCAGATGTGGCAATGTATTAAAATGGATATTTAAAAGGAAGCTGTGCATGTGGGACTGGACTAACAATTTTGACCATTTGTTTAGGGGCCGATTCATGGAACAAATGTGCACCGAAAATCTCAGCGCAAGCTGGCGCAAGCTGGCGCAAGTGTGAAAAAAAGTGCACGCGCACGTGCATGCATGCGATTCAAGTAAGGGCCTGCACGTGTTTTCCCCAGGATGTGTGCCAAATCCGTGCATGGCACACACGGGCGCACACGTCATTGCAACATCCCGAACGCTGTGCGCGACGTGCACAGAGAAAGCGCAAAACGTCGGCGCACACATCAAAAAGGGGGGGGTGATACGGCGCGTAACACGCGGAATGGGGAACAACGCGTGAAAAAGAAGGCATAACTGGTGAAGTACTTCAGGGAAATACACGGAACGCCCACACGCACGCAAACAACAAGTATTCATGGAATCGAATACGGGAAACCAGCACACGCCAAAAGACACGCATAGGCGTCAACATGTCTGCCACACGAAGGCAGGCGGAAGCATCCCCATGCACAGTATAAAAGTGCGCACAAACAACAAACACGTATATCCAGCTACGATGAATGCCCCCATTTGTCGCAGCACTGATCATGGGACACCGCAGGAGGAGGAGAATAGCCGGGGGCCGCATGTTATGTCCCCGGACTAGCCTTTTTGGGCTGCCTGATGACCAGGTCTATGGCAGGTATAGGTTTCCACCCCATATCATCCTAGACCTGGTCAGGGAGTGGGAAGATGACCTTACATCACCCACCCTGTGCTCCCAAGCATTGAGCCCCTTGGAGACGGTGCTCAATGTCCTGCATTTTTTGGCCACTGGGTCATTTCAGCGGACAACTGCCATAGTGAGGGGGGTCTCACAGGCCACGCAGTCACGCTGCCTACACCAGGTGTTAGCAATCATCACTGCGCGCCCCTCAGTCCGGAGGTACATATATATGCCCAGAACACCCGCAGAAAGGCAGGCCGTGGTCCAGGACTTTTACAGGGTGGCACACTTCCCCAAAGCACTCAGTGCCATAGATTTCACCCATGTGGACCTACGTCCACCTAGGGCCACTGATCACATCTATCGAAACCGCAAGCACTGGCATTCCATCAACGTGCAGGTCGTATGCGATGCAAAGTGAATCATCACCTCTGTCTATGCAAACTACCCTGGCTCTACCCATGACAGTTTCATATACAAAATGTCCGCCCTGAGCCGGGCCCTGGAAGCTGGGAGGCATGGCGACAGATGGCTCCTAGGTGAGTACAAGTGCCTGTGCACATGCATGCATCCACACACAGCCAAATACACAAACCCCAATAATCACAACCATTATCACCTCCCCAGGGAACAGTGCCTACCCTCTTAGCAACCACATGATGACGGCAATCCGGAACCCCACCACACCACCCCAGGTAAGATACACCGCTGCCCATATTGCAACCAGGGCATAGTGGAGCGCACATTCGGAGTGCTCAAGTCACACTTCCGCTCCCTTGCCCGCTCTGGCGGCCAGCTACTATATGCACCCCCAGTAGTGTTCAGGATCATTGTGGCAGCATGTTTCCTGCACAATGTTGCAACACGGCGGGAAGTACCGATGAACATGGTGGTGCCCCCACATCCCCAACCACAGGAACATGCGCTGCCCATGGGAGGGGAAAGGGCACGTGGCGAGACAGCCCGGACCCAGCTTGTGGCCACATTTTTCACCTAAACTCACACCCCTGTGGAGTGCACACAGGCCTGGCATATACCAGGTGACAATTGATGATGACAAAGAGACAGTCAACTCTCACAACCTTACCACCCTGAGAATGTTGCCACGGAAGTGCTACATTGTGTGCATCCCTAGCTACTTAAATATAACCAATCCTGTGTGACCAAGAGGAACACATGCAAGGTGTGTATCACACCCCCCACAAAACAGGCCATCACAATCCCTGGTATGTCACCCAAACCCTCCCAACCCACATCACCCTTGTCTGCCACACCATGACATGGCATGCAATAGCAAAAAGCCAACACATGACCAATAAGATACAAAGTGACATGTCATAAATGAAAACTGGCATGAGATAATGATGCCTGACATGGAATCAGCTGAAATGACTGACCAACAACCTCCCACACATACAAAGTCAGACACAAATGCTTTCCAACAGTCGTAGAATGAACACAACACTGAATGCCTGTTCACATGCACATTGGGCATGGCAAAATCCCTACTCCCAAACCCGTGTGCTGTGTGTGTCTCCTAGAACACACTGCTCAGCACACAGCACATTGAGCAGCGATTATGTTGCAGATACACCTTGAGCATCACATGAAAATGACAAATCAAATCAATAACCAAATGACGCATGTACAGGATACCCAAATGGTAATAGATCATGTGCTGCAGGGACACAGTGGGCCCAAGAATGCAATATGTGTGCACCTGTGGCCATGGAAGGGTGGTTGTACGGTTGGTGGATCATTGTGCAACTGTGTGTGTCATTAGGGACATGCACTCAATATATGCATGTGAAATAAAGTGTCCCTCAATGTCCTGTACATATCACATGTGAACATTGGCCATGTGACCACCTCAGCATGTCAAACCACACCAATCTCCTGACACCTGAAAAGTAAAGAAAACCCAGGAACAGGCATTGTCCAGCACAACACATCATGTACATAGTACCCCACAATTACAATGTCAGAGTGCCCAAAACACTGTAGCCCAAGCCAACTGTCCAACAACAAAAGGCCCTCCCTCATTTACACATCACTGTGACCTTCTGAACAACTGTGTCTGGGGTATTTAGCCTTCTTCCTTCAAGTCTACCTGGCTACAGGATCACCCTACCCCTTGGTCTCCATGTTGCAGCTTGCGTGTAAATAGGGTCCAGCCGCCTCAGAGGCCACCTTGACTGGTAAAAATACCAAATCGCAGAGAACTCCAAGGAGCCAAACCCATAAACCAGGGAAAAAGCCTGTAGGCACCAAAAAACCCAGGAAGCGTCTCCAGTAGATGACTTGAAGTAGCAGGAAATGTCAAAGCACATGTACAAGCACAATGATAGAACAACCAAGGTAGCACAGTTGAACAATGGTCCTACAGGATGGGTACCATTTACGGTACATAACATACAATGAGGATGCAACAACTGATGGGTAGTGTCACAGCTCCGGTGTCCAGGTGCAGGAGTGGCACAAACCAACTACCCCCTCCGTGGTCTGGGCACCTGCAAGGTCAAACTTACACAGGCCTCTGAGACCCCGGCGGGGAAGGAGGGTCAGGGATATGTTGTTTGGACAGGCATTGGTATGCAGGATAACCAGAAAGACGGGCAGGAGAGGGGAGTCGGATTGGCAAGGGAAAGTAGTCAAAATACAAAAAAATACTATTCACAATAACACATACTCAATCTGAGAAAACATGTTCATCATGCACATTGTACCAAATGAGTCAAATGCAAGCCAAAGAGAGATTTATCTCTGGGGTGAGTGCTGGCCTCCTGCCTGCGCACTCTCAGGTCTGGTAACAGGAGCAGTTCAATGCTGCAAAGAGAGCATGAGTTACTAATCTGAATGTGTGTTAACAACACACACACAATACCATCCATGCCCCAAAGTAAGTGACTCCTCCACAAACAAACACTGCTGTCTGCTGCTTTGTACCCATAAGTTAGCTTGGCCCCCTCATGGTTCATACACTGTCAATGCAGTAAGGCAGGTGCATGTGGGCGCGCGGGAAATGGAAGACCAATGTGTCAAGAATCACACCTGATACAATGGTCCCTGGGTGAGCTGCTACACGCGTATAGCGAGGTGCAACTTCAGTACAAGTTGTGTTCTGGCAGCCGCGGATTTCAATAGGTAGTGCAGGTGGCAATTTGCACATACAAATGATATGCACTGCACACGAGTCTGTGCCTCGCAGGGTATCCCTATGCGCTGTATCAGTTTCTGGCTAAGAACGCTACTGCCCTAATAACTCTGCTTCAATGTAGCATGGGGTACTCAAGGATATGTTTGATGGCCCCTGCGTGTGCCACTTACAACGTGTAAAGCCACTTTGCATTTGGCTATCAACGCATGTCAGCTGTAATGTGTGCTTCTCCAACAATGCCTGGCAAAGCTCCCCAGCACTGGTGCTACTTAGCATGTGCAAGTGGCTTGGTGGAAGGTTGGCTGCGGTGTGGGCCCTTGTGCTGCTCACCTTGCCTGGAGCTCCGGAAACACGTCTGCTTCTGTCGGACGTCTGAGCACAAGCCCTGTGCTTCTGCTTGCGCACACATGCACACGTCTGCACCACCGAACGCGGCCAGTCATCATGATTACTCGTCCCTGTGTCTGCTGGCAAAGTTAGTGTGGAGGCTCATTTTCCTGCAGAAAGGGCATAAAATATATTAATATGGCTTGAACGTTCCTTGTGTGTGTGTCTTCATGCTGGTTGTCACTGAGCCAGGTTACAGACCTACATCCAAACTCCTCCCACCATCAGTGTGACTTTGACAGGCCAAGGGTGCAGGCTACTGTCTACAGCATGAAGGCCATCAAGCACATATACAGGCAAGAAAATAACATACATCACAATCCACATCAATTAATGTAGACATCAATCACATAGTCACCCAAATTGATTACAGACATGGGCTGGATAAAACGCTACAAATCCCCACAAGGGGTGTTAACACAAGTAGTAAAGCAGCAGAAGGACACAGTTATGATGAAAGTCCAAAGCCCTTGTGTAAATGTTTGTTACACCGAACAATCCTAGCAAGCCCATGGATGAGGGAAGCAGGAGTGGCCTATGTGAGTCAGGACCCCAAGCTACAAACACATACACGAGACAAGCTTGAAGGGCCCAGGTGGAACAGACAGTGGATGCTTTGAAAAGCCACAAAGCACCACACCATCACATGAATGCACAATAGACAAACAATATTAAACTATATTAACTAATTAAACTAACAATGAACAACCTACATAACCTAATTAAAATAACTATCAAATAGTCAATATTAACTAACTAAACCAAAATCAAAAACCAAAAATGGCCACATACGACCCGGGGGGAGGGGACGCACCCAGGATGGGGGAGATACAGGGTGCACTTCAACACCCACATGCGATGATGTTGAGACAAAAAAAAACCATGGGCACAGCCCGACCTGTGTGGGAAATATCTAGTCGTCCGAATCAGCCTCTTCCTGAAAAGGATGACGTGGCACAGGAGCCCGGCCACGCCTAGGCGCAGCTTGCCCCTTGTCGGCAGCAAGTCTGCTGGACGGGTGAGCCTGGTTCTGTGTGGCGATTACACGTAGGTCAGCATGCAGAACCTCCTGTGATGCACGTGCTTCCTCTTGCAAGGTAACACGTCTAAGATGGAGTTCTTCCTGCGTGGCCTGGCTGGACAACTGATGCACCTCCTGGCAAGCACATAGCGCAGCCGAGATGGTACACTCAAGCTGCTCAAACCTCTCCTCTGACCGCACCCTCTGGGACATTAAGAGGACACCCAGAGTGGTTCTGAGGGACTCATACTCAGCCCTCAGGGCCTCCATGTGTGCCTCTGCGTGAGCAGCAATTGCTTGACGCAAAGACAACATTTCAGCCTGGCGTGCCCTGTCTGAGGCCGCCATGCCCAGCCTGAGCGAGCGGGCTGTGGACTGTGCCGCCCGCTGCTGGAGAAGCACCTGCCTAGCAGTGGGGAGCACGGATTGGGCCACACGCTCCATGCTCACAGCGATGTTTTCCATTGCTGCCCCCTGGCATTCTGAATTGGCAATCATGCTTACTCCCACTCAGTATACCTCAGTGGCGTGCGGCCACAGCATTGCTGGGCTTGACACCTGTGGGTCCCAAGGACCGGCCGTCCTTGTTGGGTCGGCACTGCTCGCGGCTGCATGACTACATTCCCCTGTCGACGTGATGTCCCAGGCACATCAGTGACTGGTGTGGAGGGTGACCCTGTGTCCCGATCCACCAAAGGCGGAGGTCCCACCACCGTCTGGCCCCTCAGTGCAGGTGTCGTGGACAGAGGAGCGTCCACATCAGAATCACTCACCCCTAACAAATGGACCTGATGTACATCTAACCTGACATGGACGTCAGAGTGGTCATCTGGGCTGGACTCATTGCCAGCCATAGACAAGATGATCCGTAGCACATGTGGGTTCTTGTGGTCTACCATCCCACAACCCCCACTTGTGCAGGGTTGCTGTTGTGATAACAACCCTGTGCCTGGCATGACAACACCATCCTCTGGTTCCATTGCATCATCATCTGAAAAGTGGAGAAAAATAACATCAGTACACATGTCAGAAGCACATAACACACACACACACACGTAGACATCACACAAAATAGCCAACACATCAAGCAGACATGTCAGACACAACTGAGAACCTGCTATGCATGCAAGATCACTTTGACATGGCATCAGTGAGTAGGCATGTAGAATGGTGTAACACAGCTCAGAAGTGGGTTGATGCAGTGCAGTACATGTGTACGTTACCCACTATCTACATGAACAAGTGCATCATGATGCGCATCAATATATGTGAAGGCAGTGCAAGGGCAAGTTCAGGCATCATGTGCAATGTTCATGCAATGGGTTGCATGGCTACAAGCAAACCACCCCTCCCCCAACGTGGAAATGCAGGGATGGCTTGCATGGTATCAAAGGGATGACCAGAGACCTGTGTATTGGCAGACAGCGTTGACTAGCATCAATTGCATCATCTGAGTCAACTGACAACACAGCAGATGATGATGTGACAGTAAACAGGACACATGATGAACCCTCTGTAGTACACCCAGGTGTGCAGAAGACACTACACCAGTTGAACAGAATCAGTGGGCCTGAAACAGGGTGAGGCCTGTGCCTCACACAGACTGTCACACCCTAAACATGTGTGGGACGCAGGACTGAGCCAGAGTGGGCATGGGAAGGCTGATGAAATGCAATGAAATGTAGGTCACCCTGGACACGTACTACAATGATCATCCAGTCAAGGACACATAGGGGAATGCATGGAATGCACATGGAGCATGAATGGGCACTCATGTCCCTGCGGAGCATCTGCCATCTGCACAGTCCAAGTGAGATAGCCTGCATAAAATACAGAGGATGTACCCCACTGCATGTTTCTGGCCGGTTGGCTGGTGGAAGTTTGCATGTACACAGGAGGCTTGAACAGGGCATTGCATCATGGCAAAATGATGCACACCAGTTCAATGGTGAAATTGGGGTGCAGGGGGGATGGAGGAGCAAGGGAGCATGCCTATGTGGAGTACCCGCATGCAGGCAGAGGACACATGCACGTCAGTCATGCAATGACATAGTGCCAGTGCTGAGAGGAAGGACACCCCAGGCTACATGCAGAAGGGCCAGTGAGCTGGAACATGGACCAGAGGGGCATCCGGGTGACTAGCATGTGAGTAGGGTGCAAGTGTGGAGATGAGGACAGTCCCCATCCATCTCTTCCCCCTCTGCAGCCACACTGGACACAATCGAGTCCCCCTACTCCCTGTTCACCCCGGCCACGTCCCTGACCACGCCCGCCATGTGGAATACCCCCAACTGAGGCGCGCCTCACCTTTCGTGGCCTCCCAGCCATGGCACAGATGGAGTAGACCCGGCACAGATGGAGTATTGCCAATGGGAGGTGTACACGACAATTTTCCTGGGCAATTCGGGTGTAGGGGGAGGGATACAAGATGTTAACTGCACCCCTGCACCTGCAAGGCTGTATGTGACCCCTGTGATAAAGTGATGGGTCACGCAACGCTCAGGCACCCCAAAACTGCAGTAAAACCGTGCACGCAACCCCCGGTAGCCCACGTGTGTGGAATTAACCTCTACGCGGTGGCACGCAGGGACACAAAAAACACACACGCGTGGGACACGCAGGCTACTATGACCTTGAAAATGGGTACGCGATACACAGGGGCATCCACAGTGGGAAAAATAGCGTGCGCGACTCACTGTCAGACTAGCGTGATAATGAAAAACACTCATAGCCAATACCCCCACCAAAAGAAGAGATACGTCCTTGATAGCTGTGAAGTTGTGATGGCGCCCGAAACAACACAAAGTAGTAACACACATGTCGGTCTCCACGAATGGCACGTACAGCGAACTGCTGGCCCCACTCACCTTTAACCCGTGCTGGTGAAACGCCTGCATGCGTCATGTCACGCGCTTAGGCCATTTCCTCGGATTAACGCATTAACACGCGGACGTGCTGTTTTTTCACGTGCTGAATCACTATGCACCCATCACAAGGGAAACGCCCATGCACGTAACGTCACAGATGTGGTTACGCGCTAAGGGCCTTTCCTCGAATTACACGCTGACATGCAGGTTTTTCAAGTGCCAAATCACTCCGTATCAAGCTGGCCATGCAACAACACACGGAAAACCACGCTCCTGCCCAGAAGGCCATTTTCCTGCCCCCCAAATCCCCAAGCATGCTCCCACCTGCCATCTGCTGCTGCCTGCCTGCCTGCTGCCCATGTGCCCTGCTATTTGGTGCCTGCACGTCAGCCATCTACAGGGGTCCAGTTGCTGTGTCCACCCCTGCTGGAACAGAAGACTCCCAACTGGTATACCATTGCTCCACAGCCCAGCCCCAGGACCCAGTTGCCCACACACACCTGCCTCGGGGGTCGCCAGGTCAGGGCAAACACCATCTGAGACCACTGGCGACCCCCAGCCAGAGAGGCAGAGGGCTACCCGCGTCAGCGATAAGGAAGTTGGTATCCTGGTGGAGCAAGTTCTGGGGCATTATGATGCCCTCTTCACACCATCGCGCGCTGACAAGGAAGGACGGGAGAGGATCTGGGAGGACGTAGTGGTTGTCATCAACATGGAGGGGGTGGCAACCCGCGACATCAAACACATCCGTAAGCACTGGGAGTACTTCAGGTCCAGGACCCTCAGCAAGGCCTGGAGCCTCTTGAAGGCAGAGGATACAGAGGTGTGCCGGGTCAGCCGGACCAACATCCAGACAAGGGTCCTGGAACGCATAAACCCAGCACTCCACATCCAGATCCTTCAGAGGCAGACCTGTGTGGAGTTGAGCGGTAAGTGGCCATGCATTGCTGTGTGAAACAGTGCATGTTGCAGTGTGCTGGTAGTCAGCTACTTGCCTGTATGTGTGACATAGGCCATGTATGGATGTGTGTGTGCAGGGACATCATGGTGCTGCATGTGAGACCAGTCATGCGTGAACCACATGGATGGTGCAGGTGATACAATGCAACATGGGGAGTAGCATGCGGAATGCACACATGAATGCATGTCTGTCTCTGTTCATGGACCTGGATGGGGTGTGAGAGATGGGTGTTGCTGTCATGGGCATGTATGGTGTACATGTCTGTGTGTCTGTGTAGCGTGTGTGTGACTTTGAAACACCATGGATGCATGACACATGTCCATGACGATGAGTTAATTCACTGATGCAGTCTAGTCATCCTTGTACCCACTGTGTCTGTGGTGTACGAGGCCAGATGTATGAGCCTCCGGTGATGTGTGTGCATGGGATCAGTATGACCCATGATGCATGTGAGTTTGAAGACAACATTTATGTCAATAGAGGCACTTGTACATGGATGCTAATGTTGATTGCATGCGCTGTGCCTGTTTCTGCATGTGTGTTGCCTGCATTGACCCATGTGTTGTGGAGTAACAAGATGGAAGTGACGTTTGACAGTGCCACTCATGTGCTATTGCTTCCTGTCTAGGGGACTATTGTACAGTACCCTGATGCTTGTGTTCTATGTCTCCCTCTATACAGTGTCGAGTGAAGAAAAGGGTGGAGACGGCGCTGTGGAGCAAAGCGGCGGGGATGCCTCCAACGGCCGGCGACGCAAGGCCCAGTGTTAAGAAAGGAAGAAGGCAATGAATATGGCAAGGGAAATGTGCACGGAATCACACAGTGAACAACTTTGAATCTAACAACATGCATACAATACCCAAGACTTGTGTATACTAAAACCCAGGAGTGCAAATAGAGTGAAACAATAATACCAATATATGAAAAGGGATGTGGGGTAAGCACTTAGTACCTCCTTATGACTGAAAGGAAAGTCGGCAAACTCCTTATTTATTTATTTATTTATTTATTTATTAAATTTATATAGCGCGCAGGCAGCCCAGGGGCATTGTGGCACTGTTACTTGCAAGGAAGACTTAGTTACAATGTGAGCAGGTTGTGCCTTGGGTTACAGTAAGGCAGTGACCTGTGATCAGATATATCACATAATACATCATACAATACAATACAATTATGAGGGCTAGGCCATGTAATTGTTAGATGAACAGGGTCGTTTTCAGGGTTTTCCGAAAGGCGGTCAGTGAAGGTTCAGAGCGCAGGGAGCTAGGGAGGGTGTTCCAGTGTACGGCAGCGAGGTAAGGGAAACTTACCCACTATGCTATTACAGATACTGACAGCGCTAAGCCCACGTAGAGGGCAAGCAAGGACAGGATCTGTGAGCTGACACTCTGGATGATACTGAATAAGGAACTTAGAAACAGTACTCACGAGGACCGGGAATACCACTTGAATGTCAGTAAACCCACAAACCCAGTTGATCAAACAGGGACCCTGAAGGCTATAACAGCAATGGGTGGAGGAAACTAAATACATAAGACCCTAGTCAAGAGGCAAGTAGGAATAGTGATTAAAGAATAGTGAGGACAACAAAGGGAATTCACACTGGGACTAGTTACAACAGCACCCCACACCTAATAATCAATGGGAAATAAATGCAGAAGTGCAATGGAAAACATTGAATGGATCCCAATAGAAAGTAAGGATCAGGAGCAGGGAAAATGATATCACAAAAGGAAACCTTTCCCACCCATCCAAGGAGAAAAGGCAGGAAGCTAAATCTATAAAGGGAAAGACTAATGCATCAAGTTTTTCAGTAGCAAAGGACAGCTTCAAAGAAACCGAGAACACAGGCAAATTGGGCAGCATCAAAGGGTAAAGCACAGAGAAAGGCTGCCTGCAGACAGAGGAAGAAGAGGAACAAGAAACAGGAACTAGGAACTAGGCACGAAAGCTAGGAACCAGGAACAAGGGACCAGTCACAACAGGAACACTGCAACAATGACCAGCGCTGGACTGAAGTAAACTGAGGCTTTTAAAGCTCCATACGGAGCACACCCCTCAGGTGTGCCACCTGCTGCACCTGCAGCCACAGGTGTTGCCTATCCTCCACCCAACCTTGTCCTGCAAGGGAGGAGGTGAGGCAGTGAGCCAGGCATTCTGGGAAGCATAGTCATTAGATTAACGTAGCATGCTGGCTGCCAAAAACCTAGAATGGATCCGGAAGGGAAGTAACTTGGAAAATAAGGTTTTAACGCGCCCAATTCATCACAGCACTGTAGCATAAGGTTCGGAGGAAATATCCAGTAGGGAAAAAAACCCAAAACATGCCCCCAAGTGAGGGGAAGGGGAGCGAAGGGAGCGAGCCGTGACACTATACCCCCTCCCACGGCCGACTCCAGGCGGCCGTCACCCACAAAACATCTTCCTTCCAGGACAGGAGCGCTTTGTCTTCGGAGGTGGCACTGACGGAAACGATGACCCGCGGGCAAAAGCAGAGGGACTGGAATGAATAGAATCAGGCCGCAGTCTAGAAGAGCCATAGGCAGGTTTTCGGTGAGGAAGAGACTCATGGGTCGAAGAAAGGCATGAAGGACTTGCAGGACCCAAAGCAGAGTTGGAAGGTCCAGGAAGCTCAGTCTCTGGGAGCGAACACTCATACATCATTGAGGAGTGAGGCAGGCTGGTGCAACATGCTTTAGACAATGGTAGATGCTCTGATAGCCTCCCTGCTGAGAGCGGACACACAGGAGGTGAGAAAATAGCAGGTTTCAGGAAATGTTCATGTCCAGAAAAAGAAGGTGGCGGCCGAGGTAGAGGTTCGGATCTTCTCCCATCATCCATCTGGTTAAAGGCCTGTGGTTGAGGGTGACCAAGGTTCGACTGCATCTGCTCCACGCCTTGGGGTCCTGGAAGTCCAATGGGTTGTACGGATCTGGTACTCCTGGTGTCAGTCATGTAGCCACCTTGTTGCACGTGGGATCCAACCGCAGGGACGTTTAGCATACCGATAGGAGTGATAGACTCAGTACTTGGTACATCAGGCACACTCGCAGCAGGAGCAATAACAGGCACATCTTGAACTGCAGCAGTCATACCCTTCCTTTGGCTACTAGCACCCGGATGGTGCAGCAGCTGGGGGGCCATGCCCGTCCCCTCCCTCAGGATCATGTGGGATCCGGCAACAAAAAAGCTGTCAAGCGGCTGATCCAAACCGGCCCCCAAATGCGAACCATCCAGCCCATTATCCTGGTCGGCTACTTGTTCGGTGTCTGGGCCATGGCGGATGGTATCCGTCTCCCTCTCATAACACTCCAGGCAAGTCCAACGGCCTTGCATGTAAGGCCCTCCCGAGTCGTGATCCAGCTTGATGTTTCTGAAGAGAGAGCTGGCAGAAGTCTCAGACTCAGATGTTGAATATTCGGGAGGCACTGATTCTACAGTCAAGCAGTTGGGAGAATCAACTTGTGTAAAAGGCAGGCCTTCTGATGATCCTCCTGAAGCATAAGAAGGGCAGGCTGGACGTTCATCCGTAATAAATGGTTGGGATTCAGGAGGTAACTCTGAAGTAGAAGAATATGCAACATGATCAGACAGAGTAGACAGGTGCACCTCCGATATTGGCAGCGAGGCTGAGCAGGATACAGATCTCTCATGAACTGAAGGCAAACTAGCAGTAGGCTTTGGGACTGAAGACATGCACTCAGGATGTGCTACCGGAGGCTCCATGGCTGAAGGATAATCCGCTGGATGAGTCACTGTAGCCGAAAACAGGCATGCCAGAGGAAATTCTGAGGCTGAGGGCATGCAAGCTGGAGCCGTCTCATTAACTGAAGACAAACTTGTCAAGGTCTTTGGCTCTGACCACGTACATGGTGAAGGCTCTTGAGTGACTGGCAGACATAGCAATTGTTCATTGATTGAAGACACGTTTGACAACAATGACTGCAGTGCCGTGGACTGGATAATCGAAGAGTCAATAGTTGTAGGAGGACAGACTGAAGTCCCAGAAGTCGACAGACACATTTGTGGTTCAGGAATGGAAAGCACCTTTAGGGCGGTTGACTCCTTGGCACCAGTAACCAAAGACTGAGCTGTACCCCTGCCGTCCCTCTCCTTAGTGGATGACACAGAGTCTCTTCCTTTGTAGAAGTCAAAACCAACCAGAGGAATCACCATAGTAAAGTCTCTGTTAATCAGGATTTCGTCAAATGTCCATTCCTCTGTCTTAGCTTCTGAAAGTGGCATATTAACAATCAACAGTTCAGGAATTGCCTGCCGGGTCTTTGGTTCAGTATACTGTGGAATGAGTCCATCAAAACATGAATTCTGTACTGTCTTTGACTGTTCGTTGTGACAAAAATTGGCAGAAGGAGGAGCGCACACAGAGGTAGCATCGTTTTCCACATCAGCTTGAATGTCTACTTCAGTCTCAGCAGCTAGATCAAGGGCAGAACCTAAGCCTACAGTAGTGACTGATTCTGTGTATGCCACCATTGTGGATTGTGTTTGGAAATCAGAAGCATGTATGTGTTCAAGGTCAGAATTATGGCAAACTGCTACAGAGGAAATCTTAGGTAAAGGAGTGGTTTGTAAATCCTCATCTAACAGCAATTCCTGACAAACGGTAGAACAATTGTCAGAACCTGTGCCCTGAATAAGTGCTGTGCTAGAAAAAGGACTTTCACTCCCAATAGATTTTACATATTGACAAGTATCATGACCTACAAAAATCTCCGCACTCAGGGACTGAACAGTATCCACTTCATCAACGGATAAAGTTTGAGGTGAATTCAGAAAAGACTGTAAGGTTTTATTCTCCTCTTGTAAAGTAATGTATTCTTGTTTTAACTCCTCAAGTTCAGCTTTTAGCATGCCCCGCCTTAACTGTACATCCCTATCAGTAGGCACAGGGGAAGGCATGGTGGCATCAGGGCTGGATCCTGCCCTAGCCATCCGGATGTGCACTGATTGTACATTGTCATTTACTGCTTGCAGGTTTTGTGATCTATACTCTCTCTTACCAACTTGGTCTGTGTTTCCCTTAAGCAGACTACTGACATCAGACCTTTTGGCATTAGGGACTACAGTAAGTACTTGTGCAGAGGAGTAGGCAGTAGACTGAGGGCTGAAAACAGAAGATATGCAATGAACCCCTCCATTCTTTATGTGTGAATCATGAAACTGTTCAATCTGAGGTAAAGCACAGCCGGAATCATGGGGTTCAACAACAGACGTACTCGTGTGTAGTAAATCTTGCTGTGTGTTGTTTTCCGCTGCTAAGGCTTGTGCGGACATAGAATCTGGATCAAAATTAAAGACAGAACTAGGATCAGGCAATGTATGATGGGCCATCCTGTGGGAAAAATACTTTGCACGTAAATACCCATTTGTAACAAGGAGTTCATTTAAGTCAGGATCAGTGACTTGATTGTCACAGGTAAACTTAAGGGAAGCTTCCTGTACAAACTTGTTAGTGGCCTTGCTGCCTTTCTTTCTTAAACTGGCCATATTCAAACGGGAATAACGGCTGGTCATTCTGTTAAGAAAGGAAGAAGGCAATGAATATGGCAAGGGAAATGTGCACGGAATCACACAGTGAACAACTTTGAATCTAACAACGTGCATACAATACCCAAGACTTGTGTATACTAAAACCCAGGAGTGCAAATAGAGTGAAACAATAATACCAATATATGAAAAGGGATGTGGGGTAAGCACTTAGTACCTCCTTATGACTGAAAGGAAAGTCGGCAAACTCCTTACCCACTATGCTATTACAGATACTGACAGCGCTAAGCCCACGAAGAGGGCAAGCAAGGACAGGATCTGTGAGCTGACACTCTGGATGATACTGAATAAGGAACTTAAAAACAGTACTCACGAGGACCGGGAAGACCACTTGAATGTCAGTAAACCCACAAACCCAGTTGATCAAACAGGGACCCTGAAGGCTATAACAGCAATGGGTGGAGGAAACTAAATACATAAGACCCTAGTCAAGGGGCAAGTAGGAATAGTGATTAAAGAATAGTGAGGAAAACAAAGGGAATTCACACTGGGACTAGTTACAACAGCACCCCACACCTAATAATCAATGGGAAATAAATGCAGAAGTGCAATGGAAAACATGGAATGGATCCCAATAGAAAGTAAGGATCAGGAGCAGGGAAAATGATATCACAAAAGGAAACCTTTCCCATTCATCCAAGGAGAAAAGGCAGGAAGCTAAATCTATAAAGGGAAAGACTAATGCATCAAGTTTTTCAGTAGCAAAGGATAGCTTCAAAATAGCTTCAAAGAAACCGAGAACACAGGCAAATTGGGCAGCATCAAAGGGTAAAGCACAGAGAAAGGCTGCCTGCAGATAGAGGAAGACAGAAAGGGAAATCCAGAAAGCAGAAATCAATTAAGCACAAAAATTCGAAATCCAGGCCAGAGGAACAAGAAATAGGAACTAGGAACTAGGTACAAAAGCTAGGAACCAGGAACAAGGGACCAGTCACAACAGGAACACTGCAACAATGACCAGCGCTGAACTGAAGTAAACTGAGGCTTTTAAAGCTCCTTAACGAGCACACCCATCAGGTGCAGTGAGCCAGGCATTCTGGGAAGCATAGTCATTAGATTAACGTAGCATGCTGGCTGCCAAAAACCTGGAATGGATCCGGAAGGGAAGTACCTTGGAAAATAAGGTTTTAACGCTCCCAATTCATCACAGCACTGTAGCATAAGGTTCGGAGGAAATGTCCAGTAGGGAAAAAACCCCAACACATGCCCCCAAGTGACGGGAACGGGAGCGAAGGGAGCGAGCCGTGACACCCAGCCACCCTCGGAGGAATTACCATCATCCGGGAGCGAGGGGACTGGTGCTGCGTCTGCCACTACGGCTGCAGCGGAAGGGCTGGGTGAGCCCCCACAGGGGCTTGCGATGGCAGAAGACGGTGTGGAGACATCCAGGTTGGTGGTCTACACAGAGGAGGAGTAGGCCGCTACTGAGCCGCACATGGGGCCTGGTGGGGGTGGTACCACTGGTGCAAGTGGTGCAGTCCAGGGCCAGGGGCAGGAGGCAGCACAGGTTACTCTGACTCTGTGACTGCACCACCTTGCACCAGCAGGGATGCCCCGTCCCAGGCCCGTCCGCAGGTAGGGGGGAGGCCCACGTCATCTGGCACTCCACTACCTGCGGACGAGGAGACCCATGACCGTATGGGGTTCGTCCTGATTGGTGTTGCGCTGTGCACGCGTGACATTTGTGATGACGTTCGTGCTTCCTGGGGGGACCACGCACACCATCACGAAGAGCTGCGTGGCAACATGGCACAGTGGGGAGGGGCCCTGGTCAAAGGGTTCCTACATGTGTCGAGCACTCTGGCGGCCCTCTCCTCTTCTGTGGAGACTATGCACCTGTCATTCTCCCTGCCGTCTTCCGGCCCAGATTCCACCAGGGCCCCCTGTGGACCTGGCCCGACCAACACAGCCAGCTTGGTGGAGATCACATCCCTGCCATAGTTAGGAGTCAGAGGTCCAGCAGGCGTCGACACCCCACCAACTGGAGACCAGCAGATGGAGGATGTGCCGGCATCATTGGGCAGGGCACATGGACAGCAGCAGCAGGCACAAGGTGGGAGAGATGATGGCTCGGGGGCATCAACATCAGAGGGGCAGGCATCGGCCGAAGGGCAGGAGGACCCTGGAATGGGAGTGTCTTCCGTGTGGCAGCAGTTGGGCCAGCGGATAGATGCGGAGCGGCGGCGGGCGGAAGAGGCACGGCTCACTATGGTCAGAGCGAAGTTCTCCATGCGCAGGGCGTTGAGACGGGCTGAGTGCCTCAAGGCAACTCGCAGGGAGTTGGAACAGGCCATGACTGCATCCCTGCAAGACCTCGGGGCCAGGGGAGAGGCCCACCTCCGGGAAATCGACATGGAGTTCGATGATGCCCTTGCCCGGGACATCATAGAGTGAGCTGTAGGACTTGCCTGCCACCATTGTATATAGTTAATTAGTGTTAGGTCTCCTTTCTGTTTTTATTTCTTTTGGGGCGCTTGGACAATACCCCACCTTTTTGTATATAGTTGTTCATTAGGTAGGGTTTTTTGTAGGTTTCCTTTCTATGGTTGGGCTCATGGACCCTGGATTTATACTTTGTATATAGTTCAACACTGGATTTCACTTCTTTTTTTTTTTGTTCCATGGATTAATGGTTTTGTCTTATTTTTTCACTTTGGATTTGTTTTGACGGATAGACACTTTCGACCCATGTGCTTTTGGATTGATTTGGATTCTGCTTTCACACATTTTTATTTTATATTTTGGACATGCAGCTTTTTCTTTATTATTTCCATTATTGTGTGTTTCATTTCATTCCCTTGCTTTTGTGTTTAATACATTTTTATTTCATACTTCAATGTGTGGTATTCTCTCTTTGGTTTCATGCATGTCACAATGTGTGATTTCTCAATCACATGCACCCATTGTGTGTTTGTGACGGAAATGTGTTGAAGTGCATACTTGCCATTTGGGATGTATCATATGATGGGGATTTTAATGTGGGGTGGATGCAATACTTGATTGTGTGTTTGGACTGGGGTGGCGTGGGGCGTGATTTGGGTGGCCGTAAGGCCCTTGATTGTGGATCGTGATGACGTGTTGGGGGGGACATGAGTCGGGGCCTGCTGGCAGGTGCCTGTCACAGCTGGGTGGGTGAGTGGGTGGGGGGACATGAGTCGGGGCCTGCTGGCAGGTGCCTGTCACTGCTGGGTGGGTGAGAGTGTGGGGGGACATGAGTCGGGGCCTGCTGGCAGGTGCCTGTCACTGCTGGGTGGGTGGGGGTGCAGGGGACCATGTGTCGGTGCTCACTTGTGCATGGTGACATGTGGGCTGGCTGGGGGGCATGGCCACGGTGGATGGGCTGCCTGTGGGGCATGGCAGTCCCCTGTGTTGTGGGCTGCCTGCAGGGCCTGGAGAGGGGGGAGAGGGCACACCTGGGAGGACACACACTGCCAATTCGTGTTCGGGCACCCCAGGAATACACGTACCCCTCCCGCGACAGCGAAAATGTGTGTAAAACTCCCTGCGCACCCCTCTGAACAAACATACCCCTCTTGGCCAAGGCCTATCGCGTGTACAACGTCCCGCGCACCCCTGAAATACACATACCACGGTCGCACAAGGCCTATCATGTGTAAAATGTCCCGTGCACCCCCAGTATACACATACCCTCCTGCGGCAGCGAAAATGCATGTAAAACTCCCTGCGCACCCCTCAGAATGCACGTACCCCGCTCGGCCAAGGCCTATTGCGTGTAAAACGTCCCGCGCTCCCCCAGAATACACATACCCCTCCTGCCGCAGCAAAAACATGTGTAAAACTCCCCGCACACACCTCAGAATACACGTACCCCGCTCGCACTCGGGGTTGCGTGTGATACTTCACACACAACCCCGAAATACATGTACCCCGCTCGCACAAGGCCTGTCACATGTAAAACGTCCCGCGCACCCCTCTGAATACACGTACCCCGCTCGGCCAAGGCCTATCGCGTGTAAAACTCCCCACGCACCCCTCTGAATACACGTACCCCGCTCGGCCAAGGCTTATCACGTATGAAACATCCCGCCACCCCCAGAATACATCTACCCCGCTCCCACAATGCCTATCACATGTGATACTTCATGCGCACCCCCCAAATACACGCAGGCACCCCATCCATCCTGGGCTTGCCCCACAGACAGCCCACGCCACTTGGGGATGCTTTTTCTATGCTATTTACCAGGCGCGAGTGGGGTACGTGTATTCAGAGGTATGCGCAGGGAGTTTTACACGCGTTTTCGCTGCCGCAGGAGGGGTATGTGTATTCTGAGGGGTGCGCAGGGAGTTCTACACGCATTTTCACTGCCACGGGAGGGTTACGTGTATTCTGGGGCGTGCTCAGGAAGTTTAACACGCGTTTTCGTGGTTGGGGGTCTGTATGCTGGTCCACTGGCCTTTGTGCCATGTACTGGATTTGTGCACTGGTCATGGCGCACGGGGCGGGGTGGGGGGCGTAACTGGCGCTGCTGCAGGGTCGCTACACCACTCTGCGCCACGGCTGCTTATGGATGTTGAAATCCATGAATACGCTGTGTGCTGAAATGGGTTTTGGCGCACGCGGCTGGTGCAGACTGCAGCACGCGCACAATGTGCGCCAGCCGCGTGCACCGCTTGTGCACGTAATTCTATGAATTACCCCCTAAATTCACAAATGGAAGTAGCGTGTGTCACCCATATAAATCTTGAGGCACAAAGAAATATTATGTGCTGTCGATGTCCTGGTCTGAGAATGTTTTTGTTTAGACTAAGAACCAAGCAGCTACCGATATTGTCGAAGTTAGGTCCCTGCTACAATATTCCCCATAAAGAACGTACATGCCGGATATGTAACAGTGAGAGTACATTAGAATCCTCAAGACATTTGTTTAAGGAGTGCTCAGGCCTAGCACCAGTAATTGTGGAGATTCTTGGGTGCTTCGTTCATAACCTTGAGTACTTACAATCCGATCATTTTTGGGCATATTGCCTAAATACAGAAAACCAAAAGGTACATTTTGCTTTATTTTGTTTGTGGAAAATAATCTTGAATAAATTGCCAAGTATTCCCTTCTTTGTTTAACCCCTGGGTGATAGGGAGACAGTATAATGGGGGGAGGGCATTTAGGTGGTTTAAATGTGAGGTTTTTAAATGTGCGGTTTATATATGTAAGCTGGAATTTTATAAGCTTTTAAGTTTTACTTTTACTTTTACAGTTTTATTATTACTATTTACTGTATTAAGATTAATGGTATTGGATAATGAATTGATAATGAATTATGAATTCTTGAAGTTAGCATACAAATGAAATTAGATTTTAAAGAGTAGTGCTTACAATTTACAGGTGTATTCTAAACAGATGTGATGTATTATTAGACTGGCAAAGTCTGTAAAGTAACATAATAGGTAACTAGGCATTAGGCATGTTATCGAAATTTGCACTTTTTAATGTTATTGTAAGATTAATTGAATGTGTATGTAAGTGTTTTGTTTTTTGTTTTGTGATATATTGCTGTTGATTGATAATTGAAATGTGAACAAGTTTTAACACTATACAGATAAATAAATAAACTAAAACTCTACAATTCTCTCCCTGGCTCACTAACCCTGCCCCCTTCCCATCTCAATAGAATTAAATACCTTTACAAATGCAGCACCCTAGTGTGAGGCTACTCCCATTAAATGGGTGTGCTCCTTTGATGCATGGGGTCAGGTCAGCTTCCTGGCGGTAAGCTGTCTCAGGAGGAGGGTGTTACCTATCATACCCTCACAAAGAGATCAAAGAAGAGGCATCACCATTTATTTATTTGTTTATTTATATTGCGCCAAAATCCTGTGGACATCACGGCCATTCATGTTCTTGTCCTCTTATTTGGCAGGCTAAGCCTTTCTAGCCAGAATACACATCACTATCCATAGCAGAGCTGACTCACAGGAACCGACACATGTTTGATATCAAATTGTATGTGTGTGCCATGATCATAAGTTGTGCCATCACACTCATCTCATTTTCAGGCTCCGTTCCGACACTTCTTCTCCTTCTCTCATCTCTGACTGTCTGTGTGCTATCCAGGAGTGGTGTGCCACCAATGATCTCTGCCTTAATGCCAGTAAGACTGAGATTCTGCTCATCGGCACACCTGCTCCCTTTTTCCCTGTCACTCTCTGGCCGGCCTCTCTTGGCTCTCTTCCTGCTCCTACCTGTGAGGCTAAAAACCTTGGGTCATCTTCAACTTCAACGCTCCTTCTCTCCTCACATCTCTGACGTCTTAATAAGTCACACTACCAGGTGCACCTCCTCAGAGGTATTCTTCCTTTCCTCTCCTTCCCCCAGAAGCTCACTGTCTCCAGAGCTCTGGTTCTCTCTAGGCTTGACTACTGCAACAGCTTCTTTCTAAATCTGCCTGCTTCTACTCTCCGCTCTCTGCAACTCATCGAGAACAGGACTGCGAGACTTGTCCTCGGCCTTAAGCCCAGGGATCATATCTCTGCCTCCCAGTGGCTCCAATGATTTAGTTCAAAAACCCTCTGCATTGTCCACAAGGCCTCCTCGGGCCTGGGTCCTCAATACTATAAACTCTCTCTTCCTAAATATCTTCCTTCTTGAGCTCTTCGTTCATCCGTCTCCAACTCCCTCAGGGTCAGTCGCTTCTCCTAGCAACGAGTTGGTGGTAGATCTCTTTCTTCGGCTGGGTCCTCCATCTGGAACAGCCTCCCTGCCTCCCTGAAACGTGAGGAGAACCATCTCCTGTTTTGGAAGCACCTCAAAACGCTCCTCTTTGCTTCTGCTTTCTCTCCTACTCTCCCATGCTGAACTCCTGGCTGTAACTGAAACTGCACTGGTCACCTTGCTACCCTCGGATCTCGGGCGAAGGTCCCCTCTCCCGTCAGTTGCACACCTACACTGCCTTACTGGCAACCACCGCACTTGGGGACTGTTTTCTGTATCCCTACAGTCCCCTACCAGCACTTGACACCTGATGTCTGCACTTACCCTTGCACTTGCCACCAGCTGCCCACACCTTTTACTTATTGCTTTTATTTATTCTATTTATTTTTACTCTCAATACCATGTACTGAACTGCCCCCTTCCTCTTCCCCCTGCACTTTTCCCCTTCCCCCTTACCCTGCACTTGCGCAATCTCAATGGCACCTGGCCTAGTAAGATCGTTGTCTCAGTCTTCCCTCTGTTCCCCCTTCTTTGCATCGTCGCACCTTGAAACACTTATGGATAGGTGTGTTATAAATGCCATATCATATCATAGTATGCACCATGCCTAATCTCAAGCAAAGCTTCAGTTTAGAGTTTATCCTGTCACCATCATGGACTACTTATGATCATCATAGTTTTGGCAAGGGGCATTTCTTAAATGCAGCCCATGTGCTGCAGAGACTTAGCTGACAATGCAGCTGTCAAAAAGGCAACTGTGACCTTTGAAAGTGCTCTGTGCCACTGGTGGAGCATGTGCTGCAAACCAGGGTACTGATGCAGCAGGATCCAGATACACCCTTTGCTTTTGGCATGCTAATTATGAAAGGGGAATCTGAACAGCACATTTGCCTTTCAGAGATGGAATTACCCACATCATTTTATTAAATACATTTGTTTTAAAGCCAGGGCTTCTACACCTTTGCCAAATGGCAATCTGTCACACCAACACACACACTCTACAACTATGCCAACATGAAATCCTAATTGAGGAACCTCAACATAGGCAACCCACTCCTTCATGCCCATCAATTTTAAAAGGGATATTGCTAAATGTGGGGTCTGTCATCAAATAACTATGTATAGTGCACAAAATAGCAAAGGAAACTTAAACCTACAAACCATTCAACTTGTCCTGACACGCCACCTGATGTCAGAATGTCCTGATCATTCAGAGCAATTTGCTTCTGAACCCTGACTTTTGCCAAACACCTCGGAAATCAGTTTTGTGGAAGATATTTTTTCACTTAATCCACCCATCTATAAAACCTATTCTACTGTCATTCTTCGGTTATGAAAACATTTTGAATCTCTTAAAATGATCTTCACGACATAAATGTACCCTACTGTGCCAGATCTACCATTGCTAAAAAGAAATGCAACGTGTGAATGAAAATGCAAACAAACTTTGCTTACAACATAATTAAACATGTTATGTTCATGACCAACTGTAGGCCGCTTTCTCTAGGCAGTGGACAATGGGATAAACATGGTGTATTGCACTGCCCTGAATAGGAGAAGTGGCTTGTATCCCTTGTGGGTTTATACTTCCTGAACATGTATGTGGGGGTTGAATATGAGAATCGTGTCTCCACCTGAAGTAAATGTGGTAACCGCCATAAAACATGCACAGGTTAACAGCGGGAGCAATACATCACTGAAGCCAGTAAATAATGTCTCTTAATTTATTGGATAAACTCAATGGGCCTGATTCATGGAATTATCGGCACAGATAATTGGGACTTTGCATACCAAACTGTGTGCGGAATCCCATTTGTCGATTCATGGAATCGAATGCGCTGCACTTTTTCATACTTTGCGCGGACTTCGCGCAGGCTCGGCACGTCACTGCGAGAGGCGAGTGCCTTGTGCGAGACACCACGCAGGGCATGGGCGTGGCTTGCGCAGATGGCAGGTTAGGGGGCGGAACACAGAAAATGAGGAAGAACAAGGGAAAATGTAAGCATTATGAGGGACAGCTCGCAGGCAGTCTATTGCACGCCTACTATTGCACGGAGCGATATGTATTCATGGATCAGAGCGCGCAACCTCTCGGCAGGGCAAAGGCCATGCAAAGGCCTCATACAATCCTCCACCTGAAGGCATAGGAAACACCACGCAGAGATAAGATGGGGTGTCAGATTTAGGGATGTATGCACACAGCTGTTGTTCCAATCTGGCTTAGGTGTGCGCATACACAGTGTAGCGGGTACAGGAGTGCTTTAGAGGGGTTTGCACACAGATTTTCTGAGTTTTACCCGAGTTGTGAAGTATCATACGCATGTTGTCGTAGTGCCAGTAACAGTTAAGTGGGACCCCGCGCAGGGTCCACGAGATGCAGAATTGCTTGCGTGGGAATCCACGCACTTTTTGAAGGGTGCATCTATTTGAACCCCGGGAGCATGCAAAGGTGGCTGTTCTGGCTTGCTTTGTGGGGGCAGCGTGTCAGAAGCGTTCTGGCCTCGACTTGCTTGTACGGTTACTTTGCACTAATGATTCCTATAAATACGCAGTGCGTGCATTTTTTATTCTGTGTGCATCCTCATGCAGTGTCTTTCTCGGCGAACAGCCCTTGCATGATAAATGCACATTTTTCCATGAATCTGGCCCATTGACTACAGAATCACTTAGAATACCCTTTCTCTCTATATATTTTCAGTAAAGATCAGTGGTGTCCCATGTATCCACATTTCAGGCTTGTGCCTCTAGAAGGCTAGTAGGGAGAAACAAGCAGTAATGTGGTAGGAAAGAGGGAGGTTTGACATGAGACAGAAGCCCTCAGAGGCCTCTGGGAAGCTCGTGGGGCTGCAGCTTTATGATAGCTGAAAGGGCTGGAATGAAGCCATTCTGGCAGCGAGCCATTGGGCCTCATTACAACGAGTGCAGTAGAGGGTTAATGGCGCTGGTAGAGCTGCCGGCGCCATTAACCCTCTATCGCACCATTACGAGTTCTGCTTGCGGGTCCCGCTAAGGACGTCTGGTAAAATGGATGCTAACAACGGGCCCATCATTAACGGGCCCGTTGTTTGCATCCTCACCGTTCCAATTGAGCCCTAGGGGAGCTCAAATGGGAATGGAGATGTACCGGGTCTGGGTTCCAGGAAAGGGAATTACCGGGCCCTCCAAGGTCGGAATGGCCCAGTAATTCCTCATTCCTGGACCCGGACCTGGTACCCAGTATGGGGGTAGCAGCGGCATGGCTACCTTCATACTCGTAATGAGGCCCATTGCCTTAAAGATGCTGGAGGAGACTGGGGCAGTCAGAGTATAACTATTCAAATACAAATATGGAGACCTAGTAATACAGAATTTGGTGATAGGTAAGGACTGTCAACTTCCTACATATGAAAACCATACCCTGCCCAGCCTCCTCGGTGCTATTGGGACTTCGTTTTGTCTGTCATAGCATTGATTAAACACGTTTCAAATGTGTGGGAGTACAAAGAGAACCCATCATCACCAATATCTAGATGAGTCCTGATTTTATTTAGAGAAAAATGTTAGAAACACTTTCCCACCTAATCAGCTACTTTCAATGAAGCAAAGCGTTGCTTGCTTTATTAGATGGTAATGGTGCAGTCTCTGAGCTTACAAGGACGAACGAACAAAGCAAGGACCTTTAATCAGAGTATATAAACAAGCAGGCACTCATAGAAATAGAAAAGGAAGGATACAAAGCAAAAGGATATTTTGTGTACCCACCCGTTGACTGCTCACTGCCATGATAATCCCTCAGTCTGTTTCCACCCCATACCTGCCCCACACCCAAAGTAAATCCTCCTGGGATCTCTTTGGGCTTGCTCTAAGTAGTAACCTCAAACATTGTGCTTTATAGGGCCAGCTATTATTATTATTTCAAAGCTGTTTTCTTAAAGTTAAGCACTTCTGACGTTATACAAGTATCCTGTGTACCTACAGCAACTTCATGTAAGAGCAGTATGCATGTTCTTGCATCCGTCTCTTGAACTCAAGTCCTGTTTAAGGCTAACATTGACAAAGTCAACAATTTTGGCTTGTGTATAGGTATTAGATAGGCATTTGTGAGACAATGCATCATATGGCAAGGTACACATACCAGTTTCTAACTGGTAACATCTTTTGGCTAGGTATGGCATTGTGTTGCAAATTTCTGCTCAAAATCCCAAACTGTTGTCTTTGCCAATGCTTGTTTATAGAAAGTTTTGATTGCAGAGGGGAGGCGGAAGTGTGTGGAGTGGGAGAACGAGCAGCCAACATCATGCTCAGAAGGCTGGCATATATCCTAAAATGCAACCCGGTTAGGGAGCGGTTAACAAGCAACTCAATTTCTTACATAGCCCATCCTAGGTGCTAATGGACTGTGGAAAAGCATTGCCATTTTAATTTGTTTATATGTTTCATAATTTCTCAAGTAACCCATTCCTTTGCAAAGGTTAAGAGGCACTTTGGCATCAAGAAGAATGTTGGCATCACTTTGCAGTCAATAATTAGATACTTAAACCTTCAAAACAGACTAGGATTCTATTTAACATCCTTACATTCAGGTTTAAGGATCACATCTGGAGGCCCTTATGGATTTTTCATCATGATGTAGCAGGAGTGAAATGAAAGGGTCATGTCTACAAAAGGGGAGGAATAATGCAAGAGAAAAACATATACAAAAGGGCAGAAATAATAGGAGGGAATGACAGGAGGTCAGGAATTTTCAAGAGTCGAAATTACAAACTCAGATTAAAAGAGTAGACATATTGTTTGGAAACATTGTTACCATTGTTAGCGAGACTGGGTCCACTGATCCGTTGTGGTCATTGACCCTCCCAGGCTGCTGCAGGCTTTTTCATGACCCACCTTACTTTTTACCTTGTAATCAGATCCTTTGGCTTCAGTTATGTTCATGTACTTGTGCTTCCGTAGTTTTGTCTGTGTTGTTTTCTACCCTTTCATTTACCTCCTTCTACATAGAATCGTGAATGGGCATATTTTCTGTGGGTACCCTGGATTTCTGCTCCTCTTCCACTCGCTCCTAGACACCCCACACCATTCTTTCCATTCCTCAGAATACCCCTCTCCTTTTAAGGAAAGAATATGTTATAAATCTTCCAATACAATTTTCCTCACTCTTAAGAAGATGTTATGTGAGTGTTTTTGTGATGTTCATGTGTTCTAACACCTTGAAGTGTCCCTTGTGCTAGATGGAATTACCAATAAAGATCTCAGATCTAAATAACAGGACAGACTCAATGAATATGGCAAAGTACTACTTTATTATGAGCATAGAATAAAGTAGGGCAATCTGGCGAACAACGAGCTGTAGTCCATACACTCAAACACAAACTTGTTATTGAAGGGAGGGATTGGTTAAGGGAACATATATACCTATACTACACTATACATAAGTATTAATGACACCATTGGCTGCCCCATAGATGTTAGGTACGCCTTGAAACAACTAAAAATACATATAATATTGATTGTAGCAGAAACATGGCAGCATGTTGGCCTATGCAACATTCTATAGCATGCAGCTTCATAGACACTCTGATTGGTTGGCATGCCTTCCCAACCTTGGACTTTCAGCTCGTGTTAGCAGCACATAAGCAGAATGTACCCACAGGTGCTTTGAGCAACGTCAGACTACTCCCTACTTTCCCAATTAATTCACTGTCTCTCATCCGTCCAGTCCCAGGCCTAGGCTTCTCGTTTGTTGCAGCCTGTTCTCTGTTCAGAGACCTTTAAGGGAATGTCGGCACACCGCTATCTTCATCTGGAGCTTAATGAATAGCCTTTGTTTTTTAACTTCTGAATAACGTGTGAGGATACCGCAAATCTTTCAATTTTGACCTTTTATATACTGCTATTTGATTCAATTATACTGGGCCTATAGAGACTTGAGCACTCCAACTCATATAGGCTTTGCACATCTTTAATTGTCCAATGCTTGGCTCTTGCAGATGTTTTCTTCTTTCCTTAATCTAAGAGAAATGTCTCTTACGTACATGGCTTATCCTTTTGACTCCCCTTGTGCCTTGCAATTATTCCTTAAAATAGCACCCTTGGAGGCCACCAGGGGGCGCACAGGCAATGGCTGCCTGAGTGCACAGCACCCACCTTGACTGGGTTACCGCAGGGGATTGAGCCCCCCTCCGAACCCCCTCCGACCCCCCCGGCAGGCCCACCTCGACGGATCCGCCTGGGGACCCCCTCGGGCACCCACCAGGCGAAAAGCAGCGCTCGGGGTCCCCGGATAGCCGTAGTTCGGGACCCGGGCCTCCTGGGCGACTTGCTGGGCGTGGCCTGGGCGGCCGCGGAGCCAGGGAAGAGGCGCTCCTCGCTCGCGCCCTTCGGGTCCCTCGACTTGACCTGCCCCCTCCCCGCGGCCGACCTCCTCGACGGGAGCGGAGGACCGGCCTGGACGGGGACCGGCCCCTTGGGGGCCAGGAGACAATGCGGCGGCCCGGGGAACGGGACCCCCCCGCCCTCCGCCCCTCCCCTCGACCCGGGCAGCACCACACGAGGATTCCCCAGCGAGGTGGAGGACGGGGACTCCCGTGGCACCCGAGGGCCCGACACAGCGGGTCCGGGGCCCGGTGTCCCACCTTGACCCATGTGAACAGCACAACACAGATCTGCCCCCCCCCCTCAGGGGACCTCGATCGCGGACCGGCGCGGCCCTGTGGAGTGACATGGCGGTTGGGCCGCGAGGTGCCCGAGACCCCTGGAGGGCGTCGGTGGGGGCCGCAAAACATCAGCGGAACGCGCTGCCCCCCCCCGGATACAGAGACTGAGCCACAGGCCCCTGGAACTACCCGGGAGCGAGGCCCCCACCTGCAGAGGGTGGGGGGTGTGCCCGCCCAGAGGTGGCCCCCCCACCCCCCTACCTTCTGGAGGACAGGGTCGGGTGCGGGAGTTGAGGCACCTTCCCCCCCCCTGTCTGCATGGACGCCCCGGCCCCCCCCCTTTTCCTAGAGACACAAAGCCAGCGCACCTCGACGTGGGGGATACCCGGGTGTGAGGCCCCCGCCGGTCGCAGGTGGGGTGTGTGCCCACCCGGGGTGGACCCTCCTCCCCCCATCTCCATATCTAGTGCCCACTGGCTGGGGGTGGGGGCATCGGACCCTCTCCCCCCCACCCAACGAGAACAACCCGCCTGTCCAGGCCACAGGGGCCCTCCAGGCGCCATCACCCCCTCTCAGAGAGACCGGAGGAGGCCCAAATCGGGCACGACGAACTTGTCCAAGGTGTGAGGCCCCCGCCGGCAGACAGGCGGGGTGTGTGCCCACCCCCCCAGACTACGATACTCCCCAGGGGGCATCGAGGAAAACCCCAAACGGGGCGAGGGGTGACCGGTGCGCCCCCTCTTCCCCAGCACGCTCCCCCCCCCAAAACGGTGTGGGCAGCACCCGCCCCCGCTCAGGACCGCGGAGCATTGGCCTGCAGAGCACAGGGAAGCGTCAGCTGAGCTGGAGGGAAGCCCTACAGGGATACCGCTTCCAGTACCCGCAAGGGGCAGCGGGGGCACGAGCCTCAAGAGGACCATGACCCATTGGGAGGGTGCAACCCCGTCCTCGGCTGCAATAGAAAGGGGCTTTGCCTCGATTTTACAGGAAATCAGGGACATGCGTTCTGACATAGCCCAGAAATTTGAGAAAATGGACCAAAGGGTGGACAAGGTTGAGGACAGATTGTTGCAGGTCGAGACCAACCAATCGTCTTCAGCAGCCCAGGACGTACAAACATACATGAGGCTGGCGGCCCTGGAGAAGAGGGACGAGGGAAGAGCTCAGCAGATGGACGATTTCGAGAACAGAGAGAGGAGAAACAACCTCAGAATTTTTGGTGTGCCCGAGACAGAAGGGGAAATGGAAAGGGACATCACCCGAGTGGTGCGTGAGATCATCACCCTCTTGTTCGCAGAAGAGATGACAACCGAACCCACCTTCGACAGGGTACACAGAGCGGGGGCAGGGCGGGGGCCCCCAGATCGATTTTGGTCCGGTTCCACTACTACACAGAGAAAATGAAAGTGCTGGAGGAGGCCAGAAAGGCCAGAGAAATTACCTACAATAACGCCCAGGTCTCCATATACCAGGACCTCTTGGCCTACACGCTGGCTAAGCGTAGAATGTGTCGCCCCCTCACGCAACTACTCAAGGAAAAGGGCATACGCTATAGATGGGGCTACCCGTTCTCCCTAACTTTTGAATACATGGGCCAACGCTCGATCCTGACCACGGAAGAGGATATAAGGGGGGCTATTCAGGAATACACAGTGGACTCGAACCCCAGGAGGGGCCCAACGGGGCGGAAGCATGGCAGACCTAACGGCCCTGGACCGTCCGGTGAAAGAAGAAAGCGCACCAGCGCGAGGAAATACAGGAAAATGAACACCCCTTCCCCAGCGAAAGATGGAGAACGGAATGACTCAGAGGACTGAAACGGGGACGTCCGATCGGGTCATTGATAGATGGGCGCAGATCCTGTGATTTCACTATTTACATCGTCCTACTGAACAGAAAGTATGATGGGTTCACACGCGGGACGCAGCTGAGGGGGGGTACTGGGGGGCTCAAGGGAATGAGCATCTTACATGGATTTCCTGGCCGAGAGGGGCAGGCAGGTGGTTCAGCCAAAAGCCAGTGACGGCGGAACTAATTGGCTGGACGCCAGGGTGGGGGGTGGGGTGGTACACAAAAGTTGGGTTGTTCAGTTGGGGATTGGGGAGGGGGGGCAGTTGGGGTTTTGTTCTAGGCCCACCCGAGGGGCAGGGGAAGGGGGCGCAGGGGAACAAAATACTATCCAATGGGAGCATGCAGGGAAGAGCTATGGGGAGAAGTTGACCGAGAGAGAGGAAATTCTAGATCATGGCTGATAGTCTGCCCGCCCTGGGGGTGGGCTCCCTTAACGTACGAGGCCTGAACACCCCTACAAAAAGATCCCTGGTTTGCAGGGAATTTAGACGGACAAACCTCGATTTTCTCTTTGTGCAAGAGACTCACTGGCCACGGGGGAAGGAGCCCAAGATGCGGGGAGGAGGGATCGGGGAGGTCTTCAGCGCTCCCCACAAAGGCAAAAAGAGGGGGGTCGCCATCTTAGTAGCGAGGAACGTGGGTTTCGAGAACAAGGCCACGTTGAAAGACCCAAGGGGGCGCTATCTGCTAGTGCGAGGATCCCTGCAGGGGGCCCCACTCACCCTTGCCGTTATCTACGGCCCCAATGAGGGCCAAGCGCAATTCTGGGAGGAGGTGAGCGATAAACTCAAGCATTTCGTCCAGGGCACGGTAGTGGTGGGGGGAGACTTCAACATGGTCCTGGACCCAGTCCGAGGTAGGAAACGCCCTCCAGAGCGGCAGACGAGAGCATGGCTCGTAACTTCCAAAGGGTCAACTCAGAACTGGGCCTGGTGGACACGATTCCGACCCCCAGAACAGACGCCCCCTCTTTCACATATTATTCAGCGGTCCACACGTCTTTTTCCAGGATAGATTACATCCTGGCAGATGAGATCCTGCACCCATTCATTTCGGGCTACAGGATTGACCCGGTCCCCTGGTCCGACCATGATCTGGTCCGCATCACTATAGCGAGGGGAGGGCTAAGCGATCGCAGGGGGAGGTGGAAGTGCAATGACTCCTTGTTGAAAGAGGAGATCCTAGCACAGGAGGTTCTTGAGGCCATCACTGACTTTTTCAAAATCAACGACAATGGGGAGGTAGGTTTGCATACCTTATGGGACGCCTTCAAGGCTACCCTTCGGGGAGTCCTGATCAAAATGGGAGCCCAGAAAAAAAGGGAAAGGTAGACCCAGGAAAGGGTTTTGAGGGCGAAGATTGCCCAACTCCAACCGGCCCCTTGGACCGTGCTCAGGTGGCGGCTCTGGCCGACCACAGGCTCAAGCTGAGGGATCTCCTCCTCCACAAGACGGAGAAAAGTCTCCAACTGGTCAAAAAAAGTATTACGAAAAGGGAGACAGGGCGGACAAGATCTTGGCTTGGAAACTGAGGGAGGTTCAGAGAAGTAGATTGGTGAAGGCAGTGAAGAACGAGGCGGGTGTGGTGGGCCACGATACGCCCCACATTGGAGAGGCCTTCCGCCGATACTACGAGAAGTTATACTCTTCGGAATACAATGGGGGTGAGGCGGAGATTGAGGGGTTCCTAAACTCTTTACAGATCCCGGCCCTGTCCAGAGAGATGGCGGAGGGGTTGGAGGGTCCGGTGACGGAGGACGAGGTGGAACGGGCGATCCGAGGTATGAAAGTGGGCACTTCCCCGGGGGAGGACGGTTACTCGGTCTACTTCTATAAAAGGTTCCGCTCGACCCTTTCCCCCACTTGGTGAAGGTGTTCAACGCGGTGCTGGAGGGGGGTTCCCTCCCGGACTCCATGATGGAGGCAATCATAGTGGTTCTCCCCAAAGAGGGCAGGGACCCCGTGGAGTGTTCCTCCTACCGCCCAATTTCTTTGTTGAATATTGACGTAAAAATCCTGGCCAAGCTGTTAGGGAGGCGGGTGGAGGGGATCCTGCCGAAACTGATCCATGGTGACTAGGTGGGTTTCATCAGGGGAAGACAGGGCTCAGATAACATCCGTAAAACTATTGATCTACTTCACTACGCCCAGGCGTCTGACCTAGACGCAAGCGTCCTGTCCCTCGATTCGGAAAAGGCGTTCGACAGGGTGGAGTGGAGATTCATGGAACTCACCCTCCGGAAAATGGGCTTTGAGTCACACATTAGAGAATGGGTGGCGGCGTTATATAGGGCCCCAAGGGCTAGGGTCCAAGTGAACGGCAAGTTGTCAGAACCATTCCCCCTCTCGCGGGGAACAAGGCAGGGTTGCCCACTGCCCCCTTTGATCTACATCCTCTCCATGGAACCCCTGGCCATTGCGGTCAGAGCTCACCCGGACATAAGGGGGATAAGGCGAGGCGAAGTGGAATGCAAACTCTCCCTGTTCGCGGACGATATCCTGGCCTACCTGGCGGACCCGGTGTCCTCGCTTCCCCCCCTCCTGTCCCTGATGGCAGCCTTTGGACGCCTCTCGGGCCTTAAGATTAATGCCTCTAAATCAGTTCTGCTCCCCATGAGATCCCTGGACCCGGTCTTGGATCCGCTGGTCAGTCTGGAGGGGATATCAATAGGGAAGGTCTCCATTAGATGCCTGGGAGTCCTTCTCACCCGGGACCTGTCCAACCTCGCCCAGGCCAATTATGATCCCGTAGTATCAAGAGTCACTGCTGATTTTAGGAGGTGGAGGGCAATGATTCTGTCATGGTATGGCCGGATGACAGTGGTGAAGATGAACATACTCCCGCGCTTCCTATACCTCTTTACCGCCCTACCGACTAAAGTCCCCGACCAAACCTTCAGGGTCCTCCAGAACGCACTGCGGGAATTTATATGGCAGGGTAGGACCCCGAGAACCGCAAAGGCCGTCCTGACCTTGCCGAGGGAGGAGGGAGGATTTGGGCTGCCAGACTTTCAACTCTACTTCCGCGCTGCCCAGCTGCGCGTACTTTTGGAACATATGAAAGAGGGGATGGGCACATACTGGTCGTACCTAGAGGACATGGACGCTCACCCGCTTAAGGTTCGGGACCTCTTTTGGGCCCCAAGCAAATTCATCCCGAACAGACTCAAATCACACCCAACTTTGGGAGTCCTCTGGGCGATCTGGAAGGAAGGCCCCCAGACGGCCCACTTAACGACATGGCCATCACTGATGTCCTCAAACTGGGTAGCAGGGGGTTCCGCAACGCACAGTCCTGGTTCGACTCGGGGCTGGAGTGGGCGGGGCAAGTGTTTAGGGAAGGAGAGTTTCTGCCCTATGAGGAATTGAGAGAGGCCCTGGGGCAGGGGTCCCTCACCATATTTGAATATCTCCGCCTGAAGGGAATCCTTGGCGACCAATCCTGGGGACAGAATTTGAAAAGACAGCTGACCCCCTTTGAGAAATTCCTGGATACAGCGACCACCAGGAAGGGGGCGATCTCGGGGATGTACAGAATACTGAACACTGTTAACCTGGGGGAAAGGAGGAGATTCCGCGCCTTCTGGAGGGACCTGGCGGGGGAGGAGATCTCTAAAGACGCCTGGGCAAGGATATTTAAAATAGCCTTCCATGGGAACTTATTCACAGCGGACATGGAACACAACCTCAAGATCCTTCAGGGGTGGCATAGAGATCCCGCAAAATTGTCGAAGATGTTTACGGAGTTGTGTCCCCCGCATGCCCGAGGGGTTGCGACCAGGTTGGTACAAGAGGGCACATGTGGTGGCACTGCCCGAAAGCACAGGCGTATTGGGTGGAGGTTAGAGGCTTTATCGCGGAAGTCTCGGAGGAACTGCTCCCCCTAAACCCTCTAACAATGCTACTGGGCCTCCCCCCTGAGGACACAGACATAGCCAGATACCCAAGAATGTGGGAAACAATGCTGAGGGCGGGAAGGGTGGCCCTGGCCCAGAAATGGAAAAGGCCGGAGACCCCCTCAAAGGAGGACTGGTTAAAAAAAGTTAAAAACATGTTCCTGATGGATAAACTCACGGCAATGATGAACAATGGTCTGAGCACATTCCAAGCCAACTGGTACGGGGTACAGCAGACATGGGGATGGGACGTTCACTGATCCACAAGGTAGAGTCACGGAAGGAACGGGCGCCCACGCCCCGGGAGACGGCGGACATTACACAGCCACACATACAGTCAACACTCAGACTATTTCTCAAGCTCCGGATACATTGAGCTCTCTATGCGTCTCCTTACAAGAAGCAGGCGTAAAGGGGACTAAGTTTGTTTGGGGGGGGTGGGTTCACGGGGGGAGTGGGAGGGGGGGTCACCGGGCCTGTTAATAGTATAATGTTTTATCTTTGCTGAAAAGGTTTCATGCCCGTTTGTTCTATTATGAAAATGCTAATAAAACAAAGTTTAAAAATAAATAAATAAATAGCATCCTTGAACCCAGGCCAAATAGACTGCTCTTTATTACTCACACAAAGCTGGTTTTCTAACGTCGCCTGACTCTGCAGCCTTGGTATATCTCTGAGGTAGCTTGATTGGTTCTAATACGAGTCTGATGTCCATCTTGCCACCATGGCCATCCTAGCCTTGTTATCTTTTCCTCTGCAGCATGGCTCTATTTTTCTCATCTACCTTTCATTTCTGCATATATACACTTATTACTCAGCAGGTTACTTTATCTTCTTTGTATATATTATTTCTTCATCTTTAATTACATGTTTCTTTTGCTACTTCAGTTTGTTCTTGAGTATTTGTATATTGTTTCAGTATGTCTTCTTATGTCTCCTTCATGATGTCACTCTGCCTGCTTCAGATTTCACTTATTGCTCCATTATGTCCAATCGTGTGTGCAGATATCCTTCTACCCAGTGCGAGGGTACTTTCAGTATGGTTGCCTGAGTGTTTATCATCTCTCATATACTTGATGCGCTATTGGGATAATACCAGGTGTCCACATAGGGCTATTCTCCTGCTGTTTCAATATGATAGAGGTCAGGGGGCGGGAGCCAGGCATAATGTGTCTACCTGCTCCTCTACATTCCCCCCTCTGGTCGAGTCCTCAACCACCTTCCCCTCTTCAATCTTCTTAATTTCTCTTCATACTGTGGATTCTTTGGGATCCATATCTTTGTCACCCCCCTCAGGTGACCTGCATTCTTTATATATACATCCACACTCCAGGTCATATGACAGCAATGTCCAGATATTGGACAGAATATCCAATGTCCTACATATTGTTTATGATCCTTAGGGTAGTAGAACTTTGTTCCTGGGGGTATCTATTTGCATGCTTACTATCCTCATTTTGAATTTGGTCACCAGTTCCAGCATCTATATCGATCATTATCTTCATCCCAATAGTTTTCTTGACTGTTTTATGACTTTGTCCCAAATTGATCCTTATAAGATAAATTCCTAGCAATGCCAACACTATTATTGCCCCAAGTAGCTTGAAGGCATTTGCCAGCCGGGTAGGAATCCACGAAAACAGAGATGAAAACCAGTCATCTCCTACTGTCTCATCAACTTCATCCTCCATCTTTGTATGCAGAGTTGTCAGCATAGTTATTGTTTCTGTTAGGGTTCTATTTTCTCCATCATGGGAAGGTTGGAATGTACAGCAAGTAGGCACAACCTTCTCGCACACGCCTCCTTCCACTGCTGTAATTAAGCCAAAACATACCTCTTCTGGAGGGTCATCTTCTCTGTATCCACTTGGCATTCACTGCAGTCTGGAGTCCTGGCATGAATATAGATGTCATTATCATTGCTGTCTTGCTGAATAATGTATGCTCATCTGGAATACTGTTGTAGGCCTCTATTGATTTTGCTGAGAAATATTTCTCCCTCTTCAGCCGACAGAGGTTGAGCGACCTCTTTTCTCTGGTGATCATTCATTTTCCGAAATTCATCAATATGGAGGTCACTCTGGGGAATGACTAATGCAGGAACATGTCTTAATACAATGGAGCATGTTCATCCCTAATTTATGGCAACTTCATGTAAGCCCTGGATTCATTGTCCCAATTTCGATCCATCCGTATGGCAGTTCCTTCATTCATTCCTGCAACTTCGAGAATCTGCTCACATCCTTTGTTTTCTCCAACTAGAACAAGGCCTTCATTCCTGAAGCATGTTGTTGCATTCTTTAGTTGTACTATAGATACTGGTCCTGCTTCATTGTCAAACCATGTTAATAGCTTAGAGTATTTGGCCCATGATTCTAAGCACATATTTTTCACTATTTTCAGTATGCTTACTGGTTCCTTTTTCAATAAGTGTGCAGGGCAAGATAACATTCCTTCTTCCCATGCAGTACTCGTGGCAACTCAGCCATACACCAATAGTTGAGGTCTCTCCCAGCATCCTGGTAATCCTGATATTTCCACTAGGTGTGAACAGTCCATCATCTTCATTTCAACAACCTTTATTCATTCTACAATCTGAGATGTATACATACGTTTTTTGCTTGTCCATCTCATTCTGTTTTTCCATCCTGTTTGTTTTTACATAAGCATCTTCATATGGACAGGTCCTCCTTGATCGCCACCATAGTGTTGTCCATTTTCCTTCAAATTGCCCTCTGGTTGAACATGCTGCAAGATGACTGAGACACTTTGCATCATGTGAAGACACATTTTTTGCCATCAATGTCCTTTCTGCGTTCATGGCATAGGGGATGAGCGAATACATGTAGCAGCTTTCATCTGATGTTCTCTGTCCCACCTCCTTCATGTGCTGATATGATAGGTTATTCTTTAAATGAGCCGAATTGTCAAGATATGTGTTTATCCCCAGCATCTCTTTTTAGTCAAACAATTTGTTTAGAAAGATCAGGAAAATGTCTGCTCGTGCTTTTATTGGTTATTGTAAAAAAGACATTAATTGTCACCCACTGTATATGTATCTTTAATTAGTATGTGTCTAAATGCCATGATAATAAGAAAGAAAAGACAAATCATAATACAGAATGACATCAAAATGATTATTCCAGAAAAAATCTTATATTTAGAACCCTCCTCATCTTTTTTTTTATTTTATATTAATTTGATATGGCAGTAAAATAAAAATCAGCCGTTCAAATAATATCACAAAATATACATCAATTTAGACATTTTTTAAAAATAATTTACTAAAATAAAAACATTAAAAGAAAAGAATGAAACAATTCCTATTCTTGAACAATTCTAAATTTTCCATGTTATCGTAACTAAATAATCTTCAAATGCTATGACCATTTCTCAACCTTTCCATGTTACAATATACAGATGTTGTTCAATTTAATGTATCAAAAATGCATCATGTCAAAAAGAGATGGATAGTAGATTGCAGATCAGAACCAGAAATGCACCTTATCATCATCAGTGAAGATCATTTACGATGTCGATTTGGACTCTGAGATATTAATATATTTCATAAATTTAACCACAGCTATATTAATTAAGGGGCTTTATTCAAACAGAAAGCACCACAACATGTCAGAGTTCACGTTTCTATACTCTCGTAGAAAATGATGGAAATATTTGGTTCTTGCTTCTCTTAGCTTGGGACATACAGTAGTAAGGTGCCTTAATGTCTCAGGATCAGATGGATGAGCAGAATATATGCATCTATTATTTTCAACAAGTTTTTGATTATATAGACCATCATTTGTGTGCCATAGAGTAAACCTTATCCGCGTATAAAGTTTTCTATAATATAGATCAGGGAAGTTTTGCATATACGATTCACAGTTATAACGTTTTTTCGGTCTAAACGGATACATTAAGAATTGGTGTAATGAGGTGCATGTATCCAAGGTTCTGATCCAATCCCTGCGCCAGAGTTTCTCTTTAGATCTGTCGGGATTAGAGATCAAAAAACTAGGTTTTATCTCTTCAATCCGCATAATACCCTCAAAGTTAGGTTGCCAGCAATGCATTTTTTTATTGGTTGTTATTAATATATATTTAGATATGATACCCAAGATACCATGATGGCTATCTGCCATCAGATACTTCCTATATAAAGATAGGAGTTTCTACGTATAAATAGCATAAAGGGAGACCATTCCCAATTTGTACCAAATTTGACACAGAGGAATATTGCGTTAGAGAAAGAATGCATTTCCAAAAAGCACCCTCAAGTCGTTGCCAATATAGCTCAGGTGACCAACTTCTGGACTCGGCTCCATATGTAAGTATTGGCACGACGTTCTGTTTAAAGAAGGTTATGGCCAGTACAACAGAATATTTTCCATATCTGGCCTGTATGACTGTCGCTTGCGAAGTCACATTTTTCAATTTCCGCTTTATGTCCATATGATAAGGCTTGTCAGAAATGTGGTTGCTAATTAGGATGCCCAGGTATTTATATTCTTGTACAACTTCAAGATGACTATCTTTGAAAAGCCATGAACTATTAGGCACACTCTTCTTTTTAATCAGACCCAGGATCATTATCTTGCATTTGCTCTGATTGATCGTTAAGAGATTGATCATTGCATAATCACTCAACCTAGATAACAAAGCATGCAGTCCCCTGGGAATCTTTGCCAACAACACAAAGTCATCGGCGTAGAACAACCAGAGGACTCCAAAACTCCCCAATCTGGGGAATCAGATATAGCACCAGCAGATTCATGACGAAAATTTGCTATGAAAAAATTGAAAAGTGCAGCGGCCAATAAACAACCTTGTTTAAGGACTCTTTCAGTTTTGATAAGTTTAGAGTGGTTGCCATCTAAAGATAATCCAATTTGGATGGAAGTTTCTGAATGGAGCTGTTTTATCAAAAATTTTAGATGTGCTGGGCAAGCAGCTTGATTCAATATGTACATCAACCGATATCTACAGATGGAATCGAAAGCTGATCGGAAATCAACAAAGGCCATGTATACTGGCTGATATGTTGGTATTCTTGTAGCTTTATAGCATGTAATGTGTGGAGATTGATGGCAGTCCCCAATCCAGACATAAATCCTGTTTGATTAGGATCTCTTATATTAGAAGAATCGAGCCATTGATCGAATTCACGCACGATGAGTTTAGAGTAGAGTTTTCCCGGAGCATCTAGGAGCATAATGGGCCAATAGTTAACCGGGTTGGAACAGTCCCCTTTCTTGTAAACTCAAATTACAATAGCATTTTTTCATGAAAGTGGGACTTGTTTAGAGTGAATAGCCTGTCTAAAGGTGGAAGCTAAAATATGGGCCCAGGCAATCGGATGTTGTTTTAGTGTTAGATTAGACAAGCCATCAGGCCCAGGTGCTCAAGAGTTACTCAATTTAGAGATAAAGAAAATTGTATCATCGTTATCAAAATGTAGTTGTCCTGTTTGAGAGACAAAAGGATCAGTTACTGGGTAAATATTTAAAGTTGAAGCATATAAGGATTTATAAAAGTGCGCCCAAACCTCTTCTGGGATGACATTAATTTGAGCAGTCGGGTGCATCGACAAACAGCTCGATTTAGAAGACTCCATATAGCAGCTGAGTCTTTGGTCGCGATCAACTTCACCATTTCTTCAGCATTGTGCTGGAGAATTGTGTATTTCATAGTCTTTAGCCAATTTTAATATCAATTTTAAAGAACTTTAAGTCATGCTAGTTTCATATGGTTTGGAAGAAACACAAGCTGTATTTTCTGTCAACGAAAAATAGATTTTCTCTTTGCAACTTCGTGATGATAACTATGTAACACAGGTTGCATCATTTTCATATTTGAAGATGTTTTCGTTTTAAAAATGTGCATAACTCTCAAATACGATTGATCTGTGGAGATGCGAGCAATGTACTGTTGTGATAATTGACATAGCTTTTTCTCAAAGGCATAAAGAGTAGCAGAAGACCAATGGAATCTATTGTGGCCATTATTCAGGGTCAGATGATGGAGATTAGAGGGAAGGGGTTTATACTGAGGGGTGTAACGATCCCAGGTAATCTCCAAGATATCATGATCACTAACTTGTTGAGCTTTAATCTGAAAAGACTTTATACCATCCGTCATAATTCGATTATTGTAACTATAGTCAATGAGTGCTTTCTAATTTACTCAATGCCAAGTGTCAGCTGGCGGAATAGTGCCATTGATGCTTTCATTTAGCATAAAAAGTTGATGTTTTTACGTTAAAGAGTTCCAACAAAGAGGTAAAGAAGGGAGAGGTTCTGCAGTGCGTTTGAGACATTTAATGTTGAGATCGCCCACTAATATTATACGATTACAGGTACGGTCGGCAGTAATTAGGTCTAGAACTAGTTCTAGATTTGCAATAAAGGTCTCATCTGCAATTTGAGAGTGGTTTCAATAGGTGTTAATCAATGCTAGTGTCCCTGAACCCGACTTCAGTTTGACCAATTGGAGAAAGGGGTTTGGTGAGGCCCACAGCTCTAATATAAGATTTGCAGATATATGAACAGCGACTAATAAACCAGCCATGGGTTGGCCACTCAGGGGAACAATAGCAGAATCAGACTAATAGTGTGCTTATCCCATTACTTCCTGGAGGGCCACGAGGGTTGGAGTCTGTTGATGTTAAATGCTTAAAGTCTCTGGTGTTCCAAGAGACCATGCTGTATGTGCCAGTATTGACGAATGGTTAGGATGTGTTCTTAAAAGTTCTTGTGATTGTAATTAATTAATCATTTAGACCATTTAGATTATTTGACATGGGTTGTTCAGATAAGCGTGTTTTGGGTAAATCCTCATCAAATCTCATCTGCGCTTGCTCGAATTTAGATATTTGATATTTGATGAGGGACAGAAGATGATTGATTAATTGAGAGAAAGTCCAACTCATACAGAGCTGAACGAGTCTGCCACAGAGTATTTCTCACCAGGCCAGACATCATCCATATTTTAACAGCTGATAGGTCATGGTCATGTAAACATCCGACCTGATCAATATCACTGGTAGATATTTCCTCTAGATTGGGGATCTCGCCTAGGATATTCATAATAGATTGTCTATTTAGGTCAAACGACTGAAACGGATGAGCACGACATTGTAAGATCAAATGAAATAAGTTCTCCTTTGCCATCATTGATCGCGCATTCATTTTTGTGTTTTGCGAAAAGAATCGGTGGAAGAGGATTGTGGGGCCTGCTTTTTATGAGTCTGGTGTTCTGTAAAAGTGTTTTTGCTTGCTTGTTCATTGTTTTTCAAGGGAATTTTAATTTGTAATGGTTGCACGAAAAAGACTTGTAAAGATTGGGCACTTGTAAAGATTGGGCAATTTGGTCACATATTTCTTCAAGCAACAGGAATGGTACTACTTCAGTACTCACATGACCAGGTTGAATAACTTTCTGTGGTAGGGCTGTGTCCTGAAAGGGAAACACCATATTTGTTGTCATGCTATTAGATTTTACTTTACATTTCGTTATAGTGCTGTTGGCAGATTGTTACTCTCTGTGTGTGTCATTCAGTCGTACCAGAGCGTCCAAGGGCTCATATTTTAAAATTTGTTTTGTTGATTCATTTATTTTTGCAGGTGGGATTTTCTTTGCAGCTGCTTTTTTGTATTTTCTTACAATATCTTTACATACTTGACTGGACCCAAACCTGGGAAGAGATAGATTATCAATAAACCGACGCAAGCCACTTGGTTTACCACTAGCTCTTGATTTCATATTTTTGTTTTTTTTATTATTAGTAGGATTGATACTGTTTTTTTATTGAACATGTTGTAGGTGGTGGAAGCAGCCACAGCCGAATCAGGATCGCAAACATGATGCTCCTGTGAGGTAGAACAATCTGCCTTCACAGGAGCTGAGACCGTAACATGCTTTTTTTATGCAGGGTTTATCAATGGCAGCGTCACACTCAGTTAAATCATTATCTAATATGTATGTGCCTTGTATTAGTTTCTCCTTATTACCTATTACAAGTGCAGAATCAAATATGTTTCCTTGAACAGGAACAGAATTGCCTATTGGCTGAAGATGAGCGGAAACCTTTGTTTTTACATTATTCACACCAGTGCTTGACATATTACAGGCACAAGCATTGGCACGAGGGACTTGTAAACTGTTACCCATAAAATATTCACAAGAGGCATTGTTAGTAAGCTGATTTTGGATATTACTCAAAAGTTCATAATGGGCATTTAATTTAGCATCCATAGGGGGACATTACGAGTTTGGAGGTAGCCATGATGCTATTTGCGGCATGGCTGCCTCCAAACTCGGGTCCGGGTTCCTTGAATGAGGAATTACCGGGCCATTCCAACCTTGGAGGACCTGGTAATTCCTCATTCAATTTACCCATCCCCATTCCCATTTGAGTCCCCATAGGGCTCAATGGGAATGGGGAGGGAGCTAACAACGGGCCGGTTAAAAACGGGCCCGTTGTTAGCTCCCTGGTCCTTTAGCGGCTCCCTCTAAGGGCGGCTGGTTTTACCAGCCGGCCTTAGCGGGACCCGCTAAGGGACCTCTTAATGTGGCGGTAAGGGGTTAACAGCACCGGCATCCTTACCAGTGCCTTACCGCCGACCTCGTAATGAGGCCCATAGTCTCATAAAGTTTAGTCAGAGAAAATAGCGCCACGTTTATGGACTGAAGAGAAGTGTCCATGTTCGTGGAATAGTGCATTTCAGGTAAAAACCGATCTGTTGGAGGCTGACGTCATTCTTCGCCTAGGTGTAGGGTGATTGAAAGGAAGTGACAACACTGAAGAATTCTGTTCTGTGTTAGAAAACAATACAGGCGACTGTGATAGTTCACTTCTTGGACTTTCATTCAGCTGCAGAGTACCAGAAGTTGTTTGTAAAAACACATATGACGTATTCGCCACCATTTCCAGATCTTTTATTATCAGACTTTCTTCACTGCTCATTGACAATATTATGTCAGAGCCTGAGGAATTCAGCCATATTAGATTGTCGTTGCAGGAGGGCTCTGCAATAATAGGGTGTTTATCGGGGCAAACTGCATCTACGTCTATTGTGCTTGATATTGTTCCCACATATGCGGTTGGCATTAGCAGAGCGCCCACAACCACTAAGGAATCATTACATATATTAGGAAAGTTATCACAAGTCTCCAAATTAGAATTATGGACGGAAGGACTCGGAGGCTTGTCAGATGAGGGCAAAGAACAGATTGCACCCATTTTAGCTGTTGATTTTATGTGTGCTGCACAAAATTTCCAAATATCAGATGTAGGAGGACAGGCTCGAGGATTCGAAGTCAAGCAATTAGTATGTGACAAATGAATCATACGAGAGGTCGATTTTGGAGTTGTGATAGCATTAACTGGAAAGACCGTGATTTCAATACCAGTGGGCATGTTAGATTTTAGTGAATACAATTTCCACATACAGGCGCGATATAATAAAAAAGAAAACTTCATAACGAGAGCGCGGTCATATATAATGGCTAACAAGACTTCGCAAGCAAACAACTGTAATACAATACAATATGCCTGTAGTCAGATGCAAGGACAGAGCCAGCGCTTAACAATACGTCATGCAAACCAGCAAACGTAATATCTTACGTGGTTTACAAAACTCAAAACACTCTTACTAATGAGAAAGAAAGAAGGCTCCCACTCCCCATTTCCCGCTGCCAGGTGACAGCCGACAGCACTTCACAAATGGCACTTACTCCAAATGCGCGTGTGCCAAATGCGCGTGGGCGCTGTTAATGTTGGCTTTTGGGAAAGTGGGTGGGGCCACAAGTATTGTATCAGCAATATTGCAGTAAATGGAAAAACGTAACAGGAATCTCTCCCCCAAAGCCTCTACAGCCGACAGCACTTCCCAAATGGCACTTACTCCAAATATATAATTCTGTTGCTCTTTATGAATCACACTTTTATATCAAGAACTGCAAAATGATTGCCACAATAACTCTGTAAATAATGGGATTGTTTTTAGAATTGCAGAGAAATTGTATAATGTCCACATGTCATCTTATCAGAGCTGGGTAAGCCTGTAATATATAGGTAAAAACAGCATACAAGAAAGTGTGCAATGTTATTACAATGAGTAACATTGGAGATGCAGTGTGCTTCTTTTCTTTTGGCTCTGGCACATTAACACGTTGTTCCTTGTATCTATCTAAAGAAGTTCCAGGATTACTACAAGTCCAGTCATTCCTTATTACATTTAAGATATGTTGATCCCCAATTAAAAGTGTCTTTGTGCTCTGTATCTTGCTTATTCTTGTTCATCGAGCGGGTCTGCGGGTCATTTGCCTCACTGTTGGTAGATGTAGGAGAGGTTTAGGTTTGACCTTTATATGGTTTGATGCCATGCAAGTGCAGCCACCCTCTCCATCCTTTAATTTAACAGCTGTGGGGTTAAATTCTTCCACCTCATAGGGTCCTTGAAAGCAGGGTGTTTTTGAAGTGCAGACAAATTTGCATACCTGCACCTAGTCCCCTGGATATGGACTGGGTTGCTTTAGTAGGCTATCTGAATCAATGGGTTGGCTGTATTTTTCACTCCTCTTTGAACCCTCCCTCCGGTTCTTGACCTGTTGTGACATAAACAAAACACTACTGGTCATAGTTGCCAAATAATCATGCATCTCCTCACCTAATGTCTTTGCTACACTATGGGCATCAGTTTCTAACCTAGTTGGCGGAGCAAGTGGTGTTCTAATGTGGCATCCAGTCACAAACTCATGAGGAGTTAGGTGGTGATCTGAGCAAGGCTGATTATGTAGGGCATATAGTGCAAGGGGTAGGCAATATATGCATCTCTTCTTTAAAGTGATCTTAATCTTGGCTATCCTCTCTTTGAGTTATCCATTTTGACGTTCACAAATTCCATTTGTCTGTGGGTGATAGGGAGAAAATAACTTGTGCTTTATCCCTAATAAAAGGGGAACCTGTTCAAATAGTTCATTTACAAAATTCAGTCCCTTGTCAGACCACAGGAATTCGCACACACCGCATCTTGGGAACACCTCACACACAAGGAATTTGGCAGCGCAAGTGACATCAGGGTGCATACATGGACCTGCCTCAATCCATCTAGCAAAAGGGCATACTGTTAAGATGGATCTCTAAGCTCTGACCTGGTCCGCAGAAGTTTATGAGGCCACCCTAGTTTAGTGGAACAAGGGATCCTTCCGGACAAACCAGACCAATCTATGGTAGCTTGGTAGGCGGTCAAGACTAATTAGTCAGCAGGTCACTTTATCTTCTTTGTATATATGATTTCTTACTCTTTAATTACATGTTTCTCTTGCTACTTCAGTTACATCTTTGTTCTTGAGTATTTTTATATCATTTCAGTACATCTTCGTATGTCTCCTTCATGACGTCAATCTGCCCTCATCAGATTTCACTTATTGCTCCATGATGTCCAATGGTGTGTGCAGTCATTCTTCCAGACTTTCTGTGAGGGTGTACATTTGTAATGGTTGCCTGAGTGCACATCGTCTCTCACACACTCAATGCAATATTGGGATAATACCTGCTGCCCAACATAGGGATTTTCTCCTGCTGTTTCAATATGATGGAGGTGAAGGGGCGGGAGCCAGGGATAATTGCGGTGCCGTAATTAGCGCCTTGTTTTGAAAACCTTCCTGATCACTCTGTCATCCTCTTCCTCGAAACATTCTCCCTCTGAGGTAAAACACATTACTGCCCTGATTTACCTTCTGTTGATTATTAACCTGCTGTCTGTTTGATCCGTCTGTGCTAGTTATCATTGCCCCTTCAATGGCATACTTTGACAATTTTTTCTGCACTAATTTTGCCTCTTGCGATTCTTCTCCTGCAACAATCTGCAATAGTGAGCTATGGTCAACTGTATTTCAGACCATGGTTTGGCGTCAATTTCTACCAATTTCTTGAGCTGCTTCTGTACCTGATCTGGCAGCTCTTAGCATAATATATGATAAAACACAGGTATGGATTTACCCCAAGATTCACACGTTTCATGCACCCGCGCGTCTTGGAAATTCTGAATGTAAAGCAAATGATCCTCTGACTCCTTCATTTTTCGTGTCATTATATCTCCCATGTCAGATGTATCCGGGTATAGCAATCATAATGCTTTCCATACCACGGCTCTGCAATTGTTAAATGGAGCTCCATCATGTGCAGTATTAACTATAGACACGCCAGGATAACCTACATGTGTCCACACATCGTCAGCTCGATCACCAAGTATGGCGATTAAAAGACCCGTAATATCCCCAATAGCTAATGTTTTCCCTCCCGTCATTTCCTCCAACTCATGTATCCACTTTCCGGCTCCCGATGTTAACATTGGAAGCTTATTTTTCAGGTTTTCTGGATCCATGTGTGGCCATGGAACATACTGTGGCCTTGTCCCTCCTTTCTCGAGCAACGGAATTGTAATATGCAGCACTCCTTTTCCTCTCTCATTATTTTTCTATCCACTGCAGGGGTAATATTCCTGCATCGCCGTCTACCTGGCAATGTCCTCAGTCGGCTCACATAGGGTGGTGGAGACACCTCCCTCTGACCGTAAGATACTCCTTTGTGTTCGTCTAACTGTGTGGCTGACTCTGATGCGTTAGGTGCAGACTCGCTAGAATCTGACCATCTTATCCCTTTGCCTCCGCAGAAGCTTTTTTCACGTCTTCTCTCTTCTTCCTTTTCCTCATATTCCTCTCATTCTGCATCTGATATTGTCTGTGTCCAACTTGTGTAACTCCTCTCATCTTCCTCATTCCTATTTAGTGTCAATCTGTCTAGGGACAGCTCTCTATTTCTACTACTTCGAGAGGCATCCTCAGTATCGTACAGCTGAGTGTTCTCAAGACGCTCGTCCTCTCCTCTCCCTTGGGGTACTTGTTCTAACCCATTTCAACATAAATTCTATCAATCGTCTCTCCGATGCTTCTGGTGTCTAAGTCATCCTCGATATTTGCCCTAGACGTGCCTAGTACAGAATCATACTCAGGAAAGTATTCTTCTATGTCTCCCCAATATACTACTGGATCGGGTTTTTTAGCCTCTCTTTCTAGATATTCAAGATCGTGTGCTCTCTGTCTTCACTTATGTTCTATGTCGTCATCAAATTCTCTGTGCTTCCTTGCTTCTTCTCTGACCCTATCTTCTTACTGTTTCTTTGCATCTCTACGTTCATTTGCCCTTCGCATTTCCTCATCCCTTCGTCTTTTTATTCTCTTCTCCCTTATCTTTTGTTCTTCTTCTATTCTCCGCTGTTCCTCCCTGCTCTAGTCATTAGCTGCTCTCTGCTTATGATCGTGTTTCCTATCTTGCTCCTCACAATACAGCTGTTCTCGGCTCTGTCTATCTTTTTTCCTGATCCTTTCGTCTCTCAATCCTTTTTCCTTTTCCTTCTCTTTTCTTTGTAAATCGTCTGTCTCTCCCTTTTGTTTCACGTCCTCAATGCCTTTACCATCGACTTTCAACAGAATCTGACCTCCCATCCATTTGTTCTGTGTGAATGCTATCTCATCAGTTCTATCCTCATCTCCTTTCCATCTCTTACCCTCTCTATCTGTATATAGAGATGTACTTGCTTGTGCCTGGTCTCCTTTTCCCCTTTCGCGTCTCCCCTTTTTTCTTGGGGCTTTGGAGGTGATGTCTCTGTCTCTGTCTGGGTTTTCATCACTACTTTGCGTAGGTGACTCACGTGGCTGCTTTAATATTCCTCAGCGGGTATAATTCTTTGTCTTTACTGGCTTTGAGTTTTGTTTCAGACGGGGCGGGTGGAGCAGAAGACGTCTCACCCCCTCTGTGCATACGTTAAGTATTCAATCTAAGGGTGGCTCCTCCTCCTTATCCTCTTGGTACATCTTCCAAAGTTCTAAACTAGCTAGGCGTTTGTCTAACATTTTGCCAGTGTATGTGGCGTGCAAACAAGTCGTCATGTGTTGCAGGACAGTTTTCGATAGCGATCCACCCTGGGGCCAAGGCATCAACATTTTGTTGGCGGTTCCCATGACCCATTCTGCACTGCACTTTTTCAGCTTAGGTGCATGTTTTGACTACTGTTTGCACAAGTTTATTAACAGTGTAATACCTTCCATACATAAAATTATTTCTCTTCTCCTATGTTTTACGTTACTTAAACAAAATCAACAATATGAGCGAGCATCAATAGTTGCAAGCTCCAATCCCGTTTTTGTTTCTTTTTCACACAACAACCATCAATTCATACTATACAATATCTTAGTCAAACAATCGCATAATTTTTGTGCTAATTTCTCTCAAAATGTCTTATTTTTTTATGACGTCAGAGAAAAAAGAGAAAAAAACATAAGACAGGCGAGACAGACTAGACAGACTTCAGCCGGCTACACAAATCTCCTGCCCCTATGATTTACCCTGACATAGAGTGTAAGCCCAGACCTTTCAAAAACGTATTTAACAGTTTTGGTCTCCCATTTTGTCCTATTTTATTCAGGACTTTGAATGAAGGCTTCTTCTAACCTCTATATTAAATCGTAGGTATTTGGGCATATCCTCTCCCTGCTCAGGTATCCTCCTGGTATCCTCCTCTATGCTCGGGTATCCTCCCGGTATCCTCTATGTATTGCTCGGTCACCCTCGAGTCATTATTTCCTTTCCCTTTTATATATACATTCTACATCTATCTCTAACTTTATTTTTGTCCCGCCTCCCACCGTTTCCTTCCCTTACTTGTTCTAAGGCATGTAACTTTTTGCCAAAGTGTTCAGTCTTTTTCATTCACAGTTTACATGTTTTCCTCTCTGGATCCTCGGGGTCACCGCTTTCGTCACCGCCTCTCCTGCTGTTCGCTCGATCGGCTGCTCGTAGAAGTGGGAAGGGGTTTGTGGGTGAAACACAGGTTCCTTCAGACCTCAACCTGCAGGTTTTACAATTTAATCTAGCCACTATCTACGGGGAGCTTCTTGGTCTACTTAGCCGGATGGCATAGTACTTGTGATATTGCCGAAGACCTAGAGTTACTTTATGTTGAAGGTCAATGGGTGTCTTATCTAATCAATAATCGATAAACCATCTTCTCTCTGCTACCAAGTGTGCATTAGGACCCCAACCGGCCCATAAAGCTGGGGGTTGCCCAGTAGCTCTTTAAGATGAGTATGAGCACCCATGAGATGGATGGGGATGCAGATTAATACTCTTATATCAAATCAATAATGGCAACTCAATGGTTTGGCAAAGGGAGTACGTTTAATGACAAGTACAAAAAACAGGGAGTTCATGAATATCAGCTATTGCTTAATCTTCCTTCTCACTTCAACAACTCCAATGAACTTCATAAAAAACACATCTTATATACAAAACACTTGTCATTACTGACGTGTAATGCTTAAAATGTTTCATGCAATTCTATTGGTTATAGGAAGGTAACTCTAATACAGGTACTATATCTGTTTATGGTAATGGAGTGAGGGAATTGGATAAACAGTGTCTGGTGGGGCATCTAAGCCCTTCCTTCAAAATGCCTACTGTGGACGTCACTAAAAGTACTACGTCTCATTGGTTCTACTAACTATAGGGCCCTAGATTACTTGGTCCATTATGATTGGGTTGGCACCAACCCTACTCATACTTTTCCACTAGTTTAGCAGCGTGCAGAATAGCCGGCCAAGTGCAGGGAGCTCGCTTGCCCCCCCAGCCTTCCTCCAATTATTGCTACAATCAATCATCACCTCAGTGGTCATGTGTCAATTATTTCTTTGTGGTTGGCCATGAGACTACATCTCTGTCTGGAAAAGTTCAGATATCTGTGCAGGGCAGAAGGCCATGCGTAGGTGTGACAGTTTCATCTCTTCTCGCTTGGCTGGTCACATGATTCAGACACCGTGAAATCGTCTCATTCTCCATCCAATTCATATATTTGATTTAGTTTTGCTCACCACCTACCTTCTGCGGCTTATCTTTGACCCCTCTGAACAGGATACTCTGTGCTTTGCTTCATTAATTGTATCTACTGTTGGTCTATTTCAGCTGATACGACCTTGGCTTCTTGGCACGATTTGCATGCGTCTGAATTTCTCTCTGTCTTTAGTTTTCAATTTTGGTGCTGAGGGGCTCCTATCCTGAGACCTTTAATAACCTTTGGTTGATTCTGCTCTTGTGCATAGTGGAAGTATACTTATATAAAGTGCTCCTTTTTGAGGTAGATATATATAGGTGGTGCTTGCCACAATCTATCTTACTACTAAACATAGCAAGCCGCATAATTTTCTTAGCTTTCTTGCGGTTCCAAGCATATGTACAAGTGTAAACTGGCTGCATATCTTCATCATGCTCATGGCATAAGCTTCTTACATTTGACATCACTCATTTCACTTTAAACTCAGGATGTCACTTATCCATGATGTTTCGTCTCTTTTCGTCATTCGCAGGTCGTCATATCTTCCATATGAGTCAGTCCGGGTTCTTGTGACGTCACCATTCATCTTTTTTTAGGATTTTGTTGGCTTCTTCAGGCATTGTGTTTTGGCAATCGTCAGTTTGTCTCACTTGTCGATATGGTTTTCTCAATGGATACCTTACTGTCCAGGTTTTCTTAGGTGCAGGTACTTCAATAGGTGCTGTCAGCTAATAGGTACTGGGCAGAGCCCCACGGCGGTTCTCTGCTGGTTTATTTGCTCATCATACATCACATATTTCGACGTGAAGGTTCCTGGTACTTCAAAATTAATGATTTGAGTGTGGGTTGTGCTTGGGACCTCCTCTACACTCTGGAATTTGAGGAGGTATGGCTGAAGATGAAGAGGAAGGGGGGGGCTGTTCCATAAAAGGGAGCCTGCTGATGAAAGAGATCGGCCACCAGCTCACTGTTTAGCGAAGCGTTTAACATACAAGGAGTTGGTGCCAGAGGAACGTAAAGATCTGTAGGGAGAGTATTTACTGAGGGCAAGTGGCAGATAGTGTGGACCCCAGCCCAAGACAGCCTTGTGGATGATGCAGAGGGATTTGGATGTGATCCTTGCAGCAACCCTGAGCCAGTGGAGAGTTGTTAGGACTGGAGAGATGCGGTTCCTGGGCTTGAGGCCAAGAATCATTTTTGTAGCCCTATTCTGTATTAGCTGAAGGTGTAGCTTATGGAACAGTCTATTGCAGTAGCCTGGACTAGAACTCTAGAGACATTGAGCTGCTGGGGGAATGTGAGAAAATGAAGAATTCCTTTCAGGAGGTGGAGTTGAAAGTGGGACTTCTTGGCAAGGTCCTGAATGTGAGGGGTGAAAGAGAGAGAGGAGTCGAAGATGACTCTTCTGGCTTCAGATGAAGGAGAAGGGGGAGAGCCCATGGTGGATGGCCAGGGTGGGGGAGAGAAAGAGGGAGCAGGAGTCATGATAGGAAGGATCTCAGTCTTATTGGCATTGAGGCAGAGATCATAGGAAGTATACCACAAATGGATGTCAGATAGACAGTCAGGAAATATAGATCAAGTGAGAAGTGGATCAGGGGGAAGTTTGAAGAAGAGTTGTGTGTCATCTGCATAACAGCAAAAGTTTGGGAAAATGGTGGAAATGATGTGTGCAAGCGGAGGAAGATAGTTGTTAAAACGCCAAGGAGAAAGGTTGGAGCCCTGGAGGACAGTGCAAGTGGAGATAGAGGTGGGGGAGGAGAAATATCCCAGAATGACCTGAGACGGCCGGTCACTGAGAAGGAGGTCAGCCAGTCCAGTCCCCGCTCCAAGATAGCCAGTGTATCATGGAGCCGTTTTATGAGGGTGGAGTGGTTGACTGAAAAAATGACTATGCACTGACTTTGCATGGACTTCGTACTGCAAAAATACGCTTTGCACAGTCACAGTTCCATGAATCAGGGTTTGTGTCGGCAGTGCAAAGTCACTTTGACCTATGCAAAAAATTTCATAAATCGGTGCCCATGAGTAAAAAAGTGGCTTTTCTGTGACATGGAGTAACCCAAGTTATCCTGGACTGAGGGATTTACTCAAGTGTTTGCATATCTGCTTTGAACCTGTTCATGTGGTTGGAAAATACCGATTAATTTCGGATGTAATGCGTTGCAAACCTCGGGATGTTAAGCTAGGCCTGCGTAGAACACTATATATACACAACACGCTGTTTGTCATTGCTGGCAAACGGATTGTGCATTGGTTTTTTGGGAGCATAATAGTTCATCAAACAATGCTCTCTTGTACAGACTTGCCACTGAATTAAATTGTACCGAGTTGGCATCGAATCAAGAAAGGATGATGAACAACTCGATTCCGCAACATGAAAGATCCAGCAGAAATACAGCATCTGCTATGTGCCCATCCTCTGCCCTGGGCTTGGCACAGAGAAGTATTCCTGGAGCGTTGGCATCCGCAGCTGAAGTGTCCTGTTACTAAAGGGGTGTGTACCCAGGAACGCATCGGATGCATATTGCAAAGCAAAGCTTGTCTGATTCCATTCATAATATTTCCATCAAAATACCGGAATTATGCAACTCTTTCATTACATGACTGTGTTTTCTTGATAAAAGGGTCTTTTGAACCCACTACAATTGTAGCATTTTCATATTTTTTGCGACACGTTTGAATATATAGAAACAATGTGCCTGGGATGAAGAGCCAACTGGACCCTGAGGGTCAGCTGAGTTTCAGGTCCCATGCTTTCATAGGGTGTGTGGCAAAAACCCTTCTAATATTTAATTCATGGCATCCTACAAAAGTCTTATAAATGATGTCACAGAAGGTATCACTGAAATGTGTTAGAGCCTATTGATCCCAATGGGGACTACCTATCCAGTTTTGTGTTTTTATTTTTTTTTAACAAAACTGATATACGGTGTGATTTAGTTTTAAATGGATGAGCACATTTAGCAAACGAGACGTTTCTCTTCTCAGCTATTGGTGCGCACTCTAAAGTCCAGTGTTTTGTTGTTTCTATAGAGCCGACCTGCTTACATAACCAACAATCCATCTTTCTCTCCTTACCTGCCTCCCAAGGAGCTGTTCCTCCTCAGGTGTTTCTCTGGTACGGCGTTACCGTCCCTGCTTCCCTTGGTAATGTAATACATTCGTTTGCTAGGCTTCATGTGGATAGTAGCTCGTAGTTGTTCGCCCAGACCCATACATCACTCGTATTTTCCATCATTATAATCGACGAGTGTAGAGCCTCATATTCAATACGTTCGTCGAGCAATTTAGAAAGACTGATATTGGACAAAAGTGCTAATTCCACTTTCTGCGATTACTGCTTGTAGTTTCTTTCAAACACCACCTTAAATCACTCATTTGCTGCTTTCATTTTTAAGACAAATACTGTACGACTCTGTGCTATTAGTGTTCTTAAAGATGATCAGCCAAACGCAGTTCTTACTTTTGTATCAGGCAGGTAATCGGGAGATTTAAAACCTGTTTCCAGTATAGGGCTTCCATTTGTTTATCCCAAGGTGGGAGACTTACCTCAGAGCCCAGGGCATAACCTATTTGTGCAACAAACCTTTGCAAAAGGAATGCCTTTAATGGGATATGATATGATATGAGAGTTTATTTGTATAGCACCTATACACAATGTGTTTCAAAGCGCTTCAAGGCAAGGGAGGGAACAAGGGAAAAGCAAACAGTGAACATTCTTACATGGCCTTGAACAATAAGGATGTGAAATTAACTCTCCTACTCGGCCTGGCGACATTTCAGATAGTGCAGGAGCTAAGACACAGAAAGAAAGGGAGGAGGTGGGTGGGAAGGGAATGGGAACAGACAGGCAACGAACATAATAGGCCTGACGACATTTCTGATAGAGCTGGAAGATTATAAGAGGAGAGGGGGAGGAGAAGGAAGGAGAGGGACAAAACAAGCAAATATTGTACTAGGCCTGGTGATATGCTGGAGAGGGAGGGGGGGATAAGGGAGGTGGAGAAGACAAACAATGTAGCTATCATACTATGTCCGAGGACAATCCTGATAGAGTAAGTGCATAGAGTAAGAAAGGGAAGGGAGAGAAGAGACAGGGAGAAGGAAGAAAGGAGAACGGAGAGAACAAGAGTAAGCAGTGAAAAGAGTGCAGAACGAAGAGGGAAGAGACAATACAGTTGGAGGAGTCGGTAATATACATAGGGCCTCATTACACGGATGGTGGTAATGGTTAACGGTCACAGTTAATGGTAACGGTGACCGTTAACCATTACCGCCTTACTACGAGGTCCCTTAGCGGGTTGGTGCTTTAACGCCTGCTTTTTGCAGGCGTTAAAAACCAACCCGCTAAGGGACCTTGGTGCTAATTACTGCACCGCAAAATTGCGGTGCCGTAATTAGCACCTTCCCCATTCCCATTATGCCCCATGGGGCAAAAATGGGAATGGGGAAGGGCAGTGGTGGAAGGGGGAATTACCGCCCTGCCAACCTTGGAATGGGGCGGTAATTCCCCCTTCCACCAAGGCGGTGCCGGTATTTTACCGGCATGGACCAAGGTGCTAATAGCACCTTGGTCCATGTGCTAATACTGCCATCCGTGTAATGAGGCCCATAGTGTTGCAGGGAAACACCAGACACAAGACAAGATTCAGGATTTATCCTGAATCTCCCATGCTTTATGCTGAAGCCTTTAATTACTGTTACCGTAGGTTTCATTTTATGAAAACCCTGTTTCTTTATTGAAATTCCACTCCTAGGTATTTAAATTCTGTTACCACCTCTATGCTATGGCTTCAGATCTAATTTTCAATATAAAAAGTGAATATACATTGTTTTTTTAATATCCAAATTTCATTATTTTAGTGTGATTAATATTAATTTGTAGATTGTTCTCTTGACTAAATATCTCTAGTCGTTTCAACAAGCATTGTAATCTGGTTAGCATGTGACCCAAACATTCCAAGTGGTCAGCGTAGCCAGGGTCGGACTGGGACAAGGAATCGGCCCGATCACCAAAAAAAAAGTGGCCAACTCCTCACCTCGAAAAAGTGGCCAAACCCTGACCTCACGACTCTTGACCTCTGATGACATCAGCGGACGTGATGTAATTTGACCCCACCCCAAAGTGACATCCCAGGAAGCAATGAAACATGACCTTTCACCCCTTGGCAAAACAGGAAGTGGCATCAAATAGCATTGTTTCTAAGTACACTATGAAAAATATGGTTATGATTTCACTAATATGATATACATTTCATATGTTAATGTAATGTTAATGTTAAAGGACATTTGTACCTCACACTATCACCACCGAAGTGGTCCCCTGGCGCTCTGGTGGCTCTGAAAAAGGGGAAGAACGGGGGTGGGTTAGTGGGAATAAGCTGGAAAAGTGCAAGAGAGCAATGATGTGCTGTTGGCAGCCTCAGCCCGGTGGGTCCGTTGGCTGGGCTTGGGGGTGTTTTATGGTCCGTAGTCGTCGCGTGCTGTTGTGCAAGTCTATGTGTGGTTTGTTTTGTTGTTGCAATGTTGTGAAGTTTGTGCGGATTGCTGCGTTTAAGGCTTGTGGTTGTGTTTGGTTATAGTTTGAGAGGTGTATGGAGAGGGATGGAATTGTTAGTTGGTTGGTTATTTGGCATTGCTGTCCTTGCAATTGTGGGATTCCATCTAGGTGCAGTACATGCTAACAGTCACATTTCTATCTGGATGCGACACAGGCTAGGTTCAGAATTCTAAGTGTGGTGCATGCTAAGAATCACATATGCTAACAATCACATTTATGAAATTCCATCTAGGTGTCGCATATGCTAACAGTCATATTTCTTTCTAGATTCGGCGCAGACTAAACTTGAGAAATTCCATCTAAGTGTGGCATATGCTAAGAATCACATTCCGGTCTAGATTTGGCGCAGGCTAAACTTGGCTTCATCTGAGTGTGGCATATGCTAACAATCATATTTCTGTCTAGATTTGGTGCAGACTAAACTTGAGAATTCCATCTAAGCGTGGCATATGCTAACAATCATATTTCTACCTAGATGCAACGCGGGCTAGGCTTGAGAATTCCATCTAGGTGTGGCATATGCTAACAGTCATATTTCTGTCTAGATTCGGCACAGACTAAACTTGAGAGTTTCCATCCAAGTGTGGCATATGCTAACAATCACATTTCTGAAATTCCATCTAAGTGTGGCATATGCTAACAATCATATTTCTACCTAGATGCAACGCGGGCTAGGCTTGAGAATTCCATCTAGGTTTGGCATATGCTAACAATCACATTCCTGTCTAGATTTGGCGCAGACTAAACTTGAGAATTCCATCTAAGTGCGGCATATGCTAACAGTCACATTTCTGAAATTCCATCTAAGTGTGGCATATGCTAACAATCACATTTCTGTCTAGATTTGGCGCAGGCTAAACTTGAGAATTCCATCTAAGTGCGGCATATGCTAACAGTCACATTTCTGAAATTCCATCTAAGTGTGGCATATGCTAACAATCACATTCCTGTCTAGATTTGGCGCAGACTAAACTTGAGAATTCCATCTAAGTGCGGCATATGCTAACAATCACATTCCTGTCTAGATTTGGCACGGGCTAATCTTTGTTGTTCTCTCAGGGTATGGTACTGGTTAACATTATACTGCACGCCATTGAAAGATAAGTTAGAGTGGCAGGAGCTTTTTTGGAGTAGAGTAATTGCTCTACTCCCCACCCATGCCAGCACTTACAGTTTTGTCGGTGTCTGGTGGCTTCATTGGCTTCCCCTGCTGACACCTGCAGACACTCTCTGGAGCCGCCATTGTAGGAGCCGCCCTTGGCCTTGGAGCCCTTAGCCGCAGGGGTTGCCCGGCAGAGGGCTGCCCTGGGAGGGTTCATGATATGGGGGAAATGACGAATGAGGCAGCGGGGGGAAGGCACGGGAGAGCGAGGGAGCGGGAAGAGGAGAGGAGGCCAATGGGCAAACAAGGCCCTAAGGATGGCTCAAAGGGGGCCCAGGAGGGTCTCCCCAGGCCATGACTCACCTGCTCAGCCGCCTGGTAATGGCGAGCACGGTGTTTGGCCCACAGAAGCCCGGCAGCATGGGTGATGGAAAGGACCAATCAGGGGTGGTGGGCGGGCTCGGGAGGCGGGAGGAAGGCACCGGCGAGCGAGGGAGCGGAGAAGGAAGAGGAGGCCAATGAGCAAACAAGGCCCTAAGGATGGCTCAAAGGGGGCCCAGGAGGGTCTCCCCAGGCCACGACTCACCTGCTCAGCCGCCTGGTAATGGCGAGCACGGTGTTTGGCCCACAGAAGCCTGGCAGCATGGGAGATGGAAAGGACCAATCAGGGGTGGTGGGCGGGTTGGGGAGGCGGGAGGAAGGCACTTGCGAGCGAGGGAGCGGGGAAGGGAGAGGAGGCCAACGGGCAAACAAGGCCCTAACAATGGCTGAAAGGGGGCCCAGGACGGTCTCCCCAGGCCACGACTCACCTGCTCAGCCACCTGGTAATGGCGAGCATGGTGTTTGGCCCACAGAAGCCGGGCAGCATGGTAGATGGAAAGGACCAGTCAGGTGTGGTGGGCGGGTTGGGGAGGCGGGAGGAAGGCACCGGAGAGCGAGGGAGCGGGGAAGGGAGAGGAGGCCAATGGGCAAATGAGGCCCTAAGGATGGCTCAAAGGGGACCCAGGGGGGTCTCCCCAGGCCACGACACCCCTGCTCAGCCGCCTGGTAATGGCGAGCACGGTGTTTGGCCCACAGAAGCCCGGCAGCATGGGAGATGGAAAGGACCAATCAGCGGTGGTAGGCGGGTTGGGGAGGCGGGAGGAAGGCACCGGAGAGCGAGGGAGCGGGGAAGGGAGAGGAGGCCAACGGGCAAATGAGGCCCTAAGGATGGCTCAAAGGGGGCCCAGGAGGGTCTCCCCAGGCCACGACTCACCTGCTCTGCCGCCTGGATCACCATATATGATATGTTATTGTATAGCACTTAAGAGTAGCTCTTTTTTTAAAGAACAAATATGCATACAATATCACCCAACCTGTGTTGGTACTCATTTATCAACCTAAGAAGGATGAAAGGCTTTTTGAAAAGAAATAAATTGAAAAAAAAAAAGAAAAATGTCGGCCGGGCCACGGGCCAAAATGCTGAGGGGCCAATTCGACCCTGCTGTTCTTTCCCTGGATGTTGTCGGTCTCCATTACAGTAGTGTTTTTCGGCATCTGAACCGCGTCATGGCCAAAAGTTATAGAGTAGTCTGCTGCGGCTCAAGGCGGTGTTTTTTGTTGCTCAGGCTCGGTTGTCAAGTGAGTTTTTGTGATAGGTTCTCTTTTTTCTTGATCGTTACCTCTGCATGATTCCAAGATGTCTGCCTGAGGTACCTCCTCGACATCAGTGTTTTGACTTTCTTCTAAATCAATGCCTCGGCCTGATTCCAAGATGTCTACCTGAGGTGCCTCCTCGCCCAGAGTGTGTTGACGTTTTTCTAAATCAATGCCTCGTCCTGAATCCAAGTTATCTGTCTGAGGTAACTCTTCACACTCAATGCCTCGTCTAATTCCCAGTTTTTCCAGATGAGGCAGCTCCTCGCCAGATCTTTCTATACTCAGGGTGGTGTTAAAATCTTTAGGGTCATAGTGGGTATTAGACCAGGCTTTTATCGCAATTACGGGGTGGACTTCTGCTTGACTTTGAATAGGTTGTGTAAGTGGAAAGAGGCTCTTACTCAAAGTGTGTATTGCAACTACCCTTTCTGTAGTGTTTTCTGTGTTCTGTATGTCACGTTCTATGTCATTTTCTTTTGAATCCGCAAGTATCAGCCCCATTCTCTTCTCCTCATTTCTCAAAATTGGTAAGGGGAGAGTGAGACTGTCCTCACTTAATTTATAGGGTTTGTCTGATAACTCGTTTTTCGTTCTCATTGGGTTATCACCCAATGTTGACAGCCCCTCCTGTCAATGGCGAGGAACCCTCCACCTCCCCAACCATCGAATCTTGTTTCCTCTCTTCCCCTGCTGCTACAGAAGGGGCAATCAACTCGGGAGCAGTCGCAGTGTGCTTCACCTCTAGCAAATAATGCTGCAGCTTGTTTGCCGGCGTTTTGTGAGGCAATCTTAACAGTGGTATTAGAGGTGAGTTTGTACAGTTGTAATTGGAAAGGACTTGTTCGGTCTTACCGCAGTCTTCATGTTCAAGTGGAGATCGATCCGGTATCGCTGCTGGTGCCGAGGCTAGTCGCAACCGGGAGTGGAGTCTAGAGTGAAGAGGCTCTTCTCGTTGACCCTCCAGTTTGCCACAGCTTCTATACTGAGGCAGTCGTATCAGTCGGACTGCCAGACTGCAGCAACTCATCAGCAGCTCCGCGGCCGCTCCGCAGCATGACTTATAAGTGGGTCCACCCACAGCAAGAAGGGAAACAGCAAACAGACTTAGTCTGAGCAGGAATGATCAGCGTTTACTGCCAGACTGCAGCACCTCGTCAGCAGCTCCGCGGCTGCTTCGTGACCCGGGATGGCTTATAAGTGGGTCCACCCACAGCAAGAACGGAAACAGCAAACAGACTCAGTCTGGCAGTAAACCTATTATTATTATTTAAATATTTATATGGCTGTCATCACTGACCTCCTCAAATGAACCAGCACTAAACCACTGACAAAGACCTCAGCTATAAACGACCCAAGACAGAAACAGTTTTCGTTGCAGCTCCTAACTACTAGGTAGCCATTACCATGTAAATGGCCTACCATGATAGGTACAGGACCTAGCCACTCATAATAATTAAATAATCTTGTTTTTTTTTTCATTAATAGGAAATTCACCCTTCAACTCCATATTGACTCAATAGCACTAACATATCTTTTCCAAATGCACATGTTAAGGACAATCGTCTATTAACTCAATATGAATCACAAAATTGACATTATCAGGACTCTGGCACTTTCACGATTAAACTATTGCTACAGTTTAACCCTGGTTTAAATAATACCAACATAAGCAACTATAATTAATGCAAAAAATCAAACTGGCTCATTAACGAGCTCAACCTCTGGCACACATTTCACCAGCTAAGGAATCCCTCAAATTGCTTCCAATTCGGAAACAAATTATGGAAAAGGCCTAGTGCTTAACTGTGAATATAGTTGAAAGGAGCGTCCACCAACTAAGCAACCTCAACAAATACACCCCTAGTGAATCACCCAATCTTCCTATAACAACAATCTAAAGGCACCAGGGTGTAAAAGAAGGTAACTTGCAACATTAGGTGCCAAACAAACACTGGAATGGCTTCCCATATAGCCTGAAAAATTGATTCATCAACTTTGGTAGACTTAACATACTTCCTGACTATCTGAAGAAGTTCCCAAACAACAAACACCGGCAGCTATTCATGAGTTTCAGACTGAATGTGCTTCCTACAAAAACAACCCTAAAAGGATACGGTCTAAAACCTGATGAGAAATGTGGTTTGTGTGGGGTCAAGTGTGAATCCTTAAAACACTTGACTCTATTCTGCCCAGAACTTAGAGATCTCCGGACGATACATCTCTATAACGGAGCTTTAGACATTGTTGGACTGGATGCTGAAACGTTGTGGGAGATGATGTACAGAGGACAAAAAAACAAAAGTTACCTTTGTTTTGGTAAAATTCTTAGAGATAGTGTTGGCCAAATTAGAACCAAACTAACACTTCTATTTGAAAGTGTTGGCCTCAGTACTAAACATCAAGTGAGGGATCTGAGTTTCCTGACCCTGATCGATGGGGTTGTCAGTCTAGAGGCATAATGTTTTATATGTTCATTTTGGAGGAACGAACAAACCTTAAAAATGTACATTTTGTTAAAAGTTTGTAATAAACTAATTTCTTTAAAAAAGAAGGTAATTTGCAACACTTGGTGCCAAACACTGGATTGTCTTCCCATATAACCTGATAAATTGATCCATCTACAAGGGGTTTGATGTCCGCTTGATGTATGTGTTATTTGTACTCATCATATTGGGCCTCCCTAGATCCTGTCTCTTTAACTCCTACAACACATGTGCCTTCTGTCCTCTGCATCTATGTTCACATTTCCTGATCCAGGATACCCCGGGTACGTAACAAGTACCATACACTGTTCCATCATGTCTGCGTTGTTTGTTGCCATTATCTGTTCAAGCAGTTTCATGTCGCATTCCTTTGAGTTGGCACTCTACAAAACTATCAATAGAAATAACATAAATCTGCACTTCACGAGCATCAGGATACATGTGTCAGCAGGTTATGCTGGCATAGATTACAGCAGAAACATGGAGGCCTGGCTTGTTATTTTACTCCCTATGACTCTTGCATTACCAGGACCTGGTAACCCCAACGAGGCTGCTTCATCAAAGTGATATCCCGAGTTCAATCATGGCAGAAAACCTTATTTCTTTAACCATCCAATCGTTTTTGATTCATGTTAGTTGGCGATTGGCGGCTGCGAGAGATGAAGTCTATTCATTGGCATATTTCCAGAGGTTGCTATGGACTAATGGATGTCTGCTGCATCTTGTTCGTAGTGGTGAGTGCTGAAGTAACGGGCTTGAAGTGCGCCTCATTAAGGTTTCTACTGACCATCATGTTGGTAAGGCACATGGGAGTTGGTTTGGCATTCTTTTGGGTGGTCTGAGTTATGATGGATGTCTGCGGACATTTCACTGGATGTCTGATCTGGGTCCAGATAACGGCATCTCCTCAGTTTCCACCTGGACTGCATGGGCATTGGTCAGATGCCCCCTTAAGTGCCAAGGACGAGTAAGCACATCCTTTTGCATAGACTTGCATAATAGCCTGGCAGTTGCGGCACTCAAAGAATAGGCTCAAAGAATAGGCACCTAAGCCCGGATGAAGACGTGGGTGGGTGTTCACCCAGTTGCCACACGTGGAGATCATATAGCGACATAATGAAGAAACCTATGGGTGCCCCCATCACCATGAACGTTGAAGCACGTTTTGGGATTTAGGCGTCTAAAGCCAAAACTGCCCTTTTGGGCATGTGTGCTACATGTAATTGTGTTTCTTGACATTTAGGTGGCAAATGCCAGCATGAGCATTTAGGGCCTTTGTGATAGTGGTGAATGTTTTCCTGGCCATTACTGGATCATGTTGTATGTAATTATTCATCCTGGTTTTACATGTATGATTTGCCGATATATTCCTGCACCGGTTTATGCGTGTGATCCTTTACATTGTTTTGCACAGTTACATTTTGAAGACATACATAACTGGGCTTTGCGCTAAATGTTTTTGATAAAGACCGACTGTGAGTCTTCTGTGATCGTCTAACTTGAACCCCGACTCACGGGGTTTTGGGGTTCACACTGAGCCCAGAGTGTGTCCCCTCTTCAGTTCACAGCAGGACTGTTGTAGGGTCTTTAGCTTGCCTCCAGGCTTCACAAGTCCTTTCCCTTCCTTCCATCACAGACTTCTGTCTGAAGGGTGTTATGGCTACTGTGAATACATGATCTAAAATGCCACATTTTGAATCAGTGAAGTGGGACCCACTGCAGTAGAAATGATTGCATTTTTAATCTCCTTTTTTGTGTAAGACTGGCTGGACAAAAGGTCCACAGACAGAGTGGAAATGTCAGGTTCCACCTAATATTCCACTGCAGTGATGGAGCAAAATGTACCTGGAGTCTGCTGTGGGATGCGGAAACAAAGATATTGTTCACTTTTGCCTATTTGTGCAAACATGCATCCAATGGGGAGACCCAAAATGGGGTTTGATTGACTGACACTTCGGCCATTTCAACTAGCCGTCAATCAGAGCAGGCAAAAATGTCATGCGTCCTAGATGGCAAACATATGTGTTAGAATTGGTTAAAAAAAAAAATCAGCAAAAAGCAAAATGTCCATGCGTCCAATGACAAGTAGTTTCACACCGGTGGGGGGTAATGATGGCATTGGGGAAATGTTTACCTAACATCCTGCGGTACGTCATTCTCCAGTTCCACCCAATGGTTCCCAATTTCACTTATCCCTAAGAATAATGGACATTTGGACGAACTCTGTAACGTTTTGAAGATAAATGAGGCCTTTCTTATCCTATTGATAACCTACGCAGACACAGCTCCCACTTTTCTCAAAACTTCAAAAGCAGACGTCAGGATATTTTATGACTTGCTGCTGAGGCTCTAAACCTATTGCCGGACTCATGTTCAGAAGTACATTCTGATGTGAGCAACTAATCCTGTAGTGCTTTCTGTGTTCGCTGAGCCATGCGTAGTGTGTGCATTCAATAGGGCACAGCTTCAGTAGCATTCTCACCTTTCTGTGGGGATTATGTGGAATATGCAAAAACCAAGGATGAAATGCATATTGATCAATTTGAGTGTTGCAATGGTTTAGAAGATAGCTCAGTGTCTTAAGCACTCACTGCAGATATGTGTGTTTATATGCAAATTACAATACCAAATTCCAGCAAGGCAGACTCTGCCTTTCCTATGTCTGAAGTTGATAAACGTATGTGTAAATGTACTGTGTTTCATAGCACAATCCGTGCTATTATCACCAATGTACAGAAAACCAGTTGCTTTTAAAACTAACATACCATCAGTATGGTGAGTGTCTACAAATAGGTTCCTTCAGGCTATTGGTTGAAAACCTAGGTAGCAACCCCAAAAATGAGCATAAGGTTTTAGTCCAGGTACTTAATTAGGTACCCGAATTCAAGACAATGAAATCAAAGTATCTATGCTTGCATCCTGCTTTTTCCAGCAGACGAAGCTGTGATCCTGGACAAATATACTACTACAACGTTTTTATTTGAAAATGATCATGATGAGTTATGTGATTTGGGGCTTTCCTAAATCAGTTCTATAAAATTGGATTATTGTGTTTTATGTAAGTCAAAAATGAACAAATATGTGCACCTTGCTTATGGTAAAAAAATGGAAAAGAATGTGGTAAAGTGTCGAAATTGCAGATTGGTCGCAAAGTCCAGCTTCAACTCTTAACCAATGTGCGATCCTGGGCATCGCATTTAATCTCGTATTGCCTAACCTGTCAATATTGCCAGTCCTTAAACCTAATTTTTAGCCCTTAAGAGTGATTTCGTTCTGAGGGTCTGATCTTCTAGAAGCGTCCCTCATGGTTGAGCTTGCTATGGTGTTGTTTCATTTATAATAATCGTGAGAATTGAAGCATTGCACACTGCTAGTTTATTTGCTCTCTAATGGCAACACCACTTGAAAACTATGTCCCTCTTCTGATCTCAGACTGTCTGGATTCGGAGACCTTCTTGGTAGCTTCTAATCTGCATCCACTATGTATGCCATGGTAAGTGACGTGTTTGCCTTGCTTCCAATGGGTCTCCTGTTGAGCACGTTTGCATTCTGTCAGGCTGATAATCTGCATCCTCTGTCTATTCTGGGCTATGTGCACCGTTTTCATGCAATCTGTGTCCTACGTTTATACTACAGCCCATATACCTTCCTTGTGTCTGCTATTGATTAAAAAAGTGTCCTATACCTATGCTAGAACACAGGTACCCTTGTTCTTGACTGCTAATGTTGCCCTTAAAAGGCTACTTGTTTGTTATTCTGATGAATGCACAATGAAGATGCTAAAGCGACTGGAATGGAGTACACATGCTTATTTTGATTGCTGCAAGGTAGCATATCAGGCTGTGGGCCTCATCACGAGTTGGGCGGTAGGGCCGGCGCTATTAGCGCAGGGGCTATTAGCACTACCGCCAAACCCCCCGGTGCTAATAGCTCCGGATCACGGGTTCAGCGGAGTGGTTTGTTCCCATTTCCCATTGGCCCATTCGGGAATTCCTTATTCCCCATTGGTCCCAATGGGGAATTTTCACGCTATTACTGTCGGCGGAGTTCCCGCCGGCGGTAATAGCAATGAAAATTGGCACAGGCCAAGGCCATGATCTGGCGGACCCTTAAATGCAGTGGTAATAGCGCTACCGCCTCATTTAATGGTTACCGCCAGCAGGGGAGTTGCTAGGTCTGGATAAGACCTGGGGCTAAGCTGATGTCAGAACTGTTGGGACTGGGGGCTAGCTAGTCTTTTGGCCTGAGATTCTATCCGGGGCTACAACCAAAAGATCAGGGGCTAAAGCCCCGCCCCCCGCCCCTTGCAACGCCCCTGACCGCCAGACTCGAGATGAGGCCCATATGTTTGGTGATCGAGGGACGGGGTGCCTCCAGATATTCTGGAAACCCTTAATTTCTTTGGCTCTGTAGTGGGGAGGCCCAAATGTGTCTTAGTCCCAGGCCTCAAAAGTTGTTAAAGTGGCTATGACTCTGCCTGACAATAACCATAAAGGCACCACCCAAGCTCTCTGCCTAGGACCTGGGAGGAGGCGAGGGTAGCAAAACCAGTATTAGGTCAATAGACCTTTTTTTAAAAAAACAAATGAAAAATGAAAAAACGATTTAGAAAACTTGCTCTGTGACCGCAGGGTCTGATATGATATGGCATTTATAAATATATAAAATGTTTCAAGACACAACGAGGCGAGGGGAAACAGAGGAAAGACAGACAACGATCCTACTAGCCCAGGTGACATTGAGATCGCACAAGTGCAGGAGAGGGGTGAAGGGAGAAGTGCGGAGGAAAGGGGAGGCGGCAGTGCAGTACATTGGATAACAGTAAACTAAATAAATAAAGACAATAATTAAAAGTGTGGCCAGCTGGTGGCAAGTGCAAGGGTAAGAGCAGAAATCAGGGGTCAAGTACTAGTAGGGGCTGAAGGCATACAGAAACTGTCCCCGAGTGCAAGGGTTGCCAGGGGGCAGTGCCGGTGTGCAACTGGCAGGTTTGGGGGGGCTGGGCCCGAGATCAGAGGGCAGCCAGGTAGCCAGTGCAGTTTCAGATACAGTCAGGAGATTAGCAGGGGAGAGGAGGAGAGAAAGCAGAAGCAAAGAGGAAGGTCTTGAGTTGCTTCCGGAACCAGAGGTGATTCTCCTCAAGTTTCAGAGAGGCAGGGAGGCTGGTCCAGAGAGAGGCCCTAGCAGAAGAAAGAGATCTACCACCAACTCACTGCTTGTAGAAGCGATTGACCCTGAGGGAGTTGGAGGCGGATGAGCAAAGAGCTCGATATGGAAGACATTTAGGAAGAGAGACTTGGAGGTATTGAGGTCCCAGGGCCCAGAAGGCCTTGTGGACAATGCAGTGGGTTTTGAATGTAATCCTTGCCGCCACGGTGAGCCAGTGCAGAGATTTCAGTCCTGGAGAGATAAAACCCCTGGGCTTGAGGCCAAGGACAAGTTTTGCAGGCCTGTTTTGGATGAGTTGCACAGGGCGGAGAGTATAGGCAGGCAGATTTAGAAAGAGGCATTTGCAGTAGTCCAGCCTAGAGATAACCAGAGCTCTGGAGACAGTGAGCTTCTGGGGGAAGGAGAGGAAAGGAATAATACCTCTGAGGAGGTGCAGCTGGTAGTGTGACTTCTTAGGGACGACAGAGATGGGAGGAGAGAAGGAATGTGTGGAGTTGAAGATGACCCCAAGGTTTCTAGCCTCACAGGTGGGAGCAGGAAGAGGGCAAGAGAGGCCAGTCAGAGAGTGAAAGGAAAGGAGGGAGGAGGTGTGACGATGAGGAGAATCTCAATCTCACTGGCATTAAGGCAGAGATCATTGGCGGCACACCACTCCTGGATGGTGGACAGTCAGAGATGATAGAAGGAGAAGAGATGGCAGAAGAGAGCCTGAAAATGAGTTGAGTGTCATCTACATAGCAATGAAAGTTGGGGCAGATAGCGGAAATGTGGTGGGCAAGAAGAGCCAGGTATTGGTTGAACAGCCAGGGAGAGAGGTTAGACCCCTGGGGAATACCACAGGTAGAGATAGAGGAGAGGAAGGATCCAAGTTGGACCTGGAGGGTCAATCAGATTGGAAGGAGTTCAGCCAAGCCAGGGCCTGATCAGTGATACCAAGGTTATAACGGAGACGGTTGAGCAGCATGGCATGGTTGACTGTGTCAAAGAAAGATGAAAGATCAAGTAAGATGAGGACACAGGGGGTGTTGGAATCAAGGTTGGAGAGCAGGCCTTTACGGATGTTCAGGAGAGCAGTTTCCATGCTTCTGGCAGCTCTGAAGCCAGACTGATGGTCATGGAGACAACCAACCGATTCAGTGTGAAGATTCAGCTGGGAGATGGCCAGTTTTTCCAGGAGTTTGCCCAGGAAAGGAGTGATGGAGATTGGCCGATAGTTAGCCGGGCAGGAAGGGTCGGAAGAGGGTTTTTTAAGAAGAGGGTGCACAAGAGAGTGCTTCAAGAGGGAGGAGAAGACTCCAGTGGTGAAGGAGTGGTTGCAGAAATCAGCCAGAACAGGAGCAAGGGTGTCAATGTGGTCCATAATGGGTTTGGAGGAACAGGGGTGAACCTGTTTTGATGAGAATTTCATAGATCGGACTTGCCCAGAAACTTCATCTGCGGAGAACAGGGGAAAGGCAGAGAAGGAGGGAGGAGAGGTGGCCGAAGAAGGGCCAGATGAAGAGCAGGGAGTAGAGGGAGGAGGGGGGAGAGGACAGAATGCCCTGAGTTTTAGAGAGGAAATTAGAAGCCAGGGCCGTGCAGAGGGCCTGGGAGGGGACAGGAGAGGTAGAGACTGCAGCAGGTTTGGCCAGCTCCTTGCAGATTTTAAAGAGTTTGGCCAAGTTGTTAGATGCCGTGGAGATGCTGGCTTGGATGTGGGCTCTCTTCTTGATTCGGAGAGAGAGCCGGTATTGCCTTTGGAGCAGGCAGCAGGCCAGTTTGTCAGAGGATGTACCGGAAGTGCGCCATTTCCTCTCAGCCACCCTACACTTGCGTTTAAGGGTGACGAGGTCTGAGTTGTACCAAGAGTTGTACTTGGCTTTCGGTTTCAAGTGGATCCTCATGACAGGGGCAAAAACTTCGAGAGTAGATATAGCAGAGTGAAGCATAGAAAGGGCTGTGTCAGGGTGGGAGTCAGCCAAAAGGGGTTGAGGGGGTGAGAAAGCGGCGGCAAAAGCCTCAACTGACACACGCTTCATGGGTCGGATAACCGAGAAGGTAAGTGGACGTGCTGGAGTTGGTAGAGAGGGTGAGATGGTAGGAAAGGAGAAAGTGATCACTCGAGGAGAGAGGAGTGGTGAGAGGGATAGAAAGGGGAAGGTCTGTAGAGATAAGAACATCCAGAGTGTGCCCTGCAGTGTGAGTCCGGCCAGAAGGAAGAATAGAGAGAGAGAGAGAGAGTCGCAGAGGTCACGAAAGAGACCAGTGGAAAGACAGGAAGCATTCAGGTGGATGTTAAAGTCTCCAAGAAGGAGTAGTTGAGACCAGGAGGGAAGAGGAGAGGTCCACCCACTCAGAGTGGAAGGAGGAGATCTGACCAGGAGGCCAGATGGTAGCCACACTAAGGGAATGACCAGGAGAAAGAGAGAGCCTGCAGACGAGGCATTCGAAACAGGAGTAGGCCTGTGTATGAATGATGGAGGCAGGAATCCACTCAGGGAATATCAGGGCTACATCCCCTCCTGAACGGTTCGGTCTGGGCGCAGAGAGGATCTTGTAACCATCAGGGAGGAGAGTGTCATAGCTCATGACAGAGCTGGCCGTGAACCATGTCTCAGTGAGACCGAGGACATCAAGGTCAAATTCCTCCAGGAGGCGGCAGATGTCAGGGGAGTGTTTGACAGCTGAGCGAGAGTTTAGAGTAGCAATGTGGAGAAGGTTGCCATCCTTGAAAGACTTTCGGGGAGGGATACAATTCAGAGGTATGCCCTGCAGAGGTGTAGAAGCAGCCCGAGGCAGGACAGAAGAGCAAGGAGGCGAGGGAAAAGTAGCCAAGGAGGAGACAGTAAGAGGATGCAAGGAATCCATGGAGGCAGGAGAGGGGCTAGCAGGAGAAGAAAGGAAATTGATGAGGCACGGGAAGCATCTATCAAAGAGGAGAAGGGTGGCTTGAGGGCCTTGGACCAAGACGGTACTGTTCAAGTAAACATTAATGATGACCTTAGAGGTGTGGAAGGAGGCCAGGAGGGCCACCATTAATGAGAGAGGAAGAGAAGGGAGGGAGCACAGAGACCATATGAAGAGTCCATAGGTCTGGCGAAGGAACGACAAAGAGAATGTTGATGAAAGATTCCTGGAGGATGCACTGGTATAGGTTTCGGCGATAGGGGAGGCCGGGGTTGGAGACCAGGATGTCCTTTTTAAACTTCTTCCTACCAGATTTAGTGAGGAGAGCAAGATAGATGATACAAAAGCAGTTAGAAAAGATAGGAAGGACAGAGAGCACCATAGAGTAGGTGGGGAGAGGAGAGAAGAGAAGAGGTTGAGAGTGGGAAGGGGTAGGGGAGAAAACTAGGGAAGGGCAGGGTGCACGCAGACGAGACAGAGAGAGACGAGACAAGTAGACGAAAAAGACAAGATGACAGGCACTTAGTGGTAGAAATGTTCGCTAGATGAGTGCTTGCTAGGAGGCAAAGCCACAGATGGCACAACTTTCACAATGCAATTTTAAATACTTTCACAATGCAATTTTTCAAACAGGAGAAAACACACCTAAGTTTGAGAGTCCTGAATAGTGGGGAAATGGCCTAGGTTTCACAGTGAAATTTAAATACTTTCACAATGCAATTTTAAAACAACGGAAAACACACCTAAGTTTGAAGTTTGCAGGGTAGAGTGAGGTTCTAAACCTAACCCGGGCCACTCCTACCTTCTTCAGTCGATGCTGGTTGACGGCTGGCCACTGGCTTCCCCTGCTGACACCTGCAGACACTAGCTGGCGCCGCCTCTGAAGAGCCGCCCTTTGCCTTGGGGCGCTTAGCCGCAGAGGCTGCCGGGCAGAGTGCTGCCTGAAGACGATCAGGGGTGGTGGGTGGGCTGGGAGGTGGGATGGATGGGAAAAAGGAGGAAGGGGAGCACAGGGATGGGAGAAGGGGAGCAACGGGGCAGATAGGGGCTCAGGAAAGCCCATAAAATAACTGAAGAAGGCCTAGAAGGGTTGCACTAGCTGGCTTCAACTCACCTGCTCAGCCGAAGTGGAAATGGTGAGCATGGTGTGCTGCAAGTCAATACACCTGAAGCAACACACGAGGGATGGCCAATCAGGGGTGGTGGGCGAGATGGGAGGGGATAAATGGAGGAAGGAGAGCAAGGGAACGGGGATGACAGGCACACCAGGACCTGGAAGTGGCCACAACAGAGAAAGGGTAAGTCTGTGTGTTGCGTGTGTGTTTGTGTGTGTGTTGCGTGTTGTTGTGTGTGTTTGTTTATTTTCAGGGAGTGTGGGGGTGGGGGTACTGAGGGAGTGAGTTTTGGGCGGTAAAACCCACGATTTTTAACAAATTCTTTCGGGGGAGGATAGGGCGAGGGTTTGGGTGGGGGCGACGCAATGTGGGTTTTTGCTTTTTGTAAGCTGCCCTAAATCGGCAGAAAAAAATCCTATTTTTTTATTTGTGTTATAACCAAATTTGATTTTTCACAACTACATTTCTCCTTTTCTTCATTTAAAAAAAAAAGAAAGAAAAATGAAAGGAAGGAGAGGAATGAATAAATGAAAAACAATACTAAGAGAAAAAGAAAAGATAAAATCAGGTATTGATCTTAAGTAGCATTATTAGCAGTATTTTGCTGGAATAAACTCGGTCTTTTGGAGAACTCACACGACATTAATTGTCAGAGCAGTTTCTGTCCAGTATTCTAACTATTCCAAAACATCTGTGAAGATCAACCTTCTTCATAGTCAGTTGTATGAATAAATCTTCCCAGGTGTTTTTGCCTGGCATTACAGGTTCCTTGGCAGTGTCGCAGTAAAAGTTTGAGAGTATGGTGTTTCAGTTCTTTACATCGCAAGCATAAGGTTTTACATTGATCCTCTTGACCTCCTTTACCAGGATGGCTCCTGTGTGTATCAGATTAAGCTGCACCCTGAGGAAATTCTGCCTTATTTTAGGATCTGGAAATTTTACTAAGCACCTAGGCAGAAAACCCAGGGTTTTTTCGTAGGGCAAAGGAGATGTTATGATTAATGATGTTTTCATTTTGTCAATTGTCTGTATCCAATCATTTGTCTCTATTGCCATTTTGACTTCATCGGATTTGACACCAGTGTGACTTCATCCGTGTCGCCATTGAGTAGAATTTCCTTTGCCAAATTTTTTAAGTCGCATAGGACCGATGGGTGGTGCTCAAGATGGTTTCTGAGGTCTTCATATAGTGAATTCTTTAGTGGATCAATTATGAGTCTATATAATGAGACACATTTCCAGTCCATTTGGTATTCTAGGGATTTTAGTCCCAACTCCAATCTTAGGCATGCCAATGGTCGACATTCTGGGAGGTTTAAAACCTTCTTCCAGATTAGTCCTTCTATTCTGTTCCAATCAATAGTGCAAGCCAATGGTTTAGCCTCAATGCCATAGAGGAGAGCTGGTATGATCTTGGCTTTATAAAACCTTAGTGCTGGTAAAAGTGAAAACTTGTAGAATTCTGCCTACTATTCTTTGTAATTGTGCTGTGAGTTGAGTCGTTTTATGGACACTTTCTGACAATGTTTAGGCCAATCGAGGTTTGGCGTGATATGTGTTTCCTAAATATACGATTTCCTCCATTACTGGAATCATGCCACCTATCGTCCAGGGGAAACTGTCTCCCTTTGCCTTTCTTCCAAACACAACTATTTTTGTTTTTTCGGGATTCACTATTAGATCATTTCTCTTCATGTAGATTTCTGTGGCACTCAGCATCTTTTGAAGCCCCACAGGTGTTCTGTCAATGAGGACAATATCATCGGCCTACATGAGCCATTTTATTGCTTCCTGGCCAACTTTGGCGCTTGCTAATCCAGCAGAGACGACCTCTTCACCGAAGTCCGAAAGGTAAAAATTGAAAAGGAAGGGGGCAACCATGTACCCTTGCCTTACTCCTCTTTTCACTGGTATTTCTTCTGATAGATGACCTTTCAGGTTCAGTCTGACTACTGCAGTGTTTTTCTCATGAAGAGCTACTAAGATATTTAGAATAGATTTCGGGGCTCCTCTATAATTGACCTTGAGCCATAATCTCTCTCTATCAACTAAATCAAATGCACTTGACAACAAATCCACGAAGGCTTCAAATAACTTTGTCGATTTCCCCTTGCCGTTCCCATTGCAAAGAGTTGTCAATGTGATTCTGTTTAGTCCTGTAGAGTGTCCCCTTCTGAAGCCTGTTTGTTGTTTCAGTATAATATTATTCGATTTGGCCCATTATTCCAATTCTTTCAGCAGTAGGCCAGTAAAAATACTAGTAAGGTAATGGGCCTATAGTTTCTCGGGTCCTTTCAATCCCGTTTTTTGTAGATGGGTATGATTAGGGCTGTTTCCCATGATTGTGGAATTCTCCTGGTCTTCACGATTCCACAGAATAATTGTCTCAAAATTCTTGCCCACATCACTGATTCCTCTTTTAAGACCTGGTAAGTAAGCCCATTAGGCCCCTTGGCTCTTGAAGATGAGGATTTATTGAACAGCTCTCTAATTGACTCTTCTGTAACTTCGAATAACCACAGGATATTTGGAATGTCAAATCTGGGTCCCTCTTTAGATTTCAAATATTTTTTGCAAAAGTAATCTACCCAGACAGATTCTGGTACGCAATTTGCTTGCATAACCAGACCATGTTAAGGGGAACTTAGCTACTCTTGGCCAGCGTAAACTCTACTAAAACTGTTATCCAGATCGCTGAGATATAGGTTGAATAAGGGCCCTGCGCCAAAATGCAATCCTGTTTGACGCTTTGGCCAATTTCAATTGGATCCAAAGAGAAACCTGTACGGTTAATGCATACTCTGGTGTTGGTGTCATTATGGAGAGCTTAATGAGTTATAGTGGTCCACATCGATTCCTTTCTCTTTTACTTTGGCATAATTTTACTCTGTCTACACGGTCAAGTGGCATTACAGTTGATGAATGCCTTAAATAGTGGCTTGTCAGTGTGTTTCAATGCCATGTGTAGGATGCATCACTAGGGGTATGCAGGGAGGTGCAATAGCCCCAGGTCTTTTGGTTGTATCCCCTTATAGAAGCTCAGGGGCTACAACCAAAACCACGAGTCCCAATAGTCCCGACATTAGGGTAGCCCCAGATGTAGCAACACCTCTGCCGCGTGTGTTAAGTATTGATGGCAATGTTAGAATAGGTAGATAAACTTTTATGGAACCCTGTCTGCTGTATTGTAAGGATTTCGTTTTTAGTCATCCAGATGTTTAATTTCTTAAATAGTATTGCACAAAGATTTTACTACTGATATCCAGTAGTAGGATTAAGCGATTATTCACTGGATTACACCTGTGTCCTTTTTTATATATTGGAATCAGAATTGCCTCAATCCATGGTAAAGTTAAAAGGCCATACCTGATTTTTTCTTGAAATAAGGAAGTTAAAATGCTTGCCCAATACTGGGACTCTTTCTTTATTACCACACTAGCTAACCTATCCGGACAAGGTGCGCTAGAGGATTACATCTTTTTGATTATCTTCTCGTTTTCTCAGTACTGCAGAACTCTATCCATTTCTTTTGGCCCTGAATGATGGGTTGTTTAGTAATGATCGACTAAGAAGTGTAACCCAAGTTAAAGCATCAACCGGGTTATTTGGTATTAAATTTACCGTTGTGGTAGAATCACAAATTAACTTCCATAAGGCCTTCTTGTCCTTGGAAACAAAGGGCCTCATCACGAGTTGGGTGGTAGCCCTTAAATGTGGCGGTAACAGAATAAGCATCACCAATACTGCTCTGTCAGATCACGATTCTGCATAAATACCGCATGCCACAAAATGAACCAGTGCCATTACAGCCAACACTATTACAGCCAGCGCTATCACAGCTGGCGTTAATAGCATCGTCAACACAAAGCACAATTACTGCTGTATCCCAAGTCCATGTATGGCGGTATTAGTGCCAAAAACCGGCACTAATACAGCAGCTACAGTTGCACCCAATACACTCCAGAGGGCTACATAAGGCACACCTCCACCCCAAACACTTTTTCCAACACCATGCTGCCATTACTTGCTGCGAGCTGGGACAGGCAGCTGATCATGCTGCATCTGGAAGTAGAGATACAGGTCAACCAGGCTGGGGCACAGGAAGTACAGGTGGTGTGGAGTAGGGGGAGGAGTGTGAAGAGAGCCCAAACAAGGCATACATCCATCCCAAGGGTCAGGCCCTCACCCTGCACCCTCACTGACACCCAGTTGGTGACTATGTACTGCCTCAATAGGCAGACCATATCTGAGCTGCTCAGTACAATAGAGGATGACCTAGGGAACAGGATAAACATCCGGACAGCCGTGCCCCCACTGCTGAAGCTGATGTTCATGCTCCGATTCTTAGCTACTGACACCTTCCAGCACTCTGTGGCCAAAATGCACGGCATGGCACAGCCCACATTCAGTGCAGTGTTGGCCAAGTTGCAGGATGCCCTCCTGCAGCTTGTGCATCAATACATTGCACTGGAGTGCACTGCCCACCATCCCACGTAAAAATGCCATGAAGGCAAAGTTCGATGCCATAGCCCACGTGCCAAATGTAATAGTAGCCTTGGACTGCATCCTTGTGCAGTTGGTGGCTCCCCAGGCGCACAAAGCAGTCTACAGGAATCAGAAGCACTACCACTCCCTCAATGTGCAGGTCACTTGTGAACCAAACCTCATAATCACGCTCTGCTGTGCCTGCTACTCAGGTCCCACCCACGACTCCATGATGCTATGGAGCAGCACGCTGCCAGAATACATGAAGAGGCACATGGGACAATAGATATGGATAATGAATAAATCTGCCTACACACATGCACTGTGAAGCACCTGACCAACTTGGGGGGTGGGGATGCGATGAATGACACAAAGCATGTTCTGACAAGCAAATGCAAATGTAGTACCTGGGCGGCCCCAGCACCAACATCAGAATACAGACCACGGCACATGTGCTGTTGGCCACACCTTGATGAACATGCTGTTCAACACATACACCATCATTGTATACCACACACATGGCTACAGGTACCACAATGCATCATGTATGATCCAAAGCAATACTAAACAAATGCCAACATTGCCTTGCCCAACTGCAGACCTACCAGTGCCACAGCCATGTACACATGTACACCCACCCTGCAATGTTGCCCAACTGGCCCAAGATCAGCATGGAAGGCTGATGGCAAGCCATGCATGCCACAAGCAAGCGAGCAATACACAGGATCAAGGCCGCCTACAGGAAAACTTGTAACCAACAGATACATTACCAAGCAACTACAGCAATGGGCGGATGTGAAGGTCAAAGAATGTATGTTACCTTTGACACAGCATGCTGAGAAATTGTAGAGGCAATTGTAGAGGCACATGCCATGTAATGAGCTCCCATACGCATGCACACACCCGTTGCTCTGATAAAAATGTTAGTCCACCATAACACATTTCACAGTGACTGATGTGTGTGTCTCTCCCTATGCAGGAGACTCTGGATATCCGCAGCTTGCCTGGCTGATGACCCCTGTGTGTGATCCACGAGCACCCGACGACATGACATATAACCACACACACAGCAGGAGTCGTGTGTGCATTGAGCAAAACTTTGGACTCAAGAAGGCACATTTCTGCTGCCTAGTTGACACAGGCGGAGCCCTCATATATGCTCCTGAAAACGTAGGCAAGATTGTTCTTGCGTGTGCTATGTTGCACAACATTTCAATAAGGCAGAATGTATCCCTACCCCCATGAGGGGTGGGAGACAGGCTCGACAGGCACTGATTGACAATTTATTTTGAATCATTTCCCTTGCACAAGCTATGCACCACTGTGTGACTGTCACATTCGTAAATAAATTCCACAATGACACAATCAGGAATATCCTCCCATTGATGTAGTTCAACAGTTTTATTTTAACCATGTGCCCAAACTAAAACCACCACCAACTCCCCAGCACACTATCCCCACTCCCCCCTCCCACACCACCTCCCCAGCAGACCACCCTCTCCCCCTCCTACCACCAACTCTGTGGCACACTATCCCCCTCCCCATCGCACCAGCACACTATGCACCCTCCCACCACCAACTCTATGACATGGCCACCCAGGGCCACCCAGGGCGATTGATGTCTCTTCTCTGGCTCTTCCCCCCCTTTCAGCACCCAGTGATCTGGATTGAAGCTGTCACAGGGACTGCCGCTTTGGCGTCCTCTTCTGAGAGTCCACTGATGATGTGTTGGAACTAGAAGGAATGGACCCAGTCAACAGGAGCTGTTAATTGATTGCTTTTTTTATTTATATAGCGCCCCTAACCTTCAGGTATCTGGGCACATTTTGTAAAGTTACAGGATGAGTTACATACAGACCACAAAAGCCATGTATTAAATAGATACATTATATACACATCATATATACAGGTACGACAAATAGCTGTGTAGCACATAAATACAGGTTGGCAATCAAATATACAGTTAGATAATATAGGAGTTTAACATTTAATTACAAATTAGCAGGAAGAAATATACATTTAAAGTGTTTCTTGGGTAAGGAGTCAAATGTTAGCGTTATTCCTAAAGTGGGAGAATGAAGGTTCGGCTCTTAAGTCTATGGGTAGGGAGTTCCATAGTTTTGTAACTAGAACAGGGGAGCTGCCGCCTCCTGATTTCTGTAGCTTAAATCTAAGGACCCTAATGCAGTGTAGTTGAGAGGACCTCGTGGGTCGGTCTGATTGGTTTCTAGTAAATTTGCAGGTCGAATATTGAGGTCCTGAATTTGAGAGGCACTTATGGGTGAGGGCCAGTGGTTGAAGTGGGCGGGAGCGGTTGGGGGCGGTGCTCCTCTACTTTTTTAAATAAGGTTTTACTGTTCCTATACTTTTATTTTGAAAGGAAAAGATCCAGAATGGTTTTGTTTTGAACAAAAGTGTGGGAAAAAGTTGAAACTTGCACTTTCAGTGCATTGCACTGAACTTTCCCTTAAACAGCAGACGCATGTGTTTGGGGGTTTGTATTGTGAGTGTGAGGGGGCGTGATGATGGCGTTTGCGGGAAGCTCGAGCAGGCCAATAGGGAACATAGTTACACTACTTCTTTTTGTACACTTCGACCACTGATGAGGGCTAAGGTTTTGAACGTAATTCTATCCTTGAGTGACAAGCATTGGGAGGTGCGTCTGGCCGATGATATATGATGAGACTGTGTTATGTTTAGGGCAGTTCTGAGTGCATTATTTTGGTGTACTTGTAATTTATTTAGGTTGAGCTTATTAGTTCCTAAATATAGTGCATTATAATAATCCAGTTTGGATAAAATTAGCGCTCTAGCTAGCGTAATGCAGCTTGCTGTTGACAAGAATGGTATGCAGGCATAAATTAATTTGCAGGTATGAGCAGTGGCAAAGGATGTCGCATTCACTTGTCTAGTCAGAGTCAATGATGAATCGAGATAGAAACCCAGTGTTTTGACATCCTTAGACACCTTTATGTTAGAGTCATCAAAATTAAAGGAGTTAAAATGTGTGTCTAGTTTATTTAGTCTCGATTGGGAACCAATCAGGAGTAATTTGGTCTCATTATCGCCGCGGCAGAGGCCATGTGTGGGCATTCATGCCTGGATGATAAGGTACATTTTGTTCAGCAATTTCGTTTCAAATTCATAATCACCAGTGATGGGGATGAGGATTTGGGTGTCATCTGCATAGTTAGTGTAGGTGACACCCAAATGGTAAAGGACATCAAACAGAGGCTTTATGAAAATGTTGTAAAGCGTCGGAGAAACGTAAGATCCCCGTGGAACTCCACAGGTGACCGGAGCTGGGTCAGCCGATGCAGTATGTCCGAAGACTCTCATAGTTTCATTGTCAAGGAAGGATTGTAGTGAAGCAGTTGCTTTATCAGAGAAATTAGATGATGCTGTTTGATGTTTATACAGGACTTCATGATTGACTAAATCGAAAGCCGCCGATAAGTTTAGAAAAAGGAGTAGGGCTATGTTACCTTTATATTTTAGGTCGTCCATCTGAGTTTTCAGCTCTAATAGGGCCGTCTCAGTGCCATATCTTGGTCTGAATCCTGATTGACAGATGTTTTGGTTTGGGTGAGTTTACAGATGTCAATGCACTGTGAAATAAAGAGATGAAGACATCTAGGAGTAGAAGTGTTGTATTCCTTTTTATTAAAGTTGTAGCCTTTAAGTAAAGGCTACAACTTTAATTAAAAAGGAATACAGGGAGAATCTGAATGAGCTGCACAGTATTGCGTGAGAGGTCACAGGTGGAGGTGCGTCGGTACTGAGTTTGTTTTTCTTCTATTTCTACTTGTAGAAGCGAAATTATTGCGCTTTTTGTATGTTAAGTATCTTTGGTGCATGCTTCAGATGGCTATATGGGGGACTCTAACTCTCGCAGAATGATGAATAGTTCTCTAGTGCCAGATTTATCATTTGTGATTCTATTGTTGTAAGTGTCACCTTTTGCTTGGAGAATGGCCGATTTGTAGCAATTAGATGCTTTTATGAATGTTTCTTTGTTTATTGCTGAAGGGTGGCTTCTCTAGTGGGTTTTAGCCCTTCTTTTATTATTGCATATGGTTTTAAGGCTAGAATTGAACCAGGAGTTTAGGTGAGCTTGTGGTTTGGCTTTGCGCAATTTCAGTGGTGCTACAGTCTCGATAGCTTGGTGAAGCGTTCGATTGTATAGCTCCACTAAAGTTGAAGGGTCTTTATCCATAGTAGGATGATTAAGGATGGGTTGTAGTAGAGGGAGAAGTCTCTCTACTGTGATGTTCCGGTTATTTCTAGCGAGGGCAGGCAGTGCCAGGACATTACACTGGATAGGTTGAGTGCTATTCTGTAAGTTAAAGTATACAATTGATGGTATGACCAGGCGCACAATACATTAGAAAGGATGCTGGTGTCGCAGTTGAGGTCTGCAATCCAATCTAGCGTTTTCCCTTTATTATAAGCTTGGAGACTTGATGAGAGAACCAATTTCAGTGATGGAGTTAGCGCGGGCAGTGGCATTGTCATCTGTTATGTCTTGGAAGCCTAAATTGAAGTCACCTAGCAGTAGGATTTGATCCTGGTTTGGTGTCTGCAGAGAAGAGCTGTGAGATGTCTTCCTCTAAGGTGGATATAGGGCCAGGAGGTCTGTATACGAGGTGGATTTTTACTGTTTGTGTTGCTGATAGCAGTAGCTTAATAGATGGGAGCTCAGCTGTGGTGAAAATGATTATTAAGAGCCCTTATGCCCAGTTGGGTCTTGGCAATGGTGGTGACTCTGCCGCCTCTAGATGATACTCTGTCTTGTCTAGTGATGGTGTATTTATCTGGTATTGCTAATGTGAGAGCTGGACCTGCAGCGGCGTGTAGCCAGGTCTCAGTTAAAGCCAGGAAGTCGAGCTCATTTAAAGAGGTTGGCGATGTCTAAGGCATGTGCTAGCAAGGATCTTGCATTGATGTGGGCTCCCTTGATCGGTCTAATGATGTTATTAGGGCTGCTTAAAGGCAGTGTTGTGTTGGTTCAAAGAGTAGAGTCAATCATGTTGATCAGATTGCACGTCTTTCTCCTAGTAGTGGTGGTCTTGGTGTGGGCTGTACTTTGACAGTCAGAAGGTGGTGTGTGGGCCTGTCTGAGTCTAGATCCTAGTCTGAGGTTCCTGATTTTAGTAGGACATGGTTGGTTGAGAACAGGTCGGGAGCCATTGGAGAGGTGTAAAATAGTCGGAGTTATTTGCTGGTGTTGTGGTAGAAGTCAGTTGTTTAGTGGGCTGCAATATTCAAGGTGGCAAGGATTTTGTGGGTGCTGTGGTATCAGAATGTGGCAAGGATGTGGACATAGTAAGGGAGATACTGGTTTTGCTAGGTGTATAGGGTTGGACATTAATAGGCTGCAGGGTATCCTACTTATCTTTAGTGAGGGCTACTGAAGCATTAAGGATCGTAATGAACACTATGGCAGCCCTAAGTGCTGGGAGGGTGCTCGTGGGTATGAGATAGTTCAGGGGCAGGACTATCAGGATTATGCTAGTTAATATGCGATAGTGTATGATATTGTCTATCAGTTAGCGGGTAGGCATTTAGAACAATAGGGTACTTATAGTGATAGCTATGCAAGTCAAAGTTAGCAATGCCCAAGTTCAACATGTATAAGTTATTATATTTCAACATTTGGATTGCACAAGTTAAGCATTACAGGTGTCTAGCAATTCACGTATCAGATGTGTGGACCAATTATGCAAGTTTGTGGGCTAGGTAAGCTGTCATACAGTCACCAGTTATTGACATTTATTTCTAACTAATCAAGAGAGCGCTTGTGAGCAGAGCAAAAACAGGAAAGCATTTATAATGTCTGGCAATTCACATTTAGTTATGCAACCTAAGCGTTTCAAGATGTGTGCTGACTAAAGTAGAGTGGGTTTAAGAAAAACATTAGGGGCAAGAAAAAAAAACGATTTCGAACATCAGCATATTTGGATTGGACAGTGTTATGAAACAGCGGTGCAGATGTGTCAAGTCTTTACAGGTACATCGAATAATTAAGACATTGTAGCGCTACAGCCTCAGTACGATTAATGTGCAATGCGTAGCTAATACAGGCAGTACATATTACATACGATCATGCGAAGGGGGTTGCAAAGGGTAATGCAATGCAAATTCAAGATGCCACATATGGGCAGTGCACAGGCAGTCTTCAATGTGCAGGCAGATGCAGAAGAAGTTCGAGATGCAGCGTACAGGCAATGCCGTAAAAGCCTGGATTCAAAGTTTAGATAATGCAGCACAATTACGGATTCAGTTTATATGCCGAGGGCACGTGCCGTGCACACCCTATTCAAGTCAAGCATACATGGAGGGGCGGGGATAGAGCAAGTCAGAGCTAGAGTTCAGCGTGTAAGTGGGGGTACAAGGGTCGCATCGCCAGGCAAGCAGAGGCGAACTGGCACTAGCAAGAAATGGGCAGCAGCCAGTAGCTCGTGGGATTGAGATGGAAACAGAGATGTACTAGCCAATTGTAAAGACCTGTGGTGAAAGCTGCATAGAAGGGTGTGGGGACACGCTCATGCAGTAGGCATGCGGTATGTATACGTTGTGAGTTGGCAGAGGATATTGTGGTGATGGGGTGGGTAGTTAGCATTTAGCGTAGTATCAAGCAAACTGATTGAATTGAGGGGAGCATGCAGGTCTTGACTAGCATTTACCGAGCTGTTCAGCAGAACAGATGAACCCTGAGCGAGGAGGGCTGCGATGCCGTGCAACAAAGCAAGGTCCGGTCACCATGCCGTGGTTAGCAGGCTCCGGCGGCACGGACAGGCACAGACAGGGTCTGGCCTTGTGAGTAGGGCTTAGGCGTAGGGCTGTCTTCCGCCTCCAACTGACCCTAGTAAGCTAAATGGGCATATTGAGGACTGGTTGCTAGGAAACTGGTAAACAAAATAAGCACAGCTCAGTGGGGCGGCCATCTTACATCAGGCGAGGGGCTTGGAACGATTGACCACAGAGTTGCCACTCCATGTTGTGGTGTTAGGCAGTAGGGTACAATGAAGCAACGGTCTTAGGCCGGGTGCCCTGCTTCTAGCAAGTGCAATTTCAGCATTATCAGCTGATTGTTTGTTGCAGCATTTTTTAGATGAAGGTTTCTGGAATGAGGATTTAGGGGTAGCTGCCCCTGCAGTTATCACAAATTCTGGCTGGGGAGGTGCAGCTGCTCCTGCTGTTGTATTAACTGTGCTGAGACGCCTTCCGTCATCTCATCGACCTTCTGGCCAAATTTCGACAGTGCTGCCGTACTGGCAGTTATTACTCTCTGGGCTCTTGCATTGTCCTGCACAATCCTGACTGTGGCTCCCTGGATGCTGTTGTGAATGGCCTGCATGTGTCCTGCAGGGGTGTGAGCAATGGCCTCCATCTCCCTCTGTCTCTGTTCCATGTGTCCCAGCGTCTGCAGCACCATACCAAGGGTGGCTGAAGACTGCGTAGGAGAGAGTTTAAGGTGTGGGACATTTCTGTTGACATGGGAGCTTATTGAAAAGGTGTCAGTGTTCGGCTCAGGTGTATGAATTCTGAGGTGGCTGGGTGGGCTCTCATGTGTCGTGGAGGGCTGCTGGCGGAGACTTTGACCAGGGGTTGTTGGCGCATCCACCTGTGATTTTAACAGGCACTGTCCCCCTGTGTCTCCACGGTCTCCCCGGTAGGTGGTGTATCCTCTGTGGAGGTGCCCACAGCTGGGGGCGGTGGGCCTCGTCCTGCTGTGATGCAGTGTGACACTGCAGGATGTCCACCTTGGCATGGCCTGTGTGCCACTTTACGGGGTGGTGGTGGTGGCAGTGGTCCTGGCGGGTCCTGATGGCTGGGACGTCCCACTCCCAGAGAGGCCTGCCAACTCCTCGTCATCAGATGCCTCTGGCGTTGCTTGAGTGCCTGTAGGGGACATAGGAGATGTTGTCAGGTCTCATTCTCCCACATGTTTTGGCATTCAAGATAATCATTACATGGTGCTCAGTAGGATCGCCAGACAATTGGGCTGATGTGCATGGTTGGTCAGGGGTGTTTGCATGATTGGGAAGGATGCGTATATGCATGTCTGTCACATGGCCAGTTGGTCTTTGGCCTCTATGTGGGGATGGCAAGGCGTACGTGATGGGGCAGCTGATGTCTGACATGCATGATTCGGGTCCCAATGCACACATGTCCCCTCCACGGGTGCCACTCTAATTGGGGGCCGGGGGCTTGATACATGGCACCGGAAGGTCTGTATGGGGCACTGCTGTGCTGCCAGCATGGCTGTGCATGGCACTTGGATGGGTCCCTTGGCTCTCCGCCCCACTGTTGGGACTCACAGGGGGTGGCCTGGATGCATTGGCTCATGGCTGCTGTGGTTGGTAGCTGATGTGGCACCCACTCGATACACCCTATTGCCATGGCAAGCTCATGGGTCTGTCCATTGGGGCATCTTGTGCTAGCCTGTCATTGTTTCATGCACATGTGCTGGGAGGGAGAGTTTGACTCACCTCCTGCATCTTGGCTGCTGGCACTCGCCTATGTACCTCTAACTCCATCGATGATCTTCCGGTCCAGCACGGTGCTACACTTCTCCTCCCATGTGGTGAGGACCAGTGGCTCCACAGTTCCTCCACTGGTTGCCATGCTCTCCCACCTGAGTTGGGACAGCAGTCCATGCCCCCTCTATATCAGGTATTGCGATCGCTTCCTGCAGTCCGCCCCTTCACGCCGTACACGGGCCACCGCTGACACCTCTGGCTTATGGCATGCCAGATGGCCATGCACCGCTTGCCTGTTGTTTTGTGCGTACTGGGCCCATACAATTCGTCATGGTGTGCAACCACCTCATCTGCAATCAGCACAAACTCTTGTTTGCTGGTCTGGATGGCTACAGGAAGTGGAGATATTTAATGGATTGTATTTTTCAAAATGACGGCCGCAATGCTTCCCGTTCTGGTGGTGATGCAATTTCTGCCAGAGCTATTAGTGCTGGTTTCGGTGGCGGTAGTGCTAGTAGTGCCGGTCTTTGAGCGGTATCCCTTATTCCAATGCAATTTCTGCCAGAGTCTGGGGCGCATTTCTGCCAGGTTGTGATATGGCACGAATGCACCGGTTTACAACCCAACTCGTGATGAGGCCCATCTTCTCTTGCCATTGCTTTGACATACTAGTTAGTTCATATTGTTTTTGTCAGCTTTTGTAATTTGGGGAAGGCCATTCATTAGGGTATAAAATTGGTTCAGGTCAACCCCTAACCTTCTCCGCAATGATCTTACAGCCATGTGTCACTCTTTTTTCTTAAGTGCAATGTTATGGTCGTGCAGTGGTCTTTTGTTGTATATTATTGACATAGGTCAACAATTAGAAAATAATGATGGATTATCAAACCAAAGGATTTCTTTACCTGTCTGGATGTCACCTTTCACAATTGATTCTATTTATGTTTTTGTTTTTCCAGGTGATATTTTTACCAGCCATAATTAGTGTTAAAAACCAACCACCTCCTTGACTCCGCCCATTCCGGCATCAGACCACTTCATGGTACTGAATCATCCCTAGTCTCCATATGGGATGACCTCAAAAACACTGCAGACACAGAGGGCTGAGCCACATTCATTCTCCTTGACATCTCGGCAGCCTTCAATACTGTCAACCACGGTGTCCTCATTGACAGATTCCATTCCCTCGACATCAGGGTCACAGCACTAAGGTGGATCTTCTCATTCCTTACCCAACCCCCACTTTCACTCTGCCGCCCTCCCTGTCAGTAACTGAGTCCCCCAAGGTACCTACATGTCCCCTCATTTCGTCAAACCTCTCCATGAGCCCTTGCTCCGCACTCATCCGCTCACACAACCTCACCTGCTACAACTATGCCGATGACACACACATATTTAAAATCCCCAAGTCAGTCTCCACCCCCAACCCAGACCTTGCATCCTGCCTCACCGACATTGACCGCTGGATAACAGTCAACCATCTCCTGCTCAACCCTGGAAAAACAGAGATCCTGATCTATAGAAAGCCCTTATCCCACTTCCCACCCCCTGGCCTCCCTCCCTTGACTCTCCCCCCGTTGAATCCGCCATAGTCAGAAATCTGGGCTACACAATGGACACTGTCCTGACCCTATCACATCACATTAACACTGAGTCAAAATCATACTACTTCTGAATACTCAGGCGCATTTTCCCTTACCTATCCTACCTCCACAGAGTGACCACAATTATGTCCACTGTCCGCTCACAACTGGACTATGCCAACTCTCTCTACCTGGCTGCCCCCGCATACCAACACAGAAAGATCCAAAGAGTCCAGAACTCTGCTGCGATGCTCCTCCTCGTCCTCGGCCTCAGAGATAACTTCACCCGCCCACTCTCTGTATCCTCCACTGGCTCTCAGTCAGATGATGGGTAACTTTCAAAGCTATACGCATCACATACCGAGCCCTACACAAGACTGGCTCAAAATGCCTTGAACAGGAAATCATCCAGTACCACCCCAATAGAAACCTGCACTCAGGCACTGTTCTCTTACTAGTGATCGCCTCTTTCAAAAGCACCACCTTCACCATCCAAGAGCCCTCTATCTGGAACTCTATGCCGCTTAGCATCTGATGCATAGTGAACCACCTGGCCTTTCAGAAGACCCTCAAGACATGGCTATTCCCCTCTGCATCCTGACAAACCCTGCCCTCCCAGTGAGCCAACTATCCTACAGAGGACGAACATACAATCACCAAAGGGCAGCAACAAATTTCTGTCTGACACATTTGACTGAGAATTCCCCATTAGAAAACAGGAGAAAATCCAAGCCGAAGATACAAACCCAAGAAGCCAGGTATAGCAGAAAACTACATATTGCACTCCTTGCCTAAGGGAGACAACACAAGCAAGGCTGGCCAATGTCCTTTCTTTCTTATGGTAACCAAAGTTTCTCATTAGATGAGCTTCGAGGATAATAAAGTTTAATGTACCACGACTAGATGAACTTTGAGGGTAGCCAAAGAAAAGCATTTATTTTGCACTAACACAAATCTGAGATAACCTATGTATTGCACATAGATGAGTTTGGATGTAACCATTGTACGTTGTCTGGTTTCATTTTGAAATAGATAATGTAGTACACTTTTGATGGCTTTTGAAGGTAACCAAGGTAGTACATACTAGACATCTCTCTGAGAGCAGCCAATGTAATGTATTGTATCTAGTGAATGTGTAGAACTAAATTGCACCCTGAACTCACCTCTTATAAACTCAGCTGCATCTATGTGACCAAAACCAGCCAGATCACCCGGGTAAGTATCAAATCCACACTTATCGAAACTAGTCTAAGGCACTATCATCCACTCGCACGTATCCACTACGACACACTGCACAACACATCTGCCAGTAGAATACTGCTATCCTACATGATACAATTCGGCCTAGCTCAACACATGTCTCTCCTTCTCTCACTTACTCTCCAGGCTACCTCACAGCACCCTTCAACTACATGCACTACTCTAAGACACAATGCACACCTTTGTCATTAGAATACAGCTATCCCCCATGACAAAATGTGCTCTAAATGCAAACGTAAGGTTTATCCTGCTCTCACATTCTCTCCAGACTATCTCTCAGATCCCTCCTAACATATATGCTACTCTAAGACACAATGCACAACACTGCTGTCATTAGAATGCAGCTATAACCCCATGATAGAAATATGGTCTAGCTGCACACATAACGTATCTCCTTCTCTTGCATACTTTCCACACTACATCTCAGCACCGATGCACTCCTCTAAGACACTTTGCACAATACTTCTGCCATTAGAATGCAGCTACCCCCCACAATAAAAATGCGGTCCAGTAGCACACATAACGTCTCTCTCGCATATTCTCCAGACTAAATCTCTGTACCCATCCACATGCCTGCTCGAAATGGCTTAAATACCCCTATCTACCTTGGTATTCGATAAAATGCACAATAACATTCTATAACTGCCTGGCTTCTGTCCCCCAAGGGCATTCAAGCTACAGCATGTTGGGACCATTCCAACGGTGACAGGCGCTAAACGAATGACAATTACATTACATTAACTCACTAACATGAATGACCAAAAATTCGTTCAACAATAATGTTTTCCTCTCAAGCCTAAGTAAAAATCACTGCTAGCACTGGCAAGCAATTGTAGCTTTTTAGCATGCTAAACTGATTGCACTTGATGAATAATCTGAAATAGATGTGTGATGCTTTGATGTATGTGTGAATTCACCTGGGATATCACCTTTTATCTTCCCACTGATCATCACAAGCCTCCATTTGGCTATACATGACACTCAGTTGCGACCTTTCTAATTGGTTTCTTTGGATTTTAGTGAGCTGTTATATAGGGTTACCCCCTGGTCATATACCAATGATATTATTTTGTGTATTATGGGACCTTTTGTCAGACACTTATCCTTTAGATCACCTCCTAGTATGATCATAGTCTCTGGACGAAAGCACATGCACTCAGCTAATTATGATTCAATATATGGTTCGAGGATCTCGTTGTTTGCTTTTGATGGGGGATCATAAACATTTATTAGAATGCATGTTTGTTCTGAGCTGATGTGGTGTACTTCTACTGTTAAAGCACTACCATGAATCTACTTTTGTAGTAGTGGTTGGATGTTAAAGCGCTTACTCCAATTAATAATCCATATCGTAAGTGTTTTCTGGAAGGTGACTCAGGTAGATGTGAAGGAGGCCACCAGTAATTGGGTGACTACAACATTTTCGAGTGGATCGTTCTTCCTATCTGGAAGCTGAGTTTGCAAATTCCTTTCTAACTTGTGAGACTACTACTGTTATTTGTGTAAACACTTGAGTCCCATAGCACAAAAAACTATAACCAAACTGAAGAAGTCTGTGATGAAGCCCTGGTCCACATGCCAAAACCAGCCTGACATTGAAGCCCATTCTGTACCACTAGCTTCTGGTGTCTGAAGACATTTGACTACTTGATAGACCTGAAGAAACCAACAAACGGATGCTCCCTACCAGTACCTCGGCGTGGATAGCTGAGTTGAAAGCCTCAAAGGACGTGCTCCCAGAGAAGTATTTTAGTCACAAAGAGACAGACACATACGAAAGCCCTGTGTGTCGGCAACAGATAGCACCCAAGACCTATAATTTTATAACTAACGAATATCCAAGAACTTTCCAAGTCACGTTGGGTATCCTCCATCTCTTAACTGATTTGTGCTCATTGGTCCATGCTTCCAGTGCACTTGAACATTGGAAAAAATGCAAACTGCAACGTTGCTCTATAGCCCAGCTTCATGTGTTCGCCTGTCCTCTTGTTCAGCAACTCTTCCAGTGGGTCACAACTTGAGACACCCATCATCCTGCTTTCCAACTGCACCTTAATGTTGCTACCAGTGCCATTGCTGAAGTACCAGAGACAACAGTGCCACTGTTGAAGTGACTTTTTAAACAAAGTTTGGCAACAAACTTCAGTTTATTGTGAGTGACCATTTGAATCCTATACATAGCATTGGGGTCTATTTACAACATCTGGGTTAATCTGCAAAATCAGGATGGCATGTCCTTAAGCCAATCAGAAGCAGGTCTGATGCTCCATTGAGTCCAATGGCAAAATGACCCCCAGTTGATCAAATTAGTATTCTTATGTTATGCCTTGGTATGGACTAGCAGATGATTTAATTCCTGAATAATTCACTAGGTTGGCATTGTTGTGGGTGCCCGTACCGACATGGTCATGACCTGCAAAGACACCTCCTATTTACCTGCCTGTTAACTGCTACAAATGTATAGATGAAGAAGTCTATTTTTAAAAAAAGACGTAGGATCAAACCTCTTTTCGAATGTTCTCTTCCCAAATGCCAACCTAGGAGTTGCCTTTGACTGCTCAGCCATGTCTGCCACTAGCAGAGCCAGGAGAAGCTTGTGAGAAACCCTGTGTTCTGCTCTTGATGAACCCGGCCTCCGATGCTGCGGGAGGTCAGGGTATGATTACAGGCCCGCGCAGACCTCAAGCTATGCAGCGCATAAAAGGACAAACCCAACTACATCGTAGGCTGCTTACTCCCGGACTGACGTAGTTCCGGTGCCTCCGTCATTATTTTCCCCTACCAACATCACGTGAACCCGATCTCCCGTTGTACACGTAACACCACAACTTGCTGCCTAACTGGGGGTCAGTCACCATCCCTCCCAACCACAGGAAAGAGAGATACCAGCCTAACCCGGTCCCCCAATATATGTTGCGTAGATCCGGGTGCATGTATTCCAGGAGAAGTAATGTAATGCATTTACTTTTCAAACCTTTACTCAGCGTCAGCCTTTTAGGTACACTCAATACAGCCAATAAGTACATTTGTGTCAAGCAATGCAAAGTTAAAACCATGATAGAAAAATATCAAAATGAGTCTCTGATAAAAGCAAAATACATGTAAAACTCATAAACTTTGAATTGCTGTCCTTGCCCACTTTGCGTGCTAGTGCACAGCCCTGCTAGCCTACTGGCCCCGCAAGGTACTACTAGTGCCATTACTGGCTGCTATTTACCGTTCTTGTGTCATATTTTTCATTGGAGAGGCTACTACGGATTGTTTTTGATTGCTTGTGTGCCTACGTACCTTGTCTGCTCACCTATTGCTTAGAGCAAACTCTGGATTTATGTTTAAGTTTTGTACTTGTGTATTTGTGTGGCGTATCGCGAAAGTCAGCTCTTCCACGCCACACACCGGTGCGTCAGCTCGCACTGCAACTATCCATCACACTGAGCCTATGATGTTTGTAGGCTTTTCTGACTATGCTGAATCCTTCCCTTTGCAGACACTGTGCCTATGCTGAACCCAGCCCACTGTGCCTATACTGTTGAATTTAGCCCGCTGTGCCTATGCTCAATTTAGCCCATTGTGTCTATACTGTTGAATTTAGCCCATTGTGCCCATACTGTTGAATTTAGCCCACTGTGTCTATGCTGTTGAATTCAGCCCACTGTGCCTATACTGTTGAATTTAACCCTCTGTGCCTATGCTCAATTTAGTCCATTGTGCCTATACTGTTGAATTTAGCCCACTGTGTCTATGCTGTTGAATTTAGTCCACTTTGTGCAAACAGTTTTCGGGCTAGATTAAGGGCCAAAAGGCAATTTCAGTGGATTGGAAGCACATTTGTGGAATGAACATGTACTTTCCGAAAATATTGGGTGGAGAAGAAGCTACTCTTAGCAGGAGGTAGCCAGTCAGCCAGGAGGCCTAACTTTCTCCAGATGAGGCCCTGGGCTCAGCTGGGGAGCAGGGACCCTGCTCCTCCAGTGGTGAGGGCTCCTGCTCCTCCGAAGGTGGGCACACGAAGAAAATGTCAGTAGGCAATACCTATACTCAAACCCATCTCATCAGAATGGATGAGCAGGATTTTGTTCAGCTGGCCAATCAGTGTCAATGAATCTAGGTGGGGAGATTAACTCTGCTATATGTAGGTTTTTGAGGACCAAATGAGAAATTCAGATAACTTTCTCTTTGTGGGTTTCATTTTTTTTGTGGGATGATTGTAGAGGGCAAGGACATAACCTGTGTTTTACGGGGGTTTTTGTGGATTTTGTAGGTGTTTAGTGATCTTTCTCCTGGGATATTAGTGCTCCTTGAACCCTACTTGCTCCATTTTGTAATCCCACTTGTTTTAAACCTAAAATCTCATTTCCTTTTATTTGAGATCACCAGAACCCTTTACTGACCAGAGAACCCGTTCTGTGTTTTAGTCAGCTTGCTTCGTGTGTCCCAGAACCATGTGTCAAACCATTTGTTTGCCAAAGTCAGCCACCGGTCTATGTTGTTTTGTCTAGTGTTATATTGTTTGTTCCCCATAAAGGAATTGAAATAATAAATCAGGGCTTAGCTTTGCATTTGGAGGGAGATGATGAGGAGGAAGGGAAAGGTTTACTTCTTAATGGACAAGGCTGTTTTTTGCCTGGTCTTTCAAGAGAATGGTTTGCCGTTTGTGTCTAAAGGGGCCGGGGACAGTTGGTCACTGTGATGACTTGGATTCTGCTCCGTGGGTGTAGAAGGATGAGTATGATATGATATGATGCTTTATTTATATAGTGCCTATACACAATGTGTTTCAAAACGCTTCAAAGAAAGGGAGGGAACAAGGGAAAATACAATGACATTCTTACAGGCCATGAACTGTAAGGATGTGAAATTAACTATCGTGCTCGGCCTGACAACATTTCAGATAGTGCAAGAGATAAGACATAGATAAGGAAGGGAGGCGGGGAGTGGGAAGAAAACAGACAGGTGATTTCGGTACTATGCCTGATGACATTTCTGGTAGAGCCGGAGAAAAACAAAAGGGGAGGGTGAAGGGTGCAGAAAGGGGGGGGGCAAAACAAGCGGCTATCGTACTGGGCCTGATGACATTTCAGATAGTGCTGAAGGGGGGACAATTAAGGGTAGGGGGGTTGAGACAGACGAGGTTGCTATCATGCTAGATCCAGGGACAATTCTGATAGAGTGAGTGCATAGTAGAATATAAGGGCTGAAAGGGAGAGGAGGAGAGAACAGAGAGTAAGCAGTGAAAAAGAGTGGAGAAGAAAGAGGGGAGAGCGAATACAATTGCAGAAGTTAGTAGTAACACATAATGTTGCAAGCCAGGATACAAGATGAAGATGGGAACAGCATGATTGAGGGCCATCATGAGTACAAGATGCAAACGAGTACAAGTAGAGGTAAAAGGGCCCATTCAGCCCTCACACTTCTACATCCAAAACCCAATGCAAAAATAAAGGTAAAATAGGAACAGTTAAGAGATATAACTCCTTTGCATTTCATGGTAACGTGGGCCAAGGGAAGGCTATGCTCTTAAGAGGGGTTTGAAGGTGATCCAATAGTGACCCAAACAACACAGTAGAAAATAAAGGCAATATCCAATGAAGGTTCTAGAAAATGTATATACTTTAATCAAACACACCATCTGCAAAAGAACGACTAGAAAATACACTACCAAAACCCACATAGAAGAAGGAACAAAGAAGATGTGACATACTGAGGAGAATAGCACTCTGAGCACAGATCCAGGGGTAGTAGGTAAGTTACTAGCCACAAAATGAATATGTCGATGGTGAAAACGGGTGTGATTGTGACCTCTAGTCTCTACGGCCCATACTGACTAATGATGGGGCAGTTCAGGGTCAATAGTACCTGGATTCAGTTCTTGGTTGGCTGACGGAGTAAGACCAGGTGCCGAACATTCATGCGAGCGGACAAGACCGGTTTGGGCACATTGGATCGTATAGGCCTAGGCAGTAAGCAGGCAACAAGAGGAGGCAAATGTTGTTCATCTGTGCGGTTAAGGGGGGCCCTCAACAATGCAGGTTGTGGCGGTCCCAGGATCACTTCACAGTTGGGCCAAGCTTAAGCTTGCTTTAGCCATTAGGAGGAGACAATGAGCGACGTTTCAGAGGTTCCGATTGGTGGGCAATGGTGGTAGAGGTGGTGATCTAGGGAGCATTGATTTGCTGGTCGATGAGGCAGCCATTCTAGGGCTAGCTGGGTCGAGCCATGCTTGTAACCCCTGGTCAGAGCCGGCATGTGACTCACCAATGATTTGGATCTGTATGGTGACTGTTTTAGCTAGGGCACAATGCAGCGTCAAGCTGGTTTGAAATGGAAGCAATAGCTCAGATTGGTGGAGAAGTGCAAAAGCCAACACCAGCACCTTCCCTCCTCTCATTCACGGTGTGGTGAACACAGAGCAATAGGTTCAGTGCAGCAGAACAGAGCTCTTCAGCTGGTATGACCCTTCGACTGCTGCAAGGCCCACTCTGGGGTCTCAATGAGCGGATGGTCCAGTTCAAGGGCTGCTCTCCCAGTTTTATGAGATTCTGGTGCAGAGTGGCAGGCCCTGGTCCACATCAAAATGTCACTTCCAATTTGCCCTGGGAGTGGGTCTTGGATAGATTTTCCTTCTGCTTTGGATGGCTCCTTGGCCTCAGGCTGAGGGCTTTTGAAAGTTCGAATTCCCCAAGGGAAGTCCAGTGAGTTCTTCTCAGGAGAACCTTTATGTCTTCAGTGGATCAGAGAGGATCTGTCATGAAACGCCAGTGGAGCCTGTGGGAAAGGTGAAAGAAATGGAAGAAGGACTGATGTGCACTTCAGTCCTTCTACCCAGAATTGACGGTATAGCCCTTGTTTAAAACAGAGGCTATAATTAGCCGTCAGTTGTTGCAACCGACGCGTTGCAACTGTTTACTTTTGGATCCTGCTAGTTGTAGCTCCTGCCCTGTGTTTCTCCTAATCTGCTCTCCCCTGACCTTTCTTCTGCGCTCCCCTGCGGAATTTTCCTTCTTGTGCTTCTGTTTTAAACACATGCCCTCGCAGTGTTTTTTTCTTTTTGTGTTTTTTCTTTCTTGTTGACAGCGGCGCTGCTCTCCAAGTGCACGGCATCCACTTCTCGTGTCTCTCAAGGCACGAAGCAGCCTGGCACACTCACGCCTGCTCCCAGCTGTCTAAACTCAGGCAGGCTGACTGAGTTATAGACTGGCGGTCCTGTGCCACATTCCAGTCTGGGGATATACTCACAGACATCTGGTCTAAGGATTCTAAGGCATACCTAGGTGCATTCTGGGTAACGTAGTTCCCTCAAGTGTATTATTTTTTTTTCCAAAGAACTATCAGTGAAAATTTACGCAAAACCAAGTGTATTCCAAGAAGTATTGTGAATACCCATGAACAAACTACTCCAAGCCTCATCAACTACCCGGGGTTTTTCTGCTAGGGCTTTTCCCTGGTTTGGGGCGTGTTCCCCAGAGTACCCGCTGCCGGGCATATCACCTAACTGACAAAGTGGCCTCCGGAGGAGCTGGCCTTTTCTATTCAAACAAAAGGCCAAGACCGTAAAGAAGAAGAGGAACTTGAGCACTTGGAGAGAGAAGCCAGTTGAGACGTCATCAGAAACCAGCGCAGAAACATTAGGTGAGGAGTGGGAGAGTGAAACGGGTATTGTGGTAGACACAAGTCAGCCTAATCGTGAGAGGATCCTTTGTGAATCAGAGATACAATCTCCAAGGGGGTGGGAGATTGCTTCATTTAAAGGAAAAAGTCCCAAGGGAATTGGACTAAAGCTAGCCTGTCTTAGTTGTCCAATCCCTGCTTTTGAACATAGTTGACATTGCCCTTCCACCCATAGTCATTTGCTCCAGAGGAAGTGCAGGGGACAGGAAGATGAGAGGACAGCAAAGAGGACGAGTGACAGATTGAACCAAAATGATGGAAGTCTCCTGCAATTGGCCAGAGCACTCCTGCCCACTCTAATTCCACCCACTTCCCTTCTTAAGAACAAAGACATTTAGAGATGTGGCACCCTGGTGAGAGGCTACTCCTTTTGTATGGGTGTGCTCCTTTGATACTGGGACCAAGGATAGGTGCCAGCGTTGCGGTTGTCTTCTCTGGTGGAGGGAGTTACCTGCCCTCCAAAAGAGATCGAATAAGAGGCTCAGCCCTCCGGACTTCTGTCCTACCATTTGGCAGTCTCCACTTCCCTTGTCAATTGACAGGTGGTAGAGAGAACATCCCAACCCAATTTCAGACAGTGCCCACCACATAATGGTTCTGTGACCAAGTGAGCTTGCAAGAAGGATGCAAGATACCAATGAAGCACCCAGAAAAGGGGTTCTCCTTGGGAATCATGGCAACGCAAAGGACATGAAACATGAGCATGGCATGATTAGTCCCAAATAATGTATGCCAGGTTCTAGATTACAAAAAATCCCACTACACAGCTTCCTTCCCTTACCGTGCTGAGTGAACCAACTTAGATGTATGTGTACTTAATTTTTGCATACTTAAACCTAAACAAAAGGGCACTTCACCTCTTAATTATCGAAAAATACACATATTTTATTGTTTATCACACCATATTGACAATTCTAATATACACAATTAAAAATATTCCAAACACATATTCAACAATGAGTCATTGTATGTACATCTTTCTTCATTACAAATGAAGGCATAGACATATCTGCTTAGACAAACCTTTTGTATGCCTTACTGGGGGTGTGTTCTCTTTTATAGAACGAACCCCACTCTTATTTCTGCCCTTCCTAATTTCTCTGGGCAAAGCGGACTGTGCCAACACTTTTAGAAAAATGTGTTTCTAGGACCAGCATGGAAATATATCTTTAAGAATAAGCTAGGTCAGTAATCCCTATGACGAATCCTGCTGGTACTGTCTTCAGGGCACATAGGCTTAGTTCATATAGTGGTTTTCACCCACTTAATGGTTTGTCGTAATTTGCAATCTTTCTAAAAGACAAATAAAACAGTTGTATTTTAAAATATGGTTAAAATAAAACATTTTTATGCAAAAAACGTAATACATCTGTTACGGTTTCAACTCTTTTGGCATTATAGACAGCAGGGATACATAATTGCTTAAGTGGTCTAGATTATTGTCCACTACCACACTTCATCTCATATTCAACATGATTTAGTCTCTTCATTTAATGTGTCTGCAAAAATGCATTTTACCCTTTGAAACTTGATTTCCTTGGGCTGACCGTCTCTTTCCAACACATATTTGTTGAAAGACTTCTTCTAAGCGGTGGGGGGGGGGAATGGGGGAGGGGGGAGAGAGGGGGAGAGGAGAGATAAGGGGGATATCACATGTCTCTATATGTTAATTTATCACCCTATTCTCAATGTAAGTAAGCTGAACGCTCACCTTTCGCTAGATCTTCAATCTTTTCTCGTGCGGACTGGTTCCTGTTAGCACCGTGCGGGCACTATTACTGCCCAATGGAGTTCTCTTTGTCTAAGGAACGGGGCGTCTCCCTACTAGTATGTGGCTTTGCTCTGTAACAGAAGAAATAAGCCATTGTTACTTATCAAGACGATGTCAGTGGTCACCTCCACACCCTCTTTTTGGAAATGAAGCTTACCAGAGTGATAAAGTCTACTCCCTTCAAATTTCCTTCATTTCTATAGGGGGACTTCGTTCATTCGGCCACCCGAGGCATGTTCTAGTTAAAACAGAATCAAATGATGAAAAACGGAGGGAACGACATTAGATTTCCCTTTAATGGATCCCACACTATTCAATGTATACTTTGTCCCTCTGTCTTACCTCATGGGTCTGTATGCCGACTGATATCCCGTGCACGGTGTGTCTGCAGTCGAGCGTGCCGCTCACGGTAAAACGTCTGCTGCTCGGTCGTGCTACGAGCCTCCTAACGCTCTTGTTCCATTTTAAACAGATAGTGTGTCACATGATATTTGTGCGTACCTACGTCTCGTGATATAACGTGACCCGCAATCCTTCTCTTAAAGGTATACCTATTCTGTTTGCGTGTCGCTGCTCTTAACATGACGCGCAAATGTACGATTTACAAGTGTTACACGTTAGGAAATTTAGCGTATCTAATGCGCTCTGTCATGTTACAATTGGCATATGCCATGCCGTTTTGTGCTATTCACTTATTCTCTTATAAGGTGTTACGTATTTCACAGGGTGCATGTTGTAAAAAAACTTCTAACCCAAGTGTCTTGTTCATATTTTGTCATGTATGAAAAGGGACCATTCAATGGAAATATTTAATCCGTTTTTTACAGTGTCTAGGGAATATATCCATTTCTGTTCTGTTTGTCTTAGCTTTAGATCTCTATTACCTCCTCTTGTTTGCGCAGTTATTACTTCTATAATGAACCAGTGGATGTCATGTACTCCATGGTGGGCGCTTCTAAAATGAGCCACTAGAGGTTTTTCGGGAACCTGGTTCTTCACACAGGATCTGTGTTCACAGATTCTCTGACGAATGGGTCTCTTGGTTTTGCCAATATATAACAGGCCACATGGGCATCTAATGCCATAAACTACCCACTTAGAGTTACAATTCGTGAAGTGTTTCAATTCCCATTTTCTCCCTTTGAGGTCTACCTCTTTCATGTTAGATGTTAATTCACACACAGAGCAACCGCCACATCTGAAGTGACCTACCACCGGAGGTAAATTCCACAATGTCGATTGATTAGTGGGCTTATCCTTAGACGATGGTTTATATGTGTGTACAAGTTTGTCTCTCAAGTTAGGCATACGACGAAACGCAAAGCGAGGTTTACTGATTGAGAAATCTTCGGTGTTGATGATATTCCAGTTCTTCAATATAAATCTCCGCAGATCGTTACTTATCGGTGAGAATGTGGAGACACAAGTGATCTTTTCCTCTATGACTCGTGGTTGTGGTGTCAAGCACCTATGTCTTGGAGTATTTTTGGCTCTTCTCATAGATCTACGTACTATGTGAGAAGGGTAGCCTCTTGCCCTCAGTCTAGTCGTTAAATCTTTGCTGTGGGTTTCAAATTCTTCCTTGTGGGTACAGTTAAGTACACATACATCTAAGTTGGTTCACTCAGCACGGTAAGGGAAGGAAGCTGTGTAGTGGGATTTTTTGTAATTGGTGTTTCATTATCCTCACCCACTCAGCCCCTAAAAAGAGGATAGGTATAGCTCAAACAATATTCAATGCTATAGGACAACCCGTTGGTTGGTAGAGCTAATTAGCTTGACAAAATGGAAAATGTAAATATAGTTTCCTTTTCGGAGGATCAGTTCAAAGAGTTCTTTGAACTGCCGTCGATTCTGGGGCAGTCCAGCCCGGCAACAGCCAGTCCCACTCCATCTAACACCAATGATCTGGATTTACTAACTCAGAAAGTGAAGAAATTAATACGTACTGAATCCCACGGCCAGTTAATGGTCGAATACCTAAAAGCAGGTATTACCCCGGAGGGCCTTCAAGTTAAAAATATACCCCGGGTATTCCTGGACAACCCCAAATTCATGGCAAATTTCAGTGGCGTAGGGAATAAGTGTTCCCGGGATTGGATTATCCTAGTGATAACGACGGCAAATGAGGAAGCAAAAAAACAAAAATTGGATCTAGCGGAATTAGAAAAGAAAATCAAAGAGGATTCAATAATACCTAATGCCAAAGCTCTATTGGAAAAAATAGAAGAGGACATGGGGAAGTTCAAAACTTTCACCATGGACAAGAAATTGTGGAAATTTAAAAAAGATGTCCAGTACTATAAGGAAGAGGTGACCTATCCGTACCTGGTGCCAGGTTTTTTCACACAGATGAACACGAACCCAGGCCATAGCCAAGGTGGGAATAGGAAACGCCCCTTCAGAAAGTTTGTAACCTTTTCAAATTCATCCAATAGTAGTGACGGTGGTTCAAGCACTGAGGGGGCCACCATAGGCAATCCACAAAGAGGCCCTTTTCAGAACCGGGGCAGACGAGGGAGGAACCGCCAACCAGGCAACCACGGGATGCGGACCCGACAGTGGCAGCCGGGTCCGCCGACTTGGTGATCCCCATCTTTAATTTAAGTCAACATATCCTTACAGAAGCGGAAATTCGTGTTCTGAGTAAGGGGCTGTCTTTTGTTCCAGTGAGTAAAGCCGATCAGTTCACCACAGAAATAGAAATGCGGAACTTTTTCCGCATGATTCGATTAAAGTATTTTTTTAAAGATCACGATGATCAAAGACCCAGAGACAAAAGTACTTCGGGTTTGAAACCACCATCCACCTTCACCCCTCTCACCTCGATGGTTTCACCAGAAATCATCAGTTTTGAGAACAAGATCATAAGTAAAATGAAAAATCTTGTCCAAACTAAAAATAAGCACAGGGACAATTTGTCTAAAGTGGAAAGGACAGCTTTAAAAAATCTAGCTGAAAATGAATTGTTTGTGATTAAACCGGCAGATAAGGGTGGAGGAGTAGTCCTATGGGGTATAGAGCTATACCGGGCTGAAGTAAAGAAACAACTCGAAAAAATCACCTTCTACAAACCCTTACCATGCGATCCTACACCCAGAATTCGAGATGAAATATCCAGTCTTATGGACCATGCAGAAAGTGAAGGGTGGATCGACACCGATGAGAAAGCTTTTTTGCTACAAGCTCACCCGATCACACCAGCTTTCTACTGTCTACCGAAAATTCATAAACATCGTGAGGTGCCTCCGGGGCGGCCCATCGTGGCAGCCATTGGTTCTATTCTCGAACCTTTGTCGATATATTCTGACTTTTTCTTAAGGCCATTTGTGAAAACGATGCGCTCATATGTCCAAGACACAACCCAAATGATCAAAATACTAGACACAATAGTGGTGGGTCCCACAGATATTTTAGTCACCTTGGATGTGGAAGCACTGTATACAAGCATTCCCCAGATGAAGTGTGTCAGAATTATGGGTCAATACCTAGAGAAAAGGAGGGACAAGACAGTACCAACATCATTTATTCAGGAGTGTATCAGACTTGCTCTCACCAACAATTTTTTCATTGAAGAAGACAGGTTTTACCTGCAACAACATGGTACAAGTATGGGCTCCAGTTTCGCACCAGATCTTGCGAACCTCTTTATGGATGATTTAGAGACACGTTCAGTCTATGCAGACCACAATCCTTTTAAGCACCTCATGAAAACATGGGTGCGTTATATTGATGATGTGTTCATGTTGTAGGGAGGAACTGAAATAGAACTAAATTCGTTCATTACCTGGGTCAATGACCAAGATGAATGGATTAACTTCACCATGACCTTCAACCAAGAAAAGATCCCTTTTCTAGATTTAGAGATCTTCAAAGACGCAGAGAACAAATTAGGCACCACTCTGTTCAGGAAGGCCACAGATAAAAATACTCTGCTACTGTTTGATAGCTTCCATCCCCAATCTCTGCGACAAAATTTACTATTTGGACAGTTCCTACGTGTTAGAAGGAAATGTACCCACAAGGAAGAATTTGAAACCCACAGCAAAGATTTAACGACTAGACTGAGGGCAAGAGGCTACCCTTCTCACATAGTACGTAGATCTATGAGAAGAGCCAAAAATACTCCAAGACATAGGTGCTTGACACCACAACCACGAGTCATAGAGGAAAAGATCACTTGTGTCTCCACATTCTCTCCGATAAGTAACGATCTGCGGAGATGTATATTGAAGAACTGGAATATCATCAACACCGAAGATTTCTCAATCAGTAAACCTTGCTTTGCGTTTCGTCGTATGCCTAACTTGAGAGACAAACTTGTACACACATATAAACCATCGTCTAAGGATAAGCCCACTAATCAATCGACATTGTGGAATTTACCTCCGGTGGTAGGTCACTTCAGATGTGGCGGTTGCTCTGTGTGTGAATTAACATCTAACATGAAAGAGGTAGACCTCAAAGGGAGAAAATGGGAATTGAAACACTTCACGAATTGTAACTCTAAGTGGGTAGTTTATGGCATTAGATGCCCATGTGGCCTGTTACATATTGGCAAAACCAAGAGACCCATTCGTCAGAGAATCTATGAACACAGATCCTGTGTGAAGAACCAGGTTCCCGAAAAACCTCTAGTGGCTCATTTTAGAAGCGCCCACCATGGAGTACATGACATCCACTGGTTCATTATAGAAGTAATAACTGCGCAAACAAGAGGAGGTAATAGAGATCTAAAGCTAAGACAAACAGAACAGAAATGGATATATTCCCTAGACACTGTAAAAAACGGATTAAATATTTCCATTGAATGGTCCCTTTTCATACATGACAAAATATGAACAAGACACTTGGGTTAGAAGTTTTTTTACAACATGCACCCTGTGAAATACGTAACACCTTATAAGAGAATAAGTGAATAGCACAAAACGGCATGGCATATGCCAATTGTAACATGACAGAGCGCATTAGATACGCTAAATTTCCTAACGTGTAACACTTGTAAATCGTACATTTGCGCGTCATGTTAAGAGCAGTGACACGCAAACAGAATAGGTATACCTTTAAGAGAAGGATTGCGGGTCACGTTATATCACGAGACGTAGGTACGCACAAATATCATGTGACACACTATCTGTTTAAAATGGAACAAGAGCGTTAGGAGGCTCGTAGCACGACCGAGCAGCAGATGTTTTACCGCGAGCGGCACGCTCGACTGCAGACACACCGTGCACGGGATATCAGTCGGCATACAGAGCCATAAGGTAAGACAGAGGGACAAAGTATACATTGAATAGTGTGGGATCCATTAAAGGGAAATCTAATGTCGTTCCCTCCGTTTTTCATCATTTGATTCTGTTTTAACTAGAACATGCCTCGGGTGGCCGAATGAACGAAGTCCCCCTATAGAAATGAAGGAAATTTGAAGGGAGTAGACTTTATCACTCTGGTAAGCTTCATTTCCAAAAAGAGGGTGTGGAGGTGACCACTGACATCGTCTTGATAAGTAACAATGGCTTATTTCTTCTGTTACAGAGCAAAGCCACATACTAGTAGGGAGACGCCCCGTTCCTTAGACAAAGAGAACTCCATTGGGCAGTAATAGTGCCCGCACGGTGCTAACAGGAACCAGTCCGCACGAGAAAAGATTGAAGATCTAGCGAAAGGTGAGCGTTCAGCTTACTTACATTGAGAATAGGGTGATAAATTAACATATAGAGACATGTGATATCCCCCTTCTCTCTCCTCTCCCCCTCTCTCCCCCCTCCCCCCTTGCCCCCCCCCCCCCACCGCTTAGAAGAAGTCTTTCAACAAATATGTGTTGGAAAGAGACGGTCAGCCCAAGGAAATCAAGTTTCAAAGGGTAAAATGCATTTTTGCAGACACATTAAATGAAGAGACTAAATCATGTTGAATATGAGATGAAGTGTGGTAGTGGACAATAATCTAGACCACTTAAGCAATTATGTATCGCTGCTGTCTATAATGCCAAAAGAGTTGAAACCGTAACAGATGTATTTCGTTTTTTGCATAAAAATGTTTTATTTTAACCATATTTTAAAATACAACTGTTTTATTTGTCTTTTAGAAAGATTGCAAATTACGACAAACCATTAAGTGGGTGAAAACCACTATATGAACTAAGCCTATGTGCCCTGAAGACAGTACCAGCAGGATTCGTCATAGGGATTACTGACCTAGCTTATTCTTAAAGATATATTTCCATGCTGGTCCTAGAAACACATTTTTCTAAAAGTGTTGGCACAGTCCGCTTTGCCCAGAGAAATTAGGAAGGGCAGAAATAAGAGTGGGGTTCGTTCTATAAAAGAGAACACACCCCCAGTAAGGCATACAAAAGGTTTGTCTAAGCAGATATGTCTATGCCTTCATTTGTAATGAAGAAAGATGTACATACAATGACTCATTGTTGAATATGTGTTTGGAATATTTTTAATTGTGTATATTAGAATTGTCAATATGGTGTGATAAACAATAAAATATGTGTATTTTTCGATAATTAAGAGGTGAAGTGCCCTTTTGTTTAGGTTTAAGTATGCAAAAATTAAGTACACATACATCTAAGTTGGTTCACTCAGCACGGTAAGGGAAGGAAGCTGTGTAGTGGGATTTTTTGTAATTGGTGTTTCATTATCCTCACCCACTCAGCCCCTAAAAAGAGGATAGGTATAGCTCAAACAATATTCAATGCCAGGTTCTAGAGACCTCTGATCCATGGCACCCTTCATTAGTGGGGACTACAATGAGAGATCATCTGTGAGTTCCTCTGAGGGCAAACATGCTCATTGGTGGACGCACTGACAGAATCACCCCTCTGCCCCACCCTTTGAGCTGGTTGAAACATATCTGCCCTGGATACATATTGCATAGTGCACCAAGGGTATTATCTGCCCCACGGATTGGTTTCCACCCGCTGCACCACCACCTCAGCTTGTTGGTGGTGATAACCTTGTGGGTGTGATGCTGTTTTGGCAGGCAAGGGGGACCAAAAGTTGTGCCAAAGTAGCATATACTGTCTGCATTCGGGGGAGCTCAGTAGTGGTAGACACAAGATGATGTTACAGCCAATTTCGATTGTATACCTCTCCCTTAACTAAATCCGATTGAAATGTTCTACCACTTTGTAAACATTTTATTTTGATTTTCTATCACTTCCTCAACACAATCCTATTAATGTTCTACCTCTTGTGCAACTAAATCCTTTTCAAAGAACTGTATTTATAACCTCCAGCACTAACAGCTTCAAACAACGTACCCTGAAATTAAAACGTGCAAGCCCTACTAGTACTGTTTTTGCCTGAACCACCCAAAACATGTTGCCCTAACCACGGATATTGGATAAGCTCAATGCAAAAACACTGCCCAATGTTTGAGCATTTGGGGTTATTACTGGACAGGTTTGCGTAGGCTTATTTTAGGAGGGCAGACTTAGAGACAGTGGATATTGCTACATGATGCCACCTATAGGTACAACTAGGCATCATCCACACAGTGGGGTCTAGCGACTACCTACCCAGATTTTCCAACAGTTTCAAACTTCCAGAGAGACAGTATCAACCCTTGGGAGACTCCCTAAGGCAGGGGAAGGTGCTCACACATGACCAAAGCAACTCTAATAAACTGAGACCGATGGATCAGAAAGGACTGTTTTAAGTCAAGAGCCCACGCCCCAAGTCCATCAGCCTGTAAAGGATGCTGCAGAGTACCCGATTATTGAGCATGTGAAAAGCCTATGAGAGATTTAGCAGAGCTGGTAGGAAGCCCATAGTGTAGTATCCATCTTGAGGGATACATCGCCCGGGACCAGCGGAGTAGTTGGCTCGGAAATGCAGCCAGGATGAAATCCTGATGTAAAAGCGATTATTTTGAAATTATGAATATAGCAAAGTTATTAGAAGGATTAAGGCAGTGCCAGGCCATAGTTCGTTTACAAGTCCAGATCGAATAAAAGCGTCTTAGTCAATGAATGGAGTGACATGAGCAAGTTTCAGAACACTGGGAAAACACCCCCGAGTCAAAAAAAAGGTCTTTCATTTGGAGTCAAGAAAGGGCAAACAGGGCAAAACACTCTTCTACCTAAGAGGTAGGACACACAGTATAGGCATACAAAATAGTCTTGATTGTGATCCAGGCACATCAATATTATCAAATGTTTGCCAGCTTTTCAAGGCCTTCCTTCAGATCTGGAATTCATCAAAAGATGCCCTTGAAATATTAGTATGAATTGTATTTATGTTATGAAGAAAGAAGTCAGAAAAAGTGGTACATTTCCCATTTAAAAAATTCAGGGGTCCATCCTGCATAAGGATTTTTCAAAGAGTTCCCGATTGAGAGCATGACCACCTGCCACTGGCCACGGGGAATGGGTTTAGGCGCACACAGATACTGTGCTGCTCCGTCTCCTAATTAGGATATAAGTGATGATTCCAAGGCCACAATGGCACCCCTGGGGCTGGTGGGCACTAGAAAGCTGCCCTGACCTTTTCCAATGGTAGCACTCACTTGTTGCCTCTCCTCACATTGTTGTTTGGTATTCACTTTCCTGAGCGACAAGCAAAGAATCAGCCCCACATGAGTTGGGCTTTTAGGACCTCATCACACCAATTTCACGGGTAACATTGCAATTTAGCACATAACAGATCACGCAAAATGTTTGCCTGCACAGGATGTTTGGCAGTACAAGCTGTGCACTAGAATTAGTCTTATATCTTGTGTACGTTTCCCGCATTGTTAGTAAGGTCGTTAGAATGCATAATCATTGTGCAAGCAGGGTCATTTATGCAAAGCATTTACCACTGATTTAGCCCAACACCCCAAACCACGCTGTCGCTCTGTGCAGCCTTCCTTTTTTCCTTTCATGGATTTTTTTTTTTTTCTTCGAGATTCAGAGATTGGAAGAGATACTTGGAAAGAAAGGGAAAGTCAAATGATCTTTGCCAGAGGCTAGGTCAGGAGGAGTGGGTCCTTAGTGGCCCTGTGCCGGGGTGATTTGAGACTTCTGTGGCCCTCATTATAGGTTTGCGGGCATCCCGCGGGAATTACCTGTGGGATGCCGGCAAACCTGCCGCCCAATATCCTGGAAGGACTCCATGGGATGGGGTTGCACCAATCCCAGAACCAACTACTGAATATACTGAATTTAAACCAAAAAGCACATTTTGCGTACTGGTTCACATACCGGCCATAGACATTTTTGAGAAAATGGTTCTGAAAGATTTAACAAAGGTACAGTTTAAAACTCCAAGGAGGCACAACCTAAACCGAGGAGCACTATCACAAATCAAGAATTTGTTCACAGACAATTCTATTACGATTCGACCAGCGGATAAAGGGGGTGCAATAGTGATACAAGACACCGAAGAATACCACAAAGAATGTTTACGACAACTATCGGATACGCAGACGTATACACTACTTGCACAAGAACCCAACCATGGAAATTAAGAAAGAATTGGAATCTATACTGGATAATGCATTGGAAAATAATTGGATTACTGAAAAAAACTAGATCATATCTATTCACATCACATCCCAAAATGCCACACTTATACATCCTACCTAAAATACACAAAAGATTGAATTATCCCCCAGGAAGACCGATAGTGGTCGCTACTGAAAGTATCCTGCAACCACTTGGAACTTATATCGACTATTTTTTGCAACCGATTATTCAAGCAACTCCTACATATGTTAAGGATACGAGTCATTTCTTGCAAATATTAGATCAGATTGAATTAAATAACCAAGACATTCTGTTTACCATTGATGTTGTGAGCCTATACAGAAGCATTCCTCATGATCAAGGCCAAGAGGCAGTTCAAACTCTACTGTTACAAACAGGACAAATCGCAGCAAATAAAGAATTTTTGATGATCCTTCTCAGATTCATCTCCATGCACTCATGCTTCAAATATGATCAAAAATACTACACATAAATATCCGGGACACTACGCCAACTGCTTCGTGTATCAATTCGAAGTCAAAAACATTCTGGGAATTGCAAGATGGAAACAGTATTTGAAAATCTGGGTTCATTACATCGACAACATCTTTGTAGTATGGTCAGGAAGCAAGACAGATTTGGAAGCCTTTTTGGTTTACTTGAATAGTATTGATGCACGGGTACAATTCACTTTAGAAATTGGAAATCCTAATATACATTATCTCGATGTACAGACAGTAATCAGTGCAAACAGAATAAACACTACACTGTTTACAAAAAAAACAGATCGGAACAACCTTCTCCATCGTATGAGCTTTCATCCACCTAACATTCTGCGTAATCTTCCGTTTGGACAAATGTTGAGGATTAAACGGATCGTTAGTGACCCTGAGCACTGTGAAATACAATTACAACAACTTCAAGACGGATTGAAGGAGAGGGGCTTCCCACTAACTGATCTACAAGCAGCACATAACAAAACTGAGACACAGACATGTGACCAGCTTCTTACTAAAAGAATGGATCGTAAAAATCCTGTATTGGTATTCATAACAACATATTCGATGCAAAGCAGAAAGATCAAGGAAATAATTAAAGACAGGTGGAACATACTGACTAATGATGCACAAATTAAAGATCTCTTTCCACAACCTCTGACATTTGCATACAGAAGAAGTAACAACTTGTGCAACATGCTGGTAAATACAAGAGGCAAATGTGCCACTAAAGAACCTGATGAACATCCAGGCACTTACCCCTGCATGAGTTGCATCAATTGCAACAATGTAATTAAAGGAAATACAGTGACACACCCAAGAACAGGGGCCAAAATCAAACTCAAGTATCACTCCACATGCATGTCTGAAAACGTGATTTATGCCATTAAGTGACCCTGCGGCAAGTACTACGTAGGAGAAACGGCACGTAAGGTACGAGTTAGGATCAATGAACATAAATCGTGTATCTGAAATGCCAATCCAGCGTCAGCAGTAGCTCGATATTATAAGGACAATGCACAGTCCATTACTCAATTGCGATTTGTGGTACTCGAAGTACAGTCTACAAAAGGATCAAATAAAGACATGAGGAAATGGAGGGAGCAGAAAGAAGCTTTCTGGATCGATAAATTGGACTCATTAACTCCAAATGGAATTAATGAGGAACTTGATTTGAGTTGTTTTTTGTGATGAAGCATTTCATACTGCTGTGAATACTAACATAAATGATGAAATGTATGCCTGCATATATTGAGTATGTGACTGACATTGACAAACAAGCATTAGGAGCTGCAGCAATATTTGCAAATCCCACCTGTGCATTTGTGAAATCTGTATACAATTAAAAAGTGATTGATATGAATCAACTAATTAGGCTTGTTCATCTTCATTAACTGACACAATTGTTCTGTACCCCCTGATTAGAGAAGGTATCTAATTGGGATTTAACACTATGTCCACAATAGTCTGACTATACAATATGTCAGTATATATGCAGCATTCTAATCAATTGAAGTAAGCTGTATAAACTATACCTTGCACACAACATATAGCATCATCCATATCTGGATGAATTAGTACAGCTCATTAAGTGTAATCTACAGGGAATTTCACCTTCATTGATGGGCTGGCACAACCATAGTGGCATTGTTTTACAATATTCTAAATACGTGTCTTATTTTATATCCTACTATTCTATACATTTTACTGTTCCGTATTGGCTAATACACACAAATAAATAACTTCACATTGCTCTACCAGATCAGCTTTACGCATAATACATATCAGTATGGCACCTCCAAACTGATGTTTACATTATTCTAAGATGGCCGCCACAGTAATCTGCAGCTTACGGTCACCATAGCAATGGCTATCACAACATAATCACTTTGAGCAAAGCGTGCATTCACGCTGCTTCCCTGCTCTCCGTCAGAGAAACGAGGTAAGATGCAGACGGCGGAACATGTAGAATTCTGCATGTTGCCACACAAAGTTTACGATTATTTACTAGTTCCTCTTTATATTTTTCATAGAGCGGAAAAGATATATTCCTCACGTGTCCACGGACACTCTAAGCAACATCTGCAACTAATGCTTAACGTACGAATGCATAAGTGATGTGAAAGATTAGAGGTCAGTCTGAACTTTATAATATTTCTTACACGTCATTCTTTAAAAGACTGAAACGCTAACGAAAATGCATCTTTTTTCCTTTTCCTTTCTTTTCTGCAACACCGTCAATGTAATTAACAACACCAACGTGTATGTATTATTTATACATTAACTAATAATCTAATGTGATGCACGCAATTGGTATACTCCGCTGTTGTATATAATATGATAGGTGATGCCTAAATGCTGAATGGATTTGGATAATATCTTGTTTACATATTACTGACAATTATGTATGGGATGCGATTTAAATGGCTGCTAATATTGTCACACTTAGCCCCTTTTCTCACCTGTTTTTCTCTGGGTTGAGTCTTCTTGGGAGATCTTTCCTTCTTCCTGGTTGTTCTGGACTTGTACAGGTAAGGGCGCGTATCCTCTGGGTCTGGGTCCAGTGTGAGGTTCGCTGTCTGCCTCAGGAAGCAGGGTAGAGTTCAGGATCCAGGAAGGAAGCACTGCGGCGGAATCCAGGAAATTAATAGGAGCGTAGATTCAGAGTTCGGAGCAAGCGGGGAACCCGCTAGCACGGGATCACAGGGCGCGGTCCGGGATGGAAGGAGGAAAGAGCCAAGTAATTGCGAGAGCAGTTCAAGGGGGGCAGCCTGGAAGGGAAGGACAGAAGAAACTGGAAAGGGCACTGACGAAAAAGGAGCAGTAACGATAGCAATCGCTAACAACACGGAACAGTGGCGTTGAGACGCACAGAGCCGCGGGGGTGTGCCTATTTTCTAGAAGGCAGCGTGTCCAGCGTAAACGCTTGAGAGTGGCGTTCCTGTGCAGGCGGCCATGTTGGAAGGATTATTTACCCAATGTTGCGGTGCATTATGTACCATGAAGTCCATAGGGGGCGAAAGTGGCGATTCATGACAGCATGCCCCCTCCTAAACCTCGATCCATCGGGTTTACCTGGATGGGTAAGATTGAATTTTCGCACCAAACGGGGAGCGTTCATGTTGGAGGTAGGCTCCCAGGTTCGTTCGCTGGGGGCGTATCCTTTCCATTCCACTAAGTTTTGGAGTCGGCCCCGTCTGTATCTAGAATCTCATATCCTGGAGACCTCGTATTCAATCTGATCATTGATGAGCCCAGGGTTAGGTCGAAGAGTTGATCTGGTGGAGGGTACATACGGTTTCAGTAGAGAAGTGTGGAAAACAGGATGTATCTTCTTCCAAGACTCCGGTTGCTGCAGTTGAAAGGCCACCGGGTTGATAACTTCCTTAACGGTGAAAGGTCTGTAATACTTGGGAGCCAGTTTATTTGGCCATAGGTGTCGAGGTAAGAGTCTCGAGGATAACCAGACCTTGTCCCCAATTCCATATAAAGGGCTGGGTCTTCTCTTGGTATCAGCATATCTTTTGATGTCTGACCTGGTCTTTTCCAAGTGATCCTTGGCATCCTTATGTACATTCACCAGACATTCAATCCAGGAATCGAGCGAGGGTACCGGGGTATGATGGGGTAGGATAGTTAGTAGAACTGATGGATGGAACCCCTGGCTGCAAAAGAAAGGAATGGTCTTGATAGCTGAGTGATCCGAGTTATTGTAAGCAAATTCGGCTACCGGAACCAAAACCGACCAATCATCTTGGACCTTGGCTGCAAAACATCGTAGGTATTGTTCTAGGGTCTGATTTACCCCTTCGGTTATACCATTGGTCTGAGGATGGTACCCTGAAGACAAGGCGCGTTGGATGCCCAACATTTGACACAGATGTTTCCAAAATCTGGAGATATACTGAGGCCCACGGTCAGAGATGATCTTAGAAGGAAGTCCATGAAGTCTGAATATATGCTTTAAAACTATTCCAGCCAATTCAAGTGCCGATGGTAACTTGTATAATGGCGTGAAGTGTGCCATATGGGTGAATAGATCAATGGTAACCAGTATGGTAGTATACCCTATGGATGGAGGTAGATCCACGATGAAGTCCTTGGCAATTATTTCCCAAGGATGCACCGGCAAGGTGGGTTGGAGGAGAAGCCCTGCAGGCTTTCTATTATCACACTTGTTTTGACTGCAAACAGTGAAGGCTTGAATGTATGTCTTTACACCATCGATCATCTTCGGCCACCAGAAATGTCTCTGAATGGAGAGGAGAGTGGTAGTAATGCCTCTATGCCCGGAATAAAAGGTATCATGACAGAGTGTTATGATCTTGGTTCTCAGTCTTTGTGTGGGTATCGCTAGTCTCTTATCCTGGAAGAGGTAACCATTCTTTGAAACCAGGTTCCATTGGTTGGTGTTGATATAGTCCTGCCAAAGATCAGAAGATGGTGTTTCGATACGGATATCCTCCAACAAGGATTGGCCTGGGCTATGACAACGGTATTGGGAAACATTTTCGGAAAGACACAAACTTCAACAGGCTCATAATCGGGACGCCTGGACAAGGCGTCTGCGATTATGTTATTGGTTCCAGGGAAGTGCTGTATGTGGAACTGGTAATGGGCAATGAAAAAGGCCCAGTGAGCCTGACGACTGTTTCTGCATTCCAAGGACTGCAGAATTTGTAGGTTTCTATGATCGGTTCATACCTGGACCGGATGGATGTTTGGCACCTAGGAGTAAATGACGCCAGTCAGTAAAGGCCTGTCGGATGGCCAGTAATTTCTTCTCCAGGACTGAGTAATGGGTCTCACTGGGAGTCAAAGTTCGGGATAGATAGGTGATGGGGTGCTCCATCTTGTCTTCGTATTCTTGTTTTAGAACTGCCCCGATAGCATAGTCTGAGGCGTCTGTTTCCACGAGAAAGGGTTTATTTATGTCTGGTTGAGCCAGGATGGGGGCTTGAGTAAATCTTTGTTTTAATTCCTGGAAGGCTGTTTCTTGAGCAACAGACCAAATGAATGGTGTGTCTTTCTTCAGCAGAGCGACAATGGGATGCACGATGTCATAAAATGTGGGAATACATTTCCTATAAAAGTTTGCAAGTCCCAGGAAGGATTGGATCTGTTTAACTGTGGTAGGTGCTGTCCAGGAAAGAATTGAGGCTACCTTGGCAGGATCCATGCCAATTCCTTTGGAACTCAGTACGAAGCCAAGGTAATGAACGGTCCGGACATGAAAGAGGCATTTTTCAGGTTTGGCTAGGAGCTTGTTCTCTCTTAGTTGCTGAAGTACGGCATTTACATGTTCTTGATGGACTTGGGGTTCGTTGGAATAGATCAGTATGCCGTCCAGATACACTATGACGAAAAGAAACAGCATATCTGAGAAGACTCTGTCCATGAAGCGCTGAAAAACCGCAGGAGCGTTGGCTAGGCCGAAGGGCATGACCAGGTACTCAAAATGACCAAAAGGTGTTATGAAGGTGGTCTTCCACTCATCCCCTTCCTTGATTTGTATAAGATGGTAGGCACTTCACAGATCGAGGTTGGTAAAGATTACAGCACCTCGAACAGCCTCCAATATGTCAGAAATAAGGGGTAGAGGATACCAATCCTTAAGGGTACACTGGTTAAGACCTCGGTAGTCCAAGCAAGGTCGGAGTTCCTTAGTGCCTTTCTTAGGCATGAAGGAACAATGAGGCACTGATGGGGGATTTTTGAAGGACAAATGGTTCCATTAGCGACATTAGTGTCCAGATATTCTTTTAGGGATCTTTTCTCCGGTTCAGATAGTTTAAACATTCTGTCGAATGGAATCACTGCTGAGTCTTCAGTGTCAATAGCACAGTCCTCAGGTCGATGGTGTGGTAATGATTGGACAATGGTAGTTGAAAACACATCAGAATAGGATTGATAGATCTCAGGTACTTGAGTACTGTTGGAAACACACAATGGTGATTGCTAGGGAGTCTGGGAGTCCACTGGAGGATCTGGCACCAAGCCTTGAGACAAACAATGGGTCAAGCAGAATTCTGAACCTAGAAATAGGGATCCAGCTGCCCAATTGATATACGGGTTGTGCTTCTGGAGCCAGGGCATGCATAGAACCATAGGATAATGTGCTGCTTTTATGATATCAAAACAGAGTGTTTCTTGATGGTTATTTATTGAGAGCAATAGTTCCTTGGTTTGGTGGGTAATGGGTCCGGGGGATAATGGTTACCCATCAATTCCTTCGACAGCTTGAATCACTCTTTTGTTTTCTCGGGGAATGTTGTGCCTTAAAGCCCATTCATGATCTATAAATACTCCCATGGCACCACAATCCACTAGAGCCAGGATGGGAAAAGTGTCCTTTTTGGTGGACGACAAGAACAATTGCAGAATCACCAAAGTATTCTGGCAAGGACAAGTCAAGGAAGTAACAGAAGTGGAGCAGACATCTTTCTGCCGAAGCTGTGCTCCGCTCAAGATCGGGAGCTGGCGTTTCCTGAATGCCGTGGTGGTGCTATTGGGCAATTCCTTACAAGATGTTTATCAGAAGCACAACGTATGCAGAGTCCAGCATTGATTCTACAGGTCCTTTCTTGTGGGGAGATCGGACCCCGCAAAGAGCCCAGCTGCATAGGTTCTGAATCTGAAGAGGGTTGAGTGGGTGTTTCCTTAGGGCTAGGGTACTCCACGGTTGGCTTTGGGTTTGTGGTTTTTGTTTTTCTTTTCTCAGCCTTTCTTTCCTGGATTCGTTAATTGATCTGTAGTGACAAATCCATCAAGGCCTGAAAGGAACTTGGACGGGCCACTCTAGCTAGCTCGTCCTTGACTTCATCATTCAAACCTCTTCGAAACAGGGTGAAACTAGCCTCCTGGGACCAATCAGCCTCTTTAGCCAGTCGCTTGAAATGAATCACATAAGTAAGCATATCTTGATTTCCCTGTTGGAATTCCAGTAGTCTCTCCTGAGCGCTATAAATGAGTTCTGGCCGATCAAACATGGCTTTGAAGGCATCTATGAATCCATCGTAGTTGTCCAAGAGTGGGTCTCCTGCGTTCACCAAGGGGGTTGCCCAGGCTAAGGCATTGCCAGAAAGGTGTGATACCATAAACTCCACTTTAGCCCTAGGCATGGAAAAATAGTAGGGTTTAAATGTGAAATGTACCAGGCAGGAATCGAGGAAGGAACCCAGGGATTTGGAAGAGCCATCGTACTTGTCCACTATACCCCCTACCAGGGCACTTTCCTTGAATGTCGAACCCCGGGACAATATGAGTTGTTTTAGGGCTGCGTTTTCCACCTTGAGGTTTTGAATCTCAGTAGTTAATTCTTGCCTTCCTCTCATGAGGTCCTGGACTGCAGCCTCCCTGTTAGGCTCAATATCAGGGTCTAGGCGTCTCAAACTGTCACACTCAGCCCTTCTTCTCACCTGTTTTTCTCTGGGTTGAGTCTTCTTGGGAGATCTTTCCTTCTTCCTGGTTATTCTGGACTTGTACAGGTAAGGGCGCATATCCTCTGGGTCTGGGTCCAGTGTGAGGTTCGCTGTCTGCCTCAGGAAGCAGGGTAGAGTTCAGGATCCAGGAAGGAAGCACTGCGGCGGAATCCAGGAAATTCAGAGTTCGGAGCAAGCAGGGAACCCGCTAGCACGGGATCACAGGGCGCTGTCCGGGATGGAAGGAGGAAAGAGCCCAGTAATTGCGAGAGCAGTTCAAGGGGGGTAGCCTGGAAGGGAAGGACAGAAGAAACTGGAAAGGGCACTGATGAAAAAGGAGCAGTAACGATAGCAATCGCTAACAACAAGGAACAATAGCGTTGAGACGCGCAGAGCCGCGGGGCGTGCCTATTTACTAGAAGGCAGCGCGTCCATCGTAAACGCCATAGAGCAGTGTTTCTGTGCAGGCGGCCATGTTGGAAGGATTATTGACCCGATGTTGCGGTGCATTATGGACCATGAAGTCCATAGGGGGCGAAAGTGGCGATTCATGACAAATATGACTTGCTATATTTGATTTGGTGGCAAAGGATCTATGTTGTGATTACGATAACCAGATACAAAAGGCCCTGATGAAGGAAAATTATTTCCGAAATGCATTGGCCCATTTAATGGCACCTGCACAAACAGAAATTCCATAATCTTATAACTTAAAGAATAAAAATTCTGAATCGTTTTGAAGTTAGATGGTTTAAATTACTTATGAAATTTGAATATACATTTAATGTAAGCGAATATACACCACACATCAGTGGTTACGGGAGTGCAGCCCATACCGCTGGCTTCACAGCCAAGGTCTTGGTACAGTTGTTCATTTAAGTACTACTTCATGGAGGCACTTTTTAAGTCAGTTTGCACCAAAGGTATTACTAACTAGTAACAATCCAGTCAACTGAGAAGAAATAGATGGTCGTGCACACTCACCTCGTTTTCAGTTGCCTGCATCTCCTGCACCAGAATTACCGGTTCCGTTGATTCAGGCATTTCTTTGCCGCTAGGGGCCTGAATTGCCGCAGGTCGGGCCTGCTGGGAGATCCATGGCCCCCAACGCCAAACCTGAAGTGTGCCAGTCTCGAAAAAATACCAGCATTTTAAAGCTATTTTTTGTGGACCGTTACATTTATGATAAGGCCCATATCTCTCTATTGTAAACAAAAAAAACTCTGCTCAAGTAAATCCATGCCAAATAAGGGGAGCACAACATTAGCTGTAATACGTGGGAAAGTTTGCACCCCCTCAGATTTACTATCAGCCAAAAAATAACACAGCCTGAAATGATTTCTGAGAAAGATAGAGGAGTGTAAATGGAGGGGTTAGAAAGGTGCTGCCTCAGCCGTGCTATTGGGAAGGAAGCATAGAGACCAGAAGAGGAAGAAGGTGGCACACTTCGCGGGCATCATTCAGGGGTCACCAGAGGCAGCAATTGCTTCTCCCATGTTGCTACTTGCCTCATCCATGGACTGCTTTGGGACCAAGTTAGTAGCTAGATGTTTGTGCCTTTAGCAATCAATGCTCATTACGATGTTGCAGCCTCAAGGCTTCAGTCCAGAATGATAAATAATTAAGCGAGTAGGACAATAGGTCATGTGACGTCACGTCCCGTAGTTTATGTCGGGTCACACTATCGTGTGCAGATTTCTTTGTCATGTCGCTGCCTGCTCAGGGGCAGCTGAGGACAAGTGCAAGCAGCCTGTTGACGGAAAACCTAGACAATGAGTAACGCACGAGCGCACTGACTCATGGTCGAACGCCCAGAGCCATGAGGGTTGCTGAATGCTTAGCATAGTTGAAGGCGGAACATGGTCAGTTCAGGGAAACTTGGCAGTTTCCTAGAAGGGCACCGAGGAGAGCCAGGCACTGCTTCCATAAAAAGGAACAACTAGTGTTTTTACTGTAGTTCTTATCGCAAATATGTCGATGGAAACAATGCCTGCATCGTCCCTTTGTGGTACTATTAGCCAGCAATGTGACCCCCCCCGCCCCTCTCCCCCACACACGCTCTACTTTCTCGAATATTATGGCATTCAGGGCTATAGCTTTGCTGCAGCAGGCAAGCACCACGTTAGACATGACTAGAGCTAATAATATGGGCCAATACATTCAAATGCTCCCATGCCAGCGAAGAGATGCGCCATCACGTGTGCGGAAGTAAGATGCAGGGAATTCACGAATGGGAATCTGTCACTGGGATTCACAGCACACACCGCTGCCATGTGCATGGTCTCTAGGCCCTCTGGCATCCCTGGAAGAGAGAGGGGTGGCTTAGGTTAGTTGGGCAAGTGGAAAAAGGCTAGATGGAGTTACTGCTCATCATAGATGTGCATAGTCAGGTACACCTTTTTGCCTACTTCCAGGAGTCGGAGGGCATTTCCACTCATTGAAACGTGTATTCTGTATTCGCAAACGAGAATATGCACACGCCATGCATGTCCCTGCACCTGCTGGGAACACCAGCAGGTTAATGCACAATGCAGAATGTTATTATTTCTAACTTCTATGCAGGCTCGCACTGGCCTACAGGGCAATAGGGCAATGCCTGAAATGACAGGCCATGATTCTAGTGTGGGCCAGGTGTTTTGCCCATAATGGGCCACTTTTTAGCCAGATCGGACCAGTTTCTTTAGTTGCTACAACAATTTAAACCAATGTTGCTAAGCAAAGCTTGTTCAAATGCACTATTTTACATTTTAAATATATGTCAAAAACTAGGTTCCCTTGGGTAGTATTCAAAGAGTCTGCTCTGAAAATTAATGAATTTCAATTTGCGGTTGTGGGCATCTTTTTCTTTGGCCCCCTGGCCGATTTTATGTGCCAGTCCGACCCTGCTTTGATGTGCCTTTTTACTTCTATTGTAGCAGCAGTGGGTTGGACTGGTTATTCCCCTCTGCTAGACCAGAGGACAACACCAACTCATTCTTACAATTTATCATTGGCCAAACAGTTGATCTCTACACCAACCGGTCGCTTTAGCCATTCCTTCACAACCTGCATGAAAGGATGTCAACAGTCACTGCCCAGCACTGGCAATAGGCTCTTCCTGCTATTTCTAGAGTGGTGGCATTGCCAAGCATGACAAATGCCAGATAGTCACAGCTGGATTCCTTCCTACAGGTCCAGCATGCATAGTGTCCGTGATCTGCTCAGGGCTCACTGTTTCATGTCTGAGCAGTCTCTACCACTCTAATTAAGATGAGGATTTCAACCACACCCACTTCTGCAGACGCTAACTTGGCTTCCCTAAAAGCAGTCCATCACGCTGCAGCGCATCTTATTACGGATGCACTAATCACCCCGGTCCTACGCAAGCTACGTTAGCTTCCTCTTAAGGCCAGGATACTGTTCAAGGCTGCATGTATCATCTACAAAGCAGTCATGAGTAGCACACCAGCCTACCTGGAGGCTAGGTTTCACCTATGTGGTAGCACATGCTCCTTGCACAGAAAATCACCCAACTGGCTGGAATCACAACTCGTACTCCGAGCAAAGACACGCAAACAATTTTCACGCACCCGCCCTCTAGAATTCGGTCCCAGTATCAGTCAAAATGCCTTCACAATTCTCCAGTTTTGCAAATCTATCAAAATGTGGCTTTTTCCACAATACAGGATCATGGATTAATAACCCAATGGACACACAGACCGCAACTCACAGTGCTGCACTACTATTAAACGATAGCAGCCCAAACGCTGGCAACCCACACCCTGGACAGTACTCCACTAATCTCATGCTAGCTCTGTGCTCTAAAAATAAAATAAAAATGAAAAAAGAAATTGGTCTCTGAGTTGCTAGGTCTGAAGCACAGGAAGGGAGTACAGAAGCGGGGTGGGATGAGAAACATATCCATGGCACATTTGGCGTCATGGTTGTCAGACACATGTCAGATGATAGATGTACTCTAATTCCAATGCTACTAATACATTGAAATATATGTCAGGCAGCAGTGGCTGGGCTGGTAGTAGCACCTCTACCCAAGAAGTGTTCACACAATCGAAGAGTGAGGGCAGCCTCAGGTTTGTCTATCATCTGCAACCCACACAATGGGCCTCATTACAACCCTGGCATTGGACCATGGTGCTATTAGCACCATGGTCCATGCCGGATTCCGCCATGGTGGATGGCGGATTTACCGCCCCATTCCAAGGTTGGCTGGGCGGTAAATCCCCATTCACCATGGCCCCTTCCCCATTCCCACTTTTGGCCCATAGGGCTCAATGGGAATGGGGAAGGCGCTAATTACGGCACCGTAAATTACGGTGCCGTAATTAGCACCAAGGTCCCTTAGCGGGTTGGACTTTAACGCCTGCAAAAAGCAGGCGTTAAAGTGTGAATCTGGCGTTAAGGGTTTAACGGCGCTGCAGCCTTTTACGGCGCCGTTAACCCCTTAACGCCAGGGTTGTAATGAGGCTCAATATGCTCACTCACATGTACCTAGCAACGAGAGGTGCTTGCAATGATGAAGGGGCACAAAGAGGTAGGGTCAGGATTGAAAAGGTTGCGGGAAAGGGGTGAGGAAGAGAGGGAAATGCAAGGAGCTGAGAGGAGAGTGAATAGGGTAAAGGAACCAGCAAAGAGGAGAAAGAGGTGAGAGGAGATGGATCCAGTGCCTTCCGCAGAGGTAGCATGGGGCTCCCTCCACCCAGCCAGCTCTGCCAACGAATGTGTTCAACAACCAACAAACATACTGAATGGGAGTGGTGTCTCCAGGAATCACATTTAGGAAGGGCACAGAGAGGGCTACAGACATAAGTAGAGGGGCCACCTATAAAAGGGCAATGTGTATGCTTTTCCCAAATTGACGTAGGCAAAGTAGACTGGGGAGGTCAAAATCGTGCATTTCTACAGCAAGCAATTCTGTTGTATATATGTATATGTCTTGATGTTACCAATTCTCATCCTATACCGATATTGAAACTATATATCGGTATATCTCTAAAATTCGGTATATCCCCCAGCACCAGTTAAGTTCACTTCTGGTTTCAGGCCTTCATTGGCAATTTGTTCAGATGTTGCCTTTGGTCATTGGCTGTTAATCGACACCTGCCATTTTATGCACTTTGGACAGTGTCCATATTGTGTCCTGATCACATCTGCTGTACGGGGCCATTCACAAGTGTGCCATTAATACCCACGGTTCGCAATGCCTTTTTGTTCATCTTGCATCTGGCTGCAGCTGCTTTACTGGAATGTCTGTGCAGACCACAATTGGGGCAGTGGGTTCCTTTCTCAGCAGTGTCTTTGTGTGGACATTTTATAGAGCAAATTTAGCAAGAGCACTGAGAATATCCAGACGGGCATGTGAACTAGAAGAACCCAATTTGTGTGAGTGTGCACGCGATAACAGCAGTCAACCAGAAACAAGATATGATTCTTTAAAGCAGTGTCTTCTGCAGAGATGGAGCCACTCTGATGTCTCAAAGGCAGTGTCTCCCTTTCAGGCCAGAGGAAAGGAAACAGGTTGAGCAAAAATACTGCAAACGTGCAAGTGATGGCTGGGGAAAAGATGACAGCAGATTAGATCACTGAGCCCCCTGCTTCTCTCAGAGAAGCTGTGGGCTCAGCCGGGAAACCCTTGTCATGGACGAGCTACCCGCCAAGACTGCAATTTGAATTTCAACAATCGACGGCCGGCACGATTGTTGAAATTCAAATTGGGGTCTTTTTTCACTGTGCCCTCACTCCCTCAGGCAGGGCAGCAGGCAGGGTTTGCCTTTTCACCAGCTGCACATGCGTGCACACAAATGCAGTACAATGGCAAGCCCTGGACTCTGACTGCTGACCATCACCCCTCTGCTGCTGTTCTGTGTGCACCTTTATGGTGAGCTCTTCACTGCATTTGCTGTGACCGTATCTAGCACCGGCAGCAGCATTGAGGCCATGTGTATTGCGGCCCTGTGTGTGTGTGCCATGTGGCCGGACCACAGACAGCACTGCAGAGAGAGTAGCCCAGCTAGGGGGTCAGGGGACTATCCATCATTGCAAGAGTGGGCAGGCAAGCCACGAAATAAAGTCCTGATACCCCCTCCCCCAAATGCAGTGCGTCCAATTCCATACGGTCTGATTCATGCCTCCAAACCGCCCACTCCTGCCTCATTCAACATTTTGGGTAACATTAGTGGCAGATGGCATTTTAACACAACAACAAAAAATAAAACTCTAGAATCATTACAGATGCGGGAAACTCATCTATTAGAGCTCTGTCCAGGCACTCTGGGGCAAAATACATACACACCCACTATCTTGCACATGGATTGAACCAACAGAAATTACTGCACAGAAAAGGATATTGCAAGAAGCATAATCAGTCTTTGACACTTGGAGGCACCTTGCAAGTGACTTTAGAATAAGTTACCATAAGTAAGCCAAGTGGCAAATAACTTTGTGGTGCAAAATACCTAAATTGTGCTATTATTATATATGGAGCAACTCTATAGTCATTAGGCTTTTTTTAAAATAACAGCATGTTATATTAACATAAGCTATGAACTGAATCACTTACAGAGTTGCAGATAAGACATAATGTGATTAAATGATTTGCCCAGGATCACACACTTTGGTTAAATGGTTCAACCGGGATGTGGACAATTTATGCAACTTAGCACATCTTCGCAGGTTTAGTTGATATATATTTTTATTGACGTTTTGATTTGCATTTCATGTGCTTAAATATTACTTTATTTGTAGCAATTACTTGGAAGCAAACCACATTACATATTAGTACCCGGCGAGAGTCAAGCAGAATGCAACACGCATTCTGATTGGTTCTTGCCGGGTCCTTACCCGGCCGAAAATCATTCGATTTTCGGCCTGGATTCCAGTCGCCTTGTCCTCGACGGGGGGGCGTGGCAGCCCCTCAGCCAATGAGGAGGCTGGAAGCGGGGCCATCTCCGCTCTGAGCCTCCCCGCGGCTGAGAGGCTGCCTTCGCCTCCCGCCGGGGACTCGGGTGAGGCTTTTTTTTTTATTCCCTTTCCTCCCTCCTCCCCCTTGCCCCCCGTTACCTTCTTGTTACTGCGTCCCCGGTGAGGGACGAGGGAAGCCTCCAGCCGTGTGGAGACTCGGAGCGGGGACGCAGGTACACTTTTTTATTTTTTTACTTTTTTTTATTATTCCCGTCCCACTCCCACCCTCCCAACCCCACTTACCTTCTTTTTGATCCTTTTTTGGGAGTGGACACACTTGTGTTTCCAGCGCGCCTGCTCCCAATGGCCGACATGGAAATGGAAAATGGACTCCATTTTCCCTTTCCATGGCGGCTATTTTCTTGGTCGTTTCTTTTTTTTTCTGTCCCAAAACGCCACAGCATTTCGGGACAGAAAAAAATGCTTTTAGTACCGCGGTCATGCACATAACGTTTCGCTCAGGCCTATAACTATGGGCCCGGGGCATTACCTGAGTCGGTAATGCCCCACCGCTCGGGTCATATTGCTTAAATAAACTATCCTTTCAGAGCTCCTTGGGACATTCTCCTGGCAGCAGGGCACCTCACCTGTTGTGAAAGGGTAAGGTGTCCTGCCGCCAGGACATTGACTGTGCTGAGCAGGAATTGCTCAGCACAGATTGGCCTGCCAGCAGGACACCTTTCCCGCTGGGCACCCTCAGATGCCTAATGGCGGATGTGACCCACTGAGAAATATCCATGTCTTGCCCGTGTTCGGTATGCCACTGTAGTGGGGCCCAGGGTGGGGCACAGGATTTCAGTGGAGGGGCCCGGGCACCCGAGGGCTCCATCCTAGTGACGCCACTGAGAAGGGGTAGGGCAGAGGTCACAAGGGATTAGGATCTAAAAAGACACAAGTAACTGCGGGCTCTACCATTATGTGCTACTAGAAATAAGAAAGGCATAGACAGATTCTTGACTCTTGAGATGTTTTAGATTAATAATTCCTTAAATGGGTCTTTTCAAAACATTGCTGATTCCTGGATTAATTAACCAGGTGATTGTCCTTCACTGATGAAAATATTTTGAAATGCATTGACTTGAAAACATCAACTGGAAGCTGTGTTCAAAGGGAGAAAGAAAGAAAGAAAGAAAGAAAGAGAGAAAGAAAGAAAGAAAGAAAGAAAGAAAGAAAGAAAGAAAGAAAGAAAGAAAGAAAGAAAGAAAGAAAGAAAGAAAGAAAGAAAGAAAGAAAGAAAATGAAAAGCTCTCACCTTTGACATAACCATCACCCATGATGCCAGGGAGAGGCGATTGGAGGCTTGTGCTTGGGAATTGCCACATTTTGCTAAACAGCTCTATGCTTATCAAATTCAATGTACACTTTTCTAGTGCTCCCTTCTCTGAAAAAGGAGGGATAGGAACCGACACTCTAAGGACTGTGGGTTTCTGGCCACTATTGAACAAGACTTGTCTGGAGTCAAAGAACCTAATTCACAGAAGCGTTTTATAATGAGAAACCCCATTGGAAAATGCTCTGTGAATAAGGGCCAAACAGTATCCAGAGGCCACACACATTTCCTTCTTCTTTCACTGCCTCTTGTTTTGTACACACCTTTATCAGCCAAGAACTGCAGTGGACACAACAGGCAGTAGCTTCTGGATTCCAAAATCATCCCTGGACCAGGTTAGCTGTAAAAACCTGTTCCTGCTTCTAAGAAAATAAAACTTTGTTAAAAGTAAAGCCATTTTCCTACATACGCAAATTTTTATATTCCATTTCCGTGACTTTGTGTGTGTAATTCTCTGTTGTGCGGCTGCACATTCTATTTACATTGTGCATAACAACAAGCTGTGTGTCTGTGTCAAACAGTTACTAAAGCAGGCGACTTCATCACAGACTCATTTGGAGGGTTGCTTGTCACCGTGACGACCATACTTTTCTGATGAGTTGCTGACAAACATTTCCATTGACACATTTCTTTACAAATTACTGTCTTGTTTGTTTTTCATGTGTTACCTTTCCACCTTTCTCTTACTGTGTTCACACGTTCTACTCTTCCTAATATATTGTTCTATCTGTTCCTCTCCTATTCCCCATTCGCTTACACTAAATTAAAACCTTGAAACCCCATTTTTCCCCCCGTTTTCCCCCTTTTCTCTTACCATGTGCATAATTCTGAACTCACCACATCCCTTCACTCAACTTCCTGCCTGTAAGAAGGTTTCAGTGGTTTCTCGCTCCCTGTGAACTACACCATCCTCTCCCTGTGCATAAATCTACCGTGAGTAGCAGACACACTCCACCTTTTCCCCACATCGTGGCACCTCTTCTCCTCCCTACTCATGGCCTCCTCTTTCTCCTGTGCCTTCCGTAATATAGCAGCAAACTGTGGTAAAGCTCTCTGTGAAATGTGAACAATAAATAAATGTGAACAATAATTATACTTTATTGAGGGAAGAAGATGTTTCGCCTGGAAACACTAACAAAGAACAAACCAGTGGGCAAACCTGCATTGGCACCTCCCATTAGAGGGTAAGGAAATATGCAATTGGCCAGAAAATAAAGGGCATAAACAGCATAGAGACCAGGGGCGAGACAAGATAGACAATAGACAGTATCTGGGGCACAGGATATGTTCCTATATGCAGCAGAATTAGATAGGGTGTCCCCATGGAGGTGGAGTTTTGTGGCAGTAGGTTGAGGGGTCTCCCCCTGGGCTCAGTAGGTGAAGAATTAGATATTTAAAAATGTGGATGATAGTACAGTTTTTGACATGGAGGTCCAGTGATGCAAGGCAAGGATTGAGAGGGAGCAAAAAGAAGAGAAAGCACAGGATGGTAGCGGGGCAGTTATATTAGGGAGGGGATTAAAATAGAGGCTGCACGGAGGAGATCAGCCAGAGATAGTGCCAGTCAGGTAAGGTGCTGCATGTTCATGCATGGGGTCAAAGACAAGCAGTAGGTAATTCAATGGGTATCAGTTTCTTATAAAAAAAACCATTAGGCTCAGAGGGACCCCTGGAAGTATTGAGAGAAGAGCTTTAAAGAATGCAGGCAGTAGGTTGACAAAGTTGAGAGTTTTGTCAAGCAGTTAAAAGGGTTAAAGTGTGAGGCCCAGGATAAGGCTAGCACAGTAATCAAGTCACCTAAGTTCCAGAGTTAGATGGGCTTTGGTAGAGCAGTAGTTAGGAGAGGGGGGATTTTTGTAATATTAGGCAGGTTAACCCTGGCTGCAAAAGTGTGCGTAGTAAAAATAAAATGGTTTAGATTAACGTTGTAAAAAAAGCCCCAAAGGTTGCATGCCTTTCGGAGAGGAAGAGAGCATATCAGGTGGGATTTAGATTAGTGAAAGAAGGTGTGGGGTACATTTACCAGCCCAGCAGAACCTCCCTTACATTACCAACCTGCATTTTCAGCAGTTACAAGAAGAATGGCTGCGCTGGCTCTGCTGAGCACTTATTCCCTTGCACCAAAACTATGTTTGTAGCAGTTACCAGAAATAATGGCTGCGCTGGCTCTGTTGAGCACTTATTGGGCGAGATGAAACATAGAACACCCTCAGAATTGCTGCAGTTATTTTCTTCATATGCACCAAAAAGAAGAACTAAAACCAGCCTGGTGCAGCGCTGCTATGCTGAAAGCTCAAATTTCTAACTGAAAAAAGAAAAGGTTCTTTGTTTAAAATGACTGCTCACTGATGCTATTTATATCTTTTCAACCTTGCACAGTTTGGTTGCTGATAACACACATCCATGTCCACCTATCTTCAGGTTGTACACCAGCAAAGGAGGGCATTCCTCACTGAATGGCATGTGTGTCAAGTAAAATCTGTGAAATAGCAGAGAAATTCACTCCAGGCCGTATGGCGAGCGTTTTACTTTCTTTTGAAACAAAGTGACACTGGCAAAATTCCTCACAAGAAGCTCTCTCTCTCTCCCTTTGCTTATGTCAGTTTCAAACAAACCTTGTTTTTGAACAGATTCCTGTGTGTTAGGAATTGACCAGAGCTATGGAAATGTTCAGAATACAAATGCGAGGGAAATCACATGTGTAAATGACCAGGGAAAGTAAAAATAAACTTGACTTGTACTGCTCTGCAAAGCAGTGCATGGATATTGTACCATATCAATGTAAATAATGCTGTGACATGCCCTGAAACAAAACTATATATGTTTGGAAGAAAGCTGCCAAAATGTAAGTAAATTGTGCTCTGTGTACTGTATTTTCCCCACAAAAAGAACTTCCACATCATGGCTAGGTCCTGAAATTGCTGCCAAACCTGTTCTTGCAAGGTAGGCACTTATAAATGTACTAGCTCCTTGGGAAAGGAACAGCATGAAAGGACCAAGATGTGGGAATCAGCGACCTCGTCAGACTTCCTGGCGTTTCTCCAGCATGGGACAATGGATCAGGGGAACTGGCCTTGTCCCAGGCAAATATGAATTCCTTGTGACACCTCTCTTCAGCTGCATCTGCCAGAATGAAAGGGTGCTATTGTAACCCTCTGCCCAGAACTGACACAGTGGGGTAGGATGACTGGGGAAAACGTAAGGACCGCCCTCCAGTGACAGATGCCATCCATTTGATTTTAAAGACTTTTTATATCAAAATATATATGTCAGTGATCTAAAGAAGCAGTAATGTAAAATTTTGACAGCTTGAATGTAATTTGTGTGCAATGAAAATAAGACATTGTGGATCATCCTAGCATGTTGGGGATGCAACTGCCAGTAAAATGACATTCCGGGGAAAATCGTACATGACACGGTTATGAACGTTAACTGCAAATATGCATGACGCTGTAAGGCCCATGAGTATCTATTTGTAGGGTGTGTGATAAAGTATTTTTCATAGAAATCATGAAAGAATGCCAGGAGAACAAAGCCATATCGCACGAACTTGGTGTTTGGACAGAAATGTTCCTTGCGAAGTATGGTATTTGCCTATCTAGTTTTTATACAAGTGACATCTATAAAAATGAGCATTTTGTGTCATAACTGATTTTGGCAAAAGTAACTGTGGTATAACAAAGCACCTCATAAAACATACCCACTAAAACTGAGGCAGTTCCTTCAGTCCAATCTGCTTACCGGGAGGTGGCGACAGTACAGGCTGACCTATCCAATTTAGAAGTATGTCTAGCTTAGTTCTGCCCACATAGTAAAAATCCTCTGATGTCATCTGGACTACATCAGGTGGAGACATACAGACAGTCAGGACATAAAAAAATCCAAGATTCAATAAATCTAGCATTCATAAATCAGCATCTAGAGATCCAGACATTCCACATTCACCCTGCAAGATTCCACATTCCAGTGCCAGGCCACGGGTAGCTGATAGCAGATTCAGGCACAATCTCTTACCGAGGCTGAACCTCTAATTCAGAATTAAACCATACAAAAATCCCAATAATTCAGGAAAAAAGGGGAGAAGGCTGCTGAACCCTTTTGGGATTATCTTTCTTTGTCCAGCTACCTGCCCTGCCCAGCTGATGTGCCCTGCTGTCTTCTGAGACCAGACTGTGGTTGCCTGGCTGTGTCCCTAGAGGAGAGCCCCACTGTTGCCCTAGTGACCAGATCTTTGTCCCGTGTCCCGAGGCCCGGCTGGCTGTCCAAACTATTCTATTCAAGGCTCCTTGTAAGTATTTCTCATTCCCAGTAATCAAGAAAACTGCATCCCTTGCTTTGTTACCTGGTATCATGTCCAATGCCATAGAAATCCTATAAATACCCCGCTAAAATTATTAAAATTGATAGAATCCTCTGTTTATCCTGTCTTTGGGAAAATCTATGTTAATCTCCATGTGCTAGCGCAATTCTTTCCAAAACATTTCAGTCCTTGTGTAAATCCTTAGTACTATTTTGAATAAATAAATAAATTCCCATATAGAGCTGAATGTGGCATGGATAGGTTGCCCTTGCAAGTAACCTCCTCGTATACTGTGTCTTTAGCCATTAAAAATATAGTTTCAGTAGAATAAATCATTTTTCTACAAAACTGAGTAGCCTGTGAAAGTGTTTCCCTTTTAAAACCCGATTTCCTTTCCTTTAAAGTATCCCATACAGTAACCCATCAAAAGTCATCCTTTCACTTTCTTATCATACCTGTTATGTGCCTTTGTATTTTAGCATTAAAAGCACATTCCGATCTTGTCTGTTTAGCTCATTTTCCAAGCCGTTTTGCTATTTTAAACCTGTGAAATGAAACAATTGCAATTTTGCTGCGTATGATACTTGCTTCACTGTGTTTCCTTCCATTATCGATTGTCTGCACTGTATACCCGTTGTTTAGTATCCTGCCTTGTAGCTTGCAAGTTTTATTGCTTCTTTGACACAGCCACACACATTCTTGACTTATTCATTCATTGGACGTTTTGAGGCAAGGCAGTAGATTACTTTGGTCTTGTACGAGAGCAGCATCAGACAACAATGTGTGATTCAACGTCATATCACAGACAGGCAAGCAGGGCAAAGAGATCAAGAGTTACAGAAGGGAAAGAGAATGCACTTTGTATGTCATCCACCAAGAGTTGATAAGAGAACCCAAATGAAGATATGAAATTACAAAGGGAGGTGATATAGAGGGTGAAAAGTAAGGGGTCAAGGACGTACCCTTGAGTGATACTGACATGGAGTGAGTTATGTTCTACAGTGTCTGTGTTCCAAGAGTTGGAGAAGAACAATAGGAAAGCAAGTAGGCAACTGCAGTCAAGCACAGTGACCGGTAATATGTGGTCCGCAAAGAACTGGAGGAGAGAGAGGTGATTCACTGTATCAAAGCAGCTGAGACATCCAGCAGGATTAGAATAATGGAAAGTTTACAACTGTTAGTAGAGGTAAGACAAAATCTGTAGCTGAGGGGCCATTTCAGTAGAATGCGAGTGCCATGAGTGCAGTCTTCTGTGCTGACCTTTACTTCTGTGATTTTGGTTTCCTGGAGGACTCCTAACTACGTGACACGCACACTTAAAGTTGCCGGCTAACCACGTAGCACAGTGAGTGGTAACAGCAGTCTACTGCAGTCCTTGGTAGGTCCAGCAATTAAGAAGAACTACCCTCTCCACTTGCCGACCGATGAAACTTAGGACGTTCATTCTTCATGGTGAACAATGCAAGTAAGTGATTGCCTATCTTCCTAGCACAAGAATCCCTGCTCACCTCGATCTGTTTGAAACCTGTGAGAAAGCCTCTTACAATCTCAGAAGTTGCACTAACATGCAATCTAAAGATGATAAGAAGGCTGAAGAGTGTGGAGATGGCAATACATAAATGAGACAGTCTGATAACAAGGGGAATATCATTGCATACCTAACTGCTGCTAAACCAGGAGAAGAGCCCAAGCTAACACAGATCGATGTTAACATTCCTTCAGTCAGTAACAAGTCTAAATTGACGTGTGTGGACAACTCTCACTTCAATCTGTCCTGCTCTTTGCAGAATTAAATCAACGGGTTTGATAAAAAAGCAGTGGTTCCTCCTACAGCTCTCGATACGACAAATAAGCATCGGGAAAAAGGTTCTAATTTCAGCAATATCCTCACGGTGACCCTTGATCTGGTTAACAAGAGGAGACCAAGATCCAAACGAGAGTGCTGTTGCACCCTCTACATCCTTTTCCGCACAGAATAATGAGCCAATAAGGTTTGCGCCGAAAATGTTAGTGCAACTGTGCAATAAGATCTATGAGGGTAGTCACGCGTATACACAGGGTCGCTTGGAAATTAATATGGAAAACCAAATATCTAAAGAACCACACAAATCTGAGGCTGCAGAGTTAGAACATTCGACCACTGTCAATCACACCCATGATTACATACTCACAAATGAGGCACAGGAGAGGCTTTGAGCAAAAGCAGGGGCGTTGCTATGGGGGGCTAAGGGGGCTATAGCCCCTGATCTTTTGGTTGTAGCCCCGGATAGAATCTCAGGAGCTACAGCCAAAAGACTAGCTAGCCCCCAGTCCCAACAGTTCCGACATCAGCTGAGCCCCGGGTCTTTTCCAGACCTAGCAACTCCCCTGAGCAAAAGCACATTGAAATCAACAAAAATGGAAACTGAGCCTTGTGACCCACCGATTATAGACCTTGGGGTGGAAAAACAGCCCTGATATTTACTTACCACGTAGAGAGCGTCATAGAGAAAAACATCTTAATATTGCCAAGTCGAAAAAGAGATGACCATGGGAAGGCCAAAAGCAAGCATCCCACCTCCAAAATGATGGACACCCTAGCTGATCAGAGTGAAGTGGTCACCCAAACAAGGAAATTAAAGAAAAGAAGCGCCCCGGGTAGCATGCGGTACCCGTTGCTCCCCGGGGAGGTTTGGGGGGCTGCACCGACGAGCGAGTCAGGTGGGGTTTAGATTGTCTCCCTTAGCTGATATATATGGGTGCCGGCGAAGGTGCAGCAACTTTTGCCTGTCTGCGCCATTCCATGTTGCTTGGACCTTCGCTGGTACCCGCTGTGTGGGGGCGGCCTAGGGGGCCCTCAGAGGCATGCGGGGTGGGAGCAGAGGGTAAGGAGGGGCGAGGGGGTATCGCGGTGCAAAGAAACCACAATTGATTAGTTAGTTAGGGTCATACAATTTGTATTCACAATAGTTACTTATCTTTCTTCCCGGTCGTGCCCTGGCCAAGGCCCTGGCCAAGGCCTTATTTTCTCAGTGCTGTTGGAGAAGGAAGGCAGGAGCAGTTAGCTTGCCTAATTTCTCTGTGGTGGACACTGCTCTACTCGCCGTTCACCACCAGGTGGCAGTGTGGTGCGCAGCCCTTTCAGTTTCCTAGTCGGCTGTGACAGAAGCTATATGGCTGAGGGTGGGTAGGGGCCAGAAACCCCCCCCAAAAAAATAACTATAAACTTAGGGTCAGCTCCTGTAATGAAAAGGCGGTAGTTTATGGAAATGATGGTATCCTCATCTATGGGCACAATCTTGCACCGCTAGATGGGTGCAGCAGCAGGAGAAGGGGCTAGGGCGCCCCCTCCCCAACAACAGGAGAGGAAATGATTAGTAGCTCCCTGAGCCGGTTACCTTGGTGTTGGGAGATGGCCGGAAAGCCGTCAACTGAATTGAGAGTGGGGAGAGATGTTGGACGCTCCCCCAGCAACTGTGAAGCAGGAATGGAGTTTGCAGTGAGCGGGGGAGATTTGGATGGCTCCCCCAAGCCCCCAGCGGCAGTACAGCGGCAATGGGGTTTACGCTCCACGCTACAACGGTTTTGAAACAAGAGGTGAGCAAGATTTGAACTGAAGGTGCAAGGGTGTTTGCGAAGGGTAAGGTTGGTGGTGCGTAGGTGATGTTGGAGCGGTATTTGTGGTTAAAGGATACAATTAAATAAATATAAGACACATTGGGCCTCATTACGAGTTGGGTGCAAAGGGATTACTGGCACCGGTAAGGACACCGGTGCCGGTAATCCCTTTGCGCCCTATTCCGAGTTCCCTTAGCGGGTCCCTTCCTTAACGCCTGGTCTGACCAGGTGTTAAGGACGGGACCCGTTAAGGAACTTTGGAGCTAATACCGGTACCACAAATTGCGGTACCGTTATTAGCTACTTCCCCATTCCCATTGAGCCCTATGGGGGCTGAAATGGGAATGGGGAATGGATTTTTCAATGGGGACTTACCGGTCCCTCCAAGGTCGTAATGGACCGGTAAGTCCCCATTGAACCAGGTCGGACTCGGTACCGGTATGGGAGGTAGTCATGGTGCAAATAGCGCCATGATTACCTCCAAACTCGGAATGAGGCCCATTGTATTTGAATTGGTTGCATGGTTTGATTTGATTGTTAATAAGTTCTTGCAGGATGGCTTCTTGTGTTGCAAGAGCAATCTCATGTAGATTCGTTTTTTTGGCTATAATTTTATCTTGGAGCATCTTTGTCGGTACACCAGATTTTGTTTTTAATGCAAAGTTATTGGGAGAGACTGGGGATTCTAATTCTCTTAGTATGGAGAAGATTTCCCTAGTACTTGAGTTAGCTTTTTTGATTCTTTCATTAAATGTTTCTTTTTTCGTTTGAATTATTTCTTTTTTGTATCTATCTGCGAGGGAGGTGAGAAGATTTTTATTCTGATCCAAAGGGTTTTTTTCCAGCTAGTTTCTGTCTGTCTTTTTTCTTTACAAAGGGCTTTTAGGCTGGGGGTGTACCACAAATTAAGGTGAGCTAGAGGTTTTTCTTTGTTTCAGGGGTGTAATAACGTTAATGATTGAGTTGATTGTGTTGTTCTATAGATCAACCAAACATGTTGGGTCGGCAGGTAAGTGGATAGGATTAGTTATAGGTTGGATCAAGGGTAGGCGGTTAGCGACTGTTATGTTCTTTTTGCATCTAGTTAAGGCCAGTGGAGCCATGGGCTTAGCTGCGTTAGTTTGGAGGCTGTCTTGGATAGTGAGCAAGATCAGGTAGTGGTCTGTACATACACAAGGTTCAGTGGTGATTATACAGGGAATGCAGTTGATATCTGCAACCCAATCCAAGGTACGACCTTTAATGTGAGTGGGACATTATTCCTGACAGTGAGGCCTGCTTCAATGATAGTATTTGCTAAGATGGTGGCATTGGTATCTTTGGGGTCATTGAGGCCTAAGTTAAAATCCCCAAGTATGATGATTTGGGATCCAGGTTTAGCGTTGGGGTTCAGGAGAAACATTACGTCTTCTTCAAATGTTCCTAGCGGGCCGGGAGGTCTGTAGACCAGATGTACGGTAATGGTACGTGAAGGAGATAGGCCCAATTTAACTGCTAGTAACTCAGCAGAGGGAAGTGGCATGAGTTCTGTCTCTTTGATGGCTAAGTTAGATTTGCAGATTAATGCTAAGCCACCCCCTTTGGATGTTTCTCCGTCTCGTCTAATGATAGTGAGGTTTACTGGGACAGCTAAGGAGAGGGCAGGTCCGGCTGCTGTGTGAAGCCATGTCTCTGTGACAGCTAGGAAGTCTAGTTGGTTAGATGTAATGATGTCAGCAATTTCTGTGGCATGGGCAACAAGGGATCTAGCATTGATAAGGGCGCCCTTAATTTTGTGATTTTCCTTGATTGTGTTCTTGGTAAGGCCTGTGAGGAAAGTGCGAGGGGAACTGGAGGTACTGGTAATGCACTTTAAGTTAAGAGTGGATTTGGATTTGGGAGGGTTGTGTAAGTACCACCTAGGCAATGACTGAGTGTTCCCTTTTTTTGTGGGAAGATGAGGGCTTTGTGAGTCTGGAACCTAGTCTATGGTTTCTCCATTTGGTAGTACATGGCTGGTTAGGCTTAGGCTTAATGGTGAAACGCAAGATCCATTGGGTGGGTGTTAGCGCTGATGTTTGTTGCATGTAGTCACTAATGATGCATGTTTCCTTTTGTCTAAAGGCAAGAGGCGGCAGTACGTGCGTTGGTTTGAATAGGATGGGTGAGGATAGTGATTTTCTTGTAGATGGTAAGTTAGGGTTCATATGAACCGCGGTAGTATTAGTTTCCATTGCTAGGGAAGGCATGCTGCAGGTGAATGCCATGGAGGTTGGGAAAGAGAGGGAAGTTAGGATAAAGATGAGCATGGTGTGGGTGACATTAAATGAAGGAATGACAATAAAGAATAATTATGATGGAAGAATGGATATCCAAGGTTGGAACAGGTTTGGGTGGATGATAATTATAAAAAGAAATGGCATGGGGGACTGGAGGGCCAAGACAGGTGTTTTTAAAGGGATGCTGAGGATGAATAGAGTGACAGTTGGTGGGAGACGGGGGTGCGGGGGCTGGAGGAGGTTAGGATATAAGTCAATTATAGCATGTCTGTATAAAAGTGTTTCTAAGATGCACAAGCGGAGAGAAGAAACACAAAGGGAGGACAATACAATGATCTGTCTAAGCCCTGTGTCCGTCAGATAGTGCAAGTGCGAGACACAAAAGCAACGGGGTGTGAGAAGAGGAGTACAATTAGGACAGCGGTGCTGGGAGTAAGTGCATCTAGGGCAACGTGGCTCTGTGTAAGGTACGAGGAGGAAGGGGACTGTTAAGGTTCCACATACAGCCCCTAGTGTGCGGCAGTAAGGGGGATAGTGCATGAGATACAGGATAAATGGGGGGGGCCTTGTACCCGTGAGACTTTGAGTGTAGCCATACAGTGCAGTATGCAGGTTGTCTAGCAGGGGGGAGTGAGAGAAATAGTTGAAATGAAAATGTTGTTTTTTTTGGCCACTTCCGAACTTCAAGTGACACAGCAAGTTTGAGAGGGGCAGGTTAGTCACCCAAGAGGGAGGTAACTGCAGAAGAGGGAGCGCTATTACCCACTCTCTGCTTGGCGAAGAGTCTGACCATCATAAATTGGCGGTGATGAACGGGTGAGGGAAGGAAGGGGAACATCATTTTGGTCTATTTTAAGTGAAGATAGGGTTTTTTGTGGTTAGGTTAATAGGGGATTGGTTAAGTGAGAGAAGAGTGTAGAGGTTAAAGAAAACAGGGGTTGGCATACTCTGGCATGAGGTATAAGACCGGGCAAAGTGCAAGGTGCAGGGGTGTGATGGTTGTATTGCCCCTCTGGCTCTCGTGGTTTAGGAGCTTGTCGAAACTGCAGACTGGCAGGTGCCTTTCTACTGCCCAGTTATTGATTGTCCCACCCGGGACAGGACTGGGAGAAGGGACAAGAGGAAGTAGGGAGTCAGCAATGTTTCCGGGGGAAGGGTTGCCGCGGGAGGGGTAGAGGTGACAGGGTGGAAAGGTTTTCCTATATGAAGGTGTATTGGAGGTCCCAAAGACCCCCCTCTGCTGGTTGTTGGCATCTCTAAGTCAGGAAGAGACACTGGAACAACAGGACACTCAGGCTTGGTTCATGAAAACATCAGGCTTTATTTCTCCAGCAGGCTGGTACACTTCATACATCTTGGACATCTCTGGAACTCTGCTCTTTAACAATGAATTCAGTCCCCTTTATATACGGTTCTAGGGAGGTGAGCTAATGGTTTAGTCATAAAGACAACCCCTTCCTATCTATGATTTGTTAACTCATATGGCTTGATCAATGAGCTGTTCCTATTTCTGCTTGTGATTCACTGACCTATTCTGCCACTCGACTGACACATCTGGCACTTCGAGCTTAGTCTAAACTGGTTCTAGTCACTCCGAGCTCCCTCCTTTGTCGTTTACTTGACCTCTTTTATAAAAAAAGATCTCCACTGGTGTCATCATGACTCACAGCAATCCACCATTTTAGTAATCGCCTGACTCTGCCTGACCTCACAAAATGGTGGATTACCTATTTCTGCTCATACCTTGACACTTAATCCGTTTCCAGCCTAGTTTTGTTTTAGTACATATACTTATTATGTACTACTTAACAAGCCTTTCATTATTTAAAACATTCTGACCTTACAACCATAACTTGGTTTTCAAAGCGCTTTTTGCTACAAAGCACTATAATTCTAGTTTTCTGCACATTTGAAGGCATTAATCACCCACCAGGTTTTCTACACTTGGTTCAAGGGGCCAGGGGTCTTTCTCCACTGCATTCAGTTTAAGTTTGAGGGGTAGCCTTCCTCTTCAAAGGAAAAGGGGGGAGAACATTATCGGGTCAAGAAATTGGTGTTTTTTTGCATGAACGGCCTCACAGTAACAAATTATCGTACCTCGTTAGTTTGTGGGCTTAAGAGGAAGTGGGTGGGGGTGTCAGTGGACTTTGGTGACAGTTAAGATGGGTAAATACAAGTCAACAAAAAGTTCTAGCCTAATGGGGGAACTGGGATGATCAAAGTTGGAAGAAAATGTTATTTCTTGCAACTTTGATCATCCCTGTTCCCCCGGGGGAAGTTTGGAGAAGGCTAAGGAAAGACGAATGGGAGGAGATGAACATTGAGACACAGGGACAGAGAGGATGCTTTGGGAAAAATAAAGAAATAATAAAAGGGGAAAAGGTAAGAGGAAAATAAGGGAAAGGAATTGAGGATTTACAAAATAAAAGAACCAAATGGTGATGTGCAGAAGGGCTATATCAGGTTTTGCGCTCAGGTGAAGGAGCGGAGGAAGAGCGGCACACAAGAGTGAGGGGAGAAAGTGGGCAGTGATGCTACGTGAGGTAGCAGGGGGTGTGGTTTGAACGTCATGGACAGAGGTGCATGGTTGGCCTTTGATGCAGTGGGGGGAGAATGGCATTGAGATGGAACTGAATGGACAGGAGTATGTGGATGCCCCCTTGTGCAGTGGGGGGAACGGCGTTGAGATGCAACTGCATGAACGGGGATACACAGATGGCCCCTGTTGCAGTGGTGGAAACATCAAGGATATGGAACATTTGCAAGGGTGAACATGGGGGAGCGGTGGCTAAAGGAAGGTATGTGTGTCACAAAGGAAAGGCACATTGGGATTTAAAGGGCATGGATAGAAGAAGCGTGTATGGCAACCGGAAATGGGGGGACAGCATGGGAGGTGTGTGGTGGAGAGCAAGGGAGCAAGTATTGACTAGGGTGATCATAGGGGTACATTGACAGAATGGGGAAGGGGTGGAGTTACTGTGGGCAGGGGGTTTAAACTGCATGTATGGAGGGAGCAGGTACGGCCCTGGTGCAGTGGTGGAGCAATATGAAAGGGTGCAGCGTAAGGAGCAGGGAGCAATTGGGTATGGTTGTGAGGGGTACAGGGGATCACCCATACAAGGGTGGATAGCCATGGAATGCTGTTCAATATGCTGGCCCCATAGAGAATGAGGTTGGGTCTGGTTTACGGTTACAGGGTATCACATGAACAGGCAGAGGAGAGGAGAAAGTTTTTGTGGTTTAAGTGAGGAATATGTGAAGGAAAAGAGTTAGTTGCCGAATTAGTTGGGGGTACCTGATGGGAGAGCATATGATGGATAGAGGAGAACCGGGCGCTGTCCACAAGAATACTTAATGCAGGTATACCAAACAGGTTAGGGATTTAGTGGGTAAGGAAATTAAATAAATAAATAAGAGAAATAATAACAAAGGAAGCAGCATAGAAGTTTCAGGTTTTCAGAACAAAATGGCGGGTGGCAGCAGTGGGCTGCAGAAAGGTGGTGTCGGAGTGCAGTGGGTAGAGGAGCATGGTGTATAAGGGCAAGAGGATGTTTCAAAAGGAAATGAATAATAAATGAAGAAATAAGTAAAAAAAGAAATTATCATTTTACAAAAATTAGGGAAACAGGAAAGATGGTCGAAGGGGCCTAAGTGTTCACAAGGACATGTTAGGGTTCTAATGAGGTGTTGATGGGGAGGAACATGTGTTAGAGGGTTCAAAATGGGGGTAGGTGTAACAGGTTAGGGGGTAGAGTTTGGGGGAGATGGGACAAAGGTTGGGGTCGGAGTGTCCAAAAGGGGGGTGCATAATAAGGGTGCAGATTGACAATGGTTTAATTGCAGGAGGATTGGGCAAAGAAGAGGCCATGGTTATAATAATTAGTTAATTAATACAATCAATAAACAAGGAGGGAAAGGAAAGAATTTGGCTGCTAGGGAAAGGGAGGGTCAGTGGGGCCCTGTTTAGGGAACAGAACATGGGGGCAGGCACGTAAAGAATGAGGACAGGTTTTTTGGTATCTGGTCAGGCAGGGGAATTGGACACCAGGAAAAGTGGCAAGGGGTTGGGTTGGGAGAATATGAGCAGCACAGGAAAAGGTGTGTGGGTGAGAAATTTGCCAGAAAGGAGACATAGTAAGTAAAGAGGGGGGGGGAAGGTTTCTGAAGTACAAGGGAACATGTGTCTTGAAGACTATTATACGGGACCGGTCAATGTATGCAGGGTGTCTGTTTATGTAGGAGTATAAAGGTTTTAGGGCAGTTGGGTTTAGTGTTGTCTCCCAAGCGAATGTTTTGATGGTGGGGATTAATAGCATGAAGGTTATTAGGTTTGTGTAGAGAAGTAAGTTGGCCATGACAGTTGGAGGGAGTTTTAGTTATAATGTATGGACGGGGTTAGCTGGCTTTGACGGGTTTATGAAGAGTTTCTATCGTTAGAAGAAAGAGCAGAGTAAAGGCGATGTTGGTATGGCAAGCAACGTGAAGGGTTAGTGTTGGACGAAAAGAACTAGGGTGAATTACAAAGAAGAGGAAAATAAAGAACGGTTCTCTCAGTTTGAGTTTATTTATGTCTAGGAGCAAGATTGTTATCGGGAATGTTTAAAATAAATACATGCAAGGGAGAAAGGGAAGGAAGGAGAAGGAACTATTAAATAAGAAATAAATAGGAAGGTTATGAGGGGGCAGAAAAATCACCTCTGTGGAGGGTTTTTCTGGTGCCGTGGACACGGTTGGTTAAATGATGGTTGGTTGAAGCTGAAAGATTATTATTGCAGTAAGGAGGGTGGGTAGTGCTGTTTGCACAAACAGGCTAACCCAGGGGTACAAAGAGGGGGAAGAGGTATTGAAGAAGGAGGGCCGTGGCCTCGGGGAGAAGATGGGAGAAAGCGGGAATGAAGGTTGAGAGGAATTGAGGGGAGGGAGCAAGGGACAGGAAGTGATGAATTTGAATTGTTTATTTATTTAGTTGTTTTTGGCGATTGTTAATTGATCTGTTAGTCTGTAAGGCCAGGGAGCCAGGTTAGCGTGTTCCTTGTAAGCCACGGCTTGTCACATTAAAGCAACCTTTTTCAATAAAGAAGAGTCTGGGTATTTTGTGCAGTCAGCCCAAAAGGCAACACGGCATAGCAAAAGGCTGGCACATCGAGGTGATCTTGAAAACTCTCTGATCAAACCAGTCACTGATCTAGCAGAAAAGGTGGTGGATGACATCATTAATGACTCCATTCAAAAATAATATGGACAGCATGGCGGCTAGCATCGCATCTGTGATGAATAACACAAAGTGCACGCATGCGTTTGTTGTTAGTCCTACAACAATAATATCAAATGCGGACGCATATCAGGACATAGCATCTAAATTCGTGATGCCTCCACAGGAAAATGCCAACACAATGTCTTTCACAATTTGTAATCTGTTCCTGGAAAAAAACAAAGTATTAAACAGGGGGAGCATCCCACAGAATATTTCACGCATACCACCCATTAGAGTACTGACCTCAAACTTATTGAGTTTGTTTAACATGATAAGACCTCCTCTACTAGAGTACACTGTATATCAGCTATAATCGTGCATATCATCATAGCACGTTGGCAATGTTTTTTGAAGCTCTGGTATGTTTTGTTTTGTTATTCGTATTTGTAGCACGCACGTGCACCAAAAGGCATCTTGGTGCGAGGAAGCAACACAGCAAGGTAATAATCTCCAGAACTAAAATAGGAGAGTTTTAAGAAGGCAGCATAATTGAAGGTGGTCACTAATACGTCTTAAGCTCACTGGGAGTGCGTTCCAAAGCTTACCAGCTGCCACAGAGAAGGCCCGGACCACCAACCCTGCTCAGAAGAAATCTAGGAACCGTAACCAGTCATTCCCAGACTGAAGGGCCCTACCAGGAACATATGGTGCAAACTTGTCCTGAAGAAAAACACACCTGATCTTATAATAGGCCCGATGAACAAGGCAGAGTGATTTAAAAGTTGTCCTTTTTTCCACAGGGAGCCAATGAAGTGATCTCAGAAGTGGTCTGATATGGGAACCATACAGAGCAGCAGTGGTTACATGAGCAGCAAGGGTCTGAAGTAGCAGAAGGCGATGAAAAAGACCTTTTGGTTGAGCTACATACAATGCATCGTAATAGTCTAAACGGCTAATTACAAGAGAAGAAACAATAACGGGAGTCAGAATAGTGGGCAAAAAAGGCAAAACTCTATGAAGCACTTTTAATGAAAAGTGTCAGGATTTGAAAACTGTACTAACCTGTGGGGCAATAGAAAGAGATGAAGATATATAGACCCCGCCAGATTTTTAACATCTGTCACCAGAATAGGAGACTCACCCAGTGGTGAAGGCCAATAGGAAGAATACCAAGACTCATAGCCGGGAGAGGAGGGGGAAACACCCACGACCTCCGTTATATCCCCATTAAGTTTCTACCAATTGATGCCCATCCACTCTTTCATGGCTGCAAGGCAACCACACAGGTGGACTGACACCTCAGTCCGGTCAAGATCTAACCGCACCAGGATCTGTGTGCCATCCGCATAAGAGTAGCACCTCAAGCCGTGAGAGCAGATGAGCTCAACAAGAGGCTGAACATAGATATTAAATATCTTTGGGGATAAAGCAGATCCCTGAGGGATGCCACAAGAAAGAAGAACAACTAAAGACAGAAAGGGAGGCAAAGAAAGTGATTGGCCTCTACCCATCAGGAACGAGGTGAACCAAGCTATAACAGTGCCCGAGAGGCTGGTGGAAGCCAGGAGGCACAGGAGGATAGAATGGTTAACTGTGTCAAAGACCGCTGACAGATCTAACGGTGTCAAGGCCCTGACACCACCTCTGTCAACCAGCCTGACTAGATCATCCACCACCGAAACCAGGACACGCTCGGTAGCCCTCCCTGGCCAGAACCATGACTGGAAGGGGTGCAACAGAAAAGAAGACTCAAGAAAATAGGAATGCAGAGGGCATACCAGGGTTTCCAAAAGCTTCATGAAAATAGGACTAAGGAAATAGGGCAAGAATGAGGTCATTTTCATCTAGTGACAGCTTTTGTATCAGAGGGATCAAAAAAGCCTGTTTGAGTGCCTCAGAAATACAGCCCGATTGGCATGAATAAATGACAGCCTGAGTGACCAGAAGTATTAGCTCCAGATGGTTGTCTTTTAGGACCTTGAGTGAAACTGGATCAGAAGGAGACGATTATTTGAGTTTATAAGCGGCTAAGAGAACAGTGTCATTAGAAAAGACAGGGAAGTTAGTCCAACTAGCCACAGGTTGTTGCCTCTGCTGGTCAGCGGTCTGAGAAGGAACAGTCTGTTCAAGAAGGATCCGGTGTTGAATACCCTCAATCTTAAAACGGGCTGTGGAGGAGAAGGATTTCACCACGGCAAATAGCTCTTTAGAACAATTAACCCTATGAGAGAAAAAGGGTATGATCTTGATAATTATGCATTGAATAACTCTGCCCTATCCCAATTGAAACCAGATAACTATCGAGATGCCACCCTAAACATTATTCAGACTGCCAATGGACGAAGGGTGGTGGATAATACACAAGGTGATAATATGCAAAGACGGGAAAGGGAGTAAAACTGGCTATGGCTACCCTCCTTTTTACCAACTAAACCCATACAGAGACCATGAATTAACAGATTTCTCAGCTGTAATACCCGAGTGCATAATAATTTGGTTAGCAGTAATGGGGACACCTAATCTTGTTTGGTGCTGATATATTCTTTGTCCAAGAAAGTTGGTTGATTGAACCTTCATGGATGGATATAAAATTCTGCACAAATTGATGAGGGTGTGAAGGGAAGGCCACACAGGGGTCTTTTGATCGGTATCCACAATACATCCAAGTGGAAGAAATGGGTACTTACTCTAATCATAACATATTAGTGGGCAGAATACAAGTAAGGGGTTCAGATAAGCCACTTAAATTGCTGTTTTATCAATGTCTGTGAACCTCCTGGGGGTTATGATATGGAAGACACATTGAATGATTTATTCAAATTATTGTAATGTCAATAGGAACTCTGAAGCTGATGGGCCTATATTTGGGGGTGATTTCAATGCACAGTGTTTCCATTTGGTTAGGAACGTTCCATGTGGGGTTCATTATTCAAATTGTATAATGTGGAAAGGCTGTCAGAATAGGCAAGGTAAACATTGGATGGAGTTTCTGGGAGACTGGAATATGATAATGCTCAATGATAGACTGAAGAGTGATCTCCCGGGAGAGCACACTTGGAGATAAGGAAACAAAAAGGCCATCCTTGATTACATATTTGTTAATAATGTGATGATTGAGCAGGTTCAAAGTACGAGCATTCAGTTCAATGATTGCAGTGAGCATGCACTCATTACACTTAACTTTGCTTTTGAGACAGACGGTTGTATGGCGAGTAGGGTTGGTGATATAGAGGTCAAACAAGGACAAAATAGATTAGTATGGATGGAATGTAGCCTGTAAGCTATCAGGAGAATTGGCTGCACTACAAGGGAGGGCTCTTTATTTTCAAGGAGCAGCTTTCGTACAAGGGCTGGACATTACATTTCCAAGGAGTGGCTTTGCTACAAAAGAATGACCGTTAACAATTTTTCAAGAAGTGGCTTTACTACAAGGATTGCCCCTTAATTCTTTAACGAGCAACTTCGCTATATGTCATGGATCGTCACATTTTTCAAAGAGCATATTTTCGACAAGGAATGGCCCATAACTGTTCAATCAGTGAATTTACTACAAGGGATGCCCCTTAACAATTTTTCAAGGAACAACTTTGCTGCAAGGAATGATCTTACATTTTTCAAATAACAACTTTGGTACTTGGGATGACCATTACATTTTCAAGCAGCAGTTTTCATACAAGGGATGACTTTCAACGATTTTTCAAGAAGTTAGCTTTTCTACAAGTGATGACCCTTAACCATTTTTCAAAGAGTGGCTTTGTTACAAGGGATTACACTTAATGTTTCAAGAAGCAACTTTGCTACACAGGGTGACCCTTAATATTTCAAGAAGTGGCTTCACTACAAGGCAGGATCCTTAATTTTTCAAGAAGTGACTTTGTTAGAAGGGATGACGCTGAATTTTTAAAGAAACAGATTTCATACAAGGGGTGACCCTTAACTTTTGAAGGAGCTAAGGGATGACTTCTAATAATTTTTCAAGAAGGGGATTTGCTACAAGGGATGACCTTTAACCCATTTTAAGGAGTGGGTTTCCTATAAGGAAAACATAACAATTTTTTGGGGGTTTATCTCAGGGTTTGATTCTTTTGTTTCTTTTGAATTTTGGGTAGAAAATATTTGCAAAATACAATTGAACATAAAACCAGGATTTAAAACTGATTCACTATGCATGCTTCAGGTAGACCTTTCATGCGACAACATGAAACAGCCGCATATGTACAACCCTAGCCTCTTCCCTCTCACACAAATTGGAAATACTGCTCCCACAGCCTACAGTACATTAAATGCTGCACAGCTGATAGAAACAAATCACAGATGGCATGATAGGACCTCCTGCTGCTGTTGCCTGCAGTGCTGGTGACTAAGGGGTTCCATGCAGGTTTTCATCTTTTTGTGCTGGTGAAACAGCTAGAGGATGGCCGTGCTGCAGAATCACCAGAAAAGAAACAATGGCAACCTTTCTATCAAGGTGCCTGGGCACGGTTGAGGTCATATACTGAGGCCCTCTGTCTCAGCCCACACTGTCACCACAATCTATCCCCTTCACCCAACAAGCCTCCACTGGCAAAGAAGCATAATGTTGTCAGGCCTCTGAACACTTTCTTTTGCCATGCCCCACTGAACTTTCCTGGAGCAGTTCAGTGAAGAGCCCTTTGGGTAACTTGCATGCAATGGATGGCGGTGCAGAATAACTCTGACACCAAAAAATTGAACCAACTCAGGAAGATGGCAAAGGTTTCTGTTTTAATATCAATTATCTAAAACAGGGAGTTACAACGAACATCAAGCTCGAGCTTGCAATACATTTTACATAAAAACACATTTATATGCTAAAAACTCATCATAGGTGACTTCATACTATGTGGCAAATGAGAAAAACCTATGAAGGGTTGTGATATGCTCAAGGGGAACATCTAAGTATACTTTCTGTAAGGGGTGGGATTGTGATTGGGTGTCGACTGTCAGGTGAACAACTTATGCCTACCACTAAAACATGTAATCTTCAACACTATTAAGTAGACAGCATATCATTGGCTCTCAAACTATAAGGCCCTTCATTATATGGCCTTCTACAATTGGTTGGCATGCTAGTGCCGTGTCTGGAACATTCGGTTCACTTAGCAGCATGTGAGCTCAGACCCAGGTGCCAGGAGGTGGACTTGACATTACCTCCCCACCCAATTAGGCCATCATCTCTCATCACCCATGCCTTCTGCCATGAAGATTGTCTTTGAACTTGGCCTTGCAAAGTATTCTTGTCTCTGGGAATATAAGAAAGTGCAAGTACGCATTATCGCTTTTCTAGGACTCCAAGCTCATCTTTATTTCCATCCTTGACTTACGTGACATGAGATCATGATTTAGTCCATTTTGCAACATTTAAACTTCTTACATGAATAAACCTTGGGCATGCATGGTGATCTTTCTTTGCACCTTAACAAGGGATAATTCAGCTTCTCACGTTCACTAACTTTGAGAATAGATAACTGGCCTTGACTGACTCAGTCCAAACAGCCTCGCCATTTGTATCCACAATCTCAGCTATTTCTTGCTGCAACACAGTTTTCAGCCTTTTCTCTCCATGCGTCGGGGCTTATTAAATTCATGACATTGATGTCCAGCTGCTGTACAATGGGGTTTTCGTCTGCAGTCTATTCACTACATATAGTCAGCTTCTAAGATTAATTAGTCTACTTGCCTTGCTGCATCTGTACAGTTATTGAACGGCTTGCATTTTATGCAGTGCGTCACACACATGCGATCTTCTCTTTACAAATGAAAGTTTACTTGATTCTTAACTTTGTCATCAGATTCTATAAGGTTCATGCATTCTCTTCAGCCAGTATTCTTAGTGTGTCACGCTCGTCTCTCTTGACATTACCAGCTCCTCTTTCATTCGTTGTCATATTCCTTCAGGGAGCTCCTCCCTCAGATTATCATCTCTTCGGGAATACATTTGATGAGATTTTCTCAATGGGTATCTTCTCTCGAATATTTTCTGTGATATGATCACAACTGCTGGTGTTAAACATGGCACAGTCTCAGGCTTTCAACATACAGGAGGAAGCGGGCGGGACTTCCTGCTGAAGCATGCACCTGCTCGTTGACACAGTAGTTGAATTGCATTCTGGGGTGGTGTAAGTGGTGGGGTCTGCTGCTCACCCACAGTCTGCATTGGTGTGGGATGAGCCTGCTGCTCTTCTCACTGCGCCTGTACCGGGGTTTGAGAAAAAAAATATTTTCCCTGTTAATTTGGAATTCTCTGCCCTTCTCTCCTGTTCCCTCCTGCCCTCCATTTGTTTATTTTTCCATTGCTCCCACACTACCTCTCCCTGTGTCTCTCCTAGTCTCTACCAGGAGCCCACACTCCCTCTTCCTCTCTCAGTGCTCAGACACACCTAAACAGGAATCATGAGGTAAGCGACTGCATTGAGGAGGATGCTGGTTACATGATGAGGTCCTGCCAATCAGCCACTTTGCCCACAACCTATTTCACAAGTCCTCTTTAGGCCTCTGTATCGCCAGCACTCTCAGCAAGGGATGGATTAAGACAAAAACCATGGCCTGACATGCTATCTGCGTTTCACTCACAACTGCTTGCCAAAAAGACATCACAAATGTCTCTTTCCTCCACAGCCCATAATCACCCTCACTAGGGTAGGAAAGGCCAAGTGTGGGAGGAGTCTGTTGCCAGATGGTCTCAACAGTGAAAAACGCTGGCACCTCAGTGAAACAAACCGAGTGTGGGAGGAGTGTGTTGCTGTCTGGACAGGCCCCTCGTTTGCGAGTCTTTCTGCAGTGTTTACCCTGAAGGCAGTCTCAACTGTGAAAAACGCTGGATCCTGGGCAGGTGCGGGAGGAGACTGTTGCTGTTTTTTCCCAGGGAGCAGTCCGGGAACCCCACACCGTGAAAATCACAAGCACAATCGCTGATAAGGATATCGGCCACCAAGTAACAACACCACAATTGCATGTCATTACGTGCCTCCCCGCTCTGATGGATCTTCTGATCCCTTCTCATTAATGTTGACTCCCTGTATGCCAACTACAACTGACTGCTCTGCTGCTTGCCTTTCTGCTTATCTTGCCAGTGTAATAATAGGTATTAGTTAAATATATTGAGCAAGTGCACAGCTTGACTGGGCAAGATTTTTGAGGGTTGTCGTTGTAGAGGAGCAACTCCATACCTCTGCTGAGACCCTGCCCCCCTTCCTCCCATACGTTGGAGACATGAGATTGTGCCGTGTTTGACACCAGCCATTGTGCCAATACCACAGCGTGTGTTTGAAAGAAGAAACCCGTTGATACAACCCTACCAAATGTATACCCGAAGTGATGACAACCTAAGGGAGGAACACCCTGAAGGAATATGAGAAAGAGCAAAGAAAAGAAGCCAGTGACATCACAAAAGTATGCACGAGGTCCCGAGATACTGACTAGAGAGGATGTATAGATCCTAAAGAAACTAATAACAAAGTAAAGAATCAAGTGAACTTTTAAATACAAAAAAGAAGATTGTACATGCAAAAAGTGCTGCCGAAAATCAACTGTTCAATAAACGTACACATGCTGAACCGTAAGGTAGACCAAGTCATCATAGAAGCTGGCTATACGTAGTGAATAGAACGCAGGTGAAGTCGCCATTATATAGAAGCTGCAAATTGGTATCATGAATTTAGTAAGCCAGGACCCATTAAGCAGCAAGGGAAAACTGTGTTGCAGCAAGAATAAGCAGAATCGTGAAACTGCAAGACAAGGCTTTCTGGCCTGGAGTCAAGAGTCAAACAGCCAAGGTCAGCTATCCATTCTGGAAATGAGTGAATGTACAGAAGATGAATCATCTACCTCTTGTTAAGGTGCAAAGATAGATCACCAAGAGTGCCAAGTATAATTCATTTAGAACATTTAAAACCTACAAAATGGACCAAATTGGGGTCTCCTGTCACGTAAGCCAGGGATGAAAATATATTTCGAACTCGGAGATAGTGAGTGCTCTCACTCCTGTGTATTCTAAAATACAAGGATACTTTGCATGGCCAAGTTCAAAAACATTCTTCATGGCAGAAGGCATCCTCCTTGCACCTGGGTCTGGGTTTATGTGCTGCTAAGAGAAATTGTGTATCTAATGTTTCTGAAGATGAGATGCTTAAGAGGTAGGTATATGTTGTCCACCTGATAGTGGACAGCCAATCACAATCCTAGTCCATATAGAAAAGTATACTTAGAGGTTTCCGATAGCCAATGCGACCCTTGATAGGTTTTTCATTATTGCCACGTAGTATGACGTCACCTCTGACATTTTTTTGGTATACATTATATGCTTTACAAAAGGTTCGCTGAGAGACTGAGCGTACGACCATTGATGTTCATTGTAAACTCCCTATTTTAGATCATTGTTAATAAAACAGTACTTTGCCATCTTCCTGAGTTGGTTCGGTTATTTGATATCGGAATTATTCTGTATGAGCCCAACGTTTACATATGCACATCCTAAAGAGCACTAAGCACACCTGGTAGCAGTGCAGATGGTTTAAAGATCCAAACTAGTTCTGCTCCAGAGTTTCAGACGATCGTTCATCCGCCGTCATTAGCTGGAAGATCACAGAGTTTCCTGTGGAGAGCGGTCAAATAGAAATAAACTTGCAAGAAGAACCGAGACAGTGGGCAGGTCCCCCTTTGGAGAAATCCCTGCTCGGTTTCCAAGGGCGCTCTGCCGATGGACGGCAAAGTGGTCAGATTGAAGGATAAGTTGATACCGCAGGCCTCGAGTCGATTAACAAATGGTAAGTAGACTAAGGGGAATAGCAATATGAAGGGACGGGATTGTGATAATCTTGAGTAACAGGAAATATTGTGAATAGAAGATATAATGGCTAGGAGCCCTAATTCAAGGGAATTAGGAGACATTTCAAACTCCAATGGGAGTAGAAGTAGAAAAAAAACTCACAGGTTAGGACTGTGTAAGATGATGTCTCAAACCCTGTATAGGGTAAAGTAAAGGAGAAAGAAGAGTACCCCGCATTTGTAAATGAGAAAGAAATAAGAGTGAAGGTGATCACAGTGTTTTATAATGTGTAATGTCTGACTAGTCCAAATGTTTGTTGAATAAAGTATTGAGAGATAGAATTGTGAAGAGTAACAGTGATTAAAGATAAAGGTTTAGCGAAATGATTGGCGCCTATCAAAAGAATAGATAGGTCATTGAAATAAAAGGACTGAGCAGCAATTGATGTTGCTTGCTCATAATTGTTGTTTTACAATGATTAAAAGTGGTGATTTTAGTCAAAGTATAAGGTTTATTTAACAATGTGGTAAGTATTGACAGTCAACTGAGACTTGTCATTATGGAGGACAATCCTCTCATGCACTTATGCAAGACACTGGCAAAACATGCACCCACGCTCAAACAGTACAATGAAGAATGGGTAAAGGGCACAGCAGATAAAATGTTCATGCCATGGCTACATGGCAGATTATTGTTAAAAGTGGTATTGCAACACATGACTACATACTTGCACGCTGCGAATACAGGGAAGAAATTAGAGAAAAGATTAGCAATTTGGAAGATGCACCAAGAGGAAAAAGAAGACCCACCACCTGAGGTATGGATGCTTAATCAGCAAAGGGGGATAGGCATGGAGCCCTCAGCTCACCTTACCTTGCTTGAAGCAAAGAGTGTTGCTACGGAAGAGATAGGAGTGTATCCTTTAAAGGAATTGAGAGCAGTGACGGGTATAGTAATCCGATATATGAACCCCCAGCTTACAGTACTGACGATAGTCCGGAAGAGAATAAAAGAAAGGAAGATATTTGTAAATTCATGCAAGAGAAGAAAGAAAGAAGCGAACATCGAATTTGTCAACAGATGTAGATAGAGAAATCAAGAGATGGAAAGGAGAAAAAGATAAGGCTGACGAGTTAGCACTTGTACAAAACAAATGGATGGGAGTACACATATTACTTAAGATAGATGGGAAAATTATCGAAGAAGTTAGGCAAAGAGAAGATAAGGACAAACAAGAGAGGAAGGATAAGGAACGAGAGAGGAGATTAAAGGAAGATGAGCAAAGAAGCAAAAGTAGGGGCCAACAGGAACAGATATATAGGGAGGAACAAGAGAAAGATGAAAAACAAGCAGAGGAACAAAGAAAGTACAATAGAAAAAAAACAATAGAAGAGAGGGACAGAAAGGAAAGAAAGAGAGAAGAGGAAGAAGCACGAACGGTGAGGGATAAATGATTACAGAGATGAACGGGAAAGAAAGGAAGGGGTAAGGAGGGAAGAATGAAGGTAGGAGGAAGAAAGAATTAGAAGGGATGAGAGAAAGCAAATGGAAGTAGATGAGGAAATAGAGCAAAAAAGAAGGCAGCAAGGTTTGGATACCAGTCTTATTCATAAAGAACAAATGAGGCAGAGCCCTGAAATATGATGGGATAGAGTGGAAGAGATTCTCCCGATAAAGGAAGTGACATAAGTAGCATCTGGAGTAGTGACAGAAGAAATAAAATATGATGCAGAAGGCATTGGAAAAAGGATCAATAAGGTCTATCAGCAATTAAAACTAGATAGCGAGTATGGAGCTCGAGGGAACGATGATCGATCCCCAGTACCTCAATCATGAAGTGAGGAAGGAAACCTTTTTAATGATGAACGTCAAGCATTGTCATTGAGTTGACTAGATTTAGACCTAGAGGAGGATGATAGTCATATTAGTTGGGTCTGGAAATGTCAGAGGAAGACAGATGGTAAAGTTGTGAGGCAGATAAAGAGGATGTTTATGCCCCCCTGAGAAACCAACAGATGGACAAAGAAATAAGATGGTCATATCTGGAATATCCTAAAGAAGGAACGCCAGATCCCATAGCATATCCTGAGTGTCCCCGAGGACGACCACATAGTGAGAAAGGAGTGTCTCCACCATATGTTAGCAGGTTAAGGTCATTGCCAGCAAGAAGACAGACAGGGATGATTATCCCTGCCATGGATAGACTAATAGTGGGATCCGCCTATGGGATGAGTTTCACACAGTTCCCCTTGTTAGGGAAGGGAGGAACAAGACCGCAATATATTCCATGGCCACAGATGGACAAGGATACATTAAAATGTAAGCTCCCTAGTTTGACTTCGGGGGATGGAAAATGGATATTTGAATTAGAGAAAATGACAGGAGGCAATACACTGGATATAGGGAATATAAATGCTCGCTTCCCAGCTATTCTTGGAGAAAGGGCTCAAGACATGTGGAGGAGAGCGGGATATTCAAGTATGACTGCACAAAAGACAGGGCATGATGGAGCGCAATTCACTAATTGTAGGGCAGATGTTTGGAGGCCTCTCAGGGTACAATACCCTGACACATTAAATATGGGTTCAATCATGACACCTAAAATGAAAGAAGATGAAGACCTTATTGCTTATATTCAAGATATATAAGAGAAATGGCAGCTTGAAACTCGGGAGCCGTGGGAAAACACAGTGGCTTTATTTTACCATATTTAATGTCAGGGGTTGCCTTAACAAGTACAGAGACAGATGAAAAACAAGTCAGATTAGAAGCAAAGCCATGGGCTGTGATACAGTTCACAATAGTACACCATTGCTGTTGATTACAAGAGAAGAACAAACAGAAAGATGAAAATAAAAAAATTGAGGAAGCCAAGTTGGTTCAGAAAAGTTGGCAAAATTTGCCATAGAAGGGGCAGTATTGACAAGCAGAGAAGGAATGGGAATGCAGGAAGCAATGTGTGCATCACAGACAAATATTTTGTGCCCGGTGGACAAGGTGGATGTGGGTTTACGCCACAAGTAAGAAGTATGGGTTATAGCAGAAGAGGAGATGGATTTCAGAATAACCAAGGTGGGTTTCACAACACACAGAATGAGAAGAGTGCGCTCAGGGAGGATAGAACCAAGGAGGGTTTACCAGAAGGGTTCCCTGTATGTTGGAATTGTGGAATGACAGGACATATTGCGTGTGTATGTGAGACCCAACGGAGTGTACAAAATGGCCAGTTTTCCAGAGTGGGGACAGCTTATCCTCTGCCATATAGCACATAGACCAGAGAGGCTTTGCATGACATCACACATCTTATCAGTCACAAGCACCGCAAGTACAGCAGGTGCCACAGCAGGGACAAGCACAAATGCACCCACCACAAGGGCAGTCGCAACAAGCTCCTATGCAGACACAGCAGTATGCGAATACAGGACAAATACTAACACTTAGAATAGGAGGTGTCACTGTGGTAGGAGGAAATCCTTTCATAAGGATGGGGATGAGCTTTTACCCGCAAGAGGACAACTCAATGGGTGACTTGATGTGTTCAGTACTATCTGTGAAAACCAGACCCACAAGCGGAACCAAGGATAGGTGTGACGATAGGAGGCAAATCCTTCTCTTTCCTTGTAGAGACTGGAGCAACTCGTTTGTGTATATGGAAAGGAAAATACCCAATGTCAGGTATTGCCATGAATGCTCAAGGGTTCTCTGGAGCTACGAGCCAAGTTCCTTTTACTGATAAATTACCAGTCTCCATAGGAGAATGTATCATGTCCTTCCTTTGTTATATTCAAGACAGACACCAGTTAACATTTTGGGAAGAGATTTATTGACAGAACTTAACATGATGAGTTCATCCACTGATCAAGGAATAGTGTGCTCCACTACAGAAATACACTATTTAAAAGTGGGAGAGTTCATACTGGCATTCACAGCACTGTGTGGCGTTCCAGTAGATCCAGAGATTTTTCTATATGGAGTAAGCATTTTGTTGACATGGCTACCTGGCCTGGTAGGGAAGATTGTGAGGATACCTGATGAGATTTTATTTAGACCACAAATACCTATGGATGAGGAAGGCGGACAGACTATTTCTATAGAGTTGGAAGCAGCTATAGTACGAAGAGCTATAGTACGAAGAGAGATGGCAATGCTAGAAGGGATAGAGGGTGAGGGTAGACAATTGAGAACAGTGATAGCTCTTGAGGAGGGTTATGGACTGACTTACATAACCAATGACGATATGTTCAGGGAAGATCGAAGCATTGAAGAAGTGGTGTTCTTCATGAACATTACTTACTGGATAAGGATAGTAAAAAGGGAAGTTCCACAAAGAATGGTGATTATGTGGTAAGGACCAGGAATTTTTCTGGAGGATCCTGAAAACGTGCTATTGACCACAGGCCCCTATGATGTAGGTTTATTGAAGGGCATGGGAGAGGTTAAAATACAGCTTAAGTCAGGAGCAATTTTACCCTGAGCAAAACAGTACCCCATGTCTCGAGAAGCTGATGAAGGTATATTTCAGACTATTTCAGCACTGATAAATCAATGGATTCTGGTACCATCAGAGTCATCATGCAATATCACAGTGTATCAGATTAAAAAAATTAAAGGGTGGGTCATGGAGATTCATCCAGGATTTGAGAACTCTTAACCAGATTGTAGAGGCAGAGTTTCCATTACTTCCTAATCCTACGACAATATTGTGTAGTATCCCAGTAGAAGCTCAATATTTCACGGTGATCGATTTGAAAAATGCATTTTTCTCAATCCCTCTGCACAAAGACCACAAGACCTGACTTCCTTTACATTTAGACAAAAGAGACTAAAACATACTTGTTTGCCTCAAGGTTATTGTGAGTCCCCATCGATCTTTAACAGGGTTCTACCGATGGACCTACACAATATCGATCTTAAAAGTACAGTGATACAGTACATAGATGACGTATTGATTTGCAGTAAAACAAAGGATGAGTGTAGGCAAGATTATGTCCAATTGATGACTATTTTAGCAGAGAAAGGATATCAGGTGGACAAGGAGACATTACAGTATTGTCAGGAGGAAGTGTACATAGATCAGTTAATTTTGCATGAAGCAAAGAAAGTAAAACCTGAGAGTGACAGTGAGACAGATGCAACAGTTTAGGGGTTTGTGCAGTTACATTAGAGCTTGGATGTTTGATTACAGCACATACTCAAATCCACTTCTGCAAGCATTAAAGAAAGCACAAGTTGGTAAGGCAAAAGTAGAATGGACCGAAGAAATGGAGAAAGGATTTAAGGAGTTGAAAAGAGTATTTTGTACAGCCCCTGCTTTAGGGATTGCCAATTATGGCAAGGAATTTTATGTGTTTCCACACACAAATGGGTCAGTAATGACACAAAGGACAACTTTGGGGTTTCAAACCTTTGGCATATTACATTGGAATTCTAGACCTAGTTATGAGAGGGCACTTCCCTTGCAAACAATCTTTGACAGCTGCCGCAATTGCAATTGAGAACTCCACAAGTAATGTCATGGGCTGTTTTATGACCCTTTACGTGCAGCATGATCTATTTGCCAATCTAGAGAAACCCAAGGGCACATTGACATCCCAAAGACTTTCAGTTTATGAGGTAATGATTTATAACCCAACAATTAAAATGGTAAGATGCAAAATAGTGAACCCAGCCACATTTGTAGCTAAACCCATAGAAGAAGGTGATAATGTACAGGAGTGTGTCAATTATGTTGAATTTATGATGATATACAATGTGTGAAAGAGAATGCTTTGACAGGAGTGGAATTGCTTCTTATTGATGGTACTTCCAAAATTGATCAGGCTATCGTCTTATTTTTCAGCGCAAGCAGCAGAATTAGTAGCGCTCATTGTCGCGCTCGAGAAACATGAAGGACAGGAAGTGCCGGTGTACATGTGATGTCAACCGTACATGCACGGTTCTCACATTGGAAAAGGAAGGGCTATCTCCACGCAGACTGCTCTCCAGTGCAGCATGTGTCCTTAATGGATAGGCTCATTAAGGCACTATAACTCCCAGTAGCTTTAGCAGTCGTAAAATGTGCAGCAAATACTAAACGAACAGACTTTGGCCCTCATTCCGAGTTTGGAGGTAAGTAACGTCACTTACCACCATGGCGTAAATACAGTGTCCGGACTGTCACCAGTGCGCTAATAGAGGACTATTCCGACTTCGCAGGCACGCGCTTTACGCCATGCCGGTAAGGTCATTTGCGCCATGCCGTAAAAGGCACCCAAAATGGCCCTAGCGGCATCAATCATAGTGCAGATAACACTGCCAACATTGTTCAATGTGGCATTAGCGGTGACTGTAAATAGCGGTGACCGCTAATAATGGTCACCGCTATTTACGGTCCCCGCTAATAAGCGGAACCAGAAGTAGTGTCATCGCACAGGAACGGGAAGGAGCACGGCGGCCATCTTTAAAAACACAATCCATTGCCATCCTCACCACACATGACCCCTGGGACTCTGCTGGTTTTCGGAAAAGATACACCTCCAACACCACTATGCCCAAGGCCCTGCAGAAGGGTGCTGCCCGCCAGCGGAAAGAAAGGTTCAATGAGGACGAGCTGCAGATGATGGTAGACACACTGCAGGAGCATGCTGCCACAGTGCTCTCAAGCAACATGAAGAGAGAGGCTGTACTAAAGAAGAAAGAGACCTGGGCACTTGTTGCCCAGAAGGTCAGTGCTGTGGGGAATAAAGACTGCCGCAAGCGCTGGGACGACCTGCGACTAAGGGTGAGAAACATTCTCTCAGTGAACCGCAGCCAGGCCATGGGAACAGGAGGAGGTCCCAGTTCCCCGATCAAGCTCACCCCATGTGAGGACATCTGTGCCAGCATGATAGGGATGGAAGGCATCGAAGGTGTTGGCGAGATGGAGTGTGGCGCCACAATATCGGGCGATGGAAGTGAGTGTCCAAAGTAAAAATTGCAATTGCAAATCTGATGAAAGTCAACCAATATGTCAGTTCAAAGAGTCAAGCCATGGTTCCACACACACTCCCAGCAAAGTGGGCTGACGCATTACACACTCATGCAGATGCCTGGTGCAAGGCAAGTCCCTTCAAATGTGGAGTCCCACAGGGCTCCTGCATAGCCCCCACCCTGTATAACCTCTTCACCAGACCCTTGTTCAAAATCTTGGATTCACTGGGCGTCTCATATACTAATTATGCAGATGACACCCAGGTGCTCATACCTCTCTCAGGGGACTATCTAGCTGACACAAACACCCTCAACTTCATCTACTCCACCATTCAATCCTGGAAGGCAGACAATTGTCTTTGTCTAAACAGTGAAAAAACCGAACTCCTGCTGATTGGGTCTCCTTTCACATTGAACAAACTTGCCAAGGAATATCACACACTCACTATTGACAACATCCCCATCACAGTATCACAAACGATTAAGACACTGGGCATGTACCTCGAACCAAGCCTGACCATGGACAGGCAGGTCAATGCCATCGCTTCCTCTGCAGCTTATCACTCTAAATTGATCAACGCTGTCAGACCATTCTTAACCCAACAGAACTGCATTACCATAGCTAGAGCCCTCATCGGCTCTAGACTGGATTACTGCAATGTCCTCTTTATTGACACCTTCCAAAAGAATTTGGCTAAACTCCAGATAGCACAGAATAATGCCTTAAGGGCCACCACAGGCTTATCATGCGGGGAACACATCTCAACGCTCAGAAGACAGGTACATTGGCTACCTATCAAGGAAAGGCTTGTTTGCAAAACGCTAGCCCTAACCCACAAATGTATTCACGGCTTCGCCCCCAGGTACCTAATGCAAAGGATCTCCAGACAAACAGCCTCCAGACCTGCCAGATCTGCCTATGCCAACCGCATCAAGGTTCCTCACACGCGCAGAGTGCATGCTGGAGGATCAAGTTTCCCAACTATGAATGTTACTCTTTGGAACAAACTCCCAGACCAGATTAGATCTATCGAGTCCCATTTTGCCTTCCGCAAGACCCTAAAAACAAGGCTCTTTGTCTAAAGGGCTTACCCCCCTGTGCAATATTTCTACTTATGTTACATCACTGAATTCTACCCACTCTGCAATGTAGGATATCATACTCTGTAACTTAACCCTGTAAGTAACTATCTGTTAAGCATCACACCTGGGCCGCTTTTTGTTACCCACAAGCAAGCCTTCTTAAGTATACTTATAAGCCCTCAATGCCTAGAGGGCTGAAGTGCGCTCTACAAATGCAAAATAAAATAAATATCTTACATGACACATACCACACAAAGATGTAAATGGCATGAGTCACACAGCGTGAATGGCCAAAGTACTATGCATGTTAGATAGCACTGCTCTTGGGCAACATGAGTGACGCCGACGTATGCCTGCATAAACCACCCATGTATCAAACAACGTGCTCATCCAAAAACAAATGGCTATTACCCCCAATTGTGTGGGTGAGCAATTGTCCTAATGTATGTATGATGCCTATCAAAACATCACTCATGCCGTCCCTCTTTTCGACCCCCACAGGCACTGAACATGACAGCGATGGCCAGGACGCAACCCCTGCACAGGCCATACCCCGGAAGAGGTCCCGGGATGACAGCAACCGGCCTTCAACCTCGAGGGGACAACCCAGGGGACGCCAGTACCAACAGGTAAGCCACCCCATGTACCCATTGCACCGGTGCCACCAAGGCCCGTAGAGGGCGAAGCACCACCACCATCTCCACCCATTAGCCATCCTGATGATTCATGCAAGGCACCACAATCCGAGGAGTCAAGTTTGGCTGAGGAGGTGGCAGTCATGGCACCCCTGGCTGTGGAGGACACACCAGAAGGCATCTGGGTGCCCATGGAGGACGACGTCTCAGAAGTCGTCCATACCTCAACTCCACCGGCATCCCCCCAAGTATTGTCGCTCGATACAGAGCACGCCACCACCCCAGAGCAGTCTGGTCATGAGCAGACGGAGGGACACCTCAGTCCAATTTTCACCACTAGGGAGGCTGAGCAGGCTTGGCAGGACAGCCAGGGGCTGACTACCTCCACAGGTGCACCCGCTGGGACGCAGCGGTCTGACCTTCTTACTGCCCTTGTGCGGGAGTTTGTCCAGGACAACAGACTAGCCAGAGAGGAGTGGCGTCAGTACTTAGCCGTTCTAGCAGGTCCATCATGGACAACACTGCCTCCTTGGCCAAATAATTTGCTGACAACACCAGCCGCCTCTGCGAGGAGGCCTCGGCCCTACAGCAGGTGTTAGGCCTCATAGCCGATGCCATGTAGGCAGGGCATCCCGCTACACTATCACAGCAGGCGGCCACACCGTCCTCCTCCAGTTCTACACAAACAAGCCGGCTCCGCAGGTCGGCACGTACCCTGCGCCGGCAAGACATGCCGCCCACTGGACCAGACAGTGCCAATTAATCGTCAGGGCAGCCTCATGTAGGCTTTGGACACTCAATGGGACTTGTGTGGGGGAGTTGTGGGGGGAGGGGGATGGGGATGAGGGTGTGTGGGGGAGTTTTGGGGGGAGGGGGTGGGGAGTGAGGGTGTGTGGGGGAGTCGTGGGGGGGTGAGGGTGGTGGAGGGATTTTGCACTTACATTTACATTGTTACATTTAATACACCGTTGTGTGAAAAACAAGACCTTAGTGGACATTCATCATTGCGCATGTGTTATTTATTCATTTACAGTGCATAGTGTACATGTACCCCCACACCCAGTGCCCTCTGTCCAACTATCATGTCACACTCTGCTGCCATGTGTGTCAGAAATATTGTGCAATCACTGACTGGCACACAGCACGTCCCTCCTGTGCATTGGCACCGCAATAATGTCCAGCCACTTCTTCTTCATCCCCTTCATCATCACCAGGTGGTAGAAGTTCAATGTCAGGGGGCAGGGGCACGTTCCGGCGGATACACATATTGTGCAGCATGACACATGCCTTGATGATCTTGGCCACCTTCTCATGCCTGTAGAGGAGTGCCCCAACCGACCGGCTGAGGCAGCAAATCGTGCCTTCAACAGGCAAAAGGTCTGCTCGATGACCACACGGGTACGGGTATGGGAACGATTGTAGTCTTCCTCGTGCCTATTCTGTGGGTTTCGGACAGGGGTGAGGAGCCACAGCTTGAATGGATAGCCACTATCACCTGCATGAGAGGCAATTGAAGGTAAATGTCAGCAAATCATGATGGACAGCTGTACTAGACACACATGCCTGCAGGTTTAAGTTGGCCGCATGCACATGTCCCTGGATGTATTGACGCCTTTTTCAGCCCCTCAATGTGTACTGTGCAATGGACTGATGTGTGGGTTGCATCTTCAAGATGATACATGGTGTGCACTGACGTCTTGTTGCTCATGCATCATGTACGCATACAGCTGTGTTAGTATCAAATTAGTGAGGTGTTGTGTTCTGTGAGATTTACTTAGAGGGAGAGTTGGCAGTAGTATGTACAATATTGGGCAATCAGCACTGATCATTCCCATGGTGACATGCAGCACTCCTGTGGGTGTGCCGGCCCTGTGCCAGACAGTGGATTCACTAATAGGTTCAGTTTGATGCACTCACAGGGATGCTTGTCCTGTGTGGTGATATGCTGGAGACAGCCACATATTGCATATGCACTGCATGGTGCAGGATGGTGTTACGGAGGGTGAGGGCCGCTGATGAGTGGTGCACATGTTGTGGGATGTGGGTTGGTTTCCTGTTAGTCATGTAGTGATAGGTGTCAACCTTAATTCATTCCTGTGGGATTTGGGTGTCATGTACCGTTTGTTATGCTTTGGGGCACAGTGTTCGGTGATGTGCACATCGTGCAGTCACCACACAAATGACACCAGGGTGGTGTTTGCATCTCTCGCCCCATTTCAATGCAATGTGCCGGACATGCAATTTACCAAGCAGCCAGGCAAGTCGCCCAGCATGTCGCTCCATGAAGCGTTGTAGCGTGGAGTTCCGCAGGACCATAGAGTCAAGAGTTGATCCAGGATATCGGGCACAACAATGTGTGATGATCTTGCTGGCATTGCATAACATCTGCACATTGATGGAGTGGTATTGCCTGTGGTTGCGGTACACTGCCTCCATGGCATGCAGGACCACCAACTGCACGTGGGTGCAGTCGAAGGCACCTACACAATGCCTGCCAGTGCATGGAAGCCAACTTTTGTATCAAATATCTCCTGGGGAGCCCATGGTAGGGATATGTAGTCCCTTGTGTGCTTGAGGAGGGCATCCAGCACTTGGTTCAGTATCCAGGAAAATAAGGGTTGTGATATGCCATGCATGTGCCCCGCTGTGTGCTGGTAGGTGCTTGTGGCAAGGTAGTGAAGCACAGACACTACCTTCAGTAGAGGGGGGATGGTGGTGCATATTTCAATGAGGCTCACTATGTTGTCGTGTATCAGCTCCACTATGGTGGTGATGGTGTCCCAGTCCAGACGGTACAGGGTGTGGATCTACTCAGGGCTTAGGTTGAATGGATTGGCTCTAATGCGAGGGATTGGGGGCTGCCGGCGTGGTAACAGTGGCTGCACTGGTTGGGCATGCTGGCCCTGTCTCACCCTCCTTCTCCTCTGTGGTGACGGCTGTTGTTGTTGTTGTTGATGTTGTGGCAATGAAAGCATGTCTTCCAGCTCCAGTAATGCTACTACTATTGGAATAATCTTGGTGTGGGAGGGGGTGTGGTGTGTGGGTGTGCTCCTTTTGTACTGGGCCAGTCTCCATTGCCTCCACCTTTGCTGATTGTGTGCACCTGTGGCAGTTGTGAACCGAGCTCAGGGCATTTTACAGTAGGTTGCCGATGCCGGTATTTACAGCATGCCGGTAACCACTATTTCTGCCTTCATGAAGCTGTTATGTAGATGTCCGCTTCACTTGTGATCTACTCCAGTTTACGGCATGCCCCTATTGCCAGCATGGTGGGTCGCGTGATCGGGCCCAGACCGATATTTACGGCATCGTACTTTATGATGCCGCTAAAAGCGGTTGGGCTAGTCAGAATAGCCCGTAGCAGTAATCGATGCTGGTATTCCTTTACCGGCATCGTTGTTCCCTTAGCACCAAGCTCGGAATGACCCCCTTTATCTCTTACGGGAACCAAGTTGCAGACATAGAAGCCAAAAAGTTACTTATTCTCCAGACATTTTGAGTTTGTATACTGGAGATATTAAAGAAAATTCAACTACAACCACGTTAGTACAGGAGGGGTTTAATATGCTTTCAATAATCCAATGAATAGAGATTAAGGGAAGAGCACCACAGGAAAAGCAAGAACAGTGGAAGCGAAGGGGGTGTTCTTTATCGCCCACAGAAGCTCTATGGTGACAAGAAAGCACTAGAAAGCCAGCGATGCCAGTAACTTTGTTGAAAGTCTTGCTTGAACAGCTGCATTACCCTGCACATGTAAATAGAGAAAATCTTGCTGCCAATATTTCAGAACAATGGTGCATTCCTAATTTGTTGGAACACGTTTCAAAGATTATGGAGAATTGCATCGTGTGTCAAAAGTTTACTGCTGGGCATACACTGAGAATGATTAGAGGAGTAATACCTCGCCCGAATGGTTCAGTTTCAGCATTTACATATTGACTCTGTCGATATGCTGCAGATATGTAATGGATATAGGTATCTATTAGTGGTGGTGTGCCCCTTCTCTAGGTGGATCGAAGCAGGTCCATGTGCACACCCTGATGCCACTTGCACAGCAACACTTTTAGTACGTTACGTTTTCCCGTGGTGGGGTCTGTGTGAAGTACTACGATCCGATGATGGGCCATAATTTGTCAATGAGCTATTCAAACAAATAGAGCTTTTATTAAGTATAAAGCACAAGTTCTCTTCTGCGTATCACCCACAAACGAACGACGTATGTGAGAGACTCAATGGCCTCCTCAAAGAGAGAAACACCAAGATTAAATTGACTTTGAAAAAAGGGATGGCGGTAATCCCTACCCCTGGTCAAAATTGCCCTTCAGAATCAGCCAGGGTTGAGCCACCAACTCACCCCACATTGTGAATCTGCATTTATCTATGATGGGTTAGCATGTGATTAATCCATGAATCCATTAATTCATTCATTGATCATTCATTCATACATGCATCTATTTTGAATTCATCTAGGATAGGCTATGTTTGAGCACTTTAGTTTTGGTCTAAGCTATTATGGTTCAATATATACTGAGAGCCATGTGATTATGTATACTTGTCATTTATAGCATTATAATGTGCTTTTAGGTGCTAGAGATCTGCTATATGTGTTTCTGCCATACGATTCTGAGTGAGGAGAGGGAATTCTTTTCGAAATAAACAGAATGTGAAATGTTTTGATAACAACTACAGCTTTGGCAGACAGTCAGCTACTCTTTCACACAGAGAAGCGACCTTGTGCTGAGTGAGGAGAATGCTTTGTTTTGGGTTTTGCAAATGAGACTGCTGTCTCAATGTGAGAATGTTAGTGATAGCTTGTTCTGTTCTTTGGAGAATGGAGAGACATGTCACCATGACTAGTATAGTTCATGCCATAACAATGTATGATAGACACATGCTGTTTTCCATGAAATGCTTACTGCGCATATATGTAATGAGTGCGTCACGGGCACTACAATGCTAATGTATAACTGTGGGGTTTCTGTTGAGTAGATTCAGACGGCAGTAGATGGAGAAGAAGCGGGGAGTAGAAGTGTGTTGGGGAGCTGCTGTTAGAGAGAGATAGTTACAGGGAAGGAAGCTGTCTCATCAGAGGATACAGACTCAGAGCACAGTCCTAAAGAACTGGCTGTGAGGGAGAAAACATTGCTAGAAGCGGGGAAGGTTTGGGTAGCTAAAAGCACTCAGGCTAGATAATGCTGATTGCTTGCTTGTATAGTGATTAGTGACATTTACCATTGCATACAATAAAATGCATTTTGCTTTGAAATGAACCGAATTCTGTGTCTTTGAGATTCTGCTCTATTTTTGTTTACATAGAAATCACAGTGCAACATTTCTAGTTTTACAGCATGAGCTAATAACAGGGCATCGAATGAGAATGCCCCTTACACCTGTCTCTAAGATCAGAAGTTCTACCCAGAGTGTACCCAAAACTCTAGGCGATGAAATACATGATTATTTGACATATATGACTACCAGTATTTCTTTCATTGCAGGTCAATTCAAACATTGGGGATGGATGGTCTAGGAACACGGAAGAAGATAATTTGGTGACCAATCCAAGTGAACTATTACCGCCACCTAAGTTATTATTGGGGACATGATTCTGATTAAAAACTTCACCCAGAAGTGGCATGAGCCTCGATTCAATTTCTCATTCCTTGTTGAGGAATTTTCCCCTTCTGCTGTTAAAGTTTCGGGAAGACGAGCTTGGTTGCATCGGAATGATGTGAAGTTTTATAAAGGCAAGACCCTCCCTCCCTCTGTTGCTGTTCTAGAAGCAAGATAAGAAGAAGAATGTGCACGTGTGAAAACTCATTTAATGACTAAGAAGCAGGACGATAAGGCCATGAGTGACTAACACATGCTTTATTTGGACTGGAATCAATAGACACTTCTTATATATTTTAACATGAAATGCAAGGACTTGCAGAGAAATTCCAGAGGATGAAATAACCTTTTAGAAATATATTGAAGCAATAAATAATGCATCAGAATTATGCCTAAATTTCAATTCCTGATCAGAACTTGGAAGAGGGATCAATATCTAGATTCATTTCATGGAAAATATCTGTTTTAGGTGACAAAAATACATGATACATGCTGATAGTGACATTCATAAGCTTGTGGTTGCTGTCTTTGTGTTCATACTTCAATCTTACCATGCTCTTGATAGAAGAGATGTTAATGTCCACACTTTTTTAACAGGATCCTAAAACACAGTCCAGTAATAAGAAGACTCTTCATTGCTATAAATGAACAATTTGTACATATACAAATGTAAAAGAAACTGAATGGTTGTATTAAAAATTATTAATGAAGAAGACACCATGATTATAGAGAGAACACAAGTCCAGCAAGCAGTGGGTTGGCACGAAAAATGGTTTTCCAGATTTCTATGCATAACATATATTTGCATGCTTGTTCTCTGTATCCTTGTGTTCCTTATTTTTCAGAGTCTCTATTATCTTAATGGTTCTACTGAAGAAAGTGCTCCCATGATTCTCCCCACTATGAGTACAAATTATGAGAATTTATTTGATCTCTATGAGAATGTTAGGAGACAGAAAAGAAACGCAGAGCAAGATAATGAATGGATAAATACCTATCTAGATAATTCAGTTCACCTAGGGAATAACATGTGGTATCATCACATGAAAAAAGTGGGGAAAGAGCATCTGATGAGATTTGCTATGTTGCTCTCTCTTCCCTTATGCCATGAATACAGTAAGGACTTTCAATTCAAAGAAAGTATCAGCAGACGATGCCAACTGCCTTAGCCATTTTGCAGCATGTACTACTCAGGGGCAGTTTCAAGGAAGCTGGGCAACCTTGTGATGGAAATAAAGGTGGCAATTTCCATACCAGGCTGACTATATCAAGACCATATGAATGGAGAAGGAGCCTGGATGGAGAGACAAAATGCTAGTGTATCCTGCTACAGGACAGGATGAGGTGATTATTGAAAAAATGAAGAGAATGAACTGTACTGATGTGTCAAAATAGCATGATCACCTGGATGTTGAGAGCATTCCCAACTGTTGATTTATGGACAAGTACATACCAAGAAGGGTTGGGAAGATGGAATGATGTCATGTCCAGCTCATCTGCTAAAAATGGAATACATACAAGAAGTGCAGAGATTAAATGATGGATGCTTCAAGTCATGGGCCAAGCACTCCAAGTCACTGACATGGGTGGAAGATGGATCAGGCCCAGCAGTTGTAATTCCACTGGTTAATGCAACAATATGTTTCTGAAGCCATGGAACGAACCACGTGGGATAAAACAAAGGATGCAAAACCACAGTTGACGATCCTGGAATGAGAGAAGGGACAGCTGTCCTTAAGGATCGATATTGGGCTTGTGGATCTAGAGCCTATATGAAGTTGCACAAGGATTGAGGCAGAGTGTGTTCCCTGGTATTCATCCATGTTACAGCATTAGTGATTCCTCCGAGCGAGCTAAACTTTAATGACTGTCCAAAACTAGATTACCATTTCAGAATAATAAGATCACTTGGACCTCGGCCGATGAAAAGAGAACATTATTTCTCAGCCAAATCAATAACAGTGTATGAAACCATTCCTGATGAGCACCAGTAAGACTGCTTTGATTATGACAGCCATATTTATGCCTGGAATTCAAACAGGGGCAAACGCCAAATGGTTGTAAATTACCAGATGAGAACTTCTGCAGACAATCAATGCTACCATAAAGGGATTGAACGCCTAAAGAAGAGATGAGGCCATACGATTGACCACTATCCAGAATAGGTATGTCCTTGATATGATCACAGTGGAAAATCAAGCCATCATGTTGCACATTTATACCGTCTCACAATAGCCAGAATGGGACGTTGGCAGAGGCCATATCGATGTTGACAGACCTGCATACCAAGACCGAAGAAGAGACAGATGACATTGAAGATAACAGTTAGTTTACTTCCTTGTTTTCATGGATTCCTCATTGGTTGGTGAATCTATTTAGGGTTCTTGGAGTAATACTGGTGCTGGTAATGTTTGGAATCTATAAGTCAGCATGGTGATTGCCCAATGCAAGAAAATGGCAAAAAAGGTAGTAGGAATGAAGATCATGTTTGATGCCAAAGATGAACCAAACGCTAAGGAGCTGACTGACGACGTTGTCAGAGGATACATAAAGGCTAGCATTATAGCACCTGAGGGAACAAATTTCCGGTATCCAAAGAATCATAAGAAGTATATGGGATGATGGGTCTATTGTACCCTGAAAGGACAATGTAACTACATGACCTGGAGTGTATATGAACAGGTCAAATCAGCAGGCACCCTGAGGTGGGTGGTGAAAATATGGACACCTAAGAAACACTTCTTCAAAAGAAAATACCAGGATGCAGAAACACTTGAGGAGGTGGTCGAGGGCTTGACCAGAGGGGCAAATGTAGAGGAGCAGTTTCATACCTCTGCAGGAGGCCCTGCTCCCTTCCTCCCATATGTTGGAGAAATGAGACTTTGCCGTGTTTGACACCAGCCTTTGTGCCAATACCACAGCGTGTGTTTGAAAGAAGATACCAGTTGAGACAACCCTACCGAATGTATCCCCGAAGTGATGACAACCTAAGGGAGGAACTCTCTGAAGGAATATGAAAAAGAGCAAAGAAAAGAAACTAGTGACGTCACAAAAAGTATGCACAACGTCCTGAGATACTGATGTATAGATCCTAAAGAAACCAATAATGAAGTAAACAATCAAGTGAACTTTTAAATATGAAAAGGAAGATTACAGGTGCACAAAGTGTTGCAGAAAATCAACTGTTTAATAAATGTACGGATGCTGAAACGCAAGGTAGACCAAGTCATTATAGAAGCTGGCTATACGTAGTGAATAGAACGCAGGCGAAGCTGCCATTATATAGAAGCTGGACATAAGTATCATGAATTTAGTAAGCCAGGACCTATTAAGCAGAAAGGGAAAACTGTGTCGCAGCAAGAATAAGCAGAATCATGGCACTGCAAGACAAGGTTGTCTGGCCTGAAGTCAAGACTTAAACAGCCAAGGTCAGCTATCTATTCTGGAAATGAGTGAACGTGCAGAGGATGAATCATCCCTTGTTAAGGTGCATAGAAAGAACACCAAGATTGCCAAGTTTAATTCATTGAGAACATTTCAAACCTACAAAATGGACCAAATCTTGGTCTCCTGTCACGTGAGCCAAAGATGAAAATAGAGTTTGAACTTGGAGTCCCAGAACACGATAGTGAATGCTCTCACTCCTGTGTATTCTAATAGTCAAGGATATTTTGCAAGGCCACGTTCAAAGACAATCGTCATGGCAGAAAGCGTGGGCTTTGAGAGATGCTGGGCTAATTGGGTGCTGGGGTAGTGTCATGCCCCATCTCCTTGCACCTGGGTCTGGGTTTGCGTGCTGCTATGTGAACAGAATGCTACAGACCTGGCACAATAGGGCCGAACAATGATATTAGTCCATATAATGAAGGACCTTATAGTTTGAAGACCAATGAGAAACTATGTAGCTAATGTTTCTGAAGATTACATGTTTTAGAGGTAGTCATATGTTGTCCACCTGATAGTGGACAGTCAATAACAAACCTAGTCCCTATAGAAAACGTATAGTTTCCCATAGACAATCCCGACTCTTGGTAGGTTTTTCATTATTGCCACGTAGTGTGACGTCACCTCTGACGTGTTTTTGGTATAAATTCTATGCTTTATGAAAGGATCACTGAGCGACTGAGCCTACATCCTTTGATGTTCATTGTAAATGCCCTGTTTTATATAATTGTTAATAAAACAGTACTTTGCCATCTTCCTGAGTTAGTTTGGTTTTTTGGACTCAGAATTATTCTATATGATCCCATCCATTACATGTGCATGCTCCTAAAGGGCCTTAAGCTCACCTTCCCTGAGTGGGTCAATGCTCACTTTCTACAATCTCTGAAGTGGGTCTCTGAGTTTGAAGGATGACTTAAGGGCACCAGAAGTTGAAACAATGCTGGAGGTACTTCCCAAAGAGGTCATATTGTCTCAAGCCTTCGACTATCCATCTCAAGAGGCACACCTAGCATGTACCAATCAAATAATCTCGACCACCTCTAGTCCCTATCCTGGGAAACAACCCCTGGGAACATTAGCCAGAAATAATTTGGACTATACGTTTTCCACTTCTTCTTTAAATGTATTATTACTAAGGGGATGTGAAACAAGAGGACTTGCCTAAGTTATAGCATCCTGAGTGAAGGAAGATTCTTGGATCAATTGCAAACACACCAGGAATCAGACATTTCCATAATTGGCATGGGTGACATGGCCTTGAGGACTAATAACATAAATGCTACACCAAGCCTTTGGTTAGTGGGGCCCAAAACTCCACGTCAGGTGAGCAGCAGTCTAGTGGGCCCTCGAAGGAGGATTGCAGCGGAGAACCTAATCAGTCTGCAGGAGTCTCTGTGCACAATGGTTCATTGTCAAATCTCACGCTATCAGTATTGAGTTCTGTACTCAGCTCCCTGGTGAGTGTTTTTGAGCTTCGGAGGTCTAAGGTTCAAACTCAGTCTGGCATACTTTTGGAATTAACTAAAGAGGTGGGGACATGGGAGTCTTCAATGATCTACCTCAACTGCCTACTAAGACTTGGGTCTTCTAAAGGGAGAAAGTCACGACAAAACTTCAATGGGTAAATATATTAAGTTCCACCTGGTGGTGCTTGAACAAGAACTGCTCTCAATGAAGTTAGAGTCAAAAGCTTTGTGTACAGAGTCCAGGATGGGTCTCATCTCGTGACAGGGACTCAAGAATCTTTCCCACTGGATGACACTTCTTTGTCTCAATCCACCCTAGAAGAATTATAAGGTTGGCCCAGTCCGGGGATGCCATCTTGGCAATGCCGAAAACGAGTTTAGAGAATGTGGGTATAAATGTACACAAAGACTTGGGAAAGGGATCTGTTCAATATCCCTCTTTGCTGGCTGCCTCTCCACACCCTAAAGTACTTCAGAATGTTCCATCAGTTACTGTAGAGGAGGGCCAAGTGGTCAGCAAGGCAGGGACGGGTAAAGGAAGGAAAAAAAGTACTCTCAACTAAACAAGGAAGATCCCAAGGAAGGTATCAGTTACTGAAATCTAAGAATATTCAACAGTCAAAGCAAAATAAATCGGGAAAAAGGAACTTCTTTAACGCCCTGAATAAAGCTGCCAGCAGGGTCCTAATAGACATACCCAGCCAATTTTTATCTCAGCAGGGGGACATGATTTAATATTTCGTAAACTCAGGGGGGGATGCCAGTAGTGGATCACCGTTGAAGCAAAAAAAACACCCCACACTCACAGTCACTAAACTTAGTGTGGATTTACAAGCAGATAATCCAAATAAAGTAAAGAAGGCCACTTTTCGTGTGGCTCGATTTTCCTGAGAGATACACTCAAGCAGGAACAAGAGAGGAGAAATACGGACAAAATCACCCTGGACTCAAATGTTCCAACCATCACGCCAGGTACCCCCAAGGGAATAAATGATGGCATGGCCCTGCTGGGAAGGAAGATAACCCCTAGACTCAGGGGGTACCGGCTTTGCCCTCTGAGAAAGTTTCTCGGGCTGAGGGAACGGAACAATCTCTCATGAAGGACCCAGATCCTTTTGCAATTCCTAGAATTCGACTGAAATACATTGGGGGTCATTACGAGGTTGGAGGTAAGGGAAAAACGACACTGGTAAAGGATTACCAGCATCACATACCGCTCCGGGCTATTCCGACCTGAGAACCCGGTATTAGAGGCACCGCTAATAACGGTACTACTAATAGCGGCATGGGCGCTGGCACGCGGCCCTTCATGCCAGCAATACCGGCATGCTGTAAACAGGAAGACATCACAAGCCAGCCGGACATGCAAATACTGGCATCAAGAAGGCACAAAAAGTGGATACCAGCATGCCGACAATACCGGCATCGCGAACCACCCATAAACTGCCATGTGCAGTGTTCCCAACTGCCACAGGTGCACACAATCAGTACAGGTGGAGGCAATGTAGTCTGGGCCAGCACAAAAGGAGCACACCACACCCCTTCCCACACCAAAATGATTCCAATACTAGTAGCAATGCTGGGGCTGTAGGACATGCTTGCATTGCTACGCCAGCAACAACAACAACTACAACAACAACAACAGGCAGCACAGAGGAGAAGCAGGAGGAGAAGGAGGGTGAGACAGGCACAGCATGCCCCACCAGTGAAGGCAGTCGTAACAAACAGGCATCCCCCAATCCTTCGCATTATGGCCAGTCCATTCAACCGAACCCCTGAGCAGATCCACACCCTGTACCGTCTGGACCGGGACACCATCACCACCATCGTGGACATGATACACGACATCGCCAGCCTCATTGACATCCGTACTGCCATCCTCCCTCTACTGAAGGTGGTGTCTGTGCTCCACTTCCTGGCCACAGGCACCTACCAGAACACGGTGGGGCAGATGCATGGCATATCACAACCATTATTGTCACGCACGCTGAACCAAGTGCTTGATGCCCTCCTGAAGGACACAAGCGACCACATATCCTTACCACGGACTGCCCAGGAGATCTCCAACACCAAAATTGGCTTACATGCACTAGCAGGCATGCCAAATTGCATCGGTACCCCCGACTGCACCCATGTGGAATTGGTGGTCCCACATGCCATGGAGGTAGTGTACCGCAACCGTAAGCTATACCACTCCATCAACGTGCAAATGGTATGTGACTCAACCAAAATCATCACACATTGTTGTGCCCGATTTCCCAGATCCACCTATGATTCAATGGTCCTGCGGAACTCCACGATACCACGCTACATGGAGCGACATGCCGGACAACGTGCCTGGCTACTTGGTGAGTTGCATGGCAAGCACATGGCAGTGTGATGGGGGATAGATGCATACTTCACCTGGCTGAGATTGGGGGGGAGATGCATACTTCACCTGGGTGAGATGGGCGGGAGATGCATACTTCACCTGGGTGAGATTGGGGGGGTATGCATACTTCACCTGGGTGAGATTCGGGGGGAGAGATGCATACTTCACCTGGGTGAGATTGGGGGGCATGCATACTTCACCTGGGTGATATTGGGGGGGGGAAGATGCATACTTCACCGGGGTGGTATTAGTTGAGAGACTGGACAATGCCCATACTGAAATACACTGTGCCCCAAAGCATCCCAGACTGAACCTGACACCTGAAACCAATATGCAAAACGTAAGCTGCACAACAATGACAACATGCCAGTACTGCAACCATACCATATCAATCAACTCATACACTGCACATCATCCGACCGTACCCTCTGCAACACAATACAGCAACATGCTGTCAGTATGCCCAATTTAAATGATGGCTGAACAGCATCACACCAGACATGCGTCCATGAGTGCGCACAAAGTAATCACACAAAGCCAATACACAGAATGTCACTGGCACATCACCACAGAAGTGCAGCATGCCAGCATGAGGACGTCAAGCGTGGAATGGCAGATCATTAAGAGTCTGGTGCCAATGGTGACAGGATCAATGCATACGATTAACTACACATCACATAGATCATGGCAACAACTGCCATAGGCAACCACAGTGCATGAACACTAGCAAGGAATAGGACACCCTGCATCAACTAGACAATGCTACCCACACCTGTGGACCATGTGACTTCACACATTGGGGTTACTTTGAACATCTCCATTCATGCAGGGATATGTGGATGTGAGCAACACATAACTGCAGGCTTGTGAGTGATAGGCACAGGTTCCATTTGATAAAATCACTTACACATACGCAATGTTGCACCCATGCAGGCGATGCTGGCTATCCCTTGAAGAGATGGCTCCTTACCCCTGTCCGGAACCCGCAGAACAGGCACAAAGAGGACTGCAATCGTGCACATACCTGTACCCTTGTGGTGATCGAGCAGACCTTTGGCCTGTTGAAGGGACCGTTTTGCTGCCTCAGCAGGTCGGGTGGGGCACTCCTGTACGGGCATGAGAAGGTGGCCAAGATCATCATGGCATGTGTCATGCTGCACAACATGTGCATCTGACGGAACGTGCCTCTGCCCCCTGACATTGAACTGCAACTGCCAGGTGAGGCTGAGGAGGAGGAAGAAGATGGGGTTGCACGTCGGGCTGGTGGCGATGCATAGGAGGGACGTGCTGTGCGCCAGAATGTGATAGACCAATATTTCTTATAAACATGGATGCGGAGGGTGCCATGGAGGTGGGACTCAGGGCACTGGGTGTCGGGGGGACATGGACACTGTGCACTGTTCACCAATAACGCACAAATACACAATAGCCAATGTCCAGCGATGTGATTATTCTTGACATAATGGGTGTATTGACCATAAAGTGTATAGAAAGTGCATAAACCCTCCACCCCAAACACCCTCACCCCCTCCACCTCCCCCCACAACTCCCCCAAACACCCTCTCACCCCTCCACCTCCCCCAACAACTCCCCCAAACACCCTCTCACCCCTCCCCCTCCCCCCACAACTCCCCCACACATGGTGTGCACTTGAGTGCCGCATTAGTCCGCAAGAGTTACCAATAAGAGGCTGCCCCTACTTTCCATGTCCTCTAACAGCATCGGGTGGCTGCATGTCTGGCCACCGCAAGGTCTGCATGGACCTGCGCAGGGAGCTGGTCTGTCTGGAGCTGGCAGAGGAGGAGGTGCCTGGTTGCTCCAGTCCCTGTGCGGGATGCTGGCTCTCCATGGCATCCGCGATGCAGCTGAGGACCTGTCTCACAGCTGCCAACTCATCACAGATGCGTGTGGTACTCGCTTCTATTGCGACTTTAATGGCCGCAGCGTATTCATCGCACTCCTCCCTCGCCAGGGCACCTTCGCTCATGTGCTGGCCAACCAGAGCAGTGAGTTCCTCCTGACGCTGTTGGATGAGGCTGATTCCCTGGTCTCTGTCCCTGACACCGGTGTATGTTGACACAGCGTGCGGCATGGGTCCCCCATCAGGTGAGCTCTCCGTGGGGCTCCATCTCCCTGGCAATGACTCACCACCAGACAGCTCATGGCTGCTGGCATTGAATGTGGGGTGTGGGGTGAGGTGGGGTGACAGCTGCGGGCTGGGTGTGCCATGTCGTATGGGTGTTTGGCAGTGTCCCTCTTCATCCGACAGGGGTGCTGTCCGCTGCTTCTCCAACAGAACTTTTGGCAGCGGACAGGTAGCCATCTGCCACTGCTCCTGTGTGGTTGTAGCGGCTGGTGTGGGTGCTATCGCGGTGTCAGTGCCCCTTTCACGCCTCAGTGACGTTGCATCCTGAGCGGCTTTGGGCTTCTGTGGCAGTCCAGGTTTGCCTGAGCTCCTTGATGTGGTAGGCCTGTTGCCTCCTTCCATGCCCCTGGCGTTCTTCATGGGTTTTGTGGGCTGCACCGTAGAGTCCTGGTCCTCCCTGTCAGATTGTGAGCCTGTGGGGGACCAAGAGAGGGACAGCACGGGTGATGGTTCTACGTGCATCATGCATATATTGGTATTGTTGCAGTTCGTTACATTTGAGGCTATTTGGACTTGGAGTTGTGACATAGAGGTTGCTTGACATATGGGTGTGTCATGCAGGCATACGTCTTGGTGACACATGTATGAGGTGCTGCATGCATGTGGCTGTGATGGTGCTGTGGACAGCCTATAGGCAGGGTTGTGTACATGTGTGTGTGATGGCCCATGCATTGGCTCCTTTCCCTGTCACATTTGGGGGACATCATCATGCTTTGCATTACAGTGGTTTGTGTGGACACTCACCTCCATCAGCCAATGACGGCGCTCCACGCTCCATTTCTCCCACTCCCTCAATTGTCTCTATGCCAATTGTGCCGGCACATGTCTCCTCCCAGTGTGTCATCTTGATCGGTGAGCCTCCTCCGCCACCTGTTCCCATGCCCTGGCTCCGATTGGCTGCAAGAATGCTCCTGACATGTAGGCGCAGGTCATACCAGCGCTTGCGCATGTCCTTTACGGTGCGGGGGTTGGTACCGACCACATTGACTTTGCGTGCCACCTCCTCCCAGATCTCTTTCTTTCTCATCTGGGCAGCTCGCCACATATCTGGCACGACCTCTCATTTTCGGCAAGGGTGTCGGTGAGCATGTTTAGCTCCTCCACTGAGAAATGGACCTTGCGCTGGCGGGCAGCACCTTTCTTCAGGGCCTTGGCCATTGTGATGGAGTGTTAGGTGAAGTTGGGGCTGCTGTTGTGCTAATGCAGGTCCTGGGTGCTGAAGGTGGCAATGGATTGTGTTTTTAAAGATGGCCGCCGTGCTCTTTCCCGTTCCTGTGTGATGACGCTTCTTCTGGTTCCGTTTATTTACGGTCACCGTTAATAGCAGTCACCGCTGTTAGCGGTGACCGCTAATGCCGTATCGCTAGATGTCGGTAGTGCTTTCCATGATGCCGCTAAGGTCAATTTTTTTGACTTTAGCGGCGTGCCGGTAATGTCCTTACCGGCCTGGCATAAAGCTCATGCCCGCGAGCTCATAATGGCCCTCTATTAGCTGGCTCTTTACTACACGGACACTGTATTTGCTCCATTCCGGTAAGGACAGTTACTTACCTCCAACCTCGTAATGAGACCCATTGTCTCATCTCAAGGGCATGTTAGGTTGAATAGTGGTTCGATTCTGGCCGTGACAAGACAAATTCCAGACCTATTTCAACTGGCCTCCTACGATATCGACCGCATACGTTTTTCATGCAACCAGATTACTAATGTAGTGGAGGTATTAATGAAATCACAGTTATTAGCGAGGGCCATGTTGAACTCAGGCACAGATTTCGTAGAATTAGGCCTGGAAGTGTCAGCTACATTGCCTCAAATCCCTGATAATGAAAGGTTACGGTCAACATATACTAAATTGGAGGGAAGATCCGATTCCCTAGATGGAGAAATCCAGGTGGGCAGTAGAGAAGCCATGAAGGGGTTGTTTGATGGAGGTGGGAGAAAGGAGCAGGGGATTGAAAAAAACAATACTTGGGCTTCACGATGAGATCAAATCCCTCAATGATAGCACTTGAAGCCAATATAGGGACCAAGGTTAACCAACCTGTCTGTCAAATGAAAAAAATCCAGTATGCCTATTGCAGATTCACCATCTTACCCTTAATCAAGTTCTATAAGGGTAAGGTTATTCCCATTCTTATGTATGGAATCGAGATTGAGAAAGGTGCTCTGAAGATCAACTGGGTTCAAATAGAGGCTTTGATCACGAAACAAGTATTTAACTTACCAAGATAACTTCTTATGTACAGGATAAGGTACAAGCTAGGTCTGCAATCACTGAAATTTCATACTGAATGGAGAAGGATAATGTTGTATCATGCATCCCGGTCAAAAATTCCCTTTATGAGGATAAAGGTGGGCTAATGTTAAGAAATACCAATGTTAGCTTACAAGAATTAAAACATGATGCACTAGGTATAATTATGAAATGCCATTCCCCTGAAACAGAATTGATGGACAATCCATTAAAGTTAAAAACATCTATGGGTGAAAGTGACTGGATTGAAACAAGGGTGTCATTCATAAATATGAAATGCTTTGAGAGTTTCTCAGTAAATGACAACCCCTGAGGTTACTTATTGCCTTACCTGAGAAGGTTCCCAAATCCAAGATGGAGGGCCAATTTCTTAATGTTCCGTCTACATTTATATACTACAAGAACTCTATGTAACACAAGGAACAAGGGCCTATTGAAGGACAATGTTTGTAAACCATGTGATGTGGGTGTGCAACAGAATGTACAACATCTAATATCATGCCTGGGGTTGAATGAGCAAGCATTGATTATGTCTCACATTTTGTTCACAATGTTAATTGGTTATACTTTGATGAATTTCGGAACCGAATGCCAACTGGGTATGACACTTTTTTATCATTGGAAGTTCTTAGATTTCTCAAAAGTTATTAATGAAAAGCTTGCATGAATTCACTATTGCGGTCTAGGTTGGGAAACCTCTCTTTATCTTTCTTTTTGTTCCTTTCATTTTCTTCTTTTTTATTTTTTTATTTGAGACTGATGGATTGTAAATGTCTTATTTTAATTGTTATGTATGATTGATCTGAGTATTTGAATGTATTGATGTATTCTGTTTTGTATTGTGAAAAGTCATATGTTGACTAAAGACAAATAAATAAAATTAAAATAAAAAAATGGCCAAACGCTCTTGGCAGCCGCAGTAAGCTGCCCTAATGAACGTCATCAATGACCAACTTGCCACCATCCAACACTCAAGCACCATGCACACATGCACATCACTAAGATCACCAACTTCATCTTGTAAGACAAACATTTCACAAGCTTCTTCATTAAAACAAGCTTTATGCCATTCTTGACTTATGTTTTCAACATTCTGCTTATCCCCAGCTACAGGATCCAACATGTTGACTGGCCAGGAAGGGCAGGGGACAGAGTGGCAATTATCCACAGGAGCAATTGGCCATACTCCATCATCCCCTCTTACAGAATAAGCATATTTGATTTACTCTCCTGCTGTTTCCTGTTATCATACAAGGAATCCATTACCGTCCACCTGATTCACAGACTACCTCACAGGAGTGGCTCTTTCACTGACGACATCTCCAACCTACTATCACACACTAACAATATATTTCTTTGAGATTTTAAGTCCCCGACTCACCTGACAACAACGACACTCAAAGCACTCTACTCGCACTGATCAGACTCATGAACCTTAATCACATTGTGCTCTCCCCTATGTACAACAAAGGCAACACCCTAGACCTAGTCTTTACATCACCCCCTCATCACGTTAGCAGACAGTATCCCTACAGAACTGTTCTGGCCACACTGCCATCCCACTGTTGGTTACCTACTTGAAGATGACTCCAAGAGATCAGAGTAAATGCCCCCTCACTAAACACAGCTGATGCAAAACCTTCCCAGTGAATGAGCTACAGGAAAATGCCTTGGCCCTCTTCGAAGTAATCAACACCTCAGTTATGAAACTGGTGGACACTCAAGGCCCCCTAAAAACCAGCCACACTATTACCAAACCATCCAACCATTGGTTTACCCCTCCCTCCCCACGCTCTATTCCAACAAATGCTCAATTAGAGCCCTAAAAAATGGCAGCAAAAAAAGATAACCGGGAGAGCTCAACAACCTGAAATCTCTCCAACCATAGGTTTCTGATCACCGAGGCCAAAGCTGTTTACTACTGTACATACCATTGTGGCAGCCTCTAAGAGGGACAAAGCCCTCTTCGAAGTAGTAAAGCATTGTGCCAAGCCCTAGCCTGGCACTGAGGTGCCAGTAATTCAGGAAAAATGCAAATGAATCAACTTTTTAATTGAAAAAATAGACAATATCTGACATCATCAAATCAACCTCCCCCAGCATTAGCCCCCCTGATCCCTAGCACAAACACACACACTGCCAGTCTCGAGCAAATTCTCTTCTCTATCCCTCTGGACTTCCCGAAAATTCTTGCCTCCCTCAAACCTACTGTTAGGCGGAAACCTGTGCAGTTCCCTCTGGGACCACTGCAAAAGATTTAGGACTACAGGTGTTTGGCAGTAAACCCACTTGGTAGCAGTCTGCACCACACAGATTCACTGTTGGTAGCTGTGGCTGAGCAGTCAGACTTCCCTCAAGAAGAGTTAAGCAGTATGTGGAGTATACAAGATAGGGCAATTCTTCACAGTAAGACAAGCAAACACGCAACGAGACTCAGTGTAAAGGTATTAAGGTATTTATTTATAACGAAACATCTATCAAAAACACTATGGCACTATCACGGCAAACAAATCAATCACAATTACTCTACGAAGAAGAAACGATCAATCCCCCTAACAATATGTCGACAAGTCTAGGTTATTCCGGCACCACTTATTTACAGACAGAGGTGTATGCCTCAACCTAGATGGCACTCTAATATTAGTTAGGACGGGAGAGAAAAATAGGCAGGTTACGAAATCAACACAGTTCAATACTTTGCGGGAAAAAAATGCAAGGCAAGAAGGCAAGAACCACAATAGATCATAAAGTTCAGAGGCCAGGCCCACTCGGAGAGAAGCAAGGCGAGATGTCCCAAAAGTCTCTTAGTGGAAATGCGTTCGAGTCTTTGTAGCAAATTGTTATCTGCAGATTGAACTAGTTCAGAAAAATACGTGAGAAAGCTTGGAGGCGACCCAACGGAAAGGAGAGGATTAAGACACCTCACTCGAACCGATCGAAAGGGAAGCCAGGCGGACACGGTACCTTGTTGTGGAGGGCAGCTCCGGTGGGGGCAGTTGTTCCTGGTGGTGGATGCACGTCGGTTCTTTGCCAAGAGTAGAGATGATCTCGTCGTCGAAGAAAAGTGAAGTCCGGTGTACCACCAGGGAAGAGACCAGCCGCGGAGTGCTCCGCACAAGGCACCACCTTTTGGTCGCGGTACAGGGGTAGTGGCTATCCGGTTGTCGAGGTGCTCTGCACGGGCAATTCGACCACTGCGTCCTGAAGCGAATAAAAAGCAAATGGGACTGGTTGTTCCCACCAGCCAGGGGAAGAGACTCTCCGGCAGGGAGATCTCTTCTGTCGTCGGGAAGTGGTGAGTCGGTTCCGCAGGGCTCCACCGGAGGTGTCGTTGTGCAGGTCAGATCAGCGTTACCCTCGTCGGATTCTTAGGTCCTGTGGCGACTTCTGAAGATCCAGTCCCAAAAGCCCTGCTTTTATGCAGAAAACCCCCATTCATTCAGCCTAGCTGTCAATCAACACATGCTAAGTGGTGAGCGGGGAGGCTCACCACTTGGGCCAATCACTCCAGAGTGCGACCGGAGTTGGCAAGGCAACTCGGTCCAGGGTGCCTAAACCCCCTCCCACATCCCTGTGGTAACCCAGACAGAATGGCACCACTTTGGAGGGTCTCTGTACAGAGCCCGCCAAAAGTGGAACAAAGGGCTCGACCTTTGGTTTAGGAGTCACAGAGACGAACACAGACGCCATTTTACAAACCGAGTTCTGGCAGAAAATACCATCCGATAAACTTATTTAAGATAAGTGGACCGGTGATACGTTAGAGATTAACAAGAAAAAGTATCAAACTCCAACAATGGGACGAATCCCATAGGGTTATGTCCGGGGTCGAACATAACAAGTAGTTTCCACTGCCACCAGCCAAAACTCGACGAGGGGGGACGGGACAGTGCCCCCTCGAATAACAGATCCAGGAGTAATCGAATTACCCCTACTAGTACGTCCACAATAAGATGGTTTGTACTAGTTCTGTTAGTAAATTTAGGTCTAGTAAAGCCAATGGTGACTTTACATGCCCGGGGAGACAGTAGTCAGTCCCGGGTATGGAGTCTATGACGGAGGTCCGCTAGGACGCCCCAGTGTTACGGCACGTAGGGTGCGGTGTAACACACATAGAAAAACAAATGAGACCCTATGGAGTAAAAGACCCCATAGCCCATAGAACACATTGACATTCAAAGGAATTACACACATTCATGTCCAAGAGTGGGAGAAAAAGAGTCTCACTCTTGGCAGGATGGAAAAAAACAAACTCCAGAAATCCAGCAAAGCTGCTGGTGGACTCACTAGGTTAGGAAATTCAGCCTAAACAGAGAATTCTCCCTAACACTCGCCCCCCCAGACTAAGGGACAGGAGGATTTAATCCACTCCTGGATGAATCTCATACCTCTAGTCAATGACATACATCCTAGAGAGACCATCAGCATTTTGGTGGTGACACCCTAACCTGTGCTCAATGGTGAAATCAAACCCTTGCAGGCAGATCGACCATCTCAATAGTTTTGGGTTTTCCCCTTTCATTTGCATTAACCATCTCAAGGGTTGGTGGTCAGTCTGAATGACAAAAGTAGAACCATACAAGTACGGCCTAAACTTCTTCAGAGCCCACACTATAGCAAAGCACTCTCTTTCGATTGTTGCCCACCTTGTTTCAGGATCCTTCAGCTTGCGGCTGATGAAGCAAACGGGGTGCTCCCTACCTTTCCCATCCAGTTGACTGAGTACGGCACCTATTCCTACATTTGAAGCATCTGTCTGCACAATGAAGTGTTGGCGGTAATCAGGAGCTCTGAGTACTGGGGCTTGGCAAAGAGCCTTTTTCAGGTTTTCAAAAGCCTGATTGCACTCCTCGTTCCATCTAACCTTTTTAGGAAATTTGGGCGAGGAGATGACATTCAGTGGAGAAGCTATGGTCCCATAGTTCTCTATGAAATTCCTGTAATACCCAGTGAGGCCTAGGAATGCTCTCACTTGGGTTTGAGTAGTCGGTGTTGTCCAATTTTGCACAGCTTCAATCTTACTGAGCAAAGGCCTTATTTCTCCACCTCCTACCTCATGTCCAAGATAGACTACCTTACTCTGTCCAATTTGGCATTTACTCGCCTTTATGGTCAGATTGGCTCGTCCAAGAGCCTGTAAAACATCTCTCAGGTGGGTTACATGTTCTTCCCAGGAATTGCTGAACACTGCGATGTCATCCAAGTATGCCATGAAGAAGTCCTCCATCCCATTCAGAACCTGGTTTACCATCCGTTGAAACGTAGCAGGAGCATTCTTCAATCCGAATGGCATTACCTTAAACTGGTATAAGCCAACGGGGGTAGAAAATGCAGTTTTCTCCTTGGCATGGTCTGTCAGGGCTATTTGCCAATAGCCTGACGTTAAGTCAAATGTGCTGAGGAACTTGGCGGCGCCAAGTTTATCCACCAACTCATCTGTTCTTGGCAAAGGGTGGGCATCAGTCTTGGTGACTGCATTAAGAGCTCTATAATCCACGCAGAATCTAAGTTCTTTAGATCCGGCCTTTGGTACTAACACAACTGGGCTAGACCATGGACTAGTAGAGGGCTCTATTACCCCGAGATCAAGCATCTTGCCGACCTCACCTTTGATGTGGGTTTGTACGTTTTCTGACATGCGGTATCCTCTGCTTTTGACTGGCAGACAGTCACCAGTGAGTATGTCGTGCTGGCCCCAAGGGGTCAAGCCTGGTGAAAGCGAGAACAGAGAGGCAAACTGATTCAACATAGATTTGCACTCTTCTTGTTGCTCGGGTGTCAGATTGGAGGAGAGATTTACTCCTTCAATTTTTTCATCTAAAGGTAAGCCTCTGAGGAGATCCGGAAGAGCTTCACTCTCTTCTTCTTCCTCGGATGATGCTAGAAGCAACGCTCCTACATCAGGTCGTGAGACATACGCTTTAAGTCGGTTGGTGTGGAAGACTGTCGGAGCCTCCTTGGGATTGCCCAAGTCCACCAGATAGTTGACCTCTCCGAGTTTACCCACAACTCTGAAGGGTTCCATCCACTTATCTTGCAAGGCCCTCTGCCTTGTTGGGATCATAACAAGAATGAGCTGGTCTTGAGCGAACTCAACCATGTTAGCCTTTTGATCGTGCCAGTGCTTGACCAATGCTTGTCCAGCTTTCAAGTTATCGCTTGCTTCCGTCATCATGTGCGACATTCTCCTCCGGAGACCTATCACGTAGTCAGTCACTCTGACTGGCTTGGGGGAAGGAGCACTCTCCAACCCCTCCTTAATCAGGGCCAATGGACCTCTGAGGGGATGACCATAGAGAAGCTTGAAGGGAGAGTAACCTACTCCCTCCTGAGGGACTTCTCTATAAGCGAAGAGAAGGCATGGCAGTAGAAGGTCCCACTTACGCTTAAGGGGTTCTTCTAAAGCACCTATCATGCTCTTCATGGTTCGGTTGAACCGTTCTACCAACCCATTGGTTTGTGGGTGGTACGCTGTTGAGAACTTGTAAGTAACTCCACAGGTTTTCCACATGGCTTTCATGTAGTGGGACATAAAGATTGACCCCCTGTCAGAGATTACTTCCTTAGGAAACCCGACCCTAGTAAAAATACCAAGGAGGGCCTTAGCCACAGCCAGAGCTGTAACAGTCCTCATAGGAATTGCCTCAGGATACCTAGTAGCATGGTCTACTACAACAAGTATAAACCTGTTGCCTGAGGAGGTTGGAGGATCAAGGGGACCAACAACGTCAATCCCTACTCTCTCAAATGGGACTCCCACGACTGGGAGAGGCACTAAAGGTGCCACATTCTTGGAGCCAACCTTACCAGAGGTCTGGCAGGTGTGGCAGCTCCTGCAGTGTTTTTCCACTTCGGCCCCCATCTTTGGTCAATAGAAGTAGAGAGAGAGCCTTTCCTTAGTCTTCTTGAAACTCAAGTGACCAGCCAAAGGAATCTCGTGGGCTAACTGCAAGAACTGTGGTCTGTTCTCTTGGGGTACTACAAGTCGCTTGTAGTCTCCAGGTGCAGACTCGGTCGGTTCACTGTAGAAGAGGCCATCTTCCCAGTGCAACCTGTATTTCCCAGGCTCTTGCCCTTCAGTCTGAGCTTCTGCCTGGTGACGAAGACCTTCCAGAGTTGGACATTCCCTCTGTCCCTTACTGAAGTCTGCCCTGCTGGGTCCACCTTCTGCCAGTAAAGACTGCAGCTCAGGATGGTCAACAGGATCCAGATCTCCAATGAGTTCCTGGTCTTCCCTTAGCTCTTCCTCAGAGTCTAATTCTACCACACAGGGTTGTACCTCCCTCTCAGCCTCGGCTGGAGGTGGAGTTACGGGTGTAACTTTGGACAACCGCGGGGAAGTCTGGTTAGCTGCTCTGGAATGCTGGTTGCTGGTTTCGGGATAGAAGTCTTAGGTTTCCCTTTCGCTTCTGAATTCTTGGAGACAGTGGCCGACAATTCCAGTGGAGCAGGAGTGATTTCCTTCTTCATCATCTCCTGGAGAGTACCGCGCATGGTCCTCTCTCTTGCGGGTCTGGTTAGCTCCTGTAACCGTTTACTAGGAGGTCTGGGAGTATGCGATACAACTCCGAGAGTTTTCAAATCGTTACCCAACAGTACGCGTCCTGGTACCTCACTCTGTATGCTGACAGGTATCTTCACAGTCATGTCGTTACACTGGATGAGAACTGGTAATTGGGGAAGCATCTGCACAGGCCCTCCAGCTAACTTGGTGAGGCGTTTGGGTGCCTTACCAACATCCTCAGCCTGAAAAAACGATTTATCCACCACAGTTATGCTGGCCTCAGTTTCCCTAATGGCAGGAGTCTCCTGACCATTCACCTGGACACTGTCCCTATAATACTCTTTAGTATTATCGGGGATAGAATTATAGACATCTAAATTCTGTTGTTCCCACAACCCCAGAGATACTAAAGAAACGCTGGCTGAGACTCCAGTGGATTCGTCAGCTAGCAGTAGAAAGTTCCTACTTGCCATTTGGATTTCCTCCTCTGGAGCGAAGGCTAAGGAGACAAGCTGGACCCCTGAAGGTTTACCCTTACATCTGGGATCTACTTTCACGTGGTCAGTCGAGCCACAAACAAAGCATTTACCGAATGCTTTCTGGAATGGTGGCTTGTTCTGACCTCCTTCCGGTTTGGCACCAGAAGACACACTATTCTGCTGTGGTTTTCCTTGTGGCTTACCCTTCTGGTTTTGTTTGGGGCCCTCTTTGGAATTTGAGTTATTAGAATTCTCTTTTGAGTCTTTTTTAGGCTGTTTTCCCTCATCCTTTTTCTGAGTTGCCCCAGAATCCTTATGAGTAGCCCTGTTGGCAACCCATAAGTCAGCAGCCTTAGTTAGCTCCTGGGAATCCAATTCCTTCGAATCAGCCAAGTGCTGTCTGAGCTCAGGAGAACTGGCATCATAAATAGACTCCAACATAAAAAGATTCCTCATACCCTCATAAGTGTTCACTTTGTAACCCTTAATCCATCCCTCTACGTTTTTCAACCCTTCACTCACCCAGGTAGCCCAAGGGGTACCATCATGCTTTTTGAGGGTTCTAAACCTCTTAAGATACTGGGAAGGGGTCTTCCCGAATCTAGCTATCAAAGCTAGCTTCACACTTTCGTAATCCGTCTTATCCGCCTCCCCCAATTCCATTACCACATCAGTCGCAACAGGAGGGAGCCTAGAGAACAACCAGGGAAGCAAAGCATTCCCGGTGATGTCCTGGAGCCCATGATTGTACTCAAACAGCTTCAACCAATCCAACACATCCAATCTCGATTCATACATACCCACTAATTCCTTCGGCATCCGGGGTCATTTGGGACTGGAGCTCCTAGAGGAACCAGAGGAGAGAGAAGCATTTTCCATAGACAACATTTTCATCTCTAACTCGTGATTAAGTTCTATTTCCCTGAGTCTTAACTCAGCTTGCTTCTGCTCAGCCTGGGCATTCATCCGTCTGAACTCGAGCTCTTGGTTTCGTTCAGATTGAGCCAAGAACCGTTTGTATTCTAATTCGAGCTTCATTTTTTCAAGTTCAAAATAAGCAGGGTTACTTGTGGGACCTGGTATGGGCCCCGTCGGCACAGCTGGTAAGGCAGGTAGAGGAGCAGGGGAGACAGTTTCGTTAGCCTCTCCGTCCTCGACAGCCTCTTCATCGCTATCATCAGAATTATGATTTAGATCAACACCATCACTGTTATCTACATTTGCTGGAGAGATTGGTTCCTCTGAACCAGTACCCAGACTTTGGTTCGCCAGCAATCTCTCTACTAGTTCTAACTTCTTGCCTCTTACAGGAAGATTCTCTTGCCTACAGAGAGCTCGCAAACACTCAGTATTTTCACCTGGCAAGGACTCTTGACTGTAAGTTCCCATCGTAGACATGTTTCTGAAAGTTGCTTTTTAGTGCTTAGTTTTGTGGTTAGTTATCCTAAAGTGTCGAAAAGCACTCTAAACTGTATACTCGATACAAATCCCACCCCTGCCACCAGTGTTAGGCGGAAACCTGTGCAGTTCCCTCTGGGACCACTGCAAAAGATTTAGGACTACAGGTGTTTGGCAGTAAACCCACTTGGTAGCAGTCTGCACCACACAGATTCACTGTTGGTAGCTGTGGCTGAGCAGTCAGACTTCCCTCAAGAAGAGTTAAGCAGTATGTGGAGTATACAAGATAGGGCAATTCTTCACAGTAAGACAAGCAAACATGCAACGAGACTCAGTGTAAAGGTATTAAGGTATTTATTTATAACGAAACATCTATCAAAAACACTATGGCACTATCACGGCAAACAAATCAATCACAATTACTCTACGAAGAAGAAAAGATCAATCCCCCTAACAATATGTCGACAAGTCTAGGTTATTCCGGCACCACTTATTTACAGACAGAGGTGTATGCCTCAACCTAGATGGCACTCTAATATTAGTTAGGACGGGAGAGAAAAATAGGCAGGTTACGAAATCAACACAGTTCAATACTTCGCGGGAAAAAAATGCAAACCAAGAAGGCAAGAACCACAATAGATCATAAAGTTCAGAGGCCAGGCCCACTCGGAGAGAGGTAAGGCGAGATGTCCCAAAAGTCTCTTAGTGGAAATGCGTTCGAGTCTTTGTAGCAAATTGTTATCGGCAGATTGAACTAGTTCAGAAAAATACGTGAGAAAGCTTGGAGGCGACCCAACGGAAAGGAGAGGATTAAGACACCTCACTCGAACCGATCGAAAGGGAAGCCAGGCGGACACGCACCTTGTTGTGGAGGGCAGCTCCGGCGGGGGCAGTTGTTCCTGGTGGTGGATGCACGTCGGGTCTTTTACAAGAGTAGAGATGATCTCGTCGTCGAAGAAAAGTGAAGTCCGGTGCACCACCAGGGAAGAGACCAGCCGCGGAGTGCTCCGTCACAAGGCACCACCTTTTGGTCGCGGTACAGGGGTAGTGGCTATCCGGTTGTCAAGGTGCTCTACACGGGCAATTCGACCACTGCGTCCTGAGGTGAATAAAAAGCAAAGGGGACTGGTTGTTCCCACCAGCCAGGGGAAGAGACTCTCTGGCAGGGAGATCTCCTCTGTCGTCGGGAAGTGGTGAGTCGGTTCCGCAGGGCTCCACCAGAGGTGTCATCATGCAGGTCGGCTCAGCGTTACCCTCGTCGGATTCTTAGGTCCTGTGGCGACTTCTGAAGATCCAGTTCCAAAAGCCCTGCTTTTATGCAGAAAACCCCCATTCATTCAGCCTAGCTCTCAATCAACACATGCTAAGTGGTGAGTGGGGAGGCTCACCACTTGGGCCAATCACTCCAGAGTGCGACCGGAGTTGGCAAGGCAACTCGGTCCAGGGTGCCTAAACCTCCTCTGTCACCCCTGTGGTAACCCAGACAGAATGGCACCACTTTGGAGGGTCTCTGTACAGAGCCTGCCAAAAGTGGAACAAAGGGCTCGACCTTTGGTTTAGGAGTCACAGAGAAGAACACAGACGCCATTTTACAAACCGAGTTCTGGCAGAAAATACCATCCGATAAACTTATTTAAGATAAGTGGACCGGTGATACGTTAGAGATTAACGAGAAAAAGTATCAATCTCCAACAGCCTACTGGTATCTAACTGCTCCAAAATTTTACAATATCCAAACAAATAAATAATATGTTACTGCTCCAAAAAACTGCAACAACCCAATTTATAAATCATTAGCCAGAAACAAGTGAACACTGAAAACAAACAAACAAATAAACTGTAGCATAACAGAAAAAGGTTTTTTTTAAATCCAACATGGATTTTTTTTCTCCCACAGACCCAATGATTTTAGCAACAAACACAGAAACTGAGCAAATTTCACAGTACTCTGGTTTGTAATCTACTAAATATGAGGGTCCAAAAAAAAACGAAATTGTTGATTATACAATGTAATAAGTCATTAGAAAATACTAATGCTAACATGCTATTTTCTTTTATCACAGAAATGAACAACAAATACATGTACTCCAGTTACTAAACCAAACAGTAAGTATATTATAATAAGTACAACCATCGCAGTATATCACACCCATAGTGGCTTATAACTTTGTTCCTTATAAATTTGTTTTTGACTCAAAGTTATAAGCAACTATGAGTGTGATATGCTGCGGTGGTTGTGGCCAGGGCATGGAGTCTTGGGTGCATGGCCAAATGGCCATGCTCCCAAGACTCCATGCCCTGGCCACAACCACCGCAGCATATCACACCTATGGAGTCAAACATTTGAACTATGGCCTATGGAAACTTTTAATGTCCGCGGACATTATGAGTGTTCTTAGAACACATTCAACTTGCCAGAGAACAATACGGACAGCGTCCTCAGGACACCCCCACTTGTTTATTTGCGAACATTTCAGGACACTGCGAGTGTTCTTAGAACACATTCAACTTGCCAGCGAACAATACGGACAGCGTCTTCAGAACACCCCCTACGAACATTTCAGGACACTGCAAGTGTTCTTAGAACACTTTCAACTTGACAACGAACAATACGGACAGCGTCCTCAGGACACCCCCATTTTGAGGCCGATTCATGGAATTAATGTGCGCTGAAATTGTCAGCGCAGCGTGCGAATCGCAGTGCCAGTGCGAAAATCGCAGCGAAATCCGCGCACAACGATTCATGGAAGTCCGTGCGCGTGGAAATCCATGGATGTGCGCTGAAATCCTGTTCGGCGCATGCTGGCGCACACGCCTTCAAACAGTGTGCGCTAAGCGCACAGCGAAAGCGCACATAGCGCGGCGCACACAACAAAAGTGGGCGTAACACGGGGCGTGACACGCGGAATGGGGAACAACACATGAAAATGTGGGCGTCAGGGGGGAAGTACAGGAGGCGGAATGCCCACACGCTCGCCTACAACACGTATTCATGGAATCGAATAGGGCAAACCAGCGCATGGGCAAAGACGCGCACAGGCCTAAACACGTCCGCCACACGAAGGCAGGCGGTAGCGTCCCTGCACATGAAAAAAATGTGCGCTAACAAAAAGCACGTACATACAGCTATGATGAATATCCCATACTGTGTCCCTCTAGTACAAATGACGTGCAAAGGGGTACGCGACAAACACGGACACCCGCTGTGTGAAAAATAGCGTGTGCATATATTTTGGGGGTGCGCGGGAAGTTTCACACGCGATAGGCCTTGGGCGAGTGGGGTACGTGTATAACTGGGGTTCGCGTGGAGTTTCATATGCGATTGGATCCGGGTACGTGTATGTGTGGGATGCGCGGGAAGTTTCACACATGAAAGGACCTGTGCGAGTGGGGTACGTGTATTTCTGGGGTGCGCAGGAAGTTTTACACGCGAAAGGGCCTGTGCCAGTGGGGTATGTGTATTTCTGGGGTACACGTGGAGTTACACACGCGATAGGCCCCGTGCGAGTGGGGTACATGTATAACTGGGTTCGCGTGGAGTTTCATACACGATTGGCCCTGTGCGAGTGGGGTACGTGTATTCATGGGGTTCGGGGACGTCTCACACGCGATTTCAGCAGGGTACGTGTATTTCGGGGGTGCCGGGGAGTCCTACACGTGAATTGGCAGTGTGGGTCCTCCCAGGTGTTCCCTCTACACCCTCCACAGCCCCTGCAGGCAGCCCACACCACAGGGGACTACCCTGCAACCCTGGTTATGTGCCGCAGGCAGCCCATCCACCATGGGCATGCCCCCCAGCCAAGCCACATGTCACCTTGCACTACTGATCACCAAGCATGACCCCTGTACCCCCACCCCCAAACACTGCAGGGCACCTGCCAGCAGGCCCCCGCACATGTCCCCCAGCACCCCCAACCCCCAGCTGTCAGGGGCACCTGACAGCAGGCCCCCACTCATGTCCCACTCATGTCCCCCTGCACCCCCACCCCCAGCAGTCAGAGGCACCTGCCAGCAGGCCCTCACTCATGTCCCACTCATGCCCCCCTGCACCCTCACCCCCCAGCAGTCAGGGGCACCTGCCAGCAGGCCTCCACTCATGTCCCACACATGTCCCCCTGCACCCCCACCCCCCAGCAGTGCAGGGCACCTGCCAGCAGGCCCCCACACATGTCCTCCAGCACCCCCACCCCCAGCAGTCAGGGGCACCTGCCAGCAGGCCCCCACACATGTCCCCCTGAACCCCCACCCCCCAGCAGTCAGGGATGTTAGGCGGAAACCTGTGCAGTTCCCTTTGGGACCACGTCAAAAGATTTAGGACTACAGACGTTTGGCCATGAACTCACTTGGTAGCAGTCTGCACCACACAGATTCACTTGGTAGCTGTGGCTGAGCAGTCAGACTTCTCTCAAGAAAAGTTGAGCAGTATGTGGAGTAGACAAAATAGGGCAATTATTCACAGCAAGACAAGCAAACACGCAACGAGGCTTAGTGTAAAGATATTAAGGTATGTATTTATAACAGAACATCTATGAAAAACACTATGGCACTATCACGGCAAACAAATCAATCACAATCCCCCTAACAATATGTCGACAAGTCTAGGTTATTCCGGCACCACTTATTTACAGACAGAGGTGTATGCCTCAACCTAAATGGCACTCTAATATTAGTTAGGACGGGAGAGAAAAATAGGCAGGTTACGAAATCAACACAGTTCAATACTTCGTGGGAAAAAAATGCAAGGCAAGAAGGCAAGAACCACAATAGATCATAAAGTTCAGAGGCCAGGCCCACTCGGAGAGAGGCAAGGCAAGATGTCCCAAAAGTCTCTTAGTGGAAATGCGTTTGAGTCTTTGTAGCAAATTGTTATCGGCAAATTGAACTAGTTCAGAAAAATACGTGAGAAAGCTTGGAGGCGACCCAACAGAAAGGAGAGGATTAAGACACCTCACTCGAACCGATCGAAAGGGAAGCCAGGTGGACACGGTACCTTGTTGTGGAGGGCAGCTCCGGCGGGGGCAGTTGTTCCTGGTGGTGGATGCACGTCGGGTCTTTGCCAAGAGTAGAGATGATCTCGTCGTCGAAGAAAAGTGAAGTCCGGTGCACCACCAGGGAAGAGACCAGCCGCGGAGTGCTTCGTCACAAGGCACCACCTTTTGGTCGCGGTACAGGGGTAGTGGCTATCCGGTTTTCGAGGTGCTCTGCACGGGCAATTCGACCACTGCGTCCTGAGGCGAAAAAAAAGCAAAGGGGACTGGTTGTTCCCACCAGCCAGGGGAAGAGACTCTCCGGCAGGGAGATCTCCTCTGTCGTCGGGAAGTGGTGAGTCGGTTCCGCAGGGCTCCACCGGAGGTGTCGTCGTGCAGGTCGGCTAAGTGTTACCCTCGTCGGATTCTTAGGTCCTGTGGCGACTTCTGAAGATCCAGTCCCAAAAGCCCTGCTTTTATGCAGAAAACCCACATTCATTCAGCCTAGCTGTCAATCAACACATGCTAAGTGGTGAGCGGGGAGGCTCACCACTTGGGCCAATCACTCCAGAGTGCGACTGGAGTTGGCAAGGCAACTCGGTCCAGGGTGCCTAAACCCCCTCCCACACCCCTGTGGTAACCCAGACAGAATGGCACCACTTTGCAGGGTCTCTGTACAGAGCCTGCCAAAAGTGGAACAAAGGGCTCGACCTTTGGTTTAGGAGTCACAGAGACGAACACAGATGCCATTTTACAAACCGAGTTCTGGCAGAAAATACCATCCGATAAACTTATTTAAGATAAGTGGACCGGTGATATATTAGAGATTAACGAGAAAAAGTATCAATCTCCAACAATGGGACGAATCCCATAGGGTTATGTCCGGGGTCGAACATAACAAGTAGTTTCCACTGCCACCAGCCAAAACTCAACGAGGGGGGACGGGACAGTGCCCCCTCGAATAACAGATCCAGGAGTAATCAAATTACCCCTACTAGTACGTCTACAATAAGATGGTTTGTACTAGTTCTGTTAGTAAATTTAGGTCTAGTAAAGCCAATGGTGACTTTACATGCCCGGGGAGACAGTAGTCAGTCCCCGGGTATGGAGTCTATGATGGAGGTCCGCTAGGACGCCCCAGTGTTACGGCACGTAGGGTGCGGTGTAACACACATATAAAAACACATGAGACCCTATGGAGTAAAAGACCCCATAGCCCATAGAACACATTGACATTCAAAAGAATTACACACATTCATGTCCAAGAGTGGGAGAAAAAGAGTCTCACTCTTGGCAGGATGGAAAATAACAAACTCCAGAAATCCAGCAAAGCTGCTGGGGGACTCACTAGGTTAGGAAATTCAGCCTAAACAGAGAATTCTCCCTAACACCTACCTCATACATTGAGGATATCATCTCAGCCTTGTAAGTGATTTCAATCGGCACTCACCCAAGTGAACGCCTGGCATGCAATGCACAACTGAAATCCTTGTTTATTTTTGTCTAAAATGTCTTTTATTCTGAACGATGTACCACTCATATCACGCCCCTCTCCTGGACCCCACCCCTATCACACTGAACCAGGAATCAGGCTGGTTTGCAAAGTTAAAATATTTATTTGGGTATTCGCAATTTAATCACACTATGTTTTAATGGGTACACATTAATCACCAATGGGGTGATGTAATACTGAACAATCTCTTTAATACACAAGGAGTAATAGTGAGCAAAACAATTGAGCACAGAATTAATACTTTTGTGTGTGCAGATCAAATATCATTATGGTTAAAGGTTCCCCCTGCACACCCCTGAACCCCCCAATAGGCAATGTAAAGAGATAGGAGGAGAGAGCAGGTATTCAGGAATGGCAGAATTCAAACAAAATAACAATCTCACTTTCCCCCAGCAAACACAAGAGAAAACAGAATTGACTGTCAAGCTGTCTGAATGGCTTTTAAAGTTATCTTGAGAATGAATTGGGCAAAAACACTAAATATGTTTATAATTCTTATCGGAGCCGCTTTGGATAGTTGAACACAAAAACAAGTAATGATTCAATACCAAGTAACAATTTTAAATCCTAAAATTCAAGTCAAGAGCAATCAAAACCTGTTTTACATGTGTCAGAATTTCCCAAAAACAAAATTCACTGCAAACTTTTCACTGCGTGATAATCGTGATAACGGGACAACCGTAAGGATTTGGTATGTGGTTTTAGATGGAATTTAAAGCTGTGGATGTTAGCTACCAGCTAAGTTTCGTTTCTAGCACAAAAACTGAGGAAGTTATGGACGTTTTAGTGGAGGTCGCTTTTTTTAGCTAGGTGCAAGAATGGAAAACGGGAATGTGCTTTTAAAATGACAAATGGGATTTCTAACACTAGAGGATGACTCTGAACAAAAACGAATACCCCACAAGAACACAGCCACTTGATCAGAATGACTGCCTGCCCGGGACTCGCCTTCTTCAGATGAGAAAAGATCAGCGCAAGGATAGTTTTAGCAATACTAGTGCAGAAGGAAGATAGGAGGGATGGGATAGAGAGTTTAGACAATTCAAAAATATTCCTAACAACACAGGTTCTGAATACAAGATAGGATGGGTTTAAGATAGGGATTGACTAAGCAATGTACATATGCTAGTGACACAGTTCTATCTATAGATCTATAGATACTCACTAGATATGTTTTTAAACAGAACCGTCAGGATTCTGGTCCGTCAAGATTCTGATCAGGGAAGGGAATCTGGTTCTGGGACAGACTGCTGGGCACATCGGATTGGATCTGCAAGGGTTCTGGTCACAGCACGGCACAGGACTGCATCGGATCTGCAAGGCACTCTGGTCACAGCATGGCACAGGACTGGATTGGATCTGCCCTTTTTGGTTCTGGTGATAATTATTTTCAGTTGGCAAGCAGTACAGCGCAGCCCGGCTGTATTTTGATGCTTCCCCTAAGGTTTGTGGGGTTGGTTCTGGTTCTGGAAATTGAGGCCTAGCTGAAAATGGTTCAGCTATGCAATGGGTTCTGCTTTGCCAAGTGTCTGGAGTCTGGAGCAAGGAAGATGTAAAGTTCTGCAGCATGGTGCAATGCCAGCATTCAGATAGTGGGTGAATCTGTCTGTCTTTTTCTGCCTTCTGCTGTCTCTATTTATGCTATGATAAAGGGGGTGTTTGAGCTGGTTTAGCCTTAGCTCGCCCCTTTGATGGGGATTGGTCAGAATCTCCTCTCTGCCTTGATAGGAGGATAAAAACAGTGTGTCACCTTTATGGTGTGGGTTTATGAGGGTTAGAGTCCACCCCTAGCCTCTTGAACACAAAATCTACTTTTGACACAATACATATTTACACATGTGAAACCTCTATAACAACCACATATACAGATGAGATATTTTTTACAGCAGCTACTCCTCCAAACCCTGTAGCTGTGGGATCTTGTGTCTGCTTTTCACAGAATTTTGCCCTTTTCATCCAGAACACAATGTCCAATTTATCAGCAAATTTCGACAAGTGTGCGCGTATAACCTGGGCGTAAGTGTATAAAGTTTCATACTTCTGGCGGAAATACATTTGGTGTAAAATGCCATTTTCTGCCATGTCCTTCCAAAATATTTCACACAATTTTGCCACCTTTTGAAATGTGCAGCCAAAATTTAGATTTACAATTCTGTTATTTTTGTGTTTTTGACAATTTTAAGTGGCAAGTTAGATGTATTTAAACAAGATGTTCTTTGTGAATGTCCAGCCACAGATGGCTGTTTGGGTCCGCCTCTTTTTCTCTCCCTTCAGTCCAGAAACATCTCATCCCTGTTTGCTCTTGGCAGAGTCCATTTACGACGGTCCTCACACCTAGCCTTTCCTGCTTTGCAGCTGTTCATTGTTTCCTTCCCCATTGCAGACCAGGTTCTTCCCCAACCCTATGATTATCGCTTTGGTGTGATTTTCTGGTGGAGGTAGCTGGAGGGGGAGGCCTTGCCTCTGTGAGGAAAGCTGTTATACCAGTTTGGTTGCTTTAGCAAGGTTTACATTTAAATGTTAATTCTGTTGCATCTTTCCTTAGCTTAAAACAAACTTGGGATTTCAAAATAGCAGCTAGAATTCTCATTCTAGGTTTTAAACCATGGGATTAAACAATTACAACATAGGTTACTCTCAGTAACAGGCCTCTCAGATTGCAAGCATTTGATTTCAGTTTATACATGTTTACATTTTAATCCTGCAGGCCCCTGACAGCTGTCATTCAGGCAGCAGAGGGTACTTCACCCAGATTTTGACAGTTTCACAGGCAGGCCACTTTTGCTGTGGAAATCCCTTGATGCTTTCAGCTTTTCTGGACATTGTAAGTTCACAATGGTTTCTTGTACCACCCAGTAAGAATTTTGGATGTTGGAGGGTGTTTTGTACCGACATTCTGCAGTTTCAACAACAAAGAAAAAAGGATTTAAAGCTTTTTGGGGTTTCCTTTAGCAAAGCACTGTTTTTCCTTCTGTACTCCATCTTCACATGTTGTGGAGCCCAGTGACATGTTTCAGGAGTGAGATCTTTGTTCCACCACTGACAACATGCATGGCAGATTGGGCAGCCATCTTTTTGTGCTTTACAAAGCGCGATTTTTGGAGGTTTTGGCACGCACAAGGGTTTTGCGGCCATTTTGAGGTTTCTGGCACCATCAGAACACAGTGATGCTGTCAAGGGGAAGTCGGGAGATTGGGATGTTCTTTCTTTCTTTGGTCCAGGTGGAGAAAGTCGTCTGCTTCTCCCATTAGTGCTAAATCGACATGTTCTCCCCGCCGGTTCTGGAAGGGAGTATGGACGATACTCCGGGTCCTTTGGGTCTTTCCTCCCGGTCCCCAAGTCATCCTCCTTGGTACTTAGAATCCTTTGTTCCAATGTTATGAGACAGAACAGAGCATGGTTATGGAAATTTCCCCACTACTATTCAGGTGGTGGGGCAGATGCATACATTGGATACAATTTACAATATTTCCCGCCTGTATGTACTAAGGGTTTTAACAGGTGGGTTCTTCTAGGTATCCGGAGTGTCCCCCTCTGGGATTCTGGTTGGCTCCTCTATTTGCCGCAAAGTGTACCTGGGATGGCAACTCTTCAGCTGGTTTATGTGGACCCACTTATCTTCCCCTTCTGCCAAACTGCCCCTGGGGATGCGGATTAAGTAGGCGACTGGTGAGATTCTATCTACAATTTCAAAAGGACCCCACCAACTTGGGAGAAATTTGCGCTGTTTGGCTTGGTTCTTTTGGAAATGGTATAAGTAGACCCGGTCATCTACTTGATATTCTTTTTTAGTTGTCTTAAGGTCATAGTGGGTCTTCATACTGTCTGCAGATCTTTCTAGATTCCGCTGAGCATAGGCAAAAGCATTTTGAAGGTGTTTTCTTAGATTTCAACATACTCATGAGTTGTGGAGACATTTATCAAAGTCTGCTCTTGGGTTCTGTAGAGCAGATGCTGGGGTAGCACCATCCTTCATCCAGTCATCAGCTCAAATGGAGACATTTGTGTTGCAGAAGAAGGGATAGATCTGATGGCCATCAGGACAAGAGGTAATCGAATGTCCCAACTTGGCCCAGAATCTCCATAAACATTTTTAATATGCTCACAATTGTCTTGTTGTACCTTTCAACTCCACCACTGGAGGCTACCAGTAGGCAATGTGAAGTTTCCTTTTGACCCCAAGTATCTCCCACATCTTTGTCATCACTTTGCTAGTGAAGTGGCTACGTTGGTCTGACTCAATCCTTTGGGTTAGTCCAAAACGCGAGAAGATGTGATTGATCATCAGGGCAGCTGCTGTTTTTGCCTTGCAATTTGGGGCCGGGAGACATTCCACCTATTTAGTGAACAAGCATGTTACGGTCAACATGTACTTGTTCCCCATAGAGGAGCGAATCACGGGCCCGATAAAATCGACTTTTAAATCTGACCAAGGCAGTGTCATCCCCCTCTTTTGGAGGGGAGCACGGTGTGTGAGTGATGTTGGCTGAAATTGTGCACACACAAGACACCCCTTCAAGTATTGGTTGAGGTCCTGCCCCATGTGTGGCCAGTATGCAACCTTTTGCAAGATTTCTAGTGTCGTATGAAACCCCCCGATGGTAGACTGTGGCCGCATCATGGGTGTGATTTAGCATCAGGCTTCGGAATGAGGTAGGGACCACCCACTGGTCATGGCCAGCTATGGATCTCCTCACCAACAAACCATCTTTGATTCAGAACATTTTTGGACATTTCATCAACACTCTGAGGTCCTCTTTCCCAATGTAATTGGTATATGTCAGGGGAAAGTTCTCAGGGTCCTCAATGTGTTGATAAAACTTACTAATTATTGGATCCCCTTTTTGAGCCGTAATCAAATCAGCATCTGGGGTCTCCTTACTCCATTGTGCAGTTGAGAGTTCATTGTGAGCATTTGCCTGGGACCTAGTGATAGCAGTGATAGCAGTCCCTTTTCCCCAAAAGGGACTCAATCTCAGGTAGATCCCCTTGGATGGCTCCAGTTTTGGCCAGCTGATCACCTGGATCATTTCCAGTTTTGTCTGGTCCCTCTACTTTAGAATGACCCTTGATCTTTTTCCAGTAGATGGTCCTCCCATTCGAGGTGACCAGATTATCCATATTTTGTATTGATTTTCAATGTTTCAATGCTTTATCATTAGCACATAGCATGCCTCTGGTTTTCCAGTTTACCAGGTGCTCCATGAACCCGTTCCGTACATAATCTGAGTCTGTGATTACGACCAGTTCATGGAGTTGCTGTTGGACAGCAGTGAGGACGGATTGATGCACTGCCATCAGCTCTGCCACTTGACTACTTCAGGGACAAATTTTGTACCCAGCGGAGGGTTCTGGGGCATCATTCACCCACGCATTCCCTACGCCGGCCACAAGTTGTGGTCAACATGGCAGAAGCACCCATCCACATAGACAGTGGGCATTCCCACAAACTGGTCTTCTTCATAGACTTTTTGTGGGGAATTAAGGTATGCCTCCATGTTGCCCTTGATTTTAAGACTTTCGTCCTCGAGACAGTTTTCTCTGGCACAATCATGCAAGTCTGCCAGACATTGCGCGAGGGGACTCTTCTTGTTTTGGACATATCTGACCTCCACAGGGAAGCCTTGCATTGACAGAATCCAGGAAGTAATTTGGGAATTACTCACATTTCCGGCCCAGATTCTGTCACTCTGAAGATATTGCAAAGTTTGGTGTGGAGTCTCCACTATGATGTGTTCCCCTGGATAAACGGGCGGTAATTCTTCAATGCCCACACCGTCGCCAGGAGTGCCTTCTCACAATCGTTGAATTTTTCCTCCACAGAGGATAAAGTCTTACTCGCATAGGAGATTACTTTATTGACTTTGTCATGCTTTTGATATAATACTGCAGTCAAGCGTGTATTTGAGAACTCTGTCTCCAAGAAGAACTCCTTGTTTTTGACAGGGTAAGCTGGGCAAGGCGCTAGTGAGAGGCTTCTTTTGAGTTGTCTTACTTCCTCGGCTTGTTCTGGACCCCACTCCCACTTGACCACCCCTTCAAAAGATGGATCAGGGGTCTTGTGATCTCTGCATAGTCCTCAATGAACTTTCTGCTGTAAATAGTTAGTCCAAGGAGGCTCCTTAGTTCCTGCAGAGTTGTGGGGTCTTTTATTTTCTGGAATGCTTCTACTTTCTTTTCCTGGGGACAGAGACCCTGAGGAGTTATCTCATGGCCCAAGAAACTGACACGGGTTCTGCACCACTGTGCCTTTTGAAAGGAGAGTTTTGCTCCGGCAGCCATCAACTGTGTCAGGACATAACAGATCTCTGCTATGTGTTTCTCCACAGTTGAGCTTTTGACTAGAACATCATCAACATAGGACAGGTTACTCCTTTCACCCAGGTCGGGCATGGCCTTGTGTAGAAAGATGTTAAATTCATTGCCGGATTTGATGAATCTGAAGGGAGTCCGGTTCCATGTGTACTGCTGCCCCACGAAGGTAAAGGCCAGCTTGTATTGGTCCTCCCTACTGACAGGTACAGTCCAGTACTGATTAGTCGGGTCAATTGCAGTGAATACCTTTGTCCCCTGGATCTGGGCCAGCCCTTGGTCAATGTAGGGAAGAGGCCATCGGGAAGTATGGACCCATTTGTTGAGCTCCCTTAGGTCAGCAAAGAGTCTCCATCGGCCGTTTGGTTTCAAAATCCCCAGCACTGGATTATTGAAGGTGCTGTGGACTGGACGAATTATCCCTTGGGACTCAAGGTTCTTAATTATTTCAGTAAGGGACTCCATTGATGCGAGAGGCAAGCGATATTGCTTCACAAACACTGGAGTCATGCCAGGGTCTGTGGGAATTGTTGTTGTGTGGATGTTGGTGCGACCACAGTCATATGAGTCCACTGCAAAGAGATCTTGAAAATCTAAGAAAATTTGATTCAATTTTTACTTTTGCTCCAGAGCCTCACAGGCATCAGCTAGGTTGACTCTCTTTTCAACCATCTGTCTGAAGCCCGGAAAGACTTCCGGTTTGCCTATCTCAGCGGCCTCCTCCAGATGGGTGTTGAAGTCCCTGGTTAACGTGCTGATTTGGACTGATGGCTTCAGGTGGGGAAGACAGTCCTTGTGGATTTGGAAGATCACCTCATCCCGCCTGAAGTCACAGGGCACACAGATCTTCTGTACCATTAGGGCAGGAAGAGTACACCAGGAATTTCCCCCATGCCGGGTGAAGATCCTGTCTGGTGTTGTGTCATCGTCACTATCACTGTCAAAAAAGTCCTTGGGGATTGGTCCTAACAGTTCATCACCTAAATCCGCCATTCCAATAATGGTGCCTGCTCCCAGAGTGATACTCTTTAGGTCGCTGTTATCCACCTCTATTTGAATGGTGTTGTGTTCTGTGTTGACTAATGGTGTTGGGTTTACCCCCAACCCTTGCTGTTGGAAATGAGCGTTAAGATGGACAGAGGCATCAGGATTTTTCAGTTTCTGTCCTCTTTTAATTTTTACTTTCAGTGAGAATTGTCAGGTCCGTTCTGGGATGGTGACTTCCTCTCCAATCGGAATTTCAACTGCATGTGGCAGCAGTTGAGCTGACCGAAATGCTTTCTCTGGGTCATCAAAGTCCATGGGATTACCGGCTAATCGGGACCAAGCTTTGAAGATTATTAGGTCCAAGCTAATGACAAAGCGATTGAGAATGTCACTGCCTAAATAAAATGCAGCAGGGACATCTTGCACGACCCAACATTTATGGACTGTGCTCTTGTTGCCTATGGAGATTTTGAGCATACACCTTCTAGGGAGGAGATGTTTGGAACTGGGTGTTTCCAGGTCCATTTCCCATTTGTCTAACAGTTTAAATGTGGGAATGGCTGGATCTTTTGGGAGTTTGCGGCACATGGCTTCGCTGATGAAGCTCTTACCGTTGTTCACACATACTCGGGCGAGAACAGAGTCCTTCCCCTCATTTAACTAAATAGGGATGAACAACTGCTCTCCAATTTTCTGAATATCAGCCAAGCTATGAGCTGATTTCTCATCTTTCTGGACTATCGGAGTGGGATTTTCTGATTGTGAATTAGTATAGAATTTCAGAGTTTTTTCTTCCAGTGTGGAATGCCACCTTAGACTGGAAGGAAGGTTGATTTTCAGAAATGGAGAGGACTCCCTGTTGTGATTAACTTTGCATTCATCTGGTGCAAGTGACTAGAATCTTGAGATGGAATGCAGGGCTTAGAATGTTTATCTATGAGTGAGTTCCAGGTTTGTTAGTTGCAAGGATGTAAGCCCTGAGAGAGGATGCCGGTGGGTGTCCTATGTCCCCTTTTACTTACCTGACTCTAAGAACTGTAATTGGTGTACCTAAACTTAAGTAAATAAGTTAACAGTTCACTGGAGTGTCAGAGTCATTTGTGGCAAAACCCTGAACACAACACTGGCGACGAGGATGGGATCTGGCTGTGCTGGGGGGACAGCACCAAAGGGAGACACCCACCGCCCCCCCCCCTCTGAGAAGTGATCCTCTCTCAGGTAAGAGCGCTGGATGGCTGTGAGGCACTGCAAGTGCAGTGAGGGCAATTGAGGTCCAGACAGAGGTGCTACAGAGGCAGAGGGGGCAAGAAAGGCCCAGACAGAGGCGCTACGAAGGCACTGGAATAACAGAGCAGCTATGGATGTAAAGGTGCTGCATGAGGCAGTGGAGAGGTTCTGCCAGGGCAGTGGGGCGCTACAATGGGCAATGAGATGTTGCAGAGGCAGTGAGGCGCTGCATGAAGAAGTGCTGCAAGGGCAGTTAGGCGCTGCAACAGGCAGTGAAGAGGCGCTGCAGAGAGAGTGAAGCGCTGCTAGGGGCAGTGAGATGCTACAGAGGCAGTGAGGCGCTGCATGAAGAAGTGCTGCAAGGGCAGTGAGGTGTTGCGACAGGCAGTGAAGACGCGCTGCAGGGGCAGTGAGGTGCTGCGTTAGGCAGTGAAGAGGTGCTGCGTGAAGCAGTGAAGAGGTGCTGCATGAGGCAGTGAAGAGATTCTGCAAGGGCAGTGAGGCACTGCAAGATGCAGTTAAGAGGTGCTGCAAGAGGCAGCCAAGAGGCGCTGCAAGAGGCAGTGAGTGGTCACTGCAGAGGCTGTGAAGTGCTGCATGGTGCAGTGAAGAGGTGAGGCGCTGCGAGGGCAGTGAAGTGCTGCACAGGGCAGTGAAGAGGCACTGCATAGGGAGTGAAGAGGCACTTCAGTGACAAGGGTGTGCTGCAAAGGGCAGTGGGGACAAGAAGTTCTAGTGTTGAAAGGTACAACGGTCTGCTGTAAAGTGCAGTGGGCTCTGTGAGACTTATGGTTATTAGAAGGAGCTGTGAAGTTCATTGGAGCAGCAAGGTTCATTCATTCATTGGCATGGTGAAGTTCAAGGTGGCAGTCTCTCATAAAGTATTTAAGAGAATTGAGACTGTACAAACATTCAGAAGAGTTGGAAGTTGTTAATGGATCTAGGAGGGGCCTGGGGCCCATGGACTGTGCAAACATCTGTTGCGCCAAGGCTACAAGCTATTGGTCATAGTGAAGGCAGCTGAGATCACTGACAAAGTTATCCGATGTCAGCGCTTACCTTTGACTGGAACCGAAGGTTGCTGCGGTTGGCTTGAGTGGAGTCCTGGAGTTCGGCATGAGTGCTGCAGCGGGAGGCCTGACTCAGTTATGAAGTTTGATGGGGATGGGAGCTCTGTGTTCCTCCGTTACTCTCTATGCAATGGTGAAGTAGGAGAGAATGCAGAGGTGCTGGCGATTAGAGTTGAGATACTAGAGCTGATATATATTAGTTTATTAGAGTGATGTTGTAGGTACATGTCTCTCTCTTTAATTGAGTTATGTAGTTTAACATATTTCTCTCCACAGGCGGACTACTGTCCATTACATGTGTTGCATGTGTAAAAAGGTGCAATGGTTGAGGTGAACCGTTGAGCGGACTACTGTCCATTACATGTGTTGCATGTGTGAAAAGGTGCAATGGTTGAGGTGAACCGTTGAGCGGACTACTGTCCATTACATGTGTTGCATGTGTAAAAAGGTGCAATGGTTGAGGTGAACCGTTGAGCGGACTACTGTCCATTACATGTGTTGCATGTGTAAAAAGGTGCAATGGTTGAGGTGAACCGTTGAGCGGACTACTGTCCATTACATGTGTTGCATGTGTAAAAAGGTGCAATGGTTGAGGTGAACCGTTGAGCGGACTACTGTCCATTACATGCGTTGCATGTGTAAAAAGGTGCAATGGTTGAGGTGAACCGTTGAGCGGACTACTGTCCATTACATGTGTTGCATGCGTGAAAAGGTGCAATGGTTGTGGTGAACCATTGAGCGGACTACTGTCCATTACACTGTCTGTATAAAAAGGGAAATGTTGTTCCTAGACTTTGTTGCCATTGTTTTGGCATATGTTGGTAGACATGTATGCGGTGATGTGTGAGTGAAATAAGATATTAAGGTTTTGAGTGTTTATTAAATCTTCATTAGAGTTATTAAGTTGATAACAGTGTTCATCATTAGCTGTTCTATGTAGGCATATTAATATGTTCTCTCCACAGGTGGACTTTTAATTTTAATCCACAGATGGACATTGATGTTAATGTTAATAGATTTTTGAAGTGATGACAAGGTCTAAACTTTTTGGAGTTGTTTTTGGTTATTGTGAAATGCTCAGGTGGGACTTTACTAGACTAATTTTTTTGATGAAATATTGTTCTTGTCACTCATATTTTACTGCTGTTGTTGTTGTCCCTATGGGGGAAGATGTGTTGTGATTAACTTTGCAACCATCTGGTGCAAGTGACTAGAATCTTGAGATGGAATGCAGGGCTTAGAATGTTTATCTATGAGTGAGTTCCAGGTTTGTTAGTTGCAAGGATGTAAGCCCTGAGAGAGGATGCCGGTGGGTGTCCTATGTCCCCTTTTACTTACCTGACTCTAAGAACTGTAATTGGTGTACCTAAACTTAAGTAAATAAGTTAACAGTTCACTGGAGTGTCAGAGTCATTTGTGGCAAAACCCTGAACACAACACTCCCCATCACCAGTTTGTTGTCCTACTGCAATTACTGTCACGTTTGGGATTTGATTATTCTGGAAGTGGAACTCAATTTGGTCAGGTTTTTGTTCAACCATGTAGCATGTGCCATTTAAACTAACATGGTTGATACTCTGTTTCAATTTTATTGGTCGGTTAGTTTGGGTCCAGAGGACCTTGTTTACACAATTTATGAGGGGAGACAATCTATGCAGGACGTCATTCTCTAGTAAACAAAGTGTGCCCTCTGGAGTCACAATGACCAGGTGCTTCACCTTGTGTGGCCCAATTTTAATGTCTAAATCCACAGTCCCCTCAACGGGAATTTCCTTCCCGTCAAAGTTCTGAAGTTGTACAGGAAGAGGGGTGAAAGGAATTTGGTATTTATCCCCCTTCCTGAATTCAGTTGATACAAGGCCCTCTTTGACAGAAGGGTAGCTTGGGATCCAGTGTCCACCAGTGCCAAAATTGTACATTGCTCCTGTATTTGGACCAGGGCATAACATCTTCCCTCCTTTTCCTGTAGGCGGCAAAGATAATGCACATTTTTGGCCATCTGGTGGGTTAATTTCTTCGTTTTGGATACCGACAGAGAGGTGATTTGGGCAGGATTCTGTTTGGGATCTTGGGAACCTTTAAGAAAAAGGTGACAGCTAGATTTGGGGGAGGTTTTGGGCTCCCCTGGTTCTGATTCTGGGCTGCCCCACCCTTGTTGGAGGCAGTCACCAGAATTGGTTCGAACAGGGAGATTTTCGTGCTGGTCATTCTGGGGTTTGATGATGAGCGGTTCTAACTCGGTCCCCTCATCTAACCAGTCTGGATTTGGATCTTTTAGGACCCATTTTTCTTTGGGAAGAGTTCCCCCATCCCTGAAGGAGAAGATCCTTTTCCCAGAATCCTCTGAGGACCCCTCCATTTCAAACTGGAAGATTTGCACCTCCTCCACAAAATGGTCCTTTTTAGGCTCTTTATTTCTCCTACCCCCCCTCTGTTCTTTGGATTGCAGATTTTCAGGGGCAGTAGATTTTGGTTCCGGTTCCTGGGCTTCCAGGGGCTTTTCACAAGTGGGGAAGGAAGCTTCCTCTAAGGCTTTACACCCCCTTCCCCTGTTCCTCCTCTCCAGGAACCGGTGGGTTGTCGGGGTTCTTCCTTCATCATTGTTCTGGAGCAACAGACCCTGGATTTGAGGAATTCTGAGCTGCCATGCTCATCTGGGGGTTCTGTTGAGCCCGCAGCATGCGAGCCAGATCCTATGCCATGTTCTGGACCTGGCGCTCTAGTTGGGAAACCCGCTCTGGCTGGTACGGGGTCCTCAAGTCTACCCTGGGTTGATCCCGAGAAGGGTAACTATCCCTTCTTGCATAATACCCCTGGTTAGGATAGTTGGGGTACCCCTCCACCCTTGACCTCCCGTCTCCTGGATTGGGCTGTCTGGGCTCAGGAAAGTGGGGAAAGAAGGATGGATTGTTTTGGTGGTTGAAGTTTGGTGGGTACCGGGGAAAGAAATTTGGTCCAGCATTTGGGGGATTACTGCCCCCCTGGGGAAAGTGAGGAGGGAAGTTTCCTGGGTTTCCTGCTGTCTGGTTGGACCCCCCCTTGGGCTGGAGGAGTCCACACATAGCCCAGGATAGGTCTATTTGCCTTGTAGCGTGGGCTGATGTAGTCAGGGGAGTTAGGGGTCCCATTTGTGGGGTTACCTCCTGGCTCTCTGTTTGGGATTGGCCCAAGGGCCTTCTGGGTTTGGTCGGATTCTGCATGGCCAGGTTTTTAGGCCCCCCCATCTCCAGATCTAAAATGGGGGCAACCTTCACCTCTGCTACCTTAGCAGCACCGTTCTAGTGATCTGCGCAAAGGCGCATTTCAATTCCTAAACAAATTCTTGTGGGGCCTGGTCTTCCCCACATTGTAAATTGTAGGCTGCCTTGGGAGCCACTTCAGGGGTTCGTATGAATGGAAAAATGTTTCAGGATGGCCACCCTATAGGTGGACCATCTGGAATGGTTCTGGTCCTCCAGCCCCTCAAAGAAGCTGGAGTACTGAGGAGAAAATGTCCACTTTACATACCGAATACAGCTTTGGCTGTCCTTCAGATGAAAAGTCTCCATCATCTGCTCAAATAATTCAAGGTGCTCCCAAACCGAATATTTGGTATTTTTGTGGCAGGGCATGATGACGCTCCTATTAGCTATTATTTGTTTCAGGGGATCCTTGAGTAAAGCCCTCTTAACTTTGTTAGCCTTTTTAGTTCTTGTCACCCTGGTCCACTCATCCTCTGACTCAGAGGCACTGCTACCGGAGGTGGCTGCCTGGTCTTCTAGACTCTCCCGCATTCTGCGAGCTTGGGAATGGCTGGCAGAATGTGGGGGCCTAGTTCCTTCGGTCCTGTGGCACACAGAAGAGTCTACTGACTCTTCCTTGCTCCCCGGATTGGTTGAGTATCCCCCCACACTGTCCTTGCTGGGAAGAGGTTTTTAGTATGCTCTTAGTGGGCCTAATCTCATGGAATTCCCCACCAAATTTCACTGCCTGATCTCTTGATGAGTTATATTTCTGAGGATCCATTTTTCTGATTCTCCCCTCACTGGAGTCTCCCTGATCAGAGAAGATGGCCCTAGCACTTGGGAACCTGCACATAGATGCCCGCCCATCCATTTCTGGGAGGCACTGACCTATTAGCCCCATATTGCCCATTGGGTTGAAGTCTACCATCCCCATGGCCCTTGGCTCATGTGAGCCAGTGGACATGGGGGTGGTAGAGTCCATGCAATTGAATAGATTAAAGTCTCTAGTGCCAGGGTTCCTGAGGTTATGCTCAGGGGTTTCCCTCTCCCATCTGACCTCCTCTCTCTCAGCCCCTACTCCCTGATGGCATGCAAGGATCTGACCCTTTTGTTCTTCAATTAAGGCCTTACTGGTCTCTATTAGTTGTTCCTGCCTGGCTATCTGTCTATGGAGCCTTTCATTTTTCTCACAGAGAGCCTCATTGTCTCTCTGTGCTTCCTGCCTGCTTTGGGAGTATTGGGCCAATTTTTGCTGCAGGACACTCACCTCCTGAGTTCTGTCCTTACTGGCCTGATTATTCTTTTCCAGAGCATCCTCCACCCTCCTGGCGTGCTCTAACAGTTTTTCATATTCCATTTTGAGTTCACCCAGTCCCTGAAGGGCCAGGTGATTTTCTTACACCTTGGTTTTTAAATGGCTAACTTCCTGGCCTAAGGCGTCCCTTTCCTGAATTAGAGTACACCTCTGTGCAGCCAGGGCAACCCTTTGTTTTCTGTATGCAGCAGCTTTCTGGCTCTCTTCATCGAACTCTGTTTGGGATTCAAGGTCTTTAAGAATTAATTTATTATTTTCTTCTTTTAATTGGTCTATCTGGTCTTGTAAGACGACCATCTGTTCTGCGCAAACTCTATTAAAAGTTAGTTGATGCGCCAGTTTGTGTTGACTCTGTTGTAGAAAGTCCAATCTTTCTCTCATACTCTTTTTGCAGTGTCAGTAATTTGGTATCCTGCTCTACCTTCTCTTGCTCATGAGATCCAGATCTTGCTTTACTTTTGTCAGGTACTGTCTTGTTTCTCTCTGAATCTTGGCTCTTTTGTAGCCTTTGCTCTGCAGAATCCAGATCAGTTTGCATGCTCTCTAGGGATTGTACTTGCCTTTTTGCCAGGTCTAGGTTTTTGGCATATTTTTCCTGTATTACTCCAATGTGGAGTACAGGTACGTCGCTATTTTGTCAATTTTACATTGCTCTACTTTTACCCTGGGGCCATATACAGTTCACTAAGTGTCTGGTGTAATGGACTCTGGTCCTGCCATATATCTAATTCTGTGGCAGTGGCTTGTTGTTTGATTTCCTGCAGCCAAACATTCTCATCTTGCTCAATCCATTCACCACTAGCAAACAATGTGTGCAGTAGTTGTTCTTTTTCCATATTAATTTCCACTGGGGTTGCCATTCCGTAAATGTTAACTTCTCAGGGTTACTATTACTTTTGAAAAACAGGCCCAACTCCTTTGAGTATTTCTATTGAAGGGTGTTTTAACAGTATAGCACACTGTGGTAGCCCAACAGGGTATATGTACCCCGTCAGTGAGCATGCTGTGTTAGACTGTCACAAGTGGTATGTCTAATTCAGGATCTTGTGACGAGCCCCCAAGCTGTAAGTGATTTCAATCCGGCACTCACCCAAGTCAACGCCTGGCATGCAATGCACAACTGAAATCCTTATTTATTTTTGTCTAAAAGTTCTTTTATTCTGAACGATGTACCACTCATATCACGCCCCTCTCCTGGACACCACCCCCCCGGTCACACTGAACCAGGAATCAGGCTGGTTTGCAAAGTTAAAATATATATTTAGGTATTCACAATTTAATCACACTATGGGCCTCATTACACGTTGTGCGGTAAGGGAATAACGGTACCGGTAAGCGATTACCGGTACCGCTAAATTCCCAAGCTAATTACGACCCGGACTTGCCGCTATTAGCGGAACCGGTAAGTACGGTGCCTCTAATAGCGACAAGTCCGTGGGCGCGCGCCCCCCAGACCGGAAATAGCAGCATGGCGCTAATTGCACGGCATCACAAGCCATGCAGACATGGCAATAGCGGCACGGTAAAGACCCAAAAACCCCTTACCAGCATGGTGCTAATACCGGCATCGTGAACCACCCGTTAAGAGACCTGAGCAGTGTTCCCACCTGCCACAGGTGGACACATCCAGCACAGGTGGAGGCAATGGAGACTTGCAGCACAAAAAAACACACCACACCCCTTCCCACACACCTTCCCACACCAAAATGGTTCCAATACTGGCAGCATTAGATGGGCTGGAGGACACGATTGCAGTGCGGCAGCACCAACAACAGGCAGCACAGAGGAGATGCAGGAGGAGGAGGAGGAGGAGGAGTAGGAGTAGGGCAAGATAGGCGCAGCAAGCACCACCAGAGCACCCAGAAACACCACAGAGCCAGCCACCAATACCCAGGATCCAAGCCAGTCCATTTAACCAAACACCTGAGCACATACATACCCCGTATCGTCTGCACCGGGATACCATCACCAGCATCGTGGATAAGATACATGACGACAGCGTGAGCCTCATAGACATCAGAACTGCAATCCCCCCTCTACTGAAGGTGGTGACTGTGCTCCACTTCCTGGCCACAGGCTCCTAGCAGCATACTGTGAAGCTTGCACATGAACACATATTCCTGCCACTGACTGTCCAGGACATTCCAAACACCAAAGTTGGCATCTATTCACTTGCAACCATCCCAAGTAGCATCTGGGCCATCAACTGTACCCAGGTGGAATTGGTGGTCCCAGATCACAATGAAGTAGTCCACCGAAACAGAAAACAATTCCACTCCATCATTGTCCGAATGGCATGTGACGCAAACAAGATAATCACACATTGTTGCTCCAGACATCCCAGCTCAACCCATGATTCAATGGTCCTGTAGAACCATACCACGCAACATGGAGCGACAAGCCGGCCAAGCCGGCCAATGATCGTTGCAACTTGGTGATTAGCAGGGCATGTACATGGCGGTGTGATTGGGGGGGGGAGAGAAACATACACCAACTGGGAGTTGTACGCCAATGTCCATCGGGGAACGCCACAATGTACTTGAGAAGACCCCACATGAAATGTGAAGCTGCACAACATTGAATACAATCCAACTTTTGAAAGATTACACATCCATCCACACCCACATTTCACATCATGCCACACCACATAATACAGAAATCAGCAACATGCCGTCAAGACAGTCATACAGAATTTGGGCAGCACAACATCAATACAGCAATGTGCCCTAGAATGCATGCAAAGGGATCACCCCTAGCCATAGCATCTGACCACAAACCCATAGCACCACTGAAGTGATGCTTCACAGCATAGCAACATGGATGTTGGAATGGCAGTACACTGGCATTGCGGCACTAAATTTGCCTGGGCCCAAGGACACCTGAGACCTGGCCTCACCCAGGACATTTTTATTACTGTCGGAGGCATGATTCGGGCATGTCGACTTGCATGGTCGAGCTCAGCTTTGCACATTGCAGTCACGCAGATCGTCTGCATGCATGCTGTCAGTTGTGATTTCCAATCACAATGCAAAGACGATTTGTGTGACATATACAGGCCCCACCAGAGGTGGCCGGTAACAGGTACCCATTCTTCACCCCATACAGGCAAAGCCGGCTATCCCCTGAAGAGGTGGCTCCTAACCCCTGTATGGAACCCACAGAACCAGCAGCAAGAGGACAACAATATTGCACATACCCGTACCTGTGTCGTGATGGAGCAGACATTTCGCCTTTCAAACACACAGCTCTGGTGCCTAAGCGTGCCGGGTGAGGCTCTCCTATACGGCCATGACAAAGTGCCGAAGATAACCATGGCATGTGTGATGCAGCACAAAATGTGCATCAGACTGAATGTGCCTATGCCACCTGACATGCAACCACCAGATGAGGATGATGTGGATGGTGATGAGGATGGTTGAAATGGCCCACCAGGACATGCAAGAGGCGATGGCCAGGAGGGACACGATGTGCATCTGATGTATCAGATTCCATGAGATACAAGGGAAAACTATTATGGATGGAGATGGGTATTGTTGCCCTGATGCATGTGGTGAGTCCCACAAAGAACCATCTCCCCAATACAGTACACATACACAATGATGAAGAACAAGCCTGTGTTTCAACTTCTCAACAGTGTATTGTGAACAAAATTCAAACAAAAAGTGCATGGCCCCAACTGTGCAAACGACCTGACCTCCCTCCCCCCACAACACTCCCAAAAACACCCTTACCCTCCTCTCCCCACAACACCCCCATGTGAGCCTCATAGTGTGTACGTGTCCTTCTCCACATGTGCAACCTAGTCCTTGCTGGCCCTAATTCTCAGTGCCTCCTCCGGCATTGGGTGGTTGGAATGTGGTGCGCCTCAGGTTGCGCAGAGAGCGGCGCAGGGGGCTTGTTTGCCGGGAACTCCCAGAGGAGGAGGTGCCCGGTTGATCCTGTTTTGTGGGTGGGCATTGCGCTCAATCGCGTCCGCTATACGGATCACGGCCTGCCTGAGTTGGGCCATTTCATTGCAAATCCTGTTCGTGCAGGCCTCCATGCCCTCCCTTGTCTGCCTTGCATACATACAGAGGTCCTCCCTCAAACGGGCTGCCTCGGCCACATGCTGCCCTACCAGCCCAGTGATCTCTGCCTGCCTCTGGCTGATGGATGCAAGGTCATGTTGCATGCTACGAGCAGGAGGGATGACTGCTGCGCCTTGGTCCATGCCTCTGGCATCAGGTGAGGACCCCTGGGGGCTCCATGCCCCTTCCACGGTGTGGGTGGCTGATCCTCCATGGCTACCTGACCCTGATGACAACCCTGGGCTTGCCTCAATAGAGCGTGATGGGCGGGGTCTGGCTTCAATCCACAATGTCAAGTGCTTCCTCCTCGTCCGAAAGTGGTGCAGTGGCTGCTGCCTCACCAGTTGAACTGGTGGCAGCAGAGTGCGTGCCCTCCATGCTGATTTCACATGCAACGGGACACACTGCCGTGGGTGCAACAATGGCAGCAGCCATGGCTTCAGGCTGCGTGGAACTTGTGCTCCTGCTGCCTTTGTCCCTCTGCTGCTGGACACTCCTCCCGGTTACCCTTGAGGTGGTGGCGGGGTCCCCTGTTGCATCTCTCCTGGGCTTTTTTGTAGATGGGGGAGCAGGTGTCGCAGTGCGTGGGACCTCAATTTCTGTCTGTGATCCTGTAGGGGTGAGAAATGGGGAATATCATCATTTATGGTTCTACCTGCCTTATGCTGAATGTTTACGTCATGCCGCTCTATGCATTGGGGCCTCTTTATTGTGGATTCCGGTAATGGGGATGTCGGGTGGGTCATGCATGAATGGGTCTGTGTTGCACGTGTATGTGGTGATGCATGCATGTAGGTTTGTGGCTGGATCCATGGCCTGAATATGGACACATATTTGGGGGGCCCCCTCACACTTCACTGTGCATTTTTTGATGTATACAATCACCTCCATCGGATGAAGTGGCCACACCATGCTCCATTTCTCCAACACCCTCTATCGATTCCACTCCAATTGTGGATGCGCAGGTCTCCTCCCACTCACGGAGATTCAGAGGTGAATCGACGCCACCTCCTGTGCCCATTGCCACCTTGCGGTTCACTGACAGTATATTTCTGACACGGAGCCGGAGGTCGTCCCACCTCTTACGGCAGTCCTTGATTGTGCGGGTAGTGGTGCCCACTGCACTGACTTTGTGGGCAACCTCTGCCCAGATGGCCTTCTTCTTGAGGATGGTCTCCCGCCGCTGTCATTGCTGAAGACTACATTTGCATTTGCCGCTAGTGTCTCAGTGAGCATGATCAGCTCCTCATCGCTGAATTTTTCCTTACGTTGGCGATCAGCAGCTTTTTTTACGGCCTTGGGCATCTTTGGGCTATCCGGGATGGATTTGTGTCCGAGTTTCCTTGAAAGGGCTCCTGGATGAGGAGGATGGCAATGGATTGTGTTTTTAAAGATGGCCGCCGTGCTCTTTCCCGTTCCTGTGCGATGACGCTATTTCCGGTTCCGCATTTTAACGATGACCGCTAATAGCGGTGACCGCTAATGGCGGTGACCGCAATATTCATGCAGCGTGAAGGCGGAGGTGCTATTAGCACTTTAGTCGAAGCCGGTAATGGACTTTTTGGGGACTTTTATGGCATGGCGGTAGGGCCATTACCGGCATGGCGCTATGCTCGTGTCCTCGTACTCGTAATAGTACACAATTAGCGGCCTCTTGCGAGGGTGGAGACGCAAATAACGCCATGCCGGTAAATGGCTTAATTTACCGCACAACGTGTAATGAGGCCCTATCTTTTAATGGGTACAAAATAATCACCAATGGGGTGATGTAACACTGAATAATCTCTTTAATACACAAGGAGTAATAGTGAGAAAAACAATTCAGCACAGAATTAATATGTTTGTGTGTGTGTGTGCAGATGAAATAACACTATGGTTAAAGGTTCCCCCTGCATACCTCTTAACCCCACAATAGGCAATGGGCCTCATTACACGGACGGCGGTAAGGGTTAACGGTCACCGTTAATGGCAACGGTGACCGTTAACCCTTACCGCCGTACTACGAGGTCCCTTTGCGGGTTGGAGGATTTAACGCCTGCTTCTTGCAGGCGTTAATATCCAACCCGCTAAGGGACCTCGGAGCTAATTACGGCACCGCAAAATTGCGGTGCCGTAATTAGCGCCTTCCCCATTTCCATAGAGCCCTATGGGGCAGAAATGGGAATGGGGAAGGGCAATGGCGGAAAGGGGATTTACCGCCCCTCCAACCTTGGAATGGGGCGGTAAATCCCCTTTCCGCCAAGGCGGTGCCGGTATTTTACCGGCATGGACCAAGGTGCTAATAGCACCTTGGTCCACCGCCTACCGTGTAATGAGGCCCAATGTAAATAGATAGGAGGAGACAGCAGGTATTCAGGAATGGCAGAATTCAAACAAAATAACAATCCCACTTTCCCTCAGCAAACACAAGAGAAAACAGAATTGACTGTCAAGCTGTCTGAATGGCTTTTAAAGTTATCTTGAGAATGGATGGGGCAAAAACACTAAATATGGTCTGCAATTGTTATAATTCTTATGGGAGCCACTTTGGATAGTTGCACACAAACACAAGCAATGATTCAATACCAAGAAACAATTTGAAATCCTAAAATTCAAGTCAGGAGCAATCAAAAGCTGTTTTACATGTGTCAGAATTTCTCAAAAACGGAATTTGCGGCAAACTTTTCACTGCTCGACATTTGCAATAACAGGACAACTGTAAGGATTTGGGATGCGGTTTTAGATACGTTTTAAAGCTGTGGATGTCAGCTACAAGCAGAAGTTGAATCTTGTTTCTAGCACGAAAACTGAGGAAGTTATGGATGTTTTAGTGGAGGTCGCTTTTTCGAGCTAGGTGTAAGAATGGAAAATGGGAATGTGCTTTTAAAATGACACATGGGATTTCTAACACTAGAGGATGACTATGAACAAAACAAATACTCCACAAGAACACAGCCACTTGATCAGAATTACTGCCTGCCCGTGACTCGCCTTCTTCAGATGAGAAAAGATCAGTGCAAGGATAGTTTTAGCAATACTAGTATAGGAGGGATAGGATAGAGAGTTTAGACAGTTCAAAAATACTCCCAACAACACAGGTTCTGAATACAAGATAGGATGGGTTTAAGATAGGGATTGACTGAGCAATGTACATATGCTAGTGGCATAGTTCTATCTATAGATACTCACTAGATATGTTTTTTAAAAGAACCGTCAGGATTCTGGTCCGTCAAGATCCTGATAAGGGAATGGAATCTGGTTCTGGGACAGACTGCTGGGCACATCGGATTGGATCTGCAAGGGTTCTGGTCACAGCACGGCACAGGACTGGATCGGATCTGTAAGGCACTCTGGTCACAGCACAGCACAGGACTGGATTGGATCTGCCCTTTTTGGTTCTGATGATCATTATTTTCAGTGGGCAAGCAGTACAATGCAGCTGGGCTGTATTTTGATGCTTCCCCTTAAGTTTGTGGGGTTGGTTCTGGTTCTGGAAATTGAGACCTAGCTGAAAATGGTTCAGCTATGCAAAGGGTTCTGCTTTGCCAAGTTTCTGGAGTCTGGAGCAAGGAAGATGGAAATTTCTGCAGCAGGGTGCTCTGCCAGCGTTCAGATAGTGGGTGAATCTGTCTGTCTTTTTCTGCACCTCTGCTGTCTCTATTTATGCTATGATAATGGGGGTGTGTGAGCTGGTTTAGCCTAAGCTCACCCCTTTGACAGGGATTGGTCAGAATCTCCTCTCTGCCTTGATAGGAGGAGAAAAACTGTGTGTCACCTTTATGGTGTGGGTTGATGAGGCTTAGAGTCCACCCCTAGCCTCTTGAACACAAAATCTACTTTTGACACAATATATATTTACACATGTGCAACCTCTATAACAACCACATATACAGATTACATATTTTGCACAGCAGCTACTCCACCAAACCCCGTAGCTGTGGGATCATGTGTCTGCTTTTCACAGACTTTTGCCCTTTTCATCCAGAACACAATGTCCAATTCATCCGCAAATTTCCACAAGTGTGCGCATATAACCTGGGAATAAGCGTATACAGTTTCATACTTCTAGCAGAAATACATTTGGTGTAAAATCACATTTTATGCCATTTCCTTCCAAAATTTGTCACACGATTTTGCCGCCTCTTGAAATGTGCAGCCGAAATTTAGATTTACAATTCTGTTATTTTTGTGTTTTTGACAATTTTAAGTGGCAAGTTATATGTATTTAAACAAAATGTTCTTTGTGAATGTTCAGCCACAGATGGCTGTTTGGGTCCGCCTCTTTTTCTCTCCCTTCAGTCCAGAAGCATCTCCTCCCTGTTTTCTCTTGGCAGAGTCCATTTACGACGGTCCTCACACCTAGCCTTTCCTGCTTTGCAGCTGTTCATTGTTTCCTTCCCCATTGCATTGCAGACCAGGTTCTTCCCCAACCCTATAATTATCGCTTTGGTGTGATTTTCTGGTGGAGGTAGCTGGAGGGGGAGGCCTTGCCTCTGTGAGGGAAGCTGTTATTCCAGTTTGGTTGCTTTAGCCAGGCTTAAATTTAAATGTTAATTATGTTGCATTTTTCCTTAGCTTAAAACAAACTTGTGATTTCAAAATAGGTGCTAGAATTCTCATTCAAGGATTTAAACCAAGGGATTAAACAATTATAACATAGGTTACCCTCAGTAACAGGCCTCTTAGATTGAAAACATTGATTTCAGTTTATACATGTTTAAAGTTTAATCCTGCAGACCCCTGACAGCTGTCATTCAGGCGGCCGAGGGTACTGCACCCAGATTTTGACAGTTTCACTGGCAGGCCACTTTTGCTGTGGAAATCCATTGATGCTTTCAGCTTTTCAGGACATTGTAAGTTCGCAATGGTTTCTTGCACTAAGTGAACTGTAGCACCCAGTAAGAATTTTGGATGTTTGAGGGTGTTTTGTACTGACATTCTGCAGTTTCAGCAACAAAGAAAAAAGGATTTAAAGCAAGATTTTGGGGTTTCCTTTAGCAAAGCACTTCTTTTCCTTCTGTACTCCATCTTCACATGTTGTGGAGCCCAGTGACATGTTTCAGGAGTGAGAGCTCTGTTCCACCACTGACAACATGCATGCCAAATTGGGCAGCCATCTATTTGTGCTTTGCAAAGCGTAATTTTCAGAGGTTTTGGCGCGCACAAGGGTTTTGCGGCAATTTTGATGTTCCTGGCACCATCAGAACACAGTGATGCCACATGGCAGAGCAGAAATTGGTTAAGACATCCCACAGCCTCCAACATTAAACAATTGATGGGCCTGGTGCTGAACACATTCCTCAGCATCCTTAATTCCTGTCATACTAAATAGGCAGTCCCTGACACCCTTAAGACTGGTCTCATATGATCCCTTTTGATAACCAGACTCAAGATCCAGATGATTCTGCCAACAACCAGCTCATTACAGGCCTCTGTTTATCCGTAAATTAGTTGAACAAGTAATTGCTACACAATGGGCCTCATTACGAGGTTGGAGGTAGGCATGATGCTATTAGCACCATGGCTACCCCCTTACTGCATTCCGGGTCCGGGTTCTCGGAATAGGGACTTACCGGATCATTCCAACATAGGGCTCAATAGGAATGGGGATGGAGCTAATAACGGGCCCGCTAATAGCGGGCCCGTTATTAGCTCCCTGGATCCTTAGCGGCTCCTACTAAGGGATCTCGTAATGCGGCGGTAAGGGGTTAACGGCAACGGCACCCTTACCGTTGTCGTTAACCCCTTACCACCGACCTCGTAATGAGACCCAATGACTCTCCAGAATCAAACAACTACACCTCCTGCATTGCTCTCAGTCGAGGTTCTGTCCCAAGTGAATCGATACAGCCACCATCTAGGCGCTCAAAATCACAGTTAAGGGTGACTCATGCTTCCTTGTCCTCCTTTACCTCTTGACTGCATTCAACACTGTTGACCACCTTTTCTCCCTCATTGCCAACAGGATGTTATTCACAGGCACCAGCTTGAATTGGGCTACCTCCTACCGCTCGTACAGACACCAGGTTGCAGTGTTCTAACTGACTCACAGTGTCCTGCAGAGTCCCTCAAAGCTAAATGATCTCACTATTCCTCTTTAAGCTTTTCATGGAGCCTATGGGCACCCTACTTAAAGATACAGATATAGACATCAACTAATAAGCAGATGATACTCAGATATACATGAGAGTAAAATGCACACAACAGGCACACAGAGTCAGGGGATACAGGTGCTGAGCACATAAAGGCCACGATGGAGTAAACAGTAGTTTCCTTTATGTATGCATGCAGTGCAGATGTGGCTCCCGGCACATTCATGCTGGCACACATGCACTTTTCACCACACCCCTTTAATTAAAGACATTCATGCCTTAACCTTTCAACATTCATTAATTTGATGCCTGGGGCACTGTTTACCTACACGCTCCAGTTTCACAATCTGGCATAGAATGCATAATTACATATTTGTTTTTGTCAGCCCTCAAAGAGGCACCCTCCAGAAAACACCAAGCTTTTTGCAAAAAGCTCACACAACTGAGACAGCGTTAAAGTACTGTACAGTGCCCCGGACATTCCCACAGTAGCACTACACCAACTACATCGAAGTCAAACCGCTCAGAGGGCCATTCTGATAGAGTCAGAGAACAAAAAATAGGAGACCCGGATCACCTCCCTGCTGCATTCTAATGGTGTGCTCCGTGTAGCAGAAAGAGACATGCATTGATTACTAAAGTTTGCTAAAGACGGTGCCTGCTGTTGAACAGGTGCAAAAACAGCCAGCAAAGTATGCCAGGATCATGCCTCTTTAAAGGACTTATGCAAGTCAAAAAAATGGGCAGTGTGGATTTCTATCTGGGGATCCCGCCCTTTGTAGGAAATTCCCACAAGAATGGAGGTGATGCAGGAAAACCAGCAGAAACACTTTTTTTCTCCATAAATTCCAACAACAGTATCAATTGTAATTATGCCTTTATTTCTTGACCAGAAATCCGCTCTGAAAATGATGTATTTGAGAGGATGACCAGGGAGAGCATTGGGCCTGAGGCACTGTGGAGCCATGATTTCGTAATAGCTAAGATGCCAAGGTGGTGGTAGATGACACGAGTGTGGAGGATCTCGCTTGTGGTATCCGGCAAGGTGTGAGGTATGAGAGGGGTGGGGGGCGGTGGATGAGCTAAGTCTATTGCATCAGGACTCACCTAATCTGGGGAGAGAGGAAATGAGCAACGGTGTGAGCAGGTGAGCTGTTCTGGCACAAAGCTTTGAAGTCAGTGGGCTCCCCTGCACGGGTAAGAGAGGCCGGACCTTCTCCTTTTCTGTATGTCTGGAACAATGTGTTTCCATGTGTGTTTGGCTGTGTATTGGCCATCCTGAGAGAAGTCAGGCAGGGTGGTTCATATACTGGACTCTAGAATAGTCAGGAGGGGATTAGCTGTGGCGTCTGCTGAGCAGTCTGTGGAAGCAGGCCAAGCCGTCTTAATTGAGTGCAGTTTGGCTGGATAAGTAGTGCCTAAATTACCAGCTAGGACAGGTAGTGATGCGCATAATGGTTCTGGCACTGCTGGTGGTAGGGGCACCGGGTGGATAGAAATCCACTTTCTATTGCTGCCAGGGTGCACAGACAATCCCTGTCTCAGAGGGGAGGGCCTTACCTAGGGACTGTTTTTGGGGGGCTGCCCGGAACTGAGTGCTCTCAAAGTGGAGGGTGCCACATTCGTTAGGGGGTACAGTTGCTGGCATTGAGTAGGTGGACATGTTGCCTCAATGATTGCAACTGCTCCAGATTTAACCAATGAGAATTTGCTACTGAGCCTGGGAAGAAAAGGGGTGGGATTTGGTAGGGCATGGGAGTGGATCGTGTGTTCAGCAGGGCGCGATCTCGTAGGTGAAGGGGTTGTGCAGTATGCCAAGACGAGTGCTGCATGCCTCCGTCACCGGTAGATATCTGAGGGTTGATAGTGAGGAGCAGGAGGTAGGAACGGGGTAGGGAGGATATGGCTTTCATAGGTGAGCGAGGTGCTGGATGTGATAGAGTGCTTGGGTGGCTGAAGCGCGCAGGCACAGCGTACATCCATGCTATGCTTGGACTGTAGGGGACGTGGCAGCCTCATGAGTGGGATGACATGGCTGGGGACAGGAGGCTAGAAGCAGCATGGACTGGAGCGCGGAATCATGTCATGACAGGAGTTTGCATTGACTGATTTATAAAGGATACATTACTGAGTGTCAGGGATTCGCTTACCTATGCGGGCCTCGGTGGGATATATATATATATATCAACCCTGCATTGTCTGTGAGTGAGCATTACAGGGGGGATGGGGGGAGGGGGTTCGTTAGTATCTTCACTTATTTTCTGTGTTTGATCAAACTTTCCATTTTTAGAACCTTGTTTTGTGATTTCTTTTATTTTGGCATCTACTGTATCTACTGTACTATTGTTTTTGGAAGCTTTTGCTGTTGTCTTACATATCTGAATTCTATAGCCCATAGTCTGCCCTGACCCCCATTCTGATCTAGGCCGCTGGAATGTCTTATCTATCTCTAAGAAGATATTGTTCCTCAATGATTACTTTGATTCCCTCCCAACACCCCAAACACTCTCTGTAATGGGGATCACTGAAACCTGGATCTCCTAATGATAATGCCTCTCTAGTTGCCCTTCACACTGACTTCAAAACCTTCTCTTGTCCTTACCGTCCTCTTACAGCTCCTCCTTCTTGTATTTCTCCCTCGCCAAAGGGATATTTCCTGCTTGTTAATAAATAGCCACTGAAATCCAAATAATTAAGAAAACCACTGTGGACCTTAACAATCCCTCTATCTATAGATGATCTCCCTCCTGCTGTATAACTCCAACATCACAGGGAAACTTTCTTAAAATGGATTTTCAACTACTTTGAGGATCACTCATGCTATGTACCACTCCGACCAGGTTAACATAGCAAGACTTCCAGTGAAGCTACTCTCACCCATGTCTAAAAATGGTTAACTACTGGTTACCACTTCTCACCTCTTCTCCATCCTCATCCTAATCGTTCTCTCCATAGCCTTTGAAACTGTGCACCATCCCTCCCTTCTATAAATCTTCTCCTTCCTTGGCTTCAAAGATAAAACACTTGAATGGTGGCCTCTCATCTGTCTGGTTGATCCTCCCCCATCTCATGGAACTCCAAAACCATCTCCCTCACTCCCATGCCTGTGAAAATCCCTTAAGGCCAGTCCTAGGCCCACTCTTCCTCACTCTCTACACCTCTTTCCCTGGCTCGTTTCATCCTTTGCTTTCACTACCACCCATTTATGATGACACCCACATCTTTCTGCCCTTTCCTTCCTTCACTCCTGCTATAGCAGAACTCATCACCAGCAGCCTTACAGTCATCCAGCACTGATCAATGCTGCGCCGCCCGGTGCCAAACTCCTCCACCGTGGATCTTATCTATTTCAAAGCCTTCAATAATAACCCCTCGCTCCCATCTCCAATCCCTCCTACTCACATCCTTGCTCCATTACCCACAACTCTCAAACTTAAAACTTCTTCATCAGTGGCCTAAACCTGGAGCAGTTCATTACATCAATTGCCACTGCTCTCCGCATTAAACTCCTCAATAAAAGTAAAATGCAATCTCACCTCGTCCAGCACTTGGCAATGCTTTAATCTCCTCCTTTCTGCCTTGTAAACTTGAATGCTGTTTGAGCTTGTTCTTAGGTCTCCCTTGTACTTCTTCTAAAACTAAACAAAGTCTCAAGCTCATTACATGCACCACCTACACCTCAGTGAGATCTTCTAGCACCTCTACACACAGACACCATGCTGGGTGGCACATCATGCACAATTGCTCTCCCTTAAATTGTCACTACAGGTCTTGAAGTGTGCCCTCAACTGCTTCTCTTTACAGACTCCCTCTCAAACTCTGCAATCTCCTTCTCTCTTCAACCTTTCCACCGCTTGGCATGCCCTTTTCCATTTACACTCCTTATATCTACCTTTTCCCCTTCACTTTACGTTCCACTAGATAATGGCACCAGCCCATCAGTTGAACTGTTCAGAATCACAGTGAAGATCCATGCATCGCCCCAAGAAGAGCTGTATCCCACCCGTCATTGCTCCTCACTAACCGGCCCCAGCCGACCCCTCCTGAAAATGTCACATCCGCTTGTACAAAACGTACATATGTAATAAGATCATTTCCTTTACTGTTAATATTATTTAGATCTATTCTTTAGTCTCTGTGTTCCCTCTAAGTCTTATTATTCTTCCGGGTCTTCGTTGGATTCACACTCATTCAGACATCCACCCTCTATTCTGAGGGTGCCCTGCCCATGGGCTGCCCATGTCATCCGTATTGCTTCCCTTATCTGCCATTTCCGTTTGAATGATATCAATATTGGTAAAGGGACACACATACAAAACAGAGGCAAAGGCGGTATTGTATCCAGTTCCAACCTGATTTAGATTTGTGATTGATATGCCATTGAGCCGAGTTGCGCAAGTTGCACAAGTTGTGGCATGGCGTATGCACATTATTTGCTTGTTCTTGCACGTATTAAAGCCAGAATTGGATTTTGACACAGGCGGTCAGCAATTGGAATTCATAACCACACTACACCTACAGTTTAGTCAAAAAAAACAAACGTGGTGGAAATGATAGTTAGGCATTGGTTTCAGTTGTGGAATTGCACACGAATAAAACGAAGTGCATGAAAGCAGCCACACTTTTCGACCTATGTCAGGAGGGGGGCTCCTATTAGGTAGAAGGAGCCATCGGAAGTGGGTAGTGATCCCGAGTCTAGGAAGAGATGGCCCCCTTAAGGGCAGAGTCTTAACCACACAGCTTCCAGTGAGAAATACTGCAACGTGCCCCCATGCTGCAGACCATGTATTACAAACTCACCAGGGCATTATCAAAATCGTTGCAATATAAACAAAGATAACTATAGTCACTTTCAAATACAATTCTTCAAATAATTAAAAGACCCAACAGAAAAGACAATATTGCAAAAAAGAATTGTATATGTTCATTGCCTAAATCGCTCTTGCCGAGATTTTGCATAATGTATATTTTATAATTGTGTCTATTTGTATTTATTTGAAGAAAAGGGATGTCAATTTCAACCAGAAGTGATATACAATGACACATTTATATATGCTTGAGGGGTTCCCACGAAGCGTGCCTGTACAATAGCACAAAGATGAGAAAAAGTGGTGAGACAGTTTGAGGATGTAAAAAAGTGGGACATATACCTGTCACAAAACAAACAGAAAAATACATATAAGAAAACAGGTGACTTACAAGGTAACATTAACTTACGAGGGCACATTCCTCAAATTGAAGGGGAATATCATTTAAATAAACAAAATGACATTAAGTGTCACTGGAGGCTGTGATGAGGTCAGGTAGGAAGGATGTGGGAGAGGGCAGTGGAAGCTCTCTATTTAGTAAGTTGTTAGGAAAAATTTCTCTTTACTGCGCCTTTCCTTCCATCTTTATGGAACCCCCAAACCTTTTGCTTTTGTTTTTGAATCTGACCTGTGTGCTTTTCACAGTGCAGTGAAGCCTTAAGCTTCACTACACTGGCCTTTGCTCATATGTCATGGGAAAACTGAAATGTCATTCAGGCTGTCAGTACTGGGAAACCTTGTTTCCCTTAGTCGTGTTACTAAGGGACTACTGTTACTACTTTTAGTTACTTTTGTATCACTTGTGGTAACCTTTTATCATTGTGCACTGCAGTACAATGAGGTGCATTTTTGTTTTGCCCTAGGCTAACAGAGGATTTTAGCAGTGACTTTATCCCCCTTTTTTGGGATTTTTTTTAGCTTTACCACATTTACCGCATTTGGCTACTAATTGTGGCCACTGGTCAAACATGGCCATGCCACACAAATATTTGCCTGTCCTTTTGCCATCTTGTTCTTTAGCCTTCTTCCTGGCCTCAGAGGCCAGGAAAACCCTTACAAGGACTTCCAGTACCCGGGAAAGCAAGAGCTTTGGTGGGCCACTGGAGGGCTGTGTGTGTTTGCTGGCAGGATGCGGGCTGGGACTTTCTGGTCCCAATCCAAAAACTGGTTTCAGTGTGTCTGAGTGGTATGTATGAAAGTTCCCGCCAGTGGTCCTGATTGAACCACTGCTGAGGTGTGTGTGGGCAAGTCCTGCTATTGGCTAGACATCTGAATGTTGGCTGACTTTTGGCATTAATCTAACTTGAACCCACACCCTAAGAACCCTTCACTGGACCCCAGAGATTGTACCTGAATTTTTTCCTGCCTCCTAACGTCTGTGGAACTTCAAACTGAACTATTGGGCAAAGGCCCCAGACAATTTAGGACTGGACAATTTTAGTTAGGGATCATCGCTGTGGACCTTTGTGTGCATAATACTATTCTCACCTTTCCTTTGCATGAGTTTCTGATGTGTATTATGCCCTATAACAAAGTGAATGTATATTTGTAATTAGTTTGGTAGTGTTGTGTGCTAAGTCTACTGGCTCTTAGTCATTTTTGTATAGTGTGTTTCGGCCATAAATAAATAACTGTATTTTTATACATCCTATCTAAGTGTAATCTGTGACTCCCATTGTGTGACCTCATTGTAGACCCCTTACAAGCCCCTTACAGCTTTCCCGAGTTGTTCCTGTCACAATATAGGTTGGCCTTCTATACATCTGTCCACCAGGCCAGAGTATAGAAAACCAGTTGTAACATAAGTAAGTGATGTTTAAGCTGAGCTTTGAAGAGATTCACTGTTGGGCTGGCTTTTATTGTTATGCACAGTGGATATCAGTTCAGCATGGAGAAAAGGGATAAAGGGCAGACGTGAGAGTTGACACAAGGAGGGTATTGGATGGTGAGGTGGAGTGCAGAGGAGGAACGGCAGGAAGAAGATGGTGAGTATACTGAGATACAATCAGACAGGCACCGAGGAGCAAGACCATTGATAGCTTTGTAGACTAGCAGAAGGAACTTGAAAAGAAAGTGATTGTGCATGGAGAGCCAACGCACATGTCGGTAGGTAGAAGTGGGTGAGGATGTGGGTAGTTTGTAGAGAGTGTTGGTTGCAAAGTTCCTGACTTTGTCTACAGGGAGGAAGGAGTAGAGTGGAAGACCAAGGAGATAGCTTGAGCACTTTGCTGAACCTGAGAGCAGAGATTATCATTTGGTAGTCAGTAAGAAGATGAATATTCTAAATGTTGAACAGGTTAATATGAGCAGTGAAGGCAGTATTAATAATGAATCAACGATGACCACAAAATTGTGTGCCTTGGGTGAGGGAGCAAGAAGCTCAGGCAGAAAAGAAATGTTTAATTACAGGTAGGTGGTACAGCCAGGTGTTTTGGGAATGTGACCTTGATGGATGAAGTGCTAGAGTGGAGGGAGAAAAGGTGAGGTACAGAGGCAGGTTAGAGGCGAGGGAAACATGCTAAAAGGCAGATGAGAGGTAGGCTTTTAGTTTGGTTTTGAACAACTCATTGTGGATTGTTTCTCAGATGTCCAGGTTAATAGAATTCCATGGAAGTCGAGCAAGAAGAGAGAATGAGTGGAAGCGAGAGGAAGCTCAGGGAGGCTGAGTAGAAATTATGAGAAGACTTGTAGATTCGGACAGAGGAGTGAAAATACAGTGGTTCCTTTCAAGGGATCGATATCTGAAACAGGAGAAGAAATATAAATCTAGCCCTGTTTTGCATCATCACCCATCCAGCCTGGTGTCGGTATGAGGAAGTTGGTGTGCAGTGAAGGAGTTCAAAGAGAGTCCTGGAGCAAAGTTAATGATCTTGTCAAGAGGACAGAAAGCACAGCTGAGGAGACTGAAGAGGATGCTTGCATAATAGACCTGTTTACAGAAGACAAGAGTGGTCAAGAGGTGCGCGGCAGTGTTGAAAGGAAGGCGGTGTCTGATTTTCCTAGAATTTAGGAGATCGGGGTGAGCCGCCATTGATGTTTTGGAGATTAAAGTAGAGAAGGTGTGAGAAGGGTCATAGTTGATGCAGAGGTTTTTAGCTGACAAAGAGTAGGGAGAATGTCAGGTGGGAACTGGATAGGCAGAGGAAGAGATAACAGAGAGTATTTGGCAGCGAAGAACACCTCTGTTTTGGTCGAGTTCAACATCATAGAGCGTGAAGCCATCCAATATTTAATGAAAGAGGACATTGGATATTTTGCTAGAAAGATCAGGGTAGAGTTCAGGAAAAGGTAATTAGATTTGGGTGCTTTCCGTGAACAGTATGAGAACTCAAAGGAGGAGTTTAGTGCCCCAAAAAACAGAGGTGTAGAGTGTAAAGAGGAGAAGACCCAAGGCAGGGCCTTGTAGAACACCAACAATTAGAGGGGTGAGCTGAGAGTGTTGTTGCTCTAGAAGACAGAGAACTGGTGAGGTGCCAGGTAGAATCCAATCCAGGAAAGGCATGAACACGAATCCCAAGAAGAAAGAGAGTATTTAGGATATCAGAGCGATTGACAGTGTCAAAGGCAGGTGGGCAGGTCAAGGAGAATTAAGATAGAGGATAAGTTAGGTTGTTTAGCAGAGGTGATGTTGTTAAAGCATATTTCACATAATACCGCTTTATAACGAACATTGGCGTAGGCGCATTTCGCATCACACTGAACATTGCATTTGAATGAAGCTGAATAAGGCTGACTACGCCGCCATTTTAGAATCATCCACCATATTGTTTAACTCCTGTTCCTGTCTCATGTTAAACTTTGTGTTTTCTGCTCCACCAGAGAAAAATGAACTTTGCCCTGTGTCAATGCAGATAAACATGTTGTGGCTGCTGAGAGTGGATTGTTTGTCCTGCACTAAGAAACCTTGGAGCTAAACTAGAGTTTAATGAACAATAATTTAGATGTTGTCTCTACCAATAGCATCATCCTCATTCAAACAGTGGAACAGAATGTTGAATAGCTGAAACCATGTGCCTTTGCAGAAAACAGTACCGTTCTTTGAAACTGGATTAACTTTAAGCTTCAAAACAAATGTTACCATTGTGTTTTAAAATTAGAAAAACGTCTAGTTTTTGAGGAAATACTGAACAATGTATAGTTATTTGAAAATGTATTAGTTATGTGAACTGCTCCAGGTTTAGGCCACTGATGAAGAAGATTTAAATTTGAGAGTTTTGGGTAATGTTAAACTTTCCTTGAAACTAGATTAAATTTAAGCTTGAAAACAAATGTTACCATTGTGTTTTATGTATAGAGAAACATGTATAGTGTTTGAGGAAAACATTGAACAATGTATAGTTATTTGAATCTGTATTAGTTATGTGAACTGGCTGCAAACCCTTAATTAATATGTAACTCGAAGAGGTGCTGGATGATGTAACTGGGATTGTGGCCAACTGTATAAAAACCTGTGTCTTTGCAATGTCCAGCACTCTCCCCCCTCACAGTGTCTGCTGGTACACACTGTGAGGCGCTGAGAGCCAGATAGCTCTCTGACCAATAAAACTGTACGTGTACTTTTGTACTCATGACTGGCGTATTTCATCTTTAGTGGTACTAAGCCTCGTTATTTTCTTTGATCCTACAGATGGTGCCCGAATAGGGACCCTCAAGATTGATGTCCTCAAGATTGATGTCACAGCGCTAGACGAAGACGAGGCTACCGGACTGGGATCGGAGAGTGACGGGGTCACTGCAAAGTGAAATGCAATTCCTGCGCAGTACTGCACGACCCGATGCCTGCATGGTGAGCATCGTTTAGGAGGACATCTTGTTGAGGGTCCCCATATCAAGAACTGTTTATCAAAATTGCCAGCCACAATGATCTTTTGTAATCCGATAGGACCCTTTGTATTTTGAAATCAGGTGAGTCATGCACCGATTCCTAAGAATCCTGTATTGATTGCAGTTTTGGACTTGCAAATACAAACGACGCCAGGTAACACCAATTATTTGATCGGCCTGGGAAACTGTCATCCGTTTCAGGGCATTATTCCACAGAGATAGACAATCTTTGGGACACGGTTAACCAGCACCACTCAATGGGTCACCGGATTATTTAATGTATTGTAAGTACGGCCCAGGAGTTATCATATTTAATGATATTTGGCACAGACAGACTAGACATGTTTCCAAACTTCAGTGGCCAGTATATGGAAGTTTTGAAATGTCCTGCCTAGAGCATTTAGAATCTGTATTGTTGAGGGAAAAGGCTAAGCCTGCAGCATTTGATGCAGTTAAAGATTAGTGAAAGGAAGCTATGCAGCAACTCAGCCGTAAAGAAAAACATGCATGTAGGCACATGGCGAATGCTGAGAAAGCACTATTGCATGATCAGCAGAAACAGTCAGAATCTATTAGAGGTATGGATAGGGCTTTTCTACTTGAAGTGCAAAAGATATATCCGTCCAAGGATTTTCATACATCAGATGAATTAATTAATACATTGTTGAATGAACGTAGAACTGTTTCCACTGCACCGCCTCCTTATGTGCCTCCTCCCGTTGTAGTTCCTCCTCTTCCCATTGTTGTTCCTCTTCCTTTTGTTGTTTTTCCTCCTGCACCTTCACCCTTACTGACAGTTGCCATCCCCTTAATTCAGTCTGCACCGCAAGCGGTATTGCCTGCACTACCTATTGACTCTTTACCAGGTGGTTCTGCTTTACCTGTAGTGGTTGACATGGGCTAAAAAGTACATAGAAGAGGGTGATGAATCGTCTGTTTTAGTTGCAATTTCTGTCCAAGGGGATATCCCTGAACAGACTATTTTGAACATATGGGAACACATTTAGCTGATATGTGGAGTGATTTGATGAACATGAATGTCCCAGAGGGGTTGAGGGATTTGAATGTCCTAGCCCACACAAGGGACCCTGCAGAGAAAGTATATGAGCATGTAGAGAAGGTATTTGAGTTTAAGAGGGAGCAAGATCCGTTACAGAAAGGTGAAATGGATGATAATGGACGGGAAGCTTCATATGTGCAGGAACAATTTCATCCTCCATTGAAACTAATGAGTGAAGAAATGCACATTTGCACAAGAGATGCTCTTAGATGGATATCAGATGTTTCAATTTCTCCCATTGAAGTGCATGACCCATTTAGTCAGTATGCTCCGGCAATGCAAAAGAAAGTGTTACAGGTGATTGTAGAGTATCTACAAGATGAATTTATGAAGAGAAAGGTTTGTTGTACAGCAGATTTGATGGTCATTTATAAGAGAACATTTTCACCCGATACTGCTTTGACTACTTTATCAATTGATTTAGCCTTGTTGCTTAATAGACGCTGAGATTTGCCTACTTTACAATTGCCAATGAGGGAGGTTCCTCCAACATTTTTTCCGAAAGTAGAAATTCCAGCTAATGCCGCAGCAGGAACACCTGCAACTACTATTGAAGCACATTATGTCTCACAGTTTGTTCATGTCCCATTTTCTAGACAGGAAGTGAATACTATCAGACAAACAATTCCAGATATTAGGGAGAATCCAACAGGATTTTATAAAGAAATTGAGTCTGTCTTGCATTCGTCAGTTTTCACGCTGGGTGATATAGACTTGTTGTTTCCCGTGATCCTTCCGGCTGATTTGTGCAAGCAGATTAGAACTGTAGACGATCAGGCAGGGGTGGGTGATACATGGCATGCTTTAGTACGAATAGATGGGGAAAGGAATGCTGGTGAGAAACCGCCACAAGTGATACTAGTTTTGCCAAACAGAATAATAGCTAAATTAAAAACTCTCGTTCCTGAGAAAAGAATCATATGGGATACATTTACGGCTTGCATACAATTGAAGTCATAGGGTGCAATTGAGTATTTTAACAAGCAAGTGTTCTCAAATTTTACTGGTGAAGACATATGTACAGAGTCTGGGAAAAGGCTGTTTGTAGACAAGTTTGTCCGTGGATTGTTGCCTGAAATCCAATCACAGATTATGACTTCTGAGAGTGCTTGGCAAGCTAAATCACAATCTGAAGTATTACATATGGCTCGGTACTATGAGAATAGGGTTTATACAGAAAAGCATAAGGCAGAAAACAAGAAGGGAGACTTGAAGACTAGAGTATTATTGCAGCAAATAGCAATAGGAGCCAGAGGTGGGAAATCCATAGTTTAGAGGCCAATTTACACCCCGGGGTAATGCACAACTGGGTCCTGTACACATGAACCAATGTGTATATTGTAGACAGGAGGGTCATTGGGGAGCACCATTCCTGATCCTACAGCAGAGATCAAATAGCACATATTGTGCCATGGGTAGACGACCCAGAGCCCGTCCTGGGATAGGAGGTCCTGGTAGAAGTCATTTTGCGCAGAGTCAACAGACACCTTCAGAAGATAATCAGCAACAAAGTGTTATAGTGGGAACATTTTCGATAACCCTTTGACTGTCTATTTTTCAAAGGATCTTGCATTTGAGGATGTACTGTTCCGTTAGGACAGTACGAAGCAGACTCTGGAACCAGTACCTATTCCCATCGATCAGAAAGGGCCCTACGTTGAAATGAAGGTCGGGAATAGGGAGCATCTATTCTTGAAAGATACAGGAGCACAGAAGTGTTCTATTGATCATTTATAGGTTCCAGATATTTCACTGTCAGGGCAGAACAACATTTCTGTAGGGTTCTCTGGTATGCCAGGGTGAGTCCGGTCCCCCGGCCGGTACCGATTTCACTGGGACCATTTACTGATTCTTGTCCATTCCTGTTGATGACAAATTGTGGCAAAAATGTGTTGGGATTAAATTTATTAAAAAAGTTGAATGCTGTGATTTACTGTTCTCCGGATGGAGTGCATTTAACGATTTCACCTCAACAAACTTCTGTTCCACAATTTTTGTCTTGGCCTTTACAACCTGAATTGAATAAGGTTCCGACATGTCTATGGGCAGTAAATGATGATGACGTTGCCATTTTACAAATTGAACCAGTTAAAATTGTGCTAGAACCAGGTGTTAAATTGCAGCGTATTCCGCAATATAAGATTTCGGTTGAAGGTGAGCAGGCTAATGTGATTCCTTTTCATTTCATTGTTGACTTGCGTGCCATTAATAAGGTTGTTGCTCCACAGTTTCCGATTGTACCTGATGTTACTATGATATTGACTATGATTCCAGCTACGGCTACACATTTTAATGTTATGCATTTGAAAAATGCTTTTTTTCAGTATTCGTGTACATGTTGAAAGCAGATATTTGTTCGCATTCACCTTAGGGGGATACTCGTTCACATTCACCCGTGGGCCACAAAGGTACATTGAGAACCCAAGCATCTATAGTAGAGCGTTGAAAGAACAGAGTGATACGCTTGAGTTACCTTCTACTTGCATGTTGTTGCAGTACGTTGACAATCTACTTCTAGCTGCTGATTCTGAATTTGCTTGCAAAGAAGGCACCTGCTTATCATTTAGCATTTAGTTGCTAATTATTCATTTAGCAGAACATGGGCATAAGGCTTTATTGAAAATGTTTCAGTATTGTCAACTGGAGGTCACCTATTTAGGCTCTCTCTTGTCGAAGGAGGGAAGAAGGCTGACACCTGAACGGATACAAATCATCTCTAATATGTCTGTCCCAAATACACAGAAAGAGGTTCAGAGATTTAATAGTCATGGCTTCATACTGCAGACAGTGGATCCCACATTTTTCATTAATGATAAAACCTATGTTGGTACTAACAAAGAAGGGCATTTCTTTGCCTTTACCATGGAACATGGATTGCCAGAACACTTTTGATCTGCTCAAGGCTGCGTTGTGTTCAGCACCGGTTTTGGGCACACCAAATTACGAAAAGATCTTTGTGTTGTATGTGCTTGAATGTGATGGATGTGCTTTAGCTGTTTTAATGGAGGAACATGGGGGCAAGAATAGACTGTGTGGCTATTTTTCCTCCACGGTAGACCCTTTTGCATGCGCTTTGCTGAGATGTTTGAGAGCTGTAGCTGTTACCACTGCATCTGTAAAACAAAGTGAGGGTGTGGTTTTAGGTCATTCTTCAACCGTAATGGTACCCCACTACGTAGACGTTCTATTAAACAGAACGCAAACACAACATCTCACATCGGCTCAGCTAACAGGGTACGAGCTGATTCTATTTGCTCTGCATATCCAAATTAAGAGATGTTGCCCATTAAATCTGGCTGAAATATTGCCTTTTCCTCAAGAAACAGGCTGTAGTGACAAAATGTCACATGCTTGCCTCTATACCACAGAACAAGAAACTAAGGGCAGACTTGATTTAAGTGATAAACCCTTAAAGAATCCACAAGGGGAGCTGTTTTGTGATGGCTCCTGCATTAAACGTCTGGATGATACTTCCACTGCTGCTTACGCAATCACCACATTAAGCACTATTCTGGAACCCAAATGAATTCCGCATAATTTTGCAGAAGCCGCAGAGATTTTTGTGTTAACCAGAGCCTGTGAACTTTCTGAAGGGCTTAGTGTCAATATATAAACAGATAGCCAATATGTCTTCGGGGTAGTTCACAACTTTGGTTGACTATGGGCTGAGAGAGGTTTCTTGACCTCGCATGTAACAAAGATTCAGCATGGTACATTAATAGTTCGGTTACTTTTAGCACTTGCGCTTCCTACACAGTTAGCAATAATGAAGTGTGCACACTCCAGAAAGGGATGGATGAAGTAGGAAAAGGAAACGCTTTTGCTGAAAGAATAGCCAAACAGACCGCCACCGATTTGCATTCAAAGATGTATGTTTTAGATCCAACAAAGGGGGTCACTGACACTTGTATGATAGATGAAGGGGTTAGCTGTATAAAAGAAATCAAATAGTGGGCTGAGTGTCCAGCGGGCCTAGATGATGAGGGTTGTTGGGTGGATAATGAAAAGCAGAGATAGATGCTACCCAATGCATATGTTACTGCTTTGGTTACCATGGCCCATGGCCCAACACCCATATGTGCCACAAAGATTTGCAAACAGTTAGATCCTGTCTGGTATAATACTAATATTCAGAAAACTGCTGATCGTTTTGTCCAGACTTGCATGATATGCTTGCAACATAATATCGGGTACAGAACACCGACACTGAAGGGTAGTTTTGGTCCCCCCTCCATGCCTTTGGAGGTGATTCATTTTGATTTTATTGAGATGGAAAGTTGTCAAAACTATAAACATGTTTTAGTCGTCATCTGCGCCCTCAGCAAATGGGTTGAGGCTTTTCCTCTAAAAGATGCCACAGCAATGTCAACGGCAAAGACCATGCTGAAGGAATATTTTCCTAGGTTTGGCTTGCTGAGGGTAACTTGGTCTGATAATGGTCCCCATTTTATCACTGCTGTTATCCTGCAAGTTTGTGCGGGATTACCGATTAATAAATGGTTCCATTCGACCAAGCAAGCTCAGAGTGCCGGTCTTGTGGAACGCCATAACAGAATCTTAAAGAACAAAATCGCGAAGGTGTGTGCACATAGTCATTTGAAATGGCCTGCCACTCTGCCCATAGTCTTATTATCAATGCGGATGACCGCACAATCAAAGACAGGGCTCACCCCTATGAAATCATAATGGGAAGAATAGCAAATGTGTGGAATGTTCCAAAACCCAAACAGTTAAAAGAAATTGAGTATCCGCTTCTGTCTGATTATTGTGACCAGTTGACTCAAAACTTGTGTTTGAATGAACAGGTGCGAGCAGCCCTCCCTGTAAAATACGAGGGTCCAGGTCATTGACTCCGACCTGGCCAGTGGGTCCTACTGAAGAATTTTGAAAGGGATCCTGTCTTGCACCTCGTTGGAGGGGACTGCATCAAATCATTTTGGCCACGAAGACTGCTGTACGAGTGACTGGGAAAAAGTACTGGATCCATGCGACACATGTGAAGAGGATTCCTTTTCCTCTGCCCTACGACAAAGGGGAAGAGAAGGGGATTGGTGTTCTTAACGCTCACAGCGAGCCTGCAGTCGACACCAAGGGTGTCACAAAAATCCTTCCTAAGCCCGTGGGGCCTGGGTAGATAGCTGCTTCTTCTTCAATTTCTTCATCACCATTGAACGATCTTGCTTCTGCTTCTTCATCTTCTTTAGGAAACGACGACACTTTGGTGCTGATTCATGGAACAAATGTGTACCAAAATCCATGGTGCAAACTGGCGCAAGCATGAAAAATCAAGTGCACGCGCACACGTGTGATTCATGGAAGGCCCTGCGGGTGTTTACCCCGGGATATGCGCCAAATCCGCGCGTGACATACACACGGGCGCACACGTCACTGCAACATCCCGAATGCTGTGCACGATGCGAACAGCAAAAGCACATAAGATGTAGCGCACAGACCAAAAGGGGGCGGAACATGGGGCGGAACATGCGGAATGGGGAACAACGCGTGAAAATGAGGGCATAACTGGGGAAGTACTGCTTGGAAATACTAGGAACACCCACACGCACGCAAACTACACATATTCATGGAATCGAATAGGGGAAACACGTGCAGCACAAAAGACACGCAAGAAAAGAGATATGCAACCCCTGTAGCCCACGTGTGTGTAAAAAAACACACATAGTACGCTGTGGCAGCCAGGAACACAAAAAATGCATACGTGATAAAACACGTATGCCCGAAAAAAGGGGTACACGACTAGAACGGACACCCGCAGTAGGAAAAATAGCATGTGCGACTCACCGTCTGCCTTGCATGTAGAAGAAGAATGCTTAGCCAACACCCATGCCAAAAGAAGAAGTACGCACTGTAGCCGCTGTGAAGTAATCCCGTGTGAACCCCAAGGTCTGGAAAACACACGCACCGCTTTCCATGAAAAGCACTTACAGAGCGATGGAGAACCACGTGGGACCTTCAACCCGTGCCGAGGGAAACACCCGTGCACACGTTATGTCACCTATGTGCTTATGCGCTAAGGGCCTTTGCTCAGAATTCATGCAAATGTGCTGTTTTTCACGTGTCAAATCACTCTGTATCAAGCTGGCCATGCGACAACACATGGAAGAACACGCTCCTGTCCAGAAGGCCGAATTACTGCCCCCCAGAGCCCAGAGCTGCCTCCCACGAACCATCTGCTGCTGCCTGCCTGCCTGCTGCCACCATGCCCTGCCATTTGGTGCCTACACATCTGCCATTTGCAGGGGTCCAGTTGCTGTGACCACCCCTGCTGAAACAGAAGACTCCTGACTGGTGTTCCATCACTCCACAGCCCAGCCCAGGACCCAGTTGCCCACCCACACCTGCCTCGGGGGTTGCCATGTCCAACACAATACCTTCTGGCATCAGTGGCAACCCCCAGCAGAGAGGCAGAGGACTACCAGCTTCAGTGAAAAGGAAGTTGGTATCCTGGTGGAGCAAGTTCTGGGGCATTATGATGCCCTCTTCACACCATTGCGCGCCAACAAGGAGGGACGGAAGAGGATCTGGATCGACATAGTGGGTGCCATCAACGCGGAGGGGGTGGCACCCCCAACATCAAACAAGTCCAGAAGCCATGGGAGGACTACAAGTCCAGGACCCTCAAGAAGGCCCGGCGCCTCTTGGAAGCAGCGGATGCAGTGGGGTGCTGGGTCCAGTTTACCACCCAGCAGATGAGGGTCCTGGAGCGCATTCACCCAGTGCTTCACCACCAGATCCTCAGGATGCAGGCCCGTCTGGAGTCGAGCGGTAAGTGGCCATGCATTCATGTTTAAAACAGTGAATGTTGCAGTGTGCTGGTAGTTAGCTACTTGGCTGCATATGTGACATGGGTCATGTTTGGATGTGTGTGTGCAGGGACATGATGGTGCTGCATGTGAGTCCAGTGAGGCGTGACCCACATGGATGGTTTATGTGTCACAATGCATCATGCGGAGCAGCATGCGGAATGCGCACATGTATGCATGCCTGTGTCTGTACTTTGACATGTTTGGGGTGTGAGAGATGTGTGCTGCTGTCATGGACAAGCATGATGTACATATCCGTATGTCTGAGTAGTGTGTGTGCCATAGATGCATGTCACATGTCTGTGATGATGTGTTGATTCACTGATAACGCCTAGTCATCCTTGTATCCACTGTGTCTGTGGGTATACGGGGCCAGATGCATGACCCTCCGGTGATGCGTGTGCATGTGATCAGCATGTCCCATGATGCATGTGAGTTTCAGCCCACTATTGGATGTTTCTATGGTGCCGTGGACATGGATGCAAATGTGTGTTGCATGTGCCATGCCAGTTCCTGCATATTTGTTGCCTGCATTGACCCATGTGTTGTTGGGAGACAAAATGGAAGTGACGTTTGACAGTGCCACTCATGTGCTATTGCATTCTGTCTAGGGGACTATTGTACAGTACCCTGATGCTTGTGTTCAATGTTTCCCTTTACACAGTGGCGAGTGAAGAGGATGGAGGCGGCGCTGTGGAGGAATGCAGCAGGGATGACTCCACTGGCCGGGGACGCAAGGCCCAGTCACCCTCCCAAGAAATTCCATCATCCGGGAGCGAGGGGACTGGTGCCTCGTCTGCCACTATGGCTGCAGCGGAAGGGGTGGATGAGCCCCCACAGGGGCCTGCGACGGCAGAAGACGGTGCAGAGCCATCCAGGTTGGTGGTGTGTACAGAGGAGGAGGCCACTACAGAGCATCACATGAGGCCTGGTGGCGGTGGTACCACTGGTGTAAGTGGTGCAGTCCAGGGGCAGGGGCAGGAGGCAGCACAAGTCGCTGCAGAGGGGCCTGTGCATGTCACTGTCCCTGACACTGTGACTGCATCACCATGCACCAGCAGGCATGTCCCGTCCCAGGCCTGTCCGCAGGTAGGGGGGAGGTCCACATCTTCTGGCACTCCTCTACCTGCGGTCGAGGGGACCCATGACCGGATTTAGTCTGTCCTGATTGGTGTCATGTTGCGCACACATGACATTCGTGATGACATGCGTGCTTCCTGGGGGGAACACGCATGTCATCACGAAGAGCTGTGTGGCAACGTGGCCCAGTTGGGAGGGACCGTGGTCAGGGGTTTCCTCCATGTGTCGGCCAGTCTTGCGGCCCTCTCCTCCTCTGTGCACACTATATGCCAGTCGTTCTCCATGCTGTCTTCTGGCCCAGATGCCACCAGGGCCCCCTGTGGACCTTCCCCAACCAACGCAGCCAGCCTGGTGGAGATCCCATCCCTGCCACAGTCGGGAGTCAGAGGTCCAGCAGGGGTGGCCACCCCACTAACTGGCCCCCAGCGGATGGAGGATGTGCCGGCATCATCGGGCAGGGCACGTGCACGATGGCGCCGGGGGATTCCATGAGCCCGGATGCCATTGTGGTGGCAGAGGCAGTTGCGTAGGAGTCAGCAGCAGGCTTAGCATGGGAGGCATCAAGGCTCGGGGTCATCAACACCCCAAGGGCAGGCATCGGCCGAGGGGCAGGAGGACCCCGGACTGGGAGTGTCTTCCGTGTGGCAGCGGTTGGGCCGGCAAATAGATGCAGAGAGGTGGTGGGCGGAGATGGCATGGTTCAGGATGGTCAGGGTGGAGAACTCCATGCACCGGGCTTTGAGGCTGGCGGAGGGCCTCGAGGAAACTCGCAGGGAGTTGAGGGATTCCATGGCTGCATCCCTGCGAGACCTCAAGGCCAGGGAACAGGCCCGCCTCCGGAACATCTACATGTAGTTCGATGATGCCCTGGCCCGGAACATCAGTAAATGAGCCGTGGGACTGGGGCCGCCACCTTTGTACATAGTATTGTAGGTGTAGGTTTCCTTTCTTTCTTATTTTTCTTTGGGACGCATGGACTATGCCCCGCCTTTTAGTAAATAGTTGTTTATTAGGTCGTTTTTTTGTTAGGTTTCCTTTGGATTGTCAGGCTCATGGACCCTTGATTTGATATTTGTACATAGATTTTTTTTAAAAAAACTTTATTTTTCACTGTTCAGTATTTTCCACTTCAAAAAAACATTCAATATGCAAATATATCAGCATAGGCACTTTAGACATATAACGTTGCATTGTATTTTTGTTCCCCTAATGCTGTGTCCCCTTCCATTATTTTGATGGCACCTGGGGGGTATAGTCTTGTGGCTCTAGTTGCTGTCACTAGGCCAGCCTATGGGGAGCCCTCCGATTCCTCTTCATGATTGTTCCTAAGGTAAGATCGCAGCGGCGCCCAGATGTCCTTCGGTCTACTGGTATGGGTAATGGTGTACACATATCGCTCATCCATGTCTTGTACGTATAGTAAGTCTCGTAGCCATGTCTCTTCTGTAGGGGCGACTTTGGACTTCCATAGTTGTAATATGTTTCTCTTTGCTACTGCCCCCGCCACCGCCACTAATCTCCAGATTTTTACAGGTGCCTTTCCAATGTCACCCAGGAGATATTTTTGCGGGAGAACTGGGATCTCTAGCCCTGTAATGTCACTTATTTTTGCTGCTACAGCTTGCGAGAAGGATTTTATAGGGGGGCATTCCCAGTACATATGCATAGAGTCTGCATTTTCATTGCCGCATTTAGGGTAGACCATTAGGGTTGCTGGGTCGTACTTGGAGATCTGTTTGGGGGTTATATGTGAGTGATTTAGAATTTTAAACTGTATTAGCCTGAAGTTCATGGATCTCACTCTGGTGTATCGGCAATATCTGGACCATTGGGCATCTTCTATATCAATGTGCACCTCCCATACCCATTTATTTTTCATTACATTCCTGTTTGGGGTGTGTGCCTGGGCCACTTTGTACAAGCTCGATACTGAGCCAGTAAATCCCTCCGCTGTTAGAAACTCGTGGGTCGGTGGGACCACAGGGAAAGATGGCCACTTCTTTCTGCATGCAGCTTTTATTTTATAGTACTGTAGTGTAGTGACAAGCCCTTTCCCAACTATGCACTATATCCAGTGTTTTGCGAAATTGCCCTCCGGGAATAGATCTCCAATTTTCATTTCCTTTTCCGGGTCCCACTTGCGTTGTATGGCTGTGTCAAAGGTTAGTTCCAATTCGGGATAGTGCCATAGGGGAGTGTGTGGCCAGTATGGGTTGTTACATCCCACCCTGTTGAACAGCGCCATTCCAGGCACGGATTGTGGAGCTAACCGGGTCTACTTCTTTTATTACCCTTCCTATTTGTGTACAATATTGTCCAAATATCCGCCGGGGCTACAGAAAATTTATCAGCCCGGACATGAGCATGTTTTCAGCTGTCTCCCCCCAGTATTTAGCGAAGTGCGCCTGTGCTGCGTGGAAATATAGTATGAAATCAGGGGCCGTCAGTCCCCCGGTTTCATATCGCTCACAGAGCCGAGGCCATTGTAGTCTCATGGATCTTCCGTCCCATATAAAGTTCACCGCCAATTTCTATAGTCTCTGAAAAAAGTCCCCACCCGGCCAAATGGGCATCCCGCAGAATATGTATAATAATTTGGGTACCACAACCATCTTGAGCAGGGCCAGTCGGCCGTACATGGAGATCAGTAGCCTGCCCCACACTGCGAGTTTGTGCTCCAGCAGTTTTAGGTAAGGCTCGTAATTATTGGTATACAGGGTCTGTTTGTCAGTAGACATTATTATTCCCGGGTACCGTGCTGTTGTGGGGGACCATTTAAATGCCTCAGTGGCCGGGGATTGTTCTGTGGTAGGTGTAAGAGGGATTATTTCTGATTAATTTTGTACCCGGGGTACTTGGAGAATGTATGTATTTCCTGCATTATTGGCGGTAAGTGTATCTCCGGGAGCCTGACGTACACCATTGTGTCGTCTGCATATAAAGACAATAACTGGGAGTCACCTCTGATTCGAATGCCCCTCCATGTGTGTTCATGCCTAACCTTAGCGGCCATACCCTCTACTGTAAGAGCGAAAATAAGGGGAGATAGGGGGCAGCCCTGGCGGGTACCCATGCCTAGTTCAAAAGGAGGAGACAACGTGGTATTAGTTCTGACGCTAGCTGTTGGTTTCTTTTACAGTATGTGGATATAACTCTTGAAGACTGGCCCAAATCCCGTGATTGCGGCAGATGTAATTGCGAAAAACCTCCTCAGATTATGTGCAGTCGATCTGGTAGGAATGAATCCCGTCTGATCGGTGTGGATTAGCGTGTTGAAGTGTGGGAGTAGTCGGTTTACCTCTGCCTTTGCAAAGATCTTCGTGTCGGAGTTTATCAATGACAAGGGGCGATATGATGCTGGGTCCTTTGGGGGTTTTTGTGGTTTGAGAAGGACAGTTATGATTGCTTTCCTCATGGTGGTAGGCAATTTTTCCCTTTCCAGTGACTCCTCCCATATCCCTGATAGTCTCGGGGCTAGCTCAGTTTTAAACACCTTGTACAGGTCGAGTGGGATGCCGTCCGACCTGGGGGCTTTGCCTGCATGCAGGTCTGAGATGGCTTGTTCTATTTCTTCAGTTGTCAGCGGGAGATCGAACATCAATCTTTCGGCATCCCCGAAAGTCGGTAATGGGAACGAGTCCATCTATTCTAGGAGATTTGCTTGGGAAACTATATCTGCATTTGCATATTAATTGGCTAGAATCGCCGGAAGACTTTGTTTATGTCAGGTGGTGTAGACTGCACGTTCCCATCCTCATCAATGATGGTGGTGATACATCTTGAACCTTGTTCGGAACTGATTAGGTTAGCCATTGTCTTACTCGCCTTGTTCCCTTTGCCGTACTTCCGTGCCCTTATAGGTTGGGACATATGGAGGACTTCCTGTTCTGCAAGCTTTTTGAATTCTTCCAGCCGCTCTTGTATTTTTTGTAGATGCTCTTGATCAGGGGGCATGGGTTGTTGGGCTTCTAAGCCCTTCACTTCCTGTTCTACCCGGGATACATTTTTCCTTATTTCCCACAGGGTGCCGTATGACGTCCCCATTAGCTGGCCTCTCAGCCATACCTTAAACGTCTCCCATACCGAGCCCACAATCTGCACTGTGCCAGCATTGCGTTCGAAGAACTCCACTATCTCTATTCTCAATGGTTCTCTAACCGGTTCGTCCTTCAGGATATCCTGTGGCATGCGCCATATACGGGTGGTACATTCTGAGTTTTTGGGTGTCATATTCAGGAGAACTGGGGAGTGGTCGGATAATGTTTGTGGTAAAATTGTGCATTGTTCCATCTGTGGCATCAGCTCAAGGGAGCACAACCATTAGTCTATACGGGAGCTAGTACCATGTACTCCTGAGTAAAATGTGTAGCACTTTTCGCAGGGGTGTAGTTCCCTCCATATATCTGACGGCTTATAGTGAGTATTTCAAATGTTATTTTTTCGAATGCCATTTTGTTGAAGCCAAAATGTGGAATGTTTTTTTATTGACACTTTTTTTTACTCGCAAAAAAAAAAATCTAACCCAAAAAAATACATTCCACATTTTTTTTCCAGCATTTTTTTTTCTCAACGAAATGGCATTCGAAGAAAAGAAATCGATATATTCACTGGATAACATATCTGACATAGGTAGAGTGACCCTTTCTTGCTGGCGCGTGAGTGCCGCCCTGGTGGTTGGCCTTTGGTTTCCTAGAGAGCGATCCAACTCTGGGTTCAAGGTCAGGTTGAGGTCTCTGCCCCAGATCAGTTTTGCGTCGCCTATTGGTGATATTAGTTCCAGGATGTGAAGGTAAAATTCGGGACTGTCTGTGTTTGGGCCATAAGTGTTGACTGGTATGACTTCCTCATTGTCCAGGTGGCCCCAGATTATCACGTATCGGCCCTCTTCATTGATTTGAACCTTGGACATCCGGAAGTTCACTCTTTTGTTTATTATTGTAAGGACCCCCCTCACCATCGATGAGTAATTTGTCGCAGCTTTTGTGTGACCCCAGCTTTGTGCGAATGTGTCTGTGACTTTCTTTATGGTGTGTGTCTATTGCAGGAATAAAATATCCACCCTATGTCGGGTTGTGTAGGCTAGTATCTTTCTTTCCTTTATTGGGTGTGCTAATCTTCGCACATTCCACGTGAGCAGCCTAACCCCCTGCATCTCTGGTGTTCTCATCAGTGTTGTTACTGGTAAGTCTCAACCTCTTTCTCAACCGAGGTAGCACAATGTTTCTTGTGCTATACTGTAAAGACTGGTAGGGGGTGTCTGTACTTCTGCTCTCTATATGGTAGAGGAGAGGCACAGAAGACCCCAGCCAAGATTCTCTATAAGGTAGCAATAGACGAGCAATCAAGGCCTAGCTTCTCAGGCGGTGATGCAGGCTGGTTCTTAAGTACAGTGTAGTCCCCGAATCCCCACAAAGGAATGTCCACACACTGTATTACTGAAAAAACAGTCTTTCTATAATTATTCAAAGGTATGTACACGATCACAATAACGCGATTTGTACTCGGAAGTCAATAATGATAAATATATACAATTCTAAAGTGGTACCACTAATGCTATCGAATCTCATTAAAGTGCATCAACTGTACGGTTAAAATGTCACACAGATTAATAACGAGGAAACCAGCAATAGAGATAGGCAGGAACATAAGATGGTTGAAACAATAGGCAGAATGCTGGCCCCGTTACCTAGACACAGTTCTCTGTGGAGATCCCCCCACCTGGGCAACCTATAAATAAGATATATCGCACAAGCCCAGTCCATATGTTCAATAATCTCACTTCTTACTATTAAAGTTTTACCCCCCCCAATGTACCTGGTGGAGTAGAGTTCTCCGGCGATGCGTCAACCGATCCTTCTTGAGTGACTCCCTTTTAGGCAGGAGCCACGGATCGTCGAGAGGTGTCGAGGACCTCGGCGTTTGGTGTCGGGGAATCAACGGCCCTTCTTGAGTGCCCTCCCTTTAAGGCGGGAGTCACGGGTCATCGAACGTCTGACGGTGAACAGGTTGAACTACGGCAGGGAAGTGACGGCTTCGTTCCTAGCGGTGCTCGTCGACGACAGAGCGTTGGCGTCCTGCAAGGAAGAGGCGTGCGGCGCACCTCAGTGACGATAGTTCTGGATCGCAAAGACATGATGAAGAACTGTGGCCCAGCAAGGACGTTGAGTCGTCGGCATCTCTGTGGTCTTTAGGTGGCGGGAAACCCACCGGTAGATGCTTCTCGGCGCGTCGATGGTCGGGCCTTCCAGCGGGAGACAAGTGGGTGACGATGCAGACGAGAGCGTCCGATGATCAATTGAAGTTCTTAGGCAAACGGGAGCACGGCGCCTCCGGTCGGCGACGGCGGTCGTCGACAGTGGGGGACAACAGTCCGAGTGCTTCCCCTTGGAGTTCCGAAGCAGTCCCCGTATCGGGTCGGCAGCCTGTCATAGCTCTCTCTACCAGGGAGCTTTGGCAAAGATCAGCTGTGCATGATGGTCCCTCGTAGCTCGGGAAGAGGGCACCTTACCAGGTCCTCTCGGGTCAGTCCTTGGAGGCACAACAACTTTCAGATTGTGAAGGAGAGCAACAGCAATTCTTCTCGTCCAGCAGGGCTTCAAGGTCAAGCATCAGTTACTCCAGTTACTCGTCGTAGTGGACTTCAGCTTCTGAACACAATTCATAGCAGTGAGAAGTCCCCATATATACTGTTGATCTCCCATTCATTCCGCTGGGTCACACTCAAGCATCCAATCACGACTAAGGGCATTCATGCAGGCAGGCAGCCAATCAGGCACACAAGGTATTCAGGCCATTCACTTCTCTCCAGACACTCACAACAAGTTATGTGTATTGGGACAAGTACCGAGCCATTCAACACTCCAATCTGCATTCATACCGGTTTCGGGCAGGGCTGTCTTAGTCATTGTGTCAACCACCAGATACTAGACATCCACAACACAGAATGCATATTTGTCACACACTCTATTCACCCGGGTCCCACCCACAGGAGGTACCCACAACATACATCACCGGGAAGACTCCAGCTAGTCTGGCCGGGCCTTCACACCCACACCATATATGGCATTTCCATCCAACAGTCAATCAGGGGGAAGGGACAGAGTCAGGGCTTCCCAGGACTTTGGGAAAACAAGGTAATGGGTAATAGAAAGCAACTGATTCCAATGGCAGGGCCGGGGTATCCCAAAATGGAGAATACTCCGCGCACCTGTTGATTTCAGGATGGAGCTGCCACCAGCCCATACCCTGCTCTGTGGGCCACCCACAGGTTCCCAAAAACATAACCTAGGGGCACAGGGTTGTACCCCCACCCATGGGTGCCATAAGGGTATCGCACGGGTCCATTCACCAAACCAAAAGAAAGAGAGCTGAACCGACAGGAATCCCACATGAACTCCTGCATGGAAAACACAACAGAACACATGATAAAAAGCAGTAAAGGACAAGGATACGGAGGCCCTGTCCCTCCGATGCATTTCCAGCATCACATATACTCAACAGAGTTTTTTTTGTTGTTGTGCTTTGCCTTTGTCTCTGATTGTGTCCTGCAAACTTAGCTGGATATTTGTTTGTGTTCAGAGTGCACTTATGTGCTTCTTGTTCAACTTCCACTGGGCAACTGGCCCGACCCCCATCCCGCCCCCCACCCTCACCATCTCCCCAACTGGACGGTGTAAAACCCATTGAACTGTTCAACCTTTGAAACAGTGAGTGGCTTTGTACGGTCATACTCCCCTCATCGACTGCCAACCCGACCACCTTTAGGGCCGCCGCACCAGTAACTTGCACATCCAGAATTTGCATGGTTTCGGACCTTCTTGTATTAAACTTGTGGTTTCATTTGCTGTGGCCTGGCACTGGGTCTTTACCTTTCATTGGGAGGGGGATATTACGTTCGATATATATCCCATGGCCTCCTCGGGGTCTAAAAAAAGTGTGTTTTGCCCGTGTTGTATTCAAAGCTTGGCTGGGTACATCATTGCATAGGGGATATCTCGGGCACTTAGTGCTCTCTTAACATGATCGAAGTTATGACGAGCCGCCTGTACCCCATTTGAAAAATCGGGATAGATGTGTATCCTCGTTGATTCGTACATCAGGGTGCCTTTTTCACATGATAGTCGGAGGATTACATCCCTGTCATGGTAGTTAAGGATACGAGCTATGACTGTTTGATCTCGTTGATTGGTGCTGCCATGACCCTGTGGGCCCTCTCCACCAGGAATTGTGAAAGCTGTGCGCCCGGGAGCATTTTTTCGGAGTACCTCTTCTATATAGACCTCCATTGGAACATTGTTTGTTTGTTTGTTTGTTTATTTATTTATTGTGTGCGCCGGACCCTGAGGTATCAGGGCGCATGTGACAAGAAGGCTTACAGCTTGGTTACAGAGGTTACAAGTTTACAGAGCATATTAAAAAAAAAATTCTTAGCTCCACAGGATGAAGGTAAGGCAGTGAAGTACATATACAAATGGTATGCAGACAGCAGGTCATCATATAGCTGACATTTACATAATAGCAAATCTATATCAGGTACAATTCATGCGGTAGGTACGTGGGAAGAATGCGGGTTACATAGCATTCTCAGTTAGCCATTTATTTGTATTCTTTATGGATTTGTTGAACGTTTGGTCAGATCTAAGTGCTTGAGGTAGGGAGTTCCACAATTGAGCTGCCCTAACTGGGAAGCTGGACCCTCCAATAGTGGTCAGTTTAAATCTGGGCACTAGCAGGCAGTTGGGGCTAACTATTCTTGTTGGTCTAGTAGAGTTTTTTTTCTAGTAAATCGTTCTGTAAGTTATCGAGGGGCTTTGTTGTTTAAGCATTTGTGGATGAGGGAGGCCGATTTGAGGTTGATTTTTTCCTGGGTAGAGAGCGATTTGTGTTTCCGTCTTATTTCAGAAAAATGTGCTCTTCTGGGCATTGATTTGTTTCTCAGCCAGCCACACCACTCTGTTCTTATTGCAGCTGGATCTCGATTCTAAATCTTCGCACTTTGTCTGAACCGCCTTCAGGTGCTTCTTGATGGACTCTATCTCTTTACCGTGGGTAGTTACTTTGTCCTCTACAGTACTTATTCGGTTCTCCGCCTCTAGTACACGGGCGTTCACTTGCTGGAGGTCCGCCTTAATGGACGTAATGGTACTACCTATCTCGTCCAGCCTCGAATTTACAGCTGCAAAGCCGTTCTGCAATGCTACCATGTACGGGTATGGGGAGTCCCCCCATGAGCTCCGTGGTTCCGGAGTGGTGGCTCGCGATGATCCGACTGTTTGGTCACCCATGACAGTGCTGGTGAATGTGTCCATGGGCCACCTCTTGTTGTGCCTCTTGACCCTGGGCATATTATGCGTAGTATGGACCGTGTTTTAGCTCAGGCCTACCAGCCTTTGTTGTGCATGGGATTACCGCGGCGCGGGGCCACTGCGGTGACGCCTCAGGGTTCAGTTTATTTGTGCTGCGGCTAAAACTTTTTCATCCAACCAGGGCACCCAGCTGCTGTGCTTCAGGGTATCCCACCTTGCCCCGCAGGGTAGTTTCCTGCTGAGATTCATGAGAACGTTGTTGCCCGTGGCTCTTCCCACCTGTGTTCCTAAGTATCAGCGGTAGGTGTTGTGGTGCAGTTTATCCTCCACCGCTGTGATGGGGGGTAGGCTGAACGGTGCCCACAGTAATCTTCAGGGGGGGGTTCATGGGTCCTCACTCCTGCCCAAGGGAGATCCCTCTCCCGGTCCTCCTATTGGTCCTGAGATGCGTGGGATGGATCCTTTCGAAGACCCAGTGTGTTATTTGCCATTGGGGGCCGGGGCGGAGGGTCCGTCGGAATCTCCATCTCCTACCTCCCTGTTTGATGTATCAGCTGCCTGTGGGCCCCTCTGTGAGTCCTGGCTACTTTGAGTAATGTGGGGAGAGAGCGGAGAGGCACAGACCTCGCGGCCCCAGCAGCCACGCGGAGCAATCCTCACCCTTACATCAGGTTGCCCACTCTCTTTGACCCATGCTTTACTGTGCGGACCATATGTGTGTGCTAGGGGGGAGCAGCCCCGCTCCGGCAGTCGTCAGGCAGTGTTTAGTGGGAGGGCCACCCTCAACCCAGCCAGCCAGCTGCTCTCTCCCAGCGCACACGGCAGCCGCCGGGGAGGGCAATCCCACTTCTGTTCTTGGGCAACTGTGCCGCTGTGCACGCTGTCGGGGTCCACTCCGCCCCACGCTGCGCTCCCCGTACTCACCCGACCCTGTGTCTCACGGGCCTCAGCTGGCAGGCACCGGGTTGATCATTCGTCTCCCAGGGCACGTTGAGGGAGCTGGAAGGGGGGGCCCTCATCCCGGCAGGCCAGCTGCTCACTCACAGGGCACACGGCGCCCACCAGGATTTTACTTCGCCGGTGGCTCCGGCTGCTGTCTGCCACACTTCAGTGGGGGAGGGGCAGGAGGCCTCGCCATCTCCACACCACCCGAAACAACAGAGCGGGGTCCAGTGGGTTCAGAGGGCAGCAGTCGCCTTTTTGATCCCCTGGGGTAAGCGCTTCAACCTCAGCCTCATAGTTATGGACCAGATTTTACTGTATAATTTTTACCATGGAGGAATGGTTTGCTTTTTTTATTAACTTTGGATTTTGGTTTATGGACGGACGCTTTGCAGCCATTTTACTTTGGATTTCATTGATATCAGCATTGAGTCGGGGCCTGCTGGCATGTGCCCGTCACTGGGGGTGGGGTGGGGACATGTGTCAGGGCTCCCAAGTGCATCGTGCATTTGGCCTGACTGCGGGTCATGGTCTGGGGTGATGGGCTGCCTGTGGGGCATGCCCAGGGGTGTAGGGTGGTCCCCTGTGGTGTAGGCTGCCTGTAGGGCATGGGGAGGGTGGGAGGGGCATACCAGGGAGGGCCCACACTACCAAATTGCGTGTAAAACTCCACGTGCACCCCTCGGAATACACATACCCTTCTCGTGCCAGCGAAATTGCGTGTAGAAATCCACGCACACCCCTTGGAATACACGTACCCCACTCGCACCAGCGAGATCGCATGTAAAACTCCACGTGCACCCCTCGGAATACACATACCCCGCTCACACAAGCGAAATCGCATGTAGAAATCCACACGCACCCCCGGAATACATGCATGCAGCCCATCCACCCGCCCCATGGCCCCCAGGCAGCCCATCCATTCCTGGACATGCCCCGCATGCAGCCCATCTACCCCTGGGCATGCCCCGCAGGCAACCCATCTACCCCGGGCATGCCCCGCAGGCAGCCCACACCACAGGGGGGTTTTTCTCCATGTGATTTCGCCCCCGCAGGCAGCCCATCCATTCCTGGGCATGCCCCGCAGGCAGCCCATTTACCCCTGGGCATGCCCTGCAGGCAGCCCACACCACAGGGGGTAGTTTCTCCACGTGATTTCGCTGTCACGAGCGGGGTACGTGTATTCCGAGGGTTGCGCGTGGATTTCTACATGCGATTGGCCTGGCGCAAGTGGGGTATGTATATTCCGAGTTGTGTGCATTGAGTTTTACACGCGATTGAGCAAAAGAGAGAAGTATAGGGGTGCACAGACAAGTTAAATAAAGGTTTGAGAGTGGAAGGATTGTGAATAAGAATGTATCAACAAGAAATAGTGTGCAAATGTTATACAAAGACTTCTGGTGCAATTGGGCTGTCGTCACAAGGCCACTTGGGACAGAGAAAACCAAACAAATCCAAAGCTGTGTATTGCTACTCAACAGGGACAATAAGTACCCTCTATTTTAAATCAAAATTCATTTAAACATTTGGCGCCAACAGGGCGTAAATTCTACGGTGTACAAGCACCGCCTAAGTTTCTCTAGTTTCCAAAAGAAAATGTCAGAACACAATTTAACGGTGTTAATAAGGATAAATTGTAAACACAGGTGTAAAATGAATGGAACAATCAGAACCAAGACATTAGAGTTAACTTTTGGATTTTAATCCTCTTAATCCAATAAATCGTACATGAATAAACAAAAAGTAGTACGATCAGTGTACTGTTTACAGTTTACAAAGCTCTAAATGCATAGGTTCAACCATTCAACAATTTACAAATGAAGTCTCATATTTAGATATAACAAATGAGGCCGACGCGTTTCGGTTCAAAGAACCATCTTCAGGGGATAGACTTCATTTTTCATATTCATAACCATTAAGTCAAACTGTAAACTGTAAACTGCTATATAGATTTGCAATTGTGCTGCTCTATACAAGCTGTTTTCTGTCTACGCCGTTTGTTCCTACTTGTGTTATATGGAACACCCACAAGTGCTCTCTCCATATGTAAATAGAGTACACTGATCGTACTACTTTTTGTTTATTCATGTACGATTTATTGGATTAAGAGGATTAAAATCCAAAAGTTAACTCTAATGTCTTGGTTCTGATTGTTCCATTCATTTTACACCTGTGTTTACAATTTATCCTTATTAACACCGTTAAATTGTGTTATGACATTTTCTTTTGGAAACTAGAGAAACTTAGGCGGTGCTTGTACACCGTAGAATTTACGCCCTGTTGGCGCCAAATGTTTAAATTAATTTTGATTTAAAATAGAGGGTACTTATTGTCCCTGTTGAGTGCATCTGGGCTAGCTGGGTAGCAATACACAGCTTTGGATTTGTTTGGTTTTACACGCGATTGGCCTGGCGCAAGCGGGGTACATAAATTCCGGGGGTGCGTGTGGAGTTTTACATGCGATTTCGTTGTTGGGGGGCTTTATGCTGGTCCACTCGCCTTTGAGCTGTGTACTGGATTTGTGCAATGTTTTTGGCGCATGGGGCGGGGTTGGAGGCGTAACTGGTGCTGCTGCAGGGGGCTCTGCCACCCTGCACCACGGCTGATTATGCATGTTAGTATCCATGAATATGCTGTGCGCTAAAATGGGTTTTGGCTCTGGGCGCCTGCCGCGTGTGCCACTTGTGCGCTAAATTCTATGAATTACCCCCTTTTTTCACCGATCATACCGTACCTGGAGTTGCGAGGTACGATCTAAGACCACGGAATCGGATCTAAATTTAGAGTTGCTGACATTACATTAATGTAAATAGGATAGGAAAGTGCAGCTAGGCTGTGCCCACAAGAAACCACTGTTGAGCCAGACCCTCGTCATTGCTCTGCTGCTAACTAAGAGTCAGGGACCTGCAAAGTTACCTTCAACCAACATAGGCCACGTGCCACGCACGGATGAACACAAAAAGCCTAACAGTGAGGCTTCTTAACGGACGCTGAGAAACCATGCCTATTTTACAAGCCACTTGTACAAAAAAGGATGTTGGTCATTTTTCTGATGATAAATCTGCTCGTCAAAGGTCATGGTCCCCTGGGACCAAATGGACACTGGTCACAATAACAGCTTGTTTTATAATTACAATGTCATTTGGGTTTTGGTATTTGGAAAATGCACATCGGCTTGATGTCTTGTTCTTGTTACCGACTGCAAGTATCCCCACTTTGTCTCCACCTTAAGTGCATTTGCACACTTTTCATCCCCGAGACCTCCAACACATAGGGGGTTATCATAATAACACTATTTTGATGATTATGAACGCAACCCATGCCATTCTAAATAAAACAAATTACTGGGTGTGTTCGTATTTGCCACAACATGGATTTGGAGTTTGCCACGAAAAGGGACTGGGCTGGTATATACATCCTCTCCCTTTAACTACTGCTTGCTACGCTTCGGGAATTATTCTTTGGTCGATCGAACGATAGTGTCACAGGGAATTTTGATGGGGCTAATCTTAACGAATTTGAAAAATGAGTTTTAACACCTTTAGGATGTTTTTTGTTTGTGAATAGAAGCAAGCTGAATGTTGCTTTTATTAGGCCTTCTGACAGACTCTCTATATCTTTTCAGTCGTTGATGACCTTCAAAATGGCTCCCCTAGGTTGTAGGGATGCCATGCCTCCTTCCTATACCATCAACCATAGTCTGAACTCTCTTCCATTCTGCATACAAAGAGAGGGTTCCCAACAAATGGGTACATTAGAGGGATGTACAAATACTGCAATACTAAACAGTGAGGATAGACCTCTGTTCGTAGGAGATCCTGTTTAATTCCTTTGCAGTAATGAGGCATATCCGTGGTTACCCAAAGATTGGGAGGGTACTTGGTATTTGTTATTTGGGTATATTGTTGCCAGGACTATATGTCGCCACAACTGCTGAAGTCTCTAAAACTCGTCCCAGGCGGGATCAGAATGGTGACACTCCTTCACACATTCTGGGTGATGTTACAAAATCCTTTGTGCCATTCTGGGGACAGATAATAAACACCCAAGGTATTAGAAAACTGGCAAGAGTGTTAGAGAAAACCATCAATGAGACCACTGACATCCTGTATAATATGACACTAGAGCAAAAGGCTATTAGATTAGTGGCCCTCCAAAACCGGATGGTGCTAGAATTCATTCTAGCTGAGCGTGGTGGGGTATGCAAAATGGTTGGATCTGCGTGTTGCGTTTTCGCACCGGATTCCTCCCCCACCATATTTAAGGCAATTAAGAATTTGCATGTCTTAAGTACCGAAGTACACGTTCCAGAGGGAAACTGGGATATTGGTACATGGTTCTGGGATTTGTTGCGATCTTGGGGCTGGAAAATCTTTGCAGTCTTAATGATAATCATTGGCATTATACTGTTCTGCTTTTGTTGCATACAATGTCTGCCTGTCATGTGTTCAATGAAAGGAGGAAGTTGTGCACAGGCGATAGGTAGACTAGAACCTAAGACACATATGCCTGGGAAAGTTTTGAATGCCTTAGTAATGCAGGATATTACCATTAAGTAGTTAATGGTGGTTAATGTTTTCAAAGACAGCCATTCAGGATATTCTGACAATGATACATGGTTTTCGGATAATGCTGTTGTTTGAATGAATGCTCTTGGCTTAGGCCAAAATGAGGGTTTGTTAAAGTATATTTCACATAATTCAGCTTGATAACGAACATTGCCCTAAGCGCATTTCGCATCGCACTGAAAATCGCATTTGAATTAACCTGAATAAGGCTGACTATGGGGCCATTTTAGAATCATCCACCATTTTGTTTTCAGCTCCAGCAGAGAAAAATGAACTTTGCACTGTGTCAACGCAGATAAACATGTTGTGGCTGCTGAGAGTGGATTGTTTGTCCTGCACTAAGAAACCTTAGAGCTAAACTAGAGTTGAACTGAACAGTAAATTAGATATTGTCTATACTATAGCATCATCCTCGTTAAAACAGTGGAACAGAATGTTGAATAGCTAAAACCGTGTGCCTTTGCAGAAATCTGTGTGTGCATTCTTTGAAACTGGCTTTACTTTAAGCTTGAAAACAAATGTTACCATTGTGTTTTATGTATAGAATAATAAGTCTAGTGTTCGAGGAAACAATGAACAATGTATAGTTATTTGAATCTGTATTAGTTATGGGAACTGGCTACAAACCCTTAATTAATATGTAACGCGAAGAGGGGATTGTGGCCAACTGTATAAAAACCTGTGTCTTTGTAATGCCCAGCACTCTCCCCCTCACGGTGTCTGCTGGTACACACTGCGAGGCGCTGAGAGCCAGATAGCTATCTGACCAATAAAACTGAATATGTACTTTTGAACTTGTGACTGGCATATTTCATCTTTGGTGGTACTAACCTCGATATTTCTTTTGATCCTACAATGTTTGAAGACATTCATGAGAGCCATATCTATTAAGTGACAGGAGTGGAAACCTGCTTGTAGGTGGTGTTCTGACTAAGAAATTGCCAATTAGGTTGAACGATGCCCTTTGAAGCACTTTGGATTAGTGCAGAAGGAAATACACAGGGCAAAACCTAGCTGGTAGGTTGAGGTCAGCTCCTTGCATTTTAGGAGAGGGATGTCCAAGGCCATTTTAAAAATAGAGGGAAAACAAACAGAGTGGAAGGACAGGTGGAAGAGTTCAGCAAGATGAGCGGCCACTAACGCCGAAGTAGGCTTGACTAGCTGAGGAGCAAATGGGTCTGATGGGGCACAAGCGGGGTTAGCCTGCGTCAGAAGAGAGAGAACTTCATCAGTATTAGTGTGACTAAAGTGCCATTGGAGGATGATGGTAGAGTAGGCAGAGAGTAGAATATAGGAGGATGGAGTATACGGAAGTTCAGGAGAGAGTCTCCAATTTTCAAAACGTTTGCAGCAAAGTATTCTGCTAGGTCATTAGCTGTGAGAGTGAAGTTGATAGTCATAGATTTAGGAGGAGTAGCCGGTGAGGATGGTTGGAGTGAGAGTCAATGAGGGCAATGAATTTGTGCTCTATCAAGACAGGACTTGAGAGAATTCAGGCCAGAGAGGTAGAGTTACAGGGCTTCATTAGAGTGAGTATGCCTCCATTTGTGTACAAGCCGACACATGTCTGTACAGAGACAATGGGCCTCATTACAAGTACTCCGGTCCGGAATTAACACTGGCGGTAAAACCATACCGGCACCGTTTCCATGTCCGCGCAATCATGACCCGCGGCCCCGGTAATAGCACCACCCTAAACCGCCACCGCGGAAACAGGGTTCCCCTTAAGTCCGTCTGCACGGAAACCCCTCCGTTACCGGCAACACTAAACACCGTGAGCATCACAACTAGCGCGGACACGGAAATACCGGGAAAAAAATGGCGGAAATACCGTGATCGCGGTGGCGGAACAGCCGCCAGCGCGAACATGGCGTTATACACTGCCTGCTGAACTGAATCAGGGCACAGGTGCACCAAATCAGCCCAGCTGGACCTAGCAGGCCACTGGGAGCCTACAAAAGGGCTACACCCAGCCCAACACAACACAGAACCATGCAGGCAGCAGGTCTAGTAGCACTGGGACTGGGCCTACTCAACCAACAGGCAGTACTGCACATCGTGGCAGTAATGGCGCAGAGGAGGAGGCGTAGGCGGAGGAGGCGCAGGCGGCAACCAGCCAACCCTGCAGCTATGGCAAACCCCATTGCCCAGCCAGCCCGACCCCGCCGCCAGCCACCAATACCACGCATCAGGGCCTCACCCTGGAACCTCACCCCAGGACAGATCCACACCCTATACCGGCTGGACCGTGCAACAATCCTGCACATCACCGCCATGATTCAGGACAACATCAGCAGCCTAATTGACACCCCCACCGCCACCCCCCCCCTCTTGAAGGTTGTCTCAGTTCTGCATTTCCTTGGCACTGGCACCTATCAACACACGGTTGGTGAGCTGCACGGCATATCACAACCGTGTTTCTCAAAAATCCTGGTACAGGTACTGGATGCCCTGTTGCGCCATGTGTCGGAACACATAGCCCTACCCCGCACCCTCCCCGAGGTCATTGCCACCAAGTTGGCCTTCCATGCCATAGCAGGCATGCCAAATTGCATAGGCGCAGTTGACTGCACCCACGTCGAGCTGACAGTACCACATGCAATTGAGGCGGTGTTCCGCAATAGGAAACAGTATCACTCTTTGAATGTCCAGATGGTTTGTGATGCCATGCAACTGATTACACACTGCTGTGCACGTTTCCCAGGCTCATCACATGACTCAATGGTACTGCGGAATTCCACGTTGCCACGGTACATGGAACGCTATGCCGGACAAAGCACGTGGCTATTGGGTGAGTACAGCTGACGATGCTACAACCCTGTCGGAGTGGTGTGTGTGTGTCCAGGCCAATGAGCATTGTGAGTGTGCCGCTGTGACCGCACATGCATCACCCCCCTTCCATCTACCAAATACACAGCAGATGCCAAACATCATGAAGGAAGACATGACAGGGCACCACAATGTGCCCGTGCACACGCTGCCACAGCCAATCCCGTCACTGTCCCATTAACCCTGTGCCACTGCAGACACCCACCCTCAATTGAAACACTGCCCCAAAAAGCACGGGAGGCGTGTAAATGAGACAACGTGTATTTACTACTTCCGTACAGTGGAGTCACTCTGCCATGTGTGGACAGCACTGCACCATGACATGCACACAATCAAATTTCACCCGCAGGGCACAGTAAACATGCAAGTCAATGTGTAGGCCCATATGCAGTCAGCGACATACCTCGTGATGGCCGAAACATACCTCCAGACACTGCATGGTACATATGCATGAATGAATGATGATACAAGAATGCACAGCAGCAGATGAGGACATGATGCCACAAACACTGACATGTTCCCCCATCTACATCCCATGTAGGTGATGCGGGATATGCACTCACGCCATGGATGATGACACCTGTACGGAGACCAAGGAACAGGCATGAAGAGGCATACAATAGGGCACATATCCGCACACGTGGAATGATTGAGAGGACATTTGGACTGCTGAAGGCCCGTTTCCGCTGTCTAAGCAGATCTGGCGGATCACTGCTGTACAGCCCAGTGAAGACGGGAAAAATCACGCTCGTATGTGCCATGCTGCACAATATATGCCTGCGCAGGAAAATCCCAATGCCACCAGACGCTGATGAGGAAGATGGGGATGGGGATGGAGATGGGGATGGGGATGGGGATGGGGATGGAGATGGGGATGGGATGGCAGCGCCTCCCCCTGGGGGTCCACATGATGGCCAGAGAGCACGGGATGCCCTGATTGGCATTTACTTTTGAGTCACAGCACATTCACAGAAATGCACAAACATGGTGACGACAATGAATTAATAGTTGCACTGCAAAATAAATGATCAATGTCCACACATGTATGTCTTGATTTGAAATGGTGATGTATTGATGTGATAACAACAGGGAAGAAGGTGCATTGGTTAGGGAAGCTGTACACCCGGGGCCACCCACCACCCAAACGTGCCCACCCCCACCCAGAGCCCATTGTCCAAACCCCCAAAACTACCTACCCCACCACCCAAACGTGCCCACCCCTCTCACACCCTTGTAGTCCACATGTGTCCTGCACTGCCCCACACACATGCCATCACTTCCGCGTGCGCTTCTGTGCCTGTGCAACCTTGCCCGAAGGACCCGTTAGCCTACTCGAGCGCCTCCTTGGACTGGCAGTAGTGGAGCTGGATGGGGTGGTAGTGTTTGATGGCCCAGAATCTGGGATTGAGGGCATCCGTGCCAGATTTGCCTGTTGGCCAACCAACATGGCCTCTACAAGCCTGGAGGTGCGGTCGTTGCCCTCCCGCACATGGCGTGGAAGGGTCACTATGGTGCTCGCAAAGCGTCCAATGGACCTCGACAGGCGACGCACTGAGGCGCTGTAGCTCTCCCTCTGCAGCCTGGATTCCTCTAGCTGCCTCTCCGCCAGCTGGGTGAGGGTAGCCTGCTGGTCCTCCATCCGCTGCATGCGGGCATTCAGTTCGGCCATGGATGGGGTGGGCGACCTCATGGGACTCCCCAGTGAAGTGGGGCTGAACCCCAGCTCATGGAAGGAGCCCAGGTCTTCCAATGTGGGCATCTCCCCCTGTGGCCCCGTTTCCGAGTGCTCTTGCGGGGCACTGTTATCACTGCAGGCCGCCCCCTCTGCAGTGCTGCTGCCTTCGGTGTTGTGTTGGGTGTCCATGATAGGTTCCCGTGGCACCTGTCTAGACTCAGCCAGTGTGGAGACGGTGGGGATGTCGGTGGTGGTGGTGTGCCGCACATCTGTAGTGGCTGGTAATGTGGCCAGAGGTGCAGAACTGCCGGCAGCATCCTCCTGTGTGCTGGCGGTGGCTAGTGTACTTGCCGATGCAGATTGGCTGGCCTGTTGTGCAGTATCACTGTCACTTGAAACGGCTGTGGGGACACAAAGGGCATGCAATTAGTGTTGTTGTGGTGGCAGATGGGTGCATCACATGCGTCATTAAGATTGTACATTGAATAGTGTTTGTCACATGCATCTGATTGCTGGTGTCTGCATTCAGTGATATTGGTTGCCATACGGATCATGATGGGCCTTTGGCCCACACATGCACTGCCTGGGGGGGGGGGGTTGTTCATGGGTCCTTTGGCCCACACATGCACTGCCTGGGGAGGGGGTTGTTCATGGGTCCTTTGGCCCACACATGCACTGCCTGGGGGGTGGGGGATTGTTCATGGGTCCTTTGGCCCACTCATGCACTGCCTGGGGGGGGGGATTGTTCATGGGTCCTTTGGCCCACACATGCACTGCCTGGGTGGGGGGATTGTTCATGGGTCCTTTGGCCCACACATGCACTGCCTGGGGGGGGGTTGTTCATGGGTCCTTTGGCCCACACATGCACTGCCTGGGGGGGGGGTTGTTAATGGGTCCTTTGGCCCAGTACTCACAACTGCATATTTACATGTGGCATTCATGTTTGGGCATTTACCGGCATCTGCAGGTGGGCTCACTCCTGCCTCAGCCTGCCGATCCCATGGATTCCCTCTAGGTGGAGGACGCTGCTGCAACGCTCCTCCCATGCTTGCAGCCTCAGTGGGGAAGGGGGTCCTCCGCCTGTCCCACTGCTGCGTTGGCGGTGCGTGGAAATTAGGTTGCGTACCCTCAGCCTCAGGTCGTCCCAACGCTTGTGGCAGTCCTTCACGCTCCTCACTGCCACGCCCACGGCGGTGCACTTGCGTGCAGCTTCGGCCCACACCTCCTTCCTCCGCTGCTGTGTGGCACGCCGTTGGTCGGCGCTGAACAGCATCTCAGCATTGTCCACAATGTGCTCCACCAAGACGGTCAGCTCCGCCTCGCTGAAGCGCTGTTTGCGCTGCCTCTGAGCAGGAATCCTGGCAGTCATGCTGGTGGTCCCTTTTGGCTTCTCAGAGTTAGGATTGTGCTTGTGCTGGCTCTGGATGGCAATGGATTGTGCTTTTATATGAGGGCCGCCTCTCTGTTTCCTGTTTTGGCGATCATGGTATTTCCGGTTCCGTGTCCGTGGTGGCGGAGGCGGAAACGGGTTTAGCGCCACTTGTGGCTTCGTTATTTCCATTTCCGTGGGGTTTTCCGTGACGGCGGTAACAACGTTTCCGAGTCCGTGTGGTGCGCGCGACCGACAGCGTGTAATCGGACGGTTTTTCCGCAACCTTGCGGACACGGAAACGTTTTTACCGCCGTCACGGATTTTGCACGGTCCCGGAATGGCAGGTTGTAATGAGGCAATGTGTAAATAGAGTGACCCATGGTTGAGGATGGTGAGACTTAGGGGTGAAAGTTAGCAATGGGAAGTGAGATGAGAATGAGTCATATCATTGGGATTGAAAGCTATAGAAGGCAGTGTTAGTGGAAGAGTCATCACGCGTGAAGGAGGGGAGTGGGACTGTAGGTCTGAGAGAAAGGGAAGAATGGCAGCATGTTTCAATTTCCTTTTAGTAATAGGTTAGGCGAGGTAGAGGGGGTAATGAGATGGTGATGGAAACAATAGAGTGATCAGACAGGAATGGTGTGACAGTATAATTATTGGCTGAGAGAGCGGTGGATAGGAATAAGAGATCCAAAGAGTTATCCCTGTTGTGGGTAGATATGTTATGGATAGATTGTATAGCGTGGCCGCAAAGAAAAGACTGAAGGACACATTTCTGAGAAGTGGTTGGAGAGAAAATGTAAAGATCACAAAAGGGAAGAGGATGTAGAGCTGAGGGACTCAAAGTTTGGGGTCAGATGTTTGCCAGCTCCTAGAGATATTAAGGGATTAATCTTCCAGGTAGGGGGCATTGTGAACCCCAGGGACCTGGACAGTGGGGGTCATTACGACCCTGGCGTTAAGGGTTTAATGGCGCTGTAAAAGGTGTCAGCGCCGTTACACCCTTAATGCCTGATTACGAGGTCCCTTTGCGGCTCCCGACCTTAACGGCTGGTCTGGACCAGCCGTTAAAGTAGGGACCCGCAAAGGGACTTCCGAGGTAATTACAGTACCGCAGTTTGCGGTACCGTAATTACCGCCTTCCCCAGTCCCATTGAGCCCTCTGAAGCAAAAATGGGAATGGGGAAGGGCCAATGGTAAATGGGGATTACAGGTCCGCCAACATTGGAATGGGGTGGTATTTCCCCATTTACCATTGGCGGACTCGTTACAATACCAGCAGCAACCATGGTGCTAATAGCACCATTGGTTACCGCCGGTGTTGTAATGAGGGCCAGTGAGTAGTAGAGAGGAGTGGTCAACAGTGTAGAAGGCAGCAAAAAGTTTTAAAAGGATGATTATAGTAGAAGGTGATCCAGGCAAGAGCAGATTTGGGTACCCCAAGGACTTGGACATTGAGAAGTAAAGAGGAGTAGTCAAAAGTGTAGAGCGTGCTAGAAAGGTCCAACAGGATGATTATAGAAGAGAGTTTGGAGTGGTGAGCATTTGAGGGAAAGTTTGAGATATTCATGAGCACAGTCTTGTTAGAGTGTGTACTATGGAAGCCGGATTGAAGTGATTCTACAAGGCCATTATCCTTAAGGTACTTAGTGATCCAGTCGAAGGACACCTGTTCAAGGACGTTTCAATAATGTGCAAGGAGAGAAACTGGGCAATAGATTGCTGGGAAGTTTGGGTCAGCAAAAGGTTTCTTCAATAGGGGTAAGACTGTCGCAGATTTGAACAAAGCAGGGGAGAGTCCAGCGTAGAGGGAGAGGTTAAAGAACTCTGAGAGATACAGACAAGTGCTTGTGACTTATTATTTAACCATTTTGCCAGCAAAAGGGTTATTATGAGGGCAAGATGGGTTGGCTCTATAAAGGCTAGGACTTTTTTGATATGAGAAATAGTGGAGAAATAGTCAAGAGTAGAAGAGTCGGGGGAGAAGTTGTGCACAGAAGGTGGGTTGAAGAGGGAGAGAGTGGAGAGCTGTGAGAGTATCACAACGTTTAGAGATTTTAGAGGAAACATAGTAAACAAAGTAATTAGCAAAAAGAGAGGAGACAATGGATTATGGCTTTGGAGGTGTGATCAGTGACTGAAGAATAGATTCATGTTTATGAGTCCAGTGCAGAGGATAAGTCAGAAATTGAATTTTTGTAGGCTAGAAGTAGAGTAGGTGTCTGTAAATGTGTGCCAGTGTTGTATGTCACCGAGCATTTTCTTTTGAAGGTCTGACTTTCAGTGGTCATTGTGGGAAACCAGAAGGTATCTCACCCACTGATCACTGAGGATCTATCATTTAGGTGGCCAGGACATGGCCATCGCTTTTGGATGCAGTTCCTGGGGGTAGACCAGTGCAGGAGGATCACATGAGTGAGGGATGCTAGGGGAGTGAGAGTGGGACGCCGGATGTTGAGATGCGTTATCCCTCTCTTTGCTGTAACACCTTTAGCCCATCCTATCAGATAGGATACCTGGGAACTTTATCCCCCACCCCCTCTTTTCTTGCACAAACACTTTCACACGGACAGCCAGCACTGGAAGAAAACAGACTAACACTCGAGCAGTATACCTGACGTGTCCCAATACAATGGTCAGGCGAGATCAGGCAATTACTGACCATCACTCACACCTGATTTTCATTAAGCTTCCCCACATGGATAAAAGATGCAGTACGAAAGCACACTCTGAGCAAGGCAAAGCACACGAGGAAACAGCAGTTTTGTGTAAGCAGCTGAACGAGAGAAGAAAGACAGCAAAACAGGAGGGGATTGCAAGGACGGAAGTTCCCTTAACCTTTCCAACACAAAACCATAACTTTCAAGAGCCCTCGAGACTAGAAAGCATAAGACCAAGAAACCAGGCTGAAGAATTCTGTTTTGTGTGTCAGAGATACCCAGGGCCCTACCGTGTCACTAATTAAGTGGTCCTGCGACGGGTCAAGCAAAATCCAGTGCACAGTCACAAGTCTTTGATTTTGATATAGTTAAGAAAGTTTGGAAAATGAGATAAATTGTGTTAATATGGGTCTGAGCCTGGAGGAGGGGGACCCAGGGTGAACAGTGAATCACCAGAGAAGTTGTGTATAGGAGAATCCTGAAAAGAAAGGAATGTTGCATGTTTGTTTGTTGCATCAGGCCCTCTGAAATATTTGAATGGCAAAGAGACTTGGGCACAGAAGGCCCTGATACTGAGATATTGAACTGTATCCCCAGTTAAACCTTGTCAAGTCACTTCTTCTGAGCCAGCACAAGCCACTCCTCGTCGAATCACCATAACATACATGATATACTTAGTTGCTCCAACCAACACCAGGTTTTGTGTCTTTCAGGCAGCTACTGAAGGCTGCCAGGTCATCTCAGAACAGACAACATAGTGGAGGCAGCTGGTCACGTAACCAGGCCCTGCAAAACAGTTGCTCTATCCACCACCCGTTTTGGTCTCTTTCACGTAGCTTCTTTCCCTTTTCATTTGGGGAGCTGGTGCAAGTGGACCTTGGTCATGTGACCTAAGCGCTGCACACCCATTTTACCCTGCCCCTTCCTTTCCATTCTCGACTTTCAGATGAAGGTCATCTCTTGCCCGGGTTCCCAAAGCATAGAGCGGACGAAGGAAAAGGCAATTCCTTTTTGGACCTGCTCGGACCCGCAGGGCCCATGACTACGACCCCTGCTGCTCTATAATCAGATAAGTTCCTTCAAATATGTGTTTCAGCCCTCTCTCCTAACAGCCTACCCTACCATTACCGCTCATCTTCAATCAAGTCTCGCACCAGCAAAATCATGGACACTGCATCGCAGCAATCTCATCTGCATCACCATAGACCCCATCAGCACGCCATAATCTACAATTACACAAAAACGGATACTTGCCAATGTCCGCTCAGCAATCGACCATACAGCAGATATCACAACCTCCTCAACACACATGACTTAGAAGCCATCTTCATTACTGAGACCTGGATGATATCCACCTCCACACACATCACACATGTCATCATCCACAACATCTTCAGAATTCTACAACAAAACCAGCAAAAAAGATAGGGGAGGCATTACTATCATTCCCAAGACATTATGACCATGCACCCAACTGGATGTCACCACCATTGGCTTTTCAAAAGCCTTTCCTGCGCTGCCCAATGGACAAAGTCACTTTTCTCGTCATCTGCAGAGCACCTAAGCCCAACACCTCCTTCATCAAAGACTTCACAGACTTGCTCACCACCATATTTCTCATGCATTCCAATAACATCTTTCTCTGCAACTTCAACCTCTGTGGTAACTCAGCGACCAATGGACAAAGTCACTTTTCTCGTCATCTGCAGAGTACCTAAGCCCAACACCTCCTTCATCAAAGACTTCAGAGACTTGCTCACCACCATATTTCTCATGCATTCCAATAACATCTTTCTCTGCAACTTCAACCTCTGTGGTAACTCAGCGACTAAGTTAATAAAAGAGGATCTCCGCTGCTTACTCGGCACTCTGAACCTCACACAGCTCATGAAAGACCCAACTCACAGTAAAGATAATATGCTTAGCCTAGTCATCACCGCCATGCCCACTCTCCACCAAAGCTCTCCATTCCTGCTCGACTGGTCGAACCATCTGGCAATCCTCTACGCCATTAGTTACACCATACCAGCCGAGCAGATCCATAGTAAACCCAGCAAACAAGCATTTAGATCATTCCAGAATCTTCCAACTGGAGGCTCTCGCAGACGACCTTGCCAAACTTGATTTCACAAGGGCTAATCTACCTCTGATGAACCTGGACTGTTACTCATGTCTACAAGAACTCAACAACACGCTCATAACCAATATCAACTACTATGCTTGATTGAAACAACGCACCATCAAGCCTAAATCTTCCTCAACCTGGTACACTCAAGAACTGAACTTCAATAAACAAACCATCAGAAAACAAGAACAGACATGGCAAAATTCCAGCAGCGCATTTGACCTTGCCCTGCTTTGTTCCAAGAAAGTAGGGACAGATACTTTTGTGTTCTCTGTGGTAGTTTATTTCTATTTTGGCAAGTGTTAGGAGAGTTTTTCAGAAGTCCAACTAAGGGCTTCACAAAACCATACAACTGAGACAGTACAAGACTATATTCCTAGTGTAAGGCTGTACCAGCTGAGTATTTGGTAGCGTACACAGATCAGGCAGCTTATCTTAGAAGGGAGAGAGGGCTCTAAGAAGGAACAAAGAATCTGTAGCATAAATATGGTTCAAAAGAAACACTAAAACCCAGAGGTATTGTACAAAATAAAGGTTTATTATGAATACAAATAGGCCAAGGTAAATCCTGGTGGGTAAATACTTTGTCATAGAATCATAAACATAATATAAAACACAAAATAATGCTTAAAGTATACAGACAAAAGCATACAACTTGTTTAGAATAACTAACAGTATTTCTAGGCAAGTCAGACCTTATCATACACATTTAGAATACAACACACCTATTCAGGGGGAGTAAAACCACAAGATACTTGTAATTTACTTACAGTAATTCAAGGGATGTAGACCTTGTCAGTCATGCAGTGACACTCAGTTAAGACATCAATTAGTAAACCAACCATGTTATCAGGATACTTTTCTGAATAGTTGAACACAAATTTGTGGCACAGTATGAAACTATAACTACATTCAGGATAACCCTCAGTTATGCTAGGTGAGTGAGTAAGACCTAATGTTTTAATAAACTATCACAGTTGATTTTCAAATCAGTGGAAAACAGACTGAGGTAAGCAATAACTCTCTAACTTATTTTAGGATTGCCCAAGGCAGATCAAGGTTAGTAAAAAACACAATACAGTGATTAAGAATTGCGCACAGCTATTCAAGGTAAGTAAAACCCAAGGCAGACTTATTCTAGACACAGAATAACCTTATATACATGTCACAGAATCGCAAAACACATTCAAAGGATAGCACAAACCTTTATAACTGCTCATATTTCAGAGGGACAGTTACCCAACCAACTCTATTACAAGTAAGTAACTTCTAAACACCTAACCTCATATGTCCTTCCCTGTTCTTGGAGCAGAAGTGTTCTCAGTGACAGGAGGTAGTCACTAGGTCTCTAGTGGCCAAAAGACAGGTCAGGTTAGGCACAGATGTAGGACAAGTCAGAGTTCCTGAGGAAAGTTGTTAAAACAAGTAAGTATTTTACTTTAGAGTGGTAGAAAGGTCCCAGGGACTTCAGAGAGGACACCCTATAGGGAGTCCAGTAATAGGGCCTGGGTGAACTGAATGGGAGGGCTCCCAATCACATGTACCACCCCCAGAGCTTCACAGGAATCACAAAAGGCTTAAGGTAAGTAATACCCCAGCCAACACAGTACCTCAGCACAGAGGAGGAGATTCCAGCTGGACGTCTTCAGGATCTGCAGCCAAAAACCCTCTCAATGAACTCCTTGTCGTGATGAATGAAGATAGGACACTAGAAGGGAATTTGCAGCAGGGATCAAGGGGGAGACTCCAGGCAATGGTTTCTTTGTGGCTGGATGCAGTTATGGGGTTGTGGTGCCATTTTCAGGAGCCAAGAGAACACTGAATTTTGCTGGTTGGATTCTCATCGCTATTCTGGTCCAGCACTCTAGTGAGGGGACTTCACAGATTTAAATCAAGTCTCTGGAAGATCAGCAGGATGTCACCAAAGTTTCAGGCTGATTTTGAATTCAGAAGACTGCTCACCACATATTGGCTTTAGGTCCCAGTGTATGGAGATATTGCAGCCCATCAAGGTCGCAGCAAGCCATGTGATGGCTAAAAATGCAGGTCTTCTTGAGAATAGTGGATTTCACCAGCCTTTGGGTAGGAGTCTTCGCTTTCAGGACCCTTAGTCTGATTGGAAGGAACGGTTACAGCTAGCTCTGGTTCCACATCAGGCTCTCCAGTCGCTGGAAATCGCTACAGCCACCTTTTCTTCATTTTCCTCTTTGATTACAGATTCAGTGGTCGACTTGTCAGCAGCTTCCAGGTTCTGAGTTTTTATCAGGAACTACAGGACAACTTCTGCAATCTCTCCCTGCATTTTACTGCACTGGGTGGTCTAGCTGTCCAATCAGGAGCAAGGTGAAGGACAAAGTGCTGCAGAGTTTTGGACTCCTCCCTCGCTTCCTGCCTTCTCAGATACCCTGGAGCCTGCAAAGGAAATCCAAAGGATTCCCGCTGAAAACAAAACTTCCACTAAGGTCATTCCCACCTAGAATGGCAGGGGAAAACCTGCGAAACAGCATGCACACAAGAAATCCCCAAAAAAGTAGGAGCCCAATATTTTAGCAAAATAGTGGCCCTTCGTTGCATTAGTGAGGCCGAATTATCAGACTGTGAGTAATAAAAAGTAAAAGTCATAAAGGTAAAACCACTGCCACCAGCCATTCAAGTACATTTTAACAAAAATGTTACCAGGTGGGGTGTGCTGGCTTACTTAGACAAAATGTTAAAGGGATGAAAATCCCACTTTACTATTTGGGAACAGTAGTTCACCCAAGTACATGAAAGAGAAATCAATAGGGGAGCCCAAAAGGGCAACCCAGCCTAGTCCCAACAGTACGCTAAGGAAAAACATAAGAAGGTCAACCATAAAAAGAATAAAAGACTTGGTGATAGGGGAAAAAATCCCCACTCACCTACGGACAAGGTAAAATAATTACCAACTCCAAGCTAAAATTTCTGGGGTTGACACAGGTCAGGAAGATTTATCACTAATATGAAAATCTTACCTAATGCTAAGGGCCTCCTCACGAGTTTGGCCTGAGCCCTTAAATGCAGTGGTAACGTTATTACTGCCACCTTTAAGGAATGGCCAAATCACGAGTTGGGCAGAAAATGTCATTTTTGCAAAAAGCTGGAGGTAAAAATGATCATTTTCGAGTCGTTTTCTGCCATTTTCGGTGCTAATACTGCAGGCGCAATTACCGCTGGTGATAAAATAGCGCTCCAAATGGACCTAATGGGGAATGGTGATTTACCAGCCCCATTCAACTCGAGATCCAGCGCAAATTGCCCCAGACCGAGTTGCAGTAGTGCTATTAGCGTTGGGCGGTATCCCAGGGGTATTACTGCTGGGATAACGCCTGACTCATCATGAGGCCCTAAGGATCCCCTGTCGATGTACCAGAGCATTTAAGGTGTTTAAAAGGATATCCCCTTGCCTATAATCCCACCATAGGGAGATGTGCATGTTTTCTTTCGTCTTCAGTGAATGGCAAATTTCTGTAAGATCTGCAAAAATCGACTATACAGGAGATTATCCGGCTTTGGGATGCTGACGTGAATACAGCAAGGCGGAATTTCGGTTATTTCCTTCTGATAAAGAGTACTGTGGATAATTGTCAAGTCTAAGAAAAGTACTTGGTTTGTATCCCTATTAATGGTCAATGGTGAATTGTAAACTCGAATTGGAGAACCAACACTAACAATCCCGAGAGGATAGCTCAGCGGCAATGTGCTCGCCTTGGAAGCAAGACGACATGAAGCAACACAGGTTTGATACACGGGTCCGTGCTTAGAAACCTCTGGGTGCATTATAAATACGCAACTAAGACAAAAAAAAAACAATTACGCATCTAAAAAACAAAACATTCCTGTAATAGTGACTCAATGCCCACGGGCGGTTGTGGGCACTTTAAAAATGCAAAATAAACAAATAAATAAACTTCCTTTGCAAGGCAGATGCATGCAGTGAGAGCAGTCTGGAAACACACAAGACTCTAGTAACATAGATCACATTACTGGCCAGTGGAGACGGCGTGTTTTGCACCCCTTCCTGGAAATTATGCCTGCATGAACAATAATAATGGTACTGTACCAATTATGAGCTATTCCCTGATTGGGAATTATGGGGATGAAAAACCTAGCATGATAGCAGACACAGGATAGCATAACACTCTGGAAAGACATTCTTGGCTTTCGCTACCATCAGGGACATCATTTGGGGGTCACCAGGGGTTGCAGCAGCGACCCCTGAGTTCTCCCTTGCTATCCCTGTGATCTTTCTTGCTACACTTAAAAAACAGGGGGAAAAACTCTTAATAAAGTTAGATGGAAACGACTGGGATGTGGCAAGCACCATCTGACTCTTTGTTTCTTGGGTGGCTGTCTTTCTTGTTCAGGCCTCTTACACTTTGAGCAGTGACCCTGAATAGAAAGGTTTATTTCAGGCACACTTCAGTCACTGATTTAGATGTTCTTAAACACCTCAAATTCACAGTGCAGACAAAAACTTCCAAAAAAGCATTTGGAACATTTGGAATAAGCATCCATTTCGGACTATGTATTTTTCTTTTTGCAAGTTGCAGTTATACAATGTGTTTTTCTACCGTTGTCTCTGTTACGATCATCACAAGGAATTCCATCCCGGTGTCCTCGGTCAGTTGACAAAACCCTTGTGCCTAAAAGATTGTGTATAGTGTAGACTTTTTTGACCATAGCACATAAAGTGACCCTTGATTTCACAATTAATGCTTTCTTGTAATGTGTCTATTTTTCCCAATGCATGCTGTTCAGGATGTTTGTTTGCATGTATGAGGTAACAATTGCCCAGAGTACGGGATGCCGTGTGAGTGTGCTGCTTTCCCTGAACTACTCTAAATTCTTTAATACACAGTTATGAACCCTCCCAATAGTATCTATTTTGCCTACCTGTGAAGCCTGAAAAGTAGATCCACGTAAGCTTGAAATGTGGGCAACTTTGCCCCAGACCTGCAAATTAACTGGCCTGTTGTTAAATCTCAGTTACCAGTTTAATGGTATCCACTACAGAGTGTCATTTGCTTTCTTACTGTGAAATATTCAGACATGTAATTGCTCATTTCACTATAGCCGTTAAGATAGCTATAGCCGGTAAGAAAGCTCAGTGGGGTGAGCATTCTGCTGCGATGTGTTTATGATCTGTAGGTCGCAGGTTCAAATCCCGGAAACGCCACTCAGCCTTTCATCTTTCTGAGGTTGATCAATGAGTGCCAACACAAGTTGGGAGATATTGGGTATATAGTTGTTCTATATAAAGTGCTATATATTAACACAGCATTATAATTTGGCCTTGGTTGCATGCTTGCATTCACAGTAATTTGGTAATATGGGGCAATACACACTGATAGTAATGTTGCATATGATGATGCATTCTTGTATGAAATGTATATCACATTACATTGCTATCATACCTATATTTTTCTTAATATACTTACGGACAATACTATGTGATGCCACTTACCGTTTTGTCAAGGGGTGAAAGGTTGTGTTCCATCGCTTCCTGTGATGTCACTTTTGGGTGGGGTCAAATTACATCACATTATGTGATGTCATCAGAGGTCAATGGTCATATGATGTCACTTCCGCTACCCCAGTCATTTTTGTGAAATGACGTCCCTGTCTACCATGCAGTATGATTTGCACTTCTAGAGAGCCACATATTGACTTCCATGGAACCTGAGCACACTACCGAATATATTACACGGCCACGGTAGTGGGCGTTTAGTTATGGTTAATTTGCTGTTTCCATAGGAAGAGCACTTTTTGGGCGGCTTATAACTCCGCTCCCCCTGGACGAATCCTCACCAAACATTGCAAAAAAAGTATATTGGCCACTCTAAATTATTTTGCAAAGTTCTGTGATGTTTGGTACTGCGGGGGAAAAGTTATAGGGGGGGTTCCAAAACGTCTTTTGTTCCTATAGACTGAATGGGGGAAAAACTTTGTGCATGGCTACAGGTCAAACGACTGGACGGATTTTCACGAAACTTGCAGCAGGTATAGGGGCTTGGTCCAGAAAGCGTGCTTTTGTAAATTTGGTGACAATCCGTGTAGGATTTTTCTTTAAGACAACCAAAAAGTATGTCTAAAAAAATTAGTGATATCTATGTCCGCTCCGCGGTCACACTTCCCTGTTCACTCCACAGACAAGATAACAATTGGCTAATGGGCTCGCGACATGACCGCAGATACGCAACGTCTCTGCCGATTGGCTGCTGCGAGACGTGTTCTGCGTCCGATTGTTTGGCTGCGCCCGACATCTTGGATCCGCCGATAGCGGAGCAACAACCAGCATGCACATGCTATATTTATAAAACTCTTTTGCTGTGTCACAGAGCGTTGGGGCAGGGTCAGACAGTAAAACATGGGTGATCAATGCATTTGTTCTGGGGGTCGGTCTTCACAATATATTTTCTATGGCCACCTTGTACGCACAGAAAATGAGGGGTGCAATAACTGTAGCATTTCAGTCCATGCAGTGCACAGGAACCTTGTTACTGTTGCAAGGAGATGCGTAGTGGTACCGAACATTGAAATTGACAACATGCCATAATTGCAATACTTTTTCCCATGGGTATTATTATATACAATAGTACGCCGCCATCGGTATGACATGCTACATTGGTTGTGGCCAGGGCCTAGCATCTTGGATGCATGGCCGTCAGCTGAAGGCCGAAGGCCTTACTTCCAAGACTGTAGGCCCTGGCCACAACCACCGCAGCATGTCATACCCATGGATACACCCGTAGTATTGCGTATTGATTGCTAAATTGTGGGGAGTGTGTGCAGTCTTGAGTGCATGGCCAGAGGCCATGCACCCAACAACAAAGTTGTACATACTGGACGTGCAAGCCACTGCACACCCAACCCATACAATATCTCTGGGCATACAGCTAGGAGTGAAGCCTCTGGCCAGAAGCAGTGAAGGATACAACACTTATAGAAAACCCCCCACTACCACACATCACTGTGGTGGTTGTGGGGAGAGCCTGCACTCTTGGGTGCATGACCGAAGGCCATGCACCCAATAACAAAGTTAGAACCTCTTCATGATGTATTTTTTATGGCCACCTTGCAGGGCCGGTCTTTGTGTCAGGCAGCTCAGGCGGCTGCCTGATGACTGTCAGCATCTAGAGGGCGCCACACCAGCAGTCTGCTAGTCAACATTTCATTAAAAAAAAAGAAATCTTTCACGGTTTACCATACCTTTTAATTAACTGACACACACTGGCTCCGCCACATGGCACCACCAGCCGTATAGGGCCCATTTAGTGGGGTTCAGATTATGTAATTTCACAATGAGTTGTCAACTCCCAGGTCATTAAAGAACCCTGCCTGAAGGAGAGCAAAATGAAAATGCATGCATTTCTTTGAATTTTCAGTTAACTGGCATGTCAAAAGAAAAAGTAATATTGAACAGAAATCCTAGAAATTATGATTTATTAGCAATGCAGCATCAGCGCAGGGTAGCAATTAGCATAGCAACATTGTTTGCTACATATACTTCCCTGGTGGTGCTGGCGCCATGCCCCATGGCTGGGCTCACGTGCGTGCCCTCCTCCAGCTCATGCGCTGCACAGTGCACTGAGTGGGGAGTTGATTGATTGGGGCTTGGTAGCCTTCCTTTTCTTGAAACGGGATCGGAATCGGATCAAAGCCCAGCTGCAGCCAGACCCATTGTGAACCAGAGCCTGTTTCCATCTTGGTGCACCGGTCCGTGCAGCCCTCGGGTGCCCAGTGCTTCTGGCAATTTGTGTATCAGATGACAGAGCAGTACTTTCAGCTACGAGGTAAGGCTCTGGGCATGGGTGGTACCATTGGAAAGTAAAGGCCTGGCTGGCACTGGCAGAGTGTTGCTAGCATCTCCTTTATTCAAATTAGGGTGCCTCTGGAGTGTTACTACTTCACCCAGTCTGGATACCCAGTACATAGGGTCTCAAGGGCAAGGGCACTGTTTGTCTGACCACCCATTCCAGATGGTCAATACACAGGTCTCAGAGTTGAGAGGAACTGCTTCAACACTAATTCCGGATACCGAGAGATCTCAACGCCTCTGGGTGCAGGTGCACAGGGTTAAAGGGAAGACGTGACTAGATCTCGAACTGTTTTTCCAAACTGCATTACGTCATTGACTGGCTTTTTGCAGATACACAGAGGTCCCGTTGACAGTGCACAAAAGTAGAGCCTCTGGCTGCCATACTACTCTCACACACTGAACGGCTGTCGGCTGGCAGTGTCCAAGGTCCACGGCCTCCGACGATTATGGTCATATGGTGCTATTTCAGGAAATGTCCCTACCGTCTGCCTGCAGCAAGTACTTCATCTACATACAGAGCACATGGGTTGGCGGACTGGGTACACACCCTTCCAGCTGGGTCGCTGCACTGTGGTGGCAATGCTTGCTCTCTGTCTGATGTAAAAATGCATTCCTGACAAGTCACTGTAAATTGTCATTTCATGCAGATCAGGCACACTTTATGGCGCTGGCGCATCACTATGAAAGGGAGCCTCTGCGAGATTCACAACTGGGCACCACACAAGTTCATGTTTTATTCACAAAGAGTGGAACAAATGTGTATTAGTTACTCTGCATAATAGTCATGATGTCAATGTTGTTAGTCCATAAAGACATTATGATTGTGTCAGATAACCTAAAAGAAGATTAGAAAACAGAGTTTACTCAAAGGTAAACTGACCTGCTACCACATAACCTGCTGTGCCGGTGAGTGCTCCTCACTGCCAAGTGCGGCTGCTGATCTCTGCGGACTACGATGCGTTGGAATATACAAACAAAGAAATGCATATTCCAAACGCAGCATGTGAGATGCTCTGGAGTCACACACCCATTTCCCCTCATTATCTGTGCTAAAGTTACAGCCTTTCAGGTGGGGAAATGCATAAGTGATGGTTCATTTAACAAGCCATTGTTTGTATACACCAGGTGCTACACATTTCAGTTTTAAGAACTGAACATGGGACATTTTTATTCACCAGGCCAGCACAAGTATCAGTTAGCTGACCAAACCTATGCATTCTGCAAAGAGAATTAACGTGCCACACAGAAAAGTTGAAAACTATTTTATTTATTTTCATGTCTCTCTATTTGACATACCAAAACTTATTTTTTTCTTATATTACATTTTAGTTACATATGGTGCATCCCTGAGAAGGTTAACTGACATTTTCTTGATTAAATATTCTAGTATCTGCTTTGGACTAAATGCATCAGCTTAGCATCAAAGGTGTTTTAATTTTCAAAACAAGCCAGAGCCAGCCACTGCCCAGCAGGCACACCAGATGGCAGCTCAATGTGACCTTGATTAGGAAAGCAGGGTTTATTGAGTCACTGTGCAGACCATAGTCAGTGGCAAATCTGTGCAGTGATATGTGTGCAGCAATGATTTGTGCGCTGGCCAAGTCACCACCCTGTTGGTTAATGGTGTCTATGTGGCGCTCCCGTATGTAACAGTACACATACCTGTTGTCTGATGTGCCCAATGTCCACACTATAGCACACTGGAACATTTTGTGTATGTGACTGACGAGATAGCCATACTGTGCCCACACTTAAACACATAAAGCAATCAAAGAAGTTGCCTCAAATAATACATCCACTAGGCCAAACGCCCTTTCTACACTGCCACGCCATGATTTTCACATGCTGCATATCGGCACTAATAAGAGATGCTAATGCCAGGTCTGTTAGATCATGGGCCTGATCTCATTTGCCAAAATGACTCCTGAGGCATGCGTAATAGTGAGGAGGTAGTAACTGAGGAACTGTGGACCCTTTACGATGCATTAGAAGCCAGTTGTCTTTAAAACGCTTCATCAGCTTATTGCTGGTCAGGCTAAAGCTCGTAAGCAGTACAATCCTTTCTGTGTAGCCTTTCTGTGCATTGTTTATTGGGTCTCTCTTGTGCAGTGTCTTGTCCTGTCTGTAGATATAAATCCCAAATATGTTTCTGTATTGGGTTGGGTATGCCCACAGTGAGACCTAGCCTTTCCTCATCTAAAATTCTTCAGAAACAAGAAGCAAAAGAGCCCTTGTACCCCATTTGAGTGGCTAATTTTGCAGCCATTTAATACTTGCATCGAACAATTTAAGCTGTTCAAATGAGCATGTATGGTCCATGGTTACAAACATTTTAATGTTAGGGTGAGTATTGTGAACCGTGATGTGAGCACCAAGCCATGCATCGGTTATGCATTTAGAGATTCACACATACAATCCTTTTATCACATACTTGTTTATCAAATGTAGAGATCTCTGATCACTGTTCTAGTCCTGAAATGTTCTGTGATTTAATGCAAAGCATACTGGAATCCTCATTGTTGCTATTTGTCCCCTTTTGCCACTCTCAGAGAGGTATTTTGAAAGAGTACAATAAGAGTGTACCAGACTGTCCATCTTGGAATGATAACCTACAATCAAAAAATGATTCATATGGTTTGTCTAGTATTGCCCCATGTGTAATGCATGTGAGATGTTACAAAACAGAACACCTGCAACACAGTGCCAGTGGTCAGTGGGCCCTCAGACCCCAGCAAGCTGGTTACATTTGTAACACATTTTTTTGGTTGTCATTTTTAGCTGTTGGGGTGGGGGGAGGGTGCCAACAATGCTTCCTGCCTGGGGTGCAATGTGGTGTAAGACCGGCCCTGCCACCTTGCACGCACAGAAAATGAGGGGTGTAATAACGGTAGCATTTCAGTCCATGCAGTGCACAGGAAACTTGTTACTGTTGTAAGGATACGCCTAGTGGTAGCGAACATTGAAATTGACAACATGCAATAATTGCAATACTTTTTCCTATGGGTATTATTGTATTCATTAGTACGCCGCTATGGGTGTGACATGCTACAGTGGTTGTGGCCAGGGCCTAGGGTCTTGGATGCATGGCCGTCGGCCTTCGCCCGAAGGCCTTACTTCCAAGACTGTAGGCCCTGGCCACAACCACCGCAGCATGTCACACCCATGGATACACCCGTAGTAATGCGTATCGATTGCCTGGTTGTGTGGAGTGTGTGCAGTCTTGAGTGCATGGCCGAAGGCCATGCAGCCAACAACAAAGCTATAACCTCTTCACTTACAAGCCCACGTGGGCTTTATCTAGTGCAGTGGTTTTGGCCAAGATGTGTACTTTTGGTTGCATGGTTGCAGTCTGTATGCCATACACCCAAGCATGCACCCAAAAGGAAACTTGTAAGCACTGCAGTTATAAGCCACTTCACAACCATATATTACAATTTATGGACATACACCTAAGATTTAGGCCCTGCCCACAAACAGTGAAGCATTTCAGAGCTACAGAGACAACCCTAGTATTCAACATTAGTCCGGTGGCTGTGGGGATGGTCTGCAGTCATGAGTGCATGGGCGCACGCTATGCACCAAACAGAACTGTTGTATGTGGTGTACTTACAAGGCACAATGGGTGTGATATGGAGTGGTAGTGCATCACTCAGGCCGCTGTGGGGAGGGGCTGCAATCATGGGTATATGGCCGAAGGCCATTTCCCCAAAAGCACATTTGTATGTAGTGTACTTATATGCCGCAATGGATGTCATGTGGTGTAGTAGTAGTGGCCAGGATGCAGAGTATTTGAACAAATAAGAACTGCAGTTGTAGGCAACTGTGCATTTTATATACTGTACACCCATACATTGATAATTCTATGGCCTCAAACTCATGTCTGTAGCCTGTGGCTACAAACTACTGCAACATATCACAGCTATTGGTACACTTGTACTATGCAATGTCATTAAGATGGTTGTGGGGAGGGCGTAGCATTTTGGGAGCATGGCCAAAGGCCATGCTCCCAAATCCAACTTTGTATATAGTGAAATGAGAAGGCACAATGGTTCTGATATGCTGTGGTGTTTCTGGCCAGGACCCACAGTCTTGAATGCATGCCCAAAAGCCATGCACCCAAGACTGAAGTCATAAGCAGTGGAGTTATAAGTCAATATGGGAGTGGTTTAATGCGCTATTTGTGTGCACGCCGTAATGTCTTGGCTGCATGGCTGCAGACGATGGTCCCAACAGTAAATTTAATAGTAGCTAATTTACAAGGACCATGGTTTCGATATGCAGCAATGGTTGTGGCTAGGAGGTATACTCTTTGTACTTTGGTCGTAAGGCGTAGGTCGTAGATTAGACACTGAACATGCAAGAGCCAGCCTCCAGCCACTGCAGCATGTTACTACCATAGATTAGACGTGTAGATTCACATGTGTAGAAAATGACTGCCAATATACTTACTCCTTACTCTGTTCAGAATCCACGTATATTTTTTTAAATGCTTTTTGTACTTGGATGACATATCCCTTTTTTAATTTCTGTGATAAAAGAAAAATGTATGTTAGTCTTTGCATTTTATGAAAACTTACTACATTGCATAATAGACATTTTACCTTTTTTTGGACCCTAATAATTAGTTTACAAACCAGTGTACTGTGCATTGTGCTCAGTTTCTGTGTTTGCTTTTCTAATCCTTGGGTCTGGGTAAAACAAATCCTTGTCGGATTAAAAAAAACCTTCTTTTGCTATGGTACTAACTACTTCCTTGTTTCCTTTGAGTGTTTCCTTCATCTTTCTGATTAATGTTATGTTTGTTGCCTTCCTGCCAATTTCTAACAACAGTTACATACCTGTATGCGTATTGTACCTGTGCATTTGTTCCTACAGATCTGTGATATTTATTTATTTGTGTCTTTGTTATATACTGTTTCCTTCATCTTTCTGATTAATGTTATGTTTGTTGCCTTCCTGCCAATTTCTAACAACAGTTACATACCTGTAGGCGTATTGTACCTGTGCATTTGTTCCTACAGATCTGTGATATTTATTTATTTGTGTCTTTGTTATATACTGTTTCCTTCATCTTTCTGATTAATGTTATGTTTGTTGCCTTCCTGCCAATTTCTAACAACAGTTACATACCTGTAGGCGTATTCTAACTGTGCATTTGTTCCTACAAATCTGTGATATCCATTTATTTGTGTCATTGTTATACCCTCTTGGGCAGTTAGATACCTATTGGCGTATTCTAACTGTTTGTAGTCTTTCACATAATTTTTTGGCAATCTTGAAGTACACATTATTTATAATATTTTGGCTTTTAGGAGATTAAATACACATTTGTAAGATTAGCTGGCAATCTATGCTTTAGAGTAATGGTGCTATCATTACATTCAAACCATCCACATTTCTTTTTATTGTATGCAGTGCAGTAACCTGCATTGGTTGTAGTTCCTGCATGGTAGATTATACCTATTGTTGTAAAGGTTTTCTTTCCAAGTGACACTTGACCGTGTGTGAATCCAGTCAGTTTGCAGTTGTTTTTGGTACCATCTGCATTATAATGTAGAAGCATAAGTATTATGTAGGGACTATGTGATTGTATCAGTAAGGTGGAGCGATTGTCTGAATTGCAAATAGTACATAATCTGCCATGGTTTGCATTCTGTACAAGTTGCTGAAATGGAATGCTTTCACAATTTGGTATGGAAACATACACAAATCGCTCATTTGGGATTTGTTCCTGTTTCTTTACTGCTACAGAGAGTGCATGTATGTTTCCACATGTACGAAATCTGGAAGATTTAATTTACTGGTATGCTTTTGTTTTCCAATACTAATAATAAGTACATTAGAAATTCTTGTGGATCTTCTTGTGAGTTCAGAGTGAATCTCACCATTCCAGGACAGACGTCCAATTCTTGCCGTATTCCATGAACACTGTATGTGTTGTCAGGATTGCTTGTTGCATTTCTATGAAGCACTAATATTTGCAAACATAATTGGTCTGTACTGTGCAAGTAAATATTGTTAACAATTGGTGGCAATTGAAATAGAATATTCACTGCTACATTTGCATAGCAACTTACCCCACTTTCATTTGCAAATTTTAATGGACCAGCTAGTTCTGTATCTGAGTGCATTTATCAGAATTTCTGTTCCTTCTTTGCCAACGGCCCTGGTTTACATTCCCTATTAGGTTCTTATTTGTTTGTGGTAATTGCTGAAACTTTAGCTTCTTTTCTTTTCTTTGAGGAATTTGCGGTTTGGTATCTGTTGCATTTTTGTTTCATTTAGTTTTCTTTTACCACGTTTTACTTTATCTGGAACAGGATATTGTTTCAGATGAGAGGTGTACAGTGAACGCAGTCTATTGTATTCTAGAATGCAAGGAATATCAGCTTTCACTTTACTTGCATCAAAGTTCATTAGCAATAGACCGTCAAGTGTACGTACGCGTGATAATGCTACGTAGCTCATGCCTTCCTTAAAGACTGTCTTTCCTATATCTATCAATGCTTTGTCTATGGTAAGACCTTGGGATTTATGAATGGTAACTGCATATGCAAGAGTTAGAGAAAATTGCTCTCTACGTACATAGATGTCTTTGAAGAGAAGGAATCGATCAATTGAGCGCCCTATCCTTTTCACTTCTGAAACTTTATCAAAGGGAATATTGACAAACTGAATGTTGCTGTCACGTGGGTATGATTGAAAGCCAACAACTGTACCTAGTGCTCCATTAACTATGCCCTTGCTCGACGTCAAGGTTATGTTTAAGCATTACTCTACACTTTAAGCATCATTTTAATATTTTTTCCAACCCAGCTGGGTTGGAGATTGAATTTTCTAAACTATTTAGTCTTGTTATGGCTTGCTCACACATGGGTACTCTCATACTATGTACATCTAGTTTGTCTGTGGCGCTAATTTCCATTATTGGTTGCATTTCTTTATTTAACATTGTTTCATTGAATTTGAAACAGCTTGCAAGAGTTGGCATTAAGGCCATACAATTGACATTTTTGTGCCCTATTTGTTCCATAACATCGGTTGCACATGCATTATCACCATAAAGTGCATGAATGTGCCGGTTTTTCAATACAACTTGTGCTTCTTGCGATAGTACACCAACTCTAATACTTTTTAAGATGTTGGCATAATTAAGATCTGCAGATTGCTGCATGTTCTCAGTTCATTCTCTGTATTGGAAATGTTGCCAAAGGTTGACATTACCTATGCTACAAACAGATCTCAGGCACAGTTTGTGGCCTAAGGTTTTAAAAATAGGTTCACCTTTCACTGGTGTCAATTGTAGAAGATCTCCGAAAATGATGCGTTTCCCTGCAAAGAGTTCTTCGTTGTTACTTTTAAGTACTTCTTGCAATCTGAGGTGAATCAAAGCCAACATTAGGTTGGAGACCATGCTCACTTCATCTATTAGTAGCATTTTCATTTGTTTTAATACTCTGCATAATTACATTGCAGCTACTGCAGAAAGTTTATAATAGTCTAATTTATTTTGATGCTCTACTGGAAGCAGTAGTAATCGGTGTAAAGTGACACCACCTATGTTGTAGGCAGCTAAACCTGTGCGGGCCGTTACAACAGCTGACAGTTTGTTGTTTGTCAGTTGCGGAAGGAACTTGCTGATGATTTTGATTAAGAATGGTTTCCCTGATCCAGCTTCACCACTCACGTACAGCAGTATAGATTTGTAATTTTGGCAGGTACATTCTTTATTTTCGTGTTGTACACCATGTACAATTTGTTTTGTTATGTCTTCAAAAATGGTGCGCTGATCTTTGTTAAGTTTTGCTTGTTGTACATTTAAGTCTTCTGTATCTTCTTGATACTGATACATAGTGTTTTCTACTTCTGCCATAGCTACTTCAGCTTCATTTGCTATTAGTGGTTGTCCTAGTGGTTCTTGACTTCCTGTTACAGAAGGTTGACTACTGTCGGAAGAGTCCTTATCTAGTTGGACCTGATGTTCTTCTTCCTGTTGCTGCTCATTGTGTAACATGGTTTTGTACTGCGTAAAGTTCACATCGGTGATAGCGCTTTCATTTGCTTTGAAAGCATCTTCATAGCAGTCATAGTTTTCTAGTATGTCTTCATCTTTTCTCCATGGTTTGAAAAGTTGTAACAGAGACATGCAATATAGTTCTTTCTGTTGAGGAGATTTTAATGACAATTTTACATGATTAATTAAGCTTCGTTTGGTTTCACTAAGCTCCCTTTACAATCGGTCACTCTATATCTACATTTTCTTTCATCGGGTTTTATATTATTTTTGTATGCAAAGTTTTAAGCTATGTGTTATAGACACATGGGGCCTCATTACGACCCAGGCGCTAATGGGTTAACGGCACCATAAAAGGCTGCGGCGCCGTTAACCTATTAGTGCCTAATTACGAGGTCATTTGCGGGACCCAACCTTAACGGCTGGTGTAGACCAGCCGTTAAAGTAGGGACCCGCAAAGGGACCTTGGTGCTAATTACGGTGCCGCAATTAGCGGCACCGTACTTAGCACCTTCCCCATTCCCATTGAGCCCTATGGGGCAAAAATGGGAATGGGGAAGGGCCATGGAGGAAGGGGGAATTACCGTCCCGCCAAACTTGTAATGGGGTGGTAATTCCACCTTTCTCCATGGCGGAGTCGGTAATTTACCGGCATGGACCATGGTACTAACAGCACCATGGTCTTCCGCCAGGGTCGTAATGAGGCCTATGCTGTACAAAGTGCTAGTCCTGTTCAGATAGTATGTGTCCAGTAAATTGTTTTTTAGAATGTCTTGGCTGTTGGGATCATTTCTGGCAATTGTTTCTATGTCCTCATATGATTTCAGCACTCTTTTTCTAGATTTTGCAGGACCAAGACTTAGCCATACTATGTTGTCTGATTTACCATACAAAGCAGTACCGGTTAAACGATCTGCTGCTTCATAGGCGCCACATTCTCTATGAGAGAGCATTTTTATGCCCAAGCTGTACAATTTCTGTGATAATGTTTTGTCTGATGCTAGGTCATTCTAGAGGCCTTGAAGCTCTGTTTTTTCTGCTTTGGTTAAGTAGGCTGTAACATATCGTGCAACTGCAGTGGAATTGTCTGCAATGTACTGCACATCTATGTTTGAATTCCATAATATGGCAATGATTGCATTGTAATCATTGATATATTTTGCTTCTTCTGTTCTTTTTATGTAATATGTATTTTTAGGTGATTTACCTTTAACACTATGTCTAACTGAAGACATGAAGACATGAAATTCTTCACTTCACCTGTTTCTCTAAATGGTCTAGGGAAACCAAAGTGGGATTTGGTGTAGTATTTTCCTTTGTTTTTTGTATTTGCGACGACAGTATTTGCCACATTTGTGTCTTTGAAATTGTACAATTTGTGCATGAAGATCACTTTATGTTGCTTCTGATGGAATTTCACGAATGACATATTTTTGGATAAACTGTAACACAGTGGCATCACTGTCTTGACCAAATTTAGGAGCATCTTTAATCCATAAAAGCATGTGGATATGTGGTGATCCTCTGGCTTGGTATTCTTTGATCCAAAAGAAGTGTTGAACTTCTCCAAGGTGAGGAACAGTTTAATTACAAATGAAGTGTAGCATAGCAATGAAGCGATGATGGAAATATCTTGAAACATTAACAGGATCTAGAGAGCAAAGTTCTCCAGGTGTTAGTATATCTATGTTTGTTTTGTTGTTGTTTGATATGCGTAGGAAATCATGTAAATCTTCCCATGCATATTCTGCACAACTTAATGTAACAAACCAAGTGGGTGGGCCAAGGTTTCTTATCATACAACATACATCTCAGTGACGTTGGAACCAGTACTCTTTAGTACTATGCATGTTTGCTAATAGATTTGTAATGTTTGATTGCAAAACCTCATCTTTTTGTGCACTTTTTTCAATAATTGCTTAGCTGACATATTTTGAAAATGGGTTCCTGATTTTAATGTGTGTGCAACCCCGTAACAGAGTTGCTAGTTCACTTTCAAAGAGTAGGTGTAATATGTATTCCACATTTTGTCTTAATCTGGGATCTTCAGAATACATCCATCACGAGCGGTATTCTGAATAGGTCTATCATCATACCTTCCTCCTTTGTCAGTAGGAAAGAGTAGAGGAAAAGCACGTGCTTCTATGCTTTTTTCCCATATGCTAATTGGTGATCCTTTCATTTGTCGCATTTGGTACCTTTTTAGTGCATCTTCTATGTTGTCATTTGAGTGTAATAGATGAATTTTATAATGGTCTAAAATAGTGGATACTGTAGCAGGATCTAGAAGTTCAAATTGACCAGTTTCTGGTGACTCTTGAATTATTTCAGTTGTTTCCCTTAAGTTTTCTTAAATATTTATTTCTTTGTAGTATTCATTATTGTCTTTTAGATATTGCAAGGCTTGTCTAACTTTATGTAAGTCTAGCAGTTGTTGCCAATTTTGTTTTTGTCTTTTGTAGGTACACCATTTACTAAGACAATTAAAGATTGCTCTATTGGATGTTGCACTCCCAGAGTGTGCACATTTGCTTTTTAATCTAATGGTAAATACACTACTTTTCCCCAAATGCCTTTCACCAATTCAGTGGGAGGTAATGTTGCTGTTTTTGGTTGAAGGTGTATTATTGCTTGAAATGGGTGCACTGTTTGAATTATGATGCTCTCATATAAATTGAGTTGTTGCAGGGGTTCTTGTAGTGGGAATCATTCTAAATTATTTGTGATACCACGTGAAGGAGTTTGATTGTTTTGTAGTGCAGTAACTGCAAAGTATTAAGGGGTCAGTTATTTCATATTTGCTTTCTTCTATAAGGTAGAGAGCTAATTGAAACAATTTGGAATCTTCATTGTCTTCTATTTTGTATGTTACGTCTATAGGTTTTGTGTTACTTTTATAAAAATGTCTGTGGCAACAAACACACACACACACACATGGTTTGGTACTTCAGCGGATGTACTTTTAAATTTTAGTATTTCTTTTTTGTATGTGTGTAGTAGAAGGTTGCCATGTGTAGAATTGTTGCTAGGCTGGTGTAAAGCTATAGCATTTTGTAAGTGGCTTTCACTTCCAAAATATTTTCTCTGGATATGGTTGATTTCTTCGAGTAGGTCTTTGGCTCTACCATGTAGAAGATTATTATTTAAATTGGCTGGTGCTAAAGCAGGACTTTTAGCATAGTACAGTTTATAGACTAGATTTCTTATAGTTGAATGATGTGTTGATATCATTTTGATATGATGGAAGGTGCTTTTGCAAATAGGTCCTGAAATGCAGGCCAATGAATGTCCTTGCAGTCCTGTGTATTTGCGCACTGGACAGGTATCATATTTTGCAGCAGTTTTATTTTGATTTTGTCTTTGCCTTTCACATATTGATTGAGGAACTGGTATAAAGATTTGAAAGATTTTTTGGCAATGTTACACATTGACGTGCATGGCCATTTGTATACTGGACGTTCTGGTTCAGTCGAATGGAGAATTGATACTGAGTTTTCTGGGGATATTTTTGTAAGCAGTATTTCTTGTTCCATTATGGTATTATTCAGTTTTTCATAACTTCATCCACTGCTATGGATGGCAATTGTGTTTGTTTGATTTTTTTGTATGCTTCTTCATTAAATATGGTTCTGTGCTTGTGGTTTGACTCCATTCACCTCCACAGATATTTAAGAAGTTATTTTTGTTGACATTCCGTTGATTGAGATGTCTTTTTTGTAATTTAGTGCTCAGTTTTGTTAGTGGTTTCATTCTGTTTAACACTAAAATAAATAACTTTCTTTTGAGAAGGACTGAACTGTCTATCAAAGCTTCTAAGATTAATTTTCTATGGTAGATTTTAAGGGTTGTGCATGATTTGTCTTCTGCTTTTATAAGATTCTGAAGGACTCTGTGGCGGAAGATTTTTGCTAATATGCTTTTTTTGGTATGGTTACGTCCTACTATATCTAGATTTATAGGAGTAGTTTTAGCAGTAGTGGTAGCTGCATTCTTGTTAATGATTTTCTGTTTTCTTTTACATTTTAATATAGGAGGCAAAGTTTCTGTACTGGAAGATTGTTTTGTTTTGCTAAATGACTGTATTAGCTGTTTTGTTTGAACTTTTTGTACAAACTCTGCTAGAGATGGATGCTTATTTTGGACATTTTTATTTTCATTTGCTCTATTTCTGCGTTGCTTTCTATGGACTTTCTTTCTGGTAGGCATTCTGTGGGGTCTGTTGAAACAAAAAAAGAAGATATGGGTTGGGCTGTTGTGCAATGTATGTGTGCTGTATGCATGAGTGTCTGAGTATGATAGTAAAGATGTATCTGGTGGTGTGTGATTCTGCATTGGGCAGCTACAATTTGTTGGGAAGGCTATTCTTCTATTTGTGTGTTACTTTACTGTGGTTCAGATGACAGTAGAAAGTGAGCTAGTGGTGAGGATAAGCGCTAATAATACATCAAATGGTATAAAATTAAAGCAATTCTTTGTTTTGTAATACTAATATTCTAGGGGCTGAGTTATGTTATGTGTGCTCCGAAAATTTGTGTGCCATTCTGCATGCTAATCCCTGTTTAATAAATGGTGATTTGTGGGCAGAATGGTGCACAAATCTTCATTTTTTTGGTGCACAAATTACATGAATCACCCACACAGTGTGTTTGAGTAACACATTTTAACAACAACAGGATGCATATATCAATTAACATTATAACAGTAACAGTGGAAGCAATTTAAAATTGAGAATCAGACCAACAAAACAGTAAGTAGAGCAATTAAACTGAAGGGGAGAATGAGAGTAGTGCAGTAGAAGTGAGAGAGAGGGAGGAGTGGGGAAGAGGAGCAGGAGGGAAACAGATGGGGTGAAGGGTGAGAATAGGGGGAGGGGGAGGAGAGGGAGATGATTAAGGAGATAAGGCTAGGGGGGAGGGGGCAAGAAGGTGAGAGGGGTTTCATGGTGGGGAATGGAGAAGGTGAGAGGAAAAAGTAGAAATAGAGCAGAGTGCGAGAGGTAAGGAGTTCCAGTGCAGGGGGGCTAGGAGATGGAAGGAGCGGAAACGGGATGTGGCACAAGGGAAAGGAGGAACGGTGAGAAGAAAGTGGTCAGAAGAGTGAAGGGAGAGGGAGGGAGTGTGGAAAGAGAGGAGAGCTAAGGGAGAGCAAGATCATGGAGAGATTTAAAGAATAGGCAGAGAAACTAAGGTAGTATTGTACTTACTCTTTGTTTGTGGAATGAGGAGGTTTCTTTGTAGTTGGTGTTTGTAGTTCAGATGTTGCTGTATTCCAGGAGAGTGGTCTTCATTGCAATTGTAAAAGAAAGAAGTTAGTAATTTTGGTGGTTTTATAGCAGTGATGTTGATTGAGAGGTCCATTTTTATGTCTTTGTAGTAGTATTCTTGTTTGATTTCTGAACGTAGTGTATGCATGCAGTTTCATTTGACTATGTGCAGCCTTTATATTTTATTTATATTATGTTAGTTCAACATGCTTTGTAAATGAGTAGAATATTAAGTGTATGAAATTCACTTGGTTTTTTAAAGCTGTTATAGAATGTTATGAGTAAGAAGAAATAATGTTATCGTTATTTTGAAATTTTTGTAAGGACAACTGAATAGAAAAGCATGCAATATATGTATTTGTGAAGGTGTGGGTAATAAAGTAGAAGGATGTGATTTACAGTTAGTGGTGTTATTGCAGCTGGGATCATTTCAATGATAGTAACTATGTGTGTGAGTGTATGAAGATGCATGACATTTTACTGGCTGTATGTAATGGTATGATACATTGAGTGTTTTTCCACAAATATATTGTTATTTGTTCCATCTTCTAATATTATAATTTTTTTAGATAGGTGTGTGTGTAAAAAGAAAATTAGATAGCAGACAGGTTTGGAAGTGACATTTGATTGTAGCAGATGAAAAATATGACAATAAGTTCATTTTATAGGTTATACAGGTTAAGTGGCAGTTACTCTGTTTATGTGCATTTTTAAGAGTTCAACATGTACTGTGCAGATAATATGCATACCTGTAGTTTGTATTCATGCATGTGGATATGCATGCAGCTGCAAGTAGAAATCTTGGAGACTTGTAGAGTAGTTTCTGTAGTAGGTGTTTTCCAATGATATGAGACTTGTACTCAGAGTGATCAACAGTACATTTGAAGTGCTGAACTCTGTTAGATGTAGAGGTCTTGGATGCGATTGGTGGATGGTTGTGTGACTGCTTAGTTGTATCCAATGAGGGAATGGCACAGAGAGTGATGTGGAAAGGATAGAAGGGCTGTCTAAGAGTTACCCGGTCCGTGGACACTGCGGCTGTCCGCGGACAGGGCGTGCCACATTCAGGGTTTTCCAGCAAATCCAGCATGGAAAGGGGACTGTAGGGATCAGCCAATCAGATGTTGAGGTTGTGGATTTGTGTTGAAAGAGCGTAGTGAAGATGGCAGAGGTGGAGAAAGTCAGTGTGTTGTGCTTGGAGATATGTTTGTGCATGGCTTACAGCAGTATGCTAAATGCAGGCATGTGGCAAATAATTTTGATGTGAAAGAAGTGGAGGTGGTATGGAGCACTGTGCCTGATTGCAATGTACAGGGAATTGTACAAGTTTGTGAAGATATGGGCAGGATGACCAGTCCCCATGTGGTAGTTTTGCATTATGGAGTTTTCCATTTGGGCTATGTCAGTGCCCCTACTTTGTTGGAAGATTTCGAACACTTGGTTCAAGCAGTAATGAACATCTTTCCAAATTACAAAGTATTTTTTCTGGATTGATACCTAGACCAATATGGGACAATAGTTCTGTTTTATGTCCTCAGCAAAACATTGCTAGGTGTGCAATCAACCGAGGCATGTGTGCTTTCATGCTTAGAGCTGGTATGTTCTTCTGTAATAATGAGGACATTGATTCCAGTAATGCTGTTAATTTTGAAGAAGATGGTATTTCCTTATCTTTTTTGGGAAATGCAATTCTGTTTTGGAATGTAAGGGTCGCTTTGGAGAAGGTTATGTGAATATTTTAGGAGTAAAGTAAGGGAAAAAATACAAAATAAAAGGTGTTTGTCAAACATCTGCAAAAAAACCCCCAAAAATGGCTCTTTTCAGAGCCAACCTCAAATGGGAAATGGGGCACACTATTTAAATATACATTCAACACGCTCAGATTTTTGATATGTCCGCAGACATGGCGGTAGTCCGCAGACGCTGTGTATTACATACAGGGATTTTGGGGTATAGAGGCCTGCAAATGAGAATGAGCAGAGCAAGTGATTGGTCAGTAAAGTTTAGTGGGTGTGTTGTGTAAGGAGAGAGTTTGTCAGAAAGCCTTTTTCCTGAGAGAAGAACAGTTAGCTATGGCTGTGTGTTTCAGAAAAAAGATTATCTGGATTTTGGGTGACTCATGGATACATTGGTTGGAGGTGCATGCAGAACACTGTGGAGTAGCTGCAGATCTTGGATTCCCTCATGTGGAAGTGCACTGGCATGGAGTGCATGAAATGAAGTGGTTGGACTTGATACCTCTCTTCTACTTTGGAGACAGAGCTTCATCCAGACATAATTATAATTCATTGTACAGGGAACAGTTTAGGGCATGTGTCAGGAATTTCTTTGCAATTGCGATGAAAGAAGGACCGGGGAAGGTCATGGACATATTCCCAAGTAATTTTTTCTCGTATTGTGCAGAGACAAATGTGGCTGCGTTCTTCTTCATTTGGTCCACAAATGGAGAAAGCAAGGTGGAATGTTAATAAGGCTGTTTGTGCCTTTCTAAGAGATGTTGGCATGTCCTCTTTCCACAATGAAAGTATTATGTTTCGTAGCACATACATTTTTTGCAGAGATGGAGTTCATTTTACTTATGCTGGTAATCAGATTTTTATGAGAAATGTACAAAGTGCATTACGACTTTTTGTGGAATTACAGCCATCCATTTTGCAGTTGGTGTTGACTATTTCAAGTATTTGAAACACAAAAAAACACCACCATAAGGCTCTTTTCAGAGCCACTACTTCCTCCCACAGAAAAGTTCAATGATTTTGATAGGGCAGCACCCCAAAATTTTAGATGTCTGTGATTTGTCCGCGGACTTCTAAAAAATGCACAAGGCCCTGCTTCATTTAATTGTCACTTCTATTTTTATACTGTGAAAGGCGACTCTGAAAAGGGCCTTTTTTGGGGGATTTTTGTTGTTTTATATATATTTTTTTTTTACACACAACACACTAGGAGAGGAGAGGAAAGGAGGGTAAGGGGGGACATCAACCACAGGGATAAAAAAAAGGCAGGTGGAGAGAAGTACTTTGAAGTCTCTCTCCCCTGCAGAGTACTGCATTGCAGTACATACACAAAACTGTGACCCTTGAAAGGTAAGGGTCATTAGCATTGTGAATGGCCTGTGAGGCAGCTGGAGGGGTGCGCTCTCCCACATCAGTGTCTCTTGTGGTGAGAGGAGCGGAAACGGAGGATGTAGTAGAGGAACTCAACCTACTACGTTGATCACAAGGTAAAATCTTGCGAACGGCCCCACCGTGGAATGACCTTAGGTGTCGCTTCATAGATGTCGTACCAAAGTTGTACGAACCAGGCCTCCCGGTACTCAGCACCATATTGCACTGGTTGCAGGTGAAATTATTCTACAGGGGAAAACCCAAACTTTGGTGATATTCCCTCCTACTAAGTGAGGATATAAGATATATTTTTCTACAAAAGGAAGGAACAATCAACATATTCACCTCAGATAGCAATTTCAAGACACAGTCCTTAAACAAATATAGGCTGTATTCTGTGTTTCAAATCATCATCAGAAAACATTTTCTTCACAAAATATCATTTTTAATATATTAATCTCTTGTTAAGCACAAGTAATACAAAAATTCTTTAAAAAACATATAAACATCACATAATCATATACATGATAAAAAAACTACCACCTCACAGTATCAAAACTAGTATGCTGAAATATTCAACCAGCACACCACACTCATGGCAACTCAATGAATCTCATTTTCCATTGTGTGACAAAGCCCAACTTATATAAGTTTCTGTCCTCTGTGTTCAACGTAACCGGACATTCATCAGGGGCAGAAGTAGTCCTGTGCTTTAGGTAGAGTCTTCCCATTAATACACCAATAGCTATCTCTGAGGATAAAAACATAACACAAACGTATCACTGATACGGGCATAATAGGTTCAATTTATACACCATAGCCAATCCCCCATCACCAAAAGGGTGTCCAGTATACAGTAAATCATATATCTGAACCATGGTACCAAGAATTTCATGTCTTGTACCTCATAAGTCAAACACATTCTGACTCTTCACTACTAGAGTAGGCAGAAAACACTATAGAGTACTATGAATAGTCTATTCGCAAACCATAATTAGGTCTTTCCAATTTATACTGACAGGGCCAATACCCCAATCATAGGTAGTTGTAACCTATCAAATAACGTGGGAGTCGTATTAAGGTTAAAGATTTCATAAAAAAGGTTCTAGGCAAAATGCTCATACAACCCTATGAGTCTGCCTAACCCTGGAAGTTCTTACCTACCATGGGCTATTTCAAAAGTCCTCCAATCTGCAATCAATTCAACGTCCTGCAAAATAGGACCTCTTCTCTCTATCAGGCCGAAATCCCACTGGTTCTAAAATAAATAAGAACCAAGTAAGACCCACATAACGGAAATAATGTCAGTGAAACACACCATACCCCAATCCTCAAATTCTCAAAACAATATGTCATAGAACTCACTTATTACGGGAAAGTTGCACGTCCAATCATCCAGTTAATGTAGACAGCTGTAATCCAAAATACGGCAACCAACGGACAAATCCTCTACAATGCCGGCGATCAGCCGTTCCAACTAGACCACTGCGGGAAACATCCGACTCCGAAATCCCACTCGTTCTAAAATAAAATAGGAACCGAGTAAGACCAACATAATGGAAACAATGTCGGCGAAACACTCTCTGACCCGATCCTCAATTTCACAGAACAATATGTCCTAACACTCACTTATTACAGGAACGATGCACACCCAGTCTTCCAGTTAATGTAGACAGTTAGAGTCCAAATACGGCAACAAGCCGACAAATCCTCTACAATGCCGGCGAACCGCCATTAAAGTTAGATCATTGCGGGAAACCTTAGGACACCCCATTTTGTTTAATTACGGACATCCCGGACACAGGGTGTGTTCTAAGGACAGTTCCATTTTGCTTGCGTACAGTACGGACAGGCACAGGGCCCTCAGGACAACCCCATTTTGTTTAATCATGAACATTTACGGACACCGTGTGTGTTCTCAAAACAGTTTCAACTTGCCTATGAACAGTACGGACAGGTATAGTGTCGTTAGGACAACCCCATTTTGTTTAATTACGAACATCCCGGACACCGCGTGTGTTCTTAGAAGAGTTTCAACTTGCCGGCATACATTACGGATAGGCATAGTGTCCTTAGGACACCCCGATTTTGTTTAATTACGGACATCCCGGACACCGGGTGTGTTCTAAGGACAGTTCCGTTTTGCTTGCGTACAGTACGGAAAGGTATAGTGTCCTCAGGACACCCCCATTTTGTTTAATTACGAACATCCGTGGACACCGTGTGTGTTCTTAGAACAGTTTCACCTTGCCTACGAGCAGTACGGACAGGTATAGTGTCCTCAGGACACCCCCATTTTCTTTAATTACGGACATCCTGGACACCGGGTGTGTTCTAAGGACAGTTCCATTTTTCTTGTGTACAGTACGGACAGGCATAGTGTCCTCAGGACACCCCCATTTTGTTTAATTATTAAACATCCCCGGACACCAGGTGTGTTCTTAGAACAGTTTCACCTTGCCTACGAACAGTACGGACAGGTATAGTGTCCTTAGGACACCCCATTTTGCTAATTGCGGACATGCCGGACACCCGTGCTGTCCGCGGACACCCCAACTGCCTTTTTTTTTTAAAAAAACACAAAGGACTGAATTAAAACACACATAATATTTTTTTTAAAATGATATATAGATGCACAATTTATGAAAGAGAAGGGGAAGCAGACACTGACACAAACACAGTGGAATTGGGGGTTTCAAGAGGATGGATAGGCGGAGATGAAGGGATGGAAGTCTCATCAAAATGATTTTCTTGGTGGGGAGGGTTTGGGGATAATTGACTGGGATATGGAGAGGGGGGACAGGTACATGTGGGACATTGGCATTTATTTTTTTCTTTTATGTGGTCCTCCACAACATTTTTCAAAAGGTTGAAATTTGCCATGAGCATGTCCATTTTTTCTTCCATGCACTGGAGAGTCTTTTCCAATGTATCTTTTGGTTTACTATTTTCGATGTTTGTATGGTCTGTTAAAACATATATACATATATATATATATATATGTTAAGTGCACATGAAGTAATGCTTATTAATTTGGTTATATAGAGAAGTGTCTTCCATTAGTATCACTACCTTCAGACATTTGCTCATGTGGGAAATTCTTCTCAAGCCATTCTAAAGTACTGGACATTTCTGTGAAAAAATATATATATATTACTTTTATTGTATCTAATACAAACATTTTAGAAATATATAAGAAAAATTAAGTTTACCTACTGGTAAATTGTGTTCTTACTGTTCTGTAGATCTGATGTTGCTCCTAGTTGTGCAGTTTCTGTGAGGTAATTATTTTGGAAGCATATCTTCCATGTTTTGGTAAATTCCATTTTAGTACATATGGGCCCTCATTACGACTCTGGCGGAAATCGAAAAACGATGGCGGAAATGCAATACCGCCATCGAATACCGCTCGGTGCGACTATGACCCGTCACCGTAAAGTACGATGCCATTAGCGACACCGTAGTGAACGCCAACGCTAACTGCACCAAGTACGCGCGCGCGCGCCATGCCAAAGCGTAAATACCACCATGGCGCAACGGTACGCGAATTCCGACCCTAGCGGACATGTACCTAACGCCATCAAGCACGGCGGAAAGTACCATTCCGCCATGGTGAGAAGTACGGCATCGCGAATCAACCGTAAACGGCCCCACTGAGTGCCTGTACACCGCTCCCTGGCCACATTGTACAACTCCCCGTAGGTGCAATGAAGTCACAATGCAACCAGTGAAATGTACAAGTCACCCATGCATGCCAACGAACAAAAGAATCTCAAGAGGGGCCAATGGGAGCTGCAGGGCACAGATGGCACGAATACAGAAGCCATTCCAATGGACATGACCTCAGTCTCCCACCAAGAAACGCACGCAAACACAGGCACCTGTGACCAGCAATATTCCGAAAATCACATCATTCCACCAGTCCACCTGGCTGACCGGCATCTGTTACACAAAACCTAATCCCCCGCCCCTGAGCATGACATCATTCAAACAGTCATATTGGCAGCCCTCATCCCTGACCTCACTGGGCTTCGTAGGCAAACGCGCCCAGCACAGTACCACGCAACCATACTCCGAAGCTGGAACACAATGCAGATCTCCTCACAATACATTGCTCCCCAAATAGGAATATGCCACATCACTTGCAGAGAAGAACGCTACACGGCCCATATCAGAATAGAAATTTAATGCACAACAAATTCACCAAGCCCATACAGCCATTAGGCCATGAACTCCAAAACACATTTCACCATTGTGGGCTGCATCCGCAAGAAATGACCAGCTACTTCTTGTGTGACGCCCTGTTCCTTCATGGTACACAGGGCCACATTCTCGTACGAAAAGGCAACATGGAAGCGCACAGAACCGCAGGGCCGTCCCAATAGGGAGGCACTAGTCCAGCTGAAAGGCCGAAATGTTGCTCCGAGCCACTAGTACTGCGTAAGGGCATGTGGCCCATTGGCGATCGTCCCATAAGATCGTAATGCTGCTCCACTGATTAACACGAAGCAGCAGGTGTCGGGAGTAAAAGCCATCTGCAGGAGTGGCATACAGATGGCAGTGGCAAAAGGGGAGGAGATACCTGTCAACCAAAAGAAAAGAAAAAGAATAGAATGGCCATCAGAACTACATTCGAACAACTCACTTCAATGATCACACTAAATCCACAGCCATATGCATGCTAGCCCACTCCAAAGGATCATCACCACCCAAAAACCACTTGCGACTCATAACTATCTATATCGAGGTGAAAACACCATCACAAACGAGTGTACCTGTGCATGCGTCTGTGAAAACAGAATCCATCAGATGGGATTGGTAACGTGCATGGACACAAGTGTCTGAAGGCGCGTCGAGACAGGGAGGGCTCAACAAGGCCAGATAGACGATGGTCCCACTATGGCAGCCCTGCATCACATAGCGCAGGGGAGGCGGACAGATTCCAAGAAGCCCTGTACATGGCAAACACTGTATCAAATCATCTGTCCATGCATCCATTCATCATCCCCTCATCCCGTAATGATAACGCCTGTTTCCATACTCACATAACATGTGAGAATTCCATTGAGTCTGTGCGTTATGCAGCCTGCAAAATCCACTGTGCCCCAGCCCGTAATTCCAGTGTTGTGAAGTAACATGTATTTGGGAACGTCCGGCCTCATCGTCCCCTTCGCTATTGCGCATCCCAAACTATTCATATCAATAATTGCATCCTCGCCATGGCCCCTGTCCCAAGGACATTGAACAATAGAACGTTATATTTGCAGTCAGACCTGTGGGCATCTCCTCGCCGCTAGCAGATAACCGAAAGCGCCGCCCTTCGAATTCCTCATTTGCAACATCACGTCGAAAAGGCATCTGTGGCCGCTTGAAATCACAAATTAATCCATCGAGTGCGGCTGTGTGTGAAAATGGCAACTGCCTTCACTCACAAATGGGACGCCCCGCCCGTCGTTGCAACTCGGTACAGTGATGCATGAGGGTCCACCGTTACTCGAGTACTACGTTCCACTGACCCTTCACAAGTCTGTTCGCGACTGCAAAGATAGTATGTGAAACAATGGGACCATAGCCGAATGAACATATCAACCAATTTTACACGGCCATCGGGTACAAATACATGATTGTAATAGCAAGATGCCATTCCTCGAATTGCAGCGTTGTGTGCGGGACGTGCTCGGCCAAAGGGGAGAGCAGCTTGCACAGGTGGAATGAATCACCACAGGTGGAGGCCATACAGCCTGAAAACACATAAATTGCACACCCAGTCTCCTCCCACAACCACACCCACTCCGAAATGCTACCGGCAGGACTAGCTATGTTGGCCCTGGGGGACCTGATAGCACTGCAAGTACTCCAACTCCAAGAAGAAGACGAACACCAACTACAACCGGCCGCACGGAGGAGACGCAGGAGGAGGAGGAGGGCAAGGCAGGGCCAGCAAGGGCCGCCAGCACAGCCACTACCACCACGCAGGCAGCCCGCAATCCCACGCCTCCGAGCACATCCGTTCAACCTCACTGATGAGCAGATCCACACCCTCTACCGTTTGGACCGGGACACCATAGCTGCCATTGTGGACATGACACAGGCTGACCTTGTCAGCATGATAGATAGCCCAACCGCCATCCCACCCCTACTGAAGGTGGTGTCTGTACTCCACTTCCTGGCCACAGGCACCTACCAGCACACAGTCGGACAGTTGCATGGCATTTCTCAGTCACTGTTCTCACGGACACTATTGCAAGTGCTCGATGCCCTCCTGCAGCACGCAGATGACTACATCTCACTACCACGCTCGGAGCAGGAAATTACCAACACAAAAGTGGGATTGCATGCACTTGGCGGCATACCGGGTTGCATTGGTGCCATCGACTGCACCCATGTGGAATTGGTCGTCCCACATGCCATGGAGGCCCAGTACCGCAACCGAAAACAATTTCATTCTCTGAATGTACAAATGGTGTGTGACTCCAACAGGATCATTACACATTGTTGTGCCCGATTCCCTGGATCAACCCATGATTCTATGGTTCTGAGGAACTCAACAATACCACGCTACATGGAGCGACACGCAGGGTACAGATCCTGGCTACTCGGTGAGTCTCATTTCATGCATGATGATGTGGGGTATGTGATGCGGCAATGACCTGGCAGGAAGGGGGGGGGTGCGTACGTAGCAATGGCATTCCACATAATTCGTTTATCGTCCACATACAGGTGATGCCGGATATCCACTGAAGAGATGGCTCCTCACACCAGTCCGGAACCCACGGGACCAGCATGAGGAGGACTACAACCATGCCCACTCACGTACCCGTGTAGTCATTGAACAGGCATTCGGCCTACTGAAGACTCGTTTCCGGTGCCTCAGCAGGTCTGGCGGGGCACTCCTGTACCGCCATGAGAAGGTTGCAAAGATGGTGATGGCATGTGTCATGCTACACAACATGTGCGTACGTAGAAATGTGCCCATGCCCCCTGACGCAGAACTGCAAGCACCTGAAGATGGTCATGATGAGGGTGGGGATGTGGCAGCACCTCAAGGAGTCCGCGAGGCACAGGAGGGCCGTGACATTCGTCAGCATCTCATTGATGCATGCTTCTAGCACTCACGCCTGGTGGCTGATACATGGACACGGGACTCGTGGCACTGTGTGTGTCTGGTACATGCACAATATGGACTGTACGCCTATGATGGCCTAGTACACAAAGATCATTGTCCACACATCTCATTGGTTGATCGTGCATTGTTTATGGCATATGTGATATCATGTTGAACACCCTATCGACCCGCCACCCAAGTGAGCCCAACACACCCCCTCCACCCTCCTACCTCCCCCCCGAACACCAGTGTCCAAAGATGCACATTGTCAGTGGGCAGTCGCTATTGCAAGCCCCCTCTGCGGGTATCAGGGGCACCCCTGCCTGTGGAGCGCAGGTTCCTCCCAGATCTACGTTGGGGGCTGCCCTGGACGGAACTTGCAACGGATGATGTCTCTGCCTGCTCACGTCCATGCATGTCCCTAAGGGTTTGTGAGAGCTCAGTGAGCACACGGCGCACTGCGGCAAGTTCGGCACATACGTCTTTGGACGTCGCATGCAGTTCCCCCCTCAGGCTCTCGGTGCTTCTCTCCATTTGGACTCTCAGGCTCTCGGTGCTACTCTCCATTTGGACTCTCAGGCTCTCGGTGCTACTCTCCATTTGGACTCTCAGGCTCTCGGTGCTACTCTCCATTTGTGCCCTTAGTGTCTCTGTACTTCTCTCCATTTCTGCCCTGAGTGTCTCAGTTGATGTTTCTATGTCTGCCTTAGTGCCCCCACATTCATCGGCATGGTCCTTGAGGAGCGTGGCCAGTTGCTGCTGTTGCACGATTAACTGGTCGAGGGACTGTTGCCTCTGCTGGGCCATGGCCATTTGCGGTGGTGTCACAGAGTGGCTGGTCGCCTCATGTTGCCCTGCCACAGGGCTTGTGGGGGAGGGCCAGTCGTCGTCTTGTGGGTGCCCCTGCGTGGTATCCTCATGGTGTACGGGATGGAACAGACAGGGGGATTGGGACAGGTCATGGATGGATCTGACTTCGACATCCCCGTCTTCTGTGTCGGAGCATGCTGCCATTAATGGGGTGTCACCTATGGTGCTGCTGCCACCGGAGGCAGTGCCTTCTGTGGCATCCATTGGGGGGACCTGTGGTGCTGCTGTTGTGGGCATGCTGGCTGCTGGGGTGCATGTTGATGTTCCCTCCTCTGTGCTGCCACTTGATTTGTGCTGCTGCCGTGTCTTGATGCGTGCAGCTGAGGTGGAGGGTCTTTGGCCGTTGGTCTTGGCCCTCTTTGCAGGTGTGCTGGTAGGGGTGTCCTGAAGCTCGTCGTTTGGATCGGACCGTGTGGTGGAGTAAAGGAGGGCGAGCGTTATTAATGGGTCTGTGGGAATTGGAATGGCAATGTATCACATGCATTGGGGTGGTACCTGAGGGTGATTTGGGTCGGGGCCTTGGAGGTGCTTTCATTTGTGTGTGGAGTGAGGGTGCAGTTGTTTGGCAGCCTGCAGTTAGGGTGTGCCTGCTGCACGTGTAGTGGGTGTTTTAGGGGTTTTTAATTATTTATGTATTTATTGTGAGTTTTAAAGTGCGCTATCAGGCCAATGTGTGTGGACGTTCTCCTGGCCATGTGTTACTGTTGCGCTATGTGGACACATGTGATTCACATGATTGGACATTGTGGATTTGGCATGGTTTTATTTGGGACACCTACCTGATTCTCCGGATGTCTGCACTCCTTTCTCCATCCCTCCGACTCCCTCTATGCTCTCCATTCCTATGGTGGAGGCACAGATTTCTTCCCAGGGGGTCAACTTGATGGGTGATTCCGATCCTCCCCCGGTGGCTGTGGCAATGTTGCGGTTGGCAGAAAGTATGCTACGGACGCGTATCCGCAGGTCGTCCCATCGCTTTCTGCATTGCTGTGGGTTGCGGGGTGCGGTCCCCACCGCACTTACCCGCTGTGCCACCAGGGCCCATATGGCCTTCTTGTTCGCAAGTGCCGTCCTGGTCATTTTACGTGGAGAAGACGGCGGCGGCATTCTCCTGGAGGGTCTCTGTGAGCACGGTGAGTTCCTCACGGGAGAAGTGGACCTGCCGCTTGCGGTCGCACGCTTTCTTCGCTACTTTTCCCATTTTTCTTGGTTTCACTAGGGTGGATGACGGGTTGGGATGTGTCTCAGGGTAGTGTTTTTAGTGGTTGTGTGGATTTTGTGGTTTTATAGGTGTACGGCGTGTTGTTTCCCGTTCCGGGCCCATGTTTTTACTTCCGTTTCCGTATATTTACGGTCACCGTACTTTCTGGTTGGCGCTCACTGCGGTGTCCGCTAGGATGGGTGGCGGTATTGCACCTAGGGCGCCGTACGGCGGCGGTGTGGGCCGTTTTGGGGTCATTTCCGCCATCGCGGACTTTGCACTTCCGCCATGCCGTGGTGCTCGTGCCCGATGGGTCGGAATGGGCCGCACTTTGCTCCATCGTGCAATGGCGGAAACGCTATTTACGCTGTGGCGGTCCGGTCAGTCGCTTTCCGCCAGGGTTGTAATGAGGGCCATGGTATTTAAATGGATGGTTGATGTGTTAGATATATAGGTTCCACTTCTTATTTATTATTACATATAATGTGTTTGTGTGCTGCTTTTTGAACTTGTGCAGTGTTCATATGGCATGATATAACAATTTAAGATATCCCCTGAGTGTTTGGGTAGTGTTGATGTTGTCCGCGTCCATCCGCGGACATTCGCACGGTCCGCGGACATCAAAATCACTAGTTAGGGGTTCAGTATATTCTATGTTACATATAAAGTAAGGGAATCCTAGTAAACATCTATCAAATTCACACTATGTATATGTGTATTCAGTAAAAAAAACTTTGATAAAGGGAGGTTATGGTTAAGTTGCGCTACTAAAAAACTATGAAATTCAGTAAAAAAACTTTGTTAAAGGGACATTATGGTTAAGTTGCGCTACTAAAAACCTATGAAATTCAGTAAAAAAACTTTGTTAAAGGGACGTTATGGTTCCAAGTAAAACCGAAAAACCCCTGAAATTAGCTAGTTATGATAAGCTAACCAACCATAACTCGTGCCACCACCGTGCACTGCTAAGACTAACACCCAGGACATCAACACACGGACACACTTCCCTGTTCGCTCTGCGGACAGGACACCGATTGGTTAATCGGCTTCTGTCATGTCTGCGGACATGCAACGTGGTCACTCATTGGATGGTGAAGAGCGTGAAGTGCATCAGATTTTTGGAAACTCCCACCATCTTGCAATCGCGGACAGCAGCCGGTGTCTGCGGACATCGTGGTAAAAACATATTAAAAAACATAACATTGCACTTGTCAAACTTATCAAATAATCTCTGGGGAGGTGAGGGGTGATGAGGATGGATAGGATAAGGCTGCAAGTAGCAAAAAAAATGGGTGTTTTTGCCAGGAAAGTCTGTGAACAGTTCGGATGTTCGCGAACAGTCCTGTGAAGTTTGCGAACACCTCAGCATTACAGGGTTGGTGAAATGCAGTTATTGGATGGCTTATAACTTTGGCGCAACTTAATGGATGAAATTTTGCATGTATATTTCTGAACTGATTCTGAGTGAGGCTTCAAAGTTTGGTGGGATTCTGTCATGAGGGGGTACAATCAGAGGGGGGATCCCAAAATAATGTAAAGGCTTATAAATGAGGTGCCATTTGACAAATCTACACAAAGGTTTTCAAAAAGATTATAGATCTATATTTAGATGTTTTTGTAAAGTCTGAATGGATTTTGTCAAAAGGGGGCTAGGTTATATGACAATTGTATGTTCATACATTGAACACTTTTGAAAAAATAAAACATGGGTGGATTTCCAGCAAACCTGCATAAAGAGCATTGGCAAGGACCTACAAGCATGGTTTTGCACATGTGCCAGTGTTTTATTTTTTGACAAGTGTCATAATATAGCTACAAAAAATAGCGGTATACCTTTAGCGACTGAGGGGTAGCCTGTGGCCATGGGCAGTGGCCAGATTGTCCGGGTCATGGAATAAGGTCATGATCTGGACAATCTGGCTACTGGCCATGACCACAAGAGACAAAACATAGGATTAAAGTGGCCATGTCCACCTGGGACTGGCTTTGTGGTAAAGTTATTTGAAATTAGGATAGATCTGAAAGGGAAGAAACATTTGCTCGTGGTAATATGGGCATAGGGTTCTCTTTTTGCCTTTTGCAGGCTGCCATGAAAAGTGAAGAGGGGCCCTGTATGGAACCCTCACCTTCCCTTTCCATGGTGGCCATCTTGGAAAAGGATTTTCGTTCCTACAATTTCATTTGTTTTTATTATTCTGACTGCCATTGAACAAAACCACCTGGTCTATATATGTCAATAAATAAAAACAAGTGGCCCAGATATGTGATCTCATCAGTGATGTCATCAATGACATTTGTGATGTCTTCTTTGATGTCCTGTGTGTTAGTCTTAGCAGTGCACAGTGGGGGTGCAAGTTATGGTTGTTTAGCTTACCATAACTGGCGAATTTCTTTTTTTTTGTTATTTTACTTGAAACCATAACGTCCCTTTAACAACATTTTTTCTTTGAATTTCATAGGTTTTTATTAGTCCAACATAACCATAACGTCCCTTTAACAAAGCTTTTTCAGTGAATTTCAAAGGTTTTTATTAGTGCAACTTAACCATAACGTCCCCTTAGCAAAGTTTTTTCATTGAATATATATATGCCGAAGAATATCCAAAGCCAATTGGAGAACATTTCCATCTAACCCTAACAAGGAAAGATTTGCTTCAGCGGCAGCCACTTACAAATCTGCCATCACTAAGACTAAAAGAGCGATTTACAATGTCAGGATTCAGAATGCTAAATTTGGTACCAAAGAGCTCTTCTTGATTTTAAGAGAACTAGAGTCTCCAGCAACCCCCACTGAAGACTGCACTAACGACAAAGCCTGGTGTGAGAACATCCAGAAAGCATTATCTGATAAATTGATAACACTACAAAGCAACATTGAGTCTAAGAAGATGAGTCTCGACCACACACACAACTTGCCTACTCCACAATAGCCCAAATGTCCACCTTTCCACTTCTCCCCAGTATCTAGTGAAGAAGTGGCCTCAAACCCAATTGCCAGGGTTACTCTTGCCCTGCCTCAGTCATTAAGGAGGGCGCTAAAGAACTTGCTTCTCTTGTCACAGCTCTGATCAACTCGTCCTTTAAAAGCTGCGCAGTTCCCAAAAATCTCAGATCCAAATATACCCACAAACTACAGGCCCATAACAACGGCCTCGTTCCTGCTAAAGATCATAGACAGAATGGCATATCTCCAAATACAAAAACATTTGGAAGATAACCTTCTTGGTCTGCGCCAATCGGGCTTTAAACCCAGACATGGAATGGAAACGGTCCTCCTGGATCTAAAGATCAAAATGGACGAAGCCAAAGACAATGGCACACTGGTTATCCTGCTCCTATTGGACCTATCCGCAGCGGTTGACCTTGCGGGCCATCAAATCCTGTCCGAACATCTATCCTCAGCAGCAGCATTCTCACCGAATGCGGTCAGTTGGATCAACTCCTTCCTCACAAATAGAACAACCAGAGTTTTGCACCCACTGCAGCCAGCGAGCCTGCACCCATCCACTGTGGAGTCCCCCAAGGCTCCTGTGTAGCTCCCAAACTTTATAATATATTCACTAAGCTCCTCTTTGATTGTCTTGAGAACCTGTGTGTCACCTACACAAACTATACAGATGACATCCAGGTCCTCATCACCCTCAGGGGTTGTTATGAGAGAGACACAGAACAGCTGAACAAAATATATTGCGAAATTCAGGCCTGGATGGCCACACACACAGCCTCTGCTTAAATGACAACAACACACAGCTCTTGATCGTCGGCACACAGGCCTGTCTCAATAAACTCGACCATAGGTACAACTACTTCAACATTGATCGCAACATCATCAAAGTTGCCAAAGAAGTTAAAACCCTTGGTGTGTATTTAGATTCCCTCTTATAACTTAAAAAAACAGGTAAACACCACAGCTTCCACCACTGCATACACCAATAAGCTTACCAATGCCTGCAAGCCTTTTCTGTCTGAAATAGCTGTCTCATGCTTGCCAGGGCTTTGAACTTGTCCAAATTGGACTATTGCAACACTTCCTAGACTCCTCCAAGTCCAACCTGAAAAGGTTACAAGTTCTTCAGAACAATGCCCTGCGCTGCGCCCTGAACATACCTCGTTCAAGCCATATTTCATCCACCAGACGTGATTCTCACTGGCTACCAATACGTGACAGAATTAAACTTCACGCTCTCGTCATTACACACAAATGCCTGGCCAACATAGCTCCCCAATATATGGCAGACAAATTCTCAAGGCACCAATCCACCAGACCCATCAGATCTACCTACCAGCATTGCCTCACTATACACAAGTTTAAATTGAAAACAGCAGGGGGCTCAAGCTTCCCAGTGCTGGCAGCCACATGTTGGAGCTCCCTACCAACAGCTATCGGAACTGAACCCTCTTTTTGGGCCTTCAGATCTAAAGTAAAAGAATGTCTCCTGGCTTGACTACTTCAATCTCTGTGTACTGAAAACTGTAACATGTACTTACCTGCTCACTATTTATTCAGTGCTGTAACCTGTCTCTCTCACCCCATGCTTTCTTGATTATTGCCGTTTCACGCTGACCACTTGTAACCTGGTCACAAGAACTATTCATTACAATGTATTTGTAATTGTTATGATATGTTATCTGTAACTGTAACTATTTCTTATATGCTCAAGGACCCAGATACCTCAGGGTCAGGTGCACTTTATGAATAATAAACTAAACTAAACTCTATGGGCCTAATCCACAGGGCACTTTGCAGTGGGGTTTGCCATTATGAAAAGTTTCTATTAATTAGACCCTAGTGGGGTACTTTGGCATTAATCTCGAGCTAAAACGCAGTCACGTAACAATGAATAATGTGGGGATGCACTTGCACTCACATTTTCCCAAAAGAAATGTAGGTTTGATGAGTGACATTATAATGTTGAAACAAGTGGCTTAAGGTATTTATGTGTGTTTCTTTGAGGGGAAATATAAGGAAAAGGCGTTAAAGTTTTACAGGCACGAAAAAGACAAAGAGGAATATGTATACCGTATAGCATCACTTGCCATGGATAACTGCATGGGATTATTACTTTTAACAGGACACGTCAGCATTAGAACTTTGAGAAACTGCGTCTTAACACGGTTGTAAAAAATAAAGGCACTCTGGTGCTGACATTTATGGTTGCATACTACCCTACATCACTATTCTGCACTTTTTCAACTTTTTGCAAAGAGAAGGATACTCACAAAAACTCCACTTGCCAAGCAATTAACTGGTCAGACAACACTCCAGTCAAAGACCATAAGACCGTGATCTCTGTTGAAGGAACACCTGTGGGCAGGAGCTCGACATTATTGATGAACTCACCAGTGGCTGTTCTTTGTATGACTGTCTGTGAACATGGTGGGGAGTGAGTTGCTGGAGTTGCCTCTTCTCGCAACTATTACGCCATGTCTGTCCTTTCCGATTGGTTAAAATCGCAGCTCTTGTACCAACAAATACACTCCCGGTTATTGACCTGAGTCTTTAAAAGAGAGAATGTGAAATCCTGGCAGAAACAAATGTATTTCGTCACTGGCAGAAAGTAGACTCACCTTCTCTAGTTCCTTGAAGGTGCCCACCTGGGTGATGAGAAAGGGGTGCTGCTCCTGAGTGATGATGGCCAGGATGATGGCCATGGGATAACAATGCTGGAAGCCATGCGGTTTGGCTGGTCTGGGACCGGTGTGCAAGAGCAACCCATGCTGTATAGGGAGAGAAAGAACCGGAGAAAGCCTGCCAATGCATGCAGGATGAATGAAGACACATCTGGGTAACTGTAGGCTTGTGGGGAGCCTACCATAATAACATTAATATGTGTCTACCTAAGTGTGTATCTACTCTTATTCTTTCATCAGTCTCCTGATGTTTTCCGCCCATCCCATCAGTACATTTATCACTGTTTTCTTTTCAACATTTCATGCATCCTACCCAGAGGGAAAAGAATGTAAAAAGGAGAATAATATTGTACCAATCAACTGACAACTGTCGAATAAGAAAGTGGATTTGGAACACCAGCATTGTGATATTTGGTTTTATGTGTTCCCTCATAAAATCTCTCTGACGATTACCTTGCCGTTCAACTGGGGAGTAGCTGGTGGAGGGGGACAGAGTTACCCCCCTCACCACATGTATGGCTTCATCATTTGTCCAAAGTAGGCTCTTTCCCAATAGGATACATGCAGGAGCTCAACCAAATATAATAATGAAAGAGAGAGGCTGTGTGATCATTCAGAACATGCAAGTGCAGAGAGTGAAGAGGGAGAGGGGGGTAAGTGCTAGGAGTCATTTGCAAGCAGCTGTTAGGTGACTGACAGAGATCATTTGGTAAGAGTGGTCAACTGACAATAAATAAATGCAGGCCTGTAGTGGCACAGGCCAGTGAGCGGCCAAGGCAAGTGCTGGGAGTGGGCAGAGGCTGAAGGCGATTGGAGGTGGGCGGTCAGGACCCAGGTGGGTGCATAACAGCCATGGTCACCAATCTTAGCGACTGTGGGGTTTAGCAAAGGAGGGAGAGGGGGAAGGATCCGGCTCAAGACAAAGTGGAAGGGGGAGGGATGTTCCATAGGAGGGAGCCAGTCAAGCAAGGAGACTGGCCACCAGCTTGTTGTTTAGCGAAGTGCTGGACACGCAGAGAGTTGGTACCAGAGGAACATAAGGATCTGGAGGGAGAGTATATAGTGAGAGCCAGTTGTAGATAGCATGGTCCCGGGCCCCAGACAGCCATATGGATGGGAGCAGTCTGTGAAAACATGGGACTCGCGTATATAATAAGGGCTGCTAATCCTGCCATTGTTCTTCCAGTGTATCTTTCTAATTCTTTTAAAACAAAGGGGGGTCTGGGAATCTCTCTACCAGCACGAACACAGCCCAATGACCTGTTCTTGGGTGAATAACCCCTGGGAGAGACTCTACCAAGACTTTAGCTCACTGTCCCTTTCACAGAGAAGAAATTTCCCCGCACATCAGTCTTTGTCCTGCCCAGGGGCAGTCCAGCGCCGAAATGCTAGGCAATTCTCCTCTGAACAAGAGTACCATCAGTAACCCCATACATGTGTTTCAGCCTTGTTGGGCATCATCAGTGAGGTGAAACTGGTGCCTCCCTAAGAACAGTGAGCAAGGGGTCCACGTCTGGATCGCCCTGTTAACTTAGGGTGAAACCCAAAGTTAATTTATTTAAAACAAAGGGGGGTCTGGGAATCTCTCTACCAGCACGAACACAGCCCAATGACCTGTTCTTGGGTGAATAACCCCTGGGAGAGACTCTACCAAGTCTTTAGCTCACTGTCCCTTTCACAGAGAAGAAATTTCCCCGCACATCAGCCTTTGTCCTGCCCAGGGGCAGTCCAGCGCCGAAATGCTAGGCAATTCTCCTCTGAACAAGAGTACCATCAGTAACCCCATACACGTGTTTCAGCCTTGTTGGGCATCATCAGTGAGGTGAAACTGGTGCCTCTCTAAGAACAGTGAGCAAGGGGTCCACGTCTGGATCGCCTTGTTAACTTAGGGTGACACCCAAAGTTAATTTATTTAAAACAAAGGGGGGGCTGGGAATCTCTCTACCAGCACGAACACAGCCCAATGACCTGTTCTTGGGTGAATAACCCCTGGGAGAGACTCTACCAAGTCTTTAGCTCACTGTCCCTTTCACAGAGAAGAAATTTCCCCGCACATCAGCCTTTGTCCTGCCCAGGGGCAGTCCAGCGCCGAAATGCTAGGCAATTCTCCTCTGAACAAGAGTACCATCAGTAACCCCATACACGTGTTTCAGCCTTGTTGGGCATCATCAGTGAGGTGAAACTGGTGCCTCTCTAAGAACAGTGAGCAAGGGGTCCACGTCTGGATCGCCCTGTTAACTTAGGGTGAAACCCAAAGTTAATTTATTTAAAACAAAGGGGGGTCTGGGAATCTCTCTACCAGCACGAACACAGCCCAATGCTAGCAATGCTAGAATTGCCTAGCATATCAGCGCTGGACTGCCCCTGGGCAGGACAAAGGCTGATATGCAGGGAAATTTCTTCTCTGTGAAAGGGACAGTGAGCTAAAGACTTGGTCGAGTTTCTCCCAGGGGTTATTCCCCCAAGAACAGGTCATTGGGCTGTGTTCGTGCTGGTAGAGAGATTCCCAGACCCCCCTTTGTTTTATCTTTCTAATTCTGACCGCCAATAGAGAAAAGTATGCCTGCATCATCAATACGAGTGATGCTGAAGTACCAATTATGACTTATTCCCTGACTGGGATTTATGGGGCTAAAATACCTAACATGATAGCAGACACAGGACAACATGAAACTCTGGAATTACATTCTTGGCTTTTCTGCCAGGCAGTGAAATTTGCGACTCTAGCGAACCATATTCGGGAGCTTGGTGGTTTTAAAAATGTATTTCTTTCTAAGGGAAAAGCACAAAGATACGAGATGACCTAAGCAACTCGCCTCCTCCATGAACTTGTCCTATTTGCAAATTTTGTTTCAAAACAAATGATCAGTATGCTTTACTATGATGATTGTGTAGCAACTTGCTTGCATTATTTTTAAAACATCATTATGAAAGCGCAGCATTTTCAAAACAAACACACAATGGGCCTCATTACACGGTAGGCGGTAGGGGATTACCGCACCGGTAAGGGCACTGGTGCCGATAATCCCCTACCGCCCTACTACGAGTTCCCTTTGCGGTTCCTCCCTTAACGCCTGGTTTTTCCAGGCTTTAAGGACAGGACCCGCAAAGGGACTTTAGAGCTAATAACGGTACCACAATTTGCAGTACCGTTATTAGCGCCTTCCCCATTCCCATTGAGCCCTATTGGGGCTCAAATGGGAATGGGGAAGGGCCCTGGTGAATGGGGAATTACTGGTCCCGCCGACCTTGGAATGGACCGGTAATTGCTCCATTCACCAGGGCGGAGTCGGTAAGGTTTTGGAGGCAGTCATGGCTCTATCAGCACCATGGTCACCTCCTACCGTGTAATGAGGCCCAATGTGTTAGTCAAGGGAATCGTTTTTAATGGATTAATTATCTGTGTACAAAGATATTTATGCTCACAAAAAGACAGACATTCAAGTGAATGCAAATAAACCAAACCAAGTGTGAACGTTTAATTGGGACTGTTGGCCGAACATGTTATGGATAAAGTACTGACATCGTACACCAATGGGCAAAGGCCCAGCTTGTTAACATGTCATTTCATATGTAAGTGATTTATAATGATAAATTGTCTTCATTTCAATGTAAAGAAATATGATGGTCAGTTCCACTGTTTCTACTGATTACACAAATGACATAAATATCTGCTAGAATTGTATGTGTTAGCAGGGAAACAGAGGTGAGGCTTTTTAACCTTTAGAACCAGCTGTGATAGAGAGCTGGGGGGAGGGGTTCCTGAAATGCTTCTGAAGGCTACAACACTGAACAATGAGGGGCAATCAGGGGAAAGAGCCTAGAAGACCACTGCTGACCAACAAGACTAGAGCCTGCTTCGGTAAGGAAACAACCATGAACATGAATGCCTAGACAAAACAGTAATTCTAGTTTATTAGTCTAAAATGTGGCCAATTTTTTCAAATTCTAATTCTGAATGCTTATTTCAAAAATTTGGAGGAAACCAATTTACAATGCTGAACTACCATGGAAAAAATCAGCAAACAGCGTTCAGATGCTTTCATCCGGAGATTATAAACTGCTCATGGGGCTAAAAATTGTAATTTTGCCATTTTGTCTAAATTCTAATTTCTTGACTGTTTCAATATATTTAGGGTAGAAATAAGCCATTACTTCAATTTTTTCAACATGTGTTTTTCTTTCCATCAGAGAACCATTTAGAGACACCAAAATGCTTTTCTGTTAGGTTAGACTTGCCATTTCTTTAAAATTGTGGAGCAGAGTTTCGGCACAGTGTCCATATATAACTTGTGTTGCCTATCATGCTTTTTTGGACAATTTAAATTACACCACAAAAGTACATAGGAAGGGAGTTAGGGATCTGGCTTTGGGTAAGGGCTGGTCAGTTTGACGACACCTTACTAATAGTAACTTCTTGAGCTGTATGGTTAGTTTGCTATGAGCTTACCCAATGAATTCCACTTTACTGTGGCGTCTTATTGAGTGGGAGTCAAAAAAGCCACAAAACCACCAAAAATATAGAACAGCAAGAAACACTCATATAGATCTGTGCAAGTTGAGTTTTTTAAACATCACATTTTTATGTAGAAAAAAATCATAATGTGCCCTTTAAGGTCATAGTGTTTCGGCACTGACTGCCTTTTTCAAATCAGGGCATGTGGTATTTGTATAATTTCAATAATGGAAAACTCTACACAAATACAGTATGTCAATTAAATCAAGGTGGATACCCATATTCAATGGAGTATCAATTTGTCATGATGATATACAGTTGTATGACAGAAAGTCAAGGTTTGTTGTAGGGGATGATTGTTAGGAGGTTGGAGAGAAATGGCAAGAGACAGAAAGGTATCAACATCAAAAATTGCAAACGTATTTAAATTAGATTGAACAGGCACTGTTATACAAATGGATGTCTTCACAATTGGTGGCATCTTAAATGCCGTCTATTTATACTTAAATTATAATTTTGTTTTTTGAAAAAAAGAGAAAGCATTTCAATTCCTTTAATTATGTGTCTTAAATTCGATATTCAATAATGTAGGTAATTTGATCAGTCTCTACGTGGTTACAATCACTTAATACTTAATTGTGCAACTGTACTTTCCAGTAGCTACTCCTCAACGTGTACTATATAAAGTATCCATTCAAAGGTTGTATTATTATATAGATGTGCTCTCCTTAGCATTCGTTTTCCATTGTTAATGCATTCAAGCATAAATTTAACGGGTTAAATCCCTGCGTACAATTAGTAGAATAATAGGCAGTGAGTAATACTTATTGCCCAACTGAACTGTGTGAGTGTAGTACGTGCTCGTCTACCTAGAAAAGCTATGCACGTTACTGCGGCCGTGCTGAATGCCAACCTAGTGTCATAGTGTTAAAGTTTGTCTATTTAATTAAGCAAAAGGAATAGTTACAAGAGGTGCGCAAATTATATACTTAAGTAAGAAGGGCCACCCTAGTACGGTATGTGCTTCGTATTGCAATCTGTTCTAATGTTCTAATCTTTCAGTTATTCAATTGCTCAAAATCTAAAAACACAACTGGACTACCAATTAGAAAAATAAAAAACAGCTAAACGATTAAAAGCATTCAAAATTAAATGTAAATATCGGCAGTAGAACAATTATAAATGTAATAAGATTAGAAAATACTGAGGTATTCAAAGCTGACAAAAAACAAAAAATCATATGAACAAAATATTGGATCAATAAGTAAGCAAAATAGTCGTTTGCCTAGATAAAATAAAGCAGGCATTGTAGGGTTTTATGAAAAGAATGGTCAAGAAGGAGTTACTCGTGGCTAGAGACCTATCAGCAATGTTAAGAGTTTAAATACTAAAGTACCAAACAAAGAAATATGTTGAATAGTCCTATTGCTTTGCAAGAAGTGAAATACATTATTAAAAGCTTGAAGAATAGGAAAACAAGCAGACCTGATTGACTGAAATAAAATAGAGTAAATCATTTCTCGTGCTATGGTCAGCCCATACAATTATGTTCAGATGCCAGGAGAAACACTACAACTATGAAAAGATGCACTAATCTGCACTTTCCCCAAACCTGTTAAAGACCCGACAAGATGTAAATCATACCACCATATATCCTTAAATAATTCCAGTTCTAAAATGTAGCATTTTATTCTCACCAAAATAATTAACATTATATTCCCCGAACAGCGCATCTTTCTATTAAACAGAGGTGGTCATTAACAACCCCTAGAATTGGCAGGGGCCTCTGGCAGGACAGTTAATAAAAAGATACCGATGGTGACAGCTTAATAGGCATCATATACATTTGCACAAAGCCACATTGTATATAAATGGAGAGAGCACAGAGGCATGCCAGATTATCCCAGGTACCTTATAAGGGTGTCCTTCGATCCTCTTCTTGTATGCCTTGTGATTGGAAACGTTAGCTACTACGATCAAGAACTCTGGCAACATTAGGTTCCCAGTCCCTAGTGGCTGGAACCCCGAGATTGCACTTTTTCAGACTATTACTATATATATAATAATGAGTAGTCAGTAAGCAGCTCTTTGAGCAACTTTCAAGGTCACACAGGGTTTGTATGAGTAGGAGGTTATTTGGTGAATCATTTGAAAACGAAAAAAATATGAAGTAATATTGGATCAGATGTAAAGTAAAATATATAGGGACTTGGGTGACTGTTAATAAGAAGCAAATGTTTAAATTAATCGCTGTAGATACATTTAGTGAAATAAATACTGACCACTTTAAAGTCAATAAACACCCTCTTTACGCAAGAGGACAGATGAAATACATCAAAATGTATGCATTACTAAAATGCTATGTTTATTCCAATATTTGTGACAAATTGCTGTTGGGCAAAGGTGTAGCAACCATGACTTTTTAGATGTGTATTAATTGAATACAATTATACTGGTAATTCCATCTCTGAAAGGGTAATCTGCCAATCAGATTCATCTTTCATATTCTCCATACCAAAATCATAGTGTGTATCTTTGCCTTGCTGCATCATTATCCTGATCTGCAGAGCCTGCTCTACCAGCGGCATAGAGCAGGTTCAGGGGTCACAGATACCCAATCACAGCTGCAGTGACAGCCAAGTCTCAACAGCACAGGGGCTGCATTTACGATATGTACCCCTATAGCAAAACCCTATAATTATAAGTCTATATTCCTGGTGGAATAGAAATCTTTAAATACAAGCCATACCTGAATTATGATATGGTGGATGGTATCTTCCATGATTATTACAAACTACATCAATTTGGTATCGCACATGTGTCTGCCTGTGAGCCCAGCTCAGCTGTGGAAGGATTATGTGTTTTTTCCCAAGACAGGCTGTACTTTGCAACTGCTGGCAAAAAGGTGGACTAGGGAATTACCTCTCTGTGTTTCTTTCTGAGGACAGGTAATGCCCACCCCAGAGAGAGACAGCCACTCCATAGGAATCTGGCTTGGGAACAGAAATCAAAGGTCCCACCAATTCACAAAAGGCTTGGCCTCATACCAGGATGCTGCATACCAAAACTCCCATGATTCTATTGGGAATGGAATGGGCATGCTTAGTTTAGATAGAGGGAGCTTGAGTCCGTTGGAGGAATGTTACAGTATCTTGATTTTATCTGCCTCTATCTTTACTTCCTGCCCCCTCCACTTCTTCCAGCACAAAGCCCTTTGGGTGAGATGTCAGAAAACACTTGTTCTTAGAACAGGTACTGGACCCCTAAAGCAAACTAGCTTTAGTCCAATCACCTATGAGCTTTTGCATTTAAAAGGGCATATCCCACTCCTTCATTGATTCCCTCTAGAACAAACACCTGAGAAGGATTAATTTGGATCTCTTTTGAGAAAGTCATACTTTCCAAAACCATCAACCACTGACGTGAAGAAGGAGCAGACAAAGGCAGAGGAACGCTCCGCCCCCTCCCCACTCCCACAGCACATTGGGGGTTACTCTTGCTGTGGACCAGGACCTGCCACTCTGCACCACAATCTCCCTAAGCTGGGAGAGAAGACCCTGAAAGGACTCATCCTGTCCTAGAGCCCCAAGGGTGGGTTTCACAGCACCTGGAGGACCAAATCAGCTAAAGCTCCCAGTTATGCTGCATTGAACCAGTTGAGCTACCACCAAGCCGTGTTTGATACCATTGAACCATAGGGATCCCACCGGTACTGCCTTTGGCATTCCATCCGAACATTCAAACTGAAATCCTTCATCTCAAACCAGCTTGATGCTGCATTGTGCCCTTGCCAATTCATCACCTGCTAGGCTTAAATCTATTGCTCTTCACTGGGACCTGACATGAACTGCTGGAGTGTCACAAGCTGTCTCAAGCCAGGACTTTCCCTGACTTCGGCTCGAATTGCTGCTTCACTGAGCCATACATGGGAGCAACGGTATCACTTGATTTGAACTATCACCGCCTGCTGACTTGAACCGCTGGAGTGTCACTCATCTACCCTTCCCAGTGTTCATAACCTGGCTCGACATCAAACAGATCCTGGTTATTGCCCTGACCTACATCAGCAAACTTTGCCTTTGAATCCGCAAGGAGCTGCCACATTCAAACATGCTCGACACTCACTTGCCGCTTGGGCATGCATGATCCAACATAACCGAACAGAGCTCGACCGACTCGCACTAATGCTCGAAGCATGATTTGACGCTGCTGAACTGCCAAGAACCACAAGAAGTTACTATTGACTATTAATTGCCCCCTTGGCCCAGTTGTGGGCCTTAGAGATTGGTTAGGTAATTAATTCTATTTTTGCATCCAAGAAACCTATCCTTTTAAGGAACATAGTGGTTATTATTTGCCTAACACCCCCGATTCATTTCTCAGGGTGCTACATTGTGCTATCTTTGCTTATTCTCTGTGCTTAGGGTAGGTTTTGTGTAGTGTTTTTTATTTAGTTATTTTTGCAGATGAAACCTTGATTGGGCATGCCCTATATTTTGGACTGTTATGCTTTGTGTTTAGGTTGCTACTGAATCCCTTTAAACCCCTCTTAAGAGCATAGCCTTCCCTCGGCGAACCTCACCACCAAAGGTGAATGAGGTATATCTCTTGACTGTGCCTGTTTTACCTTTATGAGTTTTTTGGCTCTTGGTTTGTAGAAGTGTGTGGGTTGAGTGGGCATTTTAGCCTATACTCACGCGTGTACTCCATTGGGGCAGAAGTCAAATTGTCAATTGTCAAAATACTATCTTGAAGTTCAAACAAGTTATTTTAGCAAGCATACAAAACTGATTATTAGATGCCTCATATTAAGTATCAGGCATGATCGGCTTTTAAACTGAGATGTTATTGTGAAATACTGGAATTTGAAAAATATGTATACTCCTTAAAAATAAAGATGCTGGAACCAATGATTAATGAAAGGCATGTTAAGTGATCATTCTTTTAAAAAAAGAAATCTGCTACCCTGGTCTCATTGTCTCTTACAAAGATTCACTCTGTGCTTTCTACAGGGAGATGTCTGGAGTTCCATTGACTCTTACCTGTCACAGATAATAATGGAATTGCCATTTGTTTCCAGCATGCATGTATCCTCTTTTTGTGCCTAATATTAATCTTTGGCATCTTCCAAACCTGATTTAAGGACACCATCTTACCCATCTTGAGGAAACCACGTGCTGAAAGAAAGAGCACTGCTAACTACAAACCTTTCTCTCATTGTCCCCACTATTTGTATCTTTTTGAGTGTGCTGTGTTCGACAGAATAATTTTTTCCTTGGAGGTGGATCACTGCCCCTAATATCAATGAACACCTGCCACAACAATGTTAGTGCAGTCTTTGGACTTTTAGCAAACAGAGCAGTAATTCATTTGCTGCAACATTTTATTTACAGCATCTGTACTTCAAGGGAATATTAACAACACAACACATTGCATTGTGAATTCAGTACACTCAATACCACTGCAGTAGCATGGGGCATGCTGTTGGTGAGTGGTGATGCTGTGGTGGATAGGGCACCACAGTTCAACCGTTTGTGTGTGTGTGTGTGTGTGTGTCAGAACAGGTTATCATGCCATGCTGTTTCTGGAGAGGAGCACCTGCTACCTTTTTTGATATATTTGCAAGGAACTTGGGGTTGGTCACCCTGCGTTACCTGGTGGCAACCAGACGTGGACTCCCTGCTCACTGTGCCTCAGAGAGGCACAGCTTCACCTCATTGATGAGGCCCAACAAGGCTGAAACACGTGTATGGGGTTGCTGTTGGTACTCTTGTTCAGAGTGGAATTGCCATAGCATTTCAGTGCTGGACTGCCCATGTGGGCGGGACAAAGACTGATCTGCAAATGGATATTTCCCATCTGTAAAAGGTACAGTGAGCAAAAAGTGTGTGCTGCAAACTCATCTCAGAACAGGTTATCATGCCATGTTTTTCTGGAGAGGAGCGTCTGCTACCTTTTTTGATATATTTGCAAGGAACTTGGGGTTAGTCACCCTGGGGTACTTGGGGGCAACCAGACGTGGACTCCCTGCTGACTGTGCTCAGAGAGGCACAGCTTCACCTCACTGATGAGGCCCAACAAGGCTGAAACACGAGTATGGGGTTGATGTTGGTACTCTTGTTCAGAGAGGAATTGCCATAGCATTTCGGTGCTGGACTGCCCATGTGGGCGGGACAAAGACTGATATGCAAATGGGTATTTCCCATCTGTGAAAGGTACAGTGAGCAAAAAGTGTGTGCTGCAAACTCTCATCTCAAACAGGTTTTTTGATGCGCGTGTGTGTGCCTCTGTGTTTGTGTATATAATATAGTTCACACCATACACTGCGACGGAAATACGCCTCCACTCATTGTAAACAAATTCCCAGGACCCTGAAAAATTGACCCAATAGCACTTATACTCCAGCATTAGAATTGGACTGACGTTATACAGCCTTCAAAGGACTACACTCCTAAATCACGCAAGGAGTCTGGCAAGACAATCTCCTGCAAGTGACAGTGCTGTCGACTGCTATCAATACTCAAACCACTCACCAGACCAGGAACACTCCAACCTCTGATGCACGTAACAATGTAAGTCAGACACACCACAATAAAATGGCCTGGCCTGTTGCTGGACGTTTGGGTTCTCTGAGTACCAGTCTCATGTCTGGGATGTACTCAGTCTGATAGAACAGAACTAGAAGTAACTGCACACTGAGAAGGTGTCATCCAATAAGCAACTGCAGAATCGACAAGACAGAGGGATGACCGGAGACGCTGATGCTGGTCCTTCCAGTTCTCTGAGCACCAGTCATCTAATCTAGAATGTACTCGTAAGTTCGATAGAACAGAACTGGATGTATCTGCACAATGAGAAGATGTGATCCAATAAACAATTGAAGACCCAACAAGACGCAGGAATGACCATAGACCTGCAATCACTTATCTCAGTAAAGTGTTGGACTTGGACAACCCATCACGGATGATACTGCCAAGCGTTAACGACACACTCAAGCTTGGTAATTATAAAACTCCACTCTAGACCGTGAATCTCTCCTAGTACTAAGGCTCGGAACCTCTAAAATAGATACTGTAACCCGGCAGGCACTGGAAGATAATCAGGAACATGGTTCTGTCTACATCCAATCCGCACAGACACTCACCTTCTCCTCTACACCAACAAACTATACAATTCAACTATACCCCTTGGTTAATTCAGCCCAGCTGCACACATACCTATACACCTCTATGGAAACTTCAAAAATCTTAAGAATGCAGGCCATGAAAAATCTGCCTAGCTGCACACATAATCTCATACTCAAGCTCCACCACTAACAGAATGCAGGCCCTTGCTGCACACATTCTACTGATTTCACACGACCACTTCATCCTGCACAGTGGTGTAACAATGTGGGGGCCCCCCTGCAAGCCATGCTGAGGGGGTCCCCCAACTCAGCAACAAATCACGGGTCGCGCCACACTCTGGGCCAGCCTAGATTATCACACTTGCGCAATATGCACAAATGTGCTGTTGAAGGGGTATGCTACAAACTGCACTAGGAGAAAGATATAGATATGTGCTTTAATGCAATATACAACACACTTTCAGAGAAAAATTGGCTAAACAGCCAGAGTGTTTGGAATGGTTTTGTAGGGTAACACCAATCCAATCCATGCAAGTCACCAACAGTGCACAGGAACATTAATGCTTTGCTATTAAAAATTCTATACCACAATGAAAACATATCCAACTGGCTGCACAATGTAATAACATTTCAGTAAAGCATGCCAGGCCAAATTTAGACATACCTAGACTGGTTGCACCACAATGCCAGTCGAAGCAATAACGCTCATCAAGAAGAGAACACACTTGTCTCGGGAGGATAGCTCAACGGCAACGTGCTTGCCTTGGAAACAAAATGACACGGAGCAACATGGGTTCGATCCCCGGGTCCGCGCTTAGAAACCTCTGGGTATTAAGCGTGTTATAAATAACCTATCATATCATATCACATTCAAGCCTGCGTCTCTGTGGCCTCTAACAACACGGCCAAACTCTTTAAACTTTGTAAGCAACTGGTCAATCCTGTTGCGGTCTTTACCTCTCCTGTTCCCTGCCATGCCCTTTGTATGGCTCGGTTCTCTCACTTCTCCACTAAAACTCAGGACATCCTTTTCCTCTCCATCTTGGCCCCACATTGGCCAGCTCTACTTCTCTTCTTCCTTTCTTCTCTTTCTCTCTGACAATACCTCAGTAGGTTTCTAGACAAGTCCAATCTATGAAAGTGTTGTCCAAACAGGTGCTCCCCTGCTCCTCTAGAACCATCAAGGACAATATTGACACCTTCACTCTAGACTTGGCCACTTTCTGTAATCACTCTTTCACCACTGGAAGGTTCCCCTCTCTCCTTAAGCACTCCCTTGTGCACCCACTCCTCAAGAAGCCATCTGCCTTTCCTGCCTGCCAAACTATCGCCCAATATCCATCACCCCTTTCCTGGGCAAATTGTTGGAAAAAACTGGCCATCTTCCAGCTTACTCTCCACACTGAATCTGTTGGTTGTCTCCATGACCATCAGTCTGTCTTTAGAGCTGCCAGAGGCATGAAAACTGTTCTCCTGAACACCTGTGAAGATCTGCTCTCTAACCTTGATTGCAGCATTCCTTCTGTCCTCATCCTCCTTGATATTTCCTCTGCTTTCGACACAGTCAACCATGCCATCCTGATTAATCGTGTCCATGAGAACCTGGGCATCAGGGATCAGGCCCTTGAGTGGCTGACCTCCTTCCTCTTGGACTGCCCCTCCCAGGTGCAACTTGGTCCCTTTCTCTCTGCCACATCTTTCTATACGTGTGGAGTTCCCCAGGGCTCCATCCTCTCACCCTTGTTTTTCAACCTCTTCTTGGCCCCTTTGGCCCACCTGACCTCTACCTTCTCCTCTTATGCAGATGACACTCATCTTTCCTTCAGGCTCCCCTCTCTTAAGGATTTCAATCAGTCAATACACCCGAGTCTCAGCCTAGCAGGCAATGCACAAATGAAATACTTTTTTATTGTGTCTATAGGTTCAATATTCTGAGTGATATACCACTTATATCACACCCTTCTCAAAATACCGGCCAGGTCACAATTGACCAGTAATCAGGCTGGTTGGTAAAGATAAAATTGATTTATTTATAAAAATTCAAATCAAACACAAGTTTTAATATATGGGGCAGCAATCACCAATGTGGTGACAATACAATCAGAATATAAGTAAGGCAGTTGAAGTCATTTATAGCAACACAGAATATAAAACACAGGGAAAAGAACAGTTGTGTGTGGTTTGAAAGATAGCGCTTAGGTTAAGATTCCCCCTGCAAAGTTCCCAATTCACAAGTGAGCAATTCTACACAGATGTGAGTAAACAGCAGGCATGCAGGATTATAGAACAGTGTACAGGGTTTAAATGCAATCTTCCCTCCCCAAACAAGAGAGAAAAACATTTTGGAACTTTTACACTTTTTAAAATGACACTCGAAAATGGCTTTGTGAAACAATGAAAAGGGTGCAAAAATCCTTAAATTGATATAAATTGCTATGGGAGCCACACTAAAAAGAGCCTAACAAACATAAGCTATAATATGAGCCACAGTACACACTTTGAATCAGAATGGAAGTTTAGAAATACTTTGAATGAGAAAACACACGTGTAAAACATTTGCAAAAATGCGAATTCCCGCCTAAATTTCACTATGGGATTTTTAAGAAAAATGAGTCAAATACACTATTTCTGGATGTGGTTGTGGGTGTTGCTACAGGTCTTAGGTTTAAGTCAGAGTTGAAATTAAGTCCCTAGCTATAGAATTGAGGATGTTATGCAAGTTTGAATGAGAGGTGTTTTTGAAAATAAAGGCGCAAACATGAAAACAGAAATCAATTCTTACAATGACTATTATGCTCTAAACTAGGGTATTCAGGCTGGTTACTAGTTTAAAATACAGTAAGCTCCAGAGTGGTCCGCGGAAACCAACCCCAGCACCACCGTGTCAGCCTTGGAGGACTCAGTCGAATTCCACGTGGGATGATTAAGGGTTTAAAGAAATGATCACTAGCACAAGAAATCAAAGCAAGGTTTCAAGACTGGTGTGACACTATTACAAGTTCTTAAGTTAAAGAGAGGATGGGTTATAGATTGGGATAGGACAAGTAAGGCAAATAGACTATGGTTTACTATGATTCCTATTTATACGTACAGTCAGCTGTAAATTAAGATTGGACCATCAGGTTCTGTTCATCACGGATCGGGTCTACAGACGGCAGGGTACTTCTGGTGGGATAGGTCAGCTGGGCAGTTCTGGTCAATTGGACTGGCACCTCAGACTGGACTGGACTGGAGTGGATTGGCCCTTCTGGTTGCTGGACACTGTAGATCAGCTGGATGGGAGTTTCAGCAGACAAGCATTAATGGTAGCAAGCCAGACTTAATCAGAATTATTTCCCTTAAGTTTTGGGATGGTTTCAGGATTTGGGCCTAGCTGAAAAGAGTTCAGCAATTGCTGATGCCTTGGCTTGGTGAAGATGAAGAATTCAGGAACAAGATGAAGAAGTCAGTAACAGAATGTTATGCGGAAATCAGGATGGAATCAGGTATCAGTGTCTGTCTGTGTGTTGTGAGGTTCCTTTATTTATCCTGCCAAGTGACATCACTAAGTTTATGGTAGGAGCAGACTTACAACCCACACCCACAATGCTGTGATAGGTCAAAGGCCCATTCCCTCCTTGCTCTTTGCTGGTTGGATGGCAAAAATGGTTGTCATATTTTATGATGTGGCTTGGGAAACTCCCACAATTATTGGGTCTAAAATTTTACTTTCCCACACATACACATTTATATACTTATGCCCTCTCATAAAATCGGACACATACATTACATACTTTGTGAGTTACCTTTACATCCAACTCCCATGTTGGTGGGAACTGGTGTTGTCTTTCTATTGAATTTTGTCAATTCTGATCTTAAAGGTTTGGCCTAACAATTCCTAATTCGGTACATATATGTGCAATCACCCCTAGGACATGAGTACATAATATTAGAGTTGCAACATTAATAGTTTCTGCGTAATTAGTGTTTTTGCATAACTTTTTTGTTTCTTGCGCAGTAAGAAATCCAACCAAGTTTTCAACTGGCTAGCATGAGTTCAAATTTATAAGTATGTACTTTTTACTCATTTACTTATCCTTGCCACCAAGTTAAATGTCATGAAGTTGTTGGCAAAATAAGCAAATTAAATTCAAAATCCATGTCAGGTTTTGTTTTCTTGCTTCACAAGTGTGAGCAACTGGCCAGTCCTTTGATGTTCGATGAAAAGGCTCTTCCCAGAGAATGGAACATCATGCCCATCCCCTGTAGGGATGAGTGTTCATGCCTGCCATTGTCTTTGCCTTGGGCCCAGATGAAAGTCTGATTTATTTTTACATGTTTTTATTGGCATTTGTATATAATACAGTTGTGCATTTCAATAGTCGTTACACATGCCCACTTTAAAATTAACAACAACAAACAACCGTTAACAACTTCTACACATGTTGGGCGACGTATGTGGCCACGGATGGGGCGGGCGCCTCCGTTTTGGGGGTTTAGCCAGTCGCTCCTCGTGTCGCCGGCTGGACAGTGTCATTTGGGTGCCTGGAGGTGATTAGGTTAGGCCCACTGTGGGCAGCCTTTGGTTTTCTGGTGCGCTCACGGTGGTCTGTCGTCAGACGGGTGGAACATGTGCCAGAGCAGGGCTTTTCATGCTGCACATTTATCAGTACCATCAGGGTCCGATCTGTTCGCTCCCTCCACCCACACCTTGGTCTCTGCTTCTGCCCACCTTTCGAATTCTTTGCACCATTTTACATATTGTGGCCCCACAGCCGTTCTCCAGGACATGGCGATGGTTCTCTTAGATGAAAGTCTGATGATGTTCTTTGTCATCAGTATGCAAGGCCTCCCCGAGGAAATAGTCCTTCCTGCCAGCATTGAAGTGTCAATCTGAAGTGTCATCCTTTCCCAGGCTGAGGACTGTCAAAACAGAACTGTAATAGTTCCAAACTGGGTTTCTTTAAGTTTTACCTACATCTTTCATTAAAACATATAAATTGAACACAGTTTGTAGGTGGATTCTTACATTAGTAATCCTTTGACATTTTTTAAAGAATTAAGCCTTTCCACAAAAGCATACTTTTAAAACATGTGATTTTGCATTTTCTTCATGGAAAAACACATTAAACTGAGTTCTATTAAATCCAATTTTCTTATGCAGTACATACACATTTAATTCAGCCTTATTTCTTTCCTTGAGTGCTGGGATTATTTGCAGTCTGTGTAGTACCCTTTTAATATCAGTGATTCAATGGAAATAAACAGATCTAGTGCCAAAAACAGCACTTTTGAAAGTTGCAAAGCTAACATTTTGAAAGGCATTGTCGGTTTTTAGCACAATTCTGCTGCTTTGTTCAATGTTGAATGTGGCAAAGCCCACTGTCATGCTCCTGCAGTGATAACTCTGTTTTCACCCCCACTTTGACGGTGTGTGGCAGGGGTGCATCCTTTTCTTGGTTGTGACCCAAACGCGGTTTTGAAGATTTTGGCACACATAGGGGTCAGCGCATCCATTTTGGGCAGTTTCTTTCACCATTTGTGAAGTGATACAGTGGGGCACATTGGAATGGGTCAAAATATCCCACATCTCAGACTCCTCTTCTCTCTCTCTCCTTCCTGACTATCCGCGATTCAGGATTGGTGCACATCCACTGATCTCTCCCTTGATGCCAGTAAGATGGAGATCGTTCTCATTGGGATCCCTGCCCCTGCTTTCCCTCTCGCACTCTCTCTGCCCACCTTGGGCCCTCTTCCTTAGTCTAGCCAGGTAATTACACTTAGCAGGACTGCTCTGTTTTCTCTGTCTTCTCTGCGTCTTGCTCCACTACACTGTTCCCTAACAATGTCTTTTTTGTTTCCACAGGGATGATTGCGATCTCGGAGTTGCTGCGCCTATAGCAAAGACCACGGTGAGTTATTGATGCGCGGAGCGCTGCGCTGTTTATTGGTGTTAATTGCTAACCTGTGTTCTCTTCCCTGCTTTGTACAGGTTGCGGTGATGTTCCGGAGTGATGAGCAATCGAAGCGCTGCTTGCCCAGGTAAGTGATTTGTTAATGCTGACCTTGTTCCTTCTCCCTTGCAGGTTGCGGCAAACTCCGGAGATGGGTGAGGTAAGCGAAACGCAGGATGGATTCAAGACCGGTTACTTCACAGGTAAGTGTTCTTGCTTGCTAATGTTGTTCTTGTTCTTCCAGGTTATTAATGGAATCCAGATCTAGGGCTTCAGGATTGGGCCGCCGGAGAAGCAGATGAGCAGGAGCTGGAAACGGTGAGCGTTACGCTGCAGGAGTGCAGAATAACCGAAGCGTCTTCTGCTGTTTGTGTGTGGTTTAAATAGCCCACGTAAAATAGTTCCAGGCCACGTAGTTCCAGGCCCAGCCACACCCAAAACACTAGACCGCATGGCTTGGTTCTAAAGAACTGAGCTGTGTAATAGGCCTCCATGTTGGATTAAGGTCCAAAACTGGTATTGCTTTATTCCTGATAATGAGCCTGGCGCCAAAGGCGCAAGGACTGACTCCGTGTATGTTTCTGATGGAGTTTTAAGGCCCTTGGGGCCAGTGTGAAGGGCTTTAGCCCCACTGCTGCCAGGGGGCTGTTATACCTGAGAGGGTCAGGGGCATGGATCGTGACATTTATGGGAGCAAACTCTGCCATAAATAGATCATTTTCTGTTTGCAAGCATTGCTGTCTAGTGTTGTGCTTCTAGAATTGACCCTGCAGTACTGGTTCCTTGTTGGAATCACTCTCTTGTTCTGCCAGTTCTTGCTGCTGTAGCAAGCCACTACTCTATCATGCCAATTCCAATCTTATTTACTGTGCCTGCACCCTACACGTATATGTAGTATGTAGTAGCAACCTATATATATATATTCTGCAGTCACGCCATGCAAGGTATGCATGGCCACCTTACAGATAAGCCATTCGTGTTGACGTGAAATGCAGTAAGAACCTGGCAAGTGTCTGTGATTGTTCAAACAGTGCCTTTCATGTGGCGGAGTGGGCATGGAAGCTTCATCCAGCCATTCCTGAGCTACGCTAGAAGGCTAGAATGCTGAGGACTTTGCTGAGAACACCTAAAAGTACAGAAGTGAACCCAGCAGAGTACACCTACAGAACACTGACACACAGAAGATCAGCATCAGGTGAGAGAACCCTACAGAGCAATATCCTCGTACAGAGCAATAACCTCCTCACTTCTGTTGCAGCATTGTATCCACTGGCGAGATACTCAGTGTCAGGTCAAACACCTGCTTCAAACCCATCTGCAGATTATGCCGGCTCGAGGATCGCGTCGAGTCATTAAAGCATTTGGTTTTATTTTGCCTGACTATGGAAGATAAAGGAGACCTACTCATGACAGATCTTACAAAGTACTTTGTCGGAAAGTTCAGCAGAGGACTGGTGGCTGGAACTATTAAGTGGGAACCTTATCTCACTCACCTTAGCTTTGGTGAAATTGTTGATCGAAATAATCTCAAGAATTAAGTCCAGTTCAACTCAAGGAGGAGCGGATGACAGAGGCGCCGAGGACACTACTAGATCAAGGTTTGGAGGCTTTAAGAGTTAGCGCTGTTCTCTTTCCTTACCTGAATTATTTTTTTTCGTCTTTTAATTTTTTTCTTCTCTTGTTCTCTCCCATTCCTTTTTTCTCTTTGTTACAAATTCATGTTACATATTTCTTTTATGGTTTTTTAAATTAACTTTAAGGCAAAAGGTTGTTCTTTATTGTTGAACCAAATAAAGACTTTATTATAAAAAAATTAAAAAAAATGTGAAGATTTATCAACAGAAATGGCAGAGGTGTGCTATAGAGGTGTACTATATTACTGTACCGTTCCTTCATCAGTTCCACTGGCTCAATGAAGCTCAGCACGACTCTTAAGGTAGAGAGGGGCTGGCATAACAGCAGGGACCAGCAACTACAGAATCTTACACTTGCGCCACCACACCAGTCAGGAGATAGGAGGGGGTGGGGGAACAGGCAAACCTAAAACGGATTCATGATTTAATGTAGGACTGTCCCCAGAATAAGAAGTGTTTTCTAGGTGGACACTACATGAAAATAAACATTGGTTGTCCAGAAGAGACTAAACTTTGTAAACTTAACTCATTGGGCCTCATTACGAGTTTGGAGGTAGCCATGCCTTTTTTAGTGGCATGGCTACCTCTAAACTCAGGTCCGGGTCCCGCAAAAGCGGACTTACCGGGCCATTCCGACCTTGGAGGGCCCGGTAATTCCCTTTTCCGGGACCCGGACCCAGTACATCCCTATTCCCATTTGAGCCCTCATAGGGCTCAATGGGAATGGGGAGGATGCTAACAACGGACCCATTAATGACGGGCCCGTTGTTAGCATCCTGGTCTGCTAGTGGGTCCCGCTCTGCACGTCTGGTCTGGCCAGGTGTCCAGAGCAGGACCCGCTGCAGACCTCGGAATGAGGCGGCCCGGAATGAACGGTGCCGGTCCCTTACCAGCACTGTTCATTCCACGGCCGCCACATTCGTAATGAGGACCATTGAAATCATTAATGATGTTGTGGACAGAGCATTCACAGGTAGGCAACAGGGCCCCACTATTATTCCACCTCATGGCATACTGGCTGTGAGTACTGCAGGGCTGTTACCAGTGAGCATACTTCTTGTGTTGTTTTTCGAGGTAGGGCACAGAAGAGCAGACGCTCTGCCACCATTGGGATCCTGAATGCAATAATAATAACTTGTTATTTATGTAGCGCTTTTATCCAAAGCGCTTTACATAGAACATATACACTTGCATTACCATTAATTCAATCGAAATTGGTACTCGCTTTCCCAACATCGGATGGAGCATTTAATTGAGCTGAATTAGCATAGTCAGGGTTTCTGAGAACTCAGAAAGCCTAGAACTCAAAAATGTAATAGGCTGGTCCCCAGAGTAAAAACTGACAGAGCACACCCAAACATTATTGTTAGAAAGAACATGGTATCTAATCAGTTTCGGTTGAGAATATAGAGAGTTATTTTTAAATGTCCATCTGGCGCACAGTAGAGTCTCCAGAAGGTGAAAAGTGGAGTACACAATATTGTATCAACATTAAGACCTTGATGCCCCTGTAATCCTTAACGTAGAATGATGAATGACCGAAGCAGGCTAATGGCTTTATGTCTATCCAGACAAAACTTTGATCTTCATTGGACTAGTGGCTGTAAAGTAGTAGTGCATGGCTTCTCTTTTGTGATTGCCCATGTATGTGCTGTGCCTGCATTCTTGATTCTGCCTCGGTAGCAACGTTTCCGTCTCTTATTTCCGCATCCCAGTCACTTCCCATCACAGCATTTGTATAGCGTAACTTTATTGATTGTTATTCTTCTTCATTAGCCCTAAGCGGATTGGATGCAGGACGTGCTGCTCTGTTATGGCTCACGTACATAAATTCAGCCGTTAAAATGATGGAGGTCATGTACAGGTCTGCTTGACAGCAGAGTGTCTGTATTCCTGTGATCCTTAAGCTTTTGCAACCCTATTGAACTTCATGTAATCCGCTGGAGCCGTTTTGAAACATAATGTAACGTCATATTCCCCTCGAGGACTTAAATGTGCGGTTGAAACTCCTGTGGATCACTGGACAAAAACCCGTGGAAAACATCACAGCCTGCATGGAAACCTTCACGGGTATTCTGCCAACAATCGCAAGTGCGAATGAGTATCTACGGGTGTTAGGCAGCTTAAAATGGCGTCCTCTGAGTGATCCTGCTGCAGACCAGATTTTCCAGCAGAACTTTCGGTGGTGGGAAACTTGCTGTGCACATAAGGCTATTCTGGGAGTCCCACAGGGGATAAAGGAAGGCTTTTGGATCTTACAGTGCTTGAAAGACATGCTGCCATTTCTGGCTGGTATTGTGGGATGCGTAATTCCCCATCTGCCTCTAGTCCTCTGCTACTAATGGGGGCCTTGCCCATTTGTCTTGAATGCTGTCTGTTGGGGGTCGCCTGCCGTGTCCATCCGGCAGGCGCCCCCGGGGTGCTGCTTCCTCACAGGAACCAAACAGGCTCAGCGCCTGTGGGAGTTTGGGGCCTGCCATGTCCATCCGGCAGGCCCCGTGGCACTAGGGGACGTCAGCGCCATCGGGGTGGGGGACACAGCCTGCCAGGCTCCTGACCATGCGGGCCTCTGCCACCGTCCTGGCACGAGGGTCCCATGGCAACAGGGCCTGCAGGCCTGTGCCGCCCCGTGTAGGCCTCCGGCCTACATCATTAAAGGAGACACGGACTCAGACCAACCTTCCACGGAGTCTGCAGCCGTTCTACCGCACCTGCCTGCAGGGCTCCCTTTTATTAGCTTGGGCCATGACGCAGTCATGGCCCCTCTTAAAAGGGCAATGTAAGGGGAAGGGACACATCCCCTTAAAGGGGCAATACACACAGGAGGGTTCACCACCTCACACTGTCCATCGTACTACTGTTGCTTTGGTCACCGAACACTGTTTCTATTGCAACATTCTATCATATGTATTACATGTGTAAAGTCTTCGTCTTAGACGGAGTATGGGACTGCGTGCGTGCAAGCAGGAACGCGAGTGCATGAGATCATTCGTGTGTCATGCAGTGCAGGTCAACTCCCTCTTGGTATGTGTGTGTGGATTTTAGTTTGCAAGCTGAGGGATGAGACGCAGGGTCGATGCTGGCATATTCTGGCTCCTTGCCCTGATGGATGATGGGAAGAGCCAGTGCTCCAAGTACGTGTTGTCATAACAGCTTCTTATGGGCTTGCAAAGCTTGTTGGATACAAGTAATTCTATCAGCATAAATGCACAACCTTAGAATACATTTAAAGACATCCAATGTGTTATTAAAGTTCGCAAAAGGAAATGCCTCAATATTAGTTGGCAGATTGATCATATCGCCAAACGACTGTTAAATAATATAATTATCTGATCTTCATTGAAGTGCAGCATAAAAGTGCAGCCTTGGCCTATATCGCCCTGCCTTGTAACTAACCAGATCCCAAAAGCTATTGCCTCCGACCATGGCGAGTATGCATGGCCTTTGGTCAAGTTCACTGTCCCCTTTGTAAAATTAGGCAAACATATCATGGGCCACTGCCATGGTCTTTGGCGAAGTCCTCTGTCCATGTTGTATTCAATGGGCTAAATGTTTTCAGCTGCAAACAGAAGACACAAAAGTACTTAAGCACTCATGTTGCTAGTCCCATGCATGTAATTAAATTTGTTTGGGAAAGGACCCACTTACAGGCCGATTCATGGAATAATTAGCGCGGCGCAAGTGGGCAAAAACGTGCGATTCGCAGTGGAATAGCGAAAATCGCAGTGCAAGTGCGAAAATCGCACGAAAAGCAGCGCACATCGATTCATGGAAGTCCGTGCGCGAGAAAACCAGCGGATGTGCGATAAAAAAGTGCGCGGCGCACGTTGGCGCACAGGCCATCAAACAGCGTGCGCCAGGTCACAGCGAAAATCGCACAGGCCAGAGCGAAAATCGCACATAGCGCGGCGCACGCAACAAAAGTAGGCGGAACACGGGGCATACCACTCGGAATGGGGAACAACTTGCCAAAATGTGGGCGTCACGGGGGAAGCACAGGGTACAAGTGCGCGGAACGCCCACACGCTCGCCTACAACACGTATTCATGGAATAGAATAGGGCAAAAAAGCGCACGCTCAAACCAGCGCACAGGCACAAACACGACCGCCACAAGAAAGCAGGCGGTAGCGTCTCTGCGCCTGGAAGAAATGTGCGCCAAAAGGTGCGCCAACAAATAGCACCTATATACAGCCATGATGAATGCCCAATACTGTGGCCCTCCAGGACAAATGACGTGCAAAGGGGTACCCACAAACACAGACACGCGCTGACAGAAAAAAAACGTGTGCGTGTATACCGGGGTGCGCGGGAAGTCTCACACGCGAATTGGCCGGGTACGTGGATTACAGGGGTGCGCGGGAAGTTCCACACGCGATTAGGCAGGGTACGTGGATTGCAGGGGTGCGCGGGAAGTTCCACACGCGATTAGGCAGGGTATGTGGATTTCAGGGGTGCGCGGGAAGTTCCACACGCGATTTAGCCGGGTACGTGGATTTCAGGGGTGCGCGGGAAGTTCCACACGCGATTAGTCAGGGTACGTGGATTACAGGGGTGCGCGGGAAGTTCCACACGCGATTTGGCCAGGTACGTGGATTTCAGGGGTGCGCGGGAAGTTCCACACGCGATTAGTCAGGGTACGTGGATTACAGGGGTGCACGGGAAGTTCCACACGCGATTAGGCAGGGTACGTGGATTTCAGGGGTGCGCGGGAAGTTCCACACGCGATTAGGCAGGGTACGTGGATTGCAGGGGTGCGCGGGAAGTTCCACACGCGATTTGGCCGTGTACGTGGATTTCAGGGGTGCGCGGGAAGTACCACACGCGATTTGTCAGGGTACGTGGATTTCAGGGGTGCGCGGGAAGTTCCACACGCGATTTGGCCGGGTACGTGGATTTCAGGGGTGCGCGGGAAGTTCCACACGCGATTAGGCAGGGTACGTGGATTGCAGGGGTGCGCGGGAAGTTCCACACGCGATTTGGCTGTGTGCTCCCAGGTATTACCTGTACACCCTCCACGGCCCCTGCAGGCAGCACACACCACAGGGGACTACCCTGCACACCTGCTCATGTCACCCACCACCCCCACCCCCCAGCAACCAGGGGCACCCTCCACCAGGCCCCCACCCATGTCACCCACCACCCCCACCCCCCAGCCACCAGGGGCAGCCTCCACCAGGCCCCCACCCATGTCCAACCCATGTCTCCCACCACCCCCACCCCCCAGCCACCAGGGGCACCCTCCACCAGGCCCCCACCCATGTCACCCACCACCCCCACCCCCCAGCAGTGCAGGGGCATACTCCACCAGGCCCCCACCCATGTCAAAACACCACCCCAACCCCCCAGCCACCAGGGGCAGCCTCCACCAGGCCCCCACCCATGTCTCCCACCACCCCCACCCCCCAGCCACCAGGGGCACCCTCCACCAGGCCCCCACCCATGTCTCCCACCACCCCCAGCCACCAGGGGCACCCTCCATCAGGCCCCCACCCATGTCACCCACCACCCCCACCCCCCAGCACTGTGGGGCACCTGCCAGCAGGCCCCCACCCATGTCCAACCCATGTCTCCCACCACCCCCACCCCCCAGCCACCAGGGGCACCCTCCACCAGGCCCCCACCCATGTCTCCCACCACCCCCACCCCCCAGCCACCAGGGGCACCCTCCACCAGGCCCCCACCCATGTCACCCACCACCCCCACCCCCCAGCACTGTGGGGCACCTGCCAGCAGGCCCCCACCCATGTCCAACCCATGTCTCCCACCACCCCCACCCCCCAGCCACCAGGGGCACCCTCCACCAGGCCCCCACCCATGTCTCCCACCACCCCCACCCCCCAGCACTGTGGGGCACCTGCCAGCAGGCCCCCACCCATGTCCAACCCATGTCTTCCACCACCCCCACCCCCCAGCCACCAGGGGCACCCTCCACCAGGCCCCCACCCATGTCACCCACCACCCCCACCCCCCAGCACTGTGGGGCACCTGCCAGCAGGCCCCCACCCATGTCCAACCCATGTCTCCCACCACCCCCACCCCCCAGCCACCAGGGGCACCCTCCACCAGGCCCCCACCCATGTCACCCACCACCCCCACCCCCCAGCAGTGCAGGGGCATCCTCCACCAGGCCCCCACCCATGTCTCCCACCACCCCCACCCCCCAGCCACCAGGGGCAGCCTCCACCAGGCCCCCACCCATGTCTCCCACCACCCCCACCCCCCAGCCACCAGGGGCACCCTCCACCAGGCCCCCACCCATGTCTCCCACCACCCCCACCGCCCAGCCACCAGGGGCACCCTCCACCAGGCCCCCACCCATGTCTCCCACCACCCCCACCCCCCAGCCACCAGGGGCACCCTCCACCAGGCCCCCACCCATGTCCAACCCATGTCTCCCACCACCCCCACCCCACAGCCACCAGGGGCACCCTCCACCAGGCCCCCACCCATGTCACCCACCACCCCCACCCCCCAGCAGTGCAGGGGCATCCTCCACCAGGCCCCCACCCATGTCTAACACCACCCCCACCCCCCAGCCACCAGGGGCAGCCTCCACCAGGCCCCCACCCATGTCTCCCACCACCCCCACCCCCCAGCCACCAGGGGCAACCTCCACCAGGCCCCCACCCATGTCTCCCACCACCCCCACCCCCCAGCCACCAGGGGCACCCTCCATCAGGCCCCCACCCATGTCACCCACCACCCCCACCCCCCAGCACTGTGGGGCACCTGCCAGCAGGCCCCCACCCATGTCCACCCCATGTCTCCCACCACCCCCACCCCCCAGCCACCAGGGGCACCCTCCACCAGGCCCCCACCCATGTCTCCCACCACCCCCACCCCCCAGCCACCAGGGGCACCCTCCACCAGGCCCCCACCCATGTCACCCACCACCCCCACCCCCCAGCACTGTGGGGCACCTGCCAGCAGGCCCCCACCCATGTCCAACCCATGTCTCCCACCACCCCCACCCCCCAGCCACCAGGGGCACCCTCCACCAGGCCCCCACCCATGTCTCCCACCACCCCCAACCCCCAGCACTGTGGGGCACCTGCCAGCAGGCCCCCACCCATGTCCAACCCATGTCTCCCACCACCCCCACCCCCCAGCCACCAGGGGCACCCTCCACCAGGTCCCCACCCATGTCACCCACCACCCCCACCCCCCAGCACTGTGGGGCACCTGCCAGCAGGCCCCCACCCATGTCCAACCCATGTCTCCCACCACCCCCACCCCCCAGCCACCAGGGGCACCCTCCACCAGGCCCCCACCCATGTCACCCACCACCCCCACCCCCCAGCAGTGCAGGGGCATCCTCCACCAGGCCCCCACCCATGTCTCCCACCACCCCCACCCCCCAGCCACCAGGGGCAGCCTCCACCAGGCCCCCACCCATGTCTCCCACCACCCCCACCCCCCAGCCACCAGGGGCACCCTCCACCAGGCCCCCACCCATGTCTCCCACCACCCCCACCCCCCAGCCACCAGGGGCACCCTCCACCAGGCCCCCACCCATGTCTCCCACCACCCCCACCCCCCAGCCACCAGGGGCACCCTCCACCAGGCCCCCACCCATGTCACCCACCACCCCCACCCCCCAGCACTGTGGGGCACCTGCCAGCAGGCCCCCACCCATGTCCAACCCATGTCTCCCACCACCCCCACCCCCCAGCCACCAGGGGCACCCTCCACCAGGCCCCCACCCATGTCTCCCACCACCCCCACCCCCCAGCACTGTGGGGCACCTGCCAGCAGGCCCCCACCCATGTCCAACCCATGTCTCCAACCACTCCCACCCCCCAGCCACCAGGGGCACCCTCCACCAGGCCCCCACCCATGTCACCCACCCCCCCCACCCCCCAGCACTGTGGGGCACCTGCCAGCAGGCCCCCACCCATGTCCAACCCATGTCTCCCACCACCCCCACCCCCCAGCCACCAGGGGCACCCTCCACCAGGCCCCCACCCATGTCCAACCCATGTCTCCCACCACCCCCACCCCCCAGCAGTGCAGGGGCACCCTCCACCAGGCCCCCAGCCATGTCTCCCACCACCCCCACCCCCCAGCACTGTGAGGCACCTGCCAGCAGGCCCCCACCCATGTCCAACCCATGTCTCCCACCACCCCCACCCCCCAGCCACCAGGGGCACCCTCCACCAGGCCCCCACCCATGTCACCCACCACCCCCACCCCCCAGCACTGTGGGGCACCTGCCAGCAGGCCCCCACCCATGTCCAACCCATGTCTCCCACCACCCCCACCCCCCAGCCACCAGGGGCACCCTCCACCAGGCCCCCACCCATGTCCAACCCATGTCTCCCACCACCCCCACCCCCCAGCAGTGCAGGGGCACCCTCCACCAGGCCCCCACCCATGTCTCCCACCACCCCCACCCCCCAGCCACCAGGGGCACCCTCCACCAGGCCCCCACCCATGTCACCCACCACCCCCACCCCCCAGCACTGTGGGGCACCTGCCAGCAGGCCCCCACCCATGTCCAACCCATGTCTCCCACCACCCCCACCCCCCAGCCACCAGGGGCACCCTCCACCAGGCCCCCACCCATGTCTCCCACCACCCCCACCCCCCAGCACTGTGGGGCACCTGCCAGCAGGCCCCCACCCATGTCACCCACCGCCCCCACCCCCCAGCAGTGCATTGGCAGCCTCCACCAGGCACCCACACATGTCCCCCTGCCCCCAGGTCCTGACGATACTCAATCATGGCAGTAATAGGCAGCATACCCAGCACAAACACCCAGGCAAGGATTGCATCCACCCACATAGTGAATGCAATTACATGATACAACCCCAATGGCAAGTCTGTAAATGAACACATGTCTGTCACACACACATACACAATGGGTGCAAGTGAATGTCAAAACCCATATCATGACATGTATGAAACCAATGAGAAAATACCACAAGTGAAAGTTAAAAAAACATGTATTAAAGATGAAAAATAAGTAAACAAATCAAACATACAACAATGGGGATAACAAAATAAATGGTCCATGTCCGAGAACAAATGTAAAAATAAAAAAAACAAAGTAATCCAAAAACAAATGTTGTCCAAAGCAATATCATGTGGAAGGAAAATAACGAAAAACCATTTCCTCATGGTGAACACAATAATTAATAAAAAAAAAGTTTCTTCAAAAAGCAAAATATATGCACGAATATTCCAGGGTCCATGAGCCCAACACCATAAATGAAACCTACTACTACCTAATGAAAATAATATATACAAAAAAGTGGCCATTGTCCGAGCGGTCCAAAAAAATAAAAATTAATAAAGGAAACCTAACACTAACTAACTAAATAACTATATACAAAGGCAGCGGGCAAGTCCTGCGGCTCACTCGGTGATGTTGCTGGCCAGGGCATCATCGAACTCCATGTCGATGTCCTGGAGACGGGACTCTGTCCTGGCCCCGAGGTCTCGCAGGGATAACCCCATGTCCAGCTCAAACTCCCTGCGAGCTTCCTCGAGGCACTCAGCCCGCCTCAACGCCCGACGCATGGAGAACTCCGCCCTGACCATGGTGAGCCGCTCCTCTTCCGCCCGCTGCCGCTCCGCACCTATCCGCTGGACCAACTGCTCCCACACAGAAGACACCACCATCCCAGGGTTGCCCTGCCCTCCGGCCGATGCCTGCCCCTCTGATCTTGATGGCCCCGAGCCATGATGCCTCCCACGTCGAGCCTGCTGCTGCCTCCGACGCCACTGCCTCTGCCAGCACGACGGCATCCAGGCTGATGGAAACCACCGACGCCGTCGTGCACGTGCCCTGCCCGATGATGCTGTCACATCTTCCATCTGCTGGGGTCCAGTTGCTGTGTTGTCCACCCCTGCTGGACCTTCGACTCCCAACTGTGGCAGGGATGGGATCCCCACCGAGCTGGCTGCATTGGTCGGGGCAGGTCCACAGGGGGCCCTGGTGGCATCTGGGCCGGAAGACGGCAAGGAGAACGACTGGTGTATAGCCTGCACAAAGGAGGAGAGGGCCGCCAGATTGGACAACACATGCAGGAAACCCCCGAACATGGCCGATCCCAATTGGGCCACGTCGGCACGGTGCACTTCGTGATGACGTGCGTGCTCCTCCTGGGAAGCACGCACGGCATCACGAATCACAGCCGTGCGCATCGCGACCCCAATCAGGACCTTCTCCACACGGCCAGGGGTTCCCACGTCCGCAGGTGGAGGGGAGTCAGGTGACATGGACATCCCCTCTACCTGCGGACGGGCCTGGGACGGGGCATCCCTGCTGGTGCATGGTGGTGCATTCACAGGGTCAGGGACAGCGACATGCACAGGCCCCTCCATGGTGACCTGTGCTGCCTCCTGCCCCTGGCCCTGGACTGCACCACTTGCACCAGCAGGGATGCCCCCACCAGGCCCCATGTGTGCCCCAGTGGCGGCCTCCTCCTCCTCTGTGCAAACCACCAACCTGGATGGCTCCTCACCGTCTCCCACCGTAGCAGGCCCCTGTGGGGGCTCACCCACCCCTTCCGCTGCAGCCGTGGGGGCATCCCCGCCGCCTTGCTCCACAGCGCCGTCTCCGCCCTCTTCTTCACTAGCCGCTGCGTAGAGGGAGACAAAGAACACAAGCATCAGGGCACTGTACAATGGTCCCCTAGACAGGAAGCAATAGCAGATGAGCACCACTGTCAAAGTACACTTCCATCATGTCCCTCCACAACACATGGGTCAGTCCAGGCAAAACACACACAGTAACAGGCATGGTGCATGCCATGGACATTTCCATGCATGTCCAATGGACTCTTGAAACATTCAATGATATGTAACTCACATGCATCATGGCTCATGCCTATCACATGCACACACTTCACCTCAGTCACATCCATCTGGCCCCAAACACACCAAACACAGCGGATACAAGGGTAATTTGGCTGCTTCACTGAATCTGTGCATTGTCACACACATGTGTCATGCATCCATGGCATGCACAAGTCACAGACACGCAGGTCAGGCACACAGACATGGCTACCATATATGTACCTGGCATCAGCACCCATCCCTCACCCCCACCCATGTCCAGGTACAGAGACTGGCATGCTCTCATGTTCAAAATCTGCATAGGGCTCCCCATGCGGCATTTGAACACATGCAACAACCATGTGGGTCACACATCACTGATCGCACATGCATTACCATGATGTCCCTGCACACATACATGCATACATGGCCTATGGCACACATACAGGCAAGTATCATAGAACCAGCACACCGCAACATGCCCTGTCTCACACAGTAATGCTTGGACACTTACCGCTCAACTCCAGACGGGCCTCCCTCTCAAGGATCTGGGCGTGGAGCGCTGGGCGTACATGTTCCAGGACCCTCATCTGGATGGAACTCATGCGGCCCCGGCCCCCCTCCACGAGGCGCCGGGCCTTCACAAGGTCCTGGACCTCAAGTCCTCCCAGCGCTTCTTGATCTTCAGGACGTTGCGGGTTGCCACCCCCTCTGCGTTGATGGCAACCACACAGTCGGCCCAGATCCTCTCCCGTCCTTCCTTGCTGGCGCGGGACGATCCAAAGAGGGCATCATACTGCCCCAGGACATGCTCCACCAGGACACCAACTTCGGTGGCAGTGAAGCTGGTGCCCCTCTGCCCCTCTGGCCTGGGGTTGCCACTGGTGCCAGATGTGGAAGTGCCCGACATGGCAACCCCAGAGGCAGGTGTGGGTGGGCAACTGGGTCCTGGGGCTGGGCTGTGGAGCGATGTAATCCCAGTCGGGAGTCTTCAGTTCCAGCAGGGGTGGACACAGCAACTGGACCCCTGCAGATGGCTGATGTGCAGGCACCAAATGGCAGGGCACGGTGGCAGCAGGCAGGCAGGCAGGCAGCAGCAGATGGCACGTGGGAGGCTGCTCAGGGCACTGGGGGGCAGTAACTCGGCCTTCTGGGCAGGAGCGTGGTCTTCCGTGTGTTTTCGCGTGGCCAGCTTGATACGGAGTGATTTGGCACGTGAAAATCCTGCACGTCAGCGTGAAATCCGAGGAAAGGCCCTTAGCGCGTAAGCGCGTCAGCACGCATACGCGATTCTATTGGACCAGAGTCCCTCAGCGCGTAAGCACGTCTGTGACGTGACCCGCACGGGTGTTCCCCACTCAGCACGTGATGACGGAGCACACGTGGAAATACTGCACGTCAGAGTGTCATCGCGTGTAATTGGACAAAAGTGCGCGTACACGCGATTGGCCTATGTACGTGTATTTCATGGGTGCGCGGGCACTTACACACGCAAGTACGTCAGCGCACCTGTATCCCGTGGTGCGTGGGAATTTCCACACGCTATTGGACTGGGAACTGGATTCCAGGGGTGCGCGGGTCACACGCTCGCCTAGAACACGCGCAAAGCATAAATTTGCGCACTTTAACAATAACAAGCTCAGACGCCAGGTTGAACATACCGTTCCTAGCAGCAGTGGCAGTGGGCTACCAAAGGAGGAGGAGGAGGATAGTCAGGGCCAGAATATTCACACCCAGAACCAGCCTTTTCGGGATGCCTGATGACCAGGTGTATGGGAGGTACAGGTTTCCACCACACATAATACTGGACCTGGTGAGTGAGTGGGAGGATGACCTCACATCACCCACCCTGTGCTCCCAAGCACTCAGCCCCCTGGAGAAGGTCCTCAATGTACTGCACTTCTTAGCCACTGGATCATTTCAGCGGACAAGTGCCATAGTGGGTGGGGTGTCACAGGCCACCCAGTCACGCTGCCTACACCAGGTCTTGAACATCATCACTGCACGCCCATCAGTCCGCAGGCACATATACCTGCCCAGAACACCTGCAGAAAGGCATGCTGCCGCCCTGGATTTTTACGGTATGGCACGATTCCCCAAAGTGCTAGGTGCCATCGACTGCACCCATGTGGCTCTACGTCCCCCCAGGGCATCTGAGCACATCTATAGGAACCGCAAGCACTGGCATTCCATCAACGTGCAGGTAGCATGTAATGCCAAGGGAATCATCACCTCAGTATATGCCAACTATCCCGGGTCCACCCACGACAGCTTCATTTACCGAATGTCCACCCTAAGCCGGGACCTAGAAGCTGGGCGGCATGGCGATACATGGCTGCTTGGTGAGTATGTATGCCACTGCACATGCATGCATGTTGGATACTGAGCAAGGTCACAACCCCACCAATGATACCAATCACCACCTCCACAGGGGACAGTGCTTACCCTCTCAGCCCCCACATGATGACGCCAATTCGGAACCCCACCACGCCACCCGAGGTAAGATATAACACAGCCCACATTACGACCCGGGGCATAGTGGAGCGCACATTCGGAGTGCTAAAGTCACGCTTTCGCTCCCTTGACCATTCTGGCGGGCAGCTGTTATACGCTCCCCCAGTAGTAGTGTGCAGGATCATAGTGGCAGCATGTGTCCTGCACAACGTTGCAACACGCCGGGGCCTGGCCGTGGACATGGTGGTGGCCCCACATCCCCAACCACATGCACAGCCGCTGCGCATGGGAGGGGAAAGGGCACGGGGGGAGGCAGCCCGTACACAGCTAGTGGCTAATTACTTCACATAGAAATCACACCCCTGTGGAGTGCACACTGCCCTGGCACATTCCATCTGACAATCAATGATGACTCAACCTGACACTGATCCTGAATGTCTGGAAAATGAACCGTGAATACCATATCAGCCTGAGATTGTTCACCTGGAAGTGTCACAATGTGTGCATCCCTACCCACACAGACACCACCAATGCAGTTTTGTGAAGTTACACATTCAAGCAGCTAAAATGAATACCCACTTGCAAAATGCAACAAGAGGACAGTGCCATGTCAGCCAACCCAACCCCAGCACCGCCACACGACACACCGTGCCATGTCATGCTATTTGCAGGTAAACAAAGTAATCCCCACAACATGACACTAGTGTCACTATGTACAGTGTCCCTATTAGAAACCTGCAACACCTGAAATGCTCACAGCAATGCCGGACCAACAACATACTTGAGCACGTACTACCATTAACATGACATCACAAATGTTACATATTAGTAGTCTCACCACCTGGAAATGCCTGCACTCCCACCACTACCAACTGTGCAGTGTTGGCGCCATGTAGAGTTGTAGGTGCACTGCTGCCAACATGGACCCCATCTCCAGACTAGAGGTCCTTGTGTAGACATGAGGAAGGGACCTGCAAAGTGGGAGGTAGACACAGAAGATGAGTTACACATCAATGCAACATGCAGTGTACAACACAACAGCAATATGCACTAGGAATGTATACACAGTATTGACTACAGACTCCCCACACAGCTCATGGGAGTCCAACGTCACTGTGTAATTCACTGTCACTTGGGCACACCCTTTGCAAGCCCATGGAAACGGGAAGCAGGAGGGGTGTGTGTGACTCAAACCCAAGCATCTGAACCAAATACATTACAAGCCTGCATGTGCCCAGCCACAATGCAGCGTATGCCCACAGGAACCACGGAAGCCAACAAATCGTCCCAAAAAAATAGGGAATAAAATAAATAAAAATAAAAATAAAAATAAGAAACAATCAAAAATGGCCATTGATGGGCCCGGGGGGGTTGGGGAGGCCACCCAGGAGGTCCGAGGACAGGATGCACACCAGAACCCACCTGCGTGGATCCTGGGAAAATAAAACACCTCCATGGGCTCATGGCCCACACGGCTACCCTATTGTGGGAGTATCACTGCTGTCGCTATTATCACCCTGTGCAGCTGCATCCGGAGGTGGTTGCACTATGGGAGGCAGCCCACGCAAGGCCCTAGTCTGCTCCTCCATGGCTGCAAGCATGCGGGTGTGGTAGGTCTGGTTCTGGAGGATGAGTGTGCGGAGGTCCCCATGCAACAACTCACGGGATGCCCGGACCTCCGCCCTCGTTGCCTGCATCTCAGCTGAGAGCGTACGGGTGAGACGCTCCAGCTGCTGTTCTGTCCTTTGGTGTGTTGAAGCCTCAAGCTCAACAAGAGTCGTCCTGAGGTGAAGGAGCTCCTGCCTCAGGGCTTCCCTGTGGCCCTGGGACTCAATGGAGATGGCCTCCTGCAGAGTCGCCAGTGCCGCCCGCCTGTTCCTGTTGGACCCCAACATGTCCTCCCTGTGTGACTGGCAGATGGAGTCGGTTGCCTGCTCTAGTCTCTCCATCAGCCTTTCTGGGGGGACAATGGAAGTGGCCACCCTATCCATGGCCTGAGCCATCATCTCGGATGATGCAGCCTGTTGAGTTGCCATACCGTAAATGGATTGCTCCCATGCGGTATTGCCAGGTGGCGTACGGCCACCACGTCGGCGGGCACCACACCTGTCTGGGGCAAGGCGAACTGCGCCTTGCTGTGCCGGCACTGCCTGAGGCTGCAGGACTGCATTCCCCCTCTGATCTGCTGGCCCAGGAACAGGATCAGATGTCGCGGAGTGTGACCCTGCATCCGTAACCACCAAAGGCGTAGCTGCCAACACTGACATCCCCATGGAGGGTTCTGACCCTGGTGCAGGTGGGTGAGAAAGAACAGAATCCCTCCCTGGAACACTCACCTGCGACGGCACGTAGGTCTCATCCGAATCAACACCTGAGTACAGCTCGGGGGAGGTGCAGCCAGAGACACCCCTTGAGAGCACGACCTGCAGCACTTGTGGGTTCTCCCCCACCACCACACCACGTCCCTCACTGGTGGTTGGTCGGCCCTCGGACCCCTCCTGGGTCTGCACCATCTCCACAACCCCAGCAGTATCAGGTGCGTCTTCCCCTGCAAAGACATGAAAACAAAGAAATGGAAACAGGCATTAGCACCATGGCACACAATGAGGGCTGAGAAGCAAGAGAACCAGTACTTGATTGACACATGTCCCACATGACTAAAACCCTCCCATGCATGCACCCTCACTGCGTATGAAGTGCAGGCAAATGGCACACACTGATGACACCAAGATGGAAGATGAACACATTTTCTGCATGCTGCCTGGCAGTGGCATCACACATTGGCCTGTGATTGCCAGGTGAAACACACATGCCATCACACAGATGGCATGTACCATTGCTATTGAGTGAAGATGGAGAGGAGGGCAGCACCTATTCATTCAGTCCAGTTCCCGCATGTAATCGCTTTTCTAATTCTAACAGGTCAGATTTTTCACCTGGAGCTGCCAGTCTGAAATGGTCCAATTGCACAGGGACATGTGTGTACAAATGATATCCAGGTAACAAAGTCACTCCACTTTACCATAGCCATGTCAGACATGTGACTAGTGGACAGCGACATGCCTAGTAAAAGTGGGGGAATGCAAACAATCTGACTGAATGAACAGTGAAAAATAAGCAACTATGTTGTGGCAAGGTGACACTTCAAGGGCAACTGGTTGTGCAGTTGGGCTAGATGTCTACTGTTGGCAGAAGGGATACTGCTATGGCCAAATGCAGCTGCGCAGGAAGTATTGCATGAAGCACATGGCTGACCCATACGACTCAGGCGCACACACTCTCACCTGGCACACAAACAGAAGCCTTCACACACACACCATGCACATGGATGACACACACATGCATGTGCACTCACCGGACAATGCCTCGTAATCAGCCAGATCTCCCACGCCTTGGATCTGTTCCTCCGTGACATAGGTCCCAGCGACTGACTCATGTGGAGTGAGTTCCATGTCTACTACTGGAGACCCACCTCCAGTCACTAGAGTTGCGGCATGACTTGAGGCCAGCTTACTCTTTGCCCTGCGCTTTAGGTCATTCCAGCGCTTATAGCAATCATTGGCTGTGCGCCTCACGATTCCAAGGGCACTTACGATGTCCGCAACGGTCTGCCAGTGTGCCTGGCGTTGTGCAGGTGTGGTCTTGGATCCTGCAACAATGACCATCTCAATGTCATGTCCGGACACATACTCGACAAGTGCATTCAGTTCGTCATCCGTGAAGCTGGGCTTCCTGGACGGGCCGGACTGTGTAGCCGTGTCTGGGGCATCAGCCTGTGCCGGACGAGCACTCTTCCTCTTCCGCTTGGAAGGTGGTGGTGATCCTGAGTGTCCTGCGCCGCTCTGGACACTAGGGGCAGGAGCCCTGGTGGACTCTGTATCAGGAGTGTGTGATTGCACACTCAGCATGGGAGTTGGTGCAGGCATTGGCTCTAGTGTGATGGTGTCAGGGGGAATGTCAGCAGCATGGACTAGGACCGACACTGTCCTGGCTGGGTGTGTGAGGGCTGGGGTGGATGGAGCCGCAGCTGCCACTGCAGCCTCTCCGCCCTGCCTCCTTGGTGCAGCAGATGACCTTGCTGGCCCAGATGCACGTGGCATGGTGACATCAACGTGCACCAGCGCACGTGTCATAGGCCTGCTGACCTGGAAGTCAGCCATGGAGTCAGCCAGATCTGGTGCCACAATGGGCTGGTCCAACAAGGGCTGAGCATGGATGGTGTCAGCCACATCAGCCTCAACGGGAAGGGGGGGGGGATTATGGGTGCCCTTGACTGGTCCTCCACACATGGGGGGACAGGCTCACCCTGCAAGTAACGACCACGTCCCCTACCATATCCACCACGGCCACCACTTGTGGCTCTTCCACCTTTGCCACCCTTACGGAATCCTCGCCTCCCAGCCATGACACTGATGTAAATGTGCGTATGGGAGTGGCTGTAAACTATTGTCCTGGGCAATTGGGGGTCAAAGGGGTTGGGTACCAGATGGTAATTGTACCCTAGTGCTCTTGCAAGGCTGATTGTAACCCCTGGGGAAAGATGACGGGTCACGCTACGCACAGGAGCCCCAAAAAAGGGAGATGACGTGCACGCAACCCCTCCTAGACCACGTGTGCAGAAAGAAAAACCTGCACTACGCTGTGGCACCCAGTAACACAAGAATGAACGTATGCGTGTCACACGCAGCCTAGAATGACCTCTGAAGGGGTAGGCTACACACGGGGCAAGCACAGATGTTAGATACGTGCGTGACTCACCGTCTGCCTGGTAAACGAGCGTGTAAAAGGAGCACGTTTGGTTGGCAACACCCCCGCCAAAAGAAGATTTGTACGCTGTCTGAGGAGACAGGACAACAGTAGAAGGGAACACTGTTTGAGGGAACAGGCCCAGGTAAACCAGTAAAAGCGAAAAAAGAGAAAAAGCTGTCAGAGGTAACAGGGAATACGAACTTGAAACGCCGTGAAGTAAATCGCGTGTGAAACGACAAGAAGTACAGAATTCACCCACTCGCTCTCCACGAAAAGCACGTACAAGGAAAACGTGTTCTACACGTACCTTTTATACAGGCCCACACGTCCAGCGTCACTTACGCGGCGTGTACGCGCTAGGGCCATTTCCACCAATTACATGCTTTGTCACTTCTGCGTGTAGGGCCATTTCCACCAATTACACGCTTTGTCACTTCTGCGTGTAGGGCCATTTCCACCAATCACACGCTTTGTCACTTCTGCGTGTAGGGCCATTTCCACCAATTACACGCTTTGTCACTTCTGCGTGTAGGGCCATTTCCACCAATTACACGCTTTGTCACTTCTGCGTGTAGGGCCATTTCCACCAATCACACGCGATTACACTCTGACGTGCAGCCTTTCCACGTGTGCTCTGTCATCACGTGCTGTGTGGGAAACACCCGTGCGGGTCACGTCACAGACGCGCTTACGCGCTGAGGGCCTTTCCTCGGTTTTCACGCTGACGTGCAGGACTTTCACGTGCCAAATCACTCCGTACCAAGCTGGCCACGCGTACGCACACGGAATACCACGCTCCTGCCCGGAAGGCCGAACTACTGCCCCCCAGAGCCCCGAGCACGCTCCCACCTGCTGCTGCCTGACTGCCTACTGCCCCTGCACTGCTGGGGGGTGGGGGTGGTGGGAGACATGGATGGGGGCCTGGTGGAGGGTGCCCCTGGTGGCGGGGGGGTGGGGGTGATAGGGGAGATGAGTGGGGGCCTGGTGGAGGGTGCCCCTGCACTGCTGGGGGGTGGGGGTGGTGGGAGACATGGATGGGGGCCTGGTGGAGGGTGCCCCTGGTGGCGGGGGGGTGGGGGTGATAGGGGACATGGGTGGGGGCCTGGTGGAGGGTGCCCCTGGTGGCTGGGGGGTGGGGGTGGTGGTAGACATGAGTGGGGCCTGGTGGAGGGTGCCCCTGCACTGCTGGGGGGTGGGGGTGGTGGGAGACATGGATGGGGGCCTGGTGGAGGGTGCCCCTGGAGGCGGGGGGGTGGGGGTGATAGGGGACATGAGCGGGGGCCTGGTGGAGGGTGCCCCTGCACTGCTGGGGGGTGGGGGTGATAGGGGACATGAGTGGGGGCCTGGTGGAGGGTGCCCCTGCACTGCTGGGGGGTGGGGGTGGTGGGAGACATGGGTGGGGGCCTGGTGGAGGGTGCCCCTGGTGGCTGGGGGGTGGGGGTGATAGGGGACATGAGTGGGGGCCTGGTGGAGGGTGCCCCTGCACTGCTGGGGGGTGGGGGTGGTGGGAGACATAGATGGGGGCCTGGTGGAGGGTGCCCCTGGTGGCTGGGGGGTGGGGGTGATAGGGGACATGGATGGGGGCCTGGTGGAGGGTGCCCCTGCACTGCTGGGGGGTGGGGGTGGTGGGAGACATGGATGGGGGCCTGGTGGAGGGTGCCCCTGGTGGCTGGGGGGTGGGGGTGGTGGTAGACATGAGTGGGGGCCTGGTGGAGGGTGCCCCTGCACTGCTGGGGGGTGGGGGTGGTGGGAGACATGGGTGGGGGCCTGGTGGAGGGTGCCCCTGGTGGCTGGGGGGTGGGGGTGATAGGGGACATGGGTGGGGGCCAGGTGGAGGGTGCCCCTGCACTGCTGGGGGGTGGGGGTGGTGGGAGACATGGATGGGGGCCTGGTGGAGGGTGCCCCTGGTGGCGGGGGGGTGGGGGTGATAGGGGACATGAGTGGGGGCCTGGTGGAGGCTGCCCCTGCACTGCTGGGGGGTGGGGGTGGTGGTAGACATGGATGGGGGCCTGGTGGAGGGTGCCCCTGGTGGCGGGGGGTGGGGGTGATAGGGGACATGAGTGGGGGCCTGGTGGAGGGTGCCCCTGCACTGCTGGGGGGTGGGGGTGGTGGGAGACATGGATGGGGGCCTGGTGGAGGGTGCCCCTGCACTGCTGGGGGGTGGGGGTGGTGGGAGACATGGATGGGGGCCTGGTGGAGGGTGCCCCTGGTGGCTGGGGGGTGGGGGTGGTGGTAGACATGAGTGGGGGCCTGGTGGAGGGTGCCCCTGCACTGCTGGGGGGTGGGGGTGGTGGGAGACATGGATGGGGGCCTGGTGGAGGGTGCCCCTGGTGGCTGGGGGGTGGGGGTGATAGGGGACATGGGTGGGGGCCAGGTGGAGGGTGCCCCTGCACTGCTGGGGGGTGGGGGTGGTGGGAGACATGGGTGGGGGCCTGGTGGAGGGTGCCCCTGGTGGCTGGGGGGTGGGGGTGGCGGGAGACAAGGCGTGGGGGCCTGGTGGAGGCTGCCCCTGGTGGCTGGGGGGTGGGGGTGGTGGGAGACATGGGTGGGGGCCTGGTGGAGGATGCCCCTGCACTGCTGGGGGGTGGGGGTGGTGGGTGACATGGGTGGGGGCCTGGTGGAGGGTGCCCCTGGTGGCTGGGGGGTGGGGGTGGTGGGAGACATGGATGGGGGCCTTGTGAAGGGTGCCCCTGGTGGCGGGGGGGGTGGGGGTGATAGGGGACATGGGTGGGGGCCAGGTGGAGGGTGCCCCTGCACTGCTGGGGGGTGGGGGTGGTGGGAGACATGGATGGGGGCCTGGTGGAGGGTGCCCCTGGTGGCGGGGGGGTGGGGGTGATAGGGGACATGAGTGGGGGCCTGGTGGAGGCTGCCCCTGCACTGCTGGGGGGTGGGGGTGGTGGGAGACATGGATGGGGGCCTGGTGGAGGGTGCCCCTGGTGGCGGGGGGGTGGGGGTGATAGGGGACATGAGTGGGGGCCTGGTGGAGGGTGCCCCTGCACTGCTGGGGGGTGGGGGTGGTGGGAGACATGGATGGGGGCCTGGTGGAGGGTGCCCCTGGTGGCTGGGGGGTGGGGGTGATAGGGGACATGAGTGGGGGCCTGGTGGAGGGTGCCCCTGCACTGCTGGGGGGTGGGGGTGATAGGGGACATGGGTGGGGGCCTGGTGGAGGGTGCCCCTGCACTGCTGGGGGGTGGGGGTGGTGGGAGACATAGATGGGGGCCTGGTGGAGGGTGCCCCTGGTGGCTGGGGGGTGGGGGTGATAGGGGACATGGATGGGGGCCTGGTGGAGGGTGCCCCTGCACTGCTGGGGGGTGGGGGTGGTGGGAGACCTGGATGGGGGCCTGGTGGAGGGTGCCCCTGGTGGCTGGGGGGTGGGGGTGGTGGTAGACATGAGTGGGGGCCTGGTGGAGGGTGCCCCTGCACTGCTGGGGGGAGGGGGTGGTGGGAGACATGGATGGGGGCCTGGTGGAGGTTGCCCCTGGTGGCTGGGGGGTGGGGGTGATAGGGGACATGGGTGGGGGCCAGGTGGAGGGTGCCCCTGCACTGCGGGGGGGTGGGGGTGGTGGGAGACATGGGTGGGGGCCTGGTGGAGGGTGCCCCTGGTGGCTGGGGGGTGCGGGTGGTGGGAGACATGGGTGGGGGCCTGGTGGAGGCTGCCCCTGGTGGCTGGGGGGTGGGGGTGGTGGGAGACATGGGTGGGGGCCTGGTGGAGGATGCCCCTGCACTGCTGGGGGGTGGGGGTGGTGGGTGACATGGGTGGGGGCCTGGTTGAGGGTGCCCCTGGTGGCTGGGGGCTGGGGGTGGTGGGAGACATGGATGGGGGCCTTGTGAAGGGTGCCCCTGGGGGCGGGGGGGGTGGGGGTGATAGGGGACATGAGTGGGGGCCTGGTGGAGGCTGCCCTTGCACTGCTGGGGGGTGGGGGTGGTGGGAGACATGGATGGGGGCCTGGTGGAGGGTGCCCCTGGTGGCGGGGGGGTGGGGGTGATAGGGGACATGCGTGGGGGCCTGGTGGAGGCTGCCCCTGCACTGCTGGGGGGTGGGGGTGGTGGGAGACATGGATGGGGGCCTGGTGGAGGGTGCCCCTGGTGGCGGGGGGGTGGGGGTGATAGGGGACATGAGTGGGGGCCTGGTGGAGGCTGCCCCTGCTCTGCTGGGGGGTGGGGGTGGTGGGAGACATGAGTGGGGGCCTGGTGGAGGGTGCCCCTGGTGGCTGGGGGGTGGGGGTGGTGGGAGACATGGGTGGGGGCCTGGTGGAGGGTGCCCCTGGATGCTGGGGGGTGGGGGTGGTGGGAGACATGAGTGGGGGCCTGGTGGAGGGTGCCCCTGGTGGCTGGGGGGTGGGGGTGGTGGGAGACATGGGTGGGAGCCTGGTGGAGGGTGCCCCTGGATGCTGGGGGGTGGGGGTGGTGGGAGACATGGGTGGCGGCCTGGTGGAGGGTGCCCCTGGATGCTGGGGGGTGGGGGTGGTGGGAGACATGAGTGGGGGCCTGGTGGAGGGTGCCCCTGGTGGCTGGGGGTTGGGGGTGGTGGGAGACATGGGTGGGGGCCTGGTGGAGGGTGCCCCTGGATGCTGGGGGGTGGGGGTGGTGGGAGACATGAGTGGGGGCCTGGTGGAGGCTGCCCCTGCACTGCTGGGGGGTGGGGGTGGTGGGAGACATGAGTGGGGGCCTGGTGGAGGTTGCCCCTGGTGGTTGGGGGGTGGGGGTGGTGAGAGACATGGGTGGGGGGCTGGTGGAGGGTGCCCCTGGATGCTGGGGGGTGGGGGTGGTGGGAGACATGAGTGGGGGCCTGGTGGAGGCTGCCCCTGCACTGCTGGGGGGTGGGGGTGTTGGGAGACATGGGTGGGGGCCTGGTGGAGGCTGCCCCTGCACTGCTGGGGGGTGGGGGTGCAGGGGGACATGAGCAGGTGTGCAGGGTAGTCCCCTGTTTTGTGGGCTGCCTGCAGGGGCCGTGGAGGGTGTACAGGGAACACCTGTGAGGACCCACCCAGCCTAATCGCGTGTGATAATTCCCGCGCACCCCTGTAATACACGTACCCAGCCGAATCGCGTGTAGGACTTCCCGTGTACCCCTGTAATACACGTACCCAGCCAAATCGCGTGTGATAATTCCCACGTACCCCTGTAATACACGTACCCTGGCCAATCGCGTGTAGAACTTCCCACGCACCCCTGTAATACACGTACCAAGCCAAATCGCGTGTGATAATTCCCGCGCACCCCTGTAATACACGTACCTGGCCAAATCGCATGTGAGAATTCCCGCGCACCCCTGTAATACACGTACCCAGCCGAATCGCGTGTAGAACTTCCCGTGTACCCCTGTAATACACGTACCCAGCCAAATCGCGTGTGATAATTCCTGCGTACCCCTGTGATACACGTGCCCTGGCTAATCGCGTGTAAAACTTCACGCGTACCCCTGTAATACAAGTACCCTGGCCAATCGCGTGTAGAACTTCCCGCGTACCCCTGTAATACACGTACCCTGGCTAATCGCGTGTATAACTTCACGCGTACCCCTGATATGCACGTTACCCGCTTTGCGTTCCTTGTTTGGCAGCCCTGTAGACTGGTCCAGGGTTAGCGCAGCCCTTTGCGATGATTTAGCGATTTTGATGGCTTTTCCTTGCGCGAGGGCGTTCTTGGGGGCGTTACTGGCGCTGCTGCAGGGTCGCTGCGATACTCTGCGCCACGGCTGGTTTGGGAGCCTAAAATCCATGAATACGCTTTGCGCGGAAATCGGTTTTAGCGCACGTGCCTGGCGCAGACAATCGCACGCGGACACTCTGCGCCAGCCGCTTGCGACACTTTTCTGCGAAATTCTATGAATTACCCTGTTAGTGGTTTAACATACATTTGGAACATATTTCTTGGTAGCCGCCCTTTATTCGTGCATACATTTACTGCAATATTAAAGCAATTTTACTCTGAAAACAGCCTGCATTGATAGAAAAACAAGTCCTCCACAACACCACTGCAACTCTACATATGCCCCTCCAGCACCCTAGTTGGTGCCACTCTTGCATAAATAAATCCTTATTGACCCTGCCCAATTTCCCCTGATGCGATTAATTGTTTTCTAAGCGAGTCTGGCAACATTTCTGCACAAATCCCACAGGATTCCCTCTGTAACACTAAAACAATCTGGCACAAATGGGCTCCCCGGCACACCTAACTCTCCCACTTCACATATAGTTTTCCTTCCCCTCCTAACCTCCACCCTGATATACATTATCCCCTTTCCCTCCTCTAAATATATGAATTTGAGCACTTTTCTTTTTTGACTTCCCTCAGAGTTACTGCAGGAATCGCTTGCATTTCCTAAAAACCTCACTCGTGCAATGCACCATGGGAGATATATAAAAGTATTTTTGTCTGACGGGGTGCATCCTTCCCCATCAATTGTTCAAAAACATCTTCAGGTTGTTCCCCCAAAGCAAAGCAGTTAACAGTGCTTTGTGCTGAAGTTGTTTCTTATTAGGTGGAAATCGGAACAGCGATTTGTATGCTACAAGTGTTCAAATGAAGCACCTTTCTCTCCATTTGAAATTGAATAGGCGTAAGCCCAAAAATAGCTTTTATTGTTTTGCTAATAACTTTTGAACCATGTGGACAATTTCACACGCACACACACACATATATATATATTTAATTATTTTTCACTTTGGTTATTTGGTCGTTTTCTCTTCAACTTTTTGTTACAATGCACACTTAGCTGCGTACCCCGTAGTTTATTATACAAAAAAAAAAATGTTTAAATACATTTTTTTCCCCAGATATTTAGTCAGGCCCAATGTTTCCATCTTTGGGTCTCATGCACACATTGTCCAGACATTGTTATACCTGGTTTGTTTGTATACGTTCACAGTGGCTATGTGTAAACGATATAACCTGCAATTTTTTATGCTATACTACTGCTAATTGTGGTTGCCATCGTGATGTTGCTCATCTGCATATTTTCATGTTGCCCCTATTCGGCTTGCACTTGCACTTTATATATTTTTCTCAACACTGGTCTCAGTATGAAATGTTATTCGGCTGACTTTTACAAATTATTGCTGCCTTGTATTGTATTATCATGACTGTATTTTTGCTCTTTTGCACATACTGATGTTGCGATCCTGATACATTCTTTGTCATCTTGCACATATTTATGCTGCTATGTTTGCGTTTTTGCACAAGATCTATTGCTCAGTTGACTTACAGAAGCCACTATTGCTATGCACCTTGTCACTAGGACTGCAATTTTTCTCTTTTGCACATACTGTTGTTGCGAATGTGATGCCATTTTTTAATATCTTGTACATATCTATGCTGCTATTTTGCTTGTTTGCACAAGGCCTTACTGTCCTTATTGGAGGCCATGGTGGCTCAGTCAATCTATTTTGTATAATCTGTCTCGATTTGCATATACTTTTTATCTTGATATGACATACTGTTTGGCCTTTTAATCTCCGTGTATATGATGGCACTGTGTCGCTTTTAGCCTGATTTATATTTGACCGATTGATGTATATATATGTATTTTGATCTGACGGGGTATTGTGATTTTATTCTGTGAGTGCACTTTGCACTCACCCAACTGCTAATTGTGCATTGTAATTTATTTTTAGACCGGTAACACAAGTAGGAAATTGGGGTGCATGGGAATTGGCTCATATGGCCTTGTTTTTGTATTTTACTGTTAGTTTGTATGCCTTTGGTCTCTATATTCAAAATAGGTTCATTTCGATTATTCCATTGGCCCAGTTTATCGGTCCCGTTTGGTTTTATTGTTGGCCATTATCTTATTTTCTCTTCCAATATGGCCGCCATCGAATCAGTCCTTTCATGCACCCCTATTTCTACTGACATAGTTGATGGACTACATGCTCTTTTAACTGCTTTTGTCCTTTGTTTCTTTACGTGATTAAGCACTCAGTTAAGCGTGAAACGCGTTGTAAGCAGGTCGTGCCTATAAGCGTCCTGCCTCTGTTTGTTTTGCTGTTTCCCCAGCCTTTTGTTTTGCACATTTTGTGCTGTTTCCATTAAATGAATTTCTTAACTACCTCTTGTGAGCTGCGCTTCCTTCTTTCCCTTTTGGATTGATTGATTTTATTGGGTCCACGGAGAGTGCGGTTCTTCCTCTCTCCTCCTTTCTCTTCAATTCCTTTACACGGAGCGTACTGCGTTGGACCTGCAGCGAGATTTTTTCTTCTGGCGCGCCTCTGCTTAGAGTAGTTTTTTTCAAGCAGAATCGCTGCCACTGGGGGCAGATTTCACTGCATATTGGAGCGGAGTTGTACCTGTGAGGAAGTGTAGCCTGAGGACCCCTGCATGTATGAGTGCGAGAAACGTGCCGGTGGATGCGCGGACTGTGGCCGTATGGTAGGTGCTGTCTTTTGGGCTTTACATATTTCCTCATTTGTCAATATGATGGTATCGTACCTCTCTGGTACTCCACCCCAGCTTTTCTTGTTTCCGCTCTATATTGCTGATTGCAAACGTTTGCCCATGCCGCGGCTATCTTAATTCTAACAGCGCATTTCTTTGCTCACACGTGCTTTGAGGTAGTTTACATTAATTTTGGTAATTCTGTCCATTGAAATATTCTTTCTTTTGGACATTTCAAGTGGCGGGGTTTTCAGCATTGCAAACATGCAGGACGCCTGGGCAGCAGCTCAACTTGTACAGGCCAGGGACCTGTTCAGTGAATCTCAAGTGATGCCCACTTCTCTACCTATTATTGGGGCAAAAAAGAATAATGCAAGCCTTAATCCTGAAATAACTTTACTCAAAGATATTGAAAAATTACGTAGAAAGGAAATTTCCAAATGGTGGGAGGAACACTCTCTACAAAACTACTTAGACATTGGATGCATACCGCGAGGACTACGCATTCTGACAATGCCCTCCTTTGAGGACCAAGACCCTGGCATGCTCCAAGAGTGGGGAGAAGCCAGTAAAGGGTGTTTGGCACATTTTCTCACCATCTTTGTTAAATATGCCAAATCAGATCGAGCAAAGGCACTGGAAGAGCTAGCTAAAAAGGAAACAGAACTTAACAAAATGCCTCCTTCTGAAGAGGGGAAACAACTTTGTATTAAAATCAATGAAGCTTTGCTCGTATATGAAGATGACATTAAGCAACGAAAACATCATAAGTTCATTAGGGACAAAATTGACTATGAAACAGGCAGGATCTTCACTTTTGCCAGAAGATTTGATTCATTACGCAAAAATCCTGCCGCTCAGCTTACCGTCGGGCGTGATCCTGGCTCAGTCTCGTCTGAATCAGATGTCTCAGTTTCTGAGAATGAGTAGCCTTCGGCTAGATTAAATTTTTTAGACGAGATGCGGCTGTTATGCCAGGACGGGAAGAATCAAAAACAACGCAGCAAGGGACGAGGCAGGGGAAGAGGAAAAGGACAGAAATTACAAGGAGGAAAACAACTCGGCGAGGCCAGCGTGGGAAACGGCTCAGAAGCATGCCAAGAGAGCAGAGCAACGCGCTCTGGGGCCAAAAAATAACCAGTGACGATATGAAGATGTGTCAAATTACCAATTTGTCTTCCCATGTCCTTACCAAAGCCCAAACCTCAGTTCTTTCATTGGGCCTCAACTTTTGCCCTACTAAGGCCTTTGACTATGTCCAGGCACGCCTTGATTTAGATACATTTGTTCGTAAGATCAGACTTAAGACATTTTTTTCTTGGAATCCTACCGTGCCAAAACCACTGACACCTCGTATGGGCCGCACTAACATTTTGATCTCTGATATTCCATCTCTCATGGATCTGGCCTGTCTTCAAGACTCCGACTTTGATCCCTCTAATGCCTGTCTTGCTGATTTTGACATCAACCCTGACTGGGATGTACATACTAAACTCAAGGTTAAATCTAAATTTAATCCACAGTTCCCTGTTGGTGGATGTATCGAAGCATTTTACGATTTGTGTATTAGTGACTTTAGAAAACTACGGAGAAGTACCATCAAGAATAAACATAATCTCACCTCTGCCCAATTTATGGCCATCTGCGAACTAGAAAGCTTGTCGAATATTATCATCAAACCGGCCGATAAGGGGTCAAACATTGTAGTCCAAGATCGAGTACACTATGTTGCGGAGGCCAATCGTCAACTTAAAGATCGACTGTGTTATGCCCAATTGCCAAAAAATCCCTTTGGTGACATCCAGTCTGAACTTACTTACCTTTGCACTAAATGGGTTGACATCGGCCTTATCGATGATGATATTGTTAAATTCCTTGTTCCCTCCTGTTATACTATACCGACAATTTATTTTTTATCCAAAACTCACAAGTCCCTTATTCATCCACCGGGGAGACCTATTGTTACTTTATGTGGTTCCCTCCTTGAGCATTTGGCTCAGTTTGTTGATGAAACCTTATTCCCTCTTGTGTCAGTTTTACCCTCTTATTTGCGGGATACCAAGGACTTTTTGCAACAAATTTCGAACACACCCTGGGAGGATGGTCTCCTTTTAGCAACTCTTAATGTCTCCCTGTACACCTCCATTGACCATCACGTTGGTATGGGAGCTTGCAAATATTTCCTTGATACCCGCTCATTGAATTTCCATAGTCACAGTTCCATGATCCTTGAAATGCTGTCCTTCTGTTTGAATAACAATGTCTTTCTATTTGAAGGTTCTTTTTTTCGTCAGGTAAGGGGCACTGCTATGGGCAGTACCTTTGCTCCATCTTACGCAAACCTGACTATGGGGTGGTGGGAGGCCACCTTTCTCAGTGATCTACTTGCATCTAGCTTGCTTTACAAATTGTCGCATGGTGGCGATACATCGACGATATATTTGTCATATGGAAGGGTACTGAAGCCGAGTGGCAATCATTTGTGAAACATATTAATACAAATATGTCCAATCTGCGTTTCACAGAATGTAACAGTATTTCTGAAATTGTTTACCTTGATGTAGTTGTGACCCTTGAAAAATCTGGTTTTCACACAGCACTACACAAAAAACCTTCAAATACCAGCCTACCCTTGCATGCAACCAGTTGCCATCCTACGTCATGCAAACGTAGTATTCCATATGGTGAATTCATCAGATATCGCAGGAATTGTAGAGATCTAGCATCCTTTGACCATCACTGTGCCCTGGCAGCTCTAGATTTTTTTAAACAAGGCTATGAGCGCAGAATCAGAGAAATGGCCTATACTAAGGCACGCGGACTATGCAGGGATCATTTATTGTACGGCAGCAAGCCCATTAGAACTGTCATCGATGATGAACCCCGACTTATTGTTACATTCGACAATGCTTCTAACTATGTCCGTAATATCATAGAGCGACATTGGCGTGTTCTCATCATTGATAAAGATTTGTGCCCTCTGCTCTCCAAACGTCCAACTATCACGTACAAACGTGTACCCTCGCTTATGGATAAACTAGTTTCTATTTTTTTGTCACTCATCAACACTAATTCTTCTTTTACTAAATCATTGATGGTCTCCCCTATAGGCTTTCCTAAATGTTTCAAATGTAAGGCCTGTGCGCATGCGACTGCGTGTAAATCTTTTTTACATCCGGTCACCCAATGCAATCAGCTAATCAAGTACTCAATGAACTGTGATACTGCTTTTGTGGTTTATGTTCTTTCATGTCCCTGCACGAAATGGTATGTAGGGAGTACCACATGTAAGCTTAAGCTCAGAATATTGCAGCACCTTAGGGCAATCAAAAACTCAGATCCTGCATACCCTATGGCCAAGCACTTTAAGCAAGAACATAATAATGACCTTACTCTTCTTAAATTCTTCGCAGTGGCACATATTCCGATCCATCCTAGGGGCGGAGACCGCGTGTTAAAGCTTAGACAGCTGGAGACCAGATTCATTTTGGATTTTGACACCAAGTTCCCTAATGGTCATAATCTCGATGAGGAGCTTTATACGTTTTTGGGCACATAAGAGTATACACCCCCCCCTGCCTTTTTGATTGTTTTGCCTTCCTCTACTAATTATTTGATCATACTTAGTTGAACGGGAGTGGTTTTTTCATTCTGCATTCTTTGATTTTTTATTCACTAATTTGTCCCTGGTCTATAGACAAGTTTTATTTTTTATTTTCACCATTACGGTGGCTGCATTATTATTATTGCTTGTAATTGGTATTGGTTCCATTCTCAAGCTGCTGCATTCACGACCTTGTAGGACATTTGGCACATTTTATTTTTCCTTATGTAGTCTGTGGTATTTACTATATGGTACTCTATGTTATTTTTTTTCAATTTGGTTATTTGGTCGTTTTCTCTTCAACTTTTTGTTACAATGCACACTTACCTGTGTACCCCGTAGTTTATTATACACATTTTTTTTAAAATAAAAAACATTTTTTCCCCCCCAGATATTTAGTCAGGCCCAATGTTTCCATCTTTGGGTCTCATGCACACATTGTCCAGCCATTGTTATACCTGGTTTGTTTGTATACGTTCACAGTGGCTATGTGTAAACGATATAACCTGCAATTTATTATGCTATACTGCTGCTAATTGTGGTTGCCAACGTGATGTTGCTCATCTGCATATTTTCATGTTGCCCCTATTCGGCTTGCACTTGCACTTTATATATTTTTCTCAACACTGGTCTCAGTATGAAATGTTATTCGGCCGACTTTTACAAATTATTGCTGCCTTGTATTGTATTATCAGGACTGTATTTTTGCTCTTTTGCACATACTGATGTTGCGATCCTGATACATTCTTTGTCATCTTGCACATATTTATGCTGCTATGTTTGCGTTTTTGCACAAGATCTATTGCTCAGTTGACTTACAGAAGCCACTATTGCTATGCACCTTGTCACTAGGACTGCAATTTTGCTCTTTTGCACATACTGTTGTTGAGATTGTGATGCAATTTTTTAATATCTTATACATATCTATGCTGCTATTTTGCTTGTTTGCACAAGGCCTTACTGTCCTTATTGGAGGCCATGGTGGCTCAGTCAGTCTATTTTGTATAATCTGTCTCGATTTGCATATACTTTTTATCTTGATATGACATACTGTTTGGCCTTTTAATCTCCATGTATATGATGGCACTGTGTCGCTTTTGGCCTGATTTATATTTGACTGATTGATGTATATATATGTATTTTGATCTGACGGGGTATTGTGATTTTATTCTCTGAGTGCACTTTGCACTCACCCAACTGCTAATTGTGCATTGTAATTTCTTTTTAGACCGGTAACACAAGTAGGAAATTGGGGTGCATGGGAATTGGCTCATATGGCCTTGTTTTTGTATTTTACTGTTAGTTTGTATGCCTTTGGTCTCTATATTCAAAATAGGTTCATTTCGATTATTCCATTGGCCCAGTTTATAGGCACCGTTTGATTTTATTGTTGGCCATTATCTTATTTTCTCTTCCAATATGGCCGCCATTGAATCAGTCCTTTCATGCACCCCTATTTCTACTGACATAGTTGATGGACTACATGCTCTTTTAACTGTGCTTTTGTCCTTTGTTTCTTTACGTGATCAAGCGCTCAGTTGAGCGTGAAACGCGTTGTAAGCAGGTCGTGCCTAAAGGCGTCCTGCCTCTTTTTGTTTTGCTGTTTCCCCAGCCCTTTGTTTTGCACATTTTGTGCTGTTTCCATTAAATGAATTTCTTAACTACCTCTTGTGAGCTGCGCTTCCTTCTTTCCCTTTTGGATTGATTGATTTTATTGGGTCCACGGAGAGTGCGGTTCTTCCTCTCTCCTCCTTTCTCTTCAATATATATATATATATATATATATATATATATATATATATATATACATTACATGGCCATGTAGTTATGGTTAAGTTGCTGTTTCCATAGGAAGAGCACTTTTTGTAACTTTGCTCTCCCTGGACGAATCCTCACCAAACTTTTCATAAAAAGTATATGGCCCACTCTGAATATTTTTGAAAAGTTAGGTGAGGATTCGTCCAGGGGGGGCAAAGTTATAAGGGGGGGTCCCAAAACTTCTTTTTTTATAGACTGAATGGGGAAAAAACTTTCCTCACGCCTACAGCCCAAACCGCTGGACAGATTTTCACCAAATTTGGACCAGGAGCAGCGGTTGGTCTCGAAAGCGTGCTTTTGCAAATTTGGTGAAAATCCGTCCAGTAGTTTTTTTTGAAATGACCAAAAAGTTGGTCATAAAAAATTAGTGATATCTGTGTTCGGTCCGCGACACACTTCCCTGTTCGCTCTGCGGACAGTGTCCTGATTGGCCAATCGGCTTGCGTGATGTACGCGGACATGCGACATGTTTGCTGATTGGACAGCATAGAGCGTGAAGCGCGTCAGATTTTCGGTAGCGCCCGCCATCTTGGATTCACGGACGTCCGCGGACAGCGCAGTGAAACTTGGTTTAAAATTTGTATTTAGTAGAGTGTGTTGGTGTGTAAGAGTGTTTGGGGAGGGTGGGAGAGTATGAGATAGGTTAACTATTGTGTTTTTTTATGTGGTAGACGCTCTTGTTGTGTTCGATTTGTCTGTGGACAACACGGCCGTTCTGAAATGTTCTAAATAAACTAAATGGGGGGGTGTTCTGAGGACGCAATATGTGTCCGTTTTGTTCGCAAGCAAGCTGAAACTGTTCTAAGAACACTCGCGGTGTCCTGAAATGTTCGTTAATAAACAAAATGGGGGTGTTCTGAGGACACTCTCCGTATTGTTCGTTGTCAAGTTTAAAGTGTTCTAAGAACACTTGTGGTGTCCTGAAATGTTCGTAGGGGGTGTCCTGAAGACGCTGTCCGTATTGATCTCTGGCAAGTTGAATGTGTTCTAAGAACACTCGTGGTGTCCTGAAATGTTCGTTAATAAACAAAATGGGGGTGTTCTGAGGACACTCTCCGTATTGTTCGTTGTCAAGTTTAAAGTGTTCTAAGAACACTTGTGGTGTCCTGAAATGTTCGTAGGGGGTGTCCTGAAGACGCTGTCCGTATTGATCTCTGGCAAGTTGAATGTGTTCTAAGAACACTCGTGGTGTCCTGAAATGTTCGTAAATAAACAAAATGGGAGTGTCCTGAGGACGCTGTCTGTATTGTTTGCTGGGAAGTTGAATGTGTTCTAAGAACACTTGTGGTGTCCTGAAATGTTCGTAAATAAACAAAATGGGGATGTCCTGAGGACGCTGTCCGTATTGTTCGATGGGAAGTTGAATGTGTTCTAAGAACACTCGCGGTGTTCTGAAATGTTTGTAAATAAACAAAATGGGGGTGTCCTGAGGACGCTGTCCTTATTGTTCTCTGGCAAGTTGAATGTGTTCTAAGAACACTTGTGGTGTCCTGAAATGTTCATAAATAAACAAAATGGGGGTGTCCTGAGGACGCTGTCCGTATTGTTCGATGGCAAGTTGAGTGTGTTCTAAGAACACTCGCAGTGTTCTGAAATGTTCGTAAATAAACAAAATGGGGGTGTCCTGAGGACGCTGTCCGTATTGTTCTCTGGCAAGTTGAATGTGTTCTAAGATCACTTGTGGTGTCCTAAAATGTTCGTACATAAACAAAATGTGGGTGTCGTGAGGACGCTGTCCGTATTGTTCGATGGCAAGTTGAATGTGTTCTAAGAACACTCGCGGTGTCCTGAAATGTTCGCAAATAAACAAACAGGGTAATTCATAGAATTTCGCACAAAAGTGGCGCACACAGGTGCCGCACAAAAGCCATCAAAATTCCCAATTCAGCGCAAAGGGCTGCGCTAACACTGGACCAGTTTAAAGGGCTGCCAAACAGCAAACACCAAGCGGGGAACCTGTATTACTGGGGTGCGCGTGTGTTAGGCGGAAACCTGTGCAGTTCCCTCTGGGACCACTGCAAAAGATTTAGGACTACAGGCGTTGGCGGTGAACCCACTTGGTAGCAGTCTGCACCACACAGATTCACGTGGTAGCTGTGGCTGAGCAGTCAGACTTCTCTCAAGAAAAGTTGAGCAGTATGTGGAGTATACAAAATAGGGCAATTCTTCACAGCAAGACAAGCAAACACGCAACGAGGCTTAGTGTAAAGATATTAAGGCATTTATTTATAACAGAACATCTATGGAAAACACTAAGGCAAATCACGGCAAACAAATCAAACACAATTACTCTACGAAGTCGAAAACGATCAATCCCCCTCGCAATATTTCGACAACTCTAGGTTCTACCGGTATCACTTATTTTCAGACAGAGGTGTATACCACAACCCAGATGACACTCGAATATTAGTTAGGACGGGAGAGAAAAAGATATAGGCAGGTCATGAAATCAACACAGTTCAATCCTACGCGGATAAAATGCAAGGCAAAAAGGCAAGAATCACAATAGATCGTAAAGTTCAGAGGCCAGGCCCACTCGGAGAGAGGCAAGGTGCGATGTCCCAAAAAGTCTCTAGTGGAGATGCATTCAAGTCTGTATAGCAAATTGTTATCGGCAGGTTGAACCAGTTCAGAACAAAGGATGAGAAAAAGCTTGGAGGCGACCCAACGGAACGGAGAGGATTAAGACACCTCACTCAAACCGATCGAAAGGGAAGCCAGGCGGACACGGTACCTTGTTGTGGAGGGCAGCTCCGGCGGGGGCAGTTGTTCCTGGTGGTGGATGCATGGCGGTTCTTTGCCAAGAGTAGAGATGATCTCGTCGTCGAAGAAAATGAAGTCCGGTGCACCACCAGGGAAGAGACCAGCCGCGGAGTGCTCCGTCACAAGGCACCACCTTTTGGTCGTGGTTCAGGGGTAGTGGCTATCCGGTTGCCGGGGTGCTCTGCACGGGCAATTCGACCACTGCGTCCTGAGGCGAATAAAAAGCAAAGGGGGCTGGTTGTTCCCACCAGCCAGGGGAAGAGACTCTCCGGCAGGGAGATCTCCTCTGTCGTCGGGAAGTGGTGAGTCGGTTCCGCAGGGCTCCACCGGAGGTGTCGTCGTGCAGGTCGGCTCAGCGTTACCCTCGTCGGATTCTTAGGTCCTGTGGCGACTTCTGAAGATCCAGTCCCAAAAGCCCTGCTTTTATGCAGAAAACCCCCATTCATTCAGCCTAGCTGTCAATCAACACATGCTAAGTGGTGAGCAGGAACGCTCACCACTTGGGCCAATCACTCCAGAGTGCGACCTGAGTTGGCAAGGCAACTCGGTCCAGGGTGCCTAAACCCCCTCCCACACCCCTGAGGTAACCCAGACAGAATGGCACCACTTTGGAGGGTCTCTGTACAGAGGCCCGCCAAAAGTGGAACAAAGGGCTCAACCTTTGGTTTAGGAGTCACAGAGACGAACACAGACGCCATTTTACAAACCGAGTTCTGGCAGAAAATACCATCCGATAAACTTATTTACGATAAGTAGATCGGTGGTACGTTAGAGATTAACGAGAAAAAGTATCAATCTCCAACAATGGGACGAATCCCATAGAGTTATGCTCGGGGTCGAACATAACAAGTACTTTCCACTGCCACCAGCCAAAACTCGACGAGGGGGGACGGGACAGTGCCCCCTCGAGTAACAGGTCTAGGAGTAATCGAATTACCCCTACTAGTACGTCCACAATAAGATGGTTTGTACTAGTCCTGTTAGTAAATTTAGGTCTAGTAAAGCCAATGGTGACTTTACATGCCCGGGGAGACAGTAGTCAGTCCCCGGGTATGGAGTCTATGGTGGGGGCCCGCTAGGACGCCCCAGTGTTACGGCACGTAGGGTGCGGTGTAACACACATAGAAAAACATATGAGACCCTATGGAGTAAAAGACCCCATAGCCCATCGAACACATTGACATTTCAAAGGAATTACACACACACATACATGTCCAAGAGTGGGAAAAAAGAGTCTCACTCTTGGCAGGATGGAAAAAAACAAACTCCAGAAATCCAGCAAAGCTGCTGGGGGACTCACTAGGTTAGGAAATTCAGGCTAAACAGAGAATTCTCCCTAACAGCGTGAAGTTTCACACCTGAAAGGGCCTGTGCGAGTGGGGTACGTGTATTACCTGGGTTCGCGGGAAGTTTCACACGCGATTTCAGCAGGGTACGTGTATTACGGGGTTTGTGGGAACTTTCACACGTGAAAGGGCCTGTGCGAGTGGGGTACGTGTATTAAGGGGGTGCATGGGAAGTTTCACACGCGATTGGCCTGGGTACGTGTATTTCGGGGGTGCACGGGAAGTTTCACATGTGATTGGCCTGGGTAAGTGTATTTCGGGGGTGCGCGGGAAGTTTCACACGCGATTGGCCTGGGTATGTGTTTTTCCGGGGTGCGCGGGAAGTTCCACACGCGATTGGCCTGGGTACGTGTATTTCGGGGGTGCGCATGAAGTTTCACATGCGATTGGGCTTGGTACGTGTATTTCAGGGGTGCGCGGGAAGTTTCACACGCGATTGGCCTGGGTACGTGTTTTTCAGGGGTGCGCGGGAAGTTCCACACGCGATTGGCCTGGGTACGTGTATTTCGGGGGTGCGCGTGAAGTTTCACACGCAATTGGGCTTGGTACGTGTATTTCAGGGGTGCGCGGGAAGTTTCACACGCGATTGGGCTGGGTACGTGTATTTCAGGGGTGCGCGGGAAGTTTCACACGCGATTGGGCTGGGTACGTGTATTTCAGGGGTGTAAGGGAAGTTTCACACGGGATTGGCCTGGGTACGTGTATTTCAGGGGTGCGCGGGAAGTTTCACACGCGATTGGCCTGGGTACGTGTATTTCAGGGGTGCGTGGGAAGTTTCACACGCGATTGGCCTGGGTACGTGTATTTCACGGGTGCGCGGGAAGTTTCACACACGATTGGGTTGGTACATGTATTTCAGGGGTGCGCGGGAAGTTTCACACGCGATTGGCCTGGGTACGTGTATTTCAGGGGTGCGTGGGAAGTTTCACACGCGATTGGGCTGGGTACGTGTATTTCAGGGGTTTGTGGGAAGTTTCACACGCGATTGGGCTGAGTATGTATATTTTAGGGGTGCGCGGGAAGTTTCACACGCGATTGGGCTGGGTATGTGTATTTCAGGGGTGCGCGGGAAGTTTCACACGCGATTGGCCTGGGTACGTGTATTTCAGGGGTGCGCGGGAAGTTTCACACACGATTGGGCTTGGTACGTGTATTTCAGGGGTGCGTGGGAAGTTTCACACGCGATTGGAGTAGGGTACGTGTATTACCGGGCTGCGCATGAAGTTTCACACGCAATTTTGCTGTCAGAGCGGGTAACGCGTATTACGGGGGTGCGCGGGGAGTCCTACACATGAATTGGCAGTGTGGGTCCTCCCAGGTGTCCCCTCTACCCTCTCCACTGCTCCTCCTGCAGGCAGCCCACACTACAGGGGACTACCCTGCACCCCTGGTCATGTCCCACAGGCAGCCAATCCACCATGGGCATACCCCCCAGCCAAGCCACATGTCACGTTGCAATATGATCACCAACTCATGTCTCCCAGCACCCCCACCCCCCAGCAGTGCAGGGCACCTGCCAGCAGGCCCCCACACTTGTCCCCCAGCACCCCCATGCCCCAGCAGTCAGGGGCACCTGCCAGCAGGCCCCCACTCATGTCCCCCTTCACCCCTACCCCCTAGCAGTCAGGGGCACCGGCCAGCAGGCCCCACACCTGTCCCCCTGCACCCCCAACCCCCAGCAGTCAGGGGCACCTGCCAGCAGGCCCCCACTCATGTCCCACACATGTCCCCCTGCACCCCCACCCCCCAGCAGTGCAGGGCACCTGCCAGCAGGCCCCCACACATGTCCCCAAGCACCCCCACCCCCCAGCAGTCAGGGACACCTGCCAGCAGGCCCCCACACATGTCCCCCTGCACCCCACCCCCCAGCAGTCAGGGGCACCTGCCAGCAGGCCACCACACATGTCCCCCTGCACCACCACCCCCCAGCAGTCAGGGGCACCTGCCAGCAGGCCCCCACACATGTCCCACACATGGCCCCTGCACCCCCAACCCCCCAGCAGTCAGGGGCACCTGCCAGCAGGCCCCCACACATGTCCCACACATGTCCCCCTGCACCCCCACCCCCCAGCAGTGCAGGGCACCTGCCAGCAGGCCCCCACACATGTCCCCCAGCACCCCCACCCCCCAGCAGTCAGGGGCACCTGCCAGCAGGCCCCCACACATGTCCCCCTGCACCCCCACCCCCCAGCAGTCAGGGGCACCTGCCAGCAGGCCCCCACACATGTCCCACCCATGTCCCCCTGCACCCCCACCCCCCAGCAGTGCAGGGCACCTGCCAGCAGCCCCCACACATGTCCCACACATGTCCCCCTGCACCCCCACCCCCCAGCAGTGCAGGGCACCTGCCAGCAGGCCCCCACACATGTCCCCAAGCACCCCCACCCCCCAGCAGTCAGGGACACCTGCCAGCAGGCCCCCACACATGTCCCCCTGCACCCCACCCCCCAGCAGTCAGGGGCACCTGCCAGCAGGCCACCACACATGTCCCCCTGCACCACCACCCCCCAGCAGTCAGGGGCACCTGCCAGCAGGCCCCCACACATGTCCCACACATGGCCCCTGCACCCCCAACCCCCCAGCAGTCAGGGGCACCTGCCAGCAGGCCCCCACACATGTCCCACACATGTCCCCCTGCACCCCCACCCCCCAGCAGTGCAGGGCACCTGCCAGCAGGCCCCCACACATGTCCCCCAGCACCCCCACCCCCCAGCAGTCAGGGGCACCTGCCAGCAGGCCCCCACACATGTCCCCCTGCACCCCCACCCCCCAGCAGTCAGGGGCACCTGCCAGCAGGCCCCCACACATGTCCCACCCATGTCCCCCTGCACCCCCACCCCCCAGCAGTGCAGGGCACCTGCCAGCAGCCCCCACACATGTCCCCCAGCACCCCCACCCCCCAGCAGTCAGGGGCACCTGCCAGCAGTCCCCCACACATGTCCCCCTGCACCCCCACCACCCAGCAGTCAGGGGCACCTGCCAGCAGGCCCCCACTCATGTCCCACCCATGGCCCCTGCACCCCCAACCCCCAGCAGTCAGGGGCACCTGCCAGCAAGCCCCCACACATGTCCCACACATGTCCCCCTGCACCCCACCCCCCAGCAGTGCAGGGCACCTGCCAGCAGGCCCCCACACATGTCCCCCAGCACCCCCACGCCCCAGCAGTCAGGGGCACCTGCCAGCAGGCCCCCACACATGTCCCCCTGCATCCCCACACCCCAGCAGTCAGGGGCACCTGCCAGCAGTCCCCCACACATGTCCCCCTGCATCCCCACCCCCCAGCAGTCAGGGGCACCTGCCAGTAGGCCCCTACACATGTCCCCCTGCACCCCTACCCCCCAGCAGTCAGGGGCACCTGCCAGCAGGCCCCCACTCATGTCCCACACATGTCCCCCTGCACCCCCACCCCCCAACAGTGCATGGAACCTGCCAGCAGACCCCCACACATGTCCCCCTGCACCCCCACCCCCCAGCAGTCAGGGGCACCTGCCAGCAGGCCCCCACACATGTCCCACAGATGTCCCCCTGCACCCCCACCCCCCAGCAGTCAGGGACACCTGCCAGCAGGCCCCCACTCATGTCCCACACATGTCCCCCTGCACCCCCACCCCCCAGCAGTGCAGGGCACCTGCCAGCAGGCCCCCACACATGTCCCCAAGCACCCCCACCCCGCAGCAGTCAGGGGCACCTGCCAGCAGGCCCCCACACATGTCCCCCTGCACCCCCACCCCCCAGCAGTCAGGGGCACCTGCCAGCAGGCCCCCGCACATGTCCCCCTGCACCCCCACCCCCCAGCAGTCAGGGGCACCTGCCAGCAGGCCCCCACACATGTCCCACACATGGCCCCTGCACCCCCACCCCCCAGCAGTCAGGGGCACCTGCCAGCAGGCCCCACTCATGTCCCACACATGTCCCCCTGCACCCCCACCCCCTAGCAGTCAGGGGCACCTGCCAGCAGGCCCCCACACATGTCCCACACATGTCCTTCAGCACCCCCACCACCCAGCAGTGCAAGGTACCTGCCAGCAGGCCCCCACACATGTCCCCCAGCACCCCCACCCCCCAGCAGTCAGGGGCACCTGCCAGCAGGCCCCCACACATCTCCCCCTGCACCCCCACCCCCCAGCAGTCAGGGGCACCTGCCAGCAGTCCCCCACACATGTCCCCCTGCATCCCCTCCCCCCAGCAGTCAGGGGCACCTGCCAGTAGGCCCCCACACATGTCCCCCTGCACCCCCACCCCCCAGCAGTCAGGGGCACCTGCCAGAAGCCCCCCACTCATGTCCCACACATGTCCCCCTGCACCCCCACCCCCCAGCAGTCAGGGGCACCTGCCAGCAGGCCCCCACTCATGTCCCACACATGTCCCCCTGCACCCCCACCCCCCAGCAGTGCAGGGCACCTGCCAGCAGGCCCCCACACATGTCCCCCAGCACCCCCACCCCCCAGCAGTCAGGGGCACCTGCCAGCAGGCCCCCACACATGTCCCCCTGCACCCCCACCCCCCAGCAGTCAGGGGCACCTGCCAGCAGGCCCCCACACATGTCCCCCTGCACCCCTACCCCCCAGCAGTCAGGGGCACCTGCCAGCAGGCCCCCACACATGTCCCACACATGTCCCCCTGCACCCCCACCCCCCAGCAGTCAGGGGCACCTGCCAGCAGGCCCCCACACATGTCCCCCTGCACCCCCACACCCCAGCAGTCAGGGGCACCTGCCAGCAGGCCCCCACACATGTCCCGCACATGTCCCCCTGCACCCCCACCCCCCAGCAGTCAGGGGCACCTGCCAGCAGGCCCCCACACATGTCCCCCTGCACCCCCACCCCCCAGCAGTCAGGGGCACCTGCTAGCAGGCCCCCACACATGTCCCACACATGTCCCCCTGCACTCCCACCCCCCATAATTGACAGGCACCTGCCAGCAGGCCCTGACACATGTCCCCAAGCCAACACATCATCACAATCCAGATCCCTGGCTCTTATTGCCACACAAATCCCACCACACAGCACCCCAGTCCAAACACCCAACCAAGCTTTACATCCACTCCAAATTGAAATCCCCATTGCATGATAGATCACAAATAAGCAGTATGCGCATGAGTACAAGTCTGTCCGAACAACACAATGGCAACACATGACTGAGAAAACCCACATTGTGACATGCATGAAACCAATGAGAGAAGACCACACATTGAAGTAAGAAACAAAAATGTAATCAAGTCAAAATGAAGGGAATGAAATAAAAACACACAATAATGCCAATAATAATGAAAATGCAGCATGTCCCAAAAAAAGATAAATAAAAAAAATGAGAATCCAAATGAATCCAAATGAAAATGTGTCCAAAGTCACCGTGAAAGAAAAGCGTAATATCTATTGCTCCATGGTGAAGAAAAATAAAGATGAAGGAGAAAGATCCACTGTAAAACTATGTACAAATAGCAAATCCAGGGTCCATGAGCCCAACGACATAAATGAAACCTACAATGAAACCTACCTAATTAATAACTATATACAAAAATGTGGGGCATAGTCCATGCGCCCCAAATGAAAGAAAAAAGAAATGAAACTTAACACTAATGAACTATATATAATGGCGGCGGGCAAGTCCAACAGCTCACTTGTTGATGTCATGGGCCAGGGCATCATCGAACTCCTGTTCAATGTCTTGGAGGCGGGCCTGTTCTCTGGCCCCGAGGTCTCGCAGGCATAACGCCATGTCCACCTCCAACTCCCTGCGAATTCCCTCGAGGCACTCAGCCCGCCTCAGCGCCCCGCGCATGGAGTTCTCCGCCCTGACCATCGTGAGCCCTGCCTCCTCCGCCCGCCGCCGCTCCGCACCTATCTGCTGGCCCAACCGCTGCCACACGGAAGACACTCCCATTCGAGGGTCCTCCTGCCCTCAGGCCGATGCCTGCCCCTCTGATGTAGATTGCCCCGAGCCATGATGCCTCCCACGTTGAGCCTGCCGCTGCCTCCGACACAACTGCCTCTGCCAGCACGACGGCATACAGGCTGATGGAATCCACTGACGCCGTCGTGCACGTGCCCTGCTCGATGATGCCGGCACATCCTCCATCTGCTGGGGTCCAGTTGCTGTGGTGTCCACCCCTGCTGGACCTCTGACTCCCGACTGTGGCAGGGATGGGATCCCCACGGAGCTGTCTGCGTTGGTCAGGGCCGTTCCACAGGGGGCCCTGGTGGCACCTGGGCCGGAAGACGGCATGAAGAACGACTGTCGCATAGTCTCCACAGAGGAGGAGAGGGCCGCCAGAGTGGCCGACACATGTACAAAACCCCCGACCATGGATACTCCCAACTGGGATACGTTGGCACCCTGCTCTTCGTGATGACATGCGTGCTCCCCCCGGGAAGCACACACGTCATCACGAATGTCACGTGTGCGCAACGCGACACCAATCAGGACCTTCTCCATATGGCCAGGGGTCCCCTCGTCTGCAGGTAGAGGAGTGTCAGATGACATGGACATCCCCCCTACCTGTGGACGGGCCTGGGATGGGGCATCCCTGCTGGTGCATGGTGGTGCAGTCACAGGGTCAGAGACAGCGACATGCACAGGCCCCTCCGCGGTGACCTGTGCTGCCTCCTGCCCCTGGCCCTGGGCTGCACCACGTGCACCAGTGGTACCACCCCCACCAGGCCCCATGTGCCGCTCAGTAGCGGCCTCCTCCTCCTCTGTGGAAACCACCAACCTGAATGGCTCCACACCATCTTCCGACGTTGCAAGCCCCTTCCGATGCAGCCGTAGTGGCAGACGCAGCACCAGTCCCCTCACTCCCGGACAATGGTAAATTCTGGGAGGGTGACTGGGCCTTGTGTCGCCGGCCGGTGGGGGCATCCCCGCCGCTTTGCTCCACAGCGCCGTCTCTGCCCTCTTCATCACTTGCCGCTGTGTAGAAGGAGACATAGAACACAAGCATCAGGGTACTGTACAATGGTCCCCTAGCCTGGAAGCAATAGCAGATGAGTGGCACTGTCAAACATCACTTCCATCATGTCCCTCCACAACACATGGGTCAGTGCAGGCAAAACACATGCAGTGACAGGCATGGCGCATGCTATGAACATTAGCATACATGTCCAAGGGACTCTTGAAACATACAATGCTGGTTTGAAACTCACATGCATCATGGGTCATGCCTATCACATGCACACACTTCACCCTAGTTTCATCCATCTGGCCTCGTACACCCCAGAAACAGTGGATACAAGGATGAGTAGGCTGCATCAGTGAATCTGAACATTGTCACAGACATGTGTCATGCATCCATGGCATTTCCAAGTCACAGACACGCAAGTCAGACACACAGACATGGACACCATACATGTCCATGACAGCAGCACCCATCTCTCACACCCCATCCATGTCCAATAACAGAGACAGGCATGCATTAATGTGTGCATTCCCCATGCTTCTCCGCATGTTGCATTGTAATACATGCACCAACCATGTGGTTCACACATTACTGGTCTCACATGCATGACCATGATGTCCCTGCACACACGCATACGTACATGGCCTATGTCACGCATACAGGCAAGTATCAGACAACCAGCACCCTGCAACATGCCCTGTCTCACACAGCAATGCTTGGCCACTTACCGCTCAACTTCGGACAGGTCTGCCTCCGAAGGATCTGGGCGTGGAGCACTGGGCCTACGCGTTCCAGGACCCTCATCTGGATGGTACTCATGCTGCCCCGGCCCCTTCCACGAGGCGCTGGGCCTTGTTGAGGGTCCTGGACCTCAAGTCCTCCCAGCGCTTCTTGACTTGCTTAATGTTGCGGGTTGCCACCCCCTCTGCGTTGATGGCAACCACAAAGTCGTCCCAGATCCTATCCCGTCCTTCCTTGTTGGCGCGTGATGTTCCGAAGAGCTGGTGGCCCTCTGCCCCTCTGGGTCCTGGGGCTGGGCTGTGGAGCAATGGTATCCCAGTCGGGAGCCTTCTGTTCCAGCAGGGGTGGACACAGCAACTGGACCCCTGCAGATGGCTGATGTGCAGGCAGCAAATAGCAGGGCACGTGGGCAGCAGGTAGGCAGGCAGCAGCAGATGGCAGGTGGGAGCATGCTCGGGGCTCTTGGGGGCAGGAAAATGGCCTTCAGGGCAAGAGCGTGGTCTTCCGTGTGTTTTCGCGTGGCCAGCTTGATACAGAGTGATTTGGCATGTGAAAAAATTGCACGTCAGTGTGTAATTCGAGGAAAGGGCCTTAGCGCGTAAGTGCGTCAGCACACGCACGCGATTCCATTGGACCAAAGGCCCTTTGGTGGAGGAGGAGGCCGCGCAAGGGACAGAGACAGGGTCTGGAGGTGGGGATTCCACTGGTGCCAGTGGTGCAGTGCAGGGGCAGGGACAGGAGGCAGCACAGGCTGCCGCGGAGGTGCCTGTGTTTAATCCTGTCCCCGATCCTGTGACTGCATCATCCCACACCAGCAGGAATGCCTACGTCGAGACCCGTTTTCAGGGAGGGGATCCGCTTACAACAACTGGCCTTCCTCTCCCTGCGGACGTGGCTATCCGGGACCGGGTTGAGCCTGTCCTGGGTGGGGTGGCGTTGTGTCAACGGGACATGCGAGGTGACCTGCAGTGTTTTCATGGGGAGACTGCATGTCATCTTGAATGGCTCGTTGACCACGTCAGCCTACTGAGACAGGTCACCCAGGCTGGATTCCTCCTTTTGCTGAACCTTGCTTCCACCCCCTCCTCACCTGAACCCCCTATGCGCCAGTTGTCCTCGTGCCATCTTCCCACCCATGTATCACCTGGGTACCCTGTGGAGCTGCCTCTGACCGTGCTGCCAGGCTGGTGGAGGACACATCCCTGCCACAGTCGGGAGTCGGACGTCCAGCAGGGGTGGCCACCTCAACAACTGCACCCCAGCCAGAGGAGGATGTGCAGGCAGCAGGAGCCAGGGCACGGGCACAGGCACAGCAGCAGCAGCAACAAGGTGGGAGCCATGATGGCTTGGGGCCTTCGAAATCGGAGGTGCAGGCATCGGCCGGAGGGCAGGAGGACCCAGGATGGGAAGTGTCTTCCGTCTGGCATCGGTTAGGCCAGGCTATAGATGCGGAGCGGAAGCGGGCGGAAGAGGCACGGCTCACGATGGTCAGGGCAGAGAACTCCATGCAAAGGGCTCTGAGGCGGGCCGAGTGCCTCGAGTCAATTTGCAGGGACCTGGAGGTCTGGATGTCATCGTCCCTGCGAACCCTCGGGGCCTTAGAAGAGGACCGCCTCCAGGACATCGAGCAGGAGTTCGATGATGCCCTGGCCCGGGAAATCAGGAAGTGAGCCGTCGGACTAGCCCGCTGCCATTGTATATAGTTAATTAGTGTTAGGTTTCCTTTTGGTTTTCATTTCATTTGGGGCGCTTGGATAATGCCCCACCTTTTTGTATATAGTTGTTCATTAGGTAGGGTTTTTGTAGGTTTCCTTTCAATGGTTGGGCTCATGGACCCTGGATTTGTACTTTGTATATAGTTCTACACTGGATTTCACTTCATTTAAGTTTCTTTTTTTACCATGGATCAATGGATGTGTCTTATTTTTACACTTTGGATGTGGTTTGACGGACAGACTCTTTGGAGCCATTTGCTTTTGGATTGATTTGGATTCTGGTTTCACACATTTTTTTTGAATATTTTGGACATGCAGCTTTTTCTTCATTATTACCATTATTGTGTGATTTTTTTTTTATTCATTTGGTTAATTATTGAATACACATTTATTATATACTTTACTGATGTGGTCTTATCTCATTTGTTTTGTGCATGTCACAATGTTGATCTTTTCACAGTCATGTGTCACCATTGCGTGGGTCTGAGGGACATTGATTCATGGCAATGCTGGTTATGTATTTTCTATCATGACTTTGGGAATTCAATGTGGGGTGTTTGGACTGGGGTGGGATTAGGGTGGCCATGAGGGGCATGGGTCTGGAGTGTGATGACCTGTCGGGGGGACATGTGTGGGGGCCTGCTGGCAGGTACCACTGACTGCTGGGGGGTGGGGGTGCAGGGAGACATGTGTGGGGGCCTGCTGGCAGGTGCCCCTGACTGCTAGGGGCTGGGGGTGCAGGGGGACATGAGTGGGACATGAGTGGGGGCCTGCTGGCTGGTGCCCTGCACTGCTGGGGGGTGGGGGTGCTGGGGGACATGTGTGGGGGCCTGCTGGCAGGTACCACTGACTGCTGGGGGGTGGGGGTGCAGGGAGACATGTGTGGGGGCCTGCTGGCAGGTGCCCCTGACTGCTAGGGGCTGGGGGTGCAGGGGGACATGAGTGGGGGCCTGCTGGCTGGTGCCCTGCACTGCTGCGGGGTGGGGGTGCAGGGGGACATGTGTGGGACATGTGTGGGGGCCTTCTGAAAGGTGCCCCTGACTGCTGGGGGGTGGGGGTGCTGGGGGACATGTATGGGGGCCTTCTGGCTGGTACCCCTGACTGCTGGGGGGTAGGGGTGCGGGGGGACATGAGTGAGACATGAGTGGGGGCCTGCTGGCAGGTGCCCCTGACTGCTGGGGGGTGGGGGTGCTGGGGGACATGAGTGGAACATGAGTGGGGGCCTGCTGGCAGGTGGCCTGCCTGCTGGGGGCTGGGGGTGCAGGGGGACATGTGTGGGGGCCTGCTGGCAGGTGCCCCTGACTGCTGGGGGTTGGGGGTGCAGGAGGACATGTGTGGGACATGTGTGGGGGCCTGCTGGCAGGTGCCCCTGACTGCTGGGGGTGAGGGTGCAGGGGGACATGTGTGGGGGCCTGCTGGCAGGTGCCCCTGACTGCTGGGGGGTGGGGGTGTAGGGGGACATGTGTGGGGGCCTGCAGGCAGGTGCCCCTTGTTAGGGAGAATTCTCTGCTTAGGATGTATTTCCTAACCTAGTGAGTCCCCCAGCAGCTTTGCTGGATTTCTGGAGTTTTATTTTCCATCCTGCCAAGAGTGAGACTCTTTTTCTCCCACTCTTGGACATGTATGTATGTGTAATTCCTTTGAATGTCAATGTGTTCTATGGGCTATGGGGTCTTTTACTCCATAGGGTCTCATATGTTTTTCTATGTGTGTTACACCGCACCCTACGTGCCGTAACACTGGGGCGTCCTAGCAGACCTCCACCATAGACTCCATACCCGGGGACTGACTACTGTCTCCCCGGGCATGTAAAGTCACCATTGGCTTTACTAAGACCTAAATTTACTAACAGGACTAGTACAAACCATCTTATTGTGGACGTACTAGAAGGGGTAATTCGATTACTCCTGGACCTGTTACTCGAGGGGGCACTGTCCCTTCCCCCCTCGTCGAGTTTTGGCTGGTGGCAGTGGAAAGTACTTGTTATGTTCGACCCCGAACATAACCCTATGGGATTCGTCCCATTGTTGGAGATTGATACTTTTTCTCGTTAATCTCTAACGTACCACCGATCTACTTATCTTAAATAGGTTTATCGGAGGGTATTTTCTGCCAGAACTCGGTTTGTAAAATGGTGTCTGTGTTCGTCTCTGTGACTCCTAAACCAAAGGTCGAGCCCTTTGTTCCACTTTTGGCGGGCTCTGTACAGAGACCCTCCAAAGTGGTGCCATTCTGTCTGGGTTACCACCGGGGTGTGGGAGGGGGTTTAGGCACCCTGGACCGAGTTGATTTGCCAACTCCGGTCGCACTCTGGAGTGATTGGCCCAAGTGGTGAGCCTTCCCGCTCACCACTTAGCATGTGTTGATTGACAGCTAGGCTGAATGAATGGGGGTTTTCTGCATAAAAGCAGGGCTTTTGGGAATGGATCTTCAGAAGTCGCCACAGGACCTAAGAATCTGACGAGGGTAACGCTGAGCTGACCTGCAATGACGACACCTCCGGTGGAGCCCTGCTGAGCCGACTCACCACTTCCCGACGACAGAAGAGATCTCCCTGCCGGAGAGTCTCTTCCCCTGGCTGGTGGGAACAACCAGCCCCCTTTGCTTTTTATTCGCCTCAGGACGCAGTGGTCGAATTGCCCGTGCAGAGCACCTCGGCAACCGGATAGCCACTACCCCTGTACCGCGACCAAAAGGTGGTGCCTTGTGACGGAGCACTCTGCGGCTGGTCTCCTCCCTGGAGGTGCACCGGACTTTCCTTTTCTTCGACGACGAGAACCTCTCTACTCTTGGCAAAGACCCGACCTGCATCCACCACCAGGAACAACTGCCCCCGCCGGAGCTGCCCTCCACAATAAGGTACTGTGTCTGCTTGGCTTCCCTTTCGATCGGATTGAGTGAGGTGTCTTAATCCTCTCCTTTCCGTTGGGTCACCTCCAAGCTTTTCTCATTTATAGTTCTGAACTGGTTCAATCTGCCGATAACGATTTGCTACAAAGACTTGAATGCATCTCCACTAGAGACTTTTTGGGACATCGCGCCTTGCCTCTCTCCGAGTGGGCCTGGCCTCTGAACTTTACGATCTATTGTGATTCTTGCCTTCCTGCCTTGCATTTTATCCGCGAAGGATTGAACTGTGTTGATTTCATAACCTGCCTATCTTTTTCTCTCCCGTCCTAACTAGAATTCGAGTGTCATCAAGGTTGAGGTATACACCTCTGTCTGAAAATAAGTGGTACCGGTAGAACCTAGAGTTGTCGAAATATTGCTAGGGGGATTGATCGTTTTTCTTCTTCGTAGAGTAATTGTGTTTGATTTGTTTGCCGTGATAGTGCCATAGTGTTTTTCATAGATGTTCTGTTATAAATAAATACCTTAATATCTTTACACTAAGCCTCGTTGCGTGTTTGCTTGTCTTGCTGTGAAGAATTGCCCTATTTTGTATACTCCACATACTGCGCAACTTTTCTTGAGAGAAGTCTGACTGCTCAGCCACAGCTACCAAGTGAATCTGTGTGGTGCAGTCTGCTACCAAGTGGGTTCACCGCCAAACGCCTGTAGTCCTAAATCTTTTGCAGTGGTCCCAGAGGGAACTGCACAGGTTTCCGCCTAACACCCCTGACTGCTGGGGGGTGGGGGTGCAGGGGGACATGTGTGGGTGCCTGCTGGCAGGTGCCCCTGACTGCTGGGGGTGGGGGTGCTGGAGGAGATGTGTGGGGGCCTGCTGGCAGGTGCCCTGCACTGCTGGGGGGTGGGGTGCAGGGGGACATGTGTGGGACATGAGTGGAGGCCTGCTGGCAGGTGCCCCTGACTGCTGGGGGGTGAGGGTGCAGGGGGGCATGAGTGGGACATGAGTGAGGGCCTGCTGGCAGGTGCCTCTGACTGCTGGGGGTGGGGGTGCAGGGGGACATGAGTGGGACATGAGTGGGGGCCTGCTGTCAGGTGCCCCTGACAGCTGGGGGCTGTGGGTGCTGACGGACATGTGTGGGGGCCTGCTGGCAGGTGCCCTGCAGTGCTGGGGGGCGGGGGTACAGGGGTCATGCTTGGTGATCAGTAGTGCAAGGTGACATGTGGCTTGGCTGGGGGGCATGCCCATGGTGGATGGGCTGCTTGCGGGACATAACCAGGGTTGCAGGGTAGTCCCCTGTGGTGTGGGCTGCCTGCAGGGGCTGTGGAGGGTGTAGAGGGAACACCTGGGAGGACCCACACTGCCAATTCAAGTGTAGGACTCCCCGGCACCCCCAAAATACACGTACCCTGCTGAAATCGCGTGTGAGACTTCCCCGAACCCCATGAATACACGTACCCCACTCGCACAGGGCCAACCGTGTATGAAACTCCACGCGAACCCCAGTTATACACGTACCCCACTCGCACGGGGCCTATCGTGTGTGTAACTCCACGTGTACCCCAGAAATACACATACCCCACTTGCACAGGCCCTTTCGCGTGTGAAACTTCCTGCGCACCCCAGAAATACACGTACCCCACTCGCACAGGCCCTTTCATGTGTGAAACTTCCTGCGCATCCCAGACATACACGTACCCGGATCCAATCGCGTATGAAACTCCACGCGAACCCCAGTTATACAAGTACCCCACTCGCCCAAGGCCTATCGCGTGTGAAACTTCCCGCGCACCCCCAAAATATATGCACATGCTCTTTTTCACACAGCGGGTGTCCGTGTTTGTCGCGTACGCCTTTGCACGTCATTTGTCCTAGAGGGACACAGTATGGGATATTCATCATAGCTGTATGTACGTGCTTTTTGTTAGCGCTTTTTCTTTCTTCATGTGCAGGGACGCTACCGCCTGCCTTCGTGTGGCGGACGTGTTTACGCCTGTGCGCGTCTTTGCCCGTGCGCTGGTTTGCCCTATTCGATTCCATGAATACGTGTTGTAGGCGAGCGTGTGGGCGTTCCGCCTCCTGTACTTCCCCCGTGACGCCCACATTTTCACGTGTTGTTCCCCATTCTGCGTGTCACACCCCGTGTTACGCCCACTTTTGTTGTGTGCGCCGCGCTATGTGCGCTTTCGTTGTGTGCTTAGCGCACACTGTTTGAAGGCGTGTGCGCCAGCATGCGCCGAACAGGATTTCAGCGCACATCCATGGATTTCCACGCGCACGGACTTCCATGAATCGCTGTGCGCGGATTTCGCTGCGATTTTCGCACTGGCACTGCGATTCGCACGCTTGCGCTGACAATTTCAGCGCACATTAATTCCATGAATCGGCCTCAAAATGGGGGTGTCCTGAGGACGCTGTCCGTATTGTTCGTTGTCAAGTTGAAAGTGTTCTAAGAACACTTGCAGTGTCTTGAAATGTTCGTAGGGGGTGTTCTGAAGACGCTGTCCATATTGTTCGCTGGCAAGTTGAATGTGTTCTAAGAACACTCGCAGTGTCCTGAAATGTTCACAAATAAACAAGTGGGGTTGTCCTGAGGACGCTGTCCGTATTGTTCTCTGGCAAGTTGAATGTGTTCTAAGAACACTCATAATGTCCGCAGACATTAAAAGTTTCCATAGGCCATAGTTCAAATGTTTGACTCCATGGGTGTGATATGCTGTGGTGGTTGTGGCCAGGGCATGGAGTCTTGGGAGCATGGCCATTTGGCCATGCACCCAAGACTCCATGCCCTGGCCACAACCACCGCAGCATATCACACTCATAGTTACTTATAACTTTGAGTCAAAAACAAATTTATAAGGAACAACGTTATAAGCCACTATGGGTGTGATATGCTGCAATGGTTGTACTTATTATAATATACTTACTGTTTGGTTTAGTAACTGGAGTACATGTATTTGTTGTTCATTTCTGTGATAAAAGAAAATAGCATGTTAGCATTAGTATTTTCTAATGACTTATTACATTGTATAATCAACAATTTCGTTTTTTTTTGGACCCTCATATTTAGTAGATTACAAACCAGAGTACTGTGAAATTTGCTCAGTTTCTGTGTTTGTTGCTAAAATCATTGGGTCTGTGGGAGAAAAAAAATCCATGTTGGATTTAAAAAAAAACTTTTTCTGTTATGCTACAGTTTATTTGTTTGTTTGTTTTCAGTGTTCACTTGTTGTTTTTGGCTAATGATTTATACATTGGCTTGTTGCAGTTTTTTGGAGCAGTAACATATTATTTATTTGTTTGGATATTGGAAAATTTTGGAGGTTAGATACCAGTAGGCGTATTCTAACTTTCTATTTTTTGCTCTAATTTGATATGATATGATATGGTATTTGTAACGCGCCTATACACAAGTGTTGCAAGGCGCGACGAGGCAGGGAGGGGGGACCAAGGGAAAGACAGACAACAATCCTACTAGGCCAGGTGTCATTCAGATCGCGAAAGTGCAGGGGTAGGGCGAAGGGAAAAAGTGCAAGGGGAAGGGGAGGGGGGAAGTGCAGTACAAAGTAAGTAGAATACAAATAAATAAATAGGGCCAGCTGGTGGCAAGTGCAAGGTAAGTGCAGACAAGTGCTGGGAAGGGAGGGCTGTAGGGATACATAGACAGTCCCGAAGTGCAGGGTTGCCAGGGAGGCAGTTCAAGTGGAGAGTGGCTGGGCCCAGGACCGCGGTCGGTGAGAGTGGCCCAGTTGCAGATTCAGTGCAGTTTCAGTGAAGAATTTAGCAGGGGAGAGGGAGAGAGAAAGCAGAAGCAAAGAGGAAGGTTTTGAGGTGCTTCCGGAACTGTTTAAGGTTTAAGTACAGTTCAGTTATCAAATTTTGGTTTTAAGAACATTAAATAAGCGTTTGTAAGATTTGCTGGTAATCTCTGCTTTAGAGTAATGGTACTATTATTACATTCAAACCATCCACATTTCTTTTCTATATATGCAGTGTAGTGCCCTGAATTGGTTGTGGCTCCTGCGTGGTAGATTATACCTATTGTTGTGAAGATTTTCTTACCAAGTGATATTTGACCATGTGTGAATCCAGTCAGCTTGCAGTTGTTTTTGGTACCATCTGCATTGTAACGTAGAAGCATTAGTATTACGTATTTACTATGTGTTTGTATTACTAACGTGGAACGATTATCCGAATTGCAGGTAGTACATAATCTACCATGGTTTGCATTTTGTACAAGTTGCTGAAATGGAATGGATTCACAATTAGGTATTGATATATATATGAAGCGTTCATTGGGGATTTTTTCTTGTGTCACATTGTTGCAGAGAGTGCATGTATGTTTCCACATGTATGAAATATGGAAGATTTCATTTATAGGTATGTTTTTATTTTCCAGTACTTGTAGTAAGTACATTAGAAATTCTTCTGGATCCTACTGTGAGTTTATAGTGAATTTAACCATTCCAGCACAGTAGTCCAATTGTTGTCTTATTCCATAAACACTATACGTGTTATCAGGATTATTTGTTGCATTTCTGTGAAGTACTTACATTTGCAAACACAATTAGTCTGTACTGTGTAAGTAAATGTTGTCAACAATTGGTGGCAATTGAAATAGAATATTCATTGCTACATTTGCGTAGCAACTTACTCCAATTATATTTGAGAGTTTAAATGGACCAGATAGTTCTGTATCTGATTGATTTTTTTTAGTTTGTCTCCCTTCTTTGATGAAGTACCTGGTTTACTTTCCCTAATGGGTTCTTTTATGTTTGTGGTACTTGATGAAGTTTCAGTTTCTTTTACTATCTTTGGAGGATTTGCAGTGACATCCTGTTGCATTTCTGTTTGATTTAGTTTTCTTTTACAACGTTTTACTTTTTGTGGTACAGAATATGTGTTTACATGGGGGGTGTATAGTGAGCAAAGTCTATTGTATTCTAAAATGCAAGGAATATCAGCGTTTACTTTACTTGCATCAAAGTTGATTAGAAATAGACCGTCAAGTGTACATAAGCGAGATAGTGCTACGTAGCTCATGCCTTCTTTAAAAACTGTGTTACCAATGTCTATCATTGCTTTGTCTAGGGTAAGACCTTGTGATTTATGAATGGTGACTGCGTATGCAAGAGTTAGAGAAAATTGTTCTCTGCGTACATACATTTCTTTGAAGAGAAGGAATCGAGCTGTTGAGCGTCCTATCCTTTTTACTTCTGAAAGTTTGTCAAAGAGAATATTGACAAACTGAATTTTGTTGTCACGTGGGTATGTTTGAAAACCAACAACTGTACCCAGTGCTCCATTACCTAGTCCTTGGTCCACTTCAAGGTTACGTTTAAGCATTACTCAGCAATTTAAGGATAATTTTAATATCTTTTCCAAGCCTGCTGTGTTTGAGATTGATTTTTCTAAACTATTTGTCTTGTTGTTTGGTCACACATGGGTAGTGTCATACCATGTACATCTAGTTTGCTTGGCGCTAATTTACATCATTAGTTGCATTTCTTTACTTAACATTATTTAATTGAATTTGAAACAGCTTACAAGTGTTGGCATTAAGGCCATACAATTGACATTTTTGTGGGCTAATTGTTCCATAACATCTGTAGCACATGCATTATCAACATAAAGTGCATGAATGGGCCGGGATTTCAATATTGCTTCTGCTTCTTTAGAAAGTATACCAACTCTGATACTTTTTAAGATGTTGGCATAAGTGAGATCTGCAGATTGCCACATGTTTTCTGTTAATTCTCTGTATTGTAAATGTTGCCAAAGGTTCACATTTCCAATGCTGCCTACAGTTTTACAGCAGAGTTTGTGTCCAAATGTTTTAAAAATAGGCTCACCTTTTACTGGTGTCAATTGAAGGAGATCTCTGAAAACAATAATGTGTTTTCCTGCAAAGAGCTCTTCATAGTTTGTTTTGAGTACTTCTTGTAATCTGAGGTGAATCAAAGCCAACATTAGGTTGGGCACCATGCTCACTTCATCTATTAGAAGCATTTTCATTTGTTTCAATACTCTGCATAGTTCCATTGCAGCTTCTGTAGAAAATTTGTAATAGTCTAATTTGTTTTGGTGTTCTACTGGCAGGAGTAGTAATCGGTGTAAAGTGACACCACCTATGTTGTAGGCAACTAAACCTGTGGGGGCAGAGACACCAGCTGACAGTTTGTTGTTTGTCAATTGTTGAAGGAACTTACTGATGATTTTGATTCGGAATGTTTTGCCAGAACCAGCTTCACCACTGACGTACAGTAGTATAGGTTTGTAATTTTGGCAGGTGCATTCCTTCTTTTCATGTTGTACACCATGTGCAATTTCTTTTGTTACTTCTTGATAAATGCTCATTGTTTAGTTTTGATTGTAGTATAATTAAGTCTTCTTTATCTTCATACTGACACATGGTGTTTTCTACTTCTATCATAGCTAATTCTGCCTCATTTGTTATTAGTGGCTCTCCCAGTGGTTCTTGGCTTCCTGTTACAGAAGGTTGACTACTGTCAGGAGTATCCTTATCTAGTTGGGCTTGGAGTTCTTCTTCGTGTTGCTGTTCATTGTGCAACGTTGTTTTGTACTGTGTAATGTTTACATCAGTTATAGTGCTTTCATTTGATTTGAAAGCGTCTTCATATGAGTCATAGTTATGTAGTATTTCTTCTTCTTTTCTCCATGGTTTAAAGAGTTGTAGCAGGGACATGTAATATACTTCTTTATGTTGAGGAGTCTTTAATGACAATTTGATATGATTAATTAAATTTGGTTTGGTGAGTTTTACTAAGCTATCTTCACAGTTTGTCACTCTGTATTTACCGTTTTTTTCATCAGCTTTTATATTATTTTTGTATGTGTAGTTTTGGGCTATGTGGTAGGACACATGGTTACCAAAGTGGTACTCCTGTTTGGGTAGTATGTGTCTAATAAATTGTTTTTTAAAATGTCTTGGCTTTTGGGATCATGTTTGGCTATTGTTTCTATATCTTTGTATGATTTTAGAACTCTTTTTCTAGATTTAGCTGGACCAAGACTTAGCCATACTATATTTTCAGATTTACCATACAGTGCAGTACCAGTTAAACAATCAGCGGCCTCATAGGATCCACATTCTCTATGGGACAGCATTTTTATGCCCAAGCTGTATAATTTTTGAGACACTGTTTTATCTGATGACAGGTCATTCCAGAGGTCTTGCAGCTCTGTCTTTTCTGCTTTGGTTAAGTATGCTGTGACATATCGTGCAACTGCAGTAGAATTATCTGCAATGTACTGCACATCTATGTTTGCATTCCATAAGTGGGCAATGATTGCATTGTAATCATTGATATATTTTTCTTCTTTTCTTTTTATGTAATATGTATTTTTAGGTGACTTACCTTTACCACTATGTCTAACTGAAGACATGAGGTTGTTCACTTGACCTGTACTTGTAACTGGCCTACGGAAACCAAATTGGCATTTGGTGTAGTATTTCCCTTTGTTTTTGTATTTGCAATGACAATATTTGCCACATTTGTGTCTTTGAAATTGTAAAATATGTGCATGAAGATCACTATTTTTGGTTTCCGATGGAATTTCACAAGTGACATATTTTTCAGTAAACTGTAAAACAGTGGCATCACTGTCTTGACCAAATTTAGGAGCATCTTTAATCCATAAAAGCATGTGGATATGTGGTGCTCCTCTGGCTTGGTATTCTTTTCTCCAAAAGAAGTGTTGCACTTCTCCAAGGGGAGGAACAGTTTTATTACAAATAAAATGTAGCATAGCAATGAAGCGATGGTGAAAATATCTTGAAACATTAACAGGATCCAGAGAACAAAGGTCTCCAGGTGTTAGTATATCTTTGTTTGTTTTATTTTTGATTGATATGCGTAGGAAATCATGTAAATCTTCCCATGCATATTCTGCACAACTTAATGTAACAAACCAAGTGGGTGGGCCAAGGTTTCTGATCATACAACGTACATCTCCGTGACGTCGAAACCAGTACTCTTTCGTACCACGCATATTTGCTAATAGATTTGTAATATTTGATTGTAAAACCTCATCTTTTTGTTGCACTTTTTGTAATAATTGTGTAGCTGTCATATTTTGAAAGTGTGATCCTGATTTTAATAATTGTGCAACTCCGTAACATAAAGTTGCTGGTTCACTTTCAAAGAGTAGGTGGAATATGTATTCCACATTTGGTCTAAATCTGGGATCTTCAGAATACATCCGTAATGCGCGGTATTCTGATGCTGATATTTGAATAGGTCTATCATCATACCTTCCTCCTTTGCCATTAGGAAAGAGTAGAGGAAAAGCATGTGCTTCTATACTTTTTTCCCATATGCTGATTGGTGATCCTTTTGTTTGACGCATTTGGTACATTTCCAGTGCATCTTCTATGGTGTCATTAGAGTGCAATGGATGAATTGTATAATGGTCTAAAGTGTTTGATATTGTAGCAGGATCTAGGAGCTCAAATTGACCAGCTTCTTGTGTCTCTTGAATGATTTCAGTTGTATCCTTCAAGTTTTCTTCAATATTAATTTCTTTGTTATATTCATTATTATCTTTAAGATATTGCAAGGCTTCTCTAACTTTATGTAAATCTACCAGCTGTTGCCAATTTTTTTGGTCTTTTGTATGCACTCCATTTACCAAAATAATTAAAGATTGTTGCATTGGACGTTGCACTCCTAGAGTGTGCACATTTTCTTTTAGATCTAATGGTAAATACACTCTTTTTCCACAAATACCTTTCAGATAATTTTGCAGTTTTTGGTTGAAGGCGTATTATTGCTTGAAATGGGTGCACTGTTTGAATTATGATGCTCTTATATAAATTCAGTTGTTGAAGGGGTTTTGGTAGTGGATATAATTCCAAATTATTTGTGATAGCACGTGAAGGAATTTGGTTGTTGTCAAGTTTTGTAGTGCAGTAACTACAATGTATTACGGGGTCAGTTATTTCGTATTTGTTTTCTGCTACAAGGTAGAGAGCTAATTCAAACCATTTAGAATCTTCATTGTCTTCTATTTTGTATGATTGGTCTACAGTTTTTGTGTTACTTTTATAAAAAGTTCTGCGGCAACATACACACACATGGATTGGTACTTCAGATGATGTACTTTTAAATTTTAGTATTTCTTTTTTGTATGTGTGTAGTAAAAGGTTGCCATGTGTAGAATTGTTACTAATTTAGTTTACAGCTATTTCATTCTGTAAGTGGGTTTCACTTCCAAAATATTTTTTCTGGATATAGTCAATTTCTTCTAGTAGGTCTTTTGCTGTACCATGTAGAAGAATGTTATTTAAATTGGCTAGTGCTAAAGAAGGACTTTTAGCATAGTACAGTTTATAAACTAGATTTCTTGTAGTTGAATGATGTGTTGATATCCTTTTGATATCATGTAAGGTGGTTTTGCAAGTAGGTCCTGTAATACAGGCCAATGAATGTCCTTGTAGTCCTGTGTACTTGCGTACTGGACAGGTGTAGTTTAATTTTGATTTTGTCTTTGCTTTTCACATATTGATTGAGGAATTGGCGTAAAGACTTGAAAAATCGTTTGGGAATGTTACACATTGACGTGCATGGCCATTTGTACACTAGACGTTCTAATTCAGTTGAATGGAGGAGTAATTCTAAGTTTTCAGGACATATTTTTGTAAGGAGTACTTCTTGTTCCATTATGGTATTATTAACTTTTTCATAACCTCGACCACTGCTATGTATGGCAATTGTATTTGTTTGCTTTTGTTTGTACGCTTCTTCATTTAAGTATGGTTCTGTGCTCGTAGTGTGACTCCATTCACCTCCGCAGATACTTAAGAAGTTCTTTCTGTTGACATTTCGTTTATTGAGAAGTCTTTTTTGTAATTTAGTTATTAGTTTTGTTAGAGGTTTCATTTTGTTTAACACTAAAATAAATAATTTTCTTTTGAGAAGAATTGCACTGTCTATCAACGCTTCTAAGATTAATATCCTTAAGCGTTGAACCTGGTTTCTCTCCTGTTTTTATAAGATTTTGAAGGACTTTGTGACGGAACATTTTGGCTAAAATACTTTTCTTGGTATGCTTACTTTGAACTATATCAAGATTTAAAGAAGCAGTTTTATCTGTAGTGATAGCTGATTTTCTGCTAATTGTTTTTTTGTTTGGTTTACATTTTGATAGAGGAGGCAAAGTTTTTGTACTTGAAACTTCTTTTGTTTCAATAAATGACTGTATTAGCTGTTCTGTTTCAACTTTTTTTTACAAATTGTGCTAGAGATGAATGCTTATGTTGGACACTTTTATTTTCATTTGCTCTACTTCTGCGTTGCTTTCTACGGACTTGATTTTTGGTAGGCACTCTTTAGGGTCTGTTGAAAAAAATAAAGAAGGTATGGATTGGGGTGTTCTGCAATGTATGTGTGCTGTGTGCATGAGTGTTTGAGTAAGATGATAAAGATGTATGTAATGGTGTGTGATTGTGCATTAGGAACTACAACTAGTAGAGATGGGTATTCTTGAATGAATGTGCTAGTAAACTGAGGTTCATATGACAGAAAAAAGTAAGCTAGTGGTGTGGAGAAGTATAAATAGTATATCTAATGCTATACAATTAAAACAGTTGTTTTTACTATAACATCTAAATTCTAGCGGTTGAGTTGGGTAATTTGTGTGTCGAAAAATAGGAATTTGTGGGCCATTCTGGCTGTAAATCGCTGTTTAAGACATGGGGATTTTTGGACAGAATGGTGCAGAATCTCTATATTTAGGCACAAAAATAGCATGAATTAACCTTACAATGTGTTTGAGTAATAATACAAATATAATGGTGATATTCTACTTACTTTTTTTCTAAAATGAACAGGTTACTTCTTAGTTGTTCTTTGTACTTCAAATTCGGTTGCTTCTTTTCAGGAGAATGGTCTTCACTGCAATTGTAAAAGAAACAAATAAGTAATTTTGTTTGTATATAGCACTTTTTTTAACCCCTTAAGTGCCAGGGGGATTTCTCCCCAGAGCCAGGGCCTTTTTTGGTGATTTCGGTATGTGGCCATTCAATGGCTTGTAACTTATTTGTTATATGAGGTATCTCGGCCAAATTTGGCTCCTTTTTTTCCCACATGTAGGCAGTCATAACGCCACCCAGGATTCCTAGGTTGCTGTAGGGGGTGAGAGAAAATAACAAAAAAGGGCGAACATTTTGGGTTTTTTAAAGAAATGCCAATAAAATGATGTACCAAGAAGCCTGTGGTTTTTTCCTTGTAAGAGCTAGGAACGAATGGTTTGCTGTGCTGAATTCCCCAATTTCCTGGCTTTCAAGAACAGGTTGAATGGAAACGAAAAAATATCATTTTGATGTGGTTATCAACCGTTTTGTGAGAGGTAGGCGATTTTGGCCATTTTTGCTAATTGGACATGCATGGACGGAATGGAAGAAAAGGGTAGGTAAGCCAAATTGGAGGACAGAAAGGCAAGTATTTCTGAAAAGTAGACAAAATTCCAAGTTTCAGAAGGGGTGATTTGCCTAGGTCAGGCAACAACTAGGTTGGGGAAACTACCATAGATTGGGGGAAAAGCAGGAAAATGACCGAAAAGAAAAAGGTATGTGTTGGACATGGTTGGCTTCTATGAATTTTGAGAAAAGCAATGCTCCGTTACATTCCCCCGACTCTTGCAGTTAGGAGAGCACACATTTTTTGTAGTGTTTTACAAAACAAGCAATACCACAAGCCAAACACTGAGCCATGGTACACAGGAGTTTTACGCTCATGGCCTGAACAGACGCACTTAGCATGTGTAAATCGGGAAAACCAATGTGGTGAGGAATGGCAAGCATACATTTATTGAAAGAGCACCGGCAGACCTTTTCAAGGGTAGGTGACTTGTGCAGGTTACAAAAGTGTATGGTGCCTAAAGCAGCGACTAAATGTAGGTCACATTTGGGAAATGAAAGGGTTGTGTGACAAAGGCCACCAGCAAATGGGTCAAAACATTATGAAAACCACACAAACACAACACATGGCCTACCGTCCCGCGTTCCCACAGGTGTCTTGATGAAAATGGTACCTCACATGTGTGGGTGCACCTACCTGGCCGCCAAGGGTAAAGCCTAAAACACAAGTAACCCCAAGTCTGTTTTCTGACCGGAATTTGAGACGCTCTGCCGACCGGCACAACATACAGATATGGGCCTCGGGTGTCCAAGCCACCGGGGAAAACAGAGAACCCCATGCATTTCCAGAAAGAGGACACCTGTGGGAATCCGCAGAGGTATGATATGCCCAAATCGCCCCAGAATCTATTACCCAGACACCCCCCCAAAGTCTGAAATGTGGGGAAAAAAAATGCATTTTCCGCACATTTCGCTCGGCTCACCCATCGAAACACGCCCCCAACAGCACATGGCCTACTGTCCTGCTTTCCCACAGGTGTCCAGATAAAAACGGTACCTCACATGTGTGGGTGCACCTACCTGGCCGCCAAGGGGAAAGCCTAAAACAGTAACCCCAAGTCTGTTTTCTGACCGGAATTTGAGACTGTCACGCCTCCTCCCTACCACACCATTGTCAGACAACCATCCAGATTCACATCCACCACCCCTAACCATGCACGCTTCATCCGGCATGTTCCCCATAACATTCATCGCACTCAGCAACTGAATTACCAAGGACGGCTACGACCTTTCCTACATTGGAATCTGCCATGGCGCTTCTCTCCGAGACGGCACCCGCCCACGGGCGCCCGGAGACTACGATCCAGCGCACGAAGGGCTTCCGATCAGGTGACCAAACCCCGGCAACAAGCGGCCAATCGCCGGCAGACTACCCGTGCAGCGTCGAGGGTCACGTGACGTGGATCCGCGTTTCCCTCGTGACTGTATCATGTGACTAATTCAACACAGTCAAAAGGACAGGGGAAACACGGAACAAACGCTTCACAGCTGCTTTTCGGAGTGCTGCACAGCGTTTTTGGATCTCGTTTAGAATTCGGATTTCTTTGACCACGGAACGTTTCATGGATTGCTTTTGGTCTCTTCCTCAGGCTCAGGCGAACTTTAATCTTCAGGCTTCACGACCTTTGGCTTTGCACACACTTTTGAACTTTGGACATTGGACCTTGGCTATTGTTTTCTTGGCTTTCGACCCTGGACTGCTAACGGATTGTTTACGGATCATCCACTGGCTACCTGACCTACAGGTGTACTCCATCAAAGTGCCCACAAGGACCCTTCTGTTTCCCCTAACCCTTTGAGGCATCCTGACCAGCACATTTGGATAAGCCCTTTATCTTCTTCCACCATATTGCATTGTGATCATTGTGACTGTCTGCCTTAATCATTTATTGCCTTACAGAGGTCAGGGGGTCCTTCCGGTTTTCCTGGTTCCAGCTTGACGGCACTCCACACCTGTGGCCTCAAGAATTGCATTGGTAGTGATATTATTCTTACCAGTGTGGTACTTGGGGACGGAGGTATCTTCATCTACACGACCATCAAGATCACAACAGACTGTGAAGCCTTTTGGTCGTCCAGATGGATACTTCTGCCGGGGACCCAGTGGCCGCTTTAATGCAAGCAGTCACAGCCCTTAGGACTGATACGGCCACAGCTACCACCGCTATTCACCATAGATTGGACGCCTTAAACAGCATCCAACATCCTTTACCCGTTGATGCCGAATTTGGGGACACTGCCCCCCAGAACCCTGTCCTCCCACAGCTCCTCCGGCTCCCTCTCTGCCCCCTGCTGTGGTACTCCCTAGCCCCATTCCCCTGGCAGCCCCCAAAAGGTTCCATGGAGACCCTAGGAAATATCGCACTTTCTTAAATCAGTGCAAGCTCCATTTCTTGTGCCGGCCCTTGGCATTTCCTGATTCCGTCACTAAGGCAGCTTTTCTACTCTCGCATTTGTCAGGAGTGGCAGCCACTTGGGCAAACCCTTTTTTAGAAAGTGACCATCCTGCCCTATACAACTTCGACCTCTTGGTTAATGAAATGGCAAAAGTCTTCGACACCAGATATAGAGCACAATCCCAGGACTTGGAGCTTTTGGACCTCACTCAGGGCAGACAGACGCTTATAGAGTACATAACCCGCTTTAACCAGCTGTCTGCGGAGACGTCTTGACCTGAAAACAAAAAGGCGGTTGTATTCTATAGGGGTCTGAGTAGCGTCTTAAAGGATGCCCTCTCAGTCGTCCCATCCCTTCCGGCTATCTAGTCAGACCTGGTTGCTCTGGCTTTACAGGTGGATGCCCGAAGGACTGAGCGAAGGGCAGAAGCAGGTTTTTCCGTCATCACACTTCCCCCTCAACTGATCAAACCCCAGAACCCATGCAAGTAGGCGGGATCCGTAGCCCCATTACTCATACTGAACGGGAGCGTAGACGTACTGACAATGCTTGTTTCTACTGCGGCATCAGCGGCCACTACGTAAAATAATGTCCTCGCTGACCCAAAAACAAAAATCTGGGTTGTCAGAAGGCTCGCCCCTGAGATCGGGGGTACGGGCGAGCATTCCACTAACCCCCTCTGGCATTGTTTTTGGTCCCATTAAACCAATGGTGATCCAGGCTATGCTGATCCCAGCCCAGGAACGCATGCATTTGGTTCACATTGTTATCGATTCAGGTGCCACTGGCTGTTTTATTGACATCACACTGGCTCAACAACTCAACCTACCATTGATCACCAAAGAACGTCCTGAACCAGTACAGGCCGTAGACGATACTTCCCTCGCTTCCGGCCCCATCAAGCAACAGACTGCTCCTTTGGAAGTCGTAATCCAAGGTACACACGTGTCCCGATGAAAAAGGTACCTCACATGTGTGGGTGCACCTACCGGGGGCACAAAAGGAAAAGGGTAACCCGCTGGGAACCCCAAGCCTTTCGCCACTGCCCATTTTGTTCATGTGGGCAACCTACAGATTTGGGCCTCGGGTGTCCAAGCCACCAAGGGAAACAGGAACCCCATGCATTTCCCAAAAGAGGACACCTGTGGGAATCCACAGAGGACTGCCTTGCACAAATTGCCTCAGTTTCTATTAGCCACAATCCCTGACAAAGTGTGATATTTGGTGAGGAAAAAACACAATGTTCACTTTGTCTGGGGTTCTGGGTAATAAATTCTGAGCCGCTTCGCGCAAGTCAGACCTCTGTGCATTCCCACGGGTGTCCTCTTTTGGGAAATGCATGGGGTTCCCTGTTTTCCTTGCTGGCTTCGACACCCTAGGCCCAAATCTGTACGTTGCCCACATGAACAAATTGTGCTCTGGCGAAAGGCTTGGGGTTACCAGCGGGTTACCCTTTTCCTTTTGCACCCCCGGTAGGTGCACCCACACATGTGAGGTACCTTTTTCGTCGGGACACCTGTGGGGACGCGAGAAGGTATGACATCTGTTGTTGGCGACGTGTTTCGGTGAGTGGACACAGGGAAATGTCTCTGAAATTGACTGGAAATGAAGACAATTCTCAGACATTTCGTTCTGGCCACCCACCAAAACACACTGCCAACAACACATGGCCTACGTTCCCACATCCCCACACGTGTCCCGATGAAAACGGTACCTCACATGTGGGGGTGCACCCACCAGGGGTGCAAAAGGAAAAGGGTAACCCACTGGGAACCCCAAGCCTTTCGCCACTGCCCATTTTGTTCATGTGGGCAACCTACAGATTTAGACCTAGGGTGTTGAAGCCAGCAAGGAAAACAGGGAACCCCATGCATTTCCCAAAAAAGGACACCCGTGGGAATCCACCCCCACCCCAATTGGAGGGACGGCCCATCTCATGTAGCCCTCCACAGGGGCAGATAAGGGGGGGGCTGTCCTGCACTCCTCCCTGGGCTCAGGCGTCCGTTCCTAGGAGCAGATATCTGGTCCCAGGGGGGGCTGCATGACATGGCACCCACACCATTGCGGGTGGTGGGGCAGAAGGGGGTCAACGCCCCATCCCATTAGATAATTCCCAGACCCTCTGGGGTGCCCCACCGTCCCCCCTAAAAAGCGTTCCACCATTTTCACTTTTTTCCTTTGGTAACCCAACTCCCATTGGTGTAGAGAGGCACATTGATGTGCCAATCTGGCCTCGGGGTGCCCAAACCTTACTGCCCCACCCACTGGGGGGCCTGTCCCACCATTTCTGGGTGTCCTCTCCCCCCTCACCCCAAATGGGTGGCGTGGGCACCTCATGCATGCCTCCCTGGGCCTCCTACAAATGGCTGCGTGAGGTACACCCCCCTCCATTTGGGTGTGGGGGGCAGGGCTCCCAAAAATGGTGGGACTGGCCCCCCAGTGGGTGGGGCAGTAAGGTTTGGGCACCCCTGCGCCAGATTGGCACACCAATGTGACCCTCTGCACCAAGGCAAATATCGTAAACAAAGAAAAAAATGGAAAATGGTACACTACACTTTAGGGTGGGCTGAAGGGCACCCTAAACCACCAGGTAATTTTCTAATATAATGGGGGGTGACCCTCTACCCCCCACACCAAATGCAGGGGGGGCATCTCATTCAGCCCACCCTGGGGGCAGATAAGAGGGGGGCATCTAATGCATCCCTCCCTGGGGTCAGATGCCCCTTCCTAGGAGCAGATATCTGCCCCCAGGGAGGGTTGCATGAGGTGGGGCCCTCCATTTGGGGTGGGGAGGTGAGTTCCAACCCCCGTTGCACTACAACATTTGCTGCCAATTTAGGGTGCCCCTCAGCCCCCCTAAAATGCAGCCTAAGATTTTGGATTTTTTTTTTGTTTACCCAAGTTCGCTTGGCACAGATGGCCACATTAGTGTGCCAATCTGCCCCCAGGGTGCCCAAACCCTACTGCCCCATCTATTGGGGGTCCTGCCCCACCTTTTGTGGTGGCCCTCTCCTCACCCACACCGAACGGAGGGGGGGGAAATCATGCAGTCCTTCCTAGGAGGCTCAGGGAGGGCTGCATGAGGTGTCCCCCCGAGCCATTTGGGGTGGGGGGGAGAGGGCCACCACAAAAGGTGGGGCAGGACCCCCAATAGATGGGGCAGTAGGGTTTGGGCACCCTGGGGCCAGATTGGCACACTAATGTGGCCATCTGCGCCAAGCGAAGTTGGGTAAACAAAGAAAATAATACACAATCGTAGGCTGCTTTTTATGGGGAGCTGAGGGGCACCCTAAATTGGCAGCGAATGTTGTACTGCAACGGAGGGGGGGCACTCTCCCCCCCACCCCAAATGGAGGTCCCCACCTCATGCATCCCTCCCTGGCATCAGATGCCCCTTCCTAGGAGCAGATATCTGCCCCCAGGGAGGGTTGCATGAGGTGTGGCCCTCCATTTGGGGTGGGGGTGAGTGCCACCCTCCATTGCAGTACACCATTCGCTGCCAATTTAGGGCGCCCCTCAGCCCCCCCTAAAATACAGCCTACGATTTTTGATTTTTTTTTTGTAAATCCAAATTCGCTTGGCACAGATGGCCACATTAGTGTGCCATTCTGCCCCCAGGGTGCCCAAACCCTACTGCTCCATCTATTGGGGGTCCTGCCCCACCTTTTGTGGTGGCCCTCTCCTCACCCACACCAAACGGAGGGGGGCACATCATGCAGTCCTTCCTAGGAGGCTCAGGGAGGGCTGCATGAGGTGTTCCCACCAGCCATTTGGGGTGGGGGGGAGAGGGCCACCACAAAAGGTGGGGCAGGGCCCCCAATAGATGGGGAAGTAGGATTTGGGCACCCTGGGGCCAGATTGGCACACTAATGTGGCCATCTGTGCCAAGCGAACTTGGGTAAACAAAGAAAATAATACAAAATCGTAGGCTGCTTTTTAGGGGGGGCTGAGGGGCACCCTAAATTGGCAGCGAATGTTGTACTGCAACGGGGGGCACTCTCCCCCCCACCCCAAATGGAGGTCCCCACCTCATGCATCCCTCCCTGGCATCATATAGGGGAGGCCCCACCTCATGCATCCCTCCCTGGGGTCAGATGCCCCTTCCTAGGAGCAGATATCTGCCCCCAGGGAGGGTTACAAGGGGTGCCCCCCTTTCTACTTTGGTTGGGGGGGGGGCCACCCCCCTTTCAATCAGTAAAACATCCATGGTGGCTAGTGGCCCCCCACCCCCTCCCCAACCCCACCCCTATCCCCACCCCCTTTCCCCATCATTTTTATTTTTATTTTTTACATTCCCTGGGGGCAGATGGTCAGCCATCTGCCCCCAGGGTTCATGTGCATGAGCCCGCATGCTTTGGGGGGGGGCTGCTTGCTTGAAACAGCCCCCCTCCCCCCCAACTCACAAACAAATCAATGGTGGTCCAGTGGGTTGCTGATCTGTGACCAGCAATGCGTCATATCAGTGGTGTCCTTGGAAAGGGGAGAACCTCCCCTTTCCAGGGACACCACTTTTTGTCATATCAGGCGCCCTGCGCCTGATCCGGGGGCAGCAATGTCAAACAATGGGTATCGTTGGAAAGGGGAGGATCTCCCCTTTCCAACGATACCCGCTTCGATCTCCGGCTTGAAATACAGCCGGAGATCGAGGCGGAACAAGAAGGTCTCTTACCTTCTCTCTTTCCCGCAGCAGCTGAAAATGGCTGCTGCGGGGAGTTTACTTTCAGTTCCACGCCGACGTGCGTTATGCACGCTGACGTGAAACTGAAGGTAATGCAGCCCCCCTCACATAGCCCGGGGGTTGGATTACAGTTTTGCTCGATGGGATCGAGCAAAACAGAGTGCCTAAACCGACGAGCCGGCTCGTCGGTGGCAACCTGGAGCGCTTTCCACCGACGAGCCGGCTCGTCGGTGGCACTTAAAGGGTTTATTTAGACAATGATTTTTTAAATTAAAATCCTCAGCGCCTTCCTCAAAACAATTAAAACTATCTTATTTACATAAGATACTTCGCACCAGTTGAATACATAAGATATGTTCTTAATGAACAAATTGTATTGCAATGACTAACTGTAGCAAACAAAATATGTTTACTATGTCTTGTGAAATTCATAATGTACCACTGAATACCATTATTCCTGTAACTAAGCTCTTCCAAGTAATAGTGCCTCAATGTCATGGGCTGCTTGTCCTATATAAATGTAAGTAATTAAATAAATAAATAAAACATTATGTAATTGTACAAGTATTATTGTTTGAGATTTGAACATAGAGTGTGCATGCAATTTTGTTTGACTGTATGTAGTCTATGTATTTCATTTAAAAAATGTTAGTTTAACATGATTTGAGTGTGTGTGTGTATAAAGAAATTAAATAATATAAATATTTGTAAGTGACAGTTGATTTTAGGAGATTGAAAAAAAGACAGTAGATTCATTTTACAGATTATACAAGCTAAAAGTCAGTTAGAAAATGTGTTCATGTACTGTACAGAAAATATGCATACCTGTAGTTTGTGTTCATGCATATAGATATGCATGGAACTGCAAGTAGAAATCTTGGAGACTTGTACAGTATTTCTTGTAGATGGTGCTTGCCAATGATCTGACACTTGTACTCAGAGCGATTCACAGTACATTTGCAGTGCTGATCTATGATGATGCAGTTAGATGTAGAGGTCTTGAATGTGATTGGTGGATGGTCATGTGACTTCTTAGCTACATCCAATGAGGGAATGGCACAGAGAGGGAACTGGAAATGGTAGAAGGGCTGTTCATGTTACGATATGTCCGCGGACATGGCGGTAGTTCACGGACATCGGGTGTTACATCCAGGGATTTTTGGGTTCAGAAGTCATGCAAATGAGAATGAGCACTGAAAGGGATTGGTCAGGAATATTTTAGTGGGTGTGTTGTGCCAGGAGAGAGTTTCTCAGATACTCTTTTTGCTGAGAGAAGCACAGATAGCTATCGCTGTGTGTTTCAGAAAACAGATTGTTTGGATTTTGGGAGACTCGTGGATACATTGGTTGAAGGTGCATGCAGAAACCTGTGGAGTAGCTGTAGATCTTGGATTCCCACATGTGGAAGTACACTGGCATGGAGTACGTGGAATGAAGTGGTTGGACTTGTTACCTTTCTGTGCTACTTTGGAGACAGAGCAACATCCAGATATAATTATAATTCATTGTGGAGGGAACAGTTTAGGACATGTGTCTGGAATTTCTTTGCAATTTGCAATGAAAGAAGCACTTGAGAAGGTCATGGACATGTTTCCAAATTCTCAAGTCATTTTTTCACAGATTGCGCAGAGACAAATGTGGCTTCGTTCTTCTTCATTTGGTCCACAAATGGAGAAAGCAAGGCGCAATGTCAATAAGGCTGTTTGTGCCTTTCTAAGAGATTTTGGCATGTCCTCTTTTCACAATGAAAATATTATGTTTCGTAGTACATACATTTTTCACAGAGATGGAGTACATCAAACTTATGCTGGCAATCAGATTTTTCTAAGAAACATACAAAATGCATTGCGACCTTTTTTAGAATTACAGCATCCATTTTGAAGTAGGTGTTGAGTATTTATAATTTTTGAAACACAAACACCTCCCAAAGGCTCTTTCAGTGCCACCACTTCCTCCCAGAGAAAATTGCAATGGTTATGATAGGGTAGCACTCCAACATTTTAGATGTCCGCGGACTGTCCGCGGACTTCTAAAAATACAAAGGGTCCTGCTTCATTTATTTTCACTTCTATTTTTTAACTGTGAAAGGCAGCACTGAAAAGAACCTCATATTTGTCTGTTGTTATTTTATATTTTCTTTGGTTTTTTATACACGACACACTAGGAGAGAAGGGGAAAGGAGGGCAAAGGGGGGGGCACCAACCACAGGGATAAGAAAGGGCGAGCTGAGAGAGGAAGATGTAGAGTGGGTTTTATTTGGGTAGTGAGCAGGTCTTCTCATGCTCTGAGATGATAGTCTCAAAAGCACTACGAAGTTGCTCCCCTCTGCACAGTACTGTGTCGCAGTACATACACACAACTGTGACCCTCGAAAGGTAAGGGCCATCAGCATTATGTATGGCCTGTGAGGCAGCTTGAGGAAGACGCTGTCCCACAGATGTGCTCCTTGTGGTGACAGGATCAGAAATGGAGGATGAAGTAGAGGAAATCAACCTACTACGCTCCTCGCAAGGTACAACCTTGCAAATGGCCCCAGAGTGAAATTACCTTAGGTGTCGCTTCATGGTAGTTATCCCAAAGCTGTACGAACCATGCCTCCCGCGACTGAGTACCATTTTGTACTCATTGCAGGTGACTCGGTTCACACGAGCCTTAGGACCATCCCCATGAATGGTAAATAACCGCCACACCCAAGACTCACGCCGAGTGCGGGTAGTAGGGATTTCCACTACCTCATTTTCGTCATCCTCTTCTTCCTCCTCTGCATCCTCACTCCTGTTCCTCTCTTCAGGCCCTTGGGGATGTGGTGGTGGTCGAAGGGGTGGGGGTGGTGCTGAAGAAGTTGCAGCACCAGGTGGCAGTAGTGCAGCCATGGATGCCATCTTGATGATGGTGTAATCTGCAAGTTGCAGGAAAAATAGCTGTGCTCTGAAGAATAGCCAGAAACACAATGAGAATAAGCTCTAGGGCGTGGTCTTTTATAGGGGTGCTTGTGTGCGATTCGCGGACATGTGCGCTGTCCGCGGATAGATCGAACACAAAAAAAAGTTCCAAAACTTTCAAAAAGTATGTAGAAACTCAGGATTAGTATGTGGGACTTGTGCTATGGTGAGTTTTTATTGAGAAATATTGTGGATTACTTGAAAATGAACTTTTAAATTGTTCGGGGACACGAACAGTGTCCGCATTCAGAACACGCGATCAGCATGGGCGCGGTCACATGATCGCTTCGTGAACATGTTCGTGAAGGAAGCGGCTGTCTGCAGGACACCAACAGCACGGACATTGGTTTGCGCATGCGCGTTGATGTTCTACGGACACTGTTCGGGTCCTGAAGTAATTAAAAGTGCGTCACACGTCAAACGAACAGTTACGGACAACTGTTTGTTCTTAGAACAGTTTAACTTCCTTGGGAACAATACGGACAGACATAGCGTCCTCAGGACACCTCCATTTTTGTTTATTTACGAACATTTCAGAACACCGCGTGTGTTCTTAGAACAGTTTCAACTTGCTAGCGAACAGTACGGACAGGTATACTGTTCTTCAGGACACCTCCATTTTTGTTTATTTACGAACATTTCAGGACACCGCTTGTGTTCTTAGAACAGTTTCAAGTTGGTAGCGAACATTATGGACAGGTACAATGTTCTTTAGGGCACCTCCATTTTTTCGTTTATCTATGAACATTTCAGGACACCACTTGTGTTCTTAGAACAGTTTCAACTTGCTAGCGAACAATACGGACAGGTATAGTGTTCTTCAGGACACCCCCATTTTGTTTATTTACGAACATTTCAGGACATCGCGTGTGTTCTAGAACAGTTTCAACTTGCTAGCAAACACTACGGACAGGTATAGTGTTCTTCAGGACACTTCCATTTTTGTTTCTTTACGAACATTTCAGGACACCGCATGTGTTCTAGAACAGTTTCAACTTGCTAGCGAACAGTACGGACAGGTATAGTGTTCTTCAGGACACCTCCATTTTCGTTTATTTACGAACATTTCAGGACACCACTTGTGTTCTTAGAACAGTTTCAACTTGCTAGCGAACACTACGGACAGGTATAGTGTTCTTCAGAACACCTCCATTTTCGTTTATTTACGAACATTTCAGTACACCGCTTGTGTTCTAGAACAGTTTCAACTTGCTAGCGAACAGTACAGATAGGTGTAGTGTTCTTCAGGACACCTCCATTTTCATTTATTTACGAACATTTCAGAACAACCTCGCTGTCCGCGGACACCTAAATATTTTTTTTTTTAAAAACTGAAACTAATTACAACACAATATAAAAATGTAACTTTATTTAACATATATTAAAAATGTATGACAGAGAAGGTGAGGCAGAAGCGGAAACAAAAAAAGGAGAATTAGGGGTTTCAACATGATTGGTATCAGGTGAAGAAGCGATGGAAGTCTCATCAAAACGTTTTGGGTTATGGAGAGGGTTTGGGGACAATTGACTGGGATATGGTGAGGGGGGACAGGTACATGTGGGAAAATGGTATGAGGTTTTTGTTTTATAATGATCCTCAACAGAAGTTTTCAAATTATTAAAATTGGTCAACAATATATCAATTTTTTCTTTTATGCTGTCAAGAGTGTTATCCGTAACAGTTTCTTCAGAGGTATTTTCTATTTTGGTATGCTCTGTACAGAAAAATATATATATGTTAAATGTATATAAAATAATAATAATTAAATTGTTTATATTGTAAAGTGTGTACCATTAGTTTCACTATCTTCTGACATTTCCTCATGTGGGAAATGCTCCTCTAGCCATTCCAGAGTACTAGACATTTCTGTGAGAAAAAAAAAGCTAATATATTTTTTTTATCTAATACAGAAAGTTTATAAATATATGAGTAAAATGAAGTACACTTACTATTTCAGGTAAGATATGTTCTGAGTACTCTGTAGGTCTGGTCTTGCTCTTAGTTGTGGAGTGTCTGTGAGGTAAATTTGTTGGAAGTCAATTTATCTTCTTTTGGTATATTCCATTTTAGAACATATTGTATTTAAATGAATGGTTAGTGTGTTACATATATGGGTTACATTTCTTATGTATTACTACATATAATATGTATGCGTGCTGCTTTGTGAATTTTTCAGTTGTTACTGTTATGATATATCAATTAAACATACCCCCCCAGAGTTTTTAGGTAATGGTACTGTTGTTTGAACATGTCCGCGGACATCAAAAAAGTTTGCGGACATCAAATTCAGTAGAAGGGGTTCAGTATGTTCCAAATTACATGTACATAAAGTCAAAGTTATTATTGTTAAGTTGTGGTACTAAAAACCTATGAAATTCAGTGAAAAAACTTTGTTAAAGGGACGTTATGGTTAAGTTGCGCTACTAATAACCTATGAAATTCAGTGAAAAAACTTTGTTAAAGGGACGTTATGGTGCCAAGTAAAACCGAAAAAAAACTGAAATTCGCCAGTTATGGTAAGCTAAGCAACCATAACTCACGCCACTACAGTGCACTGCTAAGACTAACACCCACGACATCAAAGATGACATCACAAATGTCATTGATGACATCACTGATGACATCACATGTCTGGCTCACTCTTTTTTCTTTTGCTGACATATCTAGGCCACATGGTTTTCTTCAGTAACAGTCCGAAACTAACAATTTTATTTTATTTGTAGACATATCCTTCAAGTAGGTTCTTACAGTAATTCCCTTAGAGTCCAGTCACATTATATGAAACATATACATAGGGGAAGACACAAGCTCGAAAGACAGCAATCCTTTCTGTCCATAAAGATAATCAATAGAGTTATTAGCACTTTCTGATAGTTCTGTTGTTTTTTATGGCTGTACTTTCCCTGTATATGGTCATATTTTTATACATTGTACTCACACTACTTTCCTTAGGGTCCAATCACATCAAGTGATACATATACATAGGGTAAATGGTAGCTTTAAAACAGAACAATCATTTATTTGCATGAAAATAATCAGTTAGGTTATGAATTGTTTCTGCTACTACTTGTGCTTTTTTGCTAACTTCACTTTCCCTGTATATACCCATATTGGTTTGTGTTCTTGTCTCTTTCTGTTTTGTGTATAGTAATGCAATTATGTAATACATGGGTTTTATTAGCTACTTATTACATATTTCACAGTACACAAATATCTATTAAGAAAACAATTATCATTTCATTATTCAACATATTAACATTACGAATATTATACCTTCATCTTGTACACTGCACACAATGCTATGTTTCTGCATGAGTAGCTTAGTATACTAGATAGAACCCCATAATAGAATGCTATTTATATCAATGCATCGTTGAATGCACTAATTAGGGTATGATATTTATTGCAATGATCCTTGACACTTTTTTCGCAACATTATAATAAGAATGCCTTGTACACATATTTCATGAAAAGTACATGCACATGTGATGTCATCAGTGATGTCATCAATGACATTTGTGATGTCATCTTTGATGTCGTGGGTGTTAGTCTTAACAGTGCACGGTGGTGGTGTGAGTTATGGTTGCTTAGCTTACCATAACTGGCGAATTTCAGGGGGTTTTCGGTTTTACTTGGAACCAAAATGTCCCTTTAACAAAGTTTTTTCACTGAATTTCATAGGTTTTTAGTAGCGCAACTTAACCATAATGTCCCTTTAACAAAGTTTTTTCACTGACTCTATATATATATATATAAATATATATATATATATATATATATATACACACACACACTAATAAAAACATTGTTAAAGGGACGTTATAGTTAAGTTGCACTAGTAAAAACCTATGCAATGCAATTGACAAACGTTGTTAAAGGGACATTGTGGTTATAGGTAAAACCGAGAAAAAAAATGAAATTCGCCAGTTATGGTAAACTCAGCAATCATAACTCGCGCCGCTAGTGTGCACTGCAAGGACTAACAACCACAACATCAAATATGCCATCAAAAAACTCATTGACGACATCACTGATGAAATCACATGTGTGGCTGCCCCTTTTTTGTTTACTGACATAAGTAGGCCAGGTGTTTTTCTTCACTAACAGTCAGGAAGTAACAATTCAAAAGGTTCTATCTTTGTGTACGGCACCCTTCTCATATGTTCTTGCACTACTTTCCTTAGGGTTCACGCACATGATATGATACATATATATATAGGGGAAGAAGAAAGCGTAAAACAAAGCAATAATTTCTGTGCATGAAGGTAATCAGTTATGTTATGAACACTTTCCGGTAATACTGCTCCTTGTTTGCTTACTGTAATTTCCCTGTGTATGCTCATATTTGTATGCATTGTGGTGTCTTTATGTTTTCTGTGCAGTACTGCAATTATGTAGTTATTAAGGCAATGGTAGCTGCCTCTTAGATGTTTCACAGTACCCACAACTCTAAAACGAAAGCATTCATGATTTCACTATGTAACATGGGAAGATTTTCCAGATTACACTTCTATGGGGCATGGTGCAAACAATGGCTACGTGTCCACATGAGCTGGTAATGGTGTGTATAGCAATGCATTGCGCATTGAACTAATTAGTTCTTCCAATGATCTTTGATAGTTTTCTGCCACCATTACTATAACAATCCCTTGAGGAGTCACTCCATGAAAACTAAATGCACATGTGATGTCATCAGTGATGTCATCAATGAGATTTGTGATAGCATCTCTGATGTCATGGGTGTTAGTCCTTGCAGTGCACTCTGGTGGCGTGAGTTATGGTTGCTTAGCTTACCATAACTGGTGAATTTCAGGGGGGTTTCGGTTTTACCTGTAACCATAACGTCCCTGTAACAATGTTTGTCAATTGCATTGCATAGGTTTTTACTAGTGCAACTTAACCATAACGTCCCTTTAACAATGTTTTTGTTAGTGAATTTCATAGGTTTTTAGTGGGGCACTGTAACCAGAACATTGCTTTAGCATAGTGTTTTCTGTAAAGATAATAGCTGCTTGGTACTGCAATGGAACCATAAGGTCCCGTTGACAATGGTTTGTTACTGATTCCTTGGCTGCCCTCGTGATAAAGGTGTGATAGGCCAAACTGTCTGGTTTATGTATCCATTTGTGCTACCCCTTCCTTTTCCGAATAGTGTTGGTGTATCTTAGCAATTACAGCTGTTTGCAAAGGTACACCAACAAGCAATTACTCAAACATTCACCAACATTTACACGGTAAATGTTGGTGAATGTTTTAGTAGTTTCTCTTTTTGTGTTAACATTGCATGGTGAATCTGTGCCGCACAGTACTGCCGAGATGAATACAGATGAGCAACATGGACGTTTCCTAGGGAGACTGCATCTGGTCAATGTATGTGCAATCACACAGCAAGTATCCCTAGGACTCCATTAGTGGCCGCATGTCTGCATCTTCTAAAGCACTTTTAAATAGTTGTGGAAGTGCACGTGTATGCGTTCCACACCTATACCCATGCATAGGTCATCCACTGTGTGCTGGTAACACTGCCCCTGTCGCCAGCCCAACAGATGCATATGTTAGGCTACCGCATTTAAGGTACTCCTGCCGACTACGTGGGTGGCTCTTCAAACCTACCAATGTGTGGCTAAAGCACGCCTGACTGTATGACGCCCACTGGTAAACATGGAACAGCAACCTGCAGTGTAATGTGGGCATGTTAAATGTCACATTAATTTGATTGATGTGCTGCTTGCCTTTCCATGACCTGTGAAACAGACACATCGTGTCTGCACTAAGCAGTGTGGCAGAAAGTGTCAAGAGATCGCCTGCGGGTCGTACAGTTGAAGAAAACATGTAACTGCAGGTGGGACAGTTTGTAGTGAGTCTGCAAAATGGCAAAGCTGGTGCGGCTTGGTCACGCACATACTAATGCATGTAAAGGCAAGTAAGCAAACAGCAGAAAGTGCAGAGCACAAACAATGTTAGCAGTGGTTAGAAAAGTACTGTAGCTGCATGGGTCACACAAAATAAATGGTCTCCTGCTCCACGAAATGAAGCTTTGCGTCCCGTTGTTGTAAACATTCTTGTATTCCAGAATGTATGCATCTCTGTGAATCCTACTCCTAAGACTAATGGCGCAGAATAAAGTGTTTGTACTGCATCTGACGACAACTGAAATGAAAACACAAGGGACCACTGGACAGTCTACCGCCCTTCCAAAAATTATGTAGGGTAATTTCAGTGGGGCACTCCTGTAGTGCAGCAGAGCTCTAAAACATCCGTGCAGGCCATACGCCGCGCTACAGACCCTTACCCGGCAAAGGGCATTGTATTGTGAATGTACTGCAATGCGCTACTCTACAGAGGGAAGGTACTTGGAAGTGCATGGGAAGGGTCCTTCCGGGAGCATGCCAATGACTGGCACCTATGTAGGTGAGGGCCACCCACTAATTCCGTCTCTCAGCACGTCTCCTATGGTATCCATGCAGGTGTTGCCCCTTCTGTACAGGGCCTTTCTTGCCTTTCCTTCTGTGGCGTGTGTCAGAAGACCATAATAAATGGAAATGAACTGGCAAAGGAAAAAAGGAAAACAAAGAAAGCATCTTTCAGAGATGAACAATGGAATTACCAATGAACAAATGCAGGGCGGGAGCCGTGGCACTGTGCAAACCACTGTAGTTGAATCGGTTGGAAAGGGGGCGCTGTAGAAAGAGGTTTCTTTATATGTTGCACAGCATTTTGAAGAGTGTCAGTGCGCAACATTAACTACAACATTTTTTTCACTACTTTCATGAAAAGCACCAAGGCAATTTGGATGGGATGTGCAGAAATCGGGATGGCAGGCATAGTAAGATGAACGTTATAGCTGGGGAAAATTGGTTGTGCTGTGAAAGGCATGTTCCCATGTGTGAAGTACGCTATTGGCACATGTCGTAGAAAGGCACAAATACACTTCTTCGCAATGTACTGCACTTTCTCCATTTGCAGACCAAATAAAAAATTATGCAGCCACATCGGTGTCTGCACAATGCGATAGAAAGTTATACAAGAGATTGGAAACAAACGCATGACCTGGGCAAGTGCCTCCTTCATCACAAACGGCACTGAAACTCGTGTAACATGCTGTGCAATTTTCCCTCCACAATGAACAACAATAAGATTGGCATGATTGCATGCCACCAAAGTGTCACACAGACAAACTAAAATCAGGCACTTCATTGTAGGTTCTCCATAGCACTACACACCCACATGATAGATTCCAAAATAAACAGCCACTGCACAGTGTTTTCCATTCACTTTCAGTCAATATATTTCGAACTCCCCTAAAACCTGCACCCTGTGGCTCGTGAAACGCACAGCCATAACCAAATCCACTGCATTTCTGTCAACAAATACACTGTGTACCACAGTCTGTGCGTACCCACCACACCCAGAAACCTTATTGACCAATCCCGTACCCTCTACAGGCCCATTTCTACGGTTGTCATCTGCACAAGGGCTGTATCTAACACGTGGCACCCTACAACTATCGTGATATTTGCAGACTTTTCGTGCTGTGTGCATGTGGGCATGGGGAATAACTTTGTACCAGGGTAGGGGACGTCCTTAGGTGTGGCGACTCTTAAAAGAGCCTTTTTATTTTTATTTTAATTTTTTTAAGGTGCTTCCATAGAAACACCTTTTTTGCTGTTTTTATAAGTAATGTTGTGTTTTCAACGTCTGTTCACATTCTTACAATCGGGTCTTCAGTGCAGCCTGTAGATTTTGAAACAAAATGTCATTGCCGCTGTTCGACAGAGACATGCCATTTCCTTTGAAAAGGTTTATATATCGAGTACCAATGTTCTCATTCTCACAGGAGAACATCCCAGCAGAAAGTCACACATGCTTCTGTTGATAAGACCCCTTCCAGCCTCTGGCTGGCGAAAGGAATCATTTGAATGCTTCCTCACTATTCTCGGGGGTATACATGAGAAAAGCACCTTGGCAGTGGAAAAAATGTGCTGCACTGCTTCCAGCATCTTCAGTTGACGGGACACATGGTAACAAGCCATGGAACCCAAAAAGAAGGCTCCACAGTGCACGACCACAACATGTACAGTTGCCGAAGAGGACATTCTACAAGCACTCCACCAAAACAGCATGCTTCGACACTGCACCACAAAGCGTCCACTCCCTCCAAACTGGAATTGCCACAAAAGCCTTCTTGGAGGGCATACACAAACAGATCTTCCACAAAGGCATCACCCACGACAAAAACTGTGTGTCTTGCCATGTTTACCAGCTGCATTGCACAAACTAATGGAAAAAAAATGATTGCCACCCTTTCCTGTGACGCCCACCCCTTGCATCTGATTGGACATTCCCCACAGTGCCATTTCCATTGGCCACCATGGTAAGAAGCGCAGAATGTGGCACGTGCCTTTCCCCAAGTACCGGGAGGGCACCGGCACAGTAAAGCAGGAGGACTCCTTTTTTCGCTTTCCACTCCAGCCATGCACGCAAGGCGCTAGGCCCTCCCCACAGAAAACACACCATGGTACAGGCTATGGGTAAATGCTCATGTCATGTGCACTGTACTCCTCATCTGCAATTCAGCTTGCCAGCTTTCAACCCGGGCATATATTTACACGCATGGCTTCATAACGTTGCGTTCGGAGTGCTGAACGGAATGTAAGAGCATGTGTATGTTAGCCATACTTTACATGTGTGCTGCTGAGCATGGCCTTTCATGCTGCAATATCTTACAGCACTCCCAAAAGCAAGGGGATTATAAGGGCCAAACCATAGGAAATGCACATGGTGGCATGAGGCTCCCTACTGTTGAACAGGGGCAATGATGTACACCATATGCTAATGTATGCATACCAGCTCACTTCTGCAGCTGTACCAAGTCTACAATGTCCTCCACAACCATTGTGTAAAAGTCACCAACTTCAAATGCATGCAGACACCATCATACATGCTATGTTTAAATGCTCATGCCATGTGCACTGCACACCCCATCTTCAATTGAGCCTTCCATAGTACAGGCTATGGTTAAAGTTAAATTCTCATGTCATGTGCACTGCACTCCCCATCTGCAATTCAGCCTGTCAGCTTTCACCCTGGGCACATATTTGCATGCATGGCTTCATAACGTTGCATTGGGTGTGCTGAATGGTATGTTGGATCCCGTGTATGTTAGCCATAGTTTACATGTGTCTTGATGAGCACGGCCTTTCATGCTGCAACATCTTACAGCACTCCCAAAAACAAGGCGATTATAAGTGTCAAACCATAGGAAATGCACATGGTGGCATGTGGCTCCCTGTTGTTCAAAAGGGGTAATGATGTACACCGTATGCTAATGTACACATACCAGCTCACTTCTGCTGCTGTACCAAGTGTACATGTATTCCACAACCATTGCGTAAAAGTCACCAACTCCCAAAAGGAAGGCAATTATAAGTGCCAATCCATAGGAAATGCACATGGTGGCATGTGGCTCCCTATTGTTCAAAAGGGGCTATGATGTACACCGTATGATAATGTACGCATTCCAGCTCATTTTTGCAGCTGTACCAAGTTTACAATGTCCTCCACAACCATTGTGTAAAAGTCACCAACTTCAAATGCATGCAGAGACCATCGTACAGGCTATGTTTAAATGCTCATGCCATGTGCACTGCAATCCCCATCTTCAATTAAGCCTGCCAGCTTTCACCCTGGGCACATATTTGCATCCATGGCTGCATAATTGTCTGTTGGATGGGCTGAATGGTATGTAGGAGGTTGTATATATTAGCCATAGGTTACATGTGTGCTGCTGAACTGGTCATTTCATGCTGCAATATCTTAAAGCACTCCGTAAAGCAAGGGGTTTACAAGGTGCAAACCATATGAAATGCACATGGTGGCATGTGGTGGCTTATTTTGCAACAGGGGCAATGATGTACACCATATGCTAATTTACGCATAGCAGCTCTCTTCTGCTGGTCGACCAAGTGCACAATGTCCTCCACAGCCATTGTGGAAAAGTCACCAACTTCAAATACATGCAGACTCAGAACTGCATGGCTGCAGTAGGTTGTGGTGGCTGTTACAAAGGCCTATGCTGTTGGGTGCAGGTGTGGTGAACAGTGTGTAGGAGGCTGTGTGCATTGGCCATGTTTTACATGTGTGCTGCTGAGCCATAAATTACAGCACTTCCTAATGCAAGGGTCTTCTAATGGCCTAACCATAGCAAACTCAAATGGTGACATGCGGCTCCCCATTGTGCAACAGCGGAAATGATGTACACTGTATCCTAATGTATGCATAGCAGCTCACTTCTGCTGCTCTACCAAGTCTACAATGTCCTCCACAACAATTGCGTAGAAGTCACCAACCTGACATGCATGTAGACTGGCCTGTGCATGACTGCATTGCATTGTGGTAGCTGTCATGAAGGCCTAGCCTGCTGAGTGCATGGCCTTTGGCCTATGGCCTTTTGCCATTCACCCAACAGTCTAGGCCTTGCCCACACCCACCATAACATAACAAAGCCATGCAGGTGAACATGTAGGCATGTGCCACAAATCAGAAAGCCAACATAGGCACCAGCACTTCTACCCAACCTCTGCACCCTAAATCAGGAATGCATGCACACATGTTCCACTTACCGTAATGCACAAACATACCACAGGGTTTGGCACCGCTACCAACTTCCATTCAGAAACCATTGTAATAATGCCAACCAAACAACACCATTGTCGCAACATTGGTCCTGCTCTCCACACTGTACTACGTGCACACAAGCAGTACTGCATAGTGCACTGCAACACTTACTAATTTGCGAAATGCACACTACGCAAGCGCATGTAAGAATCAGTTGCACCGTAACCTCTTCCATATGTACACTATTCCATTAGTGCACCCAGTGGACACAATACACGACTGGTCACGGCAGCATCTCCACTCATACACCGACAATTGTATGATGTTCTACCAATCACCACACCCATGCAACCAACAATGTATTCAATGCAGCCAAACCACACACACAAAGCCACAATGTGGCACTGACTTTCAACCTGTGGACATACATTTTTAACCAGTGAACATACTTTTCTGTACAAGGGCTGCAGCCATGCATTAAATGGGCTACAGACTTACCACACAGACCACACCATAGTACACCCTATCTGTAAATGTGCAAGTCTTGTGGAATGCACTCCTCTTCTGCAAATGTGCCTGCCACCATTCATCACAGAAAGACATTGCCAGTGCAGCTGGCATGCCATAACGAAGGCTGCCTGCAATGACCACACAAGATTGTTGCCTGTTCAGATAACTAGATACCGCTGGCACACCACCGTCTTCTTCAAATGAGATGTGTCACTTGCCGCATTTCTCACTCTCCCGCCCTTACTATCCCTTCTTCCCACTAACAGATGCTGTAAACTATGTTTTTCAGGCCCGTTTGCCACCGCACTGCCCTCAGAAACAACATGCTGGCGTTATCAAAAACTATTCACGCACAACATGTCACAGTACACTGCAGTGCAATCACATTTTTCACAGCGCGGCGAATAGGCGAAAGGGACGCCCGAGCAGAGGCAGATATGAGTACTTTTAGTGTCCACACAGTTACGTACAAGGGGCCCAGCCATGAACACAATGCATTAGGGGCTTGGCACACACACCACAACACTTTCCTCCGATACACAATGGCGGCATTTCCCAAAACCTTTGATGCACGCACACTTCCCTCCAGCCAACCACCGGCTGCGTCCAATGTTCGCTGACAGCATGGTGTACTGCAGGCCAATGAGACTTCAGTACGTGAAGCGAACAGGGAAATGGGTCCAGATATCACAAATCTTTTGGGACGGACATTTCAGTTGTTTGTAACAAAAGAACTGGTCCGATTTCCTCCAAACACACAAAAGCACGCTTTTTGACCCAAGCTTCCGCTCCTGCCACAAGTTTGGTGCAAATCCGTCCGGCTGTTCGGGCTGTAGCCCATTCAGTCTATGGAAAAGAAATGTTTTGGGAACCCTGTAAAGACTGGAGGGTCTGTACGTCTGCTCTCTATATGGTAGAGGAGAGGCACAGAGGGCCCCAGACAAGATTCTCTATTATTGGTAATCGTGGGTGAGAAATCAAGGCCTAGCTTCTCAGGAGGTGATGCAGGCTGGTTCTTAAGTACAGTGTAGTCCCCAAGCCCCCAAAAAGGAATGTCCACACACTGTATTAGTTAAAACAGTCTTTATGTAATTAAGTTCAAGGTTATATACGCAATCACAATAACTCACTTTGTGCTCAGTAAATCTACAATGGCAAACATATACAGTTCTAAGTGGTACCACAATGACTATCAGATTTCATTAAATGCATTAACTGTACCCTGGTTAGATGCCCCACAAATCATTTAATAAAGGTAACCAACAATAGACATAGGAGAAAAGCATTTGGTTAGAACAATTGGCAGAATACTAGTCCCTTTACGTATACACCGTTCTGTGTGGAGATCCCCCCACCTGGGCAACCTGTAAAATAGGAATATAGCACAAGCACAGTCAATATATTGTTCTATAAGTCTTATTTCCTTCTATAATGTTCTACATCCCCAAAGTACCTGAAAAGAATATTTCGACGTCGGGTTGTCGACGGATCCTTCTTGAGCGGCTTCCTTTAAAGCAGGAGCCATGGATCGTAGAGATCCCTTGAAGAAAGTCAACTCGGCATTGAGGCGGCAGCTTTGGTCCCAGCAGTGCCCGTCGACGGCGATTCAAAGACGTCCTGCAAGGAAGAGGCGTGCGGGGCACCTCGATGTTGCTAGTTCAGGCCCGCAAAGGGTTTGTGAAGAACTGTGGCCCAGCAAGGACGTTGAGTCGTTCAGCATCTCTACGGTCATTGGGTGGCGGGAAACCCACCGACAGATGCTCCTCGGCGTGTCGATGGCCTGGCCTTCTCCGGCGGGATAAGGTGGGTGGCGGTGCGGATGAGTGCATCTGTGAATCAAAAGTCTTAGGCAAAGGAGCATGCAGCTCCGGTCGTCGACAGCATGGCGTCAAGCGGTCCCCTCTTCTGGGTAACACCTCTTTGACGGGCCTCCAGCAGTTAAGCAAACCTGCGAAACCTGGTGGACGGCGGTGGAAGGAATGTCCGGTGCTTATCTTCATTCTCCTCGGCAGTCCCGGTCTCCGGTCGCCAGCCTTTCGAGGGTCTGACTTCCAGGGAGCTTAGGCGAAGGCTGGCTGTGCTGAGTGGTCCCTCGCAGCATGGGAAGAGGGTGCCTTACCAGGTCCTCTCTTGTATCAGTCTCGATGGCTTTCGGCTTTCGGATTTCGGCAAAGGGAGTCAACCTTCTTCTTCAGGCTCGGCTTTGAGATTCAGCTTCAGTTTCAACTTCAGCTTCTGAACAATTTCTAGCAGTGAGATGCCCCCAGATATACTAGTTGATCTCCCATTCATTCTGCCGGGTCACACTCAGGCAACCAATCACTCAGAAGAGCATTCAGCAGTCAGTCAGCCAATCAGGCATACAGAGCATTCAGGCCATTCTCCTCCCTCTCAGACACTCACAACAAGGAATGTATATTGGGACAAGTACCCAGCCATTCAACACTATACACTGCATTCATACTAGTTTGGGGCAGGGCTGTCTCAGTCATTGTGTGAAACACCAGAAACCAGACATCCACAACAAGAAGTGCATATTGGTCACACACTCCATTCACCCAGGCCCCACCCACAGGGTGTACCCACAACATGCAGTCACTGGGAAGGCTCCAGCCAGTCTGACCTGGACTTCACAACAACAGCATATATGGAACTTCCACCCAACAGCCAGTCAGGGGGAAGGGACAGAGACACGGCTTCCCAGGACTTTGGGAAAATAAGGTAACAGGCAATAGAAAGCAAGGGACCACAGGGGCCATCTTGTTTCCTATCAGGAATCACTTGATTCCAATGGCAGGGCCTGGGTATCCCAAAATGGAGGATACTCAGAGCACCTGTCAAATTCAGCATGGAGCTGCCACCAGCCCATACCCTGCTTCGTGGGCCACACACAGATGCCCAAAAACATACATTAGGGGCACAGGGTTGTACCGCCACCCATGGGTGCCATAAGGGTATCCGATGGGTCTGTATGCCAAACCAAAATAGGAAGAGCTGCACTGCCAGGAGTCCCACATGGACTCCTGGGCAGAAAACAATACAGAACACAAATGAAAAAGGACTACAGGACAAGGACAGGGAGGCCCTGTCCCTCCAATACATTTCCAGCATCACAACCCCCCCCTTATAACTCTCCCCCTGCACAAAACCTCACCAAACTTGCCAAAAAAATTCAGAGCAGGCCATATACTTATTTTTAATCAAAGTTTGGTGCAGAATCATCCAGCAGGAGCAAAGTTATAAGCCGCCAAAAAAGTGGTCTTCCTATGGGTTTAGCAACTTAACCATAACTACACAGCCGCTACCATAGACTGAATGGGCAAACACTTTGTCCACGGCTACAGCCTGAAAGGCTGGACGGATTTGCACCAAATTTGCATCAGGAGCAGGGGCTTGGGTCTGAAAGTGTGCTTTTGTGTGTTTGGTGGGAATCTGACCAGTACTTTTGTTGCAAACAACTAAAATGTACGTTTCTAAAAATGAGTGATATCTGTGTCCGAAACGCGGAACAATTTCCCTGTTTCCTCCGCAGACAGAAGTGTCATTGGCCTGCGCTATGGCGTGCTGTCGGAGAACTTTGGACACGGCCGGTGGTTGGCTGGAGGGAAGCATGCTGTGCATCAACATTTTTTGGCTATTGTCGCCATGGTGTATCAGAGGACAGTGGACTGGCGGAAGGGTCTAAAAATATACCGTACGCCATGTGTTGGCAGCAAGAAGGGAGGGAAAGGGCGGGGGAGTGAGAAGGGGTTCATGTGACATATGTAAATAGGTGGAAGAAGATGGAAGAGTGCCTGCAGTATTTGTGTGTATTGCACCAATTTGCAGGTACCTAGACAGGTGACTACTTTGGGTGGTGATTGGAGGAAGTTGTCGTAACTGCCAGATAGCTTCTATCGCGACCAGTTTGCAGCAACCTCTTTCCGTGGTGAGTGGTGGCAGGTGAATTTCAGAAGGGGAGTGAATTGCACATGACATAGGTTGGGTTGGAGCGTGGGTGGCTGTGCTATGCGTATTGATTGCGATAGTTGGGCACATGGTGGCATGCATGGGTGCATGAAGTTGCAGTGGGTCTGTTGAAAGATTAGGCTATTGGGTGCATGGCCGAAAGGCTGTAGGCTGTAGGGCATGCTCTCAAGAGACTAGGGCTTTAGCACACCCACCGCAGCAATGCATGTCTGTCTCTGGTAGAGTGTGGTGTGTGCAGATTGGTTTGAGTAGAGCCAATGTTGCGAACAGTATGTGGATAGGTTGGCAGTGACACAATACTTGTGAAAGGAAGTGGGTACGCCCATAGTATGTGAATGATAGTGCACAGGGGTGCAGGAGACAGTGTTTTCTTTCTACATTATGGTAACTGTTGCATTTTTTTGCTGCATAATTCCATGGCAGTGCGTAGGTTTAGTAGGAGTGCTGGTGGCACTGGGGTGTATGCGAATTGTCATATTTGGTGACATGGTGACATGCATGGTGGCATTATGTTGTGGTGGGTGTGTTCAAGGCCTAGACTATTGGGTGCATGGCAGTAATGCATTTTTGACTCTGCATCAGTTATAGGGTGGTGACTTGCACAGAATCGTTGTGGAGCACATTTCAGACAGAATAGAGCAGCAGAAGTGAGCTGCCATCCGTGTATGTTTGGTTTCGCAGGTGAGGTCACTGTTAGAACATGATAATGTTTTTCATGTGTGGTTGGAGATGGTGCAGTGAAAAGTCACGCAGTGTGGGCACTGTGTGCAGTGTTTGCATGCTGTCAGTATGGAAGAGGGTATGGTTGAAGTGCAGCTTATATGTGCTTGGATAGTGTGCTCTGTGCACATTGCTTGGCTTAGGGACAATGTTGTGAACATTTCGTGGTTAGGTTGGCAGTGACACAATACTTTCTGAGGGGAAGTGGGTAAGACCATAGTATGTGAATGAATGGGTGTAGGTGAGCCGGAGAAGGTGTAATGTTTGCAGAGTATGGTGACTGTTGCATTTTACGCTGTAAAGCTCCATTGTGGTGCAGAGGTTGGGTAGGAGTGCTGGTGCCAGTGGTGCATATGTGCATAGTGGTAGTTGGATGACATGCTGATATGCATGGTTGCATTATGGTGTGGTGAATGTGTGCAAGGCGCACACCCACTGCAGCAATGCAGGTTTGACAGTACATCAGACACAGGGTGGTGATCTTTGGAGAATGGGCGTGGAACACATTGTAAATGCGCTACAGCAGCACACGTGAGTTGAAAAGGGTGTATTGTGTGTTCCATGGTTGTGGTGATAGTTGCAACATGTTAAAGTATGTGGTGTATGGCAGGAGATGGTGCAGTGAGAAGCTGTGCAGTGTGGCCACAGGGTGCAGTGTTTCTATACTGTGAGTATGGAAGAGGGTGTGGTTGAAGTGCAGCTCATATGTGCCTGGTTACTCTGCTGTGTGCAGATTTATTGCAGTAGGCCAATGCTGTGAAGATGTAATGCCTAGGTTGCCAGTGACACAATACTTTGTGAATGGCAGTGGGCAGGGGTGATGCAGGCTGTGGTATGTTTGTGGAGTCTGCTAATTGTGACACATTTTCGTGAATGGGTGTTTTATGGTGTGGGGGAGTTGGGTAGAAGTGCAGCTATGTATGTTACGTTGTTGCATAATGTTAGCTGCCCACATGGTCACATGCATGGATCCATAGTGTTGTGGTGGGTGTGGGCAAGGGCTGCACTGTTGTGTGCATGGCCAAAGGTGTGCTGGGTGCGCCCCAGGATCTCTGAAGATGCAGCAATTTTGCATTCTTCAGCAGAAGTTTCTGGTGGAGGGCCTTTGGAATCAACCGGAATGTGCACTGTGAGTGTTTAATGGTAAATATGGAGTGGTGTACAGAAAAGATAGTGTGCAATGCCGAGGTTTTGTATGTGATTGCTGCATGTGTGTTTGCAAATTTCACAGCACCCAATGACGGAGTGGTGCAAAAATGCCAGTATAAAGGGAAGAAGTATTGTGTCTGCTTTACTGGGCCTTGGCACTCACTGTAGATGGGAAAGTGCATGTGCCACATCCTGCAATTATGAGCATGGTGGCCATGGAAATGGAATGGTGGGACATTGGTAATTAGGTGTTTTGGGTGTGGTTGACAGGAAAGGGCGGCACCATTTATTCCCAATACTGTGTCATGAGGTTGGTAGTGATGGAGAAACGCACAGTGCTTATCGTCGGGGATACCTTTGTGCGCCATCTGCACAGGTGTTATGTGCAAAGAGGCATTGCTGGTAATTTCAGGTTGGAAGGATTGGACGCTTTTTGGGGCTGTCAGATGACTGCAGTTTCGGCAGGAAGGTTTGCCTTTGCAGATATGTGGCCTCCGTCACGAACGTTGACTTTGTCGTGGTGCATTATGGAAGTCTACATTTGGGTTACATGGCGTGTGGACGTTTAATCCGTCACCTGTAGAGGTTGCAGAATACAGTAATGCAGATTTTTCCTACTGCCAAGGTCGTTTTCTCATGCATAACACCAAGAGGAGCATGGTCCAATGCAGTGCAATGTGTCCCCAGCCAGGGGTCGGAAGGTGTGTTAGTAACAGAAGCATTTGTGAATTTATGCAGACTGCTGGCATGTTCTCCACCTACTATGAGATCATGAGGTCACAAAATATGCAGTGGTTTCGTAGAAATGGCATTTATTTGAACGCCATTGGCAATGCCATTTTCTTTTACACTGTGCAAGAAGCATTGAGTGTGGTAAAAATGTGAGGAGAGGCAAAAATGTGAGGAGAGGCAAACAGAAAAAAGTTGCTCAGATGCACGTAACAAAAAAAGAAAAACATTCTACATCTACAATGGAAGACCCAATCCCCTACCCAGCTTGATATTGCTTCCCCCGCCATCCCCCTCACTATCATGAAGAGGTAGCAGATTCTGCAGTACTTTCAGGATTACACGTGTCGCATCCTGGGTGGCCATGTGGATGCATGTGGATGGAGAAATTGTGCATACTTTATTAAACTTTGTAGTGGACGTGCTTTGGAATGGCACGACACTTGTATTGTGAATGTGTAATGGTACATTTGAAGTGTTGTGCAGGAGTGACAGTGTTGGATGATGGCAGCTTTGATGCGATTGGTGGATGAGTTTGTGCCTATTTACGTGTAACCCAATGAGGTAGTGCTGCAGAGAAGATAGTGCAAAGGGAAAGAAGGACTGCTCCAGCTTTACAGGGGTGTGGCCTTTGCAGTACTTTGGGAAGCACACGTGCAACAATCTGCCCTTCTCACCATATTACCAAATTGACATGGCACTGTGGGGATTATCCAATCAGGTACTGTGGGTGTGGTTCACAGGAAGGGGCGGTCAAAACTGTTGTACATTATACTCTGCGTACTGAGGTTGGCTGACATGGCGAAAAACATTCTGTTGACTTTGGGTGATGCTTTTGTGGTACATCTGCACAAGTATGCCCTGGAAAGACACTTTCATGGCAATTTCGGTTTGGAAGTAGTGGAGGCATTGTAGTGTGCTGTCGATGTCCACAGTTTCAGAGTTGTGCTTGCACTTTTCAGAGAAATGGCCACTTTTGCTATTGTCGATTTCATCGTCATCCACTACGGCGGTATGTATATGGGTTACGTGGCTTGCTTAGATTTGTTCCTGCAACTGAGGAGATTGCTGGATGTCGTGACGACGCTTTTTCCCACAGCCAAGGTGCTTTTCTCATCCATAACACCACGAATAGTAGGGGCCACTGCTCAGGGATGTTGTTCCGAGCCAGGCGCAGGAAGGTGTCTCATCAACAGAAGCATGTATACTTTTGTGTCCGCTCGTGGAATGTTCTTCTGCAACAATGACCTCATTAGTTGTGGAAATGCAGAGTTTTTCCAAGAAAATTGCGTTTTGTTGTCACCCATTGGCAATGCAGTTTTGTTTGCCTGTCTACTGGATGCGGTGAGGAGTTTACTGTAATAATGTGAGCACAGGGGCCTGTCTGTGCCCAGAAGGACCACGCCGAGCCCAGCAGCAGCAGGGAGGCGAAGGCAGGAGCACCTCTCCCCACCCCTGTCCACCCGCGGCTGCAGTAACAGCTCTCTCCTATATCGGTCAGCACATCAGCCCAACATATTTCGGCAGCACACAAAGCGCTCATATTGATTTAAGCACTAGAATTGTACATACGATTTGAAATCACGGCAAACAGGCTGCAGGCTGATCATCAGCTGGTGCCTGCGCCAGCAATGTGCTCCATGGCAGCCAGCGAATTCGGCCGTATCCTATGTTGATGTCTTCTGGACCAGCCCAGCAGCCCCACAACGCCTGATTGGCTAGTGAGCCTATTTCCGCCCCCACCAGAGCCGGTAGGCGGAAGCCAAACTCGGCAAAGGGCGAGGAAAAGGGCCTGTCTAAGCCTGTCCGTGGCGGTACATCAGCCGTCACCAGGACTCTCTGCTAACTACATTATCCAGTGCCAAACCATTGTGGATAGACTTGGACCCTGCAGGTACATTTCTTTCATATGTTTCGCTTTCCTGATCAGATCCCCCTCGCCCCATACATCAGCGCAGCGATGCAAACTACGTAATGTGCCCGCCCCTCGTAAAGACACTTGGAGACTTATTCGCCTGACTATTGGCATGCCTTCGCCACCGCTAGATCTATGTCCTACATGTATATGCACACCTTTACGACATCATATGCTACCACATGCACACTGTTTGCCGCTGGTTCACCTCCGGCCAACTCTATAGCTACAAGCTTATTATCTAGCCATTCCACACCAAAGTATCCTACGCCTGCCTTTGCTATTCACCCACACACTACCACTGTATGCATCACGATAACTGTTGCTACTCTACTGTGCTATCCATTTGAGACCCGTTGCCACTTGTCACGGCATTGTGTCACCCAAGACCCTTTTGGTCACATGTTATTGATGTTACTACTCACCCGTGAGCCTCCAGTCCCCTGCTAACTGCTATATGCCAAAGACCCTCTTCTGGTCGCCTGCCATTTCTCATGATATATACTTGAGACCCACAATTCTGATGCTCAATAGTGTTAGTGCCTAGGTGCCTCCTATGCATTGCCTCATCCTTTGCTGATTAACTGTGTTAGGGCCTAGGTGCCTCCCATGCATTGCCTCATCCTTGCTGATTAACCATGTAAGGGCCTAGGTGCCTCCCATGCATTGCCTCATCCTTGCTGATTAACTGTGTTAGGGCCTAGGTGCCTCCCATGCATTACCTCATCCTTGCTGATTAACTGTGTTAGGGCCTAGGTGCCTCCCATGCATTGCCTCATCCTTGCTGATTAACTGTGTTAGGGCCTAGGTGCCTCCCATGCATTGCCTCATGCTTGCTGATTAACTGTGTTAGGGCCTAGGTGCCTCCCATGCATTGCCTCATCCTTGCTGATTAACTGTGTTAGGGCCTAGGTGCCTCCCATGCATTGCCTCATCCTTGCTGATTAACTGTGTTAGGGCCTAGGTGCCTCCTATGCATTGCCTCACCCTGCTGACTAACCATGTTAGGGCCTAGATGCCTCCTATGCACTGCCTCACCCTGCTGATTAACTGTGTTAGGGCCTAGGTGCCTCCTATGCATTGCCTCACCCTGCTGATTAACTGTGTTAGGGCCCAGTTGCCTCCCGTGCATTGCCTCATCCTTGCTGATCAACAGAGATCGAACCCATGTGTCCCACAAGTAGTGCCCCATCTTCGCCCAACTGCAAAGTAATTATCAGTGTTCCCCATCTGAATCAAGCCCACGTATCAGCCTATGGTTATTGTTTACATAGTGTGCCCATCCAACCTTATTGGCATCACCTTATTCTTGCTGCTTGGCGGAGATCTGGCCCAGGTGCCTCTCCTGCTTTTACCTTTTTGCTTAATACTGCTGCCCAATTGTGATCTGGCCTAGGTGCCTAGTTGATCTGCCTTTGGTGCCCAGTTGCCTCACAGACACTGCCTTATTTGTGCTGTTTATTCGAGAAAGATGTTAAGTCTAACAATTCTGCTCTGTACAATGGCTACCACCTTACATATTGGCACTAGGAGCCAAGTATGCTTCACTGAGCTCCCTCCAGCACCTATCCTAGTTCCCAGTCCACCTAAACTGACAAATACAGCCATGTATAATGCCACGTCCATACAACCTACGCATTACAGTGCCCCAGGGACCTATGCAACCTATGCTTCTCTACCATTTGCCACGTCTAATAGAAACATTAGACTCCGCGCCAGATTAACAAAACTACATGAACCTTTGAGAAGATCCCTACCTCCCACCAACCAGAAAACTAACCACCAGCATATGTTGAAACATAGTCATACCATCTTGTCACCTCCACACTCTATTTCCAATACCAATGCCTCTCAAACTAACAATCATAAGCGTGCGCTAACTGATAATATTACAGCCAAACCCATCCAGGTCAAAGCTGTAACTGAGGCCGGCACCCTTAAAGGCGCACTTCTCATTGCGAGATTGCTTGTCACCCATGTCCTCGACATTGCTGACCTAATCACAGAAGGTAATCTGGATTTCCTGGCGACTACTGAGACATGGCTACATAACGCGGCAGGACCGTCGCTTATGTTAGCCATCCCAGATGGCTACACAATAGCCAGACAAGACCGAGATGGCGCACGAGGAGGCGGTATCACCATCATCTCCAAAAAGTGTCTCTCCCTCAGACTAGCGCCTACCCAATTGTCACAATCCTGTGAAATCCTATCTGCTAAATTCCAGATAAACAATTCACAATCACTTACCATTCATCTAATATACGACAGCCGGGTCCTCTTGGTACATTTAAGGAGGATCTGCATAACATACTCACTAACAAACTCAAACTATCCTCTCAATTACTCTTATTAGGGGATTTCAACATAGGCTTTAATGACCTGATGGATAAAAACGCTACAGATGTAGCTAATACTATCAATGCACTAGGCTTGTCTCAAAAAGTTAAAAAACCCACCCACTTGAAGGGGAGAACATTGGATTGGATAGCAGATTATAATTGCACAGCTACTATCTCATCCACCACACCTCTTTCCTGGACAGACCATTCACTGGTATCCTTTCACTTATCACGACCAGACCTACTCCCACGACCCCTCTACCAGCGCCACCATGTCTAACCAGAAACAAAAAAAAGCATTACAGTAGATAAAGTAATCCCTCCGATCCTTCCTACTCTTAATGCACTACCAGAAAATCTAGATCCCAGTATCCTAGTCCATGAATTTAACAACATTATGCTCACCACTTTGGATAAAATTGCCCCTCTCAAACTCAGACCTAGCAAACCAAAAGCCCACTTAAATAAATTGTTCACGCCACAACTCAGAGATTTACACCTCCTGAAAAGAAAAAGTGAAACTAACTGGAGACTTTGCCCTTCCAATGACAACAAAGACAAACTAACCTCGCTCTCCTCACACTATAAGAATGAAGTTTGCCGGGCAAAACGTAACTCTTATGATGAGCGCATTGCCAAATCCCACTCCAGCATGAAAGAACTCTTCTCTATAGTAAAAGAACTAGAGTCACCCTTAGCTATACCCGATATCTATACTAAGGATAAATCCTGGTGTGCAGACATCCAACATGCACTAGCAAACAAAATCAACATGCTGCACAATAAAATACAGCAAAAAAAAGAAACGCTGAACCTACAGCACCTGCCTAAAAACCCTCCGACTAGCGGCCCACCGACTGCACACAACAATATATTCCACTTCACCAAAATGTCTACCCTGGAAGTAGAAAAAAATATCCTTTCACTGAAGCCTTCCAATTGCAAAGGCGACATCTGCCCAGCGCAACTAATAAAAGATGCGGCCAGAGAACTATCTCCGTTCATCGCCAAATTGATCAATGCCTCCTTTGCCTCAGGTTCCATCCCTGCCAACCTAAAACAGTCTTGGGTTCTCCCTCTCCTCAAGAAACAGACATTAGATCCTCTCATCCCCACAAACTACCGTCCCATTACCACAGTACCATTTTTACTTAAAATATTGGATAAAGATGCCTACAACCAAATTCAGAAACACCTAGAATTGCATAAACTCTTAGGAGACAGACAATCTGGCTTCCGCCCTCCTTACGCAACGGAAACTGCCCTAATTGATTTAAAATCCCAAATCGATGAGCTGAGAGACAAAGGGAGGACAGTACTCCTGCTCTTAGTTGATCTCTCAGCTGCATTTGATTTAGTGGACCATAAGGTCCTCTGTAGACACCTTCACTCTGCCGCTCACTTCTCCTCTGAGGCTATCAGATGGATTGAATCATTCCTGAGCGAGAGAACCGTGAGAGTATTCTCTCCATCGGCAGCCGCAGACCCTACCTCTATCCTTTGCGCTGTTCCTCAAGGTTCTTGTGTCTCTCCAACGCTATACAACATTTTCACCAAGCCCTTGTTCGATGATTTGGACCAATTGGGTGTCATCTATACTACTTATGCAGATGATACATAGATTTTCCTCCCGCTTTCTGGGGATCATAGTAAGGACACAGAGTTTGTGAACAGGGTATATCTTATCATCCAGGCATGGATGGCAACTCACGGCCTGTGCCTGAACGATGATAAGACTGAGTTGATAATCATGGGTAAACACGCCAACATCAAAAAACGAGGCGAGGAATTTTCTTCATTCAATATCGACAGGAATACCATCAAAGTCTCCAAGGAAGTAAAAACCCTTGGTTTCTACTTGGACTCCACTTTGTCCTTTGATAAACAGGTAAAATCCTAGGCCTCCACCACGGCCTACACTTGCAAGCTGATAAGAGATGGAAAGCCATTCCTCTCTAACGACAGTTGCTTCATCCTGGCCAGAGCCTTAATACTATCCAGAATTGACTACTGTAAAGCCCTTTACAGTGGTGCTAACAAAACCACCATCCGGAGGCTCCAAACATTACAAAATACCGCCTTGAGAGCAGCACTTGGCATAAACAAAAGAACCCATATCTCCTCCATTAGACTCCTAAATAAATGGCTGTCTACTGGCAACAAAATACAGCTAAAGACGTTATCACTGACCCACAAAGCGTTAAATAACGCGGCCCCCAGCTATCTTACAGACAAACTTCACAGAAGAATCTCTCTCAGACCAACTGGAGCTGGCAATTTTATTTACCTGGCTATACTCAGATACAGGATTACCACAATTGGTGGCAATAGTTTCCCAGGCTGCCAAATTATGGAACCTACTGCCACTAGACATAAGAGCAGACCAACCCTACCTACATTTCAGAAAAAATGCTATCAAACACCTCATCTCTACTGACCCCTAGTCTCCTACCCTTTGGCTAACTCTGTGCTTAGATCAGCGTATTCCCACTTGCCTAATGTTCCCAGTTAAACTCTGTGTCACCTTGTATCTTGTATATTTGTACATTACATATTTTTGTGTAACCATATATGCTTTTATATTGTATATTTTGTATATTTTGTAACCTTATAAGCCTTGCATTTTCTTACTGCTGCGCCCTGTTACCTATGGGTCTGGTGCGCATAAAAAGTGACTAAACAAACAACAAACAAGCAAGAAAACACAAAAGCAAATAAAAAACAAAAAAAGGTGTTTCTCTAGAAGCATAAGAAAAAGGCGCTTTTAAGAGCAGCCCCTTACCACAAACTCCCCCTACCGTGGTTGTAAGTTATGCCCCCACGCCCACACGCAGCACAAAAGCCACATCCGGGGATTTTGAGGATGGCGGCCATTGAAATGGGAATGTGGGGATTATCCAATCAGGTGATTAGGGTGTGCGGCAATAGGAAGAAGGACTCCTGCTTCACTCGGGCCTGGCTTCACTGTACTTGGGGAAGCACACGTGCCACAATCTGTGCTTCTCACCATGCTGACCTATGGAAATGGGACTGTAGGGATTGTCCTATCAGGTGCTCAGGGTGTGCGTCACAGGAAAGCGCATCAATAGGAAGAAGGACTCCTCCTGCTTTACTGGGGCCCGTCACGTGTGGTACTTAGCCGGTAAGCAGGTTCAAATCCCGGCAAGACCAACTCAGCCTTCTATCATTCTGAGGTCGACAAATGAGTCTCAATTTCGGTTGGGTGATATTGTATGTAAATATGTGCTTTGTAAAGCGCTTTGGATAAAGGCGCTATATAAATAACACATCATTTTCATTACTTGGGAAAGAGCACGTGCCACAATCTGCGCTTCTCACCATGCCGGCCAATGGAAATGGGACTGTGGGGATTGTACAATCAGTAGTGCAGCATATTTTTCCCACTGCCAAGGTGCTTTTCTCATGAATACCACCCAGATTACTATACACCTCTTCCAATGATTGCTGTCACCAGCTAGAGGTCGGAAGGGGTCTCATCAACAGAAGGATGTATACATTTTGTCCATTCATGGGATGTTCTTCTGCAACAATAACCGCATTAGTTGTGGAAATGCAGAGTTGTTCCAATCAAATGGCATTTTGTTGTCGTCCATTGGTAATGCAGTTTTCTTTGCTCGTCTACAGGATGCGGTGAAGAGTTTACTGTTGTCAGCTTGCTACCCATGACATTGGGACAGTGGGGACTTGCACACCTGCGGGTGTGGGTCACAAGAAGGGCCGTTCTTAATTTTCTACATTACTGTGCGCACTGAGCTGGACTGAAATGGTTGCAATTACTTGCAAACGCAATGTAGCACAGCCCATTTGGTCCAACATCACTTACACGCCAAAGCTATGTGGCCTGCTCCTGTGTTCTGAAAAGCTGCAAACAGATTGCGGAGCAGTTCTACGGTGTGGCCTTTTATAGTGCTGCTGTGGAGAACTTTCACCCAGAAAACAGGCCAACATTGTTCGAAATCCTACATACATGTACAACGGCCCATTGTGGTGTGTTTGTAAGTGTGTACTTTCTGAAAAATCTCCCTACGTTCCTCAACACTGTCCTTTGCCGCTGTCCATGGGTCCTGATTGTGTCACTATGTGGATGCAGTCGCATGGTGATGTCATCACTGGTCTCCTTTCAAACTGCTGTCCACAGGACGCGTTTTGGGTGGATACGTTGTGCACATGTGCATACCGTTGCCACTTCTGTGCTGAATAATAGGGCGCCATGGGTGTGCCGAGCATTTCGGGAGACACTGGCTGCTTATAGGGTATAGCAGGTGGGATGTTTATCTGTATATGTACCTGTAGGCCGTGGGTGGGCACCGCAACCTTATTAAGGTTTGTTTGCATATGCTGCACAGTGGCAGTGTTACCAGGACACAGAGGAACAGATACACATGCGTGTACTTCCAAAATTACCAAATGTCCCCTCCCACACATAATCGTAGGTGGAGGACAATATGCGGACATGCAAAGCATGCTGGCATCGTACGGATGCCTCCATTGTCATTGTGGATAGGCCGTACAACGCAGTGTCCGTAGGACACCTACCTTTTCCTTAATTGTGGTCATTCCAATGAGGACTGTGTGCCGCTGAGTGAGAATGGCATTTCAACAAAAAAACAATATCACATATACACTCAACAACCTTTCACTTATTAACGTTTACTTGTACACATTCATACACACCATTAGGAAAGGGATGGGGTAGCATAAGTGGATACTTATTGTGGGTAATTAGTTGGTTGTGAGGGGAGGAAGACATTCAGGTAGCACGTTAACGTCTCCATCACACAGATTTTGAGGGGATGGCACCCTTTGCAATGGGGAAGGGGTACACGTGCAGGTCTGCTAGTGCTGTTTAATTTTGTTAATAATACAACCTTGTATGCAACCTTTGAGGCGACACAATTGTTCACCAATTTGTCCACTTTGGCTTCCAGCCTGTCCTTTTAGCTATGCACAGAGTTTCTTTCCTTTGCTATGGCCGTATGCTGTTGTGGAAGGGTTGCCGCTTGTGCTGCCTTGCTTTCCTCTTCAATATGTTCTCTCACAGAAAAGAAAATGTGTTTGGTGTACATATAGCAATATATATTACATAATGTAAGCTTCACAGTACTATGCGTACCAATGGGATTAGTAGTGTAAGTCATTGCGTCATGGAGGGAATTTTCTTCCAGCCACTCTAAGGTGCTTGCCATTGCTCTTTAATAAATGAAACATTATGCTTCTCAACTGTTGTTTACTGTAGCACCTATGCAGTTAGTAGACACATTTCAGAGTGCTTAGTACATTATATTGACATTCTGGTCTTGGTACTTTCCAGTCCATACTCTCTGAAAACACATTGTTAAAGGGACGTTATGGTTAAGTTATGCTACTAAAAAACTATTGCCTTTACTGAAAACACTATGCTAAAGCAACGTTCTGGTTACAGTGCCCTACTAACAACCTATGAAATTCACTAACAAAAAACGTTGTTAAAGGGACGTTATGGTTAGACCCAAAGTTACTTAAATATGCAAATTAACAAGGGGGGTCCTGGGAGTCCCTCTGCAGACATTAGTCCTGGTTACGAGAGACTTACCCAGAGTCTTTAGCTCAATATCTTTCACAGAGAAGAAATGTCCCAAACATATCAGTCTTTGTCCTGCCCTGCGGCAGTCTAGCACCGAAATGCTAGGCAATTCTCCTGTGAACAAGAGTACCAACAGAAACCCCAGACACGTGTTTCGGTCTGGTTGGACCTCATTAGTAGGGTGGATCTGTGCCTCTCTAAGAATAGTGAGCAAGGGGTCCACGTCTGGATTCCCCTAGTAACTTATGGTGAGACCCAAAGTTACTTAAATATGCAATTTAACAAGGGGCGTCCTGGGAGTCCCTCTGCCAGACATTAGTCCTGGTTACGAGAGACTTACCCAGAGTCTTTAGCTCACTATCTTTCACAGAGAAAAATATCCCAAACATATCAGTCTTTGTCCTGCCATGGGGCAGTCCAGCACCGAAATGCTAGGCAATTCTCCTGTCAACAAGAGTACCAACAAAAACCCCAGACACGTGTTTCGGTCTGGTTGGACCTCATCAGTAGGGTGGATCTGTGCCTCTCTAAGAATAGTGAGCAAAGGGTCCATGTCTGAATTCCCCTAGTAACTTAGGGTGAGACCCAAAGTTACTTAAATATGCAAATTAACAAGGGGGGTCCTGAGAGTCCCTCTGCCAGACATTAGTCCTGGCTTACGTAAGAGACTTACCCAGAGTCTTTAGCTCACTATCTTTCACAGAGAAGAAATATCCCAAACATATCAGTCTTTGTCCTGCCATGGGGCAGTCCAGCACCGAAATGCTAGGCAATTCTCCTCTGAACAAGAGTACCAACAAAAACCCCAGACACGTGTTTCGGTCTGGTTGGACCGCATCAGTAGGGTGGATCTGTGCCTCTCTAAGAATAGTGAGCAAGGGGTCCATGTCTGGATTCCCCTAGTAACTTAGGGTGAGACCCAAAGTTACTTAAATATGCAAATTAACAAGGGGGGTCCTGGGAGTCCCTCTGCCAGACATTAGTCCTGGCTTACGTAAGAGACTTACCAAGAGTCTTTAGCTCACTATCTTTCACAGAGAAGAAATATCCCAAACATATCAGTCTTTGTCCTGCACTGGGGCAGTCCAGCACTGAAATGCTAGGCAATTCTCCTCTGAACAAGAGTACCAACAGAAACCCCAGACACGTGTTTCGGTCTGGTTGGAGCTCATCAGTAGGGTGGATCTGTGCCTCTCTAAGAATAGTGAGCAAGGGGTCCACGTCTGGATTCCCCTAGTAACTTAGGGTGAGACCCAAAGTTACTTAAATATGCAAATTAACAAGAGGGGGTCCCCTTGTTAATATATATATATATATTATATATATTATATATATAATAGTTAAGGTGAGTCATATTTTAATAATTTTTATTCGAGTAACAGATTTGACAGACATTCAGACATTAGCAAAGTGATTAGGGGCTTGCAGGTACCCCCCAGACTACAAAGTTTCATAAAGATAAGTTAAAAAATAAGAAAGTTATTAAAAAAACAAAACACATTTTTTTCCAAAGTTGTGGCCTACATCCCATTCTTTTTTCCATAGAGAAACAAGGTACATTTTGCCAAAGCGCACAGCCCAAACCGCTGGGCGGATTTGGGCGAGGTCCAAAACAACTTGGGCACAAATCATTGACTCGCGATCCATGCCTGGTTTGGAGTTATTCTGTGCAGTAGTCATTTAAATATTTGATGGAAAAGGTCCTTCCTTTTATGTGTGTGGGATCTGTGATCTTTTGGGAGAATCCTAGTTCCTCCAGGGTGTTGTTAATTTGTATGGCATTGGGGTCACGTGGGTCATTGAATCCAAGATTGAAGTTGCCTAGGATGAGGCTTTGAGTGGAGTTTTTAAAATTGTCAGATAATAGGTTCATGAGGTCTTCCTCAAAGGAGCCTATGGGGCCTGGTGGTTGATAAATCAGGTGGATAATGATGGTTTGATTGTTGGCAATGGTGAGTTTAGCTGTGAGGGATTCGCAGGAATTGGTTTTATAGGGTGAGGAGAGTTTTAGGTTTAGGTTGTTTTTGACAATTATAGCCAGGCCGCCACCTCTAGACGTGGTGCGATCCATGCGTATAAGAGTGTAATTGTCTGGGATAGCTAACATAATGACTGGTCCTGCTGCGGGATGGAGCCAGGATTCTGTGATGGCCAAGAAATCCAAGTTCTCATTTTGGATTGTGTCCGCTATTTCGGTGGCATGGGCTACCATAGAGCGGGTGTTTAATAAGGCGCCTTTTATTCCAGGTAGGGCGGGTGGGGCAGAAGGCGGTTGGGCTTTGTGTTGGGATTTAGGGGAGGAGGGATCTCTAAAGATTCGACTGTTGAGTTGTAGTCGGTGTTGGCCGGTGTTCGTTATGTGTAGTGGATTGTTGGTGGTAAGCAGGGCGTGCTTGTTGTGATTAGAGGTGGGTTGGGCATTGGCTAAAGGGTCATACATTCTTGGGAGTCTGGCGTGGAGTCTAAGGTTACGCTGTTGGAGGTTGCATGGTTAAATGGCCATGTTGGTTTGCTCCGGGGGTACATTACCATGATGTAACTGATTCTGTGGTTGAACTAGGTTCATGTTGTGAAGGGTGGTCATCCAATTGTGGCCAATGGTGGTCAAGTGGAGGATGGTTCTGAGTAGAACTGTGTAGAGTAGTGGTAGATACATAATAGTGGGCTAGTGTAGGTCAAGCAACCTAAGCCCACATTACTAAAACAGGCACGCTAGATGCAAGTTTGCAGGGTGCAGGAAGCAGGCAAGAATAGGTGGGCTGGAGGCTAGTGGGCATATAATGGTTCACCTAGATGCAGGATTCAGAATTCACGCTATGGTTAAGAATGCATGTGAAAGCAGATATAGTTGAGCAAGGGGTTCACCTAAGGCATATGCAAACAGGGTTTACCTAGATTCAGAATTCAAATGAGGGCTAAAGTACATATGCAAACAGGTTTCACCTAGATTGTCATAAGAGTAAGTGTTGTAGGAGCCTGCATAGTAAGAGTGAGAGTAGTTGTAGCATGTGTCATAGGAATGTGTGTTGTAACAGAGTGTGTCATAAGAGTTTTTGTTTTAAAACCGTGTGTCTTAAGTGTGTTGATGTGATTTTCCAGGAGATATACATTGTGTAATGTGGGGACTATGAAACTCATACGCATTTGCAGTTCATATGAAAGAGGTACATTTTGTACATAAGCTTTTCCGAGAGCAACTATGCTTGGACACTATGCAGTATGTTGGAAGACAGGGACAAGGTCAGATTTCACATTTTGTATCAAACATGTAATACACATTATAGTGTTCATGTAAGGAATGTACATCTACTAAATCTACAAGCACACTGCGCAACAGGGGGTGCATAGTGAAGGTGGACTTGATCAAAATGAGATTGATGAAGGTTTTGTAGCTATGTATTTTTCACGTTAAATCTGATCACCTTAACTCTCTCCTAGCTGAAGTTTTTTTACTGAATTTCAAGGGTTTTGTTATACTATAGTTTGTTTGGAGCCCACTAGCCATGGCCTTCAGCCATGCCATTGTCCACGGACGTGGCCACTGTACACGGTGCACCAAGGTTTCTTCTGAGCCCACTAGCCATGGTTTTCGGCCGTGGACACTGTACTTGTTGCACCAATAGGTTTCTTCACGGCCCCAAGTGATGTCCGTTGGCCATGGTCAGTGGCCTTTGGACATACCCACTGTACTTGATGCACTAATAGGGCCACTAATGACCCACCACTGCAAGCACACAACTACTCCTTAAGAGTGGGTTGATAACTACATCACACCATTTAATTCCAGAGCTGGGGTTCAACATTTGTATTTCTAAGTTTATTGTATTTTATTTATATAGCACTTTTGCCAAAGCACTGCACATAAACAGCAGTAAAAAAAGAAAGCATTAACAATAATGAGAAACCTAAAAGTTACATTGAAGAGGAAAGAAAATGTTCATTGAGATCAGCTAGAAAAATAGTCAATGAAGAAGCAGCCCTAATGGAAAAGGGTAACGAGACCCAGTGCTTAGTGTACAAGTAGAGGAACATAATGGAAATAGGACTGAGCACAACAGGGCACAAGTAGAGGAACATAATGGAAATAGGACTGAGCACAACAGGGCACCGGACCCATACGAAACAATAATGTGGGAATCTATGGATGGAAACAAGTGAAGAAAGATAGTGGAAGAAAGACCTTAAATATATTTGAACACAATACAAAAAAGGAAGGTGAGTATGAAAGGGGTGCTATGAGAGAAAAACTAGAGAAAGAGAAATAGATTCTCACGGAAAGAAACCCACCGAAAAGGTATTTTATATCCTGACTGAAATGTAAAATGCATTTTGGAAACATTCCAACACATGAATTTACCATAGCGGCCCAGAAATTCTGGCAGCCTGTTCAGAATAGTGCTTCTCCCACTGCGTAGCCTGAGACAGGGTAGACCAAGCACATGGAGCAAAGACTGCCATATCTCTGAGGTGTAGCCGCCATTCACATGGCATGCCCCTGCCCACATATTCTACTCATGGTAGCATTTTGCCTGGACAAAGCCTTCTGTGCTGGCAGATTCTTTTGTGAAACTCATGCCACACAGAGAGTGTGGAGTTTACCTCCACATGCAAGCACTATAGGAACTCTCAAGTGTAGAAAAACATTCGAAAATGAGTCCATCATTTTGGCACTTTATTTGGTCAACAGCTCTGACATCAATAGACTAATAATGCAGTTGCCAATACTGAGGGGAACAACAGATAGTTGTGATTCTATTAATGACATGGAGGTGAGTATTATGCACTCTCTTTTCTTATTAAATCAGCAGCAAGAAAAACAAAAATAACTTCTACTCTCAGCATGCTCAGTGTGTGCATCTCCCCTTTTCTCCTTCAATCACTGCTCCTTCTGCCAGATAAGGACCCGTGCAGCTGCATAGTTTCCGTCTTTTCTGCTGGAGACCATAGATCAATGCCTGATCATAAATTTAACAAGAGAGATGTAGAGGGGAAAGAAAACCAACAGGCGTACGCTCTGGCTATAAGGGGAACAACATCAAACAAAAAGCTTGTGGTTTATGGCTGTTCTCCCACTTGGAAAAGACTTCTACGCCTTCGGTTAATTCAGTTAGGCATAATAAAACGATTCTAACACAGATATTTGTAAAATAAATATACATATTTTAATATTGAATCAACACAATTATTAAAAACATTTTTTTAACACAATTGTCCTGCCACAAGTAAACCTAGTGAGACCAAACACAAACACAAACTGTTCTACAAACTTTTCTACAAGCAAATAATAATTATATTATTTGGTTTCATAAAGTGACTTGTGCTGTGCAAAAATTCACACTGGACATACCTCATTTCACACACCACTCATTCTCTCATACCATTCATCCTGTTTCTGTTGTGTCAAGTACACCTCCAATGTATAACAAAACAACAATCTACAATGTGCCGAATATGTTTCTTTCCAATTCTTTAACAATATACTAACTGCTTGGAAATTCATCGAGGGATAAAGACAAATGTTTGGTCACTCATGCAGATAATTGTTGCATGGACAAAACACAAATGCAGTTTACAATTTGTTTTTCTTGATCGTACGTGAGTCTTAAATCAATAGGCTCAAGTTATCCTGCGTTGAATGCAGAGAAATTGAGTCTCCCTCTATAAGGGAACAAAGAATACGAGACTTAGGAGGTCATTACGACCTCGGCGGTAGGGGTTTAACGGGGCTGGTAGAGCTGCCGGCCCTGTTAAACCCCTACCTTCTCATTACAAGGTCCGCTTGTGGGACCCGGTAAGGATGCCTGGTAAAACGGCCCGTTGTTAGCATCATCCCCATTCCCAGTGAGCCTTATGGGAATGGGGATGCACAGGGTCTGGGATCACTGAACAGGGAAATACTGGGCCCTCCAAGGTCGGAATGGCCCACTATATCCCTATTCAGGGAACCCGGACCCGGCATTCGGTATGGGGGTAGCCATGCCGCTAAAAGGAATGACCTCCTTAGTATCTTATCTATTAGTTTCAAAAATTAATTCAGCTAGACATCTATTTCTTAATTCTAGACTATTGGTTGGTTAGCATCTCAAACTGGATCACTGCAGCATCACCGTTAGCCTCAGTATCTGTTAAGTGGGCAAAGCATTTTGCCTTTTTCTTATGTTGTTAATTCAGGTTTTTGTTCTATCAATCGTAAGTGGATAAGCTAACCGTGAACCTCCTTATCTGTGGTCTTTTACTAATGACTTTGGCTGTGAATCTAATGTATATTTTGTTCCCCCAATCATATCTCAGGCTTGTGCCCCTTTTCTCCTTCAATCACTGCTCCTCCTGCCAGATAAGGACCTGTGCAGCTGCATAGTTTCCGTCTTTTCTGCTGGAGACCATAGGTCAATGCCTGATCATACACAAACAAATTACCACCATCACTCTCCAGGTCCACCACCACACATCAGAAGAATGTCTGCCCCGCTGGATAACGCAAGACTGAAACCATGACAAAAGACCACAGTTAGAAGTGGCAGCACTTGGGAGGGATAATACTCACCTCTGTGTCATTAATAGAATCACGGCTGTCTGTTGTAACCTGGGACTAATCAGAATTTTAAGGCTTGGCACAGAGGATCCTATAAAGCACATTTCAAATTGTGCTAAAACAGCCTTTGAAGCATGAACCATAAGCTTGCAATAGAAAGAATACAAAGGTGGCGGAATTCAACCAATCGGTAGCCCTGAGAATATCCTCCAGTTGTGCCCGTGCCCAAAAGGCTTTTGAAGCCATCAATCCCTGACAGAGTGGTCTCCAAAACACTCTGTTCTCAGCATACCTTCCACCATGACAACTTTCACACACCTAACTAGTGTAGGAGAAGAAACTGGATGAAAGGGTTTACGAAAGAAAATAAATAAGGCCAAAGTGGATTTTCTCAAACTAACCGTGGCCTGCTCATACTGCTTTCGGATTGAGGATTATGAGAAAAGAGTGGGGAATAATAACTTTAAAACTAGTTTTAGTGTGTCTATGCAGCTAAAATGATACCCCAGAATTTATAAATACTCAGCCTTTAAATACCAAGGCATGAACATCTGGTACTCGCTGGCATGCTACCAGGCACATTGAATTCACCAACGTAGCTGACATTTTAAGTTTAGTTTAGTTTAGTTTAGTTTATTATTTGTATAGCGCGCCATACCCTGGAGTATCAGGGCGCAAACAGACAAGGATATGCACAGCTTAGTTACAGGTACAAAGAAATGAGATGGAGGTACAGAGATGCGCTGAGCTTGGTTATTGAATTAGTTTCTCATAGTCAATAATAATGTGAGGAAGGTGGGCACAAATCCATTTAATCAATCTTCACACCAATGGATGTTCACCCACTATAAATCCCTCCACCAAATCATGATAAGTTGAGATTGCTGAACAATCAAGTTTCACAGTGTTATATGTGGTCAAACCCACCAATGTTGGCAGAAAATTCATCATTGTCACCACAAGGGCTTGATGGGGATCAAATCTTCCTTGATAAACCAGCAGATCCAAACCACCCATGCCAATTTGTAGGCTTGCAACATGCTTGGAGCCCATACTCGATGAAAGAGTGCCGTAGCCAGAAGAGAAATGATGCATGGGGTCCACCTTTACACAAAATCAGTGTGTGATCGAAGGAAGGGAGCCTTTGATGATGGGAGAAAAGACTATCCTGTTGACACCTGGCAGGGTATTGGAGAGAGCGGGAATCAACCAATAGGCATCCACCAATATGTCTGGGACCAGTGTGTACCATACCTGAGATGCCCAAAATGGAGTGACTAGCACCAAGCAAGCACCTTGCGCTTGGACCTGCAGTTGAATATTTTGAATCAGGGAAACAATGGTAGCTGCCCATTGAGGTGAGAGGTGAAGAGACCCATCTGTAAAGATGCCCAAATCTTCTAGAATCACTGAAAGATCTTTGGCAACCGTTAGCAATCGCTGGGTCCTGGCAATGCTGTGAACAACAGTCTGCAACCACGATAGACTTCCCGGGAATTAATACCACTTATCCCTTCAACTGACAGGGCAGACAAAAGTCCAGAACTGCTTCACGAGTTTGACCAGATCCTTGGAATTTGTGCCCCCCAGTTTCTTGATTTACTGGACCACTGACCGGTTGTCCATGTGTAGCATGATAGCACACCCGCACTTTCCTTTCTGCGAAGCTCTGAACTGCAAAAGACCCTAAATTGATGTGCTGCAGTGTCTTTTCTAGAGACCATTAACCACCAGTGGAAGCCCCACAGCAGCAAACCCAAAGCACGTTGAGGCTGGCATCGGATCCTAATACAATTCCTAAGCCCATGCCATTCCATGCATCTATTTAGCATGATTTAACAGGTGTATTCATAGTGCGCACGACCACACCACAAGGGCATCTTGGTGCTGTTGACCGATAATATATGTTTATTGTTACCCAACTGAATGGTACTAATTTTATCGACCTCAGAAGTATGAAGGGCTGCATGGACCTGCTAGGATTTAGGATTTAAACGTGTGACCATGAAGTCAAACACAGGCCCCTGTGGTGGTAGCATTCATCCACTGTGTTACAGACCCGGTTCAGGGAGTTACCATTTTTACTTGTTAAATGCCGCTGAAGAAAGCTGCACCCAGGCAGCATACTCTGTGCCTTGTTGCAGCTTTTGATTGTTTAGCCTCTGTATTGCTCAATAGTGAAGAGGGGCTGGAAAATTGCCTGAATGGATGTAGTCATATCATCTTCACTACCTGACGACGGGATGGGAGCTGAAGCCTTAAAGCTTGAACCAACTTCTGCTTGATATTCCAGATGCATTCCCTGGGAAGAGGAATGGTAGGGGCACACAGACCATCGTGAACTCCAAAAACGGTGGCCTTATGGCCAGCCAAATCTCTGATAATAAAAAGTATAATGCAGTCAGAAGATTGACTGTGAATTGTAGGCGCTATAGCAATAATTCCCGAGAAGGGCAATGCATAGAATTGTGTCTAGGTCTTGTTTGCACCACTGGAAGGCCAGGTATTTCCTGAGTTCTGATGCAATAGGGATAGTGAAGTTTGCATTGATGATGTCCAAATGAGCTGACCAGTCATTGGACCTTAATATGTCTCCCAACAATGAAATCGTCTCCATCTTTAAATGATGATAGATAACAAATTGATTGAAAAGTCGTAGTTTGAAGACCCATTTTTCTTTCGAACTAAACAAATATTGCTGAAGAATATGGGAGAATTCCCACCACAATGTTGTGTTACCTTCTTTTGCAATAGCTGTGTGATCACTTGTTGGATTGCTTTCCATTGTTGTAAGTTGAACCAGAGGTGAGGGGGAGAGAGTCTGACAAGATTTCCTTGTGAAAGCCCCCAGGGATCTCTCGAGACCCATAGCCAATTCTTGAAAAAGTATTGGACACCAGTAAATATTTGCTTCAGTACGCAACAAACAGCCTTAATAAATAGTGTTTTTAATTATACAACACTAACATCTATATTTTGTTGCAAGACTGCCTCATTTTATGTTTGCCGATCAAGAAAAAGTACTGGTAATATGACTTTATTTATTTATTTATTTATATCACTTATAAAGCGCACACAAGCGCAGAGGCATCAGGGTGCTATAGAACCAGTTAAATGTGGTCCGAAGCCAAAAGTCATGAGGTCCCAGAGTATGCGTCACCGTACAACATTAAAACGGTACCTAACGGGTTACAGTTTCGAATGCATGACAGATTAGTTGAACAACCAGGTTTTGTGAGCTTTGTGGAAAGTCCAGAAGGAACCTTCCACTCTGAAGGCAGGTGGGAGGGAGATCCATTCCCTGGCTGCAATGACTGGGAAGCTTGTGTCTCCTGCTTTCGCATGTTTGAACTTGGATTGCACAAACCTGTGTGATTAAGGGGTTCTGGTGGGCCTAGAGGGTTGAAACATGGTGACTTTGTGTGATACGTAAGGGGGGGCAGACTTGGAAATTCATTTATGAGTGATGGCGAGAGTCTTGAATGTGATTCTTCCTTTGATATGGAGCTAGTGGAGATTTCTACGAGCAACTGAGATATGCTCTGAACGGGGAAAGTTCAGGGCTGCGCGAAGGGCATTGTTATGTATAGTCTGGAGTTTCTTTAGGTTGCGAGGTGAGGTGCCGGTGAATAGGGTATTGCAGTAGTGTAACCTGGCACTCACCACTGAGTGGGCAATAGTTAGACAGTAGTCCTAAGTAAGGAAGGGTCTCGCAGCATTGATGAGTTTAGTGGAGTAAGCTGCCGCTGAGGAGATGGCATTGACTTGTCTGATGAAGGATAAGGTTTAGTCAAGGTACAGTCCTAATGATTTCACTGAAGTAGAGACTGAGATTACTGAGCCATCAATGTTGAAGGCTGAGTACAAAGGGTTCAGTTTCTTCAGTGCTGGGGTGGAGCCAGTGATAAGAAGTTCTGATTCCCATCATTGAGGCAGAGTGAAAGGTTAGCCATCCAGGCTTGGATTGTGGCATAAGTGTAGTTCAGTGTGGCAGCATCATCATAGTAGGAAGGAGGATTTGTGTGCCATTAGCATAGTTTGTATAGATGATGCCAGGTGATTGAAAAGGGGCTTGGTGAAAGTGTTGTAAAGCATGGGGGACATGCAGGACCCTTGTGGCACCCCACAGTTGATAGAGGGATGTGATGCGCAGAGGCTTTCTGCGAAGACTTTCATAACTCTACCCTCAACAAAGGAGGCAATCCATGAGGCTGCTTCGGTAGAGAGGGAGGCTGAGGAGATGAGATGTTGGCGAATAATGTTTTGATCGACGAGGTCGAAAGCAGCTGACAGGTCAAGGAAGAGGAGTATGGTTAGCTTTCCCTCATCTCTGATCTCATCCATCTGGATTTTCAGGTCTAGCAGCGCTGATTCCGTGCCATGTCCTGGACGGAAACAAGATTGATGCATGCCAAGGATTTAATTAGACTCGAGGTGGTGTTGAATTTAGATGTAGGCTGTCCTGTTGACAATATTGAGGAGGAAGGGAACCGTAGTGCTAGGCCGGTAGTTATTGGGTGAGGTTGAATCAAGGATAGGCTTTTCAGAAGCAGGAGGACCCAGGCTTCCTTTAGGCAGGCTGGAACCAGCCCAGAGGTGAAGGGAGCATTAATGAAAGCTGTGAGGAAGGTGGCTAATGTTTCAGCGCAGTGTTTGATCAGGGGTCTGGTCAGAGTTTAGGGGTACAGGTCTGCTAAGAACTTGGGTCAGTAGAATCCAAGTAGTCAGGGTTTAGAACATCGAGACAAGGGGAGAGGCTTTCTTTAGTGAATCTCTTAACACAGCGAGCTAGGAGGGCGGGGAGCAATGTAGTGTGGGTTTGGCATGTGGACTATAGGTAAGCGAGAATGAGATGATGTGATGGTCCGACCAGGAACAAGGCCAGTAAGCTTTGATGGAGATATGGCAGTTGTTGTCAGCTATCCAGTCAAGAGATTGCTCTTTGATGTGGGTCGGGTTCTGAATACAATGTACGAAGCCGAGTTTAGTAAGGGCATTGGCTAGGGAACAAGCTGATAGCTCATATGGGTCATTGAGCCCAAGATTAAGGTCACCCAGTAGGAGTACTTGTGAGGAAGGTCCTCCTCAAATGAGAGGACAGGGCCAGGAGGGCGGAAGACAATGTAAGGATGTTTTTTCTTTGGGATGTGGAGAGTTTGACGGGGAGGATGCTGCAATTGTTAATGAGTGTGGATTGGATCAGTCTGACACTCAAGTGGTCCTTGGAGATGAAGGTGACAAAGCCTTCTCCTGCATTGGATCTTTCACTCCAATGGATAGAGTAGCCTGAGGGGATGGCAAGGGGGAAAGACGGTCCAGAAGGCGAGTTGAGTCAGGTTTCCTTGACTGCTAATGAATCAAGGTTGTTGGCAGACAAGAGATCATGGATGTCTAAAGCATGGGTGGGCAGAGAGCATGTGTTGATCAGTGCGTTGAGACAGGGGATGGTAGGGGAGGCTGCGGAGGTGGGCCTGTTGTTACGTTTTCATTGTCCTCTAGAGGAGGAGGGCTGGGCATGAGGAGGCAGGGCACTTGTAGTGTTTGAAACAGCCTTATCCCAACATTTCTGATTGGCATTGTAAGGCTGGGCGAGAGGAGGCAGTGCACGTACATTGTTAGGAACAGCAACAATGGTACATTTCTGATTGACATTGGGAGACTGGACACAAGGAGGCAGTACCCATACATTGTTTGAGGCGGCTGCAACAATGCATTTCTCCTTGGCATTAGGAGGCTGGCCAGGACGAGGCAGTGCACATACATAATTTGAGGCAGCAGTAACAATACAGTTCTGATTGACATCAGACGGCTGGACAAGAGGAGGTAATATGCCTACATTACTTGAACCAGCAGGGTTAATACCGTTCTGATTGGCATTGGAAGGCTGGGCATGCAGAGGCAGTGCACATGTAATGTATGAAAATTCAACTGCAGTACAGTTCAGCTTGGCTTTTGTGTGCTGGGACGGCAGAGGCCGTGCAAGTGAATTGCTGTGGGGTGTAGCATCCGACCTACTAGCCATGTACGGTAACTTATGGACGGGGGAAAGGTGCACACAGGGCTTTTAAGTGTCTGTAGAGGTTGAGATCACTTTGGGTGCATGGCACGGTGCACGGCTTGAGGCAGACCTGGGCAGTATCGGATGCCTGATTTTAAGGAGGCAGTGGCCATGCGTAGTGGGTAAGCGAAAACGAGGGTGCGTGGATAGGTTTTACCAGGATCTCCATCCTGAGCGCTTATTACGATGAAAGGTGGACAGTGGTTTTTCCGCATAGTGCGTTGGAGACATTGTACATGCAGAGAGGCGTGAGTTGTGGCGAGCGGAGTTGCAGGGAGACAGTGTTATGGCACATGGGACAGCAAGGAGGATGGCGGGGATGGTCAAGACTATACGCAAGGAAATGGTACCCGAAGCCGGCGTTAGAAAAGGGCTCGGCATGATATCAAAGTATGCAGAAAGATTAGGAGACATTTTTAGGTTGCATCGTGGAGCGGCAGGTACCTGCAGCCGCCCTGGGTGACTTAGTTCCAGGTGGATGAGCTGAGATTGCATCACAAGGAGCGAAGTCAGCGGGATCTGTAGTTCTATTGTGCAATGCCTAACACCTGCAGTGCCTAACACTTGTGGCGCACAACACCGCGCCCTCAGCATGTGCTGACTTTGCTACAGAGGGTCTGGAGTGTGGCTTTTGAGAGTGGCAAAATCGAGTGTCAAGTGTTGTGTAGAATGTAGCACAGTCGATCAGGCAGCGTGCTCTGCGGACCTGCAATGCACAACACCGTGCCCTTGGCCTGCACAGGCTTTGACGCAGAGGGTCCGCAGCGTGGCTTTTAAGCGTGATGGAATCGAGTGTTGAGCGTCGTGTAGAACGTAGTGTGTCGATCGGGCAGTGTGCTCTGCGGACCTGTGGCGCACAACACTGCAACCTTGTCCTGGACTGGCTTTGCCGCAGAGGGTCCTGAGCGTGGCTTTTAAGTGTGGCAGAATCAAGTGTTGAACGTTGTATAGAACGTAGCGTGTCAATTGGGCAGCATGCTCTGTGGACCTGTGACTCACAACACCGCGCCCTTGACCTGCACCAAGTAATAGCATTTACCAGCACTTTTCCGGTGGGGTTTACATGACTTACCTCTAGCCAAGACCTGGAGGTAACTCAGTCCCCACTGGCATTTTACAGCTGATACCCCCCTCCCTGGAGTCCTTTACACTTGTTGGACTTATCAGGCGGCAGAAACGGTAATACCGTTTTACCACCAATCTTGGAATGACCCCCTCTATTTTGGGTCTAGGGTAGAGCTATATTTTTAAAAGTATTACATATTATAAGCGTCCTTGGCAGCATTCATTAGTTAAATATGTACCAGTCAAATTACTAAACTCGTTTTAAATTATCACAATATCCCTAATCGGTTGTATGTATGAGAACAATTAATAAGAAATTAATTTCAGTGTAAATTGATTGCATCTGTGTTTGATCATTCTGAAAACTCCAGCCACAAAGGGAAGCTAAGGGCAACATTATGCAAGGCACAGTGTTCAAGTGCTTTGAAAGATAAGCTAAGCTAATTGAGCTCCTAATCAAAATATCTCTCTTGCAGCTGCTAAATTGCCCAATTGTGCGGACGATTACTCACCGAGCTCCACATTAAACAGGTCCTTTCTTTCTTGAGTAATAATTTAGCTGATATAAGACCACCGAACAGTAAGAACTGATGGCACACCACATCCTAAGGAGGAGATGGAGGCACAGGGGTCGCAGTTACCTGATCCCCAGCGAAGGAGATGGCAGCCTCCAGTTCCAAGGAGGCTCAGGAGGCTCAGAGCAGGGGTTTTACTGTGTGGTAAAGCACACGTTCTGAGCCTCCTGGTTGGCTGAGAGCCTGACCTAACCCCCTTGCTGAGAAATTCTAGGCTTATCGTAAAAGTGTTGAACCGGGTTTCTAGACTATAGCCTGTGAGGAAAGAGACAAGGGGAGCACGGGGAGGAAGAGAAACAGAGGTTACAAATAAATGATGACCAGAGAAAGACATAGTGCCGAATTTACAAAGCATTTTCCATTAGGATTCTGCCATCGTAAAATGCTTTTGCAAGTTAGGCTCATAGGCTCTTAGGTAACATGGTTAGGGCTAATGATTGTGAAAATGTGGATGCAAGATGCTCCAACAGCCCAAGAGTGTGAAACAAATATACAGGAAGAGTTTACTTCACGGCAGGTTTAATCTCAAATATCACAAATTGTAGTGTATGGAAGTCTGATGGATTCAAGATATGCCTAAACCACCCCTGGAAGCATGTCAGCTTTCATTACACAGGAGTATATTTCCATTCTCTTACTGAACAAACTCAACTATAGTAATTCTGGTACTTCCAGGCCTATTTGCCAAATATGGCCAAGTCAAGAATTGACTGTGTGTAAGTTGTCTGTATGGGGACAATGAAGATAGGTTTAAAATCGGATTTAGTATGCTTCCTTCATGCAGTGATTGTGACTGTTAGTTTGAAAGTCGAATATAGGTGTGCTTTCTTCATGCATTGTGAATGTTTTAAAATCGAATTTAGGTGCGCTTTCCCCATGCATTGATTGGGACTCTTAGAATAAAAATCGAATTTAGGTGTACTTTCTTCATGCATTGATTGTAACTGTTTAAAAATCGAATGTAGGTGTGCTTTCTACATGCATTGATTTTGACTGTTTAAAAATCGTATTTAGGTGTGCTTTCTTCATGCATTGATTTTGACTGTTTAAAAATCGTATTTAGGTGTGCTTTCTTCATGCATTGATTGTGACTTAGTTTACTCTCATCCCGCAATTCTTTTGTTCTGCTAGTTAAAATCCTACTTACTCCATTCCTCTCTGTTTTCTTTATGTCCCTTGTTCCCTTGTACCCTCTCACATTTAGCTCCCATTGTTTCTACCTCTTCCTATTGTGTTTCCTTGTTCGCTTGCACCCTCCTGTCAACTCCCTCCCATGTGCTTCAGCTGCTCAGCCTGGTTAAGTGTAGCTCGCTCTGTGCCCCCTCTTGGCACTCTCTATCTCACCTATGTTCTCCAACTGTTTCTCTATCTCCTACTCTTCACCGCACACCAAGTCTGGAAAGAAGAAATTTAAGAAGGACACACTTAGCTCCAGGCCAGGCCTTCCTTTTGTTGACCACTAAGTCAGCACTTCCGCCAGAGAGACTCTCACCGACATCCTCGTTGGTCTGTTCCATGACCTATTGACTCTTCATATGGTTGCTCTTCTCAGCGCCTAGTCTTCCTCACACATCAATGGTGGCACCCTCTGGGAGGTCTTCTTGCCTCCTCTTCGACCTCTAGGCTAATCGTTAATGTCTTTCGAAATGGCACAGTTTTGGTGCAAGGGTCTCAACCCAACCTCCTTCTTTTTGATAGGCTTCTCCCCTCACTTTATCAACTTTCCACTTTCCTCATCACTGGCACCCTTGCCAACAGCACCTATGGCCTCCCTGGCTCCCTTACCTGCTAGGCACACCTTGGTTTCCTTGCCTCCACCTGGCTGCTCAGCCTCTCTTACTATGGCTCCTTTGACATTGTCTACTATCCTGGGTCCCCTGCCCACATACTCAGCACTGACATCATTGTCAGCTTCTCCCATGCTGTTGCCCTTGCCACCCACAGCAAACGCATCTGGGGCTCCTTTGCCCTCTGCAGCACATCCTGCACTGGCTTGCCTTGCCATCTACTACTATCCTGGCTCCCTTGCCTGCACTCCCTTCCACCCCTCTGCCTTCTCTTGCCCCTATGTCTTTGGCACACGTGCCACTTACGGTTGGACATCTGACCCCTGATCCCTCCTGTATGTCCTTCAAAAATGTGCTCCACGTTGCCAAACTTAACTCTGCAGTCAAGCACTTCTCTGATATCTGCCACCACCTTGCACACCTGGACCTTGATGTTTTTGGTTTAAGAACAGCTCTGTCACAAGTTTTGACACACTTCTCCCTGAAGTCTACAAGATCCTCTCTGAACCCAGGCTCAACAGGCCAGGAGGGGGAGCTGACCTGATCATTCCCATTCAGTTCTATTCCTCTTTCGAATGCCTGGTCTGCAGGCTCTGTCTCTCTCTCTCCTGTCTCCTCTCTTACTCTGGCCACCTTCTATCGACTGCTGGGCCAGTCCATCCTCTTCCTCTTGGAATGGACTGATCTGTCATCTTCTCTCCTTTCCTCCACCTCCCAACTCCTCCTGCTGGGGGATCTCAACATCCATCTTGACTCTCCGGACTCTTCAAGAGCTTTCCACAACCTATGTGACTCGCTCTCTCTCTCCATTCTACTCTCTGGTCTGACACACTCTTCTGCCCACACCATGGATGCTCTCATCTACACAGACATCCTTCTCTCAATCCCTCTCACTACTGCACTCTCATGGATTGATCACTATCTTCTCTATTCTTAGTTGAAGCTCTCTTCTCCTTTAGCAGTGGCACACCCTGCACCGCCTCCCACCTACAAGGTCTTCCGACCCATGAAAATAGTGTCAGTGCTGCCTTTCCCTCTGCCTACTCCCCTCCTCCACTCTTGCAACTGACTCCCACCCTGACACAGCCCTCTCCAACTTTCACCTTTCCATCTCCAATACTCTCAACATCCTTGCTCCTGGCATGAGGGTCCAACTGAAGCCTCCCAAAAAGTGCAACTCTTGGTATGACTCTGATCTGGCTGACCTTAAACGCAAGTGCAGGGGAGCGGAATAGAAATTAGGATCTTCAGGTGCACCCTCTAATAAGCTGGCCTGCCGCCTTCTGCAAAAGCAATATAGACTCTGCATCTGGCTCAAGAAAAGAGTCCATATTCAAGCCCACATCTCTGCGGCATCCAACAACACGGCCAAACTTTTCAAAGCCTGTAAGGAGCTGGCCAACCTTACTGCAACCTCATCCTCTATTGCACACTCACAGGCCCTTTACCGGGCCCTGGCTGCACACTTCCCCGGCAAAACATAGGACATCCTGGCCTCTATCTCCTCCGCACCCACTCATGCACCATCATCTCCTTAGCCCCCTTCGGCCGCACACACCATGCCCCCTCTTCTCTCCTCCCTCTGCCCTGTCACACCACAGGAGGTTTCTAGACAAGTCCAGTTTATGAAAGCCTCTTCCAAACAGGTGGACCCTTGCCCCTCCAAAACTATCAACAACAACATTGACTCTCTAGCTCCAGCCTTGGCAGACCGCTGCAACCTCTCCTTCGCCAATGTGGTTTTCCCCACTTTCCTCAAGCATTCTCTTGTGCCGCCTCTGCTCAAAAAACCCTCTGCCGACCCTTCTATTCCGGCTAACCATCACCTGATATCCATCACTCCTTTCCTGGGCTAACACCTTACCCTCCACCCTGAATCTGTTGGTTGTCTCCATGACCACCGGTCTGGCTTTAGAGCATCCAGAGGCACGGAAACTGCTCCTCTGAACACCTTTGCTCTCAAATCTTTAACTCTCCCTCTGTCCTCATTCTCCTTGACCTCTCCTCTGCGTTCGATACAGTAAACCACAAAATCCAGATCTGCCATCTCCGTGATACCCTGGGCATCACAGATCAGACCCTGGTGTGGCTTGCGTCCTTTCTCTCTGACCGTCCTTCCCAGGTGGAACTTGGGTCCTTTCTCTGTGCTATTACTTTCTCTACTTGTGGTGTCGCCCAAGGATCTAATATATTCCCCCTGGGTTTTCAATGTCGACATGGCCCCTTTGGCCCACCTGCCTTCACCTCCAACGTTCCGTGTAATGCGGATGACACACAGCTCTCTTTCAGGCTACCCTCAGCCTCTCCCTCCTCCTCGCTCATTCCTGACTGTCTGTCCGCAATTCAGTCTTGTGTGCTGCTAACGATTTCTGCCTTAATGCCAGCAAGACAGAGATTGTCCTCATTGGGACCCCTTCTCCCACTTTCCCACTTGTACTCTGACCAGCCTCCCTTGTTCCTGCGCCCCCACTCCTCTGTGAGGCAAAAAATCTGGCAGTCATCTTCGAATCTACTATCTCCTCTTCTCACATCTCAGACATGTCCAAAAAGTCTCACTACCAGCTGCACTTCTTCAGAGGTATTCTACCTTTTCTCACCTTCCCCCAGATGCTCACTGTCTCCAGAGCCCTGTTCTCTCCAGATCTGACTACTGCAACAATCTCTTTTTTTTTTTTATTATTTTTTATTGTTGTATTATTAGTTTGCATAAAACCTTATACAACATATAACACAAATGAAAAATCACATTTATACCTTTCATACAACCAATACATAAGCATATAAGAATGGACTGATATAAAAGATGGTTATCATACCATACAAGAAAAGAAAACAGAGAAAGAAATTTCATCAAAACATCTAGGACATCAGCATTATACAAAATTCTTAAAAGATTCCTTCCCAGCCCTAAAATCAGTTTACATAGTAGTTATATGCCTTGTTAATATCATTACCCGTTTGTATCCTATAGGTACCTACACAATTAATTCTTTATTTTTGGCTTCCAATTCCTCCATTATATTTTGAAGCAATAAATTCAAAGCGAGAATTAGGGAGATATTAACACCCCACATGCAGCAACTCCAGAACAGATTTTTCGACATTTCTAAATCCTCATCAAATCTATCGGTGAGGAGTAGAGCTCGTTTCGACCCAAAATGGACACATGTTAAGACGAGGTGCTTGAGAGTTTCTAACATGTCAGTTTCTCCACAAAAACGACATGTAAGACTAGGTAAAATATAATTAAGCACCTTTTCTTTATGTATCCAATAATGAATTCTTTCTAGGGTCGGCATCTGGTTAAGTCTAAAACGCATAAATGTGGTTCTCGCCCTGTAGCAGGGGAATCTAAGTAAATAAACGGGGATACATTCCCTTGCATGTACAAATTTAGCATATTCCTTATAGGTTGCATAGGACTCTATTTCATTGACTGTATCCACCCAATCCGCTTTGAATAACAGTTTCTTAACTAGGCCGGGTCGTTGCACCAAGTCGTCTAAACTGGAGCCCAAAATATATAGCAGAGAATTCATTCTGTCGCTGAATCCCTTAATTGATTGAACTGACCCAGATTTAATCACCCTATTCAACAACTCATACAGGGTATTCATAAGAGGATCATTCATTTTTCTAAAAAAAGAAAGCTGTCTCCACAAATATCTGGCTTTAAGTGAGACAAGACATAGTTCGTGCCGGATAATGGCATTAGGGATTGCCATGGAAAGGCCCATTACTTCCTTCCATAATTTTCCCTGAACCACATTTAAATAGGAACTCATATCCTTGGTGCAAATATCCAGACCATATAAGAGAACCGGCTCACATTTAGCAAGGTAGAAGCGTCTAATGGGTAGGAGAGATAATTTACATACTCGAACCCTCAAAAATTTCATTTGAGTCTTTAATTTAGACGCTTTTTCTGCAAGACTCAATTTCCACCTCTTTAGGCTAGAATTGTTAGAAAAATTATAGCCTAAATATGTTATGGCCTGCACCTGTTCCACCGGATTGTCCCCCATCTTCCAGACATAAGATTTAACAACTCTCTTCTTAGAGATTAGAATCATTCGAGATTTCGATGCATTGGGGGAAAGATTATTCATCATAGCATATTGATAGAAAATATCCATCCTTCTACGAAGACCCCGTGGGGTACGATCGAAAAGAATGAAATCATCCGCAAAGGCCATCCACTCAATAACCAAACTTCCCATCCTAACGGGAGCGATGGAAGGACCCCGCCACATATCCTCCACATCGCTGACGTACAGGTTGAAGAGCGTGGGTGCAAGTGAACAGCCCTGCTTAACCCCCACCTCAGTCTCAATGGGATCAGAAAGGGAGCCTTCGTAAGATAAGCGCACCCTGACAGAGGTATTTCTATGTAATAGAGCCAAGAGTTGAACAGTCTTACGTGGAAAATTCATTGCTAACATTTTGGTCCACAGTCTATCTCTAATGACCCCGTCAAAAGCGTTAGAGAGATCCAAGGAAGCCATATAGACTTCGCCCATTTTAGTTTGATGGACTGTATCTCTTAAATGAGCCGAAATATTTCCGTTCAGGTCTGTTCCCAAACCTTCTCTAAAGCCAACCTGAAATTTACTGAAGCAGGCATTCCTTCTAGTAAATTTATTGATGTCCCTTAAAAGTAGAATGCCAAAGACCTTACTAGCTGCATCTAAAAGGGCTATAGGTCTATAATTCTGGGGATTAAGAACGTCCCCTTTTTTAAATATAGGGACAATAATACTCTGGGCCCAAGTTTTAGGAATAGTATGGTATTTGAAGATATCATCAAATATAGGTTTGAGCAAATCAGCCCATATTCCAGGGGATGTCTTTATGACGAAGGGGGGAATGGCATCCGGGCCTGGTGCTCTAGAAGGTTTAAGTTTGTTAATGGCCCATTTAATGTCCTCTAAATCCCACCCACAGTCTTCCACCACGGGGGGACCTAAATCCAAGTCCTGTTCCCTTGTAAGGTCAACAGGTAAAGCAAACTTTTGCTTATAGAAAGCACTCCACACTTCTGCTTGGATCGGGCAATCAAGTTTGTCTTTTGCAGGCATGAGCATAGAGTTAATAGTTGCCCAAAATTTAACATTTCTGCCCTTACAAAGATTATACATCATCAATTGATGTGCTTCATGATATTGATCCATTCTCAGTGATTTGATCAGATTTTTGTGTTTCAATATAATTTTTTTCTTTCTAAGCTGAAATTCGAAGAAGGGAATGGGCATTTTCTTCAAGGCTTTGATTTCACTATATTTATTACGCTTGGATGTTTGGATTCTGGAGTCGCCCACCCTCATCCTAGGTTTTATGACCTCCCTATCACTGGTGCTACTAATTTTATAAACACATGACAATATAGTATTGTAGTAGAATCCCCCCAAATCGATATCTTCACCTCTAGTAATATGAGGCAACCTTCTGGATAGGTTACCCAAAACCAGGTTATTGAATTTCGTAATTATTTTCTTATTCCATACAACCCTTCTCCCATTATTTCCAGCCTTTAGACCACACAGCGTGGGATTAATATAATTACCCACATTGGGAATGGAAAGAGAAAAACATAAGGGAATATGATCACCCAATTCCACCTCCATAAGTGTCAATTTTCCACAGGCTTGCTTCCAGCTATTTGAAACATAGAAAAAGTCGATTCTAGAATTATTACTTCCTCTTTTCCAAGTAAATTTCGGTAAATTCCAATCCCAGGCATGATCTAAAAGACCCAGGTCCCAATGGTCGAGATAATTATCCCACCGTATGCCTCTTTTAATATGTGGTGGGAGCAATCTAGGAATCACCCCCCTTTCATTTAATGTGGAACCCTCAGCACAGGCCGAATTGAAGTCCCCTCCCAAGATAATACGATTACCAAACCCTTTCTCGAACCATCCTCCCAGAATCATATTGAGAGTATCTTCCACTTCATCAATCGCCACTTTTAACGGGTTCCAATAGAGATTCAGCATGAGGATCGGCTCTACCCTATTCTCCGAAGTGAGAATAATACCCAAAAGCCAATCACTCCTAAAGATCACCTCCCCGTGAAACCCCAAATTACGATCAATGGCAATAATCAGACCACCACTAGGTCTGCCCAAAGGTCCACGCGATGCTAAAGAAGAAAAAGTATAGAAACCTTCTATATATATATCAGACAGCATCATGGTTTCCTGAAAAAGATAAATACGGGGGTGCACATAATTATCCCTTTTATTCAAAAACGTGTCGAGGTGTGCTCCCCCGCATGAATTCCAGGAAATCACATCTATATTAGAGCTGTTAGGAACGCCCACTATCTTGCCTGAATGTCTCCAAGGTTTTAAGTGCTGGCTGTAACCATGACCAATCCTGGCCACTATTTAGAAGGCTAGAAATTAATGCCAACCCTGGACCAAAATTTTCTAGTTTATTATTACCTAATTGTGGGGTTTGTTGAATTTGGTTGTTATCTGTTTCCTTATATTGAAGAAACTTATCAACCTCTTTGTCATCTACTAAAGTAGTTAGATCATAACCCAAAGAGTTGAGATTCTTTTCTTGAGCACGTACCATATCTGCTACCATCGCTGAATGAAAACAACTTACCATACGATGGTTATTATGATTAGGTAGAGAGATGGCGTCTATATCATCTGTTGTTATTGCTCGTAATAAGGGAATCTTTTTAAACAGACTTAAAAGGTAAGTTCTATTTAAATAAACCTGCGAGTCTGTTTTATTATTGTTGATCCAACCCAGTATCTTCCCTGTACAGATCTTTATAGGGTGCTGGGCCGGAATAGATTGCTTCTTTATGTGATCAGCACTAGATTTAAACACAGCCTTTTCTTGAGGTTCTTGGGTTTTGAAAAAATATGTATCTTGGGGGCTATCTCCCGTATTATTACTAGTAAATTCAGTCCCCTTCTCAGCTAACACTATCAGCCCTTGTAAGGGGGGTGATACTGGGACATGCTACTACTGGAATTTCTTGGGAAATAATAGGGTGCCCAATTTGTTGTGTGTCTACAGATGTTCTAGCGTGTTTAGTACTAATTATTTTACCGAAAGCTGTCATCTTTGTTTGTTTAGTTTGTATGCGCTCGAGGCCAACTTTTAGTATATTATTTTCTTCCGTATTTAGGTCAGTATTAGTTTCCCCCCTGGGCAGGGAGTCTTTATTACTAGGCTCCCCCCGAACCTGACCATCTTCTTTATTAGAAGCCTTATGGCTCCCCCTATCATCAGGCTCTTCCTGAAGCGGGATATTTCTAATTCCTTTAAGATTCGCATTTCTGCCTTTAATTTTTGTGTTAGGCATGTTTTTGCTTTTTTTGGGCATCCTAAGCTGCTTTTTTGTCTTTTTTCGTCTACCGACAGGGGATTGGGACATCTCATTTATATCGTAGTCCGAGCTATTTACTGGAGCTGTTACATCATTATTCATGTTAGAACCTATTTCTAATACCTGGACTGCTAATTTTTCCTCTCTGTATTTTGTCTTTTGTTTACATTGTTGCCCTTTTTTATAAGAATTATGTTGGGAGATTATTGAGCCCTCACTACTAATGTTTAGGCATTCCCCCTCTTTTATCATTTCTCTCACCTGCATCTGAGCGCTGGACTTTTCCGTGTCCTGTTCCTGGGTGGGCCCTTCTGTTGCCATAATTATGGCATCCAGAAGGACCGAAGGACTATCTGGACAGCACAGTTCCTTTCCATAGTTTTCATTATTGATTTTATTATCTCCTATTCCCAGGGAGACTCGATCTTCTACCACTATATTTGACGAGGTGGGGCGATCTCCTGTAAGCATAACTTCCAACAGAGTAGTAATCTTAGCATCCATGGTCATTAACCTGGTATCTTGTTCCTCTCTATATTTTTCAAATAGACTCTTTTCTTTAGTAATCTGTTCATTAATGTTCTTAGCCTCCACTATACCCTCTAAGAAAGCCAGACGAGTCACCAATTGGTTAAAAGCCGCTTGTTGCCCTACCATAGAGCAACCAATAGTCTCTTGGGATTCACCTAGGGTTTTCAAAGCCAAATTCAAACTAATGTGTAAATTGGATAGAAGTGGTATCAGGTAATCTCCTCTCTCCTCCCTTCTCAAACCAGGAGACTCCTGTTTATCTTCGGCTACCCCACGATTTTCCAATATGGTTTGCTGAGGGTCAGTAGCTTTATCTACAGTTATGGGTAAGTAATCCCTTTCCTTATCAGTTTGGGTATAGCTGGTCTTACTGTATATAGGTGGTATAAGTGTCTTTATAATCGGTCTAATAGGGGATAGGTGCCTACCCTCTTGTTGTTTCCACATTATAGGAGTGTTTCTATTTTGTGAGAGTGTATCAATTGGCGCACCCTCTGATAAGCTCCTCACCCCCTTGTCTTTGGACAAAAATCTACCTACTGGTATCTCTAGATCAACAATTTCTTTCAGCAAATGACCTGTAGCATCTGCCGTAATAAAGAAAGAATCATCCAAATCACTCTCTCCAATGGGCTGGTTAAGATTATACTTAGAACAAATAGGGGTCTCTTTAGATTGGTCCCTCCCACCAACCTGCTTAGAGCTCCCCGGCTGAGGAGAATCGAGGGCACATTGCACCTTATCCTTATTATCCTTCCCAAAGATAAATGTTGCCGGCGAAATATGCGTGAATTGCAAAGTTCCACACGGTTGTTTCCCCTTCCATATCAGAGACTCCAAGCATTGATTATCTCCTGCCTGTAATTTCCCAGTAATAATCCTCTTCTGAAGAGGGGTGGACGCATGATACCGGACTACCCTTTTAGTATCAGTTCGACTTTGTTGAAGACATTCCTCATCTGTAAGTTCCTGTCTGGAGTATGGTATGTCCCTATTAGCCCCCGTATCCTCTATGTCTGGTATGTCCACATTTACCTCAGTCAACGCTACAACATTCAAAATTGCAGGATCTGTGGTAGGATGTCCCTTCGGGCTCCCTTCAGCTCTAGTATTAGAATTTTCATTGATATTCTCAACCAATAAAATCGAGGCAGCCATATTTTCAATGTGGTCAATACTAATGAGCGCCTCACAATGAGTCAGAGAGCCTGATTGGTCCTCTACTATCTTAGTAGCTTGACTCACAGCAGTTTCAAACCCGCTTCTAAGTGCGGGCATATTATAAAAAAGAAAAAAACCAGAAAAGAAATATATTATAAGATATTAGATTAAAGAAAAGAACACCCTGAGGGGAGATCAACTCACAACCTCTAAGGTGCAAAAACACCAACATTTTTTTTTTTTTTTTTTTTTTTAAATGGCTGGGAACAGGACTAATATAAAAACCAAGTCATTCTATACTGTAGTTGTGCCAAAAGGAATGTGTTTGAATTAAACCCGGAGGGGAGAACAACTCGCAACCTCTGATATCATTCTGATTACGTCAGCTTAAAAGCATAATTATTTAAAATATCCACAATTAAGAAATGGGTTTAAAAAAAAACACTCGGTTGCAGGGTTGGGAACGCCCGGCGGCTAGTGGAGCTGCCAGAGTCCGACTCTCCACCCCGTACCCTGGTAGCTTAAGAAGGACGTAGACCAAAATGTTAGTAGCAGTAGACCAGATTACTCACAGCCGAACAGCCAAACAGCGGCTCCAGCCCTTACTGCCTCCAGGGCTTAACGCCGCAAGGGTGGTTGTGCCGGCAATATGAGGAGAGAGATAATCACGTGATCCGTCACGTGATGGGAATAGGCCCCGCCCCCTCCAGGAAGCGGCCAGGTAGCAAGAGCAGCGCTCGCAGTGCTGCGTTCAGGAGGAAATGGCAGTCAAATGAGCAGACGTGCAAAGTACCAAGCACTCCTTCCGAGTAGTAGAGAACACCAATCTCAATCATCCCACTTCTACTCTATGACCCCTTAAAGGTTATCCAGAACAGAACCGCAAGACTTATCCTTGGCGTTAAGCCTAGGGACCACATCACTCCAGCGATGAAATAACTCCACTGGCTCCCCGTGGCTGCGATCAAGTTCAAGTGTCTCTGCATAGTCCACAAGGCTTTATGGGGGCGGGCCCTTACTATCTACAACGATTGCTTCCGAAATACTCTCCTTCTAGAACCCTCCACTCGGCTTCCTCCGACCCTAGGCCGGTGAGCCGCTTCTCCAAAGAGAGATTTGGGGGTAGATCCTTATCCTCTGCAGATGCCTCCCTCTGGAACAGCCTGCCTACCTCTCCCGGTCTTCAGCCGGACTTCCTTAAGTTCCGGAAACTCCTCAAGACCTACCTCTTCTGTTCCTCTTTCTCTTTCCCTCTCCCCTGCTAATCTCCTTTCTCTTTGCTTCTTTCCCTCCTTCCTTCTCTTCCCCATCCTGCTCAGGTAGCTGAATGGTCGCCTGGTGCAACTCCAGAGCCTCACAGGTGCCAGTCCCCCTGCCAGTCCTGCACTTGCCTCCAGGCCTCTGCACTCTGCCTGACACTACTGCAATATGCTCCATGAGAGGAGCAACCAATCTGCTCTTAACCCACGCCCCGGGTGGACTGGGCGCACTTGTCCCCTTTCGCCTACCCTTGCACTTCCTATTCTTCACACTTGCACAATCTTGACCTTGAATGTTTTAGGCCTTGCAAGTCTATCTGTCCGGTCTTCCCTCTGTCTCCCCTCCCTGGCTTGGTTGTGCTTGAAATACTCATGAATAGGCACATTGGATGACCAACCACCAACCAATCTGAAATATCACCAGGCAGTACTGTAGTTTATGGATCTGTATGTTCCTCTCCCCGCCCCCCTTCCTCCCCTTACTCTTTGTCAAGCACTTCACTAGTAGATATGCCTCTGGCCTAGTATGCTAGCTATTGTTAGATCATTTGGAATCTTCAAGCCCTAAAAATGACGACTGTATTCCCTTTTTCCCTTCTCGCCTTGAAGCACTTTGAAGCACTTCACTTGTGTATAATCGCTTTACAAATAAACAATTACTATTACAATAGGGAGAGATGGGCCAGATGTCTGGTCTTCTGTATGAAGTGAGAGTCTGGCCATCATTTCTGTGAATGTTGCATGGACCCAAGCATGTCTTTGTCTCAGCAGTGGTTAGTCTTTTATGTTTTTTAAATGAGTCAATATCCTCCTATCCGACCACTGCCTTAATGTTATGCATAACATGTTCTAGCTGCAGTACACTCCAGAGTGCAGCTGGTTTTCTGCTTTGTTACACGCAGTTCTTTGGGGCGCATAGAGGCCATATTTGTGAGTCTGCTGAAGATGCCAATGTGCAAACTAATTCAATAACCTCATATATGCCACTCTTGCATTAAGACCATCAACATTGGAAGGAGCTTGAGTTTACCCACAAGGAGGCTTGAGGTCTAGAATGCATCTCCATCAAGGCCGGTGTTATCACTAGGAAAGGTTAGGCACTTGCCTGTATGTTGGAAATGTTAGAGTGGCAAAATGCTGCGTTAACACCTCCACACTAATTACTGCCTTGCCTGCAGTGATAGCACCGGCCCTGCTGTTGTTACACTATTTGCAGGCTGGCTGCAGGCCTGCAGCAGCAGCAGATCAGGTGGCGCTGACCGTGACGGTTGGGACTTGGGGTCGGGTCAGGGTCACTAGTAGGATGGGCGTGGTAGCAGGGCTGGAAAGTGCGCAATGCGCATTAGCATTCCACCAAGCACTGCATGTGCCCCCTCAACCAATCATTGACTCAATGGTATTATATGAGTCAGTGAATGCTGCATTCATGTTACATATTGTATCATTAGGTGCAACCGCGCGACGCAGGACAGGTGGACCGAGGACAGTGCCGTGCCATACCGACTACTGCAGAGTGCCGACAAAGTAAGTAAAGTAACAGTACCAGTGGTCACTGCAGATGGAGGTGATGAGCATCGCTAGCTGCCATCGAGACCAGGCCCAGCCCAGCACCAGGATCAGCACCGTCACCCATCCCTGGGGCTTCATGGCCGTGGGGTGGGGGCATATCACACAGGCCCTGTGGGCTGAGCAGGATGGGGCTACACTGTGTGGTGTGGCGGCAGCCAGCATGGAGCCTGCGCCCCCAGAGAGCATGGGGAGTAAAGAGAAGAATTGTGGTTATGGTTTAACAGCTGTGTTGCACTCATTAGAACAGAGTAGAAGATGGCGCTCATTGCAAGGGGCTACACTCCGTGGAAGAGCACGGTCCGGGGAGCAGGCTGCACACTCTGTGGCACAGATACAAAGGGCAGACGGCAGTGTGTTTTAGGAGTGTGTTAGGTGGCTAGTGCAGTCGTGGGGCAGGCTGCACTCTGTGGCACAGGTGTAAAGGACGGGCTGCATGCACATCGCAGGTGTGAGGGGCACTGCTGACTGCACTTGTGAATGGGCACTGCGCCCTGTAGCGGAAGTGTGAGAACGTGCACTGCAGTCTGTATGGCTCAGGTGTGGGGGTCAGATTGTACTCTATACCACAGTTACTAGAAAAAACGACTTTCTAGAGCAGGTGTGAGGGCAGTGCAGACTGCATGCTGCACAGTGGTATAAGGGGCAATCTGCATTCCGAGGAGCAGGTGTGAGGAGCAGGATGTCAAATTTAGCACAGGTGTAAGGGGCAGATTACACTTTGTAGAGCAGTTGTAGGCATGGCAGGCTGCACTCTGTGGAGCAGAAAAAAGAGGTCAACTGCACTCTGTAGGGCAGATATAAGCATTAGGCTAAAGTCCATAGCAGGCGTGAAGGCAGACTATACTCTGTAGCAAAACTGAAAGTGCAGATTGCACTCTGTACAACCGGTTTAGGAGATAGACTACACTTGTAGTGCGGGTGTAGGGGTAGACTGCACCCTGCACAGCATGTTTTGGGCTAGACAGCACATTGTAGCTCATGTGTGAGGCTCAGACCACACAGCAGAGCATTTGTAAGGGCAGACTGCACTCAAGAGAAGAGTGAGGATCAGATTTTGCCCCATAGAGTGGGCAGACTGCACTCTGTAGAGTAGGCATGAGTGCAGATGGCTTGAAGAGCGAGTGTGAGAGGCACATGTACTCTGAAGAGCGGATGTAAGTGGTAGACTACTGTAGAGCAGGTTAGGGGAGATGCTGCACTGTGTAGAGTGGATGTGAGGGCAGATATGATATGATAGGTTATTTATAACGCGCTCAATACCCAGAGGTTTCTAAGCGCTGACCTGGGGATGGAACCTGTGGGGCTCTGTATCGTCTTGCTTCCAAGCCAAGCACTTTGCCCCTGGGCTATCTTCTCTAGACTGCACTCTCAAGAGCAGGTGAGTGTAACACTTTGGACTGTAGAGCAGATGCATGGGCCATCTGCACTCTTTAGAGCTGGTGTGAGAGTGAACTGTACTTGCAGAGCATGGGGGAGGGGTAGACTGTACCTTGTAGAGCAGGTTTGGGAACACATTGCAATCTGACTGCACACCATAGAATATGTCTGAGGGATAAACTGCACTTTGTACTGCAGATGTGAGGGGCAAGCTGACTTTTGTGTAGCAGAGTTGGATGACACACTACACTATAGGGCGCGGGTGTGAGGGACTGACCACACTGCAGAGTAAGAGAGAGAGAACACATCACATGCAGTGGTGTAGGGGGGAGAGTAGACGGCAATTTATAGGGTAAAAGGTTGGGGTATACTGCACTATGTAAAGCTGGTGTGACAGAAGAACATGTTGAAGGAGCACACTAGGCTGTAGAGTATTTGTGAGGGCAGACTGCACTGTGTGAAGGGGGTGTTTGGGAACATTGCACTCTAAAGTGGAAGTGTGTTGTTTATTTATTTGTTTCAATAGTGCCTTACATTAAGGCGCTTTATAAAATGAATGGGTTGGTACAATATAAGATCTGATAGCAGTAAACAACAGGACACAATAGAGAGAGAGAGTAGAGCAAAGAAATACTGACAAAGAACGCACATAAATGAAAAGGGTCCATGAAAAGTCAAGCAACATGACGAGAAGTTGCACATGTCAGGGACTGACTGCACCGTGTAGAACAGGTGTGAGGGACAGACTGCTCTTTGTGGTGCAGGTGTAAGGGGCAGTGCACACCCCATATAACACATTTGGGGGCTAGCCTGCACTTTGTATTGCGGATGTGAGGTGCAGACAACTTCTGGGGATCAGGCATGAGGGCAGGCTGCACGCTTTAGAGCAGGTATGATGACAGACTTCACTCTGTAGAGTACAGCAGGTATGAAGGTCTGATTATACTCTGTAGAGCAGGTATGAGGGTAAGATGCATGCCGTACAGCAGGTTTAAGTAATGACTGGACTCTAAAGCAGGTTTGGGGCAGCCTGCACTATCTAGTGTAGGATGGAGGGCAGGCTGCACTCTGTAGAACAGGTCTGCAGGATAGACTGCACTCAGCAGCACTGTGTAGGTCAGTGGTGGGGCCGACTGTCTTATGTAGAGCAGGTTTGATGGAAGGCTGCACTCTCTAGAGCAGGTGTGAGGATAGACTACACTAAGTAGCCTAGGCTGAGGGCAGGCTGCACTCTGTAGAAGAGGTCTGTGGGATAGACTGCACTTTGTAGTGCAGTTTGACTGACAGAGCCTAATCTGATGAGTATAAATTAACCCCACATGGGCATGGGCACTTTGACCTTCACCTCAGCAGACAGAGCAAGGCGGTTAGGAGCGGGTTTGCCCGTGTAGCGCTGGAGTGTTTGGGTAGCAATGCCTTGGAGATGAGGCAGTATGGGGGTTGCGTAGAGGGGGCGGAGGCTGTCACACCGACTGGACGGGATGTTCCCATCCTCCAGGCTGCTGGGAGCAGGTCATCTCCGACTGCGATTTCCTAGCCTCCAAGTAGGGCCTCTGGTTACAGCATGGCTGGGGCAGGTACCGCTATGCCACAGCCCAATGCATCTTTGGCGTATTCATGAGGCATCTTTTATAATCCGGGGCAGACTATGGCACGGTAGCGCCCAGGTTTATTGCTCTGAGTAGACAGGTCCCTGGGAAGCAGTGCCACCAGCATCTCCACCTGGGGAACCGTGTGTCATCAAATGCGGCCAGTGCCAGGGACTATGCTGGCAGGCTTGCCTTTCGCTCAACATGATCTGCATTTTTGTTGCACACTAAAGTGGTTGAAAGGTTGTGTTTTAGATTTCCAAACTAGCCCCTGCTTATTTCGTCATTCTGGTGCCATGGATGTAATGGTTTTACGGCAATCGGTAACAGAATGAGGACGGTTGGTTGAGAACAGTTAGGATCTGGATTGAGGGGGGCGCCAATCTGACAGTTTGCCTAGGGTGGCAAAATTCCTTGCACCGGCCCTGATCTCCATTCCTATGGAGACATGCAGAACCTCCTCAAAGGGTATGTGAAGTTTTCACTCAAGCAAAGCTGGCTTTGCTGCTGGGTTTGCACCAGGGTATGTGCGGGGATCAGAGGATTGTCCCCACATTAGAACTTTAAGTTCAAAACTGCAGCCCTTGGGGAGATCATTTGCAATTGTTCCAACCTGGTGGGTCTATAACATGAACCAAGTACTATATAGTACAGGTGGGCCACTGCTCGGGCTAGCTCGTGTGTCATAATAAGAACATGTCTTTGCATAGGGCATGCAAAGATGCACACCATGTTCTTCCGCATTGGGAATTCACGACCACCGATTCCGCAGACATCTCCTTGCTATTACAGATGGTACTTTGCAGATTCTTTTCTAATTGGTCCCAGCTTTTCCGAAAGCAATAATTGCTGTTTAAGCAGGAGAGGCATTATTGTATGAGAGTTCATGATATTTTATGCATTTTAGGGCCTCATTAAGAATACTGCGATATTCCCTCTGGGATTCCACCATAAATATGTTACGACATGCAATATTCCGAAAAGCAATGACACAGTATAACTTTACTTGCCATACTATGATAATTGTACTGGCAATGCCTTGTTTCTGAAAAACCGCATGCATTAGTTATGTGCTGTATGCTGTGGTTCTGCAAAGGCCCATATATTCGTATACATTCCAAAACATCTCAAATCCTTTCATATGTATGACTGCTGTTTATTGAAAGCTCCAACAATACCTTTTGATTTCCAAAATGTGAATGGGCTTTTGATACAAATTAAAACAAAGATGGACAGGTGTTTCATTCAGTGCTTAAAGCTATATAAAGGCTTTCAGCTTCAAATCTTTGTTTTCGTAGTTCAGTTTATTTTTAATCCGTTTTTTAAATATTCAACATTTTTAAACACGCAGAATTTCAAGTTGAATACATTCAAAAGAGAAGCCCCGATTGTGGAAAACGAATGTTGTCCCATCGTTAGCTACAATATACTGATGGATAGTAAGGAGGCCAGGGATATAACAAATTGATAATGAACCTTTGCTAGGACAAAATGGCCTCATTATGACTCTGGCGGTAGCCGTGCCGGTAAAAATGGCACGGCTGCCGCCGGAGTTATTTTTCATCTGGCGCCCAACAATGGGGACTTACCAGGGTATTACAGCCCCAACGGTCCCGGTAATTTCCCATTGCCGGGCGCCGGAAAATATTACTCCCATTCACATTCGAGCCCCATTGGACTCAATGCACCGGACGGATGCACCGGCACTGAGCGCAATAGGGTCGGTGCATCCGTCAAGGTCTGCGAGCGGGTGCCGTCCCGCCCTCCAGGTAAGACCTGGCTGGCAGAAAGACACCCGCTCGCAGAACTCAGAGCATACCTGTCTGGTTATAACGTATAACAGTGCTGGTGGCTTACCGGCACTGTTGTTACCGGACCGGAATACTTATAATGAAGCCCAATGTCTTGAATTAGTACATGCAACAAACTAGTTCCAAGGAGTGGAATAAAATGGATACAGTAGAGGACAATTTAACTAATTGGATTCTGCCCTGCAGAAGTACAAGGATGAGTAGAGGCTAAAAGGGCTGCACTGACCTCACAGTACTGCTATAAACCAAGACCCAAAACAATCATAAAGGTAAAACAAGCACAGTTAAGAGATACTCGTCCTTCACCTTTTGTGGGCCCAGGGAAGGGAATGCTCTCTAGAGCGGTGTGAATGTAATTCAGAAGTGACCCAAACAGCAAAGCATAACAGCAAAGCATAAGAGTACAAAACAGGGAAAGTCCAATCAGGGGTCAATAAACATCGATACTATGAAACAAAAAATAGAGGTAGGCGGAAATTCAGTATTTGCAGGCATGCCAAACACAAGAAGAAACAGACGTGTGTAGCTCCAAAAAATGGAAACGTGCTAGTAAGTAGAAACATAAAGAACATTTTTTATCAATAAATATTTTTAAAAAACTCTTTGGTTAAATTCATATAACACTCAAGAATATATGCACAATCACATAGGCTCGTAAATTCAATGGTTCAAAGATTATACTAATAAAATGCAGACATAAAAAAACATGTGAATAAGTGCTAGGCTCGTAAATTCAATGGTTCAAAGAGTATACAAATAAAGTGCAGACATAAAAAAAACTAAATATGGTATGTTGGTCTGGAGATTAATATCAGATTGCATAAAGTTTAATTACTTAATGTAGTACTAATGTTCTATACATAAACCCTTGAATTTTTGCAATGGCTGTGGCTTGACACGTTTCAGTACGTTAATCCAAATAATTGGTGAACATTCCTCAGGAGCAGGTAAATAAAGTCACACTTTGTTGTTGGGATCTGTAATTAGATGCCCTAAATAGAGCTTCCGTCTCTTGCAACACTTGGATTTTCCACACTGCAGAATACCAACAGAAAAATTAATAGCCATTAGTGCAATTGGTCTTAAAAAAGGGCAAGAAAACATTTTAAAACCCTAATCGGAGCCAGGGCCGGCATTCATTTTTAATAAAGTTACCTCTGGGGGACTGAGGCATGGTTCTCTTCAAGTAGGCACATTGAGACTGTCCCAAGTTCAAAAATGAATCTGTGAGCACATCAAAAATAGTGTACATTTTACTTGTCCTCACTGGGTCTTGACAAACAAGGAACAGAAATCCTTCACAAGAGACCGCTGTATAGCAAGGTCTCAATGATGTCAGCTGAAAAAAATGAATGGTAGCGTTGTTTAACTCAATTGTTAATCAGAAATTAGTAATTCATGAAACAAATGTGCGCCGAAATCTGTTGCGCAAGCGTGAAAAAGGAAGGCCCTGCGCGTGTTTTTCCCGGGATGTGCGCCAAATCTGCGCGTGGCGCACACGGGCGCACAAGTCACTGAAACATCCCGAACGCCATGCGTGACGCGCACAGTGAAAGCGCACAATGTTAGCGCACACACCAAAAAGGGGGCGGAACACAGGGCGGAACATGCGGAATGGGGAACAACGTGTGAAAATAAGGGCGTAACTGTAGAAGTACTGCTGGGAAACAAGGAACACCCACACACACGCGAGCTACACGTATTCATGGAATGGAATAGGGGAAACACACGCACGCCAAAAGACACGCACAGGCCTAAACACGTCCGTCACACGAAGGCAGGCGGAAGCGTCCACACGCAGTATAATAGGGCGCACAAACAACTAACACGTATATACAGCTACGATGAGTGTCCCATTCTGTGGTCCAGAGGGAGGCATCTGCAGAGGAGAAATGACATGTCATGCAATGCTCAGGCATCCTAAAAAGCAAGAAAAAGAGATACATGACCCCTGTAGCTCAAGTGCGTGTAAAAAAACACACTCAGTACGCTGTGGCAGCCAGGAACACAAAAAATGCATACGTGATCAACACACAGGCCAGTATGCCCGAAAAAAAGGGGTATGCGACTAACAGGGACACCCGCAGTAGGAAAATTGGCGTGTGCGACTCACCGTCTGGTTTGCATGTCGAAGAAGAACGCGTAGCCAACACCCACACCAAAAGAAGAAGTACACACTGTAGCCGCTGTGAACTAATCGCGTGTGAAAGTCCACACGCACCCCCAGAATCCGCACAGACAGTCCATCACCCCAGTCCATGGCCGCAGGCAGGCCACACCACAAGGTGGACTTTTTCCATGCATTTTACCTGATGCAGTGGGTACGCGTATTCCGAGGGGTGCGTGTGGACTTTCACACACGTTTTTGCTAGTGCGAGCAGGGTACGCATATTCCGAGGGGTGCGCGTGGAGTTTTCCATGTGTTTTCGTGGTTGGGGGGCTGTATGCTGGTCGACTGGCCTTTGCGCCATGTAGGGGATTTGTGCAATGTTTTTGGCGCACAGGGCGGGGTTGAGGGCATAACTGGCGCTGCTGCAGGGTCGCTGCGCCACTCTGCGCCACGGCTGGTTATGGATGTTGAAGTCCATGAATATGCTGTGCGCTAAAATGGGTTTTGGCGAACGTGGTTGGCGCAGATTGTCGCACGCGCACTCTGAGCGCCTGCCGCGTGTGCCACTTGTGCGCTAAATTCTATGAATTACCCCCTAAGAATCAAAAGTGGGGAAACCTTACCTTGTGCTTGTGATTGTTAGATATGCAGAGGGCAAGCGTTTTAAAATGTGGCAACCAAGGATATGCGTAAGCAGAGAAGATAACTGTGGTAGCAGCTTGAAAAGTGTAGTATTAAACTGTAAAAAATAAATGTTTAAATTTTTAATTCTTTGCTCCCGACTATTTAATAATGAAAGAAGGGTTCGAAAAAAAGCAATGCGCTTACCCTGATCAGTGTTTCTGCATGAACTTCTGAGCATGATGTGCTTGCGACTTCAAAAGTGTCGCTTAGCAGCAGGGAAGCCTGGAAAGTCTCTCTGACTATACTGAAATAAAGAGGAAGGGAAAACATATGATATGATATGATATGATATGATATGATATGATATGATATGGCATTTATAACGTGCCTATACACAAGTGTTTCAAGGTACGACAAGGCAAGGGAGGGGGAACAGAGGGAAGACAGAGACAACAATCTTACTAGGCCAGGTGTGATTCAGATCACGCAAGTGCATGGGAAAAGGAAGGGGAAAGGTGTGGGGCAGAGAAGGGGATAGTGCAGTACATGGGATACCTAGAATTAATAAAGCAATAATAAATAATAAGGCCAGCTGGTGGAAAGTGCAAGGGTAAGTGCAGACATCAGGTGTCAAGTGCTGGTAGGGGACTGTAGGGATACAGAAAACAGTCCCCAAGTTCAGGGGTTGCCAGGGAGGCAGTGCACGTGTGCAACTGGCGGGGGAGGTGACCTAGGCCCGGGATCAGAGGTTGGCCTGGTGACCAGCGCAGCATGAGTTTCAGCCAGGAATTCATCAGGAGAGAGGAGGAAAGAAAGCAGGAGCAAAGAGGAAGGTTTTGAGGTGCTTCCGGAACCGGAGATGGTTCTCCACAAGTTTCAGGGATGCTAGGAGGCTGTTCCAGAGGGAGACCCCAGCTGAAGAAAGAGATCTACCACCAACTCGTTGCTTGGAGAAGCGACTGACCCTGAGAGAGTTGGAGGCGGATGAGCGAAGAACTTGAGATGGAAGATATTTAGGAAGAGAGAGTTGAAGGTATTGAGGCCCCAGCCCCCAGAGGCCCTCGTGGACAATGCAGAGGGTTTTGAACTTGATCCTCGCAGCCACTGGAAGCCAGTGCAGGGATTTCAATCCTGGAGAGATACGATCCCTGAGCTTGAGGCCAAGGAGAAGTCTTGCAGTCCTGTTCTGGATGAGTTGCAGAGGGCGGAGAGTAGAAGCAGGCAGATTTAGGAGGAGGCTGTTGCAATAGTCAAGCCTAGAGAGAACCAGATCTCTGGAGACAGTGAGCGTCTGGGGGAAGGAGAGGAGGAAAGGAAGAATACCTCTGAGGAGGTGCAGCTGGTAGTGTGACTTCTTAGAGATGTCAGAGATGTGAGGAGAGAAGGAGAGTGTGGAGTCGAAGATGACCCCAAGGTTTTTAGCCTCACAGGTGGGAGCAGGAAGAGGGCCAAGAGAGGCCAGCCAGAGAGTGACAGGATAGGAGGGAGCAGGTGTGCTGATGAGGAGAATCTCAGTCTTACTGTCATTAAGGCAGAGATCATTGGCGGCACACCACTTCTGGATAGCAGACAGACAGTCAGAGATAAGTGAAGGAGAAGAGGTGGCTGAAGGTAGCCTGAAAATGAGCTGAGTGTCATCCGCATAGCACTGGAAGTTTGGGCAGAGAGCAGCAATGCGGTGGGCAAGAAGTGCCAGGTATTGGTTGAATATCCAGGGAGAGAGGTTAGAACCCTGGGGAACACCACAGCTAGAGATAGAGATAGAGGACATACACCTGGTTAGTGTTTTCCTATTAAAACTAACGTTAGAGTTAGAGTGTTGTCACTCCCTCTGTGAGTCGGTATTGCGACCTTGGTAGTTGTCAGGAAGAACCTGTTTCGCCTGGCAATCAGTCTTTTATAACATACTCTGCCTCAGTGAGAAATGGCAGCACCATCTTAGTGCGTCTGGATACACGGCAATTCGTTGGATGTGGAGAGAGAAAACACTTTTGGAAAATCCTACCTCAGGGTCCTATGGAACTAGGCCATGCATTTAAAAAAGGGGTTTACCCCTACTAGGGATGAGGCTCAATTAGCATCTGTCATTATTCTGATAATGTTAACACATCTAAATGAATCAAGATGAGAAAATGTAAATGGAAAAATGTAATTGAAAATTAAAAAGCCTGAGACCGCAGTGGCGGGTGGCTATTTGTCACTGTAGTATGTGTAGAAAGGGCACACCCTGAAGGTGGCCTAAAAGAGACTATGATCAGGAGGAAGATAGAGACATGCCCACAGGAAGAAAAAAAAACTATGATTGGCACCGACTGTGGTAAACTATAAGGAATAGAGCCTGCAAAACATGCCTGGTATATTAAGGTATATAAGGTATATTAAGGTAAATGCAACAATCGCTTATTTCATGTTATGCCATTCAATAGCCACGTTGAGGCTTGTTGTGTCATTAGTCAATAAAATGAGCTCTTGCTCTCTTCTAAAGAGTTTATCTTCTATTGCTTTGAAATTTGACCCCTTAATGGTCTGTAAAACAGTCCATTTAAAATCCTTCCACTAAAAATAGATATACATTAATAAAACAGACCATATGCAAAAATAACTAAATAGAAAAACACTATGTGAAACCCACCCCTGAGGCAGGAACAGAGAATAAGCAAAGATAGCACAATGTAGCGCTCTGAGTAATGAATAAAAGGTGTAAGGTAAGCAATCACAAAAAGTTGTTTTAAAAGGGTATGTTTCTTGAAGGTAAGAAGGGAATTAGTGACCCAACTAGTCTCTAGGACCCAAAACTAGTAGACCAATGGGGCAGTATATAGTCAGTAGTACTTTCTTATCCTTCTCTTGCGTCAAACCATGCTTTTGGGTGGTGTTCAAGCAGTTCAAAACGAGTTTGACTGGGTCATCAAGCTGAAGTTGATTGCGGTTTGAAGTAGGGTGAATCGTGAGGGCCACCAGTGATGGTTCATTAGTGAAGGAGGTGCTGACTGGATACAAAGTTCGAGTCAAACGGCTCAAGTGCGTTGTTGGAATGTCATTGTTCGAAGGTTCCTCTAGGATTTGGTTGACTGCTGATGAATATATGCAGTAAAAATGCTGGCGGTTTGAAGAGGTGGTTCAAAGATTGTGGGTGTAATGATGGCTTCAGATTTGAGCCGGGGCAGTGATGCCCTGAGCTGGCATAGTGCAACAGGAAACAGACTGGAAGATGCTGTTCTGCTGTTTGTGAGCTGGGTTCGAACAGGCTCATGCTGAGTTTCGAACAAGATGCTTAAGAAAGGCAAATCATAAGTTCCTACCAGGGTCAGTTCGATGGCTGGTTCAACTGCGAAGATGCTGGACACTGGATGCGCAGTTCCATTGGATCAGATCACCAGTCGTTTGAGGAGCTGCAGAACGTAAGGGCCACCAGAGTCAGTTGTCTCTGATGGTTGGTTTGATGGTGATGATGCTGGAAACTGAATGACCAGTTCAGTTTGAGTGGTTCGATACAGCTTTCGATGATCAATGCTTGTTGAACCACCAGGGTTGGTTCCACTGGTGATGGTAATTGGTAGCAAAGATGCTGGTGGTTTGAGCAGAAGTATGAAGAAGGTAGATGCATTGATGAGCATACAGTTTGAGGTGAGCCAATGACACACTTACCTCTTGCAGTGGGGCAGTGAACAGGTTCATACGTTCATACCCATAGCTGAGAATGCAGGTAATGCGGGCACAAAAGTAGAGGTTCTGCTGATACTGCCACCATTGCAGCTAGTAATACCATAGCCGGTATTACCGTTGCCAGAAATACTGGTGCCGGTAATTTGAAAGAAGAAATAATTGCACTGACGGAACAGGAAGGTCCATGGCAGCCATCTTGATCAACAGAATCCCCTGTGAATCTACACTTCCACTTGCCATCCAGCTCTCAAACCTGTTGCAGCACCTTGATATAGCAAAAGAAGACACCCCACCACGAGATGCAACAGCAGAAGCCTAAATTCATTGGGGTTCAGCTGACAGCACTTGCTGATGCTGTTGTGGAGCACTCATAGGACCAGTTTGGGTCCAGGCAGCACAAGACCAGTGGCAAAAGGACAACAGTCATCTGGGGGTAGATCATGTCAAGGGTGACAGCAGTGGTCTCTGTACCCTGCACTGCTAGAGACCGCCACAAGCAGTGGGATGACCTCAAGGCGAGCATGCAGAGTCTAATCTCCAGACACAGGAGGGAAACAGCAGCAACTGGAGGCGGAACGGTATAGCCCCCCCAAACTGATGCCATGGGAGGAGACAGCCAGCTCCATCCTCCACATGGAGGCCATGGAGGGGTTTGGCAGCGCGAAGCTGGAGCCGGCACACATGGCAATGCAGGTGAATCCAACTGGCCCCCATGTACTTGTGAAAACAGTGACCATGAGCAAGTCTCCCCAGTACTGGCACACACCATGGACAAATGTGACACCACATGGCCCCCACAAATGAAATGTAAAGTGAGGACACACAAGGCCAGGGGATGCGGGAACACGTTACATGTACATGCACCTCAGGTGCCATGTACATCCATGTCAGCATGTGATGCCACACGGCACACACAAAAACACCGCACCCTGGCATCCAACAGTCAGTGAGCACATGAATGCACTGTGTACATCCCCAGCAGGCATCCCCATCATGTGTGAATGAGAGCACCCATTGCACCAACAGCACCCGTGCCAATCTGGCCAACAGTGCATCACTGGAACACACACAAATGTTGTATGAACATCCTGCAAGCTCGCAAGTCCACACCCTGACTGACAGCATGTCATTCTATTCCTGAAACCTTAAACAATGCCAGGGCATTCCTTATTGTGTCAAGTGACTACATAAAGATGTGCAAATGATCCCCTGTGAGTTGGTGTTCAGAAGAAGGTATTAACAGTTCCTTCCAAGCCCGGTGCATCTCCATGGCTTTGGCCCACTCAGTGCATGCTCCCACAGCACCCGGAGGCACTATGTTGTCCTCCTCTGAGAGTTGCATGTCCTCATCCGTGGGCAGGGGAATGTTGCGCTGAATACTTATACTGTGCAACATGCAAGGACTAAGTGTCCCACCTCTTCTAGCCTGTACAACAGCGCACCTACTCAGTGGTGCAGATAATGGAAGTGCGCCAACAAGAGTCCAACGATGAGCACCACACACGCCCTGGTGCTTATGTTCTAGGTTGTACGACGCCTCCTGTGGTGTCTGGGGATTTGTGAGTGGTATCAACAACCAGGTCGGTTGTGGGTATACAAAGTCACCTGCATATGGAAAAGACATAGGTGTGAACCAAGGGCATTGCCATTATTCTAAAACCTGTCTCTCCCTAAGACTAGCACCTACCCACATTTCACAATCATGTGAAATTGTCTCCGCTAAATTCCAAATAAATAACTCACAAACTCTCACTATTCAGTTAATATATAGACCGCCTGGTCCCCTTGGCACCTTCGAGGAGGATCTGCACAACTTACTCATGAACAACATCAAACCGTCCTCACAATTACTCCTATTAGGGGACTTTAACATAGGTTTCAATGACCAAATGGACAAAAATGCCTCTGACATAGTCAACATAATCAGTTCACTAGGACTCACTCAAAAAGTTAATAAACCAACCCATCTAAAAGGCAGAATACTGGATTGGATAGCGGACTACAACTACTCAGTCACTATCTCATCTATCATGCCTCTTTCATTGTCAGACCATTCATTGGTGTCCTTCTATCTATCCACCACACGACCTACTCCACTAGCTCCACCATTAGTGCCACCCTGCCTCAACAGAAATAAAAAAAAGTATCACAGCTGAGAATGTAATCCTGCTATACTCCCTACCCTGAACGCATTGTCCGAAAATCTTGATCCCAGCATCCTAGTGCATGAATATAATAAGATTATGCTCACTACACTGGACAAAATCGCACCCCTCAAATTAAGATCTAGTAAACCAATTGCCCATTTAAACAAATGGTTTACACCACAACTTAAAGACCTTCGCATCTTGAAGAGAAAGAGTGAAACTAATTGGAGAATTTGCCCCTCTAATGAGAACAAAGCTAAATTAACCTCACTCTCTTTGCATTATAAGAAGGAAATCTGTCGGGCCAAACGTGACTCTTATGATGAACGCATTGCCAAATTTAACTCTAGTATGAAAGAACTCTTCTCCATTCTAAAAGAACTAGAGTCCCCAATAGCTATACCTGGTATCTGTACCAAACACAAATCTTGGTGTACAGACATCCAACAGGCGCTAGCTAACAAAATCAACATGCTCCAAAATAAAATACAGCAAAAAAAAGAAGCACTGAATTTACAGTACTCCAAAAATGTCTATTTTGGACAGTGAGAAAATAATCCTGTCACTGAAACCTTCTAATTGCAAAGGTGACACTTGCCCAGCACATCTACTAAAAGATGCTGCCAGGGAATTATCTCCTTTCATTACTAAACTGATCAACGCCTCCTTTGCTACAGGCTCTATCCCTGCTAACTTTAAACAATCTTGGGTACTCCCTCTACTCAAGAAGCAAACACTAGATCCTCTCATCCCCACTAATTACCGCCCCATTACTACGGTTCCATTTATACTAAAAATTCTGGACAAAACAGCATATATTCAAATTCAAAAACAGCTTGAATTGCATAAACTGCTAGGTAATAGACTGTGAAAACAAAATCAAAATATCGAGGCTGAGTACCCCAAAAGGAAATACACCTAACACGGGTTACAAAGGAACATACAAAGATCTTTATTTTATACTGAACAGTTTCAAAGAAAAGTAACGGATAGCTATCGGCCCTCAGTACAACACAACAAACTCCAGCGTGGTTCAGTGTGCTCAGTGAGTGGGGCTGTACATTAGAATTTGTCGCTCTTTTATACCATTTGCGAAAATGATGTCCAACCCTACTGCGGGTTAATATTCTTCTAATACATTACTGATCTAGGGTTCATGCCGAGTTCATACATCTATATGCTTAGGGTTTGCCTTTAATACATTCGCCAACAAGCCTACACGGGAACAGTGTATTTTAGGATTTCTCATAAAGGTCTTCTCAAACATTAATACATTGTAGATAAACAAGTGTTCTCAGTTCAGTATTTGAATACATTGTTCTTAACATATGCTCGCGGATTAGTTTCATTGGCACAAGTAATCCTTTACACACAGGTCAGCAGAGGACAAGGTCTCCGTTCACGACCCCAACAGGTGGCCTGCAGGCAAGTTACATATTGATTACACACAGAGGTCAAGACAGCCATGTTGTATTTCGGAATGACATCGTCCACCATTTTAACTCACAGGGTGACTTTACAGAGAGAACCTAAAATGGCGGATTGACCTAAAATGGCGGCTTACATTGATTCTAAGGTCAGGACCTTGTAACACAGATTTCTTCGCAAGTGGCTTATAAGCAGCTTGGCGTAGGCCAATATACATTTATTCATTGCAATAGGAGGCACAATATAATTTCCCATTTAACAAACCCTGCTTTTGGCCTATGCCAAGTGCTAACCTACTTATGATCTCCTTGCAAACAATTCCATGCATCATCGTCCATGCACCCTGAATCGCTGTCAGAAATATCTATTGCCATCAGATCATTCGCTAAAATTTCTTTTAACACATATTGCTTGGAAGTTTTTTCTGGGGCATACACTTTATGTCCTATTGTACCTATCGCTTGTGCGCAACATCCCCCTAGCATCGAACAAATATTTGGTAGACACTGGATACAACAACAAAGGAACAACAGAATTCCCAAAATGATCAGTAGGACCGAAAGTACCTTCCAACCCCAAGATCGCAAAAAGTCCCAGAACCAAGCGCTAAGATCCCAGTTTCCCTCGGGAACAAGCACTTCTGTATTGCCTTGAAGATAGTTAGGGAGGAATCTGGCACGAAAACACAGCAAGCGGACCCCACTTATTCACACACTCCACCACGTTCAGCTAGAATGACATCTAATGCCATCCGGTTTTGGAGCACTACTAGTCTTATCACTTTCTGTTCTAATGTCATATTATAGAGTATGTCCGTGGTCCAGTTGATGGTTCTCTCCAGTACTCTCGCTAGTCTTCTGATATCTTCAGAATTCGCTATCTGCCCCCAAAATGGCATGAATGATTTTGCTACATCTCCCAAGACCTGTGCTGGAGTGTCACCGTTCTCATCCCGCTGTGGACGAGCCTTTGAAACCGCTACTGTACTAGCTATGAACACCCCAGGTAACAGGATCCCTAAATAACAGGTTCCCTGCCAATCCCTGGGAAACCATGGGAATGCCACATTACCACAAAGTAGACAGGTTTGCCTACATACAAAGGTCTGTCTTCCCCAGTCAAATTTGCAACGTAGGCGCAACTTTTAAAATCTCCCATTGACTGAGAACCATTCCTCTGTATGCAGAAAGAAACTGAATCAGGACTATGGTTAACAGTGTAAGAAGGAGGCATGGCATCCTTATTCCCTTTCGGAGCCATCTTAAAGGAAATCAAAGATTGGAAAGGACGAGACAGTCTATCGGAAGGCCTAATAGAAGCAACATTAAGCTTACTCCTATTTGCGAAAAGCAAGCATCCCAGGGGAGTCAGAACACGTTTCTCAAAACTATTCAAATGAATGCCATCAAAGTTCACCGAGATGCTATCGTTCCATCGGCCAAAGAACAGTGCTCTAAGAGAAGCATAACAAGCAGTTGTCAAAGGTAAAGGATGAATATACCAACCTAGCCCCTTATCCCCATGTTGCGGTAAATGTGAACAGACCCAACAGTTGGACCTGCTAAAAATGGCATGCATAGCATTCATGATAAGTAACAGAGTTTTGTTATGGTCCCTTTGTCTATGCTGGGAGTCCCTAGGAAACAGAGTATGCAAATGTACAAAGGGAGTAGGAACAGTGGGTACATTTTCAGTCGGTAATAAGGACTCTAAAGGATGATTTTCCTCTAGGTACTATAGGCCTAAGACAGTGACTATTATAAAACCAAATATTATTATAAAAACACAGCAATATGTTTTCGGGGCCCAAGTGCTTTGTCCATTATCCCGGCTGGTCATACAATCATTTACAAGTCCCATACGACCGGTAGCGGTGACAGGCATTGTAGTCTTCAAACGACAAACCCCAATGTTATTAGCTGGCGACGCCCCGGCCGTCCGACTTCTTAGTCCTTCCACAACCCTAGCCAACAGAATCCCCTTTCTCAAATTTGGGCAAAAACAAGCCCTTGATGATCCTTTCCTTCTCCGAATGCACAGCCGAACCGTGCCGTAAGTCTATCAAATGCACAGCAAAACCGTGCCGTAAGTCTATGAAATGCACAGCAAAACCGTGCCGTAAGTCTATCTTCTTGGATGCAGATTGTACCTTGCTTTTCCCGGTACTGATTGATCCGGAAACAATGTGTCATCACTTCCCGTTGGAAGCAACGTATCAGGAGCAAGTGAGGATGCCGAATTTGAAATGACAATTTCCGGAAGAAAAACTTTTGGAGAGTGTGGATGCAGAATGGCAGGTTCCCTAAGGCTCACAGGCTCAGAAAGATTCTCCGATGCACTCTCGGCACAATTTACTGCTTTGGGATCGTTGGTTGCACCGTTAGCGAGGGGTTCTGTTTCTTCTGTATCGTGTGGCACTGGGTGAGGACGTTTCTTGAGATGCGTCGCGTGGATCCAGTTTTTTCGGCCTGAAACACGCACCGCCATTTTGTGTGACCAACAGGACCTGGAATGGGCCCTGCCAACTAGGTGCAAGGCAGGAAGAACGCTCAAATGCCTTGATGAGCACCCAGTCCCCAGGCCGTATGCTGTGGCCCGGGCGCTCGTATCGCACAGGTAAAGCCTCTCGCACCTGGTGATAAATCAAATACAGGTTTTTAGTCAACTGGCTGCAATAATCTGAAAGAAGTACATTTTCAACATTTTTCAAGGATCTACATTTAGGAAGATTCCAGATATTGGGAGGTCTCCCCATTACCACCTCAAATGGAGAGAGCCCAGTCTTAGTTTGAGGGGTTGTACGCATGGATAATAACACGATCGGTAAGGTGTCCGGCCATTTTAATTTAGTGCCGGCACATGACTTAGCAAGCTTGTTCTTGATGATACCATTGTGTCTTTCTACTAGTCCGGCGCTCTGAGCGTGTCTGGCCGAATGGAACTGTTTGTCGATCTGTAATGCCTTACATATCTGCAGAATTACAGCAGCGACAAAATGTGGACCATTGTCTGACCAGATGACTCTTGGTAACCACGGAAAATACTCCTTTAACATGGTTTTCGCAGTAGTCATGGCTGTAGCATCTTTGACAGGGAAAGCCTTGACCCATTTACTAAAAGTACAGATGACAACTAATACATATTATTGCACCATTCCATTTCAATAAAATTGAAGTGAATGACCTCAAAGGAGACAGAGGGTGGCCCAAAACTTCCCCTTGGAGTTGATGTCCCCTTTCCGACATTGTGTTGTAGGCAAATCATGCAGTCCTGAACATAGCGCTGGGCAATTTTCAAACTTTTGTCATTTGCCCAAACTTTTTCTAATATTTTCGTGACTTTCTGGGCACATATATGCGTAGGACCATGGGCCATGATGAACATCATCATTACATAAGCGTCAGTAGCCATTTCCCTTCGACTATGTCCACCCAACACCCATCATCATCGAGTTTCCCCAAGCCTTCAGCCCACCTCTTGGATTCTTCTAGCGTGGCATCGGCTTGGATATCCCGTACAGACCCAACACCCTCATCCATTGCATAGGCATTTACAGTCTCCCTTGAAACATACATCTCCGTAAAGAGATCAGTGGCAGTTTGTCTAGCTATCTGATCAGTGAAGGCATTCCCTTTTCCTATATCGTCTATAAACTTTCGATGTGCTGCACATTTTTTAGACTGCTAACTGAGTAGGGAGAGCAAGCGCTGAGAGCAGTTGTACTATTAAGGAGCCGTGTTGGATCTTTGTGCCTTGCGAAGTTAAGAACCCTCTCTCTGACCAAAGTCTCCCAAAGTTTTGAACCAGCCCAAAGGCATACTGACTATCAGTATATATGTTTACTGTAAGCCCTTCGAAAAGTTCACAAGCTTGGGTCAATGCTATAATCTCTGCGGCCTGCGCGGAGTTATGCGTGATTCTCTTGGTTTCCATGACCGTGCTCAGTGTGGTGATTGCATAAGCAGCTGTGGATGTACCATCCGGAAGTTTGAAGCAGGAGCCATCAGAAAACAGCTCTCCTTGCGGATTGTTCAAAGGAGTGTCTTTTAGATCACTTCTACCCTTTGTCTCTTGTTCGGTAGTATACAGACAGTCATGTGACTCTTCGTCGCCGCAAGCGGTACCTTGCGGGAAAGGTAGTAGTTCAGCCGGATTAAGAACACAACACCTCTTAATTTGGATGTGAGGAGCAAACAAGATCAATTCATATCTCGTCAACCGTGCAGAAGTGAGGTGTTGCGTTTGGGTTCGGTTCAGTAGAACATCTACAGAGTGAGGCACCATTAGGGTTAGATCATGGCCTAGGATCATTCCCTCACTAGGTTTTACAGATGCAGCAGCAGCGACAGCTCGCAAACATCCTGGCAAAGCACATGCTACAGGATCAAGGGCGGAAGAAAAGTAACCGCACGGCCTATTCTTCCCTCCATGTTCCTGCGTTAATACAGCCAAAGCACATCCATCACATTCATGCAAAAACAACACAAAGGCCTTTTCATAGTTTGGTGTGCCCAAAACTGGTGCCAAGCATAATGCAGTTTTGAGCAAATGAAATGATTGCTGGTGTTCCGCGTTCCATGGCAATGGAAAAGAAATGCCCTTCTTTGTCAAAGCCAACATCGGTTTAATCACTAGTGAGAAGTTTGGGATCCACAACCTACAGTAAGAAGCCATACCTATCAAGGCTCTAACTTCCTTCTGTGTATTTGGGACAGACATGCCAGAAATGTGTTTAATTCTTTCAGGTGTCAATCTTCTTCCCTCCTTTGACAGGAGATAGCCTAAATAGGCGACCTCCTGGCAACAATATTGAAACTTTTTAAGCAAAGCTTTGTGACCATGTTTAGCTAGATGAATAAGCAACAACACAGTGCCCTCTTTACAGGCACTCTCAGAGTCAGCAGCTAAAAGCAAATCATCAACATACTGAAGCAATGTACAAGTAGAGGGTAAATCAAGGGTATCAAGCTGTTCGTTCAAAGCCCTACTGTAGATGCTAGGACTCTCTGTGTAACCTTGAGGTGTACAAGTAAATGTGAACGAGCGTCCCCCTAAGGTGAACGCGAACAAGTATCTACTGTCCTTGTGTATAGGAATACTAAAGAAAGTATTCTTCAGATCCACAACACCAAAGTAAGTAGCTGTAGCTGGAATCATGGTTAATATCGTCGTCACATCAGGCACAATTGGAAATTGCGGAGTGACAACTTTATTAATTGCACGTAAATCAATTATGAAATGGAATGGAATTGCATTATCGCCTTTTTTGTACACGGGTGAAATCGGACTATATCACAAACTTCCTGAAATTTCCTCAATGACCCTGCGATGCACAAAATCGGAAACGATGCATTTCAAAGCTCGCTTGCCCTCAACTGAAATCTTATACTGTGGAATGCGTGGCAGCTGAATTCCATGTTTCAAGACTATTTTGACAGGCTCGATCTATAAAACACTGACATCATTGTCGTCTATTGCCCATAAGCACTCTGGTACATCAATAAATTCTGGCGGCAAAGGTCTAGCTAAGAATTGAAAGACAGAAAGTTGCTGTGGTGAAATCGTCAAACGCACTCCATCAGAAGAACAATGATTTACCGCATTTAATTCTTTCAACAGATTCAACCCCAGCAAATTCTCTCCACAATTCGAAGTCAACAGGAAAGGACATTGGTCCGTAAAGGGACCCAAAGAGATAGGTACCGGCGAAGAAACCGGGCAGACAACTGGTGTGCCAGAAAACCCTACAGAAACATTGGTTTGCCCTGACAGTGGAATGTTGGGAACCCGAGAATGATCAATGGAACACTTCTGTGCCCCAGTATCTATCAAAAACTGATGTTTCCTATTTCCCACTACCATTTCAACGTACAGACCTTTCTGATTGACAGGAATAGGTGTAGGTTCCAAACCCTGCTTCGGGCAATCCTAACGAAACAGAAAAGCATCAAAAGGGAGCTCTTCAGATAGATATGCAGCAGAAGGATGATCAAATATGTTTCTAGTATCCACACTCGGAGTCTGATTATCCTGTGAAAAAGGTTGCTGAGGTTCCTGTGCAAACTGACCTCTACCAGGGCCCCCTACACCCGGGCGACCTCTGGCTTGTCTACCCATATTACTAAATGTGTTATTCGACCTCTGTCGAAGGACAGGGCATTGTGCACGCCAATGACCCTCTTGTCGACAATAGGCACACTGGTTAATGTTCATAGGACCCAAGGGCACATTCCCTTGTGGAACATACTGACCTCTAATCTGCGAACTACCCCCTCTGGGGCCTCTTACAATTTTCTGTAATAATACTTTAGTCTTTAAATCACCTTTTCACTTCTCAACTCTATCTTTTTCATTGTTGACACGATTCTCGTAGTACTGAGCCATGTGCAGTACTTCTGATTGGGACTTCACCTGCCAAGCGCTCTCAGAAGACATAATTTGTGACTGGATGTCAGGCAGCAATCCACGCACAAATTTGTCCACAAATAATCTTTTCCCAGACTCTGTACCTAAGTCTTGTCCGCTGAAATCCAATTAAAGAACTCAGTAGCACCCTCAGACTTCCCTTGGACACAGGCCGTAAGCTTGTCCCAAATACGTTGCTTTTCAGGAATTATGGTTTTTAATTTTGCAACGATTCTATCAGGCAAAGTTAGTATCACATGCAGCGGTCTCTCACCAGCTGGCCTTTCTCCATCGAGTCTAGTTATGTTCGCCCATGCATCTCCCAACCCTGGTACGTCGTCTATAGTCCTAACTTGTTTCCACAAATCTACCGGCAGGAGTAAAGAAATAACAAATCAATATCACCTAGGGTGAATACTGAGGACTGCAAGACAGACTCTATTTCTTTATAGAATCCTGTCGGATTTTGCCTAATATCAGGAATAGATTGTCTAATAGTATTCACTTCCTGTCTTGAGAACGGGACGTGAACAAACTGTGATACATAATGTGCAGGAATGTTTACAGCAACTGTATTCGTTGCAGGATCAGCCGCAATCTCAACCTTCGGGACAAATGTCGGAGGAACCTCTCTCATAGGCAACTGAGAAGTAGGCAACTCCAAACGCTTACTAAGCAGCAGAGCTAAGTCGAGCGCTAAAGCAGTTGAAGAAGTGTCAAGTGAAAAAGCTCTTTTATAAATACTCAATAACTCTATGGGACAACTAATCTTTCTCTTTACACAATCATCCTGTAGGTACTCTATCATTACCTGTATCACTTTCCTCTGCATTTCTGGCATATACTGACTGGATGTGTCATATACCTCAACTGGAGTTATCAATATATCTGAAATCCATCTAAGCGCATCGTTCGCACAAATTCGTGCTTCCTCAGATATCGGTTTTCGACAAGGAAGGAACCGTTTCTGTACATACATACTTTCCCCATCGTCATCCTTATTCTGTAACCTTTCCAACACCTTTCTATACTCAAATAACCTCTCGACAGGCTCATTTACTTTCTCCAAAGAGTTTCTTGAAAATTCTAAAGTGTTTAGGTCCCTTAACCCTTGCGGGAGATCTGTATTATTTAATTTGCCCCACATTACACATAAATGAATCCCTAAACCTTCAATAAAAATATTTTTTTCAGGAAAATTATCCATATGAGAAAGTGTGGCAAAAACGTTAGTTTGATCATCTCTCTCCGTACATTGCTTAGCCCATGCAATCAAATCACGTGTCAACCTTCGACAATCAGGCATCAATCTTGAGGGTCCCTATTTGGGCGCCAACTGTGAAAACAAAATCAAAATATCGAGGCTGAGTACCCCAAAAGGAAATACAATGAACACAGGTTACAAAGGAACATACAAAGATCTTTATTTTATACTGAACAGTTTCAAAGAAAAGTAACGGATAGCTATCGGCCTTCAGTACAACACAACGAACTCCAGTGTGGTTCAGTGTGCTCAGTGAGTGGGGCTGTACATTAGAATTCATTCGTCACTCTTTTATACCATTTGCGAACATGATGTCCAACCCTACTGTGGGTTAATATTCCTCTAATACATTACTGATCTAGGGTTCATGCCGAGTTCATACATCTATATGCTTAGGGTTTGCCTTTAATACATTCGCCAACAAGCCTACACGGGAACAGTGTATTTTAGGTTTTCTCATAAAGGTCTTCTCAAACATTAATACAATGTACATAAACAAGTGTTCTCAGTTCAGTATTTGAATACATTGTTCTTAACATATGCTTGCCGATTAGTTTCATTGGCACAAGTAATCCTTTACACATAGGTCAGCAAAGGACAAGGTCTCCGTTCACGACCCCAACAGGTGGCCTGCAGGCAAGTTACATATTGATTACACACAGAGGTCAAGACAGCCATGTTGTATTTCGGAATGACATCGTCCACCATTTGAATTCACAGGGTGACTTTACAGAGAGAACCTAAAATGGCAGATTGACCTAAAATGGCGGCTTACATTGATTCTAAGGTCAGGACCTTGTAACACGGATTTCTTCACAAGTGGCTTATAAGCAGCTTTGCGTAGGCCAATATACATATATTCATTGCAATAGGAGGCACGATAAAATTTTGTTTGACAAGACAATCTGGCTTCCGCCCATTACACGGAACGGAAACAGCTCTAAGTGGCTTAAAATCCCAAATAAATGAGCTGATAGACAAAGGAAGGACAGTATTTCTGCTCTTACTCGATCTCTCAGCCGTATTTGAACTTGTTGACCACAAGGTCCTCTGCGGACACCTGGACTCTGCTGCCCATTTCTCCCCTGAGGCTATCAGATGGATCAAATCCTTCCTGAGTGAGAGAACTATGAGAGTTTTCTCCCCTTCGGCAGCGGCTGACCCGACCCCCATTTGTGCGGTGTTCCGCAGGGCTCATGTGTCTTGCCAACTCTCTATAACATCTTCACCAAACCCTTGTTTGATGATCTGGACCATCTGGGTGTCACCTACACGAATTATGCAGATGACACTCAGATTCTCCTCCCGCTTTCTGGGGATCATAGTAAGGACACAGAGTTGGTGAAAAAGATATTCCTTGTCATCCAAGCATGGATGGCCACTCATGGCCTATGCTTAAACGACGACAAGACTGAGTTGATAATCTTAGGTACACAGACTAATATCAGAAAATTAGGCAAGGAGTTTTCCTCATTTAACATCAATGGTAATACCATTAAAGTCTCCAAGGAAGTAAAAACCCTTGGTTTCTATTTGGATTCTACATTATCTTTCGACAAACAGATAAAATCCTTAACTTCTTCCACAGCTTACACTTGCAAGGTGTTAAGAGCAAGCCATTCCTCTCTGATGATAGCTGCCTGATCTTGGCTAGAGCCTTAATACTTTCTAGAATTGACTATTGTAATGCCTTATATAGTGGTGCTAATAAAACTACTATCCGAAAGATCGAGATACTACAAAACAATGCCTTAAGAGCAGCCTTAGGCATAAATAAAAGAACTCGTATTTCCGCCCTTAGACGCCAACATAAATGGCTGTCTATGGGCAATAAAATACAGCTTAAGACACTGTCTCTAACTCATAAAGCTCTCAACAACGATGCCCCTAGCTACCTTACAGATAAACTTCAGAGAAGAATCTCTCCTCGACCAACCAGAGCCGACAATACTAACTGCCTGGCTATACCTAGATATAGGCTCACCACTATTGGTGGTAATAGCTTCCCTGGCAGCGGAAAAAATGTGGAACTCACTTCCACAAGACTTGCGAACAGACCAACCATACCTACTCTTTAGGAAAAATTTTATAAAACACATTATCTTGCCTGACCCATAATCTCCTACCGCTTCTGTCCATGTGGAATTACATATTCCCTCTTATCCCCTCACTTACCAGACCCACTTAACTTCTTGTCACCACCTGTAACCCAAGTGGAATCTTGCTCACCCTCGAATCCAAGTATCCTAAGGAGCGCTACTTCCTATAATTTGTATATTTGACCATTGTATATTGCTGTAATCTCATTTAGCACACTCTACCTGCGAGTCTTACTGCTCCACGGAGTGTAGTTTTCTGCAATTTGTATACTTGTACATGATACATTACTGTAGCTATATAGATGTTATAATCTTACTTCAATCTGCGCATGAAGCTTGTATATATTGAAGCCTCTGCATTATATTTGTACATACCTGTTTACTGCATAACTATGTAAGCCTTGCATTTTCTTTCTGTCGCGCCCTATTAGCCCTGGGTCTGGTGTGCGTAATAAGTGAATAAACAAACAAACAAACAAACCACAGCAGTCAGCTGCTGTGTTGCAAGTAACAACAGCAAGTTAGTAAACAGTTGCAACATGCATTCCATTTGTCAATTCATAGAACATTAACTCATATTGAAGTCCTTGCGTGTGTGGTGTATCACTCAGGGGATGTGTACTGTTCGACTCAGTATGTCTTGATCACAGCCCACAGCCAAAACTCATGTATTTCGGGATCTGTGCCTGACAGGGAAGATAACCCATGGTGGCTGGTTAGGGCCTGTGCACTGCTCCCATGCATCGGCCTTGATGGGTGCTTGTAGTATTACACGATGTCATGTGCAGGTCCCCAGTGTGGTGTCCGTGTTTGGGACAATGGCCACAGTGGCCTCTGTACATGCCATTCTATCTGCCAGTGTGCTGTCTCTTGGTAGCTTTTTACTGCACATGAAATGCTTCCAGCAGGCTACCATTCGATTCATTTATTCTTCCTTAAATGCATCTGTAGAAGACATTATTTCAGCAGTCTCCAACTCATTTGCACACGTTAAATCTGTTCGTTTTTACTTATCCAAAACAAGCCCCCAGTCATAAATAATCATCATATTATTCAATCATCATTTTTGTAAACCCTGATCTCACACCTGTCTCTGCACATGTGAAAATAGTCAACAAATATGTGTGACTGGACAGTATGAAACCTACTGTTCTCATACCTACTGTTCCATACAAAGGTGCTAGTGCCAAATCACCTGTGTACATTTATATATAAAATGAAAACCTATACAAAGAAACCCTGTTCCTAAATACAGACATAACACATATGTGTCAAAATCATTTGTTATCATAAAAGTGCAAGGTGCATTTTTGCCAACATTTCGTTAGTTGAGGTGTGTCTTATTACTTTCCACCGCCTCACACTAACTGAACAGTACTTGGCATGCTCATGTGCACTAGTGCCATGCCCCTGTGTGGAGCAGTGTAAAGTGAATACATTTAGATGTCAATAACCAGACTCTCTAGAAGTGGCTGTGCTTGATTGCCTCTTCTCCTCGGGGTCCAGGACTGAGATGATAGACTGACCCTGCATATGGATGTCCCCTAAAATAGTAATCAAGAGATGGGCACAATCACCACCTGTAATGTGCTGGAATAGACTGTCTATATGTCTGAAAAGGGCTACGTTTATAACCCACTAACCTTATCACGGTAACCTTAAGGGTGCCACTGTATGCAGGTGAGTGCGCTGCTCATTGATTTTACTGTGGGCACCATATATCATTTTCTTCCTCAAAGGGAGACCACCAGTAACGGCATAGCGAATACATCTATCTATGCGTCTCTACAACCTCCTGCATGGAACCTGCAATTTCAAAACCAAAGATAATTCTGCTCCTACCGGAAGGAATGAATTCCACAATGTGCTTTTGCCTTGAGATCTCCTGCCTCTACATTCTTCGGCCGTGGATCTGCAAAACATGTGGTGCGTGTCATACTAGCATCTTGTATGTAATTGGAACTCTTCCTATTGCTACTGCCCAGACTGTGCTTGTCATAAGCCCCGTACCTCTATTGCCTTTGCTATTGTGTTCCAGATCCTTTCTGACTTTTATTCTAAGTTGAGGTAGATGATGGCCATACCTGGCGTTTACTCCTGTGTATAAAGTTGGGCCCTGCAACCAAAAGGATGTATTCATCATAGGTCCACTAAGGCTATCGGGAACCGCGCATAACAAAGCAGCCTGCTCTTAGACTTCAAAGACCCCCTCACCCATTGCTCTGCGGGATCACCGCTCATTGGCACCATGTGTATGGCAAACCTCTGTGAGTCCTGCTCGCATCGTTCTGAATCGGAGCTCATGTTCTCTGTCACCTGATTCCTTGAGTGCGTCATCTTTATGGGCTGCTTGGGACCGCACATTGTCAGGGCATGTATTCACGATGTGTGCAACTCCCCCCAATTGCATGTCACTTGTATGGCAATGTCACTGTATTAGGACATGAACTCACCCAACCCTCAGTTGGCCCCTGTGCCTCTCCATGTACCCGGGCAGCGTGCTGTTTCATAGGACCATGGTGTCATTTGTGGATCCTGAAAATCAGGCCCTGCAGTGCGTGATGTTAGGGTGGGGTCAGGTTACTGGTGACCTGTAAGCTGAGGGAGTAGTACTGCTTGCAGTTGCATTATGCCCCCTTTGGATGCCATCAGTGCAACCAACTCAACAAGGGTGTAACCCAGGGCACCGAGTGCATTGGTCATGTGTGCCATGGTATAGAATGTGGTCTTGGTGGTGTTCTCCTGTGCCCGAGTAATGGGGATTGTGATTAAAAATTCCAGAACAGTGCAGAAGTGCTGTCAGCAGCTGTCCAAGCAGAATGGAGAAGGCTGGCTGTGAGATGCCATGCAGCGTGGCCAGTGGTCGAAGTGGGCGGGAGCGGTCAGAAGCGGTGCTCCTCTACTTATATTAATTACGTTTTACAGTTCCTATAATTTTATTTTGAAAAGAAACCGTTCTGGAATGGATTCGTTTTAAAATAAAAGTGTAGGAAGAAGTTGAAACTTCCACTTTCAGTGCAATGCACTGAACGTTCCCCTAAACAGCAGGGCCATGTGGTTTATGGTTTGTATTGTGCGAGGGAGGGTGCTACAGGGTTAGGATCTGGCCATCTGCTTGGTTCCAGGGTGAGACCCTGCCATGAGGTGTGGGTGCTCTCCTTTCACGCCACCCCCTCCTCGCCATCAGTCTTCTCCTCCCCTCTGCTGCTTGCTCCCCCTGATAGTCCTCCTGCTCCTGCAGGTCAATGTCCAACTGCAACAGCTGCATGCTCACCAACCCACAGACCATTGACAACATGGTGATGTTGGATTGGTGTGAGTGCTGCCCTTATGTAATTTCATGTGTGCATTGGATGCACCTGGGTTGATTGGGAGCACGTGTGATCTGTTTTCACTCACCTGTGGGTTTTTGCCTCCAGCTTACAAGTGTAGGTTTTGCCGGTATTACCAGCAGAATCTGGCAGGATTACTGCTGTTTTCCCATATCATGATCAGCCGGTATACCATTTTGCCAGTAATACCATCAGCCAAGGTACTGGCATCTAGTATTCCATCACCTGTAATACCGGCACCAGCACACCTGACGACAATAGTATCGGGGACAGTGTTACCGGCAGCAGTTTTACCTGCTACTCATGATTGTCCGGTACAGCAAAAGTGCTTGTAACTTGTATTACCGCCACTTTTACCATATAATGGCAAGCTCATAATGAGCCCCAGAGCCTGTTTGGTTCTTACTTGATCCTCACTGTTGGAAAGCTTCATTGCCCAGTGGGTGGGGAGGAATGAAAGAAGAGGTGGACTGGACAATAGGGAACTCTGGAAATTTCCCGGTGGGCTTCTGCATCATTGGCCATTATTTCCAAATGTTCTTATGGGAAAAGGGTTGGGCTTGCTCGAAATGTGTAATATGCAGCCACTTAGAGCATTATTTCCAGGGCCTCTTTTGGTTCCCCGTCCACCACATCGGGCAACGTACTGAGCATTCACAGTATAAAAAAAGGCTGCACGCAATACTTCAGAGTTGAAAATGTAAAATATGCTGCAAGTTCCATTACGTCACGGAGTGTGGCAGTGGCCAGTGCATGCATTCCCTTACCCTCTTTCAAATAAAGGTGTGTCATGAACATCTCTCCTTCCTTAAACTGTCAAGAAGCACCTTCACCAGCATTCTGAGTAATCAATAAGCCTATTCTTAAGATCCTTGGTTTCCCTGTCTCGGGGTCCCTGCTCTGGAGACACCCTAAACTCATCCCAGTTTCAGGAACACTTCTGTTAAGATCTTGAAAATGTATGTACTCTGTGGGTGTTTCACAAGTAATAGTGCAGGTGCAGTAGTTTCCAATGGAAATGTACACACAATGCATGCACCAAGAAAACCATCACTTTGGGAATGCACCACTGTGATAAAGTAAACATAAGGACTGAAATCAGACAACCATAAATGACTATTGTGATGTATAAGGCATTGTTTTCCAGTTGGCAGAGAATGGCACTTATTGAATGTGTGTTCACTGCCTACATGCTCTGCTGCTGGCTAGCCAGGTTTACATGTTATACTTTTCTATAATGTGGGATGTATTAACCCACTTGTGCTCTGCCCCGCGGCATCACTGGGTTCTGGTGGTGCCAGAATTATCAAAATGGCCACAAATCCCTGCACTTGCCAAAATCTATGTAAATTGCATTTTGTAACACAAAAAGATGGCTGCCAAATCTACCATGCATTTTGTCAGTGGTGGAACAGAGATCTCACTCCTGAAACATGTCACTGGGCTTCACAACAAGCATAAATGGAGCACAGAGGGGAAAAGCAGAGCTCTGCTCAAGGAAATCCAGAATCTTGCTTTTAAATCTTTTTCTTGGTTGCTGAAACTACAGAATGCCGGTACAAAACACCATCAAACATCCAATATTCTTGCTGGGTATTACAAGTCACTTTGTTCAAGAAATCATTATGAACATACAATGTCCTGAAAAGCGGAATTTGTGATCAAAACATTCACAGCATAAATGTGCCTGCCTGTGAAATCTGTCAAAATCTGTGCGCAGTACCCATGGCCGCCTGTATGACAGCTGTCAGTAGATTGCATGATAGGATTTAAACTTGTACAACTGAAATCTAATGTCTGAAAACTAAGTCACCTGTTATTGAGAGTAACCTAGGTTGTAACTGTTTAATCCCAACGTTTAGAATTTGGAATAAGTGTTCTAGCTGCTTGTTTTGAAATTACAAGTTTGTATTAAACCAAGAAAAAAATGTAACAGCATGACATTGAATTTAAGACTGCCTAAAAGCAATCCAACCAGTCCAATAGCTTCCCCCACAGAGGCCAGGCATCTCCCTTCTGCTTCACTCCACCAGGAAATCACACCTCTGTGGTGATTAGATTAGGGGAAGGGAATTTGGGGCTGCATGGGAAGGGGACAATGGACTTCCTCCAGCTCAAGGAGATGCTAATTATGAAGGGTCGTAAATGGCCTCTGCCAGGAGGAAGTGGGAGGAGCCTGCTTCTGAGCTGCAAGAATTAAGAAGGAGGCGGAGACAAACCACCCTTTGCTGCTTAACAAAGGCCAAGAGCCCATTTTAAAAAGACTGATAAATTACTGTGTAAAATTGTGAAAATTATAGAAATAACAACATTGTTAATGAGATTTCTGGATGCATGTTTTGAGAGACGCCAGAACTCTGTGAGATGTTCTGGGAAGTAATAGCGGAAAATATGGTTTTACACCAAATGTATTTATGCCAAAAGCACGAAACTTCATACTCAATGCGCACATTTGTACACATTTTCTGATAAACTGGATATTGTGTTCCGGACAAAAATGGCAAAATTCTGTCAAAAGCAGACACAAGATCCTACAGTGATGAGGTTTGGAGGAGTATCTGCTACACAAAATATGTAATCTATATATGTTATTCTTATAGAGATTGCACACATGTAAATATGTATTGTACTAAAAGTAGATTTATGTGCAAAGGGACAAGGGGAGGATTCTCTGACTTATAAACCCACATCATCATGGTGACACCCTGTTTTCTTCTCCAATCAAGGGAGAGAAGAGACTCCAGCCAATCGCCTGCCTAAGAGGTGCGCTTAGGATAAACCAGCACACACCCCCTTTATCATAAGCATAAATAGAGACAGCTGAGGACTTAAAAACACACACAGATTCACCCACTAACCAATTGCTGGCAGAGCACCCTGCGAGAGAACCATCTATTTTCCTTGCTCCAGACGCCAGAAACTTGGCAAGCAGAAAGGCCCATTCCATTAGTTGAACCATTTTCAACTAGGCCTTGAATTTCCAGAACCAGCAAGAATCCCACAAAAAAAGGGGAACAAAAGAAACAGCGGGCTGTGCTGTAACTGCGTTCCTGCTAAAAGAATTATTACCAGAATCAAAAGATCCAATCCCGTTGTGCTGTGCTGTGAACAGAGAACCATTGCAGACCCGATCCAGTGCTGTGCCGAGCTGTCACCAGAACCATTGCAGACCCAGTCCAATCCGGTGCGCCCAGCAGTCGGTCACAGAACCAGAATCCCTGACCAATATCCCTCACGGTTCCATTTGAAACCCATATGGTGAGTATCTATAGACAGAACTGTGTCACTAGCATATGTACTGTCCATAGTAGTCCCTGTCTTAAACCCATCCTCTCTTGTATTCAGAACCGGTAGTGTTAGGAGTATTTTTGAATTGTCAGAGTGTTTTCTTGCACTAAGTTTCTCTCATTTGTTCTCTAAAACCATAAATCATTAGTATTGTGAATAAATAAATTGAATCCTCGAAAGAAAGTGAGTATCCACCACGTGAAAGGTCTGTGGCCAGGACTGTGGAGATTCGTGTGTGGCATTCTCATTTTCTATAGTCCTAATCTAGTATAAGAAATCCCATTTGTCTTTTAAAAGTGCATCCCTGTTTTCCCATTCTTGCGCCTATCTCAGAAAAACGACCTCCACTAAAACGTCCATAACTTTCTCAATTTTTATGCTAGAAACAAAATCAAAATCCAAATCCATATAGTTCTCCCGAAATCGCGAATACCGCGCAGGGAAAAGTTTGCCACGAATTTTCATTTTGGCAAAATATTACACGTGTAAAACAACGTTTGATTGCACCCAACCTCAATTTTAAGACTTCACAATGCTTCTTAGTATTAAATCATTTCTAGTGTTTGTCTGCAACTATCTAAAGTGGCTCCCATGAGAATGTAAACAATTTCAGCAATTTAAACCATATTTAGGGGGTAATTCATAGAATTCAGCGCACAAGTGGCGCACGCAGCAAGCGCACAGTGTGCGCGTGCGAATCCCTGCGCCAGCCGCGTGCGCCAAAATCCATTTCCGCGCACAGCGTATTCATGGATTCCAGCCACCAAAACCAGCCGTGGCGCACAGTGGCGCAGCGACCCTGCAGCAGCGCCAGTTACGCCCCCAAGAACGCCTCTCGCGCAGGGAAAAGCCATCAATATACCCAATCCAGCGCAAAGGGCTGCGCTAACCCTGTACCAGCACGGCAAGCGGGCTACGTGTATCACTGGGGTGCGCGGGAAGTACCTCACGCGATTGGCCCTGTGCGAGCAGGGTACGCGTATTTCAGGGGTGCGCGGGAAGTTCCACACGTGATTTCCGCAGGGTACGTGTATATCAGGGGCGCACGAGAAGTTCCACACGCGATTTCAGCAGGGTACGTGTATTTCTGGGTGCGGGGGACGTTCCACACGCGATTTCAGCATGGTACGTGCATTTCAGGGGTGCGCGGGAATTTCCACACGCGATTGGGCCCGTGCGAGCAGGGTACCCGTATCTCAGGGGTGCGCGGGAAGTCTCACACGCGATTTGGCAGGGTACGTGGATTTCCGGGGTGCGCGGGAAGTTCCACACGCGATTTGGCCGGGTATGTGCGCGGGAATTTCCACACGCAATTTGTCTGGGTACGTGGATCTCAGGGGTGCGCGGGAAGTCTCACACGCGATTTGGCAGGGTACGTGGATTTCAGGGGTGCGCGGGAAGTTCCACACGCGATTTCAGCAGGGTACGTGTATTTCTGGGTGCGGGGGACGTTACACATGCGATTTCAGCATGGTACGTGCATTTCAGGGGTGCGCGGGAAGTTCCACACGCAATTTCAGCAGGGTACGTGTATTTCTGGGTGTGGGGCAAGTTTCACACGCGATTTCAGCAGGGTACGTGTATTCCAGGAGTGCGCGGGAAGTTCCACACGCGATTCCATCAGGGTACGTGTATTTCAGGGGTGCGCAGGAAGTTCCACACGCTATTTGGCCGGGTACGTGCGCGGGAATTTCCACACGCTATTTGGCTGGGTACGTGGATCTCAGGGGTGCGCGAGAAGTTCCACATGCGATTTCAGCAGGGTACATGTATTTCTGGGTGCGGGGGACGTTCCACACGCGATTTCAGCATGGTACGTGCATTTCAGGGGTGCGCAGGAATTTCCACACGCGATTGGGCCCGTGCGAGCAGGGTACGCGTATCTCAGGGGTGCGCTGGAATTTCCACACGCGATTTGTCTGGGTACGTGGATCTCAGGGGTGCGCGGGAAGTCTCACACACGATTTGGCAGAGTACGTGGATTTCAGGGGTGCGCGGGATGTTCCACACGCGATTTGGCCGGGTATGTGCGCGGGAATTTCCACACGCGTTTTGGCTGGGTACGTGGATCTCAGGGGTGCGCGGGAAGTCTCACACGCGATTTGGCAGGGTACGTGGATTTCAGGGGTGCGCGGGAAGTTCCACACGCGATTCCATCAGGGTACGTGTATTTCAGGGGTGCGCAGGAAGTTCCACACGCGATTTGGCCGGGTACGTGCGCGGGAATTTCCACACGCGATTTGGCTGGGTACGTGTATGACAGGGCTATGCGGGAAATTCTACAGGTGATTTGGCTGTGTGCTCCCAGGTATTCCCTGTACACCCTCCACGGCCCCTGCAGGCAGCCGACACCACAGGGGACTACCCTGCACACCTGCTCATGTCACCCAGCACCCCCACCCCCCAGCCACCATGGGCAGCCCCCACCAGGCCCCCACTCATGTCTCCCACCACCCCCACCCCCCAGCATCCAGGGGCAGCCCCCACCAGGCCCCCACACATGTCCAACTCATGTCTCCCACCACCCCCACCCCCCAGCAGTGCAGGGGCACCCTCCAACAGGCCCCCACTCATGTCTCCCAACCCCCCGACCCCCCAGCACTGTGGGGCACCCTCCACCAGGCCCCCACCCATGTCTCCCACCACCCCCACCCCCCAGCAGTGCAGGGGCAGCCTCCACCAGGCCCCCACTCATGTCTCCCGCCCCCCCCTGACCCCCCAGCACTGTGGGGCACCCTCCACCAGGCCCCCACCCATGTCTCCCACCACCCCCACCCCCAGCAGTGCAGGGGCAGCCTCCACCAGGCCCCCACTCATGTCTCCCATCACCCCCACCCCCCAGCCACCAGGGGCAGCCTCCACCTGGCCCACACTCATGTCTCCCACCACCCCCACCCCCCAGCAGTGCAGGGGCACCCTCCACCAGGCCCCCACTCATGTCTCCCACCACCCCCACCCCCCAGCAGTGCAGGGGCAGCCTCCACCAGGCCCCCACTCATGTCTCCCACCACCCCCACCCCCCAGCCACCAGGGGCAGCCTCCACCAGGCCCCCACTCATGTCCCCCTGCACCCAGGTCCTCACAATCCCCAATCATGTGCGTGATGGTCAGCCTCCACAGCCAAAAGGCCCTACCAAGTAACCCATTCACCCACATGGAAATGGAAATTACATGTTACACCCCCAATGTTCATAAAGCAAATGAACCCATGTCCGTCACACACAATGGTTGCAAATGAATGGGAAAACAGCCAACATGACATGCATGAAACCAATGAGATGATACCACACAGTGAAGTATGAAAACAAAATTGTATTAAAAAAAAATGAATGCAAATGAAATGAAACAAACTACAATGGAAATGAAAAAAAGATAAGCTGCATGTCCATCCAAAAAAATCAAAACTACAAATCCAAATCCAAAAAAATGTTGTTCAAAGTCACATTAAAAATAAAATCAATCCGAGAGATAAAAATAAATGCAAAGACCATTGCTCCATGGAGAATAAATCAAAAATAAAAAAATAAAACAATCCAATGAAGAACTATGTACAAAACATCCAAGGGTCCATGAGCCCAACTGAACAAAGGAAACCTACAAAAAACCCTAACTAAAATGCAACTATATACAAAAAGTGGAGCTGTGTCCGTCGACTCCAAATCATAAGAAGAAACAAATGAAACCTAAAACTAAAGAACTATATACAAAGGCGGCGGGCAAGTCCAGCGGCTCACTCCGTGGTGTTCCGGGCCAGGGCATCATCAAACTCCTCGTCTATGTCCCGGAGGCGATCCTGTTCCATGGCCCGAGAGTCCGCAGGGACGACGCCATCTGCTCCTCCAACCCCCTGCGGATTGCCTCGAGGCACTCGGCCCGCCTCAGGGCCCTCCGCATGGAGTTCTCCGCCCTGACCATCGTGAGCCGCGCCTCTTCCGCCCGCCGCCGCTCCGCACCTATCTGCTGGCCCAACCACAGCCACATTGAAGACACTTCCTGTCCTGGGTCCTCCTGCCCTCTGGCCGATGCCTGCCCCTCCGATGTTGATGGCCCCGAGCCATGATGCCTCCCACGTTGACTCTGCTGCTGCCTCCGACGCAACTGCCTCTGCCAGCACGACGGCATCCAGGCTGATGGAATCCACCGACGCCGTCGTGCACGTGCCCTGCCTGATGATGCTGGCACATCCTCCATCTGCTGGGGTACAGTTGCTGTGGTGTCCACCCCTGCTGGACCTCCGACTCCCGACTGTGGCAGGGATGGGATCCCCACCGAGCTGGCTGCATTGTTCAGGGCAGGTCCACAGGGGGCTCTGGTGGCATCTGGGCCGGAAGACGGCAAGGAGAACGACTGGCGTATAGTCTCCACAGAGGAGGAGAGGGCCGCCAGATTGGCCGACACATGCAGGAAACCCCCGAACATGGACGATCCCAATTGGGCCACATCGGCACGGTGCTCTTCGTGATGACGTGGGTGCTCCTCCTGGGAAGCACGCAGGGCATCACGAATCACAGCTGTGCGCATAGCGACCCCAATCAGGACCTTCTCCATACGGCCAGGGGTCCCCTCGTCTGCAGGTGGAGGGGAGTCAGATGACATGGACATCCCCTCTACCTGCGGACGGGCCTGGGACGGGGCATCCCTGCTGGTGCATGGTGGTGCACCCACAGGGTCGGGGACAGCGACATGCACAGGCCCCTCCAAGGTGACCTGTGCTGCCTCCTGCCCCTGCCCCTGGACTGCACCACTTGCACCAGCAGGGATGCCCCCACCAGGCCCCATGTGCGCCTCAGTGGCGGCCTCCTCCTCCTCTGTGGAAACCACCAACCTGGATGGCTCCTCACCGTCTTCTGCCGTAGCAGGCCCCTGTGGGGGCTCACCCACCCCTTCCGCTGCAGCCGTGGGGGCATCCCCACCGCCTTGCTCCACAGCGCCGTCTCCGCCCTCTTATTCACTAGCCGCTGCGTAGAGGGAGACATAGAACACAAGCATCAGGGTACTGTACAATGGTCCCCTAGACAGGAAGCAATAGCAGATGAGTGCCACTGTCAAAGTACACTTCCATCATGTCCCTCCACAACACATGTGTCAGTCCAGGCAAAACACACACAGTGACAGTCATGGTGTATGCCATGGACATTTCCATACATGTCCAATGGACTCTCGAAACATACAATGTAATGGAACTCACATGCATCATGGGTCATGCCTATCACATGCACACACTTCACCTCAGTCACATCCATCTGGCCCCGTACACCCCAATCACAGTGAATACAAGGATGACTAGGCTGCATCAGTGAATCTGTACATTGTCACAGACATGTGTCATGCATCCATGGCATTCACAAGTCACACACACGCAGGTCAGGCATACAGACATGCATACCATATATGTACCTGGCATCAGCACCCATCCCTCACCCCCACCCATGTCCAGGAACAGAGACTGCCATGCTCTCATGTGTACAATCTGCATAGGGCTCCCCATGTCACATTTAAACACATGCAACAACCGTGCGGTTCACACATTACTGGTCGCACATGCATTACCATGATGTCCCTGCACACATACATGCGTACATGGCCTATGTCACACATACAGGCAAGTATCAGACAACCAGCACACTGCAACATGCCCTGTCTCACACAGCAATGGTTGGCCACTTACCGCTCAACTCCAGACGGGTCTCCCCCTCAAGGACCTGGGGGCGTGGAGCGCTGGGTGTACGCGTTCCAGGACCCTCATCTGGATGGAACTCATGCGGCCCCGGCCCCCCTCCACGAGGCGCCGGGCCTTTGTGAGGGTCCTGGACCTCAAGTCCTCCCAGCGCTTCTTGACCTTCTGGATGGTGCGGGTTGCCACCCCCTCCGCATTGATGGCAACCACACAGTCGGCCCAGATCCTCTCCCATCCTTCCTTGTTGGCGTGGGACGATCCGAAGAGGGCATCATACTGCCCCAGGACTTGCTCCACCAGGACATCAACTTTGGTGGCAGTGAAGCTGGTGCCCCTCTGCCCCTCTGGCCGGGGGTTGCCACTGGTGCCAGATGTTGATGTGCCCGACATGGCAACCCCAGGGGCAGGAGTGGGTGGGCAACTGGGTCCTGGGGCTGGGCTGTGGAGCGATGTTATCCGAGTCGGGAGTCTTCTGTTCCAGCAGGGGTGGACACAGCAACTGGACCCCTGCAGATGGCTGATGTGCAGGCACCAAATGGCAGGGCACGGTGGCAGCAGGCAGGCAGGCAGGCAGGCAGGCAGCAGCAGATGGCACGTGGGAGGCTGCTCGGGGCACTGGGGGGCAGTAATTCGGCCTTCTGGGCAGGAGCGTGGTCTTCCGTGTGTTTTCGCGTGGCCAGCTTGATACAGAGTGATTTGGCACATGAAAATCCTGCACGTTAGCGTGATATTCGAGGAAAGGCCCTTAGCGCGTAAGCGCGTCAGCACGCGTACGCGATTTCATTGGACCAAAGGCCCTTACAGCGTAAGCGCGTCTGTGACGTTTCGCGCATGGGTGTTGCCCTGGCAGGGCTTGGAGATCCCGCGTGCCTTTGAACTGCTCTGTACGTGCTTTTCGTGCGGTGCGTGTGTTTTCCATCCGTTGGGGTTCACACGCTATTACTTCACAGCGGGTGTTGGCTACGTGTTCTTCTACACGCAAGGCAGACGGTGAGTGGTACCCCGCTCCCCCAGGCCTGATCGCGTGAAAAAGTTCACGCGAACCCCTGAAATACACGTAGCCCGCTCCCCCAGGCCCGATCGCGTGAAAAACTTCACGCGAACCCCTGAAATACACGTAGCCCGCTCCCCCAGGCCCGATCGCGTGAGAAACTTCACGCGAACCCCTGATATACACGTAGCCCGCTCCCCCAGGCCCGATCGCGTGAAAAACTTCACGCGAACCCCTGAAATAAACGTAGCCCGCTCCCCCAGGCCCGATCGCGTGAAAAACTTCACGCGAACCCCTGAAATACACGTAGGTCGCTCCCCCAGGCCCGATCGCGTGAGAAACTTCACGCGAACCCCTGATATACACGTAGCACGCTCCCCCAGGCCCGATCGCGTGGAAAAGTTCACGCGAACCCCTGAAATACACGAAGCCCGCTCCCCCAGGCCTGATCGCGTGAAAAAGTTCACGCGAACCCCTGAAATACACGTAGCCCGCTCGCACAGACCCAATTGCTGTATGTTGCCACTTTTGTAATGCGCAGGGACGCTACCGCCTGCCTTCGTGTGGCGGACGTGTTTCGGCTTGTGCGTGTCTTTGGCTGTGCGTGGCTTTGCCCTATTCGATTCCATGAATACGTGTGGTTCGAGTGCGTGTGGGCGTTCCGTCTGCTTCCCTGCAGTACATCCCCAGTTACGCCCTTATTTTCGCGCGTTGTTCCCCATTCCGCGCGTTACCCCCCGTGTCCCGCCCAATTTCTGGTGTATGTGCCGAGGTTGTGCGCTTTCACCTTTCGGGATGTTGCAGTAACTTGTGCGCCATGCACGGGTTTGGCGCACATCCCGGGGTGTACACGCGCAGGGACTTCCATGAATCGCACGCGTGCGCGTGCGCATGTTTTTTACCGCTTGCACCTGCTTGCGCCTGCTTGCGCCTGCTTGCGCCTGCTTGCGCGAAGATTTTCGGCGCACGTTTGTTCCATGAATCGGCCCCTTAGTGTTTTACCCAATCCATTCTCAAGATAACTTTAAAACCATTTGACAGTTTGCCAATCAATTCTATTTCTCTCTTGTGTTTGCTGGAGGGAAATTGGGTTTGACATTTTGTTTGAATTCTGCATTGCTGAATACCTGCTCTCTCTCGTCCTATCTCTTTATGTTGCTTGTTGGGGGGTTGAGGGGTGTCCAGGGGAAAATAGTAACCATATTGCTATTTGATCTGAACACACACACAAGTATTATTTCTGTGCTGAATTATTTTGCTCACTATTACTCCTTGTGATTAAAGAGATTGCTTAGTGTTACATCACCCCATGGGTGATCATTGTATACACATTAAACACATGATTAAAATTGTGAAAACATAAATAAATATTTTAACTTTACAAACCAGCCTGATTCCTGGTTCAGTGTGACGGCGGGGGGTGTTCCAAGAGAGGTGCGTGATATGAGTGGTACAACATTCAGAATAAAATAACTTTTAGACACAAAATAACACTTCAGAGCTGAATAAAACATGTGTTCATTGTGTATCCTTAATTTCTTTATGTAAGTGTTGCACATACAAACCATATTTCTGTATGATTGCCTGCAGCTAACATGTATAGTAGTAGGGCGTGTAGCATGAATGTTCAATACAAAATATACAGAGACAGCGTACAACCTTTGGCTCCCCAGATGTTTTGGACTACAGCTCCCACCAGCCCTAGCCTGCATCCAACATGAGGACTAATGGGAGTCACGATTCCACACATCTCTAGAACTGTTTGTTTGTTTATTTATTTATAATGCGTGCTGCACCCGAAGGTATCTGGGCGCAGTACAAGATAATGCAGTTTCTTAGTTACATTTAGTTACACAGGTAAAGCTGCATTGTTTCCGACCCATGCCTTGAACCGTAGGCCCAAATATTGATTTGCAATTGTTTAGATAAATGGTAGTTTTCTACTTTACTGAATGTTTCTAATGTTGCATGGTGTTGCACATGGACCTCCCTGGAATATTGGAAGCTAATCAACCAGAAAAATTAAGTGCATGACATACACCAGTGTGAGCGTGGCTTGCAGTGGAGGAAGCTGTCATTGTGTGTGCACCACACGGCCTGAAAGAGAAAAATATATATAGTGAACAGGAGAATCACATGTCAAGGTTTCCAAAAGGCTTCCTAACCAGAATCCCAACACTTTCACCATATCCATACGTTAAAGGTAATTAAAGGAGAGAGGATTGCTCCCAGGAATACATTTCCAAGGGGCGCTTTTGTTTCTGATTAGAACGCTAAACTGGTAGTACCTACAAACACTCAACAGAATTAGAAATCTTTCATAGCCAAAAAAGGAAACTCAATATTCAACAGTAACTCTGGCCCAGGAGGTCAACTCCAGGATGTTGCCACACAGGAAAATAAACACAAAATAATTCCTCAAATGATTAACAACGCCAAACCCCAACCGAAAAAGCAAGTAATAACATAAAACCCTAGTGACACCAAGAGTCTGTGGGTGAGACAGAGTAGTGACCCCCGAAATGTATCAACTGTAATGTTTGGGATCCCAAACTATCTAAAGACAGTGAGAATAAAACACCAAGTCTGAATTCACCCATTTCTAACAAAAGAAGAATGCACTCCCTCTAGTCCTTCCCAATTACCAGCAACTAGTACCGAGCAATGGAAGCGCCCCAACGGCTCACCCCTTATGGTTCATTAACTGACCCATGAACCCTCTCGCAGGCCGTTCCACTTCTACTCTGAAACAAAGCAAGCAGAAAATGAAGAGGCCGTATATTTAAAATCAGTTAACAATATTTCACAGCAAGGAGCAAGAATTCATACCAGTCAAGTGTAGAAGAGCCAAAATGTGGTCCGAGATGAGAGTGTGATGGATGTCTGACCTTTTGCTGGGCTGCAATGTACCAGTAGGGGGAATAGATAGGAGAGCTTGGCAAGCTGTTGGAGGTGATAGCCGAATTTTAAACCAGCAGGAACTGATCATGTAGTCAAATAAAGAAAGTTAAACACGCTCGCATCATCCAGGATATCCAAAGGGATGCCCAAACGTAATGAGGTTTTCCAGAGCAAAGAAAAATAGCTTCACTCAAATCACAACCTAATTCGGATGTATGCTGTGAACATGCAGAGGCACCGACAATCAAGGGCAACATTCCTCGTGATGGACAGAGTGTGCATATGCTCATTCGGTGCCCCCATAAAACACTCAAAAGCTCACAGAAGCTCAAGTAGCCTCATAAATCAGATCCTCTCTGAGGGAACCCTGGGAGAGTACATCTGAGACCAAGTGGTCTCTTCAGTTCTCACTAACTTCTGGGCACCACTCTCCCTTATAACCTGATCTGATTTGAGACGAATATGGTGCAAAGAATAATGTGTTTTGCACTAGCCATCGACATGTGATTTAAGAAAAAAAAGAAAACTCACCTTGCTATGCTGAACAAATATTAATTAATAAACATTGGTGAAGCCAAACCACCACTAGTACTACTTACGCATCCAGGTTGTCACCAAGAAGCCACACTACCAGATTCACATGCTGAAGGTCATCCTGCCAAACCTGGTCAGCAGGGTTATCGTCCTCCCACTACTAAATTACTGTATTAGCTTGTACATGGATCTTGCTAAAGGCCTTCTGCTCCAGCTACAAGTTATTCACAACAGGACACTCCAGTTGATACTGGGCCTAATGCCCAACAACCATATCACCCTAACTTTAGCATAACAACACTGGCTAGATATTGAAAAGCAGATTGTTTCAAAACGCTTCGTATCAGCCGCCAACCTTATTGGAGATCTAGACCTACTTACATTCATCAAAGGTTTGCAAAGTCCATCCAAAGTCCTGAGGTTGGCATCTTCCATCTCCCTCACACCATCCATGGTCATTAAAAAGAACTTTGGGGAGGGTCCTTCTCCACTGCTGGAACAACCTCTCCATCTTCCTGAGAACTTGGGACAACTACCTACTGTTCTGAAAATGGCTGAAGATCTTCTTGCACAAGCTCCGTTTCCCTCAGAACAATGATCATTCTGCATATGCATTTATTTAACTGCCTGCCTTGATGTACATGCACTTCCAACTTCTCCCTATTCCAGCTTTAGCTTTCCCAAATGTGTTAATGCTTTTAAGGTACAGACCCCCTCTCTCCACACCCCTACCTTCTGCCCTCCTTTCCACTTGCGGTTCTAGACGGCAGTCAATCCTGTGGTAGGCACCTATAAAACAACAATGAATACATAAATGCATAACTCTCCTTCATCAAGTGTCTGTGTATATAGACATTGGAGAAAGACTATCCTTACTTTTACTTGATTTTGTTTACAGCCAGAGAGAAGTGTATGCACATAACCAAAGGCTGGTGAACTATATCTGATATAAAAAGCAAATGATAGTCATTTTCCAGCAGAAGACAACATTAATTAATGATGCCAAAAATATTTACTTGTATGTCAAAAAAAATGATAAGAAAAAAGTAAGCTGTGCAAATGGAAAAGCAATAGATAGATCAGTGAAGCAATTAGCCTGGCTTCCTTGTGTGTGTTAATACTATTTGACTCTATGGATATTAAAGATGTTTTTGGTATTAAAAGCAACTATCTGAAACTTCAGACACAAAGCAGGAATGCACTGACCTGAGGCAATGTCCAATCAAAATAAAGTATAACGCAACCGAAGAGCAAACAAATCAGGCAGCATCCAACAACAATTTGCAGTCATGGTAGAGGTTTATTTGAAATATGGATGTGAAAACTTTAAACAAAATTGTCATAGTGATTTAAAATCAGATAGATATTTCAGGATTTAACGTCTATAAGTGTGTGAGGTCAAGATGTCTTACTGTACAAGAACTTACGTAATATTTTGCCTAAACATACTCCTTGTGCAGTTAGTAATTCACCCGGTATGGTAATCCTTAAACGTAATTTTTATGGACCCATCCTATTAACATTAAACCTATCAAAAGTGTGTTTTTATTATATACACTATTACGTTTTTAATAGAAAGTGCAGAATTCTACTCAGTGTGTCCTCACCATCCCACCAAAGTGAGCACCTCTTCTTTTCTTAAACCTGAAGAATCCAACATCATCTGCTGCAACAGTCAATGAAAAGGCGTTGGCAGAGTGGCCATAATAGCTTCCTCGTTAATGCGCTAACAAAGGGTTGATCCGAAAGGCACTTATCTTTCAAGCACATCAACTCCCAAAGCTTTGCTGATTGCTCCACCAACTTTATCCTAAGAACCACAAGATATTTCTATTGCTCATCAACACTCCCCATTCTCCTAGGGAAATAATGCAACTTTATCAATAAAATAATGATTCTGTGAGATTACCCTCACTGAGGACAACAGCAAATTCCTCCACCATGCACTTGACTCAACTGATGTCAAGGGCCACACCCTTGTCTCATCTTCACTTGCAACCTGGAGATCCTCAACATCGTCTTCTCTCTCCTATTACATGGTTTGGCCATCACTAGGTTTCCTTCCTGCTCCCCTTTCTATAGCCTACCCCATAAAACCAAAATTGGTCGCTCTACATCAGATGGGGACAACTCTAACAAATTGTCTGTGAGATGTCAAACATCCCTTAAGGAAAAACAATAAACCACCATTGGAAGCAATGCTATTGAAAAATGTCTGTAAGCTACAATCTTTCAGAATCTTCTTGTCTGACAACATATAATCAATGGGTGACATTCATTTTTCTTTTTCTGTTGTGTATTTGGTTAATTACAGACCTTAGACGCAAAACAATATACAATAATATATGCCCAACACACTCACAATAATACATGCATGAAATATATTCTGACTACAATACTCACATACAATACCTTTATTCACTGCAATACACTATTTAATAACAATAGTAAATAGTTAGAATCCATATTAAAATTGTTTCTGTCAAAACCTTAGACATAGTTCAATACTTCATAAATATTTACTTAAGATCAGTAATATATCATGCAATGATCCCCTAAAATACATGCATTAACCTGATATATTTCTCTAGATGTTATTTAAACATTCTAAGCAGGTGCAGAACACAGCAGTGCTGATGGCCAAAAACTCTCCTGAGAAAATCAAACTCCAAAATTGGCCAGAATCAATAGTTGCTCATCTATGTACAAATAAATTATATCCCTTTACATAGTTGACTAGTAAATAATGACAACTGGTTAGAACATGACGTATCATTTCAATCTTCCTCTTACAGAGTCTGCAACATCGTTGTTATAGGGTATACCCTGCCAGGCCCCGATAACCTCTTTTGTTTGAGGTTGATAAATTCTCATTTTCAAAATAAAGTCTCTGATTCTTTTATTATTGCATTTTATTAAATAACCAAAGCGTTGGGGCATTCAAAACCTTTGGTTCATGTATGCAGAGACATTTATTTGTCTAGCTAATTTCGTCAGTAGTTGGCTGTTATCCAATAAATCAGTGCTATATTTTGTTGTCTTACTCTACACCATAAGGACAATTGGATCCTCAATAACAAAATCGATTTGGCCAAAAAAACAGAGGATGTCGTCTTCCCAACTCCTAAAGATGGTTGTTTTAGTTCTCTTACCTTCAGCCATATTCGAAAAGCATCTTAGGAAGGTATCAACATCCTGCTCCATACTTTAAAATGTAAAATAAAATACAGCATACATGATCAACCAAGATGTTTGAAGTGACAAAAGTCCAATCTCACAACACATGCTTTCCAAGGGCATACAGTTAGTCAAACCCGAGAACATATCTCCATATGTTTCCCTCGAGGCTATGCAACCACATAATTTCTTTATCTTTGAAGGATTCCAAACCATATAGGATCTTATATATAATATTCTTAATCCTAATATAGAATAGCCACTTTTATGAGTAATACAAGATTGGATCACTCTGACTTTCTGTAAGGTATTAGCCTTGATACGCAACCCAGGGTAACCAGCTCTATTAATAGCATGAGAAAAGACATGCATGTTGATTTCAAACTCCTCTGTTAAAGTTATGTTTTGCCTCCACCATCATTAGCACTATGAGTGAGGGTGCTAGCCAATCAGGAAGCTCCGAACGCAGGCTGGTTTCACTACTATAAACCTGCGTTCTGAGCTTTCCAAGTGCTGTGCACCCATCGCCCTGTGACTCACTTGCTTCCCCCATTGCCCAACCCATCCTTTAGCGCCTGTGAAAAAGCAAAAAGTATGTGCTAAAGGTAAGACCAAATATTAAAAAAATAATAACATCACATACGTTTGTTCCAGCAACACGCCGCTTTAATGAGAGGTAGTCTGCTTACAGTGCTGATTGTGTGATCTTAGTAAACACTGGAAACTGACTCCCGCCCTCCCCCATGAAGTGTCGTTGCAAGGAGGTACGTTGTTTTTTCTTTCTTTTGTAATGACTTTTAGCCTTTCGCACCTGCATGTGCTTATTTATGGGGTGATGGTGATATTGTACGCTTTGCTCTGGTCCTTAATTTGGGCAGCAGACCGTTACTGGCAGCGTTGGCCTTCAGCTGTAGGTTATATCACTTCATTACTGTATATCACCTTATTTAATGCATGGCCCTCAAGCCATTTACTCCATAAGGGGCCCTTTAATCACAACACTATTCATGCCAGCAAGGCACCATGGCTATACTGGTGGGGATGGCTAAACCTGGAGAATAAACAGTGGTCTTACATTCGACAAATCATAACCGTGCTCATCAACATTGATCAAACCAGATCCTGCTCCTATTATCCCACGGCAGACCACCAAAGGAAGACCCTCATAGGCTTTACTCTTTGGAGCAGGCCAACAGTAAATAATGTATTCAATCTCAGAATAAAGTGTATCCCCACCATACCCGCACCATTGCATTACTATGGAAACTCCCTCCTCCAACTGATACACCATCATATTTACCTATGCAATTACACATGAATAACATGCTAAAAACAGTTGTGTGGTTATACACACACATAATAGTCAAAGCAGGGCTTACCTAGATATTGCAAGCCAGCATAATACTCCACTTATTCTAGCCCATCATAGATGAAGCCAGTAGCAGTAGTTCAGCACATGTAGTTGGTGTCATTAGAATCACAATTAGGTCTTTGTTCTTGCAGCACATGTATTAGACTTCTTGGATGTAAAGTAGAGGGCAGAAGCATCAGAAACTGATGAAGAGCGGACTTGGAACATGGATGGGAGTTTAGGGTAAAATAGTGTGTCAGGATAATGTGGGTGTCCCTTCAACATGTAGGAAATGGAGACTAAGGATTGAACTCATGAACATATTGTTCGTTCTGTTTTTGATAAGAGGTCGGTGGGCATGAGGGAGAAGGAACACAATCATGAGAATGTGTGGGGTGGGTGTTGGACAGAGAGATTAAGGAGGGTATTAAAATGTACGGTCGGAGGATCACAGAGGCAGGTGACAGAATAATCCAGGTGGGGGTGCCCATCCATGCCTGTAAGGTCTAGCAGTAGGAATCGGTACATTTTTTGTTTTCATAGCAAGTTATTTGGCATTGAAGTGGATGGAAAAAGTTGGTTATTACCCATGGGTCATAATGTGAGTAGTAATGAATGGAATTCTTCTGGAGTGGAGAAAAAGTTTTAAAGGTGGATGCTGGACAGGAGGATTTAACAATAGCAAGGTGACTGAGTGGGGATAATAGTGTTAGTAGCATGGTAGGGGAGGACATTATTTTCTTGGTGTTTGATAGGTTGATTGTTGCAGTGGTTGGCAGTAGAAGTGATACAATGTTACCACTTCAGAGCGGGGTGAGGAGGTTGGGCGCAGGCATTGGGGAGGAGAGTACTTTAGAATTAAGAGATATGTAACTTTGATCCTAGATGAGTTCATCATCATCTTTTACATTTATTTATTTATTTATTACAGATATTTGTTGTGCAGGAACAAGGCCCAAGTGTAACAGAGCTCTGAACAATATACATATACAATATACAAACTATCTAACAAATATATAACATCAGAAAAACCTAAAACATCAAGGATCCAACTAATTTAAAAACAACATTCCACAGCCAGACATTCAGTGATTTCACACGATCAGAAAACATGCACACATTTAACAGGAAGGAATTCCAACTAGAAACAGCAGTACCAGTACATCTTGTAATGGAAAAAGACTGCCAAAAATGGCAACTTCTAACAGAAGCTTGGCACTTCTAACAGGAGCATCTACTGGCTCCAAAGATCATGAAAACCTCCAGAAATCCCAAGTTTGCCTGCCACTGTGCGAGTCTGGAAATGCAAAGTTTGGTGAGAAATAGAAATGAATTTATAATAAATCCGTGCTTATTATAGGCAGTCAGTGCAGGCTCTCGAAAATCAGAGGGACTCTAGCAAACGTTCTACTGGCAGAAATCATCCTTGCAGCAGCATGAAAAATAGCCTTTAGCAGAGCAGGAGTAGGCTGTGAAAGCCCCACCAATGCAGAAACTCCAAAATCAAGATAAACTAGCAATGGAACTAACAAACAGAAATGAGGAGGTAACAGAAAAGATTTGGCATCTTACAAAGAAAACAAATGATAATATTCAGCCTTTACTAAAGCATTAACATGAGGAAAGAAAGACCGACACGAGTCCAATGTAAAGCCCAAAGATTCAGCAGGAGAAACAAGTTCATACGAAACCCTTGAGATCGTAACTTCCAAAACCCAAGTTGAAATAGCCCTCTTTGGTTTAGTATGTGAGAACAAAATAAAGAATGCTTAAAGGCATTTAATTTCATTACATGGTATTCAATTTCCAGCAAGCTATTTCGAAGACAAACATGTTACCCTTGGATGCGATTTTGATATGAAGTTGGGTATCATCAGCATATTGCTGTAGATGTTTGCCACGGTTTATAGTCATAATACCGAACTTATAAATCTCGAAAAAAAAATTGCGAAAAAAAAGGGCGAAAAAAAAATATAGAATTTGTTTTTATGACGTTTTTTTTTCGAAATGGGGGGGTTTCGAAATAGGGGGGTTCCCCCCCAACCCACCTTTTTTTCTATTTTTTTTTATTTGAATCCTTTTTTTTTACTTACCTGACCCAAAAAATACATATATATAAAAAAAAAAAAACAATATTTTTTTTCGCCCTTTTTTTTCGAGATTTTTGTTATTCGAGATTTTTTTTTCAGCCTTTTGACCGACCACCGTTTGCCACAGTCAGGAACAGACTTCCCAACAGCTGCATATAAAGACTGAAAATCACAAGCGACAGGATCAACCCCAGCTTCACCTCTGACATCACTGGAAGATAGGCAAGTGGGCCGTCCCCAGGGGTACCGAAACTCCCTCCAATTGCACAGCTAGGAGCAGAACCACCCAATTACCAACCCCTGGATGCCCATCTGCTGAGATAGCACGTCAAGGAGTACCCCATCATATCAAACGCTGCTGAGAGATACAGCAGCACCAACACACTGGCACCTCGCTCATCGAATATGTGCATGGTGGCAGATTCTGTGCTACAGCCCTGGTGAAAGACCGAGGAATGCCAACCATTGACAGGTGGCTGAGATTAAAGCACTCAGCAGGAAAAGAGAAGATTTGAGTGTCATAGCCAAGAGTAGTAGGAGAAATTAGAAAGTGAACATGCTGTGGGTTGGGGGGCATGTTGAGAGTAAAGAGTAGTGGTCAAAGCATTGAGCCTTTGGGGACTTCCACTGGGAGGGTCTGGGAGTCCCTCAGAGTTATCAGTGGTTCAGAGGTTTCCATGTTCCAGGAAATGGAGAGCTGCTACTTCTATTGTTTCTGCTACTTCTAGTACTAGGCCTACTACTACCAGTACTTCCACAAGATTTACTATTACTGCTAACACTGTTGTCTTCTTCTTTCTAGGCTCTTTATAATAATTCCCCTCGCCTTCTGTAGCCTGTGCACTGCTACTGCCTTCCTGTCCAATGCCAGCTGCAAAGAGTGCTGGCCAAGCCTCACTGCAATGCATTGCTGGCTGCTCTCTTCCCACCACCGGCCAGTGCCAAATCTTTCATTGTCTTTTCTTTGTATTGAATATATGCAGCCATCGAGAGACCACCACAATGGAAAGTGTGTCTTGTTTTCTATCTGTTTTTACTTTGCTGATGTTCATTCCGATGTGGGCCCTCTCTTCCTTTGCTTTGCCCTCCTGCTTGTCATTGAAGTCAATAACATGGGCTAAAGGCACCAGTGATCTGGAGCTCTGCTGCAGGATTTACAATAGGGTCCATTCTCTGCTCTTTCACAAGTGGTTGCATGGGGTAAGAACAGAACAGAAACAGAGAGGGTCATTTTCTAAGAACTGCACATTGCATGCAGGCGAGAGCTTTCATTGGTTCCCCTCACGCCCCTGTGAAACCAGACAAAACCATCTTTACTCTTCACTTTCTCTCTATGTCTTGTAAAAAGTAAACACCCCCTTCAAATTGCACTTTGCAGATGAAGTTTACTAAATGAATCTCAAGGAATCTGCCTGCTCTTTAGCCGGTGCTACATTGAGGCGGGTTCCATAAGAACATATTAGGATTATGCTTTCATGTAAATCTCATGCAAGTGTAAAATTAGGTGTTCACACAAGACATAGGAGGAAAGCATGGCGGAGATGTAAACTCCGCTCCCTGCCCCTCCACTGTCTTATATGAACTTTAGATGGACTGGAGCATGGAATGGAGACAAACAGCATTACACCTTGCTTTACTGCCTCCATTTCCAGCACTACTCATTTATGACCAGCTGCACAGTCAGTCCACCCTTCCACCTGTCCACTCACACTCTCCATCCACCCTGAACCTTCATGCATCCATATCTCCATCCATACACTTATTTATATACCCACCCATCTACGCATTCACCCACCTCCAGTATATTCATCTATCAATCCATACACACGCCGGCGCACACATTCACGCATGCGCACACACACCCTGGCATTCTTCATTCATTTCTCACATGCTCTATTCACACATCCATAAACCTAATCAAACATACTGGGTACCACTGATAATGAGAATGTTCTTTTGCTATCATAAATATCAAAATGGACGCTTTGATTTGAGAATTAGTATTCATTCATATGAACTATGTTCAGACAGGCCCATTTTCTGATTGCTATGTGTTTAAGGAGACAGAGAAAGGTGCGGTTTATCCTGCTACTTTGGAGTCAAGCATTCATAATAATGGCTATTTGCTTGGGCAACACACGCCCACAATGGTGGGAACATTTGAGGTACAATATGTATAATCCCCCCTCCCCCCGTCGTACACAACCGCAGGGATATGCCTGTAATCTAGGGGGCATACTGTTCTTTTGAGGATGTGATGAGAAGTGACAAGCGAGCAACAACAAGACAAGTTTCTTCATTGCTTCTGAAAATCACTTTGTATCTGTAAACAGTGCTGCATGTCCCAAAATAGGAAATCAAGCGAGCAAGAACATCCATTTCAAAGAAAATAGAAACATCTCATTAAAAATGTACCATGTTCATGATTAGCACAGAGCAGTACAGTTTGTAGAGCTTCATGGAGTGGAGAGAGCGGGCAGCCTTCTCTTCTCTTTGTCAAAATATAGCTAGAGCACTTTACTGCACTACTATAACACAGAGAGTGCAGGATGTCTCTAGACAACCTTATTGAATGCTAATGCATTGTGTCTGCTTGAGCAAGACGGGCTGCATTGCAGAATAAACAGCAACTGCGATAAATCACTGAAGAGCAAAACCAATTACAGAAGCATTCTTTATATGTAGAAGCAGATCATGACCATTCAATGTTTATGTTATGCAGTGAAATCAATGAAGATTACCTAGGCTTACAGCACAGGGAGTCTTGATTCTATCAAAGACACGGAGGCGAGCATTATGTTTCAACTTTTAAACAGAAAATAAAGATATTTCCCTTTCTTCTGAGAGATTTCTGTAGTCCTGTCTCTGCTTCTCTAGCTGTTTCCTGTCTCCAACTCCTTCTTTGGATGCTCTGTACTGAAACTTGTGTGTCGCAACCGCCCAAACCGCACTCAAAAATATCACAAAGGTCTGAAAAACTCTCCAGGATCCAAACTTCCAATCGAGCTCACACAAGACCTCCATACCTCCCGCCACTCTCAGCCAGTCTTCTGGTATCCCCTGTCAGATCCTACAGAAAATACTGCTGGGGCGGGAGAATGTGCTGCCCTGTTTCTCAGAAAAACAAATAGTGCGGTGTTAGTACAATGATACAACAAAGTGCATGAGCCAGGTGGGAGACTAATGCTTGCCTCCATGTCTTTAATAGAATCAAGAACAGTTGCACAGAATAGAAGACAACACCTTAGTGTTTCAATATCTTAAAACATTACAAATGGGCAATCCTGTCTGTTTAGATGAAGGCAGCAGGCAATGCATGGAAAAACAGTGGCCAGTGTGGCACATAAAGTGTGAACACCTGGCCAAAGGTGGAGCACCAAACCCGTGGGGCCATACTTCAGCATCTGTAGAGACATAACAGACACAGGTAAACAATCACAAAGTACCGCTGAGAATTCATTGGAAAAATACCACTGGATGGTTGAATTTCTTGAGGTGGGCTGATCTGCGCTAATCCTCAGCAGACCAGAGAGCCTCATAAGAAAGATACACTAAGAACAAGAACAGCCAATGCAAGCCAAGGCAGCCTGGAGAAATACTAGACACTCTTGATGGAGGTGCCAGAGGATGGGCAGAGGAGGAAGGAAGAGAAGGCAGGGTAATCAGAGACGGAGAAGAGAGTGCCGCAGGGGTGGCAGAGTAGGGAGACAACAGGGTCGTCAGTGAGCTAGCGGCGGGGTGGCAGAGGAATGAGCTGGCAGAGGAGCCAGAGGGGGGTAAGAAGGGATAGCAGGAGAGGAAAGGAAGTTGATAAGGCACGGGAAGCATCTATCAAAGAAGAGGAGATTGGCCTGAGGGCTCTGTACCAAGATGATGCCATTTATGATGGTCGTAGAGGAGTGGAAGGGGGCCACAAGGGCCTCCCACCGGGTGCCATCATTAATGGGAGAAGAGGAAAAAGGAGAGAGAACAGACACCATATGGGGTGTCCAAAGGCTTGGAGAGGGAACAATAAAGATTATGTTGGTAAGGGTCTGTCTGGAGGAAGAACTGATATAGGTATCAGCGATAGGGAGGCCTGGGTTGGCGAACAGGATGTCCCTTTTGAGCTTCTTCCTGCCAGACTTAGTGAGAGGGGTAGGATAATCGATCGAAAAGCAGTTAGCAAAGATAGGTGAGAAAGAAAGCACCATAAGGGGTCTGGGGAGGAAAGATGGGGTGTAGGGAGAAGGGAGCCCAGGCAGGGGAGGTGGAAAGGGGCGGTCATGCAGTGGGGGGTACAGACAGGAGGGAGGCACAGGGGCACATGAAGGGAGGGGGGCACATCAAAGAACAAGAACAACAGACCTACAAATCAGATGCAGTACAGAACAATCAGCAAATAACATAGCATAACAGGGAACCTAGAAGTAGAGAATGCAGATGTAGTACAGAACCAAGGCAAAGCACAAAGCACAACAGGGAACTTGGAAGTAAAGAATCCAGATGCAATACTGGAAAAAAAGCAGAACACAGAGGTCAGCAGGGAACCTAGAAGAAGAATGCAAGCAATGCAAAGTAATGCCAGGAAAAGAGTGGAGCACAAGGCACTGTCAGAATAGTACACAATAGATTGACGAGGGAAGTGCTGAGATGCAAAATGGAAATGCAGGGGGGGCAACGGAACAAGAAGCAGGGACCTATGATGCGAGGGAGTGCGCGTGGCTAGAGACCCAAGGGAGCGCATGCGGCCAAGTTGGGAGGGAGCGCACGCGCCCGTATGTGATGAGGGAACCTACGATGTGAGGGAGCGCACGTGGCTAGGAAGCACATGTGGGCAAGTTTCCCTGGAGCGCAGGCATGCGAACAGGATGAGGGGACCAACGATGCGAGGGATGCAGCTAGGGAAACAAGGGAGCGCACGAGTTGAAGAGATTGCATGAAGTGGGGATACACAAGCATGCGGGCGTGAGAGGATCGGTTGCAGGGGGAGCAGAATGTAATAGGGGGAAAGGGCTCAAGGTCAGGGGTGCTGCATGGAGTGAAGCAAAGCTAACACTTTCCAAACCTTCTTATCTTGCTGCCACAGACAGGAGTTGAGGTTGTAGGCACTCACAGTCTGTGCAGCTAACCAGCTCTGCCAAACACCTGCGTCGCTCAACACCGTGGCCTTGTCCTGTGAGGGCTTTGCTGCACACGGTCCGTACCTCGGTTTTTATAGGCATGGAAGCGTGGACGTCGTGAAGTTTTCTACGTATAATCGGGTAGGTTCTCCTGCGCACCTGTTTCGCTCAACACCGCAGCCTTGTGCTGCGAGGGGTTTGCCGCAGAGGGTCTGAAAACACTCATATTCAACTTTCCCAGAAGAGGGGAAAAGGGCACATTTTTGAGCACAGCACAATACAACACACCCACATTTGACTTTCCTAGAAGGGGAAAAACGCTATGTATTTGAGCACAACACAATACAACACACTCAGATTCGATTTTCCTAAAAGGGATAAACAGCTACATTTTTTAGCACAGCACAATACAACACACCCAGATTCTACTTTCCTAGAAGGGGAAAATTACTAGGTTTTTATGCCAGGCACAATATACCACACCCAGATTCGACTTACCTGATCAGTCACAGCAGGTCTACGGCTGCAGGCTACGTACTACCACGGCGGACAGACAGACAGCACTGGAGCTGTCCTTAGCCTCTGGTCCTTGGCCGAGGAGGCGGCCATGGCAGGGGGTGCCTTTGGTGGACGCAGGAGGGGGGAGGGCCAACAAACATGGAAGCAATCGGGACAAAGGGAGGGGGGGAGCTGGCACACACATTCAGCGGCGTGAGAATAAAACCTTTACAAATGCTGAACTTATTGTTCCACGGGGCACCTGTCCTTACCCCAGCACCGGAGAAGTTGGTGTTGCCTGATAATGGGGGAGATAGCAGGTGTGGACACAGGTAGAAAACACATGTTGGTGCATGCTTACCTGCTGTCTGAGGAGGGGTTCAGGCCCTGGGTCCTCCTGGTCCAAACAGGAATTGCCCTTTTCTTCATCTGCCTTACGCTTCAGACGCCCAGGCGACAGACACCCTTGATTTGAGAGTTAGAGCAGAAAGGAAGAGGCAGGGTTAAGAAAGTGGGTGGTGCTTAGGCCAGTTGACCTTTTACACCTGCTCACCAACTGCCCACCAAGAGCAGAGCAAGGTGTTCCTTGGGCCTCTGATGTATTTATGTCACTTACTACTTTGGAAGGTTCCTCCATGTAGACTGGTGCAAATTCAGATAACGTTGATGAGACAGGTGTGCAGTAGCACATTAGAGCCTATCTCATGCGCAGAATGGAATTACCATAATAAAAGATCTTGGACCCAAAAACCCAGACAGACTCAGCAAATATTACAAAGTACTACTTTATTGTCAGCTCAAATAAAGTAGGGACATCTGGTGACCATCCGAAATACAACTCACACACTCTCATCTAAGTTTTGATTACACAAAGGCTTTATACTTCGATGTACAACAGTTTTGACATAATCCTACGTGGCAAACAGTAAAACCTATTGTGGGGAGGGATTGGTTAGGGGGAACATACATACCTATATTATGTTTAAGTGTTAGTTTATTATTGGAAGACCCTTATCTGGTAGGCACGCCTCCAATTACCTCTAAATATGTATAATACTAATTATGAAAAAATAATAACAGCTGATTGGCTTCTGCAACATTGTATAGCATGCCGCTACATACCCACTCATGATTGGTTGTCATACTTTCTCAACCTTGGACATTTGGTTCGCTAGAGCAAGTGAACAGAACAAAACCCAGGTTTGGGGAACAACATCATACCACTGCCCACATTGGTCAATTAGCCCACAATCTCTCATCAGTTAGACCATGAGCCAAAGCTTCTCCCCTGTAGTTCACCTTGCTGACTGTTTTCTTCTCTGGAGTTTTTAAGGGCGTCATGGTACACCACTATCTTTGTATGAGGCTTAATGAATAGACCTTGTTTTCGAGTCTTGCACCACGTGTCAGTAGACCACGAATTTGTCAATTCTGACCTATTACTGCTGTGTGATTTAATTATGGTGGGTGCTATTACTCCTCTTGGCCTCTGGAGACTTAGTTGCTCTGTCTTAGATATGCTTCCTGCACCCTTGATTGTCCAATACTTGACACTTGCAGATGTTTTCGCTTCTCCTTAATCTAAGAGAAATGTGCCCTTCGTTCATAGTGTTTCCTGGTTAACTCCCTTTGTACTTTCCAATTATGTCTTGCTGTGTCCTCCTTAGTCTCAGAAAAACAGATATTCTTTATTATTTGCATAAAGCTGTTTTCTGCAGCATTTCGGATATACGGTCCTGTTTTGTCTCTGAGGTAGTTTTGACACAATCCGACATCCATCTTCTCATCATGGCTGCTTTACTCATGTTATAGTTTCTACTGCAGTAAGTTTCTATGTAACTCATCTACCTTTGCGTTTCTGCATATATACATTCATTGAGGTTCATCTCACTAGTTTTTTCTCAGCATAGATGTTCTCTCTATACTTGATTAATTTGTTACTTGGATTACACCTCGTCGGTTCGCACTTACAGCTCTTCCTTGTCCAATGGTGTATGCCGACATCCTTCAACTACGTCAGTGTGAGGGTACATACGATACGGTTGTCTGAGTGCATAACGTCTCTCATATCTTCCGTGCGATATTGGGATGATACCTAGTGCCATAAACAGAGTCTTCCTGTCTTGCCTCCAGTATAATACAGGGGAGGGGGTGGGTACCATAGATGAAGTCATCTGCTCCTCTACACAGGCACAGGGATTGCCTTTTGATTGGCACAGGTGCTAGAAGCAGAGTGAATATAGACAATTAGTACCCGGAGAGGGACAATGAGATTGAAAAAGGCAAGCTCAGTGGCCCTCACCTGGGCCTTACAAGAACGACAAGGCCCGGAATCACCGCTGCAGCTCCGGGTCCTTCCCCACTAACCACCATGGAAAGGGAGAAGGGACTATTTCTAGTCCCTTTTGCCTGTTCCATGGTGCCCATTTTGTTTGTTTATTTTTTTTTATATATAACATTCAATGGCCACCATAGAAAGGTAGAAGGGATGGCCGGGCCATTGTTTTTGCTAAAGTTGAGAAACGGCAGCAGCGCTGTCTCTCAACTCGAGAAAAAGTGCAATTAGTACAACGTGCTGGGGTACTAATGCCAGTATGACCCTCAGAAGGGGGCATTACCCATCGGGTAATGGCCCTGGGCTCTGTTTAAGCCCTTGCTTTGCTTAGGATTACAACTATGGCACTGGGGGCATTATCCAACCGGTAATGCCCCCCTCCTCAGATCATATTGCCTAAAAAAAACACCCTGTGGGTTGCCTAATGCTAAACACCTCCTTTTGGTAATGTGATACATGCTAGGAATAAAGGCAGCATGCAATGCTGGTTGAAATGTTACCTTTAGCAGTCTTTACATGTATGGCCCACTCCATTGTAATACAGAAATAAGTATTACCCAGGGACAATGACTCACTTCTCAGTGCCAGTTGGTGACCTCATTAATGTGACAAATGGCAGCATTTTCAGTGGCATAAGGATGCCATTAATGTTTTTTCTGTGCCTCATGTCATTACCAGGCCGCATCTGTGAGGTGAAGGGTCCTAGACAGTGGTTGAAGTGTATTAAAATAAGAAGTGGAACTATGTTCCCTACTGGCCTGTCCTCGCTCCCCAAAAACCCCTTTGCCATGTGCCCCACGCACCATACAAATCCCCATACAAATCCCCAAACACCTGCAGTTTAAAGGAAAGTTCAGTGAAGTGCACTGAAAGTGCAGGTTTCAACTTCTTCCTACACTTTTATTTTAAAATGAAACCATTCTGGAAAGTTTCTTTTTAAATTAAAAGTGTAGAAACAGTAAAACTTAATAGAAAAATGTAGAGGAACATGGCTCCCCAACACTCCCGCCCACTTCAACCACTGGTCCTAGAAATCAGATCTGCCTCAAGGTGCTGTTCCATATATTTCAGGAGATGACAAGAGTCCTCTATATAAATATTGCTTGAACTCACATGACAATTTCTACCAGTCTGTTTTGTGGCACACATATGGTGTTTGATGGCTGGTGAGGAATTTGTATCATTTTTGTCGACAGTCCAGCTGTACAAAACTGAGGAGTGCTGGTAATGCGCTGGGGAGAAGAATAGTGTTGAAAAGAGAGAGATCTGTGGGGTGTCTAGCCCAAGGTGAGTGAGGAAGAAACTGGCGAGGGTGGTCTGCAATATACTTTTGCAATGGCAACACTGAGTCCAATACTCAAGTGAACATCCTTAAAGGAACATGCATCCTGGCCCCTAGAGTGCACATTGACAGACACATCGAGGTTAGTGGTAGGTAGACATGTGTCAAAAAGTATACAGCAAAATGAGGGCTAAAATGAAGTAAAGGTTTAAGGCCTTCCAGGCAGATCTAGATATGCTCCATCATAGATTCTGCTAATTGTTGGAGATTGCTGAAATCTCTTGCTTGCTGTCACAATTAAAAGGATGCCTATTAGATTACACATTTCGCTAGCTAGCATGTTAAAATAAGGTGGCATTAAAAAGTGCAAAGAAATCTGCATGCACACACATATTAAGGCCTAATTTGACATTTGAATACAACAATGTAGTTTACATATTTTCTTTCAGCCACTGTGTCACAATTCAAAAGGACAAGGCTGTGAACCAAACACAAACTAGGTTTCATCTATTAGAGTGAATTTATTTCCATAGATTTCAGCAGGCTCAGAATGGTTATGAAAGAACCTGGTACAGATACAGACTAGTCTGAGATATTGACACTGGTAAAACCTTCTTGCATTCCCTATATGTAACCTAGAGCAATTTGTATTTTATAAGCAGTGTGGAGAGAAATGTGTCTGCAATTAATATATGATTGCTATCCAAGGACCATCTTCACATAGTTCATCCTCATGTTAAGGAAATACCCCTTAATTTCAATGACTGTACTTGCAGATGGTTCATTTACCTAAAATAACTATAATACAAAGTCATGTAGGGACCAACATAAAAGTTCCAATTCATTCTATCATACATATATTTTTCACTCAGAAATCTTTCATTTGAGATTTAAAGTGATCTTAAGTCTGGTTGTTGAAGGGGGGAAGGCTTGAAACTGCTATAATGGGGTTCACTTCTCAGGCTTAGCACATAAAAGGCCTGATCCAGAAAAGGAATGCACATGAAGAGCGCACACAATGGTCCTTGACGACCTCTTTGGGCCTGTTCTAAAGATTATATCTATAAAGGCCACGACAGCTTTACACTAATGAATTCAACCTCTCAGCATGAAAGGTTTTTGCATTATGTGTCAAAGTCTAGGCATATCATGAAAACGTCATTAGCTTAGGCGAGCTATGCATAGCAAACAGACACTCTGAACACAGCTAAAGAGAAGTTTACGGAATTTATGTCCAGCAAACAAAAATGCCTGCTCTGGATACACATAGATAGCATACAAAATTGGAGTATTTAGGTGATGCACTGCCACTGCCACCTGTAGGAAAATGTTTGCAACTTCATACTAGAAAACCTGATTCATTTACATGAGAGAAATCTCATATTAAGTGTGTAATCACTAAATGGAGCGCTGCATCACAATGTAAGCTTCAATTGACAATTTGGACCATTTGTAGATAGAAGTAATATATATATATATATATATATATATATATATATATATATATATATATATATATATATATATCCAATGAAAGAATGTTGTTAAAGGGATGTTATAGTTAAGTTGCACTACTAAAAAGCTATGAAATTCAATGAAAGAAATGTGTTAAAGGGACGTTAGGGTTACAAGTAAAACTGAAAACTCCCAGAAAATCACCAGTTATGGTAAGATAAGCGACCATAACTCATGTCTCCACTGTGCACTGCTAGGACTAACACCCATCGATGACATCACTGATGACATCACATATTAAATTAATTTTAATAAACAGTACCTACAAGGGGTTGTGTTTATAATGTTGGTAAAAAGATGTCAGGGGTGATTGGGAGACCTATCATGAACTACTTAATGTATTAAAGAATGTACTCATGTAAACAAAACATGATATTCGAGTGTTGTTGTTAATAGAGGAACCTTATCATACATATATATATAGGCAATGGTTGCAGCATGCAACAAATAACATTGTCTCAGAGTCTGTGAAGTGATAGTCTCAGCGATCTGTTGATACAATCCTGTGCAGCACTTCGGGCTGTAGCCACAGACAGAATTTTAGCCATGGGCAGAATGTATTTTCCCATTCAAACCTGTCACATTTTTGAAAAACTTCACCACATAGCCAGTCCCTGGTGGTCATGCCCACTTTAGCCCCATTACCAGTCTCTTGTGGTCATGGCCAGTAGCCAGATTATCCGAGTCATGGCCACTGCCCATGGCCACCGGCTATACCTCAATCACCAGTGGTATATCACTATTTTGTGTGCCTACATTATGACACTTTTCAAAAAATAAGACACAGACACATTTGCAAAACCATGCTTTCAAGTCCTTACACAACTTTACTGCAAATCCATCCATGTTTTATTTTTTGGAAAGTGTCAAAATGTATTTACATAAAATAGTCATATAACTTAGCTCCCAGTTGACAAAATCCATTCAGACTTTGCAGAAAAATTCAAGGTTCGGTCTATAATCTTTCAAAAATCTTTTGTGCACACTACTCAAATGGCTACAAAATTATAACCCGTCTAAACATGTTAAAACGCCCCTCCAATTTTGCCCCCTCTTCACAAAATCCCACCAAACTTTGCAAAGACATTCAAATCTCGGTCTTGAATCTTTTTTGCAAACATTTGTGCAGATTTGTGAAATGGCATCAAATTTATGTCTCAAATATTTTGGGACCCCCCCTCTAATTTTGTTGGCATTTATTTGAGCGCCATTGGCAATGCCATTTTCTTTTACACTGTGCAAGAAGCATTGACCGGAATGTGGTAAAAATGTGAGGAGAAGTAAACAGAAACAAATCTAAATTGAAAAAACAAAAAAGTTGCTCGCACGCAGGTAAAAAAAACAAAAAAAGAAACCCTTTATACATCTACAATGGAAGAACCAATCCCCTACCGAGCTTGATATTGCTTCCCCCGCCCCCACTCCCTCACTATCAGGAAAAGGTTGTGGATTCCAAGGTACTTTCAGGATTATACGTGCCACATCCTGGGTGGCCATGTTGATGTATGCGGATGGAGAAATTGTGCATACATTTACTGAACTTTGTAATGGACATGCTTTGGAATGGCACGACACGTGTACTTTAAATGTGTAATGGTACATTTGAAATATTGTACAGGAGTGACAGTGTTGGATGATGGCAGCTTCTATGCGATTGCTGGATGCGTGTGTGACTATTTACATGTAACCCAATGTCATGATGCCTACCCCCGGGCATCTGAACCTAGCCCATCAGGCCCGGAAGCAGGCATCCAGACGTTTATTAAAACCTCAGCAGCCCCGGCTAGGGGCTATCTGGGTTCAGTCCTGGCACCTTAGGCGCCAGGCTCATGATAGAAATCAGTCCTGGCGCCAAAGGCGCCAGGCTCATAGTCATTACTTACCTCAGGCAGACCATGCCGCAATTGAATCCAGGCCAACGTGAAGCCTGGAGGGGACTATTTTACTGCAGGGACAATTTTTTACTCAGGTGTGTTTCTAGGGACTTCTTACCTGGGACTACTTTTTGAGACTATTTAAACCACGCCCGACCAGCAACACACGCTTCGTGTTAATCTGCATTTTAGCAGTGTAACGCTGACTGTGCCTGCAGCATCCTGTCTTCTGCCACTCCCGCCTCGAACCTGGACATCATCCTAGAAGAAAGGAAGATAAGAACAAGAAGTTACCTTCTAATCTTCATCTGTTCCCGAACTCGCCGCACTTCCGAACTGGGAAAAAGACTTATGAAATAAAAGCATCGCATCGCTAGCAGTAGCGCCCCGCCATACTTACCAGTCTTCATCTCCACGGTCCAGCGCTGCTGCATCATTTCGTCGCTGCATCTGTGGCACCTGGGAGAGACAAAGGATAACAAGGTGAGCCGGGTGCCAACAAAGACAATCAAAACAACCATATTATACTCACCAGAGTTACCGCCCTAGTCATCTTTCATCGGCATGCAACATCTTTAACGCCGCACCTGTGGGAGGAAAAGACACTTGTTAAAGAGATTTTTTTTATTTTTTACCGGACAGCGCTGGGTAATACAGACTCTTACCTTCACGCAACCTTCAGCACTTCAGGTGAACTCCTCTCGGTTCAAGCTGCAAGACAAAAGGGGGAAAACAAGTGAATAACAGACAATTGAACTCTATAGACATTATACTTACGGCTCCTTGCCACTTGCCACGGAGTCCAACACGTCTGGAACTCGCCCACAATCTTCGAACCAGTGAAGCAACTGAAATTTTATGCGCCGTTGCGTTTGGTGCAGGATGGAGAGCTCATCATTACAAACAATAAGGTGAGGGAGCAAAAGGGAATATCAGATGTGCTTAGAGGGAACGAATTAAGCGAGTGTTTCCTCGCATCCACTGGGTGGCTAATTCCCTTCTCCTGCTTTTAGGAAACTCCTTTTACAAATCAAGCAAACGAAGCTAGGAGGGCCGGTCCAGTCAGCCATCTCAGCACTACGAATAACGCTGGTGGAGACCGTAGCAGTCCAGTTCCGATCAACGCCCCCGTGGGAACCAGGTGAGCGTAACACCCAATGAGTTAGTGCTGCAGAGAAGATAGTGCAAAGGGAAGAAGGACTGCTCCAGGTTTACAGGGGTGCGGCCCTCATGGTACTTTGGGAAGCGCACGTGCCACAATCTGACATTCGCACCATGTGGCCCAATTGACATGCCACTGTGGGGATTATCCAATCAGGTACTGTGGGTGTGGTTCACAGGAAGGGGCGGTCAAACTGTTGTACATTATACTCTGCGTGCTGAGGGTAGCTGACATGGCGAAATGCATTGTGTTGACTGTAGGTGATCCCTTTGTGATAGATCTGCACAACTATGCCCTGGAAAGACACTTTGACAGCAATTTCGGTTTGGAAGGAGTGTACGCATTGTGGAACACTGTGTATGAGTGCAATTTTGCTGATATGCATGCATTTTGTGAAGACCTGTCCACTTTTGCAACAGTAGATGTTATCATCATCCACTATGGCCTCATACATATGGGTTATGTGGCTTGCTTAGATTTGTTACTTCGACTGAGGAGATTGCTGGATGCCGTGAAGATGCTTTTTCCCAATGCCAAGGTGTTTTTCTCATCCATAATACCACAAATAGTATGGGCCACTGCTCCTGGATGTTGTTCTGAGCCATCAACAGAAGCATGTATCCTTTTTTGTGCATTTGTGGAATGTTATTCTGCAACAATGACCTCATTAGATGTGGAAATGCTGAGTTTTTCCAAGAAAATTGCATTTTGTTGTCATCCATTGACAATGCCGTTTTGTTTGCCCGTCTACAGGATGCAGTGAAGAGTTTACTGTAATAATGTGAGCACAAACACAAAAGCAAATAAAAACCAAAAAAAGGTGTTTCTCTATAAGCATCTAAATAAATAAGCTTGTTTATTTAAGAGCCATCCCTTACCACAAACTCCCCCTACCCTGGTGGTAAATTATTCCCCCACGCCCGCACGCAGCACGAAAACCACATCTGGGGATTTTGAGGATGCAGCCATGGAAATGGGACTGTGCGGATTGTCCAATCAGGTGATTAGGGAGTGTGACAATAGGGAGAAGGACTCCTGCTTCACTCGGGCCCGGCCCTTACGGTACTTGGGAAAGTGCACGTGCCACATTCTGCGCTTCTCAATATGCCGGCCAATGGAAATGGGAATGTGGGGATTGTCCAATCAGGTGATCATGGTGTTGTGGGATGTTTTAACCCACTCTGCTCTGCCCCGGGGCATCACTGTTTGCTGGTGGCACTAGAATCAGCAAAATGGCAGCGAAAAACCCATGCACACTAAAATCTAAGGAAATTGCGCTCTACCAAGCACAAAAAGATGGCTGCCAAATCTACCATGCATGTTGTCAGTGGTGAAATGGAGACTGCACTTCTGAAACATGTCATTGGGCTGCCCAACATGTAAAAATGGAGCACAGATGAAAAGCAGTGCTTGCTGAAAGAAATCCGAAATCTTGCAGTTAAATCTTTTCTTGGTTGCTGAAAATACGAAATGCTGGTCCTAAACACCCGCAAACATCCAATCTTCTTGCGGGTGTCACATTTCACTGAAGTCAAGAAAGCATTGTGGAATTGCAATATCCTGGGAAGCTGCATTGGTCACAAAAACATCCGCAGCTTGCCTGCTTGTGAAAGCTGTCAAAATCTGGGTGCAGTACCAGCTGCTGCCTGAAGGATTATTTCAAAAGCCTGTTTTAAAACTGTAAATTTGTACCATTAAGATCTAATGTCTAAAATCTAAGTGACCTGTTATCAAGAGCAAACTAGGTTGCAACTATTTAAACTTCATGGTTTAGAGCCTGGAATCAGTGTTCTAGATGTTTCTTTTAAAATTGACTTTTAAAGTAAGCCTGATTTAAGCCAAAAACTACAAACAACTTCCCCACTGGGCAAGGCACCCCCCTTCTGCTCTCTGGGCCAGGAACCCACATCCATGTGTTGATTAAGAGGGAAGGGGCACTGTGGCTGCTCTGGGAAGAGCACAATGGGCTTCCTCCCAGGCATGGAGATGCTAATCAGGAAGGATTGTGAAGGGCCTCTGCCAGAAGCAAGTCAGCGGAGATTGCTGCTGAAGCTCCAAGAAGGAAAAAGAGGCGGGGACAGACAATTTTGTTGATTCACAATGGACAAAAAGCAGATTTCTAAAAAGACTGATAATTTACTGTGGACAATTGTAAAAAATATATATACCCCGGACTTCTGAACCTACATGAGCCATAGCTCTGTGTTATGTTCTGGGACATAACTGTAGAAATTGGGGTTTTATACCAAATGTATTGATGTCAGAAGCATGAAACGTCACACGCATATGCCCATATACAATGCGCACATGGGAACCAATTTTGGACAAAAAAGAGATTGTGTCCCAGACAAAAAGTGCAAAATTCTGTCAAATCCAGACCCAAGATCCTACAGAGATGGGGATTGGAAGAGCAATTGCTCCACAAAATATGTGATCTAGATATGCTATTGTTATAAAGTTTGTAAAATTGCAAATATGTTTTATATGAAAAGTAGATTTCATGTTCATAACCCAATGGGAGGATTCCCTGCCTCATAAAACCACATCATCATGGTGACACACTGTTTTCTCCTCCAATCAAGGGAGAGGAAATATTCTAGCCTATAGCCAACCTAGGGTCGCGCTTAGGATAGTCCACAATACACACCCCTTTATCAAATAAATAGAGACAGCTGAGGGCTGAAAACACACACATTCACCCACCAACTGATTGCATGGCGGAGCACTTTGTAAGAGAACTATCCATTTTCCAGACTCCAGACTCCAGAAACTTGGCAAGCAGAAAGGCCCATTTCCATAGCTGAACCACTCTCAGCTAGGCCTTGAAAATTCCAGAAACCAGAATTTACCCCAGACCTCTAAGGGGAACCAAAGAACAGCCTGGCTGTGCTGGACAGGCTTTCCTGCTAAGAATTATTGCCAGAATCCAAAGACACAACCCAGTAGAGCTGTGCTGTGACCAGATAGCTGTGATCCAGAGCCATTGCAGATCCAGTCCAGTCCTACCGTGCGGTGACCAGAGCGCCTTGCTGATTGCAGACCAGAGCGCCTTGCTGTCCAGTCTGGTGTGCCCAGCAGAATTCCTGTCCAGAAATCTTGACTGACCAGAATCCCTGACGGTTCTGTCCAAACAGAATATATAGGTTTTCTGTCCAAACCTATATAGTGAGTATCTTTAGTATAGGACTGTCACTAGCCTATGTATTGTCCATAGTCATCCCTATCCAAACCCATCCTCTCTTATATACAGAACTGCATTGTTAGAATATTTTTGAACTGTCTGAACCCTCTATCTCATCCCGATTATCTCCTTTTATCTCATCCCTTATGTACTAGTAGTGTTAAACCAATCTTTGCGCTGATATATATTTTCTGAAGAAGGCGAGCGTCTCGGCAGGCAAAAACCTTCCAGAGATGTCCTGGACTGGTGGCTGTGCTGTGGTGTAGTTTGTTTCTTCATAATCCATCCCTAGTGTACAGAAATCCTGATTGTCTTTTTAAAAGCGCATCTTTGTTTTACAATTTGCCTCTATCTAAAAAAAAACGACCTCCACGAAAACATCAACATTTTGCTAGAAACGTAATTTAAGTGTCTGCTTGTAGCTAACATCCTACGCTTTCCAGAGAACCCAAAACAGCATCCCAAATCCTTATAGTTCTCCCGCGATCACGATTCCCGTTTGCCGCAAATTTTGTCTTTGGCTAAATCTACAACGTGTAAAATAGCTTTTCATTGCACCCGACCTCAAATTTCAGTTTCTCCATTGCTTATTACTCTCAAATCATTGCTAGTGTTTGTCTACAACCAGGTGAAGTGTCTCCCATTAGTATTTTCAACAATTTCTGTGATTTTGCTCATTTTTAGTGTTTTACACATTCCATTCAAAGCCAACTTTAAAACCATTTTGACAGTTTGCCAATTAGTTCTGTTTCTCTCTTGTGTTTGCTGGGGGAAATTGGGATTGATATATTTGCTTGAATTCTGCATTCCTGAAACCTGTTTTCTTTCCTCCTATATCTCTCTACATTGCATATTGGGGGTTGAGGGGTGTGCAGGGGGAAATAGTAACCACACTGCTATTTGATTTGAATATACACCCAAAAGTATTTTGTCTGTGCTGCATTGTTTTTGCTCATTATTGCTCATTATTAAAGAGATTGCTTAGTGTGACATCACCCCATTGGTGAACATTGTATTCCCATTAAAAATAGTGTGATTATATTGTGAATACCTAAATAAATATTTTAACTTTGCAAACCAGCCTCATTCCGGGTTTAGTGTGACCGGGGGTGGGGGAGTTCAAAGAGAGGGGGGTAATATAAGTGGGACATCATTCAGAATAAAAGAACTTATAGACACAAATAAATAATGAAGGGTTTCAGTTGTGCATCACATGCTAGGCATTGACTTAGGTGGAGTGCCGAATTGTAATCACTTACAGTGTGCGCCACAGGAAAGGGCGGCAATATACTTTCCCATTACTCTGTGTACTGACGGTAGCAGGCAGAGATGGCGAGACTCACTGTCTTGATAGTCGGTGATGCCTTTGTGGAAGATATGTTCCAGTATACCATCAAAAAAGGCTTTCATGGCATTTCGGATTTAGATGGAGTGGACGCTTTATGGTGCTGTGGCGATGTGAGCAGTTTCTACTCTGTGCTTGCAGTATGTTGAAGAGTGGCTACTTCAGCTAGCATACATGGTGTGGTCCTGCATTATAGAGCGTTCCATTTGAGTTGCATGGCTTGTTCCCATGTGTATCATCAACGGAAGAAGGTGATGAAAGCAGTGAAGCATATTTTCCCCACTGCAAAGGTGCTTTTATCATGTATCCCACCGAGAATCATATGGGACTATTCCAATGATTCTTGTCGCAAGCCAGAGGTCGGAAGGGGTCTCAACAACAGAAGCATGTGTGACTTCTTGAATGCTGCTGGGATGTTCTCCTATGCGAGTGAGAACATATATTCTCGATATATAAACCCTTTCAAAGCAAATGGAATGTCTTTTTCTACCAGTGGCTATGACATTTTGTTTCACAATCTACAGGCTGCACTAAAGACCCTATTGTAAGAATGTTAGCTGACGTACACAACACAAAAAAAGGTGTTTCTATGCAAGCACCTTTAAAAATAATTTTTAAAAAAGGCTCTTTTCAGAGCTGCAGCAACTAACGATGTCCCATACCCTGGTTGCAAGTTATTGCCCCACTCCTGCATGCACTGTTGGGTGTCCTGACCCACGTTTGGACTATTATTCTGCAACATTTGGTGCTGTGGGCTTAGGAAATCCAAGAGGGCGGAAAGCCCACATTTGCGCCAGAATCCTGGAGAACCGTGCAGTTTTGCGCACAGCAAAATGGTCCCCTGACCTGCCACCCATCAGTGCTAAGGAATATGGTGCTGTTCAAAATCTGTTGTTATTAATGTCAAAAATGGATGCATTACTGGTGCTCACCACTACCAGAAAGCCAGCATTTTAAAACCACCAGACACTTGTGTAAAACTGAACAAATGAACCAAACCAGGCCAAAGAAAGACTTACTAAGAGGTGGATACAATGTAAAACTATATTCTGAAATGACTTGAAGGAAGTAATTGTCTAATGTATGTATTGAAAATAGCTGGGGATGTCAGCAGCTGAAGTGAAATTGGACTTAAAGCCACTAAAATCGAAATGTTTAGAATAAATGAGTGACCTACTTTTGAATGTCACATAGTTTGCGATTGTTTAAATCTCATAGTTTTGAACTTAGAATCAGTGTTCTAGCTGCATGTGTAAAAATTGCAAGTTGGTTTGAATGTAGAAAACTGGGAACCAAAGTGACATTTAACTGAAGCCTGGCTTAAAGAGATTGAATTCTGCCTGACAACTACCCCCGACAGGAGTTGAAACTTGATCAGCAGCTGTGTTCCAAGGCCTGGTTGCATCCTGCTGCCCCTGCCAAAAGGAGATGACACCTCTCTGATTGAATCAGGGGAGGAGCACCTAGGACTGGAGGGAAACAGAACATTGAGCCTTCCTTGGCTCAGGCAAATGTTAAATTAGGGGGGGTCGTAAATGGCTTCCTCTTGAGAGAAACGGGGAGGGGCAGTGCCTCTGTGAGCAACTTGAGTTGGAGGAAGTGGACAAACCAGAAATTCCACCATGTGCTTTGGAAAACCACACCCCTCTGGGCCAGAGCATCATTTTAAAAAGATGGATAATTCATAGTACAGACTTGTCAAAATTATATAATTAATATCATTATTCTTGTGATTTTTCTGTGCACATTTTAAGAGGTGTTAGGACTGTGTGGTATGTTCTTGGGGATAGTAGCGGAAAATAGGTTGTTACTCCAAATGTATGTATGTTAAAAATCTGACACCTTATCATCTGATACCCATATTCCTTGTGCACATTTGTGTAAAATCTGGAAAAGTTTAGAGGTTGTGTTCCTGATGAAAAGGGCAGAATTCTGTCATAAGTGGACACGACATCTTACAAAGACAGGGATTGGATGGTTTGGTGCTACAGAAAATATGTTAACTGGACACATAATATTAGAAAAATGGTACATAGATAAATGGGTATTTGGATCAGAAATAGATTTGTGTGCAATTTGACAAGGGGAGGATCCTCTGACCATAAACCTACCTCATCACTCTGACTCACTGTTCCCTTCTCAAATCAGGTCAAAGAGAAATCCTTGACCTATCAAATCGTGAGTGGGTTGGGCAAAGAAAGTTAGCATCACACCCATTTTCAAAAGACATAAAAAGAGCCACTGGAAGCCAGGTAGGGACATTCACTTTCCACTTTCTTGCGGGACGCTTTGCCGGGAGACTCCAGAGTTCAAATCCATCAATCTCCAGAGAGACCAGATCGCTGTGCAGTGCTGAGAGCTGACCCAGATCGCTGTGCGCAGAACCAGTACCCAGTGGCGAGAGAACCGCAGCCAATCCTGACCCGATCCGTGACGAAGTCGCATTCCTGTCCAAAATATAGTGTGAGTACTCAGCTAGAACTGTGCAAAACCAATCTCTTAGTTTAAAATAATCTAATTCAAACTATTTTAACCTATTGAGAACTGCATCATAGAAATTGTGTCCCTCCTGTTGATTCAAAGCTGCAAAACTGTCATCTGTCATTCTGAGCTTTACTTTTATTTTGAGAATCTATCTTCACGAAATCGTCCGTACCTCTTGAACCGTTAAAGCCAACGAACCCAGAACCGACTTTCTATTCATTATACTTTTTCCGTAATCGCGCTCCTCGCACTCGGAAAAAGTGCCACGATTTGCAATTTGGCTCAAATTTCTTCACGTGTCAAAATAGCAGCTTCTTTCTTTCCTTTGCTGAAATTCGTTTGCAACCTGACAATCATTCATAGAGCATTGCTAAAGTGATCCTGAACTAATTTAAAGTAGCTATCACCCACCCTGAATCTCTTATAGGGAATTAAAATCATTTTTAGCATATTTTTCCCTTCTTTGCATACCACCTTTAAAGTACTTTGCCTGTGTTTAAAATCATCCCTGTTGCTCTCAGCTTGCTAGGGGGGAACTGAACTTTGTATTGTACATTTGATTGTATTCCTGAGAACAGTGTGCTCTCCCTTCCATCTTCTATCGCATAGGGGGGAGGGGGGTGAGTTGCCAAAGGGGAAAAGTGATTCTATTACCTTTTGCTGAAATCATATCAAGTTTATTCCTGTGTTGCTTCTTTTCCACCTTGAATTTCCTTGTATCATATAAAGCATTCTCAGCTACCTTATCCTCTATACTACTCCTAATTAAACCAGTGTGCTAGTATAACATCATCCATTGTTGATCACTGTCATATGTCTAAGTGTGATATCAAATATAAATTTATTATAAAAGTGTGATATATATCTATTGTTTAATTTTTCAAATAAACCTTTTCAAAAACAAACCTACTTCTTGGCTCAGTGCGGTCAGGGGGATTCTAAGAGAGGGGCGTTATACAAGGTTTCATCATCAAGATTATAACTTGACATAAAAATATATAAATAAGGGCTTCCCTTGAGCAATCCCAGACAAGGCACTGACTTAGTGGGAATGCTTGATTGGAGTCATTAACAGAGTGGGGGCTCGTAGCTGGGGATTCTGGATAAGAACTATCACTTGTGCAGATCAATACAGTGTGCTAACTGACAGAATATATAAATTCTGTTGGATCACCACGCCGTGTTACACTGTAAAAACACCTCGCAAAGGAACGCTCTAAGGAAACAGTCTGTTTTGCAAAATAAAATACAAACTTCTGTAAATCAGGAAGGAAATCAAGTTCCAGAATGACGACCTTGGTAGATATCAAAATAGCCAGAGAACACCTCTTACATAAGCTGTTTGTGAGAGGTGAGTGGGCTCATCAGGACCAGGCGGTCTGGTTGCACCCCAGATCACTGAAACAGGGTTAGATATATGGAGAGATCAGGGTCCCTTACATGTGGCCCTGAGAGAACTATATATGGCCCCTAAGGCCAAGGATGAGCACAACAAGATTGCCAGGGTAACGGCATATTTATATTTACATATGGGAGCCATACAGGACAAATGTGCTGAAGGCCAAGATCTGGTAAATAGGCAACTGATGGCATTAGAGAAGGCCCAATCTGACCTGGTCTCTTTTGAGCAGAGGCTGCAGAGAAGCCAGGATTCAGAAAATGATAGAAGGCAGTATATTATTAAAATAAAGGAGGAAATGGATAGCCTACAACAGGAAAAGTAAGTCTGACCAGGATAACAGATTTCTGGCCTTGCAGAAGGAGTACCAAGAAGGTTTGGACGCCCTACTGCAGAGCCAGAAAAAGCTGAAGCAACAACTAGACGTTAACAGGGCATGCACAGAGCAGGTAGTCAACCTGCAAATCTGACTAGACAGAGAGAAAGAGGAAAGCAATAAATTGATTTTGAAAGACCTGGATACCCAGGAAGAGTTTGATCAAGAACGCCAGAAAGCTGGTGCCTTTCAAAGGCAGAGGGACGACCTGGCGGCACAGATGCAGGCTCTTAGTCAGGAAAGGGACACCTAAGGCAAGGAAGTCTGCCAATTAAAAGAAAAAATTGAAGGAAATCACCTGGCCCTCTGGCGGCTGGGTGACCTCCAAAAAGAGCATCAGAACTTGTTAGAGCACACCAGGAGGGTGGAAGATGCTCTGGCAAGAAAGGAGCAGGCCAGTAGGGATGGGACTCAAGAGGTAACCCTCCTGCAGCAAAGACTGGCCCAGTATTCCAGGACCAATCAGGAGGCACAGAGAGAGAATGAGGCTCTCTGTCAGCACAATGATAGGCTCCAGCAACAGGTAAAGTCTAGTAAGGCCTTAACTGAGGAACTGAAAGTGCAGGCTCTTGCATTGCAACAGGGAGCAGGGGCTGATAGAGATGAAGTTCGCGGGGAAAGGGAAACACCGGAGCATAACCTCAGGAGCCCTAGTACCAGAGGCCTTCATCTCTCCCAGTCCTTGGACTCTGCCACCCCCATGTCCCCTGGCGCACATGAGCACAGGGCCACAGGGAGGGCAGATTACTATCCGGCCAAAAGTATGGGGTTCATAGGCCAGTACCTCCCAGGAATGGATGGGTGGGCATCCGTGTATGGGTACCTAAGCACAGTGCAATTTAGTGGGGAACCACAGGAGAGTAGGCCCACTAAGGGCATCCTGAAAACCTCCGCCCAGTTAGGTCACTGGGGGTGGGGGGTACCCATCAAATCCTGGCAGCAAGGAGGGATCTAAAGACTCCTCTGAGCGGCCCAGGGCACAGGAGACCAGGTCCCCACATTCTGCCAGCCATTCCCAGGCTCGCAGAATCCGGGAAAACCTGGAAGATCAGACGGGCACCTCTGGGAGCAGTGCCTCTGAGTCAGAGGATGAGTGGACCAGGGTTACCTGAACCAAAAAGGCCAATAAGGCAAAAAGGGCCTTGCTTAAGGACCCCTTAAAGCAGAACAAGGCAATAAGGGGTGTCATCACCCCTTATCACAAGAACTCCAAGTATTCTGTTTGGGAACACTTGGAGCTCTTTGAGCAAATGATGGAGACTTTCCATTTGAAGGACAGCAATAGCTGCATCCAGTACGTCAAATGGACATTCTCCCCAGAATACTCCAGTTTCTATGCGGGGCTGGAGGACCAAAATCATTCAAGATGGTCCACCTATAGGGCGGCCATCTTGAAACATTTTTCTGTTCATAGAAATCCTCAAGAGGCTCACAAAGCAGCCTACAATTTGCAATGTGGGGAGGATCAGGCCCCACAAGAATTTGTGCAGGAGTTAAAGTGTGCTTTTGTGCAGACTACCAAAAGGGTGCGCACGGACAGCAGAGAATTCATCAACACATTTTTCCATGCTCTCCCCAAATACATAATGACCCAGCTCGTGAGAGATTTTCACGAGAAAAGATCTTTAGACTGGGTCATTGAGCAAGCCACCCGCATCTATGAGGTGCAGAAACCGGTGGAAAATAAGAATCAGCCCAAAAACCCCAAAACCAACAGCACCCCTGCTGCTGCCAAGTTGGCAGAGGTAGAGGTTGCCCCCGTTTTAGATTTGGAGATGGGGGGACCTAAAAACCTGCCTGCACCAAATAATTCACAGCCCAGAAGGTCCTCGGGCCAGTCACAGACAGGGAGTCCAGGAGGTAGTCCCACAAATGGGGTCCCCCGCTCCCCTGACTATGTAAGTCCCTGCTATAAGGGAAACAGTCCAATCCTGAGTTAGGGGGATACAACCAAGCGCCCAACCCAGGGAACTTCCCTCCACACTTCCGCCAGGAGGGCAGAAATTCACCAAATCCTGGGCAGAACTTGTTCCACATGTATCCACCCAACTTCCAGCCCCAAAATCATCCATCCTTCTTTCCCCACTTCCCTGAACCCAGACAACCTAACCCGGGAGAGGGGAGGCCAAGGGTGGAGGGGTACCCAAATCTTCCCAACCCGGGGCACTACCAGAGAAGGGATAGCTACCCTTCCCGGGATCAGCCCAGGGGAGAAAACAGAACCCCGTATCAACCTGAGCGGGTTTCCCAACTTGAGCGCCAGGTCCAAAATATGGCACGGGATCTGGGTCACATACTGAGGGCTCAACAGAACCCTCAGATGAACATGCCACCACAGAATGCCCCAAACTCTGGGCCTGGTGCTCTAGAACAATGATGGGGGCAGCACCCCAATAACGCACCGGTTCCCAGGGAGGAGGCACAAGAGGAAGGGGGGTGTCAAGCCTTCGAGGAAGCTGCCTTCCCCATTTGTAAACAGCCCCTGGAAACCCAGGAACCGGGAACAAAATCTCCTGCCCCTGAAAATTTGCCTCCCAAGGAGTAGAGGGGGGGTAGGAGAAACAAAGTACCCAAACAGACCCACTTTGTGGAGGAGGTACAGATCTTCCAATTTGAGGGAGAGGGATCCTCAGAGGATCCTGGGAAAAGGATCTTCTCCTTCGGAGATGGGGGAACTCCTCCCAAGGAAAAATGGGTCCCAAGGGATTCCAACCCAGACTGGGTAGATGTGGGAATTGAGCTGTCGCCGCCCATCATTCTATCCCAGAACCAACAAGACCGAAAACCCCTGGTTCAAACCCATCTTGGTGACTGCCTCCAAAAAGGGGGGCGGCCCAGAACCAGGGGAACCTAAAACCGCATCCACAGACTGGGTAGATGTGGGGATTGAGCTGTCACCGCCCATCATTCTATCCCATAACCAACAATACCAAAATCCCATAAGTCAAACCCATCCTGATGACTGCCTCCAAAAAGGGGGGGCAGCCCAGAACCGGAACCAGGGGAACCCGAAACCATTTCCAGTTGCCAACTTTTTCTTTCAGATTCCCAAGGCTCTCCACAGAATTCTGCCCAAATTTCTTCTCTCTCAATGTCCAAAACCAGATAGTTAGCCCACCAGTTGTCCAAAAATGTGCATTATCTGTGCCCCCTTGAGGAGAAGGAGGGAAGATATTATGCCCCGGTACAAGTACAGGGGCAGGGTACAATTTTGGCACTGGTGGACACTGGATCTCAAGCTACCCTTCTGTCCAGAAGGGTCTTTGATGAACTGGATGCAGTAAGGGGGGAGAATTACCATATTCCTCTCACCTCTCTTCCTGGACAACTCCAGAACTTTGACGGGAAGGAAATTCCCGTCGAGGGGACTGCAGATTTGGACATCAAAATTGGGTGACACAAGGTGAAACACCCGTTCATAGTAGTGACTCCAGAGGGCACCCCTTGTTTACTAGGGAATGACCTCCTGAGAAGGTTGTCAACCCTAATAGATTGCGTAAACAAGGTCCTCTGGACCCAGACTAGCCTACCAATAAAATTAAAACAGAGTGTCAACCATATTAGTTTAAACGGCACCTGCCACATGGTTGAACAAAAATCTGATCGAGTAGAATTTCACTTCCAGAACAACCAAATTCCAGACGTGACAGTAATAGCAGTAGGACAACAGACTGGTGATGGGGTGTCCTCTCTATTTCTGAAAATCAACCTTCCTTCCAGTTTAAGGTGGTATTCCACGCTGGAAGGAAATACTCTGAAATTCTTTACTAATCCACAATCAGACATTCCCACTCCGATAGTCCAGAAAGATGTGAAATCAGCTCAGAGCCTGGCTGATATTCAGCAAATTGGAGAGCAGTTGTTCATCCCTGTTCAGTTAAATGATGGGAAGGAATATGTTCTCACCCAAGTGTGTGTGAACAACGGTAAGAGCTTCATCAGCGAAGCCATGTTCCGCCAACTCCCAAAAGATCCAGCCATTCCCGCATTCAAACTGATAGACAAATGGGAAATGGACCTGGAAGCACCTAATTCCAAACATCTCCTGCCAAGCAGGTGTATGCTCAAAATCTCCATTGGCAACAAGAGCATAGTCCATAATTGTTGGGTCGTGCGAGACGTCACTGCCGCCTTTTACTTAGGCAGTGACATTCTCAATCGCTTTGCCATTAGTTTGGACCTAATAAACTTCAAAGATTGGTCCCTATTAGCAGATAATTCCATGGGCTTTGATGATCCAGAAAAAACATTTAGGTCAGCTCAATTGCTACCTTATGCAGTGGAAATTCAGATTAAGGAGGAAGTCACCATCCCAGAAAGGACCCGACAATTCTCCCTGGAAGTGAAAGTTAAAAGGGGACCAAAATTGAAAAACCCCGATGCTTATATTCAACTAAATGCTTCTCTCCAACAGCAAGGGTTGGGGGTAAACCCAACACCATTAGTCAACATAGAACATGACACCATTCCAATAGAGGTGGATAACAGCGACTTAAAGAGTATTACTCTAGCCGCAGGCACCATTATTGGAATGGCGGTTGATGACCGACATTTCTCCATTGATTTAGGAAATGAACTGTTAGGACCAATCCCCAAGGACTGTTTTGACAGTGACAGTGATGACAATACAACACCAGACAGGATCTTTACCCGGCATGGGGGGAACTTCCTGGTGTACACTTCTTGCCCTTATGCTAAGGAAGATGTGACTTGTGACTTCAGAGGGGATGAGGTGATTTTCCAGCTCCATGAGGGCTGCCTTTCCCACCTGAAACCTCCGGTCCAAATCAGCACGATGTGTAAATAAATAAATGTACCCTTTCTAGTGAACAAAGCTAAAGGCAATTCTGCTATACAGATACAGGGTTATGGGCCTGTCCATAAAGTAATGTGAAGGTTGGTCGCCTAAGTTGCGAATCCCAACCTAAGGTCAAGGGTGTGTTAACCGCTCACTGAGTAAAAAATACAATTGGTAGCAAACAAGGATTTATTTGCTAAACATACAAACAGATGCTTCATTCATAAAAACTTGAGAAATGATGTTGAAAAGTGTAACATACATAAACAAAGAATAATAACAATGACTGATACCAACAATTTGGCAAAAAAAGGAGAAAGAAAGGTGCATTATTTACAACAAAAGTGAACAAAAAATACTGTATTTTCAGTATACATATAATAAAGTATCTATTCGTGTGTACACATATGAGTCCTTTGTGAATGAATCCCAAGGTCATAGAATAGAGGCGAAAAAGACTATATCATCGCTCAATTTCATAAGGGTGTCCTAATTAGTGGAAAGTTTCCTAGTCAATTTCCTTATTTGCTTTCGGTATTGCTTTTTGGTTATAACAATGAATGTTTCCGGGTCTTTATGAGATATCTTAGAAAAAGCCAACGTGACAGAGACTGAGTAAACAGAATCTGGTTCAGGCGGGAACCACAACATGCAGGTGTTCCCGGATTGGCACGTTTCGGCGGATGTGCAGTGATGTAGCGTCCGCCTTCATCAGGGCTCCGTAGGGGCGACCCTGCAATATGTATAAAGAACTCCAGTGAGTAATTAAGATGAATGCCAATGGTCTTTGGGCATATATGACAAAGTACATGATTTCTCAAGCACCGTGCCGGCGGCTTACCTGCCGGTGCTATAATCCCAAAAGACTCGGTTCTCAATCACCGAAGGGCCTGGGATTGAGCAAAGAGGGGCTTAAAATGGGTCCTGCTGGAGAAAGTGCGGGCCCAGGGCAGTAGTCGTGGTCAACAACGTGGTTCTGCGTTGGGGACAAAAAAGGAAAAAATGGAGTGGTACAATGTGGGCTGTTGTGTGAAACTAGCTGATAACTACAGTCTCTTGCGGGCAAAGACCATTAGGCAGTGAATCTGGTATAGAAGGAAATTACCTGCAGGTAGAAAAGTGATGATTCACCGAATGATGAGTACATTGGGATTGAAACGTAGAGTGTCTTCGTAATCATCTGGCATATTTGCTGAAAATAGTCCTAGAAGAACTGGGACAGCGATGGAGAAGAAAAACCCAAGATGAGGTGGGGAAAGCAGGGCTGGCTTACACACTAAATGATTAATGTGTGAGTTACATGTGGTGTCCATGCTATATGAAGAAGACATGAAAAAACACGGTGAGAGAAATCACCACGGTTATCTTGACAGTGAATGGCTATTCACAGGCACTAATGGCGTTCGTGTCGTGGTGTGCAGAGAAGAGAATTGAACTGTCCCCTTGGATGCTCATGATGCTTGCATGCCAAACGTGCGTGACCCTGTGCTCAAAAGTGCAGATTTGAACTGAGAAGAACAGTGCTGTCAGACCATTCGATACATCCGATGTGTGTTGCTTCACAGACAGACAGACAGAAACAAAGCTGAGGGGTAAGAATACCTTGGTATGCTGCTCAGATGTTCCAGCCGCGAGCATGGACGATCGCTCTCTGGCTGGCAGAGGCTGGGAGTGAGAGTTGCTAATGGTGGTGCAGGTGCCGACTGCCGTATTTGGAAAAGACGGCATCCATGGCAACCGCACGTGCGCGGAGCTCGAGGCTATGCGACGCTAGCCAATCCCCTGCAGACACGGAAGCGGTGTCAAGCGGGGTAGGGGAGGCGCGTTCTCGTTTGTTGACGGATGGAAACCATAGGGACCCAGAGGCTGCGCAAAAGCTGCAGCCGCTGGACAGCTGCTCATGTACCCATGTCGCTTCGTTCCTCCGAACTGATTAGGGTAAGGAGGAGGGTATTGGAAAAAAAGGGGGGGTTTCCAACACAAAATGAGTGGGACCTATAGGAGTCGTTTTTTGTGGCAGGGAACATTGGCCTAGGACCTCATGTGTGGGGTATCAACGCCCCAAAGAGGGGTGTGGCTAATGAGTTGCAGGGCCACGGTGGCTGAAAGAGCACGTTGGTGGCAAGGTGCAGTACGATGCTGCACAATGTCCGGGGGTGTGCCGAGGAAGGGGGGAGAGGTTTGGGGGGTTGTTTTGAGGGTGTTTGGTCTTTTGTTGGGTGGTTGTACCAAGCAAGTACATAGTGAGTTGCAGTACAGCAGACTCCTCATCAATGTTATTGCTTACATGAGGGGCTGAAAAATCTCATTCAGGCCATGGTGGTATGTGTCTAGGCGGTGGATCCATCTGGATTCTTTTTTTAGGAGACTGTGTTGGATATCCGCCCCGCCTTTCACTTTTTCCACCACCCACCAGAGAATATCGTTGGGAGTGTGATTCATGGTCAAATAATGCTCCACTAGGGGGGCTGTCAGATTCTTACATCGAATTTTGGAACGGTGCTCCGAAATACGGATATTAATAGCCCGGGTGGTCTCGCCTATGTATCTAAGGCCACACGGGCACTCAATACAATAAATCACGTTGTTACTCTTACAGTTGGACAAATCTTTTAAGGTCCATTGTCGTGCACCGATTGAGAAAGATTTAATCTTTTTTTGTGAATTTGCATGCGACACAACTGCCGCATGAATGATGACCTTGTAGGGGACGAAGTGTGCGGGTGCTGCCGCATGTAGGATCTGGTTGGTAAAGAGAGTGTACCAAATGTTCTTTAATGTTCTTAGCACATTTAAAGTCAAACCTCGGGAGTGGTTCATCCGGTAGATTCAAACGTGCTATGTGCCAGTGTTTCTTGAGAATTTTCTTCAATTGTGCCGTGTGTGCACCAAAAGTTACCACACATGTCATGCGGGTCTCAGTGGACTGGTGGTCTTCCTGAATCGGGTGGATGAGGATGTCTCGATTTGTATGCCGGGCTCGTTTTCTGACCTGTGCAAGTTGTTTCTTTGGGTAGCCTCTTGCTTGTAAGCGAGCAGAGAGGTCTTCTGAATGGCGTTTGTAGTTCACAATCGAGGTACAATTCCTCCGGATACGGAGGAATAGTCCGTAAGGTAGATTGTCTCTTGTATGGGATGGGTGGTTACTGGTATAGTGCAAGAGGGTATTTCTATTAGTGAGTTTACGGTAAAGGTCGCATTGTAAGGTTCCCTCCTCGTGTCTGATAGTTAGGTCCAGAAAATTAATCTCTGAGTTGCTTTTGTCAATAGTGAATTGGATATCCCTGTTACAGGTGTTAAGCCATGACCAGAAAGCTGTTAGTTCAATGTCAGTGCCCGTCCAGATGAATATGACGTCATCAATGTAGCAATGCCAATTAGTGATCTGTGCCTGCCATTGGTTCTGTTCTGAGAATATGTAATCGTTCTCAAATTTGGCCATGTATAATATTGCCAGGTTTGGGGCGAATACCGCACCCATGGCCGTACCTTTAGTCTGTAGGTACATTACACCATCGAAAGTTAAAAGGTTTTTACATAACCCCATGGCCGGACCTTTAGTCTCTAGGTACATTACACCATCGAAAGTAAAAAGGTTTTTACATAACGCAATCTCCATCAATCCCAGTGCAAAATTGGTCGGGGTCTTATGAGGAGAAGGGTCAGCGGACAACCATTCTCGAACACACTCAATCGCATCCGCTTGGGGGATATTTGTGTACAAGGACTTGATGTCCATTGTGAAAAGGTCAAAAGTAAGTCCCTCAAACACGGCGATGGTGTGCGTAGTGTCCTTAAGGTATGTACGTGTTTGTGTACTAATAGGTTGAAGAAAATGGTCTACAAATTTGCACAGGGGCTCCAGGATCGAGCCGCAGCCAGATACAATTGGACGACCTGGTGGGTTGAGGGGGTCCTTATGTATTTTAGGGAGGGCATAAAAACAGGGGGTTCTCCCCGAGGGTCTGGTAAGGAAAGCTGCCTCCTTATCAGAGATCCAGTCTCTTTCTTGTGCGTAGGCAACTGCGCTGCTTATTTCCTGACAGAGGTCATTAGTAGGGTCTTGGCAGAGGATACTGTAGCTATCTCTGTCATTGAGTAGCACCAGAACCATGTCTTTATATTGTTTGTTGGTCATTATCACCAAGCCTCCTCCCTTGTCGAAAGGTTTAATAATTATCTTTTTGTTGTTTTGTAATGACGTCAAAGCTCGTCTCTCTGCTATGCTAAGATTATGCTTAGTTCGCAAAGTTCTGGTTTTTAGACGGTCTACATCCTCCAGGACACATCTCTCGAATGTGAGAAGGTCATGGGGACCTGGCCGTCAGTTGGAGTAAAGGTGGAAGGTTGGTGAAGGCCAGTATCATCTTTATCAGTTTCTTCATCCAATACATGTTCGTGAAAAAAGGTTTGCAGTCTCACTTTACGGAAAAAAGTGTGAACCTCCATTTCCACATCATACCAATCTGTGGAGGCTGTTGGCACGAAAGAAAGGCCTTTGGATAGTCCCGATAGTTCGGATTCTGAAAGTACAATTCCGCCTAGATTGAAGACAGGAGTTATTAAGGAATTATCAGCAGAGGTCAATATCTCTGTCGGCGACGGCGTTGATTTGTTCTGCCTCCGCGAGCGGGAAAACCCCACTGTGGTTGTGCCCATTGGGGGTTGCCAAACCCTCCACCTAAAAAAGGAAAGAAGGCCGGGAAAGGTTGAGGGGGATATGTAAAATTTGCCTGTTGGCGACCCTGTTGTGGCCTGGATTGGTCGTCAGAGGAGGACCCACTACTAGAGCCTGAAAAATTGACGCCCCTACGGCGGTTTCTTTGTGATCTTGTGTTAGGGTTGCCAGGTGTTGTCCCCTGGTTAAGGTCGGAGATGTAATTATCAGAAATGTATGGGTACACAATTTCTAATTGAAATTCTTTGATGTCCTTTTGGAGGTTGTTTGTCTTTCTGGTAAGTGTGGCTGATTGATTTAAAGTCATCAAATAGTTTGTTAAGGTCTTAAATTTGATTTTTAGCATTGGTAATGGCAGTGTTAGTCAAGAAAGTGATTTCCTCCAGATCTAGGTCTTTCTGGATGTTCTTGCTGATGCGCCCTGCTGTGGTGATGGTTAGGACCATCAGGTCCGGACTGCACTTAGTTGCAATATAGCTAAAATTTGTCATATACTCCTTGTCATCCAGGAAGAGGCACAGGGTGTTCCTAACTATCAAACCGCTGGGGATGATGTTGGCTTTCACATACTCCCTCAGGAAGTGTGCATGGAGTTCTGTGCGAAAGCACTTCTTCTTGAGGCGTAAGAGGGTCTCCCTTGTGTTAGATGTCCCTACCGGAGGATTTGTACCAGTGGGGTCAAAGAAGGAAGGGCCAGAAATGGTGTCCTGAATCTGTTGGTCTGTAAAGCTCAGAGTCTGGCTTTCTGCCATGGCAAATATAGAACAGATAGTAAGTAAGTCTACACGGACTACTGAATCGGTCCAGGAGCTCAGCGGCCCTTGGTGACCGACAACCGAGAAACAGTTGATTTTGGGAGAGAAAAAATCAAAAAAGAAAAGATGGACTGCAATTGGTGGTCATATAGACTCAAGTCCTAAAAGGTAGAAGAATACCTTAAAGCAACAAGGTTGCCAAAATTGGTAACAAAAAAGGCCCCAGAGGGGAATAGGGTTGGGCTCAATTCGGAAAGGGTACTGAGCCGTGAGACATAACGTGTAAATAAAGAAATGTACCCTTTCTAGTGAACAAAGCTCGAGGCAATTATTCTATACAGATACAGGGTTATGGACCTGTCCATAAAGTAATGTGAAGGTTGGTCGGCTAAGTAGCGAATCCCAACCTAAGGTCAACGGTGCGTTAACCGCTCACTGAGTAAAAAATACAATTGGTAGCAAACAAGGATTTATTTGCTAAACATACAAGCAGATGCTTCATTCATAAAAACTTGAGAAATGATGTTGAAAAGTGTAACATACATAAACAAAGAATAATAACAATGACTGATACCAACAATTTGGCAAAAAAAGGAGAAAGAAAGGTGCATTATTTACAACAAAAGTGAACAAAAAATACTGTATTTTCAGTATACATATAATAAAGTATCTATTCGTGTGGACACATATGAGTCCTTTGTGAATGAATCCCAAGGTCATAGAATAGAGGCGAAAAAGACTATATCATCGCCCAATTTCATAAGGGTGTCCTAATTAGTGGAAAGTTTCCTAGTCAATTTCCTAATTTCCTTTCAGTATTGCTTTTTGGTTATAACAATGAATGTTTCCGGGTCTTTATGAGATATCTTAGAAAAACCCAACGTGATAGAGACTGAGTAAACAGAATTTGGTTCAGGCGGGAACCACAACATGCAGGTGTTCCCGGATTGGCACGTTTCAGCGGATGTGCAGTGATGTAGCGTCCGCCTTCATCAGGGCTCCGTAGGCGCGAACCTGCAATATGTATAAAGAACTCCAGTGAGTAATTTAGATGAATGCCAATGGTCTTTGGGCATATATGACAATGTACATGTTTTCTCAAGCACCGTGCCGGCGGCTTACCTGCCGGTGCTATAATCCCAAAAGACTTGGTTCTCAATCACCAAAGTGCATGGGGTTGAGCAAAGAGGGTCCTCAAATGGGTCCTGCTGGAGAAAGTGCGGGCCCAGGGCAGTAGTCGTGGTCAACAACGTGGTTCTGCGTTGGGGACAAAAAAGGAAAAAATGGAGTGGTACAATGTGGGCTGTTGTGTGAAACTAGCTGCTAACTACAGTCTCTTGCGGGCAAAGACCATTAGGCAGTGAATCTGGTATAGAAGGAAATTACCTGCAGGTAGAAAAGTGATGATTCACTGAATGATGGGTACATTGGGATTGAAGCGTAGAGTGTCTTCGTAATCATCTGGCATATTTGCCAAAAATAGTCCTAGAAGAACTGGGACAGAGATGGAGAAGAAAAACCCAAGATGAGGTGGGGAAACCAGGGCTGGCTTACACACTAAATGATTAATGTGTGAGTTACATGTGGTGTCCATGCTATATGAAGAAGACATGAAAAAACACAGTGAGAGAAATCACCACGGTTATCTTGACAGTGAATGGCTATTCACAGGCACTGATGCCGTTCGTGTCGTGGTGTGCAGAGCAGGGAATTGAACTGTCCCCTTGGGTGCTCATGATGCTTGCATGCCAAACGTGCGTGACCCTGTGCTCAAAAGTGCAGATTTGAACTGAGAAGAACAGTGCTGTCAGACCATTCGATACATCCGATGTGTGTTGCTTCACAGACAGACAGACAGAAACGAAGCTGAGGGGTAAGAATACCTTGGTATGCTGCTCAGACGTTCCAGCTGCGAGCATGGACGATCGCTCTCTGGCTGGCGGAGGCTGCGAGTGAGAGTTGCTAATGGTGGTGCAGGCGCCGACTGCCGTATGTGGAAAAGACGGTGTCCATGGCAACTGGGCATGCGCGGAGCTCGAGGCTAATCGACGCTAGCCAATCTCCTGCAGACACGGAAGCGATGTCAAGCGGGGTAGGGGAGGCACATTCTCGTTTGTTGACGGATGGTAACCATAGGGACCCAGAGGCTGCGCAAAAGCTGCAGCCGCTGGACAGCTGCTCATGGAGCCATGTCGCTTCGTTCCTCCAAATTAATTAGTGTAAGGAGTAGGGTATTGGAAAAAAGGGGGGAGGGTTTCCAACACGAAATGAGTGGGACCTATAGGAGTCGTTTGTTGTGGCAGGGCACATTGAGTATAAAATACAATTGGTAGCAAACAAGGATTTATTTGCGAAACATACATAAACAAAGAATAATAACAATGACTGATACCAACAATTTGGCTAAAAAAGGAGAAAGAAAGGTGCATTATTTACAACAAAAGTGAACGAAAAATACTGTATTTTCAGTATACATATAATAAAGTATCTATTCATGTGGACACATATGAGTCCTTTGTGAATGAATCCCAAGGTCATAGAATAGAGGCGAAAAAGACTATATCATCGCCCAATTTCATAAGGGTGTCCTAATTAGTGGAAAGTTTCCTAGTCAATTTCCCAATTTCCTTTCGGTATTGCTTTTTGGTTATAACAATGAATGTTTCAGGGTCTTTATGAGGTATCTTAGAAGAAGCCAACGTGACAGACTGAGTAAACAGAATCTGGTTCAGGCGGGAACCACAACATGCAGGTGTTCCCGGATTGGCACGTTTCGGCGGATGTGCAGTGATGTAGCGTCCGCCTTCATCAGGGCTCCGTAGGGGCGACCCTGCAATATGTATAAAGAACTCCAGTGAGTAAATTAGATGAATGCCAATGGTCTTTGGGCATATATGACAATGTACATGTTTTCTCAAGCACCGTGCCGGCGGCTTACCTGCCGGTGCTATAATCCCAAAAGACTCGGTTCTCAATCACCAAAGGGCATCAGCACTCTGACCAGGGACTTCTCCACCCAGCTCGAGGAGGCCACTGAGATAGCAGAACCAGAAGTCTTTCCAGGCTTCAGGCAGATGGTGGAAGAGAGAGTCAACCTAGCTGATGCCTGTGTGACTCTGGAACAGAAACAAAAGTTGAAACAAGTTTTCTTGGATTTCCAAGATCTCTTTGCAGTGGACTCATATGACTGTGGTCGCACCGACATCCACACAACAACAATTCCCACGGACCCTTGCATGACTCCAGTGTTTGTGAAGCAATATCGCTTGCCTCTCGCATCAATGGAGTCCCTTACTGAAATAATTAAGAACCTTGAGTCCCGGGGAATAATCCGTCCAGTACACAGCACCTTCAATAATCCGGTGCTGGGAATATTGAAGCCAAATGGCCAGTGGAGACTCTGCGCCGACCTTAGGGAGCTCAACAAACGGGTCCATACTTCCCGATGGCCTCTGCCCTACATTGACCAAGGGCTGGCCCAGATTCAGGGGTCACAGATATTCACTGCAATAGACCAAACCAATGGATACTGGACCGTGCCTGTCAGTAGGGAGGACCAATACAAACTGGCTTTTACCTTTGGGGGCCAGCAGTACACATGGACCCAGACTCCCTTCGGATACCTCAACTCCGGCAATGAGTTCAACATTTTCCTACATAAGGCCATGCCCGACCTGGGTGCGAGGGGTAACCTGGCTTATGTAGATGATGTCCTCATCAAAAGCTCAACTGTTGAGGAACACATAGCAGAGATCCGTTATGTCCTGACCCAGTTGAGGGCCGCCGGTGCAAAACTTTCCTTCCAAAAAGCACAGTGGTGTAGAACCCGTGTTAATTTCTTGGGGCATGAGATTACTCCTCAGGGTATCTGTCCCCAGGAAAAGAAAGTGGAAGCACTTCAGAAACTGAAGGATCCCACAACTCTGCAGTAACTAAGGAGCCTCCTTGGACTGACTAATTACAGCAGAAAGTTCATTGAGGGCTACGCAGAGATCACCAGACCCCTGATTCATCTCTTGAAGGGGGGGGGTCAAGTGGGAATGGGGTCCAGAACAATCCGAGGCAGTAAGACAACTCAAAAGAAGCCTTTCACAAGCGCCTTGCCTAGCTTACCATGTCAGAAACAAGGAGTTCTTCCTGGAGACAGGGTTCTCTAATACGTGCTTGACGGCAGTATTATACCAAAAGCATGACAAGGTCAATAAAGTAATCTCCTGGGGGGCGCTGTTGCGCCGAAACAAGATGGCCGCCTGAGTGAGGAGCTCCGGACAACGAGGGCACGTATTTGCAGATTCGTCACCAATAATACAGCTGTGCCGATCCATATTGCTGCAGCCGCGATGTAAACTTGCTCCCCGCGGCCACCCCGACTCTGGAGCTCGTGGGCCTTCTGCAGGCCGAGCTATCGCTGTTGAAGCGCAGCGCCGGAGACGCCTACCCCGTCCCGGACGAGGCCCCGGGGAGTGCCGGCTCCCGCTTCCACCCGGCACCCCGGCGTATGCGGCCTGAGTGGGGGAGGGGCGGCGGGACTCCGGTGTGAGTCGGAGTGCTCTGCGGCCGCCGAACTGACTGACGGCTTGAGGATCGCCCTGCGCTGCGGTGTGCGGGCGGCGGAGGCCCTGGATTCGCGGGCGCCTCCGCTCTGAGGTTGGCTCCCCGGCGCCGCTGGAACTGCCGCGACCACCTTGCTGGCACACATACCCCCCAACGGTGTGCTCCAACGGAGATCCTAACAAGGTGAGGAGCTCGCCTGGCCGAGGGTTGATGGGCACCCCCCCCCTGGGTTGACCCCCGCTGATGTTCCCTGGTTCTCCCTCCCCCCTAATCGGTGGAGGCCCGTCGGAGCTGCTGCGGGGTGGTTGCCTCCAGTCGATACCGCCCGCGGCGCCCTGGAGGGGGGCCCCGCTGGGATCTGTGGTTCCCTTTTCAACCCCAATAAACCCCACAGTGCACCGGACTCCTCCCGGCACATCGGAGGGAGCGCCTTCTGACTGGGGAGACTGCGGGGTGCCCAGGCGGGCCGGTGCCTCCGTTGATTCCGGGGGCTGCCCCCCCCCACCAACTAACCACGTCGACTGAGGAGCCCTCCATCCCTCCTTCAATAAAACAGAACCTGCTGGGAGTTAGCGAAGGCAACATAATCCTCAATCCAAATTGACTCCCACGCCTCGCCCTGCGAACCCGCCCTGTGAGCCCCGATAGCACTGGACTTCATACCTGCTATACACAAAACACGGGCACTGGAGGTGAGGAGAACCCGGTTTTGAACTTTTGGGCCTGCTTTACACGCTCCGGGTCTTAGGACTGCGGCACCGACAATTGCATTTCAACGGGCATCAACACCAGCCCACTGACTCAGGAGCCGCCCCCCTACTACTCAGATACCCCTCTGGTCAATTTATCTGCTTCCCTCCAAGTTCCTGGTCCCCCAACCCAGCCTCCAGCATGACAAAAGGAGCCGGCACTGGGAAGAAACAAAGCTCGCTGAACATGTTTACAAAAACACCGTCCAAACCTCCCCCAGATGACCCTGAGGAGCTTTCGCCCGTCCCTGCCCCATCAACTTCCGACGACTCGCAGAAGATGCTTGAATACATACGTGATGGCTTTACTACACTTCACACTAAACTGGACGACATGAACGGGACCATCTCCTCCATTAAAGCCCACATTGAGAAAACAGACGGGCGAGTCGCGGAGGTCGAGACTCGACTGGGGGCTGCAGAGGATGACCTGGGCTCTTTACGCGCTGCGGTCTCTACGCTCACCAACCGAGTATCGGTGATAGAGAAGAAGAATGATGACCTCGAATCCCGATCGAGGCGAAATAACCTGTGCATTGTCGGAATACCAGAGGACAACATTACAGAACCCATGGAAGACTACATCGAAAGGATCCTCATGACACTCCTGGATTCCCCTAAGCTCTCCCCACAGTTTGCGGTCGAGAGAGCACACCGTTCCTTGACCGCGAAACCCCGACCAGGTGCACCCCCTCGGCCCATTATAGCCAGGATCTTAAATTTTCGTGACCGGGATGCACTCCTTCGAGCGGCCAGGGTCAATGGTGAACTTATACTTGGAGCGGCCAGAATCCACATATATCCAGACTACTCGGTGGCAGTGCAGCGTGAACGCCAAACGTTTGCGGCTGTGAAGAAGAGACTCCGAGACTTGGGAGTCAAGTACTCCATGCTGTTCCCTGCAAAATTGCGAATTGAACACTCCAACAAAACCTTTTTTTTCACGATCCCAGAGGAAGCTTCGAAATTCCTTGATGAACACTATCATGGCTGATCACCAGTCACCGCCATTCTAATCCATAATGTGACCTAAGATGATGGCCCTGGTTGAGTTGGACAGAACTCAGCATTATTCACGCTGGTTGTAGCAATTCAAAAAGTTATCGTATGTTTGGTTTGTTTTTCTTATCATATTGATCCTTTTGGATTTGACCCCTTGGTTGGGGTATTGATACTATATGAGTGTTTTCAGATTTCAAAATACATTTGGGCTTCCTGTTCATTTGCAGGGGCCGGGAAGGTTGTGACTACGGGTGGTAATGCCTGGCACCTATGATAATGCATCGACATGGTATGGCAGCCCCCTCATGTCTGGACCGTGAAAGTGTACGTGTACACTGCAAACTGAATACACCAGAGACTCCGGCTGTATTTGTACTATCCTCACCCTCTTCAGTCCGTTGCGCCATTGCTCGGTTAGCCAACAGGCCCCCAGGCGCTGATGCCGAGAAGTTTGTTGTTGTCATGGATGGGTTTGGGTATCATTCCTCAAGTTGGGGGAGGGATGTGGGTGGGAAAAGGTGGGAGGGGCAGTTATGTTAAAAAAGTTTTGGCAACCACTAGAGAGACCACACGGGACACGCTATTGCAACACAGAATCACAGATGGTAAGGGACGCGGACTTAGCCCGCCATGGACTGATCCATCTCAAATTTATATCAAAAAACCCACACGACCCCTCTATACTAATGGCGGATAGAAACTTAACCTTTATGAGTTGGAATGTCAGGGGTCTGGGTAACCACAAAAAGATGCGGCAGATACAACTTTACGCAGAACGCCATGGTACACAAATCCTATGTTTACAAGAAACCCATGCATGCTCTGAACAGTGCGAGAGGTTCGCCAGACAGTGGGGACCCCAAAGGTATTACACAGTCTATTCTACTCAAAGCAGAGGTACCCTCATTTTAATTCACAGAAGCATTAAATTCAGCTGCTCTCAATCACTTGTGGACCCTTGTGGTAGATACGTACTTATTGTAGGTAAATTGCAGAATCAAGAGGTAGCTATCCTGAATATATATGGGCCCAATGTTGACGACCCGGAATTCTATCTTCACCTAGCCTCGATCCTCGAGAGTTACCCTCAGATCCCAATAATATGGGGCGGTGATTTCAACACGATTCTAGATGTCACCCTAGATAGGTCAGGCTCCAGACCCCGTCAGCTCTCAAGGGCAGCTTGCACGATCCTTACAACTCTCCCCCGATTGGCGGTGGTCGACGCCTGGCGTTTAATGTACCCCCTTTCCCGCAGTTATACATTCTATTCCTCTGTCCACGACTCACACTCCAGGATAGATAGATGGTTGTTATCTGACATACTAATTAGATCCCTGTCCAATCAGTCGATCCTTCCTAGAACTCTATCCGATCATTCCCCGGTGATCATCTCCCTGAATTGGGGGCATGATCTTGAAAAATCAAGGCAATGGAAAATGAGACCCCATGCCCTCCTAGACCACACCTTTGCTTCAGAGCTCGAGTTATCCATTGAGGAGTTCTTTGAGTTCAACACAGACTCAGTACCCTCTAGAGCCACCCTCTGGGAAGCATTTAAAGCCTATATCAGGGGTATCGCCATATCTAAAGGAGGTGGCATCTTGAAAAACATCCGGGAGGATATCGCTAACAGCGAGTCGACCCTCGTTAGCCTTGAATCCCAATACTCTAACGATCACTCCCCTGACACACTGGCATCACTGAGTCGTGAATTGGCCAGATTCCGTAATCTTGCTGAGCGAGAAGTTAAATTCCTTGATGACCCTCGGGCGGTTAGACGTTATGGGGAGGGAGAGCGGCCAGGCCGTGTGCTGGCCAGGCTGCTTCGTCATGAGTTTGGTGCCCCCAACATTCCAGCGATAGAGAGACCGGATGGTACGTTAGCCACGTCCTCGCATGACATCAACACGGAGTTTCTCACATTCTATACGTCCCTATACTCGAAGGCTGATGGGCCCCAAGTTTCGGAAATTGACTCCTATTTGGAAGGACTCCCACTCACTACCCTTTCCATGGACGCTGCTGTATCTCTGGACAGGCCCTTCACCACTGAGGAGCTGTCTGAGGCCATCGAAGCACTCGCTGCAGGAAAGGCCCCCGGTCCGGATGGTCTGCCTATGGACTTTTATAAGCGTTACAAATCTAATCTGGTGCCACAATTACTCGCTCTATGGGAGGAGGCATGTGAAATGGGTACACTTCCCCCCTCGCTCCGCGAGGCCATGATAACGGTCCTTCTCAAGCCTGGTAAACCTCCCACCCGGTGTGGCTCGTACCGTCCCCTATCACTGATAAATTGTGATATTAAAATTTTTGCTAAACTGTTGGCTAACCGCCTTGCCCCATTCATGCCCGATATCATACACCCCGATCAGTCGGGATTTGTCCCCGGTAGATCCACAGCCCTAAACCTTAGGCGATTTTTTAATGTGGTTAGTAGGATCAATCCAAAAACACAAGCTGTGGCGGCCACTCTAGACATGCAAAAGGCATTTGACTCGGTGTCTTGGGAGTATCTATGGCGAGTCATGGAAAAATGTAAGTTCGGCCCCAACTTCCGATCCTGGGTCAGACTACTCTATGCCAATCCAGTGGCAAGAGTCCGCACCGAAGACAGATGTTCCACCCTTTTTCAGATAGCCAGAGGTACGCGACAGGGGTGCCCCTTCTCCCCGTTAATCTTTGCAATAGCAATTGAACCCTTTGCTGACATGATGCGCCAATCACACTCTCATAGGGGCCTACGTTCAGCAGGACAAGCTGACATTGTCTCGTTATACGCTGACGATGCCTTACTTTACATCCGTTCCCCAGAAATAAACCTCGCTCCAATCCTAAACGACGTGACCCGCTTTGGGCACATATCTGGTCTTAAGGTTAACTGCTCTAAATCGACCTTATTTCCACTTACTGACAATACACCACCACTCGCTGACCTGATGGGCTTTACTTGGTCCCAATCCACCTTCACCTACCTGGGAATATCGGTCTCCCGTCAAGTTGAGAAACTACGCAACGATAACTACCAAAATTATCTAGCCATACTGACCACCAAAGCCGCAAGCTGGACCAGACTCCCCATTTCCCTAGCTGGCAGAATAGGAATACTAAAGATGGTCGTACTGCCCCAACTCCTATACCGCTTTGCAAACATTCCATTCTGGCCGGGTGATGGATTCTTTAAGACACTACGCAGTGTTACTAACAAATTCCTCTGGCACTCCGGTGCAGTCCGGCTTAAACTGAACACTCTCACCGCTCCCAAGGAACTGGGAGGATTCGGCGCCCCCGATTTTCTCAGATATTGGATGGTGGCGCAATCCCAGTTTGCCTCATACTGGTTTAATACAACAAACCCCCCTCCTCATGTCCGTCTTGAAAAACTAAAGGTTAGTGAACGAACTATTGGGTCCCTCATTCTCAAACCAGCCCTGCCGGACCCGGACTCCCCTGATCCAGTGATTAGCACGTCGCTTGCTCTTAGCAAAATATGGACAGTGGTTGTGACCCCCAATCCTTTTCACGGTGACCTCCCACTCTGGAACTTCCTCCCTGGAGTACCTTATATTCCCCAATCCATTGTAGCCCGATGGACGGGGGCAGGCTTCTTAAGTATCCGGGATATCTTTGACCGTGGTAGTTTCCTGGAGTGGTCGGACCTCCCCCCTGAGCTTAAGCGTAAACCATCAGCTTGGTTACAATTCTCCTCATTACGGAAAAATCTAAAGACCGAATTTCCTGCAGTTCCACCAGATGACCCTATAATAGCTGAACTCTGTGACTCCGACTCCTTCAGGGGGAAAATATCTAGACTATATAATCTACTGCAGACCAGGGCCGTCCCCTCTTTTGTTATACTTAGAGCTAAATGGGAGAAAGATCTGGGAGTACAGATTTCGGACGAACATTGGGCCCGTATGTGTGCACGAACCCACGAGGTCTCGTACAACTCCAGGTTCAAACTACTACAATTCAAGGTACTACACAGGTATCATCACACTCCAACTAAACTGCATCGCATGTTCCATGAGATCTCGCCTAATTGTCCCAGATGTGGCGCAGACCAGGCTAATTATATTCATATGCTTTGGGAGTGTCCACACCTGACACAGTATTGGCAGTACATATGCTCCACTATATCAGACATACTAGACTGCACCATAGACCCTTCCCCAATGCGATGCCTCTTTCACGATTTTCCAAAACTGCAGCGCGATTCTAAGAAATTTGCAGGCCTCTGTATGTTGCTCGCAGTCCGCGGTATACTTCTATGCTGGCTTCGCCCCTATGCACCTAGGCACGCACAATGGCTCCGGGCAGTTACCTGGGCACACGACACTGAGGAGGCATGGGGGGCTACACAACACCCCCACTCAAGGCCAAGGGATATATGGTGCAGATTCCGTGACTACCTGTCAGCCCGTTCCTCAGACTCGGAGGCCTCAACTCCGGCCCACTCCCCTCATTAAACCTAGGTGTGATACACTTTCTCTCCCACTCAAATTATAATGCTCTCTCTATTATAAGCTTGTTAAGTTCTGAGTTGCTATAAATACTGCACTGTACAGTGAAACCGTTGTATCTGTGATTCGCAAATTAATGTTACGTTATGCATTTGCTGACCTGTGAGTCTATGTGTGTTGTCAAGTCTAATAAACAAAGTTTTAAAAAAAAATAAATAAAATAATCTCCTATGCGAGCAAAACTTTATCCTCTGTGGAGGAAAAATTCAACGATTGTGAGAAGGCACTCCTGGCAACGGTGTGGGCATTGAAGAATTACCGCCCGTTCATCCAGGGGGAACACATCATAGTGGAGACTCCACACCAGCCTCTGCAATATCTCCAAAGTGACAGAATCCGGGCCGGAAATGTGAGTAATTCCCGAATTACTTCCTGGATTCTGTCAATGCAAGGCTTTCCTGTGGAGGTCAGATATGGCCAAAACAAGAAGAGTCCCCTCGCGCAAGGTCTGGCTGACTTGCATGATTGTGCCAAAGAAAACTGTCTCGAGGACGAAAGTCTAAAAATCAAGGACAACATGGAGGCATACCTTAATTCCCCACACAAAGTCTTTGAAAAAGACAAGTGTGAGGGAATGCCCACTGTCTATGTGGATGGATGCTCTTACCATGTTGAAAACAACGGGGAAAAAGAACTGGTGGCCGGCGTAGGGAATGCGTGGGTGAATGAGTCTCCAGAACCCTCCGCTGGGTACAAAATCGGTCCCCAAAGTAGTCAAGTAGCAGAGTTGATGGCTGTGCATCAAGCTATCCTCACTGCTGTCCAACATCAACTCCACAAACTGGTCATAATCACAGATTCGGATTATGTACGGAACGGGTTCGTGGAGCACCTGGTTAATTGGAAAACCAGAGGCATGTTATGTGCTAATAACAAACCCTTGAAACATGGGAAGTCAATCCAAAACATTGATGACCTGGTCACCTCGAATGGGATGACCATCTACTGGAAAAAGATCAAGGGTCATTCCAAAGTAGATGGACCATACAAAAGTGGAAATGACTTAGCTGATCAGCTGGCCAAAACCAGTGCCATCCAAGGGGATCTAATAGAGATTGAGTCCCTGTTGGGGGAAATCCAGGTCACTGCTATCACTAGGTCCCAGACAAATGCTCACAACGATCTTTCAACTGCACAATGGAGAAGGAGACCCCTGATGCTCATTTAATTATGGCTCAGAAGGGGGATCCAATAATTGGTAAGTTTTACCAACACATTGAGGACCCTGAGAACTTTCCCATGACGGATACCGACTACGTTGGGAAAGAGGACCTAAGAGTATTGATGAAATGTCCAAAAATGTTTCGAATCCAAGACGGTTTGTTGGTAAGGAAATCCCAAGCTGGCCATGATCAGTGGGTGGTTCCTACCTCATTCCGAAACCTGATGTTAAGTCACGCCCATGATGCGGCCACCGCCGGTCATAGGGGGTTTCACACAACATTGGAAATCTTAAGAGAGGTTGCATACTGGCCACACATGGGGCAGGATCTCGACCAATACTTGAAGGGGTGTCTTGTGTGTGCACAATTTCAGCCAACATCCCTCACACACCGGGCGCCTCTCCAAAAGAGGGGGATGACACTGCCATGGTCATATTTGCAAATCGACTTCGTAGGCCCTGTGATTCGCTCGTCTAGAGGAAACAAGTACATGTTGACGGTCACATGCTTGTTCACCAAGTGGGTGGAATGTCTCCCGGCTCCAAACTGCAAGGCAGAAACAGCAGCTGCCCTGATGATTAACCACACCTTTTCCCGTTTTGGTCTACCTCAAAGGATTGAGTCAGACAGAGGTAGCCATTTCACCAGCGAGGTAATGACAAAGATGTGGGAGATACTGGGGTTCAAAAGGAAGCTACATATTGCTTACCGACCAGCTTCTTCTGGGGCAGAAGAACGCTATAACCGAACCATTGTGAGCATCTTAAAAAAGTTTGTGGCAGATTCTGGGCCAAGTTGGGATATCCGATTACCTCTGGTCCTAATGGCCATCAGATCTACCCCTTCATCTGCAACCAAAATGTCACCATTTGAGTTGATGACTGGACGCAAGATGGTGCTTCCCCAGCATTTGCTATACAGGACCCAATAGCAGACGTTGATCAATGCTTCCACAACTCATGAGTATGTGGAGAATTTGAGGAAACACCTCCAACATGCTTTTGCCTACGCTCAGCGGAATCTAGAAAGATCCGCTGATAGCATGAAGACCCATTACGATTTGAAAACATCCAGGAAATTATATAATGTGGGAGACCGGGTCTAGCTATACAATTTCCAAAGAAACCAGGCCAAACAGCGAACATTTTTGCCTACATGGAAGGGACCGTTTGAAATTATAGGCAAGATTTCCCCCGTTGCATACAAGATCCGCCTCCCCAAAGGCAGTTTGGCAGAGGGGGAAGACAAGTGGGTCCACATCAATCAGCTAAAGTGTTGCCATCCCAGGCATACTCTGCAGCAACTGGAGGAATCCTCTGGAATCCCAGAGGGGGCCGCTCCAGAGTAATTCAGTTCCAACCCTAAAATAACCTGCATATAGTCTCTAAAATATCATGATTCTGGAATGAAAATGTTTCCTGTTATATCTTGTTTTTTAAAATAAGACTACAAAATGTATCCGGATGTATAAAATGTATATGTTCGCCACACCGTTAATAGTGGTGGAAAAATGTCTAGGAATGTGTATTGCCGCTTTGCTTTATCATCCTAGGAGAGAGGAAACCATGGAGACTGACCAAGGAGAACGACCTGGAGACTGGGAGCAAAGATCCAAGGGGCACGGGGTACAGCCCAATATTCCCATCAGGACAGGCGAGGAGAACCGATCGATCCAACCGGATGGAGGAAAAGATGCTGAACTGTGCCATCTGCGGAATTGGAAGAAGATGGTGCGGATATACCAGCGCGTGGATCAAAAAATCCTTTGCACCCGACTCTCCCTTGACTCGAAATCAAAGCGCAGTCGGGTGGGGGGGCTTGTTGGGTGTCCTGACCCATGTTTGGACTATTATGCTGCAACATTTGGTGCTGTGGGTTTAGGAAATCCAAGAGGGTGGAAAAGCCCCCATTTGCGCCAGAATCCTGGAGAACCGTGCAGTTTTGCGCACAGCAAAATGGTCCCCTGACCTGCCACCCATCAGTGCTAAGGAATATGGTGCTGTTCACAATCTGTTGTTATTAATGTCAAAAATGGATGCAATACTGGTGCTCACCACTACCAGAAAGCCGGCGTTTTAAAACCACCAGACACTTGTGTAAAACTGAACAAATGAACCAAACCAGGCCAAAGAAAGACTTACTAAGAGGTGGATACAATGTAAAACTATATTCTGAAATGACTTGAAGGAAGTAATTGTCTAATGTATGTATTGAAAATAGCTGGGGTTGTCAGCAGCTGAAGTGAAATTGGACTTAAAGCCACTAAAATCGAAATGTTTAGAATAAATGAGTGACCTACTTTTGAGTGTCACATAATTTGCGATTGTTTAAATCTCATAGTTTTGAACTTAGAATCAGTGTTCTAGCTGCATGTGTAAAATTGCAAGTTGGTTTGAATGTAGAAAACTGGGGACGAAAGTGACATTTAGCTGAAGCCTGCCTTAAAGAGATTGAATTCTGCCTGACAACTATCCCCGACAGGAGTTGAAACTTGATCAGCAGCTGTGTTCCCAGGCCTAGTTGCATTCTGCTGCCCCTGCCAAAAGGAGATGACACCTCTCTGATTGAATCAGGGGAGGAGCACCTAGGACTGGAGGGAAACAGAACAATGAGCCTTCCTTGGCTCAGGCAAATGTTAAATTAGGGGGGTAGTAAATGGCTTCCTCTTGAGAGAAACGGGGAGGGGCAGTGCCTCTGTGAGCAACTTGAGTTGGAGGAAGTGGACAAACCAGAAATTCCACCATGTGCTTTGGAAAACCACACCCCTCTGGGCCAGAGCATAATTTTAAAAAGATGGATAATTCATAGTACAGACTTGTCAAAATTATATAATTAATATCATTATTCTTGTGATTTTTCTGTGCACATTTTAAGAGGTGTTAGGACTGTGTGGTATGTTCTTGGGGATAGTAGCGGAAAATAGGTTGTTACTCCAAATGTGTGTATGTTAAAAATCTGACACCTTATCATCTGATACCCATATTCCTTGTGAGGTTGTGTTCTTGATGAAAAGGGCAGAATTCTGTCATAAGTGGACACGACATCTTACAAAGATAGGGATCGGATGGTTTGGTGCTACAGAAAATATGTTCACTGGACATATAATATTAGAAAAATGGTACATAGATAAATGGGTATTTGGATCAGAAATATATTTGTGTGCAATTTAACAAGCGGAGGATCCTCTGACCATAAACCTATCTCATCACTCTGACTCACTATTCCCTTCTCAAATCAGGTCAAAGAGAAATCCTTGACCTATCAAATCGTGAGTGGGTTGGGCAAAGAAAGTTAGCATCCACACCCATTTTCAAAAGACATAAAAAGAGCCACTGGAAGCCAGGCAGGGACATTCACTTTCCACTTTCTTGTGGGACGCTTTGCCAGGAGACTCCAGACTTCAAATCCATCAATCTCCAGAGAGACCAGAGATCCAGAGAGACCAGATCGCTGTGCAGTGCTGAGAGCTGACCTAGATCGCTGTGCGCAGAAATAGTATCCAGTGGCGAGAGAACCGCAGCCAATCCTGACCTGATCCATGACAAAGTCGCATTCCTGTCCAAAATATAGTGTGAGTACTCAGCTAGAACTGTGCAAAACTAATCTCTTAGTTTAAAATAATCTAATTCAAACTATTTTAACCTATTGAGAACTGCATCATAGAAATTGTGTCCCTCCTGTTGATTCAAAGCTGCAAAACTGTCATCTCTCATTCTGAGCTTTACTTTTATTTTGAGAATCTACCTTCACAAAATCGTCCGTATCTCTTGAACCGTTTGTGCTAGAAGCGAGATTTAACTTTCATTTTAAAGCTAATTCCGGGCTTTCCAACGAACCCAGAACCGATTTTCTATTCATTATACTTTTTCCATAATCGCGCTCGACGAACTCGGAAAAGGTGCAGCGATTTGCGATTTGGCTCAAATTTCTTCATGTGTCAAAATAGCAGCTTCTTGCTTTCCTTTGCTGAAATTCGTTTGCAACCTGTCAATCATTCATAGAGCATTGCTAAAGTGATCCTGAACTAATTTAAAGTAGCTATCACCCACCCTTAATCTCCTATAGGGAATTAAAATAATTTTTAGCATATTTTTCCCTTCTTTGCATACCACCTTTAAAGTACTTTGCCTGTGTTTAACATCATCCCTGTTGCTCTCAGCTTGCTAGGGGGGGAATTGAACTTTGTATTCTACATTTGATTGTATTCCTGAGAACTGTGTGCTCTCCCTTCCATCTTCTATAGCATAGAGGGGGGGGGCAAGTAGCCAAAAGGGGAAAAGTGATTCTATTAACTTTTGCTGAAATCATATCAAGTTTATTCCTGCGTTGCTTCTTTTCCACCTTGCATTTCCTTGTACCATATAAAGCATTCTCAGCTACCTTATCCTCTATACTACTCCTAAGTAATTAAACCAGTGTGCTAGTATAACATCATCCACTGTTGATCACTTTCATATGTCTAAGTGTGATATTAAATATTAATTTATTATAAAAGTGTGATACATATCTATTTAATTTTTCAAACAAACCTTTTCAATTTGCAAAACAAACCTCAGTGGGGTCAGGGGGATTCTAAGGAGGGGCGTTATACAAGGGTTCATCATCCAGATTATAACTTGTCATAAAAATATATAAATAAGGGCTTCCCTTGAGCAATCCCAGACAAGGCACTGACTTACTGGGAATGCTTGATTGGAGTCATTAACAGCACACAGTACGAAAAGTCAGCAGATACTGAGATATTTGCAGGGTGGCACATGTTAGAAACGCCCCTTTTGCAGATGACGGCCATTGAAATGGGCCTATAGAGGCTATGGATTGGGCAATAAGGTTTCTGGGTGTGGCGTGTACGCACAGACTGTGGCACATGGTTTAGTTTTGACAGAAATGCAGAGGGTGCGGTTATGGGTGTGTGTTTCAGCCATAGTGTGTGGGTTTTGGGGGAGTTTGAAATACATTGATTGAAAGTCATTGGAAAACACTGTGCAGTAGCTGCTCATTGTGAATTCTATCATGTGTATGTGTAGTGCTATGGAGTCCCTACAAGGAAGTGCCTGATTTTGGTTTGCCTGTGTGACACTGTGGTGATGGACAATCATGCCAACATTACTGTCCTTCATTGTGGAGGGAAAATTGCGCAGCATGTTACACAAGTTTCAGTGCTGTTGCGATGAAGGAGGCACTTGCCCAGGTCATTCCTCTGTTTCCAATCTCCTGCATAACTTTTTATCATATTGCGCAGGCACCGATGTGGCTGCGTTATTTTTCGCTGGGTCCGAAAATGGAGAATGAGTGGTACATTCCGAAGAAATCTATTGGTGCCTTTCTATGACATGTGCCAATGGCGTACTTCACATATAGGAATATGACGTTTCACTGCACGAACACTTTCCACCAGCAATAACATTCATCTTACTCCTGCCATCCCGATTTCTGCATACCCCATCCAAATTACCTTAGTGACCTTCGTGAAAGTTGTGGAAGAATTTTTGTAGTAAGTGTTGCACACTGAAACTTTTCATAACACTGCAACACATCAAGAAACCACATTGTACAGCAATCCCCTTTCCACCCGATTCAACTACATTGTTTTGCACAGTGCCAGGCCTCCCTCCATGCCGCCGTTCATTGGCATTTGCATTGTTCATCTCTGAAAGGAGCTTTCTTTATTTCCATTTTTTTCCTTTCCCAGTTCTTTTCTGTTTATTTTGGTCTTCTAACACAAGCCACAGGAGGAACGGCAGGAAAGGCCCAGTACAAAAGGGGCTGCAACTGCATGGATACCATAGGGGACCTGCCGAGAGACGGAATTATTGGGTGGCCCTCACCGACATAGGCGCCAGTCATTGTCATGCTCCCGGAAGGACCCTTCCCAAGCACTTCCAAGTACCTTCCCTCTGTAGAGTAGCGCATTGCTGTATATGCACAATACAATGCCCTTGCTTGGTAATGGTCTGTAGCACGGCATATGGTCTGCAAGGATGTTTTAGCGCTGTGCTGCCCTATAGGAGTGCTCCTGCTGTTGGCCGTAGCAGTTGTGGAAAATGCTTTACATGAAATTACCCTACTGCATTGCTGGAAAGGCAGTAGACTGCCCACTCGTCCCTTGTGCTTCCCTTTCATTTGTCGTCACATGCACTACAAACACTTCATGCTACGCCATCAGCTGTAGGAGTACCATTCACAGAGATGCATACATTCTGAAATACAAGAATGTTTACAACAATGCGCAACACAGCTTCATTACGTGGAGCAGGAAAACACTTAGTCAGCGTGATCCATGCAGCTACAGTTCTTTTCTAATCACCACTGACATTGTTTGCGTTATACACCTTCTGTTCTTTGCTTACTTGCCTTTACATGCACTGGTATGTGAGTGACAAAGCCGCACCACCTTTGCCATTTTGCAGACTCACTACACACTGTCCCACCTGCGGTTACGTGTTTCCTTCAACTGTACGACCCGCAGGCGACCTCTTGACACCTTCCGTCACAATGTTCAGTCCAGAGCCAGTGAGTCTGTTTCACGGATCATGGAAAGGCAAGCAGCACCTCAAGCAAATGAATGCCACATTTAACATACAGGTTATTGTTCCTTCTTTACCAGTGGACCTCATACAGCCAGGCGTGCTGCATCAATACCTTGGTACATTTGCAGAGCCACCCACCTAGTCGGCAGGAGTACTTGAAATGCAGTCACATACCGTATGAATCGTAAGGCTGGTGACAGGGCCGATGTTATGAGCACACAGAGGATGCCCTACACATGGGTATAGATGTGCAACGAATACACGTGCGGTCCCACAACTATTTAAAAGTGCATTAGAAGATGCAGACATGCGGCCACTAATGGAGTCCTATGGATACTTGCAGTGTGATTGCACATACACCGGCCAGGTGCAGTCTCCCTAGGAAACGTCCATATTCCTCACCTGCAGTCATCTCGGCCAGCACTGTGCAGCACAGATGCGGCATGCAATGTTAACACAAAAAGAGAAACCACTCAAACACTCACCACCACTTACCATGTACATCTGTAATTGCTAAGATGCACCAACACTATTAGGAAAAGGAAGGGGTAGAACAAATGGATACATACACCAGAGATTTTGGTCTTTCCACACGTTCATCATGTCGGCAGCCAAGGAATCAGTGACAACCCATTTTTAACGGGACATTATGGTTCCGTTGCAGTACCAAACAGCTATCCTCTTCACAGAAAACACTCTGCTACAGCAACGTTCCAGTTACTGTGCCCTACTGAAGACCTATGAAATTCACTACCAAAAAAGATTGTTAAAGGGACATTGTGGTTTATATTGCACTACTAAAAACATTTCCCCTTTATTGAAACAACTAGCCTGAAGCAACGTTACGGTTAAAGTGCCCTACTAAAAAACTACAAAATTCACTAACAAAAACGTTGTTAAAGGGAGGTTATGGTTAAGTTGCACTACTAAAAAAAACCTATGAAATTCATTGGAAAAACATTCCTACAGGGATGTTATGGTTACAGGTAACACCGAAAACCCCCAGAAATTTGCCAGTTATGGTAAAATACACAACCATAACTCGCACTACCACTGTGTTTCCATAGGAAGAGCACTTTTTGGGCGGCTTATAACTTCGCTCCCCCTGGACGAATCCACACCAAACTTTGCAACAAAAAAAATGTGGCCCACTCTGAATTGTTTTGCAAAGTTTGGTGAGGATTCGTCCAAGGGGGGAAAAGTTATAGGGGGGGTCCCAAAATGTCTTTTTTTTCCATAGACTGAATGGGAACCATTTTTTGCTCGTGCCTACACCCCAAACTGCTGGGCGGATTTTCACCAAATTTAGACCAGGAGCAGCGGCTCGGTCCCGAAAGCATGCTTTTGCAAATTTGGTGAAAATCCGTCCAGTAGTTTTTTTTTTTAAATTACCAAAAAGTAGGTTAAAAAAAATGTGTGATATCTGTGTTCGGTCCACGGACACACTTCCCTGTTTGCTCCGCGGACAGTGTCGTGATTGGCCGAGTGGCTTACGTCATGTCCGTGTTCGCTAATTTGACGGTGTTAAGCGTGAAGCGTGTCAGATTTTTGGTAGCGTCTGCCATCTTGGATTCACGGACGTCCGCGGACAGCGCAGTGAAAGTTTGTTCAAAATGTGTATTTAGTAGAGTGTGTTGGTGTGTAGAAGTGTTTGGGGAGGATGGGAGGGTATGAGATAGGTTAAATGTTGTGCTTTTTTATGTGGTAGACGTTCTTTTTGTGTTCGATTTGTCTGCGGACATCACAGGTGTTCTGAAATGTTCTAAATAAACTGAATGGGGGTGTTCTGAGGACTCAATATGTGTCCGTTTTGTTCGCAAGCAAGCTGAAACTGTTCTAAGAACACTTGCGGTGTCCTGAAATGTTCGCAAATAAACAAAATGGGGATGTGCTGGGAACGATGTCCGTATTGTTCTGTGGCAAGTTGAATGTGTTCTAAGAACACTCGGGGTGTCCTGAAATGTTTGCAAATAAACAAAATGGGGGTGTTCTGATGACGCTGTCCGTATTGTTCGTTGTCAAGTTGAAAGTGTTCTAAGAACTCTTGCGTTGTCCTGAAATGTTCGTAGGGGGGTGTCCTGAGGACGCTGTCCATATTGTTCGTTGTCGAGTTGAAAGTGTTCTAAGAACTCTCGTGGTGTCCTGAAATGTTTGCAGGGGGTGTCCTGAAGACGCTGTCCGTACTGTTCGAGTATTGTTGACAAAACAAACATAGATATTCTAACACCTGGAGAACTTTGTTCTTTGGATCCTGTTAATGTTTCAAGATATTTTCACCATCGCTTCATTGCTATGCTACATTTTATTTGTAATAAAACTGGTCCTTCCCTTGGAGAAGTGCAACACTTCTTTTGGAGAAAAGAATACCAAGCCAGAGGAGCACCACATATCCACATGCTTTTATGGAATAAAGATGCTCCTACATTTGGTCAAGACAGTGATGCCACTGTTTTACAGTTTATTGAAAAATATGTCACTTGTGAAATTCCATCAGAAGCCACAAATAGTGATCTTCGTGCACAAATTTTACAATTTCAAAGACACAAATGTGGAAAATATTGTCGTCGCAAATACAAAAACAAAGGCAAATACTACACCAAATGCCGATTTGGTTTCCCTAGACCAGTTACAAATACAGGTCAAGTAAACAACCTCATGTCTTCAGTTAGACATAGTGTTAAAGGTAAGTCACCTAAAAATACATATTACATAAAAAGAAAAGAAGAAGAAAAATATATCAATGATTATAATGCAATCATTGCCCACTTATGGAATGCAAACATAGATGTGCAGTACATTGCAGATAATTCTGCTGCAGTTGCACGATATGTCACAGCATACTTAACCAAAGCAGAAAAGACAGAGCTCGAAGACCTCTGGAATGACCTGTCATCAGATAAAACAGTGTTTCAGAAATTATACAGCTTGGGCATAAAAATTCTCTCCCGTAGAGAATGTGGATCATATGAAGCAGCTGATCGTTTAACTAGTACTGCATTGTATGGTAAATCTGAAAATATCGTATGGCTAAGTCTTGGTCCAGCTAAATCTAGAAAAAGAGTTCTAAAAACATACGAAGATATAGAAACAATAGCCAAACATGATCCCAACAGCCAAGACATTTTAAAAAACAATTTATTGGACACATACTACCCAAACAGAAGTAATACTTTGGAAACCATGTGTCTATACCACATAGCCCAAAACTACACATACAAAGATAATATAAAACCTGATGAAAAAAAGGTAAATACAGAGTGACAAACTGTGAAGGCAGCTTAGTTAAACTCACTAAACCAAATTTAATTAATCATATCAAATTGTCATTGAAGACTCCTCAACATAAAGAAGTATATTACATGTCCCTGCTACAACTCTTCAAACCATGGAGAAAAGAAGAACAATTACTAGATAACTATGACTCATATGAGGATGCTTTCAAAGCAAATGAAAGCACTATAACTGATGTAAACTTTACACAGTACAAAACAATGTTGCACAATGAACAGCAACATGAAGAAGAACTCCAAGCCCAACTAGATAAGGATACTCCTGACAGTACTCAACCTTCTGTAACAGGAAGCCAAGAACCACTGGGAGAACCACTAATAACAAATGAGGCAGAATTAGCTATGATAGAAGTAGAAAACACCATGTGTCAGTATGAAGATAAGGAAGACTTAACTATACTACAATCAAAACTAAACAATGAGCAAGTAGCATTTTTCAAGAAGTAACAAAAAAAATTGCACATGGTGTAAAACATGAAAATAAAGAATGTTCCTGCCATAATTATAAACCTATACTACTGTACGTCAGTGGTGAAGCTGGTTCTGGCAAAACATTCCTAATCAAAATCATAAGTAAGTTCCTTCAAGAATTGACAAACAACAAACTGTCAGCTGTTGTCACTGCCCCCACAGGTTTAGCTGCCTACAACACAGGTGGTGTTACATTACACCGATTACTACTATTACCAGTAGAGTATTGAAACAAATGAACATGCTACTAATAGATGAAGTGAGCATGGTCTCCAACCTGATGTTAGCTTTGATTCACCTCAGATTACAAGAAGTACTCAAAACAGACTATGAAGAGCTCTTTGCAGGAACACACATTATTGTTTTTGGAGATCTGCTTCAATTAACACCAGTAAAAGGTGAACCTATTTTTAAAATATTATGGCACAAACTCTGCCGTAAAACTGTTGGCAGCATTGGAAATTTCAACCTTTGGCAACATTTCCAATACAGAGAATTAACAGAAAACATGCGCCAATCTGCAGATCTAACTTATGCCAACATTTTAAAAAGTTTGAGAGTTGGTATACTTTCTAAAGAAGCAGAAGCAACATTGAAAACCCGGCACATTAATGCACTTTATGGCGATAATGCATGTGCTACAGATGTTATGGAACAATTAGCCCACAAAAATGTCAATTGTATGGCCTTAATGCCAACTCTTGCAAGCTGTTTCAAATTCAATGAAATCATGCTAAGTAAAGAAATGCAACCAATAATGGAAATTAGCACCACAGACAAACTAGATGTACATGGTATGACACTACCCATGTGTGACCAAGCCACAATAAGACTAAATAATTTAGAAAAATCAATCTCAAACACAGCAGGCTTAGAAAAGATGTTAAAATTATCCTTAAATTGCAGAGTAATGCTTAAACGTAACCTTGACGTGGACCAAGGACTAGTTAATGGAGCACTGGGTACAGTTGTTGGCTTTCAAACATACCCACGTGACAACAAAATTCAGTTTGTCAATATACTCTTTGACAAACTTTCAGAAGTAAAACGGATAGGACGCTCAACAGCTAGATTCCTTCTCTTCAAAGATATGTATGTAAGCAGAGAACAATTTTCTCTAACTCTTGCATACGCAGTCACAATTCATAAATCACAAGGTCTTACCCTAGACAAAGCAATGATAGATATTGGTAACACAGTCTTTAAAGAAGGCATGAGCTACGTAGCACTATCACGCTTACGTACACTTGACGGTCTATTTATAATCAACTTTGATGCAAGTAAAGTAAACGCTGATATTCCTTGCATTTTAAAATATAAAAGAATTCGCTCACTATACACTCCCCATCTAAACACATATTCTGTTCCACAAAAACTAAAACGTTGTAAAAGAAAACTAAATCAAACAGAAATGCAACAGGACGTCACTGCAAATCCTCCAAAGAGAGTAAAAGAAACTAATACTTCATCAAGTACCACAAACAAAAAAGAATCAATTAGAGAAAGTAAACCAGGTACTTCTTTAAAGAAGGAAGACAAACTCCAAAAAAAGCAGTTAGATATAGAACTACCTGTACCATTTAAATTCTCAAATATAGTTGGTGTAAGTTGCTATGCCAATGTAGCAATGAATATTCTATTTCAATTTCCACCAATTGTTGACAACATTTACTCACACAGTACAGACCCATTGTGTTTGCAAATGTTAGTACTTCACAGAAATGCAGCAAACAATCCGGACAACACATATAGTGTTTTTGGAATAAGACGACAATTGGACTACTGTGCTGGAATGGTGAAATTCACTATAAACTCACAGGGAGATCCACAAGAATTTCTAATGTACTTACTACAAGTACTGGAAAACAAAAACATACCTATAAATGAAATCTTTCAGATTTCATACATGTGGAAACATACATGCACTCTCTGCAACAATGTGACACAAGAAGAAATCCCCAATGAACGCTTCATATATATATCAATACCAAATTGTGAATCCATTCCATTTCAGCGACTTGTACAAAATGCAAACCATGGTAGATTATGCTCTACCTGCAATTCAGATAATCGCTCCACGTTAGTAATACAAACACATAGTAAATACGTAATACTAATGCTTCTACGTTACAATGCAGATGGTACCAAAAACAACTGCAAGCTGACTGGATTCACACATGGTCAAATATCACTTGGTAAGAAAACCTTCACAACAATAGGTATAATCTACCACGCAGGAGCCACACCCAATTCAGGGCACTACACTGCATACATAAAAAAGAAATGTGGATGGTTTGAATGTAATGATAGTACCATTACTCTAAAGCAGAGATTACCAGCAAATCTTACAAACACTTATTTGATGTTCTTAAAACCTAATTTGATAAATAAACTGTATTTAAACCTTTAAGTAAATTTATGTTACAAAAATATAAACTGTTAGAATACTCCAAAAGCTATCTAACTGCTCAAAGATTCTACAACTAATCAGATAAATGAATACCACTAAATTAGACCAAAAAATACACAGTTAGAATACGCCAATTGGTATCTAACTGTCCCAAAATTATAAATTTGTGTTAAAATAATATAAACTGTTAGAATACTCCAAAAGCTATCTAACAGCTCAAAGATTCTACAACAACTAATCAGATAAATGAATACCACTAAATTAGGCCAAAAAATGCACACTTAGAATACGCCAATTGGTATCTAACAGTCCCAAAATTTAACAATATCCAAATAGGTAAATCAAAACCAATAAAATATATTAAAAAAATAGACAGTTAGAATACGCCAATTGGTATCTAACTGCTCCAAAATTTTATAATATCAAAACAAATGAAGAATCTGTTACTGCTCCAAAAAAAATACAACAAAGCAAAGTATAAAGCATTAGCCAGAAACAACAAGTGAACACTGAAAACAAACAAACAAATAAACTGTAGCATAACAGAAAAAGGGTTTTTTTTTAATCCAACATGGATTTTTTTTTCTCCCACAGACCCAATGATTTTAGCAACAAATACAGAAACTGAGCAAATTGCACAGTACTCTGATTTGTACTCTACTAAATATGAGGGTCGAAAAAAAATAAAAGTATATTGCTTATACAATGTAATAAGTCATTACAAAATACTAATACTAACATGCTATTTTCTTTTATCACAGAAATGAAGAAGAAAAACATGGACTCCCATTACTAGACCAAATAGTAAGTATACAATAATAAGGACTACCATAGCAGCATATCACATCCATAGTATCTAATACCTTTGTTCCTTATACATTTGTTTTTCACCCAAAGTTATAAGCAAATATGAATGTGATATGCTGCGGTGGTTGTTGCCAGGGCATGCATAGAGTCTTGGGTGCATGGCCAAATGGCCATGCACCCAAGACTCTATGCCCTGGCAACAACCACTGCAGCATATCACATCCATAGAGTCAAACATTTCAACAATGATCTATGGGAAACTTTTAATGTCCGCGAACAATGTGAGTGTTCTTAGAACACTTTGAACTTGCCAGCGAACAATACGGACACCGTTTTCAGGACACCCCCTACGAACATTTCAGAACAACGCGATAGTTCTTACAACACTTTCAACTTAACAACGAACAATACGGACAGCGTCCTAAGGACACCCCCAATGAACATTCCAGGACACCGGGAGTGTTCTTAGAAGCGTCTTCAGAACACCACCATCTTGTTTATTTGCGAACATTTCAGGACACCGCGAGTGTTCTTAGGACACATTCAACTTGACAAAGAACAATACGGACAGCGTCCTCAGGACAACCCCTACGAACACTCCACGCACACCGGGAGTGTTCTTAGAAGCGTCTTCAGAACACCACCATCTTGTTTATTTGCGAACATTTCAGGACACCGCGAGTGTTCTTGGGACACATTCAACTTGACAAAGAACAATACGGACAGAGTCCTCAGGACACCCCCTACGAACACTCCCCGGACACCGCGAGTGTTCTTAGAAGCGTCTTCAGAACACCCCCATTTTGTTTATTTGCGAACATTTCAGGACACCGCAAGTGTTCTTAGGACACATTCAACTTGACAGAGAACAATACGGACAGCGTCCTCAGGACCCCCCCCTACGAACACTCCCCAGACACCGCGAGTGTTCTTAGAAGCGTCTTCAGAACATCCCCATTTTGTTTATTTGCGAACATTTCAGGACACCGCGAGTGTTCTTAGGACATATTCAACTTGACAGAGAACAATACGGACAGCGTCCTCAGGACACCCCCTACGAACACTCCCCGGACACCGTGAGTGTTCTTAGAAGCGTCTTCAGAACACCCCCATTTTGTTTATTTGCAAACATTTCAGGACACTGCGAGTGTTCTTAGAACACATTCAACTTGACAGAGAACAATACGGACAGCGTCCTCAGAACAACCCCTACAAACATTTCAGGACACCGGGAGTGTTCTCAAAAACGTCTTCAGAACACCCCCATTTTGTTTATTTGCGAACATTTCAGGACACTGCGAGTGTTCTTAGAACACATTCAACTTGACAGAGAACAATACGGACAGCGTCCGTAGGACACCACCTACGAACACTCCCCGGACACCGCAAGTGTTCTTAGAACAGTTTCACTTTGCTTGCGAACAAAACGGACACATATTGACTCCTTAGAACACCCCGTAGTCAGTTTATTTAGAACATTTCAGAACACCCGTGATGGCCGCAAACAAATCGAACACAAAAAGAATGTCTAACACATAACAAAACAAAACTTTCATCCTATCTCATACACTCCCACCCTCCCCAAACACTCCTACACACCAACACACTCTACAAAATACACATTTTGAACAAAGTTTCACCGCGCTGTCCGGGGACATCCGCGAATCCAATATGGCGGGCGCTACCGAAAAATCTGACGCGCTTCACGCTCCACGCCGTCCAATCAGCGAACACTTTGCATGTCCGCGAACATCACGCAAGACGATTGGCCAATCAGGACACTTTCCGCGCAGCGAACAGGGAAGTGTATCCGCAAACCGAACACAGATATCACTAATTTTTTTTTACCTACTTTTTGGTCATTTTAAAAAAAACTACTGGACATGTTTTCACCAAATTTGCAAAAGCACGCTTTCGGGACCAAGCCGCTGCTCCTGGTCCAAATTTGGTGGGAATCCGTCCAGCGGTTTGGGCTGTATGCACGACCAAAATTTTTTTCCCATTCACTCTATGGAGAGTGAGTATAATGTATACAAATATGAGCATATAGAGGGAAGGTAGAGTAATAAAAATAAAACTATGAGAAAGTGCTGATAACCATAATGATTACCTTCATGCACAGAAAGGATTGCTCTCTTTCAAGCCTGTATCTTCCACTATGTACATGTTTCATATGATGTGACAAGACCCTAAGTCTACAAATATAGTACCTTTTCAATTTTTATTCCTGACTGTTACTGAAGAAAACTATGTGGCTTCGATATGTCAGTAAAGGATAAAAAGGGAGAGCCAGCCATGTGATGTCATCAGTTATGTCATCAATGACATTTGTGATGTCATCCTTGTTGTCCTGGGTGTTAGTGTTAGCAGTGCACAGTGGCGCGAGTTATGGTTCCTTATGTTACCATAACTGCCGAATTTCAGAAGTTTTTTGGTTTTACTTTGAGCCATAACGTCCCTTTAACAAAGTTTTTTCACTGAATTTCATAGGTTTTTAATAGCGCAACTTAACCATAACGTCCCTTTAACAAAGTTTTTTTAATATCACGCAAACAATATACAAACATGGCGTGCAAAAACCAACTTCTACAGATGGCTTTACACAGAATGTTGCAAAGTAAGAATTTATGCTCGTTCACAGTGAAGGTCAGCTGCTTCCACAACTTCTACAGATGGCTTTACACAGAATGTTGCAAAGTAAGAATTTATGCTCGTTCACAGTGAAGGTCAGCTGCTTCCATTTTTTTCTCGGGCCCGGAGAGGCTCACGAAGCGGACTATAAGGTTGTATTGTGTTTTGACCTTGACAGACAGACATTGTGATGAAAGACTTCTCTTGAAGGAGTGTTGCTAAAACGTAAGAGAAGATAAAGATGAAATTTCTGAAACGAAACCACTTTTACATATTATATCACTATACGAAAGATCGTTGGCACACGCGGAGTCGTATTTTGGGATGGCACCACTCGTAGACAATGGAAATTGCAATTGTACTGTAAGTAACCCTTTAGATGACTTTATACCAAATATAATTACAATAGCGTAGCATTAAAGACCGCTCAAGTTGAACTTGTTCGTTGAAAGTGGCATAATGTTTTCTACCGCGCACTATCACTGCCAAATTGATCCCCTGTCGTTTAGAGGGCTCTGAAAAAGGCAGACGACACAGGGTGGGTTAATAGAAATAATTTAACCGTCTATAGGCGGTCAAGCGCTCTACTCGCTGTGCCACTTCACTGTAGCCTGTCAAGTGGCACAGCGAGTAGAGCGCTCGCTTTGACATCCGTGCACAGCTTGCTAACGCAAGTTTGAATCCCGGCAAGGCGAAACTCAGCCTTTCATCCTTCCGTGGTCGATAAATGAGCACCACACACCGTGGTTAATAATAAGCACCGCTTACATACCTCACGGTTCTTAGCGCTATAAGAAAGGGAAAATATGACTATTTTATTATTAACATACTTTGTTGCACTATCTTCGATAGCAAATAGTTTCACGCCCTAATAAATAAAATGATGATTTTTAATGAAGATCGGCTGGTGAGACTAATTTATGTTTTTTAAAACAGGTACGTGGCCCCATTTTGTCTATGTCACGATTTACAGACTCCAGCGGATGGGGTCTTCAACTGCCAGGTGCAAGTCCAAATATGCAACTTCATGACCCTCACTATTTTCTGGGACAATCGCCAAGGACCAATATGCCCTTACGCAGTACTAGCGGCTACAAACAACATACCAACCAATAGGGTGGTCTAATGGCTCGTTGTTGGAGCAACCTTCCGATTATCAGAGCGACCATTTACTGCTTTTATCATAAACCAACAGCCTATCTACCGCAAAGGAACAACGCGTGGCTCCAAATAAACTTTTCCTGATCGACAGCAGAGACAATAACAAATCGCTGAATATTCACTAAACATTTCATGTGAAATAAATGTACTTTACCAAATGTACAATCCTGCTGTTTACTTTTAAACCACAGTTTCATATTCCAAATTGTGGCGCACTGAGTTCTAAGCTGATCTAACACTCTCTGTACCGCAAAGGAACATCGCGTGTCTCAACATGAACTTTTGCGGATCGACAACAAAGACAAATGCAAATTGCTGAATATTCTCTAAACATTTGATGTCAAATAAATGTACTTTACAACATTTACAATCTTGCTCTTTGCTTTTAAATCACAGTTTCATATTCCGAATTGTGGCGCGCTGTGTTGTGACATAATGTGTGTTGTCTTCCGGGTTCTGCGTAAAGTCGCGTAGTACTGGAGACGACTGGGCGCGTTTCATTACGCACCCTGTAACGTCACGGAGAAAGGCGGGGAATATGAATGCTTTGATAATATCAGGCTTAGGGGCGGGAGATATGATTTAGTGTCGCAAAAGCAAGTCAGCCAGGTCAATAGCGCCAGTCATAGGATTATCACATAAAGTCGGCGCACAGCAGCCGGATTTATCGTTTCTTTAGTGGACAAAAAGTCGGTTGACGCCCCTAGGAAATTGTACTATTAGCGAACAAAAGAAGTGCTCTTAAAACACTTTCACCCTGACAACAAACAATACAAACAACGTTCTCAGAACACCCCCATTTTGTGTAATTGCAACCATTTCGGGACACTGCGAGTGTTCTTAGAACACATTCAACTAGGTAGATTACAATACGGACAGCGTCCTGAGGACACCCCCAGTTTGTGTATTTACGAACAATTAAGTACACCGCGAGTGTTCATAGCTCATTTTTACCTTCCTTGCGAACAAAAATGACACATACTCCGTCCTCTAAACACCCCACCATTTAGTTTATTTACAAAATGTCAGAACAGCCGTGTTCTCCGCAGACAAATCGAACGCAACAAAAAGGTTAGCACATAAAAAAACAAAACATTGAACCTATCTCATACTCCCCCACCCTCCCCAAACACTCTTACACACCAACACACGGCACTAAATACAATTTTTTATCCACTTTTCACTGCGCTGTACGCGGTCGACTGCGAATACAAGATGGCGGGCGCCACAGAAAATCTGACGCGCTCCAAGCCCCTCGCCGTCCAATCAGCGAACACGTTGCATGTCTGCGGACATGACGCAAGCCCATGGGCCAATCGGGGTGCTGTCCGCGGAGCGAACAGGGAAGTCCGTCCGCGAAGTGAACGCAGATATCACTAATTTTTTTGCCTTACATTTTGGTCATTTTTAAAAAAACTACTGGACAGATTTACACCAAATTTACAAAAGCACGCTGTTGGGACGAGGCCGCCACTCCTGCCGCAAATTTGGTGTAAATCCGTCCAGCGCTTCGGGCTGTAGCCGTGCGCAAAGTTTTTTCCCATTCAGTCTATGGGGAAAAAAAAGTTTTGGGACCCCACCTATAACTTTTCCCCCCCTGAACGAATCCTCACCAAACTTTGCAAACAAATTCAGAGTGACCCAACTACTTTTTTTGCAGTTTGGTGAGGATCCGTCCAGGGAGAGCGAAGTTATAAGCCGCCCAAAAAGTGCTCTTCCTATGGAAACAGCAACTTAACCATAACTACATGGCCACTACCGTGGCCATGTAATATATATATATATATATATATATATATATATATATATATTATATATATGGTGCTATGTTTTAAATAGGCCAAAACTGTCAGTAACATATAACTGCGTAAAATGTCATCGTAGCACATCATTTAATGTCTCTACATATGTGGACCAACAATCTTGCAGATTTTTGTCAGAAATTAGAGTCCAAAAATGAAATAGGCTTTTCTAGAATAGGAGCAGTTTTCCCTCCCACCCTTGCTGATCAGGTGAATTGGAAAACCAAACATCAGTCACAAGGCACAGGTGGAGTCAGAAAGCTATATATTTGGATTCACACTGGACAGAAAAGATGATTATGGAATATGGGGAGATTAACCTTCAGGAACCAACTGGAGATGGGGAGCTGATACCATTGGAAGACCTTAACTCATGCAGATAGGAGCCCATCCCATAGAAGGAAGAATACCCTCTGTTTGGAGATTGATTTTCAAATACCCACCCGAGATGATTTACTGAAGGAAGGCTTTCAAGCTGACAGAGTCCCCTGCTGGCACTCCAAAAGCAGAAGTTATATTTTAAAAGGTAGAGTAACACCGCATTCAACTGCAAACAGTCCATATGGATTGATCAAGGTGAAATCTGGGAGAAAAGGATAAGGGAACTGTGACAAGTTGAACACATGAACACATGTGCTGATATCTCTGTGGACTGTGTTCCCTGTTTATGTTGAACACAAAGTTAGATGATGTTTCCTTAAGGACCAATCTACTTGATATGAAAGACCAAAGAAATATTAAGGCTTAGTACCACAAATGAAATACACCAATCATGGGTTGAAAAGATACAAGTATCTTTTATTACTTTACAGTATCAAAGCAAAACAGATAGCTATCTAGCTCCCAACACCTCGCAGTGTGTACAAGCAGACAGAGTGAGGGGTGAGAGTGCTGGACATCTAAACACAGACATATTTATACCTTTTTTGATACACTGTCCTGCCTCTCCCCAAGCTAATAAGTTACTGAATAGAGTTTGTGCCCAGTTCATATGACAAATATTACAATATTGTACAATGGATTAAACAAGTTTACATGTCCATGAAGTTACAATGATGCTGTTGGTTCTCTGATCCACAGTAAGCCTTGTTCCAAGAATCGCTACAATGCAGTTCAGCCAGAACACATGATCTGAATTTGTTTTCCATTGTTGCATTGTTTATATGTGGATGAGGCTTGTGAGCTCAGGCAACACTTGGATGGCAGTTCATTCGAGTCACAAGGTTTCTTTACATTGGTCAAACAGTCTGCTCTCGGTAAGACTAAAGATTAACAGAACTCAAAGGTCGTTCAGCTCGGCTGCAAGTGAAAAACACAGTCCACCATTTTAGAACACAGAAACAAGAGTTGAAATCAAAATGGCGGATGATTCTTAAAATGGCAGCGACATCGATCGAAAAGCTGAACATTACAGATGCGGTTTTCTGTGTAACGCAAATGGGCTTAGGCCAATATTCATAACAAGGCGGTATTTTGCGAATACGGTTTAGCAAACCCTCCATTTGGCCTAAGCCAAGAGCATTTACTTGAACATTCGCTTTACTCAAAACCCCACACCTCAATGTCCGTACATCCTGAATCACATTCTTCAGAAATATCGATTGCCATAAAATCCTTAAAAGTGATATCCTTCATTACGAAAAACATTAACAGTTTCCTTGGGCACATGTACCTTTGGTCCTAATGTACCTATAGTTTGTGCACAGCATCCTTCTAACATCGAACATATGGCAGGAAGACATTGTACACAACAACTACAAAACAATGGAACACCAAGAATTATCATTAGGACTGTAAAAAGCTTCCAACCCCATGTACGTAGAAAGTCCCAGAACCATGCACTAAGATCCCACTTTCCATCGGGGACATGTACTGCCGTACTCAAGGTATGCAGATTTTGTATTGCCTTGAATATGGTAGAGGAGGAGTCAGGTCCGAAAACACAGAAAGCAGAAACCACCAATTTACATACCCCTCCACGCTCGGCTAGGATGACGTCTAACACCATCCTATTCTGAAGGGCCACTAATCTAATAGCTTTTTGCTCTAGCGTCATGTTGTGTAGTATATCAGTGGTTCTGTTGATGGTTTTCTCCAATACTCTTGCTAGACTCCTAATATCCTCAGAGTTCATTATCTGTCCCCAAAATGGCACAAAGGATTTTGCCACATCACCCATAACCTACGAAGGAGTATTACCATTCTCGTCCTGCCTTGGATGAGCTCTAGAGACCTCAGAGGTTCTAGCCACATATACCCCTGGTAACAAGATACCCATGTAACAAGTACCCTGCCAATCTCTAGGTAACCAAGGATAAGCTTCATTGCCACAAACAAAATAAACAGGATCACCTACATAGAAAGGTCTGTCCTCACTAGTTAGGTTTGCAATGTTGGTGCAACCATCGAACGTACCCATTGGCTGAGAACCATCCCTTTTTTATACAGAAGGAAACAGAGTTGGGGCTATGATTGATAGTGTAAGAAGGATGCATGGCATCCCGGTTGCCTACGGGAGCCATCTTGAAAGAAATTAGCGATTGGTAAGGTCTAGAAAGTCTATCAGAAGGCCTGATAGAAGCAACATTGAGCTTGCTCCTATTCGCAAAAAGGGAACATCCCAAAGGTGTCAGCACTCATTTTTCGAATTCATTCAGATTAGTCCCATCGAAGTTCCCAGAAATACTGTCATTCCAATGACCAAATAATAGTGCCCTCAGTGAGGCGTAGCATGCAGTAGTCAAAGGAAGAGGATGAATATACCAGCCCAACCTTTTTTCCCTCTGCTGTGGTAAATGTGAACATACCCAGCAATTTGTTTTATTTAGAATCACATCTGTGGCATTCATGATTAATAGGAGAGTGTTATTGTGATACCTCTGTCTGCATTGGGAATGCTTAGGAGGTAGAGTGTTCTGATGCACGAAAGGTGAAGACATAGTGGGAACAATTTCAGTAGGTAACAAAGTCTCAAGTGGATGCACCCCTTCTAAATACCAAAACCCAAGCGAAAATACAAATGTCAGACCGATTAACATTGTAACAAGAAAACAATAAATCCTCAAGGACCATGATCTTTGATGATCAAATTCTTTGTCAGCCACAAGACCAACAGCTTGCTCCGTATGAGTAGAGTTAGAAAAGGGCATTGTTTCTCAGAGTACATTTAGAAGCCTCTCCATCAGGCTCTTTATCTTCATTCATTGGTAGCCACTGACCATGTGGCCTATCTTTCTTGAAGGTAACTTTGCTGGTCCCTGCCTCTTATTTACATTTCATTGAGAGAGTGGCAAGGGATTATCTCAATGGTGGTTTCTTGTGGGCACAGCCGATGCTATGCTGTAAGTCTAGTGCTGCGGACGCAGATCGTACCTCAAGACTCCAGGTAGGGCGTGATCTGTGAACAAAGTGTTGTCGCTTCCTGATGGAAGTGGTGAAACAGAAGCAAGATTGCTCAATGATGCAGAAAGATCTGAAGAAGAATTCAAAAGCAAAACAGCAGTCTCCCCAGGCCCCACGGGCTCAGGAAGGGTTTCTGGGACACCCTTGGTGTCAGTCAGAACGGGCTTGTGATGAGGAACAAAGTGAACAATCTCTTTCTCTTCTCCTTTGTCATGCAGCAGAGGAAAAGGTATGTTCTTAACGTGGGTCTCATGTATCCAATGTTTCTTTCCGTCTCGTATAGCGGTCTGTGTGGCCAATAGAACTTGGAACGGTCTTCTCCAAAGTGGTGCGAGACAGGATGCTCTTTCAAAAACCTTGGTGAGCAGCCAATCGCCAGGTCGAAGTCGATGACCTGGCCCCTCATATCTTACTGGGAGGGCTTCTCGCATCTGTTGATAAATCAAATACAAGTTTTGAGTTAAATGGTCACAGTATTCAGAAAGGTGCAAGTGCTCCACGTCTTTCATTTGCTTGGGCTTGGGCAAATTCCAAATATTGGCTGGCCTCCCCATCGCTATTTCGTAGGGGGAGAGCCCAGTTTTTGTTTGTGGGGTCATCCGCATAGACAATAGAGCTATCAGCAAGGCATCTGGACATTTCAAATTGCTAGTGGTGCATATCTTTGCCATCTTATTCTTTAATATACCATTATGGTGTTCTACAAGTCCAGCACTCTGAGCGTGTCTGGCCGAATGGAACCGTTTATCGATCTGTAATCCCATGCATATTTGCAGGATGACAGCAGTGATAAAATGTGGACCATTGTCCGAGCAAATGACCCTCGGCAAACCAAACCTAGGAAAATATTAATTCAGCATGGTTTTTGCCATCATTATTGCTCTTGCATCTTTTACAGGGAAGGCTTCGACCCATTTGCTAAAGGCACAAATGACTACCAGAACATATTTATAATTCTGGCAGCACTCCATTTCAATGAAGTCAAAATATATAACTTCAAAGGGCACAGAGGGGGGACCAAAACTACCCCTCGGTGTCGATGTAACTTTCCCCACATTATGCTGTAAGCATACCATGCCATTTTGTACCACACGCTCAACAGTTTTCAAGATGTTTATATTTACCCAGACAGGTTCTAGCAATTTACATATTATTCTAGCACATATATGGGTTGGACCATGAGTCATCCTAACCATATCGGTGACCTAAGCATCGGGTAGCATCCATCTTTTCTTGGCATTGTCTATCCAACAACCTTCATCATCTAAGCTTGTTAAAACCTCAACCCATTTCTTAAGCTCTTCTGGAGTGGCATAAGCTTGAATGTTTTTATACAATCAATTCCTTCATCTATTATACAAGTGTTGGTGACTTCTTTTGTTACATACATTTCAGTATACAAATCGGTGGCAGTATGTTTGGCTATCCTATCAGCAAAAGCATTTCCTCTCCCCACATCATCTGTTACTTTCTGGTGTGTGGCACACTTCATTATTGCCAGTTGGGTAAGAAGCGCAATTGCTGAGAGTAGCCGAAGTATCAACGTGCCATGTTGAATCTTAGTTCCATGTGAGTTCAAGAAACCTCTTTCTGCCCATAACCTACCGAAGTTGTGAAGCACCCCAAAGGCATACTGCCGGTCTGCAAATATATTTACTCTAAGCCCTTTGGAAAGTTCACAAGCTCGAGTCAATGTGATACTCTCTGTGGCCTGCACAGAGTTATGCGAAATTCTTTTGGTTTCCACAATAGTGCTTAATGTAGTGATGGCATAAGCAGCAGTGAATGTACCATCTGGAAGTTTGAAACAGGAGCCATCGCAAAACAGCCCCCCTTGTGGATATATTAGTGGTGTATCATTTAAATCAATTCTTCCTTTGGTTTCTTGCTCTGTGGTATAGAGGCAGTCATGTGACATCTTGTCACTGCAAGCAGTTTCTTGCGGAAGAGGCAATAGTTCAGCCGGATTTAATGCACAACATCTCTTAATTTGGATATGTGGTGCAAATAGAGTCAACTCGTATCTTGTTAATCGTGCTGATGTAAGATGTTGCGTTTACATTCTGTTCATTAGAACATCTACAGAGTGGGGTACCATCACGGTTAAAGAGTCACCTAAAACCATACCCTCACTTTGTTTTACAGGTGCAGAGTCAGCAGCAACAGCTCTCAAACATCTTGGCAAAGCTCATGCAACAGAGTCAATCGTGGATGAAAAATAACCGCATGGTCTATTCTTCCATCCATGTTCCTGCATTAACACAGCCAAAGCACATCCATCACATTCATGCACATACAAAATAAAGGCCTAGTCATTTTTTGGTGTGCCCAAAACCGGTGCTGAACACAACACGGCGTTGAGCAGATCAAAAGCTTTCTGGCAATCCAAGTTCCACGGTAATGGCAAAGAAATGCACTTCTTTGTCAATGCCAACATTAGTTTTATCATTAATGAGAAGTTAGGGATCCACTGTCTACAGTATGAACCAATGCCTATCAAGGCTCCAACCTTTCTGTGAATTTAGGACAGACATGCTAGAGATGCTTTTTATCCGTTCAGGTGTCAGTCTTCTTCCCTCCTTTGAAAGGAGATAGCCTAAATTGGCGACCCCCTGTCGACAATATTAAAACTTCTTCAATGAAGCCTTATGTCCATGATCTGCTAGATGAATAAGCGGAAACACAGTGCCCTCCTTGCAAGCAACTTCTGAGTCTGCAGCTAAAAGAAGATCATCAACATACTGTAACAATGTACAAGAGGAAAGCAACTAAAGTGTATCGAGCTGCTCCTTCAAAGCTCTTCTGTAAATACTTGGATTCTCAGTGTACCCTTGTGGCACACGAGTGAATGTAAACGAGCGTCCCTCTAGGGTGAACGCGAACATGTATCTACTGTCAACGTGTACAGGAATGCTAAAGAAAGCATTCTTAAAATCCACAACACTGAAATAAGTAGCAGAAGCTGGAATCATTGTTAATATGGTGGTCACATCAGGCACAATTGGAAATTGTGGAGAAACGTATTGATAGCACGTAAATCAATAATGAAATGGAAAGGAATCGCATTATCCCCTCTCTTATGTACCAGTAAAATCAGGCTGTTGCACACATTTCCTGAAATTTCCTCAATCACTCCTCGATGTACAAAATCAGAAACTATACTTTTTAAAGCTTGCTCACCGTCAACTGAAATCTTATATTGTGGAATCTGTGGCAACTTAACACCTGGTTTCAAAACAATTTTGGATTTGGGGTGCAGGGGTGCACAGCTAATTACGATTTACAAAAAAATGTATATTTGAACTTTCAGATATATCTCTCTAGTAAAATGTAATGAGATTCTAATTGTTGTTTCAGGTGCAAGCGGACAAACATCACAAGGCCACTTGGGACATGGAAATTGTCAAAAAAACAGCATTGTGTATTTCTACCCAGTAGGCCCAAATGCACTCCTAATGGAACAGGAAGTCCCAATCAACATTCATTAATACTTTGGTAGACTTAACCTATGGAGGCTTTAGATATATATTTGTATACTCATAGATACTCTGATTCAATACAAAATTCATGACAATATCAAAAAACATTGACACTTCAAACAAAAGGTTGATACTTTGATCTGAAACGCGTTGGTTGATTGTCTAAATCTAAAAGTTTGAAGTATCAACCTTTTGTTTGAAGTGTCAATGTTTTTTGATATTGTCATGAAATACAATAATGTTGAAATGTATCACTTGTATTGTTGTAAAACTAGAGAATTAAAAGATTCTCTGAGAATTAAGTTTGAGGCTGAATCTATTGAATGAAGAATATCATCTATTTATCTAATGAAATATTTGCGACATAACATAAATGTTAACGGTTTGTATTGAATCAGAGTATCTATGAGTATACAAATATATATCTAAAGCCTCCATAGGTTAAAGTCTACCAAAGTATTAATGAATGTTGATTGGGACTTCCTGTTCCATTAGGAGTGCATTTGGGCAAACTGGGTAGCAATACACAGTGCTGTTTTTTGAAAACAATTTTACCAGGTTCAATTTTCAAACTGCAAACATCATTATCGTCAACTGCCCATAGACATGCCAGAACTTTATCCAATTTAGTCGGTAAAGGCCTAGTCAGAAATTGTGAAGCAGTAAATTGCTGAGGTGAAATCGGCAAATGTACTCCATCCGGAGAACAATGAATTACCACATTTAATTCTTTCAACAGATTCAACCCCAACAAATTTGCGCCACAGTTCATCGTCAAAAGAAATGGACATTGATCTGAGAATGGCCCCGGTGAAATCGGTACCGGCTGAGAAACCGGACTAACCACTGGTGTGCCAGAAAACCCTACAGAAATGTTATTCTGCCCTGACTGTGGAATATCTGGAACACGTGAATGATCTATGGAACACTTTTGTACTCCTGTATCTATCAAAAATAGATGTTTCCTATTTCCCACCTTCATTTCTACGTAGGGCCTTTTTGCAGTTTGGTGAGGATCCGTCCAGGGAGAGCGAAGTTATAAGCCGCCCAAAAAGTGCTCTTCCTATGGAAACAGCAACTTAACCATAACTACATGGCCACTACCGTGGCCATGTAATATATATATATATATATATATATATATATATATATATATATATATTATATATATGGTGCTATGTTTTAAATAGGCCAAAACTGTCAGTAACATATAACTGCGTAAAATGTCATCGTAGCACATCATTTAATGTCTCTACATATGTGGACCAACAATCTTGCAGATTTTTGTCAGAAATTAGAGTCCAAAAATGAAATAGGCTTTTCTAGAATAGGAGCAGTTTTCCCTCCCACCCTTGCTGATCAGGTGAATTGGAAAACCAAACATCAGTCACAAGGCACAGGTGGAGTCAGAAAGCTATATATTTGGATTCACACTGGACAGAAAAGATGATTATGGAATATGGGGAGATTAACCTTCAGGAACCAACTGGAGATGGGGAGCTGATACCATTGGAAGACCTTAACTCATGCAGATAGGAGCCCATCCCATAGAAGGAAGAATACCCTCTGTTTGGAGATTGATTTTCAAATACCCACCCGAGATGATTTACTGAAGGAAGGCTTTCAAGCTGACAGAGTCCCCTGCTGGCACTCCAAAAGCAGAAGTTATATTTTAAAAGGTAGAGTAACACCGCATTCAACTGCAAACAGTCCATATGGATTGATCAAGGTGAAATCTGGGAGAAAAGGATAAGGGAACTGTGACAAGTTGAACACATGAACACATGTGCTGATATCTCTGTGGACTGTGTTCCCTGTTTATGTTGAACACAAAGTTAGATGATGTTTCCTTAAGGACCAATCTACTTGATATGAAAGACCAAAGAAATATTAAGGCTTAGTACCACAAATGAAATACACCAATCATGGGTTGAAAAGATACAAGTATCTTTTATTACTTTACAGTATCAAAGCAAAACAGATAGCTATCTAGCTCCCAACACCTCGCAGTGTGTACAAGCAGACAGAGTGAGGGGTGAGAGTGCTGGACATCTAAACACAGACATATTTATACCTTTTTTGATACACTGTCCTGCCTCTCCCCAAGCTAATAAGTTACTGAATAGAGTTTGTGCCCAGTTCATATGAAAACCAAACATCAGTCACAAGGCACAGGTGGAGTCAGAAAGCTATATATTTGGATTCACACTGGACAGAAAAGATGATTATGGAATATGGGGAGATTAACCTTCAGGAACCAACTGGAGATGGGGAGCTGATACCATTGGAAGACCTTAACTCATGCAGATAGGAGCCCATCCCATAGAAGGAAGAATACCCTCTGTTTGGAGATTGATTTTCAAATACCCACCCGAGATGATTTACTGAAGGAAGGCTTTCAAGCTGACAGAGTCCCCTGCTGGCACTCCAAAAGCAGAAGTTATATTTTAAAAGGTAGAGTAACACCGCATTCAACTGCAAACAGTCCATATGGATTGATCAAGGTGAAATCTGGGAGAAAAGGATAAGGGAACTGTGACAAGTTGAACACATGAACACATGTGCTGATATCTCTGTGGACTGTGTTCCCTGTTTATGTTGAACACAAAGTTAGATGATGTTTCCTTAAGGACCAATCTACTTGATATGAAAGACCAAAGAAATATTAAGGCTTAGTACCACAAATGAAATACACCAATCATGGGTTGAAAAGATACAAGTATCTTTTATTACTTTACAGTATCAAAGCAAAACAGATAGCTATCTAGCTCCCAACACCTCGCAGTGTGTACAAGCAGACAGAGTGAGGGGTGAGAGTGCTGGACATCTAAACACAGACATATTTATACCTTTTTTGATACACTGTCCTGCCTCTCCCCAAGCTAATAAGTTACTGAATAGAGTTTGTGCCCAGTTCATATGACAAATATTACAATATTGTACAATGGATTAAACAAGTTTACATGTCCATGAAGTTACAATGATGCTGTTGGTTCTCTGATCCACAGTAAGCCTTGTTCCAAGAATCGCTACAATGCAGTTCAGCCAGAACACATGATCTGAATTTGTTTTCCATTGTTGCATTGTTTATATGTGGATGAGGCTTGTGAGCTCAGGCAACACTTGGATGGCAGTTCATTCGAGTCACAAGGTTTCTTTACATTGGTCAAACAGTCTGCTCTCGGTAAGACTAAAGATTAACAGAACTCAAAGGTCGTTCAGCTCGGCTGCAAGTGAAAAACACAGTCCACCATTTTAGAACACAGAAACAAGAGTTGAAATCAAAATGGCGGATGATTCTTAAAATGGCAGCGACATCGATCGAAAAGCTGAACATTACAGATGCGGTTTTCTGTGTAACGCAAATGGGCTTAGGCCAATATTCATAACAAGGCGGTATTTTGCGAATACGGTTTAGCAAACCCTCCATTTGGCCTAAGCCAAGAGCATTTACTTGAACATTCGCTTTACTCAAAACCCCACACCTCAATGTCCGTACATCCTGAATCACATTCTTCAGAAATATCGATTGCCATAAAATCCTTAAAAGTGATATCCTTCATTACGAAAAACATTAACAGTTTCCTTGGGCACATGTACCTTTGGTCCTAATGTACCTATAGTTTGTGCACAGCATCCTTCTAACATCGAACATATGGCAGGAAGACATTGTACACAACAACTACAAAACAATGGAACACCAAGAATTATCATTAGGACTGTAAAAAGCTTCCAACCCCATGTACGTAGAAAGTCCCAGAACCATGCACTAAGATCCCACTTTCCATCGGGGACATGTACTTCCGTACTCAAGGTATGCAGATTTTGTATTGCCTTGAATATGGTAGAGGAGGAGTCAGGTCCGAAAACACAGAAAGCAGAAACCACCAATTTACATACCCCTCCACGCTCGGCTAGGATGACGTCTAACACCATCCTATTCTGAAGGGCCACTAATCTAATAGCTTTTTGCTCTAGCGTCATGTTGTGTAGTATATCAGTGGTTCTGTTGATGGTTTTCTCCAATACTCTTGCTAGACTCCTAATATCCTCAGAGTTCATTATCTGTCCCCAAAATGGCACAAAGGATTTTGCCACATCACCCATAACCTACGAAGGAGTATTACCATTCTCGTCCTGCCTTGGATGAGCTCTAGAGACCTCAGAGGTTCTAGCCACATATACCCCTGGTAACAAGATACCCATGTAACAAGTACCCTGCCAATCTCTAGGTAACCAAGGATAAGCTTCATTGCCACAAACAAAATAAACAGGATCACCTACATAGAAAGGTCTGTCCTCACTAGTTAGGTTTGCAATGTTGGTGCAACCATCGAACGTACCCATTGGCTGAGAACCATCCCTTTTTTATACAGAAGGAAACAGAGTTGGGGCTATGATTGATAGTGTAAGAAGGATGCATGGCATCCCGGTTGCCTACGGGAGCCATCTTGAAAGAAATTAGCGATTGGTAAGGTCTAGAAAGTCTATCAGAAGGCCTGATAGAAGCAACATTGAGCTTGCTCCTATTCGCAAAAAGGGAACATCCCAAAGGTGTCAGCACTCATTTTTCGAATTCATTCAGATTAGTCCCATCGAAGTTCCCAGAAATACTGTCATTCCAATGACCAAATAATAGTGCCCTCAGTGAGGCGTAGCATGCAGTAGTCAAAGGAAGAGGATGAATATACCAGCCCAACCTTTTTTCCCTCTGCTGTGGTAAATGTGAACATACCCAGCAATTTGTTTTATTTAGAATCACATCTGTGGCATTCATGATTAATAGGAGAGTGTTATTGTGATACCTCTGTCTGCATTGGGAATGCTTAGGAGGTAGAGTGTTCTGATGCACGAAAGGTGAAGACATAGTGGGAACAATTTCAGTAGGTAACAAAGTCTCAAGTGGATGCACCCCTTCTAAATACCAAAACCCAAGCGAAAATACAAATGTCAGACCGATTAACATTGTAACAAGAAAACAATAAATCCTCAAGGACCATGATCTTTGATGATCAAATTCTTTGTCAGCCACAAGACCAACAGCTTGCTCCGTATGAGTAGAGTTAGAAAAGGGCATTGTTTCTCAGAGTACATTTAGAAGCCTCTCCATCAGGCTCTTTATCTTCATTCATTGGTAGCCACTGACCATGTGGCCTATCTTTCTTGAAGGTAACTTTGCTGGTCCCTGCCTCTTATTTACATTTCATTGAGAGAGTGGCAAGGGATTATCTCAATGGTGGTTTCTTGTGGGCACAGCCAATGCTATGCTGTAAGTCTAGTGCTGCGGACGCAGATCGTACCTCAAGACTCCAGGTAGGGCGTGATCTGTGAACAAAGTGTTGTCGCTTCCTGATGGAAGTGGTGAAACAGAAGCAAGATTGCTCAATGATGCAGAAAGATCTGAAGAAGAATTCAAAAGCAAAACAGCAGTCTCCCCAGGCCCCACGGGCTCAGGAAGGGTTTCTGGGACACCCTTGGTGTCAGTCAGAACGGGCTTGTGATGAGGAACAAAGTGAACAATCTCTTTCTCTTCTCCTTTGTCATGCAGCAGAGGAAAAGGTATGTTCTTAACGTGGGTCTCATGTATCCAATGTTTCTTTCCGTCTCGTATAGCGGTCTGTGTGGCCAATAGAACTTGGAACGGTCTTCTCCAAAGTGGTGCGAGACAGGATGCTCTTTCAAAAACCTTGGTGAGCAGCCAATCGCCAGGTCGAAGTCGATGACCTGGCCCCTCATATCTTACTGGGAGGGCTTCTCGCATCTGTTGATAAATCAAATACAAGTTTTGAGTTAAATGGTCACAGTATTCAGAAAGGTGCAAGTGCTCCACGTCTTTCATTTGCTTGGGCTTGGGCAAATTCCAAATATTGGCTGGCCTCCCCATCGCTATTTCGTAGGGGGAGAGCCCAGTTTTTGTTTGTGGGGTCATCCGCATAGACAATAGAGCTATCAGCAAGGCATCTGGACATTTCAAATTGCTAGTGGTGCATATCTTTGCCATCTTATTCTTTAATATACCATTATGGTGTTCTACAAGTCCAGCACTCTGAGCGTGTCTGGCCGAATGGAACCGTTTATCGATCTGTAATCCCATGCATATTTGCAGGATGACAGCAGTGATAAAATGTGGACCATTGTCCGAGCAAATGACCCTCGGCAAACCAAACCTAGGAAAATATTAATTCAGCATGGTTTTTGCCATCATTATTGCTCTTGCATCTTTTACAGGGAAGGCTTCGACCCATTTGCTAAAGGCACAAATGACTACCAGAACATATTCATAATTCTGGCAGCACTCCATTTCAATGAAGTCAAAATATATAACTTCAAAGGGCACAGAGGGGGGACCAAAACTACCCCTCGGTGTCGATGTAACTTTCCCCACATTATGCTGTAAGCATACCATGCCATTTTGTACCACACGCTCAACAGTTTTCAAGATGTTTATATTTACCCAGACAGGTTCTAGCAATTTACATATTATTCTAGCACATATATGGGTTGGACCATGAGTCATCCTAACCATATCGGTGACCTAAGCATCGGGTAGCATCCATCTTTTCTTGGCATTGTCTATCCAACAACCTTCATCATCTAAGCTTGTTAAAACCTCAACCCATTTCTTAAGCTCTTCTGGAGTGGCATAAGCTTGAATGTTTTTATACAATCAATTCCTTCATCTATTATACAAGTGTTGGTGACTTCTTTTGTTACATACATTTCAGTATACAAATCGGTGGCAGTATGTTTGGCTATCCTATCAGCAAAAGCATTTCCTCTCCCCACATCATCTGTTACTTTCTGGTGTGTGGCACACTTCATTATTGCCAGTTGGGTAAGAAGCGCAATTGCTGAGAGTAGCCGAAGTATCAACGTGCCATGTTGAATCTTAGTTCCATGTGAGTTCAAGAAACCTCTTTCTGCCCATAACCTACCGAAGTTGTGAAGCACCCCAAAGGCATACTGCCGGTCTGCAAATATATTTACTCTAAGCCCTTTGGAAAGTTCACAAGCTCGAGTCAATGTGATACTCTCTGTGGCCTGCACAGAGTTATGCGAAATTCTTTTGGTTTCCACAATAGTGCTTAATGTAGTGATGGCATAAGCAGCAGTGAATGTACCATCTGGAAGTTTGAAACAGGAGCCATCGCAAAACAGCCCCCCTTGTGGATATATTAGTGGTGTATCATTTAAATCAATTCTTCCTTTGGTTTCTTGCTCTGTGGTATAGAGGCAGTCATGTGACATCTTGTCACTGCAAGCAGTTTCTTGCGGAAGAGGCAATAGTTCAGCCGGATTTAATGCACAACATCTCTTAATTTGGATATGTGGTGCAAATAGAGTCAACTCGTATCTTGTTAATCGTGCTGATGTAAGATGTTGCGTTTACATTCTGTTCATTAGAACATCTACAGAGTGGGGTACCATCACGGTTAAAGAGTCACCTAAAACCATACCCTCACTTTGTTTTACAGGTGCAGAGTCAGCAGCAACAGCTCTCAAACATCTTGGCAAAGCTCATGCAACAGAGTCAATCGTGGATGAAAAATAACCGCATGGTCTATTCTTCCATCCATGTTCCTGCATTAACACAGCCAAAGCACATCCATCACATTCATGCACATACAAAATAAAGGCCTAGTCATTTTTTGGTGTGCCCAAAACCGGTGCTGAACACAACACGGCGTTGAGCAGATCAAAAGCTTTCTGGCAATCCAAGTTCCACGGTAATGGCAAAGAAATGCACTTCTTTGTCAATGCCAACATTAGTTTTATCATTAATGAGAAGTTAGGGATCCACTGTCTACAGTATGAACCAATGCCTATCAAGGCTCCAACCTTTCTGTGAATTTAGGACAGACATGCTAGAGATGCTTTTTATCCGTTCAGGTGTCAGTCTTCTTCCCTCCTTTGAAAGGAGATAGCCTAAATTGGCGACCCCCTGTCGACAATATTAAAACTTCTTCAATGAAGCCTTATGTCCATGATCTGCTAGATGAATAAGCGGAAACACAGTGCCCTCCTTGCAAGCAACTTCTGAGTCTGCAGCTAAAAGAAGATCATCAACATACTGTAACAATGTACAAGAGGAAAGCAACTAAAGTGTATCGAGCTGCTCCTTCAAAGCTCTTCTGTAAATACTTGGATTCTCAGTGTACCCTTGTGGCACACGAGTGAATGTAAACGAGCGTCCCTCTAGGGTGAACGCGAACATGTATCTACTGTCAACGTGTACAGGAATGCTAAAGAAAGCATTCTTAAAATCCACAACACTGAAATAAGTAGCAGAAGCTGGAATCATTGTTAATATGGTGGTCACATCAGGCACAATTGGAAATTGTGGAGAAACGTATTGATAGCACGTAAATCAATAATGAAATGGAAAGGAATCGCATTATCCCCTCTCTTATGTACCAGTAAAATCAGGCTGTTGCACACATTTCCTGAAATTTCCTCAATCACTCCTCGATGTACAAAATCAGAAACTATACTTTTTAAAGCTTGCTCACCGTCAACTGAAATCTTATATTGTGGAATCTGTGGCAACTTAACACCTGGTTTCAAAACAATTTTGGATTTGGGGTGCAGGGGTGCACAGCTAATTACGATTTACAAAAAAATTTATATTTGAACTTTCAGATATATCTCTCTAGTAAAATGTAATGAGATTCTAATTGTTGTTTCAGGTGCAAGCGGACAAACATCACAAGGCCACTTGGGACATGGAAATTGTCAAAAAAACAGCATTGTGTATTTCTACCCAGTAGGCCCAAATGCACTCCTAATGGAACAGGAAGTCCCAATCAACATTCATTAATACTTTGGTAGACTTAACCTATGGAGGCTTTAGATATATATTTGTATACTCATAGATACTCTGATTCAATACAAAATTCATGACAATATCAAAAAACATTGACACTTCAAACAAAAGGTTGATACTTTGATCTGAAACGCGTTGGTTGATTGTCTAAATCTAAAAGTTTGAAGTATCAACCTTTTGTTTGAAGTGTCAATGTTTTTTGATATTGTCATGAAATACAATAATGTTGAAATGTATCACTTGTATTGTTGTAAAACTAGAGAATTAAAAGATTCTCTGAGAATTAAGTTTGAGGCTGAATCTATTGAATGAAGAATATCATCTATTTATCTAATGAAATATTTGCGACATAACATAAATGTTAACGGTTTGTATTGAATCAGAGTATCTATGAGTATACAAATATATATCTAAAGCCTCCATAGGTTAAAGTCTACCAAAGTATTAATGAATGTTGATTGGGACTTCCTGTTCCATTAGGAGTGCATTTGGGCAAACTGGGTAGCAATACACAGTGCTGTTTTTTGAAAACAATTTTACCAGGTTCAATTTTCAAACTGCAAACATCATTATCGTCAACTGCCCATAGACATGCCAGAACTTTATCCAATTTAGTCGGTAAAGGCCTAGTCAGAAATTGTGAAGCAGTAAATTGCTGAGGTGAAATCGGCAAATGTACTCCATCCGGAGAACAATGAATTACCACATTTAATTCTTTCAACAGATTCAACCCCAACAAATTTGCGCCACAGTTCATCGTCAAAAGAAATGGACATTGATCTGAGAATGGCCCCGGTGAAATCGGTACCGGCTGAGAAACCGGACTAACCACTGGTGTGCCAGAAAACCCTACAGAAATGTTATTCTGCCCTGACTGTGGAATATCTGGAACACGTGAATGATCTATGGAACACTTTTGTACTCCTGTATCTATCAAAAATAGATGTTTCCTATTTCCCACCTTCATTTCTACGTAGGGCCCTTTCTGATCGACGGGAATAGGCACCGGTTCCAGACTCTGCTTCGGGCTGTCCTAACGGAACAATATATCATCAAATACGAGATCGTCAGAAAAATAGGCAGTCGAATGATTATCAAAAATATTCCTATTATCAACACTATGTTGCTGACTATCTTGTGAGAATGACTGTGGATTCTGAGTGAACTGACTTCTACCAGGACCCCCTATCCCACGGTGGCCTCTGGATCGTCTACCCATGGCACCATACGTGTTATTCGATCTCTGTTGAAGGATCGGGCATTATGCTCGCCAATCACCTTCTTGTCTGCAATAAGCACATTGGTTCATGTATACAGGACCCATCTGCGCATTACTCTGTGGAGCAAACTGACCTCTAGAGTGTGTACTCCCACCTCTGGTTCCTCTAATTTTCTGTTGCAACAATACTCTAGTTTTCAAGTGTCCCTTCGTCTTTTCTATTCTCTCGTTTCATTATTGACTCTATTTTCATAATAGTGAGCAATATGCAATACTTCCGACTGTGATTTAGCTTGCCAGGCACTTTCGGAAGTCATAATTTGTGATTGGATATCAGGCAACAATCGATGCACAAATGTTTCCACAAACAACCTTTTCCCTGACTCAGTACTTAAATCCTGACTGCTAAAATCCGAAAATACTTGTTCAAACCAATTAAAAAATGTCGTAGCACCTTCGAATTTCCCCTGGGTGCAGGCAGTAAGCTTGTCCCAAACTTTCCTTCTCTCTGGAACTAGAGTCTTTAATTTAGTTACTATTCTGTCTGCTAATGTCAGTATCACCTATGGCAGTCTCTCACCAGCTTTCGTTTCTCCGTCTATCCGTACAAAGTTAACCCATGTGTCACCCAGCCCTGCCTGATCATCTACAGTTCTAATCTGTTTCCACAAATCAGCAGGTAGGATCACAGGGAACAATAAGTCTATATCATCCAGAGTCGAAAACTGACAAATGCAATACAGATTCTATTTCTTTATAAAAACCCTGTTGAATTTTTCCTAATATCTGGAATTGACTGTCTAATAGTATTCACTTCCTGTCTAGAGAACGGGACATGAACAAATTGCGAAACATAATGAACTTCAATAGTGGTAGCTGGTGTGCCTGCTACGGCATCAGCTGGAATTTCCACTTTAGGAACAAATGTCGGAGGAACCTCTCTCATTGGCAATTGAGAAGTAGGCAACTCCGAACGCTTATTAAGCAATAGAGCTTAATCGAGCGACAAAGTAGTCAAAGCAGTGTACGGTGAAAATGCTCTCTTATAAATAATCCTCAAATCTGCGGGACAACACATCTTTTTCTTCATACACTTATCCTGCAGGTACTCTACCATTACCTGCAACACTTTTTTTTGCATTTCTGGAGTATACTGTCTAAACGTATCATATACTTCCATGGGAGATATCGAAACATCTGAAATCCACCTAAGCGCATCCCTTGTGCAAATACACGTCTTTTCCACTTGTTAATTTATAAGAAGGAAGAAACCGTTTAAGCACATACAGAGCGTCCAATCTACCACCATCTGTTTCATCATTCTGTAACCAATCTAACTCCCTTTTAAACTCAAAAACTCTCTGAACATGCTCATGTACTTTCTCCGCAGTGTCCCTTGAGTAAGCTCAAACATTCAAATTCCTCACCCTTTCTGGGACATCAATGTCTGTCAAATCATTCCACATTTCAACCAAGTGCATTCCCATCCCCTCAATCAAAACATTCTGTTTGGGAATTCTCTCTTGATCAAAGATTGTAGCTAAGACAGCTGATTTTTCACCTTCTTCTATACATTTCTTAGCCCATACATACAATTCCCTCTTTCTAGCTTTAGAAACTGTACTATGAGTCACTACTTTTGATTCGGCACTCGCCCCTTCAATTGCTACAAGTGGAGCAGAACCACTTGAAAAAGAGAGTTCAGACAAATCCTGTACAACAGGTAGTGGAGAAACTACCACTGGACGTAAAGACAGAACCACAGGAACAGCAATTGTCGATAGGGGTGGAGATGCAGAAGGTGGAGCAACAACAGAAAAATGAACAAAGGGAAGAACAGGAACAGCAATGGGAGGAGGTACAACAGTGGGAAGAGGTAAGAGAGCAGGAAGGGGCACATATGGAGGTGGTGCAGTGGCAACAGTCCTACGTTCATTTAAAAGCTTATCAATTAGTTTGTCTGAGGCATGGAAGTCCTTAGACAGATATATTTTGTGTACACCAATTTGGAAAGTCCTATCCATGTTTCTAACAGACTCTGACTGTTTCTGTTGATCATATAATAATGCTTTCGCTGAGTTAGACATATGACGACATGCATGTTTCTCTTTACTCTTAAGTTGCTGCATAGCTTCCTTTTTCCAATTCTGAATTACATCAAATGCTACAGGCCTAGCCTTTTTCTTTAACAATATAGACTCCAAATACTCTATACGAGCAATCTCAAAACTACCATGAACTGGCCACTGAAATTCAGAAACATGTCTAGTTTGTCTGTGCCAAATATCGTTGAATACTATACCACCAATGCTGTACTTACAGTACATAGTACATACCGGCGACCACTCCTGTGGCGCCGGTCGGCCAAATTCCAAAGATTGTCTGTCTCTGCGAAATAAACCCTTGAAACAGGCAGACAATTTCCCAGGCATATCAGATCACTGGTGTACCTGGCATCGTTTGAACTTGCGAGTACAAATCTGCAACCAAATATCAGGATACTTAGGAATCAGGTCACGACTCACCTGATTGCAAAGGACTAAGGAGGTCCGATCGGATTACAAAGGACCCTCGTGGTTGGCGATTTCGGCAAAACAGCCCACCTCGATATGAGGACCCTAATCAAGATGCCCTCTCGATCCGCGTGCTCACCGTTCAGGGATCGGAAGGTGTAGTACTGTCAAGGTGTCGCATCACATACAAAGGGGCCCCCTTTTTCTCACTCTCCGATTCCGGTCCAATAGCCGCGTCTTCTCTTCAGCGAGGTGACATCAATCTTCAGAGTCCCTATTCGGGTGCCATCTGAAAGTCCAAAGAAATATCGAGGCTTAGTACCACAAATGAAATACGCCAATCACGGGTTGAAAAGATACATGTTTCTTTTATTACTGTACAGTATCAAAGCAAAACAGATAGCTATCTGGCTCCCAACACCTCGCAGTGTGTACCAGCAGACACAGTGAGTGGTGAGAGTGCTGGACATCTAAACACAGATATATCTATACAATTTGTGAAACATTGTCCAGCCTCTCTCCAAGCTAATAAGGTACTGGCTAGAGTTTGTGCCCAATTCATATGACAAATATTACAATATTGTACAACGGATTGAAAAAGTTTACATGTCCATGAGGTTACAATGATGCTGTTGGTTCTGTGATCCACGGTAAGCCTTGTTCCAAGAATCGCTACAAAGCAGTTCAGCCAGAACACACGATCTGAGTTTGTTTTCCATTGTCTCACTGTTTATATGTGGAAGAGGCTTGTGAGTGCAGGCAACACTTGGATGACAGTTCATTCGAGTCACAAGGTTTCTTTACATTGTTCAAACAGTCTGCTCTCGGTCAGCCTAAACATTAACAAAACTCAAAGGTCGTTCAGCTCGGCTGCAAGTCAAAAACACAGTCCACCATTTTAGAACACAGAAACAAGAGTTGAAATCAAAATGGCAGATGATTTTTAAAATGGCGGCGACATCGATCGAAAAGCAGAACATTTCAGATGCGGTTTTCTGTGTAACGGGAATGGGCTTAGGCCAATATTCATAACAAGGCGGTATTATGTAAATACAGTTTAACGGATATTTAAAAATTTAATTTAATACATTTTGGTGCCACTTTAATGTGGAACTGCCCTTGCGAAGATAAGTATTATTTTAAATATTAGTGTCTCAAATCGCTGTCATGGTATCTTTGCAAAATACCATAGCTGAGGGTGATAGCATGTATTGATGCTGCCAGAGGAAGACAGTTACAGACTAGATGTTGGCACAACAAACAAAATGAGTATAAATAATTATTTCTATTGAGTAAGAACTGTGCAAATCACAAACATCTGCATCCCAAATCTTTAAATGCACAGGCAGTCTCATGTGTAATATGGAAGGAAAAGAGAGATTTTTAAGATTGTACATGTTACAGGGGAATAATATCCCTTCAGCCAGAAAATGTATGCAGACTGAAAATCACACACAGATGCAGACAAGTTGTGTAGGCATACGCAGATTGGAAAGTTGCACATGCAAGTAGCTTGAAAACAGTACACAGACAAGTGAATTTAAAGCTGCTTTAATGGCTATACACACAACTACACACAGTCACCGACTGCAATCACACACTCATGTTTTGTGAAAGACATGCATGTATGATTATTGAAAGCTGAACCCATTTCTTTTGAGAACCTAATATGCTTGTGGGTTCTGAATAGAGTGGACAGATCAATGGTACTATTGTTTCTAACTCAAACCTATAGGAGCAGGAACAGAACTCAGTTTGTGAAACAATCCACTAGTACAAATATCAACAGCATCAAAAATCAAAATGACCAGAAGAATAATCCAATGAAAAAATCAAAAAGGGTCAACAATTGTCCAGGACCCTTGGAAAATCTGAAAGATTCAAATAGTGAAAATCCATGGAACCCCCAATTGCTTACATGGGACTCTGCCTAAAATACCAGATATACTCTTCCATCATTTCCATGAATCAATGTTCTGGCCAGAAGACTTACAAGTGTGAGAAATGTTTTACAATATGCTATGTCCAAACTTGTACAGCAACTCAGGTAAGAGGTTTTTCACCACAGAGGAGATTCTTTTAAAATATCAAGTAAAACAAAAGCGTTTGGAACAAAAAGCTATGCAACAGAAAGTAACAATGTAAAAATGCAATCGATGCATCTACTTCTGTTCAGGTGCAGCTCCCCAGTCCATCCTGTCAACCATGTTTCACTTTCTTTTGCTTCCAAACAACTCTAAACATCTCTCAAAAAAGTTACAGAAATATGTGAATTTCCCACAGGTGCCCCTGTATCACGTGGTGACCTCATCTAGCCTACTGTATGCAATCGTTCTGCATGTCTGACACATGCCTCTCTGACTTTGTCCTTCGTGGATTATTATGACTGAAGCCATCCTGAGCATTTAGTCAGCCAAGGAATGCTATGTCTTGCGGCATTGTAATCGTTTTGAGACAAAATGGTTGTTTTGGGCCACCTCTAAATTCACAGTCAGTCGCATTCTCTGAGATTGTCATTAGCACAGTCATAGTTTCAATAGATTGCATGTCAACAGATACAGTGTGAAAGTATGAAATAATTCCCCAGCCTTACACCTAGCTACATCCACAACATGGACGAGCTAAATTCTTTTTGACTAATGTGTGTGTGTCAAAAGAGATGGCATTAATGAGAAAAGCCATGTAATTCTGAACGTCTCTGAGACAAAACACTTCCTGTTGTTCCATGTATATGTGTAGAAGAAATCATATTTTTTTAAATTATTATTTTTTATTGTTATAGTTGAAAACACACTTCAACCTTTCAATACATAATTTATATAAGAAAGACAGAGAAAAGAAAAAAACATTCAATATGTCCAATTCTATGTGTACAAACAAAATCATGAAGCCCTAGCCAACATACTGACAAGCCAATTTCAGTTTTGTTGAACATCAGTAAAATAATTTCTAAAAAACAATTAAAATATATCTTTAAATTGTTTGTGGCATTACAATCTGTAAAGTTAATAAACACGTTTTCATAGCTAAGTTCACAGTAGAGCGCTGGCCAGTAAAAATCTTTCCCCATAGAGTGTCAGCCAATAAACATCTATAATCCTTAAAACAATATTGTAAAAACATTTTCCTTTGCAGTAACAAGTACAGACACAAAACCACCAGATGCATCAAAGTTTCAACCTGTCTTTGATTTTGGCAGAAACATCAACATCGCACCTCCATGTGTCATTTTACATTAGATCCCTGGTTGGCCATTGATTAAAACTACGGGCCTTATTACAAGTGTTGCGGAAAGGCAACAATGGCGCTGGTAGTGCTACCGGCGCCGTTGTTACCTCTCTGCAACATTACAAGTTTACTCGCGGGTGCCGCTCTGGATGCCTGGTCATACCAGACGTCCAGAGCGGCACCCGCGAGCAGAACTCATGATTGCACTGCGGTGCAACCATGCTCTCCACCCCCATTCCGCCCTATGTGGCAGAATGGGGATCGGGAGCCCACCCACATCGGCATCCGCATCCGCGAATGGGCACTTCATCTCGTAATGGGCCAGTAATGGCTCACTCGCGGGTGCCGGAAGCGAGTTTGGCGGTAGCCTTGCCCTTACAAAGGGCACGGCTACCGCCAAACTCGTAATGAGGCCCAATATCTTAAAAACAGTACTGTAAACCTCGGGCACAGGAACTTCAAGAGATACGAAGGGATTTGATACAAAGGTTTCAATTCAAAGTGGCCACTCTTAAAAATCTTGTATTCAGTGCCCTGCTCCCAGGACAGCCTACAATCATAGTGCCATAGTTTAGTTTTAGCTCGATCTGGATTATTTAAAAGTAAATATAGAGTAATATCTACTTCTAGCATAGTGTCTATACAGACTATCTTCCAGTACTGAAAGGAGCAATCCGAGTCAGGTTGCGGTAATATAGCTCCGAACTGAATTATTGAGGTAGTTTTATTGCAGTTTAAAATACATTTCCTGTACAAAGCCAGAACTTGCCATTTGTACATAATATTTAGTGACAATAACCCCAACTCTTATCGTATCAATTAGATCGGCAGACTTGCTGGAACAGATATCACTTTCTTCCAGAACAAGCCCTCAATTTTATTCCAATCCAGCATAGCTTCAACCATCTTGGTCTCCACCGAATAAATTAAAATCGGGACAACTTTTTGTTTTGTAAAAGGTGATTAGAGATCTGCATGTAAATGTCCCATATTTCCTATGGATGATCCCAGCCTTTATTGCTGCTGTCAAGGCCTTACTTCTAATATCGGAATTTATAAGGGGCCTCTTGGTTGCTATTATTAGTATTCATGTCCAAATAACGATACTCATCCAATACTAGCAATGGCTTCAGAACCATTTTACTGGATGTCTTCTAGAAGGCTTTTTTGCGGTTAGAATAACAATATTTGATTTGTCAATGTTAATAGTTAAAGGGTTCTTGTTCACATATTGTTCAAGGGCTGATATTTGGAGGCCCATCAGTGTTTTGTCTAATAGCACAAGATCATCAGCATAAAGAAGCCAAGGTAAGGGATTGTTCCCTTATTTCGGTGAGTAAGAAATCACACTTTCCAAATTATGTCCAATGTCGTCTATGAACAGGTTGAAGAGCGCAATGTCGGTATTGATTGTGCCAGAAGTCCTTGCTCATTCAACCTGATTGTATCTGAATACAATTGGGAGACCGATGATTGAATATATGCCAGATATGCTGCCTCCTTCATTAAAAAAAATAAAAGATCTCTTGGAACTGAATTGAAAGACATTTTAAAATCTAGAATGGACATATAGATTGGCTGAAGTGTTTTGGATTACTCTTTTCTTGACCAAGGGTAGTGCCAAAAGATTTATAGAGATACCCATCCCCGGGACAAATTCTGATTGTTGCCTATCCGCCCAGTGATACGCATTCAATCCAGCGCATCATATCTCAAAGGAGCAAGCAAGCAAACATTTTCCCGGGGGCATCTATGAGGGCTATGGGTCGATAGTTCTTCTGCAATTTTCTGTCTCCCTTCTTAAATATGGGCATGATAACAGATTTCTATCAAGATTGAGGGATTTTCTTACACTGTAGAACCAGTGTGGCAATAGAAGAAAGAATCATAGACCAGGCCTCAGGATGGGCCTTTGACATAAAATGTGTGGGTCCATCAGGACCCGCTGCTCTAGATGTACTTAATTTCTTTCTTTGAAAGTCTTTGAAAGTCAATGTCGTCAAGATAAAAAACTAGGGAATCATCAGTATTCCAGTTATAATTCCCTTTACAATGTACCAGAGTCCATGTGGCATATAATTCAAAAAAATATTGTGTCCATACTTTCTACTGAATCGGGTTAATCTGGAGTGGGAGTTGTCGATCAGTATTACCTCTGTTCAAAAGGGCCCATATCTGGGCACTGTTTTTAGTTGCTATTGTATTAAGCATTGTCTCCCCATCCTGCTGGTTCATGAAGACTCAGCGAAACTTCAACCAAGTCTTGTACCCCAGTTTAAGTTTTTATTACATAAGTGATCTCGGAATCCTGTCTAGATGGGCAATTGCTGTAAGGTTTTTCCTTAGTGGTCTTTTCATGTCTCTTGTCTGAATATCAAAGACATGTTTATGTTTGAATGTGGGTCTCAAGTTAATTCTGTATGTATTGATCCTTCCCTCCTAGTACGCCCGGCATCCAGGACCAGTACGCATCTTTTTGATAGTGCGATCTTGATATCAACTCAATGTGCTGCAGACTTTTAGGTTGTGCATAGGAGCAATAGATCCTCAAAAGGGGTATGGAGTATCTCTTTGCACTATAATGTTGGGGAGAGATGTCCTCTCTCCTCTTGTTTGGTGTGGGGGATTATCCTCCTCCCACAATTTAAATCCCTGAGGGAAGAAGTGCTTCTTTGCTCCCAGTAGGACATTTCTAACCAACTGGGATGGAATGAACAACCTCTCTTTGCCCAGGTCATAATCACAAAAATGTACAACCCGGACAATGTCCGAAGATTGAATGGCCTTCAATTCTGGGATGTCAAATAACAACTTGAAAATGTTAGACCTGTTCAGGATGAATTCCTCCACAAATCGTCCTCTAGATTCTACGGACAGACTATCATTTTTATTATGGTACTTTAATAAATGAGAAATTATATGACTGCGCCTGACTAGGGGAGGATTGTAAGAAAATTCCCTGAGATTGTCATTACTACAGTCTTAGGGCCAGATTCATGGAATTTTTTGCACGGTTCAAAGTGACTTTCCACTGGTGAAAAGTGACTTTGCACTGCCGACACAAACCCTTATTCATGGAACTGTGAAAAGTGCATTTTTGCAGTGCAAAGTCGTTGCAAAGTCACTTTTCACTAGTGCAAAGTCACTTTGAACAGTGCAAATAATTCCATGAACCGGGCCCTTTGTGTGAACAGATTGCATGTCAACAGATTTAGTGTGAAAGTAAGAAAACATTCCCCAGCCTTTAACAAAAATTCCCTTAGAACTGGCTACTTCCCCTGCCTTATACAGAATGCTCGATCAGTGCAAAGAAACAAGTCACATGTCTCTGCACTCGGCGCATTGGCACCTGCGTATGCACCATCTTGGAATCTCCTGCAAGCAGTACGCCCGGGGTAAATAGGCTACAGCTTCCAGTTGGGTGGTTAGTTCCATGGTCAACTATACCATCCCTGGCCAGTCTAACAATAGTTCAAGATCAAGCTCCTGAAGCTGAAAAGGTGACCTGGATGCAACTTAAGTGTACACTGGGAGAAGATTGCCTCTGGCTTTCCCCAGACGGCTGCTTGGTGGCACTGAAGGTACTTCTACCCTACTTAAGCAAGCCACCCATCTGGCTACTCAAGTTCAGAGACTGGCTCCAGCCCTTTCACATTTAGTGACACAGCATTGCTGATTAACCGGTTCGACCTGTCCTGGGAGCCTGCCCCACAAGCGAGATTCATGACAAGGTTCCAGTGGGGCCTCCTATTTGCCCTGATGAAGGCGGTTCATATAGAGTAATACTGATCCGGCTGATGTAGTTGGAGTTGGATACTTCCTCCGCCGAAACGTGCATCATTCGCAAGGGGGTCATTTGCATCAATAAGGATGTTTTGGGGCCTATGGACTACTTATTGGCAGGCCTACATTCGATACCAAGAAATTTGACTACGGTCCCCCTGTCACGTTTGCACCTGTAATATCATCTGAAAGATGAGATGCTTTATTGAATACGGTGCATGGTTAGTACCCTACACCCACCCTTGCACTGAAGCATAGCCTTTATGATTTCACCAGTGATTTATGCCATGTTACATGATCAAGGACTTTGAACAGATTCATGTACTGAAGCAAAACTGTGATTTTTTTTTTATTCCTTTATGTTCAGATTATTTGAGTTTTTCACACACAAATTATTTATAAATGTCTCCATGTTCTTGTTTGAATGTTTCTTATTCTAATACAAACCATGTTTATTCACCATCATGGTTTATGTGATTTTCCTTGTTTAACCCGTATCTTCTTTCTGGACATTTCCATGGAGTAGAAACTTAGAGGTTTTTTTTCCATTAGTACCACAAATACCAGGATTCCCATCACTAGGATATAATTGTTTCATTTATTGATAACATATGGGAACACACCTGGTCAGTAGCAGTACTACCTCTTCTTGGTTCCTGTATTTCCTTTGCCCGAGTCTGCTACGTGTCACGAAGGGCGTACCGAGCTCTCTGCTTACATTACTTCCACAACATGGCCGATGCTGAATTCTTTTTTTACTAACTTGTGCATCTAATGAAATGGCATTCTACCTCACCTGAGAAAAGCCATGTTATTCTGAACTTCTCTGAAACAACACTTCCTGTTGTTCCATGTGTATGTGCAGAATAAATCATAACACACCTGATAACAAACGTGCTATAAAAGGCACACCTGAATTATAACAAGAATGTTTATTTTTTTTTTTCTTGCAGCATTCTTTGTTTTGGAAATGCCAAGTTCGATGTTTGCTGCGCTTAGCAATATGTCTATGACAAATGGATTTAGTGTCTCAAATGCTTTGCTTATGTGAAAAGTAGGCAATGTGGCAACATGGCTAGTGTTCAGTTGGAAAAATAATCTCTATACATCTGTGCACATACACTTTGAAAATGCAGCATTTCCTGTGATGGACAACAGATGGGATGTTATATGCACTCAAACTTTCAAATATGTTGTATAATAATACTGTAAGTATTGTACACCCCTTCTTTTCCTTTCTTTTCCTGCAATTTATGTAACATCAAGCTTAAAGTATTCATGTACGTCTTGCGTTCTGCGCTCTGATACCCGCATTACATTACAAATAAATAAACAAACAAACATAGAAATATTGATGCATCACCTGTGTAAACATTCACAGATCTCTCACACTCTAATTAAAATATGTATAACAGTAATGGTTGCTGGAGAGAGAAGGTGGTTAATGAGACTGCTGTGTTAGCATGGGAAGGCAAGTAACACCAATAGAAAATAGACCATTGAAGTGAGTATGTGGCAATGCTTCTGATTGGTTTTTACTTGTTTAATTTTCTTTTCAATTATTCCCAAGTATTCAAATGAATACTTTACATATTGTTTCTTCAACATCACCAGACCACACTTGTATATTTGAAAAATCGCGCTGACTCAGTACTACTGGATTCTCTGGTGAAAGTATTCTACCTTTTCTTTTACCAGTTTTCACTTAGGTAGCCTCTTGTATGCATGAGGCATGAAGTTTTTTATTGTCGAAAGCCTGAATTCTTCCATATAGATTCTAAATTCCTTACTTACCAGAATTGTGCATTTGGCAGAGCGAACGTTTTAAAACATTTCTTTTAAAGATGTTTAAAGACAAGAGCGTAATCTTATTTTTTGAAGAATTATAATCCACTCACAGTCTGTCAATTCTCAGATTTTCTACACTATGAACACTCTCAGACTAAGATAGAACGTTCTCCCATATGAAAACTCTCAGGCGCAGAGAGAGCTTTCTACTATAGGACCGACTCAGAGACAGCATTCTAAAAAGTTGTGCATGAAAAAAGAAAAACTTTTACAAATATTGATGGCACCTTTTATTGCAGTGAGGGAAGTATCTGTAAAAGTCTGAATTGCACAGATCTCTAAACACAACACATATAAACAAATAATTAATACAGCTATCACAAAGCAGACACTCGTGTGCTAGAGAACTCATTGGGCCTGATTTATAAAAGTGTTTTACAATGATGCAATGCCAATGAAACACGCTTTGTAAATCGGGCCCGTTGATATGAGGATATGATACCCAGAGGTGTCTAAGTGCGAGCTGGGGATCGAGCCTGTGGTGCTCTGGGTCGTGCTCTGGGTCGTCTTGCTTCCAAGGAGAGCACGTTGCCCCTGAGCTATCCTCCCGAGACTGCCATCTAGATAGAAGGGAATGTGCATTTTCTGTAACCTTATTTTGTTTACTGAAAAGGGATTATTGCAGATGCATTTCAGTTAAGTGTTTTTATGGATAATGGGGGAATGCGGTGCCATTTTCTATAAATTAGCCATCTCTATGTTATATGAGTCTGTTTCTATGTACAAACACATAGATCACAGACACTTGCTACAAAGAGTTCCCAGCTCTATCATAATATGCAACATGAGATCAACAGCCTTTGAGAAAATGTCATTTTCCACCGTATCTAACCCCTTGGTCGGTGGATCACCCAAAATCTCACCCCAATATGGCTACATGAACATTTTTTGAATGTCTAGATATGTTTTAGTACGGTTAATCCGGGTTGGACAAAACTGAGACATATAGTTTGATTGCCTGCAATAAAGTGAAGTGGAAAAAGTTGTCCAATTGCAAAGATTGCATGCTCAGCTAGGCATTTTCTTTCGATGTCTATTATCAAATGCAAAACGTTTCATTTCCCTGGTTTATGCCAGATATACCCACTAGTTGTGCTCTACAAGCAACATAAAGGCATGCATTGTAGCTACCTAAACAGTAATCTAGCACTGTAGATGCCATTTTTTTTCAAGTGCCAGGGCATGGCACACATGCCTCAGGTGTGCATAGTTCAATAGGTTGCACTCAGATTCCTGTGGTTAGTTCTGAAGACACCCACTTGCATTGTTGAGCTACACAACAACTCATGTATTGCATACAGCAACTGGGCTAACGATTGTAATACCAATTGTCTCTCAGTAACTCTATCAAAGGTGCATCATTCAATTTGTGTACGTCAAATTCATTTGGCAAGCTCCCAAGCTTCGCGTATAGTGTTTTGTGCATCAGCCAGGGCTGTGCCCCAACTAATCCCAACACATCTAACAATGCTGACATTTTATTTTAGGTGTCCAACTATGGTGCAGATCCATCAACCATACGGTGCAAAACAGATTTCCAGGGATACTTCCAAACTACCCCAGCAGTGCTTGCTTTATGCATCAATTAATCCCCATTCCATATCCATCTCGAAAACCTAGCAGAACAGAAGTATGTGTGAAGTGTGGTACTAACCTCTAAAAGGTCAGTCCATAATACTTGCCTAGAAATGTAAATCGCTCAAGTTATTTTCTGAAAGGTAAGAACTTGGGCCCTAACTTGCCTTTCTGCAAATGGGTCACTAAAGATCACTGCATACATATTTCCATTCTGCTAGTTAAATACATTATTTTGTTATCAAATCTTTTAAAATAAGTCGTTCCTAACAAAAATTGCAACCAATTTTTCCTTGTGACTTTTCAACTTTTCAATAATTTGAAAATGACATCAATAGTAAAAGCAGGTAACGCTAGCTTCCCCGCAGCAGCTCTTTGAATCTGGAACTCGCTTCCCGCCCACCTTAGCAACGAAACTTCCTTCCCGAAGTTCAAGAAGCTACTAAAAACCTGGCTGTTTAACAAATACTAACAGCGCAAGTCCAACCCAGCATGTCTCTTCATTCTCTAAGACTCCTAACTTGCATGTACCTCGCATTTTTTGTGGAACCCACCTGTCCTTCTTATACCTATGGAACTGCTCAAGATGCCTAAGATGTATGTAACTGCTTAAGGTGTGCAAGATGTGTGTAACTGCTCAAGATGCCTAAGATGTATGTAACTGCTTAAGGTGTGCAAGATGTATGTAACTGCTCAAGATGCCTAAAATGTATGTAACTGCTTAAGGTGTGCAAGATGTATGTAACTGCTCAAGATGCCTAAGATGTATGTAACTGCTTAAGGTGTGGAAGATGTATGTAACTGCTCAAGATGCCTAAGATGTATGTAACTGCTTAAGGTGTGCAAGATGTATGTAACTGCTCAAGATGCCTAAGATGTATGTAACTGCTTAAGGTGTGCAAGATGTGTGTAACTGCTCAAGATGCCTAAAATGTATGTAACTGCTTAAGGTGTGCAAGATGTATGCAACTGCTCAAGATGTGCAAGATGTATGTAACTGCTCAAGATGCCTAAGATGTATGTAACTGCTTAAGGTGTGCAAGATGTGTGTAACTGCTCAAGATGCCTAAGATGTATGTAACTGCTTAAGGTGTGCAAGATGTATGTAACTGCTCAAGATGCCTAAGATGTATGTAACTGCTTAAGGTGTGCAAGATGTGTGTAACTGCTCAAGATGCCTAAGATGTATGTAACTGCTTAAGGTGTCCAAGATGTGTGTAACTGCTCAAGATGCCTAAGATGTATGTAACTGCTTAAGGTGTGCAAGATGTATGCAACTGCTCAAGATGTGCAAGATGTATGTAACTGCTCAAGATGCCTAAGATGTATGTAACTGCTTAAGGTGTGCAAGATGTATGTAACTGCTCAAGATGCCTAAGATGTATGTAACTGCTTAAGGTGTGCAAGATGTATGCAACTGCTCAAGATGTGCAAGATGTATGTAACTGCTCAAGATGCCTAAGATGTATGTAACTGCTCAAGGTGTGGAAGATGTGTGTAACTGCTCAAGATGCCTAAGATGTATGTAACCGCTTAAGGTGTGCAAGATGTGTGTAACTGCTCAAGATGCCTAAGATGTATGTAACTGCTTAAGGTGTGCAAGATGTATGTAACTGCTCAAGATGCCTAAAATGTATGTAACTGCTTAAGGTGTGCAAGATGTATGCAACTGCTCAAGATGCCTAAGATGTATGTAACTGCTTAAGGTGTGCAAGATGTATGCAACTGCTCAAGATGCCTAAGATGTATGTAACTGCTTAAGGTGTGCAAGATGTATGTAACTGCTCAAGATGCCTAAGATGTATGTAACTGCTCAAGATGCCTAAGATGTATGTAACTGCTCAAGATGCCTAAGATGTATGTAACTGCTCAAGATGCCTATGTAACTGCTCAAGATGCCTAAGATGTATGTAACTGCTCAAGATGCCTAAGATGTATGTAACTGCTTAAGGTGTGCAAGATGTATGCAACTGCACAAGATATCGAAGATGTATGTAACCTACGCTGTGACATCTAAGGGTTTGGGCGTGTAATCAAATGCAATAAATACATACATAGTTACACACACCCTGCTCACTCTGTGCTTGCATTCCCAAGCCTGCTACTGTGTTGAGAGCAGGGCTAAGTCAAAGAATTATATCAATTTAGGTCTAGTGATGACCCTCTTAATTCTCTCTACATGGACGCTACCAGCAGGATTGACTTTTATCCAGAGCCAAACAGAAACCATTGTCAGTTACCAGATATTCTGGGCATCTTTCACTTCTGGTCATCACTTGCAGTAAGACTATAATCCTTATGGCTGAGGACTCCACAAAACCCACCTCCTGCTATTTGCGGTAATAGTCCCACCAGGACAAAGAAGAAGGACTAGGACAAATGATTAGAACAAAGACGGGTGATGACAAGGGACTACACTGAAGGAGAACAACAACGACAAATAAGGATTAGGAGGAAGAAGGAGAACTTGGATGACCTCGAATATCTAGGACGAAGAACTGCCATGAAGTTGAGCAGAAGGGAAGAACAAGGATGAACACAATGACCAGAATATCAGAGAAAGCGCAGAATGAAGGACTAGTTGCATAGTGCCACCCATACCATTGTTATCCTTATAATGAAATCACATCCCAGTGAAAAGTGTGCTCGCAAATCTATGGTGGTCCAGATAATGAAACATTAAAGAGAAACGGTTTAACAAGCACTCCTTGCTAGCCCTTTTCTGGGCGTTAAGCCTTCGTTTGGGGAGTAGGACTGCACATATTAAACTTTTTTTAAAACATGTTTATGTCCCCAGTAGTTCATTGCAACAAGGACATTGTTCTGCGTACAGTAGTGGTGATGAATTATTTAGTCAGAGAAGCGATTACTGTTATTAACCTGTTTTCAAGTCACTCAACTTTGTTAAACGGCGACGCTTGAAAGGGGCCTCCCCCATGCTGCCATCATGCGCGTCTCCTGCGACCTTTAAAGTATTTTGTACATGCACAGCTTGCCAGTTAAACATTACAGCTTGCAGGCACTCTAGTCATGTATTTTTAAAAACATGAGTGAAGTCCTCAAGGCTGTTCTTTCAGGTTCTGAGAACTTGAATATGGACGTTTAGCATTTGGACACAGTTTGAAAGGGCAATTTGCACTGAGAAAAGAGGCCACAGCTACTTACATTACTGTACACATGCATTGAGTACTGGAGACGGTATGCAGGGAGATCAGTATGGACATGATTAATCAGCAAGGTACACGTAATGAACTGATTTTATAGATGTGAATTATAATACCCAATTATGTTAGTAAGATGGAGGCCGTATATGTTGATCGGGTTGCAAATCACAATATGATACCCAGTGCACATATAATCTACAGTTCAGAATACTCTCATCATCTCCCTGTTATGACACTGGAACCACTCAATGACAATGTAATCAGTACGTTATGGCATCATCACATTGTACAATACACAAGCACAAGGACCGTCCATTATATTTGCATAGCACTACATCCTAATATCTTGATACCAGGGTTACTTGCATGTCATTTATTTAATTTTATCTAAAGCATTTCATCAATGTAAACTCATATTTACACACAGGCAAAAACAGTGTAAGCAAAAATGCATACCCACTCATAGATACACGTCACCCAGTGCAGAACCTAACTGAAATAAGTGGCAAACAACAAACCCAATACTAAAGCGAAGCAAGTTCAAAAATGCAAATGCATTTGGGCAAATACATCCAACAGTATGCCTCAGTCTGATCGCAATCAGAAAAAGGCAATATTCATCCCTTTAAATAGTTCAGGGCTGCTTGAAGAAGCACAAAACATGTGTCTTGATTGTCCGCCATCACCTTAATCCAGAAGAATGCATGTAATGGATAACCAAGTGCGGAAGGCCCACTCGAGTTTCAGCTATGCAAGCTATTTGTTAAAAAGTACAGCCTTCATCAGGGCCAATGATTCAATATAGATGAAGTGATGGGAGAAAAGGGGTGAATCTCAAACACATTTCTTTGTTTTTTTGATTTTACCTTGCAACCATAACGTTCCTTTAACAAAGTTAAAAAAAAAATCATTGATTCTTATTAGTGCAACTTAACCATAACGTCCATTTAACAATGTTTGTTTAGTGAATTTCATAGGTTTTTCTTAGTGTAATTTAACCATAACATCCCTTTAACAAGGTTTTTTCACTGAATTGCTGTGGTTTTTATAAGTGGAAATGTGTCATGATGTTAGAACACTGTATTTAAGTTATTAATAATTCCTCTTTTAACATATAAGAAAAGACTATAACCCTCCTTTAACATTTCAGCCGTGCATGCTGGGGATTGTGGGGTACATTTACCAGCCCAGCAGAACTCCCCAACATCACCAAACTGCATTTTCAGCAGTTACAATTAGAACGACAGCGCTGGCTCTGCTGAGCGCTATTCCCTTGCATCAAAAATGCATTTTCCAACTACAAAAATGATGGCTGTGCCGTCTTTGCCGGGCACATATGGGGCGAGATGAAACATAGAACACCCGAGAATTGCTGCAAGTTTTTTTCTTCATGTGCGCCAAAGAAAATAATTCAAAGGCAGCGCTGCTATGCTGCCAGCTTGAAACTTCCAACAAAAAAAAAGGAAATGTTCTGCGTTTAAAATGGCTTTGCATTGGTGGCATTTTTCATCTTTTCAACCTTAGCCAGTTTGGCTCCAGATAAGACACATTCCTGCCCATCTATCCTCATGCTACACATCAGCAAAGGGGGGCATTCCTCTCTGAAAGGCATTTTATGTCAAATGTAATCTGTGAACTCGCAGAGAAACTCACTCCAAGCCATATGGGAAGCGTTTCACTTTTGCAACAATTAACACAGTCCAAACCCTTCACAAAAAGCTCTCTTGCTCCTTTGCTTGATGTCAGTTGCAAAGAACCCTTTACTTGAATAAATTCTTGTGTATTAGAAATTGACTAGGGCTATGGAAGGATTCAGAATAAGGATGCAAGAAAAAACCGCATCTGTGACATGCAAGTAAATGAACCCACGTGTGAAATGGTGCTTTTGCCAAGCAAGGAAATGTCTATTTGAAGTGAAATGTTAAAATGAGGCCCTGTGCGTGCAGAGAAATGTGGTGGGAGATGAGGATTTGATTTAAAAATATACATGATATTTTTCCCAAAAAGACTGCATTTTGTGAAAGAAAGTAATAAGAAAAAAAGAAACAAATATGTATTCGAAAACAGCAGAATAAAGGGGCCTGGCCAGGAAATTCAAAGGTACTAAACTTCCCTGGGACAGAACTCTCCCCCACAAACTATGAATGGGCCAAGGTGGAGAATCTAACACACTTGTCAGAAGGAGTGGCATTGCTGCTGCATGACACAATGGACTGCCCTGCCACAGAGGTGTAAATTCCTGGTGACACCTCCCCTCAGCTTTAACTTACTAAAATCAAGGCAACCGTGGGCTATTCTGACCAGAGCCTGACATCTGGCTGGGGGTGGGAAAGACTGCCCATATTTAGAAACAAAGCCGGCCAAGTTGATTTCAAAGACTGTTCAGATCATAATCTTTATTTCAATAATCAAAAGAAACAGCAATGTGAAATTATGACTGTTTAAATGTTATTTTTGCGCCATTAAAATAAGACATTGTAGGTTTTTCTAGCATGTTGGGGAGGCAAACGCCAGGAAAATATAATTTCTGGGAAAAGCGTACATGGTACGGTTTTGTAAATTATTGATAACATTCCCTCTGAGAATATGTATACATGTACACCACTGTAGAATTTTAGGTGGGATGTTTTCCAGGGAAATCACGAAAGAGTGCCATAATGACTAAACAGCATCACACCATTTTGGGAGTTAGATCAGCATGTTTCTTGCAAAATATGGAGTCTGCCTATTTAATTTTCCTGCTGATGACATGTGTAAAAATAATTGTTTTGCTCCGTAACTTATTTTGGCAAAAGTAACTTGGTGAAACAAAAGTATATCATAAAACACCCACCCTAAAAACTGAGTCACCTCCTTCAGTCCAATCTGCTTTCAGGGAGGAGGAAACATTATAGCTTGACCTATCTGATTTAGAGGTATGTCTAGCTTAGTTCAGCCCACATAGTAAAAAATACTCTGATGTCATCTGACCTATAAAGGTGGAGACAGAGAGATTCCAGAAATACAGACAGACATTCAAAAATCGAAGATTCAAAAACCAAAATCAACATCCAGAGTTCCAGGCATTCTATATTCACCCTGCAAGATTCCGGATTGCAGAAGCCAGGCCAGAGCTAGCTGACCCTATCCAGACAGAACCACTGATCCAGAATTAAAACCCTGCTAAAATCCCTAAAATTCAGAGAGGAAGGGGGAAAGGCTGAGGTACCCTTTTTGGGAGTGTCCTGTGACCAGATCGGCTTTTGCCCTGCTACCTGCTTGCCCAGCTGATGCAACCGCTGTCTATCATGACCAGACGAGGCCCAGCTGTCCCATTCTAGGAGAGCCCGCCGGTGCGCAGAGACCAGATTTTGCCTCGCTATCCAGAAACCCGGTTTGCTGTCCCAACTACCCCATTGAAGTGCTTGCTGTAAGTATTACCTTCTCCTGTAACCAAAAAGCTGCAGCCCTTGCTTTCTTACCTTGTATTAGGTCTAATCCCATGGAAATCCTATAAACATCCCAGTAAATCCTTACAATTGTCAGAATCCTTTGTGAATCCTGTCCTTAGGAAAATCTGAGTTAATTTCCAAGTGTTAGCACCATTCTTTCCAACTCATTTCAGTCCTGCTGTAAGTTCTTAGTACTATTTTGAATAATTTAATCAGTTGCCATATAGAGCTGCACGCGGCGTGGGTAGGTTGTCATTGCATGTAACCTCCTCAGATACCGTGTCTTTCTTTAACAATCTAGTCACTAAAATATAGTTTCAGTAAAAGAAATCACTTTAATAACAAAACCGAGTTGTCCCGTGAAATTGTTCCCGTTTAAAAACCGAGTTTCCTTTCCCTTTAAGAATCTCACACAGTCATCCATTCAGAGTTACCTTTTCACTTTCATATTATACCTGTGAGGTGCCTTTGTACCTTAGCATCAAAACCGTATTCTGATTTTTTCTCTGTTTAGCCCATTTTCTAATCCGTTTTGCTATTTTTGACCAGTGAAACTAAGCAAATGCAATTCCTCCACGTGTTATTTTGCAGCACTGTGTTTTTCTTTCCAAGGTCGATTTTCTGAACTGTATGCCCTTTATTAGTACATTGCCTTGTAGTTTGGTAATGTTCTTTCTTCTTTGATGCAGCCATAATCATTTTTACCTTATTCATTCAACTGCACATGTAAAATCACTATTTAGGAATTTCGAGTGCTATTTTGATCAATTTCAAGGGTTTTCAATCCGATTTTGCCTCCTATTCTGGGGTGGAAGGTCGGATTTTCATTCTGTTTCTTGCCTAGTATACCTGACTCCTTGCTACTCCTATCTACCCACACAAAATTTGGTTAACTGGGGTTGGAGGGAGTGTTGCAGGGGGAAATACTAACGGTGGTGCTATCTGAAAATAATAACCGAGAAGTAATTTTGTTTTCTTTCAATTGTGCATTGTGTCTCCTGTGCTAGAAGGTTAAACTAAGTGTATTCTATAATTTTCCTGTGTAATTATCACCACACTGGTGATTGCTGCCCTATATTGAATGTGTTTGATTTTATTCAAATTAAAATAAACAAATATTTCATTATCACACACCGGCCTGTTTCATGGTCCATTGTGACACAAGGTGTACATTATGGGGGGTGTGAGATGGATTGACTGCCTTCTCAAAGCTGAATCCAAATTCATAAATTTAAAAGTGTTTTAATTGTGCACTGCATCCTTGGCCAGTATCAAGAGTCTTGGTCTGGAGTGTGACGCCTCTTTAAAATCCTTAACAGGAAGCAAATCACCGCTGGATTGGCTTGGCATGAGGCTCGACCATGACCCCAGCCCAACCAAACCACCCCTGTTAACCATTGCACCTAGCCTGCATCCTGGTCCAGGGTCGACTGTACCCCCATAATGTGACCATTTGGCCCTGCCTGAGTCCCCAATAAGCAAATCAAAGGTTATAAAGACACACTTGCCATCTGCAACCTAGCTTCTACCCCCTCCTGAACTGCCAGTCACTTTCTCAGATAAGCTGTCCTTGGCACCCACCTCCATGATAACAATGCACATCATCTACCGCCCTCCTGGTCCACCTACTACTTTTGTGGATGACTTCACACAGCTACTCGTGAGCAACCTAAAAACCAGCTCCAAAGTCATCGCAGTAGGGGATTTCAACCTCGACTACATTGACACCCTAGACAAAGATACCACAACCCTTGACAGTGCCACCTCCGCCCTCAGTTTCAGTCAAATAATTCTGAAGGCCACACACACTCATGGGTGCACACTTGACTGTTACTTGACCACAATTGTGGCATCACCGTCCTTTCCAACACCTGTTGCGCCTGGTCTGACCATCACGTCTTCATGTTCACCATCCCATCCCTGGACCAGCCCTGCCCCCTCACATGCACCAACCCCCCTATCACCTTTTGCTGTACCCACAACCTCATCAATGACACTCTATGGCCACTGCTCAAAAAAGCACTGCTACAATGGTTTCAACATTGACAGCTTAGGCCACTACCATAACTCTACCATCAATGCAACCATTGACAAACTCGTCCCTCTCAGAAAATGCACCCCCAAACAAGCCAAACGGACCAACTCCTGGTTCAACCCTGAGCTCCTTGCCCTGCACGTCTTAAATCATTCTAGCAAACACACATGGCACCGATGCCCAACAGTACAGAACACATCTTGCTTCACCATACTTGGCAGAGCCTACAAAAAAGAAATCCAAAGGGCCAAAACATCCTCTTATAGTTCCTGCATCGTCAACGCCCAGTCTAACTCCCCCAAATTATTTCCCATCCTATGGGAACTAGAATCCCCTATCTCACCCTGCTCTGTGGTCACCTAGATTGACTCCTGACGCAACAAGGTCCAGAAAACTCTCCTGGACAAAACAGCTGAACTACAGAGCAAGTTCCATCTCAAACTAACCCCATCAACACCACCTCCCAGACCATTAACAGTCCTCATCTCCACCCACAGTCTACTCCTCTATTCAGCTTCCACTCAGTCACGATGCCAGAGGTCATTGACACCCACAAAGGTCTCAAAACTTCCAGATGTAAAGCAGAGAATAATCCCTACATCCCTCATCAAAGAATACACAGACCTCCTAGTGCCACAAACCACAGACATCATTAATGCCTCATTTGCCTCCTCTCTCTGTCCCACTTGAACTAAAAGATTCATGAATCTCACCCCTCCTTAAGAAACCTTCTCTCCAACCCACCATCCCCATCCACTACCGGCCCATCAGCATAGTTCCCTTGCTCCTGAATAGCATAGACCGGGCCGCGTATCTCCAAATTCAGCAACATCTTGAACGACATCACATCCTAAACCCACGCCATTCTGTCTTCGGCGACCTCAAGAACCAGGTCAACAATGCCAGATATTCAGGAAATCTCTCACTTCTTATGTTTTTGGACCTCTCCACAGCCTTTGACCTTGTTGATCACTCCCTCCTCGGCCACCACTTAACCGCCACTGCCTCCTTCTCTCCAGATGTCACCAAATGGGCTGCATCCTTCCTGGCTGACCGCACCTCACGAGTCTTCGAAGACAATCACTCCTCCAACCGCAAGGTTTATGTATCACTCCCACGCTCTACAATATATATACTAAACCCCTCCTTGACCTCCTTGACTCTCTCAACATCAAGTACACTAATTATGCCAACGATACACAATTACTCATCCCGTTAACTGGTGATCACCGCCTCAACTCCCAAAAAATCTACACCATATACAAAACCAATTAAGGCTGGATGGCTTCCCGTTGCTTGAGTCTCAGTCATAAGAGAACTGAACTCCTTCTCGTTGGCAACCCCTCACACCTTGTGAAGCCTAGCCCAGACTACCAGCTGTTTACCATTGATTTTATTTGATTGATTTTTTTATATAGCGCTAAATCGCCATCAGGCCTCAAAGCGCACACAAAATGGAACATTACAAACATACAGAAATCTAGATGCATGCATATGGGCGAAAGATTACGTTTAATATGGGTCTCGGTTGAATAGATGGGTCCTTTTTTAAACTCCGAGATGGAGTTGGCCTGCTGTAGTTGACTGGGGATTTTATTCCAAGCCAGGGGATCTTGTACATCATGTCCAGTGCCTCCAAACTTGATATTTTAAGTATCAGTTGTAAGAGCTTGGTATCATTGTAGGAATGCAGTGAGCGACCTACATTGTGAGGGATTAAATGGTTTGACAAGTATTGTGGTGCTTCTGAGTTATAACACTTGAGGGTGAGGCAGAGAATTTTGTGCATGACACATTGGGCCTCATTACACGGATGGCGGTAAGGGTTTACCGGTACCGGTAAGGGTACCAGTGCCAGTAAACCCTTACCGCCTTACTACGAGGTCCCTTTGTGGGTCCCTAAAAACCCGCCGTTAAGGACTGGACCCGCAAAGGGATTTTTGAGGTAATTACGGTACCGCAATTTGTGGTACCATAATTACCGCCTTCCCCATTCCCATTGAGCCCTATGGGGCGAAAATGGGAATGGGGAAGCGCCATGGTGAATGGGGAATTACCGCCCCCATACACCTTGGAATAGGGTAGTAATTCCGCCATTCACCATGGCGGACTCCGTAAAATACCGGCGGTGACCATGGCGCTAACAGCGCCATGGTTACCGCCGTCCGTGTAATGAGGCCCATTGTTTTACTGGGAGCCAATGAAGTTTCTGTCTGGCTTCAGACATCTGACCTCTGCGGGAAAGGCCAAAAACAGCTCTAACAACATTGTTTTGTGTAATCTGAAGAGTATGGAGATTTGCCTTTGTTGTGCCAGCCAGAAGACTATTGTCATAGTCGAGGCGTGAATTTACCAGTGCTGTCACAAGCAGGGACCTATTCTGCAGGTAAATATATGGACAAATGTAGTTAAGTAGTTTAGAGGCATAGCTACATGAGGCTTTTACCTGTGTAACATAAGCTTCACAGATAGTTCTGCGTCTAGTGTGACACCTAGAGACTTCACTGATCTCGCCACCTTAATCTTATTATCGGCTATGGTGAACATATCATAGTCGGAGGCCAGCTTCTTTAGTTTGTGCCCAGAGGCAATCATCAACAATTCGGTTTTATCTGCATTCAAGGCTGGTGAGTTCATCACCATCCAGGCCTGAATGGTATGAAAGAGTTAATAGTATTGGAGTCGCTAGTATGACAACTTCATAGCTCAATTATGACCAGCGTGTCATCTGCATTGTTGGAAAATTGAACACACAGGTCTTCAAGAAGAGTAAGGAGGGACATGGTATATACATTAAACAGGGCAGGGGAGATACGTTAGCCCTGTGGTACTCTACAGGTGAGGAGTGTGGAAGTGGAGCTGACATTATTGACTGCCACTCGTGCAAATATTTGGGGCCCAAAAAGCATTAAATCCATTGTGAAGCCAGGGGAGAGCACTGTGCCTGGTCCACCAATCTTTTGACAAGCTGAGTGCAGTCAATAAAGTCAAAAGCTGCTGACAAGTCTACTAACATAAGAAGTGTAGGTTTGCCTTTGTTCATGATGCCAGAAATATTTGACTTAAGGTCGAGAAGCACCATTTTGGTGCCATATTTTGCCCTAAAACCTGATTGCTTTGGGTTTTTTGACAATCACCCTATTCACATCTCTTCAGCTGTCAAAACACTTCCATATCGATGCCACACTCACTCTGTCCCGTCACGTTAATGCCACTGCCTCTTCTGCTGCCTACATGACCAAACACATCAAATGCAAGCTGACCCTTTGTCTCAATTTACAATTGCCTGAACATTGACAGGACCATTATTGGCACACAATTGGACTACTGTAACACTCTCCCGGGAGGCACATCATAGAGAAAGCTGAACAAATGACGAACTATCCAGAATAACAGCTTGAGAGCCGCACTGGGGCTAAACAAGCAAGATCTCATCACTGTAGCCAGAAGAGCAGCGCACTGGCCCCCAGTTCGAGAACAGATCCAATTTAAGATCCTCACCATCACCCACCGCTGCCTCGTCAACACCGTCACAGGCAACCTGTCTGAGCGAATTTCTAAACCAGCATCAGCCAGGTCCACTCGGTCTGCTTATGCTGACCACCTATCAACTGCTTGTTTCAAGCGTTCCAAAGCTGGAGGCTTCAACGTCCCCATCTCCACGGTTACTCTTTGGAATTCCCATCCTCTGCCTTGAGATCAGAGCCCTCCTACACTCTGTTCTGAAAGAAACTTAAAACCCAATTATTTCATTATCAGCCCTTGTCCTACTAACTGTTTGGAAGATACTAAGCTGCAACAAGCGCGTTGACACACACGGGTTAAGTGTGCTATACAAATAAATAAATAGAGTAGATATGTGTCCTTGCTAAGAGCCAGACTCACTGTCCAGGCACCAATGTTATATCACAATGTGTTGTACTTACATTTTGACACTTTGAAAAAAATTAAACAGGACAGATTTGCAAAATCATGCTTTCAAGTCCTTGATGGTGTTCCTAGTGCAAGTTTGCTGCAAACCCATCCAACACTTTGGGCTGTACCCACAAGCAGAATTTGCGTTCCCATTCAAGCCTATCCCGATTTGAACATTTTTGGAACCCCCTATATTTAGACATTTCTTGACAAAATCCAACAAACATTGCACAAAAATTCAAATTTGGGTCTATAATCTTTTTGCAAATATGTGTGCATAGTCATCAGACGGCAGTGAAGTTATAAGCCATCTAAAAATGTTGGGAACCCGCTCTAATTTTGCCTCGTCTTTTCCATCCCATCCTCATCAACCCTAACCTCTATTGGCTAACCCAGAGATTTTTTCTTTTGTTTGACAAGTTTAATGTGTTTTTGTATGTTTTTATTGTGATGTTTATTTACTACGGATGCAGGTCGCAAATCCAACATGGCTTCCGTTTCAAACGTTTTGATGCACTTCACGTTTTTAATTCGCCAATCAGTGCCACGTATGATGTCTGCAAATATTACATGGCTTTTTGATTGGTCTACAGGTGTCCGTGGATACCAAACCAGGAAGTGAGTCTGCAGACCGAATGAGCTAGCACACATTTTTTGAGACCTACATTTTGGGCATTTAAAACAAAATCTATAGGATGGATTAACACCTATTTTGAAAAAGCACGCTTTTGGGATCAGGCCGCTGCTCCTCACACACGTTTGGTGCAAGCACATTTTATTCATTCATGTCTATCGAGATTTCAAATGTTTTGGTACCCCCTGTTGTTCATGAGGATTCGTGTCCGTAGACACCTCTAGAAGCTACATAGGAGAGCTACATAGCATTCATAGATATAGTACGCAGCCACTGATTGTTCATTTGAGAAATGCGAGGTACGTCAAAATCTTTGAACCAGAACCTAGGTTGGATGTGCAAACTCTGCGCATAGTCTGCGAACATTGCAGTAAAACATATTTAGAAGCATAACATATATTGTAATATATTATAGGGTCTGCGGTATCCACCATGTAGTTATTGTTAAATTGCTCTTCCGATAGGTAAAGCAGTTTTTGGGTGCTTTATATCTTTGGCAATGTTCGTCAAATCTGATCAGCAATCATCAATGTAGTTAATACAGCAATATAATAAAACATACACACAGGCAATGGATGTAGCATGGACCATAGAAGTTGAATATTTTAAATATGGTATGTTTGGCTAGTAAAATCATAAATCCACACCAATCAGAATCTTGACTAATGTCAAACCTGGAATTAGCAGCTATCAATACAAGAATTACAACAGACATAACTTACAATAACTGGAACATTTCTTTGGTTTTACAATTTTACATTGCAACCATAACGTTCCTTTAGCAAAGTTTTTTTTCAATGCATTTCGTAGGTGTTTATTAGTGCAACTTAAACATAAAGTCCCTTTAACAAAATATTTTAATTGAATTGTATGGCCTGCGGTAGCGGCCATGTAGTTATGGTTAAGTTGCTAAACCCATAGGAATTGCATTTTTTGGGCAGTTTATAACTTCGCTCCCCCTGGACGAATCCTCACCAAACTTTGCAAAAGTATGTGGCCCACTCTGAATTTTTTGCAAAGTTTGGTGAGGTTTGGTCAAGCGGGGGCAAAGTTATAGGGGGGTCCCAAAATTTATTTTTTTCCCATAGACATAATGGGAAAAAAATTCTGTCATACCTACAGCCCAAACCGCTGGACGGTGGTGCTTGGAGATGGGAGAGTGTGAAATAAAGTAAGGGTTGCAAGGAAGGACCTGGTGCTTGTGTTGCAGACTGAAGGGCAGAGGGGGGATGTTGTATGTCTTGTTTTACAACACTGTGCATAGTTGTAGATGATGTGATAGATATGACTGCACCTGTGCATAGTTGAATGCTGTTGTGAAATCTAGAATGGAATGGGCAACCAGCTGGAATGAGAGCGTGGTGTAGATTGGAAGAACAGTTGTAGAGGCAGTGGTGTTGTTTCAGCTGGGAGTCTTGCAATTGATATTGGCTATCTGTGTGCATAAATAAGGATGCATGTATTCATCCTGCCTGCGTGTCATTTTATAACACACTAGAAAGCCTTTTCCATAACTATACTATTATTTTTCCCATCTTTTAACATGAAATGACACTTTGTTAGATAGCTGTGTGTGTTGTGTCTCATTACTAATATAGTCATTGTAAAGGAAGTTGAAATGATAGAATGTATGTGAAATATGCAGAATGTATAGAAAGGAAATTGTATGTACATTTTATGCACTACAATGCATTAAATGCTATCATAGTTGAAATGTGGTTAAATACGTGGCAGTGGTTACAGAAATGATAGAATGAATGAAGAAATCAACAGTTTGCACCTTGCAGTTATGGGTAAATAAAATTTTGGAGAGCAGACAACTTTGCAAGTGACAATAGTAGATGGGAGAAATTACAGTAAGCTTGTTTTACAGGTTGCACAGGGTAAGTGGCAGTTCTCTGTTTACATGCATTTATACAAGAGATGTACATGTACCATACATGGCAATCCTCTCAATTTCGGCTGGAGACTCCTGATATTTCCATGAAAATGTATTGTTATTTTTCACGTTCTCCCACCTAAAATACATCTTTACCCAATACATTCTTATGACACAAATATTGTCTCCCAATTTTTTTTTTTTAAAAACCTCCCAGGGGGGTCGGAATGTTGGCATATATGATGTGCTGTGCAAAAAATATTCATACCTGTACTTTGTGTTCATGCATGTGGATTTTATTTTATTTATTTATTTGTTTCTAAAGCGCCGAAAGCCAGCATGCATTTGGGCACCACATGAAGACAGTCTCACATAAAACACATAGACTAACAGGTACAAAGGCACAAGACGATTGGCATGTCAAGACACAGAAAGGAAACAGGTGCTACTCTGAGTTGCTTAGTTCATTTTAATAAAAGAGTTTTTAATTGCTTTAGTTAGATTCAATTCTCAGGTTTAGTAGCAGTTTCTTCCAGTGGTAGGCAGACCAATTTGGAAAGGCTCTACCCAGACCGTTTGCTTTCCTGTGGAGGTTAGTTGTAATAAGCCCTTGAGCCTCAGATCTTAGAATGCAGGTTGGAATGTACCCCACAATTTTGGACTTAAGGTAGGCTGGAGATTTTCCATATAAGCACTTGTGTGTGAGTGTCATTGATTTGAACATCACACTGTCTTCAACCCTTAGCCAGTGTAGTTTCTTCCTTGCTTCACTGATACGATCAGCACAGCATGATTCTGAATATGCTGGTATTTTGTCAAGAATTGTTTACTGGCGCCCAATAACAGGGCGTTGCTATAATCCAGTCTAGAGAGTATAGTCACTCTGACTATGGTACCGCAGTTTGATTAATTGAGTACAGGTCTGATAGCTTTTAGCAATCATAGGTAGTAAGAGCAGTTTTTACTAACAAGAGGCTTGAGCATCTGATCTCAAGCAAGCTTCCAGAGTCATGCCCAAGGTTTTGACGCTAGTCACTACCTGGATATGAGACTCTTTTATCGTGAAAGACTCATAACTGGATGGTAGTTTTGCCTTGGCTCGCTTGGATCCAAATACCATGAGCTCGTTTTTTTTCCTGTTCAAACACATCCAGTTGTGATCCATCCGCTGTTCAATGATGTTATAGAGTTCATTTACCATTTTGTTGTCTTTCGTGTAGTCCAAACTCAATTCCACTACCAGCTGAGTGTCATCAACGTAGTTAGTGAAAAAGGCATTGATGTTATCTAGTGCCTCAGACAGGAGGCACAGATATAGATTGAAGAGAAGTGGCGAAAGAATAGCTACTTGGGGAACACCACAGAAGATGTTATACTCTCTAGAGGATTTATCACCCCAGTGTACTCTAGAGATTCTGTCTGCTAAAATGATGTTAGCCAGCCTATGGCTTCCTTAGAGCAGTTGGCAATTTTCTCCAGTGCTTCTTGTGTAGCTGGTGGTCTAGTAAATCAAACACAGCACTTAGGTCTAGCAGGATTAACAGACCAGTATTGCCCCTGTGAATGATACTCAGCATTTTCGTCTGCAGGTCCAGCATCGCCGTTTCCATGCTGTCAGCAGCATGGAAACCCGATTGTTGGTAATGTAGTATTTCATTGGTCTCTACATATGCTTGCAGTTGCGCAGTTGCAATTTTGTCCATTACTTTTAGTATGAAGTAAAATTTGGTTCTGGGTCTTAAATTCCCTGGCTCTCTTTGGTCTAGATTACATTTTTTTTACCAATGGGGTGATAGTCATCTTTTTTATATTTTTGGATGTGTATGAATCTACAAGTGGAAATGTTGGAGAGTTTACTAGTAGTTGCTGTAGGTGCATTGCAATCATAGCACAATTGTACTTGGAGTGATCAACAGTACATCTAAAGTGCTGAATTGTGATGATGGAGTTAGATGTAGAGGTCTTGCAGGTGATTGGTGGATGGTTGTGTTACTGCTTAGCAGTAGCCAATGAGGGAATGGTGCAGAGAGTGAAGTGGAAAGGGCAGAAGGGCTGCCCCAGTGTTACTTACGTGCTCCGTGGACAACGCGGCTGTTCGTAGACAGGACATGCCACATCCAGGGCTTCCCAGCATGAAACGGGAGTGTATTTTGAGGATTAGCCAAGAGGTGTTGAGGTTCTGCTTCGTATTGAGAGAGGCTGTGTCTAGTGAAGATGGTGGAGGTGGAGAAAGTCAGGGTGGTGGTGCTTGGAGATATGTTTGTGAATGGTTTGGAGCAGTATGTTAAATCTAGGAATGTGGCTAACCATTTGACACAAAAGGAGTGGAGGTGGTGTGGTGCACTGTGCCTGGCTTTAATTTGCAGGCAATGCTAGAAGTTTTGTCAGGATATGGATAGGTATAATAGTCCACATGTAGTTGTTCTGCACGATGGTGCTTTGCATTTGGGCTATGTCAGCGCCCCTACTTTGTTGCAAGGTCTGCAAAACTTGGTAATGAAAGTACTTCTGAATGCCAAGATTATTTTTCTGGATTGATACATAGGCCAATATGAGACAATAGTTCTGTTTTTTGTCCTCAGCAAAATAATGCTAGGTGTTTAATCAACCGAGGCATGTTTGCTTTTATGCTTAGAGCTGGCATGTTCTTTTGCAAAAATGACAACATTGACTCTGGTATTGTTGATTACATTAAAGAAGACGGCAAGTCTTTATCTTTTGTGGGAAATGCCATGCTGTTTTGGAGTATAAGGGTTGCTTTGGAGAAGCTAATCTGAAGATTTTTTGGAGGAAAAAAAAATTAAAAAAACAAAATAAATACAACATAAAAGGTGTTTCTGAAGCATCTGCAAAAAGAACCAAAAAGGGCTCTTTTCAGGGCCAACCTCAAAGGTGAAATGGGGCACACTATTTAAATTTTAATCCCCCTGCTCAGATTTTTCGATTTGTCCGAGGACACCACGATTGTCCACAGCCAGCGTGTATTACATACAGGATTTTTGAGGTTGAGAGGCATGCAAATGAGACGTAGCACAGCAAGGGATTGGTCAATAGGGTTTACTGGGTGTGATGTGTGAGCAGAGAGTTTGTCAGAAGTCTTTTTCCTGAGGGGAGAGGAGAGAGCTATGGCTGTGTGTTTCAGAAAGCAGATTGTCTGGATTTTGTGAGATATGTGAATAAATTGGTTAGAGGTGCATGCAGATTGCTGCAGAGTGGCTGTACATCTTGGATTGCCTCACGTGGAAGTGCACTGGTATGGAGTACATGGAATGAAGTGGCAGGATTTGGTGCCTCTTTGTGCTACTTTGGTGACACAGCATCATCCAGATATTATTATTATTCATTTTGGAGGAAACAGTTTAGGACATGTGTCTGGAATCTCTTTGCAATTTGCAATGAAAGAAGGACTTGGGAAAGTCATGGACATGTGTCCAAACTCGAGAATAATTTTTGCCTGTATTGCACAGACACAAATGTGGCTGCGTTCTTCTTCATTTGGTCCACAAATGGAGAAAGCAAGGCGCAATGTTAACAAGGCTCTCTGTGCCTTTTTGAGAGATGTTGGTATGTCCTCTTTTCACAATTAAAACATTATCAGGGTAATTAATGGAATAAATGTGTACCGAAAAGGGGAGCGCAAGTGTGAAAGTCACAGTGCACGCGTGTTAAAGCCGCGCACGCAGCCGTTTGTCGATTCATGGAATGCGCTGTGCATATATACCCTGGGATGTGCGCCAAATCCGTGGGTGGCGCACACCGGTGCACACGTCACTAAACGCCGAGTGCGACGCGCACAGCGAAAGCGCACAACGTGTAGTGCACACAAGAAAAGGGGGCAGAACACAGGGTGTAACACAAGGAATGGAGAACAACGCGTGAAAATGTGGGCGTTACAGGGAAGTACCGCAGGTAAATGCTCGCAACGCCCACACATGCGCTAACAACACGTATTCATGGAATCGAACAGGGGAAACCTGTGCGCCAAAAAAGACGTGCTAATCTGGAAACACGTACGCCAGCAGGAAGCAGGCGTGAGTGGCCCCTCGCAGCATAAAAGTGCATGCAAAAAACAAACAAGCTCATACGCTACAATGAATATACCTTTCCCCGCAGCAGTGGTCGTGGGACACTGCAGGAGGAGGAGGATAGCCAGGCCCCGCATTTTTTTACCCAGGACCAGCCTTTTTGGGATGCCTGATGACCAGGTCTATGGGAGGTACAGGTTTCCGCCACTAATAATCCTAGAACTGGTTAGGGAGTGGGAGGATGACCTCAGATCACCCACCCTGTGCTCCCAAGCACTGAGCCCCTTGGAAAAGGTGCTCAATGTACTGCATTTCTTGGCTACTGGGTCATTTCAGCAGACAAGTGCCATAGTTGGGGGTGTCTCACAGGCCACGCAGTCACGCTGCCTACAACAGGTGTTGGCGATCATGACTGCACACACCTCAGTCCGCAAGCACATATACATGCCCAGAACACCTGCAGAAAGGCAGGGCATTGTCCGGGACCTTTACGGGGTGGCACACTTCCCCAAAGTGCGAGGTGCCATTGATTGCACCCATGTGGCTCTACGTCCTCCCAGGGCCACTGAGCACATCTATCGAAACTGCAAGCACTGGCATTCCATCAACGTGCAGGTTGTATGTGATGCCAAGGGAATCATCACCTCAGTATATGCCAACTATCTGGGGTCCAGCCATGATAGTTTCATATTCTGAATGTCACCCCTAAACCGGGACCTGGAAGCTGGGAGGCATGGTGACACATGGCTAATTGGTGAGTACAAATGCCTCTGCACATGCATGCATGTCAGACACTGAGAAATGGGAAAACCCAACTAATGACAACCATTATCACCTCCCCAGGGGACAGTGCCTACCCTCTGAGCACCTACATGATGACGCCAATACAGAACCCCACCACACCACCCGAGGTAAGATACAACACAGCCCATATTGCAACCCGGGGCCTAGTGGAGCGCACATTCGGAGTGCTCAAGTCACACTTTCACTCCCTTGACTGCTCTGGTGGGCAGCTGCTATATGCACCCCCAGTAGTGTGCAGGATCACACCAACCCCTCCCAAACCCCATCTCAGCTACCCAACACACCATGGCATGGCATGCTATGTGAAAACAACCAAATGAATGCACAACACATGACACAAGTGTCACAAAGAGCACTGTCCCAAATGGAAACAGGCCAGAGACAATTTCCTCTCACTAATAAAAAAGAAACAGCACACATCAACAAATACTTACCAGCAAGACAAAACATTAGTACAGGATCCAACAGTGGCAACATATGACAGTAAAAAAATGAAAGTAGTGCAAGTGTCACGACCTGACAAAGGCAGCACATCGACCCCTTACAACTGCAGTGTGTTGTTGGTAGGCAAATGTGGCAATGTACTGCATACAACATGAACTGCATCTGCAATGGAGACAGGCTCGTTAAGACATGAAGAAGGTACATGTATATATGCAAAAAGTCCTGTATGTAATACTATATACAAATCAACCATGCAGTGGAGAAATCAACACCAATCCCCACTAGGGATGTATACACAGTTTGGACTACAGACTGCCCACACAACCTATGGGAGTCCAATGCCTCTGTGTAAGTTACTGTCACTTGGTCACACCCTTTGCGAGCCCATGGAAAGGGGAAGCAGGAAGGGCGTGTGTGTCAGGAACCCAAGTTTTTAACCCAAAGACAGGACAAGCCTGCATGTGCCCAGCTGGAATACACAGTGGATGCCTACGGGAGCCAAACAAAGCAACACACTGGGCCTCATTACGACCCTGGCGGAAATTGACTGACCGGACCGCAACAGCGTAAATAGCGTTTCCGCCATAGCACGAAGGAGCAAAGTGCGGCCAATCACGACCCATCGGGCACGAGCATTACGCCATGGCGGAATCCGAAAGGCTGCGATGGCGGAAATGACCCCAAAACGGCCCTTACCGCCGCCGTACGCTGCACCAGGTGCAATACCGCCACCCATCTTAGCGGTCACCGTAATGAGCGGTCACCGTAACGAGCGTGCACCGCAAATTACGGCCACCGTAAATATACGGAAACGGAAGTAAAAGCATGTGGCCGGAACGGGAAACAGCACGCCGCACAACTATAAAATCCGAATCCCAACACAACCATAAAAAATCCGACCCTGACACACATCCCAACCCGTTAGCAACCCCAGTTAAAAAAATAAATATGGGAAAGGTAGCCAAGAAAGCGTGTGACCGCAAGCGGCAGGTACACTTCTCCCGAGAGGAACTGACCGTGCTCACCGAGACCCTACAGGAAAATTCCGCCGTCGTCTTCTCCAGTCAAATGACCAGGACGGCCCTTGCCAACAAGAAGGCCATATGGGTCCTGGTGGCACAGCGCGTAAGTGCGGTGGGGACAACACCCCGCACGCCACAGCAATGTCGCAAGCGGTGGGACGACCTGCGGATCCGCGTACGCAGCATACTTTCTGCGAACAGGAACATCGCCACAGCTACCGGGGGGGGTTCAGAGTCGCCCATCAAGTTGACCCCCTGGGAGGAAATCTGCGCCTCCACCATAGGAATGGAGAGCATAGAGGGAGTCGGAGGGATGGAGAAAGGAGTGCCGACATCCGGAGAATCAGGTAGGTTGGCCAAGAGAAACAATGCGAAATCCACAAACCACGAACATGTGCAGTACCATGTGACCCCATAGTGCAATACATACTTAGCCCTGACAGCGCCCTCTAAAAGTCAGAATGAACAAACAAATCAATCAAGAAGCCATAAACAACCCCTACATGTGCAGCATGCACCCCCTAACTGCAGGCAGCCAAATGAATGCATCCTCAATCCACACGAAAATGAGACCACCTCCAAGGCCCAGTCCCAAATCAGCCTCATGTACCACCCCAATGCATTTGATACGTTGCCATTCCAAATCCGACAGACCCATAACTAACGCTCGCCCCTCTTTACTCCACCACAGGGTCCGATACCAACGACGAGCTGCAGGACACCCCTACCAGCACGCCTGCAAAGAGGGCCAGGACCAACGTCCCAAGAGCCTCCACCTCAGGTGCAAGGATCAAGACACGGCAGCAGCAGGAATCAAGTGGCAGCACACTGGAGGGGACTGCAACAGGCACCCCAGCAGCCAGCAAGTCCACAACCCCAGCACCACAGGTCCCCCCAAAGAACGTATCTGATGGCACTGCCTCTGGTGGTAGCAGCACCATAGGTGACACAGCTGTCATGCCAGCATGCTCCGACACGGAAAACAGTGCTGGCGACGTAGGTACCATCCATGACCTTTCCCAATCCCCCTGCATGTTCCATCCCCTACACCATGACGAAACCACGCAGGGGCACCCTGAAGACGACGACTGGCCAACCCCCACAAGTCCTGTGCCAAGGCAACATGTGTTGAGCAGCCCCCCTGTCACACCACCGCAAATGTCCATGGCCCAGCAGAGGCAACAGTCCCTCGACCTGCTGATCGAGCAACAGCAGGAAGCGTCCACGCTACTCAAGGACCATGCAAATGAATGCGGGGGTTCCAGGGCAGCCATGGAAACATCCACCGAGACACTCAGGGCACAAATAGAGAAAAGTAGTGAGAGCCTCAGGGGAGAAATGGAGAGAAGCACCGAGAGCCTGAGAGCACAAATGGAGAAAAGCACCGAGAGCCTGAGGGGGGAACTGCATGCGACGTCCAAAGACGTCTGTGCTGAACTTGCTGCTGTGCGCCGTGTGCTCTCGGAGCTCTCACAAACCCTCAGAGACATGCATGGACGCGAGCAGGCAGAGACCTCATCCGTGGCAAGTTCCGTCCAGGGCAGCCCCCAACGCAGATCTGGCAGGAACCTGCGCTCCACGGGCAGGGGTGCCCCTGATACCCGTAGAGGGGGCTTGCAATAGCGTCTACCCACGGACAGCATGCATATTTGGACACTGGTGTTGGGGGGGGAGGTAGTAGGGTGGAGGGGGTGTGTTGGGCTTCACTGGGTGGCGGGTCCATAGGGTGTATAAATCAAATCACATCAACAATACAGCACCTCATTATCATCCAATGACATGTGTGGACATTGATATTTGCGTACGAGGCCTTCATAGGCGTACAGTCCACAATGTGCCTGTACTACACACACACAGTGCCACAGGTCCCCTTTCCGTGTAATAGGCACCATGCGTGGTTGCTAGAAGCATGCATCTATGATGCTCTGTCGGATTGCACGTGCATCCTGTGCCTCATGGACTCCTTGAGGTGCCTCCACATCCCCACCCTCATCATCATCATCATCTTCAGGTGCATGCAGTACAGCGTCAGGGGGCATGGGCACATTCCTACGTATGCACATGTTGTGCAGCATGACACATGCCATGACCATCTTAGAAACCTTCTCATGGCTGTATATGAGTGCCCCGCCAGACCTGCTGAGGCTGCGGAAACGAGCCTTCAGTAGGCCGAATGCCTGTTCAATGACCACACGGGTACGTGAGTGGGCATGGTTGTAGTCCTCCTCATGCTCGTTCTGTGGGTTCCGGATTGGTGTAAGGAGCCATCTCTTCAGTGGATACCCGGCATCACCTGTATGAGACGAATAAAGGGTGTCAGTGGAATGATAGTGCTAAGTAGCCCCCCCCCCCTGCAAGGTCATTGACGCATCAAATGGGCCACGATGTCATGCATGGAATGAGACTCACCGAGTAGCCAGGATCTGTGCCCTGCGTGTCGCTCCATGTAGCGTGGTATTCTTGTGTTCCTCAGGACCATAGAATCATGGGTAGATCCTGGAAATCTGGCACAACAATGCGTAAATATCTTGTTGGAGTCACACACCATTTGCACATTGATTGAATGAAATTGTTTCCGGTTGCGGTACTGGACCTCCATGGCATGTGAGACAACCAATTCAACATGGGTGCAGTCGATGGCACCAATGCAACCCGGGATGCCGCCAAGTGCATGGAATCCCACTTTAGCGTTGGTAATCTCCTGGTACGTGCGTGGTAGTGTGATGTGGTCGTCGGCGTGCTTCAGGAGGGCATCGTGCACTTGGAAGAGTGTCCGTGAGAACAGTGGCTGTGAAATGCCATGCAACTGTCCCACTGTGTGCTGGTAGGTGCCTGTGGCCAGGAAGTGGAGTGCAGACACCACCTTCAGTAGGGGTGGGATGGCGGTTGGGCTATCTATCATGCTCACGAGGTCAGCATGTGTCATGTCCACAATGGCGATTATGGTGTCCCGGTCCAAACGGTAGAGGGTGTGGATCTGCTCAGCAGTGAGGTTGAACGGATCGGCTCGGAGGCGTGGGATTGCGGGCCGCCTGCGTGGTGGTAGTGGCAGTGCTTGTGGGCCTTGCTGACCCTGCCTTGCCCTCCTCCTCCTCCTCCTCCTCCGTCTCCCCTGTGCGCCCGGTTGTTGTACCTGTTGTTGTTCGTCGTCTTCTTGTAGTTGTAGCACTTGCAGTGCTATCTGGTACCCCAGGCCCAACATCGCTAGTCCTGCCGGTAGCATTTTGGAGTGGGAGTGGTTGTGGGAGGGGTTTGGGTCTGCAATATATGTGCTGTCGGCCTGTATGGCCTCCACCTGTGCTGATTGAATGAATCTGTGGCAGATGCAATCCCTTCTGGTCGAGCACGGCCCGCACGTAAGGCTGCATTTGGCCGCATGGCATCTTGGGATTGGAATCATGTATCAAATCCCGATGGCAGTGTGATGTACTTTGACTGATTTTCATGCTATGCTCCCATTGTTACACATGCTATGATTGCAGCCGCTTACATACCTGTGAAGAGTCAGTGGTATGTAGGGCTCGATCGATGGCCGACCCTCATGCAGCACAGTAACGTACTTCACCGACGGGCGTGGCGTCCCATTTGTGATTGCAGCCAGTTAGCATCATGACACACAGCCGCACTACATTGATGTAATTGTGAATGCAAGCGTTCACAGAAGCCTTTTCGACGTAATGTTGCAAGTGAGGAATTCGAAGGCCAGCATTTTGGGTTTTGAAGTAGCGGCGAGGATACGCCCACAGGTCTGGCTGGAAATGTAACGTTCTATTGTAGAATGTCCTTGGGACATGGCCCATAACGAGCAGGCAATGAATGATATGAATTGTAGGGGATGCGCAATAGCGTAGTGGACGATGAGGCAGGACGTTCCCAAATCCATCTTGCTTCACAACACTACAGATCCGGCCAGGGGCACAGTGGTTTTTGCGGACTGCATTACGCACAGACGCGATGGAAGTTTCACATATTATGTGAGTGAATATTCATGCGTTTTCATTGCGGGATGAGGGAATGATGTGTGGATGCATGGACTGATGAATCCGTTTAGGGTCTGCCATGTACATGGGTTTTTTGGTTCTCTCCCCTTCCCCTGCGTTATGTGATGCAAGGCTGCCATAGTGGGACATACGTCTCTCTGCCCTTGTCGGATCCTCCCTGTCTCGACGCGCCTTCATACACTTGTGTCTAGGCACGTTACTAATCCCATGTCATGGGTTCTATCTTGACGGACGCATGCACAGTAACCGACGTTGCCAATGGTGTATTTAGCTCGATTGGTTTCGTTGTGATTCGATGCTGGATTAGGGGTGTGTATATTCCTTTGGAGTGGGCTAGCATGCATATGGGTGTGGATTTGGTGTGTTGAATGAAGATTGTAATGCATCATGAGACCCGTAATGCAATCGGTTGATTTGTGTTTCTTTTGGGTGACAGGTATCTCCTGCCCTATTGCAGATGCCATCTCTACGCCACTCCTCCAGATGGTTTTTACTCTCGACTCCTGCAGCTTCGGGTGAATCAGTGGAGCACCATTTCGATCATATGGGACGATCGCCAATGGGCCACATGCCCTTACGCTGTACTGGTGGCTAGGTGCAACATTTCGGCCTTTCAGCTCGACTAGTGCCTGCCTCATGGGACGGACCTGCGGTTCTTGCCGCTTCCATGTTGCCTTTTGGAACGTTGATGTAAGCCCTGTGTGCCATGATGGTACAGGGCGTCACACAAGTGGAAGCCGGTCAATTATTGCAGATGCAGCCCTCGGTGATGATGGTTGTTTTGGTGGGATTTTGCAAATTGATGTGGGGCCTTTGTCATTTGGATGTGCATTTAAATTGTATTCCGATATTTGTCGTGTTGCGTTGTTCTTTGCAGGTGATGTGGCGATTTTCGCTTTGTGGCGGTATGTATTGCGTGATGATCTGCTTTGTGTTCCGCCTTCTGAGTTGAGTTGTGTGGTACAGTACTGGCCGCGTTTGCCTACGTAGCACAGTATGGTCACGGATAGAGGCTGCCATTGTGTCTGTTTACATGATGTGCTGTTCAGGGGCGGGGGATTGGCTTTTGGCCGACTGGTGCCTGTCAGCCAGGTCGATTGGTGGAATGATGGGTTGTTCAGAATGTGGCTGGTCACAGGTGACTGTGTTTGCGTGCGTTTGTTGGAGGGGGACTGGGGTCATGTCCATTGGAATAGCTTCTGTATTGATGCCATCTGTGCCCTGCAGCTCCCATCGGCCCCTCTTGGGATGAGCCTGGCTGCTCAGTCACTCTGCCGACTTGTGTGGTACATGCTTCTGCTGATGGTTGGTTTGTTTACTGGCATGAGTACAGGGCTGGTGCAATCCCCCTCAGGATGCTGTTGTGGATGTTGCCTTGCGCTGGTGGCAAGCGATGGGGGACTACTGTTGTTTTGTGTCATGTGTTCTTGATTTTCATTTTGATGTGTTGTACCTTCACATGCCTGTGCTGCGTCAGTACGGCTATGGTGACATGCCGTACATGGATGCCCACTCACGGGGCGCTTTGAGCCCCTGCATGCTTTTCTACGTTGGCATGCATGGGTGAATAGTGGATTTCACTGGTTGCATAGTGTGAGTACATTGCGCCTGCCAGGAGTTGTGCAATGAGGCCAGGGAGTGGAGTACAGGCACTCAGTGGGCCATTTACGGTTGGTTCGCGTTGCCGTATTTCTCGCCATGGCGGAATGGTACTTTACGACGTGCTTGATGGCGTTCAGTACATGTCCGCTAGGGTCAGAATTCGCGTACCGTTGCGCCATGGCGGTGATTCCGGTTTTGCAAGGCGCGCGTGCGCGTACTTGGTGCAGTTAGCGTTGCCGTTCACTGCGGTGTCGCTAATGGCATCGTACTTTACGGTGACGGGTCATGATCGCAACGAGCGGTGTTCGATGGCGGTATTGCATTTCCGCCATCATTTTTCCATTTCCGCAAGGGTCGTAATGAGGGCCACTGTAACATGAATTTACAATTTGAAAGAAAATGGTTATGACCAAAAAAGTAAATGCAACTTAAATAAAGAAAAAGAAAAAGTAAATGAAAAGTAAACCAAATAAATAAAAGACTAAATTAAAAATCAGAATACAATTTAAATGAATTAATTAAATGAAAATTAAAAAAACAAATGAAATATGAAATGAAAATCAAAATAATAAATAGAAAAATAGAAGAAGAAAAAAAGATAATAAAAACATTAAATTCTAATTCTAATTTGCAATTTGGCATGAAATCTGAAAAAACAAAAAGAAAAAAATAGAAAAATCAAAAATGGCCATGTGTCGACCGGGGGGAGGGCAGGAGGGTGGAGGTACAGGGTGCACGCCAACACCCACATGCATGGATGTTGAGAAAAACAAAAAAACCTCCATGGGCTCATGGCGTGCACTAAAGTGGGAGAACTGCCGTCGCTGTCATCACCCTCTGGTGGTACATTAGAAGGTGTGCGTGATATGGGAGTCATACCACGCAAAGCCCTGGCATGCTCCTCCATGGCAGCAAGCATGGAGGTCTGAAAGGATTGGTTCTGCAGGATGATGGTACGGAGATCCCCATGCAGCACCTCACGGGTAGCACGCATTTCTGCCTGCAAGGCCTCGGGTGATGCCTGGATCTCCTCACGGGTTGCCTGTAGCTCAGCTGAGAGTGTGCGTGTCAGCTGCCGTAGCTGCTGTTCTGACCTTGTACTCTCGGACACCTCAAGTGCACCCAGAGTATCTCTGAGGGACCTGTGTTCTAACCTTAGGGCATCCCTGTGGGCCTGTGACTCTGCAGATATGGCTGTGCGCAGCTTTTCCAATGAAGCCCGTCGGTCCCTGTTGGACACCAACATGTCCTCCCTGTGTGAGCGGCACGTGGACTCTGTTGCCTGCTGCTGGAGGTCCACCTGCCTTCCACGGAGAGAATGGAAGTGGCCACCCTATCCACGGCCTGAGGCATCATCTCACACGATGCCCCTTGTTGTGCTGCAATAATATACATGGAGTTCTCCCACACAGTATTGCCTGGTGGCGCACGGCCACCGCGTTGGCAGGCGCCACACCTGTTTGGGGAAAGGTGATGTACACCTGCTGTGCTGGCACTGCCTGAGGCTGCAGGACTGCATTCCTCCTTTGATCTGCTGGAACAGGAACAGGAGCAAATATAGTGGAGTGTGACACTGCATCCGTAACCGCCACAGGCAGACTTTCCGACACTGAATGCCCCATAGAGGGGTCTACCCCCAGTGCAGGTGGGTTGGCCAGAACAGCATACTTGCCAGAAACACTTACCTGCGATGGGACATTTGTCTCACTGTCAGATTCAGCACCTGAGCAATAGAGGTCTTTGGAGGTGTACTTAGAGATACCTGTGGACAGGATGGTCTGTAGGAGTAATGGATTTTCATCCACCACCACCCCACATCCTCCACTGGTGCCTGGTTGGGGCTGTGAGTACTCCTGCCTCTGCGCCATCTCCTCATCCTCAACAGCATCTAGTGCCTCATCACCTGCAAAAACATAAAAGAAAAGTAATGAAGATAGGCATGAGCAGCATAGCCCACACACATAGGCATCATGAGGTACACATCTAATACATAAATGACACATGTCACAAATGACACTAACTCGGGCATGCATGCACTGGCAATGAAGTGGAAGGGCAGACACTGAGGACTCCAAGATGGAAAAGCAACACATGTGCTGCATGATCGGAAAAAGCCAGCGTTTACTAATACAGTAATGGCAGGCACATGGATACATCAATGGTTGGTCACTTGGACATGACAGAAGACAATTGCCATCTTGAACATTCAAACAGGGCCCCATAGTGATCATGTGCAGGTGCACAATACTCAATCAGCCTGATATATGAAATCATTACCATAATAAGTAAACAAATGTTGGGCATTGTGGGGTGAAAACTATGTCTGAAGTATGTTGCATTTGGGGCAGAACGGCACAAAAATGTATGTTAATCATGCAAAGGATTCCATCAATCAGGCAGAATGGACAGGAAAACAGTATGGACAATGTTGTGGCATGATGGCAGTTGAAGGGCAAGAGCAGTAATCAGGTGCAAATTGTTAACTGCGGTCAGAAGGGATACTGTAAAACCCATACCCAAGGCCGGGGGATGGTTTGGAGGCACCACATGGGTGACCCATACCAGTCATAACTACACAGCCTCACCTGGCACTCAATCAGAACACATCACCCAAGCAACATACACATGGTTTGCATACACATGCATGCCCACTCACCGGACATTGCCTCAAGATCTGGTAGTTCTCCCACACCTTGGATCTGATCCTCTGTGATGAAGCCTCCAGCGATTGACTCATATTCTGTGAGTACTTCCTCCTCTGGTGGAGACCCACTGCCAGTCACCAGAGTAGAGGCATGATTGGAAGCCAGCTTGTTTTTTGCTATGCTTTTGAGGTCATTCCACCGCTTAGAGCAATCATCAGCTGTGCGCCTCACGAATCCAAGGGAACTAATTTGCCAGTGGGCCCTACGTTGAGCAGTCATAGTGTTGCACCCTGCAGTCACCAGCATTTCGCGGCACACGTAGCCCACAAGTGAGTTTAGTTCCACATCATTGAAACTCCGCTTCCTTGACGTGCCGGAGGGGGGAGCCATGTCTGGGGTCCCAGCCTGTGCCGCAAGAGCACCCTTCTTCCTCTTGAGAGGTGGTGCGGACCCTTAGTGGCTTACGCTGCTCTGGTCGGAAGGGTCTGAAGCGCAGGTTGACTGGGCACTGGTTGTAGCCAAAGGCACGATGGCTAAAGGTCTCACTGCAGGTATTGGCTGCTGGGTGATGTTGGCAGGACCAAACTTGGTGTGATGGTCTTGGACCAACACTGTCCCGGCTGGGAGACTTGGAGCTGGGGTGGATTGAGCTGCAGTTGCCCCTGCAGCCTCCTCACCCTGGCTGCTTGGAGCAGCAGATGACCTTACTGCCCCAGATCCATGTGGCCTGGTGACAGCAACTTTCACCACCACACGTCGCTTTGACTTGGTGACACGGAAGTCAGCCTGTGAGTCATCCTGTGCCAGTTCGGTCAACAATATGGGCCGGGTTAACAAGGCCTGAGCTGGGATGTCAGCTGCATCTCCCCGACCCATTGGGGGGGCATAGGTGTTCCTGATTGGTCCTCCACACATTGGCCTATTGGGCCACCCTGCACATCCTGGCCACGTCCCCTACCACAGACACCTCTTGGAGGTCGGCCTCCTTTGCCTCCCTTACCACTTGGTCACCTCCCAACCATGGCACTGATGTTCTTGTGCGAATGGGAGGTGCAGTAAACAATTGTTTGTCCTGGGCAATTGGGGTGAAGTGGGCAGGGTACTAGATGGAATACGTACCCTAGTGCTCTATCAAGGCTGTCTGTGACCCCTGGGAGAAGATGATGGGTCACGCAATGCTCAGGCACCCCAAAAACAAAATTTAACATGCACGCGACCCCTGAATAAAGAACCCGCACTACGCTGTGGCATCCAAAAACACAAAAATAAGTGTACGCGTGGTACACGCAGGCTACATTGAGCTCTGAATGGGTACGCAACACACGGGAGCAACCACAGTTGAAAAATACGTGCGCGACTCACCATCTGCCTGGAAAAAGAATGTGAAAAAGATGCGTGTTGGCAACACCCCAGCCAAAAGAAGAATTGAACGCTCTCTGAGTATACAAGGAGTACGAACTGGAACCGTTGTGAAGTAATCGCGTGTGAACCGACAAGAAGTACAAGAATCACACGCTCGCTCTCCATAAAAATCAGGTACAAGAAAATGGCGTCCTACACGTACCTTTTAACCCAGCCCACATGTGCGACGTCACTTATGCGTGTACGCACTAAGGGCCTTTCCTCCAATTACACGCAGTGACACTCGGACGTGCAGTATTTGCACGTGTACAATCACTATGCACCCGTGTGGAGGGAAATGCCTGTGCGCGTTACGTCACAGATGCGCTTACGCGCTAAGGGCCTTTAATCGAATTACATGCTGATGTGAAGTTTTTTCACGTGCCAAATCACTCCGTATCAAGCTGGCCACGTGACAACACACGGAAGACCACTCTCCTGCCCAGAAGTCCATTTTCCTGCCCCCCAGAGCCCTAAGCCCGCTTCCTCCTGCCATCTGCTGCTGCCTGCCTGCCTGTTGGCCAGGTGCCCTGCTATTTGGTGCCTGCACGTCAGCCATCTGCAGGGGTCCAGTTGCTGTGACCACCCATGCTGGAACAGAAGATTCCCGACTGAAGTTCCATCGCTCCATAGACCAGCACCAGGATCCAGTTGCCCACCCACACCTGCCTCTGGGGTTGCCATGTCGGGGATACACCATCGGAGACCACTGGCAACCCACAGTCAGATAGGCAGAGGGCTACCAGCTTCAGTGCCGCAGAAGTTGGTATCCTGGTGGAGCAAGTCCTGGTGCAGAAGACGACGCGCAGAAAATGAAGGACGGAAGTGGATTTGGAAGGACATCGTGGCTGCCATCAACGTGGAGTTGGTGGCATCCCGCAACATGGCACATGTCCGGAAGCACTGGGAGAACTTCAGGTCCAGGACCCTCTGGAGGCAGCGCATGCAGACGGGTGCCGGATCCGCCTTACCAACATCCAGATGAGGGTCCTGGAACGTATACGCCCAGCGCTCCATCTCCAGGTCTTTGAGAGGCAGACCCGCCTGGAGTCGAGCAGTAAGTGTCCATGCGCGGGGAGTTTTACACACCTTTTTGCTAGTGCGGGTGGTGTACGCGTATTCCGAGGGGTGCGCAGGGAGTTTTACATGCAATTTGGCAGTGTGGGCCCTCGGGTGTGCCCTTTCCCCCTCCCCATGCCCTGTTGGCAGCACATCCACCCTGACCATGCCCTGCAGGCAGCCCACAGCACACCCCTGGGCATGCCCTGCAGCCAGCCCACATGGCACCATGCACTCAGGAGGACAGACTCTTGTCCCCCAACTGCCCACCCACCCAGCAGTGATGTGCACCTGCCAGCAGGCCCTGACTCATGTCCCCCTGCACCCACACCCACCCACCATTGAGGGGCACCTGCCAGCAGGTCCCTACTAATGTCCCCCAGCCACCCAACCACCCACCAACCCAGCAGTGACGGGCACCTGCCAGCAGGCCCTGACTCATGTCCCCCTGCACCCCCACCCACCATTGAGGGCACCTGCCAGCAGGCCCCGACACATGGCCCACCAAACAACATGTCCTGACAAAACAGACCCATGTCCTTAATTCCAAACCTATTCCCCCTTGCCCCCATTACAAGCATGCAACCATCCATAGAACCCACTCCCAAATTACCCATGCCATGACAGTGTTAAATGGACCACCATGCCCATGCAGGAATGCACAACGGAGCCACAAAGTGGCAACACATGACTGAGGCAATGTTCATTGAGACATGCACAAAACCACTGATAGAACACAACACCAATCTTGAAGTTCGCAAAAATGTATTACAACATTATGAACTGACATTGAAGAAATGAAACTTGAAAATCAATGTCTAATGAGAGAAATTAAAAAAAGAAATTGTTGATCCAATGAAAAAATAAATAAATACGTCATGTTGGATCAAAAAGTGGTCCATTGCCAATGTCTATTAGAAAAACATAATTGTTTGATCCTTGGGATTAACAGCAATCGTCCTATTTATTAATTTTTCTCTTCTTTCTGCTGCTGCCTAGCCATGTGAGAGCTAGCTAAGGACTTTGGTACAAGTTCATACAAGGTTGACAAAAAGTTTATTTTCTCTTACAAAACTGTCAATAAAAAAAAAGAACACCATTGATTCATGGGAACATTTAAAAAGAAAGTATGTACAAGTCTGCAACTATGTACAATCGAATTCCAAATGGTCCATGATCCACAAACAAAAGGAAACCTACAAAAAAGTACTATGAAGAATAAACTATATACACGAAGTGGAGCAATGTCCATGAACTCCAAAATTAAAGTAAAAACAAAGGAAAACTAACACTAATGAACTATGTACAATGGTGGCGGGCAAGTCCAACGGCTCACTCGTTGATGTTTGGGGACAGGGCATCATCGAACTCCACGTCGATGTCCCGGAGGTGGGCCTCTTCCCTGGTCTCGAGGTCTCGCAGGGATGCAGTCATGGCCTGTTCCAACTCCCTGCGAGTTGCCTCGAGGCACTCAGCTGCCTCAATGCCCTTCGCATGGAGTTCTCTGCCCTGACCATAGTGAGCTGTGCCTCCTCCGTCCACCGCCGCTCCGCATCTATCCACTGGCCCAACTGCTGCCACACGGAAGACACTGCAAATCCAGGGTCCTCCTGCCCTCCGGCTGATGCCTGCCCCTCTGATGTTGATGGCCCGAGCCATGATGCCTCCCACGCTGAGCCTGCCGCTGCCTCTGCCAGCACAACGGCATCCGGGATGATGGAATCCACCGGTGCCGTCGTGCACGTGCCCTGCCCGATGATGCCGGCACATCCTCCATCCGCTGGGGTCCAGTTGATGGGGTGGACCTCCGACTCCTGACTGTGGCAAGGATAGGATCTCCACCAGGCTGGCTGTGTTGGTTGGGGCAGATCCACAGGGGGCCCTGGTGGCATCTGGGCCAGAAGACTGCACAGAGAACGACTGGTGTATGGTGTGCTCAGAGGAGGAGTGGGCTGCAAGTGTGGCCAACACATGGAGGAATCCCCCAACCATGGACCCTCCCAACTGGGCCACGTTGGCACACAGCTCTTCGTGATGACGTGCTTGGTCCCCCTGGGAACCACGCACGTCATCACGAATGTCACATGTGCGCAATGACACCAATCAGGACGGACTCCATCTGGTCATGGATCCCCTCGTCCACAGGTAGAGGAGTGCCAGATGACATGGACATCCACCCTACCTGCGGACAGGCCTGGGATGGGGCATCCCTGCTGGTGCATGGTGATGCAGTCACAGTGTCAGGGACAGAGACATGCACAGGCACCTCCGTGGCGACCTGTGCTGTCTCCTGCCCCTGCCCCTGGACTGCACCACTTGCACCAGTGGTACCACCCCCACCAGGCCCCATGTATGGCTCTGTAGCAGCCTTCTCCTCCTCTATGCCCACCACCAACCTGGATGGCGTCGCACCGTCTTCTGCATTGCAGGCCCCTGTGGGGGCTCATCCGCCCCTTCCACTACAGCTGTGGTGGCAGATGCGGCACCAGTCCCCTCGCTCCTGGATGATGGTATTTCCCTGCCGCTTTCCTCCACAGCGCCGTCTCTGACCTCTTCTTCACTTGCTGCTGTGTAAAGGGAGACTTTGAACACAAGCATCAGGGTACTGAACTATAGTCCCCTAGACACAAAGCAATGTACATGAGTGCCACTGTCAAACGTCACTTCCATTATGTCCCTCCACAAAACATGGGTCAGTGCAGGCAATACACATGCAGTAACAGGCATGGCACATGCAACATACATTGGCATCCATGTCTAAGGCACCGTAGTTGCATCCAATGCTGGGCTGATTCTCACATGCACCATGGGACATGCTAGTCACATGCACACGTGTCACTGGAGGGTCATGCATTTGGCACGGTATACCCCCAGACACAGTGGATACAGGGATGACTAGACTGTGTCAGTGAATGAACACATCGTCACCAACATGTGTCTTGCATCCATGGTGCACACACTACTCAAACACACAGACATGTACATCATGGATGTCCATGACAACAGCACACATCTATCACACCGCAAACATGTCAAATTACAGACACAGGCATGCATAAATGTGTGTATTCCGCATGCTGCTCCGCATTATGCATTGTTACACACGCACCATCCATGTGGGTCACGCCTGACTGGACTCACATGTGGCACTATCATGTCCCTGCACACACACATCCAAACATGACCCATTTCACACATGCAGCCAAGTAGCTAACTACCAGCACACTGCAACATGCATGGCCACTTACCGCTCGACTCCAGACAGGTCTGCATCCTGAGGATCTAGTGGTGAAGCACTGGGCGAATGCGCTCCAGGACCCTCATCTTCTGAGTGGAAAGCTGGCCCCGGCGCCCCACTGCATCCTCTGCTTCCCAGAGGTGCCGGGCCTTCTTGAGGGTAGTCCTCCCAACGCTTCTAGACGTGTTTGATGTTGCGGGGTGCCACCCCCTCTGTGTTGATGGCACCAACTATGTCCTTCCAGATCCTCTTGCGTCCTTCCTTGTCGGTGCGCGATGGTGTGAAGAGGGCATCATAATGCCCCAGAACTTGCTGCACCAGGATACCAACTTCATTTTCACTGAAGCTGGTAGCCCTCTGCCTCTCAGGCTGGGGGTTGCCACTGGATCCGGAAGGTGTTGTGTCAGACATGGCAACCCCCGAGGTAGGTGTGGGTGGGCAACTGGGTCCTGAGGCTGGGCTGTGGAGTGATGGTACTTCAGTCGGGAGTCTTCTGTTCCAGCAGGGGTGGTCACTGCAACTGGACCCCTGCAGATGGAAGATGTGCAGGTACCAAATGGCAGGGCACGGTGGCGGCAGACAGACAGCAGCAGATGGCTCATGGGAGGCTGCTCGGGGCTCTGGGGAGCAGTAATTTGGCCTTCTGGGCAGGAGCGTGGTCTTCCGTGTGTTGTCGCGTGGCCAGCGTGATACGGAGTGATTTGGCAAGTGAAAAAACAGCATGTCAGCATGTAATTCGAGGAAAGGCCCTAAGCGCATAAGCGCGTCTGAGATGTAACGCGCACGTGCGTTTCCCTCGCTACGGGCTGAAGGTCTTACGTGGGTTTCCATCACTCTGTACGTGCTCTTCGTGGGATGTGGTACATGAATTCTGAAGGTGCGCGTGGACTTTGCCATGCGTTTTGGCTGGTGCGAGCAAGGTATGTGTATTCCGAGGGGTGCGGTGTGAGTTTTACACGCGTTTTCGCTGGCGCGAGGGGGGTACATGTATTCTGAGGGGTGCGTGTGGACTTTTACATGTGTTATGTGTTTTCACTGGCGCGAGTGGGGTACGTGTATTCTGACGGGGTGCACGTGGACTTTTACACGCATTTTCAATAGTGCGAGAGGGGTATGTGTATTCCGAGGGGTGCACATGGACTTTTACATGTGTTTTCGATAGCGCGAGCGGGGTACGTGTATTCTGAGGGGTGTGCGAGTACATTTTCATGCGTTTTGGCTGACGTGAGCGGGGTATGCATAATATTTTCACGCGATTACAGTGTAGCGGCCCTGTAAACTGTCACCACAAGAGACACTTCTGTGGGGCAGCGCATCCCTCCAGCTGCCTCGCAGGCCATACAAGATGCTGGTGATCCTTACCTTTCGAGGTTCACAGTATTGTGCATGTACTGCAATGCAGTACTCTGCAGGGCGGAGAACCTTCAAAGTGCTTTCGAGACTGTGGTCAAGGAGCATGAGAAGAACTGCTACCTACCCGAATAAGGCCCACCCTACATCTTCCTCTCTCCATCTGCCCTTTCTTATCCCCGTGGTTGGTATCCCTTCCTTACCCTCCGTTCCTTCCTTTCCTGTTTAAAAAAACAAAACAAATATAAAAAAAAAAAAGAAAAAAAAGGCTCTTTTTAGAGCCGCCTTTCACAGTTCAAGAAGAGAAGTGCCAATGAAATGCGCAGGGCCCTGTGCATTTTTAGAAGTCCGTGGACTGTCCACGGACATGTAAAATCTGTCAAGTACTGCTCTGTCACAACCATTGCACTTTTCTCTCGGAGGAAGTGGTGACTCTGAAAAGAGCCTTTTTGTGGGGTTTTTTTGTGTTTCGAAAACAAGACTTCAGATGGTCAACATCTATTGCTAAATGGATTGCTGTAATTCCAAAAAAGGTTGCCATGGATTTTGTATATTTTGCATAAAAATCTGATTGCCGGCATAGGTAAGATGTACTCCATCTCTGCGAAAAATGTGTGTACTACGAAACATAATGTTTTCATTGTGAAAAGAGGACATACCAACATCTCTCAAAACGCACAGACAGCCTTGTTAACATTGTGCCTTTCTTTCTCCATTTCTGGACCAAATGAAGAAGAACGCAGCCACGTATTGTCTCTGTGCAATACGGGAAACAATTGAAGTTGTTTTACATGTCCTTGACTTTCCCAAGTCCTTCTTTTATTGCAAATTGCAAAGAGATTCCAGATACATGTCCTAAACTGTTCCCTCCACAATGAATAATAATAATGACTGGATGACACTGTGTCAACAAAGTAGCACAAAGAGGTACCAAATCCAGCCACTTCATTCCACGCACTCCATGCCAGAGCACTTCCACATGAGGGAATCCAAGATGTAAAGCCAGACTGCAGCGATCTGCATGCACCTCCAACTAATTTATCCACGAATCTCCCAAAATCCAGACAATCTGCTTTCTGAAATACACAGCCAGAGCTATCTCCTCTCCTCTCAGGAAAAAGACTTTCTGACAAACTCTCTGCTCACACATCACACCCAGTAAACCCTATTGACCAATGCCTTGCTGTGCTACGCCTCAATTGCATCCCACTCAAGCTCAAAAATCCTGTATGTAATATGTGCTGTCTGCGGACAACCATGGTGTCCGCGGACAAATCGTAAAATCTGAGCATGGGGAATTAAAATTTAAATAGTGTGCCCAATTTCCCTTTTGAGGTTGGCTCTGAAATGAGCCTTTTTTTGGGGGTTTTGCAGATGCTTCAGAAACACCTTTTATTTTGTATTTTTTCAGGGGGGTTTCCTTATTTTCCTCCAGAAATCTTCACATTAACTTCTCCAAAGCAACCCTTATGTTCCAAAACAGCATGGCATTTCCCACAAAAGATAAAAACATGCCATCTTCTTTAAAGTAATCAACATTACCAGAGTCAATGTTGTCATTGTCGCAAAAGAACATGCCAGCTCTAGGCATCAAAGCAAACAAGCCTCGGTTGATTAAACACCTAGCAATATTTTGCTGAGGACAAAAAACAGAACTATTGTCCCATATTGGCCCAGGTACCAAACCAGAAAAAAAAAATACCTTGGCATTTGGAAGTAGTTTCATTACTGCCTGAACCAAGTTTTCTAGATCTTTTAACAAAGTAGGGCCACTGACATAACCCAAATGCAAAGCACCACAGTGCAGGACAACCACATGTGGACTGTTAACCCTAGCCATATCTTGGCAAACTTCTACCATTGCCTGCAAATTAAAACCAGGCACAGTGCTCCACACCACCTCCACTCCTTTTACATCAAAATCATTTCCCACATTCCTACATTTTGCATACTGCTCCAAACCATTCACAAACATTTCTCCAAGCACCACCACCCTGACTTTCTCCACCTCTGCCATCTTCACTACACCCAGCCGCTCTCAATACGAAGCAACACCTCAACACCTGATTGCCTAATCCTCAAAATACACTCCGATTTCATGCTCGGAAGCCCCAGATGTGACATGTCCTGTGTGCAAACAGCAGGCTATCCGCGGAGCGCGTAAGTAACACTGGGCAGCCCTTCTACCCTTTCCACTTCACTCTCTGCACCATTATCTCATTGGCTACTGTTATGCAGTCACACAACCATGCACCAATCACATGCAAGACCTCTACATCTAACTCCATCATCACAATTCACCACTATAGATGTACTGTTGATCACTCTGAGTACAATTGCGCTGTGATTTCAAAGCACCTACATCAACTACCAGTAAACTCTACAACATTTCTACTTGCAGATTCATGCACATCCACATGCATGAACACAAAGTACAGGTATGAATATTTTTTGCACAGTACATCATACATGCCAACATTCCGACCCACCTAGGAGAGACATTTCCTCCGAAAAATCGGAAGACAACATTTGGGTCATAAGAATGCATTGGGCAAAGATGTGATTTTGGTGAGAGAACGTGAAAAAAAACCAATATTTTTCATGGAAAAATATGGGGAGCCTCCCGGCAAAATCTGGAGGATTGCATGTATGGTACATGTACATCTCTTGTATAAATGCATATAAACAGAGTAACTGCCACTTACCTTGTGTAACCTGTAAAACAAGCTTACTGTCATTTCTCCCATCTGCTATGATCAAGTGTCACTTGCAAAGTTGTCTGCTCTCCACATTTTTATTTACCCATATTATTAACTGCAATGTGCAAACTGTTATTTTCTTCATTCATTCTATCATTTCTGTAACCACTGCCACATATTTAACCACTTTTCAACCATGAAAGCATTTAATGCATTATAGTTCTTAAGATGTACATTCAATTTCCGTTCTATACATTGTGCATATTTCACATGCATTCTATCATTTCAACTTCCTTTACAAATGACTATATTAGTAATCAGACACAACACACACAGCTATCTAACAAAGTGTCATTTAATGTTAAAAGATGGGAGAAATAACAGTATAATTATGGAAAAAGGCTTCCAGTGTGTTATAAAATTACACGCAGCCAGGATGAGTACATGCATCTTTATTTATGCACACAAATAGCCAATATCATTTGAAAGGCTCCCAGCTGAAACAACACCACTGCCTCTACAACTGTTCTTCCAATCTACACAGATCTTTCATTCCAGATAGTTGGCCATTCTGTTCTAGATTTTACAACAGCATTCAACTATGCACAGGTGCAGTCATATCTATCACATCTACAACTATGTACAGTGTTGCAAAGCATGACATACAACATCTCCCCCTTCCCTTCAGTCTCCAACACAAGCACCAGGTCCCTTCCTTGCAACCCTTACTTTATTTCACGCTCTCCCATCTGAAAGCACCACAGAATCACCCAGTACTTTACTAATCACCTACTGAGTAATAAGCTGCTGACCCCATCAAATCCTTCTGATTTATTTCCCACACCTTCACAAATACATACATTGCATACTTTCCCATACAGTTGCTGCCATTTACCCTGTAAAAGTAGCAAACAAAGCATACGATTATTTCTTCTATATCCTAACATCCAATAACACTGCCTTACGAAGCCAAGTGTGCTCTGTGCGCTTACTAGTGTACTCATTTCTAAAGCACATTCAACTAACAGATTCTAAATAAAATATACAGAATGCACATAGACAAAGACAAGTGCATGTACATGCTATGCACAGTCATCAGAAAGCACTACTACTGCAAAAACAAAGAAATACATGTGTGCATTAACAACAGTGCTATTAACACACATATTTACTAACTTCTTTCTTTCACAATTGCATTGAAGACCACTCTCCTGAAAAGCAGCAGCGTCTGAGGTACGAACAAGAACTCAGAAGAAATCTTCTCTTTCCATCCAAAATAGTAAATGCAATACTGCCATAATGTTCTAACTGTTACTCAAACACTGTAGAATTCTAGTATTCTAGAACAAACAATTGTATTAACCCTGCAACATTAGATTCAGTATTAGTGCTTCCCCTCACCAGCTCCATACTTTCTATTGCAATCTGAACACCAGTATAGTAACACAAAAAATACAAGAATAGCCTTCCCAACCTGATGTAGCAGCCCATTGCACAATAACACACCTCTACATACATCCTTACCATCATACTCAGACACTCATGCACAAAGCACACTGACACTGCACACAATCCCAAGCCACACTTTCTTTTTTCTCCAACAGACCCCAAAGAATGCCTACCAAAAAGCAACTTTGTAGAAAGCAACGCAAAAGTGAACAAAATCAAATGAACACTCTCCAAAATAAGCATCCACCTCTAGCAGAATTTGCACAAAAAATTCAGACAAAACAGCTAATACAGTCATTAAATGAAACAAAACAAGCTTCCAGTATAGAAACGTTGCCTCCTCTTTCAAAATGTAAACCAAAATAGAAAGTGATTAACAAAACTGCAGCTACCACTAGTGCTAACACTGCACTATAAATCTTGATGTAGCGGCAAATAAGCATACAAAAAAATAATTTTACAAAAAATGTTCTGCAACAGTGTCCTTCAGGACCTTATAAAAACAAGAGAGAAATCACGCACAACCCTTAAAACCTACCATAGAAAATGAATCCTAGAAACTCTTATAGACAGTGGAATCCTTCTCAAAAGGAAATAATTTATTTTAGTTTTAAACAGAATGAAACCACTAACACAACTAAGTACTAAACTACAAACAAGACTTCTCAATAAACGGAATTTCAACAAAGATAACTTCACAAACATCTGTGGAGGTGAATGGAGTCACACCACAAGAATAGAATCATATTTCAATGAAGAAGCATATAAAGAAAAGCAAATAAACCCGATTGACATACATAGCAGTGGACGAGGATTTGAAAAACGTAAGAATGCCATTATGGAACGAGAAACGCTGCTCACAAAAATATCCCCAGAAAACTCAGTATCACCTGTCCATTCCACTGAACCAATACGTCCAGTCTACAATGGCAGTGCACATCAATGTGTAACATTGCCAAAAAATCTTCCAAATCTTTACGCCAGTTCCTCCAGTTTCAGTATGTGAAAGGCAAAGACAAATTCAAAATTAAACCACTACAAAATACGGCCCTCTGTCCAGTGCGCAAATACACAGGACTACAAGGGCATTCATTAGCCTGCATTTCTGGACCTATTTGCAAAAGCACCTTCCTTCATATCAACACATCATTCAACTATAAGAAATCTGGTCCATAAACTGTACTATGCTAAAAGTCCTGCTTTAGCACTAGCCAACTTAAATAACAATCTTCTACATGGTACAGCCAAACAACCACTCGAACAAATAGAGCATGTGCAGAGAGAATATTTTGGAATTGAAAGCCACTTACAAAATGCAATGGATTTACAACAGACTACCAGCAACTATACAAATGGCAACCTTCTATTACACACATACAATAAAGAAATACTAAAGTTTAAAAGTACATCTGCTGAAGTACCCAACCATTTGTGTGTATGTTGCCGCAGGACTTTTTTTAAAAAATAGCACAAAAACTGTAGGCATAACGTACACAATAGAAGACAATGAAGATTTCAAATGCTTCCAATTAGCTCTCTATCTTATAGCAGAAAACAAATATGAAATTACTAAGCCTTTAATACTTTGCAGTTACTGCACTACAAAACTTGACAACAACCAAACACCTTCACATGCTATCACAAATAATTTGGAATTATTCCCATTACCAAAACCCCTGCAACAACTCAACTTATTTAAGAACATCATAATTCAAACAGTGCACCCATTTCAAGCAATAATACGCCTTTAACCAAAAACAGCAAAACTACCTCCCTCTGAATTAGTGAAATGCATTTGTTGCAAAGTAGTTTATTTGCTATTAGATCTCAAAGAAAATGTACACACTCTGGGAGTGCAACGTCCAATAGATCAATCTTTAATTATCTCAGTAAATGGCGTACCTACAAAAGACAAAATAAATTGGCAACAACTGGTGGACTAATATAAAGTTAGACAAGCCCTGCAATATCTAAAAGAGAACAATGAATACTACAGAGAAATTAATATTGAAGAAAACCTGAGGGAAACCACTGAAATAATTCAAGAGTCATCAGAAACTGGTAAATTTCCACTTCTAGATCCTGCTACAGAATCCAATATTTTAGACCATTATAACATTCACCTATTACACTCTAACGACACCATCGATGATGCATTGGAAACGTACCAGATGTGACAATCAAAAGGATCTCCAATCAGCATATAAGAAAAAAGTATAAAAGCACATGACTTTCCTCTACTCTTTCCTACTGGAAAAGGAGGAAGGTATGATGATAGACCCACACAAATAACAGCATCAGAATACCGCTCTTTACGAATGTATTCTGAAGACCCAGATTCCGACAAAATGTGGAATACATATTCCACCTTCTCTTTGAAAGTGAACTAGCAACTCTATGCTACGGAGTTGCACACATATTGAAATCAGGTACCCATTTTCAAAGTATGTCAGGTATGGAATTACTACAAAAAGTGCAAGAAAAAGATGAGATTTTACAGTCAAGCATTACAAATCTTTTTGCAAATATGTTTGGTACAAAAGGTTCTGACATCACAGAGATGTGCACTGTATGATAAGAAACCTTAGCCTTGGTTTGTGACATTAAGTTGTGCAGAACATGCATGGGAAGATTTAGATGATTTCCTACGCATAGCAAACAAAAACAAAACAAGCATAAAAACACCAGGAGAACTCTGCTCTCCAGATCCTGTGAATGTATGAAGATATTTCCATCATCGCTTCATTGCTATGCTACACTTCATTTGTAATAGAACTGTTGCTCCCCTCAGAGAAGTGCAACACTTCTTTTTGAGAAAAGAATACCAAGCCAGAGGAACACCACACATCCAAATGTTTTTGTGGATTAAAGATGCTCCTAAATTTGGTCAGGATAGTGATGCCACTGTTTTGCAGTTCATCCAAAAATATGTTACATGTGAAATCCCTTCACAAACAACACATAGTGACCTTCACACACAAATTTTACAATTTCAAAGACACAAATGTGGGAAATATTGTTGTCACAAATATAAAAACAAAGGGAAATACTACACCAAATGCCGCTTTGGTTTCCCTAGACCAGTTTTAACAACAGGTCAAGAAACAACTTAATGTCTTCAGTTAGACATAGTGTCAAAGGTAAATCACGTAAGAATACATATGACATAAAAAGAACAGAAGAATCAAAATACATCAATGATTACAATGCAATCACTGGCCTCCTATGGAATGCAAACCTAGATGTGCAGAACATTGCAGACAATTCCACTGCAGTTGCACGGTATGTCACAGCCTACTTAACCAAAGCAGAGTAAACAGATTCAGGACCTCTGGGATGACATATCATCTGACAAAACACTATCACAGAAATTGTACAGCTTAGGCATAAAAATGCTCTCTCATAGAGAATGTGGCTGCTATGAAGCTGCAGACCGGTTGACTGGTACCGCCTTGTATGGAAAATCTGACAATATAGTATGGCTAAGTCTTGGTCATTCTAAATCTAGAAAACAAGTTCTCAAATCATATGAGGACATAGAAACAATAGCCAAAAATGATACCAACAGCCAAGACATTTTGAAAAACAATTTACTGGACACACACTACCCAAACAGGAGTACTACTTTGGAAACCATGTGTCTCTACCACGTAGCCCAAATCTTCACATACAAAAATAATATTAAACTAGATGAAAAGAAAGGTAGATACAGAGTAGCAAATTGTGAAGGCAGCTTAGTGAAACTTACCAAACACAGCTTAATTAGTCATATCAAATTGTCATTAAAAACTCCTCAACATAAAGAACTGTATTACATGTCCCTGCTACAACTTTTTAAACCATGGAGAAAAGAAGAAGAGTTACTGGATACATATGACTCCTTTGAAGACTCTTTCAAAGCAAATGAAAGCACTATAACAGACGTAAACTTTACACAGTACCAAACAATGTAGCACAACGAACAGCAACAGGAAGAAGAACTCCAGGCCCAACTAGATGTGGATGCTCCTGACAGTAGTCAACCTTCTGTAACAGGAATACAAGAACCACTTAGACAGCCACAAAAAGCAAATAAGGCAAAATTAGCCATCACAGAAATAGAAAACACCATGTGAAATCACAACTAAACACTGAGCAGCGTAGCACTTTCCAAGAAGTAACAAAACAAATTGAACATGGTGTGTGACATGAAAATAAAAACTGTACCTGCCAAGATTACAATGCTATACGTGAGTGGTCGAGCTAGTTCAGGCAAAACATTCTTAATCAAAATCATCAGCAAGTTCCTCCAACAATTGACAAACAACAAACTGTCAGCTGTTGTAACTGCCCCACAGGTTTCGCGTCTACAACATAGGTGGTGTCACTTTACACCAATTACTGCTTCTTCCAGTAGAACACCAAAACAAATGAGACTATTACAAACTTTCTACAGAATCTGCAATGGAACTAAGCAGAGTTTTCAAACAAATGAAAATGCTGGTAATAGATGAGGTGAGCATGGTCTCCAACCTAATGTTGGCTTTAAATGACCTCAGTGTAGAAAATTGACTACGAAGAACTCTTTGAAGGAAAACACATTACTGTTTTCAGAGATCTTCTTCAATTAACACCAGTGAAAGCTGAACCTATTTTTAAAAGCTTAGGGCACAAACTGTGCCGCAAAACTCTTGGCAGCATAGAAAATGTCAACCTTTGGCAACATTTCCAATACAGAGAATTAACTGAAAATATGTGGCTGTCTGCAGACCTAACATATGCCAACATTTTAAAAAGTATTAGAGTTGGTGTACTATCTCAAGAAGCACAAACTATATTAAAAACCAGCCATATCCATGCAGTCCATGGACATAACTCATGTGCTACTGACGTCATGGAACAATTAGCACATAAAAATGTCAATTGTTTATGTTTATGTTATGTTTATGTTCATGTTTATTGAGTTTATATAGCGCTTTATGCCAAAGTGCTTTACATTATAACAACAAGAATACAATAACAGTAGAAGCAATTACAAATATGAGTCAAACCAGTAATACAGCAACTAGAACAATTTGCCAGTGAAGATAAATGAGGGAAGGAGGGGTGGAGAGGGGAAGGGAGTGGGCAACAGGAAGTGAGATAAGCTGAAGGCGAGAGAGGAGGAGCGGGGACTTAAGATGAAACGAGGCAGGTGGATAGAGGTAAGATAAGGAGGAGAGGGGACAGTGGAGGAGGATCAGAGTATCAGGGAGAGGAGAGGAGAAGAAGAGATGTAAGTCCTTATTTTATGTAATTTTAATTTAATTGTATGTCCTTGATGCCAACTCTTGCAAGCTATTCAAAATTTAATGAAACAATGCTAAAAAAAAAAATGCAACCAATAGTTCAAATTGCCCCCACTGTTACGCTCACCTGGCTCCCACGGGGGCGTTGGTCGGACCCGGACAGCTGCGGTCTCCACCCACGTGATGCGTAGTGCAGTGGCTCCGATGGTAAATCAGGTAAGTCTATGGTGGTAAGAATTATATTTGTTGGTTCCCTCGGCTCACCTTGTGGTTTTCTTTTGTCTCCTAGGTGCCGAAGTTCGGTGAAGTAATGATGGAGGCAGCGCCGACCCGAAGGATGCTGCGAAGGCTGGTGAGTATGGTGCGGCGCTGCAGCTGGAGGTGCGGCGCGTGCAGAAATTATGTTCTTTACAGGTCCGGAGACAAGATGGATCCAGAATCAGGTGTGGAATAGAAATAAGTTTGTTTTCTAACCTTGTCCCTTTCTTTCCTCTTTGTTGTAGGAGCTCCGAATTCGAGGCGGGCGTGGCAGAAGACTGGATGCAGGCTGCAGGCACGGTGAGTGTTACGCTGCTGGATGCAGAATAACGCGAAGCGTGTGTTGCTGGTCGGGTGTAGTTAAAATAGCCTCAAAAGTAGTCCCAGGTAAGAAGTCCCTAGAACCACACCTTAGTAAAAAATAGTCCCTGTAGAAAAATAGTCCCTTGAGGGCTTCATGTTGGATTGGAGTCAATTTGCAGCATGGTCTGCCTGAGGTAAGTAATGACTATGAGCCTGGCGGCTAAGGTGCCAGAACTGAACCCAGATAACCCCTAGCTGGGGCTGCTGAGGTTTTACTAAATGTCTAGATGCCTGCTCCCGGCGGCAGATGGACTTGATCCGGATGCCTGGGGGTAGGCATCATGACATCCACAGACAAACACGACATACATGGTATGACACTACTCATGTGTCAGCAAGCCACAAAAAGGCTAAACACCTTGGAAAACTCTATCTCTAACACAGCTGGTTTGGAGAAAATATTAAAATTATCTTTAAACTGTAGAGTAATGCTTAAACGTAACCTTGACATGGACCAAGGACTAGTTAATGGAGCACTTGGTACAGTTGTTGGCTTTCATACATACCGACGTGACAACAATATTCAATTTGTCAATATTCTCTTTGACAAACTATACGAAGTTAAAAGGATAGGATGCTCAACTGCCCCCTTCTTTCTTTTCAAAGACATGTATGTATGCAGAGAACAATTTTCTCTAACTCTAGCATACGCAGTCACCATTCACGAATCGCAAGGTCTTACCCTAGATAAAGTATTGATAGATATTGGTAGCACAGTCGTTAAAGAAGGCATGAGCTATGTAGCACTGTCACGCTTACGTACACTTGACAGGCTATTTCTAATCAACTTTGATGCAGGTAAAGTAAATGTTGATATTTCTTGCATTCTAGATTACAATAGACCCTGTTCACTCTACACCCCCCATCTAAAAACCTATCCTGTTCCGCAAAAAGCAAAACGTTGTAAAAGAAAACTACCTCAGACTCAATCTATGCAGGATCTCACAGCAATTCCTCCAAAGAAAGTAAAAGAAGGTAACACTTCCTCAAGGACCACAACCAAAGACAAATTTACTGCTCACAGTAACTCAACTACCTCTTCAAAGAAGCAACACACACTCCAAACAAATGACTTTGACACAGAACTGTCAGGTCCATTCAAATTTTCAAATACAACTGGTGTAAATTGCTAAGCAAATGTAGCAATAAATATTCTATTCCAATTGCCACCAATTATTGACAACATTTACTTACACGGTACAGACAAATTGTGTTTGCAAATGTTAGTCCTTCATAGAAATGCAACCAACAAACCTGACAACACTTACAGTGTTTCTGGAATAAGGCAGGAATTGGACTACTGTGCTCGAATGGTCAAATTCACTGTACACTCACAAGAAGATCCACAAGAATTTCTAATGTACTTGCTACAAGTACTACAAAACAAAAACATACCTATACATTAAATCTTCCAGATTTCATACACGTGGAAACATACATGCACTCTTTGCAGGCATTTAGTACAAGAAGTTCCTAATGGACGCTTTGTGTATGTATCCATGCCTAACTGTGAATCCATTCCATTTCAGCAACTTGTATGAAATCCAAACCATGGCAGATTATGTACTGCATGCAATTTCGATAATCGTTCCACCTTACAAATACAGACACATATTAAATACGTAATAGTAATGCTTTTATGCTTTAATGCACATGGTACCAAAAACAACTGCAAGCTGACTGGATTCACACATGGTCAAGTAAGAAAACCTTCACAACAATAGGTATAATCTACCACGCAGGAGCCACAACCAATGCAGGTCTCTACACTGCTTATATATAAAAAAAGTATTGTGGATGGTTCAAATGTAATGATAGTACCATTACTCTAAAGCAGAGATTACCAGCAAATCTTGTAAACACTTACTCAATATTCTTAAAAGCAAAATGTAATAACTAATATGTGTATGAACATAAATAAAACTTGAACTTCAAAACTATGACCAGTTAGAATACTCCAACAGGTATCTAACTGCCCCAAGAATCTGCAACAAAGAAACAGATAAATGAATACCACTCAAATTAAACAAGAAATAAACAGTTAGAATATGCTAACAGGTATATAACTGTCCCACAAATCTGCAATAAGCCAACAGATAGATGAATACCACTAAAATGGAAAAAGAAATACATAAATAGAATACACCAACTGCTATCTAATTGCAACAATACTACCACCACTTCCAAATGAAACACCATACACCTATTCAATTCCTCCTATTGAAATCAATGAAAGAAATATATTGTAACACAACGTAGAAAGGTTTCTTTTAATCCAGCATGGATTTTTTTTTCCCGCAGACCCAATGATTTCCTCAACAAACACAGGAACTGAGCAAATTGTACAGTAAACTGGTTTGAACTATAGTACTTCTAAAGTACTAACTATGAGGGTCGACAAAATACAGAAATGTCTACTCTGCAATGCAATAGTTATTATAAACTACCTACACTAACATGGGATTTTTTCCTTTATCACAGTGATTGAAAAGAAATGTGTGCTCCAACTGCCCATGTCAAGAAAAAACTGCATACAACCACAAAAAGTCAAACAGTAAGTATATAGGGATTGGACTCACAAACACCACAGCATAACACACCCATTCAAGCAAACACCTGACCACAACAATCCAAAATGTTTACTTCCATGGGTATCTTATGCTGCAGCACTTGTTGCCAAACATTACAATCTTGACTGCATGGCCTGGCCAAAACTCTTCATATAACCTCAACAAAGGAAACAGTAAGAATGTAATAATTAAACTCAAAAACACTGCAACATAACACAGCCATGCAAATGATCACCTCACCAATAAATACAACCCAAAATGCCTAGAGTCTTCAATACCAACAATCTGAACACAATCCAACAAACAAACAAACACACATTATCTCACTATCCTATAAACACTATTACACTACTACCAATCAGTACTCACATTTTTGAAAACATAGCCCCTAAGCAGCCCACATACCACAATCAAAATGTTTGGTAGCATTGTAGAGTTATGCTGTGGTGGTTGCGGCCAGGGCCTACAGTCTTGGGTGCATGGCCTATGGCCTACGGCCTTTGGCCATGCATTCAAGACTCTAGGCCCTGGCCACAACCACCTCAGCATAACAAACCCAAAGAAACAAACACCTACCAAATGACCACAACCCAAAAACGTAATGCATCCACCTCAAATATATGCACTTCAATTAACAATCTAAAAAATAATTATAACCAATGTACAAACTCTTCAATAGATACCCTCTTCACCCAATGCTCTTCTAACGACCCAAAACCAACATCGTACTAAACTAAAATAGACAGTAGTGTGCCCAGTGTCTAGTATGTCCGCGGACAACCGCAAATACATCACAGCCTTCTCCCACCTAAACAAATACAGCATTTGACCCATCTCTTACTCCCCCACCCTCTCCAAGCACTCATACACACGAACACACTCCCCAAAATTGGATTTAGACTCACTTCCAGCGCATGTCTGCGCATCCAATATGGCGGGCACATCGAAACAATTTGACACATCTCACGCCTCATCCCAGCCAATCAGAGAACACGTTTCGTGTCCATGGACATTCCGCAAGCCGATTATCCAATCGGTGTCCTATCCGCGCAGCGAACAGGGAAGTGTGTCCATGGGGCCGACATAGATATCACAAATTTTTTGAGACCTACTTTATGGTAGTTTTAAAAAAAACTACTGGACGGATTTCGGATTTCCACAAAATTTACAACCAAGCCACCACTCCTGCCTCAAATTTAGTGAAAATCCATCCAGAGGTTTGGGCTTTTGGTGCCACAGCCACCCTGGGGTCCCCCGTGGACCAAACCTCACCAAACTTTGCAAAACAAGTGGACCATATACTTTTGTGCAAAGTTTGGTGAAAATTTGTCCACGGGGAGCAAAGTTATAAGCCGCCCAAAAAGTGCTCTTCCTATGGGTTTAGCAACTTAACCATAACTACATAGCTGCTACCGCAGGCCATGTAATATATACTCAGTGAACAGAACCTTGATAAGATTTAATGCAACAAAACTCCTGAATTTCAGCACTCACATTTCAAGCACGTCCACCTTAATAGTGCCCCCTGTTGCACAGCTTATAACCACAATAATGACAGCACAGATGGCATCACTGATGACACCACTGGTGACATCATACATGGCATCACTGATGACATCACTGATGGCAGCACTAATGACATCATACATGGCATCAGGTCAATAATTACATCATATATGAAATAACTGATTATTCATTGACCGCTTTTGATACATATTTTATTGTAATTTTTTGCACTGAACATTAATAACAACATGACATGGAACAATGTAGTACTTATCAACTTTAAAATGTAAAATAAAAATATGTAGCAATATACAAATGGTTTAGATTTCATGTATTAGTAAGACATTACAATACTTCATTGCAGGGAAAGAACCTGATGTAGTTAAATATTTTTCAGGTATTTCAAAGATAATATAATAAGTAGATGTAGTAGTAAAACATATCAGAATGGATAGAAGTAGAAACATATTTAATAGTAAGTGTTATGAAAATACTCAATGTCCATAGTGGAGCATGTCAGTGAATGTGGTTGTTGGTTGCCAGCTGACATGAATGGGAGCAGAAATGCCTTGGAGGCACGGGAATCCAGACCGACAAGCGGGACTGTTGGTCTGTGCAGGAGGAACACGGACAGCAGCTTAAAGGATGACACCAGGGAGGACACAAGCGGACACAAGCGGCTAATCCACCAGAGGCATCTGGGAGGAGGGTGCAACACGGGCAAGCACAACACTGTCAGTCCCACCAGCAACGGTGCACCTTGCTGACTGCAACATCGCCACTGCCCCTGCTGAGGACACCAAGGGCACTCCTGCTCACAACATTCCCCAACTCCAGACAAGGAAGATAGAGAGGAAGAGGAGGGGAACACCAGCTATCTAGGAACTGTGAAGCCCCACAGTGAGGAGGGTGGTCCAGCCACCCAACCCCGACCAGACTGCTGTAAGAGTCTTCACTTTCCGTAGATGACTCCTTGTCTCGACCTGCTGGACTGTGAAACCCTAACTTCACTGAATAGGAGGTGGAATTCCTGGGGGAAGAGGGGCTCAGCAGGTTTGGGCACCTTACAGGTTGCAATTCGATGCACACTGAGGATGCACACTAAAGCGCTTTGAAACACACTGTGTATAGGTGCTATATAAATAGACTATCACATCATATCAGCATGGGCCATCTGCATGCTTGGAGTCTATCAGTGCAACGCCAAGGAAGTAAAGAAGCGCCAGGATGCCCTCAGGCGGGGACAGAGTTGCTGGAGAAAGGAACTAACCAGCCATTATGGCCCATGCTGAAGGTTTGCATCAGCCCCCTGGCACTCGGGTACTATGCAGTATTAGAACGGAGGACTAACAGAGGGTTTTGCGCATTGAGAGACTAGCATATGCACAGTGGGTGTGTTCTGCCTTATCTGCCTATATGCATTGCCACTGATGCTCATGACATGTCTATAGTTCCACGAGTGTATGTGCCACATGTATGTTTACTAATTCTACGATGCGATACAGCTTTTGACTGGAATCCACAAATGCAAAGGTGTCTTGTGTCTATTGCACAAGTAGGCAGCATGCGTCAGCCACATGTCAGTGATGTGTGTCTCTTGCTGTGTGCATTGGCTCATGTGTTCCTTTCTCCTCGATTACCAGTAAACCCATGGTCCAGGGCGATGGTGTGTCGCATGTCAAAACATATCAGAGCTGCGACAACCCACAGGATGCATAAACGGAGGAGGATGGCAGAAGTGGAGGTGGCAGAAGTGGTGGACCAGGTAGAGCATGAAGAGGTACAGGAGTGACAACCGAAAAGGTATGCAGGGGCATGTAACCCCCAAGGAACATCTGTAGCTCCATCTGCTGTGGCTCGTGTGCTTCCTCCTGCTTCACCTGCTTCGCCATCCATAATCAATGTGTCCCCCACCTTAATGGACTGTCTCACTCTCTTGTTCCTCTGTGAATCCTGCCTGACATCCAGGTTTTGGACCAGCACAAGCACGCAAACAGTGATCGCCTCATCCCACCGTGCATGGGACATATTCTTCCAAGATGGCACCTTCAGGAGAGGGGCCCACACTGCCCATTGTGCCACCGGACAATCTGTGCTGGCCACCAGTCGGCGACCTAAGGTGACAACTGCACCCACGCCAGATGCCACTGCACCTTCGGGGGACAATTTGGATGTCACCAGGGCACAGGTCGCAACACCAAGAGGTGGAAGTGAGGACTTTTACAGAGCTGGGTTTCCTGCAGGCCACCAATGAGGCCATCAGAGTGGGCTTTCAGTGGGAGGCAAGGGAGGTGAAGGAAGCAGGACAGGGGACAGACAGGTGCAGGCCGCAAGGGGTCTCAAGGAGGAGGTTGTGGGGATGAGTGGTGAGTTGCGGGAGGCGTAAGAGGCTATCTGCGGCATCCAGCAACAATTATCCATGCCGCAGATAGCCTCTTTGCCTCACACATCCCATGCGCTCTTGCTCCCTTTGACATCACCTGCAGCCAGGAGGGGCCAGAGAAGACACACTGCAGGACCCTCATTCTTCTTCTTCTCCTTCTCACCAATGCAGTGGTCCCTACTTGGTGATTTGAAAGACGAGGAGGTAGAATGGGTTGTGGTGGGGGACAGTGATGATGAGGAGTCAGAAGGTGTCTTGTAATCACATATTGTCATCTCCTATCTCATTTCACTTTCCCTGCCAAGTGTGCGCTGTATTTTGTTTGTTTACATGGGAAATTGTCTCATTTAGCCCTCTGGATCCCTCTGTATATACCTCATGTGTGTACCTGTGTATTTTTGTTTTTGAACAATGTCATTATTGTCATGGCCGCCCATATCACTATGCACCATTTGCCATAATGTGTTACAATCTTGGCTACTTGTATATTAATATATATTTCCATTATAAGAATCATGAAGTGTTTGTGTGCATTCTGTCGTGTGTGTTCTTTGCGCCTATGTTGGTTGGGGATGGAGTTTTGATGTCGACTGTGGACATGGTCACCCCATGGGCAGGTCTTGCTATGGCTTTTTATCACCTTGACACTTGTGCCATGCATGTTGTTTTTCCGACATGTGCACTTTCACATGGCATGGCGGTTTGTGTTTGTGTCTGAATGCGCATGTCCACCCCCATCCATACCATGCAAGTAAGTCCTGTGACAGAGGCAGTGTGTCCACTCAATCAGAGGTGTGCACATTAGGTCAGGCAGCTGTGGCAAGTGTTACCCACATACTTGGTTGTGATTGGCGTTTGATTCAGTCTATTCATCTTGTCCCCATCATCTTTCCTAGTGAAAGCATAGGACCGAGAGAGTATACGTTGCCCTGACACTTTTTAACGATGATGGCGCCTGCCACTCATACACTGAGATGGGTCGTGCACATGGCATTCGGGGAGTGTGGGAGATGCCATGAATGTCTCTACACATTTTGTATGCCTTCATGTTTCTTGGAAGAACACACTGACCTTGGACTTTTCAGGCATGTTGGTAAGGGAAATGGGACCTCGTTTTCGGCATCCTTGTGGTTTGGGAGTGGAAATGCCCATTGGGTAGAGTGAAGGACAACCTGTTGTTGATGCCTTCAACTGATTAGTGGTGAAGGATCGTAGCTGTGGTTGCCTTGTACAAAATGTGTGGGGGGCATCAGATCTTCAGAAATTGCCTATACATATATGAGCACTATGCATCGTCCTGCCAGTTTTGAAGATGGAATGGTCTTCAAGGGGTCTTTTTCAGTCTTTCCGCTGCTCCTTGTTAGGATTCTATCAGACAACAGGTGGGAACGTACCCAGCATTGTCTCACAATGGGCATGTGTGTGAAGACTAGTGTGTAGGAAGAGTCTTAACCTGAGCATTTGTCTATTTGTTTTTGACTGTGGTTTCCCTTTCCTCCCCTCTAGATACACAGGCATCGTTTGCATCTGCTGTGGATTAGTCGTTTCCGTTGATGAATTCTTCTGCAAGGTCAGGAACATTCACCTGCAGGACCATGCACAGTGACATACATGTAGTGATGTGCCCCTATGCTTTGATGTACATGGTCAGCAATGTACTCATGCTGTTCTTGTGATGCTGTGCCTGTGATGCTGTCACTGGAATTTGTAATAAATTGTACCATCGCCACAGCTACCTTCAGTTTGTGTGTGTGTCGTACATGGTGACTGATGCCCATCCAGGTGCCCTGCATTGTATCCCCGTAGGGTGGTGATCATCAGCTTGCCCCCTGTGCATGCTAAGTGGCTGCAGAGGGGCAGTGAGTGCAAGGGGTATTGTGGAAAGGTGTGCTATTCCTTGTGGGCCATTCAGGCGTCTTGTAGTCTTCTGGAAAGTGTCTCATGGTGCTTTCCAAAGCTCCTATTGAACCCGGTGTCCTACCCACTCAGACCCCATATATCCGTGTGCAAATGGTTGTCAATGAGTGCAGATTTCGTTGTGGGAAAGGTGCCTGCCATGCGTAATGGCATCAGAATCATGCCACATATGAAAGCCTATTGCCCAAAAATGCTGATAAGACATGTACAGAAACGTCCATGCACCAATGCCCCTTTCCTGGACCTCAACCTTGCACACACCCGTTCATACACATTCACCTACATGCAAGTGACTCACCAGTGGCGGATCAGGACATGCACAGTGGAGCCGGAGCACTTCCAGCTTGCATCACATAATTAATCATGTTTTATTGAAGTCCACCCGCAAATCTTTTGAAGTTTGAGAGGGCCCTCCCCCAGGACATGGTGTGGTTGGGCCCCACACACCATGCCCCTGCTAGCCCATTGATTTGCAAAAGTGACAAAAGCAACACAACTTTTCATTGCTCCATTCACAAGGCCAATTTACACAATCAAGTTACATTTTAACATAACTGGACACTTAATGCAAAGACTCACAGATTGCAGGCCAGCAATTCTAAAAATAGACAACTTTAATTCTAAGGATATTGTGTGTATAACCAAGACATCAATAGATTTTAATTCAACAATAGCTTCATGGAAGCTCACCATAGCCCAAATAAATGGATCACATTCTTCAAAAGTAGACATCAAACACACAGAATACTTTTTACTGCAAATCCACCATGACATGAGGCCCAATGCATCCACCATGATATACATTTGAAATGAGTATACTCTATAGAGCTTTTTTAACACCATCATCAAGTAGACATATGCAAAATGTGCAGATTGCCTCATATTGACCATACATTCCTTATACTGGAGGTAACTCCAAAGAATGCAATTACCTTTACTGTCAATGGCTGAATATCCTTTGAATGAGGAAACTTGTTGTCCTTTAACAAGAGATCAGCAAAACAAGAAGATGTTTTCCTTTAAACAGTATCTGTCATGGCTCCTGGTCTCTTGAGAAGAGGAGGCATGAACTCCTGTCTTCCTATAAGATCTTGGCGTCTGCACTTCACTAGTACACAGAACTACTGCAACCGGTAGGCAAAGGATGGTTAGGGTCCGCCAGGTTGGATAGGTACGGGGAATTAGGGTTACCAGCAAGAGGGTTCTGGAGAGGTTGTTGGTGGGTATGGGGGATTAGGGGTAAAAGCTCCTCAACTCCTTGCATGCATCTGTTGATAAAGGAAACATATATGCACATCTTTTGGAGTTAAACATTTATGACATTTATGACAATCACAAAGCATCTGGAGGAATGTTAATTTGCCTATGATTGGGATATTGCATAAGAGGCTACACACCAACAAAGAATATCAGTTGTTGCTGCTAATGCACATAACAATGAGGACATTGACTAATATGTGCATATATCTACTTTGTTTCCTTTATCTATTCCTTTATCTTTATCACAACTGGTATGTAGTTTTGTCCTTATTTGTATTGGCATAACAATCAATACAACACAATTTTTCTTTTATTTGTGTATGATTTCTAGTATACCTATGCATGGGAATGATATCAATTGACCTACTTATTGACCTGTTAACAGCCTTGAAAAAGGTGATCTTGTCGAAACCCGTGTTGGCTGTTCAGATGTGAATGACAGAAATTTAAACCTGTGGATGAAAAATACTTTGAACTGTGTTATCAATAGATTCAGTAATACCATCAGGCACTTGCATTGCAACTGATCGACAAATATCACGTATAGCGCAAAGTGTTGGCGGTATAGAGATAACTGTTTTCAGGTTTAGGGTTTGCCAGAAACCACCAGCCATGCAGCTACGCCTACAAATCTCTAGAAGTCATGTCCCAGTGCAGTTGGACACTATTTAAACCTGCCCCTCACCTCAGACATCTAGACTTGTTGTGTAAAAAACATAAGTTGGAACTAGTACTTTTCTGCAGTTGTTCAAATAAAAAATGTAGCACTTCAGTCCCTGTAATAGAAAGCTGGGCTCCTACACATCAAGCCAACATATATTTTCACACTGAAAATAGAAAAATCCCTTTATGCAGACTTTTTCTAAATATCTCTGTAGCCCTTGAAACATTTTTAATGGGAAATTAATTACTTGTTTATCCACTCTCATGTGTCACTTCGCACACTCATTGGCCTGATAGAAATAATTGACAACCCGAGGAGATAATCAAGAGACATGAATGTATGTTTTTTTTAATGTTTTTTATAAATAAATACTGAAGGGAAACTGAGTAATTTTCCGAATACTGTGAGCCCAATTATGATTTATAGAAGAGAGGACACATTTGCCTGACCAGCGGCCCATATAGCCCTTGGAAGTCGAAACCTGCAGTTTGAATAATGTTTGCCTTTAGTCTTATATTGTCGTCGTCAATATTTGCCACATTTGTGGGTCTGGGATCATAGTACTTTGACCTATGCCTCAGCATTCTTAACATCTATAGGACATAGTTCATGCACATGCCTTTCAATACATTCCATATCAGAGCTGTCAATAACTTTTCAAACTTTGGAGCACCTGTTACCTAAAACAGCATATGAATGTGGGGTGCTCTGCAAGTTTTATATGCTTTTCCCCAGGAAAAGTGATCAACGGAACCTAAGGGTCTGCATTTTCTGTTCTGCAAACAAAATGCATCATGGTTAAGAATTGATGGTGAACGAAATGTGATATGACAACAGGCTCCATAGTACACAACTCAGCTGTCAATTGCAGTACGTTATCTTTGCTTTGGGTCCTTTCTTGAATGAATTCTGCAAGAGCTTTACAGTCATATTCTGTGCAACTCAAAGTCAAAAACCAAGTGGGGAGATCCAAGCGTCAAAGCACTCATCAGAGATATGAATGTCATATCTACCTGTACTTCTTAGTCTGATTCACTTTAGCCAGGATTTTGGTTTTCTTTGAATCTAAAACCTAATCCTTATCTTTTACTTGAGTTACCATCTTATTGACAGCAACATTTGGAAACTGTGTCCCCGTTCTGTGAGTGTGCACCATTGAATAGGAATGAGTAGGACATTCACTTTCAAAAAGTAAGTGGAAAGTATATTATGTGTGTCCTGAATATGGGGTCCTCAGAATGCAGCATTGTACAACAATTATCTGAAGAAGAAAAAGTTGTTTGGCAGTCAGCCATTTCTCCACCCTTACTAATGAGAAAACGCATAGGTAACATCAAGTATCTAAACTCTTTTCCCATTCACTTATTGGTGCATAATTTGCTTGTTGCATCTTTTACAGTTGAAGAGTGCAGTGGGTAAATGGTGTGATGCTTATGCAAACTATTTGATTAAGCAGCTGTAATTCACTGATATTGCCCTTTTGTTCTTATCTCTCTGAAAGGTATATCAAGAAGAGAAATCTATTGTATATTGTGTATCTCATGGGAGAGTTAAATCCCTTTGTCTAAATATTGTAATGCTCTTTTTACTATCCTCTTGCTAGACTTTTTAATCTTTTCTGGCAACTCCATTTACAAAATAAACAGTTTTCAAGTTGATGCATAACCTCAGGCCTTTGAACATTTTGCTTCAAATCAAGTGGTAAATGCATCCCTTTTCCCTCATGACTCCCACGTGCTCTTTTAGTTTCTACTCTATCCCCTGAACAGGACAAACTGTTTGCAAAGCAATCACCTCAAACATATACAGGTTTTCAAGCAATGCAGGAATGCCTGCCACTTTAATGTTGTTTGAAATACTTCTAAAAGGCATAGCGTCTTGTTTAAAACTAGTGGAGCCATTTTCACTCAGGATTTGAGTTTCACTTGATTCAAATGTTTCTTTCACCAGATAATAGAGATATAATGCTTTCCCAGCATCATGTCTTTCATCCTGTACTTTCTGGCAGATATATAGTTCCTGTAGTTATGATTTACAGAATGTGCATTGGCAAGACATTGATGCTTGTTCAGGATTTTCAATGGCAACAGAGCCAGTTGCAGCCATTCCCTTGCCAAACCTTTCAAAGATCACTTCCTTTGCAAGCACAGAGTGCTCATGTCCAGCTGCAACATCTCACATTTGAAAAGAAGAATCAAACATACAATATGACTGCGGGAAGAGAATTTCACCTTGGAGTTCTTTGCATCTATCGAAATTATTTACACCAACTTTGTGGATGGCACTCAAATACTCATCCACAATATGGGTAATCATACCCAGGATACTGCCACAATCAACACCGTGTACAGTTCAATCCAAAACTGTATGGTCACCCACAATTTGTATAATGATTATAAAACAGAGCTCCTCATTGTTGGCACCCCATACCACATTTATCATTTGGATGCATCCTTCTCATCCTTCCACATTGATGGCATGACCATCCCCATCCTGAAACAGATCAAAATGTTGGGTGTCCATCTTGAGCAAAGTCAGCACTTTATTCTGCTGTGCTTGAGACAAAGATGCTGTTTTGCAGTGATGTATTTTAAGAAGATGTCATATTTTAGTGTAAAGCACTACCAGCTCACATACTTGAGGGAACTGACTACTATACCTTGCCTTTCCTGGACAAGCTCAATAATGACTGTGTAATCCTTTTAAATCAAGATTTTGACAGTAATGATATTTTGTGAAGCATTGTAATTTGTATTTTCAAATTATTATTTTTGTGAAAAGAAGAGAGAAATATTTAAAATATCTACACTACTGTGTGTGCATGTTGCATGAAGAAGTATACTACCCCTGAGAGTGAGGCTCTCCAAATTCAGCAGAAATGTCCCCTAGCACACTTCCCTTGTTGGTTAAGCACTATTTTCTTCTCACATATACTGATTACATTAATTCTAACCCCATACCCCCGTCCTAATTCAGAAACAATGAAAGGCGCATTTGACTTCTGATCATTATGTCCTTTAACTAAAATCACTTTCTGTGTGAGATGTATGAAGCCACTACCGTCCAAAGTTTTTGCAGGTGTAACTTTCCTAAAAGAGTGCCATGTCTGCTATATTTTCTCGGTTAGTTTGCAGAACTTTCTCAAATGATTCAAATTGAAAATGAACAGCTGTCCCCGGACATAAGAAAGGATTCGGTAATTAGTGATTCCAATTTCCATGGTCATGTGCATTGCTGAAGATACATCCTCTTTGGCTTATCAGTTTTCCATAGATTGGAAAAGCATGGTGCTAAAACATTCTTTTGTGAACTTCCAGGATTTTATTTTGTTTTTCAAATATACAATGCAATTGAGTTTCTTTCTGACCATCACATCAAGTTTTGTCTCTTTTCTTGAATTGTTTTTTTTAGATTTCAAAACATTCTTTTAATGATTTAAATTGTGTTTGGTTACAGATGGCTTCCCGATTCACAGGCCCTTGTTTCAAGATTCAGAAATTTTGGACACCTGTATATCACGTGACCCACTTTATGATTTCTTTTCAAAAGATATAATGGCAGGCTTAACACAGTAAAAACTGTGATTCCTGAAGGAAGCAGTATTGTCTTTTGAGGTGATTTTTCCACTGCTTTGTTGGCATTTTCAAACAATTTCAAATATTTGTAAATGAGCCCTGGTGGTAAAAATATAACTTAACAAATCATAATATTTGTACAACTTTCATCAGTTCTTCAACCAATTTTCAGGGAGCATGAGAATTTAAAAAAAACAGAGGACACACTACACATATCATGTTAACATTGTTGCCTCCATTACACAGTGCCCATGGTGTTGTAGTAAGGAGACAGAAATACTCTACTAGGTGAGTAATAGGGTACTTGCATGAAGAGCGAACATCTCATTTACTGTATCATCTGTCAAGGATTGTAATGCATACATTTCCATCACGTTTTATTTCTCTATATCACAGCAACTAAAGTATGGAACTAAATTACAAATTGAGTAGCAGACAAAGGGCCTCATCACGACTTCGGCGGTAACCCTTAAATCTGGCGGTAGCGCTATTACCGTCGGATCAGGGCTTCGGAGGATTTCGCCCCAGCTCTGAGCTAGGGGGAAATCCGCTGAAAATTCGCGCTATTACCGCCGGCGGGAAATCCACCGGCGGTATTATTGCGAAGATTCCCCATTGAGCCCAATGGGGAATGGGGCATTCCCGAATGGGCTCAGTGGGGAATGGGGACTTACATTACCGCCAAACTCGTGATCTGGCGCTATTAGCGTCGGGGAGTTCGGCGTTAGGGCTAATACCGCCCGCGCTAATAACGTTACCGTTACCGCCCAAGTCGTGTTGAGGCCCAAAATATGTAAAAACCAGGGTCAGTGCAATGAATGTTCCCTGTTATAGCCCCAGCAAGAAATGGAGAGTGACAGGGAGCAATGTAAAAAAGATAAGAAGGAATTGAATTTGTTAGTAAAAGCCTAATGTGAAGGGACACTGGGAGTCATCAGTAATGTGGTGAAATTATGAAAAAAATAATCAGATGGGAATAATGTAAAGAATAAGAAAATGGTGTTCTAGACTAAGGAAGAGGGAGACTGATATACTGACATACATTACGTATAGCACAGCAGGATGACAAGAAGGGAGATACATAAGTTGATACCTGCACATTGTTTTAATTAAAAGCGACTGGGAATATCTCTATGTGTGCACACATTATTTAGAAAAATTCTGAAAGTTACAGAAAGATAAGAATAAGAAGTGAATGTAAATAACTAAATTCAGTGTGCAGGAGGCAAATACATGCAGCCCTGGCGCAAGGCCGACCAATCTATTAAAGGAAAAAGAGGGACTTATGATAAAGACCCTTGCACCCCCTGCACACCATTCAACTGATTCCAGTCAGTAGCTTAGAGATGTAGGTATTCAGTATTAGGGAGCAAATTTCCAAAATATTCAACAGTAAACATTTTGGTTAGCAACAAAATATGATATTTAATCATTAAGTAACAAGAGTAGACAAACAAAAATCATTGATAACAAGCTCTATCCGTTTTGCCTAATTATCCTTCATCAGGAGCAGTAAACTTGACAATACATATTTCCAAGTTCTTTTAGACAGAGCCTATATTATAAAAAGAACATAATCTAATCAGTATTCTATGTTCAGGTACACGTTTATCGTTTATCATGATATCTTTCTCACAAGTATCCAAATGTCCAACAGGACAGGTTTCAAATTCCAAAAGTGTAAGTGCACTTAGTGTTTTCCAACAGATGGTTCCACGCTGGGTGATACAATATTAGGTAGCTTGCAGTAAATTGTTTAGATTAGAATTAGACCCCTCTTAGATGGATACTTGATCAATGCTGTCTTTGTTTAACTTAAAGATAGAATGCTGAGTGACATACCCAGGATAAGGCTGCTCTTCCTGCTAGCAAGACTCTGTTATTTGCCTATGAATAGAAGCAAAGTAGGACATACCATTTGTTAGTACCCAGCGAGAGTCAACCATTCTGATTGACTCTCGCCGGGTCGTTACCCAGCTGGGAATACCCCGGGCGGGATTCCACGCCATTGTTCCTGGCGTGGGGCGTGGCAGCCCCTCATCCAATGAGGAGGTTCGAAGAGGGGCTATCACCGTTCCAAGCATCCACATGGCTGAGAGGCTGGCATCGTCCCCCTCTGGGGATTCAGGTATGTGTTTTTTTTTTTCGGGAGCAAACGCGCCAGGAACACTTCTGTCCCCAGCACGTCTGCTCCAAAAAGCCACCATGGAAAGGGAAAATGGACTCTGTTTTCCCTTTCCCGGCGGCCATTTCATTGGACACTTTTTCTTTTCTTTTCTGTTCCAAAAACGCCACAGTGTTTCATACTTAGATTTTGATCTCTCTTTTCAATAACCTTCACTGAGAAATATTAGGTGAATTAGTCATCAGACTAGTTGGTAAAGAAGAATATAGGTCTTTAAATGAAATGTTGAACATTTCACAAACCTCCTTCTCTTGCACTTATGAAAATTAGGGGAATGTTCAGTTGTCTGTGTTCCCTGAATTTGAGAAAGATGTCTATTTATCTAATTAAGGCCAACCCGACTAAGATGCTTAACTCATGCAACAGAAGGCTTATGGTGGCAACAAGCCATTATACATTTTAGAAATGTATAAATGTCTCCTTTAAAGAAGGCAAGTACTGTGTCTCATCCCTTGGATTCCTCTGACATCCCTGAGCCTTTTCTCCTCCCAGGTCATCCTTCTGCTGAGCAGCACTCAAAAGATCAAGATCAGGAAGTGTCTACCTTTCCCTGGCCACCTGGGATGAGACGTTAGGCAGGGATTCTGTGGGGTATCTACAGAATTCATCACAACATACATAGATTAATGACAATCAGCAATAGACTTATGTAGGTAAATGGTATAGCCCGCTGTGATTGGGATGTGACCATGATGGATGTTTTGCTACGGTGGAGGCAGAGAAAGTGAGAGACAGACCCACGTTAGAGATGGGGGGAAAATGATAGAAGGCAGGTGAGAGGTAGGTCAAGAGAGTCGCTCGAAGCCGTGGAGGAAGGCGTTTAGTTTTGTTTTGAAAACATTGGTGTGGACTGTTTCTCAGATGTCCAGGGGAAGATAATTCCATGCAAGTGGAGCAAGAAGAGAGAATGTCTGTAAGTGACAAGAATGACAGGGAGGGTGAGGTGCCACAAGGGTAGTTGAGGAGGCAGAGCGGAGCTTACAAGAGGTCTTGTAGCATGGATAGATGAGAATAAATACAGTGGTGCTTTACCGTGGATAGATTTGGAAACCAGGAGAACTGGCCATTATTTGCATCATCAGCCATCCAGCCTGATGACGGTACGAGGAAGTGGGTGTGAAGAGAAGGAGTTTAAATAGAGTCCTGGGAGCGAAGTTAATTATATTGTCGGGAGGACAGAAAGCCAAAGGGTATGCTGGCACAATATTCCAGTTTAGAGAATACAAGAGTGGTTAACAGTGGTCAAAACCTTTGATTTAGGTTTACTGTGCTAAAGCTGAGAGAAAAATTACTCTCCAGAAAACATTGGGCCTCATTACGACCCTGGCGGTAATCGCCCGTCATTACCGCCATGGCGTAATGAGCGTTTACGCCGTGGGACGATGGCATAAAGAGCGCCACATTACGACCCATCGCGCACGAGCATTACGCCATGGCAGTAATGCAATTAACGCCATTGCGGAAAAGGCCCCTACCGGCATCGTTAAGCGAGCAAGGTGCACTTCCGCCACCGTAAGTAGCGGCCACCGTAAGTAACGGCCACCGTAAGTAGCGGCCACCGTAGGTAGCGGCGGCCGTAATTAGCGGCGGCCGTAAAAAGTCGAACCGGAAATAGCGTCATCGCGCCGGAACGGGAAACAGCCCGTCGGCCATCTTGAAAAACACAATCCATCGCCATCCTACCAAACAACACCAGACCCAACCCTGACACCTGTCCCAACCAACCACCCACCCATCCAAGTACCCAAAAATGCCTAAATCTGTGAAAAAGGCATGTGACCGCCAGCGCCAGGAGAGATTCAGCCGGGAGGAACTCTGCATGCTTGCGGAGACCCTGCAAGACAACGCAGGTGTCGTTTTCTCCCCGGACATGACCAGGACAGCGATCGGGAAAAAGAAGGCCATCTGGGCCCTGGTGGCTGAGCGCGTCAGCGTGGTGGGGACCGTACCCCGCACCCCACAGCAGTGCAGGAAGCGCTGGGATGACCTACGCATACGGGTCAGAGCCGTCATCTCAGCAAACCGCAACCTTGCCCTGGGTACCGGTGGAGGGTCGGAATCCCCCCTGAAACTCCAACCGTGGGAGGAGATCTGTGCAACCACGATTGGCATGGAATCCATTGAAGGCGTCGGAGGGATGGAAAGGGGAGCTCCGACATCAGGCGATGAAGGTAGGTGCCTCAAACAAGACATGCCATAGTCACAGCAGTCCAATCATGTGTAGCACAAGGTTGCCCTAGAGTGTAAATGCAGCACATATCAACACTGCCCATAGCCACATGCGAGCACCACCCTGCATACACTGCTGGCACCCGTATACCTGCATCCACATTCCACACCAAAAGGAAACAACCTGCATGGCACTGCCTGAAATCTTCCTCATCCACTGACCATAATAATGTCAAACATTTCATTCCAAAGTACGCAGACCCATCAATAACGCCCTCCCTCCTTTGCTCCACCACAGGCACAGATTCACACCCAGAGGACCAGGACACCCCTGCGCCAAAGAGAGCCAAGAAGGCCATCAACAACGGCCCTGCACCCTCAACCTCAGCTGCAGTGAGGCAGACCCCACAACAAGCAGGTCCCACTGCAGGCATACCGGAGGTCCCACCGGCAAGCACCCCTGTTGGCAGCAGGCCAGCAGCAGCTGCTCCACCTGCACCGACATTGCCTGCCACAGGAGGCAGGGGGTCAGCGGCCAGCAGCAACATCGGGGAGACAGCTGCAACAGCTGCATGTTCAGACTCGGACATGGAGCACGAGGTCAGAAGCCCCACTGACCTACTACATTCCCCCTGTTTCTCAGACGCCAGCCCCCATGAGGGTCACACACAGGGGCACACAGAGGTAGAGGAGTGGCCATCCACCCCATGCCCTGTCCACACTCCACAGGAGGGGAGCAGCCCCTCCATCACTCCACCAGCACTGGCCATGGGCCAGCACGGCCAGCAGTCCCTCCAGGACATCACTCAACGGCAGCATCAACTGTCCGCAATGCTGGATGAGCATGCCGCGGAATGTGTGGGGGCTAGGTCTAGCATTGAACAGGCCACGGAGACCCTAAGGGCCGAAGTGGCGCAGAGCACTGCCACCCTGAGGGATGCCATGCAGGCCATGTCCAGGGACATCTGTGCAGAACTTGCGGCCTTGCGTCGTGCGGTCACTGGCCTCACCCACACACGACAGGACGTGCATGCACAGGGGCAGCCAGGGACATCCTCCACTGCCAGTTCTGCGCAGAGCAGCCCCGTGCGACGTTCCAGTCGTAACCTGCGCTCCACAGCCAGGGGTGCCCCGGGGGCCCGGAGAGGGGGCTTGTAACAGCCTGTGGCCACTGTCACAGGCATCTGTTGACACCTAGAGGGTGTGTGTTGGGGTGTGCAGGGGGGAGGTGGGAGGGGGTGTGTTGGGGTGTGCAGGGGGGAGGTGGGAGGGGGTGTGTTGGGGTGTGCAGGGGGGAGGTGGGAGGGGGTGTGTTGGGGTGTGCAGGGGGGAGGTGGGAGGGGGTGTGTTGGGGTGTGCAGGGGGAGGTGGGAGGGGGTGTGACACGACATTTCATGGTTTCAATACACTTTATTCTTTCAAAAAAAGTAATGTGTGGACATTTTCATTGCGTATGTGTGCTTTATTGGTGTACAGTCCACAGTGTGCATGTCCCAGAGACACACAGTGCCCCAAGTGCAGTCTCCATGTGATAAACACCAGCCGTGTGTGCTAGAAGCAGTGGTCGATGATACTTTGGCGCATTGCACGCCCCTCCTGTGCATCGCCTCCTCCATGGGGTGCCGCCCCATCTGCACCCTCCTCATCCTCATCGTCAGGTGGTTGCAGTTCTGCGTCAGGGGGCAGGGGCACATTCCGTCTGACGCACATATTGTGTAGCATGACACATGCCATGACGATCTTTGCCACCTTCTCATGGCCATACAGGAGTGCGCCACCAGACCTGCTGAGGCTTCGGAACCGTGCCTTCAATAGTCCGAATGTCTGCTCTATGACCACACGAGTACGTGTATGTGCACGGTTGAAGTCCTCCTCGTGCTGGTTCTGCGGGTTCCGGACTGGTGTAAGGAGCCACCTCTTCAGGGGATAGCCTGCATCACCTGTATGTAGGCGAGAATGTATGTGTCAGTCATGTTGTCTGATCAGGAACATGATGTTCCGCCATGGCTCGCATCCAACTGTTACTTTGGCTCACTTCTACATGCACTGATTGATTCACACAATGCAACCAGTATATGCTCATGGCTCCCATGGCCTGTTTTGCATGCCATCACCCAATGTATGCAGAGGGGTTGTGTGCATTGTGAGTGCCCATCCGCTGTCTCCGTTCTCTGTGTTACTCACAGCCAGGTGGAGTATGCATCATCCCCCCCCCCTTTCTGCCAGGTGGAGTATGCATCATCCCCCCCCTTTCTGCCAGGTGGAGTATGCATCATCCCCCCCCTTTCTGCCAGGTGGAGTATGCATCATCCCCCCCCCCCTTTCTGCCAGGTGGAGTATGCATCGGTACGTCATTCACCTGCCCACTTCCATGACATTGGACTCACCGAGTAGCCAGGATCTTTGGCCTGCATGTCGCTCCATGTAGCGTGGTATTGTGGAGTTCCTCAGGACCATTGAATCATGGGTTGATCCGGGGAATCGGGCACAACAATGTGTGATGATCTTGTTGGAGTCACAGACCATTTGCACGTTGATTGAGTGGAACTGTTTCCGGTTGCGGTACGGTACCTCCATGGCACGTGGAACCACCAATTCCACATGGGTGCAGTCGATGGCACCAATGCAACCGGGTATGCCGGCTAGTGCATGGAAACCCACTTTGGTGTTTGCAATCTCCTGGGCAGTCCGTGGTAATGAGATGTGGTCATCTGTGTGCTTGAGGAGGGCATCGAGCACTTGGATGAGTGTTCGTGAGAATAATGGTTGTGAAATGCCATGCAGGTGCCCCACAGTGTGCTGGTAGGTGCCTGTGGCCAGGAAGTGGAGTACAGACACTACCTTCAGTAGGGGGGGGGTGGCGGTTGGACTTTCTATCATGCTGACGATGTCGTTGTGTGTCATGTCTACGATGGCGGTGATGGTGTCCCGGTCCAAACGGTACAGGGTGTGGATCTGCTCAGCAGTGAGGTTGAATGGATTGGATCTGATGCGTGGGATTGGGGGCTGCCTGCGTGGTGGCACTGGCTGTGCTGGTGGGGCTTGCTGGGCCTGCCTTGCCCTCCTTCTCCTCCTGCGTCTCCTCTGTGCTGCCTGTTGTTGTTGTTGTTGTTGCTGTTGTAGCACATGCATTGCTATCAGGTCCTCCAGCCCCAACATTGCTAGTCGTATTGGCATCATTGTGGAGTGTGACTGGGTGTGGGAAGGGGTGGGGTGTGCTCTTTTTGTGCTTCCCTGAGCCTGTATTGCCTTCACCTGTGCTGTTTCTGTGCACCTGTGGCAGCTGCATTCACTTAACATGGCCCTTTACGGTTGGTTCGCGATGGCGTTATTTGCACCATGGCGGTAAGGTACTTAACGGGCTGGGTGATGGCGTTAGGTGCATGTCCGCTTGGGTCGGCATTTGCGTACCTTTCCGCCATGGCGTTAAGTACGGTGTGGCCGGTCGCGTGCGCGCACCCTTGGCGCAGTTAGCGCCAGCGTTAACTACGATGCCGCTAATGGCATCGTAGTTAACGGTCACGGGTCATGATCGGACCTGGCGGAAAACGATGGCGGTAACCATTTACCGCCATCGTTTTTCACTTAGCGCCAGGGTCGTAATGAGGCCCATTGTGTTTTCCATTGCTGTTTTTCTAGTTCAGTCAAACTACATTTCCCAGCTTCAGGGGCCAGCTGGTCTTCGCCTGTATTTAAAACAGCTGCTCTACAATCAGAAGTTGATTCCTCCTTGCCAAGTTTGCTACTGTGTGAATGCCAATTTCGTTTTTCATACTTAAAATGTTAACTGCTTACTTACATTTTATTCTGTGAAACTACCATAACAAAATCGATTTCCTTGATTGCCTTTGATTATGGTTTACTTTGTTAAAGCAGAGAGCAAAAGCACTCTCTCGATTACATTGTGTTATCCCTTTCCGTTTTTGTAGTTCTTTCAAAACTACATTTCCCAGCTTTTCTGGACTATATCTCACTACGTCAAGTGCTTCAGCGCCAGAGCTTCAGGGGACAGATGATCTTCACCGGTCATCGGAGCAAAGGGCCCACCTTTCACGACTTCCAGGTAAATTGTGTGAGAATCTCTAACCATGGCACTACTCAGAGATAAGCTTATTGTGCTAGTTAACAAACTCACACAACAGAAACTGGAAGCTGTAGCAAAACCGCAAAAACTCCAACAACCAACCCACTTCAAACCCCCCATGTTGATACCCATCAGATATCACAGAACCTCACCTGCTACTTGATGCACCCTGTATGAGTTCCAGTGCACCAAGAGGGCCACTTGCCTCAGTCCAGAATAATATTGCGCACGCCAACTTGACCCTCATGTCCTAGTGGGGAGGGTCTGTATCAGAGCAAGTATCAGACAAGCATGCATTTTCTAAGGGAAAGCTTTCAGGAGCTACCCTAAAGATGGCACTCCTCAACACGAGATCATTGAATAACCACTCCAGTAATATTAATTATCTGATTGTTGACAGAGAGCTCGATTTTCTCTGCCTTACTGAGACCTGGACTGAGGATGCCAGCGGGCCTGCTATCAGTCTAGCGGTACCTACCGGATATTCCATCCTATGTAAAAACAGGGAGACGAGGGTGGGGGGGTAGCAGTAATTGCTAAATCCTATCTGTGACTATTCACTGCCCCAGTTACATGTCAGGACTGTGAAATACTATTGGCCAAGTTCAACCCCCTCTCCCAAGTGCTGTGTGAATATTATCTTGGTTTATAGACCCCCTTCCACAATGCCTGAGTTCAATGAGTAACCTATACAAATTGTCCGCCCCTTAGAAGGTTCCAATTGGGCCTCCATCTGTCTGGGAGACTTTAATCATTGGAAAGTGGTTGCGCTTGCCAAAGAGATCATTGAACTTGAGAAAGCCATGGCCAAGATTTTCAGGTCATTAATGACACCCCCACTGCGGACAAAAATCATGTCCTTGAGTTGGTTGCTATCAGGAACATCGAGGCAAAAGTGGTCAAGACCTCACCTTGCATCTGGTCTGACCATCACTCCATAGACTTCCAGGTTCTACTCCCTGATGGGCCATCCAAAAGACCCAATATAGCTAAGTCAGTGACTAGCAGCAATCTTAGGAAGATTGATGCCAAGAACCTTGCACCATGTCTTGACCTTGTCATGTCTGAAACATCCAACACTGATTCTACTGAACAATTAATTCTTCTGTACAACAAAAAGCTGACTTCCCTCCTTGACAAAGACACACCTCTCAAAACCAGGATAATGAGAGATAATCCTGGCCGCCAAAAATGGTTTGACAACGAACTTGTTGCCTTCAAAAAACAAAAACGGAAGCTAGAATCCGTCTGGCTGAAACAACAACAACAAAAGAAAATAAAGAAGCTGGAAACAGGGGCACAAAGTTTATAAAAACAAAGTGATTGGAAGGAAAAAGCATTTCTTTAACCAGGAAATTGCCCTAGCAGGGAACAGCACCAAGAAACTCTTTGACACACTTAGGCTCCTTGAGATGCGTAATGCCTTACAGATACCATTCATTCGCACGTGTCCGGATGCTACTCTAGTGCAGGCAGTCTTTAAGGACAAATTCATAAAAGCTAGAGGAAAGATAGAGGTTAAAATGCAGGCCGAAAATAACACAGTTACGACATCCGCCTATGCGGATTATGAGATGGCCAACCACCAAAAATTAACATATGTGAAATGGAAAACATTCTTTTGGCAATGAAGCCTACAGTATGACCATATAATATAATTGCACCCAAAGTCATCCTAGAGCATAGGGAGCTTTTTGCCCCATTTCCACTAGGCTGATCAATGCCTCCTTTTGTGATGGCAAGGTGCCATCACCCATAAATACCATCACGATAACCCCTCTACCCAAGGAAACTTCAGGTGACCCTAGGGACTCAAACAACCCTAGGCTTATCACCAATTCCAACTTTTTGCTTAGGGTGTTAGACAAAACTGCCTATAGTCAATACCAAAGTTTTATTGAAGCAAACAGTATTCTTCATTCTAGACAATCGGGTTTCAGATCCAATTACAGCCCAGAGATCGATCTTGTAGATCTACAGGATCACATGCTTAGTATATCTGACAAGGGCATAGCCGGCATGCTGGTCCTGTTGGACATGTTGGCAGCCTTTGATTTGGTTGATGATGATATGTTGAAACAATCTCTTCACCTCTTGGGGCAATGTTCTGACAATGCTGTTACATGGTTCCTTTCCATTCTGTCAGATCGTGAATCCTGCATAAAGTGGAGTCAGGCAAGCTCTGCCATCAAACCGATCAGGTGAGGCATTGCGCTGGGGGTCATCTTATCACCAACTTTATTCAATCTATACATATAGCCTCTCTGTACCCTGCTGCTCAAGGGTATTTTCTTTCATTTAAAATGCAGACAACTTCCAACTAGTCATTGAGACAACTGGAGATTATCTGGCAGACTCCACCGCCTTGTCCACTGCCTACCATCTGATTGAGGAATGGATGTCTTCCAAATGGCTCTGTTTGAACAGCAAAAAGACAGAATGATTGGTTTTTGGTCCCAGAACAGCACGTGCCAATTTTAGCCCTGAATATACCAGCTTCTTATTTGACACAAACAGCATTTGCATCCTCTGCAGGGTCAAAATTCTGGGCATTTGTCTCGAGGCATCTCTTCATTCTGATGCATATGTCGACCTACTTACAAAGAGTTGCAATTACTCTCTCCACCTGCTAAAAAAACATGAGGCCTTTCATCTCCAAGATTAACACTGCTACGGTCACTCAAGCTACTGTCCTGGCAAGACTGGACTATTGCAACACCCTGTTGATCGGAGCCTCTGTTAAGAACCTGAAGAGATGCCAACTAACACAGAAGAGCTCTGCGCATTATCAACAGGCACGTGCATATTGCCCCCTACAGACGAGAATTGCACTGACTGCCCACTCAAGAGCATATTCATTTTAAGGTTGCTAATACCATCCATAAATGTGTAAACGGAGATGTTCCAACCTACCTGAAAATGTTGATTCCACAGTATCCCTCAGCTAGAGCACTGCATTTGTCTAACAAAGGACTGATTGTCTGTCCCAGGTTCAAAAGGGGGAAGGGTCTCGGTAGATTCTTCCAAGTCAGAGCTTCCAATTTTTGGACTACTCTCCCTCTTGCCATGATGCAAGATCAGAATTTTCAGACCTTTAATAGTTCCTTAAAAACCAGACCATTTAATGGAATTCACCCTTCCGTCCAGTCTTCTATGAAATCGTCCCGTGCTATCTGTTTGTCTGTTAGTGTCTGTGTCGTGCCCTGATGCCTGCAGGCTGTCAGCGCGTTATAAATAAATAAAATAAATAAATAAATAAAGAGGTGCCAGTGTTTTTATTAAATTTTTCTCATTGTATTTGGTTTATCAAAACCTTTACAAAACAACAGAATCAATACATAAAAAACACATACAAGAAAAAACATAAAATATAAACTGTAATCCATTAATCACAATTGATTCAAATGTTTCATACATGCATCCCTAAATTCAAATCATGATTACATCTGAATAAATAATTTGTGGAGAAACTAAAGTCTTAAAGGATGACCATTGATGGGTTTGTTCCCGGGTAGCAAATTGATCAAAGCGAAAACACATATAAATTGCACATGCTTTGTTGCATGGAAATCATTTCAGATATATACAAGCAAATAAATCAAATCAAATATGTACAAAGAACTTTGCTCTTACAGGGAAATTGAGCATCCTCCCTAAATAGGCTGTAAGTTCTAATAAATCCTACTGTACATTACCAATCTTGTCTAAAAAGTTTCTTTTTCACAGTACATGGACGATTTATGATTCCTTCTTCACTGGATCCTATCTCACAAAGGAGAGAACACATCTTCCATGTATATGAGTTCATAGTATTGAGGGAGGGGTCCAACAACATTAGGCCTAAGTCAACATAGAGTGATTTGCTTGGAGGATTTAGAAAGTTTGCAAAATGTAAAACTTGCTTCCAACGGTATATAGTCAGTAATGTTATAAGTCCCAATTTGTGTCTAATAATGGCATTTGGCATATCACTTGAGAAGCCCAAACCTCTTTCCAGACTCGACCTTGCAGACAATTCAGGTATTCACCTAGATTTAATAGACACATATCCAGTCAGTACATCAAGATGGGCTCAATGCTTGTCGGTGTTGATAGGTACCTGATTTTCCTAATATTTTGGAGGTTGATGGCAACTGCTGTTGTAGTTTTGGAGATGAAAGTGGAGAAGTTGTGAGAAGGGTTTTAGATGGCGGTGAGTTTCTGGCTAAAGAAGAGCAGGGGATAGTGTAAGGTGGGAACTGGATAGGCAGATGAAGAGATGAAAGAGTTTTGGCAGACAAGAACAGCACCTGTGTTTTGGTAGAGTTTAAGATCAGAGAGTGCTAAGCCATCCAATATTTAATGGCAGAGAGAATATTGGACATGTTAATACATCAGATCAGACTTCAGGAAAAGAGAAGATTAGTTGGTTGTCATACGGAAAGATATGGTAGGAGAACCCAAAGGAGAAGAGTAGTGCCCCAAGAGCAGCGGTATAGAGTGTAAAGAGAAGAGAATCCAAGACAGATCCTTGTGCTACAGCAACAGTTAGAGGAGTGAGTTGAGAGGTGTTACTGCTTCTATAGACAGAGAATTGGCGTGGTACCAGGCAGGATTAAATCCTAGGAAGGATTTGATTGCAAATCCCAAGAATAAAAAGTGTATCAAGGAGATTATAGTGATCAACAGTGTCAAAGGCAGAGGACAGATCAAGGAGAATTAGGATAGAGGATAGGTTGGGGTGCTTAGCAGATGCGATGAAGTTGGAGTCATTCATGAGTACAGTTTCCCTCGAGTGACAGGAATGAAAACTCCCTTATAGGGGGGTTTGAAGGTTGTAGATGTCTCTGAAATGTATAAGATGATTCATCACAGCCCTTTTGAGCACTTTAGAGTAGTGCAGTAGGAGAGACACAGGGTGAATGTTAGCTGGTAGGTTCGGATCAACCCTTCACATTTTTAGGAGAGGGAAGACTGTGGCCATTTTGAAAATAGAAGGATAGCCAGCGGAGTCAAAGGACCGGTTGAAGAGTTCAGCGAGGTGAGAAGCCACCAGAGGGGCAATAGGCTTGACTAGCCAAGGAGCAAGAGGGACTGATTGGGCACAAGAGGGGTTAGCCTTCATCAGTAGAGATAGGACTTCTTCAGTATTAGTGTTACTAAAGTTAGAGATAGAGGTACAGGATGATGGTAGAGTATGCATGATGTACAATGTTGGAGGAGGGAATGTCGGGAAGGTCAGGAGCGAGTCACACATTTTTTGACATATTTGCAGAGATGTATTCAGCTAGGTCATTAGTTGTGAAAGTGGCGTTCATAGTCATAGGTTTAGGAAGAGTGAGGAGTGAGTTCAGGGTTGGAGTTAGAGTCAATGAGGGTGAGGTAGAAGTTCATTCGGGAGAGAGCTGGAGAGAGTTCAGGGCAGAGAGAGTGAGTTGTAGGTTCTCATGTAAGTGGTTTGCCTCCATGTGTGCAGCAACCTACACATGTCTGTTCAGAGAGAGAATATCCATGGGGTAACCCATAGTTAAAGACACAGTGGGAAGTGAGAATAGAAGGAGTCTTATAGTAGAGTGATCCAATTGGGTTGTAAGTGTAGTAATTTGCTCACTGCCACAAACATATGTCGCTGCGAGAATTATAAATCAGAATACACATATGTTGATTTCACAAATGTATTTAATCGGGTTCTGAATAGCCGACACATGTTTCGACCAAACAGGTCATCCTAAAGGCCTGAGAACTTGATAAATCAAAGAGAAATGCTGTCTACATAAATGGGTTCTGGAAGTGTAAACGCAGCAGGCCATTGCCTTAGTTACTTTATAGGTGGATAATATAGCACACTGGTACATTTGTCAAACCCTCTACCCCTAATCATGTTTTATAGTAGAGACTGAAAGCTGGAGATGGCATCAGGTGTGACGGAGGAGAATGAGAATTCTAGGTCAGAGAGAAAGGCAGAAATGACAGAAATTTTACAATTGTTTTAAGTGATTTACTGGGGCAAATTGTTGGAAGACATCAGAGAGTGGAACAGAGATGGTGGTGGAGACAATGGAGTGATCATATATGAATGGTCTTACAGTAGTATTAGTGGCTGAGAGAGTGGTGGAGATGAATAAGAGATCCAAAGTTTTTCACATTCATCAAAGAATGATCCAGTGGGACCAGGTGGGCGATAGATCGGAATGTTGTGAACCAAGTGAGGTGGATCAATAGGAGATATGGTGAAGTCAAAGAGGTAGGAAAGGATGTGGCATTGGTGATTTGTGAATCATTGAGGTGGTAAGAGAGTAGATGTCCGACAACCTCACCTCTGCCAGTCAGATGAGGAGAGTGAATGAAGGAAAATCTGGAGTTTGTAGGGCCACCAAAGTGGAAGTATCAGAAGGAGAAATCCATGTTTCAGTGATAGCAAAGAGCTCTAGGGTAGGAGGGCTCTCGTGAAAGTATTAAGTGATAAACTTAATTTTGTTTCATACAGACTGAGTATTCTAGAGTGCAATGTTCTGTTGATGTGGTAAGGAAGAGTCACAGAAAATTAAAAGTGAGGTGGATAGGTGTTAAGTGAGGTATGGTTAGCTCATCGGCCTTGTTTGGTTGAAGAAGGAGGTGCAAGAGAGATGGAGTAGTGGAGTCAACACTGCAGGAAATCCCCGCAGAGGCTGGAGGCCAAAGGGAAACTCCAGGGCATATGACTGCCCGAGCAAGCAGCGTTCTCCGGTCCATGAAAGCCGGCATTTGATCGCAGAGCCACAAGGGATGCTGACAGAGATGCATTTGGAGATGCAAAAAAGACCTGGTGAAGCTGCCTAGAGCAGCGAGGGACCCCAGGTGTTCCAACATGCACAATAGTGCATGTTTGAACTGCATTAAGTTGCAAATGACAGAAAGGCATAAAGCTTGTTTGAAAAAAGTTAAGGCAAAGTACAAGTTCAAACCCCAACAAGAAGAACATTTGAAATCAAACAGGACAAAGTGAAGCAACAAACCCCAAAAAAGTACAGATGCATGAGATGCCAATGCGGGGGGAAACTGAAGCACGTATTACCATAGGCAAATATACCAAGCACTTCACTTTAGATGCTACTGTGGTATAGTGAAAAGAGCAGTTAAAAAAATAAAAAGTCCTGGTAGGGGAGTACACCAAGCAGCTGACATCGGAGGGACGGAGACACCTGGCAGTGGAGTATACCAGGGGATCTGTAACCCCCATTGAAGGGTTACAGAGTATGGAGTATACCATGTAATCCAAAAAAGTTGCAAGTGTCATTAAAGGAAGATACCTGGCAGAAGAGTTAACCAGGGGATCTGAGAAGCCCATGAAAGTGGTTGTGGCAGGCAAGTACACGAGGTACCTGAAGTTGTCTAAAGATTTTAACATTGTGGGAAGATACTTGGCAGGTGAGTATACCAGGGGATCTGAAAACCCCATAGGAGGATTCCTAGCAGGTGAGTATACCAGGCAATCCGCAAAATAAGTTGCAGGAGAAGCTAAAGAAAGACTTAAGGAATTTATTTTTGAAAACTAATAAAAACTGTTATGGAATCTATTGTTTGAAACTAAGGAAAGACTGTTATGGAATGTATTGTTTGAACAAAGAACTTTGTCAGTACAGTATAAAGAGACACTTTGGCTGAAAGGAACTGCTTGATAAATAGACACTTTTAGCCACCCTACCTAAAAATCCAGAGGAAGGCAACCACCTTCTGGACTCAAGGGTCTTTCCTTGAAAACCATTTTTTTGGAGTTATCTGTATATTTTTGGTTGTAAACACTATTTGGTAATATCAAGTCCACAACATTTCCTAGTGTGAGGGTGAGCTAAGTATGTTTTGGACACAAAGGCATCTTTTAGGTTAATGACTACTTCACACGTACAGATCTTTAGTTTTAGTTATCTAGATATGGACATTCTGCTTTAAGAATAGTGCTAGAGTGTCGTTTTTCAACGCATTTCTGTTTTATAAAATGTCTGACTTTGAGAATAACATACCTTCTCTCATTTCTGACTCCTCACAGAGTTTCCCGTAGGATGGAATGGTGGAATGGTTTGGCTGGGTTCCTTCCATTGCTAGCAGGTGGAGTCCTGTTTTGTAAAGTTCCATTGAAGAAATGGCCCTAATGGCTGGTGGGAGCATTACAGTGTAGTGGAATAAGTAGGAAAAAAGATTGAGATCAGGAAGGGGAACAGAGGGATCAATCATTTTATGGTTCTGAAGAGCTGAAGCCAAGTAGTGGAGATTTTGAAAGGTAAACTACCGTGAGATGTATTCAATGAGGTAGTGGAGACAAATCTAGGGAAGCATTTATAGATGAGTGGCAGTAGATAGCTATGGGGGAAGATCTGAGCAGATTTAAATGAGCAGAGTCTTTGTTGAGGAGAGGAACGTTGTAGATGGGTTGACCAAGACATAGGACCTCATTACGAGTCCGATGGTAGCTGTGCCGGAAAAACTGACAGGCTGCCGCCAGACCCGTAATACCATTCCGCCTCCATGATTGCCAGAATCACCGGGGCATTACAACCCCGGTGACCGGGTAATTCTGGAGGCGGAATTCTGTAAATCCCCATTCCCATGGAGTCCCATAGGACTCAATGGGGATGGGCACCATGGAAACACTGGTTCCGTCTATGACAGAGCCGGTGTTTCCATTTCCGCCTGCAGGCTGGTGGTGTTACTCCCGCCAGATCAGACCTTTGCGGGAGTGACACCTCCTGCCTGCTGAACTCGAGATTAGCCGGTCCGCAAACAAGGGTGGCAGCAGATTTACTGCTACTTTTGTTTCCGGACCGGCTGACTTGTAATGAGGCCCTGTGTCATGCAGTCCTCTGTGTACAAGAGCATAGAGAGAGCGAGCCAGAGAAGAGCACACTTTGAATATCCAGGATCCCCTTCTTCTCCATTCTACGGTAACTGTGGTATTGTACTGCATTACTCCAACAGTACAAAATACGATATACAAACAGCAAAGGTATTCTAATATGTGCATTGCTTGGATACGGAAGAGAGAAATGATACATTAGTGATGGGCTATCACAATGGAGGACATAAACAGGAGTTATATAATGAATGCGTATTGAAAATCGGGGTCCAGTAAGAGGGAAGTGGAGTAATTGAAAATTGTGTTGATTTATTGTTCAGTAGCACGAAAAACACAATCTCTTGTATAGTTTCATCTGTTAAAGATTTACATGCACAGATTCTCATCCAAGTTTCCATTTTCATCCAATAACAATTGGGGAAGTTAATGTATTACTAAACTCAAGGGTGATGTAATGCATTATTTATAGTCTAGGTGAAAGCCTTCTATAAATATATGAATACAAATAAATATTAGAATACCATGAAAGAAAAAAAGAGTTAGAGGAAAATGCAGAAGTGGATAGGAAGGGATTAAATAGGCAAAGAAGAAGAGAAAGCCTGAGACATGAATAGTGAAATGCATTAGTAATGTAGTGCAATTACTGCAGTAACTCGAAATCAGGGGAGGTGGTATTACTGTAAGGAATTCCTCAATGGTACACTGGAAGGAAAGGTGTTATGTAGTGTAGTGTTATCATTAAATGTATACATCTGACATTATTCCTGTGGTGCAGACTCTCTGCATCCTGCCTTATTGAGAGTTGAATTGGTTCTGTGTTCTTTCTTAGAATGTGGGAAGAGGGAATGCTGTGAGGGAGCTGGGGAGTCAGTTAAGGAGAAGAGAGAGGATGAGTGAGCAGGGGATCAGTGTAGCTGGGGGCTTGTTTACCCACTATGACCTATGACCTAAGAATATAAAGGTCTCTTATACCTTGCTGTTCCCGTGTATGGTCGTACATATATCAGTGGTGACAAGCTAGCAAGCCTCAACTGTCTTGCTCTGCGGAGCAAGTATCATCTGGACGTTGGTGCCCGGGATGTGCCAGGCACCATGAATACCCCTGCTCACTGTTTGGCATAGCTGTGACTGCTATCACGTCCTCTGGAGACGGGTGGTTGACTGTCATGGTGCTTGCAGTCTTTGCCACATTGATCTCCTTGTTTATGGGTCGACTTAGTCATCTAGATGTGCTGTGCGGTCACCCAATTTGGGCTGGCGGATCAGCCCACCCTCGGACCGCACAACGTTGCTCATGAGCACAGGTCCCTGATGCTTTATCATTGCCATGACAATGCTAAACCGCTTCATGTGGAGGACAAGGAGTGAGAGGGAATGTGTGTCAGAGAGAGGTGAGGCCTGATCGTTGAAACGGGTACATATTTAGCTCTTTCTTCGCCCCAAAGTATTCAATGAGTGCTTTGATTCCCATATTTGATAATGGTGCCGCAGGTTACTGAGCACTCATTCTAAGTGACATTGCATACCATCACCACTCCGTAGGCCAAGCTGCTAGTGGCTGGTAACAATAAAAAAAAGAAAAATGAGCAGTTTGCCACCTCCATTTCTCCTGTACCCGAGGGTTTCAACCGTCAAATAGGAAACCTGGAAGGAGGACTTTTAGGGCTATGGGTTAGCAATTCATGAACCATCATACATTGTAGATAGTAGATGTGCTTTCCTCATGGACTGACTGCCTTGGGGCTGTCTGAAACAGGATTGAAAAGAGTCTTCCATAACTAACGCAGGGTAGGACTATGCCCTCTGATGCAGACGGTTGTGTAGGGGAAGCTTTCAATATATAAGAGCCTATACTATGAAAACTGGACCTTCACTTTGAAAAAAAAACAAGCATAATACTGGAAAGTTACTACTTTGGTGTGCATGAGCAGGGAGTTACAGATTGTATTGAAGACTTCCTAAACGCACTAAGAAAACTTGCCAATACATGCAATTTTGGGGCATTGCATGATGAATGTTTTCGACACCAATTCATGCTTAAAGTAAAAGAGAATAAGATAAGGGAGGCGATATATGATCCCTCTTTGGCTGAAGAACTAGAAATTGTGAAAAAGATGGAACACATGACGGCATGTGTAAAGGAACTGGACAGGAATGATATACAAACAGAGGGTCAAGTGTGTGCGGCCATAGCTGGTCAAACAGACCAAAGAAAAGCCATTACGAAGAAACAGCTGGACACCCTCAAGGGGGACAGTACAAAGAAGGGCGCTGGCAACTCCTCAGCTGAAAAGAGAGGAAAGGAGTCAAATGTGAAGAAGTGTTTCAAATGAGGAAGCACCTTCCACTTTACTAAAAAATGAGTCATGTCCTGGCCCTAAGTACTTGTGTCACAAGTGTGGAAAGAAAGGACACTTTGCATAACTGTTGCAAGAACTTTTCGAAGGGGGCAGCTAGGGAAATAAGCATGCATTCTGAAAGTGATGTTGGAGATGATGAAAATGGGGAGGCTGCTGAGGGTTTGCATTGATCTGTTAGCCAAGTGGGTTCAAGGCCGAGGATTGGTGAGAAACCACATGCAGTGGTGGTTGTGAATTGAGTGGGGTTGTCCAAGCTTGTGTATACAGGTTCAGACTACACAATTTTGGATAACTGAACATGAAAAGGGAAATTTAAGGGAACTACGTTTAACCTTCTGCTGTGAAAGTGAGTGTCTATGAAAGGTTGCACATAGAAATTGTAAAGGTATTCCAAGCACAGATATAATTTAAAGATAGGTCGACTGTTGCTGATGTGTACATATCTAAGAAAGGAGGATGCTTGTTGGGCTGGTATGAACAATGAGAGATGGGAATTGGTGTGGACCCTAGTGTTTTGGATCATGTTGCTTTGTTGAACAATGATAATGGTGATAGCACAGAGGTGAGAAACAAATGGTTATTTGATGAAAAATTAGGCTGTTTGAAAGGATATTATCACCAAATTCGATTAAAGGCGGGTGCCAAGCCAGTTGTGGCTAAGGTCAGGACAGTGCTGATATCTATGAGGGAGGAAGTTACAACCAAAACAAGGAGGCTGGAAAAGGAGGGTGTAATGGAGCCACATGAGACATCTGAATGGGTGTCACCTGTGGCGTTGGTGCGTAAGTAGAATGGCCAGGTACATTTATGCATAGACCTCAGAGGATTGAACTGGTAGGTCATTGTTGATAGTTTTCCACTTCCCAACTAGAAGAAGTAATGAGCATTATGGGGGGAGCCAAGGTTTTCACACATTGGTTCTGGCATCTGCATACCAGCTGAGGCTGCATCCCAACTCCAAGGATTTCACCACGTTTGTGATACAGGAAGAGATCTTTAGGTTTAGGAGGATACCGTTCGGATTAGTATCAGCGGTGGCATTCTTTCAAAGACTGATTCACAACTTTTTGAAAAACATGAAGGGAGTATCAAATTTCCAAAACGATATACTGGTCATTTGGAAGGACATGAAGGAGCATGACCAGAGATTGGCCAGGGTGTTAGGAATACTAGCTGAGGCAGGGCTCACGCTGCTGAAGGAGAAAAGTAAATTTAGGGAGTCTTTGATTGGGACAGAAACTTAGCAAGAAAGGTATAAAGCCTCAGGGTGAACTAGTAAGGGCTATAACAGAAGTAGAAGTGCCAACAAGTAAACAGCAAGTTATGTCATTCCTGGGCATTGTTGAATATTATGCCAAGTTTGTTGTACATTTTGCAGACAGATGCAATACAATAATGGGTTTGTGCAAGAAAGGGACTTCTTTTGTGTGGTGTGCTACATGCCAGAAGGAGTTTCAGTATGTAAAGGATGCAATTGCTGGTGTACAGGCTGTTAGGGAGAATTCTCATAAATGGCTAATTTCCCTTACCTAATGAGTCCCTTTGCTGGATTTCTAGGATTTATTTTTTTCACCTGGTAAGAGTGTGAGCCTTTTTCCCACTCTTACAATGTGTTTTGCTGGGTATGTTTATACCATTTGTGTGATCTTGGGCTTTGGAGCCTCACCTACTCCAAGATCACCATTTTTGGGTGTGTTACACAGCACCTTCAGTGCAGTAACACAGGGTTGTCTTTTAGACTTCCTTCTGACTCAGTTTTTCTGGGACTGACTACTGTCTCCCAGAAACATGTAAAGTCGCCATTAACTTTATGTAGTCTCTTGAAGCTACAGACCTTGACACCCAATTTTACATGGAGTATTGGAAAGGGTTAATTCCTATCCCTTTTTGTCTGTGTCTCTTGGAGCACTGTTTCGCTCCCTTTACATCAAGATTTGGCTGGTGGCATTGGTAACTACCCTAACTATTCTACCGCGGCTATCTTACATAACCATGGTATTGTTTTAGGCCATCATATTAGCCTCGAACATAAATCTGCTTGACCAAATACATTTTATTTTGGCTCCGGCTGGGTTTAGTCGCCATTTCTTTTTGTTAAAGTCTTTCTCGTGTTCTTCTCTGTCCGCCAAACTGGGGTTGATTGCTTTGTTCGCCGTCTTTTCGCGGGCTTCTGCGCAGAAGCCCTCCTTAAGGCACCTGAAAGTCTGGGTAGGCAGGATGTGAGGGAGGGATCTTCGGAACCCTGCCATGGGTTCCCTTGGTAACCCAAGTTTCACTCCTGTCTGATTTGCTAAGGGGACTGTCCTTGCCAGGACAGCCACCCTGCTGTGTTAATGACAGCCAGGCTGTATGAATGGGGAAAAACTGCATAAAAAGCAGGTCTCTGGGAGGGGAAAGGCAGAGTCATCTGGAATGAAAGAACCAACAAGGAGCTGATGGAAGAGGACCCCTTCAACGACTGAACCGCCCGGTGAAGCCCTGCTGCAGGTCAGAATTGACAGAATCCGCCGACAGAGAAGATCCTCCAAGAAACTTCTTCCTTTGAGCTGGCGGGACCGACCAGTTTGCCCAAACTGCAAGCCAGGACCCCTCTTCTGGTTGAATTCGCTATACAGAGCTACAGTGGCCTGGATAGCCAGGAAGGTCCGACCCTGCTTGGGTTTTAAGGAGCGCACCTTTTATTCGTTGCTTTGCTCTGCTGCTGGTTTCTTCCCTGGATAGTGCAGGACCCTCCAGTCTTCCTACTTTGTGTCAGTCTGACAGTCGCTTCAGGAACTGTGAGCCTGCAGGAACTACCAGAAATGTCCGCCTCAGCTGCAGCTTCCTCTCCGTTTTAAGGTACTGTGCAAACCCGGTTGCTCGTTTCGTTCAGCAGCAGGGAAAGTGTATGAAATCTTTCTCCAATCCGGGGCTTGTCCTTCTCTTCTCTTTGAACTAACTTTTCTACCAGCCAACCTCGTCCGAAATCCGTGGCACACACTTTACCGCAAACTACCCTGAACCGTGTGATCTTGAGCAAAAGACTTTTGTCCTATTGACCTTTTGTCCTATTGCCCTAAGCCTTTTCTACCTGATTCTATCACTGTAGTTCCTCTTGTTCTATTGCCCTGAGTACGTACCTGTTGGTGTGGTTCAATTTCTATTAATGTTGTCTTTCCCTCCCTTTTAAATTGCTGGAGTGCAATTTTGCTCCAACTTTATTTTGTGAGCTTAACTTGTCTGGGATTTAAGGGAAGTGGTGTGGTGTATTAAGAGTGTGATTTTTAAACTGCTTATACTGGTGTAATGTTATACAACTGAAGAGTGAAATAAATGTATATTCTTTTACTTGAAAACCTTGAGTCAGTGTTTGCCTGAATCTTAGTAATTGCTGTCCTTTGTGTAACTATTTGATACTGCTCACTTACTCTTGAGATAAGTCTGCCTGCTCAGCCATCACAACCACTTTAACTGTGTAGTACAGGTTTGTACCAAAGGTGAATTTGTACTCTCACTTGTAGTCTTAATTGTGTGTGGTGTTCCCAATGGGTACTGAATATAATTCTGCCTAACACAGGCCATCGCAAATACTAAGTGTAAAACGTGTATCATGACTGACACCAGTGATACTGATCAAGGGGCAGTTCTTATGCAAAGGCAATCTTGTGTGGATAGAGTAGAAGCGTTTCCATCGCAGGTTCTGATAGGAGCATAAATGCAGTACTCAGTCATAGAAAACAAATCCCTTAGTGTGGTGTGGGTGATCAAGAAGTTGGGCGCGTTCCTCTGTGGAACAGAGTTTGTGATTCACATTGATCACAAATTCTTGGTTGGGATCTTCATAAGCAAGGGCCTGAATGGAGTATGTCGTAGGAAAGTAAGTTGGGTTACATCCCTGAAAGGTCATGCATTTGTAGTTGAGCAAGTTTCGGATAAGGACAATACTGTAGCAGTTTACTTGTCTAGAGCAAATCTGAGTAGTGATAAGGATACACGGGGAGAGTGTGACATGTAAGGTGTGCATAATGGGTATCCCTGAACAATTTCGAATGGGTGCACAGAGAATGAAGGGATGGGTGCATTTACAAAGTCGAGACAAACTAAGCATGGAGGCCTATCTATTTTGCAAAGCATGACACGTTGTTCCTGCATTGGGGATATTATTATTATTATTATATTTATTGAGCATGGACCTAGCTTGGAGAAGCAACCGAGCACTTTACAGAGGTATACAACAATAACAATACAGATACACAACAGAGTGCTTTACAGGGGTATACAACAGTACAGCTGCAATAACCAAACGCTTTTCAGAGGTAAAAACATAACAGATATACAGCGGGGGTAGGATACAGAAGGGCATAGAGGAGGGGAACAGCTGTACAGCGTGGTGGGATGGAGAGGGGCAGAAGGCATCTATCGAGTCGGGTGGTGGCCAAACTATTAGAGGCAGGACATGAAGGACATTTGGGAATGACTAAAATTAAGGGGGGATGAGGGCTTATTATTGGTGCCTAGGGTTGGATGAGGAGGTAGAGGAGTTGATCAAATCTTGCAAATGAGTGGTGAAGCGGATAAGAAACTGATTAACTTAGTTCAGCCTCTTAGCTCATTAGAGCTGCCAAGTATGCTGTGGAAATTCATTGCCTTGGATATATTGGGACCAATTATTGATCTAAATTCCAAATGGGTTGAAGTACAGGTAGTGTTAGACGCAGGCACAAGAGCAGTGATTGATTTTTTGGATCGAGTATTCCAAAGGGAGGGATAAGTGACACAAAATATCTGACTGACAATTGGGCTCAATTTAGCTCTAGGATGATGGAGTCATTTTTAGAGGGTATTGGTCTGGTGCACCACAAATCGTCTTTTTATCACCCAGAGACCAATGGGGCAGTTGAGCGTTTTAATCAGACTCTGATGCAAGGCAATGGGATGGCTTTGGGTGCCTGAAGTAGGTGGGAAGACCTGGTGAGGAGAAGAGAGTGTGCATACAGGTGGGCTCCACATGCCACCACCGGTTTGATACCATTTGAGGTGCTGAAGAGAAGGAAGGCACATGTGGCGGTGTGTCTACCATGCATAAGAAGAGTGTGTTTTGTAGAATGGGACCATGGGAAGTTGAAGGAGATTGTGGGGCCTAAGGTTCAGCGCATGAAGGATTGGCTTGATGCGCTGAAGAGTGTGAGGAAGTGTGAAGTTGCAGAAGGAGAAGAGATTTGTGTGAGAAAACCAGATTTGGTAGTAAAGGGAGAAAGTAGATACTGGAGTCAGCAATGGATCAGGAGAGCGTTGAGTGATGTGGTTGTGGTGGAGGATGGTTGAACATGGATTAAGGGAAGGATCAAAAGTGGGTTAGTGGATTGATGAGGATGTTTTGACTTGTGTCTATGAGGGCAGAGTTGTGTTATGTAGTGTTATCATTAAATGCATACGTATTACATTATTCCTGTGGTGAAGCCTATCTGCATCATTCCTGGTATATAGTTAGATTGGTTCTGTGTTCATTCTTAGACTGTGGAAAGAGGGAATGATGTGAGGGAACTGGAGTGTCAGTTAAGGAGATGAGAGAGTACAAGTGAGCAGGGGAACAGTGTAGCTGGGGGCTTGTTTACCCACATTGACCGAAAATAATAAAGATCTCTTATACCTCGATGTTCAAATGTATGGACTTACTTGTATTAAAAGGCTATGTCAAATACCAGGAATGGGGGAGAAATGAAGAGGGAGGGGCAGAAATGAATGATTTTACTAATGCTGAATGGGAATGAAAAAGAGTGTGAGCGGGGATGTTAAAGTAAAACATTACAATGAGGGTAGTGAAATAAAGATCAGGTACAAAGAACACAGTAATTCTTAACAATGAAGGTAACAGTGCAAACAATTCTGATTCAGAAGCATTCTTACTGAAACTTTCAAAATGTGCATTATTAATATCTAGCAAATTGTTCAGTCCTGGCCCACCCTGCATTTTCCTGTATCAAAGCACTTGTCGTTTGACATGTTAGAATACTACCAATATGTATAGCACTTTAAACATATGCTGTCAGTATAAGTCCAAAAGACATATTCAAAGAGTTCAAATGTTGAAAAAACAGTCATATAATTACACCAAAAACTTTGTTTGGCATCCATACTGTCACATAATGAAAACACAAATTCACAATGGGCACCAAGGAAATAAGAAGATACCTATACAATTTAAAAAAACTGTCCAACCTAAAAAAATGTCCCACACATTTATATTCATTCATTGTACACCGGGAAGATACTGCATCTTAAAATGCCTGCCAATATCTGATAGCTTTCAAATAAACGTATTCAGTTCACAACATAAAGTAAACACAAGTAACCGCTGATCATAAACACTTGCAGATTTTCCCTCCAAACACTGAAACAGTCAGCACTTTCAGAAATGCTTCGTTTTTTTCTAAAACCTAAGAGAAGACATGAGTCCTTAAGATAAATCTGTTTGGTTATTGGGGGAATCGAGGATCTATTTGTTGCTATGTTGCAGAGACTTCAGTGTAGGCATTAATCTAAAATTCCCCAATTTTAAAACACATTTGTTTGAGGTGAGAAAAATGAAATAGGAACAGGTATGGCCTAAACTATTCATTGTGGAGGCAATCATTTGGGGAACCTTCATTGGGTTTCTTTTTGTTTAGTTTTAAAACAGGATATGGTGAAACTGTTGGAGCCTTTTGCCCACAGCAATTTAATGTTTTCTATTATTAAGAATATGTTCTCTGCATACACAACCGACCCTGGGATGTATTGGATTTCTAATAACAACATTCAGTTTGAATCTGTGCAAGCATGTTGATATGCCCCTGGCAGATGCTGGCAATGCACTCTTCCTACAAAATATTCAGTCAGCTCTTCAAGCAGGTTGGACATAAACAAATCCACAGTAAAATAATAAACAGGCTTTCCCAGGACTACTTACACAACATAAAAAGAATATTCTTAATTGAAAATCATCTTTTTTTTAAAGTTAAGAAACTTCCAGTGGAATTACTAAAATAATCACAAATTATGGCATATAGTATGATTTCTCATTAAAGGCGAATCCGTTATGTGTTTTGATAGCTCTTAAAAGACGCTGCTTTTTCTTTACTGAATTTGATTAAATGATATCATCTCCTACTCTGAAATACAATCTTCTACCATTCTCTACTACTTCCAATCTCCACCACATATATATGTGTTTGCAGTAGTAGTCAATGTGTCTGCTTTAAGTGACAAACTTCTGTTTTTCTTTCCAGATGAAAAATAATTTGTGCAGCCAGTTTCAAAAATTGCTCCACATTTTTAACAAGTGGCTATTTGTTCACAGACCTCAACCATACTGCACTCACAAGACGAAAACAATCTGGACACTCAGTGGCAACCATGGAAGATTTCTTCATCTACCACTTTATTTTCCGCCGACATTAAAGGAAAATAACAATCCCCTCAATTTTGGATGCATTAGAAGAAGGAGGAGAACACTCCAGTTTGCTCTTTGCCTTAATTATCAAGGACAGTGCTGCACATAACAGCTCTACCAAATTACGTCTCATAAAACATATTTTGTACTTACACCTGTAAAAAACACCTCCATTTTCCTTACAGCCAACCATTCTTTTAACTAGGGACCAAAGAAATATGTTACCCAAACACATTCACTTTCCTTCATCCACTGAACATTTATTGCACCTGCATTTTCGTTGAAAGAATTCACAAATGTATGTATGTATTTATTACATTATTATACAGTTAAAATAATAACGTTAAATACATTTCACTTAATTCATCATTTCTTATCAAAATCCACATTATTCCTCTAAAATCAATATTTGTCTAAAATGTCTTTCCACATGCAATTCGAAATCGACTGATCAGAAACGCTAGACAGCTTTATACAGCTACAAACGACATATTCTTAAGGATCTTTTTTCACAATAGAGTGAAATCAATGATACACGTCTTGCTTGTTACAGACATGAACATTTCCCAAAGAGAATCTTCTGAAATCATTGTGTCATAGCCCACCGCTCTTATCGTCTTTAGTTGTAAATTAGCGATTGCGTTATATGGAAAAAGATGACAGCACCTGCTATTTCTAGGAATCTTGAACCATCCCCCGATGATCTCAAAAGTTTTGACTATGTTGAATTTTAAACCCATATAATCCGATCCCAGATGGTTGCCAATTAAACTCTGTATGTAAGGAGGGACTAACAATCTGTCAGATATGTATGGTATGGACAGTTCAGCAGAGGAGCTAGTGGCCATTTTAACTAAGAACTGATCGCGTATGTAGGCCTGCAATGTCACCCTGAGCGTTCCTTTGTAGCAATTAATGTTCATTACTAGAGATTCACACTCAGATATTTTAGACCACGTGTCAGCTATTCCCCTGATGACGGCTAGGGTAAATGACTTCATGAAAGCGATTTTGGTAGTGAACACTTCAGATAAGAACCCCATAAGTGTGCTTCTCTGAGCATGTAACAGTTTTCCATATAGCAATGAGCAATTTAGCAGAATGCGTTCTCTAAAGGGAAAAATATCAAGTTCCAAAAGGAACATTTCCGCCGAAACAAACAAGGGTAACCTTAAAATCGTTTTTAAAATTGAGATTTCAAGCTTGGAGACAGTCTTCAGTGAGTCTAATGCCCATGCCTCTGCTGCATAGGTGATGATAGGTAAAGGTTTTGCTGTGTACAATTTAATCAGGATACCATTGGAGTAACCACCTCCCTTACGACCAATAGATTAAATTCATCCTAGTGTTTGTGCGGCACGAAGTTTAAGTTCATTCACGTGTGTAGCGCTAGTAAGCTTGGTGTTGAAGATGATTCTGAGATATCTATACTCAATGACTACCTCAATAGGGACTCCCAACAGATTCCAGCCAATACGCACTGTGCATCTGTGTTGATAATTCAAACACCATGATCTTGGTTGGGCTATGTTCATCTTGAGTGAGTTGGCCCGTGAGTATGTGTAGAGATTGTCTAGTGTTGTTTGGAGACCTCTGGGGGTAAGATCAAGGAGAACAATGTCGTCAGCATAGCCCATCCATTGCAATGATTCAACTTCAGGTTTGATGGGGGTGCACATAGGGGCAATCAGGGCCCTCCCCATGCCCGTGAGCCATACATTAAGTAACCTGGGGGTAAAAATACACCCTTGCTTAAGCCCTATATGTGTGTTAATTCAACCCCCGAGTTTCCCCCTTTGCCCTCTAAACAAACTTTGACCTTTGTCTCATCATGCAACATCATAATGTATCCACGCCACCATTAGCAGGGCAGGAGCCCCTACCCTGGTAGCTGCAGGAACATCTCATCACCAGCATCAACTCACCACACCTCATGGAGACGGTGCGTGCAAGCCGCACCAACATTCTGACTCGCACCTGATATCTCATAGTAGTGGCTTGTTACCACCCATCTAACCAGCTGCACTGAATTTGTTACCAGCAGCTTCGTGAGCAAGCCACCATCGACCACGAGGAGCCAGCAGAGCCGAATCTGATGCTGAAATGAGCACCAAAATGGCCGCCGCAGTCCCTGAGTGCCTTTTGTTGATATCGGTTGCCTAGCAACCTAGGGACGCACACTCATTCACCCTCGGAGCAACCGGAAGGCGTGAGCCGGACACCCTCATCTAAGGCACCTGAATCAAGGCTGAGCCCCAGTATCCACGCCACCATTAGCAGGGCAGGAGCCCCTACCCTGGTAGCTGCAGGAGCAGCTCATCACCAACATCAACTCACCGCACCTCATGGAGACGGCGCGTGCAAGCCGCACCAACATTCTGACTCGCATCTGATATCTCATAGTAGTGGCTTGTTACCACCCATCTAACCAGCTGCACTGAATTTGTTACCAGCAGCTTCGTGAGCAAGCCACCATCGACCACGAGGAGCCAGCAGAGCCGAATCTGATGCTGAAATGAGCACCAAAATGGCCGCCGCAGTCCCTGAGTGCCTTTTGTTGATATCGGTTGCCTAGCAACCTAGGGACGCACACTCATTCACCCTCGGAGCAACCGGAAGGCGTGAGCCGGACACCCTCATCTAAGGCACCTGAATCAAGGCTGAGCCCCAGTATCCACGCCACCATTAGCAGGGCAGGAGCCCCTACCCTGGTAGCTGCAGGAGCAGCTCATCACCAACATCAACTCACCACACCTCATGGAGACGGCGCGTGCAAGCCGCACCAACATTCTGACTCGCATCTGATATCTCATAGTAGTGGCTTCTTACCACCCATCTAACCAGCTGCACTGAATTTGTTACCAGCAGCTTCGTGAGCAAGCCACCATCGACCACGAGGAGCCAGCAGAGCCGAATCCAACGCTGAAATGAGCACCAAAATGGCTGCCGCAGTCCCTGAGCGCCTTTTGTTGATATCGGTTGCCTAGCAACCTAGGGAAGCATGCTCATTCACCCCTGGAGCAACCAGAAGGCGTGAGCTAGGCACCCTCATCTAAGGCACCTGAATCAAAGGCTGAGCCTATCTGTGCCTGTCCGTGGCGGGCCGCTGGCGCCCTGCCCTACCGAGCTACAACACTATGAAAGTAAGCTTCATTGTTACGGCTACATTCTGAGACTCTTGCCATCTTTACCTCATTGGCTGCTCGCTAAAGCTCCTTAACACTAACATTCCTTCTTCATAGTACTCTTCATTCACCCTTCCTCAATTAACTGCATTGACCAAGCTTGTCAACTCACATAATCGATGTGCAACTATCATTTTCGCTTGCCTCATAATGCTTGGCACTGGACTGTGTAACCTTGCATTGCTTTGGATTCTATTATCTACTATCTCACCGCTTATTGCTGATCTCACGCGATACTTGCATCTGCTATACAGCAACTGGCGTGCCTTATCCCCATAACTTCAAACCGCTGTTATTTAAACATCTAAGTACTGTACTATATATGCCAGAATGATCGTATTGTCATCCATTACTTGTAACTAGCCTGCGGCACCTCCTCCACCAACTCACTAGGTGTGCCCCCATCTCGCTGTTTGTACTAGACTTTGCCTACTTTTCCTGCCCTAAGCTGCCTATTGTGGATCAGCCTACCTTGCCTGCCCTGAGCCGCATATTGTGTACTGGCCTACCTTGCCTGCCCTAAGCTGCCTATTGTGTATCAGGCTACCTTGCCTGCCCTGAGCCGCATATTGTGTACTGGCCTACCTTGCCTGCCCTAAGCATCATATCATATACTAGCCCACTTTGCCTACTGTATGCCCATCTGACAGAGCCTACTATTTAGCTTTGCAGACCTACATGATTGTCTAATGCTAATGTCAGCTACTGCGAGCATGCCTATCTGCAATAACTAACTATTAGACTTGCACACCCACTGAAAACAGCCTACTGCCAGTTGCTGAGCTGCTTTCATAACTTAGTAAACCTTGGTACCAGCCTATGCCCCTGGCCTACCCTGAGATAAATTACTCTGCTCTCCACTATTACGACTGTTACTACTATAATGCTAGAAACCATGAGCTCCATAAACCTATTAATGATTACCTAGACAGTACTGTGGCCCCCCACCAGACATAGATAATCATCCTTAGGTTAGAATGATCTCCACCCTGATCTATCTGACCACTCTATGGTCCACAATGATAACAGTAAATTACCCACCGCAATTTATGCCCACTGTAACATCGAAATCTGACAAGCGCCGACCGAACATCACCACCCCAGACACTGACCCTCAGTCTATAAAGTTACCTATCCCCTACCACTCTCTAACTAACATCCCCTGTGACACCTTAAGCAGAAATGCCAAATTACGATCAAGATTACCTAAAATCTATGAACCTCTAGCCAAACTAGTCACCACACCTAGTAATAGAAGAGACGTCCAACTCAATGCCACCAAACTAAACACCTCCCCCACCAAAAGAGATTCCCACTTTAACGGTCCCATTAACAATCACAGCAAATCAAGCAATAGGCCAACCAAAAAGAAATGTTGTGTCACCACTGCGACAACTAAACCAAACACTTCTCTGAAGGGTGCCCTTATTAATGCTAGGTCATTAATAGCACATGCCAAAGAAATTGCCGATCTCATCCAAATAGGTGATTATGACCTCCTAGCCATGACAGAAACTTGGCTACACCAAGCAGCAGGACCCGCTCTGATGCTTGCCTTGCGCCCTAATTACAACATTCTCAGAGAAGATAGAACCAACTCTCAAGGAGGCGGCTTAGCCATCATCGCTAAAAATAATCTCACCATAAAAATAGAAACGCCTTCAAATGCCAAATCCTGCAAATCCTTAACCGCTAAACTCTTAACATCATCTTCTCAATCTATCAATATACACCTCATCTATAGGCCACCAGGACCCATTGGAACTTTCGAGGAGGACATCTCTATGATCCTCCCAAATAACCTAAAAAACTCATCACAAGCCATCCTTCTGGGAGACCTGAACTTAGGTTTCAACGACCATAAAGATTTGCATGCGACCAATATCGCCAATGTCATCACATAACTAGGATTTACCCAAAGAATTTCACAACCTACCCACGAAAAAGGCCAAACACTCGACTGGATAGCCAACCACAACTGTAATGTAACTATTACTGATGTCAGCCCACAAATCTGGACAGATCATGCGATAATAACCTTCCTCATAAATGAAAACACTACCCAACCTAAGGAAAATATATTGGATCCCCCCTTACCAACCAGAAATAAAAAAACATAACTACGGACAAACTGCTACCACTTATTCTCCCAACCCTAAACTCCCTACCTGAATCACTAAACCCCTCAGCTCTAGTGAATGAATTCAACTCAACCATGGCCATAGCATTGGACACTATCGCCCCTTTGAAAATGAGAAAAAGTAAGCCAAGAGCACACTTAAACACCTGGTTCATCCCTCACCTCAAATCCCTAAGGATTGAAAAACGCAAATGTGAATCCACCTGGCGACTAACTCCATCTGAGACTAATAAAGCAGCTCTCATCAACGCCTCTAAGATTTACAAAAATGAAATAAGGAGAGCTAAAAAAGAGAACTTTAACAACAGAACAATGCAGGCTAAATCTGGAACCAAAGAGCTATTCATTATACTAAAGGAACTGGAAAGCCCCATCCCTGTTCCGGACAACTGCAACAAAAATAAAACGTGGTGCTCCAACATCCAAAAAGTGCTAAACGACAAAATAGCTACACTCCAAACTAAAATTGAGAAAAAGAAACAAAATATTCCTCCTTCAACCAATCAAAGAGTTAAACCATCTACTTCTACCAAACCAGAACAAAGATTCAACTTCACCAAAGTAACTATTTTAGAGATTGAAAAGATAATACTCTCGCTCAAACCTTCCAACTGTCGAGGCGACATATGCCCAGCCCAACTGATAAAAGATGCAGCCAAAGACCTATCCCCATTTATTTTGCAACTTATTAATGCTTCCTTTGCATCAGGCACGATACCAGACAACCTCAAACAATCATGGGTCCTCCCCTCCTTAAAAAGCAAACTTTGGACCCGTCCATCCCGACTAACTACAGGCCAATTACAACGGTACCATTTCTGTTAAAAATACTAGACAGAGTGGCTTACTTACAGATCCGAAAATACTTGGAGCTGCATCAACTATTAGGTACCAGACAATCATGTGTTGTATAAATGACTCTTGTTTCATGCTTTGCTTTGCCATGTTTATTCTAGAATGAGCATGCGACATGATGTTCTAATTGGAACACTGAATCTTGGAGAGTTTGTTGTTGCTTGAGTTATAACAGTTGAACCTGAGATCTTGGATGTGTTGGGGGTCTCAAGATACTGTGCTTCACATTACCTAATAAAAGCACCTAGTTAACACAATTGGCGTGTTTGCTTTTATAAGAATATGCCCAGCCCAACTGATAAAAGATGCGGCCAAAGACCTATCCCCATTTATTTTGCAACTCATTAATGCTTCCTTTGCATCAGGCATGATACCAGACAACCTCAAACAATCATGGGTCCTCCCCCTTCTTAAAAAGCAAACTTTGGACCCGTCCATCCTGACTAACTACAGGCCAATTACAACGGTACCATTTCTGTTAAAAATACTAGACAGAGTGGCTTACTTACAGATCCGAAAATACTTGGAGCTGCATCAACTATTAGGTACCAGAGAATCAGGTTTCAGGCCTCAGCACGGTACCGAAACCGCACTTATCGATCTCAAAACCCAGGTCGATGAGCTGAGAGACCTGGGAAAAACAGCCTTACTCCTCCTACTGGATCTCTCAGCGGTATTTGACTTGGTAGATCGTGATGTGCTCTGTACCCACTTGAAATCTGTGGCCCACTTCTCCACACATGCCATTGCATGAATCAAGTCGTTCCTAAGTGGTAGAACTATGAGGGTTTTCTCTACCTCTGCAGTGGCTGACCCAGTATCTATCACATGTGGCGTTCCCCAGGGCTCCTGCGTCTCTCCTACCCTGTATAACATTGGGGGTCATTACGACCCAGGCGGTAAGTACGCCAACTTTACCACCATGGTGTAAACCAAGTTTACACCATGGTGGATGGCGGATTTACCGCCCCATTCCAAGGTGAGTGGGGCGGTAAATCCCCATTTCCCATTTTACCCTTCCCCATTCCCATTTTCGCCCCATAGGGCATAATGGGAGTGGGGAAGGCGCTAATTACGCCACCGTAAATTACGGTGGCGTAATTAGCACCAAGGCGGTTTAGCGCCATGGATTTTAACGGCTGCTAGAAGCAGCCGTTAAAATCGGAATCAGGCGTTAAGGGTTAACGACGGCGTTAACCCTTAACGCCTGAGTTGTAATGAGGCCCATTTTCACGAAGCCCCTGTTTGATGATCTGGACCTTCTGGGTGTCACCTACACCATCTTCGCAGATGACACTCAGATTATCATCCCACTTTCGGGGGATTATAAACAGGATTTGGCCTTGGTGAATAAGATATACCTCATCATCCAGGCATGGATGGCCCGTCACTGTCTATGCCTGAATGATGACAAAACGGAACTCATCACACTGGGGAATACACAAAATATCAAAAGACTGAACAATGACTATTTATCATTTGTTATAGATGGCAACACCATTAAAGTAGCAAAAGAGGTAAAAACCTTAGGTTTTTACCTCGACTCTTGCCTATCTCTAACAAAGCAGGTGAGTGCAATGGCCTCTAGTACCGCATAGACCTGTAAGTTGATTAGAGCAGCAAAACCATACCTGTCCACTACCAGTTACCTCACCCTATCAAGAGCTCTGGAATTATCCAAATTGGACTATTGTAACACATTATACATAGGGTCTAATAAACACACGTTGCAAAAAATCCAAACCTGGCAGAACAATGCCCTTAGAACCGCCTTAAGAATCCCAAGAAGTGAGCATATCTCAGATGTCAGAAGACAATCTAATTGGCTCTCTACAGCAGACAAAATTAAACTTAAAACAGTATCACTAACATTCAAAAGTATTAATGATTTAGCCCCCAAATACCTAACAGAAAGGTTCAAAAGAAGAACTTCCAATAGACCTACCAGAGAAGCATATATCAACCAGCTAGTTGTGCCCCCATTTAAACTGAGCACTGCCGGAGGCAACAGTTTACCTGTCAAAGCAACCCAGCTGTGGAACTCCCTCCCATCCTCTTTAAGGTCTGACCAATCATATCCACACTTCAGACTTAACTGTATTAAATGGCTCAAAGAAAACGACCTATAACTGACCGACACCAGGACTACTTACACCTTACACACCTGTTAATCTGTAGTTGAACGCATAGTTACATGCTCATCTCCCCTGCTTACTCCACCTTGCTTTTTGACCTTCAATGTATCCTGTGTATACACATCTGTGTACAAATACCTGTGTATATAACTCTGTATATAACTCTGTGTACAAATTTGTAGGGTAATCATTAGCCTGTTGTCATTGTATCCTGTATCTACGTGAAATGTGTAACTGTAACTTGTAAGCTTAAAGTATTCTTGCACACGTGCCCGGATACCTTCGGGTCTGGCGCGCACTATAAATAAATAAACAAACAAACAAACATAATCATGCTAAGCAGGCCAGCTGCTATCCCCCAACTAATCAATTTCCGCCACAGCCTTGCTCAGTCGACTGTATCAAAGGCAGCACTGTAGTCTACGAAAGCTCCATAAACCAGACTTTTGCATGTCTGCCATGATTGCTGGATGGGCGTGGTCAATGCCCATGCATCAATGGTGGTACTACATTCTTTCCTATACCCAGTTTGTTTCCAGGGAATGATGTTTGCGTCCTCGACCCAGCAAGTCAACTCCTCAAGAAGTACCTTCACAATCACCTTTGCTGGAACATGCAGCATAGCCAAGAGGATATAGTTACGAGGGTCAGAATGGGATACTTTCTTAGGTACTGGGACAAGGATGCTGTTATGCTATGATTGAGGGAGGGTTTGGGTGATATGATAGGTTATTTATAATGTGCTTAATACCCAGAGGTTTCTAAGCGCGGACCCGGGGATCGAACCTGTGGTGCTCCGTGACGTCTTGCTTCCAAGGCGAGCATGTTGCCCCCTGAGCTATCCTCCCAAGACTGATAGCAATGCAAGAGTAAAGGGGATACAGAACTTCAGCCCACAAAGATGCATCTTCCTTAATCAGCAAGTTGCACGGGTCATCTGTGGCTGGTGCACTGATGACTTGCCGGTATTGATTGATCTGGCAATTTTGGCCCTATTCTTTTTGAACTCCTATACCCCAGGCGGGATAGCGCTACATGTTTGTTCCAGCTGGGGGCCACCGAAGGTGTCACTGATAAATGCTACCCATTCACATTCAGAAACTCCATTGATTTCTGAGCAGGTTAAGTTGTTGCTGTTAAATGATTTGCTAAACTGTACTCAAATCATTCGATTGTGAGGTTACAAGCTGATCTTTCCACCATTGGCACTCTTTCCAGTGACAATGGGTTTGGAGCCATTCGGTATATTTCGCCAGAATCTGCCTACGACCAATGGCATATTGAGCTTGGTCGAGAACAGTATAGGCCAGGCGTCATAATTCTACATGGGTACTTTTTTGTTGTTGTCCCTGATTGTCTTGTCATAGTGATGTTTGAGAATCTCATTCTATCTGGTTCTCCTCCTATTTTTTCTGGCAGTTTTTGGAAAGGTGCGCGCATTAATGAATGCTACGCACTCCTCACATTTTGTTATAGCTAAGGCACACTGCTGCATTTAAAGCAAGTGGAGGGATTTGCTAAGGCGGTATAAAATCTTTAAATGCTTCGTGGGCAATGGCTACCTCAGTCTCGATTTTTGGGGTTGACCACACCACTCGGGTCAGTGCTTTATTGACCTTGATCATACCTGTCTTGTGGTCTCCAATAACAGGCCCGTCAATATCAAGAATCAGAATAATGGGTAGGCTGTCACTCTCTACGGTGGTGAATGCACATGTCAATTATGAGAGAGGGCTTGTTTGCCTCAATACATAATCAATAATGCTAGAACTTTTAATGGAAGTCAGCATGAATTGCAGAGGGCAATCAGAGGGGCGTGCTCCGTTTATCATGGCAAACCCTTTTGAATAGAGCATCGTCGCCCAGCTGATGCCTCACGGACAAAGGCGATCAAGCTTAGATTCATACGCTAAACCCCCAGAATGTATCCTGTCCGCTACAGCCTCAGGTTTGTGATTGTGGGGTATTCTTGAGTAAAAACCACCACACATAACAATAGGAGAGGCGTGTTTAGCAGAATCGAACCAGCCCTCAAAGTTTTCCAAGACAGCGACATGAGGAGCAGCCTAGGGAGGATCATATACATTGACCAAATGATATATTTAGTCCCGGAGTCACCAAAGGTGGTCATCCTACCTGCCAAGATGTTACGGGAATCGCAGTGCATTTCAGTGAGTATTAAGGGCTTTTTGGCACCCAAGAGTAGGCCTCCTTTAGGCCTAGATCTTTTCCTTTTGATCGCAGGTTTTTGAACGATTGCCCACCTATCCAGGACTAAAGGTTCCACAAGCCAAGTTTCCTGTAACGTAACCAGATTAAAACAATCAATATGATCAAACAAACCGTCCCGTGCATATAGATGCTGGTGCCCCCTGGTATTCCAGCAAAGAAGGAAGAAAGGGCTGTTCGGGACCTTGTCATTTCCGATGATCAAACCATCACTGCGAGCCACTCCCAGTGATCATCTTCGTCAGACATCCCAAGCCTGCCATTACCCGGTCCCCTCATGGCAGAAGAGGAGTTCTTGGGAGCGACCAATGGAGTCACCAAGGGGCGGGAAAAGTCATGAGGTTGGTGACCAACTTCGAGGACGTTAGTCGCTGTTTTGCGGCATCTAAGTGCATTACCACCAAAGTCCAAGACAAGACTTTTTTCGGTTCACTACAGAACACTCTTATCCAGTCCTGAAAAGAAGTGGGGTGTAGTCGGCAGCATAGTCCATCAGCCCTTCAGAAACAAAACAGACCAGGGATGTGACAAATTCTTCATTCTCGCATTGAAATGCAGTTCTCATATCACTGCGGTCAATAGTGCGTAGCTGAATAATAGAATGAAACAGTTCAACGACCTGCTCACGATTCAAATAATCGTGCCGATCTTTACGAAAGAGGCTTCTGATTTCCAGAACCTGCTTTGTGATGTCTGTTTCTGTGACCTTTTCAGCAGAGCCAATGCTGCAATCGAAAACAGCCATGGAAGGTCCTGATGATAATAAACGGGGCGTAGATTGTGCTGTTGCCGTAGTAGCAGGGTTACCGGTGGACGAAAGAGTAGAGGACCTATGCGGGAGGGGGATGGTGGCAATCAGAGGGGAGCTGAATAGTTGTCTCAGGTTGTGTAATGGAGCCAGTACACGTTGGCGTTTACTATCAGATGCCCCCTCCGTCTGTCTTTTTTGGCAGTGTCGTAGCCTCTTTTTGCCTGCCTTTGGTAGTACAGTGCTAACTAAACCAGAAGTGGTAATATTTGCTGTCAAGTTATTTCCTTCAGCCAAAGTACTAGTACTGAATGTACAGAGAGGTACTTTCAGTCAGTGCCTGTGCCTCTGCTCCTTTAATGATGGCTTTTTAGTTGTTTCCTGAGAAATCATCATAGTGTCCCCATTGCTGGTTGCTTACAGTCTTCTTTTGACAGAAATGTCACCATTCCCTATAATTTCTGCGGATTCCTTGGGCGTAGCATTAGTCTTAGGATCCTCTCATTGCCGGAGGATAATCCCCTTATTAAATCGGCCATCTGCGCATGTGTCAAGGGAGACAGATTCAAGACCAGAGGCAAAAGCAGGATGGGAAACTTTCAACCCTTTGTTGCTATGGTTTTTGTCCGCATACTTTTTTGCCTGGCAGATAACCTTCCTTTTTTTGCGGGGTTGTTGAACAACTGGCTCACCTGCCAAGGTAAGCCCCTCCTGCGTAGATGACTGAACATTCAGAGGAAAAGTAGAGCTTTGGGTGATGTTATGTGGTCGCCTCAACGATGCACACAGTCACCTCCTATTTTAAAGAGTCTGCTGGAGTGGCCTCTTAAAGTAGTTTCCAGTTGGTTAAGGATATTGGTATGGTTGGGGATTGCCTGGTCCTGTCGTTTTAGGTGCTTTAGAATGTCATTGGAGCGAGTAATGAGAATGGACAGAGGATTCTCGAGAATTCCGAACACAGTAGCTGAGTCAGAGCTGGTAGTGCAGTGAGCACTGTGGCAGCTGAGCTGTGAGGAGTTGAGAAAATGCAGTGCGTCGGAAAGCGCTGCATCCGATGATAGACCTCCATGGTCCTCAAACACACTCCTGGTTGCTCCAAAATTCAAAAATAAGTTAAGATCCTCGAAATTGTTACTGGGTGAACATCCCAAATGATGGGTGAGGTACTCGCCATCCTACTGACTAATAGTCTGAATATTTATTTTGACATGTATCCTTCTTCCTTTTTAACGAGATGAGTGCGTTAATTTCCCCAGTTACTCTTCATTCAAATGACGACTTTCCTCATGAGCTATTCCTGCAGGAATTTGTTTGCCCGAGAAATTCCTGCAGCTAGATGTCATTCCAAAACAACATTTTCAAATGGATGTAAAATCATAATGTGCTCTTGGAGCACCAGAAGTGAATGTCATAATAGCAACATCACACTTTTTCCACGTTTCTGAACTATTTTGTGCTTTATACTTTGCCCCATTACCACGGAATCCTCTTGCGCTCTGCGTGATCAGGTCCAGTGACACTCCACATCCGATTGGATAGAGCTCATGCTATGCAATCCCATTGGATGTCACATGCTCGAGAAACTGCAAAATAACATTTTCAGACATATGTAAAATTATCTCTTGGTATTGGAGCATTCGAAACAAATGTAACAATAGATACATGAAATAAATTCCACATTTTGAGAGCCTCAGTACAATGTTGTGATTAGTACCAGGGGTGTTGCTAGGTCTGGAAAAGATCTGGGGCTACGCTAATGTCAGGACTGTCGTGACCCGGGGTACCTAGCCTTTTGGTTGTAACCCCTGAGCTTCTATCCGGGGCTACAACCCCCCCCCCAGCAACGCCTCTGCTTAGTAGTAATCCTCATTACTGCGGCGACCATCTTGAGCACTCCACCAGTCCAATCCGAAAGACTGCATAAACCCCAATGAAAGCAGAAGTGAGTTAACGCTACCTTTTGCTGGCAGAGCAGCAATGCCTCTTGGAAAGGCAGTACGGTACAAATTCTGTCAAGAGTAGTTGATAGTGCCTTCTCATAGCCTGGGCACAACATCCCTACCTTAGCACCTTATCAAGGGCCCATTGGAATGAAGTCGAGGAGCTATTTGGGTAAGCGCAGGGAGCTCGAAAAGACAATACCCGGGGACATGGCGTACTCTCCACTTCATCTTCAGGCTCCACCTCCGCCTCACCTTCTGCCGCCATTCCATACCTGCATTAACTTCTGCGCCCCTAGTGCCGGCAGCAACTGATCCTGCCATTCTTGCTTTCATGGTGGGACCCAGTTCATCTGCTCCTCCGACTCCTCAAGTGGGCTTTAATGCATGCATAAGGATGCGCATAGTTTCCCACAATCACCCTGGGGGAACCAGGTTCAATGGCTGCGCTGCCGCTATTTCCAACCATCCGTGAATGTGCCATCGTTGAATTTATTTTCAAGTGGATTTTTTTTTAATTGAGTTATGTTCTATATGTTTTTAACATTAACAAAAAAAATGTGTATGTAGTAGTTTTGTGAATTGTTAAATGTTTTTTTTTTCAATTGTTCTCTCCTCCCAGGTTTTACTCCCCTGCTTGCCTAACCCTCTCAAAGCTCCTTTTAAGAGAAATCTTAAACATTACATACAAGAGAAATATTATCAAACACCCAATGTATCCCCATAAATTGGGCAAAGGGGACCACCCACATTTGCACATACGTTCCCACAGTTGCAAACAGGTTCCCTTTGATGCAGTTTCTGACATTTGCATTGCAAAGTACAAAAGGGAACTGTAAACTGCAGGAAATATCACATTTAGACATACCTTTTGCACCCCACCATGAAAAATGAGTAAACACGGCACACCTTATGTGCCTGGCCTATACCACTCACAATGGATTCCTATGTGAAAAAAGCAGGTGGATTATGTAGAAATCCACTGCATTTACAACATGGTGAACATATCATGCTGAAGTATGTGTATGTTGGAGAAGATAAGGGTGATACAAAGGTACATTATGTGCCATGGCCCCCTACCATGCAAATTCATTAAAATGGACAGTAACATCAAATTAGTTTTCATTTCTATCCTAACTTTATTTCTGTGGTAATGAACCATGACATTTTCACCTAGGCACATAGAGTAACCTATTGCGCCCTTCGATTCCCATGACAATGGTTCCCTTGGGTACTCTAGGCTGCTTTTACATAACTGCGTTAATGCGACAAGGCTTGACAATTTACCAATTTCCCCAGCCTCCTTGCCACTTTCTATGTGCACCCCCTTCTGCTTTGTTTATGTCTCCATAAGCCCCCAAAACTCCCAACCTCCTCCTGACTCTCCCTTAGTAGCTCATGTTCCTATTCATTCTCTTTCTGATCTCGGGCCAGGTCCCCTCCCCGCCAGTTGCACACATGAACTGCTCCCGTGGCAACCCTTGCACTCAGGGGCTGTTTCTGTATCCCTACAGTCCCCTACCAGCACTTGTGTTAGGGAGAATTCTCTGTTTAGGCTAAATTTCCTAACCTAGTGAGTCCCCCAGCAGCTTTGCTGGATTTCAGGAGTTTGTTTTTTTCCATCCTGCCAAGAGTGAGACTCTTTTTCTCCCACTCTTGGACATGAATGTGGTTAATTCCTTTGAATGTCAATGTGTTCTATGGGCTATGGGGTCTTTTACTCCATAGGGTCTCATATGTTTTTCTATGTGTGTTACACTGCACCCTCCGTGCCGTAACACAGGGGCGTCCTAGAGGATCCCCACCATAGACTCCATACCCTGGGACCGACTACTGTCTCCCAGGGCATGTAAAGTCACCATTGGCTTTACTAGACCTAAATTTACTAACAGAACTAGTACAAACCATCCTATTGTGGACGTACTGGTAGGGGTAATTCGAGTACCCCTGGGTCTGTTATTTGAGGGGGCACTGTCCCATCCCCCCTCGTCGAGTTTTGGCTGGTGGCAGTGGAAACTACTTGTTATATTCGACCCCGAATATAACTCTATGGGATTCTTCCCATTGTTGGAGGTTAATACTTTTTCTCGTTAGTCTCTAACATACCACCGGTTTATTTGTCTTAAACAAATCTATTGGTTGGTATTTTCTGCCAGAACTCAGTTTTTAAAATGGCGTCTGTGTTCGTCTCTGTAATTCCTAAACCAAAGGTTGAGCCCTTTGTTCCACTTTTGGCGGGCTTCTGCCCAGAAGCCCTCCAAAGTGGTGCCATTCTTTCTGGGTACCACAGGGGGTGCGGGAGGGGGTTTAGGCACCCTGGACTGAGTTGCCTTGCCAACTCAAGTCGCACTCTGGTGTGATTGGCCCAAGTGGTGAGCCACCCCGCTCACCACTTAGCGTGTTTTGATTGACAGGTAGGCTGAATGAATGGGGGTTTTCTGCATAAAAGCAGGGCTTTTGGGACTGAATCTTCAGAAGTCACCACAGGACCTAAGAATCCGACGAGGGTAAAAGCTGAGCCGACTTGCAACGATGACACCTCCGGTGGAGCCCTGCTGAACCATCTCACCACTTCCCGACGACAGAGGAGATCTGCCAGCTGGAGAGTCTTCTTCCCCTGACTGGTGGGAACAACCAGTCCCCTTTGCTTTTTCTTCGCTTCCAGGGCGTAGTGGTCGAATTGCCCATGCTGAGCACCCCGGCAACCGGATAGCCACTAGCCCATACCGCGTCCAAAAGGTGGTGCCTTGTGACGGAGCACTCCGCGGCTGGTCTCTTCCCTGGTGGTGCAACGATCTGCAACTTTCCTTCGACGACGAGATCATCTCTTCTCTTGGCAAAGCCCTGACTTGCATCCACCACCAGGAACAACTGCGCCCGCCGGAGCTGTCTCTCCACATACAAGGTACCGTGTCCGCCTGGCTTCCCTTGTAACGGTTAGCGTGAGGTGTCTTAATCCTCGCCTCTCCATTGGGTCGCCTCCAAGCTTTCTTAACTTTCTGTTCTGAACTGGTTCAATCTTTCGATAACAATTTGCGACAAAGACTCGAAGTGCATTTCCCCTGTGATACTTTTTGGGACTTATCGCCTTGCCTCTCTCCGAGTGGGCCTGGCCTCTGAACTTTGCGATCTACAGTAGACCCTGCCTTACTTGCCTTGCATTTGTTCGTAAAAGTGTTGGTACCGAGTTGATTTCATACCCTGCCTTTTCTCTCCCAGCCTAACAAATACTAGAGTGCCATCTAGGTTAAAGCATTCACCTCTGTCTGCAAATAAGTGGTGCCGTTGAACCTAGACTTGTCGAACTATTGTTAGGGGGATTGATTTACTTATAGTAATTGTAATTGAAGTTGTTTGCCGTATTAGTGCCAGAGTGTTTTTTATAGATGTGTTGTTATAAATAAATACCTATATATGTTTACACCCAAGCTCTGTTCCATGTTTGCTTGTTCTACTGTGTAAATTGCCCTATTTTGTATACTCCACATACTGCCTAACTTTTCTTGAGAGAAATCTGACTGCTCAGCCACAGCTACCAGGTGAATCTGTGTGGTACAGACAGCTATCAAGTGGGTTTACTGCCAACACCTGTAAGCCTAAATCTTTTGCAGTGGTCCCAGAGGGAACTGCACAGGTTTTCCGCTTAACAACTTGACACTTCATGTCTGCACTTTCCCTTGCACTTGCCACCAGCTGGCTGCACTTTTTATTAATTGGTTTTTATTTGTTTTTATTTATTTTTTACTGTTGATCCCATGTACTGCACTGCCCCCTCCCCCTTTCCCCTCGCACTTTTCTACCTCCCCCCTCCCCTGCACTTGCACGATCTCAGTGTCACCTGGCCTAGTAAGATCCTTGTCTCTGTCTTCCCTCTGTTTCCCCCTCCTTGCCTTGTTGTGCCTTGAAACACTTGTATATAGACGTGTTAAAAATGCCATATCATATCATTCCCGTGAAGCATTTCCAGTCATATCACACAAGTGTGTATGGTTTTCAAAAGAGTTGTCCATGAGATTGCTATGGTAAGAGAAATGCTGAAACTATTAATGGTGCTCTCTATCCCTCTCAAAATGTCCATCTCGTGACCTGCTCCTCCCCCCCATTCGCATATCCTCCATGATGTGAAACGTCCTTAAAATACCGTTTTTGATGTGTTGCTTTACTGATTTCATGCGAGTTCTGCAGGAATCCCTTGCATCCAGTTCAAAAAGAATGGTGGCTTTGCATTTCTGAAAAGGCTCAAAGCTGTATGAACCAAATATTTGGGACTGGGGGCACAAGCTTCCCCACTGGTATTTTCAAACGTACGGGTCGGATTTACATGAATCCAGAAAAGGAATGTTGTGCCTAATTGTGCATATGTTTAAAGGGTGCACCTTTTACCTATGGAAAAATAAATGGGAGAAGGCTGAAAAATATATTTATTTATTTATTTAATGTGGTTTAGTTTCAAAAGAAACTTTTCGCATACAAATATGGTCAAATAAACATAATAATCGAAAGAAAATATTAATACACATTATTTAAATACACACAATAAAAATGAAGAATTCTTACAATAAAAACGTCAACATCTATCAATCTTTAGTTTGACAACAAAAAAAGTCCACATTCTAAAAAGTGCATTGCATTGTGCAATGACACGTTCCTAGTACAGAGACAATAGTTCCAGAAATCTTGGTTCTTGATGGCATCGTGACAATAGGCAAGCTCTCCCAACTCCCTCATGTACAATGTCCTAGAGTATTTACACTGCGTAAGGACATGTCTTGGCATCTCTAATGTGCTGCTGATTTTACATAAGCAACATATTCTATCCTCCTTAGTCACACCAAGCCTGGGGCCAATTACACTTAAAACTGGCAACTGGTTAACCCGAAGCCGGAGGAAACTGCTTTGTTTTCCTTGCTTAATAACTTTTGAAATGTTGAACGAATTAAACCGAACGTTTCCAGTTTGGAGAAGCCCTGCCAGACATTTACCTTTGGAAAATGTAATCTGGATCGCCTAACGACAATAGAATGCAGCGAGCTATATTTAAGGTAAAATATATGTTTATATGTATTTGCATAGCATATGGCTGCCAATACATTGGTTCTGTGAACATTCTATTGCTAATAACTTTTATCTTTTAATAATTTTTAACTCACTGGATGAATGTGGCTGAAATCTTATAGCAAAAATTGCATGGCAAGATGCCCCACAAAAGCGAACATGTGGGGCAATAAGCTTATGAGAAAATGTGTGAGTCATGCTATATACAGGTGCTGAGCAAAAACTGCATGAATGCACTGGCGCCAAATTACAAACAAGTTGGGCTCAAAGTGGTGCACATGTGCATTTTGGCGGAAATCGGTCGGGTAGGTTTTTAAAAATGTGGCCAAAATGTTTTTTTTTTATCTCCTATTTCATTCGTAGAATGTTATCTATTGCATGCCAGAAACAAATATATCCACGATCACTACAATATGGTGCTCCTTGCAGTGGAACACAATCAGTAATGTGTCTTCCAGAAGAAGTGTCATGGGCAGTTCCACTATTATCCCCCCATCTCTCCTCCTCATCCAAGTCCCCCATTGCCCCTGCTCCAATCGTTCTCCTCCCTCATCCCTGCCACAGTTCCTTGCAGGCATCCCCTGTCACAGTCCCTCACATATATCCGCCATCAAAGTCCCTGATGTACTTCACCTATCACACCCACTCATGCCATGCCATCACGTGCAACCCCTGTCACAGTCCCTCATATGCATTCTCCATCACAGTCCTTTGCGTGCATCCCCCATCACAGTCGCACATATGCATCTCCCATCACAGTACAATTTGCAATGTCACTGTCATAATCCCCCATAGAAATCCCCCTTACTGGGCCCTCATTTGCACCCTGTCACAGGCACGTGTGGGCATCTCCCTTCACAGGGCCCCACCACTGGCTCCCTGTGGCTGCAAGGATCAAGTTCAAGACCCTCTTCATCGTCAACAAGGCTTTCTGGGGCCTGGGACCACACTACATCAAACTTTCTCTTCATACGCATCTTCCTTCTCGAGCCCTCCGCTCTTCCACCTCCAATGCTCTGAGGGTCAGATGCTTCTCCAGGCAGAGAGTGGGGGGTAGATCTCTGTCCTCGGCTGGGCCTCCAATTGGAACAGACTCCTACCTCTCTCCACCTTGAGCAGGACCACCTAAGGTTCCAGAAGCAACTCAAGACCTTACTTTTCGCTTTCACTTTTTCTCTCCCTCTCCCTTGTTAATGTCCCTGCCTGCTGCACATATTGGTTACCTTGCCACCCACTGAACTTATTGGACAAGGCTCCTGCATGACCAGTTGCCCTCCAGGCCTCTGAACCACTTAAGAGACTGTATCTGCAACTCTACAGTCCCCTGACTCTCTGCACTTATAAGCCACCTCCCGGCAGCACTTACAAGTTACTTTGCACTCTGCCCCATCCTCCTTGCCCCCGCTTGGCACTTCTCCCCCTTCATCCCCGCACACATGTGCAATCTGACTGACACAAGGCCTAGTAAGATCGCTGTTTTGTCCTCTTTCTGTCATTGGGCCTCATTCCGAGTGGGGCGGTAAGGGATACCGGGCACCGGTAAGGAGACCGGTGCCGGTAATCCCTTACCGCCCTACTACGAGTTCCCTTAGCAGGTCCCTCCTTTAATGCCTGGTCTGACCAGGCTTTATGGACGGGACCCGTTAAGGGAATTCAGAGCCAATAACAGTACCGCAATTTGCGGTGCCATTATTAGCGCCTTCCCCATTCCCATTGAGCCCTATGGGGGCTCAAATGGGAATGGGGAATGGCTTTTTCAATGGGGACTTACCGGTCCCGCAAAGGTCAGACTACACCAGTAAGTCCCCATTGAACCATACCGGTGCCGGACCCGTTATTGGAGGCAGTCATGGCGCAAATAGCGTCATGACTACCTCCAATCTCGGAATGAGGCCCATTGTCTCTGTCTTCCCTCTGTTTCCCTCCCTTGTCCTGTTGCACCTAGAAACACTTTTTTACAGGCGTGTTATAAATGACTTATCATATCATATTGTTCACGAGGAGAGGAATTCACTGATGGGCCCATAGGTCAGCGCTCAACCTCAAGAACCTGTAAGACAAGATAGCTGCACCATGTGAGGACAGGGGGTGCAGGATTCACTTACTCTGACACGACTCAATAATGAGGACTCAGTAGTTTGGCAAAGGGAAGTCCGTTTAATGATACATTCATCAAACAGGGAAACAAATGGGAATCAGCTGTAGTGCGATCACCAGTCTCACTCCGACTTCCACAAACTTTGGTAGAACAGTAATTCTTATAGGCTAACATCGTCATCTCTGACGTCTAATTTCTATAAAAATTCATCATGCAACCTAATTGGTTACGAAAGGTAACTTAAGTATAGATAGAGAGATAAAGCATGTGGATTGAATAACTGTTATCAGGTCGGTGTCTACGCCCATCCCTCTACAACACACGTGATTGACGTCACTATGAGTACGAGGTCTCATTGGTTACAGTGTCTATAGGACCCTAGATTACATGGTCCATTGTGATTGGGAAAGTTACACCCCTAAAACATAAATCTCCACTTTAATTAGCAGCATGCAGAATAGACACCCAGGTGCCTAGTGCCCCAAGATTCACCCTTCCTCCTTTCCATCAATCAGTGTTTTAGGGCTATGTGTCAATTAATTGGCTGGGTATGGCCTTGGAACTGTAGCCTCTTATCAGGAAAAGTTATGGCATCCTCGGGTTCTGGATGACATCAAGCGGGTGTACCTCTTCGCGCCTGGCTGGTCATGTGTTGGTTCACTGTGAATCTGCTTCAGCTTCTAGCTTTTTGTGCATTTAATTCTGTGTCAGCCTAGCCACCTGCATGGACCTCTCTTATCTTGACCTTCACGGACGGCCTGGTATGTTCTGTAGTTGGAGTCTCGTGAGCTCATGCTCTCCTCCCCTTCTCTGGTTGACCTCGTTTTCCTAAGCATGAGCCGCTCTTTGCTGAGTTTCGATTCCGCTCCTTCTCCTGCCTTTGGCTGGGTTTCGAAACTTAGCCTGTCAGGCCTCTGGCCGCCCGGGTACCTTTCTGCTTTCACAAAAATGGAATCACACTTGTATAATGTGCCTTACTGAGGTAGTTATATGGTTGGCGCTCGCCGCTCTATCTTCTACTAAGCATTGCAGGCAGTATCGATTTCTTGGCCTCTTGCGTTTCAAGCCTATTTACACGCGTTGAACAGGACGGTTGCTTCCATCTTGTCTCGTAGCACCTTTTCCTTATGTTTTAACATTGTCTCTTCTCTGCGTACATTCCATTCAATTTTGTAGTAACTCGCACTGGCGTGTAATCTTCGATAGCTGCTCTTGTTCATTCTCGGATCTGTTCAGGCCCTTGTCTCATTTCCACTGGCCTTCCATTAAGGCCTTTGGGGTCTCTTTGTGGACCGTGTGTCGGTACTCCTCATTTCACATAATTATTTATTTATTTATTACATTTGTTACTCGCCCAGACCCTGGGGTATCACGGCGAAAGATACAGAAGGTAGTCAATTATTATACAATGTTACAGTTTCAAAGCAATAATACATTTTTTATACAGATGTTACAATAGCATATATGGTCCTATATCAGATTCCAATTGGTAAGATAGTCCTTAAACATATGTTCCAGACCTGTTTACAGCATTGAGGTTGCCCAAGGCAGAGTAATTGGTCATGGGAGGGTAGGGCTTGGGCGGGTAATATTTATTGAATAACCAGGTTTTCAGAGCTTTTTTGAATTTTTGTAAGGATTCCTCCTTTTTGATGATTAGAGGTAGGGCGTTCCAATGCGAAGGGGATAAAAGTTTGAAACTACTTCCTCCTGCTCTGCTATATTTGTATGTGGGAACTTCTAAGAGGGCCAGATTATTGGATCTCAGCGACCTGCATGCCATTTTTTTTTTGATGGAGTTGTTGAGGTAGCTGGGCGCTTTGTTGGTGGTACATTTGTAGACGATGCTAAGGGTTTTGAATATGATCCTTGCTTCAATAGGCAGCCAGTGATTTTCTCTTCTAGTGTTGGATATATGTTCTGATTTCTTTATCCCTAAAGCCGCTCTAAGGGCTTTATTCTGCAGTAGTTGGATTTTGTTTATATTGGTTTTGGAAGTTCCTAGGAAGAGGATGTTACAGTAATCAAGTTTTGTTAGGATCAGGGCTCTAGCCAGAGTGATGCAATTTACAGGGGTGAGAAATTGGCGACTGAGAGCAATATGTTTTGCTGTGTAAGCTGTGGATGAAGAGAGGGCTGCTATTTGTTTATGCATGGAGAGGTTGGCATCGATGTAGACACCTAACGTTTTGACTTGTTTAAGTACTGGGATGTTAATGTGAGAATAATCCGGATGGAGGGTGCTTATTCTTTTATGGGAGCCCACACTGAGGATCTCCGTTTTCTCATCATTTAAGCAAAGACTATTCAGGGCCATCCATTTTTGGATTATGGAATAAACTTTATTAATGGTGAGAGTGTCTTGGGTATAGTCACCTGAGATAGGGATGAGGATCTGTGTGTCATCTGCGAAGTTGGTGTAAATGACACCCATATCGTCTAGGGCTGAGAATAAGAGTTTGGTGTATGCATTATAGAGTGTAGGGGATAGGCAGGATCCCTGGGGGACACCTTTGGGCACTAATATGGGGTCCGCTGCAAAATTCCCAATGGCAACTCTGGATGTACGGTCAGTGAGAAAGGATTTGATCCAGTAAGTGGCGTTGTTGGAAAGATTAAAATCTTTTTTTTAGAGTGTTGCATAGTTTGTCATGATCTACTAGGTCGAATGCTGCTGATAGGTCTAGTAGCAGTAGTGTAGCTAGTTTGCCTGAATCTCTGATAGAGTCTAATTGGATTTTTAGATCCAAGAGTGCTGTCTCAGTACTGTGATTAGGCCTAAAGCCTGATTGTCTGGCTCCTAGCAGATTATTTTGTTCTAGGTGAGTTTGTAGTTGGTTATAAGCTATTTTATCTATGATTTTAAGTAAAAATGGGACAGTTGTTATGGGCCGGTAGTTAGTAGGCACTAGTGGGTCTAGCGTGGGCTTTTTTAGTAGGGGCGTGACCCAGGCTGCTTTAATGCTGACTGGGACCTGGTTGGTGGAGAAGGAGGCATTTACAAAGTTGGTGATTATGGGCGTGAGGGTGGGGGCGCAGAGTTTAATTAGGTGTGCTGGAAAGTTATCTCCTTTGCAGTTGGATGCTTTAAGTTTGGCTATAGTCTTGAGTACTGTGTCATGAGAGACTGGTGTGAAGTTGAAGAGAGGCGCGGTGTTTTCTACGGTAGTGGACATCTGGTTGGCCGTGGAGTGTTTGTCGGACAGGAGGTTTCTTTTAGAGATAATTTTGTTTTGTAATAGTTTAATCTTAGTGTCCAGGGCATCTTGGATGGTGGTGCACCATTCTTTGCTAGGTTTGACTGGGTTAATTATGGGGATCGGGTTCTCCAACTCCTTGAGTATGGTGAATAACTCTTTGCTATCGGAGGACACATTACTAATTCTTGTGTTAAAGGCATCTGCTTTATGGGCGATGATGGCTGATTTATAGATTTTGTTTGCAGAGTTGAATTCTTCCAGGGCTTCTGGGGTCTGGTTTTTCTTTAGGCGGTGTTCAAGCGATCTTTTGATTCGTCTAAGAGAGACTAGTTCCTCATTGTACCAGAAGGAGGACTTTTTGTCTTTACGTTTAGTTTTATTAACGCAGGGTGCTAGGGCGTCAATTGTACTAGTAAGAGAGTTGTGGTAAAGGTCTGCCAGGGCACACGGTTCTTTGGCATTAATGATTTTGTTATTGAGGGCTTCGCTAATAAAGGGTTGATATTTTCTGCTGTGAGTTTACAGATGTTTCTTGTTACATATGATTCTTTGACAGCCATTTTGGGTAGGTCTGGATTTTTGCGCAAGATAGTGAAGTTTATGCAGGGATGATCTGACCATGGTACCGGGGAGATGGAGTCTATGGATACTATAGTGTTAAGATGTAGTATCCAATCTAGAGACCTCCCTTTTATATGGGTAGGGGTGTTCACGAGTTGCATGAAAGCCATGTCTTTAAGTGCACTGTGTAGTGCATCTGCTTTGTGGTCTTGGGGGTCGTTAAATCCTAGATTCAGGTCCCCTAGGACTAAGCATTTTGTGTTTGGTTTTATAAGTGGCGTTAACAATAATGGTATGTCTAGTTCTGGTTGAGATAAAGTGTTAGGTGCTCTATAGATGGTTATTAAGTTTATAGTGGTTTTGTGGTCCGTAGCTAGTTTAGCTAGCAGGACTGGGCTCTCGATCGGGCTGGTTCTTAATTTGAGGTGGGCTTTAGAGATAATGGCTACTCCTCCACCTACTGATTTTGTTCTGTCTGTTCTGAGAATGGTATAGTCTGGGGGAATGGCAATGGAGAGCGAGGGGCCGGACGCTTGGTGGAGCCAGGTTTCTGTCACTATGAGTAGGTCAAGTTCTTGCTCAGTAATGAGGTCATGAATTTCAGTGGCATGAGCATGTATGGAGCGCGCGTTGATGAGGGCTGCTTTGAGGTGTGTAGCCGGGGGTAGCTCTTGGATAGGGGTGGGTAGGTGAATGTTGGTAGTCACAATAGCGTTAGATTGTTGTTTGATTATGATGGGACTTTTGGAGTGTTTATCTTGAGTTCTTAATAGAGGTATGCCTTCTGTGTTAGCATGATTGGTAAAAGTGATATTTCGAGGAGGGTTAGAGGTTCTAGATCTGAGTCTTAGGGTTTTTAATGTGCCTAGAATCGGGATATGATTGGGTTGATTAACTTTGGGTAGTCCTCTGGTTGTGAAATAGGAGGTTGTGAGGGTTCGTGATCTGAGTCTAGTGCGTCTAAGTGCACTGAGGACCGGGGTGGTTGTTATAGGTACTAAGTGGGATGTGTTATCACTTCGTAACTTTTGGATACTTCTGTGATCTTTTAGACTATTGATCGAGGGGTGCAGATTGTGGAATGGAGTAGTGCGGGGCAGGAAGGGTGTGGGGCATGGGATGGGATGATGACGGGGGCAGGCTGCTCTGGATAGGCCATTATCGTGGAAAAGGAAGTGGGCACCTGTGCAAGGTGTATCAAACGGGATGGCACAAAAGGGAAACATCATGAATAGTAGGCAGCCTTGCATGGTATAGCTTGGTTTGGATAGGAGAGTGGACAGGTGTTAGCTATCTATAGTGTACCTGGGGGTCTCTCATGTGAAATGGCTAACTCACAAAGGGCCGAATGAGACTATGCACCTGTGTGCAAAGGCAGCAGTGGCTGAATCACACGACATCACAATAGGCAAAAAGTGGTTATGCACCTATGTTCAAAAGGCAGCGGTGGCTAGGGCTCGCAACATCGCAATAGGCAAACGTGGCTGTGCACCTGTGTGCAAAAGCAGCAGTGGCTAGGGCTCACAACATCGCAATAGGCAAGATGTGATTATGCACCTGGCAGTGCGGACAATCAGTGACTGAAAAAGGCAATACTCGGGTATGGCTGACTAGACAGTGCAGGCAATCAAATGACTGAGAGAGGCATTACTTAAGTATGGATAGTTCCATCGGTGACGTGAATGGGCGGCCATATTGAGCTGCATCAAATACCCCATGTATTGTAATGGCGAATGCACACTTGCCTCGGTGGAAGACCTAATTACAGGTCGAGATGGAGTCTGCTTCTTTTTAAGAGTGTTAGGCGGTTGTACCTTAGTTAGTGATAGTCCGGATACAGGCGGCAGCGAGCAGTGTCTCTGGCAAGAGGCAAGGCAGGCACAGACAGGCTGAGACAGGAAACAGCCTTAGTTCCTGCTGGCCTTCGTTCTGTAGGGCCGGCTCACGCCTCCCGGTGCCCGATTGGCTACCTTGTAGCCGTCGTCAGGCAATGGGCGGAGATGTCGTCGGAGGGGCCGGTGGAGGTGAGATCAGCGAGGCAGGGCCGCCATCTTGGAATGGTCGCCACCCGCAGCCTCGGAAATGGAGCCCAGATGGCACGGACGTGTAGAGCCGCAGCGAGCCTTGCTACTTGCATATAGCAGGTGTGGCAGATGAAAGGTGCGCAGGAGTCGCACTTCATGTAAAATAAACAGCGAATCAAGCGGCAGGGCAGTGCCTGGGATCGCCTCGAGGAAGGGAAGCTCCGGCTTCACCTTCTAGGGAGGGGGATGCACTGCTCCAGCAGTGATGGTTGGGAGCTCCTGCTCCTTGGAGGGGGATCGGTCAGAGGCTGGTATGGCTGTCTAATAGGGTACCGTGCTGCCCAGGGTTGTCTGATTATGGGTGCTTCAACCGGTATTGATCTTCTGATGTATACTGGACAGAGTCCTAGTGCAGCTCTCTGTAGGTTCATTTGCTCTTCATATGTCACATACCTTGGCGAACACATTCCCGGTACCTCGAAATGAGGGGAAGGGGTGCAGGCCATGTCTGGAACTTCCTTTACACTATCATGTCACAGTCCCTAACAATCATCCCCATAATTATCTTTTGTATGCATCCCTGTGTAAGTCCCTTGCATGCATCCCTGTCACAGTCCCTAACACGTATTGCTCATCGCAGTCCACCACAGGTATCCCCTTTATAGTCCCTAATGGCCATCCAGCATCACAGTTCCTGATGGCATCCCCTTCCACAGTCCATCGTGTGCATCCCTTGTCAAATTTTCTCATGTGCATCCCCATCACAGTCCCACACAAGCATCCTATGTCACAGTACCTCATGTGCATCCCATCGCAGTCTCTTGCACTCATTCCTTGTCACAGTCCCTGATGTGCATTTCTTTCACACTCCCTCATGCACATTCCCCATCATAGTCACTTACATGCATTCCCATTATCCCTCGCTTGCATCCCCTGTCACTGTTGCTTACATGCAATCACCATTATTGTCCTTCATTTTCATATCTGTCATATTCCCTCGCACACATCCTGGTCACAATCCCTTATACACATCCTTGTCACAGTTCCTCATGTGCATCCTCATCAAAGTCCCTCACGTTCCTCGTCACAGTTCTGTAGGCACATCCTTGTCATAGTCCCTCTTCTTTCTTATCACTCTTCCTTAAGCAGTCCCTCTTCATTTTCCTTGTCCCATTTCTTCCTTCTTTGCCTCATTGAGTGTCAAAGCGGGGCATGGGACATTGTCAAAGGCGATACCTTTGGCAAAGTAGCCAATGGCCATGGCTGTGTTGTCCACAAGGCCTTCTGGGGCCTTAATACCTTCAACTCTCTCTTCTAAACATCTTCCCTCTCGTGCTCTTCACTCATCAGCCTCCAACTCCCTCAGGGTCAGTTGCTTCTCCAAACAATGAGTTGGTGGTAGATCTCTTTCTTCGGCTGGGGCCTCCCTCTTGAGCAACCTCCCTGCCTCTCTGAAAATTGAGGAGAACCATCTCCGGTTCCGGAAGCACCTCAAGACCTTCGTTTGTGCCTCTGTTTTCTCTCCTCCTCTGCTGAACTCATGGGTGAAACTGACACAGCACTGGTCACCTGGCTACCCTCTGTTCTTGGGCCCAGGTCCCCTCCCCGCCAGTTGCACCAATGCACTCCCCCCTGGCAGCCTTGCACTCGGGGGCTGTTTCTGATGTCTGCACTTACCCTTGCACCTGCCACCAGCTGGCTGCATTTCTTATTTATTGTTCCTATTTATTGTTTCTATTTATTTACTGTTATCCTATGTACTGCACTTCCCCTTCTCTCTCCCTCTTGAACTTTTCCCCTCCACGTCCTCCCCTCCACTTGCACAATCTCAATTTCACCTGGCCTAGTAAGATCGTTGTCTCTGTCTTCCCCCTGTTGCCCTCCCTTGCCTGGGTGCGCCTTGAAACACTTGTGTATAGGCGCACTATAAATAGCATAACATATCATATCATAGGACATATCTCGTTGACCACAGACTCACAATAGGGAGTACCCAATGATGTGTAGTTTAGAAAAACTGCAATAATTTAGCATATGACACCCAAATTAAAAAAAAAACATTACTGCAGTTGTTATGAAATGCAGCATATCAAAACCCTTGAAATTCAGCAAAATGTATTAGTTAAGAAGTAGTTAAGGTGAATCAGGTCAACACAACATAACACTTGAAATTCCATGGAAAACAGATTAGTTGAAGTGATGCTAAGGTGCCACTTTAATGAAACAAAAACCCTGAAATTCAGGAGGTGTTGGAAGCTTTGCCACCTGAACACCCATTGCACAGCCCAGGAGTATGCTGATGATATCAATGATGACATCACATATGATATCACTCATGAAATCATGTAATTCACTGATGACATCACTGAAAATTGAACATGCTGATGACATTACAATCCCTTAATGACATCAATAGAAAGTCAGTGTCAGTATGGAAACCCATGTACTTTATTTCAAATCATTTGAGAAACATTCTATATCTAGAGATTTAGTGTATGCTACCAAAGGAGGTCTTTCAATATATATGTGGTGGGAGGAGCATTCTCTCCAAAATTATCTGGACATCGGTACGATACCATGAGGCCTGCGCATCATGACTACTCCCTCTTTTGAGGATCAAAATCCTTTGATGCTCCAGGAATGGGGTGAAGCCAGCAAGGATTGTTCGGCTACGTTTTTGACAATCCTGGTTAAATATGCCAAATTAGACCGTGAGTTGGCACTTAAGGAACTAGCTAGAATTGAGACTGAACTGACCAAAGTTCCTACCACAGAGGAAGGCAAGCAATTGCGCACTAAAATTGAGGAAGGTTTAACTGTATATGAAGATGAGATAAAGCAACGGAAACATCGGAAATTTCTCAGAGATAAAATTGATTATGAGACGGGTCGTGTTTTCACCTTTGCTACACGTTTTGACTCTCTACGTAAAACTAATGCTACACAGTCTGTACTCGCACCGTCTGGCGACCCAGGTCCTGCCACATCTGAGTCGGACATCTCTGCATCAGATACCGATGAACCTATACCTAAAATGAATTTTTTAGACGAGATGCGACTTCTGTGTCAGGATGGGAAAAATCAAAAAAGAGGCAGAGGTCGCGGCAAACCAACAGGAAAAGGAAAAGAACAGAAATCACAGGCAAGAAAGTTATTCGCCGAGGCCGACGTGGGAACCGGTCTAAAGGGGCAGCAACAGGGCAGATCAACGCGCTCTGGGCAAAATATCAATAACCAACAACATGAAGTGCTGCCAAATTATTAATCTTTTGTCCCATGTCCTTACTAAACCACAAACCTCGCTCTTGTCTCTAGGGCTCAACTTTTGTCCAACAATGACCCACAACTATGTACAAGCACGCATAGACTTTGACAAATTTCTGCGAAAAATTAAACAAAGAAAGTTTTTTGCCATCAATTCAATCACTCCTAAATATTCTACACCCCGCACTGGAGGTACTGATCTTCTCATTTTGGATATTCCTTCACTCATGGATCTCGCATGCCTCGATGATGATAAATTTGACCCCACGAATGTTGATTTCTTTGATTTCGATATTAATCCTAATTGGGACATACGAACAAAATTAAAGAACAAATCAAGATTCAAACCTCAATTTCCGGTGGGGAGATGCATTGAGGCATTTCAAGACCTTTGTATCAGTGATTTCAGAAAACTGCGACAAAAAAAACGCATTTCTAAGCAGAACCTCACTGCTGCACAGCGTTTGACTATCAATGAACTTCAAGAACTACCGAATATTGTCATTAAGCCAGCCGATAAAGGCTCAAACATCGTTATCCAGGATAGAACTAAATATGTGGCAGAGGCACATCGGCAATTACATGATCATCTGTGTTATAGTAAGCTCTCTAAGGACCCCTTTGAAGAAATAAGAACAGAACTTATTGCCTTGTGTACCAAATGGGCGAGTGAAGATTTAATGGAGGATGATCTAATTAAGTTTCTTACCCCTGCATGTTACACCATACCTACGATTGATTTCCTTCCGAAGATACATAAATCACTTAACTATCCCCCAGGCAGGCCTATTGTTACTTTATGTGGCTCACTGTTGGAACATTTGGCCCAATTCATTGACGAAACTTTGTTTCCATTCGTATCAGTGTTGCCATCCTACCTGAGGGATACTAAGGATTTTCTTCAACATATCACTAACACACCTTGTGAAGAGGGTTTAATTTTGGCTACACTAGACGTGGTTTCTTTATATACCTCGATTTACCACAATGACGGTGTTAATGCATGCAAATATTATTTGGACACTCGCTCTCTCAACTATCTTGGGCACAGTTCTGTGATTTTAGATATGCTTTTGTTCTGTATACAAAACAATGTCTTTCTCTTTGAAGGGTCTTTCTATCGGCAGGTCAGAGGGACTGCCATGGGAAGTACCTTCGCACAATCTTATGCTAACCTTACGATGGGGTGGTGGGAAGCTACTTTTCTTTCTGACTTGCTTTCATCTTGTTTTCCAACACAGATTGTTTCTTGGTGGCGGTACATCAATGATGTGTTTGTTTTTTGGAAGGGTTCAGAAAATGAGTGGTTATCTTTTGTCAAAAGCATTAACAACAACAAGGTCAACCTTTGCTTTACTGAATGTCACAGCTATTCTGAGATTGTCTAACAGGACGTCATTGTAATACTGGACAGTACAGGTTTTTATACGCCACTCCACAAAAAACCTACCAATACCGGTTTGCCACTTCATGCCAATAGTTGCCACCCTCCGGCATGTAAGAAATCTATTCCATATGGTGAATTTATCCGGTACCGCCGTAACTGTACCAATATTACGTGTTTTGACGACCACTGTGCACTGACAGCTGCTAACTTTGTGAGACAAGGATATAATAAGAAAAATATCGAAATGGCATCTATCCGAGCACGTGAAATGTCCAGAGACAAATTGCTGTATGACACCACTCCCAAAGCCAAAATCAATGATGACCCGAGATTGATCATTACGTTTGATACTGCCCCAAATAACATTCGGAAAATCATTGAGAAACATTGGTATGTGCTCACTCTAGACAATGATCTTAGGCCTATTCTGGCTAATCGTCCTACTCTTACATACAAACGTGTGCCCTCCCTGAGAGATGAACTAGTGTCCAGTTTCTTATCAGCAGGTGGCAAAAACTTGTCATCTACGACTTGGCTCCCTGTCTCCACCTTTGGGTTTACAAAATGCATGAAGTGCAAAGTTTGTGCACATGCCATTGCACAGAAATAATTTATACATCCAGTGACTAAAATCCAGCAGAAGATAAAATTCTCGATCAACTGTGATACCACCTTTGTTGTATATGTGCTCTCATACCCGTGCATGAGATGGTATGTTGGGAGCACCACCTGCAAATCGAAGTTGAGAATTTTGCAACATTTGAGAGCCATTAAGAACTCTGATCCGGCGTATCCAATGGCCAAGCATTTTAAACTGGAACAGAATGATTTTACACTGTTAACCTTTTTTGCAGTGGCGCATGTGCCTGCTCATCCCAGGGGTGGTGACCGGGTCTTGAAATTGAGACAGCTAGAAACCAGATTTATTCTGGATTTCGACACCAAGTACCCAAGGGGTCACAATATAGATGAGGAGTTATACATTTCCTGGGCACTTAGGCCCTTTATCATTGGCATTCTTTTACCACTCTTGAATTGTCTCCTTTCTCTGTTGTTTGTTGTTCCTTATTGTTTTGATCTGCATGTCCCGTTGGACTTTCATTTCTTGTTTCTCTCTAGTTTCTTTAGTTTTGGGATGTTTTGTCTAAATTTTCTTTCATCTGTTTAAATATTTGCTGTTTCTAATTTTGATTTGGCCATGCACTCTGCAATTCATGGGGATTGGTTTTGCACATAATTGTGGTCCCACTTTGGGTTTTATCTGTGGTCTTTTGTATCTCTCCTTTCTCTGGTGGTGTATGTGTATTGTGTTGTGTTTCTGCTCTTTGCAGTTGGCTTTGCCCATTTCATCAATTGATTCATCTAATGTTATAATTGGCTTAGTGTGTTATTGTGTGCATCCTATTTTACCAATTAGGATTGTCCTTGCTGCTTTTGTACTTGCACTTTAGTGTGGCCTCGCCACCATGAGGCTTGATGGACACTTTGGTGTCTTGCTGCTATATTGGGAATATTACCTGTTCTTGCTGCTTTTGCACTCGCACTTTACTTATTGCTATATTGGGAATATTACCTGTTGTTGCTGCTTTTGCACTCGCACTTTACTGTGGCTTCGCCACCATGAGGCTTGATAGACACATTGTTGTCTTGCTTTATATATGCACTTTATTTGGTAATATTACCTGCACTTGCACTTTATACAACACATAACACTTGCCTTTACCATATAATACAATAACGTCCACCTCTGTATGTGTCAGAAGCCGAGGCTGGGTGGTCTTTTGAGGTTGCTGTGCATTGGAATCTTGGCTTCTCTATGTGATTAGGGATTGGATTTTTATTATCTATATATACGGTTTTTAATCTTTTGCTACAACTGTTTATATATATATGTGTTAATTTTAGCAATGCTATATTTGGGATTTGCTGTTTGCTGCATGTTGGTTTTAGTACTGTATTACCCTCTATGATAATTAGCTTACTGTCATCGATCCACTTGCACTTTAGCATTATGTTTCCTTTTTAAAACAAAGGTTTTATTGTGGTTGTTGGCACACGTCATATATTTTGTACAACTCTATGATTATGGATATGCCTTGCATGAGATGGGATGTTTTTTTAATATCTAACTTTCACCCACCATGTATTATTCTGTCCTGGTTGCCAACTTGAGATTCTATATTTCATTATGTGCATGTTCAGGTGTAATTATGCAATATTGTCATTTCGAGCATTAGACCAGCTATATCCAAAGACTACGCACTTACATCTGCACATCAGAATATACGTGGGGGTCGTTGATTTCTAACTCCATGCAGAATCCGACCATCATTGTGCACTATGCGTTTAGTCTGTTATTTTATTATTTGTGCTGTGCTGATTTTCAACACTGGCTGTGTTTAGCTCGCCCATGCATTCAACTATATTATGTCATGCACTTTTACCCCTTTCCATCATGGCCGCCTGTTTTTCTATCCTCAGCTATGACTTGTCATTGTAACTAACAGAGTAATAGGACTGTTTTCCACTGTGTGCATTTTAACCAGTCTTTTTTTCTTTCCCCATACGGGATCAAGCGCTCGGTGTAGCGCGAAACGCGTTGTTTGCCGGTCCATGGCGTCCTGCCTCTGTTTGTCTGTGTTTTGTTGCATTTTTGTACCACATGTTTGTGTGTACACGTATATTTTTTCTTGTTGAACATTGAAGGTATCCGTATTATATACACGGCGTGCTTTTCTTGTTTACATCAGAATTTGGGAGTTTTGCAACCTATGCCTGACTCGCGCGAGTGCGGTTCATCTTTCCTCCTTTTTGTTCAATATATATATATATATTCAGTGAAAAAACTTTGTTAAAGGGACGTTATGGTTAAGTTGCGCTACTAAAAACCTATGAAATTCAGTGAAAAAAACTTTGTTAAAGGGACGTTATGGTTAAGTTGCGCTACTAAAAACCTATGAAATTCAGTGAAAAAACTTTGTTAAAGGGACGTTATGGTTCCAAGTAAAACCGAAAAACCCTTGAAATTCGCCAGTTATGGTAAGCTAAGCAACCATAACTCGCGCCACCACCGTGCACTGCTAAGACTTACACCCAGGACATCAAAGATGACATCACAAATGTCATTGATGACATCACTGATGACATCACATGTCTGGCTCACTATGTTTACTTTTGCTGACATATCTAGGCCACATGGTTTTCTTCAGTAATAGTCAGAAACTAAGAATTTTATTTTATTTGTAGACATATCCTTCTAGTAGGTTCTTACAGTAATTCCCTTAGAGTACAGTCACATCATATGAAACATATACATATGGGAAAACACAAGCTTGAAAGACAGCAATCCTTTTTGTGCATAAAGATAATCACTAGACTTATGAGCACGTTCTGATAGTTCTGTTTTTTTTATGGCTGTCCTTTCCCTGTATATGGTCATATTTGTATACATTGTACTCACACTACTTTCCTTAGGGTCCAATCACATCAAGTGATACATATACATAGGGTAAATAGCAGCTTTGAAACAGAGCAATCATTTATTTGCATGAAACTAATCAGTTAAGTTATGAATTGTTTCTGCTACTACTTGTGCTTTTTTGCTAACTTCACTTTCCCTGTATATACCCATATTGGTATGTGTTCTTGTGTCTTTGTGTTTTGTCTATAGTAATGCAATTATGTAATACATGGGTTTTATTAGCTACTTATTACATATTTCACAGTACACAAAAATCTATTAAGAAAACAATTATCATTTCATTATTCAACATATTAACATTACGAATATCATACCTTCATCTTGTACGCTGCACACAATGTTATGTTTCTGTATGAGTAGCTTAGTATACTAGATAGAACCCCATAATAGGATGCTATTTATATCAATGCATCGTTCAATGCACTTATTAGGGTATATTTCTTGCAATGATTCTTGACACTTTTTTCGCAACATAATAAGAATCCCTTCTACACATATTTCATGAGAAGTACATACACATGTGATGTCATCAGTGATGTCATCAATGACATTTGTGATGTCATCTTTGATGTCCTGGGTGTTAGTCTTAGCAGTGCACGGTGGTGGCGCGAGTTATGGTTGCTTAGCTTACCATAACTGGCGAATTTCAAGGGTTTTTCGGTTTTACTTGGAACCATAACGTCCCTTTAACAAAGTTTTTTCACTGAATTTCATAGTTTTTTAGTAGCACAACTTAACAATAATGACTTTGACTTTATATACATGTCATATGGAACTGACTATATCTCTTCTTATGAACTTGATGTCCGCGAACTTATTTAATGTTCGCGGACATGTTCGGAGAACAGTACCACTACCTAAAAACTGTGGGGGGGGGGTGGTGGGGTATGTTTGATTGTTATATCATAATATAGGAATATTTAACAAATTCAAAAAGCAGCACACAAACACATTATATATAGTAATACATAAGAAATGTAACCCATATATGTAACACACTAACCATTCATTTAAATACAATATGTTCTGAAATAGAATATACCACAAGAAGATAAATTGGCTTCCAACATAATTACCTCACAGACACAACAGAACTGAGAACAAGACCAGACCCACTGAATACATAGGACTTATCTTACCAGAAATAGTAAGTGTACTTCATTTTACTCATATATTTATAAACTTTCTGTATTAGATTAAAAAATATATTATCTTTTTTTTTTTCTCACAGAAATGTCTAGTACTCTGGAATGGCTAGAGGACAATTTCCCACATGAAGAAATGTCACAAGATAGTGAAACTAATGGTAACACTTTATAATATAAACCATTTATTTATTATTTTTTTTATATACATTTAACATATACATTATTTTTTTGTACAGAGCATACCAAAATAGAAAACACTTCAGAAAACCCTGTTATGGATAACATTCTTCACAATATAGAAGAAAAAATGGATGTATTGTTGGCGAATTTTAATAATTTAAAAACTTTTGTAGAAAATAATTTCAAACCAAAAACCTCGTACCATTGCCCCACATGTACTTGTCCCTCCTCACCATATCCCAGTCAATTATCCCCAAACCCTCTCCATAATCCAAAACATTTTGATGAGACTTCCATCCCTTCTTCACCTAATACCAATCATGTTGAAATCCCAAATTCTCCTGTTTTTGTTTCTGTTTCTGCCTCACCTTCTCTGTCATAAATTATTAATATATGTTAAATAAAGTTTAATTTTTATGTTGTATTGTGAATAGTTTCCGTTTTCTTTTTTTAAAAACAATAAAAGTGTCCGCGGACAGTGCGAGTGTTCTGAAATGTTCATACATAAACGAAAATGGAGGTGTCCTGAAGAACACCACACCTGTTCGTACTGTTCGCTAGCAAGTTGAAACTGTTCTAAGAACACACGTGGTGTCCTGAAATGTTCGTAAAGAAACAAAAATTAAAGTGTTCTAAAGAACACTATATCTGTCCGTAATGTTCGCTATCAACTTAAAACTGTCCTAAGAACACAATTGTTGTCCTGAAATGTTCGTAAATAAACGAAAATGATGTGTCCTGAACAACAGTACAACTGTGCGTAGTGTTTGCTAGCAACTTGAAACTGTACTAAGAACACACGCGGTGTCCTGCATTGTTCGTAAACAAACAAAAATTAAAGTGTCCTAAAGAACACCATACCTGTCCGGTACTGTTCGCTAGCAAGTTCAAACTGTTCTAAGAACGCTATTGGTGTCCTGAAATGTTCGTACGTAAACGAAAATGGAGGTGTCCTGAAGAACACTATACCTGTTCGTAGTGTTCGCTACCCAATTGAAACTGTTCTAAGAACACAATTGGTGTCCTGAAATGTTCGTACATAAACGAAATGACACATGTCCTGAAGAACACTATATCTGTCCTTACTGTTCGCTACCAAGTTTAAACTGTTCTAAGAACACACGCGGTGTCCTGAAATGTTCATTTCACGTGTGACGCATTTTTAATTACTTCAGAACCCGAACAGTGTCCGTAGGACATCAATGCGCATGCGCTAACCAATCTCCGTGCACTTGGTGTCCTGCGGACAGGCGCTTCCTTCGCGGACTAGTTCGCGAACGGATCATATGACCGCTCCCACGCTCATCGTGTGTCCTGAAATGCGGACACTGTTCGTGTCCCCGAACAATTTAAAAGTACATTTTCAGTTAATCCATAATATTTTTCAATAAAATCTCACCATGGCACAAGTCCCACATAGCAATCTTGAGTTTCTATATACCTTTTGAAACTTTCCGATCCTTTTTTTGTGTTCGATCTGTCCGCGGACAGTGCGCATGTCCGCGAACCGCGCACAAGCACCCCTATAAAAGACCACGCCCAAGAGCTTATTCCCATTGTGTTTCTGGCTATTCTTCAGAACACAGTGATTTTTGCTGCCACCTGCAGACCACACCATCATCGAGATGGCATCCTTGGCTGCTGAACTGCCACTTGGTGCTGCACCTGCTTCACCCCCGCCCCACCCCCTCCACCACCACCTCCCCAAGGGCCTGAAGAGGGGAACAGGAGTGAGGATGCGGAGGAGGAAGAAGAGGATGATGAGAATGAGGTAGAGGAAAACCCTACTGCCCGCACTAGTCGTGAGTCTTGGGTGTGGCAGTTATTTAGCATTCATGGTAATGTTCCTAAGGCTCGTGCGAACCGTGTTACCTGCAATGAGTGAAAAATGATACTCAGTCGCGGGAAGCACGGTAAGTACAGCTTTGGAACCACTACTATGAAGCGACACCTGAGGTCATTTGACTCTGGGGCTATTCGCAGGGTTGTACCTTGCAAAGAACATAGCAGGTTGATTTCCTCTACTTCATCTTCTGTTTCTGATCCTGTCACCACAAGGACCACCTCTGTGGGACAGCGTCTTCCTCAAGCTGCCTCACAGGCCATACAGAATGCTGATGACCCTTACCTTTCGAGGGTCACAGTTGTATGTATGTACTGTGACACAGTACTCTGCAGGGGGGAGCTACTTCGGAGTGCTTTTGAGACTATCGTCTCAGAGCACGAGAAGACCTGCTCACTACCCAAATAAAACCCACTCTACATCTTCCTCTCTCAGCTCGCCCTTTCTTATCCCTGTGGTTGGTGTTCCCCCCTTTACCCTCCTTTACCCTCCTCTCCAAGTGTGTCGTGTCTGAAAAACCAAAAAAAATACAAAATTACAAAAATCAAAAAAAAATAAGGCTCTTTTCAGAGCCACCTTTCCCAGTTAAAAAATAGAAGTGAAAATAAATGAAGCAGGGCTCTTTGTATTTTTTAGAAGTCAGCGGACAGTTCACGAACATTAAAAAAATTGGGTTGCTACGCCATCACAAACATTGTAATTTTCTCTGGAAAGAAGTGGTGGCTCTGAAAAGAGCCTTTGGGTGGTGTTTGTAAGTCAAAAATTGTAAATGCTTAACATCTACTTCAAAATCGTTGTTGTAATTCCAAAAAAGGTCGCAATGCATTTTGTACATTTCTCAGAAAAATCTGATTGCCAGCATAAGTAAGATGGACTCCATCTCTGCGAAAAATGTATGTACTACAAAACATAATATTTTCATTGTGAAAAGAAGACATGCCAAAATCTCTTAGAAAGGCACAAACAGCCTTATTAACATTGCCCCTTGCTTTTTCCATTTGTGGACCAAATGAAGAAGAACGAAGCCACATTTGTCTCTGCGCAATCCGTGAAAATATCACTTGAGAATTAGGAAACATGTCCATAACCTTCCTAAGTCCTTCTTTCATAGCAGATTGCTAAAAAATTCCAGTCACATGTCCTAAACTGTTCCCTCCACAATGAATTACAATTATGTTTGGATGTTGCTCTGTCTCCAAAGTAGCACAGAGAGGTAGCAAGTCCAACCACTTCATTCCACGTACTCCATGCCAGTGTACTTCCACATGTGGGAATCCAAGATCTACAGCTACTCCACAGCTTTCTGCATGCACCTTCAACCAATGTATCCACGAATCTCCTAAAATCCAAACAATCTGTTTTCTGAAACACACAGCCATAGCTATCTTTTGTTCTCTCAGCAAAAAGGGTATCTGAGAAAATCTCTCCTGGCACAACACACCCACCAAACTTTCCCGACCAATCCCTTTCAGTGCTTATTCTCATTTGCATGACTTCTGAACCCAAAAATCCCCGGATGTAACTCCCGATGTCCGCGAACTACCGCCATGTCCGCGGACATATCGTAACATGAACAGCCCTTCTACCATTTCCACTACACTCTCTCTGCCATTCCCTCATTGGATGTACCTCAAAAATCACATGACCATGCACCAATCACATTCAAGACCTCTACATCTAACTGCATCATCATAGATCAGCACTGCAAATGTACTCTGAATCTCTCTGAGTACAAGTGTCATATCATTGGCAAGCAGCATCTACCAGAAATACTGTACAAGTCTTCAAGATTTCTACTTGCAGCTCCATGCATATCCATATGCATGAACACAAACTTCAGGTATGCATATTTTCTGAATAGTAGATGAACACATTTTCAAACAGACTTTTACCTTGTAAAATCTGTAAAATGAATTTACTGTACTTTTTTCAATTTCCTAAAATCAACTATCACTTATAAACCTTTATACTATTTACTTTCTTTATACACACACACTCAAATCATGTTAAACTAAACATTTTTAAATGAAATATATAGACTACATATATTCAAACAAAATTGCATGCAAACACAATCTATGTTTAAACCTTTATAAAAATATTTATACAATTTCATATTTTTTGTTTTTTATTTATTTATTTACTTAATTACATTAAATTAGACATGACATTGAGGCGCTATTACCTAGAACAGTTTACTTACAGAAATAGTGGTATTCACTAATATATTATAAATTTCACAAGACATAGTAAAGATATTTTTTTTGCTACAGTTAGTCATTCAATACAATTTGTTCATTAAGAACATATCATATGTACTGAACTGATGCAATGTATTTTATGTAAATAAATTAGTTTAATGGTTTTAAAGAAGGCACTGAGGATTTCAATTAAAAAAATCAATATCTAAATTAAAAACAGTGCTATATACAAACAAAGTTACTAATTTGAAGCTTTTACAATTGCAGTGAAGACCCGTTTCCTGAAAAGAAGCAGCCGAATTCGAAGAAGAAAGAAAAACTAAGAAGTTACCTGTTAATTTAAAAAAAAAGTAAGTAAAATATCACCATAATATTTGTATTATTAATCAAATATACTATAACTTTAATACGAGCTATTTCGGTTTCTAAAAATAGAGATTTTGTACAATTTTGTCCAAAAATTTCCATGTCTTAAACAGCGACTTACAGCCAGAATGGCCCACAAATTTCTATTTTTGGACACACAAATTACCCAACTGAACCACTACAATTTTCATATTATAGAACAAACAACTGTTTTAATTGTATACATTAGATTTACTATTTGTACTTTTCCACACCACTAGCTTACTTTTTTTGTCATCTGAACCCCAGTTTAGTAACACATAAATTCAAGAATACCTATCCCTACTAGTTTTATTTCCCAATGCACAATCACACACCATTACATACATCTTTATCATCTTACTCAAACACTCATGCACACAGCACACATACATTCCAGAACACCCCAACCCATATCTTCTTTATTTTTTTCAACAGACCCTAAAGAATGCCTACCAAAAGTCGAGCCCGTAGAAAGCAACGCAAAAGTAGAGCAAATGAAAATAAAGGTGTCCAAGATAAGCATCCATCTCTAGCAGAATTTGTAAAAAAAGTTGAAACAAAACAGCTAATACAATCATTTAGTGAAACACAAGAGGTTTCAAGTACAACAACTTCGCTTCCTCTATCAAAATGTAAAACAAACCAAAAAACAATTAACATGAAATCAGCTATCAGTACAGATAAAACTACTTCTTCAAATTTTAATATAGTGCAAATTAAGCATACCAAGAAAAGTATTTTAGCCAAAATATACCGTCACAAAGTCCTTCAAAATCTTATAAAAACAGGAGAGAAATCAGGTTCAAAGCTTAAAACCTATCGTAGGAAATTAATCTTAGAAGCATTGATGGAAAGTGCAATTCTTCTCAAAAGAAATGTATTTATTTTACTGTTAAACAAAATGAAACCACTAACAAAACTAATAACTAAATTACAAAAAAGACTTCTCAATAAGCGAAATATCAACAGAAAGAACTTCTTAAGTATCAGCGGAGGTGAATGGAATCACACTACAAGCACAGAACCATATTTTAATGAAGAAGCGTACAAACAAAAGCAAACAAATACAATTGCCATACATAGCAGTGGTCGAGGTTATGAAAAAGTGAATAATACCATAATGGAACAAGAAGTACTTCTCACAAAAATATGCCCTGAAAACTTAGAATTACCCCTCCATTCAACTGAATCAGAACGTCTAGTGTACAAATGGCCATGCACGTCAATGTGTAACATTCCCAAACAATGTTTCAAATCTTTACACCAATTCCTCAATAAATATGTAAAAAGCAAAGACAAAATCAAAATTAAATTACTGCAAAATATAGATACCTGTCCAGTGCGCAAGTACACAGGACTACAAGGACATTCATTGGCCTGCATTACAGAACCTACTTGTAAAACCACTTTCCATGATATCAAAAGGATATCAACACATCATTCAACTATAAGAAATCTAGTCTATAAACTGTACTATGCTAAAAGTCCTGCTTTAGCACTAGCAAAGTTAAATAACATCCTTCTACATGGTACAGCAAAAGACCTACTTGAAGAAATTCACTATATCCAGAAAAAATATTTTGGAAGTGAAAGCCATTTACAGAATGAAATAGCTTTAAACCAATTAAGCAACAATTCTACACATGGCAACCTTTTGCTAAACACATACAAAAAAGAAATACTACAATTTAAAAGTACATCAGCTGAAGTACCAAACCATGTATGTGTATGTTGCTGTAGAATTTTTTATAAAAGTAACACAAAAACTGTGGACCTATCATACAAAATAGAAGACAGTGAAGATTCTAAATGGTCTCTACCTTGTAGCAGAAAACAAATATGAAATAACTGAGCCCTTAATACTTTGCAGTTATTGCACTACAAAACTTGACAACAACCAAACTCCTTCACGTTCTATCACAAATAATTTGGAATTATACCCAGTACCAAAACCTCTACAACAACTTAATTTATATGAGAGCATCATAATTCAAACAGTACACCCATTTCAAGCAATAATACGCCTTCAACCAAAAACAGCAAAATTACCTCCCTCTGAATTGGTAAAAGGCATTCGTGGAAAAGTAGTTTATTTACCATTAAATCTAAAAGAAAATGTGCATACTCTAGGAGTGCAACGTCCAATGCAGCAATCTTTAATTATATTAGTAAATGGAGTACCTACAAAAGACAAAAAAATATGGCAACAGCTGGTATATTTATATAAAGTTAGACAAGCCTTCTAATATCTTAAAGAGAATAATGAATATTACAAAGAAATTAATATTGAAGAAAACTTGAAAGATACAACTGAAATAATTCAAGAAACACAAGAAGCTGGTCAATTTGAGCTACTAGATCCTGCTACAATATCAAATACTTTAGACCATTATACAATTCATCCTTTGCACTGTAATGACACCGTACAAGATGTACTGGAAACTTACCAAATGCGTCAAACAATAGGATCGCCAATCAGTATATGGGAAATAAGTATAGAAGCACGTGCTTTTCCTCTACTCTTTCCTAATGGAAAAGGAGGAAGGTATGATGATAGACCTATTCAAATATCAGCTTCAGAATACCGCTCATTACAGATGTATTCTGAAGATCCCAGATTTAGACAAAATGTGGAATACATATTCCACCTACTCTTTGAAAGTGAACTAGCAACTTTATGTTACGGAGTTGCACACATATTAAAATCAGGATCACACTTTCAAAATATGACAGCTACACAATTATTAGAGAAAGTGCAACAAAAGGATGAGGTTTTACAATCAAATATTACAAATCTATTAGCAAATATGCGTGGTACTAAAGAGTACTGGTTTCGATGTCATGGAGATGTACGTTGTATGATCAGAAACCTTGGCCCACCCACTTGGTTTGTTACATTAAGTTGTGCAGAATATGCATGGGAAGATTTACATGATTTCCTACGCATATCAAATAAAAACAAAACAAACATAGATATTCTAACACCTGGAGAACTTTGTTCTTTGGATCCTGTTAATGTTTCAAGATATTTTCACCATCGCTTCATTGCTATGCTACATTTTATTTGTAATAAAACTGTTCCTCCCCTTGGAGAAGTGCAACACTTCTTTTGGAGAAAAGAATACCAAGCCAGAGGAGCACCACATATCCACATGCTTTTATGGATTAAAGATGCTCCTAAATTTGGTCAAGACAGTGATGCCACTGTTTTACAGTTTATTGAAAAATATGTCACTTGTGAAATTCCATCAGAAGCCACAAATAGTGATCTTGATGCACAAATTTTACAATTTCAAAGACAAAAATGTGGAAAATATTGTCGCAAATACAAAAACAAAGGCAAATACTACACCAAATGCCGATTTGGTTTCCCTAGACCAGTTACAAATACAGGTCAAGTAAACAACCTCATGTCTTCAGTTAGACATAGTGTTAAAGGTAAGTCACCTAAAAATACATATTACATAAAAAGAAAAGAAGAAGAAAAATATATCAATGATTATAATGCAATCATTGCCCACTTATGGAATGCAAACATAGATGTGCAGTACATTGCAGACAATTCTACTGCAGTTGCACAATATGTCACAGCATACTTAACTAAAGCAGAAAAGATAGAGCTCCAAGAAGTATATTACATGTCCCTGCTACAACTCTTCAAACCATGGAGAAAAGAAGAACAATTACTAGATAACTATGACTCATATGAGGATGCTTTCAAAGCAAATGAAAGCACTATAACTGATGTAAACTTTACACAGTACAAAACAATGTTGCACAATGAACAGCAGCATGAAGAAGAACTCCAAGCCCAACTAGATAAGGATACTCCTGACAGTAGTCAACCTTCTGTAACAGGAAGCCAAGAACCACTGGGAGAACCACTAATAACACATGAGGCAGAATTAGCTATGATAGAAGTAAAAAACACCATGTGTCAGTATGAAGATAAGGAAGATTTAACTATACTACAATCAAAACTAAACAATGAGCAAAGTAGCATTTTTCAAGAAGTAACAAAACACATTGCACATGGTGTAAAACAAGAAAATAAAAAATGTTCCTGCCATAATTATAAACCTATACTACTGTACGTCAGTGGTGAAGCTGGTTCTGGCAAAACATTCCTAATCAAAATCATTAGTAAGTTCCTTCAACAATTGACAAACAACAAACTGTCAGCTGTTGTCACTGCCCCCACAGGTTTAGCTGCCTACAACATAGGTGGTGTTACATTACACCGATTACTACTATTACCAGTAGAACACCAGAACAAATTAGACTATTACAAACTTTCTGCAGAAGCTGCAATGGAATTACGTAGAGTATTGAAACAAATGAAAATGCTACTAATAGATGAAGTGAGCATGGTCTCCAACCTGATGTTAGCTTTGATTCACCTCAGATTACAAGAAGTACTCAAAACAGACTATGAAGAGCTCTTTGCAGGAAAACAAATTATTGTTTTTGGAGATCTGCTTCAATTACCACCAGTAAAAGGTGAACCTATTTTTAAAACATTGGGGCACAAACTCTGCCGTAAAACTGTTGGCATCATTGGAAATGTCAACCTTTGGCAACATTTCCAATACAGAGAATTAACAGAAAACATGCGCCAATCTGCAGATCTAACTTATGCCAACATTTTAAAAAGTTTGAGAGTTGGTATACTTTCTAAAGAAGCAGAAGCAACATTGAAAACCCGGCACATTAATGCACTTTATGGCGATAATGCATGTGCTAGTGATGTTATGGAACAATTAGCCCACAAAAATGTCAATTGTATGGCCTTAATGCCAACTCTTGCAAGCTGTCTCAAATTCAATGAAATAATGTTAAGTAAAGAAATGCAACCAATAATGGAAATTAGCGCCACAGACAAACTAGATGTACATGGTATGACACCACCCATGTGTGACCAAGCCACAACAAGACTAAATAATTTAGAAAAATCAATCTCAAACACAGCAGGCTTAGAAAAGATGTTAAAATTATCCTTGAATTGCAGAGTAACGCTTAAACGTAACCTTGACGTGGACCAAGGACTAGTTAATGGAGCACTGGGTACAGTTGTTGGCTTTCAAACATACCCACGTGACAACAAAATTCAGTTTGTCAATATACTCTTTGACAAACTTTCAGAAGTAAAATGGATAGGACGCTCAACAGCTAGATTCCTTCTCTTCAAAGATATGTATGTACGCAGAGAACAATTTTCTCTAACTCTTGCATACGCAGTCACGATTCATAAATCACAAGGTCTTACCCTAGACAAAGCAATGATAGATATTGGTAACACAGTCTTTAAAGAAGGCATGAGCTACGTAGCACTATAACGCTTACGTACACTTGACGGTCTATTTCTAATCAACTTTGATGCAAGTAAAGTAAACGCTGATATTCCTTGCATTTTAGAATATAATAGATTTCGCTCACTATACACTCCCCATCTAAACACATATTCTGTTCTACAAAAACTAAAACGTTGTAAAAGAAAACTAAATCAAACAGAAATGCGACAGGGCGTCACTGCAAATCCTCCAAAGAGAGTAAAAGAAACTAATACTTCATCAAGTACCACAAACAAAAAAGAATCAATTAGAGAAAGTAAACCAGGTACTTCTTTAAAGAAAGAAGACAAACTCCAAAAAAAGCAGTTAGATACAGAACTACCTGGACCATTAAAATTCTCAAATATAGTTGGTGTAAGTTGCTATGCAAATGTAGCAATGAATATTCTATTTCAATTACCACCAATTGTTGACAACATTTACTTACACTTTAGAGACCCATTGTGTATGCAAATGTTAGTACTTCATAGAAACGCAAAAAACAATCCTGACAACACATGTAGTGTTTATGGAATAAGGCAACAATTGGACTACTGTGCTGGAATGGTGAAATTCACTATAAACTCACAGGAAGATCCACAAGAATTTTTAATGTACTTACTACAAGTACTGGAAAACAAACACATACCTATAAAGGAAATCTTCCAGATTTCATACATGTGGAAACATACATGCACTCTGTGCAACAATGTGAAACAAGAAGAAATTCCCAATGAACGCTTCTTATATATATCAATACCAAATTGTGAATCCATTCCATTTCAGCAGCTTGTACAAAATGCAAACCATGGTAGATTATGCTCTACCTGCAGTTCAGATAATCGCTCCACGTTAGTAATACAAACACATAGTAAATACGTAATACTAATGCTTCTACGTTACAATGCAGATGGTACCAAAAACAACTGCAAGCTGACTGGATTCACACATAGTCAAATATCACTTGGTAAGAAAACCTTCACAACAATAGGTATAATCTACCATGCAGGAGCCACAACCAATTCAGGGCACTACACGGCATATATAAAAAAAGAAATGTGGATGGTGTGAATGTAATGATAGTACCATTACTCTAAAGCAGAGATTACCAGCAAATCTTACAAAAGCTTATTTAATGTTCTTAAAACCAAAATTTGATAAATAAACTGTATTTAAACCTTTAAGTAAATTTGTGTTAAAAAAATATAGACTGTTAGAATACTCCAAAAGCTATCTAACTGCTCAAAGATTCTACAACAACTAATCAGATAAATGAATACCACTAAATTAGACCAATAAATACACAGTTAGAATACGCCAATTGGTATCTAACTGTCCCAAAATTATAAATTTGTGTTAAAATAATATAAACTGTTAGAATACTCCAAAAGCTATCTAACAGCTCAAAGATTCTACAACAACTAATCAGATAAATGAATACCACTAAATTAGGCCAAAAAATACACAGTTAGAATACGCCAATTGGTATCTAACTGTCGCAAAATTTAACAATATCCAAATAGATAAATCAAAACCACTAAAATATATTAAAAAAATAGTTAGAATACGCCAATTGGTATCTAACTGCTCCAAAATTTTATAATATCAAAACAAATGAAGAATCTGTTACTGCTCCAAAAAAAATACAATAAAGCAAAGTATAAAGCATTAGCCAGAAACAACAAGTGAACACTGAAAACAAACAAACAAATAAACTGTAGCATAACAGAAAAAGGGTTTTTTTTTTTAATCCAACATGGATTTTTTTTTCTCCCACAGACCCAATGATTTTAGCAACAAATACAGAAACTGAGCAAATTGCACAGTACTTTGATTTGTACTCTACTAAATATGAGGGTCGAAAAAAAATAAAAGTATATTGCTTATACAATGTAATAAGTCATTACAAAATACTAATACTAACATGCTATTTTCTTTTATCACAGAAATGAAGAAGAAAAACATGGACTCCCATGGACAATAATGACAACCATAGCAGCATATCACATCCATAGTATCTAATACCTTTGTTCCTTATACATTTGTTTTTCACCCAAAGTTATAAGCAAATATGAATGTGATATGCTGCGGTGGTTGTTGCCAGGGCATACAGTCTTGGGTGCATGGCCAAATGGTCATGCACCCAAGACTCTATGCCCTGGCAACAACCACCGCAGCATATCACATCCATAGAGTCAAACATTTCAACTATGATCTATGGGAAACTTTTAATGTCCGCGAACAATGTGAGTGTTCTTAGAACACTTTGAACTTGCCAGCGAACAATACGGACACCGTTTCAGGACATCCCCTACGAACATTTCAGAACAACGCGATAGTTCTTAGAACACTTTCAACTTAACAACGAACAATACGGACAGCGTCCTAAGGACACCCCCTACGAACATTCCAGGACACCGGGAGTGTTCTCAAAAACGTCTTCAGAACACCCCCATTTTGTTTATTTGCAAACATTTCAGGACACCGCGGGTGTTCTTAGAACACATTCAACTTGACAGAGAACAATACGGACAGCGTCCTCAGGACACCCCCTACGAACACTCCCCGGACACCGCGAGTGTTCTTAGAAGCGTCTTCAGAACACCACCATCTTGTTTATTTGCGAACATTTCAGGACACCGCAAGTGTTCTTAGGACACATTCAACTTGACAGAGAACAATACGGACAGCGTCCTCAGGACACCCCCTACGAACATTCCAGGACACCGGGAGTGTTCTTAGAAGCTTCTTCAGAACACCACCATCTTGTTTATTTGCGAACATTTCAGGACACCGCGAGTGTTCTTAGGACACATTCAACTTGACAGAGAACAATACGGACAGCGTCCTCAGGACACCCCTTACGAACACTCCCCGGACACCGCGAGTGTTCTTAGAAGCGTCTTCAGAACACCACCATCTTGTTTATTTGCGAACATTTCAGGACACCGCGAGTGTTCTTAGGACACATTCAACTTGACAGAGAACCATACATTTGTTTTTCACCCAAAGTTATAAGCAAATATGAATGTGATATGCTGCGGTGGTTGTTGCCAGGGCATACAGTCTTGGTTGCATGGCCAAATGGCCATGCACCCAAGACTCTATGCCCTGGCAACAACCACCGCAGCATATCACATCCATAGAGTCAAACATTTCAACTATGATCTATGGGAAACTTTTAATGTCCGCGAACCATGTAGCCATGTAGTTATGGTTAAGTTGCTGTTTCCATAGGAAGAGCACTTTTTGGGTGGCTTATAACTTCGCTCCCCCTGAACGAATCCACACCAAACTTTGCAAAAGAAAGTATATGGCCCACTCTGAACTTTTTTGCAAAGTTTGGTGAGGTTTGGTCAAGGGGTTGCAAAGTTATAGGGGGGGGCCCACATTTTTTTTTTCCATAGACTGAATGGGAAAAAACTTTGCTCAGGCCTACAGCCCAAACCGCTGGACGGATTTTCACCAGGAGCAGCGGCTTGGTCCCAAAAGCGTGCTTTTGCAGTTTTGGTGAAAATCCGTCAAGTAGTTTTTTTTAAAATGACCAAAAAGTAGGTCAGAAAAAATTTGTGATATCTGTGTCCGCTTCACGGACACACTTCCCTGTTCGCTCCGCGGACAGGACAGGGATTGGGCAAGTGGCTTGCGTGATGTCCGCGGACATCTGACGTGCCCTCTCATTGGCTGTGGTGAAGCGTGCAGTGCGTCGTATTTTGAGAGACGCCCGCCATCTTTGCTTATCGTTGAGGAGCGGGATTTGCGCCTGCATAGTAAGCTCAGGCCCTGTGTCTTCCTCCCGTTCCCCCCACACCCGCTCATGCCAGTGTCTTCCTCTCGTTCCCCCTCATCCCCCTGTATGCCCCGTGTCTCTCTTTTGTTCCTCCACCATCGCTCACGCCATCGGCACACAGTGGTGGCCTGCGGAGGGCTGGGGAGCGTGATCTGCTGCCTGCACAGTTAGCTCATGCCCCTTGTCTTCCTCACGTCCCTCCCGCTCATGGCCCATGTCTCCCCTGTTCCCCCCACCCCCCGCTCATGCTCCGTGTCTGTCCCCCTCCTTTTCCCTCCACCCCCGCTCATGACCCATGTCTCCCCTGTTCACCCCCACCCCCGCTCATGCCCCGTGTCTCCCCTGTTCACCCCACCCCCACTCATGCTCCGTGTATGTCTCCCTTCTACCCCCCCACTCATGCCCCGTGTCTCCCTTCTTCCCCCCCACCCCCCGCTCATGCCCCGTGTCTCCCTTCTTTCCCACTCCACCCCCACTCATGCCCTGTGTCTCCTTCTCCCCCCCACCCCCCGCTCATGCCCCATGTCTCCCTTCTTTCCCCCCCACCCCCCGTTCATGCCCTGTGTCTCCCTCGTGTTCCCCCCCACCCCCCGCTCATGCCCCGTGTCTCCCCTGTTCAACCCCACCCCCTGCTCATGCTCCTTGTCTGTCTCCCTCCTTTTCCCCCCAACCCCGCTGAAGCCCCGTGTCTCCCTGCTTTCCACCCCCCCACCCCCTGCTCATGCCCCGTGTCTCCCTCCTTTCCCCCCACCCCCTGCTCATGCCCTGTGTCTCCCTTCTTTCTCCCCCACCCCCGTTCATGCCCTGTGTCTCCCTTCTTTCCCCCCACCCCCTGCTCATGAGCCGTGTCTCCCTTCTTTCCCCCACCCCCTGCTCATGCCCTGAGTCTCCCTTCTTTCCCGCACCCCTGCTCATGCCCCGTGCCTTCCTCAAGTTCCTCCCACTCATGGCCCGTGTCTCCCCTGTTCCCCCCACTCCCCGCTCATGCTCCATGTCTGTCCCCCTCCGTTTCCCCCCACCCCCGCTCATGGCCCGTGCCTCCCCTGTTCACCCCTACCCCCGCTCATGCCCCGTGTCTCCCCTGTTGACCCCCACCCCCCGCTCATGCTCCGTGTATGTCTCCCTTCTTCCCCCCCACTCATGCCCCGTGTCTCCCTTCTTTCCCCCTCCACCCCCCACTCATGCCCCGTGTCTCCCGTCTCCCCCCCACCCCCCGCTCATGCCCCGTGTCTCCCTTTTTCCCCCCCACCCCCGCTCATGCCCCGTGTCTCCCTTCTTCCGCCCCACCCCCTGCTCATGCCCCGTGTCTCCCTCCTGTACCCCCCACCCCCGCTCATGCCCCGTGTCTCCCTCCTGTACCCCCCACCCCCGCTCATGCCCCGTGTCTCCCTCCTGTACCTCCCACTACCCGCTCAAGCCCTTTGTCTCCCTCCTGTCCCCCTCACCCCCCGCTCATGCCCCGTGTCTCCCTTCTTTCCCCCCCACTCCCTGCTCATGCCCTGTGTCTCCCCTGTTCCCCCCCTTCCCCCCCACCCCCCGCTCATGCACACATGTCTCCCTTCTTCCCTCTGTTCCCCCCACCCCCGCTCATGCCCCGTGTCTCCCTCCTGTACCCCCCACCCCCTGCTCATGCCCTGTGTCTCCCTCGTGTTCCCCCCACCCCCCGCTCATGCCCCGTGTCTCCCTCGCGTTACCCCCCACCCCCCGCTCATGCCCCGTGTCTGCCCTGTTCCCCCCACCCCCGCTCATGCCCCGTGTCTCCCTCCTGTATGCCCCACCCCCCGCTCATGCCCCGTGTCTGCCCTGTTTGCCCCACCCCCCGTTCATGCCCCGTGTCTCCCTTCTCTCCCCCCACCCCCCGCTCATGCCCCGTGTTTCCCTACCGTGGCCATGTAGTTATGGTTAAGTTGCTGTTTCTATAGGAAGAGCACTTTTTGGGTGGCTTATAACTTCGCTCCCACTGAACGAATCCACACCAAACTTTGCAAAAGAAAGTATATGGCCCACTCTGAACTTTTTTGCAAAGTTTGGTCAAGGGGGGCAAAGTTATAGGGGGGGGCCCACATTTTTTTTTCTCCATAGACTGAATGGGAAAAAAACTTTGCTCAGGCCTACAGCCCAAACCGCTGGACAGATTTTCACCAGGAGCAGCGGCTTGGTCCCAAAAGCGTGCTTTTGCAATTTTGGTGAAAATCCGTCAAGTAGTTTTTTTTAAAATGACCAAAAAGTAGGTCAGAAATTTTTTTTGATATCTGTGTCCACTTCACGGACACACTTCCCTGTTCGCTCCGCGGACAGGACAGGGATTGGGCAAGTGGCTTGCGTGATGTCCGCAGACATCTGACTTGCCCTCTCATTGGCTGCGGTGAAGCGTGCAGTTCGTCGTATTTTGAGAGACGCCCGCCATCTTTGATTATCGTTGAGGAGCGGGATTTGCGCCTGCATAGTAAGCTCAGGCCATGTGTCTTCCTCCCGTTCCCCCCACACACGCTCATGCCAGTGTCTTCCTCTCGTTCCCCCTCATCCCCCTGTATGCCCCGTGTCTCTCTTTTGTTCCTTCACCATCGCTCACGCCATCGTCACACAGTGGTGGCCTGCGGAGGGCTGGGGAGCGTGATCTGCTGCCTGCACAGTTAGCTCTTGCCCCTTGTCTTCCTTACGTCCCTCCCGCTCATGGCTCATGTCTCCCCTGTTCCCCCCACCCCCCGCTCATGCTCCGTGTCTGTCCCCCTCCTTTTCCCTCCACCCCCGCTCATGGCCCATGTCTCCCCTGTTCACCCCCACCCCCCGCTCATGCCCCGTGTCTCCCCTGTTCACCCCACCCCCACTCATGCTCCGTGTATGTCTCCCTTCTTCCCCCCCACTCATGCCCCGTGTCTCCCTTCTTCCCCCCCACCCCCCGCTCATGCCCCGTGTAACCCTTCTTTCCCCCTCCACCCCCACTCATGCCCTGTGTCTCCCTTCTCCCCCCCACCCCCCGCTCATGCCCCATGTCTCCCTTCTTTCCCCCCCACTCCCCGCTCATGCCCCGTGTCTCCCTTCTCCCCCCCACCCCCCGCTCATGCCCCATGTCTCCCTTCTTTCCCCCCACCCCCTGCTCATGCCCCATGTCTCCCTTCTTCCTCCCTACCCCCTGCTCATGCCCCGTGTCTCCCTCCTGTACCCCCCACCCCCCGCTCATGCCCCGTGTCTCCCTCCGGTACCCCCCACCCCCCGCTCATGCCCCGTGTCTCCCTCCTGTAACCCCACCACCCGCTCATGCCCTGTGTCTCCCTCCTGTCCCCCCCACCCCCGCTCATGCCCCGTGTCTCCCCTGTTCACCCCCACCCCCACTCATGCCCCGTGTCTCCCATGTTCCCACACACCCCCCGCTCATGTTCACATGTCTCCCTTCTTTCCCCCCAACCCCCTGCTCATGCCCCGTGTCTGCCCTGTTCCCCCCACCCCCTGTTCATGCGCCGTGTCTCCCTCCTGTACCCCCCACCCCCGCTCATTCCCCATGTCTCCCTCGTGTTCCCCCACCCCCCGCTCATGCCCCGTGTCTCCCATGTGTTACCCTCTACCCCCGTCCATGTCCCGTGTCTGCCCTGTTCCCCCCACCCCCCGCTCATGCCCCGTGTCTCCCTCCTGTACCCCCCACCCCCCGCTCATGCCCCGTGTCTGCCCTGTTCGCCCCACCCCCCGCTCATGCCATGTGTCTCCCTCATGTTACCCCACGTTCATGCCCCGTGTGTCCCTCCTGTTCCCCCCACCCCTGCTCATGCCCCGTGTCTCCCTCGTGTACCCCGCCACCCCCCGCTTATGCCCCGTGTCTCTCTCCCTCATGTACCTCCCCACCCCCCGCTCATGCCCTGTCCCGCCCACCCCCGCTCATGCCCCGTGTCTGCCCTGTTCCCCCATCCCCCGCTCATGCCCGTGTCTCCGTTGTGTTACCCCCCACCCCCCGCTCATGCCCTGTGTCTCCCTCGTGTTCCCCCCCACCCCCCGCTCATGCCCCGTGTCTCCCCTGTTCACCCCCACCCCCTGCTCATGCTCCGTGTCTGTCTCCCTCCTTTCCCCCCAACCCCGCTCATGCCCCGTGTCTCCCTGCTTTCCACCCCCCCACCCCCTGCTCATGCCCCGTGTCTCCCTCCTTTCCCCCCACCCCCTGCTCATGCCCCGTGTCTCCCTTCTTTCTCCCCCACCCCCGTTCATGCCCTGTGTCTCCCTTCTTTCCCCCCACCCCCTGCTCATGAGCCGTGTCTCCCTTCTTTCCCCCACCCCCTGCTCATGCCCTGTGTCTCCCTTCTTTCCCCCACCCCTGCTCATGCCCCGTGCCTTCCTCAAGTTCCTCCCACTCATGGCCCGTGTCTCCCCTGTTCCCCCCACTCCCCGCTCATGCTCCATGTCTGTCCCCCTCCTTTTCCCCCCACCCCCGCTCATGGCCCGTGTCTCCCCTGTTCACCCCCACCCCCCGCTCATGCCCCGTGTCTCCCCTGTTGACCCCCACCCCCCGCTCATGCTCCGTGTATGTCTCCCTTCTTCCCCCCACTCATGCCCCGTGTCTCCCTTCTTCCCCCCCACCCCCCGCTCATGCTCCGTGTCTCCCTTCTTTCCCCCTCCACCCCCCACTCATGCCCTGTGTCTCCCTTCTCCCCCCCACCCCCCGCTCATGCCCCGTGTCTCCCTTCTTTCCCCCCCACCCCCACTCATGCCCCGTGTCTCCCTTCTTCCACCCCATCCCCTGCTCATGCCCTGTGTCTCCCCTGTTCCCCCCCTTCCCCCCCACCCCCCGCTCATGCACACATGTCTCCCTTCTTCCCCCTGTTCCCCCCACCCCCGCTCATGCCCCGTGTCTCCCTCCTGTACCCCCCACCCCCTGCTCATGCCCCGTGTCTCCCTCGTGTTCCCCCAACCCCCCGCTCATGCCCCGTGTCTCCCTCGCGTTACCCCCCACCCCCGCTCATGCCCCGTGTCTCCCTCCTGTACGCCCCACCCCCCGCTCATGCCCCGTGTCTGCCCTGTTTGCCCCACCCCCCGTTCATGCCCCGTGTCTCCCTCCTGTTCCCCCCACCCCGCTCATGCCCTGTGTCTCTCTCAATTCTGTACCCCCCCACCCCCCGCTCATGCCCCACCCCCCCACTCCCCGCTCATGCCCTGTGTCTGCCTTGTTCCCTGACCTCCCGCTCATGCCGTGTCTCCGTCGTGTTACCCCCCACCCCCTGCTCATGCCCCGTGTCTCCCTCATGTTCCCCCCCACCCCCCCGCTCATGCCCCGTGTCTCCCCTGTTCACCCACACCCCCTGCTCATGCTCCGTGTCTGTCTCCCTCCTTTTCCCCCCAACCCCGCTACCGCTCATGCCCCGTGTCTCCCTTCTTTCTACCCCCCAACCCCCCGCTCATGCCCCGTGTCTCCCTCCTTTCCCCCCACCCCCGCTCATGCCCCGTGTCTCCCTTCTCTCCCCCCACCCCCCGCTCATGCCCCGTGTTTCCCTTCTTTCCCCCACCCCCGCTTATGACCCGTGTCTCCCTTCGTTCTCCCCCATCCCCGCTCATGCCCTGTGTCTCCCTTCTTTCCCCCCCACCCCCGCTCATGCCCCGTGTCTCCCTTCTTTCCCCCCACCCCCCGCTCATGACTCGTGTCTCCCATCTTTCCCCCCACCTCCGCTCATGCCCCGTGTCTCCCCTGTTCCCCCCACCCCCCGCTCATGCCCCGTGTCTCCATTCTTTCCCCCCCACCCCCCACTCATGCCCTGTGTCTCCCTACTCCCCCCACCCCCTGCCTCGTGTCTCCCTTCTTTCCCCCCAACCCCCGCTCATGCCCCATGTCTCCCTTCTTTCCCCCCACCCCCCGCTCATGCCCTGTGTCTCCCTCCTGTACCCCCCACCCCCCGCTCATGCCCCGTGTCTCCCTCCTGTACCCCCACCCCCGCTCATGCCCCGTGTCTCCCTCCTGTACCCCCCACCACCCGCACATGCCCCATGTCTCCCCTGTTCACCCCACCCCTGCTCATGGCCTCTGTCTCCCCTGTTCCCCCCCACCCCCCGCTCATGCCCACGTGTCTCCATTCCGTCCCACCCCCCTGCTCATGCCCCATGTCTGCCCTGTTCCCCCCACCCCCTGCTCATGCCCCGTGTCTCCCTCCTGCACCCCCCACCCCCCGCTCATGCCCAGTGTCTCCCTCGTGTTCCAACCACCCCCTGCTCATGCCCCGTGTCTCCCTCGTGTTACCCCACACCCCCCGCTGATGCCCCGTGTCTGCCCTGTTCCCCCACCCCCTGCTCATGCCCTGTGTCTCCCTCCTGATCCCCCACCCCCGCTCATGCTCCGTGTCTCTTTCCCTCGTGTACCCCCCCACCGCCGCTCATGCCCCGTGTCCCCCCACCACCGGCTCATGCCCCGTGTCTGCCCTGTCCCCCCACCCCCGCTCATGCCCGTGTCTCTGTCGTGTTAACCCCCAACCCCCGCTCGTGCCCCGTGTCTCCCTCGTGTTCCCCCCACCCCCCGCTCATGCCCCATGTCTCCCCTGTTCACCCCCACCCCCTCCTTATGCTCTGTGTCTGTCTCCCTCCTTTTCCCCCACCCCCCGCTCATGCCCGTGTCTCCCTTCTTTCCCCTCCCACCCCCCGCTCATGCCCCGTGTCTTCCTTCTTTCCCCCACCACCCGCTCATGACCCGTGTCTCCTTTCTCCCCACATCCCCCGCTCATGCCCCGTATCTCCCCTGTTCTTCCCCACCCCCCGCTCATCCCCTGTGTCTCCCTTCTTTCCGCCCCACCCCTCCGCTCATGCCCCGTGTCTCCCTTCTTTCCCCCCACTCCCCGCTCATGCCCCGTGTCTCCCTTCTTTCCCCCCCCACCCCCGCTCATGCCCCGTGGCTGCCTTCTTTCCCCCCACCCCCTGCTCATGCCCCGTGTCTCCCTTCTTTCCCCCCACACCCCGCTCATGCCCAGTGTCTCCCTTCTTTCCCCCCGCTCATGCCCCGTGTCTCCCTTCTTCCCCCCACAACCCGCTCATGCACCGCGTCTCCCTTCTTTCCCCCGCACACCCCCTGCTCATTCCCCGTGTCTCTGTTCTTTCCCCCGCTCATGCCCCGTGTCTCCCTTCTTCCCCCCACCCCCCGCTCATGCCCCGTGTCTCCCTTCTTTCCTCCCCACCCCTGCTCATGCCCCGTGTCTCCCTTCTTACCCCCCCACCCCCCGCTCATGCCCCGTGTCTCCCTTCTCCCCCCCACCCCCCGCTCATGCCCCGTGTCTCCCTTCTCCCCCCCGCTCATGCCCCGTGTCTCCCTTCTTTACCCTACCCACCCCCCGCTCATACCCTGTGTCTCCCTTCTTTCCCACTGCCCCCCGCTCATGCCCCGTGTCTCCCTCCTGTACCCCCCACCCCCCGCTCATGCCCCGTGTCTCCCTCCAATACCCCCCAACCCCCGCTCATGCCCCGTGTCTCCCAACTGTACCCCCCACCCCCCGCTCATGCCCTGTGTCTCCCTCCTGTATACCCCCCCCGATCATGGCCCGTGTCTCCCTCCTTTACCACCCATGCCCCGTTCATGCCCCGTGTCTCCCTCCTGTCCACCCCCACCCCCTGCTCATGCCCCGTGTCTCCCTTCTTTCCCCCACCCCCCTCTCATGCCCAGTGTCTCTCTTCTTTCCCCCGACCCCCCGCTCATGCCCCGTGTCTGCCCTATTCCCCCCACCCCCCGCTCATGACCCTTGTCTCCCTCGTGTTACCCCCAACCCCCGTTCATGCCCCGTGTCTCCCTCCTGTTCCCCCTCCCCCCGCTCATGCCCCATGTCTCCCCTGTTCACCCCCACCCCCTCCTTATGCTCCGTGTCTGTCTCCCTCCTTTTCCCCCACCCCCCGCTCATGCCCGTGTCTCCCTTCTTTCCCCTCCCACCCCCCGCTCATGCCCCGTGTCTCCCTTCTTTCCCCCACCACCCGCTCATGACCCGTGTCTCCTTTCTCCCCCCATCCCCCGCTCATGCCCCGTATCTCCCCTGTTCTTCCCCACCCCCCGCTCATCCCCTGTGTCTCCCTTCTTTCCGCCCCACCCCTCCGCTCATGCCCCGTGTCTCCCTTCTTCCCCCCCACTCCCCGCTCATGCCCCGTGTCTCCCTTCTTTCCCCCCCACCCCCGCTCATGCCCTGTGTCTCCCTTCTTTCCCCCCACCCCCTGCTCATGCCCCGTGTCTCCCTTCTTTCCCCCCACACCCCGCTCATGCCCAGTGTCTCCCTTCTTTCCCCCCCGCTCATGCCCTGTGTCTCCCTTCTTTCCCCCCACAACCCGCTCATGCACCGCATCTCCCTTCTTTTCCCCGCACACCCCGCTCATTCCCCGTGTCTCTGTGCTTTCCCCCGCTCATGCCCCGTGTCTCCCTTCTTCCCCCCCACCCCCCGCTCATGCCCCGTGTCTCCCTTCTTTCCTCCCCACCCCTGCTCATGCCCCGTGTCTCCCTTCTTACCCCCCCACCCCCCGCTCATGCCCCGTGTCTCCCTTCTTCCCCCCCACCCCCGCTCATGCCCCGTGTCTCCCTTCTACCCCCGCTCATGCCCCGTGTCTCCCTTCTTTACCCTCCCCACCCCCCGCTCATGCCCTGTGTCTCCCTTCTTCCCCCCCACCCCCCGCTCATGCCCCGTGTCTCCCTCCTGTACCCCCCAGCCCCCGCTCATGCCCCGTGTCTCCCTCCAATACCCCCCAACCCCTGCTCATTCCCCGTGTCTCCCAACTGGTACCCCCCACCCCCCGCTCATGCCCCGTGTCTCCCTCCTGTATACCCCCCCGGTCATGGCCCGTGTCTCCCTCCTTTACCCCCCATGCCCCGTTCATGCCCCGTGTCTCCCTCCTGTCCACCCCCACCCCCCGCTCATGCCCTGTGTCTCCCTTCTTTCACCCCCACCCCCTGCTCATGCCCCGTGTCTCCCTTCTTTCCCCCACCCCCCTCTCATGCCCAGTGTCTCTCTTCTTTCCCCCGACCAACCGCTCATGCCCCGTGTCTGCCCTATTCCCCCCACCCCCCGCTCATGACCCTTGTCTCCCTCGTGTTACCCCCAACCCCCGTTCATGCCCCGTGTCTCCCTCCTGTTCCCCCTCCCCCTGTAAATGCCCCATGTCTCCCTCCTGTTCCCCCCACCCTCCGCTCATGCCCCGTGTCTCCCTCATGTACCCCCTGACCCCCCGCTCATGCCCCGTGTCTCCCTTCTTTCCCGCCCCACCCCGTGCTCATGCCCCGTGTCTCCATTCACCCCCCCACCCCCTGCTCATGCCCCGTGTCTCCCTCCTGTACCCCCAACCCCTGCTCATGCCCTCTGTCTCCCTCCTGTACCCCCCACCCCCCGCTCATGCCCCGTGTCTCCCTTCTTTCCCCCCACCCCCCGCTCATGCCATGTGTCTGCCCTGTTCCCCCCACCCCCCGCTCATGACCCGTGTCTCTCTCGTGTTACCCCAACCCCTGTTCATGCCCCGTGTCTCCCTCCTGTTCCCCAACCCCCGTTCATGCCCCATGTCTCCCTCCTGTCCCCCCCACCCTCCGCTCATGCCCAGTGTCTCCCTCGTGTGCCCCCCCACCCCCCGCTCATGCCCCGTGTCTCCCCTGTTCACCCCCTTACCCCCCTCTCATGCCCTGTGTCTCCCTTCTTTCCCGCCCCACTCCCTGCTCATAATCCGTGTCTCCCTTCTCCCCCACCCCCTGCTCATGCCCCATGTCTCCCTTCTTTCCCCCAACCCACGCTCATGCTCTGTGTCTCCCTTCTTTCTCCCCCACCACCTGCTCATGCCCCGTGTCTCCCTTCTTCTCCCCCCACCCCCTGCTCATGCCTCGTGTCTCCTTTCTTCCCCCCCTACCCCCTGCTCATGCCCCGTGTCTCCCTTCTTTCCCCCGCAGCCCCCGCTCATGCACCGTGTCTCCCTTCTTTCCCCCGCTCATGCCCCGTTACTCCCTTCTCCCCCCACCCCTCTCATGCCCTGTGTCTCCCTTCTTTCCCCCCACCCCCTGCTCATGCCCCGTGTCTCCCTTCTTTCCCCCCCACCTCCCGCTCATGTCCCGTGTCTCCCTTCTTTCCCCCCACCCCCGCTCATGCCCCGTATCTCCCTTCTTTCCCCCCCACCCCACGCTCCTAGCCTGTGTCTGCATTCTTTCCCCCCACCCCCCGCTCATGCCCCGTGTCTCCCTTATTTCCCCCACCCCATGCTCATGCCCTGTGTCTCCCTTCTTTCCCCCCCACCCCCTCGCACATGCCTCGTGTCTCCCTTCTTTACCCTCCCCACCACCCGCTCATGCCCCGTGTCTCCCTTCTTCTTCCCCCCATCCCCCGCTCATGCCCAGTGTCTCCCTCCTGTACCCCCACCCCCGCTCATGCCCCGTGTCTCCCTCCTGCCCCCCCCCACCCCATGCTCATGCCACGTGTCTCCATTCTTTCTCCCCCACCCCCGCTCATGCCCCGTGTCTCCCTTCTTTACCCCCCACCCCCGCTCATGCCCCATGTCTCCCTTCTTTCCACCCAACCCCCACTCATACCCCGCGTCTCCCTTCTTCCCCCCCACCCCCACTCATGCCCAGTGTCTGCCCTGTTACGCGCACCCCCCGCTCATGCCCCGTGTCACCCTCTTGTTACCCCCCACCCCCCGCTCATGCCCCATGTCTCCCTCCTGTACCCCCCAACACCCGCTCATGCCCTGGTATCCCTCCTGTACCCCCCAACCCCCGCTCATGCCCCGTCTCCCTTCTTTCCCCCCACCCCCGCTCATGCCCTGTGTCTCCCTTCTTTCCACACCCCCCGCTCATGCTACATGTCTGCCCTGTTCCCCCCACCCCCCGCTCATGACCCGTGTCTCCCTCGTGTTACTCCAATCCCTGTTAATGCCCCGTGTCTCCCTCCTGTTCCCCCACCCCCCGTTCATGCCCCATGTCTCCCTCCTGACCCCCACCCTCCACTCATGCCCCGTGTCTCCCTCGTGTTCCCCCCGACCCCCCGCTCATGCCCCGTGTCTCCCCTGTTCACCCCCACCCCCCGCTCATGCCCTGTGTCTCCCTTCTTTCCCGCCCCACTCCCTGCTCATAATCCGTGTCTCCCTTCTCCCCCACCCCCTGCTCATGCCCCATGTCTCCCTTCTTTCCGCCACCCCACGCTCATGCCCTGTGTCTCCCTTCTTTCTCCCGCACCCCCTGCTCATGCCCCATGTCTCCCTTCTTCTCCCCCCACCCCCTGCTCATGCCCCGTGTATCCCTTCTTCTCCCCCTACCCCCTTCTTAATGCCCGTGTCTCCCTTCTTTCCCCCGCAGCCCCCGCTCATGCCCCGTGTCTCCCTTCTTTCACCCGCTCATGCACCGTGTCTCCCTTCTCCCCCCACCCCTCTCATGCCCTGTGTCTCCCTTCTTTCCCCCCCACGCCCACTCATGCCCCGTGTCTACCTTCTTTCCCTCACCACCCGCTCATGACCCGTGTCTCCCTTCTCCCCCCATCCCCCGCTAATGCCCCGTATCTCGCCTGTTCTTCCCCACCCCCGCTCATCCCCCGTGTCTCCCTTCTTTCCGCCCCACCCCTCCGCTCATGCCCCGTGTCTCCCTTCTTTCCCCTCCACTCCCCGCTCATGCCCCGTGTCTCTCTTCTTTCCCCCCCACCCGCCGCTCATGCCCCGTATCTCCCTTCTTTCCCCCCACCCCCCTGCTCATGCCCCGTGTCTCCCTTATTTCCCCCCACACCCCGCTCATGCCCAGTGTCTCCCTTCTTTCCCCCCCTGCTCATGCCCCATGTCTCCTTTCTTTCCCCCCACCACCCGCTCATGCACCGCGTCTCCCTTCTTTCCCCCGCACACCCCGCTCATTCCCCGTGTCTCTGTTCTTTCCCCCGCTCATGCCCCGTGTCTCCCTTCTTCCCCCCCACCACCCGCTCTTGCCCCGTGTCTCCCTTCTTTCCTCCCCACCCCTGCTCATGCCCCGTGTCTCCCTTCTTCCCCCCCCACCCCCCGCTCATGTCCCTTGTCTCCCTTCTTCCCCCCACCCCCCGCTCATGCCCCGTGTCTCACTTCTCCCCCCGCTCATGCCCCGTGTCTCCCTTCTTTACCCTCCCCACCCCCAGCTCATGCCCTGTGTCTCAATTCTTCCCCCCCGCCCCCGCTCATGCCCCGTGTCTCCCTCCTGTACCCCCCACCCCCCGCTCATGCCCCGTGTCTCCCTCCAATACCCCCCAACCCCCGCTCATGCCCCGTGTCTCCCAACTGTACCCCCCACCCCCTGCTCATGCCCCGTGTCTCCCTCCTGTATACCCCCCCGGTCATGGCCCGTGTCTCCCTCCTGTACCCCCCATGCCCCGTTCATGCCCCGTGTCTCCCTCCTGTCCACCCCCACCCCCCGCTCATGCCCCGTGTCTCCCTTCTTTCACCCCCACCCCCTGCTCATGCCCCGTGTCTCCCTTCTTTCCGCCACCCCCCGCTCAAGCCCAGTGTCTCCCTTCTTTCCCCCGACCCCCCGCTCATGCCCCGTGTCTGCCCTGTTCCCCCCACCCCCCGCTCATGACCCTTTTCTCCCTCGTGTTACCCCCAACCCCCGTTCATGCCCCGTGTCTCCCTTCTGTTCCCCCTCCCCCCGTAAATGCCCCATGTCTCCCTCCTGTTCCCCCCACCCTCCGCTCATGCCCCGTGTCTCCCTCATGTACCCCCCGACCTCCCGCTCATGTCCCGTGTCTCCCTTCTTTCCCGCCCCACCCCGTGCTCATGCTCCATGTCTCCCTTCTCCCCCCACCCCCTGCTCATGCCCTGTGTCTCCCTTCTTTGCCCCCACCCCACGCTCATGCCCTGTTTCTCCCTTCTTTCCCCCCACCCCCGCTCATGCCCCGTGTCTCCCTTCTTCCCCCCCACCCCCCGCTCATGCCCCATGTCTCCCTTCTTTCCCCCTACCCCCTGCTCATGCCCCGTGTCTCCCTTCTTTCCCCCGCACCCCCGCTCATGCCCCGTGTCTCACTTCTTTCCCCCGCTCACCCCCCGTGTCTCCCTCATGTTACCCCCCACCCCCGCTCATGCCCCGTGTCTCCCTCGTGTACAACCCACCCCCCGTTCATGCCCCGTGTCTCCCTCCTGTTCCCCCCACCCCCCATTCATGCCCCGTGTATCCCTCATGTTTCCCCCACCCCCGCTCATGCCCTGTGTCTCCCTCGTGTACCCCCCCTCCCCCCGCTTATGCCCAGTGACTCCCCTGTTCACCCCCACCCCCCGCTCATGCCCCGTGTCTCCCTTCTTTCCCCCCCACCCCCCGCTCATGCCCCGTGTCTCCTTTCTTTCCCCCCACCCCCTGCTCATGCCCGTGTCTCCCTTCTTCCCCCCGCTCATGCCCCGTGTCTCCCTTGTTTCCCCCCTAACCCCCGCTCATGCCTCGTGTCTCATTTCTTTCCCCGCATACCCCGCTCATGCCCCGTGTCTCCGTTCTTTCCCCCGCTCATGCCCCATGTCTCCCTTCTTCCCCCCCGACCCCCCGCTCATGCCCAGTGTCTCCCTTCTTTCCCCCCCACCCCTGCTCATGCCCCATGTCTCCCTTCTTTACCCCCACCCCCCGCTCATGCCCCGTGTTTCCCTTCTTCCTCCCAACCCCCGCTCATGCCCCGTGTCTCCCTTCTTCCCCCCACCCCACGCTCATGCCATTGTCGTCCCTTCTTTCCCCCCCACCACCGCTCATGCCCTGTTTATCTCTTCTTTACCCTTCCCACCCCCCGCTCATGCCCTGTGTCTCCCTTCTTTCCCCCAACCCCCCGCTCATGCCCCGTGTCTCCCTCCTGTACCCCCCACCCCCTGCTCATGCCCCGTGTCTCCCTCCTGTACCCCCCAACCCCTGCTCATGCCCTGTGTCTCCCTCCTGTACCCCCCACCCCCCGCTCATGCCCCGTGTCTCCCTTCTTTCCCCCCATCCCCCGCTCATGCCACGTGTCTGCCCTGTTCCCCCCACCCCCCGCTCATGACCTGTGTCTCTCTCGTGTTACCCCAACCCCTGTTCATGCCCCGTGTCTCCCTCCTGTTCCCCCACCCCCCGTTCATGCCCCATGTCTCCCTCCTGTCCCCCCCACCCTCCGCTCATGCCCCGTGTCTCTCTCGTGTACCCCCCCACCCCCCGCTCATGCCCCGTGTCTCCCCTGTTCACCCCCACCTCCCTCTCATGCCCTGTGTCTTCCTTCTTTCCCGCCCCACTCCCTGCTCATAATCCGTGTCTCCCTTCTCCCCCACCCCCTACTCATGCCCCATGTCTCCCTTCTTTCCCCCACCCCACGCTCATGCCCTGTGTCTCCCTTCTTTCTCCCCCACCCCCTGCTCATGCCCCGTGTCTCCCTTCTTCTCCCCCGACCCCCTGCTCATGCCCTGTGTCTCCCTTCTTCCCCCCCTACCCCCTGCTCATGCCCCGTGTCTCCCTTCTTTCCCCCGCAGCCCCCGCTCATGCACCGTGTCTCCCTTCTTTCCCCCGCTCATGCCCCGTTACTCCCTTCTCCCCCCCACCCCTCTCATGCCCTGTGTCTCCCTTCTTTCCCCCCCAACCCCCGCTCATGCCCCGTGTCTCCCTTCTTTCCCCCCACCCCCCGCTCATGCCCCGTGTCTCCCTTCTTTCCCCCCACCCCCCACCTATGCCCTATGTCTCCCTTATTCCCCCCAGCCCCCGCTCATGCCCCGTGTCTCCCTTCTTTCCCCCCCACCCCCGCTCATGCCCCATATCTCTCTTCTTTCCCCCCACCCCACGCTCCTAGCCTGTGTCTGCATCTTTCCCCCCACCCCCCGCTCATGCCCCGTGTCTCCCTTCTTTCCCCCACCCCATGCTCATGCCCTGTGTCTCCCTTCTTTCCCCCCCACCCCCCCGCTCATGCCTCGTGTCTCACTTCTTTACGCTCCCCACCACCCGCTCATGCCCCGTGTCTCCCTTCTTCTTCCCCCCATCCCCCGCTCATGCCCAGTGTCTCCCTCCTGTACCCCGCACCCCCGCTCATGCCCTGTGTCTCCCTCCTGCCCCCCCACCCCACGCTCATGCCACATGTCTCCATTCTTTCTCCCCCACCCCCAGCTCATGCCCCGTGTCTCCGTTCTTTCCCCCCACCCCCGCTCATGCCCCATGTCTCCCCTCTTTCCCCCCACCCCCCACTCATACCCCGTGTCTCCCTACTTCCCCCCACCCCCATTCATGCCCACCGTCTGCCCTGTTACGCGCACCCCCCGCTCATACCCCATGTCTCCCTCCTGTACTCCCCAACACCCGCTCATGCCCTGGTATCCCTCCTGTACCCCCCACCCCCCGCTCATGCCCCGTGTCTCCCTTCTTTCCCCATCCCCCGCTCATGCCACGTGTCTGCCCTGTTCCCCCCACCCCCCGCTCATGACCCGTGTCTCCCTCGTGTTTCTCCAACCCCTGTTCATGCCCTGTGTCTCCCTCCTGTTCCCCCACCCCCCGTTCATGCCCCATGTCTCCCTCCTGTCCCCCCACCCTCCGCTCATGCCCCGTGTCTCCCTCGTTTACCCCCCCGCCCCCCGCTCATGCCCTGTGTCTCCCCTGTTCACCCCACCCCCCGCTCATGCCCTGTGTCTCCCTTCTTTCCCGCCCTACTCCCTGCTCATAATCCGTGTCTCTCTTCTCCCCCCAACCCCTGCTCATGCCCCATGTCTCCCTTCTTTCCCCCACCCCACGCTCATGCCCTGTGTCTCCCTTCTTTCTCCCCCACCCCCTGCTCATGCCCCGTGTCTCCCTTCTTCTCCCCCTACCCCCTGCTCATGCCCCGTGTCTCCCTTCTTCTCCCCCTACCCCCTGCTCATGCCCCGTGTCTCCCTTCTTTCCCCCGCAGCCCCCGCTCATGCCCCGTGTCTCCCTTCTTTCCCCCGCTCATGCACCGTGTCTCCCTTCTCCCCCCACCCCTCTCATGCCCTGTGTCTCCCTTCTTTCCCCCCCACCCCCACTCATGCCCCGTGTCTCCCTTCTTTCCCCCCACACCCCGCTCATGCCCCATGTCTCCCTTCTTTCCCCCCACCCCCCCACTCATGCCCTATGTCTCCCTTCTTCCCCCCAGCCCCCGCCCATGCCCCGTGATTCCCTTCTTCCCCCCCACCCCCACTCATGCCCCGTATCTCCCTTCTTTCCCCCCGACCCCACGCTACTGGCCTGTGTCTCCATTCTTTCCCGCCGACCCCCGCTCATGCCCCGTGTCTCCCTGCTGTCCCCCCACCCAACGCTCATGCCCCGTGTCTCCCTTCTTCTTCCCCCCACCCCCTGCTCATGCCCCGTGTCTCCCTCCTGTACCCCCCACCCCCGCTCATGCCCCGTGTCTCCCTCCTGTCCCCCCACCCCCTGCTCATGCCCCGTGTCTCTCTCCCTTGTGTACCCCCCACCCCCTGCTCATGCCCCACCCCCCCACTCCCCGCTCATGCTCTGTGTCTCCGTCGTGTTACCCCCCTCAACCCCCCGCTCATGCCCCGTGTCTCCCTCCTTTCCCCCCACCCCCGCTCATGCCCCGTGTCTCCCTTCTCTCCCCCCACCCCCCGCTCACCCCGTGTTTCACTTCTTTCCCCCACCCCCGCTCATGACCCGTGTCTCCCTTTTTCCCCCCCACCCCCGCTCATGCCCTGTGTCTCCCTTCTTTCCCCCCACCCTCCGCTCATGCCCTGTGTCTCCCATCTTTCCCCCCACCTCCGCTCATGCCCCGTGTCTTCCCTGTTCCCCCCACCCCCTGCTCATGCCCCGTGTCTCCATTCTTTCCCCCCCACCCCCCACTCATGCCCTGTGTCTCCCTACTCCCCCCACCCCCTGGCCCATGTCTCCCTTCTTTCCCCCCCAACCCCCGCTCATGCCCCATGTCTCCCTTCTTTCCCCCCACCCCCCGCTCATGCCCCGTGTCTCCCTCCTGTACCCCCCACCCCACGCTCATGCCCCGTGTCTCCCTCCTGTACCCCCACCCCCCCGCTCATGCCCCGTGTCTCCCTCCTGTACCCCCCACCACCCGCACATGCCCCATGTCTCCCCTGTTCACCCCACCCCCCGCTCATGGCCTCTGTCTCCCCTGTTCCCCCCACCCCCCGCTCATGCCCACGTGTCTCCATTCTGTCCCACCCCCCCACTCATGCCCCATGTCTGCCCTGTTCCCCCACCCCCCACTCATGCCCCGTGTCTCCCTCCTGCACCCCCCCCGCTCATGCCCAGTGTCTCCCTCGTGTTCCAACCACCCCCCGCTCATGCCCCGTGTCTGCCCTGTTCCCCCACCCCCTGCTCATGCCCTGTGTCTCCCTCCTGTTCCCCCCACCCCCGCTCATGCCCCGTGTCTCTCTCCCTCGTGTACCCCCCCAACCCCCGCTCATGCCCCATGTCCCCCCACCCCCGGCTCATGCCCCGTGTCTGCCCTGTCCCCCCCACCCCCGCTCATGCCCGTGTCTCTGTCGTGTTAACCCCCAACCCCCGCTCGTGCCCCGTGTCTCCCTCGTGTTCCCCCCACCCCCTGCTCATGTCCCATGTCTCCCCTGTTCACCCCCACCCCCTCCTTATGCTCCGTGTCTTTCTCCCTCCTTTTCCCCCACCCACCGCTCATGCCTGTGTCTCCCTTCTTTCCCCTCCCACCCCCCGCTCATGCCCCGTGTCTCCCTTCTTCCCCCACCACCCTCTCATGCCCCGTATCTCCCCTGTTCTCCTCCACCCCCGCTCATCCCCCGTGTCTCCCTTCTTTCCACCCCACCCCTCCGCTCATGCCCCGTGTCTCCCTTCTTTCCCCCCCACTCCCCGCTCATGCCCCGTGTCTCCCTTCTTTCCCCCCCAACCCCCGCTCATGCCCCGTGTCTCCCTTCTTTCCCCCCACCCCCTGCTCATGCCCCGTGTCTCCCTTCTTTCCCCCCACACCCCGCTCATGCCCAGTGTCTCCCTTTTCCCCCCCCCCGCTCATGCCCCGTGTCTCCCTTCTTTCCCTCCACCACCCGCTCATGCACAGCGTCTCCCTTCTTTCCCCCGCACACCCTGCTCATTCCCTGTGTCTCTGTTCTTTCCCCCGCTCATGCCCCGTGTCTCCTTTCTTCCCCCCCACCCCCCGCTCATGCCCCGTGTCTCCCTTCTTTCCTCCCCACCCCTGTTCATGCCCCGTGTCTCCCTTCTTTCCCCCCACCCCCCGCTCATGCCCCGTGTCTCCCTTCTTCCCCCCACCCCCCGCTCATGCCCCGTGTCTCCCTTCTCCTCCCCCGCTCATGCCCCGTGTCTCCCTTCTTTACCCTCCCAACCCCCCGCTCATGCCCTGTGTCTCCCTTCTTCCCCCCCGCCCCCTGCTCATGCCCCGTGTCTCCCTCCTGTACCCCCCACCCCCCGCTCATGCCCCATGTCTCCCTTCAATACCCCCCAACCCCCGCTCATGCCCCGTGTCTCCCAACTGTACCCCCCACCCCCCGCTCATGCCCCGTGTCTCAGTCCTGTATACCCCCCCCGGGCATGTCCCGTGTCTCCCTCCTGTACCCCCCATGCCCCGTTCATGCCCCGTGTCTCCCTCCTGTCCACCCCCACCCCCCGCTCATGCCCCGTGTCTCCATTCTTTCACCCCCACCCCCTGCTCATGCCCCGTGTCTCCCTTCTTTCTGCCACCCCCCGCTCATGCCCAGTGTCTCCCTTCTTTCCCCGACCCCCCGCTCATGCCCCGTGTCTGCCCTGTTCCCCCCACCTTCCGCTCATGACCCTTGTCTCCCTCGTGTTACCCCCAACCCCCGTGTCTCCCTCCTGTTCCCCCTCCCCCCGTAAATGCCCCATGATCCCTCCTGTTCCCCCCACCCTCCGCTCATGCCCCGTGTCTCCCTCGTGTACCCCCCGACCCCCCGCTCATGCCCCATGTCTCCCTTCTTTCCCGCCCCACCCCGTGCTCATGCCCCGTGTCTCCCTTCCCCCCCACCCCCTGCTCATGCCCCGTGTCTCCCTTCTTTCCCCCCACCCCACGCTCATGCCCTGTTTCTCCCTTCTTTCCCCCCACCCCCTGCTCATGCCCCGTGTCTCCCTTCTTCCCCCCCACCCCCCGCTCATGCCCCATGTCTCCCTTCTTTCCCCCTACCCCCTGCTCATTCCCCGTGTCTCCCTTCTTTCCCCCGCACCCCCGCTCATGCCCCGTGTCTCCCTTCTTTCCCCCACTCACACCCCGTGTCATCCTCATGTTACCCCCCACCCCCCATTCATGCCCCGTGTATCCCTCATGTTTCCACCACCCCCCGCTTATGCCCAGTGTCTCCCCTGTTCACCTCCACCCCCCGCTCATGCCCCGTGTCTCCCTTCTTTCCCCCCCACCCCCCTGCTCATGCCCCGTGTCTCCCTTCTTTCCCCCCACCCCCGCTCATGCCCCGTGTCTCCCTTCTTACCCCCCAACCCCCGCTCATGCCCTGTGTCTCCCTTCTTCCCCCCACCCCACGCTCATGCCCCATGTCGTCCCTTCTTTCCCCCCCACCACCGCTCATGCCGTGTCTCACTTCTTTACCCTCCCCTCCCCCCGCTCATGCCCCGTGTCTCCCTTCTTTCCCCCCTCCATCCCCCGCTCATGCCCTGTGTCTCCCTTCTTTCCCCCCACCCCCCGCTCATGCCCCGTGTCTCCCTCCTGTACCCCCCACCCCCTGCTCATGCCCCGTGTCTCCCTCCTGTACCCCCCAACCCCCGCTCATGCCCTGTGTCTCCCTCCTGTACCCCCCACCCCCCGCTCATGCCCCGTGTCTCCCTTCTTTCCCCCCATCCCCCGGTCATGCCACGTGTCTGCCGTGTTCCCCCCACCCCCCGCTCATGACCCGTGTCTCCCTCGTGTTACCCCAACCCCTGTTCATGCCCCGTGTCTCCCTCCTGTTCCCCCACCCCCCGTTCATGCCCCATGTCTCCCTCCTGTCCCCCCACCCTCCGCTTATGCCCCGTGTCTCCCTTGTGTACCCCCCACCCCCCGCACATGCCCCAAGTCTCCCCTGTTCACCCCCACCCCCATCTCATGCCCTGTGTCTCCCTTCTTTCCCGCCCCACTCCCTGCTCATAATCCGTGTCTCCCTTCTCCCCCCACCCCCTGCTCATGCCCCGTGTCTCCCTTCTTCTCCCCCCACCCTCTGCTCATGCCCCGTGTCTCCCTTCTTCCCCCGTACCCCCTGCTCATGCCCCGTGTCTCCCTTCTTTCCCCCGCAGCCCCTGCTCTTGCACCGTGTCTCCCTTCTTTCCCCCGCTCATGCCCCGTTACTCTTTTCTCCCCCCACCCCTCTCATGCCCTGTGTCTCCCTTCTTTCCCCCTGCCCCCCGCTCATGCCCCGTGTCTCCCTTCTTCCCCCCCACCCCCCGCTCATGCACTGTGTCTCCCTTCTTTCCCCCCACCCCCCACTCATGCCCTATGTCTCCCTTCTTCCCCCCAGCCCCCGCTCATGCCCCGTGTCTCCCTTCTTTCCCCCCGACCCCCGCTCATGCCCCGTATCTCCGTTCTTTCCCCCCCACCCCACGCTCCTGGCCTGTGTCTCCATTCTTTCCCCCCACCCCCCGCTCATGCCCTGTGTCTCCCTTCTTTCCCCCACCCCACGCTCATGCCCTGTGTCTCCCTTCTTTCCCCCCCACCTCCCAGCTCATGCCCCGTGTATCCCTTCTTTACCCTCCCCACCACCCGCTCATTCCCCGTGTCTCTCTTCTTCTTCCCCCCATCCCCCGCTCATGCCCAGTGTCTCCCTCCTGTACCCCCACCCCCGCTCATGCCCTGTGTCTCCTTCCTGTCCCACCACCCCACGCTCATGCCACGTGTCTCCATTCTTTCTCCCCCACCCCCTGCTCATGCCCCGTGTCTCCCTTCTTTCCCCCCACCCCGGCTCATGCCCCATGTCTCCCTTCTTTCCCCCCCACCCCCCACTCATACCCCGTGTCTCCCTTCTTCCCCCCCACCCCCACTCATGCCCAGTGTCTGCCCTGTTACACGCACCCCCTGCTCATGCCCCGTGTCACCCTCTTGTTACCCCCCACCCCCCGCTCATGCCCCGTGTCTCCCTCCTGTACCCCCCAACACCCGCTCATGCCCTGTGTCTCCCTCCTGTACCCCCCACCCCCCGCTCATGCCCCGTGTCTCCCTTCTTTCCCCCCACCCCCGCTCATGCCCTGTGTCTCGCTTTTTTCCCCCATCCCCCGCTCATGCCACGTGTCTGCCCTGTTCCCCCCCACCCCCCACTCATGACCCGTGTCTCCCTCGTGTTACTCCAACCCCTGTTCATGCCCCGTGTCTCCCTCCTGTTCCCCCACCCCCCGTTCATGCCCCATGCCTCCCACCTGTCCCCCCACCCTCCGCTCATGCCCCGTGTCTCCCTCGTGTACCCCCCACCCCCTGCTCATACCCCGTGTCTCCCCTGTTCACCCCCACCCCCCGCTCATGCCCCGTGTCTCCCTTCTTTCCCGCCCCATCCCTGCTCATAATCCGTGTCTCCCTTCTCCCCCCACCCCCTGCTCATGCCCCGTGTCTCCCTTCTTTCCCCCACGCCACGCTCATGCCCTGTGTCTCCCTTCTTTCTCCCCCAACCCCTGCCCCGTATCTCCCTTCTTCTCCCCCCACCCCCTGCTCATGCCCCGTGTCTCCCTTCTTCTCTCCCTACCCCCTGCTCATGCCCCATGTCTCCCTTCTTTCCCCCGCAGCCCCCGCTCATGCCCCGTGGCTCCCTTCTTTCCCCCGCTCATGCCCCGTGTCTCCCTTCTCCCCCCACCCCTCTCATGCCCTGTGTCTCCCTTCTTTCCCCCCCACCCCCACTCATGCCCCGTGTCTCCCTTCTTTCCCCCCACCCCCCGCTCATGCCCCATGTCTCCCTTCTTTCCCCCCACCCCTCCACTCATGCCCTAAGTCTCCCTTCTTCCCCCCAGCCCCCGCTCATGCCCCGTGTCTCCCTTCTTTCTCCCCCACCCCCGCTCATGCCCCGTATCTCCCTTCTTTCCCCCCCACCCCACGCTCCTGGCCTGTGTCTCCATTCTTTCCCCCCACCCCCCGCTCATGCCCCGTGTCTCCCTTCTTTCCCCCCACCCCCCGCTCATGCCCCATGTCTCCCTTCTTTCCCCCCACCCCTCCACTCATGCCCTAAGTCTCCCTTCTTCCCCCCCAGCCCCCGCTCATGCCCCGTGTCTCCCTTCTTTCCCCCACCCCACGCTCATGCCCCGTGTCTCCCTTCTTCTTCCCCCCACCCCCCGCTCATGCCCCGTGTCTCCCTCCTGTAACCCCACCCCCGCTCATGCTCCGTGTCTCCCTCCTGTCCCCCCCACCCCACGCTCATGCCACGTGTCTCCATTCTTTCTCCCCCACCCCCCGCTCATGCCCCATGACTCCCTTCTTTCCCCCCACCCACGCTCATGCCCCATGTCTCCCTTCTTTCCCCCTCACCCCCCACTCATACCCCGTGTCTCCCTACTTCCCCCCACCCCCATTCATGCCCACCGTCTGCCCTGTTACGCGCACCCCCCGCTCATGCCCCGTGTCACCCTCTCGTTACCCCCCACCCCCCGCTCATACCCCATGTCTCCCTCCTGTACTCCCCAACACCCGCTCATGCCCTGGTATCCCTCCTGTACCCCCCACCCCCCGCTCATGCCCCGTGTCTCCCTTCTTTCCCCATCCCCCGCTCATGCCACGTGTCTGCCCTGTTCCCCCCACCCCCCGCTCATGACCCGTGTCTCCCTCGTGTTTCTCCAACCCCTGTTCATGCCCTGTGTCTCCCTCCTGTTCCCCCACCCCCCGTTCATGCCCCATGTCTCCCTCCTGTCCCCCCACCCTCCGCTCATGCCCCGTGTCTCCCTCGTTTACCCCCCCGCCCCCCGCTCATGCCCTGTGTCTCCCCTGTTCACCCCACCCCCCGCTCATGCCCTGTGTCTCCCTTCTTTCCCGCCCTACTCCCTGCTCATAATCCGTGTCTCTCTTCTCCCCCCAACCCCTGCTCATGCCCCATGTCTCCCTTCTTTCCCCCACCCCACGCTCATGCCCTGTGTCTCCCTTCTTTCTCCCCCACCCCCTGCTCATGCCCCGTGTCTCCCTTCTTCTCCCCCTACCCCCTGCTCATGCCCCGTGTCTCCCTTCTTCTCCCCCTACCCCCTGCTCATGCCCCGTGTCTCCCTTCTTTCCCCCGCAGCCCCCGCTCATGCCCCGTGTCTCCCTTCTTTCCCCCGCTCATGCACCGTGTCTCCCTTCTCCCCCCACCCCTCTCATGCCCTGTGTCTCCCTTCTTTCCCCCCCACCCCCACTCATGCCCCGTGTCTCCCTTCTTTCCCCCCACACCCCGCTCATGCCCCATGTCTCCCTTCTTTCCCCCCACCCCCCCACTCATGCCCTATGTCTCCCTTCTTCCCCCCAGCCCCCGCCCATGCCCCGTGATTCCCTTCTTCCCCCCCACCCCCACTCATGCCCCGTATCTCCCTTCTTTCCCCCCGACCCCACGCTACTGGCCTGTGTCTCCATTCTTTCCTGCCGACCCCCGCTCATGCCCCGTGTCTCCCTGCTGTCCCCCCACCCAACGCTCATGCCCCGTGTCTCCCTTCTTCTTCCCCCCACCCCCTGCTCATGCCCCGTGTCTCCCTCCTGTACCCCCCACCCCCGCTCATGCCCCGTGTCTCCCTCCTGTCCCCCCACCCCCTGCTCATGCCCCGTGTCTCTCTCCCTTGTGTACCCCCCACCCCCTGCTCATGCCCCACCCCCCCACTCCCCGCTCATGCTCTGTGTCTCCGTCGTGTTACCCCCCTCAACCCCCCGCTCATGCCCCGTGTCTCCCTCCTTTCCCCCCACCCCCGCTCATGCCCCGTGTCTCCCTTCTCTCCCCCCACCCCCCGCTCACCCCGTGTTTCACTTCTTTCCCCCACCCCCGCTCATGACCCGTGTCTCCCTTTTTTCCCCCCCACCCCCGCTCATGCCCTGTGTCTCCCTTCTTTCCCCCCACCCTCCGCTCATGCCCTGTGTCTCCCATCTTTCCCCCCACCTCCGCTCATGCCCCGTGTCTTCCCTGTTCCCCCCACCCCCTGCTCATGCCCCGTGTCTCCATTCTTTCCCCCCCACCCCCCACTCATGCCCTGTGTCTCCCTACTCCCCCCACCCCCTGGCCCATGTCTCCCTTCTTTCCCCCCCAACCCCCGCTCATGCCCCATGTCTCCCTTCTTTCCCCCCACCCCCCGCTCATGCCCCGTGTCTCCCTCCTGTACCCCCCACCCCACGCTCATGCCCCGTGTCTCCCTCCTGTACCCCCACCCCCCCGCTCATGCCCCGTGTCTCCCTCCTGTACCCCCCACCACCCGCACATGCCCCATGTCTCCCCTGTTCACCCCACCCCCCGCTCATGGCCTCTGTCTCCCCTGTTCCCCCCACCCCCCGCTCATGCCCACGTGTCTCCATTCTGTCCCACCCCCACACTCATGCCCCATGTCTGCCCTGTTCCCCCACCCCCCACTCATGCCCCGTGTCTCCCTCCTGCACCCCCCCGCTCATGCCCAGTGTCTCCCTCGTGTTCCAACCACCCCCCGCTCATGCCCCGTGTCTGCCCTGTTCCCCCACCCCCTGCTCATGCCCTGTGTCTCCCTCCTGTTCCCCCCACCCCCGCTCATGCCCCGTGTCTCTCTCCCTCGTGTACCCCCCCAACCCCCGCTCATGCCCCATGTCCCCCCACCCCCGGCTCATGCCCCGTGTCTGCCCTGTCCCCCCCACCCCCGCTCATGCCCGTGTCTCTGTCGTGTTAACCCCCAACCCCCGCTCGTGCCCCGTGTCTCCCTCGTGTTCCCCCCACCCCCTGCTCATGTCCCATGTCTCCCCTGTTCACCCCCACCCCCTCCTTATGCTCCGTGTCTGTCTCCCTCCTTTTCCCCCAACCACCGCTCATGCCTGTGTCTCCCTCCTTTTTCCTTCCCACCCCCCGCTCATGCCCCGTGTCTCCCTTCTTCCCCCACCACCCTCTCATGCCCCGTATCTCCCCTGTTCTCCTCCACCCCCGCTCATCCCCCGTGTCTCCCTTCTTTCCACCCCACCCCTCCGCTCATGCCCCGTGTCTCCCTTCTTTCCCCCCCACTCCCCGCTCATGCCCCGTGTCTCCCTTCTTTCCCCCCCAACCCCCGCTCATGCCCCGTGTCTCCCTTCTTTCCCCCCACCCCCTGCTCATGCCCCGTGTCTCCCTTCTTTCCCCCCACACCCCGCTCATGCCCAGTGTCTCCCTTTTCCCCCCCCCCGCTCATGCCCCGTGTCTCCCTTCTTTCCCTCCACCACCCGCTCATGCACAGCGTCTCCCTTCTTTCCCCCGCACACCCTGCTCATTCCCTGTGTCTCTGTTCTTTCCCCCGCTCATGCCCCGTGTCTCCTTTCTTCCCCCCCACCCCCCGCTCATGCCCCGTGTCTCCCTTCTTTCCTCCCCACCCCTGTTCATGCCCCGTGTCTCCCTTCTTTCCCCCCACCCCCCGCTCATGCCCCGTGTCTCCCTTCTTCCCCCCACCCCCCGCTCATGCCCCGTGTCTCCCTTCTCCTCCCCCGCTCATGCCCCTTGTCTCCCTTCTTTACCCTCCCAACCCCCCGCTCATGCCCTGTGCCTCCCTTCTTCCCCCCCGCCCCCTGCTCATGCCCCGTGTCTCCCTCCTGTACCCCCCACCCCCCGCTCATGCCCCATGTCTCCCTTCAATACCCCCCAACCCCCGCTCATGCCCCGTGTCTCCCAACTGTACCCCCCACCCCCCGCTCATGCCCCGTGTCTCAGTCCTGTATACCCCCCCCGGGCATGTCCCGTGTCTCCCTCCTGTACCCCCCACGCCCCGTTCATGCCCCGTGTCTCCGTCCTGTCCACCCCCACCCCCCGCTCATGCCCCGTGTCTCCATTCTTTCACCCCCACCCCCTGCTCATGCCCCGTGTCTCCCTTCTTTCTGCCACCCCCCGCTCATGCCCAGTGTCTCCCTTCTTTCCCCGACCCCCCGCTCATGCCCCGTGTCTGCCCTGTTCCCCCCACCTTCCGCTCATGACCCTTGTCTCCCTCGTGTTACCCCCAACCCCCGTGTCTCCCTCCTGTTCCCCCTCCCCCCGTAAATGCCCCATGATCCCTCCTGTTCCCCCCACCCTCCGCTCATGCCCCGTGTCTCCCTCGTGTACCCCCCGACCCCCCGCTCATGCCCCATGTCTCCCTTCTTTCCCGCCCCACCCCGTGCTCATGCCCCGTGTCTCCCTTCCCCCCCACCCCCTGCTCATGCCCCGTGTCTCCCTTCTTTCCCCCCACCCCACGCTCATGCCCTGTTTCTCCCTTCTTTCCCCCCACCCCCTGCTCATGCCCCGTGTCTCCCTTCTTCCCCCCCACCCCCCGCTCATGCCCCATGTCTCCCTTCTTTCCCCCTACCCCCTGCTCATTCCCCGTGTCTCCCTTCTTTCCCCCGCACCCCCGCTCATGCCCCGTGTCTCCCTTCTTTCCCCCACTCACACCCCGTGTCATCCTCATGTTACCCCCCACCCCCCATTCATGCCCCGTGTATCCCTCATGTTTCCACCACCCCCCGCTTATGCCCAGTGTCTCCCCTGTTCACCTCCACCCCCCGCTCATGCCCCGTGTCTCCCTTCTTTCCCCCCCACCCCCCTGCTCATGCCCCGTGTCTCCCTTCTTTCCCCCCACCCCCGCTCATGCCCCGTGTCTCCCTTCTTACCCCCCAACCCCCGCTCATGCCCTGTGTCTCCCTTCTTCCCCCCACCCCACGCTCATGCCCCATGTCGTCCCTTCTTTCCCCCCCACCACCGCTCATGCCGTGTCTCACTTCTTTACCCTCCCCTCCCCCCGCTCATGCCCCGTGTCTCCCTTCTTTCCCCCCTCCATCCCCCGCTCATGCCCTGTGTCTCCCTTCTTTCCCCCCACCCCCCGCTCATGCCCCGTGTCTCCCTCCTGTACCCCCCACCCCCTGCTCATGCCCCGTGTCTCCCTCCTGTACCCCCAACCCCCGCTCATGCCCTGTGTCTCCCTCCTGTACCCCCCACCCCCCGCTCATGCCCCGTGTCTCCCTTCTTTCCCCCCATCCCCCGGTCATGCCACGTGTCTGCCGTGTTCCCCCCACCCCCCGCTCATGACCCGTGTCTCCCTCGTGTTACCCCAACCCCTGTTCATGCCCCGTGTCTCCCTCCTGTTCCCCCACCCCCCGTTCATGCCCCATGTCTCCCTCCTGTCCCCCCACCCTCCGCTTATGCCCCGTGTCTCCCTTGTGTACCCCCCACCCCCCGCACATGCCCCAAGTCTCCCCTGTTCACCCCCACCCCCATCTCATGCCCTGTGTCTCCCTTCTTTCCCGCCCCACTCCCTGCTCATAATCCGTGTCTCCCTTCTCCCCCCACCCCCTGCTCATGCCCCGTGTCTCCCTTCTTCTCCCCCCACCCTCTGCTCATGCCCCGTGTCTCCCTTCTTCCCCCCTACCCCCTGCTCATGCCCCGTGTCTCCCTTCTTTCCCCCGCAGCCCCTGCTCTTGCACCGTGTCTCCCTTCTTTCCCCCGCTCATGCCCCGTTACTCTTTTCTCCCCCCACCCCTCTCATGCCCTGTGTCTCCCTTCTTTCCCCCTGCCCCCCGCTCATGCCCCGTGTCTCCCTTCTTCCCCCCCACCCCCCGCTCATGCACTGTGTCTCCCTTCTTTCCCCCCACCCCCCACTCATGCCCTATGTCTCCCTTCTTCCCCCCAGCCCCCGCTCATGCCCCGTGTCTCCCTTCTTTCCCCCCGACCCCCGCTCATGCCCCGTATCTCCGTTCTTTCCCCCCCACCCCACGCTCCTGGCCTGTGTCTCCATTCTTTCCCCCCACCCCCCGCTCATGCCCTGTGTCTCCCTTCTTTCCCCCACCCCACGCTCATGCCCTGTGTCTCCCTTCTTTCCCCCCCACCTCCCAGCTCATGCCCCGTGTATCCCTTCTTTACCCTCCCCACCACCCGCTCATTCCCCGTGTCTCTCTTCTTCTTCCCCCCATCCCCCGCTCATGCCCAGTGTCTCCCTCCTGTACCCCCACCCCCGCTCATGCCCTGTGTCTCCTTCCTGTCCCACCACCCCACGCTCATGCCACGTGTCTCCATTCTTTCTCCCCCACCCCCTGCTCATGCCCCGTGTCTCCCTTCTTTCCCCCCACCCCGGCTCATGCCCCATGTCTCCCTTCTTTCCCCCCCACCCCCCACTCATACCCCGTGTCTCCCTTCTTCCCCCCCACCCCCACTCATGCCCAGTGTCTGCCCTGTTACACGCACCCCCTGCTCATGCCCCGTGTCACCCTCTTGTTACCCCCCACCCCCCGCTCATGCCCCGTGTCTCCCTCCTGTACCCCCCAACACCCGCTCATGCCCTGTGTCTCCCTCCTGTACCCCCCACCCCCCGCTCATGCCCCGTGTCTCCCTTCTTTCCCCCCACCCCCGCTCATGCCCTGTGTCTCGCTTTTTTCCCCCATCCCCCGCTCATGCCACGTGTCTGCCCTGTTCCCCCCACCCCCCACTCATGACCCGTGTCTCCCTCGTGTTACTCCAACCCCTGTTCATGCCCCGTGTCTCCCTCCTGTTCCCCCACCCCCCGTTCATGCCCCATGCCTCCCACCTGTCCCCCCACCCTCCGCTCATGCCCCGTGTCTCCCTCGTGTACCCCCCACCCCCTGCTCATACCCCGTGTCTCCCCTGTTCACCCCCACCCCCCGCTCATGCCCCGTGTCTCCCTTCTTTCCCGCCCCATCCCTGCTCATAATCCGTGTCTCCCTTCTCCCCCCACCCCCTGCTCATGCCCCGTGTCTCCCTTCTTTCCCCCACGCCACGCTCATGCCCTGTGTCTCCCTTCTTTCTCCCCCAACCCCTGCCCCGTATCTCCCTTCTTCTCCCCCCACCCCCTGCTCATGCCCCGTGTCTCCCTTCTTCTCTCCCTACCCCCTGCTCATGCCCCATGTCTCCCTTCTTTCCCCCGCAGCCCCCGCTCATGCCCCGTGGCTCCCTTCTTTCCCCCGCTCATGCCCCGTGTCTCCCTTCTCCCCCCACCCCTCTCATGCCCTGTGTCTCCCTTCTTTCCCCCCCACCCCCACTCATGCCCCGTGTCTCCCTTCTTTCCCCCCACCCCCCGCTCATGCCCCATGTCTCCCTTCTTTCCCCCCACCCCTCCACTCATGCCCTAAGTCTCCCTTCTTCCCCCCCAGCCCCCGCTCATGCCCCGTGTCTCCCTTCTTTCTCCCCCACCCCCGCTCATGCCCCGTATCTCCCTTCTTTCCCCCCCACCCCACGCTCCTGGCCTGTGTCTCCATTCTTTCCCCCCACCCCCGCTCATGCCCCGTGTCTCCCTTCTTTCCCCCCACCCCCCGCTCATGCCCCATGTCTCCCTTCTTTCCCCCCACCCCTCCACTCATGCCCTAAGTCTCCCTTCTTCCCCCCCAGCCCCCGCTCATGCCCCGTGTCTCCCTTCTTTCCCCCACCCCACGCTCATGCCCCGTGTCTCCCTTCTTCTTCCCCCCACCCCCCGCTCATGCCCCGTGTCTCCCTCCTGTAACCCCACCCCCGCTCATGCTCCGTGTCTCCCTCCTGTCCCCCCCACCCCACGCTCATGCCACGTGTCTCCATTCTTTCTCCCCCACCCCCCGCTCATGCCCCATGACTCCCTTCTTTCCCCCCACCCACGCTCATGCCCCATGTCTCCCTTCTTTCCCCCTCACCCCCCACTCATACCCCGTGTCTCCCTTCTTCCCCCCCACCCCCACTCATGCCCCGTGTCTGCCCTGTTACCCGCACCCCGCGCTCATGCCCCGTGTCTCCCTCGTGTACCCCCCAACCCCCATTCATGCCCCGTGTATCCTTCCTGTTCCCCCCACCCCCCGCTCATGCCCCGTGTCTCCCTCGGGTACCCTCCCACCACCCGCTCATGCCCCATGTCTCCCCTGTTCACCCCACCACTGCTCATGCCCCGTGTCTCCCTTCTTACCGCCCACCCGCCCACTCATGCCCCGTGTCTCCCTTCATTCCCCCGACCACCCGCTCATACCCCGTTTCTCCCTTCTTTCCCCCCACCCCCCGCTCATGCCCAGTGTCTCCCTTCTTTCCCCCCACCCCCGCTCATGCCCTGTGTCTCCCTTCTTTCAACCCCACCCCTGCTCATGCACCGTGTCTCCCTTCTCCCCCCACCCCCCCGCTCATGCCCCTTGTCTCCCTTCTTTCCCCCGCACCCCCCCGCTCATGCCCCGTGTCTCCCTTCTTTCCCCCGCTCATGCCCCGTGTCTCCCTTCTTCCCCCTCACCCCCCCTCATGCCCCCTGTCTCCCTGCTTTCCCCCCCACCCCCACTCATGCTTTGTGTCTCCCTTCTTTCCCCCCACCCCCCGCTCATGCCCCGTGTCTCCCTTCTTTCCCACCCACCCCTCGCTCATGCCCCATGTCTCCCTTCTTTGCCCCCCCACCCCCTGCTCATGCCCTGTGTCTCCCTTCTTCCCCCTCACCCCAGGCTCATGCCCCGTGTCTCCCTTCTTTCCCCCACACCCCCCGCTCATGCCCCTTGTCTCCCTTCTTTATCCTCCCCACCCCCCGCTCATGCCCTGTGTCTCCCTTCTTTCCCCCCTCCACCCCCAGCTCATGTCCCGTGTCTCCCTTCTCCCCCCCACCCCCTGCTCATGCCCGTGTCTCCCTCCTTTACCCCCCACCGCCGCTCATGCCCCGTGTCTCCCTCCTGTACCCCCAACCCCTGCTCATGCCCCGTGTCTCCCTCCTGTACCCCCCGCTCATGCCCCGTGTCTCCCTCCTGTACCCCCCACCCCCCGCTCATGCCCCGTGTCTCCCTCCTGTCCACCCCCACCCCCCGCTTATGCCCCATGTCTCCCTTCTTTCCCCCCACCCCCCGCTCATGCCCCGTGTCTCCCTTCTTCCCCCTCACCCCCGCTCATGCACCGTGTCTCCCTTCTTTCCCCCCACCCCCCGCTCATGCCCCGTGCCTGCCCGGTTCCCCCCACCCCCGCTCATGACCCGTGTCTCCCTCGTGTTACCCCCAACCCCCGTTCATGCCCCGTGTCTCCCTCCTGTTCCCCCCACCCCCCGTTCATGCCCCATGTCTCCCTCCTGTTCCCTCCACCCCACGCTCATGCCCCGTGTCTCCCCTGTTCACCCCCACCCCGCTCATGCCCCGTGTCTCCCTTCTTTCCCGCCCCACCCCCCGCTCATGCCCCGTGTCTCCCTTCTTTCCCCCCGACCCCCCGCTCATGCTCCGTGTGTCCCTTCTTTCCCCCCCAACCCCGCTCATGCCCCATGTCTCCCTTCTTTCCCCCGCCACCCGCTCATCCCCCGTGTCCCCCTTCTTTCCCCCCCACCCCGCGCTCATGCCCCGTGTCTCCCTTCTTTCCCCCCAACCCCCGCTCATGCCCCGTGTCTCCCTTTTTCCCCCCGCTCATGCCCCGTGTCTCCCTTCTTCCCCCCCACCCCCGCTCATGCCCCATGTATCCCTTCCTCCCCCCACCCCCCGCTCATGCCCCGTGTCTCCCTTCTTCCCCCCCACCCCCTACTCATGCCCTGTGTCTCCCTTCTTCCCCCCACCCCCTGCTCATACCCCGTGTCTCTGTTCTTTCCCCCTATACCCCCTACTCATGCCTGTGTCTCCCTTCTTTCCCCCCACCCACCGCTCATGCCCTGTGTCTCCCTTCTTTCCCCCCACCTCCTGCTCATGTCCTGTGTCTCCCTTCTTCCTCCCCCACCCGCCACTCATGCCCCTTGTCTCCCTTCTTTCCCCCCCACCCCCCGCTCATGCCCCGTGTCTCCCTTCTTGCCCCCACCACCCCACGCTCATGTCCCATATCTCCCTTCTTTCCCCCCATCCCCCGCTCATGCCCCGTGTCTCCCTTGTTTCCCTTCCCACCCCCCGCTCATGCCCCGTGTCTCCCTTCTTTACCCCCCACCCCCTGCTCATGCCCTGTGTCTCATTTCTTTCCCCCCCACCCCCGCTCATGCCCTATGTCTCCCTTCTTTCCCCCACACCCCCCGCTCATGCCCCGTGTCTCCCTTCTTCCCCCCCGTTCATGCCCTGTGTCTCCCTTCTTTCCCCCCCACCCCCGCTCATGCCCCGTGTCTCCCTTTTTTGCCCCGCTCATGCCCCGTGTCTCCCTTCTTCCCCCCACCCCGCGCTCATGCCCCGTGTCTCCCTTCTTCCCCCCCACCCCCCCTCATGCCCCGTGTCTCCCTTCTTCCCCCCCACCCTCCACTCATGCCCCGTGTCTCCCTTCTTTCCCCCCCACACCCCCTGCTCATGCCTGTGTCTCCCTTCTTTCCCCCCACCCCCGCTCATGCCCTGTGTCTCTCTTTTTTCCCCCACCTCCTGCTCATACCCCGTGTCTCCCTTCTTCCTCCCCCACCCCCCGCTCATGCCCCTTGTCTCCCTTCTTTCCCCCCCACCCCCCGCTCATGCCACGTGTCTCCCTTCTTTCCCCCGCTCATGCACCGTGTCTCCCATCTTGCCCCCACCACCCCCCGCTCATGTCCCGTATCTCCCTTCTTTCCCCCCATCCCCCACTCATGCCCCGTGTCTCCCTTCTTTCCCTTCCCACCCCCCCGCTCATGCCCCGTGTCTCTCTTCTTTACCCCTCACCCCCGCTCATGCCCCGTGTCT